>NC_088681.1:36880835-39702573 GCF_950023065.1 Planococcus citri
GTATGAAGCGTCTCTTCCTCGAATGACAATGTGTGAAAAAAAAGTATGCTTATCGTCAGTATCAAAAAGTCGTAATTTTTTGCCACCAAGTACATCTTGTACACATATAAAAAGGTCTTTTAATCTCAAAAGTATCTCCTGACTTTTTTTTCTTTTACTTATTACATACGTGAGCGAGAATCGTTGAATTACGTATCTTTGAATCTTCTTACTGGGTTATGTTGTGTATTGCAATGTACTACGCTGAGTAATTTGTTTTACTTTTTGGTGTCGTAAAAATGCTCATTTCCAAGATGAAAATTTTCCTCGTTAAGAAATAATAAAAATATAAAATGAGAACTCGCCGTAGCAACATAAATTAATGTTAACGAGATAAAGAGTTGAATATTTTTACGACGCGAGTAAAAGTATTATAATTCATTTTCTAGTTTTTAGTTTGCGTTTTATTGCGAATAAAAAAAAATTAAAACCGATTTATCGACATGGCTCGGCCACTGGATCAGAATCGGAATCGATCGCCATTCGTCTCGGTTTAGTTTATCATCCGAGTAGATGGTATAAGTAAGTACCTCTGTAGACCTAATAATACGTACTAATCGCGGTTTAATGTCGGAAAATACCGCTCATCTTTCACGTGTGTGTGTATCTTACACGGTATCTTTAATCTTTGCCAAAATTTTCATCCCTATGTCTGATGATTTGGACGTTCCGAGCGTTGAATCGAGTTCAAGTATTTTGTAATTTTAAACTTACACGAACAAAGTATCCATAAGAACTCGCAGATTGTGTGTTTTTCCAAAAGTAATGAAATACTTGGTATTGTTTGAATTTCTTTAACGAAACCAAGAAGACGTATACGAGCGAAAAACTTCCTTCGAGAATTTCTCACAGCAACGTGAAACACATCGAACAAACTTTCCGCAGGTATAGTGTAAAAGGTAGCTCTGTACTTAACTTACGTATTGAAAAATACCAAAAGTGAAAAAGAAATACCCCGATGAAAGGGTACAGGTAGAGGAAAGGTACTCGCGAAACCTGCGTGTATTAAGAAAACAATTAAAAAGTCTTTTAAATATCTAAGTAGTTCTTGTTAAACGTTATAAAAACTGCAGCTACCTATTTTAATATTTTGCCTGCAATTAATGCAAACGATGTTTCAATATTCATGAAATAAATTTACCATCTTGAAATATTAATAAGTATTTTCAGTGGGCGTTTTTACCTACGTTTACATCTTAATTTCAAACAAGCGGCAGGTATTTAAATTAAAATAAATTTTCATCAGCTCTTCAAACTTTTCAGGAAACTTACGTTGGTATAATTTAGGTGTCTGCATTGAACGTTGGAGAAAAAAAAAAATAAACAGGTACGAACTTTTTGCAGTAAAGTAAAATTATGTAATTTGCAGCTATTTTCAAGAGGAAAAGTTAGCACTCGAAAAGGTTGATTTGCTTTAAATATGTTGTGTTCGAGCGAGTATATCTCGTGATGAGAAAGAAGAGGAGAAGTGAGAGGAAAGACCTTTTTGAATTAAAAATCGGCGTTAGAAAAAAGAATCTTGGCCCAATTATTTTCATACTGCGAGTTAAAATGTTATGAAATTAATGAAGGGAGGGTAAGAGAAGAGTTCTACAAATATCCACTTTCATTGTACAAGTGTTTCAACGCAAACTGCAAAGGTAATAAGTTGTGATTTTTTGCTGATACAATTACCACTTTTTGAAAATGGGTGGAGGGGAGAAAAATTCCACACACGTCATAACTTTTTAACAGAGAAAGATTACTGTTCATGGAAAGGGTTAAAAATGGAAAAAATTATTCAAAATCATCATTACAGGAAAAAAATACACCACTGGTAGGTAACTTTCTTGACAGTTGGCCACTAAAAAAACGGCAATTTTCCTAAATCCTTACTTAGGTAAATATGTATGTATTCTATTTTATCATTAGTGTGTTGAAGGTCTTATAAAAAAAAGTGTGAATTCTTTTCTTCGAAATTTTTTTTCTAATTGGAGATGTGAGGTGCTTTCCTCGCAGGCAACATTCTGCAAGGATAAGTACCAGTACCACCAATGTCCTTCCCTCTTCCTGTATTTTAAGAATTTACAAGAGAATAAATTTTTAAAAACTTTTAGTTTCTGAATGTATTTCGAGCCCCTGTGGTCTGATGGATATGCAACTGCTGTAACATGATATGATTTCAGACGAATAAATGAAGGAATTAGAGGATCAGATCATTAAAATTTAACTTGTATGAGTAACTTTGCGATAAGAAAAGCATGGATGTGCGTAGGAAAGCCTCTCAAAAATTTCAGATACTCAAATAAAGAATTTTGTATCGTACAAGTATGTACTTACAGTAAACTGGGGTAACATTGAAGGATTTTTCAGAATTTTTCATGTTTAGAGGTATAAATGGCGGAGGTAGGGGAAATGTGTGTGGTGCTTTTGATAAAGCTATGTCAGCACTACGTTTTGGCGGATACAGAAGTTGCCTACCTTTTTCCTGTCAAGCGCAAGAGCCAAAAGAAATGCCCTTCAAAGTTACCCAGCGTTTGGGGTAACTTTGAAGGCCCCTTGAAATGTGCTTCGCTCAAGGTCAAAAATTATCAAAAACATGAATACGTATTCACATCTTCGTCACTTTATACGCGTCAAGCACTTACAAAATGATCCATATTCACAATTGAATTTATAAAAGAGTGCTCCAAAAATGATAATTTGAAATTTTTCCAGTTTTCAGGCATTTTTCATGCATTTTGGGCAATTTGACCAAATTTCATGATTTTCCAATGATTTTAGAGCTGTTTTTCAAGTTCTTACATAGTTTTTAATAAGTTTTCAAGCATTTTCATGCATTTTTGGCCAATTTTACTGAAATTTCATGATTTTTTTATAGCCTTCAAAGTTACCCCAGTTTGAATATTATTTTTTTACTCCTCAGGGAAGAACTTTGGCACATGAACAAATGCGCTAATTTATAGTCGGGAGGTGTGCCAACACATCTATAATGTCACTTGACTCATTATTTGAAAATTCAAAATTCCAGACACCAAGCTTTTCACGTTAATTAAAATTAATAAAAACACCACCTTTTTTTCGCTTGCTTCTTCACTGGTGTTGGAACCACTATTTGAAAATGATAAAATAGGAAAAATAACTGCCAAAGTGTACTCTATCCATTCCCGGTATCAGAATTGTTCCACACTTCATAGATTCCATCACCATGGAGCATAACGTGATGAAAAACCACACCCTTCAATGTTACCCCAGATTACGGTATTTGAATTTTTTGAAATACGTTGGTCAGAAATGGCATAAATTGATTTTAAAAGAGATTAAGAAACTAGTCAAGTATTGTTGGAAAAACACAATTTTAAGATGGTGGTATTTTTTAGAGAAGGGTGGGGACAGTTTTTTTTGGTAAAAAATGCATTAAAATCTATTTTAAAAAAAGAGTCTATTTTTCGACCTTTTGCAACCTTTTTAAAAAATTTTAGTCTCTAAAAAGTACTATTTCAATCACTTGTCAAAACTGGACCCTGAAATGCAATTTTTGTTTAAATTAGACTAGATTAAAATTTTCTGGGATAATAGGTAACTGGTCATTTGATTTTTTCATTAGTTTATGGAATTTTTGGATAATTTTCAGAGATTTAAAACCCCACAGGAAGCTCAGTTCTTTAGTTAAATTGTGTTGAAATTTACTAACCCCTTTTTTATATAGTGTGATTATTCTACTTATATTTCGGTCTTATTATCACTTTTTAAAATAATTTTTGTGAATCTGAAGAAGAAATTAGCTTATTATCACACGATCTTAGTGATACGTAGAAACGTTTAAAAATCCGCCATCATAAAAATTTCAGGTGTTGAACTTCATTTTTCGATTTTTAAAAATTTTAATTCAGTTCATTTCTTATTAAGAAACTCTAAATTTGATCAAACTGAGGTACATATTTAATATACATAAGCTGAGATTTGGTTTAGGTTTTGACCTTCTTAATTCATCGGTGGTTGTTTTGAGTAGTTTTGAGTTTTCCAAATCCCAAGTTGGGCAATTCATTTTATTTAATTTATGTAGGAACCTTGAAATTAATTTAGTTACTGAATTTAAGTACAATAGGTATTTTCAGCTAATTTAATGCAATGTAACTTGTTTATTTTAAATTGAAATAATTCAATTTAGTTCAATTCATTGTAAATTGATTTCATTTTATTACAAATTTTAAATTAAGTACCTATTTTAATTTAATTTCTCCAGTTTAAGTTGGTTCGAGCTAATTTAATTCAACGTTCAATTCAATTTGACATCATCCATTTTCAATCAATTCAATTGAATTTCATTAATCAAATCAAATTTTAGTTTCAATTGATTTGATCTATTTTAAAATATCTACATAATTATTATTTTCAATTTCCTCCAACATTCATTTCATTTTACATCGAATAAAGTCAATTTAATTGACCTATTTTGATTTGCCAATTTATTTACATAGTTATTTGAAAATTAATTCAATTTATTTCCTATAAATTTTAATTTAATTTAATATAAATTCAATTCGTTTTTATTTACGTAGTTTGATTTAAATCAGAGATTTGTTTCGACTTAATTTAATTAAATTTAATTAATGATTTTATATAGGGTATAATGTTATACATTCTGATTTAGTTTTTATTTTTAATTTGTTCAATAACTTTATTTTCGTTTTAATGTTTGAGAGTGAATCCTTTTCCCTCGCTTCCCTCGAGCAATAAATCTCAAAATTCGCCGAAAATCACTTTTGCTCCCTAGTTGAATTAACGACTATTTCCTCTATCATGATTTTAAATTAATTTAATTGAAATAACAGGTTCCTAATTTCATTTTTTTAAAAATTTTTCCAGCTCGATTTTCAAACATTTCTTAAAAGGGTTAGATTTCAGCCATAAGTATCTATAATTCCAGCTGAAATAGGAGGGACTATTTTCTCCAGCGCTCATGATCTTGCATTGATGTATTTTAAACACAAAATTTTTCTGTTGAATTTTAATTTCATAACTAGGTATATGTAGTCAAATTTGGCTTCTTTTTCCTTTTACATCATTTTTTTTACTCACGGAAACTTAGATACTTCATTTTGTTGAATTAGGTACCAATTGAGCTCGCAATCAGTATTCAAATTTGAATCTGATTATTCAAAATCCTAGCTTTGCTGTTTTAAAAATTATTACTTTCTGGTCTCTGGTCGCAAAAAAAGCAAACCTGATTCAATGACTTCAAATTGGTCATAAGATCGTCATTTTTTTTCAAGTTTTTTTCTCCTGTAGCAGTCCCAGTAACTGAATAGACGCGTAAATAAAATTGAAAAAAGACTAAACAAGTAAATAAATTAGACGCCGATTCTGAAATAGATATAAAAAAAATTCACGCTTCAACTCGCGAGAACCTCGCTGAAATGTTATAAACAATTTCAATGAGACGTCATAGCATGAAATTGATTTCACTGTACGTAATAAGTTATCTAAATACGCATTCATCTAAACCATATCCTCCCCTTGACCCCTTCAACCCTAACTCGTTTCACCTAATTCCATTAAAAAAAAAAAAAAAAAAAAAAAGTCCCAGTCTCAATCCTCATCTACCTACTGAGCCCATAAATCAAAACCCATCTAGGTAAACATACTACACAGATGAAAGATATATACGCCAAAAAAACAGTAATAAAAATCGACCAACGATCTTTTTCGTATTCGGACCATTTAATTTCGGGTCATAAAAATGAGAAAAAAATGATATCGTTCTGTATGAACACCGCGAATACAACGCGAATGAAAACATGAATGAATACACAACTCGTAGTCACCGGTCAACTCGTGTTCGTTCATGTTCGGCAATATTCGGTATCACTTGTACTACCGGATAAAATTTGGTCTTAATGATATGAATGAAAAGCCGGTATACAGTATACTCGTGCGATTGCTTAACAATTACGCGCGTTTTTCAAAAACACTCTTGCAGCTTTTTTTAGGTACGTAAATTTTAATATATCGTAATTTATTGAAATCAAAACGTATTTTATTTTAATTGCCAAATGAGTCGAAGAAGATGGAAATATTGAGAGGAAATTTTATCGAGTGGAATATTTCATGTTCAGGTGATTAAATAATATTATTTTTACTAGTGGACGAGATTGAAAAAATATCTACCTATATCGATGTGCTGGATATACGAGGATGTCCTATTTGTATAATATGCTTACCTATTTTTTTGGATACATTTTTCAATTTATACCTATACGTATGTATTTTTTGAAAACATTCTACCTACGTAAATTTATAGCATAAACGAGTCAAAATGACGATATTTTTAGTACGCAGCTTGTAAAAAGCCTCAATTTATCACTACGTCGACACATCGTAACAAATCAACCTTTCACAAAAATCTCCCAACAATTCGTCATTCAGCACTTATCATTTATGAAAAGATGAATTCATCTTCTAACGAATCAGACACTGAAAGAAAAATGAACTCGAGAACTCACACCGACATTCAAAACACACGACAATCTCGTATTCAACAAGTTCAAAAACGATCGTATAAACATTTTTCTCTCCATGTTTTTTCATACGCAAAAAAATGATATTTTCGTGTGTGTAAATAAATACCCTAGATGGAAAATAATCTCGAGTGAAATTTCTCTATTAAATATAATGTTTCGGGCGTGTTTTGAAATCGGTGGATGTTTCAAGTTCATTTAAGAAACCATAACTGGGTACTTTTTTAGCTAGTTATTTATTTACGGTGGTAATTTTTTTTCAACGTGGAACGTCGTTGGTTTACGTTCAGATGTGATAATATTATCACCGGTTGAGTGAGTAACTGGCAAAATGAATAAACTTTCTCTCGTATTTTAGCCATTTGGGGAAAATTTTTAATGGCGTGTGTACTTTTATCCAGCGAAAGCTCTCGCGAATGCAACCTCGCGAGCTTATAGTAATACTCGAAACGAATCAAATTTTTTACCAATTTTTCCTCTCCAATGTAATCAACTCCAGTCTCGCACATTGTTTATTCGAGTACGCCAACTTTAACGATCTGTGACAAAAGAAAATGAAGAAAAAAAACAACGACAACAATTCGAACCTTCATTTTATCCTTAAAGAAACCTACTCGTTTCCTTAGAAAAAATTTCCTTCTTCGTAGAACAAATTTAAATTAAATAAAAAACTTATTAGCCTTAAAATTTTTACCAATAATTTTTTTTTCTAATTTTTATTAAAAAGTTACTAAAGCGTAGTGTACGTGAAATGGGCAAGATGTGCAAAGAGAAATACCGCAGGATAAACTTTCGAAAAAAAAGTTTCTCTTATTCTAATTGTGAAATTTTAATTTAACTTGATAGTCTCTTCTTTGCTCCAGATATTGCGATTATATTAAAAATATGTCGAGAACAATCGAAAGAGTTTTTCAAAATGCGAACATTCTTTTTTTTCGCAAGTGGCGCCTCGTGGCAGCTATTTCTCAAAAATATTTTATAAAAAATAAAATATCTAAAAAGTTTCAAAATGTAGATAGGCTATCCTTTTCACGTTTTAGGGCTGATTCTTTCTCCTCTGTCTCTCTAGTGACTACTTCGATGATTCGAAAATTACTGGGGGAAAATCGAGTATACAAATCTGACTCGAGACGTAATAAAGAATTAGCTTACAAACGATAGAAAAAAATTGGAGTCGAGTTATAATGTTCGAATATAAGACACATGTCGATGTCAAGATTTTTTTTTCAAAAAGTCGACTGTCGAATGCTTTTTACGTAAAAATGGATGAAAATGGAGAATTTAGGTATTTTCATAGGCTTTTGTGCAGATTTTTTCAATGAGCATTTTTAGCTACATACATAAATTATAACCTAACTGACTGGACAGTATAAATATTCGCGTTATGATTTTTTGTCAAATTTTTGAACGCAGCTAGGATAAAAAAAATTTTGGAAAATTTTCAAAATTCGTTCACGTTACCCAGCAAAGGATTTGTTTTTTACTTAATGATGGCAAAAAATAAAGAAAATTGTGAAAAATTTAATGCAATTATTTGTATGTATTTGTACTCGTATTTTACTATGTATAAAACACATTTTGAGAGATTTTCATTTCGTTGCCCTATATGTACTTGGAGTTTTTTTTTTATAAATCCTTTTTGGTGAGGGGGGAAGAGGTTACTCAACAAAGGCACCAGAAGAAATTTTCCATTATTTTTTCACTTTATTAGGATCGAGGGGCTTCAATGATTTTCATTTTTACACCGAACCAACCAAGTATTTCAGGAAAATCTCGCGTTCATCTGAAAATTTTTACATTCCCCAAATCTGAATTTCTTCATAAATAATTCATTCTTGTATTCTTTCAAATTATGAGGAAAAAACAAGAAAAAATTCAATTTTCAAAAAAGAATCTCTAGAAAAAAAAGCAAAAATGAATGTGAAAAAAACAAGGAAAAATTTAATTTTCAGAAAAAAATCTCTAGAAAAGAAAGCAAAAATGAAAATTAGCTGTTGAAATGAAATTATTTTGGGACGAATCCTCCACAAAGAATGTATTCAAAATGACAAAAAGCTTTGGAAATTTCACTGAGCTTCTAAATTTCTTCAGAAATTCCTGATATCTGAAATTAACCGTTTGACCCGAAAACAATTTTTTTTATTTTCTAAAGATGTTTTGAATTATTGATCCAGAGGCTTCCAAATAGCCTACGAATTGATGTTCTTGGAATTTCGAGGTAATCACCTGAAACGGTAAAAATAGCACCCAATAAACATCAGGCAAATGTATAGGTAGGGAAATTCATTTTTTACGAGTATGGCTTTTTGAATAATTTGCAAAACTGTGCTTCAATTTTCCTGAATTTCAATAAAAATTCGTCTTTTCTTCAATTATTAAATTAAAGAATTTCAATTCGTAAAAAATATTGTCATAACAGGTTTAGAGCTTTTTTCAATTTTTTTAAAACATGAAAATGATTTTTCGATTACTTAAAGATATTAAATAGGTATTCTAAAACTCATTGGGAAGCTCCAAAATAGCCTAAACTTGCATGGCCATTTTCGAGCTGGAGAGTTGAAAAATAAACTAATTTGTTCACACTGGTTTGTTGTGTTTGAAAAAAAATGTATATACCTAATTTACGGAAAAGTTGACAAATCTTACATAAGAAACTTCGCTCATGAAGAAAACTTCGAACTGGTATACACAGTCGATTCGAACGAAACGAAGTTGGATCGAAGAAATGTATCCCAAGACCCCCGATACCAAAATTTGACACGCTAAAGTTAATTTTTTGACTTTTGCAAATTTTTGAAAATTTGAAAAATTCAACAAAGCTATTTTAAGGGCAATTCTTAAATTCTTTCTTGAACTACAAATTTTTTAAGCAAAGTGGACCAATGTGAATAATTCCTTCAATTCAACTCTCACACAATAACAACTATTAGTTTTAGGTCATTCTGGAGCCTCCAGCGATTTTTCAATTTTCTCCAGAAAGTTCAAACTACTCCAGAAAAGCCAAAAATGAGCTTCAGCACCTATAACTTTGGTCGGCGCTTATTGGGCATCCTGTTGACCGTTTTAGGTGGTTACCGCGAAATTCCAGGATTGCCAGTCCAAATATGAATATTTGACCATATATTTGTGGAAAGGGCTCGGGTAAAATGGGTGAAATGCTCCTGTCCTTGGAATTTTGAAATTTTTATTGAACGTTGTTGGATCCATCTATAAAAAAAATTGTAGACCCAAAAATTGTTTCGTCGCCCTACCCCTTTGGCCACAATGACGAAAAAACTCATCTTTCGGGGCGGGGAAGATCACACGTCAACGAGTTTTGAATAAATATTTTGATTTTACCCAAAAAATGTACAGAAAGCGTGAGTCTATCAACATAAATTTTTCCGAAATTTTTTGCACCCTTGCGAGGGAGATATTGACAAAATAAAACTTGAAACTGCCGCATCTACGAACCTAATTAAAGCACACGATGTTTTTTTTTTATTCTGAAAATAAGCTATGTTCAGGTGAGTACATACTATATTTTGAAAAGTTTTTCGAAAAGTAGGTCATTTTTGAAAACTTGAAAAAAAAATCTTTAAAATGTGTCTTTTATGTCATTGCATTGCACAAAAAAATACTTTTGATGATGTTCCAAAATTTTACACGTGATCGTTAAAAAATTGTAGCAGAAAATGCAAAAAAATGAAAATTTCTCAAAAAGCTCATTTTGGGTCTATGGGCACTTCCCCACCCAATTTTGGGTCTAAAAAGGAATGACAATATGGGTATCATTTTCATATGAATCAAATCTCCAGAACACGAATATGAAGTTAGATTTTACAGCTGTACCCTTCTAAGGGCTCCTTTGGGAAGGGGGGTAGATTGCCCTAAATTTTTTTTTGTAAAATAATTTAAAAAGAGGCATTTTTTTCTGCTCTACTGAAAGGAACTTACTTACTTACCTATCTTCTTGAATCAACTTTGCACGTACATTAGAATCAGCCTGCATTTTTCAACAATCGGCTCGATTCATTTTAGAATAATATTCCACGTTTCCACCTCAACTGTTATAGGAAGTTGTGAAGGATTCACAGCTCGATCTCGATTACCCTGCAACACAAACGATGATATAAAAATTACAATAAAATATTCGAAAAATGGTAAGAAATTGGGTGGGAGGGTGAGAGGATTGCTCTAGTTGAGATAAATAATTCAAATCTCAAGTAAGAAATAATATCCCATGATCTCAATAAGCTTTTTAAAAACCTATAAAAATAAACACGAAGGAACATTAAAAATTTCATGAGACGATTCAGAAATTTCAGATACAAAATTTTAGTGGGGTAAAAATACACGAACTATAAAGATAGAAAAAATGCAAATGAGTATTTTAATCCGACAAAGTGCGAAACAACCGATAGATAAGACGTAAAGAGAAACACAATCAAAACTTAATCCTCTCTCAAGTCCAGTATTTATGCAAAAACGTCTCAACTAAAAGCTTATAATTTCAGTCAAAGCACAAGGCAGCTGCATCAGTATACATATCTAGCTCCAATAAGGCGAAAATGCGTAGGTATTACGCTTACATATCTGTATAAGTACAGACATTCGTGACCATTTCGTACACTTAATGATGTTCGGAAAAAGGAATAATAGTTTAAGGAAGAGAGCCATACACATAATACGGTTTATATTCGGATCGCGTGAGAAGTGAGATACGCAAACGAATAGGATAAAATTTCCTTATAAAATTGAGAGGGGAAATTTTCCAAAATCTGTTCATCTTGTCGACGAATGCTGGGGTTGCATCGCGTGCGCTGCTCGCTGTTTCTTCGAAAAAAGAAAAATCATCAGAACTTGGCTATTGTGCGGTGTTGGGTGGATAATTGAAAAAAATTAAATTTCAAAGTTCAAGTCACTTCAATCTCTTGGAGAAGTTTTGGTTTTTCTTATTTACGGGGCGGATTTACCTAACCGTGCATGGTGATTTATTACTCGAAATGTAAAACTATATACGGTGAGCAAACGTGACAGTAATCTTCGGATACACTAAGGTGTTATTTATACTGTATTTTTTTTTTAGAAAATAAGACCGTTTAAAAGTTTTTTTCCTATTTAAAATTAGCCGAGGTCGAATGCGTTTTTATTCGTATCTCGTTTACAATATCTGCCATCTAACTGCGGTCACGTCCCGAGAATTTTTTTCTACTCTCAGTTCACTCGTACAATCTGCAAGATCGTAAAATACCTTCCCATATACTACGTTATGGTACATAGGAAGACCCAAAATCACGCGATCAAACCTACCAGTTTCCAGGTAGCTGGGTACTTATTATTTTTTTCACTGTTGAACAGAGTCGTACCCTCAAATGGCACGATACCCAAACGAAAAAGACATACGATTCGGCGAACATTTATATACGTAGAAAAAAGGTACGTTCGAGATAAAAATTATGCTAAATTCGTGAAAGAAAAAATTCATCCATAAAGATAACGCATACAGTACACTACATACATATTTCGTGCATCTCATTTACTCTTTCATCAAATCGTCAAATCAACGTTTAAAACAGACCACAAAAAACCATTTTTAATCCTAGCTCATTTTGGTTGCAAAATGGCATCAAATTAAGTATGCTTTTGCTAGACGAAAGAAACATTTCATCGTTTGTGGAAAAAAACGCTAGAACTTTCACACTCGTATCTTTTTTTTCACCAACCAACGACGACTTCGCGAGCTTTGAAAAAAGTCCCCTAATACGGTATTGTTTTTTTTGAAACGTGTATGTTGTATTACCTACCCTCTCCTCGCCGCCTACAAAAGATACCTACATACTTTTTCGCTTCCTTAAACGCTATATACTTGAGCAACCCTTGTTGCAAATTTGGTCGGCAAGTCGTTATGTAAAAATACATGCACAACTTGAACTGAGACAGAGAGAGAGATACATACATACGAATATTCAATTTTATCGAATCGTTATAGTATGATACGCGCGCCATTCATCTCTTAAGGGGGCAGAAAGAAAGTGAACCTTACAATTCATGTATTTGACCTTTTAACGTCCTCATAAATTTTCCAAAGCAAATGTTAACGCGCGAAAAAAAAATTACCGAAAATTTACATTTTTCTGTGTTGTTGGTATATTGTTGCGTGTTATTTTTCGGCGGTATTGTGTAAAGCATTATGTATTTTTTTTTTTCTCATTCGTGAATGTATATTCGAGTTAGATACTAGATAGGAATTTTCTTTTTAGTAAATTTCATTCTTTTATAGTTTCGAATCATTGAAGGCGGCTTTTTCTCGGTGTATTTTGTACGTATTTATTTGACAAATGAGACTAATCTGAGACGCACAAGTCTTTTTTCCACTTGTAAGTTTGAATATTTGTAGAGATAATTTTCATTTTTTGTCTGCCTGGGTTGTTTTGATTTGAATATGAGACAGTACCTTATCGGTTGACTCGATTTATTAATTTTAGTTGGATTTTTTATGCTTTTGATAGTCTTGATAGGAATCATGTTGAGCACGTGATTAAAATTAATTTAGACGACTACTCGAAGTAGGTATAAATAATAGCAATTTTAAAATTTTAAAAAAGAAATGAAATGAAATTTTTTAAATGTCATTAAAAATACATTGATGCCCAAGAATTTTGATTTCGACAGGGGAGGTATCTCAACCAGCAGACAATTTATTGGACTAATCAAGGAAAAATTGAAACTGCATTCTAAAAATACACGCCCTGCAAAATTTCAGGAATCGAATTACCTAAATTCCTCAATCTTTATAAATTTAAATTTGTGTCATTAATAATAAAGTTGAGGTGAAAAACTGATATTTGATTAATACCACGTATTCTTGACCTCCTGAATTGATTGTTGCTAAATTGCATCTATTCTGAAGCTTGCAGAAAATTTTTGGATTTTCCAATCCTAGAAAAATTTCCATAAAATAAGCCAAAATGAAACTCAGTATCTATGAATCTCCGACAGACCGTCTTTGAGACCCTTTTGGTCGATTTAAGCACAAATTTTCAAGATCCGCTTTGGCATGTTTTGAATCAGAACTTTTTAATTTTTTTTTAATAGAGCGATTATTTTTTTTTAATGAAAAATTTTTGACCTGTGAATTCTGTTGGTGATTTTGAATTGTTCTAGAGTCTCCAACAGATTTTTGAAGGAAGGTCATCTCAACTCGCACAAAAATTTTTGAACCAGACAAAGCCAAATAAAAATTTTGTCATCTGAAATATTTTCTCGACTTTTGGCAAATTTTTGAAAATCTTTGGGTCGAAGATGAGAAAAAAATCAAAATTTCACTAAACTGACCTAGAACGCTGAAATTTGGGATATACCTCATCATTCGACCCGCCGAATCAATTGAAAAAGGTTTCGAACTGTTTTAAGCAGTTTTGGAGCCTCCATCAGAGTTTTGAAACTTGAAATTTCCACAGTATTTCACCAAATGAAATTGAAAAGTTAAAATTCACCTTACACCTATGCTTTTTGGTGACCCACTTGACGGATTACACCACATTTTTTCAAAATTGGTGTGTTCCAGTTCGAAAACTATGTTTTTGTTGGACAGAATTTATGTGATTTTTTTTTTGGTTAGAAAACTAGAATTATCAAAATGTTGTTTGAGGCTCCAAAACGATTTGAAACCAGCTTTAGTTAAATCAACATGTCAAAACTAAGGTATAGAGTGAATTTCAACTTTTCAATTTCATTTCGTAAAGTTTGGTGAATTTCATTTTTCAAAAATCCTCAAAACTGCTCAAAATGGTTTGACACCGTTTCCGATCAATGAATGTGGAGAGTCGAAAATAAAGTGCATCCCGTTCAGCTTTCCAAGTCAATTTGGTGACATTTTGATTTTTTTCTCATTTTTGCTCATTTCTTTTTTTTTAAATTCACCAAAAATAAAAAAAAAAACGCGCTTTAGCTCTTCAAATTTCAAAAATTGTTGTGCGGGTTTTTGGGACACCTTGCTTTAAATAGGGGAAGATGGGTAGAGTAGCGCAAAAATAAGTTATAGTTGACATTTCAGGTAGGTACCTGAAGTGAATTTTTGATTTTTGGTAAATTTTTTAGAATAAAATTTGTGCCTAAAATTCAAAAAAAAAAAAAATCATCATATTAATCGACTGAATCAAACAGAAACAAGTATGATCAGACCCAATGGGTCTCCTCTATCGGAACCGATCAGTGCTGAACAGATCCAATTTGGACCAAAACTTTGATGAACTGAGATTTAGTCAGAGCAGGTCAGATCCAAAAGAGGAGATCTCGTTGAATCTGATCACAACTGTTTGGTTACATTACATTTGATCTAGTCTCTAGTCAGATTCGGATATTTCTTGTGTCCAATTCCAATTTAATGCGACCAGATTGTATGTACACTGATCAGATCGGAATTTTGATCAGATCTGCTCAGACTTCATTTGATTCTCACTCGAGCAAATGAACGAAACAGATGACGATAAATGACTGAGGAATTCCCTCGTCAGATTTCATTTTGGATTTTTTTTCTCACAATAAAGACCATTTTCTGTTCAAGATTTATTTTTAACGAGCCCAAACTTTCATCACAGTTGTACAAAACATAGAAAGTAAGTTAATGAAAATTCAAAAAAGTATTTCACAATCACCGAAGTAAATTCAAAAGATCACTAAGAATCGAAAATGATTAAAAATACAACTAATGGAAAACTCATTGATGACTTTACGAATAAGGAAATTTATCCATTAATGAGATGCAGCAATACGTCAAAACTCCTACCTAAACTTCATCATTTTGGTTTCAACCTGTGCCAATTTATTCGAAAACTGAAGCCGGATGTATGAAAATGGGATAACATTATACGGCTTGTTGACGTATTAAAATTACTTCCTCGAATAACAAACATCTTAACTTGGAAAATTCCCACTCTCGTCTAATAATAAAATAAACTTTGAGGCTATAAGGTAGGAGTATCTTGCTAAATTGCAACCCTCTGCTATACCTCATATTCGCATGAAATTCCTCATATTCTGATTTAAAATAAACTTTCGAGCAATTTATTATTGGCTAAAAGTTATGTTTTGTTCGCTAAAGTATACCTATAGTTAGATATGGTGGAATGTTTAGTGTTACTAGCAGAAGAGTACAAAATGATTGTTTGAGAAATTAACGCAAAATAAATAGTCAATTTTCACAAAACATCCTGTTAAATTATCGGTTCGTTCAACTCGATTGATAAATTATTTTGTATTCTCTCGTTGGTATTTTCGAACGAAACGAATCGACGACGTATATTTTTAAAAGCCGCAGCAACCTACAACAGTACCAGGTACCTAAACCTACACATCTTAATTGATAACAGCATTTTGCAAAACACCATTAATTATTGGAATAAAATTTTCTAATCGTGTTTTACAATTTTATAGTTCAGTATTTTCACACTTTCAACGCGCTGCACAGGATATCCGATCGAGACTCTGGTTATAACGTTGTTGAAAAAACCCTCCACATCAAGTTACCTATTATACCCATATTTATGGCATCTGTACTACGAGTAATTCGTATAGATTAGCCGCCGTTGAGAGAAAACCCCTCGTTTATCGTCAGCGGCGGCCGGCGGGTACCGTGTTTAAGAAATCAGGAAATTAATAAATTTAAAAGAATGGCTGGAATTTTAGCTAAATTTCGTCGCGCTTATTGATGCTTTAAATGAAAAAACTTCTCGGAAAATGTTCCCATTAGACGAGTTCCCGTCATAAAACTGGTGAAATTTTCTTTCACCCTAGTTTTTATATTTTGAAATTTCATTTTTAAATTTCATCCTCATCACGCACACTAGCACACTGGGGTATTACTCGAACCGTACAAGTTGCAAATTTTCATACGAAAAAGTTGAGAGAATTTTTCGACGAAACGATTTATCGTGTAAGTTTCCGACACTCGGAGTTAAAATTGAAACCGATTATTTTAAAATCGTTTTGTGTTTTTTTTCCTTCTCATTCTTCGCCTCTGTCGTTCTATAGTGAATTCCTTTCGAATACGAGTTTTTAGGTTCCACTTTTGGTACTCGTGGTAAAGAAGTGCACGAATATTAAGTTGCTCAGCGTAGATTAAATTTCACATGTGCGCAATTTTATTAGACTTGCTGTGCGTATTAGTGAGACGGGTGATCTTATTTCATTGTGAAAAGTTTCTTTTTTTACGGGTACTGAGTTTTGCCTCGAATGGGGAGACTGGGTATTGTGGTACGTAAATTTTTGGGGCTTTGTATAAGACAATTGTTCGAAGCTCTTGACGGCGTTTCAAGATACCAAGGCGCCGTGATACCCAGCACTAGTACATGAAGTAGGTATACTATGTTAAAAACTATCCGATAACCCAAAGTGAATAAATTTTTGGTGAAGCGAGTTCGTGATTTTGAAAAACTTTTCAGACAGTCGAGCACAATGTCGAATGAATAAACCGACTAGTCTGCTGGAATGTTTCGGGTTTCACTTTTTTTCTTCTTCAAATGAGTAGAATTGTTTTCAATTTAGAAAATAAAAATACTCAATCTGAAATAAGATTTTTACATTACTTGAGTGGCAAGTTTATGCGTGTGGCATACATATCTACCTACAATGGTGAGGTATTCGTTTGTATGGAGGGCATAGAGGGTGAAGAAGTACCGAACTACCTATGCTAAATTTGAACAGGTCAAATTGAATCGGATTCGGAGAATATTCGGACCTAACCAGATCATACATATATCTGATTTGATCAAACATATTTGTGGTCTCTGATCAGATCCAATGAGGTGTCCTCAATTGAAATCTGATCAAGGTTGAAGTACATCTTAGTCGACCAAAACTGTGATCTGATTTTATCAAAACGATGATCTGATCAAATTTAATCAGATCTCCTCTAGTGAGCCTGATCGGAGGCTAATCAGATCAATCCAACCAAAACATTTATCTAGTCAGATCCAATCATTTGAGGACGATGGACGAATTTTGACCGCATTTTAAAATCTTGCACTTATACTTCCAGTTCACAATTTTAGAGATTTGTATGACATTTTGTTTTTGAAAAAGAATGCCCTAAAATGTACATTTTTCGAAATGCACCAGTAGGCATTCAAAAATGATTTCTGGAATTGCAGTTACCTAATGTCAATTTTTGAATACTTAGTCATTTAGATATTTTTAAAAAAGAATTCATGCTTGGTTAAATGTGATGTATAATTCCACATCTTTCTTTTCCAAATAAATACCTACGTAGGAAAATCAATGAAAAAATTTTGAAAATTAAAAAAACTTGTACATATAAGACAAGTTTTTAGGAGCTGAAAATGTCAAATTTGAAAGTTTCTAACGGTCTTGCTTAGGCTGCAGTTTTTGCCTTGTTTTTTGTGGGAGGGGGGGGGGGGGTTCTAATAATTGCTATTATAAACGGTTTAGCTTTTTACCATTCTTTAAATAAATTTTGAAAATTTTCATTCATTCTTCTCTTCTAAAAAATTGAATTATTTCAGCCTAAAAATATAAATTGTCAGAAAATATGCGAGCTAGGTTACAACCCCCTTCAACACTTCTAAAAAACTGTAATATCCGATTGCACCTGAAAGTGTTACTTTTTCATATGCTATCCTGATTGTTTGACACGTTGTACTTTCTTCTGTTTTTTAAGTGGGTACCTACCTATTAATCTTTTTTTTCATTTAGAATTTTAATGTTTCAAAAAATATCTAAAATAATTGTCGTGATTTTCTATTTTAAAATTGAATTTTGACCGTTCATTTTCTCCATTTTTTGAAATTTTGATTTTTTTTATTAGCGATGTAGAATCAAAAAATAAACAAAAAAAACAATCAACGCAATCCACAGAAATTTTGACCCTCCTCCCATCATCTATGTAAGTATTGAAATAGTTAGGAAATGGGCCATTTTTCCATCTTTCAAGTTAAACATTAAAATGCCTCATTAGTTTGCCCAAATTTTCTCTTTTAGGAGTTTAAAAAGTTTTATTCCAAGTACAAGCATGTTGAGAAGAATTTTGAATTTGAAGAAAGGTTTTGAATGTTTTCTTGAGTAATCTAAAAAATCTGAAGGAATGTTAACTACCCTCGAGCCATGCATCATCTCCATACAATTCTTGTATGTAGCTGATCCAAACCTCTTCGGTTTCTTGATTGTTAACACAATATGTTTTGTCTTTTCCTCACATACTATTCCACTTCTCCTTTTCTTGTGGGTGGCCATCATCTGCTTCTTTTTGGTATGCATTTCTCTAGAGTTGTCTCTTTTCTCCAGATCTTCTATTTCTTGGTACCTCTCCTCATACGACTTGTTTTTGGCCATTCTGCACATTCCCATGATCTTCTTATTTAGCATCATGCATTTGCTACTTGGACTATTTGCTTGTCTTCATTCTTCCATCAAATCCAGTATCTCTTGAGGCATCCATAGTTTGTATTTTCTTTTTCCTTTGAGTCGAATAGACTTTTCTGCTGCTGTTTTAACTAGAGCTTTGCGCTGACCTTGGAATGATTGGCTGCGGCTATATTAAGCACAGAACTAATAGCTGGTGGCGCAGCTGATTCCAGCTGAAGTTTTTAGTGGCTGCAAAAATTTTATTTGGTGGTGGCTCAGCTGGCTAAAAAACTGAAATTATGCGGTAATTTTTCATTAATTATAAAATTACTCCAAAATACCAATTTATATGCAAAATTAAATTCAACTTCTCAAAATACATATTCTTTTCCAAGCTGAGAAGAGAGACAATTTCAGTATTGGGTGGCAATTGGGAATCGAAGTGTGACATCACAATGACATCACAGCTCATTTTTACCCGATTTCACGTTCTCATTTGGTCTCAAAAAATGGTATGCTTGTCATTCAAATTTTTTAATGAATCAGACACTTGTTGATAAAAAACTTGTTTAAAACAAAAATTCAGACTTTCTAACATATCATAATATAAAACAAGCTTTTTTTAACACAAAATTTTATAGAAAATTGAAACTGAAAAGTAGCAAATTTACATGCAATTTTATGGAACACTTCCTCAGGTTGGAACCAAATGAGATTGTTTACTTACACATACATATGTATGTTTTACAGCGCATAAATATCCTCTTTAATTCCCTATAATGAAAAGTTTTGCCACTTGGCTGCAGCTGAAGGAATTTTTGAAACTGCGGTGGCAGCTTAAAAAATGTTTAAAAAATTGGTGGTTGCGGTGGCCCACGGCTCTAGTTTTGACTTTTTGCTTCCATGCTTGCCACTTTTCTTCGATACCTTGTTCTTCTTCCAACTTATCTTCCTTTTGTTTTTCCAGTTCTTCTTGGAATTTCTTGCGCATGTGTTTTGATCATCGACTTTTATTAAGCTAGACCGCTAATCATACGCGAAAAAAAACAATTGGTTATGTCGCCAACTCTGTGTAATAAACAAACGCAACTGCGCATGAGTCAACAACTGATGATGCGAGTGTGTGTGTATATGTGTGTATATTGCTGTTAGTAGTTGAGTTGAGTTTATGGTAAGGGTAAACCGAACTCAACTACTAACAGCAATATACACACATATACACACACACTCACATCATCAGTTGTTGACTCATGCGCAGTTGCGTTTGTTTATTACACAGAGTTGGCGACATAACCAATTGTTTTTCTTCGCGTATGATTAGCGGTCTAGGTTAATAAAAGTCGATGGTTTTGATTTGATTTTTGCAATGTCGAGTTGTTGGTATCATTCTTTGCTGTTCTTCTGGCTCTTCAAGACTATCTGACATTTTGCAGCCAATAGCTTGTGGTCAGGAGATACAGTCAGCACCAGGATATGTATGACAGTTCGTCATTGTGTTCAAGAATATTTCTTTTGCATTATTTTAGCAAAGTGAACCAATACAGAAAATGATTTCTTCACTTCAAATTCCATACACATCAACAACTAAGTACCAAATTTGAGCCATTCGGGAGCTGCCGTTGATTTTTTATAATTTTGTACAAAAATTTTAAATCAGTCTAGAAAGGTCAAAAATAAATTTTTTAACAAATTCGTAAATTCCAAAAAAGTGAAAAAATCAAATTTTCAAAAACATGTAAGTACATAGGTAATGAGCCTCATTTTTTTGGCAAGATATTGTCTGGTGTGTCTCGATCACTTGACTCGAGAACAATCGCAATTTGACCTTTTTGAATCTTCCAGCGAGTTTTCAAATTTTTACAGAAATTTTTAACTACTCTGGAGGGGCCAAAAATGATCTCCAGCTCCAGCATCTACTTATAACATTGGTATGGGTGCGTCTGAAACGTGAAAAAAATGATAGAATAGGTAACTTACCTACCTATCCTACTGCTCCATATTTCCGTAAAAAAATAATCCACTCACAAGGGGAAAAAAGGCCCAGGTTGTGAGGCTACGAATTGTGTTTGTAGAAAATTTTCAGAAAATCACCACGAATGGAAATTAATGAAAAATAGCGTAGATATTCCTCCCCTTACTGTAGAGCTAATTAAATCACAAACCCTTTAAAATAATTTACGTTCATTTATACTTCGCCAAAAAAAAAACGCCGTAGTAAAAAAACAAGCAACTAAATGTAAATTTAAATTGAATCTAAGGGTCTCGACTAAAAAAAAAAAGAAATAGATAGTGAAAAGATACGCAGGTAAGTAAGTAACATTCAAAAAGATATCTCACAAAACGCTAAAACCCTTAGTACAATTTCCGACGAACACCATACACGATCCGTAAAATGAGGCTTATCACTTTAACGAGATCATTTGACATTCGATCCATAAATTAAGGAAAAATACATTTCCCTTCGCAGGCTCACCAGCGCCTAAAAACGACGTACGTGAAATCTGGCCGGATGCCAGAACCCGGAGTGAAATTTTCATCTCGGGGCGTATATTACAAGAGTGTTCGCGCCACAGCCACACTGTTCAGTGTTCGAGAGTATAAGGACCTTGAAAGCTTTTTCGTAATGTAGACTTTGTTATCATATAAACGAATCTTTCTCATTACTTGTACATTCGCAAATTACCACAAACAAAAGCGCGCAAGGGATACGAGTATCTGCACTCGAAAATACGAGTTGGAAATTGAAAAGTACACATTGCACGTAGATATATCGATGGGAAAAAAATCCGGCAGACCGGTATTACTCGTATATTATAAGTTTACACAATTGATTCTTGAGATTCGGGGGTTAAAATTTCATTAGATAAGACATCCATATATCAGATTGCGAGATGCAGGGCGAGAGGATATCTTTAAATTAAACGAAATTACGGATGCTTGGCAAAGGGCAAAAAACCGGCATCATGTTTGACACAACGCAGGACAGTCTCATTTCGTCTGCTAAATTTATTCGTCTGCGGGCTAAATGTTTTCGCGTACATTTTACCAAAATCTGTACCCGAAGCTTCAAGTTTACGATTATTATCACCGTTTCGACGACTTCTTCGGTATTGAAAGTTTTTAAGTAAACGCGCTCATATTCCGAGGATAATGTTCCGTAGAAAATAAAAACCCAAAGGTTATTATTGGTTTTTGAATTTTTACATTTCTTACATTTTTTTCATCGTTAGTCTTGTACTACAAACATACCATACTTACATCGATTCCATATAAATATTTTTCGTATCAGCAACAACGTTGAAAAATTCTCTCTTTAATCGTGTTTCTCAAGTTAGTCAACTTTCGCATACTTATCCGCGTCTAGCTCACTGTACTGCGAACAAATGAATCTTGTTCTTATAGTCAATTCGACTCAAATTAGCATGTTGCTATTTTTGCTTAATGTTTCTTTTTATCCGTATGCTGGAATCATTTGTTGGAATATTTTCTTGCCAAAATAGACGAATTAAAAATTTTTCTTTTTTCGGAACTCGTAAATTATAAAAACTTTTTTCCAGTCATTTTTGACAATTTTTTGAAAATTTATCAAGTTTTGCGTGAATTTTTGGTTAATTTGATAACATGCATTATTTTGTCATTTTCAATGATTTTTATACCAATTTCGTTGATGCAAACTTTTTCAATATTTTGGATAATTTGTGCATTTTTTCCATATCCCCTTTCCTTTTCGTGTTTGCAAACAATGCCAATTTAATCCAATTTCGATGCATTTCTCAAATAAGGAAGGAAACACCTCGCACATTAAATACGATTTAATAAAACTGGGCGGAAATTAATTTTTCGCTCACTCGATCGTTCCCCTTTCACCCTCCCCTACCCCAATATATAACGATACAGTTACGAGAGTAAATCCGGTAACATGTGACCAGCATTTCGAAAGGGTAAGTTTGATCGAGAGAGAGTCGAGACCACAATCTTTACGAATATTTCGTACGCTAAAAAAAGGCGTTTCTGTATACATTAGGAAAAGTCCGACCACCCCTCGCGAATCCAATTTTTGCTACTTTTTTACGACTTGGCGGGGTTTTATAAATTTATAAGATTGCATATTCTCGCGTTCAAACTTTATTTATCCTTTAGATTTCTACTCAATATGGTGAAGTTAGTACTTATTCGAGTTCGGAGTGAATGAATTTATCGGCTAGAGTACTTTTTTTTTTGAAAAAAAAGTCCTTCTGGTGGAAAAAAATTAACGTTTTCGGAGACTTCTATGCTTGACGTATAGTTATACGACTGCCTGGATAACTACGAATGCAATGCGCTCAAGGCGTTTATTCTTTTAACGTATACAAAGTTAGAAGCATTTGCTGGTATATTCGGACCAAGATAAACCGCCAAGTATCGTACGACGATGAGACAAATGAAACGCGAATACCGCGAATCAGTTCCATTTAAAATTAATTGATTTCCCTGGTTCGAAAGCAGGCTTCCAAGCATCAAATGTACCTACGACAAAAAAAATACACTGTAGGTAACTCCTTATTCGTATTTCCATTCTTCGTCACGTTATTCGCTCGTTTCGAAATAACTTATCTACGAATACAGCGACGAATAGTTTTAAGAAAATTGAATTTCCGAAATTCGTTTACCTATCTTTGGTATCGTCCGCACGTCTACCTCGACCCTCCCTCCCCAGCATAGAATTTACTTCCGGCCCCAAAGTATATCCTATACATACACAAGCATCCATATACCGAGGCCAAAAAATAAATTGCCTTTAAAACCATGAAATATATACGCGAATCAAAGAAATTTTGTCAATGGAAAAAATTTATCGTTTTTTTTTCTGCCTGGAATCGACGATCGGTAAGTATACTCGGTGTATTAAGAATTAGGTCGAAATTTGTAAACAATTTTTTAGCCATTTTCCTGGTTTATTTCTCAGGCTATAAATATTTAATATTCTGCGACGAATTTTCTCTCTCAAGCCGCCGCCTCTATACTTAAGGTTCGCGATTATAAACCCATTGAATTTGTCTACTTAAGCCGAAAGACATTCTTAATTATCGTAAAAATCGTTAATTGAGTATTATATCGTCTATGTTCTTTTTTTTTTTTTTTTTAAAAGCTGCGTCGAGAAATCTCTGCCCAGTTTTTACGAGTTTTATGGTAATATTGGGCCTTTGTTTTTGGAAAAATCTAACGTTTTTTCCAAGGTCAAGTCGTTGATGAGGGCTTTATGTGCGGAAAATGAAGCGGAATATTGCGTATTTTCTTAGTGACTTATGGAGTGAAAAATTACGACACGATAATTTTTAAATGGTCGTAAAATTTGGAAATTTTTTTTTATTACGGAGCCGAATTTATACTGCAAACGGTTTTTAAAATAGGTCACTACCTCCGAATATCCTTTTAATATTTTTACAATTGCATTTATCTCTCAAGGATCGGCACAGTGCTGGAGCCATTTTCGAGACTTGAAAATTTCCAGTTCTAAATAAATATTCGCGACGAGCTCACCTTGTCGGGTATAATGAAACGAAAATGAAAACGGAAAAAGGCAGTAGACAAATTATAAGAGGAAAATTTAATGAGATGAAATTAATCTTTTACTGTTTTTTTTGAAGTTTTTTAAATCCTCAAAAAAGTTATTACGAAGGTTTCTTACTCCTGCGAGGGTACTTTTATGATGAAGATATCTCGAAAAGATAACTAGGTATAGGTATTTCGTACAAAATATTATTATTATATTCGTGAAAGAGAATTTTCAATTTGGTGCTTTTTAATACCTACTTAAATTGTTATTTGAGAAAATTTTCAGGAAAATAATCAGGTTTCTCATCACTCGAGTACTTTCTGAGGCAGATTACTATGTCAAAAGAAAAACTTATTGTTGAAAGAGTAGCTAGCTGTGATATTTTCTAGCCTTACAAAATGGCTGGTCCTACAGGAAATTTCCCGAAATTCGAAAATAGCTGCCTTCTTACTGTACAGTGTACACCTACGTTGCACATTTTAATCCTTATAATTTTTTGAACGTGAGGAAAATTGGTCGAAAATTTGCGTAGGATGAAAGTGAATGAGTTCAAGTACATTTTTTCATGTTTTAAGAATCATAAAAAGGTACAATAAATTATAAATACCTGGCATAAAAACTTGGAAAAATTTCCCAAATTTGGTAAAAATACGGGGGGAGGAGAGGCTAATAAATTGATCAGCCCAGAAAGTTGAGGTAGGTGTACCTATCCCATTTTCGCCCAGAATATTCAAATCCAAGGAAGAAAGGATCATTTCATGTCAAGTCAGCACGGTTTTGAGCTTATAAGTATAAGAACTCTGATGTTTCAAAAATATTTGCTCAAAATTTGGAAAGTTCAATTTTGAACAGCATTCCCAATTTCGGAAGCTAGGGTGCTCCTAAAATTTTTTTAAAAATGAAACAAATTGTGAGACATGGCCTGAAAATTTCATCATCAAAATTTCAGCGGCCCAAATCGATTTTCAGATTTTTGAGGAATTTTTAAAAATTTAAAATTGACCGTTTTCAGGGATTTGCTGTTTTTTTATAAGTACCCATCTCATAGATTTATGATGAAAATTATTAGTCCTGAAACTGATATCAACTTTCCCGAACCGAAATTCATCATTTCCAGTCATTCAGGAGCCTCCAGCGCAATTTTCGATCTCCCAAAAATTCTGAAATTTCTCCAGTATACCTGGAAATTTATTTAGGCAACTAAAAATTGGACCAATTGTACATTAATTTATGAAATATGTCGATTATAAGTCACATTTTGAGCCATGCTGGAGCCTCCAACGCGATTTTTGATTCTTCAAAATTTGAAAATCTTCCTATAACGAGTGGAAATCAACTTGAGCAGCTTAAAAATGAATTGTGGCTTATTCTCGACCTATTTTACGAGTTTACATATCTTAATTTGATCCAACATTTAGCTACGCAGGTTAATTTCCACGCCAACTGCAGAAATTTTAAACTTCTGGAAGAATCGAAAAGGGTTTACAGTGAGTGGAAATTATTATGAAATTTGGATTCAGGGAGTTGGTCTTCGACAAGGAATTGTCATTCGTACCTAAAAATTTCGAAAATTTACCTGTTAACAGAACCCTTAAAAATAGGTCTAGGGTAAGCCATAAGTTGATTTTTAGCAGCTCAAACTAATTTCTACGCTTTCTGGAGAAATTTTAAGATTCTGTAGAAATCGAAAATCACGAGATGGAGGCTCCAGTATGACAGAAAATGGCAAAATTCGGTTTAAATGAGTTGGTATTAGTTTCAGAATTATTTGTCATTATTTTTACTGAAAAAAAAACTTCTTAAAAAAAGTAATAAAATGCCTTATATATGTAAATGGTCAATTTTGAATTTTCAAAAATTCGCCAAATATCATAAAATCAATTTAATAGGAATTTTAAATTCTGATTCTGAGTGGTTTTGGAACATAATCTTTTGAAAAATCTTGTTTACGTTCAAATTGGAGGAGGACACTTCGAGAGATTCTTTTGAATAAACCTCTCAACCTGCAAAAAAATACGCGTAGTAATTCTGAAGTTCTCTCCTCGCCCTCTCCAACATTTTCCCAATTTTTGTGTTTTTTCTATTATTTCAATTTTTCCTCAATTTTTTATTTTTTTTATGGAGCCTCCATGATGAAAAAATTGCTTCGCAATCACATGGGTACTTATTTAATTATTTATGCCTAAATTTCAAAGTCGTAAAAGTGTACTTTCAAGACCATTGAAACTCGAAAAAAATTGAATTTGAATTTTTCTATGCACACTTATATTATACTTAGGTTAGACGACTGCACCATCGGCATCGTTGCTTTTCGAAAGAAAATCAGTCTAAAAATCTTTACTCCTGCCTCGTACCAAATCACCGAGAAGGTAATTGAGAAGAAAAATCTGTCCAATAAAGAATAAATTACTTCGACGAAAAAAAAAGGCTTCGCTCATAAAAGAGCAAAATAATACGTAGGACTAAATAATCGTCGACCTAATTTGAAGGCGACATTACAAATGACATCTTATCTTAATTTTTCCTTCCTCGTAAGCCTTCTCATTTAGCAGACTATACAGCCTTTAAGCGATCCGTCTAAATTTATGGCGCTTTGAAAAGGTAATCATTTCGCACCTGCGAGTTATTTTGAAAATTCTCGGCTTATTATTTATGGCGCATGAACTGGTTGTAACGAGCTACCCCACGCAAACCATTAGAAGACAGAGGGACGGTGTGCGGTGAATTGTTATTTAAACTCTATTAATCAACGTAATAATTCCTAATCATAGGGTAAAGAAAGGTTACATAGGTAATCGTATGGTTTAATACGCGGCTGTAATTAATTGAGTGTTTTTATTATTTTATTTTCGAGAGGGCAAAAGGGGAACTAATCATTCGATTGGTTCGTTCATCGTATACTCGCGTATCAAAAAAAAAAAACCAACTCAGGTAACAAGTATTGATTACGTATTGTTACAAAAGAGGAACTAGTTCGATATCGGCTCGTTCAAACGATCCAGGTAAATTATTATAAGACCAATATTTTAAAGTACTATTTAATAGGCCGAATATAGCGTCAAGTACTTCATTAACGCGTCACGTGGAAAATAATTTACGAGCTTACAGTAGCTGCGGGTTTTTTTCTTTCCCTTTTTTTTTTAAACGGTCAGCAGCAAAGCGTGTTTCGTGTGGAAAATTATAATGCCAAGTTTCGTACAAAATTATCCAAAATCTAAATCTCGTCGATTTAATAATAAAACTATGTAAATTTCAAATAAAAAGCCCATTAAGAAAATAAAAAGAAATGCATACCGAAGTTGATTCGAAAACCGAGAAGAAGAAGAAAAAAAAACCATCGAGACGAAACTTCGTTGTAAATTTCTTTTACTTTTGAATAATTCAAAACGTAATCGTGTTATTGGCCTTTGTTTGACAAATTCCATTCTCGCACAAATTAACATTTTTTCGACTTTTGCAAACCGCAACCGCGTTCCCTTATTCTGACACCAAATAAATGATGCGGTTCGACAAAATCTCGTGTAATGGCAATCGGTCACCAAACGATGGTATCGATACCGATGAACGATTCGTTAAATGTTCATCACTTGCAAAACCAAAAAAGATACCGTGACTTTATTCGACTCTCGGTAAGAGGTTTATACATTTTAACATACTGGTAAGATGTTTCGGTTAATCCGATTTGAAATAATACCCGACGATGTATTACCTCGAGCTTTATTCGTAGGTAGAGGTACCTGCCTATTCAGCACCCTCTTCTCGTTTTTTTCCACTGGCGTTGGCTTTTCCCTTTCGATGATTGATTGACTTTATCTCGTCTCGTATTTTCTTTGTACGTTATTTACATTGATCTGTTGTAAGGTTATTTTTGTTTATGTACCGGGAAATGGCGAGTATTTTTGTCGGTAGCGTATTAAAAAAGTTACCTAATTTCAAGAAAAGCTTTCATGTTTGTTTATTTAGAGAATTACGAGCTGTCGATGTACTTAGTTCGCTTTTATGCACGAGATTTAAGTACCTCGATATAAGATGACTCGAGTTGTATCATCTTTATTCAGATATTAATGCAGTTTTTCAAGGACTGTTGTGTATTGTTCCTAATTAAAAACTGTCCAAGATTGGAAAAAAAATCACGAGAGAGGCTGAAGAGAAAAGAGGGATAAAAATACCTATACTACAGAAGTATTTCAATAATACGAAAAACACACAGAGTTGGAAATTCTCAGCTCGAATTAGTTCATATTTTGAGCAAATGATTCTTAGACGAGAATCTGTGAATCTAAAAATCTCTTGAAATCCCAAACCTGTATATTTTTTAGCTTCATATAAAGGGCTGTGAAGCAAAAAGAAAAAGGAAATCCTAATTTGATAATTTGTCTTCCTGCCTGATACATATTAACTTTAGCGCCTTAATAAGCATTTCCATCGAGATAATCTTAATATTCGACGAATAATTTAGTCGCTAATACGAACTTGTATGAGTTTAGCTGCGCCAAATGGTACTCACGTGTACCTATGTAACTTGAAAATTTCAAATTCTTCTCACCAAAAATCGAGCCTCTTGTCTCACGTAATTTCACAGCACTGAATTAGAATTTGAGCTGAAATCTCATAAAGCACATCACGCCACATATTCGAAAACTTGACGAAAAATACCGACTACACGTGCTCCTAAGAGTAAAATGAACACCGTTCGACATGATAATCACGCGCCAAAGTTGAGTAATTTTGATAAATTTGAATAATGCTCGTACATTTACCTTCCAAGTATCCTGCTACGAACAAAGTATTGTACATTTTTACCTACCCCATCTACCTATGTATAAAACCTGGTAAATCGAAGCATACGCGTAGGTAATACAATCCGCCAAATCTCGCGTTTACCTTCTTGTTTCAAATTTCTGCTCGAAAACCTTTTATATAATAGTAAAATTGGGTGAAAAAACGTATTCGTTGCGAAACAATTTTCTACACAGCGCTTTTAGTTTCTCAAAAGGATGATAGTTTTAAATTAAATTTGTCAAGCTGGATGTGATTCACATACCTATCTCGGAGTGAGCTCATACGCTGAGAGAAGAATATACGAGTAAATAAAAGGAAGCTAGAGAATTCTTACGCATTAATTACTCTATCTGTTCTTTGTTGAATGAAGTTTTCAAAAATACAGTAGAATAGCAAAGTAGGTAATCTCAAGCGTGTAAAACTTTTGTGGAATAAAGGAAACAAAACTTTGGAAAATTGGAAAATGCAAGTTGCAACAGAAACTGCGAGCAAATTCATTATAAACAGATTGGATTTAAATTGAGGTTAGATACACATCTAACATATATTTGGTCAGTTTGAATTAAAAAGAAATGGAGAGATTTCAGATTCAGTGAAATGGAGAGGCAGAGAAATTATCAGCTAGACCTGGAGAATTTTCCAAATCCACCAATTAAGGAAGAAAGAGCGTAGGAAAATTGAGAGAAAATGATTCAATAATAATTTTAGTCTCATCATTTTGATCAATTTTATAAAAATGAGAGGAGTCAGTTCTTCTTCTCAGATATTTCGCATTAATCACACCTAAATATTGAAAGATATCATTCCTGAAAATAAGAAAATATTTTAGAACGAAGTGGTGCCAATTTTTTTAGTCATTATTGCCAATTTCAAAAAATCTAAAAAACAGCCAGAAACTTGATGGAGTGAGAGTAGGAATTACTAGGTAACTATAGAAGGTAGATATTATTATAATTTTTGCCTAAGGTGGTTAAGATAATTTTCATTCCCTAGAGAGTGAGATTTACCTACCTGCCAGACAGATGATTGAGTCGGAGAGCTTTTTAGAATAAAACCAGATCACCCTATGCACATCAAAATTACTAATTGTGGTTTAAACGCAAATAAATAGATATTTTCATACATGTCAATATTATTTATTTGTCGTAGAAAATACAATTAAGAGAAATCCATATAAAATACTTGCAGATATTTTATAGTTAAGTGGGAGATAGCTCCCAACTAGACGACTCGCGTTAGTGAATCAAGCATTAATTAAAATGATATTTAAGGTTTTCATAGATTTTATACCTATCATTGGCATGAGCCTATCTTGTGCACATGTCGCAGATAGGTATTCATTGATTAACTACAATGAAATTGAGAGGCGTTTCGCGATATGGGTCCTTGTGGTGATTCGATGTTTTTTTTTTTTATTGGTGATTCAGACTTACTTTTTCAAGAGAAATCGAATGGTGCAATCAGATTTCGCCTATCTCATCAACTTCTCGTTTTAAAAATCACTTGAACATGAATACTCAAAAACTCACATTTTTGGGAAATCGAAAAACAAAGTTTTTGTTTGTTTTTGATTTTACAAAAAAGAGAAGAAAATGTCGATGGAAAAATTATTTTATTGTTGTTACTTATGTAAAATTTCATGGCGAATCCGAATTTCTCGGTATTTTTTTGCGGGGTAGTCTGTAACGTTGTGTAAATTCGGCTGTTCACCACAAGGTCCCTTTTCTAAATCACTGATATCAGGCGATGATGAAAGAATTTCGTCAAAATTTCTCATCCAACCTATGCGTAAGACAACACTGCACCCGAAAATCAAAAAAAAAAAAAAATCGAAAAAATCGAAGCAATTCGATGTTTTCTCTCTCCTGAAAAAATCGAAATATCACCACAAGGGCCCTTATCGCAAAACCCCTCTCAATTGCAGTTAAGTAACTTTGAGTCTTTCAACTCAAGGTATGTGCCATTTCATCACTTACCCCCCCTCCCCCACTGTTCTTATTTTCTGCCTCTCCTGTGCTCTACCCATTCTAAGAGCGACGACAGACTTACGTTGTATTGTTCAATGTAAACCGATGGCCAGCAGGATCAGAGTAAGGTGCACCGGGGCAAGTCAGAATGATTTTTCGCAATTTCAACTTTGACCAGCTGTTACTCCCCTTCTAATGAACCAATATGGATCAAATTTATTATGTAGGTTCCCATAAGGGTTCTTAATCTATGGTAAAAATTTGAGCGCGATTGACACAATAGCTTTCGCTCAGTGGAATAAACTATAAACTGTCCTGACTTACCCCAATTGGGGGAAGTCAGAACAGGCTAAACTTTGCAGAGGCGTAGATCACAAACCGAGCGTCCTAGAAAAATTGCATAGAAACAAAATTATAGAGAATTTAATTCTCTTTGAGACCACTCTCATCAGATTTTCACTAGGACGCACGGTTCGTCCGCTATATGCGAAAAACTAAGAAATAGAAAGTCTGTATTTTAGACCAAATTCAAAATAAGTTCAAAACAACAAAATACAATTGAACCAAAGACATCTAAAATGAAACTGAATCGCGAAAATTTTTATGCCGTGATGAAGTAGGGGTAGTACCCTCAAGTCACCTTTAGTGGCACTTCGCCAGATATAAACCTCTAGGCGCTAGAGCAAGTTTTCTAACTTACCCCAAATTCCAACTTCCCCCGGTGCACCTTATAACATTATTGTACCGCAATTGATTAAATTTATCAAAAAGGTTGTTTTAGCACAAATTATCCACAGAATTGTGGGCGAAAACGAGGAAAGAGGGGAAGAGGATAAACCTCTTCTGCCTATACATTTGAGGAGCTCATTACAAAAGTAGCCTTTGTCATATGAACCTATGTAATCTCCAAAGCTCTCCCTTGAGCGTACCCATGTATCATGAATGTAAACTCTATAAAGCAATTCCTCTCAGGGCTACTCAGGGTAGACCAACTTGACGGTCATTTCATCATTACAACATGATCTCCGCAGTTGGCTATAGGTACAATCGAGTGAAAAGGGTCTAAAAGTTCATATGACAAGGGCTACTTTTGCAATGAGCTCCTCATTTGAGAAAATACACTTTTTGGTGACATTAGTACCAACGAGCTCGAGATATCAATGCTAAGTAAAGTTGAGATCTCGCAGCGAGCACCACGATGGTACCTAGCCCGCTGCTTTTAAAGAGGGTGGAATAGTTCCCACATTCTCATACTTCCAGTATACATAAATCATGTCATGTCTACAATGTACATAAATACATGTACATCCTTAAAGAGGGATTACATTAAGAATCGCTAAGACGATTAAGGCATATATCACTCTCTCAAACTTGAGTAAATCAAAATTTTTTGATTTTTTAAAAATTTGGCAATAACAGACAAAAATTGGCATCCCATTCTGTTCCAAAATATTTCCCCAGATTCAGAAATGGTACATACATATGTATCTTTCAATATTTTGGCATAATTATTGTGAAATATCTGTGAACAAAATTTTCAAACCACAAATTTATTCAAAAATAAGCAACCTATAAGTAAGTGGTCTTGGATTCTGACGGCAATAACGAATCTGAAATACTTTCATTTGGTATTGGACCATTCTTCCCAGAACAGATTGGGTAGGAACGGGAGCAAAAAACACGTTTTTTTTTCAAAAAAATCCCCCCTTCGAGGCCCCACATCTCTTCTTCAAGGCCACCGTCGGAGATAAAATAAATTTCTGAGTAACTTTCAGCTCGAAATGAAGGTCTTTGCTGAATTTGGTCAAAATCCGCCAATTTTTTGAGAGGGGGACGATCAACCTATTTATGCAGTAAAAATTATGGAAATTAGTTCTGAAACTAGATAATTAACTTCCCCACATGTATAATTTCACTACTTTTGGCCATTTTACGTAGAACCTCCAGCATGAGATTTTCGATTTCCTCAAAATTTAAATTTTCTCCAAAAGTTGTGGAAATTAATTCACTAGGGTAACTAAAAATCGAGTTGTGGCTTATTCTGGACCTATTTAAATGGTTTATACACATTTGAGCCAATTTGCAGGGGGACACTACAAGTGCGATTTTTTGACCGCAGTCACCAGTTATTAGATTATTTAGGCACAAAAAAGTTTGAAACGCATACCTAAAAGGTAATCAATGGAGCAACCCGGTCAAGATACACCACTTCCCAAAATTTTTGGCGAATTTAAAAAAATTCAATATTTAGTTCAAAAAAGAGGGAAAAAATCTGAATTTTATCAAATTTACCTAGAAAACTACAATGTGATTTGTACCTTGTTTTTGACCTCATGAGTCAATTGGTGATGGTTTCAAACCGTTCTGGAGCCTCCAGCAGATTTTTGAATTCTCTTGTTTTCGAAAAAATGCTGCGGAAGGAACTAGGTATCAATATGGCAAAAATGAAATTCAGCACCTATAAACTCAAATTCACCATCTTTGTCACTCTTTTGATCAATTTAGACGCATATTTTCAAAATCGTTTTTTTTTTTTGCTAGGTAGTTACAATCCAAAATTGTCATAAATCATGAATAGGTACCTATTTTTGAAAAAAAAAATGAAACAATCAAAATTTGCTGGAGGCTTTAAAATTTTTTGAAACCATTCACCAACCGACTCACGGGATCAAAAATTGGGTGCAAATTAAATTTCAGCAGGTACATAATCCCTGGAAAAAATTTTCATTTTACTATAAATAGGTACACCAATCTTATACATATATACATTTTTTTTAAGTAATAAAAAAATAAATCCCCAAAAATGGTTAATTTGGTTAATGAAGTTGTGTTTTTGGCCCCTTTATTGGTGAGAAATAGAAAAACGAGGCGAAAAAAAGTGGTGGAAGCCGAAGGGTACTAAAATGAGAAAAGGGAAGAATTACGAAAATCATTTTCATTCGCATATAAGTAAGTACGTACTACGTACTACTACGTTCACATTTTTGAGTTGATTTTTCTGAAACAGACGTGGGCCAGATCTTGACCATTTACCAATACATATTCATTAAAAAGCTTCATCGCATCTCAAAAAATAAAATGATAATTATCTCAACACGTTAGGAGAAAAAAGAAAAAAAGAAAAACTTATTTATAGTCCATAAAGAGTGCACTAAGTATCCCTGTTGTATATTTATACTCTAAGTAGCTCGTAATTTTTCATTTTCCAATACGATGCCATCGTGTCTATAAGCACAGTTTAACACCTCGAGCTATTTTCTGACGTCCACTTTTATTCCTTTACACGCGCGTGGCTTTTATCAAAATAAAAACAGTTCTACGACACAGCAAATCGTAAGTAAACCGTAACGGTTGGAAAAGACGGATTACAACGCATCAATCTGGATGTCACTTCTGCGGTAAAATATTCTCAATACCAAATAGCTTATCGTTAATTCTCTATTTTCAGATTCGAGGTACCTAACCGAAGAATAAGAAGAAAAGTTGCAAGAAAATCGCAGCATCGTCAACGTAAGTTGATCGTTTAGTTGAATAGCAAACAATAATTTTTTTACTTTGAAAATGAAAGGGTGTTGGTGTTGCTGGCAAATTAATAATTGTGTTCGCATACTCGAGGGTGCTTATTCTTCGTATATAAAAGTTATTCGACTCTTCCAACTTTTTCATCGACTCATTCGAGGGAATAATTGCTGAGCTCGAATTAATGAATTTCAAAACAATGTTCTTTAAGCTTTCGCGGATAAGGCGTTTCTTTAATAGGCTCGGAACGTGGCGTGCTCTTATAGAAGTTAACTCATCAATTCAGGGAGGTACTTTGGAAATTCTCGTTCCAATTGACAGCCTAACTTTGGCGAAAGTAAATTTAACCGAGCGAATGGCGAAGTATGGAAAACTGTAGGTTTTTGAAAGCTTTCAGGATGAACTTACCGGCTGAAATTTTGAGATGAGATTATTCAAAACGTACCTCAGCAGTGTCAAGCCATTTTTTTAGAAATCTCAAAAATCGACTTCGACGTCTCAAAATTTGGTTCTAAAGTCTGAGGGATGATATCAAATTTAAATTTATCATGATCAAAAACCATGAAATTGAGAGTTCCACTCGATATTCTTCGTTTAGAAATTCAATAAGCACGTAATCCTACAAATTAGCTCGTCAGCTCTTTTCTGGTTCTCTGGGTGTGAAAATAAACAGAATAGAAATTGATTTTTTTAGGCAGTGAGATGATAAACCTTTCAAGAACAAACTTTGTTTTACGATTAAAAAAATAAAAAAATATCTACTTGGGTTCCACCGTAAAAGTTTGCAAAAAATAAATATAGGAAAATCATCTTACAGCACGTTTAATTTTTGTTTTTGTAAAGAACGACGGGTTCAAGTTTTAATTTTAAATCATGTACCTACTGCCTACCTAACCTTACCAAGTTTGAGATGCGATTGAATTTCACATTTCACCGGAGATTTCATCAATGAGAATAATTTTTCGAAAATCAGAATATTAAGAACATATAAAACTACAACTTCGTCACATGGGCACCTCGTCAACGAACTACCTACACATTTTTGAGCAAAAACTTCCACTCTAAGCCAATAACGACCACATTCAACGTTCCCTACACGAATGAATGTACATTGAAAAGTAAAAACTTACGATAATGGAACATGAAAGACATTAAGAGCACATTCAAAAGCTAATATTTGTTTCTTCGAATACAAATTTCCGGCAAGAGGAACTTTCCAACGAGTTCACTTTTTAAGCGTCTTTTTTCAGCCTCGACGTTTCAAATTAACTTGTCTTTTACAAATTGGTCGAAAAAAATATTCGGGAAACTTTCCACTCAGTTTAAACGTTGAGAAAATTCCGCATAAAAAATTCCACCCTGATTAAGGACCACCTTAAATACAGCTATTTAGTCAGTCTTCGGCCAGTACCTGTGTTAATTTTAATAATTAGCGTAAATAGTGAACTTTTTTTTTCTAAATCTGCTGAAACCGCAGCCATAAATCCTCGCCAAGCTTCCGCCAATTTTAAACCCAAACTCAATTTATTTGAGAGGGAAAAAATTACTCGCGACTTTAGAGAAACCTTAAATAATTTCAGTTGGCTTACGTCATAGCAAAAAATACCGACAGTGGAGTCGTATACTGGCCTACAAATAATGTAATTTTCATCGTTAAAACAGAAGCACAGCTTGAAAGAAAATTTTTCAGCATCAATATTGCCTCAAGAGTCATTCCTTCTTACAACTTATTTAATCTTGTTGTGTCAAGGGTAGTAGAATCTCTCTTGAAACTTGTCCCATTTCTTGATGTGAAAAAAAAGGTGCACGTTTGTTTTTTTGGGAATGATTTTTTTGTAGAGTTTTTATGTGAAGAAAAAAATTGTCGTTTATTATTCTCAGGTAGGTAGGAATTCGATTTTTTTGGCGAATAAATGTCAAATTTTTAATTAAGGAAAAACTTCGATATTTTTCAAGTCTCTTTGATTTCTTTGACAAAATACATTTCTAAAAAAAAATGGATGGGTTGTATTCTCGATATATTTTTAATCATTTCGTAGCTATAGACTTCATTCATCTGGAAACTTTTTTTCACAATCAATAGGCAGGTACGTACTTACTAAAAAAGAAATACTACGTGCAATGTTCTTTAAAGTAGGTAAAGCGATAGTGTTTTTAAATTAGGCTTTTATACTTTCTTCAACAAGTTTCATTTTTATTCTTTAAAGAAGCAAAATAAAGGTGGAAAAAATCATAATTTTGACTTTAAAAAAAATATACATATAATTTTAGCTAAAATGAATTTTACTTTTCGAATTTTAGTAAATTTTTGAAAATTCAAAATTGTTGCATGTTCTTTTTATTTTTCTCTGATCGAACTTGTAAGCAAATTCAAACCACATTCCTTTTTTTAAAAAGAAAAATACAACGTAAGTAGCCAGCTCTCAGCTATTCGAAATCCTACATCAACATATCGTTCAGTTATGAACTCACTTGTCACAAATAAGTTATTAACCCGAGCATGGGCAACCTCTTCCCTCCTTCCCTCTGCTCCATTCAGCTTCACGCCGCCGAATGATACGTCGAAATTATCAGTCGTCGGTAATTACATTAGAATGATGTTGGGTGCTAGACGCGATTCCATAAAAACATCGGTTTTCAACCACGTACTACAAATTCGACTCGTACTCATCGTCGATAATTAATTTATAAAATAATTTCTCTCTCGGTGTACAGCATTCGTAATGTAATGTCTCGTTGATTGAAGCACGCGTAGGATTTTTAACCACGTGAAAAACACAACCAAGAGCCCTTCGTGATACACAGAGTTGAACATTTTTCATTGAATTTTTATTTGGCAGTATCAAGTTCTGTTCTAATGTACATATTCTCTACATGGTTTATTTGGATGGTACAAATAATGTTTAACACAAATATAAACACGAGTAGGTAACGCAAAACCAAAAAAGACAGAGACCACGAAAGGAGATAAATTTTTGCAGTATTTTCTCGACCGAACGTCTCCCTACATAAATCTTTGGCGAAGCTTTGTTTCGTTCTCGTGTTATGGTTCGTATAATTATCATCAATGCGGTGTACCACACGATATAGGTACCAGTGGTATTGGTATATAGGTGGGTACTTGATCGAGAAATAATGCGTTTGGTATTAATGGAAAATTAATTAATACTTTAGATAAAGTGTAATTGAATGGTAGATGATTTAAGTTCTGTATAGTAGGTATTCTTGCTTTTAGTCTGTGTATAGGTAGAATATAGGTAGCCAGATACATTTTACGTGTACCCTATAGGTACCAAAGATACAACATCTCTAGAAGCCGAGATGAAAAAAAAAATACGAGTAAAACCCTGTGCAAGTGTGCACCGGCACCGGGTTACTTTTTCAACTTAAATTTTAACCATTATGTGTACCTATTATCGAAATACAGCAGAATTGAATTTCATGCAATTCATTGCAGCATCGTCTGAAGATGAAAGTGGTTTTATGGATATGAACTGGTATATCTAGTTAATGGTTCTGTCTGGATGTTTCATTTTTGGTCGAATTTTCCATTGAAAAACTGTATGCTATTACAATGGGTCGACTTTTGGTAAATAACGTAAGTTGTACAAATCACCAAAGACATTACCCTGCACAATGAGAAGTTATAAGTAATAACTTTGGGAGCCTTCCGCGTCTCATTTAGGTATATCCTGGCCAGAATCGCGTTTTGAGGATATGAGGGAAAAATCAGTATTTTTAGGGCCCAAAATTTTCAAAAAAAGCATTAAATTCTGAAAAATGCAATGGAGTATTTTGCAACTCGAATATGTCTGCTTTGTGCACCACTTGGAACGTACTTGAATTTTTCGTGGCGAGAAAGAGGGAGTCATTTTCAGAATCAACTCAGTCAGATTTCATTCTAGGTCTTGCCATTTTGCTCAAAATTTTGTAAAAAAGTTTTCTTCAATAGTCTAAAAGTAGGATAAAAATCATAATCTCCATCTTAACCTCCTAGAAAGTAGTGGCGGAAGGGTAAAACTCATTTTCACACATTTGTAATTTCTCGCGAAACAGTCAAACTTCGAAATCTTACATCTTGAAATGAGTTGAATTTCACAGCAAAAGTATTTTTACACGATTTCATTTAGGAAAACTTCAGAACTTACCGAAATTTCAAGGTAAAAGTTCAATTTTCTATAATGAATACTTACAAAAGTTGAATAATTGAAACATATTTTGAAATATTTGGAGTGCAAATATTTTAATAATTAATAAACTTTCTCTGCCTTAAATTAATTATCTAGGAGGGATCTCAAAATTTTTAAAAGGATGGAAGCCCCCAATTTTGTTAGAATTTTTTCCAAAATGTTATTTTGAAGCAAACATTTACCTATATTTTGATTAATTTTTTTGGTTGGGCTCCTCTAATCCACCCATTCTCTCTCCTACAAAGATAAATTTGGCCAGCCCTACTAGTTTAAGAAGGAGAGAGGGGACACCCGTGAAGGGATAAAGCATCGTTGGAGCAAGTTAGAACACCCAGTCTGGACGTTACAGCAGTTCCACTTCTCCCCCTTCAGAATAAAACCTTTGGCAGGGCTGGCAAAATGATAGTGCTACCTGCATGCAGCCAAAATCAGCAAAACTTATGTTAAAGGATGGAACATCGATAGAGCAGAATACACAGTGCCGAGGTTGGAGCACTTCCTTTTTCCCCTTCGCCCTTGCAAAACCTGTTTAGCCTCTCAAGGTCGTCTGTCTGCCTGTCTGGTCACTCAACGTCATCTAGCCCGCCAGCCTTCTCAAGATCATCGGTCCGTCTGTGTGACCTCTCAAGGTCATCAACCTATCTCTGTGTCCACTCAAGGTTGTCTGCCTGCCTGTCTGGCCTCTCAAGATCAATGACCTTTGCATCTGGACTCTCACGGCCAATGACCTTTGTACCTGTCTAACCGCTGATGGACGCGTCCGTCTGCGTATTCGTCTTCTCAAGGTCTTTGACACCTCTTTCTGGCCTCTCAAGGTCGTATGTCTGCTTGTCAGGCCTCTCAGGGGTCATTGACCCATCTGTCTAGCATCTCAAGGTTGTCTGCGAACCTGTCGCATCTATGGCTTCCCAAGGTCGTCTGTATGGCTGTCTAGCCTCTTAAGGTCACATGTCTTCCTTGCGGCCATATCAAGGTCATTGACTCATATATCTGGCTTCTCAAGGTCACTGACCTACCTGCAAAACCTCACATTGTCAACTGTCTGCCTGCCTGTCTAGCGTCTCGAGGTTGCCTGTGTGTTTGTCTGACTTCCTAAGGTAGTCTGGTCTCTTAATGTCTAGTCTGGTCTCTTAAGGTCAATTTACCCGTCGTCTAGCTTCTCAAGGTCACTTGTCTTCCTGTCTTCTTGTCTGGCCTCTCGATAAGGGTATTTTTCCAGTTTAAGAAATGACATCTTTCGATATTTTGCCATAAATGTGAAATATTTGAACAGAAAAAATTTTCAAGACACGAATTTAGGTAGGTACCCAAAAATACCTTCCTATAGGCGATTTGCAAATTTTAAACCACTTAGTAAATGTAAAACCCTGAAAATGGTTTCAATTTTCATGAAAATAGCCAAAGTCGACGCAGAATCTCAAATCCCCCAAAAAATTCTCCGAAAAAGAATCGTACACCCCGCCCTTATCAGGGGAAAGAACGTAAATATTTTAGTAATAAAATGTTGTGATATAATTTTGAAAACCGCCCCCTAAAGTTCAACCAAATTTTTAAGGTTTTTCCTCCGAAGTCAAAATTATAAGTTAATTCTGAAACACCTTCTTTTTAACATAATTTTTAATCAAAATAAGCTTTCAATTATCAATTCAAAACTATTGAGTGTGTATAGGTTCAACAACAAAAATTTCTAAAAAAAAAATAATAAAAAAAATAGGATGGATACAGAGTTTGAAGAAGCTTGTTAATCTAATCTGAACGTTGAACTGTGTCTACCCCAATTTTTTTAGAAATTTTTTTGTTGTTGAACCCACACACTTAATAATTTTGTACAAATAATTGGTCTAAAAAAAATTTGGGCGGACACAGTTCAACGTTCAGGTTCGTTTTATTTTTTTTGGGGGGGGGGGCGGGGTGGGGTCACGAGCGTGACCCTGGATACATTACCTAAGTGGTAAAATCTATCTTTTGGAACAGGGCCACTTTTCCAAAAACTGGTTCGGTACCAGCGAGATCGAAGAAACTACAATTTTTTCAAAATTCCTTCTCTTTGAGAACCCATAAATGTCCTCTCCAGGGGCATCTCCGAAACTAAAAAATTTTTCTAAGCAGGTACTCAACTTTCAACTCAGTGAAGATCTCCTTTGAAATCTTGTATGTATTTGAAAAACCTACCACAACGAAATTGAAGCTTGAAAGCGGTTGCAAATTATTCTGGAAGCCTATTTATTATCTCTGTACCTACTTTTTTTGTGAAAATTTTCATATGCACCAATTTTCTATTTCCATCATTTTTAAAAATTCGATAAAAATCAAAAAATCAGGTTTGGTAGCTCAAAAGCAGATTTAAATTCAGGTGATATGCGGATGACACGTTCTTCTATAGTGAGCCGTATTTCAGCTTGATTAGAGTCGACGGGTTGTAAAGATTCTTATTCGCATACATAATTCCCAACAGCTTCCACTACGTTTCATTTTACTCGTACTTCCTTATATTCAAATCAAAACAACATTGAATATCCGGAAAATTCGGCTAAAAAAACATTGCGTCTGGTTCTTACGCTTTTTTTTTCAACACCTGTAGTAATGCACTAAACCCACTTCAACTTTGTTCTTTTTTTCTACCTCATATTTGGATTCCAGATACGTAGGAATTTTTCCATCATCATGGGCACGTCGCGTTTTTACATTTACATAGGAAAAAGCAAAGCAAAGCAAAGCGTCAAAAACTGGGTTATTTATCATTTATCGCACATATCCGTTATGTCTTATCATTAGTACGTTGATAGGGTAATTTGTCCGATGTCGCAACACGCAAGATATTCGTATTAAATTTACATACAATAATTTTTGTGCTAATATCGGCGGACGATAAACCTGGCGTGGAAGAGAGTTGACCGGACGGACGACGTTTATATTAATAAATTTAATACTTCATTAATTAAACGACGTATACTTATGACAACGTTAATAACGTCATTTGAAGTACTGCCAAATATCGTGTATTAGCCAAAGCTTCGCCATAAGGTGTATAATCAGCGAAAAATTTTGTAATTATACGGACGTTAGGTAGGTACATATGCGGGTAACAAAACAATATGCCCTGTATAAATGTACATTATAATTTTTCAATATACTCTAAAATAGATAGGTAGATGCCTACTACCTCAGCAGCGCTCATTTTACTTACCTACCTATTTGTACACGAAACAATTAGCACGACAATTGAGTTAATTTTTTCCCGCGAATACAAGAGCCCGCATTTTATAAACTATCTCTTTACGAGGAAAAATAAATTAAGTCAAAGGTTTACCGGGGTCTGATAGGTACCTATGTTTATCTTTTACCTTACGAATGCTCTTTTTAAAAGATGTCAGTGTCTTATAGGTACCTATCTGTATCCACTTCGCACAATATACTCGAATACATTCAACCTTCTGTAAGTAATAAAAGTTTAAAAGCGATGAAAAATAAAAACGACAAGTTTTTCCGAACGTGTGACTACACAACATGCCATGAAATAAAGCAATAGTACGAGAACTCGCGAGTAACAAGGGTAGAAGGAAAGGAAAGTGTCATCTTAGCAAACTTCCACCTACCTATTCGCGAATCATTAGTACGAGTTTATAAGTTTCTATCCTGATGCCATATCACATGCTACTCCAGGTGTGGAAAATTGTTATAAATTTAAGTTTTTGCCTGATAAAATGACAACGATAAGTTATATCGTGTTTAGTGAAAAGATTATTGTTCTGGAAATCTAGCTATATTATGGCTGCTTTGATGAACCTTACCGCAACAAGAAGCTTAAAATGAAGTTTAGAATTTTTTTTCTCGCTTTCCTTCTTATGGTACGACTATTCCCTTCTTCTTAACTATTGAGCGAAACGAGTCTTATCCCGGAGCCATTTCTAGTTTAGTTTTACTTAATTTGCTCCTAATCCTATCGACCCTTATTGGATATTTTTCTGGCTGACTTGAGTAAGCATAGAGACGAGGTACTTAGCTGAGCAGTTCGAACACTTGGAACGTTATATTTAACAACGCACTTGTCTGTTTTATAGAGGGATTTTCCTTTTCGCATTCAATTTTATGATAATTAGGTATGGAATTTATCGATTTACCGAGAGGTTTTCTGTCTTTATCTTCGCGAATGTGCGTTTATCGATAGGCGTTTTTGTCTCACTAATCGACAACTTCTTGGTTGAAGATGGAAAGAAAAATTGTGGATGTTTACGATAAGTCAACCTGCAGTTCTATACGTACATACATACTATTACCATTAAAATTCAAAACCACTTTTAAAGCTACTGAGCACACTTGAAAATTTGCAAATCGTTTTGAAAATGTTTTCCTTGCGAGTACTTATAACAATGAATTAATAAATTATACAAAAACATCGACAGGGGGGGGGTCATTCCACGTCAATTGGACCATTAGTGAAGGGGGGGGTCGGCGATTTTTTTTGAAAATTTTCCTGTGGAAAGATCTTCCAAGGGGATGACCAATGGCGCAAATCGTAGCCCTCTAGCCCATTTTTACAGGCAGCCAGGGGGGTGTCAAAGTTTTCAGTGAACCTAAAATATCATCCATTTCAGCAGTGGATTACCTACTTGATACCAAAGTGGAACATTTTCCCATAGTTAGGAGTTTTGAAAGGCTTTTTAGTGATACCATAAAAATCAGACCCTTTCACTCGATGAAATGAGCTCCTCACAAAAAAATCAAAATTCAAGAAGATTCAAAAAATAAATGAATTTTTATTTTTTTTGTTGTGAGTGTAATTTTTATCAACTTTTTCATGAAATACGTCAGAAAGAGGCCAAAATAAGACACCTGAATTTTCAACTTTTTTTGATGTTTAGACTTGAAAATTGAATTTTTTCGAATTTTGATTTTTTTGTGAGGAGTTTATTTCATCGAGGGATGAAAGGGGTTATTCAACTTTTTCAACAGCCTAGATACTTACGTAAAAATAGGGGTCAAATGGGTCAACTTCACCTATCAAAACTTTTTTTCATGTTTTAAATCAAAAAATCGCATTTTTTCGCAAACTTAAAATTTTTTGAAATCAACTTTGCAACATGGTACCATCACAATTTTTTAATATGTTGTTCAGCATAAAAAGTTGTCCATAATATATTTTTTTCAGAATTTTTGAAAGTTGGAACAATATGAAAACTACGTTTCGAAACTTATCGAGCTAATTTATTGTACGAAAAAAAGTGGCAACACTGATTTTTATGATATCACCAAAAAGCCTTTCAAACCCCCTAACTATGGGAAAATGTTCCATTTTGGCAGGTATCGCTGTTATTGAGTAATCCACTGCTGAAAATATTTCAAGAATCTGGTAGGGGCGAAATTGAAAAATGTAAGTACATATTTCAAAATTAAACTATGAGGTATTTATGAGCAAGAAAATAATAATCTGGATATGTTTCTGAAATAATTTCACTCGCAGGGAAAATATTCCTACTCACAAAACAAATTTTGAAGCAGACAAAAGTAAATCGGAAGAGTGTTGATAAAATACTGCCAAAAAAAAATTTCAGGCGCTTGAGAGTATTTTTCAATTTTTTTGTGACTTTTTAATTTACTTGGAAAGCTGAAATGGAAGCACTCTATTTTCGACACGCCAAATCGATTGGAAACTGTTTCAAACAGTTTTGAGTAGCTGTACTGGAGCTTTCAGCAGATTTTTGAAACTTGAGATTTCCACAAAATTTCACCAAACGCGAAAAGTCACTACTGAAGGGGGTTTCAAGTCATTTTGGAGCGTCCAGAGGCTTTTTTGAAATCCGGACAGATTTATGGTGTTTTTTAGAAAACTGAAAATTTCTAAAAATTCACTAGAGAGTCCAATACGATTTGAAACCACCTTCATTCGACTCAGGATGTAAAGAAGAGGGTTTGAACCAGATTTTATTATTGTACTTTTTTGCCCCTGATTTTTTTTTTTTAGGAAAAACTAACGTTGGATTCGTACATACGAGGCAATTTTTCGAACTGGCATTTTCCAATTTGAACGAAACCAAACCAGGTTGAAAGAACAATTATCTTGAAGCCACTTGATCAAAATTTCAAATGCTTAAGTTCAATTTTGATTTTTTAAAGTTTTTTTTTTAATTTAAAAAAATTCAAAAAAGTGTTTTTAGAATGACTTAAACTTTTTCATGTTGTACAATTTTTTTTGAGCGTAGTATAAACCAAATGTGATAATTCTTTCAATTCAACATCCCTTCCTCCATCAGCAACTTCTAATTTGGGACCACTCTGCAGCCTCCTCCGATTTTAAAATTGTCTCCAGGAACTTCAAATCACTCTACAGGCTTTAATCGAACTCACCATCAATAAAAAGCCTAAAATCGGCGAGAATATCGGAAATTAAAAAGTATTAACATAAGAAGAAACGTCTGTAAAACGATGGCAACAAAAAGGGCGACGCTTTCGAGTGATAAATTATACGAAATACGTTTCGCGCTACCGATCCTTCGCTCGAGACCCTGTTTCCAATAAATGCCCAACGCGGTCGCACGTTTTCCTCGAGTAAAAGAATAAAGTTCCACTTACACTTACACGATATGGTGTGCAAAGTGTGATCGGAGGTATTACTACGCCACAGCAGCGCGAGCGACGCGGTTACGAAACGTGCCAAAAATGTGTCGATTAGGTTAAGAAGGGAGAGAAAAAAAGAGCAAATTTTCATCGAGGTGATCGACCCTCCGATAGGCGGACACGCATAAAGACCACTTGTCATTTTGATAACTGCTGGCGTCGTCGTCGTTGATTGATACGAAAATGGATTAATTTTTTCGCTCATTCTATGTCGTATCGTCGTCATCTTGAAATACTTTTTATTTTAAAAAAGAGTACATTAATTTAAAACTCGAAAAAGGGAGGACGATGAGGCGGAAAACCTACGTGAGGGTATTCTTTTTTATGCATAGTTCTCCCGTGAAGAAAAAAAGTGGAACAAAATACGAAAGGGGTTATCGTTTTTAAAATTCGAAAAAATATTGGAAATGATACCGAAAGAGGTGTAAGGAGAAGTAGTGAGCAGAAAAGAACGACAGAAGCGTGACGTGCGCGCACGTGTACGCAACGAGATCATTATGTGCGGCACGTACGAGCATATTGTGGAGAAAAATTTCTCAAAAAGCTGTGTACAACTTGCGAAGAAACGTTTTCATCTCTTCGAGTCAGAGACCGCAACACCCGGGGTTGGTGGTGGTAAAATGATTTTTGAGGAATTTACTAATGTTACATGTGACATGCAATTTCATAGCTGCGTTTAACGATGATATACGCGGCAGCCAGCAAATATTTTATACATCGTTAACACCGCCGTTTACCAAAGAGGAAAAAATTTTTCAAAATTACTCGGCACGAGATAATTTTGAATCATTTTTTAGCGGTATTATACGTACATTTTCTGCTCTATATAGAAGTTGTGTTATACTCGTACACGCAGCATCCGAGTATTTTTCAAGCAGGAGGCGAGACGTGAACGTGCGATCTTGGCAAAATTTTAATTAATCACGAGTAAAATTGAGTCGTAATTCTTTCGCGTATAATAAAAACCAACGGAGAATTTTTTCCGTCCGTTTTGCGAACGCGCTGGCGTCAACGTACCCGACTACCACAACAACGTAAAGAAGAAATTTTCAAAGCGGCCAAAAAAAAATGGGGCGTTATGTATCTTAAAAGTTGACACATTTTGTAATCATTGTATACAGAGTTACTAGCAATAAGACCACCAAGTCACATCGAGAAGTTCTCAGTTTACTATATGGATTTTATCGATAACCTTTAGTTATACTACCGATTGAATAATACAACTCGAAATTTTTCCTCCAACCGATATTTCTTCGTCTCTATTTAGATAATGAAGAAACGCCAAAGGCCAAACACAGTAGAATACCAACTTCTGTCAAGTTCAACGTTCAACCTAAAATGAAAAATATCCCGTTTATTTGGCTTTTACTATCGTCCGATAGGGCCAATATTGTAACGGAGATTTCGTGTTATAACTTCATCTCGCATGTCAACGCAATCAAAAAATTTTATAGCCCCGCAGCCTATAAAAGTAAATATTTGAAAATTTTTATTTGTTCAAATTGAAAATTTTCAGCGCGTTTGGTTAAATGTAGCAAACCATCGAGATTCCTAATTTCTATTATGGGCTTGGATAGGATTTTATTCCCTTTTTTCCGAAGCGGAAGCTTATTCTAGTTTGACTACAGTAATAACGTTTATTCGTTTTGAAATGAGCCAAATTTGTAGATTTTTTTTGTTTCAATTTTTGGCTCGAAATGTGTTTCATTGTTCGTAATTTTTTTCTTGTTTTTTTTTTTTTTGGAAATAGAATTGAGCAGGCATTTTTTTAGCTTCTCAGTTCGCAAAGACCTTTTTCTCATGGTAAATTGTAGCTAAATTTTGAACACGACGAAGCAAAATCGAAAAAGCAAGCAATAAACAAAAATGCAACGGATACCTCACCAGTAAAAACTTCTAGTGCTAAAGTGTATTTTTCAATTTTTGATAAAATTTTTAAAATGTCTACTTACTTACTTATTATTGCATCAGAAATGAAAAAAAATTCACTAAATTGACCTATAAAGCTGAATTTTAGTATGCATCCTATTTTCACATTCTCCAATTACAAAACGGACTTCTCGAATCGATTGTCAGAATTTTTCAACCTGTCTATAAAGCGATCTTCTGAATCGATTAGGTATTAGGTTAGGACAAGTGAATCGCAAATCCAAAGTAACGACTTGAAAAGTGCATTTTTTTTACAAGTTGGCGGCCCAACCTTCAGAAAAGTTCCAAAATCATCAATTTTAGCAAAAAATTACTGAACATTTCTTTTACCCTTAAAGTCAATCCCTGGAATCAATTGTCATCAATTTTTGGTATAATCTGAAAGCCACCAGCCAAGTTGACTTTTCTCCAGCGATTTTCAATCCCTTCAGAAAACGTTTGTAATCAGCTTCCGCGGCTGGAAATTTCATCTTGTCATATCAAGTTGGATCTCATTCAGAATAGATTAGGGCAGCTAAATCGCAAATCTGAGGTGACAAATTGAAAAGTTTTGTCTATTTTTTACAAATTAAAAAATCTTAGGTACATTTTAAAAAAATTGCAAAATTGTCAATGTTTCTTCTACTTCTCAAAGTCAACTTTCAAATCAATTTCAATCACTTTATGAGCAGATTTGAAACCGCCAGCAAAAGATGCCTTTCCTCCAGCAATGTCCAGTCTTCCGCAGGGAGTTGTAGTCAACTTCGCCAGCTGAAAATTGAATTGTACATGTCTCAAGTTCGACCTTCTGAATTAATTAGGGCAGGTGAATCGCAAATCTGAGGTAACGAGTTGAAAAATGTACTTTTTTACCAGATAAAAAATCTCAAATTTGAAAAAAAAATCAGAATAATCAATTTTTGTAAAATTTATTTTACCTACTTTCTAAATTCGACCATCTCCTCTCCTCTCTCATCATGGAATAATTCAAAAAATGAACATCGAATGGATGAAATTACTTAGCCTGTTATTTTTTGGCAACATTGCGTGCGATTGAAGTACCTAGCTGGAGAAAAGTCCACTTTTGCTGGAGGTTCCAGATCGACTCAAAAATGGTGGCCATCGATAAGGGAGAGTCGACTTGAAGAGAATACACAAAATGTTGGGTATCTGTTGAAAAAATGAAAGATTTTAGAATTATTTTTTAATTTAAGAATATTTAGCTTGTAAAAAAAATACATTTTTCAACTCGACTTCTCAGATTTGTGATTCATTTACGGTAATCGATTCTGAAGGTCAAAATTATGACATGATTAAATTTTCAGCTGCCGAAATTGATTATGATGCCTTCTGGAGCGGATTTTAATTGCTGGAGGCTCCAGACCAGCTGGAAAATGAGCTAGCGAGACGAATAGCGACGTTGAGTAGGAAAAAATAAGGGCTTTCAAAAGTGACCTTGAAAATTTCTGGTTCATGCACAGGGTGTCCACAAAGTGAAAACCGATTTGGTCAAAAAATTGAAACTGTTTTTTTAAACGTGATACGAATTTTTTGAAACCGGTTCATTAATTTTAAACCATGGTTGACAAAAAATACCCAAAAATTGCAGATGGGTACAAAAGCTTAAAACAAAAGTTGTAGAGCGTGAAAAATTACAGAATTCTGTCTAATCACATTTTGAAACCAGTTCATTGGTTCGCATTTAGCAACCAGTTTTTCACAATCACCTGAAAATTGAAGATAGAGAAAAAAAACTTGAAACAAAAGTTGTGGAGTGTAAATGTTTAGGTGATTATCAAAAAGGGGGAATTTATATTGACACGACAAAAAAAGTGATTCGAACGACAAAATATGGCATTCTAACGACAATTTTCAACGACAGTCCAGCACGACCTAAAAATCACAACCCGCAATATATTGTTTGTCATTTTTTTTTTTTTTGATTTTCGGCTATTAATAATTTGTCACATGCTGGGATTCAATGTTTACAGTGTTGACAACATTTTAAGCGAAAAAATTTCTTTTACAGTTTGTAGTTTTCGAGTTATCGTCACTATGCCATCTTAGACACGCTTCCCCTACATCTTTTGTTTCAGCTTTTTTTTCGATCTTCAATTTTTAGGTAATTTTTGATAACTGGTTGCAAATTGAGAAACCGGTTTCAAAATCTGATCAGCGAAAATGGTTCAATTTTTCACACTCTACAACTTTTGTTGCAAGCTTTTTTCTCGATCTCCAATTTTTAGGTGATGGTCAAAAACTGGTCGCTATAAATGCAAACCAATGAACCGGTTTCAAAATGTGATTAGACAGAATTGTGTAATTTTTCACACTCTACAACTTTTGTTTCAAGCTTTTTTCTCTGTCTGCAATTTATGGGTATTTTTTGTCAACTGGTTGCAAATTAATGAACCGGTTTTAAAGAATTTGTATCTCGTTTTTGTCGCCTTAGTGTGTAGAATACATTGCGCCAATAAAAACCAGTTTGAATTTTTTGACCAAACCGGTTTGCAATTTGTGGACACCCTGTGCATGGACCTGAAATTTTCAAGGTCGCTTTTGAAAGCTCTTATTTTTTCCTCTTCAACGCCTCTTCATTCATCTCGCTAGCTCTTCCCACTTGGAAATAAAAGCCACCGAGCACTACTTTTGTGTCATACTGTATACATATTTACTTTTTCTAGAGGAGAAGGTACAAATATGGACCCCCTCTAGCTTTTTGGCTTTAAAGGATTTTTGAAATTTAGAAAAGTGACATAAAATGGTACAAATATGGACTCCGGTACAAATATGGACCCCCTCAAAAAAATGAATGAAAATTTCAGAAAATTGAACAAAAATTTATTTGAAGATGTTTTTTGATGCTTTGGACTTGTCTTCTTTATTAATAACACTTTTCTTGGCATTCTAAAAACCATTGAATCAAAATTGAATGAAAAAAAATTAGGGGTCCATATTTATACCCATGCAAAAAAATGGCCAAGTTTATGAAAAATGAAAAAATCATGGTTCCATTTTTGACACTTTGGACTTGTCTTCTTTGTTAATAACACTTTTCGCGACATTCTAAAAAATATTGAATCAAAATTAGGTAAAAAAATGTAGGGGTCCATATTTATACCCATGAAAAAAATCGGCGCAGTTTATGAAAAATGAAAAAAATTATGAAAATCAGTTGAAGTACAGACAAATATGAAAGTATATTTTGAAAGTACACATTGTAAGCTACTTACTTCGCTAATAATTTTTTTTCCAAACTTTATTTATAGTTCATGAATTACTGAATGAAAAACTTGTAAAATTTTCCATTGTGAAGAAAATAATGCGCAAAAAAAAACAATTGCTGATGAGAGACACCCAAGTTTGCATGGATCCGAAATAAGTACATGGATCATCGATACTACACTACTAGTATAATTTTTAGTACCCCAGCATGACCATAGCGCTAGTGGTTGTACACTAAACCATGGGGGGGGGGTCCATATTTGTACCTGGGTCCATAATTGTACCTTCTCCTCTACCAATTAGGTACTAGCTATTTCCGCCATTTTTCAAAAATTCGTCAAAAATGTGAAAAATCAATCGGTTAACCGGTAGCTGAAAATTAGGTTCTGAAATCTTTATGACATGCTCTTTCAGTGAGTCGAATTTCAGCTCGATCGGAGTTGACGAGTTGTAAAGGTCCACTTGTAAGAAGCATAAACATTTTCTGGGTAGTTTCTAACTCAGAGTCAGATTAAACTTTCCGGTCAATTTTCGTCAAATTCCAAGATATTCTACATATTTTTCACTCTATCCTGATGTCCATAGATGTCCATTAGGTAGGTACTTATTAATCCACTACGAACTCAAATCAAAATTCGTACATGTAATTTACGAGTACCTATACAGTAACTTATATACATGGTTTTGAAAAATGGATGATTGTTTCCTTAAAAGGTATAGAAGGTATAGGTAGGTAAGTACTTAAATATTACAAAGCCATTCAAAGGCAACTGAAGCCTACCAACATTAAAATTCGCTCCATGTGCTCGTAAGTATGGTAAATATACATACGAAGGTATCTGCTTGTACATTTATTTACGAAGGTTCGTAGATATATTATTTTTATTTAATGTTGCCATATTAGAATTCGGTGCATAGTCGAGCTCCATAAACAGTGTTAACGAATCAATCGAAACGGTAATACGTTTTATCTTCGATCATTAATCGTTTTGAAAGAGCGACAGTCTGTTCGCCGACTGCGGTAATCAAAGGCGAGAAAGTATATCGCGCCGATAATCGAAACGTATCGTCGTATTCATGGCATATTGCAGAGCCGTCAGTAGGTAGTATAAATGGTAATAAAATCACATACAGTATGCCGCACGTTGGCGGCGCGCGGCGCGGTCCTCGTTGCTCGTTCAACATCTCGCCGTGTAGTAACCATAAAAAGTATAAATTTTATAGCAGATACATGGAAAATGTGTAAGAATACACGGTGGATCAAAAGATATCAAGCGAATTTGTTTTGGCGCACGCTTCACCTCACCTGGTGTGCTGTGTGCTTGATGCTGATGAGGACGACGACTGACACGGCGCGGCGGTGCCGCGGTGGTGTTCTATATTGGAACACAACCAGAATGTAAAATTAATTGAACTCCCCGAAGCGAATATGTAGGTACCTACCGATAACGAGAGACCATTATCAAAGGAAAATTTTTTTTTTCCACCCAAAAGTACCAACCTATCTAAACGATGATTAGAATTTACGAGATGAGATGATGAGAATCGTGAGCTGCACATGCGCGTACTTAGCTCACACACTCACACACTGACTTATACATTCAGGATGAAGTAAACACTATGTAATTACGCTAGATGAAATAATAGCTTCATCGTTACTATTGATTTTTCATGTCGTATATAAATCATATCAGACGACGATCATTTAATAAAAGTCATTAATTCGAATGTCGAGTTTTCTTTCCACTCTGCGCCTCGCCTCCCCATCTATTGCTTCCGCCTCCTACTTCGTTATAGTTTACGATGTTTTCGTAGTAGTCTTGTAGTTTTTTACCGCGAAAAGAAAGCTCCTCGGTGCGATTAAATTCGATAATTTATTGATCACGGCTGCCACCAATTGAGTGAAGAGCGGTGGATCGCCCTCGATGTTCTTATAAATCATTATACTGGTTCGAGTATACGTATAGTATAGCAGTACATACGTCACAGTTTGCTAACTTGGCCTAGTCCATGGTAAAATTGGCGAACTAACTTGTGAGTTCTGGTATTAAGAATGCCTATACCTAAGTACATAATATATGTACCTATAGACTATGTAGTACGGAAGAGAAGATTAACAGTGATGAAGGGGCCTACAACAGTATGATATTAATTTATGTTTGATGTGCTGATTTAGGCCGCCGAATTCAACGATGCCTCGAGGCAGGAACATGTACCTACCTATAGAATGCAAAAAATTATCATATTTAAAAGCAAATGTCATATCGACGAATAGGAAACCGATCCAACTTCGTTTTTTGAGAGATCGTTCGAAAATCAATTACTGAAAATTGAACACTTGATTTCTAGAAATGAATTAAAAATGCAGCTGACCGAAGAAGAAACTAGACCGAGAAAGGGGGCGATAAATTGCAACAGTAGAAGATCAATAACAATCTTAATGAGCTACCTCCCCCTACCCCAAAAGGGCAACCAAGATGCAAAAGAAAACAAAAAAGATCATCACTGATTATGCTATAATTACATTTCAAAAAAAGTGGAGATCTTCAAATACAACCTCCTTTCTTCACCCTCTCACTGCTACACCTTTCTCACTCCTCTGACCTTCCCATTTTTTCAAAAATTTAAAGGATGTAGATTGTAGGTATGTACATAGCTTCATGCAACAATATTATAGAAAAATTTTCAAATTTTATTTGGTACTATAACAACAAGTTTTTTTTTCAACAGCAAAGTGAGTGACAGCTGAAATTTTTTGAAAAATTAAGCCCTCAGAAAAACGTTTTTATTACATTTTTCCCAATATACCTACTCGTAGTTACTTACCTATTTTTTTTAGAAACAACTTAAACTTTTCCTTCGAAAATCATCACTATTGTTGATTTTAAGAATATCATGTATCTGCCTGAGCAAAATGAGAGCGAAAGAGAGCCAATGTGAGACGTGAGCCTGAGGCAAAAAAAATGAGAGCATCTTGAAAATTTTTGAAAACATCAGGCCAATTTTTCAAATTTTTTATTGTTGAAGATGTCATTTTTGAAAGTTGAGGTCAAGAACAAATTTTGATTCGTGACAAACTTTTTTGAGAGAGGTTTTTTTTACAAGCAAAGTTTAATAGCTTTTGTTTTACGAAGTTTCTGTTTTCCTTTCAAAAATGAGATTTAAAGTTTTTTTTTCTTCAAAAATAAAAGTTTCATTTTCTGTCCAAAAATGACGTTTGGATATCTACTCTCTTTAAAAACAAAATATGTAGGTACGTTTTTGTTTTCTGTTCAGAAACGAAGTTTTCAGTTCAAAGTTGACGATTTCATTTTCTCTAAAAAATGAATTAAAAAAAAAGACGGACCCCCTGGAAAACGTGGGCAAATTGTCCCGCTTGCCTTCTACCTCCTTCGTCATTGGCACGGTTGGCAAAAATGAAAATAATTTTGTAATTTAGAGTTAGACGAGAAATTTAAATTTCATGAGAGGACATCAAAAAGTCAGGATTTTGAACCTGAACACAAAAACTCATAATTTTGGACGATCCTTATTTTTTGTGAACATTTATCATCTTAATTCAGAAGCTGTGATGCGAGAAATTCATGAGCAAATCGTGGAAATCTAAGAAACTCGTGTAATTTTATCTTGAAGGCAATGTAAAATTCATGGTTTTGAATCAAAGATCATAAAAAATCATGATCTTTGTAAATTGTGGATAAGAGCACAAAAAATATCAAGATGTGTCTGCCTTTTTTTTTACAATGGTTTTGACTCAAAATTGCATACAAGTATTTAAACAAAAATGTGTGATTAAGGTTTCAGTGTTTATAATGATCAAAAAATCTTGTTTGTCTTTTTGACAGATTTTTATGTAAAAAAGTCTCAAAGTTCAAAAATTGCCACCCCACGCCATTATCTTGCTTTTAAAGGAAGTTAGAGTAGGTTAAAATATGATTACTTACCGTACATACCTACTCAAGCTGTTTCAGAAGTGAAAAAATTGTCAAAAAAATGGGCTCCAAAAAAGCTTTAAAAAGTAATTTTTTCGGCAAAGTTAACAAAAAATTATTCTGACTTTTTGGCGGATTTTCACGTAAAAAATCACAATCCTACTTTTCCATTTTGTTTCAAAAAAAATTAAAGTCGTTCAAAAGTTAATTACTCGGGCTTTTTTAGAAGTAAAAAAATTGCTTAAAAAAATGGACACCAGTACTTAAAACGCGTTTTTTCTTCAGAGAAGGAACCAAAAAAATTATTTTGACATTATGAATGATTTTCAAGCGAAAAATATTCTCAAAAATCGCTATCTTACTCTTCCATCCTGCTCCAGAAAAAAGTTACAGTCGTTTAAAGTTGAATACCCGATTGCCAGAAAAATCAACATTAAAACCCTTTCGGCTACGAGACAAACTGATGGATAAAATTCAAAGTGCTTTAAACTGAGTAAGGCTGGTTGCTTCCTAGAACTCAAAATTTGCTGGAAATCGCACATTCAGAAAGTATTCATGTCACAAATCGCAATAAACCTTAAATTGACTATTTTTCGATTTATGACACCGAATAGCATTATAAATCAAAATCAAGCCTTCTGAGGCATCAGATATTTCAAGATGAAAATATTGATAACAAGCATTTTTGAAAATAGAAAAAAAGATGAGCTAAAATAGAATAAGTTTGTGTAAAAAAAGAAATTTCTGAAGAAAAACAAGGCATGCGACTTCAGATGGTTATTCAAACTGCAAATGTTTGAAGGTGATTGCTTGTGGGAGGATTAAAATTGATGGAAAAATCTTTGTGTTATAGAGAGCATTTTTCAAAATTTTGAAAACCCATGTCACAATTCAACGCTAATTTTCAATGAAATTCTAAAAAATGTGTATCATTTTCATCTTCTGACACATACATCTCTCTTGAGATAATTTGCTTGGGTGAGTAAGTTGCCTCAGGAGATGACTGGGTAAACTTTTGCAAGCATTTGAATTTTATGATGGATACTGTGTCATAAAGACTGCGCTCAATCAATTCATTATCTGTAAGATGACTTCTAAAAAGTAATTCCAGTAATTCCACAACATGACGTACGTATTTTATTTTTATTATCTCCTTATGACAAACAGATTGAGGGCTGTATTATGACACAGTATCTATCATAAAATTCAAATGCTCGCAAGAGTTCACCTAGTCATCTTCTGAGGTAACTTACTCACCCAAGCAAATCACCTCAAGAGAGATGTATGTGTCAGAAAATGAAAATGATGTCATACTTTTCAGGTTGAATTGTGACACGAGTTTTCAAAATTTCAAAAAATGCTCTCTATAACACAAAGCTTTTTCCATCAATTTTAATCCTCCCACAAGCAAACACCTTCAAACATTTGCAGTTTGAATAACCATCTGAAGTCGCATGCCTTGTTTTTCTTCAAAAATTTCTTTTTTTACACAAACTTATTTTATTTTAGCTCATCTTTTTTTCTATTTTTAAAAATGCTTGTTATCAATATTTTCATTTTGAAATATCAGATGCCTCAGAAGGCTTGATTTTGATTTATAATGCTATTCGGTGTCATAAATCGAAAAATAGTCAATTCAAGGTTTATTGCGATTTGTGACATGAATACTTTCTGAATGTGCGATTTCCAGCAAATTTTGAGTTCTAGGAAGCAACCGGTCTTACTCAGTTTAAAGCACTTCAAATTTTATCCGTCAGTTTGTCTCATAGCCGAAAGGGTTAAAACTTTAAACGCGTTTTTCCCAAAAAAAAAAATATTTTGATCACTAAAACTGAAACCTCATTTTTGTATTCGACATTTCAACAAAAAAAAAAAATGCAACATGATTTCAAAAAAATCAAATTGGCAGCAACGACTCTAATGATATTCTATTTCAATCAAGTTTTCACTGCAAAAGTGTGCTGGGTCAATTCAGACGATTTTCCAGAAAAAAATATAAAATTTTGAAAAGTTTTAATGGGCAGCTGTTACTCCAAGAATCTTTTATTTATAGATCACATTTTTGCTAAAATCACATTACGAGATCTAATTGTCCCGTAAGTGGAAGAATAGTATTTCTTGGACTCCAATTTAAAAAAAAAAAATCTCAAAAAATTCGAAACCATTCCATCTCATTTCAAAGTCCATTTCCAATCAATAAGAAGTGTATTTTTAGGAAGAACTGCGCTACATCAAACACAATGATAAATTGATAAAACGAAGGAAATCATCGAACTAGAGGTCAATACCTCATCTACATAAATTATAAGATGCATTACCACTGCTCGAGACATCTATGCAATTTATTAAACAAAAATTTATTTTGAAACATCGTGCCAATTTTTCTATTGTTTTTATTCTCGCTTCCCCGTTTGAAAATTTCGAGACAAAAAAAAACACCGCACTGTTCACTACCTATCTATATATTATTTCCTTAGCACAAAACCAATCATCGAAAACTTTCGCTTTCTTATCGTATCCTCATAATACGCAAATGTAAGCATACGCCACGAAGTACGAACGAAAAGGTAAGACTGCTAAATGAAGAATAATGCGATACCGTCTGCTAATAAATCGAGAGCTCGTAGCGTTCTGCTAGATGATAAACAGTCTTTACCGACAATTTCTTTAATAGATAAATTCCATAAACCAAACGACCATAAATCTCGCAACAATTTAAATAGAAAAATTAGTCAAAACTGTCTAAGATTCGCATCGATATGTATAACTGGCTGAGAGATGAAATATGTGAACGGATGATTTGAAATCTGGTGCTGGTCGACTCGCGTCCTATCTACAGTATTTCGCATAAGGTACCGTTTAAAAAGTCTCTGCGATCAGAAATCCGACGTGAGGATTGTTTCATCTATGTATAATATATCTACCCTTCTCTCGTGGTAGTACGTGGTATCTAGAACCTAATTAGTGTCAGAATGCGAAATTAATTGCAATCCGAAGACAAGCTGAAAAGGGTGAGAGGGAGAGCTACGATTTCGACTTGGTTGGCACATTTTAAAATTATACTAACAAACCGACCATCTCTGTTTCGTAGACAATATGAAAACATATTTTATATACCTATTGGCTATGTAAACGTTGGAAATTGCTCATTTTAAAGTAACTAGGGATTAGTTATATAGTGCGATGAGCCGAATAAAGGATAATTTTCAACAGTATATTGGCATCGAAAATTACGCCTAAATTATGTAGTACTAGGAGCTACCTACCAAATTATATAGGTAAAGGAATAGGTACACGTGACAAGCTACGATGTCGTTAATAATTTGACGATGAACGTTGTATGCAGTGTTACGTGTTTCGACGTATATTCGAGAATTAAATTAGTATCGAGATTTGTATATAGAGAGAGAAACCGAGAATTCGTTATGACTACGCACATCGCGGGAATGGCAGAAGAAAATTTCAAGCTGAAAAGTACAAACGCCGCAGTCATTCTCGAGCTTGTGTGAGGAATTTTTTTCTCCACGTAGGCAACGGTATGTGGGATTTTGCGCGACGACGATCGTGTAAATGTTGTCTCATAAACTTCATAAGCGGAATAGTCAGCGAGAGCTCGTGTGCGAGTATCCACTCTACTCGCTGGACGATTGTTTACCTAGATTTTCATAAATTACGCGTACGTACGTGCAGAATTTTCTACCTCAGCGAAGCAACCAGTTTCTGCAGGTATATGGTGTATTGACAGAACAATCATCCGCGCAGACTCGTATCCGGCTGCATAGGTCTTTGCTATTACGAGAAGCTACTCGCAATGATATACTTGTCATCTATACGATCTGCGGTCCAATTGAGACGTACAAATGTAAATACGGTTACGAGATCCGATCCAAGTACCAATAAGATTAATATGACTCGGCTACAGCGAGACAGAGACAGAGAAATAGAGAGGTTTCGCGGTTAACGACCATTTAAACCAATTCGCGGTGGAAAACATTACTTTTATTTACAATGCGGGTAACATGGACCGTTTTTACTTCAATTACCATCATGATTAACAATTATCTACCTTTCCTCGTCCAAGGCAGACGGCTGCTGTCTTCATTCAACGATCTATAGAAATACCTACCTAATCAAAAAATACGATAACTAGCAATACCTATCTTTGAAACATATCTCCCTCTGCAACTTATTCAGATTGAAGTTCGGTAGCGTTTGTTTTTATAAACATCATAATAATCGTATTTTGTATATGCGTACGTTTATGATTTCTTAATTTATAATTCGATTGAGAACGGTTGGCGCATGATGCGGAATAATTTCATCAAAATTAATTAACTTGTCGGCGCGCTACGTATAAATCATCTCGTTGCTGTTGCGATGCTGCTCAATTTATCGCCAATGGATATCGTTTGTGGTAGTTAATTGTGTATCTAATATAGATTTTTTTTAAAGTTTAAATAACGGGTTCGCGACGAGCTTCTTTTCACTCTTCTTCCCTAAGTAAATACCAGGCGTCAATGTTGCAATCTTAATGTAATAGGATTTTTCATCCTGTCGCCTAATGGCCAAATTGCTAAAAAAAAATTTCCCTTTATATATCGAGCCACAAAATCAATCGAGGGGAATTGAAAATTAATGAGACTAGTTATAAATTCTAAGTGCTTGGCCTGCGTAAGGTTAAGTGCTCGGTTAAGTGAAGTTTTAAATTCTTAATACTACGTTTTCACATGCAGGTACGTGATGATTTTGGGGCTGAGGAGCCGTTGTAAGTATTATTGCACGTAAATTTATTTGGGCGGAGTAACGTCAAACGTGGATTTTTTCATGTTCCTTGCAATTTTTTTCTTCTTTTAACGGAGTGTTATTATATCGCCAACAGATTAGCAACTAACGTAATATAAAGATGGAAATTAGATTGAGATGAAGTTGTTGAAAATGATAAGCTGAATGTATGTTTAAGTATAGGAAGAGTAATTATAAGTGCCTTAAGCTTATATGTATTGATAGATAATTAATCGATCGACTGATTGATTGATTTAAAAAATCTTAGAAGCTAATTTCTTTATCAGAAAGTGATAAATTGATAAAACTATTTGATTGAATATTTACCTGTGTTGAAATTGTTTGAAAAGTAAGTACTTTAGTTGCCTCATTTTTGATTATTTTCGTCAATATATATACTCAGGCAAAATGTGATCCGGTTTCGTACGGATATTCTTTATCTTTGGATCCAATTTTCTCCCCGAATAATATGGTACAGTCCTGAAAAAAATACAATAATACTTAATGAGAATGAAAGAAAAATTTGACATATTTTTGCATAAAACTTGGAAACGTTTTTAAAATAGCAAAGACAAGGTTGATGGAAATCATTGAAAATTGAATGGAAATGTATGAAAAAAAAGTTTGAGGATTTTGATTGAATTCAGTGGAAACTACAATCATAAGTATTAAATGGGTATGTATTTTGATTCTCGAAAGTTACTCAAAAAAAGTCGAGGCTTTGGATATGCCCCCCGAGGGGAAATATGGGTTCTCAAAAGGAGATTTTTTTTTTTGAAAAAATCGTGGTTTTTTCGCTCTAGCTTCTACACATTCTGTTTTCGGAAAAACGGTCCAGTTCCAAGAATAACATTCGAAATTCTGTTCTGCACCGATCTGGGCCATTGCCCTCAAAATCCAAAATCACTTTTAGGGATCTACTCAGCGGTTGAAGATTTGCCAATCACTTTATTTTTAGGTAAATTCGTGTTTGGAATTTTTTCTCCTCAAATATTTCGGATAAATTAAGCAAAATGGAACGCAGTTGGTGTCAACTTTTTTGTCATTAGGTATTTCCAATTTCAAAAAATCGAGAAAAATACCACCAAAAACTGCTGGAACTTTTTGGGCAGGCTGTTTGAAATTGGCAATATGTAAATGACCAAAATATTAACACCACTCGTTCAAAAATATTTCTGCAGATTGCAGAAATGAAATCTTTCCATGTTTTAGCTTGATCAATGCGAAATATTCGAGAAAAAAAAGTTCCGAAACATGAATTCACCATTAAATATGCGATTTGCAAATTTTTTACCTTTCTGTAGAATGCTGAAAAAAAGTCTTGGATTTGGATAACAATGGCCTAGGTGGATACAGAATCTCAGATACTACCTTTTGGAATAGTGCAATTTTTCCCAAAACTGGCAGGGTAAAGGTTAGAAAGAAAAAAAATATAGTTTTTTCAAGAATGATCCTCCCTCTTTATGACCCATATCCTCCTTCCAGGAGCACCTCCAGAGCTAAAAAAATTTCTGGAAGACTTTCATCTCAAAATGAGTATCTCCACTGCATTGATCATAACTATCCGACAACTTTTTTGCGATCTGGATTTTTTGAAAAGAACGCAAAAGTGAGTCGTCAGTAAAATTAAGATTTAAAAAAAGATCATTATTGATCTGCTTAAATTATGCTGAAAAAACAATATTAAATTTTTATTTGAACCATTTTTACAAATTTTACCAATTTTACAATTTTTTAAAACGTTCATTTCTGTCATTTTTTAAAAAATTGAAGGCTCCAACGCAAACAGAAGTCAACAGTTTTTTCTTCCTTAAAAAAAAAACAGTGACATCACTTAAATGATTTAGGGTGAGGCTCAAATCATTTTTGATCGAGAAACTAAGAAAAAGAAAAACTTAATTGTCCTTGAAAAATTATAATTTTACAAAAATGTCATACACTTTCACAATTAATTTTCAAAATCCGATCACAGATATGGAGATCGATTTGAAACATTGAAAATTTGGTTTTCATACGTAGGTATCATGCTTTTCAGATTTGACGGAATCAGTCAATTTTTAAAAATACCGAAAATTAAATCGGAAATGAAGGAACTCAAGAATATAAATTTTTATCCGTCGAAGTTATTTTTTCGAATTTTGGTGAATTTTTGAAAATTGCGGAAATTATTTGAGTGTTATAGGTACAAATAATGTTGATTTTTTTATAGGAAAAGTGAATCTCTATAGAGATAAAAATCTGAATATCAGTTTACGTGTATTAATTTTCATCATATTCGAGCACATTTGGAGCCTTCAGAAAAATTCTACGGGTTGAAAAATGTATTTTTTTTACAAATTCAAAAACCTGAAATTTCAAAAAAAAATTCAAAATCGTCAGTTTTTGCTACAATTATAAAATTTATTTGTACCTCCGAAAGTCAATCCCCTGAATCGATTGTCATAATTTTCCAGCCAATCTGAATCCTCCAGCAAAGTCCAACTTTTCTCCAGTAATCTCCAGTAACTTCAAATTGGAATTCGACAATTTAATCCTGTCGTAAGTTTAACATTTCGAATCGATTAGGGCAGTGAATCGCCAACCCTGCGTGATGGGCTGAAAAGTAGTGTTTTTTTTTCACAAGTTAAAAATCTCAAATTCTGAAAAAATTCCAAAATCAACAATTTTTGCAAACAATAACTCGCATTTTTCTCTACATTTCTCCAACCCCCCCCCCTCTTAAGAAACATCCACGATAAAATATTTACACTTTTTAAGCGGGTCTGAAGCTTCCAACAATTCGCATCAAAAATTAAAATTCAAAAATTTTTCAAAATCCGAGGTTTCCAGCTTGCAAAAAAACCATATTTTTCAACTTGTACTTACATTTGCGATTCATCTGGTCTAATCGACTCGAAATGTCAAACTAGAAATTGCATTTTCATTTGCCAAGGTTTGGTTACAATGCCTTCTGGAGCGATTTGAAATTGTTGGAGAATCAACTTTTGCCGGAGGCTTCAGATCGGGCAATAAAAGGTGGCAAACTGGCAATCGATTCAGATAATTATTTACTTATTATTCTTTTTAAAGAGAACTATGCAATGGTTTCCAATAAAAATCGAAAAATTATCTCAGCAGCTCAAAATTTAGTTCTGAGAGCTGGGTGATAATATGCTCTCATAAAATAAATTTCTTCATATTTTTTTTTCGTAAATTGCACACCTAAAAAAAGATTTATTTTACTTGATCGTGAAATTTTTCAAGAATACGACTACCAATCAAGATATTTCACGTGTTTCTAAAATATTTAGATTTATACCTAGTCGTTCAAGTAGCATTTTCTTCTTCAGTTTCATTTCAACCAAAAATCGATGAATCTAATTCGAAATCTAAATGCAATGACCGGAAATAATCCAATACTCTCTTTAGGCCCGTTAATCTAATCTAAATTCTACCATCTTTAGCACACACACCTGAGCCCAGCGAACAAAAACCCATACAGCACGTTTCTTCTATCTTCTTCACGTTTTTCTACACGAACAATGTCGATAATTACACCATTGCTTAGAAAGAAATTGCTGTCATTGGATAAAATATGGTCAATCTGGCATTTAAAAGAAAAAAAAATACTTTTAAAAAGGGGGCGACAATGAAACAGGTTGACGGGATCACGATTATATTGCGTAAAAATTACACAATTCTACGTATTTCATCCGATCTATATTCATTGCGATACGACCAAGCACCATGCAGAAGATGACTTCCCGGCTTCTGTATCCGGTTTTTTTCTTCTAAAATCCATTTTAATACAACACACATATGGAATGTGGTCGGTAAAAAGTTGCTCCTCTCGGCTCTCGGTTATTTGCGAGTTTGTCAAGCACGCGTACAAGCACCATCGTCCAGCAGGTATTTGTTTTTTGTTTTTTTAATCTTTTTTGTTCACGAAATATACCTTACTCGAAGTACTATAAGAAACTGAAATCTATACAAAAGAACATAAAAACCGATACTTTGGCATTTTAACGAAGGAGTTTTGTTTTATTCGCACAGCCATCGGTAGGTACTATTTGAATAGCAACATTATCTTCTAACTGGAGTGTTCTTCCGAACGACTTGCTTTGGTCTATAGGCCTATATAAATAGATTTAAAACAATCGTCTGTACAAATCGAATTTTAAACAAGGTCGTAGGTCATTTGTATGTGTGTTTGTAATGTTCTTTTTTCTTAATCAAAAGGTCGCTCGGTGAATTAACAAATTTATTTAATATAAACAAGTTAGTATTTTCCTTTGATGTGATAAAAAATCTCAACCGTGCCTAAAAGGCTACGATAGGTAAACGGAAAGTGTAGGTGAAGGACTAGCCAATTAGCATTTTACATGGGTTTTTCAAGTGGGTACCTACTTACGATGATGGCTTTTAGTTGAGTAGATACGATTACCTTTTTCAAAAAGGATAGTTTAGGTTTTTTTTGCTCCTGAATCCTGAATGGTTTGTACATAGGTGGGTTTATTGAAATTAGAATCCAGATTTTTACATTTTCGTGGATGATTTATAACAATTCGATGTTTCAATTTATTTATTTTTCAGCAATTTTGTTACCTAGTCGATACCACAAAATAGACAAATAGATATCTAAGTAGATACCTAAGATCCTCTTGAAATTATTTGGAAAAATTCATTCACCCAAATACCTAATTAGCATTTTTGGTTTAGATGTTTTTGAACTCGATGGCACTCGAGAAGATTAATATAGGTAATTTCACGAGTCATTCCAATTATCAAAGGAAAAACGCCATTACATTTTAAATGAAAAATAAAATAGGTACGTGTAACGTAGGTAGGTAGGTACGTACCTTACAAACACGCAGATTAAAATTTTAATTTTCTCATTGTGTCATTTTCAAACCCTGCTGTGGTTTTTTTCTCATAATCTAGGTGGGAAAAAATTATATAGGTAGATATGTTATTTAAAATTCGTGTCGAGCTTCGTTTTGTCAGTTTTTATTATGATTTCATATTCAGACTCCCTTCTAACGTAAAAATTAACAAGGTTTTGGGTATTTTTCCATTTTTTTTTTCGTTCATGTTGGTAGGTAGAATAAGTTTGTGAAATTAATTCTCTCCAGAAGAAGCCGCGATATTAATTTTTCTCAAATTTAATATTAAAATGTAACTCGGGCACTGGCGTAATGAAGTTTAAATTTGATACAAAACATGACTAAAAATACAAAATTATACGAGTTTCGAATTTATAAAATTATACTTGGAAGTTTGAAAAGTTTTTGACGTTCGGTATTGCAACCTGAAGTGAGAAAAAAGCAGCGAATTACCTGCGTATTTGGAATTCTGTTTAGCAAGCTGGAGTATTCCTATTATGACCCTTTGCGTAACACTGTAAAGTGAGGTGAAAATTATTTATTTATTAATGTTCTAGAATTTGGTGCACCGAATATGTATCTTAGTTCAGTTTTCATAAAGACGGTAGTAAAAGTAGGTAATATTAATTTTTAGTGTAAAAGCTGATCTAATAATAATGTTCTTTTTATGGTCAAGGATTTCGTAGTATAGGTATCTATAGTGCTAGAGGTTGAAAGGCTTTTGATGTTTTGGCTATAAATGTACCTGCAGGTATTCTACACATGGGTAAGGTACATACGTATAATCGCACACCTACATGCTTCAAATTTTGGATTGTATCGAACCAAAATTAATGAATATTCTGATCCGGCCCTTAGTATCCGTTATTAGTGCTAAGGCTACGTGCTAATGGAAACGAAAACGAAAAGGGATATAACGTATGTAGATGTTTAATGCAGCCAAGAGCTTTGGTGACTTTGGCGTGATGGCAGCCGAATTACCTAGCTTGTCTGGCTTTTGTTCGTAATTGGTAGGGCAGAAGAACATATTCTTTAGCATATTACCGACTTTTCGGAGAAAAGTGGAGTATTGTATTTGTTGCGATAGTGGAAGTTGGGTCGGGGAGTGACTTTTCTTTGCGTTTCGAGGGTCTGGGATCACGATAGGCTCATTCCCAAAATTTCAGGTTTCCTTATATAAGGTTTATATACTTATATATAGATAAATATTCTAGGGGGTAAACTTGTAACTTTTTTCTAGATTAACCAGCAAACTCATAACGTTTTGACAAACTCGTAACCTTTTTAGGACGTGACTTTTCGATGAGGTGCCATATGAATCGGGAAATATATATCGGCACGACAGAAAAAGTGATTCGAACGACAGACCATTTGAACGACAAAATAGGCTATTTCAACGACGATTTTTAACGACAGTTCAGCACGACAAGTTAGGTAATACGAACGACAATTTGATTTCATACAAACGGCGAAAGAAATCTAATCCACATCCAAATAAATTATTGCCCGCCTAAAAAGTAATTGCCCGGGAAAATAAATTATTGCCCGCCAAAAAAAAAAATTCGAAAAATTTACTCTTTTTGAAAAAAAAACAACTTGTAAACATGAATTTACGAGAGTAGAGAACGTTTGTGAAACTTTCCACCTTGTCGCGTCCTTATCAGTAAAAGTGATAGTACATTTAGGTATAGGTGGGTAATTCTCAAAAAAAGGTAAAATTCGTGTACGTGGCAAATTTCTCAGAGATTTTAGCATGAATTTTTCTTTTTTTTGGTCCATTGAATGATCATCCTCCCCACACATTTCACATTTGGTATTGAGATTTTTAGCTCCTCCTTTCATTGGTGTACATTCAATTTTATACCCCAAATGTTCTTGGACTTGGCTGTCACACGCCATGTTTTTAAAAATAAATGTTATTAAGTGTCATGAACTTCATTTTTTTGGAAAAAAATTGACACATTCTCATTATCATAGAACACAAAGGTATATTACTCGTATTGTGCAAATTGCAATTGCAATAAGTCTATAGGAAGTTCACATTTCACATTTGAAAACTGTCACACACTTTTTGCGCCAATTTTAGAGCAATTTTTAATTATTTTTGCTAGCTTCCCAATCTAACATTTTTTTCTGGTAAGTGGCAGCACTGGTTGACTGTTCTCATAGAAATGTTACCCCGCATAATATCAAAATTGACCCTTTTTTTTAGAGAATTACCCAGGTACATACACTATACAGTTCTCTACGTGATTGATCTGAACACTTGCTCATACTTCGTTCTTCATGGAAGGCCAGCGAAATCGAAAAAAGCACTGCTGGTTTAGTAGACGAACTTTTTATTTTTAATTTTTTGTGACGTGCTGTTTATAATTTTTCATGTCGTTCGTTTTCCCATAAACTTGCATTTTTTTTGTCGTTCATTTCTACATTTTTTTGTCGTGCACATTTTGTCGTTGAATATATTATATAGACGTGCAATAAATTATTCTGTCGGGCAATATCTTACATCGTCGTTCAAATTCATTTACCGTCGTTTGAAAACTTTTTTCGTCGTGAAATGATTATTTTCCCGTGCAATGTCCTTTTTTGTCGTTAAAATGCCCTTTTCTCGTCGTGAAAACGCCTTTTTCTGTCGTGCCGATAAATCACACCCATATGAATCTACAAGGTGTGGGGAGTCTACTGGCAAAGTTTGAGCAGGGACGTGAGATTGCTGTATATACAATTTCACTTTTGACTCAATTTTCAAATGAGTACATAGCCTAATTAACAGGTATGAGGATATGAGGAAAAGGTTTTTATTGCCAAGAATCATTTTTTACGTTTTTTACGTTCTTTTTGGTGATTTTGGTGGTTAAAGATGTCTTCTTTCACATGGCGTGGTTAAAAATCGTCTAAAATAAATTTTTGACTGCTGAATTTTAATTTTAAGTTGATTAGACAGGTCAAAATTTTCGTGTTTTTCAATCTAAACATTGATTTTATGGGAAAAGTATGCACCCTAGGAAAAAAATGCGATGAAGGAAATTGTAGAGAATTAAATTTCCTTTCTGCTTAGAGCTGGTTATTTTTCTGTAGGATGCTTTGTGAAAAAAGCATTTGCGAAAAACAGAGACGTATGAGACTTTTAAAAAAAAGCTTTTCTGAAAAATTGATGTTCTGGCAATGAAATACCTTTCCACAGGTGACCCAAAAATCAAGTTAACGAATATAACGCGGCCTAACATCGAGTACTATCAGGCCTATGGGGTGACGCGTCGAGCGTATGCACAGCAACGAAGTTACAGAGGGGTCTTGAGATTGCTGTTTATACAAAACGTTATGAGTTTACCTGTATGCGGCTATATATATATACATGTAAAAACCATACATTACGAGATCCGTTTTATATAAAATCGGGCATTGCGAGATCCTGAGATCCTTTTGCCGGATCTCGCAAGTTCTCTCATATGCCATGGTACTCGTGAGATCCGGGGGACCCTGTACACACATTTTCAGCCGGATCTCGTTTTACCTACTATTTATATACTTATATACAATTTTTGAAAATAGATAAACGACGCATCTTGCGAGATCCACCCGAAAATCAGGTTTAGGCCGTTGGTGGATCTCGGTTTATGCGGATCGCGAAATTGATGGCGGCAATGCATAGAAAGGCACTGTTTACACACTGGAACGTGCGTTCGAACGAAGTTGTAGGGTTATTATTTGAGTTTTTAGCATTTTTCGAAATTTTTTGGGTCGGATCTCGCAATGCCTGTGTATATGTCGGATCTCGCAATGTACTATAAGACAGTATACATATATATATATACAATTTTTTTTTTGAATTTTTGATTTAATTCGAAAGCTACGAACTTTTGGATCGAAGTGAATATGCGAAATTGTAGAGATCGTAAAGGCCTACTTAGATTTCAAGTTTCATCAAAATCGGTTCAGCCGTTTTCTAGGTAATGAATTTTGAAAAATTTCGAAAAAAAATTTTGTCGCTCGATAAACTTGGAAGCTGCGTTCTTTTGGAACTTGATGATGATGCCAAAATGTTCGGCTAGTAGCCTAGTTGTGACATTTAAAATTTGATCAAAATTGGTTCAGCCGTTGCTGAGAAATTAAATTTTTAATAAATTTTGTGCAAAGTCACCCCCCGAAAATTTGAAAAAGCTCAATTTTGTTTTCGATTACGTAAGAAAGCTACGAACTTTTGGATCATGGTGCAAGTGCGAAATCATAGGAATGGTGATGGACTTGTGATGCTTCAAGTTTCAGAAAAATTGGTTCAGTCGTTACTCAAGGTAATGATTTTAAAGTGAAAAATGTCGAAAAAAAATTTTGTCGCTCGATAAACTTGGAAGCTTTGAACTTTTGAAACACGATGATGGTGACAAATTGTCCGGCTAGTATCCAAGGGCTGACATTTTGAGTTTCATCAAAATCGGTTCAAAGGTTCCTGAGAAATAAATTTTTAAATGAATTTTTAAGTGAAAAATGTCGAAAAAAAATTTTGTCGCTCGATAAACTTGGAAGCTTTGAACTTTTAAAACACGATGATGGTGACAAATTGTCCGGCTAGTATCCAAGGGCTGACATTTTGAGTTTCATCAAAATCGGTTCAACCGTTCCTGAGAAATAATTTTTTTAAAAGTTCAATTTTAAATGAATTCGTGTGCCAAGTCTTTACTTAAATATTTAAGTACTCGTATGTGATGAGGTGAATTTACACATAAAATTTAATTTCTCAGCAACGGCTGAATCGATTTTGATCAAATTTGAAATTTCAGAACTACACTACTTAGCGGAGATTTCGCCATCATCATCAAGTTCCAAAAGTTCAAAGCTTCCGAGTTTATCGAGCGACAAAATTTTTTTTCGACATTTTTCACTTAAAAATTCATTTAAAAATTTATTTCTCAGGAACCTTTGAACCGATTTTGATGAAACTCAAAATGTCAGCCCTTGGATACTAGCCGGACAATTTGTCACCATCATCGTGTTTCAAAAGTTCAAAGCTTCCAAGTTTATCGAGCGACAAAATTTTTTTTCGACATTTTTCACTTTAAAATCATTACCTTGAGTAACGACTGAACCAATTTTTCTTAAACTTGAAGTATCACAAGTCCATCACCATTCCTATGATTTCGCACTTGCACCATGATCCAAAAGTTCGTAGGTTTCGCGCGTAATCGAAAACAAAATTTTCAAAAGCTCAAAGCTTTCAAATTTGTCGAGCGACAAAATTTTTTTTCAGAATTTTTCAAAACTCATTACCTAGGAAATGGCTGAACTGATTTCGATGAAACTTGAAATCTCACTAGGTTTGCTCGATTCCTATTAAGTATACGACCCTCAATTTTTTGTGAATCATTCGTGAACGAATTGATCAATTTTTTGAAAGAACCATTCGCCAACGAATCTTTAATTTATGAATAAATTCGTTCGCGAATGAGTCACTAATACGAATCAATTCGTTCGCGAATGATTCATTGAAAATTGAGTGAGTAAATGAATCAATTCGTTCGCGAACGATTCACTTGTACGAATCGATTCGTTCGCGAACGATTCACTTGTACGAATCGATTCGTTCGCGAACGATTCACTTGTACGAATCAATTCGTTCGCGAACGATTTACTTGTATGATTCGATTTGTTCGCGAACGAGTCATTTATACGAATCGATTCATTCACGAACGAGTCACTTATACGAATCAGTTCGTTTGCGAATCACTGTTTAAATAAAAGTGGATCAATTCGTTCGTAAAAGATATTTATTTTACGAAAAGTCGGTCTTCTCACGCTTAATGCGTGAGAGTTTTTTTTTTTTCTGTGCTATTAGGAAGGGAATATCAAACACATCTTTGCGAATCAAGAGAATTCAAGTCGACTGAGCCAATGTTATTTTGCATATTTTAGCATATTTCGACTAAAAATGCACGTTTTAGCATATTTTCACCTGTTTTAGCGCATATTTCAGCATATTTAGTCAATTTTCACAGTTTTTCCCTATTTTTAGGGAATATTTTTAAAAATCTTCAAAATTTGCTTTTTTTGTAATTTTTTAAAAACAAAATTTTCGGAAAACGAAATTTTTTGAACACAAATTTTTATTTTTTTCTCATAAAACTTTGAATTCTATATCCTTTCCTTGCAAATACCTCTTGGAATTTTCACTTTATCAAACTATCAAGGTTACCATTGAATTCGCTTTGTTTTTCCCTGTAAAACGATACCCATATTGTGTAGGAAATGGTGGGAATATTTTGGCATATTTCAACTTTTTAGGAATTTTTTTTGCATATTTTCATCAAAATGAGCGCATAAAATATGCGCATATTTTGGGTTTTTCAGAGCATATATTCTTCTGCCCTAGAATTGGTTGTGTGAGTTCAGTGTACTCGTAGAGTAGCCGAAATAGAAATAGCATCTTAGAATTTATTTGAGTAGGAATTTTCCAGTTTTCATTCAACGTAAATAAATATTACAGGTATATGTTGGAATGAATGATGCTTTGAATTTATTTAATGCGGATTGGTGTCTTATTAGAAAATGACATTTTCATTTCATCTTTCAATCTCAAATGTACTCTTATTTAAACCTACAACCTACCTATCTACCTACCTACGAAGTGTGCGCAGTTTTAAAAAAAAATTAGGTCACTCATAAGGGAACCTCAGGAATATTCAGTACCTACTCGATTTTGCTCATTTCTTATACGAACATGAAAAACTAAAAAAGAGTGCCTAGCTCTCTCTCTGTCGAAAAAAAAAAAAATCTCCCACGGAAAACTGAGGGTGTTAAGGGGTTCCAAATTCACCGAAATGGTTCAAAAAATTGCATCAAATAACAAACAAATCAAACGACCATTTTAGTATCCTGAAAAACAACAGTTTTATTTACATTCAAGTTACGATCACATTCAGAGATGCATATTTGATATGAACACTCAAGGGTGAAATTGTAATTTTTTTTAGAGACAAACAGCTCAATCAAACTTTTTGAGATTTCAGAGCACTTTTTTAGGATGATATTATTGACTACCTAAGTACCTAGCCACTTGATTTTTTCACTATTTTATGCAATGTACCTACCTATCGCACCTGCATTTACGTCAAAACATTTTCAATTTAAAATACCCGAGTGGAAAAATAATCATTTTATTTTTCTCTTTCAAAATAATGACATTGTTGAATACAAAAATAAAGTTGCGCGTGGGTTTTCAAACATTCTGCATGATTTATGCCCCCTCCCCCTCCTTCATTTTGTAAAAAATTGAAACACGACTAATTTTTGACGAAATTCCATCTCTGTTTCTCTATTTTTAACCTGCTCCTAATCCGCCATCATTTTTTTCAATTAAATAAGGATTTAAAAAATCTAGAAATGTGTCTTTAAAAATTTTCTAAGTCTCCATTTTTACGTGTTTTTTACAATTTTAGTTTGAAAAACAAGTCAGAATCTACGTAATAGTAGGTACAAGGGTTTCGTCATGTTTACATGCCCTTGAATTAGACAATACATCCGGCTTCCGGCATAGCGAATTTCGAATGGGAAACAGAAGCTATAAAATGTACATACTTTACCTACCTACGTCATGAAGAAGAAAGCATTTTTTTTTCAAATTCAGCTTCATCGATATGAAACTGCGTAGCGAAATTCAGTGTGGTATTTCGACTGTAAGGGCTTCAATATGACTGGATGGGACCTCAATCAGAATAAATTTATCCCGCGGTTGAATTGATTTTCTTTTCATTTTTCATTCAATGACGTCACTGAAGAAAAACGCAATTTAAATCGAAAACAAAATCGAATTATAAGGCTTCAAATGATGAAATTATCCATGCACATATATTTTTCCATTGTTTCGATTTACCTATTGGTTTAAAAAAAAAAATATAGATATTTTTTCAACTTGCTAAAAAAAATTCCGTTACAGGAAATCATAAAATTTTAACCAGATGTGTAAAATCGTCCATGGACAAGGAAAAACTGAAAGTGTCAACTTGATCAGATTCTGTGTAAATAATCAAAACTAAAATGGCTCATTGTTGTCTTATATGTAGACTATTGACACCACAAACTAGAACGTTTTATGGGCTTATAGCGGTTCAAAAAACGACGAGTAGGTGTACCTACATGCAGGATATGGCAGGTATAGGACAACAATAAAAATGAGATTGTAGAGCGAAGAAATTTCTCGTAAATACAGCTCGAGTAATATTCGCATCGAGCGATGTTTACGTAAAATGGACAAAACAAACACTCGATGAAACACGCGCTACCCTAAAACAAACCAAACGCCAGGAGAAATTCTACAATGAAAGTGTAATGCTTTACTCGACGTTTTAACGAAGTAAATAAATACGTATTAAATAGCTCGATCCTACGAGTAACAAGTAGTAATGGTGTTGGATGTTGCCGCAGCCTCTCAACCTTCGGTCATCAGCTTTTTGATAATCAAATTAATTAATGGCTGCGAGGCCGGTGTTTTAGTACTCAAAAAGAAAAAATATATAAAATATCCGAATCGTTCATTTCGAGATAATTATGCTTTCTAGCCTTCTGTTTCTTTTTTTTATCATGCTGTCGAGCGTTTTGGATATTACATTATATTTTCAAAAGGCCCGAGGTAATTTTGCGGCATGGCTATTCTTCAAAAAAGACATTCGGTGATGAGTTATTTTGAAAAATGCAATTGGAAATGTGATTGAGTGATTTTACTCGTTTTAGTATTCAACTTCGCATTTAATTTTACTAAACAGGTGTACGTGTAATAAGTTTACGACTTAATTAACCAGTGGTGTGAGATTTTTGTGAGTGAGCTGAGGTTTACTCGTACGCGTTGTAGGTACTTCATGTGGAGATGAGAGAAATTAAGGTAGGCGTGGAGTTATGGTATTCTCACTTCTATTTTTTGTACATTTTTTTATAGTCAGGCTGTAGGTATGCTGATGAAGAGTGTCATTCGATCGTGACTATCTACTTTGTTCTCAATTGTATTTTTTCATCGCACCTGAGATTCCTCGAAAAGAAACAAAAAAAAGTGTGGAAACATGCTGATGAATATTTTAATAAGTACTTATATTGATACTTACAGTTTTCAACGTTAGAAACCTCTATCAACTCGTGATAAAAAATTTATAAGTACGTATAAAATATCTATTCAGATGAGCGCACATCAACCAGATCTACTCAGATACCATCAATTTCCTGACCAATGTGATCCATTTTTTTTTCACCAAGGATGTGCTGATCTGAACTAAACAGCAGAGACTTTTATTTTGAGCAGAAAGTTACATTACAATTTTTAGTTGCCAAGGTGCCATTGGAGAGGAAGAGGAAACATGAGCACTTAAAGAGAGGGTATTTTCGAAAAAAGTAAAAATTTGAAAATCGCCTATTTTTGGGCAATTTCATGTTTTAAAAAAACACTCACACATTATGCGTGAGAACTGAGAAGACTGACTTTTCTTCAAGTACCTACAAATCTTTTACTAACAAATTAAGTAACTTTTTTTGAAACATTTGAATAGCAATTGATCTGTTTACAATCGAATCGAATCAATTTACGAACGATCGGTGATTAAATAAACTGATTGATTTCTTGGTGAATTAAGTATTCACGGATCAATTAATTTACGATTGATTCGGTTTTTGTGAAACTACTTATTGTATAGGAATTGATCTGACTTCAAGCGAAGTGAATCGAATCGAATCGAATCATTTACAACCGATTAGCGAATGAACAAATTGATTGATTTCTAGGTGAATCACTCGCGAACGAATTGAATAATTTTTGGTGAATCATTCGCGAACAAATTGAATTTTTTTTTGTGAATCTTTCGCGAACGAATTGAATAATTTTTGTCGAATCATTCGCGAACGAATCGATTCATTTACTCAATTTTTGGTGAATCATTCCCGAACGAATTGAATAATTTTTGGTAAATCATTCGCGAACGAATCGATTCATTTACTCAATTTTTGGTGAATCATTCACGAAAAAATTGAATAATTTTTGGTAAATCATTCGCGAACGAATTTATTCGCATGAGTGAATCGTTCGCGAACGAATCGATTCATTTACTCACTTTTTGGTGAATCATTCGCGAACGAGTCGATTTACTTACTCAGTTTTTGGTGAATCATTCACGAACGAATTGAATAATTTTTGGTGAATCATTCGCGAACGAATCGATTCATTTACTCAATTTTTGGTGAATCATTCACGAACGAATTGAATAATTTTTGGTAAACCATTCGCGAACGGATCGATTCATTTACTCAATTTTTAGTGAATCATTCACGAAAAAATTGAATAATTTTTAGTAAATCATTCGCGAACGAATTTATTCGCATAAGTGAATCGTTCGCGAACGAATCGATTCATTTACTCAATTTTTGGTGAATCATTCGCGAACGAATCGATTTATTTACTCAGTTTTTGGTGAATCATTCACGAACGAATTGAATAATTTTTGGTAAATCATTCGCGAACGAATCGATTCATTTACTCAATTTGTGGTGAATCATTTACGAACAAATTGAATAATTTTTGGTAAATCATTCGCGAACGAATTTATTCGTATCTATAAGTGAATCGTTCGCGAACGAATCGATTCATTTACTCAATTTTTGGTAAATCATTCACGAACAAATTGAATAAATTTTGGTGAATCATTCACGAACAAATTGAACAAATTTTGGTGAATCATTCACGAACGAATTGAATAATTTTTGGTATTCACCGAGAACTGAATCAATTAGTACGTAAACCATTTGTTTGAAAACGCAATACATCGACTTGTTAAGAAAGGATTTGTTAGGAATGGTGGAGCCTTTGTGAGATTTCAAGTTTCATCGAAATCGGTTCAGCCGTTTTCTACGCAAGTTTTTAAAAATTTTGAAAAAAAAATTTGTCGCTCGATAAACTTGAAAGCTTTGAGCTTTTGGAACTTGATGATGATGTCGAAATATTCGGCCGGTAGCCTAGTTTTGAAATTCAAATTCTATCAAAATTGGTTCAGCCGTTCCTGAGAAATTCAATTTTTAATGAATTTTTTGTGCAAAAGTCACCCCATGAAAATTTCCAAAAGCTCAATTTTGTTTGCGGTTAGGCGCGAAAGCTGCAAAGTTTTGGATCATAGAGCCGAAACATTAAAAGATATAATTCCTGAAACTGAGAAAATATTTTGGGACGTAGTGGTGCAATTTTTTTATTCATTATAGCCAACTTCAAAAAATCGAAAAAATTTCATAATTATGTTTTTGGCTATTATTCTCCTTTTTTTGAAATTAGCAAAAAATTGGCACTACGGCCTCCTAAAGTATTTTTCCATTTTTAGAAATAATACCTTTCAGTATTTTGGCATATTTACTTAATGTGATATGTACCAATACTTGAGAAGAAAAAATTTTTAAAACACAAATTTATCCAACAATGAGCAATTAGCAAATTTTCAACCGCTCAGTAGAGCCCCAAAAGTGGTCTTGAATTTCGGCGAAAAAGCATAAACTCCAAAATCAGGTTGGGTAGCGACAGGAGCGAAAAAATTACCCTCCGAGGACACTTTGAAAGTTAAAAATGTTTGTGGGTAACTTTTAACTGAAAATGACGATATATACTTGAAATTTGAATCATAATTTTAGAGATATTGAAAAATTCACACATCTAATTATCAATTTATACTTTTAGTTTCAATTTTTCTCCTTCAAACTGTACTCAGCTACTTACTTACTTGGAATTTTCGCAAGCAAATAAAATAAAATTTCAATGTCTGACCTTTGACTTTCAATTTCCACAAAAATCAGTCCCACCATTTTTCTAATGGAATAAGAAATTCACTTTCTACCAAATTTAAATGATCGTCAAGTACCCTTCATTGAATCGATTTAAAATTTAATACGAAAATTGTAAGTAAGCAATGCTTAGTCTAACTATCAATATTCCTGTCGTGTAGTAAAAATAACGCAGCTTGACAGCCACAAATTATACCGAGAACGAGAACACCAATAAGAGAGAGAAAAAATAGGATGGGTAGAAGGGAGCTCGTACATAAAGACTAAAATCTATATAGCAGAGAAATTCTACGTAAAAGGGGAGCTTAATATTATCGCGATAAAAGAGCGACGGGCTCGATACCCTCGTTTCCAATCTATATTTACATCTGAGAGTACGCAAGGATAAGTTGACGATAAAAATTCGCCATAATTAATTGTGTAAAAATGACACGCCGCCTTTATTAGCAATATCTGTCATTCGATAAACGAAAAATTTATCCAAAACGTCGAGTTTAAAATTCCTGCGATGTCTGAACAAAAGTTGAATACACAATTTGCGAAAATTATTTAATTGGTTATCAACTCGAAAAGACACCAGTGCTCGTGTCTTTCAATTTCAAAACTAAAAACAGTGGAAATTTTCTCAACGAGGCTATACATATACACGCAACTTTGGTAAAATTAATACCGCGTAGCGAACTTTTAAGAAATTTTTCTTTCGGCCGGATTAAAAATTTATAGGCAGAACGATAACGAGAGTTGACCCGAAATTTCTAAACACTATATTTTCGATACTTTACGCACGTCGCTGAGGAAATTCTATTCAATAGTCAAAAACCGTCGTCTGTGGTAAACGTTGGGCGATTGGGGGAGAAATTTTTTTCGCTAGTTTATCGCGTATAAGAAGAAAAAGAGCCATTTTTCGATTCGATTTTTGAAAAATGTTCTTGTCACAAACGACATTTCTACACGCTCGAGCCGATCAAGTAACACATTGTAAAACGAATGACTTGGAATGAAAACGTGTACGATGTGCGAATTTGAAACTAATAAATTTCTTTCGTCGGTGGTTTTTTTGCTACATATATACGATTAAGTTGACCTTTTCGGGATAATTTTTCAATTAAAAGTGTCGCCACGAGTTAGTCTAATGGGATTTTACCAATGTCACAACGAGATAGGCTTATCATATACCTTACGTTTAAGGAGAAACAATTTTCATTTTTCAATGGCAAGGTTATTCGTTGCAGGAGGAATCCCCGTTGATATTCTAACAATAGGTATCGCATCAATTAAAAACCCGCTGTTTGGTAACATCTACGGTAATTGTTGTAAGATCAATCTTTCGCAGTTTTTACTCGTTAATGTGTCGGCTCATCTGAGCTCAGCTCTTAGTCAGCTCCGGTTGCATAAACGACCCATTACTCAATGTCATTTGCATTCGCGAATAAACCGCCGTCAACCGTCCAATTAACTTATATATGTTTCGCGTAGTTTTCAAAGAATTTGTTATTTTTTTCCTTTTTTGCAAACTTTATACCCTACCTGCCGATTTGGTGGCAGTAGGTAGGTACCAATGGTGCACAAAATATGCTTTTTGTTTCTCTCCGATAATTTTAACACGTGGTAAGCATACTTAGGTGAAAGGAGTGGGGAAAAATCACTCAGTGTAAATACCGCCTTTCAAATACAGTAGTTTTGATTTAACGCGAAAATGATTATAATCGATACTAGTTACTTCTCGTCTGTAACGAAAAAATAAGAATCAGAAAAAGAAATAACCTATTCAATTCAACTCGTGATTTTGACAAATATGGCTATGTAATTATCTGACGCGTTTAGATATACTCGCCAGTCGCCACATTTACCATTTTCGATGACCTAACCTGTTTCATCTCTCGCGACTTCGCGAGCAGTTTTGGAATAAATCTACGTGGTATGTCTTCGACTGCAGATAAATTGTAAACGTAAACCAAACTGCAGGAATTTTTTTTTCGTTTTATTTATGCGATTTTTTTGCTTTCTTTACATTGTTGCAGGTCATCGCGATTAGAGCATTTTTATCAAGCATGGAGTTCCCTCGCACGAATATTCTTCGTTTTGGATGAATTCTAGTCGATGTTTGGTGAGTTGCCATGTATGTGATTCGATTCGTCGATATTTTTTTCGTGATTTTATTTCGCATGGTGAATAATGTGCTGGTGACCTTTCTCGATTTATGTGAACTTACAATGTTACAAGAAAAAATCAACTAGGGAGTAAAATTTGGTAACCGATGGAAAGATCTTCAAATTTGGTTGAAAATATTTTACAAACGTGACGGCAGCTGATCCCTGCTAAAGTGTGACTTGAAGACCACCCCGTCCTTTTTCTGTTGATATTCCACACTTCGAGTCTTTGAGAACAGTAAAACATCACGTGTTGGAATTTGCTGCGCTTCAAAAAATCATAGAGACCGAGTCAACAAAAAATAGCTGACTCAGCTTCAGTCTTGTTTTCCGGTGTAGTTTTACCGGAAAATAAATTTCCTAGACGACGTTGCGTTTTACGACTCTGATAAACAGGCACTGTTAAATAGGTAGGTATACATATTTTGTCATCGAACAAATAAAAATAATATTCTCTGGCACAAGTTGATAACTTCTTAAAATTGTCATTAAACACGGAACATTTTTAATTTCGATCATTTTTTAATCACATTTCAAAGTTCATGAAACAATAAGATGGTCTAGTCGAATTACCTCATCCGTTCGCTCAGAATGTAAAAAGCGATCTGATGACTGATTCTGAATCATGAAAGTATTTGGAAAAAAAATAAGCTTGGGTGACATTTTTTAAAATCCCTTCCCTTCCGAAGGTTTACCCCCTTACAAGTTTAGAGGTTCAAAAGTCTTTAAAATTGAGTTTGAAAATGTCCTCGATTTTTCTATAGAAATTTTCTATTGCCACTACATATAAAGAAACCTTAATTATTACTTAACAATAGGTACCTAGTAAAATCGTCCAGGAATTAAATTCTTCCAGTAAAATAACACCCATTTGTTCTGGAATATTTATACGTTTTAGAGCATATTATTTCGGAGTTCTTAAGGGAATATTTAAGCGCATATTTAGGGTTGTTTACGAAAGGAATATCCGAGCCCTGCTAATTATTAACTATGAAATTCCAAAATCCAAAATTTTACAGTGATGTTCTGACTTTTGATGAAATGATTAAATTTTTTGAAAAGAGTAGCACCCGTGGGTGGGAGAGGGGAGGAGTGATGACGATGTCTCTGGATAGGAAATTTCACTCTGAATACTTGAAGTAATCATCACCTTTGCGCTATTTTCAATAATTTTCGCAATAAATGCAAATAATGTGATTTTTTCAAAAAAATTGATTTTCCAAATTTGGAGGGTGCGGCCGGTAAGGGATGCTCTCAAATGAAATGTTTTCCCTAAAAATGTATTTTAGCCCTCAAGGAACAATTCTTACTTTGAATTTTTTTCGTGGGACTATTAGGAAGGGAGATACGTGGAAGAGGTCAGGAGGTCCTCAGAGGGGGAGGGGTTGGAGAAATTTATTAAAATCTTTCCGAATAGGAAATTTCATTCTGATTAACTTATGTGATTATCACTTTTGCACTATCTTCAATAATTTCTACGTTAAATGCAAATATTGTGATTTTGAGTATTTTTCAAAGAGGAGTTTTCAAATTTGTGTGGCAAGGGTTGCTCTAAATGAAATTTTTGTAATAACCAAAAATGTGGAGAAGCCTTCAAGAAATAACTTTTATTCGAAACATTTTTCTATATGACCAATAGAAGGGGAGATAGCACATTTTTAAGAAAGGGGGAGGGTAGACCTTCGGAGGGGGGGGGTCTAAAAAAAATGGCACACAAGCTTATTTTTTTCCAAACCTTCTACATAGATTCAGAATCAGTCATCAGATCGCTTTTTACATGCAGTGCGAATGGAGGCATTTTTTGGAGCAAATTCGACTAGACTACGAGACAAATCTGATTGTGAAGTCTTGAAGAGAACAGACTGACCTTAGTACCTCTACCTAAGTACGTCAAAAAATTAAAGTTTGAAAACCTCAAAACTGAACTTTCAAGGTGAAAGCTCAATTTATTTTTATTGATGTGAATGGAAAAGTTGAAATCAACCATTCAACCATACGAAAATTTAAGACAATCTACGAGTAGTAGGTAGGTAGAGGTACTTACATTTAGAGCCCTTTTTCGTTGTCTTATTATCCAATTCAATTCCATCAAAATTTTTGAAAAAATGTATAGTACTTAAAAGCTAAGTGCCACGTTTATTGTTACCGAAAAAGAATCCTTTTGAGCTGTCACCTTTAGATTCTAATGAAACCAAACTACGAACAGTTTGAAACAGTATGCTCTTAAACCCATATACTACAGACCGAAATTTTAGGGGCTGAAATAGGTACCTACTAGAGCTGAAAACGGTACTCGCTGACAGCGGGTAACTATCGTATCCGTATCCTAAATTCTCGCTACTCGGTAGTAGCGGGTAGCGAATTGAAAAAATGTCGCACCGGTTCAGGATATAACTAGTAGCGCATTGAATGCGTAGCTGGTGTACCGGCATGACATCATCATTGTCATCAATCATGTCAAACGTCAATCACACATACGAATGACAGGTGTCGAAGCGTAACTCCTCCCACTTACGCATTATCAAATTTTGGGGTGCATGCGCAGACCAAGTGCGAAAACATTCGGGTTGTACTCGCTATACGCTACTAAACTATATCCGAATCAACCCGATACAACCACTAGCGGGTTTAGCCGGTATTTTAACCAGATACCGGTAAGCGGGTAGCGTAACCGTTTTCAGCTCTAGTACCTACTTTACTTACACTTTTGGATTTTTGGAGAATTTTTCAAAATTCAAGAAACGGTTTTTATGATGATTTTTTCACTACTTTTGCACAAAATAGATATTTTTTTTAACAATATGAGCCACTGAGAACAATTATTTCATCTTAACTTCCCCCTCCCCTCTTTCATTTCAAAAACCACGAGTTTTAAACTATTCTCGACCATGCAAGGAATTTGAAAATGTTGAAAACCACCCTAAAAACGTGTTTTTTGCAAACAAAAATGAAATCCAGAAAATAAACTTGGCTGGCTAAAATTCATTTTTGGATTTTTGGGAAATTAAAAAAAATAAACCTGTTTTTATGGCTATTTTTTCATTATTTTCACAAAAATATTTTTCAAAACAAAATAAGCCGGCGTGAACAGATATTTAATCTCACCCTCCCCACCTCATTTCTAAAACTATAAATTTTTGGCCATTTTCGAGCATCCGACGAATTTGAAAAAGCTGAAAACCGGCATAAAAACATATTTCATTTTGAATTAAATCCCAAAAAAGACTTTAGACAGCTAAAATTCTTTTTTGGATTTTTTTGTGATTTTTTGGGAGTTAAAAAAATTGTTTTTATATTTTTGATGATTTTTTTATCAGACATATTTTTTTTTAACAAAGTGATCCAGCGTTTTAATAATTAGGTACCAACTTCAGTTTAGCTCCCCGTTCCTCTCTTTATTTTGAAAATACCAGTTTCAGGCCATTTTGAAGCCTTCAACAAATTTGAAAATGCTGTAAATTGCCACCAAAAATTTTGCAAAATTTAATCTAAAAATAGAGATGGGCTCCAAAAATTCATATTTTTGCTTTTCAGAAAATATTTTGGAATTGCAGCATTCTTAAAAAACAATTTTTTCAAACAAAATGAGCACGAGCCAGAGTAAATAGTTACCCATTTAAAACCTCGGCCACTATGAAGCTTCCAATTAAAATGATAAAAATCGTCGTGAAAATTATTTTTGATCAATCCAAAAATGAGTTTTGTCATTTAAAATTCATTTTCAGATTATTGAAAAATCTTTGAAAACTAAAAAACTTTTTTTATGATTATTTTTCATATTTTTTTTACAGAAATTTTTTAAAAACAAAACAAACCCGCGTGAATAATTCCTTCATTTCAACCTCAGGAATTGTCACATCCTGATTGTCGAATCATAATTTTCTTTAATTATTAGTATGAGGTCTATAGGTACTTTTTTAAAAAGTTCAATTTCTCAACCCCCGGTTCCTTTATGTTTACGAAACGATTTTTTGTTCTTTCAGCAGTCTCGATAAAATTTCCAAGTTCGACTAAATTTATAAGACAGCGTTTCATCGACAATGTGGATAAAATTTCCACACCGATAAATAAAGTTCAATATTTTAAATTCCTTTTACGACATATGTACTACGTTTGTCAGTAAGTTTATGGTCTAAGAACAAAACAACCAAAAAAATTCTCTGATCCGACATGTCCAAGTCATTAAAAGTACGACACTGACGATAAATCTTAAACCGTTTTACCCAAAGGGTTTAAATTTGATGGGAATTTAAAATAAAATACTATCTTTTCAATGTCACGCTGTATCTTAAAACAGAGTAGGTACATACGCAATTCTTTACTTACCCAAAAACATGATTTTTTTTCTTGTATCTGCTGATTTTGTGGTGTTTTGATTTACGCATTCCACCATAGAGGTAGGTATAAAAAAAAAGTACAAATAAGCTACCTTGAAATTCTCCACCTACAGGTACCTATGTTCTATTTGAAGCTCCTTTTTTTTTTTTGGTTAATATCGAGAAATACACCTTCGGTATTTTTTTGCAATCGTGAAACGTCCACGTGAATAAATCTTAAAAGTAACTTTTTTGCCGAGTGTGTTGAATTCGCAAACGCTACAAAGATAAAAGAGAATTCTCATCTATCAATCTACAGATTTTTGTACTTTATAGTGATTTTTTTTTCCACTGCCATCGGTCACACAATTCGTATAGCGCGGATTCTTTTGTAAAAAGATTCTATATTCTCATACCGAAGTGGAAATTCACTCTCGTAATTTATTTCTGCACAATAGAACACGGTAAAAAGTACATGGAAATTAGCACAGGCACACAGGCCGAGCACCCCAAACACGTTGCTTTAAATTAAACTTACCCAAAATCACTTTGAAATGCCATTTTTAAAGCTCGTAATTACTTTAGTTCATAATTACCGGAGCTGTTTTTAAATTAAAACGATAAATTGCCGGCTGGATTGCGTCGAAATAAAAATCACCCAAAGGATTGTTGTATTTTTTTTTTATTTATTTATTTTTTCCCTCTCTTTTTTTTCACCATTAGAAAAACATTACTTACGCTTGCGTATTTTTTGCGGGCACGTTCGGGCTGTGCTTGTGTGTTTTTTCTAAGCTTGTAACAGAATAATTAACACGATATTTCAATTTTCAAACGCGTTGCATCGCTAGAATGAGATTGATTTGGCGCCTGGCTTAGCCTTTGCTTATGCCAATCAATTAGTGAAATGGCATTCGTAGTAATTTTTTTTTTATTTCAAATAAATTAATTTTTTGTTTACACTTTATCGCACGCGGTGTGGATTTTTTTATTACACGCAAGAATGCAGATCAAATGGAATATATACAATGTACCATATTGGATTTGCCTTTTATCCAAGCTAGTTGTTTTTTGTTTTTCAATCAATTGTCATTTTATTTGAATGCATTATGTTTCCTAAAATACAAAAATTTGTGGAAAGCTCTAAAGAATTGATGAGTTTTTAAAAATTCACAACGTTTTCAGTTTATAGACCTCGAACGTATTCGTAAAAATATAGAAATCCTCGCACGAATTTTCCAAAAAAATCTCTCAATGGCGTCGCAATTCGGCTACCATAGGCAATTTTTTAGGCCAATTTTTATGTCCTATAAATCTGATAAAGTAGCATTAAAAATCTACCTATTCTAGCTCGACTGAGTACTCATCCACTTGAAACATATACACCCCTAGTTGAAAAAAAATTTTCCATCATATCTCTCGTTATAAACCGAGGGACAAAAAGTAAAAGCAAAAGTATATTATAGGTACCTATTTATCTGTATACACGAAACGTTACACCGACACACTCGATCGAACACAAATTACTACAAAATCGTAAAACGATAAAAATACATAAAAATGAATCTGATTCGAGATGAGTATAATTTGATTACGTGATAAATGAGTCATAAATCAAATAAAACCGCTCGAATATCAAATATACTTTATGGTTGCGAACGGTGGATGTACTGAAGGGAGAGTCTGTGTGACATACGGTAGATTTTATTGCCGATTCGATGCTTACTTATACGTTCGTATAACTTGTTGAATGGCATCAATCTATCACAAATGAATACAATGAATCGGTATGAATTAGGGAGAAAATTTGTATTGTCAGTCAGTCTCGTTATTCCGTTTGAAAAACTCCTTTTAAGAAAAGAAACTTTCTTATCGTGGTGCGAAAATCGAGTCAACCGCGATTTGAATAATTTACGTACCCGAAAAAAAGACCATAGAAGAGGGAGTGTGAAACGAAACAAACGATCGATCGATAAAGGACTGGAAATTTTTATCCTTAATGCGAGATGTTGTATCAAATATCTACCAAAGGTACTTGCTTGCTTTAAATTTAAGTATAATCAAGATAAGCTAATGTTTTTTGAAATATCCTGTTTGTAATTTTCACCGCAGCTCATTTTAGGGGGGAAGGAGTGCCCCAAAAAAGCTCAGAAAAAGGGCTTGAGGATGAACAGAAGTCATCTAATTTTGAATAACGTTTTCAAGGACAATTTTTTTGATGCAATAAATCAACAAAAACATTTTGTAAGACACAATTTTTTTTGGCTCGAGTCTTTTTTGCACCAGCAAGTACTCTGGAGTTAAATCCGGAGGGGGAGGGGCGGGTAAATAAATCATTTAAGTTCTCTAATAAAATTTGTAGGCATAAATAAGTCAAAATTTCAGATGATTTTCAAAAAAAAATAGTTTATCTAATATAATATTTTATTAAAATAAACGCAAAAAGAACAGCAAAAAATGTTTGGAAAAAAATAAGATGTCCCAAAAAGTCAAAAAAAAAATACCAATCTTTTTATCATACATACATCAAATTTTCATCCACTAAATCATTTGATTTTGACCTGATGAGGGGGGATGATTTTATACCGAAGCGTTCCCTTCCTCCAAAATATATCCAACCTCATCAGGTTATAATTATGACTTCGTCATGGGAGCCCATTCAAAGGGCACTATGTGCCTCAAAATTTTTGAAAACCATGAAATTTCCCCTAATTAAAGATTTTTTTGAATAATAAAAATTGGAATAATCTAGGTATACCTACACAGTTGAAATATGAGCGATCTACAGAGATTGAAGTGGAGGGTTGAAATGTTTCAAAGTTTTCAAAATCACTATTTACCTCCATTATTTCATCGCTAGGTTGATTTTTTCGACTTTAAAAATTGAAGCAGTGGATCTCGGAAAATATTTTTGATCATCGGATGAGTTATGGGAGGAAGGTGACTTGACCTACAATTTTTTTCTTAAACTGAAGTTCGCTTGGTTTGAGAGCCTTTTTGATTCGCAAATTGTGATATTTACTTATTGGTTCAAAAGTTAAGAAAGGACAGATTTTCAGAATTTTGGCAGATTGTAATCTTCTCCCTTTTCTTTAAATCAAAATTCTCAAACTCCAAACAAACTTACACGAATTTTTACGTTGAAAGCCGAAAAATTTAAGGACACTGGAATCCTTCATAATCCATTTCAAATTTGAGGGACATCCCTCTATCTCTCTAGGAGCCCCTTTAGATTCAAAATGCATCTTAACAACGCTAGCATATGTAAATTTTCAATTTTCAACTTGAAAATAGTGATTTTTGGAATTATTGCAGGGGGAAAGAGAGCTTGGAGCCAGAGTTGAAAATATTTTCTTTCTAATGATTTTAACTATTTAAGACAAATTTTCAAAATCTAATTTTATAATAAAAATTAATATATTTAGGGGAAGGGGAGATGAAAAACACACATTCTGGTTTTTGATGAAAATTGATGAAGAAATTCAAAGATTCATTTTTAATGGGGGACTGTCCAGAAAAATGTTGAGCACCGAAGTTGAACAGGGATCTTGGGCAGGGTTCTCCAAAATGGCTCCAAAATGGCTCCAAAATGAGACCATTCAAAAAAAATACCTAGTTTTTTCCATTTTTAGGTACCTACTGATGTCCTCCTAACTAACTCGTATTTTTGCTTCTTTTTCTTTTGAATATCTCGCAGCTTTTTGTTATTTGGAGGCACTTTTTCTTCAAGGATTTCAATAATTTGTCTACAAGTCATATCTTTCTTTTGATAGAATGCGATGTCTCTCAGTCTTTAATGGAGATCAGGAATATTTTCATCCAAGAATTTGAGCTCAAATGGCTCTATACTTGTTTGAAATTCGTCTTTTTCTATCACATATGGATAGACTCCACTCTCACCTACAAGGACTTCAACAATGACCTTATTGACATCCAATTCAGGGGCACTAATAACGTACCTAGAGTTTTTTATTGGAGTGTTGTATGTCATAATCTAAATCGTAACAGTTCAAGACAGTTATCCAATGAGATAACAATTTACAATAGACAATAAGTTTGATCTGAAGTGTACACGTCAACCATGTAACTAAATCTGGAGTTTTTGCACACATTTAACTAGACACATCATTTCAGAATCGAAAAGTGTGAAATATTTTTGATGATCCTTAAAGGCAATAGAAATGAATAATATAATTTGCTTCTCTTCCCCTTTGACATAAAAGAGGACTCCATTCGTTGCATCTACTGGTAATTTTGTATCTAAAAATAGATCGCTTTCTTTTAGAACTTGTTGTGATTTAAAATCCTTATGAAATTCGGCCTTTAAAAGTTCAAAGTTTCAAAACTTTCTGTTGGATTTCTGTCCATTCGACGGGGACATCTCCTTTCGTAAGTTTGTAAATAGGATTTAGGATTTGCGAGTATTCGGGAATAAAGTCTCTGTATATATAGGCCAGTATTACCTAAAAGAGGTGAATTCTCAATCTCTAATAAAAACGAAATTTTAGCCTTGAAAGAAGGTGCAATTTCAATTTTTGAACCTCTCTGAATCATTGAATTTAAAATTCAATGTCACTTTGAGTCCTTGAAGATGTGTGGATCGCAAATGCTTCCATTATTTTGAAAAACTGACAATTATTTATTGGCATCATTTCAGCAGATTGATACCCTCAAGAATTTTTTTTTAGAATCATTTTGAAGAAATTTTGAAAATTGATATTTTTTTACCCATTTTAATGGGTATTTGAAAAAAATCAAACCTAAAAAAGTGCATCTGGACAATTTTATCAAAACTACTGTGCACCGTGCAGCAATTGAGATACTTCGACTTTCTGAGCACGAATCTAGCATTAGTTTTTTCAAAGCGAATTTTTAAGCTCAAAATGAAGTATTAAAGAGATGAATAAAAGTGCCGTTAAATTGATTTACGAACTTGAGTCAAGGAAGTTCAGATACCCGAATTTTTCATCGTCGTTTTTTCATTGCCCCAGTAAAACGTAATCGCAGGTATTTTTTTATTTGGCGACTCATCTATACTGAAATCTATTCGAAAAGGATGCCTATTTGGATTTCAAGACAGGCATCCAGTCCAATGTCCATAGGGAAAATTTTCTTTCTCGCAGCACGTGCTTGTATCCAAATTTGAACCATGGCAGACATTCGCTATAGGACACCTTATGTGCATTCAAACTGTATACCTACACGTTAAGATTTAAGTGCGAACAAGGCCTGGCATGTCAATAATGTGAAATCATTTACTAAAACTGGAATCGTACCGGTAAATCATAGAGAATACCGCAAGATAAACTTTACCACTTTATTATCAAACTTTTTAGTCGTTTAATTGGCTAGCAGTGGAAAGCGTGGCAGGGCAGAATAATGTAGCAAATTTATTACACGTGACGTGTATGTACTTATAATACACATACCTAACCTACACATACTCAACCCAACTGAAGGCGTAATCTGCCGCGACCATTTTACCAACATTTGTACCCGAATATGTACCACGAATCGAGTGAGAGACTACAGACGGATAGACAGACGAGACCGACACATATAGTCCATTTTTATGTAAAAATTATCATTTTATATTCGTATTATTTATACAATATCAAGATTTACGTGCCCAGTACACAATTACCATGTGCCATGTGTACGTGTCTGAAATACGTTCAGAGTCATCGCGAACGGTTGTTGAAAAAGACCGCTAGAATAGCCAATGTCGATAATAATTATTTCACTATAAACGAATCACCCTTTCATTCTGCCAAAGACTATACCCAATCTGGCTCTCTAACCACTTTAGAATTGGCCAAAATGGCCATAAATTACGTGCTTCAATACCAAAATGACGACAATTAGAAGAGCTCGAAGCATCTGTATGGGTCCGAAGTATGAATTAAGAGCGAGTAGTTTAAAATCATCCATCGCATTTACACCGTAACCATCCTCCCTTCTTTCTTCCCTGTAGGGATTTCCTCGATACCGCTGCATTTTATTGGCACTTGCGAGTGGTAGCGCGGATTCATTTAGTCGTCGAAATAAGCAAACAACGTTACTTACTTTATACCTTCTCGACAGATGACGAAATGTAAATAACTCGAAGTAGCGAAGCGTGTTGCTTTACTGGTATATACCTACCTAGTATAAGTATTTGCAAATTTTGAAAATTTTGTTTGAATTCTAATTAGGTAATCTGTATGCTTGTTCGTCTAAAACTTTCGAATCGATTAGAAAACGGTAACGGAATCGAGAAGAGGTATTGGCGTTGTTTTCTTTGAGAACAGACGAAGTGATAATGCGACACAGAAATAAGATATAGGATTGATGAAGCAAGGGTTGCAGTGTGTGGAGGTGTGATGTCGTGCTTTGGTAAAATTTTCCTTACGTTGAAGTAATTTATAAAGCGGGGTGAGGTACTTTTAGGTAGATAAGTACGTACGAGTAAGGTGTAGAAAGGTGAAGATCGTGCATGGTAATTTGCATTGTTAACTTCTTTGATCTTTTATTCGTGATTTCCTGTCGTCTTTTTGCCATTTGATTCGCGTTGACGATCTACGTATATAATTCGTTTCACGCGATAATAATCGGAATACGATAGAGCGAATTTATATGTATGTGCATAAGATGAGACGATGCTATGTAGATACGTCTTCTTGAACCTGAGGATTATTGGCCTGTTTACTGCTCGATTGACTCAATGAGACGATACCCATAGCCCGAAGCTGCCCAGGCTTTCGAGCCATTTATACCGAGATGAAGATTTAATTGCGATTCTTCCATCAATTTCAACAATGGATGTGCTTTGTAAACAAACAACTCGTTTATAATTGTCCGCGCATTTAATTAACCATCGTGCGTATTGCGGATTTTTTACGCGAGTCGTAATTATACGCGATCGTCCAAGTTTTATTCTTATTTGTACGCTGAATTGGCCATATTAGAAGGTAGCTAGGACACGAGTGAGCCATCCAGTGGCGTCTAGTCGTCTTGAAAATATATACCGGTGTCGGTACCGGGTGATTTTATATACTCGATTACCATTGAAATTACTTCCTGCCCATGTCTCATGGCAGAAACGCCTGTGACAGGATAATTTACTCGGTTTGTTAACGAATTACCACGCATTTCAAATTAATTATCAATTTACCCCCTCGATTTACTGTCAATTACCGTCCCATTACGGTAATTACCTAAAATTAACCGAATTTGTTGCTGGTATTTTGATGTTGATTGAGGTAATTTTTTCTCTTTCTTTTTGAATCGTTTGTTAGACCTATTTTTAGTTTGCTATTGCTTACTTGTGATTAGTTCATGAAAGGTACCACCATCAATTGCCTTCAAACTGGTAGCTTTATCCTTGAAGCGATATTGAGTGAAAATAGCTTAAGATTTTCTAGAAGCTCACGTAAGGGAATCTCTAATAATCCGTTTACCTCTATTCAGCTGAAATTTGGCTCTCTAAAAGAACATGTCACTCAGACTTCAGAACCAAATTTTCAGCTGCTGCAGTTGATTTTTCAATTTTTCGCGAATTTTTGAAAATAGAAATATAAATTTACTTTTTTTACCACAAAAAATTGTTTCACTTTTTTTACCACAAAAAATTATTTGAAATTGTTTTTCTCTCAATCCTCGTCACCCCCTCCACACTTAAATGATAATCTTCGATGATCACAAAACGAGCAGAATCTAATAAGTACATTTTCCAAAATTGCTTTCTCCTCACAACCAACAAAATATCTACTTGTACCCACTTATTGTTAGGTAGGTAGGTATATTCTGTAAAAAAGATTTATCCTGATGAATTTTTGCCACGTTTTTTACAACCTTCGTTAAAGTTTTTTATTTACAATTCGATTTCACGAAATGTCTAAATCAGCGTAGTAATCCACATTTTGCCAACTTTTCAACGAGTAGGTATCGCATTTAATAGAAAAATAAGCTTCTACTCTGTTTACTTTTTTTTTCGTCGTAACGGCGATGAGGCAAAAAAAAGAGAATTTTTCAATCGGATTAGGACGTATAGATTTTGAACCAAAAAGGGATAAAATTTGTAAACATTATCTTGTCGTTATACGCGAATTAAATAGCGGGGCTGATTTTTGATTTTGAAAAAACTAGCCAACAAAGGCAATATACGCAATACATTTGGAACGGCTTAAAAGGTCATGGCTCTTGTGAAACTTCAAAAGCGAAATAAATCGCGTTGAATTAGCCGTGCCATAGTCATTAAGAATTGTACGCTTTATATTTTGGCTGCTTCGAAGACGCAGTTGAAATTTCTATAAGATTGTTTGCCCTTTCCTACTAACAATAAAGTTGCGTACAAATTGGAATTGATTTTTGGATGACCTTCGAATGTTTGAACTTGAAGTATGTATTTTATATATACGATGATATGGTTAGTCACAGTTGTAGAATATTTTAAAACGTGATCTTTTACGCGGAATAATATTTTCAAAAGGAAATTTTTTCGTGTTTTTGACCGAGTATGAGTTCATTTACCATACCCCATACTTACTGGAGATAAAGTTTTGAAAAGTTTTTTTACATTAAGGTTTTATTGGTGGTGAGTAAGATGAAGAATAGGGAACGGGGATGCAGAATTTCTTCGATTTCTGTAAGTTTCATTACTGTTGAGTATTAACAAGGCTACTTTACTGTAGTACATAGTATGATGAGTATTTGGAAAAGTTCCTTTGATCAGAAAAATTACTTTTAGGTCAGGACTAATGAAGGTCTTTTTCTGCCGAAACAAAAAAAAACTTGAAAAATTCAAAGACTATAACCAGAAAGAAATCCCAACTGGCAGAAAATTTTTTGAAACAAAGTTAAATTGAAAGACCATGCAAAAAATACATCGTCGTCATAGTCATAGTCATAGTCATAGTCGCAGCTCTTTTATGGGAGAACGTGTAGGTACCTACATACTTGCTTATATCGCTTATATCAGTCGGTTTCTAGCATATTTGGTGCTTTCTTTCAGGGTTTTGCAGGGAGAGTTATCTGGCGAGTTTGTTGTCATTAGCTCTGATTGTCTTCTTCCTCTTGTTGGTTTTCCTTGAATTTTGCCCTGTACCACTAGCATGACAATTACCATTTTCTCGAATTTTGTGTGTAATAGGTATAGTAGGTAAAAGCTCGTTATAACACTCTTCAAGGGACAGGAAAAAAGCGCGTTATAAGCAAAAGTCTCATTTTAACGCTGATGAGCGTAATACTGTGAATTATCATTTTAAAGCAATAAGAGCATAATAAAAGAAGTGGAAACGTGAACTTCATTTTGAATTTGAACAACTGTTCCAGTTGGAAATTAAAAAATCTGAAGTTTTACTTTGATTTTGAGGTCTGCTATAATAATATGAATATGTCAGTGTTACCAGCAAACTGTTTACTAGTGGTCTGCGCGGGTCGGGCAAGCCCGCGGGCTTACCCGACCCGGCCCAAGTACTTCGGGTAAAAAGCCCGACCCGACCCGAAAGCCCAAAACAAGCCTGACGGGCCCGAGCCCGACCCAACAATTTTAGTTGGCGTGATGCGACGAGATGGTTTTCCCAACAATAGGCATTGTTGTGACGTGAACATGCTGCTACACTTTTTGTACTCACAGCGCATGCGTTGAGTACGAAACCTGAGCCCGAGAAAGCCCGACAAGTCAGGCCCAACCCGACCCAACCCTACCCAACCCGACCCGACCCAACCCGACCCGACCCGACCCGACCCGACCCAACCCGACCCGACCCGACCCGACCCGACCCAACCCGACCCGACCCGACCCGACCCGACCTGACTTTTATCGGGCTTGGCCCGCGGGCTTTCGGACAGGCCCGTGCAGACCACTACTGTTCACTGTGGTCAACATTTTCAGAAAGCCTTGCTTTTTTGTTCCAAATTTTCCAAAAATTAATCAGTTGCTTTCCAAAATTTTGAAAAATTTTACTTTGCAGTTTTCTTCTCAAGATTTTGACGAAAAATCTAGAACTCTATTCTTTTGTGAAAACTTAAGATACTTACCAGCCTTTTTTGTAAGATTTGTATCAAGCTTTTAGTTGGATAAGGTTATCAAAAAATCTTACTTTTTTTGGCCAAAACTGAAAATAATTTTACTTACTTGTTTGTATGAACTGAAACTATTGAAAGTTAAAAAACAGATTTTTGGACAAAATTTTGCCATAAAAGTTTTTTTTTACTTTTTTAAAAATCAAAACTGCAAAAATTGCAAAAAAAGTTTTTGTTGTGGCCAAAATTGTCAGAAAGTGAGAATTTTTCACATGAAAGTACCTAAGCTTTCTTGTTTTAAAAAATGGTTTTTTGTTGTCAAACTTGATAATTATTTTTAAAATATAATTTTTCCTGAATTTTGGAGCTTTAAAACGGGATTTAGGTATAATCGCTTATGAGCGTTATATCGTGATTAATTTTACATTGGTTTAAATGAGGCTGTCTAGAGTCCGTGCATTTGCGGGAACCAACAAGCAGTATTGTGGAGTGGAACAGAACTGGAATGCTACACCCCTTACTTTTGGCAGAATTTTCGCGGAGCAGAATGGAACCTGGAGCAAATTACAAAAAATTTACAGGAGTGAAACTGGAACCAAACCTGAATAAAAATATGGGTTTTTAACACACCGACCTCACAAAATTTTTTGATTTTTATTGAACGTTTTACAAGGTTTTAGTGCGAACAACACATGTTTTTGCTGAAATTTTACCTCTATAATCCAGAAAATTATAACAAGACATGGTAAATGACATGAAATAGACCATTTTAAGGCTTTCAGCTCATCAAAATTCAAATCCAGAACAGTCAAAATACCAAGTAAAACCTTCCAAATTTTATTGGGTGTTTTTGGTGCTTCTTTTATGTGAGATGGACTTTAAATTTTATTAAAACACTCTAAATTCAACCATTTTTTCAAAATTTTGAGTATTTCAACTTTAATTTTTGCTCTGGACACAAAAATTCTGACATACTTTGAATGCAACCTCCTCTAAAACAAAAAAGAAAAGTCGGAGCAGAATGGAAAGCTAAACTAGAACGGAACAATATTTTTAAGCGGAGCAGAACGGCAATATAAGAAACTGGAACAAAATTCATTCCACCCCCCCCCCCCCACTATCAACAAGAAGGCCATTTTGGCATATTTGGCTGCTGACTCGGGCCCTTGTTGGTTCCTGCTTACGTTGGTTGTGCACACCATCCACCTAACTAGATTTCATGGACTATAGGGACCAGAGGAAGTCAGTGTTATAACTGAAAGTGATATAACAAGCTTTCAACTGTACCTACTTCATTTTCTTATATGTATTTAATATCCCCAATTAGTATTTTCCATTCTTCTTCAACTCTAACTAGGACTTCTGTGTTGGTGATGAAGTTCTTCCATGAGATCCCCAGTAGCCTTTGGTAGCACCCATTGACTTTTCAGATGTGGACTGCTAGCGGTGCATAAGCTAATGGTCTTGAACATAGTTCATCAGTTAGTCGAGGTGTGGCTTCTACACATGCCCAAATCTGAAAAATGCATACATGTGACATTATACCTCCCTCTGTCCACCCTGGCTGTTGAACCCTACCATGGTGGTATAACGTCATAACAGAGCTGGTGCATGTGCAGCTATTGCAACCCTCGACTTGCTATGTTCAAGACAATGGCTGTACATTAGGCTTATGGGCCACTAGCAGTCCATATCTGAAAAGTCAATGGTAGCACCACATCACAAAAGCAGATATGTTGTATTTTCTTTTCACATTCCGCCCTCATGGTCTATGTTTTGCAAGAGTACTTCAGAATATTCCATACATAGCATCGCATAATTCTCTTCCTCACACTTAGATTCATTGTTCAATTTCCAAGCATTTTGACGAGATTATTGAAAGCACTTTTTGCCATTCCAATTTGTGATTTGATCGGTTTTTGATCTCTACCATTAATATTTATCAGAACTCCCAAGATATCTCAATTTGATCTACGCATTTGATTTCTTGCCTCCCAATGATGATTATCAGTTATCACCTCTTTATCTTCTCTCTTGGTGAATTTCATTACCTTGGTCTCGCTTGTGTTTATCTTCATTCCATATCTCAGTCCAGCGCTGTTTATTCAGTAAAAGTAAATCATTACCTACCAGCCAAAATTTTATCTGCTCAAGTGAATTTTTTGAATTTAGGTACGGTACCTATTTTCAAAAATCAAATTTGGGCCAAAAATGGGAAAAATCAAAATTTTACTAAACTGATCTGGAAGATTGAAATTAGGTTTATACCCTATTTTTATCTTTCAAAATCAACTGGAAATGGTTTTGAGCCAGTTTGATCAATTCTGGATGATCCAGTAAATTTTTTGAAAATTGAAATTTTATACAAAAATTTTACACAAAAAGTTTAAAAGCTAAAATTTACTTCATACTCTAATTTTAAGTTGCTGAATTGATTGAAAGTGGTTTCAAGCCGTTTATCAGGCATCAGGCTCTTTCAGCCATACCTTGGAAATGTTTTTCAACATCCAAAGAACTTGGAAAAGATTAAAGGTAAAATGTAGGTTCTCTATAACTTCAAGCTCTCAACATCAATTACGTTATTTCATAAAAAATACCCAAAGGAAGAAATAAGTATTCACCCTAAGTCATGAACGATCTATCCGCACCAACCTTGACTTTTACTTTTCCGGCACAATATACATAAATGTCTTCACGTTAGTATAAAGTATAAAAAGAAATTGTAAAAGCTATGAGAAAAAACCTAAAGACATTGGTTTTGGCGTTTGAAAATCGTAGCCTCTTTAGAACGTACCCCATTTAAATATTAAAATTGCCAAATGTGTTGGTAGTATGTACCTATTTGAAAATGGCATAAAAATCGTTTCACATGGGTAAATTGAAACATGGCTAGGTAGGTAAATTGAAACGTATGTAATATTTCCACATTTATTCGCCCAGCTTTACACGCGAGTATGGTAATAACACGAAAAAATCTCCACTTATGGTACAAAATAACGCGCATTTCTTGCTCTCGCATTAGTAGGTACATGATGAAAATTGAATTTTTCCACCTTTGCACACCAGCAGCGCCTCCGTTGTAGACGAGCAACAAATTTCGCGTTTTCATTTCCTTCCGAATGATGTTTGAAATATCGCGCCCACAAGCATCCGCCACCATAAGTACATTACCTCGAATGTAATAAACATCGAAAAGAAATCCGAGCGCGTAGTGCGAATCAAATTAAATTGACAGCTACGGTAGCCTTTGCCTTTGTTTCGTACTCGTATTTACGATACAGTGAGTATCGCTTGCGTACCTACACTTTTTCAACGCCGCTCCTGCCCTTCATACCATGCACACAGACACACACGTAGAGTCTTTGCTTTCCTTTCACGCCATCGTCGAGTTTTCCACGCATCAGCTTTCCACGAGCGTACTTCGCGTAAAATATTCTACGCGTTTAATTAGCGTCGCAGAGGACTGCTGCGAGCTATAGCAAAGTTGAACTTATGAAAAGGGTGTTGAACCGTTTGCAAACGAGTACAATACCTCGTTGTATCACAATCGTGCGATTACATTCGACGGGTTTATTTTATTTTTTAATAATGTGCCATTTTGTAGGGTATAAAAAAGTGTATTAAAAAATAATCATTTGGGTGTAACTGAGCGAGAAGGATAGACCGAATTATTAGGAGTAGTGACCTGATATTATACAGTGTACACAAGTTCCATACTGAAATTCTATTTATGAGACCTGAGTGATAAATTTCAGTTTATTTTTTTTTTCGAAAAAATTGGCCCTTGAAAGGATCCGCAATTTTTCATTTAGGTACCTAAAAGTTTTTTAAGCTACCTATTTTCTTGAAAACAAAATGAATAAATAGAAAAAAGAACTAAATCAATGACTGAGTGATCAAGAACTAATCTTAATTATCTCAGTAATTTCATTTTTGAAATAATCACTCGCCAGATTTGTAAAAATGATTCTTCTAAAGCTATTTCTCAAATTATCCCTTCACCTAAAAACACACCAGTGTTAAAAACTCATAATTACATCAAAGATAATCGTCGACACGTCCATTAACAACTCCTCCGATACAGCAATATCATTTAATACATTTTTCGTTAATATGCAAAAAAAACCACTTCTTGAAACCGGAAAAGAAAGAATGGTACGGAAAACAGAATTTTTTATTTACAACTGCGTTATGTATTTATATAAGAATTTGCATAACATTCTAAAGCGCATTAATTATACGCCCGTTAATAGAACATTATATCGCGCTTTTAACTTTACCACCCTGCTCCACCTTATCATGCCGTCCGCCCCAGGTGCTTCAGTCGCGCGGCGACGAAATGTAGTCGCATGTAAACTGTATAGTGAAGCCAAAGTTAAAAGTTGAGCAAACTTTTTATCGGCTTAATGAATTCATATTTAAAACTATGAAAATCTAATGTAAAGTGTTCGCGTATTTACCCACGCTTCTGTGCGACGCGGTCTTCTTATTATGTGTTTTTTTCGTCACTTTTCTGGCACGAAGAGCTTTAATTTTTATTCCATTGACCTTTTTTTTTTGTATGTGTGTAATATTTTTCTTGCTTATTTCGTCGACGATTTAATGAGCTTTAAGGGTGCTTGAAAAGTGAGAGTTTGTGTGGGTTTAATTAGGTTAGGTACAGGGAAATGGCGGGATGAAATCTCAGACTATAGGAAATTTTTGTGGCCGAGTAGTTGAGAAATTCGCCAGAGTATCGTAAAAATTGTCTAAGATTTGTGAGAAATTCTGTTCTGTCTAAAAATTCCATAAATAAGTAGGTCTATTTTGTGATCGTTAAAAAGTTAAGAAAGGGGTTATGACGAAATTTGTGAAATAGTACGCCAGGAAAGTGTGAAAAATTTTATGGAAATGAGGTCAATATACGGAATAAAAAACATTGCATAAAAACCAAACATTTTCTGAGGAATTACTTTGACCTTGAAATTTCTAATCAAATACCTACTCAAATCATTATTAGGTCAGGTGGATCGCGAGACAAAACTAATCGGAGAATTTTGACCAAACACACTGGTCCCCTTCATTTCAAGTTGGAAGTCACTTGGAAAAAATTTCAGCGCCAGAGATGCCCCTAAAGGCGAGATGTGGGTCCTCAAATTGGGAACATTTTCGAAAAAATCGCGGTTTTTCTACTCAAGTCCATATACAACCTGTAAGATATCGTTTTCGAAATTGGGAGAATATTTTGGAATTCAGTGGTACCGATTTTTTTGATCAATGTTTAAAATTTTTAAAAATCGAAAAAATTTGGTAAGTTTTTGGCCAGTTTTCTTGAAACTGGCAATACATGATCAGAAAATTGGCACCACCGCAATTTAAAAAACAGCACCACCGTGCTCTAAGATTAATTTTTGAAAATTAAAAAAAATTAAAAAAACATGTTTTAAAAACAATTTTTAAACTTTTTCATAAAAATGACTTTTTTTTTTAGTAAAGTGAAACAACCTGAATAATTCTCCAAATTCAACTTTCACACATCAACAACTACTGGTTTTAGGACATTCAGGAACCTCAGATGGTTTTTCAATTTTCTCCAGGAGCTTCATAGTCAATCAGGAAAAGCTAAAAATGAATCCGAGGAACTACGTACATATATAACGTTGGTCGGTGCTTATTGGACAAAGGACATCCTCTCGTCCACTTTAGATAGTGAATTTTTGACTAAATTGCAAATTCTAGTCGAAGTGAAAAAAATCGAGTTTTCGAAGACATGCACATTCATTTTTGGTGCTTCCAGAGTGATTCGGAATTCCTGGAGAAAACTTGAAAATTTGTTGGAGGCTCCAAAAAGACCAAATTGCGATTTTTTTTAGTAGGAAGATTGCTTGGATAAACTAGATGATATCTTGCCGAAAAAATCGCTCTTTACACACCTTCTTTTGAACTTATAGCGGTCGAGAGGGTGCCCAAAAAGCACCTATCAAAATTACAGGTATTCAAGTTCATTTTTGACCTTTCCAGAGTGATTTGAAGTTTTTGGAGAAAATTGAAAAATCGCTAGAGGCTTCAGAATGATCTAAAACTAGTACATATGAGTACCTTAGAGTCAAACCCAGAATTCTCCAAATTTTTCAAAAATGAGGTTATGATCGTTTTGGGTACAGTTAGTAGGTACGCATCGATTGCCATTCTCCGTTTTTACCTATCTGACAGAATGACGCAATCAGGCGGGTCCAAAGTACCAGGTCAGAGTCAAATTCCGAAAAATGTCCAAAATTTTCAAAAATGAGATTATGGTCGTTTTGGGTACAGTTAGTAGGTACGCATCAATTGCCATTCAACATTTTACCCCATTCGATACCATGATGGTTAGGGAGTCCAAAGTACCGGGTTCGAGTCAAACTTTGAAAAAAATACTAAAAAAAAAAATTTTTTTATTCTAGTCGACTATAAACAACCTTGAGATACTTTCAACAGACTTGAATCTAGAATTATCCCTCATTTTATTATGCATTTTCGTGTATTTTCGATATTTTTTACAGACTTGGGAGTCAAAACCAGAATTCTCCAAAATGGTATCGTGAATTACTGCTATGGAAAGACTTGAAAATTTTTTTTTTTTGTTAATTCGATTGTTACCCGAAGCACTACATATAGGCGAGATCAGAAACCTGCTATTGCTGTTTCCCACCTTTCATCAGTTTTTTGCGTTTTTCTCAAAATGGTGAAAAGTGGAGAATTCTGGGTTTGACTCTAAGGTACTCATATGTAGTTGTTGATGAGTGAGAGTTGAATTTGAAAAAGTATTCACACTGGTTCACTTTGCTTAAAAAAGTTTAAAAATTGTCCTCAAAATAAATTTTTTAGACTACCTACATATTTTAAATTTTTTAAAATTCGCCAAAAATCTAAAAATAAAATTGAACACCTGAAATTTTGTTTAAAGGGGTTTTAGGATCTTCTTTTTCGATCTATAGCTGGTCTAGGTCAAATCGAAGAATGCCAATTGAAAAGATTTCCTTGACCGCAAAGGTCAAATTTTAAACTTATGGCAAATTTGTTTCAAATTGACGGAATAAAGAGCTTTTAACGTAAAATCCCATCAATCTTTGTTTTTCTCGCATTCTACTTACCATTAAAAACCAACCCAAAAAATTACAGGCACAGTAAATCCTCGATAACGAATCTACTAAGTATCAAAGAAGCTCTGGCGAGCAACCTTTTAAAACATACTCATTTCTAAATCCTTCTTAAAACTCTGCAAAAACAACAACTTATTAGTTAGATAGGAATTTCTCTTCGGGAAGTCTTCCACTTACCCTTCTCAACTTACTTTTCTAACAAAGAAAAAAAAAGTCGAAATTTTTTTTCGCAAAGGTTGTCCAGTTTACACTATTTAGAGAGCTTGTTTCGGGTTTAAATCCTATATGGTTGCGTTTCAAAGATAAAGTAAAATGGATAATTTGTTCGGCTGACGCATGTGGCCGAGGCTATTATTCGAGCAGCTCTAGCGTTGCTGTATACTAAGTTCACGTTCATAAAGTTTGAAAATCGAACGAAGAGACGACGTTTGTAGGAAAGTTTATTGTGGTACGTGGCGTATATATATATTTTAAAGTGCGTTAGAAAGAGAGAGGAAAATTTCGACGCGATAAAACACCGTACCGTGTATAAAACAATTACCAAATAATTTACGACTAAATGGACATGCGAGATCCGCCTTCTGACACGTTTTTAGCAAATCTATAACCACGAATGTTAAACCAATACGAAGGCTGTGTAAATTCGATCAGATTAATCGAGTACCTCTTTATTAACGGGTTTACAACCTGTTATTACGGACGCCTTTAGCGCGGAAATTTATCGTATTCTGAGTCCAACGCAGCGTCCAATTTCTGTGGTTGGCCTTTTGCGTTTCGTAGAATATTTTTGTATCGTACGTACCCCACGTTAATCATCTTCAGAGTCGGTGGTATCTGTGAGGATGGGTGCCAGACTAGTCGTAGGAGGACATTAAAGTCATGATCGATGACGGATGACGTCGAATTAACGACTTTGTATATGGTACCAATTTTTTGCCTCTCCTTACAAGAGATTTAAATTACCCTGGTGATGGAATACGATCCTAAATTAATAGCTAGACTATCGGAAATATTGTCCACTTGGGTTTCTTTTACACAGGGTGTTCAAATTTTGAATGCAACTCGATGAACCAGTCTTTAGCTGAGGATAAAATTCAATGAGATATTGTTATTAAAATTTTAGAAGCAGCATTTCATTTTTAGATTTTTTAAAGAGTTTCTAAAACTATAAATTTGAGCAATTTTCCATTGAAAAATTTTTAAAAATTGGGGAAGAAATCTAAAATTTGGTCGTTTTTTTCCACTTTAAGCTCATGAAAATGTTCCTTTTTCTCTGCCATGTGACCAAACGATGAGACAAAATAAATGAAGACTTTTTGTATCTAATTTTTAATAGATTTCAGTATCACAATCAGTCATCAACTACTTTAGCCAAATTTGAACTTGATGTTGGACACCCTGTATAACTCATCTAAATCTCTATATGATCAAACCATAAACATTTAAAAATTACGGTTCGATACATGTTGAAAAAAAAAATCAACTTGTATCAACTTTTAACGACATTTTATCGCGTACGCGCCGAAACGAGTAAATTAATTTTTTAATATAATTGTTGTGTTATATAGTTGATCTAACATTACACTGATGCGCGATCATTTAATGTTTCATCCCACGTGGAAAGTAGTCATGGCGTGTTGTTTATCATAGCATCATTTATATTAAAAGGGGAAAAAAAAACAGCCAAAGCGCGCAGAGTGATTGGAATTTTTCGATAATTGACAGAATGATGTAATATGTTTTCTACGTTCGATGGATGTCAATTATAAAGCTGCATCAAATTGCTTTATATCGATATTAACCTCGTCAGACGTGATACACATACTTATAATTGCATAGAAAATGCATCGCAGTCGTCGGCAGTTATTAGACACCGGCTATACGATGCCTTGCACGTTTCTTCGCCAGCGTTCAGTTCTCCGGACTTCGGCACTGACGGTCGTTTTTTCCACCCGTTAATGGGTTAGAAATTTATGAGCTCGGGTGACGTTTTTCTTTCAACGTGTACAAGTTTTTGGAGACCGCATACTCGTTGTAGAGAGATACGAGTTTAGGTCATTTTTCGCATTATTTTGTGAGTCATGTAACGTATGTAGCTGGTTACCAATTTAGGAAAAATCTGCAACTGCACGCGTTTTGTGTAAAAATTCGAGATATTTTGTATCCTTGGTTTTAAATTTGATCGGCGAAGGGAATGGATGAAGTAAGCTAATTTTACGCTGCGAGGTTTTGGCTTATTCTTTCATTGTAAAATTATCATAAGCGATAAACTTGATCCAATAAGGAATCCTCTAGGTCACCAAGTCTTAGAATTTGCTCATTTTTTTTTTTACCTATGAGTTTGAGGATCTTTAGGAGTAGCTCTTAAAAAATTTCATCTGCTCGAACGGAGAACTAAAACCTAAGAGTTTTAAGTGGGCTTTGAATTTTACAAAATCAAAATTGTCCAAATACCTGTTTCACAAAGTGTAGGTATTCAAATTGAAACTTTTTTATCCGTCCATTTCAAATCAAGGTTTGTTTGTTTGTTTGTTTTTTTTTCTGAAAAATCTGTGCAAAATAAAGAAATGAAATCTGAGATGATCGAACTGGAGACAGTTTACGATTAGGCTACGTACTTTAACTTGAAGCGTTGTTTTTTGGATTTTTTTCAAAATTAAGTGAACAAATCTGTAATCTGAAAACAAGAGTATTTCTTTAGAGGTAAGTACTTCAATTTTTTTCGAGAAATCGCTACTTAAAGTGATGTGAGCAACATATCTGCAGTCTGGAGACAGATATAGGTTTACTTCAAATTTGAGTGCTTTTTTGAGAACCCTACTCAAATCTCGAAATGAAGCAAAGTAATCAGTAACCTGAAGGCAGATCGACTGTTCACTCCAAATTGATTTTTTTCTTGAGAAATCTGCTCAAAATAAAGTCAACACATCTGTAACTTGAAGATTGACAGATCGGTTTACTTCTATAATTATTATTTAATAATGGAAGTACCCCAACCAAATTTTCAAACAGGGCACAAAGAAATAATCTATAGAGGACCCCCACAGTGCACTACCAGCCAAAATTTTGGATGCTGAAATTCATTTTTCGATTTTTGTTAAATTTTTGAAAATTCAAATTTGAAACAAAACTGGGGAAAAAATCAAAATTTTACTAAACTGACCTATAGAACGCTGAAATTTGGTTTGTACCCTATTTTTGACCTCACGAGTCGATTAGTGATGGTTTTAAACCGTTCTGGAGCCTCTTGCGGATTTTTGTATTTTTCCTATTTAAAAAAAAAAAAGGCTGTAAGCAGGATAAAAATTAAATCCAGCACTTATAAACTCAGATTTAGCATCGTTGTGGCCCTTTCGATCAATTCAGGCAAATATTTTCAAAATATTTTTGCGCCTGTTTGAATCCAACATTTTTCCAGGGATTATCGAAAAACGAAAAAAAAATTGAAAAATTCGTTGTTTGCGAACGCGTTAAAGAAAAATTCCATAATTTGGTTTGTACCCCATTTTCAACTTCATCCCAAGTCGATTGGGCATGGTTTCAAACCGTTCAGAAGTCTTCAGCTGATTTTCATTTTTTTTCTTTTCAAAAATACTTACCTAGGTTATTAATCATTGGGAAAAAATTGGATTTGAACCGGCTCGAAAATGTTTTGATAATGTGCGCCTAAATCTATCGAAATAGTCGCAATTAAAGATATCTACCACAGTAGATTCAAATTTATAAGGACTGAATTTCATTTTCATCTGACTTACCCCCTTTTCTCTTTCATTTCTTTCCTTTTTTTTTGAAAATTTAAGAACTCAAAACGAGTGGTTTAAAAAAGATAAAGTATCTAAGTAGGTACAAACTTCAGTTTTTTTCTTTTGCACGTTCTAAAATAATGAATTTTTAATTTTTTTTTCCTAAATAATTACAAGAGAGAATTTTGGATTTGAAACGTTGCAAAAACAATTTTGAGAACATGAACCTAAATCGGCCCCAAGCGTCGCTCTGAGATTTTGAGTGCTGAATTTCATTTTCACTCCTACATCCGGCATTTTTTTAAGAACTGGAGAATCCGAAATTCTGCTGGAGGCTCCAGAACGCTTCGAAACTGTCTCAAATCAAGTCAGGAGGTCGAAAATATGTTGGAAACAAAATTTCAGCTTTCTAGTTCAATTTGATAAAATTTTGATTCCCCCTCCCCATTTTTGGTCCAAATTTGAATTTACAAAAATTCGCCAAAAATCGAATTATGGCTATAGTGGTGTATTTTTGGATCTTCTACAGATTCCTTTTTGACTTCCGGGAGTTCCGGCTGGGCTGGGATACATCCCTTGTAAGGTGTTGGTGATTTTTTTTTTTTTTTTTTGAAATCTTCTGTAATCTGAAGACAAATTTGTTCAATTAAAATTGAGTTTTTTTTTCAGAATAAATGTTAAATTTTGTTTGAAATCAAGTGAACAATTAATTTATATCCCAGAAAACTACGAACATAGAAAGAGACCGGTTTCCTTCAAATTATCGTGTTTTTTTTTTAAGAGATGAGAGATGCGGTTGAAATGAAGCAAATGGATCTCTAACCTGGAGACCGTGAGTTTTGAAACGCCTTGAAATTTGAAATCCTAGGATTGTACTTAGCTATTCAATCACACGTTTCGTTATTCTTTTGAGGTCCTTTTTTTAAAAAGTTAGAACTTCATAAAATACACTTCTTCTGATATTCCACATGTTATGTTGAAATTTTAATTCACTACTTCGAAAAAATTACGCTTTCAAGAAATACACTTGTTCTCACACATTATAAAGAAGCCTTGAAATCAAGCTGATAGCAAAAATAACCCGTGAGAATTTTTTCAGAGTTATAGCACTTTGTCGCACACATGTTGAAAGTGACTCTTAAAAACATTTTGGTAGCTGGAATATAACCTACCCACATATGAAAAAGATTTCCAGAGTTACAGCTGCATAATCGCACGTTTCGAGATTTAAATAACATTTTTTGAAAAACCTAACCTCTGAAAAATACACCTTTTCTTACCTCGTTTTAAAGTACATAGCTCTCAAAACGCAAAAAAATCCTAGAATTGGATATAGCATCTTAATTGCAAGTTTCGAGATTTTTAAGTTCGGTTAAATCAATTTTTTGTAGGTAATAAGTACCTTACTATTCAAAGAGAAAAAATTAATTTCACTTTATAATCAGTTGATCACATTAAGCATGAACTTACCAAATGTGATACAAATTTTCAAATTTCACCCGTCAGATTTCTCAAAACACTGAAATTTTGGAGAAAATCTCCAGTTCATTCAGATCATTTTTCTACTCAAAATTCGATCTAATTTTCGATGCTTAACAGGTATAGTCTAACTCATGTACAAGCACAATCTACATACGTAAGTAGAAGGTGTACCGGACACATATATTTGAAATAATCGTCCGACCATATATGGGAAATGGTGCTTTTATCATAGGACACGTGACAAGTACTAAAAACACGAGCATACGTAAATTACGCAGGCGCCCGAGTCAGCCGTTTTAAAAATTCACTTTCGGGTACATTTGCGGAATGAACAATGAATGACCCAAGTAAGCACGCACGTTACCTAAAGACTCGACAAACAGATGACCAATATGAATCAGGGGAGGGGGCAGAAATATAAAAGAATAGATAAATCTGTCATATTTAATTATTTATTTCGTCAATGTTTATAGTACGAAACCAATTTATAAATAACTCATCGTACCAGTGGGTAATCATCTTCGATACGTCACGTGCCTAAAATTAACGACGTACTCGTATCTCTCCGAATGAATTCTAAACTGGTTTACCTTTTTGGAAAATTCATATTTTATCTTGCATATTATAGCTGTATACCAGACGATAGTACAGATAACTACAGAAGAAGCAAATCGAATTTGTGGATTTTTTTGTCTTACTCCGCTATGTGTTCTTTTTCAAGAAAATACTCGGGAATACTGTGAAGGCGTGCCAAAGTGATATAGTAACCATGGGGCGAGAGATAATGGATAATTTAAACGAGAAGTTTCGTTACACGCAGAAATCCATTATCTAAATAATAGAATAAATGATAGTCTCGGTGCTAATTGGTATGGAAATATGAAAACTCGTAAATCTATTTTGATTTAAACTGTTTTCCAAATTAAACACTTTTTGGAGAAGAACGAACGTTTTCGTTTAGCATGCCTTTGACGTATCCGTTCGTTGTATTTCTTACGCGTTAAAAGCCCAACGAAATTGTTTCCAAAAAATACGCCATGGTAGAGAGAGAGTGGGTACCTATTACGCGAACACGTAGAAAAGAAAGACACGAGTAGGTAAAAACGCCAAACTTTGTACTCGTACCTATTCTTGAAAGTTCTAAAAACTCGCTGACCTAAAAGAACTAGGTACTTTGATAATGTAACCGTTCGAACGCAATTATCAAAAAATTAACAACTTTTTCCTGCTCGACCTTTTAAAATCATTCGCACGTACGCTTTAATTAAACATTTACAAAGCTTCCTGCTTCTCTTTACCATTGTATCGTTTCGTTACTTAACACCTTTTCCAGTAATTTGACGATTATACGAAAACCAAGCAAAAAACCTCTTTAATCATACGAGTAAAAAATGAAAATCACCAAATCCAACGAGCTGAAATTAATTCAAATCTTTTCAACGAAAGCATTCGCTATACCATTAAGTAATTATAGTGCAGCAGCAGCGAAGCAGGAACTCCTGACGTTAAAGGATTTGCCTAACGAACGCCGTAAATTTGCGGGAAAAATTCACCCATATTGATACAATCGTTTCGTGGAGCCCAATAAAAATTAACCCAATAAAGTTGAGTAGTTGAAATTTATTTTATAATAAAATACTTGATCAATTGGAGGTGATTTCAGGACGTTTTGGAGCCTCCAGTCCAGTTTGGGAAATTTCAGATTTTCAGAAAGTGTCATAAAAACTATCCAAATCAAGGTCATGCACTTTATAAACGTAATTGGTGCTTCTTGGTGACTCATTTGACCAAATACACGTCATTTTTTCGAAATCAGTTTCTGGAAATTCAAAATCGTAGGTATATTATTCTCCAGTGAAATTCATACGTTCCAAAGTTGATTTAAACACTTTTCATGGTATTTTTTGAAAATCTGAAATTTCCGAAGTTTGGCTGAAGACTCCAGAACGGATTGAGACCCCCTTGGACAGACTTGTTAGCTTCTCAACTTATTGGATACAATTTTCTGGAATTTCCAGCATTCAAAAATCTGTTGGGGTTTCCTGCAGAACTCCTCAAAAAGGTTCAAAACTGTTTCCAATAAATTTGAGGGTGTTGAAAATAGGGTAAGTAAGGACCAAATTTCAACTTCTTAGGTTAATTTGGTGAAATTTTGATTTTTTTTTTAGTTTTAACCCACAGATTTTTAAAAATTTGCCAAAAATTGAAACATGAACGTCAGCACTTGAAATGTTGGTCGATAATGTATTTTTGCATGATGCTTTTTCAATTCAGCTGTCCGATTCAAAAAATCTTGAGCTAGTTAGGCTTTCATTTCAGACAAAGTAATCATCAGATATCTGCTCAAAACTAGTGGTTTTGATTCAAATTCCATATAGGCTTACCTACGATAAAGTTTTTTGAAAAAAGCATTGAAATTCATATAATGAAAATATAGAAAATTTTCAGCATTTTGTGTGAAATTCTCAACCTACGAAAAATTAAATTTTTTCATTTCTCTCTTTATTTGAAACAAACCATTTTCCAATTTGTTGGTGTTTTTGTTCCGTTTTCTCCAACTTTCATTGATCCGTTATAACTCAATTTGGAGCTGGACGTTCTTAAATAAAACTCTAAAAATGAGTCTTTATAATCGTAAACTGGACTACTCGATGACTCAAATCAATTGCAACCATTTTCGAGCCTATTTAGAACCTGCCACATAAAATCACTTTTCCTCAGGATGATGGAATCGTTTTAGATGGAATTTTAATCAACTTCGCTACTGCTGGAGCCTGCATTCACTCAAAACTAGTCATCTCGTAGGTTTTTGAAACATAACATTGTTGTAAAATGTTTATAAAATTTACAAATTGCCTCACCACAGGTGCAATAAACTTTGAAAGTCTCTCTGAAGAGTACTCCCTCCTTCCTCGAATTAAAATAATGCAACGCTCTATTTATTCATATTTTTCTTTACTTATTACCTAATCAAACAATCGTAGTACTTTTCGAGTTTTTCAAAAACAATTAGTTTTTCGTAATTCGTGATGAAAAAAATTAAACAAAAAAACTCCGGATTTTTCATCACAAATAGGTTATTGATTAATCTAATTTAAACTTGAATTCCTCAAAAAAAATCTTCCTGAGTTCCTGGAAAAAATTGATCCCATCACAAGAGGACAATTTAATGCCCTTATAATTTTTTTTCTTCGGGTCTTTCGTAGAGCCTTTGATTTCTCTGAGGAAAAGTGACAATCGTGTGCAAAAACAAAGAAGGTGATGATGAACACCAATTGTCTTCAACTGAACATTGGCGAATTTCAGAAAACACATTCCAAATTTTGCTTTCTAATTCAATCTATCCACTACTCAAGTCTGTGCGAAGAGGGGGGGAGTTCCTCTCGGGCTATAGAACTTTTCTTGAGAGTCCACAACTGCTAAAAAAATCATTTTCAACAAAAGGGATCTACAAGAACGTAACTATTTTTATTTTATTTTAAAACTTCAAAGCCATAATTTGCTGCTGAGACCTTTTTTTTTTTACTCTTTCGTTCTTCACACTTTTTTCTCGAAGCCCAAATTTCCTCTGTTTTCACCAGATACGAGTAAAAGCTTATGTTTGAATACTGTTGGAAAAATTTAGAGAGAAGAATTGTGACTGAATTATTGGGCAAAGTGCCTTTGAAAAAATGATTTTAAAAAATGTTGTGGTCATTCAGTACCTCGTATCCTTTCACCATCTCTCTTCCTTTTGCCCCTGATTCAAGCACCTTTACTCAAAAATCAATCATTCCATCTCATAACCAATTGACCCGACTGAATCGTTACGTATGCTTTTTGATTTTACAGATGCATCACACTCAGCGTATCATCGCAAGTCCGAAAATGCACCATTAACGCATCAAATGGCCGCCATGAACGAGAGCCACACCGATAAATACCACATAAACGCCAAAAGCTGGGAACCACTGGACTACGCTACTAGAAACCAATCGGACTCGTTCAATTTTAGTTTCATCGCATTTAATGGAAGTGCGCCGGAAAACAGTATCAACTCGTTTTATTTTTACGAGGTACCAGCCTCTTTATACTTACATATTACGGTATTAATTAAATTTATTTATACATCTGGTACACGCCTTGTAGTCGTAGTAAGTATGTAGTATTACACACTACACAACTCCACACATATAGCATCGTACAAGCGTCAGTGTTGCTATAATTCTTAAACAATTGCGCGAATTCTACAAAGAGATCGAGACAGATGATAATCTATCTAGAGAGACACGCGAAATTACGAATAATAACGACTTATTTATTAAGATTAAACTCATCTCGCATAGTTTATACATTTTAATAACACGACATCTCGTCTCTCGATCGCTTATGGACGTGTGTCGTGTGTGCCAAACGTAACAATTTCCAGATACTAAACTGTCATCGCCATTCGCCGCGGTCTCGAGGCTTGTACTTTGTACTACTACGATGTACATTTGAGCATTTTTCTGGTAAGAACGAGACGTTAATTATATACGAGAATCTCTCGAGTATAAACGCGTCATCCAAATATCTGTCGCTCATGAAGTACCTACCTCTACCTACTCGTCGTATGAGTAGTCTATTCAACCCCTGAGAGCTGTTTTGTTTTAGTAGTCCAATATTTCGAGTATTTCGATTTATGATATATGATATAATATCGAGCCCTTTAATAATACGTCAAATTACATACTTTTTGGAAAAAGGCATCCCTCGTTTTTTGAGCCTATAGCCTATATCATCATAAGTAGTATATCTCATATTTGAAAAGATGAACAAACGGCCGACAAATTTTTTCGTCAACTTTTCCTCCCCATATAAGATAATACCGCACATTTCGTTCGTAATAACGTTCCAGCGATACGTTCATATCTTGAAAATGCGATATCGACGAAATCTCCTCTCCTTCGGAACGATTTATAACCATTTTTATCGTTTCGCCGATACTATTGAGATGGAATTTAATAGGAATATTTTATTACCGTTTTACTCAGTTTGAATGAAAAATATACTCTTCGTAGTGGAAATCGATTCTCGAAAATGATTTATTATGATACTTTGATGAAACTTCATCGAATGTAATTGAGATTGGAAAAAGGAATAGGTACCTACTTAGGTAGGTAGATTTTCTTGGAATTATTTCGTATTAAAATTACACACGAGATTTTGGTAGATATTAAATTGAGACGACGAGCCAGGGCTCGAAACTGGCGCAAGTAAAGAGATGAAAATTAAGTTACTGTACGAGAAACAATTCCACCACGATGAATCATACCAATTACCAAAGAATCCAACCAACTATAGTAAATGCAATTCAGTCCAAAAATGAGATGTGTCTGGCTCTTAACTAGTATTGCCACCCCAATAACGCCATCGAAATATTGCTACAGAGTTTTCTAAATTAACGAAAAAATTATTCGAAACTTTGCAGACGTAGATAGTTTTTCAATCAAACCGATCAAACTATATCTCTGTTTTGAAGCGATTGCAATATATTTTCAAATCATTCGTTTCGTACTCGTATTTCATATTTGCGATGGAAATGCCTCTTTAACAAAGCGCACACTCTTTTCCAGAGCTTTTTGTACAAGTAAATAGACAATTTTGCTAACGTTTCAGTAGGTAACCTACGTACCTATCCAAGTCACTATAAACGTCTGGGAAAATGAAAGATTTCGATAAAAATTCTAGCTGAAAAAAAAACGACAACAACGTAACTTTTCACATAGACGAACATTTTCAAGATGTAGGTAGGTACACAATTGCATAACTCTTCTTTTTCAAGGGATTTCTAATACCCAAGTGACATTTTATTTAAGAGATTGTCAGCAACGTGAATATTTTTACATGAAATAACATCGTAGTATACGGAGGTGAATTGCTACGCGATTTGCTAAGTTATGTGAGGATAACGAAAATTTTACAAGAATATAGTTTTACTACTGGCAAGATGGTGCGTTAGCTTCCGGCTGGGATTTCAAAATTAACTGATGAAAGTTGGTACCGGTGGCTCAAAACCCCATAACAAAATTCTCAGATCGCCAGATCACTTTCTACTCCTTCCAAAAAGGGTGAAATTTACATTTCAGTTAAAAATTTATATATTTGGCCGTTTTCAACCCGATTTTTTTATGCTTTTCAAAAATACCTCTCTCATAAAGAATCGATTTCATTTCAGTAACCAAAAAAAAAAAAAAAAATAGATTAGATAATGTTTAAAAAAAAGAAACAGAAAACAAAAACACAAAGTGCATGCTTTAAAATGACAAAATATTCAACATTGTAAAATTTGTTGAAGTGAGCCCCCCACCCCCACCCCAAAAAATATGTACAAACCAGCGTCATTTCTTCATTGTATTTACTTGAAAAGACCGTTGCGGTTGAATTGACAATCTTTTTTCAAGAAGTTTGGTAATTATTTTTCCATAAGTATTCATATTTTTGCATTTAATCATTACAAAAGTAATTACTAGACTCTTCACCTCCCCAGAGTTTGACAAATAGATTTCAAAAATTTTCAAGTGAGTCTTTTTCTGACAATCTCAACTACTCAAAATTGAAATCATTACCTATTGTTGGACTTTTGCCCATTTAAGGAGGTTCTGGAGGCCATAGGTGAGGTCAATTTGAAAAACTATGGCTATATTCGTATTCAGCGATACCGAAAACCTACTGTTTCATGTGTCACACGATTGAAACCGTTTATACGACTTTTACCCCCCTTTGGGGAAGTGCTGGGGGCCATGTATGGGGTCCAATCAAAAATCTGACGTCATATTCGTGTTAATCGTCATCGAAAACGTGCAATTCAATATATCACATGCCCCAGATTTTTTTTTGAAAGTTTTGCCCAAATTTGGGGGAGGAGGTGCTTCTTTTCCATTAAAAATTCCCATCTCGAAAATTAAATATTTCGAAAAAGCATCAAAAGGTACATATATCTATGAAAATTTTTTCAGAATTTTAAATGGTAGCTCCCACTTACAACGCCATTTTGAAATTTGAACTTTCAATTTGAAAGTTTAACTTTAAAGTTTTAAAAATTTCAAAATGCTTCAAAAGTTCAAAATGCAATGCCCTTCGAACTGTGAAATCAGTTTTGATCAAAATATCAGAGCTTTGGAGACATGCGTTGCTGAAGTTGATTACCTCGAGAAAACGTGAAAATAATTGAAGCCCCCCACCCGCCACCAAACTGATTGCGGGTTTCTTACGTATGGTGCGTAGACATTGTAAAAAAAAATTGAGCGAAATTGAAGGACATGATTCAAAAACGTTGATCGAGTTGAGGTGGAATGACCCAGGGGTTATACGTTGTGTAGGGTTCAATTTTGAGAAAATATCATTATGCAATTTCGAGATTCAGAATAGTTTTAGTAAAATACTAAAAATTTTTCGAAAAAAGATACCTAATCAATAAAATTTTAGTTGTTTCTAACTTTTAAAAAAAATCAATTTGGATAAAATAAAAATTTGTGAAAAGTACAAAAACACAATAATTTTGAAAATATGTATGTTGACATCTCTTTTTGGAATTTTGGAGGAAAGATGGGAAGTAAATTGTCTCACTTGAATGTAAGTAAATACCTAGATATTAAGAAATCCAATTTTCAAAATGGAATTCCAAAAATAAATTAAGTGTACTTAAAAGTGATCAAAAATTTAAATTACGAGTACCTATACGTTTTTTATGTAGTCCAATACCTAGTCTTTCAAAGAAATTTTTTTTTGATAAAAAATTTTGATCCTGCATAGAAATACGTAGTAGGTCCAATTTTTAAATTTTAAAGCAGATTCTAAAAATTCTAAAATCAAAATCATGTGACAACAATTTTTCTGTGCAAGCTGTCAAAATTGTCAAAAAAAAGAGGAAATGAATTCTGCGTTTTTGAGCATTGAATTTTCCTTTTCGGTCACTTTGAATTTATTTCCAAATTCGATCACACGAGTGACGAGATGCAATGGCATTTGTATAGGGCAAAACGCGCATTTCAGGTTGCATACTTGCACCTTTGGTTTCGTGGGCTAAACCTTACAAGTATAGCTGTAAACAATGCTGTTCACTTCTACTTTTCAGCTCGTTAAGTCAATTTTCTCAAGGAAGACTTTCACGGATTTCAAAATCTGTAGTACCGTTGGAAAGAGGACAAAATCCTCTACAATTTAGAGCCATAAAATAATGGGGTCCTCGAGATGGTTTAAAAGTTCTGTCGCCTCAAAGTTCAAAGTGTATAGAAAAATATGTTGAATTGGCTGCATATTTCAGCTCGTTAAGTCAATTTTCTCAAGAAAGACTTTTGAGGACTTCAAAAAATTTAGTACCGTTGGAAAGAGGACAAAATCCTATACAATTTAGAGCCATAAAATAATGGGGTCCTCGAGATGGTTTAAAAGTTCTGTTGCCTCAAAGTGCAAAGCTGACAGAACAATGAGTTGAATTTTGCCGCATTTTTCTGCTCGTTAAGTCAATTTTCTCAAGGAAGACCTTTCAGGATTTCAAAAAATTTATTACCGTTGGAAAGGGCACAAATTTCTCTACAATTTAGAGTCATAAAATAATATGGTCCTCGAGATGGTTTAAAAGTTCTGTTGCCTCAAAGTGCAAAGCTGCCAGAACAATGAGTTGAATTTTGCCGCATTTTTCTGCTCCTTAAGTCAATTTTCTCAAGGAAGACCTTTCAGGATTTCAAAAAATTTATTACCGTTGGAAAGGGCACAAATTTCTCTACAATTTAGAGCCATAAAATAATGGGGTCCTCGAGATGGTTTAAAAGTTCTGTTGCCTCAAAGTGCAAAGCTGACAGAACAATGAGTTGAATTTTGCCGCATTTTTCTGCTCGTTAAGTCAATTTTCTCAAGGAAGACCTTTCAGGATTTCAAAAAATTTATTACCGTTGGAAAGGGCACAAATTTCTCTACAATTTAGAGCCATAAAATAATATGGTCCTCGAGATGGTTTAAAAGTTCTGTTGCCTCAAAGTGCAAAGCTGCCAGAACAATGAGTTGAATTTTGCCGCATTTTTCTGCTCCTTAAGTCAATTTTCTCAAGGAAGACCTTTGAGGATTTCAAAAAATTTATTACCGTTGGAAAGGGCACAAATTTCTCTACAATTTAGAGCCATAAAATAATGGGGTCCTCGAGATGGTTTAAAAGTTCTGTCGCCTCAAAGTTCAAAGTGTACAGAAAAATATGTTGAATTGGCTACATATTTCAGCTCGTTAAGTCAATTTTCTCAAGGAAGACCTTTGAGGATTTCAAAAAATTTATTACCGTTGGAAAGGGAACAAATTTCTCTACAATTTAGAGCCATAAAATAATGGGATCCTCGAGATGGTTTGAAAGTTTTGGCATATCAAAATGCAAAGAGGACAGAACAATCACTAGCAACATGCCCACAATATGTAAGGGGAATCAAGAGATACCACCATTTATACACCTTGTGACGTCAGGGCGTTTTGCCCTATTGGTAAGTATGTAAGTATGTAGTATTTTATGAAAGTTTGGCTAAATAGTTGAAAAAAGGGGAACTCCTTGAAAAGAGTCATCTATTCAGGGTTCGATTTTTTTAAAGTAAGAATTTTATAAGAGTTGAGTTGGTTAGTCACAGTGGTCCTGCGAATCGGTTTCTTATACTTATTTTCCCACATACAATTTAACTCGAACCATTCAATTCCTTGGTAAAATTTATTCAATTTTTCTTATCCCTATATCACATACAGGGTGATTCGGATAAGACCTGAAAAATTAAAACCACATATTCTACTCGTCGAATTGAGAAAAAATTTCCTTTGCAAAAATTTTGAAAAACCAACCCTTAATGAGATATTTGCAATTAAAGTTGTGTAAAATATGGCAACACCGCATTTACATTTCCCTTATGTGTTACGCATTGTTACATAGCTCAAATCAGAGTGTTATCAAAAAGTGTTCCTTAGTTACGATTTCCTACTTTGATTTGAAGTGCAATCGTTTACCAACCAGCAATTTCTATTGTTTTTAGGAAACGAAATCGTAATTTACCGTGACAAATTTTGCGATGTTGCCAAAGTGAGCATATTGGTTGAGATAAATTATGTTTTATTGAGGAATAGCATTTTTTTTTTCATAAAAGTATTTGAAATTGATAATTGAGTACAGGAAACCTTCAAAAACATTAGTTTCTAAAAAATTGGAGAGTTTGTCAAAATTGAAAAATTTGATTACTCAGCATCCAATGGACCAAAAAAGAGAAATTAAAGTTTAATGAGTGTCGAATGAGAAGTACTACCGCAATCATTAATAAAATTCGAAATAATTTAATTTAACTTCAAGTTTTGATTGTTTTTCATCTAAGAAAACACATTTCTGACTTCAAAACATCAAGTTATGGACCAAAACAGAAAAGAATGATACTCTACATTTCTGAGATCTCACTTCACTTTTTCCACCACCTACCCCCCAAAAATTTTCAATAGAGACGCCGAAACGCCCAATTTTAAGAAAACAGCTGGCCCCCTTTAAAGGTCAATAACTCCGAAATGAAGCGGTTTTGGTCCATGGTGTGTATAACATTTTTTACTCCTATTTATGAGTAGAATACGTGGTTTTAATTTTTCAGGTCTTATCCGAATCACCCTGTATACTTTTATGGCGCCCAACGTGGGGCTCAAGGGAGGTTCCTTGAGTTAAAACTCTAAGTACTCAAAATTCTTATCATTTTTCGTGTTCAAAAATGGTAGTTTACTTTAACTCTAATCCAAATTTGTTAAATCGATTTTAGAGTTTTGATTCATTTTCAAAAGAGTTCGCCCAAATGTGGGTAGGTATTTTCATAAATATATGTTCGTAAGATTGATATAAATTTTAGATTTACAACTTCGTTGGTTAAAATTTCGTGGAATTTCCAACTTTAAAAATCTGCTGGAAACTCCAGAACTTCTCAAAGTGGTTTGAAACCGTTTCTAATCAATTTGGGATGTCCAAAATAGGGTACACACCAAATTTCAGCTTTCTGGGTCAATTTGGTAAAATTTTGATTTTTTTTTCATTTTTGTGTCGAATTTTGATTTTTAAAAAGCCATCAAGCACCCAAACTTTTGGCTGGTGATTTTGCATGCTCTTTCGATTCAGCTCTGTTCGGTTCAAAAATTATCCAACCATCTACAAAACATCCAACTACGAGTACATAAAATATTTATGTACCTACTGTTCACTTTTATAATCCCTGAAAATTTACTGGCAATTTCAAGAACACAATATGTATTCCCAAATCGAAAACACCAATTTCCACATTCTCCACATTCTTGCGAAGAAAAAGAAGTACGAGAGAGACAATGCCTTAGCATCAAAATAAGCCTCTCGATCAATTAGACGGTATTCTTCGCTCGGCTCATTTTACACTTTATTATACTCGTAGTCGTAGCTACATTACGATATTCGAAACAATGAAAAACATGCCTCGTTAAAATGCGTAATTATGTTCATTTTGCAGACGATTCAATTCACGGTTTTATGGATCATGTTCTTCAGTATTGTGCTGGGGAATAGCGCGGTATTAGCGGCGTTATTTCTGAATAATTCCAGGAAATCGAGGATGAATTATTTCATAATGCAATTGGCATTTGCAGGTAATAGTAAATTTCAATAAATTTATTAACCATACTGAAACACAGCATCCGCGGCAATATACTCGTACAAATAGGTAGGGGAACACGCTATAGCGAGCGTGTTCTTCGCGGAAACTGGAGCTTGTAAAACATAGATTCTACGAGGCGATTCCGGCAATAAAAATATCTAACTAATCCATAGTAAAATCCAAACTGTCACTGGCACTGATTTTTTTTTTATTTTAATAGCATATTACGTGATAGACATTGGGCCATTTTTTGTACTACGATTAATAAAGTTCTCGACAGATTGAATACGAATTTAAAAAAAAAAAAAAAAAAAAAACTCGTAACTTAATGCCTAGGTAATTATTACAAATCTAATGTTTTTATCCACGATATGAGTAGTACATTTTGAAAATATACGTTAAAAAAGGGCCAAAAAACAAAAAAAGTTAAAAAAGAAAGAAAAGTTATACAACTAATGAATATCGTTTGTTATTTCGATTCGTTTTGCGGTAAAAGCTCGACGTACCAACAGAATTATTATTCTTTTCAGTCCCCCGAATACTGTTTAAGCCTATCATTTATTTTTTCTTTATATTCTCGAATTACACCGAAAATAACGCAGGAGAGAGTGAACCAAGGGTGGAAAACAGAAGCAAAAAAAAACGAACATTACTCTACCTCTCTTTTTCACATTCCTTTACCTTATAGTATATAGTATGTTATACAGCCACACATTCTTTCAGTCGTTGTCATATTTCAAGCGCATTAAAATCGTCCCATATTTCCGTTTCCTACATTAACGTATATTTTACCGTTTTCCTCTATTTTCTACGTGCGATATGGTTACGTCGTCGTAGTCGTTGGGACAGGGCACACTGAAATTGCATGTAGAAAATTTGCCTCCTTTTTTTTTGCACCCCTTAAAACTCACTTTTTCTCTTGTATGTGTCTCTTATAACGCGACAACAATAAGTATAAAAAATTAGCGAAATTTTTAAACGAGGAAAATTTCTCTAAACGGTGCCAAATTTTTGGAAAATTTTATGTGTAAAATTTGCTCGCGACGAAAAAAAAAACTTTTATCCGAGTAAAAAAGAAAAATGTCGTTACCTACGACGAGGGGTAAGACAACGATAAGAACTATAACGAAAGAAAATAACGATGTAAGCATCAAAAAGCTCGTAAATAAAACAACGAAAAGAGGTAGAGAAAAGTTGGCGGAAAAGTTTGTTTTCCTAATGTTAATCTGGAAGCAAAATGCATCCGTTGTACGAGAGATGACCGCCGGAACGTATTTTTTCTCCTTTTTATTTGATTTATACCTTATCATCGCCTCCGGTATCTTTATACCGGGTGGTGCAAATTTCAGCCATGTGAGGAGGGAAGAAAGTGTGATGTTTTGAGGTGGTCAGGGATATGTGAAAGATGGGCGGGGAAGTATCGATTTGGCACACATTTGTGTTCATAAAAAAAAAAAAAAAAATGCTGAGTTACCTACGTAAAAGTGATGTAATTTTTTTGCACACGAGGGGTCGTTTTTTCGATACAGGGGTTATAAAAATATTACGTCTTATAATGCCAGAATTATGTATTCAATGAGCTGCAAAGTTTGTGGGATTGACATTTTGGTGGAGACGAAAAAAAATTGTAAGACCATTCTGTACACCACCTTGTAGAATTTGTAAAAAAATTATATTTCAATTTTTTGGGAAAATTTTTAAAATTAAAAAATGACCTAAAAAAATAGTGAACTTACGAGTAAACTTTTTAAACTGGACTTTCTCTGATTTGAACAAAATTTTCCGGAGATTCCAAAGTGGATTAAAAATATTATCAGTCAATAATTTGGAAGGTGGAAGATGAAATTTGATTGCAAGAAATGAAAAAATGTTATTTTTTAAACGCATAGATGATAATTTCAGCAAAATTGTTTAAATGTATTAGGTATTTGGAAAATTTGTCAGTAGGTACCTACTTTCTCAAACTTTTCCAAAAATTCACATTAAAAAAAATTATTCTTCGAACTTTTTAAATGATAGTTCTTTCAAAATCATTCCACATCAACAGTCTCAAAAATATCTTTCAAGTTACGAGAAATCGTCACATTTCTCAAGTTTCACGATCAAACGATACCAAATGAATTTCTCCCTTTAAAGGAAAACTCAATTGTACACCATTTTCCACATACGATAGTGAACCACGCGATACAGCAGTTGGTATTCGAGTTCGTCGACCGAACACGTTGTTCATTAAGAGAGTAAAAACTCTCAAAGATACGTACGCTATTTTTGTATCTTTTTAATTACATCCTTTTTTCCTTAAAAATGACAATGTAATATGGTCGGTTAAAACAGAGCGCAATTTTCAACTCTTTCTAGTCACGTTAACGGATTAACTGGCCAGTTAAAGTACCCCTATTCACCTCGCGGTTGGTTCATTTTAATCATTAATCATACATAAACGGGTGGATCTTTCACCGTAGAACACCATATCTCTTTATTTTCCGACAACAATTGTTAAATTGTGGTTTGTTGCATTGGCCCCAAAGGTAATGTAAATCAAAAACATGATTTTCACATCGAATTATATAGTAGGTTAGGTTAGGTTTGTGAAATACGCGAGTGCATGTGTTTTTTTTCGTAACGTAATTGGATAACGTAGATCTGTTGTTTTTTTTTCACTGAATCACTTTTAAGATTTTTTCATAAATTGTTTTCGTAAATGCTATACGAATCAATCAAAAGTACCTACGAGTATAAATTACAAAAAATATGAGCTCGTGTAAGCCATAACGAAATATACTTTCACGAGTTACGATCGCCGCTCAATTTCATTGGCTATATTATTTCGTCAAATAATCGTTTGTTCGTTTTCAAAATATTAACCTATTTGGCACAAAATTCCAAAAATGATTATTCTCTCGAACCATGCTCCTGCGAAGAATCGCTTATGCAAATTATTACACACGCGCGTATGTTTATATGGAATTGTTTTATGGAGCGGTATGTTATGTGATAAACTTTAAAGTAGTGCTGCTATTTTCAATGATTTATATTATGGTCAAAAATTTGTCTATTCTTTATGACCATTCTCCTTTGCCCTTTTTAAGACGTGAAATATGTTTTTCAGAAATTACCTTTTCTTTTTTATTGCACTGAATTTTAGCCCAATAAAATTCTTATTTCAGTTGAAAATACTCGTAAAGCGGAATGTATTACTTACCACTGGTTCAAGAAAAGCAAACACCTAAGCAGGTGCGATGATAGATGTCTTCGGAATTTTTTCCAACATTTTAGTGTTTTTTCTCCTGCAAAAAAAAAAATATCATAAATTATCTAGAAGTAAACTTGCATACAGAAAGAAAAATATCAACAAAATTTAGAAGAAAACTAGAAAACATTTGAAAATATATTTTTTCAAGTAGAAAAAAAGTAAAAAATTGTGTAAAATGAAAGATTGCATTCCAAACACATATGAAGAAGAAATGAAAACTCAAAACCTACGAGGTGTTCGTAGCTTTAACTCAGTTTTCTAAAATCAACTTGAACGAATAAATTAAAATTCCTCAGCAAAATTCAGTGAAAATCAACACAAGAAATTCCAATTTAAAATCATCACCAAAACTCGATTCAATACCAGTTCAAAAAAAAATCTACGACAAGACAAACATAAAATTCTAAATTCACTATTGAAGAGAGAAATTCATTTGAAATCTTTCATTCGAAATTATTTCCAAAAATTCATTTTAATCATTGTGATAAAATTCTTTTATAATTGAGCTACCTACTTTCCACACAAAAAAAAAAAAAAAAAAAAAGAAAATTAATTAAAAATCCAAATTGACTTGCTACCAAAAAGATATAGTCCAGTCTGAATCATCCGAAGAAATTTTCTTTTTATGTATCTACCAATTATTTTATTTTGAACCCACCAAAAAATTATTCCTTAGCAAAATGTTTCAAAAAGCAAAATTTATCTCAATTTGGCAAAACTCGTCAAATAACGTTTAAAATGTCAAAAATTCAATTTGAAAAAGAAACATCGAAATTGATAAATATTAAGTATTGAAAACTACATAATAAAATTTGCTCAAATTTAGCGAAAAGAGCATGAAATATTGTTGAAATTGTGTTTCAAACATCAAAAAGTAACAAAATTCTAGAAAAATTATACAACATAAAAAAAAGTTGAAACGACTATAAATTGATAAATATTTCAGAATTTGAGCAAAATTTCAAAAAAACATCATAAAAAACGCAAAAATGGACTTAAAAGTAACAGAAAATCGTCGAAAATTGATGAAATTTTAGCAAAATTGAGGTAAATTTGGCAGTAGCTTAAGAACATTATTTAGAGTTACTAAAATATTATTTCAAGACTTGAACAAATGCTGCAAAAATCAGGTGAAACGAGTTCTACAAAATACATAGAAAAATGTCCCAAAAGTGAATAAATACCTGTATTCAAAGTGTAGAAAATTTTTAAAATTGTCGAGAAATGAGTTTTTTTTTTTTTTTGAAAAAGAGAGAGGTCAAAAATATTTAAAAACTCAGATTACTGACCGATTTTTTAGTGGAAAAAAATTTTAAATAAAAAATAACATCTGTAGAAACGATTTGAAAAGATACTTTCCAAATTGAAAAAAGTTGGAAAATTGAGCAAAAGTAAAGTGAAAAATAATTTCAAAGGTGAAAAAGAAACAAAATATTAAAATTAAAAAAAACGTTGAAAACGATTTTTACAAAGTAGGTATTAAAAAAAGACAATTAGATAAAGTGAATAATTATGAGAATTTTTGTGATTGACTGATTGACAAAACTTTTCTTCATTTATTCGTCAAGTCGCTGAATTTTTTTTCAAATAAAATTTGCATTTGTGGGGGGGAGTGTTTATAATTACAAGTTTATTACACCCGTAAAAAGGAGGGAGGGGGTTAGATTTGGTTTGTGAGGTTGGTGTTTTTTATTAGGGAGATGAATTTTTGTATTTCAGAGGGTTCGTCAGGGATAGTGGGTGGGTTTTCTTTCATCTGTAGTGTAAGTCTGTTTTGTTTCAGTTGAGGACGGTTGAAAAGTATGTGTTCACAATTTTGGAGGTTAAAAAGGGACTTATGGATATCTTGGACTATGGGATGGTCAGAAAAAATGTTTTGTATGGATAGCAGTGAACTTGGAGTGTCGCTTTGGATTAAGAGTTTTTTATTTTCTGATTGAAAGGAAATTATAGGTATCTATTAGTCAATGTTTTATGGCAGTGAGTTCAGCAGTAAAAATTGAGACACAGTTGTGTATTTTGAAGCTGAGAACTTTGTCATTAATTGAGTAAGCATAACCAGTATGAATGTTAGAAGTTTTTGAACCATCTGTGAAGCATAAGTTATATTCTTGATAGATTGATAACAGTTCTAAGTAATGACTCTTGATTAATAATGGGGCGAGTGATCATGTTTTGGGTAGTTTCTTAAATAGAGTTCCATCTGTATAGGTTTGAGAGACCAAGAGTATAGTTGATTTTTTTAATTCAAATACAAATGCCTTGGATAGGCATTATTTATTGAAATGATGATAAAAAAAAAAAAAAATGCAGTGATTTGACGAAAAAATGAGGAAAAGTTTTGTTAATCACAAAAATTCTCATGATTATTTACTTTATCTGATTTTTTATTGTTCTCTGTTTAGGCAGACTACCAACATATTCAATAATTTCCAAAATTTTAGTATGCATCTATTTTTTGAAAAGTTTAATTCTCAGGTAATCACGCTCTAGACACTCGGCTCTGGAGGCTCTAAATTGCCTGGAAAATATAATGAATATTGAGTTTTGAAGGTTCATTATTATTTTGAAAATCACATTTCACTAAATCTTCAATGTACACACAATATTCTGAAATTTGAAAAGTCGATTTCGTAGGTAGGAAAAAATTAAGCTTGCTAGGTCAAAAGAGATTGTACCTATTTGAAATGGTTTTGAAACAGAATAGATCTTTTGATTGAACATCCACTTCTACAGACACCCTGCATTTAGGTATAGGTATATGAGTATAAAAAAAAAGAAGAAATGAATGTAATAGAGTGGCATGTATCTCACTGCCCTCATTGCATTCCCATCTCTCAAAAGTCGAAAAAGACACACTCATCTTCTACTTGTACGACGCGACGATGACAAATTTAATACTCTTATCACTTCCGCTGTTATAAACCGCTTAGCAGTTCGTACTACGAAAGAACAAATCGATCGGTCAATTTTATTTCACTCTCACGAGATATCTAAAAAAAAAGTCGACGTTTTCGAAAAAAAAAATATTCATCATAATTATAAGTAGGTACCTCTATACCTTAGCTATTTGGAACGGTAAGTAAAGTATACGAATTAATCATTATACTGCAGATGAATCACCTACGAGGCTTATAAACGAGAAAAAAGATAACAAATCCACAGTACATACGAGATGGCGATGGCGACGTTTGGGGAATTAATTAAAAAACACATTTGCTTTCAGATCTTCTAGTCGGATTAATAAGTGTTCTAACCGATATCGTATGGAGGATATCAATCTCATGGAAGGCTGGTTTAATAGCTTGTAAGATTATACGATTTTTACAGGTAGGCAACATAGATGAAATTTTTCCCACTTTGGTGACGGAAGATAAGACGCAAAAAATAAAGGGCCAAGTATAACGAGGTCACACATTTCTTTCTTTCTTTTTTTTTTTTCAGGCCGTGGTAACGTACTCTTCGACTTATGTATTGGTGGCATTGAGTATAGACAGATTCGACGCAATCACCAGACCAATGAATTTCTCGGGCAGTTGTAAGTTTCGTTACCGATAAGATTAAATTTGTTAACCATAAATTGCAAATTTTTAATCCCGTTAAAAGATTCGCATCGAGGAAAAGCCGGAACTACGTAGATAGGCAGGCCAATTTGAAATCGAAAAATCACACACCGATTCCGCGTCAGAGTCAGGAAAAAACCGTCGGAAAAAATTTTCTTTTGAAAAGTGATACAATCAAAGAGACGCGCGACCTATTTAAAGAGGAAAAACAAGGTTCGGTGGGTGCGTTGCACATCTCTCGCCCAAAGAGAAACGCGCGACAGTAAAAAATAAACGACCATTTGAAAAGCTGCCTGCGTCGCTGCAAAAACTTTTATGCCTATATACTTTTAAATGTAATGAAATAAAAAGCCAGCGAAATCGTCGCGTCGCTTTCTAATATTTCGTGTATGGTATGGTATGGAACAGGGACAAGACCACAGCCACAGGATCGTGGTTCCTGTGTATGGTGGTTAGTTTATTACAAAAACTTGGCTGGCTCGAACCGTTTCCACCAACTTTCTTAATATTTCCCGACGACAGATTATCTCCCGCACCAATCATACTTTATCACCTTCATTAATAGCTTTCTGATTGCCGAAGCCCTTCAAAAGCTCCGCTATACCGTGATATTTTATGTAAGTTGGCGAAAAAAACAACAAGTCGACGACGAATACCTCTCTTTTTCTTTCATATTGTACGTACCTACGTTCGAAGAATCCTTGGCAGCGAAATTTCACGACGTGTTTTTCATATTTGGATACAAGGTCGAATGTAGGTATACGTATTGAAAACGTAGATGAAAAAATTCTAAGGCTTTTCCCCCTGTTCTGCTTCGCCTTTTCTCAAGTCACAAAATCGAACAACGTAATTTGATAATATCGAGATGAGGTGTATTAAGAACCTCCATTGTGAGTACATTAACAAAAGATTAGGTACCGAATAGAAATTCCCTTTCTTAGGTAAAAATACCCTTTCGACTGACACTCGGGTATTATGTATAAGCATGGAAAAGCAGACCCAGTCTTTATTGGTAATGTAGGTATCAGTACCTGTACCTATACTTATAATATGTCGTAGGTACTTTTCAAATTATTATTGTATCTGTTTTGAAAGGTATTTTTGTTATTTGAAAAATACAGGGAGAAGAGCTCGAATACTAATTGGTTCAGCTTGGATGATAAGCGTTTTATTTTCCTCTCCAATCATCGTACTCTATGAAGAAAAAGTTATACAAGGTAAAGTATACCTAATATTAGAATCGCATTCCCTATCGCTAAATAGTACAAAACAATCTCCTTTTAGTTTTTTATACACAGCTTACCGAGGAAAAGTTGACCTCATTAGAGCAATTTTTCAATCTTCTCTTCACTATTCTTCGTCAACGGTACAAAATAAACATGTTTGTGACAGAAAAACATCCGGATCTTGGTATTTTATCGACAATATTCAGTTTGACTGAACCGAGTTAAAAATAGAACAATAGACAACTTATTGGCCTTGTACGTCGAATAAATTGCATAACCAATGGTATCCGGAGCTTAACATAATAATGCTATATAAATCGCCTACTCCGGCGTGATATCAAATAAACAACTTAATTTATTTGACATATGCGTCGAATAAGTTGCCTACCTAGGAGGTGTAAGGTGTTTGAATATACGAGTACTCATATTCTCATATTCTCATATAATTGTATTGTCGATGACATTGTCGGTTGTTCTATTCGAGGAGTTTTGTCTGGAAAATACGAGAAGACGCTTGAGAAATTTTTCTCTCTATATCGTTTAAAAGGGTCGATTGATTTTCAATTTGCATGCATTTATATGTTGGAAATTGTCGACTTCCAAGAATTATATTCCAATTGGAAAATTTAGGTAGACAATTTGAACTATTTTCCTCGAGTGAAGAGTAATGCAATTTTACTCTTTAACAGAGAAGGTTATCTAATACCTACAATGCTATTTTTCATTTTCACGTTGAAATACGTATTTACGTATTTAGAGCACGAATGATATTACATTTTTTTTGAAGGGGAAGACGAAATTTTTATTTTAGGAAACATTGAAAGTGGAAAACATTTTTGGTCAAATTTTGTTTGCGAAAACGTACGTATAAGAAATCTAAGTTTATTAATGCAACAAAGTATGTGGAATGAAATTCTCCAATTTAAAAATTTTTCTGATGAATGCCTAATTTCAAATTTTCATGTTTGAAAAAAAATCAGAATTTTCTCAACAAAATTCAATGGAAGTGGATAGAAATATGCAATGGACCACGTTTGGCGATTCCTCCATACCTTTCTTCCCTTTGAACAAGAAATTTGCATAAAACGTATTTTAAAAAAAAGGAAAATTATTTTTGAAGACAGCAATTGATATGAAAATAACATTACAATGTTTCGATTTTCGTAGCGCTATTTTTTTCTTCCCTGAGGATTCAAAATAATTATTATAATTTTTATTGAAAACATAATATCATTATTATGTCTTAGTCATTCTATTGCTTCCTCATAAATTGAATGGAAGTAGGGACAGATTGAGTGGAAATATCTACTTTGATTTCATTTGATTTGAATTCTGAGAAAAGGAATTTCAAATGAAAAGTTTTTTTTAATGACATATTATTGTGGGTAAGGTATTTGAGGGCGTTGAAAACGATCACAAACTTGCAAGAGACTGGGAATCTTTTAAACCTGGAATTCTCCGATTTGAACTAAACCTACCTAGATTAAATGAGCACATTCTGAAACCCTTTTAAACAGCATTTTAGGTTCTAAAATTCATTTTTGGATTTTTAGCAAATTTTTAAAATTTTTAAAAAGCTGTTTTAGGGGCGATTTTCAAACTTTTTCGTGAGATATAAATTTTTTGAGCAAAGTGCAGCAACGTGGATAACTACTTTGATTCAACTCCTACACGTCAATAATTACGAATTTTGGGTCATTCTGAAGCTTCCAGCGATTTGTTCAATTTTTTTCAGAAATTTCAGATCACTGTAGTGGATCTGGAAAGACCAAAAATGAACTTGAGCACCTATAACATTGACCGTTTTAGGTGATCACCTCAAAATATCAGGAGTACCAGTTCAAAAGTGAATTTCCGACCAATTTTCAAATTTTTACTTTTTCTTAACTTTACAGATCGGTCGAAAATTTACTCCTGAACAGGAACTCCTGAAATTTCGCTACCTAAAACAGTCGAGAAAATACGTAGAAGTCCCGACCAATAAAGTTATAGGTGCTAAAGTTCATCTTTGACCCCTCCAGAGAGATTTAAAAATTCCTAGAGAAATTTGAAAGTTCGTTGGGCTCCAAAAAGTTCAAAGAGTGGTTGTTTTCGAGTTGGTTAGTTGTGTAAATACGCCACAAGATATCTTTCTAAAAACTTTCCTTGTTATACATATATACCTTATTTGAAAATTTGCTTTTTTTCATCTTTTTCTGAGAACCTTTATTCTGGAATTTACGGTAAGAAATTCAATTTTGAAGCAGCACTAAAATTTTGTGATAAGTATACTTAAAACAATCGAGAGAGTATCCAATAAGCATCGGCCAAAATTATAAAAGCTCAAGTTTATTTTTAGTTATTCCACTGCAGTGATTTGAATTTTCTAGAGAAAAATGACAAAAAGCAGGAGGCTCCAAAAATGGCCTAAAACTAGTAGTTGTCGATGTCTATGAATCGAATTCTAAGAACTAAACAAATCGATTCCCTTCACTCAGAAAAATTTATATCTTATGAACAAGGTTTAAAATTGTTCACAAACAGATTTTTTGAATTTTTAGAACTTCGAAAAATTCGTCAAAAGTCCAAAAATGAACTTAGTGCCTGAAATTTTTATTTCGAGGGTTTTAGGATTTGCTCTTTCCATCTAGTTTGGTTTCGTTCAAATCGAAAAGTTCCAGCGCTGAAGGCCTCAGGTGGATGAATAGGGAGTCTTGATAAAAGGTCATTCCACGTCAATTCGACCAAAAAGTGGTAAGGGGGAGGTTGGCCATTTTTTTGAAATTCTTCCTGTGGAAAGACCTTTTGAAGGGATGACCAATGGCGCAAATCGCAGCCCTCCAGCATTTTTTTAAAGGCTGCTAGGTGGTGTCAAAGTATCCAGTGAACTTGAAAAAAATTCGAAAACATTCAAAAAATAAACGAATATCAATTTTTTAGCTACGAGTGTGATTTTTATCAACTTTCTCATGAAATACGCCAGAAAGAGGCTAAAATAAGACAACTGAATAAATTTGAACATGTTTTGATGTTTAGAATTGAAAATTGAATTTTTTCGAATTTTGATTTTTTCGTGATGAGTTCATTTCATCAATTGAAAGGGTTTTTTCAACTTTTTTAGCGGATACCTACGTAATAATGGGGGTCAAATGGGTCAACTTCACCAATCAACACTTTTTTTCATGTTTTAAATCAAAAAATCGCATTTTTTCGCAAACCTTCAATTTTTTAAAATTGACTCTACGAAGTAATGCCATCCCAATTTTTTAATATGTTGTTCAGCATGAAAAGTTGCCTATCATACATTTTTTTCAGAATTTTGGAGAGTCGGAACGATATGAAAATTACGTTTTGAAACTTTTTGAGCTAATTTTTCGTACGAAAAAAAGTGGAAACACTGATTTTTATGATATCACCAAAAAGCCTTTCAAAACCCCTAACTATTGGAAAAAGTTCCTTTTGGTAGGTATAGTGGTTATCGAGTAATCCACAGGCTGAAATGAATGATAGGTATTTCAAGTTCACTGAAAACTTTGACACCCCCTAGCAGTTTTTAAAAAAGGGCTAGAGGGCTGCGATTTGCGCCATTGGTAATCCCTTTGAAAGGTATTTCCACAAGAAAAATTTCAAAAAATCGCTGACCCTCCCCCCTACCACTTCTTGGCCGAATTGACGTGGAATGACCCTAAACCGATTTTTAGAATTTCACCTCCAGATTTACCATTTTTGAAAAATTAAAATTAAAAATTAATGTATTCCCATTCAATGGGCTCCTTATTTCCGCCATTTTCTCAAAAAAAGAAAAAAAATGAAAAATGCATTTGGCTGATTCAAAATTTTGTTTCAAGATGGGAATAATGCCCTTTTCAGAGAGCCAAATTTCAGATAAATCGGAGTTGACAGTGAGATAGTAAAGGTCCCCTTATAGTACATACCTACATTATATTCTTACTTGTTGATCCACTTCATATTATTTTTCTTGTTAAGCTCGATTCGTTTAATTTAAAGGAAAAACACAGTGTTGGATCGAACTGGAACCATGGCAATGGAAAGTGTACATGACACTTGTTGCTATAACAGTATTTTTAATACCAGCCATCATCATAACCGCCTGCTACACTATAATCGTGTATACAATATGGACCAAAAGCAAAACCCTTTCGCCCGTCAAACGTTTGGACAATAATAAACGTAAGTTCGCATTACCTACGAGTACATAATGAATGAACGAAAAAATCGACATAGGAGTTTAATATCTAAATATCGATCGTGCATTTTTATTTCTCAGCTCACGAAGACCATGACATTCGAAGGTCAAGTTCACGAGGTATAATCCCGAGAGCGAAAATCAAAACTGTAAAAATGACTTTCGTAATAGTTTTCGGTAAGTTTATTTGGCACGAATACAACAAACTTATGTCATATAGGTAAGGTAGGCTTTCGTGAAAAAAGGAATAAGGATCGTGAGACGCGATAGTAAAATGATAGGTAGGTAGTAAAATAACGATGTTTATTTTACAGTATTCATTTTATGTTGGAGTCCTTACATTGTATTCGACCTATTACAAGTATACGGTTACATTCCAACCACCCAAACGAACATAGCTATAGCAACTTTCATCCAAAGTTTGGCTCCGCTGAATTCCGCCGCCAATCCGGTCATTTACTGTTTGTTTTCAACGCATATATGTAACTCCTTAAGGTGAGCAATTTTTTCTCCTGTTTGAACTTGATAATATTCTCGGCTCAATGCCGAAATATTAAAAACCGTCTAGACTTTACAACAATAAACCTAGCTGGAATTATAGAGTCACGTCGAACCAGCATACACTGGTACGCAATTAAATAACCATAAAAGAACGATTCGTACGCAATCATTTTCATGTTTACTACCATTAAGGAGGCTTTACAAGTGAAATTTTTCCACAGCCAGTGTTCCAAAGGCGCCAATTTTTTTCAATTTTCCAGCCCGAAAAAGCCGTACAAATTCATTAAAAATCGATGCAGCACGTAATTCGAATAGCCTTCGTCGCCCTTCGGGAAAAAAACCCCTACATAATAAGAAAGGGAGAGCAGAAAATAAAGAAGGCTTCAACCTTATTGAATTCTCGCGAATGACGTCGTCTTCGGCAATGCCATTAAAAGCGCCATCTTAGATTTGTAATTTTTTAGCCGAATTGGTCACAAGGAAGTGATAAAAGTTGATAGGTGTATTCGAACGCTTGTAAAGCTCTTTTGTATTATTGAAGTGCGAATATGGTTATTTTGAAAGCGAAAACTTTCATTCCGTGTCATTTATTTTCTACAAGTCAATACTTACCTACTACTACGATACGAAAAGGCTTGAAAGATTTCTTTTTCAAGGTTGCCGCGAGCTAAACTGAGCATATCGTTTGGTGGAACAAAAAAAAGCCCAAAATTTTCCCCTTTTTTGATGAATAACCGCACGTTGAATGAAAGTTTACAGCACGAGGTTATACAAAATGCTTCTTATAGGTAGGAGGAACCTACTTAAGTTAGAAGGGATATAAAATAAGTTACCTAAGAACATTCGTATTGGCAACTCAGCTCACACGTGCGAATGTATGATTTTGACTGATTACAGATTTTATGTATTTTTCAGTAAAGTACCACCCTTTTCTTGGGTCACCTGTTGCAATCAACAGAGCCAAGAACCTTCCAGTTGTACAGAAACTTTAACCTCGTCCAGTAATCGACAAAGGAGCATGTCGACTTTAAGAACCAATAATAATGTACGAAGTCGACCTCATAATTTCGAATTTAACCATCACGACGCGCTTTTGTAATTTTTTTTCTTTCGTTTTTTTCCTTCCCTTTTTTTTCTCATTTTTTCCCCTTTTTTCTTTGAATTATAAATGTTTTAATATAGTTCCTGTGTTGTTTATGTGTGTTTAAAATTAATAAATTATTTTTCATTTCGAATTCGTTCAATTTTTTTTTGAAATTTTAAAAAATGATTTACTCACCAAGCATTAGTGCAAGTAATGAGGAGAAATACGACAATACGATGGAATGAAATTTCACTCGGTTTGATTTGAAATGGAATTTAAATGAATACAATTTGCGGTTTCGCGATTGAACATCGATTGTTAGAGAAAATTTACAAGTTTTCTTCTGTTCGATGAACAAAACAAAGAAAGGTTGAAAATCTGCAGAATGAAGTTGCTCATTGAAAGATATTTTCTTTATATTGGAAACACCCATATCAAAGATATCTTACAACTATTTAATATAAGAAGGCATTTAAATTGGAATTCACGTCAATTGTACGATTACAAAGTGGAGGTCTTATGTGGACCAAGCAATAAGCAAAATTCGACACCGCAGACGTTTCAAATTTCCCTATTGGAAATATCGAAACCTAAGAGAAGGGGAAATCGAAGCATGGTAAGTACAATTTTAGTACATATGTACCACAATACTTGCTGAAACGTAATATTTTTCTCAATCTGAACTTGAATATTGAAAAAAAAAATAGAGATTCAAATTTATTTTTCAAATTATTATTTTATAGCAGTTTTTTCAGAGTGCTTTTTACTTTAGTTTACTTTTTTTGGGTCTTTTCAATCACACTTCTTTTTGAATTAGAGTTACCAGCTCGGCTAACTTCTTTTTGGTTTTTCTTTGGATATTTTTGCTTTCAAATTTTAGGACCTTTCACGATAATTTGTCCTCTCTCTTCCTTTCTCAAAAAAATTCACGAATTGTTTCCATTTTTATCTAAAATTTTATTTGAAAAGTTTTGTAAGATAAGAAAAAGCTACTGCAACTCATGAAACAATTTTGGAGAATTTTTTTTAAAATTTTAGATGATGGTTTATCAAACATCAATGCACATTGGAAAATTTTTAGCACTTCCTTCTTATTGAAAAAAATTAAAAACTCAGTGCTAAGTAGTATTTGAGAAGGAGGAAGCGAAATTTTAATCCAATATTGTGTGATAATTGAAAAAATTGTTCAGTTTTAAATGCTTTTTCATTTTTTTTTTTTTTTTTTTTTTTTTAAGTAAGTATGGTCAACCTGAAACTTTTCCCTCTCATTGTTGGAAACTAAATTGTATTGGAGCAATTTCACTTGAATAAAAATTGAAACATTAAATAATATTCTTGAAAACACGATGCAGTTATTTTGAAAACAAATTTTCTAAATAAAAAATCTACTCTCAATCCACAAAAAAAAATTGTCCAACAATTCCTCAACAATCGCGATTTTCTTTTCATACTAAAATTGTTCAATAACTTCATACAAAATGAAAAACATCATAAACATTTCCAATCATTCGCAAAGAAAAAGCACAAAAATACACAACCTCCGGAGAATATACTTACGCAAACAAATTTCCATCTCGAGTAAAGTACCTACTTTACATTAAGCTGGAGAGAAAAAATACGCTTTATTGCGTCATAATAAAAAACACGCAGATATTCGTCAACAACAACTGAAAATATATTTACCTCGATACTTTAACGTTCAAAGACACGAAAAGGCGAACAATTTGATTCTGTACTTATAATATAATCTTATACTTACAAAAATAGGAAAAAAAGAAAAACCTTCTGAAATACTTAATATTTTACTAAAAAATAAAACGTAATAAAGCTATACTTCTAGTATTTTTTATAACTGGGAAGCGATTAAAACATCGCTGGAAATAACTTTAGAGATGTTATTCTTGAGATACGGACAAAGATGCCATTAGGAACTCCCAATATTCTGGAATATGCAAACAAAAAATAATAATTAATAGACGAAGCTAAGTAAATTTAAAATATATTACGCCATTTACGAGAAATAGTTCATTTAACAAATACCACCACCATGATACCCCATAAATACACATCAAAGCAAATACCACAAACATAAAAACACTAAATTCCAGAGTAATATAAAAAAAAGGTAGAGATAAAAAAATGAAGAAGTTATTTATTCGTCTTCTTTCTTCGTTTCTGATTCTGTGGAGAACTCGACTGAAACAATCAAGAGAACAAAATTAGTATAAAAATTCCAATAAAAAATGTAGCCCAATACCTTTACACAGGGGAATAAAGTCTTTAGAGACTCCCAAGTGTTTAAATTAAATGATAACTGGGCTAGAGCAGCTTTCATAATACAATGAAAGAGAAAAAAAAAACAGTTTGGTTTTTCTTATTAAATAGGTACCTAGGTACTTAACCACATAACCGACAATTTCTAATTCAAAAGTAATTGAATATTTAAATTACGAGTAGGTACGAATATAACTTATTTTGATATCATCACATTTTATCGCTTCTATCATCATTTTCACATTGCTGTGGTTTTTCTATATTAATGAGTTGTGACACACGATAGGTGTGTACGTATTCGGATGAAAGTACCGTGTAAATTATTATTTATTCTTCATAACTTGAAACGAAACGTGCAAATAAAAAAGTCAAAGCAAAAAAATACTTACCTACCCACCAACTTACCAAATTTCCGGCTTTGATCGTAGTACTGCGAACAAAAAATAGCTAAATACTTCCGGAATTATTAATTTATTTTATTTAATGAGCGTGGTGGGTTAGTTTTAATGATTTTAAATGTATAATTATAAATGACGAGCTTTGAAACACCTCCGCTGTATGTTTTTTTTCTTTTCATCAAAGTATGAACGAATTTATTTAATTTTTGGGGTAAAAAGATCTATTTACAGAGCGATTTGTATACTTATCAAGTGGGTGGGAGGAAAGAAACCTGCAATTTTATACAGAAATGGCGAATAAATTACTGGCAGAGCTTCTTTAATTTGAGGATAGGTAAGTAAATCATTTTGTTATAAAATTAATTTATTTTTATTCAAAAGTAACACCCAAATTAAAGTAGGTATTTAAGCTCAAAAAATGTTGATTTACCTAATTCAATTAATTTTTTCTTGAAAATTTGGAATTCTTGAATTTTTAAAAACGATTTTCAACTGCCTACTTCAATTTTTGAGATGAGCCATTTTAATGAGGGATTTCATTTTTTGGATTTAACCTCTCGGGGTCTCCCCATCTTCCTATTTTGAAAAAGGGAGATATTCGATGATCATCGAAGGATCGAATACTAAAATTTAATATCTAAACATTCAAACTAAGCAAACTTGAATTAAAGGGAATCAACATGTCACACCATATTTTTATTTCCCAATTTTTCAAAATTTTTCTAGAAGGGGGTGACGGGAGGAGGTCACATTCAAAAAATGGATTTATACGTCTTGAATTCAGCACCCTCTAAAATATTTTTAACAAACGATTCAATTTTTTTGGTTTTGTTGACAATGTTTAAGAATGTTGGTGGGGAAGGGGAGAGGGATTTTCCATAGTTGAGCAAATTTCGAGGCAGACACCTCGAATGAATTTTTTAAACAGAATTTATCAGGAAAAATTCACAAAATCAGAATTTTCCTGTTCGCAGAGAAATTTTTGAAAGTTACACGAATCGTTGTATCTTGTTTGAAACCAACTCCCTAAATTAAAATGTTACGATTTAAAGCCATTCATGGAACCTCCAGCGTGATTTTCGATTTTTTCCAGAATCTTAAAATTTTCTACAGAAGGTGTGAAATTCAATTTTGGCAACTAACAATCGGGTTGTAGTCCATTCTCGGCCTATTTAATGAGTACCAATGTCCACATTTAGGCAGATTTACAGACAGAAACCACGAGTGTGCTTTTTGACAAGGATTCTCCACTTTTTGTTATGGAAAATAAACTGGCAAAGAAACGCACTCGAGCTTAAAAATTGGTTAAAATGTAGAAAAACTTACTAAACAGATCAAGAATAAGTCAAAACTGAATTTTTAGATAGCAAAATTAATTTTCACGTGTTTCGGAGAAATTTTAAAATCCTGGAGACATCAAAAATTGAGCTGGAAGCCTAAGAATGTCTGGGAACAGTGAAATTTGAATTAGAGAGGTTGGTTACATACAAAATACAACCATTCGTGCAAATTTCAAAAATTTCCCAATGAACAGGAAAATTTTGATTTTTTAAAATTTTGTCCTCATTAATATTGCGGGTTAAAAAACGCTGCGCTCAAAATGTCAACCTGGAAATCGGCGAAAATGTGGATAAACCATTCAAAGAGGTCAAGAATAAGCTTCAACTCGATTTTTGGCTGCCCAAATTGATTTTCACGCCTTCTGGAGAGATTTTAAAATTCTGAATAAATCGAAAATTGGGCTAGAGGTTCCAGAATGGTCAAAAATGGTGATATTTGTTTCAGGGGAATTGACATTAGTTTCAGAATTAATTTCTATTATTTTTACTGAATAAGTATGTATACATTTTCTTTAAACCCATAGGTAAATTTTTGAATTTTCAAAAATTCTCCAAAAATAGAAAAATCAATTTGGGCAGCAGCAATTTCAATTATGGCGATTTCAGACCATGCTCTTTCCAAAAATTGCGGACACCTCAAGAGGTTCCCTTCTCAGAAAAATCCCAACATTATTCACTCTTATTTATTCGAGAAAAAAAAACAAAACAAAACAACTCCCCCTCCCACCCATTCACACAAAGGTAAAAATCAAACAATAATAACCCACGTACCTATCGTATTTTTAAATACACTCAAACCCTACCCCCTTCATCTATAGAAAAACAAACAATACTTTGTATAAGTACGAGTATTTTTTTTTGTATAATACGCCGTAACAGCGATTTATAAAGGAGCATTTATAATAAATATTTTAAATTATCGAAATTACTTCATCAGCGAACCTTCAATCATCGCTTGAATTGTTCTGCGACTTGGCGCGTTCGCGTTCGGTTTACTCTTAATGCAGACTCAAAAGAGAGGGGAATTCATTACTAATAGAAGTCATCTGACAGGTGGCGTGAAAAATCCAATTAATAGTCTGAGTACTTTTTCTTTTCTGTCAGTTCAAATATTCATCGCGTTTTTTAAACGCGCCTTTAGTTACTCGAGAGTAAATTAATTGCCGGATTTCGTACGTCGTTTTGTGAAGTCGCTCTCGAAGTGTTGCGATTGCGAGTAGTTCTAGTTACTTATAGTTATACACTCGAAACGATATGTATTATTTTTTCGTAAAAGTTGTACGATTGTTTTGACGTTGAGTTTACAGCACGACGATAAGAAGGGTTAATTAGATGTACATTTTTTCTCTTTTTTCTAATGGTACGAACAATGTGATGTTGTAGTTTATCAACTATGTTAATGGTAAGATTTTTTCACTAATTTTTAAAGCTCTTAGTTCCTTAAAAGTAGATTATTATTTCAACCAATGAATAGGTAGCGCTTTAAATGAAGATTATTTCTAAATGGATGGAAAAAGATGGGTAGGTTAGAAAATGCATTTAAATTATCGAAAAATGCACAAAGAGATGAGGTTGTTCTAGGTTAAGTATTTTTAAAATTGTGTTAGGAAGTATTGACTTTTTGTATGTTGTGTAGTAACTTGAAAGACTGTGGGGGAGGGGGGGGGGTTAGCCGAAAATCAATCTGTATATTATTTGAACAGACTTCTTTCAACGTAGGTACATTTCATATTTAAACATGTCGAAAGAAAAAAATCGTGAATTTATGAAATGAACATCCTCCTCCCCTTCAAAAAACCATATCTGGAACTCAAACAATTTTGAAAACCAATACGTTTGAGGGCACCATATTATTTAAACGTTCGACTGTGACTGGTCAACGAAGTAAAAGACGCCGGTAATTTTATCTAAATCGTCCTCTCTCTTGATTGAGCTCTTCCAATCTGAAAAAATTTCAAGAATTGATAAGGTGAACCCTCTGAAATGTATCCACGGTATTCGTCAATTTCATAGATACCTACACTGAAATTTAATCCAATTTCTTAAATTAGTGCCTGAGGCCAGGTATAACCTAATAAAATTCCAGCAAAAAAATCTGACGTGCTAAATTAGCCAGAATAATAAAATAAAAATATAATATCATTGCCTCAATTAAAATGAGCTGTCACGTGTCTTTTCCGTCGATCTTTTTTTGTTTTTTGTTTTTTTTTTTTAGAAATGCCGACGATAAGAAAAAAGCTTTACCTATACATTTCATTTGGCTTAGAATTTTTCAAACATTACTGAAACTTACATAAGGCCCAGGTGAAAATTGCTTAAGAATTTTTTCGTGAAACTCGAATTCTTGATTCTCATAATTATTACCCCACTTTTTTCATTTTAACAGGGTATATTCCCTTCCTCCACCTCTCATCCACGTGAAATTTAACAAGGGCTATGCATATCCAGATTTGGATTCTGAACAACAAAACGATTGCAGGAAGAAATTCATTTTTCACGTCAGTTTTCATGAATAATAAATTTAAAAATCAAAGAAAAATTGTTGGGCATTAAGTATTCTACATTAGGCTGGACCACAAAAAAGAAAAAAGCATCATATATAGGATTTTGACAAATTTACTGAAGACCTTCATTTTGAAATGAAAGTTATTCAGAAAAAATTTTGGCTCCTGAAAGTGAGTAAACATTTTGAAAAGTGGCGGGGGGGGGGGGTGTCAATTTTTGGCTCATTATTATCGATTTCAAAAAATCGTGAAAAATAGTCAAAGACTTAACAAACATTTTTCAGGTTTTTGAAATTGGCAATAATGACGAAAAAATTAGCACCAATGTATTCCAAAATATTCCCCCAGTTTGAGAAGCGATATATCTTTCGATGTGTTGGATTGATTAATGGGAAATATTGGAGGAGAAAAAATGTTAAAAACACGAATTTACCCAACAATAATGCGATTTGAAAATTGTCAACCTCTGAGTAGAACCCTAAGTTGTCTTGAATTTTGAAGTCAATAGCCTAGGTCGACGCATTTTGGAACTGGCACATTTTTCCAAAACACGTTGAGTAGAGACCAGAACGAAAAGAACCACGATTTTTTCGGAAATGCCCTCTCTTTCAGGACCCATTTCTTCGCTCCAGGGGCAGCCCCCCAAGCTAAAAAATTTTCTGAGCGACTTTAAAATAAAAAATGAAGGTGTCCATTTAATTTGGTCAACGTTTTCCAACATTTTTTTCTTCCGATACGCACTTTCACACAGAAAGCAAGACCAAGAAAAACGAAAACAATCATGTTAAGAGAAAATTATTGTTTTCCTCGACATGTGCTTCAAGTTTTTCGCAAAAATCTTGACTTCTTCCAAAAATCAACTGAATTTTTTGGGATCAAAAATCAACTATCGTAGGATTTTGCAAAAGAAACAACAACAAAATTGTAGACTTCTTCTGCTCCCCTCCAAAAGGAGTTTCATTTATTGTTTCTATGAGGCTTTGTTTTTGAGATATTCTGAGCAAAAGTTAAAAAGTTCAATCTGAGTCAATCGTTCGTATGATGAAAAATTTAATTTTCTATTTCATTTACATTTAATTTTTAGAGAAATACACCAAGCATCTCACAAAAATAAATTAAGGAAAACAAAATTGAACAAGTTTGAATTTCCTAATCGGTTAGAGTGATTAGTTTTTTTTCCAAAATACGTGGTTTCATTTTCGACACACCTGCTCCCCTCTTCCTCTGAGAGTTGACTCGTGGAAAAAATTATAAAATTACAAACTTGAGAAAAAAAATCATTATTTTTTTACACTAATTTTAAATTTTTACACAAGTTGAAAACAGTGAAAATTCATTGAAAATGTTTAACACCTAAGTACACGATTAAGAATACTGATTTATTCCACGTTCTTCAATCCTTGGGGGGGGGGCGGAACCTGGAGCAAATTGCGCAGTTTGTCTCGGGCTGGTTAAAATTTTGTCCCACGAGCACGATAAACAGGGTCATCAGTTCATCATACTCATCAAACATTCTTTCTAGTTACAACGTTCATACGATTTTCTCTTCACTTGAAGTAGGCACTGAAAAATATTGACGAAAAAATGACAATCTGTTTCAACCAAAAAGAAACAGTTTTTGACAAAGGCGTGTTTTTGATCCAAAAAAGTGCTTTTTGGGCGATAAAATAATATTCTTTTCATTTGGCACGTTTTTATTGAATCTTTTAGAATTTACCTCAACATATTAATTGATATTTATTTCAAAAAATAATGTCAATCAATCTCAATTTACATAATTACTATATTACCGAACTTATTTTCTTCGTTTTTCAAAATGAATCTAAAATTTTTCAATGAGAATAATTCTTTTAAAAAAGTCAAAAAAGTGTAATTTTACATTAAAATGGCTGAAAATTTGAAATTTCTAGGAACTCGAAATTGTAAAAATTTACCTGCATAATCTTCAAAAAGATAGAAAGAAAAACGAGGAAAAAAATTTGAAACAATTGAAAAATGTTTTCTAATTTATAAAAAAGATTGAATGATAAGATGTTTTGTTAAAATGCCAAAAATTGGAATATTTTGAAAAAAAACACATCATTTAAAAAATGTTTTTGATGAAATTACAATTTACATAAAATTAAAAATTCGATCAAACCATACATCAAATTACATCTGAAATATTTGTAATTTTTCGTCTACATTTAATTCTCATCACCCCCTTCCCCTTCACTCAATTCCCAACCCACTTTTGCAAAAAATTTTCTCACATCGACATCCTTCTCAACAGAAAAGCACAGCAAAGATCTCAAAAACAAAACATAGTATAGCTAGACTATCACATAAACCCTCGGCTCAAACAACTCATACAAATAATCCTTTCGGCGAACCCTCGTATATGAAATTGGAATCATCTCAACTTTTTCTACCATAACTTTATAGCCATTGTAAAGATGATCGTGATCTTTGCCTTAAAAGGCCTATTTGGCAACACTGTGTTTTTCTAGCGGTTAAACAGTGGGCACAACGCCGACGACGTCGGACGTCGTTTTAACGGTCATTAACGCAGTTTGAAAATTAATATCACAACTGTTTACGCTTCATTTGCCGACTAGATTACTTATTATAAAGTAATTCTTGTCGTACTCTCTAAAATAAAGAGATAATAAAGAATGTGAAGAAGAAACCCACCGTCGAGGTAGGTACATGGTGGAAAATAAACCATAACCGGTGTATTTCTTCCGGGGGTCTACCACCGTTTTTTTTCGTCTCCTTTCGTGTAAGAGATATAAGGACTGGGAACTGTTTGTTTCGCCGCGGACGTTTCGCCGCGGACGTTTCGCCGCGGACATTTCGCCGCGGACGTTTCGCCGCCGCCGAAAAAAGGTCATTTTTGAAAAAGCGATCGTTTCGCCGCCACAGTGGAACATTACGTAATGATAAAAAATGAAATCATGTTAGATAAAATTATAAGTATGTAATTAGAAAATTATTCACATCTATGACATTCGGGGTTGAGCCCCCAAAAGATTTTTTTTCAGGTTCTGGGTTTCGGAGCTTGGGCTTTCAATCAAAAATTTATTAGGTCTTGGGCTTGGATTGGGGCCCAGGAAACTTTGGGTTTGAATTTCAGGGCTCAGTGTCCAGGGCTTGAATGAAGTGTTCAGGGCTATTCTGGGGGTTTTCAGGGCTAGAAATTGAGGGGTTTCTTGGAAAAGGGGCCTTGGTCTTTTTTTTTATTATTATTTACAATTTTGAATGTATGAAAAATTATTTTTTATATTAATTTCACTATATTCAGTGATACATATATTGAACTTTCTTCCACGAGAAAAAAACGTAAAACGAATTGGAAAATGTTAGCTTGTAATAAAATTTTGCAAGTCCATTTGAACTTATGAAAATCAGTGAAAAAAATAAAAAGTTGACCAAGGCCTCTTTTCCATGGAACCCCTTAATTTCAAGCCCTGAAAAGCCCCGGAAAGCTCTGAACACTTCATTCAAGTCCTGGACCCTGAAAGACCTGGACTACTGCCTTCATCACAGAACATCTCTCATTCAGCACGTACTTATTTACTTCTCATTCAGTTCATTTCATGTATGAACAGCTGTGTATTTTGTAATACATCACCGTGGCGGCGAAATGAACGCTTTTTCAAAAATGACCTTTTTTCGGCGGCGGCGAAACGTCCGCGGCGAAATGTCCGCGGCGAAACGTCCGCGGCGAAACGTCCGCGGCGAAACAAATGGTACCCATAAGGACTAGGTAGGTAGGTAGTAGGTACATATCTTCGCAGAAACACAAATTATAGCCTTTTCCTTATTCCTTCAATTTCCATAGCTATATTTTTTTCAAGTCTAGACGAAGACCAACCATATCAATTCTACAATTTTTCCAATGCATGTAGCATGAACCTAACCTATTCAAGGGGCAAGGAGCAGGGGGAATCCTATCATGCGTATTAAATCAATTTACCAGTGAGAATTATTAATTCAATACGACATACTATGTACATACAAACATCACGAACACGATTATCAGCGAGTGTAGGTAATTTGACGTGTAACATGTTCATGTGACCATTATGATGAATCCATATTACGTGGAAATTTCGTATATTGCTAAAAAAAAACCACACAGAGACACGACCAATTAAAAACAAACGATTCGAGCGATTTGTTCAAACGTTTACCCATAAGAATTTTTTCTAAAAGGTACATTTTCAGTACTTTTTATTGAGTTATACACGGCTGTCATTTGGCAATACCTACAATGAATTTATGTGTACCTAAGTGTCATTTGTGCAGTACGTGCAAGATGCTTCGCAGGTTATCGCACCAAAGTATAACCTGTACGATTTGAGGAGAAATCGTGAGTGATATGATAGGTAATTGGATGAATGCGCGGAACTCGCACGAGTGAGCTTACACAACACTCATACGCATCGTTACACATTTACTACGAATGAAGGATACACGAATAATATATTTAGAGTATCGGTAGTTTGCCATTTTTCTGCACCATTTTACATAATCGATCGAGATGCAGGATGAGCATCGAGCATATCTGACTAATTACTTTTTTTCTCTACGCATCCTTTTTCATCTACTTACACTAATCTTTCTCTGTGTAGGTTTTTTTTCAGCGCTCTATGTCACCGTAGTGTCGTTTTAAGTCAGACGTTAATATGTGTGAAATGATCGGGCAAAATCATACTTAAATCCGTGACAAATGCATCGATATACTATACGACGACGACGGCGGCGCGTCGATGGATTACATAAATATTCACGTCGCTCGATGTAGGAGGTATCGTAACGACAAATCTTTAATGCATCGTAAATTAAAAGGAAAAAGCACCGACAGCGTGCAGACTGCATAGTATGGGGCGAATTTGCCATCTTTAAGGAGTTGAAAATGAAAAAAAATGTAATAATTCAAGGGGCAAAAAAAATAGCAAATGGAGTTTGGCCTTCGAGTTATTTTAACCATGTCTGAGCAGTAAGTCGACTCGATTCAGAAATAATCAAAGATGAAGAAATATAATTTATTTAAATATGAATGAAAGAAAAGAGCAGAAAACAGAAAATGAAATAATGAAATTGATTAAAATCGAATTCAATGCAATAAGAATAGATCAATCAAGAAAATTCTATCATTTGATTAATTATGTCGAACTGATTTTTGGAAAAGTACTAAAACTATCTCTAAAAGTCAATCGGGTTCATTTTAAAAATTTATAATCGTTGATGGGAAGTTTTCAAAAAATGATTAATTGATTATTTTTTTCAAATGCCACACCTCTTCTTTATGAGCTCCATAAAAAATTTGTAATAACACAAAATTTTCCTTGTTTGATGCTCTACAACTTTTGTTTCAATATCTCTTTCATATAGGTAGGTATCAGTGTAATTGAAAAGTTTTTACCGAAAAGCTCAAAAGTGGGCAAGGAAGTTCAGGAATAGGTGATACCTACTCAAGCTTGATCACAATCACTCAAAATAATGAAATTTTTTACAGTTGCATAAAAAATCAAACGTAAAAAGAGTGAGCGAAAGTGAGCAGTAGGTGGGGTGTGGGGTTGGGGAACTAACAGAATCAGAAAACAGATTTTTTCTTTACAATCACGTTGTGAGCTCTGAAAAAAAGACCCTTCAAAAAAGAGAACAAAACCAGAAATTTGAACATTTTCACAATCATGTTCAAATTATGTTCGGATTGTGGGGGAGGGGACAAATTTCAATTTACATGGTATCTAACGAAATTTTTTTTTGGAAAAATCATTACCTTTTTCACTACATTTTTTCAACCAAATTTTAAAAAAGCTCTCCACTCGATCTCCCTTTCCCCCTCCTTCAGACACATGAAAAAATTAACAGGGCGTCCATTACTTTTAGAAAATCATTTTCCCTGACTTTTCCAGGTTTCCCAGATCATTTTTTTTCAATTTTCTATGCGTACTTCACTACTTAACCCATACTTTGATTTAAAGAAGTTGTCGGGGGGGGGGGGGGTAATTTTTTTCATAAGTTTCTTTTCAAACTCATTTGAGAGCTTTTGTAAATATTAATTTCAAGATGCTTATAAACGAGTTTATTTTTTGATTTTTAAAATTTTAGAATTTGAATGATGTTTTTTTGAAGGAAGTTGATTTTGCATGCCTAAGCAAGGGCAAAAGTCTTCGAAAATTTGTGTATCGAGAAGTAAAAAATTATGTTTTTCTTTCATCACAAGCCCATATCCGAAATTTGCAATTAATCGCTTTTTCAAAATTCCATAGATTTTTCGTGAAAGTTACATATGTACAAAATCCCCTGACTTTTCCAGACCGACCAAATTTCCTGACTTTTCAAGGCTTTCCGGAAGAATGGATACCCTGATTAACAAAGTCAAATTTTTCAGAGGAAAATTGGAAAAAAATTGCATACAAAGTATTTTTTATTTTCAATCAAAATTATAAAGAAAAAACGATACAATTGAACACATTAATGAATTTTTTCGTTTTTTCACCACTTTCACTAGGTACCTGTTATAATACCCTGATTTAGAAGGAGGGTCAATTTTTTTCTATTTTCAAAGAGAAGTAGAAAATTTTAGAGAAAAAAAATTCAAAAACAGACGGCAAATTAATGAAAAATTCCAAAATTTGATTAAAATATGGAAAAAACAAGTCGATTTGCAATTTGGCAAACAAAAATTACGGCTGTACTGCAATTTTTGTAAAAAAAAAAAAAATAATAATAATAAAGAAACCAGGACAAACGCAAGATAGCAGGACACAAGGAGCCAAAAATATGGACAAAAGTTAGGAAAGCAAGATAAGCAGGACTGCCAGACATCTTGATATTTTTCATTCTAAATCGTACCAAAAAATTTCCATTTGGTTTCTATCTCCCTCACACAATACAAAAAATGGAAAATTTTTAGTCAACTTTGAGATAAATCTAAAGATTTTTGTATAAGAAAAAAGGGAAAAGGGAAAAGGGGGAAATCCGGGTCGAGGGTCAATTCACTCAACAATTTTGACCAGGAGGCAGGAGGCAGGAATACAGTCCAGAATTCCTGGAAACATTTTTTGCATTTTTTAAAAAATTGCAAAGGAATTCAATTTTTTTTAAGATCATGGATAACGTGTAATGAGAGAGGCCAAAAAATTGGCAAGAAAAACAAGTTCAAGGTTTTGGTTCAAATTTTGTCTCATTTTCGACTTCTTTTGAATTTTATTAGAAAATTTACATAACGAACAAAACAATTGAAAATGGTCGAAAACTGGATTAAAATGCTTAAAAAAATCCAATTATGATCTTTTTTTTTCTCAGCAAAACCGACGATTGTGATCTTTATTACCATTTTTTGACATTTTCTTGAGGGGGGGGGGGATTTCCGCCGATTTTTCAAAAAATAGCTATACGTTTCTTAAAAATTGAAGGAGTTGTGAGCAGTAAATTTATTAAATTTTTTTGGTTTTTGGGAAGGTAATTGGAAATTCGAATTTTGAACAAATAATTCTATAATGTACTCCAGAGCAAAAAATATGAAACCAAGTTGATTTTTTTCGATTTTGCGATTTTCATATCATTGGAAAGAAGTTTGCAAGAGCTTTCCAATGATGTAAAAATCTCAAAATTGAAAAAAAAATGAACTTCCATCCTTTTTGATCTGGAATACGAATTCTGTCATAGAATAATGTTGTTCGCCTTAAAAGAATAATATGGAAATCCACATTGAACATTTTCATTTTAAAAAAATACTTAAAAAATTGTCCTCTCAACTCCCTTAATCACCATAAGATTCACTTCCATCATTTGGATTAAGAAGGAAACTGTAAAAACTTCCGCAATCCACCGTTCCTCTCTGTAATCATCAAATACGTAGTTACATACCTATCTATCACACCAATGCTTCTGAGACCGAACCTCTGAGGCTCTGAAGACAAAAGGCTCGAAATAAGAGTAGGACAAGATCACAAACCAAACACTCGTACATTCATTTTGTCCTCTGTAGACTCACCAACGTGTTGCAATAGACTTCTGCATTGTGGTGGAAATTCACCTCAAGCATCTTGCATTTTGCATCTCGATACATGCATATTAGAAAGACACAATGATTAATTTAAACGTATAGCGCGAATAAGACGAGAAAAAAACATTTAGAATATTTTAATTTGGTGGAAAACTAGGTGATCCAAGGTCTCATTATTTACATAATGAAAATACGAGTAAATTAGTGGGTCTCGGCTCTTTTGCCTGGCGTTCTTAAATACCTCTCTTTCTCTCTCACATAGGTAAAGTATAGGTACTCTTAACAGGGACATTTTTCGCTAAATCGTATTTGATTCGTACACAGGATAGGATAGGACTATTCATAAGGTAGTTTAAATACAGTTATAGGTTAGCATTTAGCCTACTAATATGTCGTCGTTGTCGTCAATGACGTCACGACCGCGTGGTCTTAGTTGTCTCATTACAATCAAAATCGCATATAGGACTCTGGTACTCGACGACACTCTCTGATACGCATATTACGAGTACAGGTATCACAGACTCGATTGCAATCTGAAGTACACATTTATACACCATCGCAACCAAACACAATACTCATGTAGTCTCACACTCGCACACACATATATAAAATTATCGTAACGTACCGCATTGTCTTCCAAAATTACTACGTGACCGATAATAGGCCGGCGCTTAATCTGCTTTTCGCATACGCCACATTTAATTACGCTTTTTGCGTAATTTTCCATTAGAATTGCTTAAAATTTATAAATCCTACACTGTAGGTATAGGGTACGGTACTATACGCGAAAAAGGACTAGCCTCTCTTTATAATACCATAGATATATAGTATACCACAGATCGGCTGAAATTTTCTACATGCTTGGCTGCAGGACCATGTTGCAAAGCTTACATAAGAAAAACTGGCTATAAACTCGGTACAATTTTCCAAACATCAAACTTTCACGTAATATAGTACATCGATTAATGACTCTCTTATACGCAGCGGGCTAACGCCACCAAATTCTCTCAAATCATAAACATCCAGTAGCAGCCGCCTGCTGCATGCTGTGAGTGTGAAATAACCTTCTTCAACTCTATACGAACGTCTAGTCCCATCAGCTGTAAAAAAATCATACGTCGAATAGCGAAAAAAAAAATTGCAAAAAATGCCGACCATGAAGTTGTAATATGCCATTGTCTTGATTGATGGATATGAGAGAAAAAGCCTAAGTAGATATGCACAAACAGGGGTCATTTTTTCATCGATCTAACGCATTATTTCAATAAAGCAGAACTCTTCTTCATGTAGGTACTTTAAGTGGCCTGCCTAATGAGGAAAATTGTAGAAAAATTAGAATTTTATCAAATTTAGGGTAGAAAGCGGAAATTAATTTCACACTCCGGTTTTGACCTACTAAATTGATTGGATGCCGAATTCCAGTAATTTTGAAACCTCTTGACATGCGTTTGAATTTTCATACATGACTATTTGCACGACTCTGCCATAGCCTTCTCTTCTTTCTGACAAAACACTAAGATAAAGCATATTTGGCACCCCCTCTCTCCCTCCTTCCTTCCCAACAAATAAAAAAATGAAAATTCACAACTTCCAACAACAAAAAAAAAATGTGTGAAATCCCAAATAAAAATAATAAAATTTTTGGTGGGTAAAAATCCATCTCCAGTGCAAAAGTGAAAATTTTAGGTGAACAAAAAGGAAATATCTTTAGCAGAAAAACAAGAGGATTTTTCATTTCAGCGAGAAAAAAAATGTTTTCAACGGAAAATGAAAACTTTTAGTAAAAAAAAACAAATGGGTAAAAAATGCTCAAAGTTTCAAAAATTGAAAAAAAAAAGATTTTATATAAACACTTTTGGTCAAAAAATATCTTTGAAAAAAATTTTCAAATTAGCTTCCCATAGAAAATTAGAGTTGGAGTGAGGTAAAAAATTGTTATTATCCCCTTTCACCCTCTCTCGTCAGATTAAACTCGCATGAGAAATTAACTCTCAAATTTCCAAATACATATCTCTATAAAGAAGGAAGTGAAGGTAAGGAGGATTCTCCAAAAGGTACAGAAAGATAGAATAGAGAATACAACTATATCCAGCACCACGTTGCTTAAAATAACACCAAAATTCATTTTTAAACAGATGAAAAGTCACTTTACTGGAAATTTTCGCCGAAAGTGGATAAATTCGAAAATCAGCTGAGCTGACATAGTATTTTCTCAACGACAATAAGTCGCCCACTTCCACAAGTAGGTACCCAAACCTACTAATGTAAACCACCTTAAATTTCGTTCCTTCGAACATTCTCACCATCATGATATCTTTACCCTTAAAATGACGTCATTTCACTTCAATTCAAAGATACACAACGTACTCGCACCAAAACTACGTGAGAGCATACAGAGATCGACCATCAACGTATGTGACGAAAAAAAATACCGAATAAAGGTAGACCAGAGCGTACCAAGGGGGAAGCTTAATTAAATTGAGTCGCATGTACCGTGTATAATGAGCGAGTCTATCATGTCTATTAAATACGCCGCCATACCCGCCAACTACGTCAAGAGAGATATACTCATACCTGCGTATACGAGTACTTTTCGCATATGTAGCTTACGCCGAAACACACATACGTCGAAAAAAATCTCTCGGTAGACCTGCGTCATCTTGTAATGACAACGTGAAATAAACGAGAGGCTATGAAATGTTGGATGGCAGAAAAAAAAGTCGGAAATAAAAAAAAGTTTAATTAAATGGCTAGGATGTTCGAGTTACGTAGAGATGGAAAATTTTTAGCTCGGAATTCGTTCGATTTAATTTACAGGAATGATGTTTAGAGTTCATTTTCTGGGTAGTATAAAAAAAATAATAAAACAAGCGAATAAATAAAAAATAAAAAATTGAAGGTATCCCTAAGAAAACTAAAACCTAAATCAGTTGAAAAGAACGTTTACTTAAAAATTCTATTTTCTCTCACCACAAAAAAAAATAAAAATAAAATAAAACTTATCAAAGCACAAGTTAATAAAATCAGATGAAAAATTGCCACAAGAATAAGCTCAAAAACAAAAGAAATACGGGAAGAAATAGGTACTTGAATGCTAATGCTGAAAAAAATTTTAAAAATGAGAAAAACAGAAAAAGTCAGAAGAATAATAAAGTAACGTTGAAAGTGAACAGAAATTTCAAAGTTACCTGAAAAATTTTATGACGAGAAAAAATTGATGGAAGTAACCGTTATACCTATAAGTGAGTGAAAATTTGCTATAGGTTATCATAGGTATGTAGGTATAAAATTAATCTAGATTGCCAAATCAAAAAAGAGAAAAAGCAATCAGCAAAGTCGATTAATGGAATAAATTCAAAGGTGTACTTGCCTCCCTTTCTTGTGAATGAAAATCTTCAAAATTCAAATTTGAATTTCACTCGCACTAAAATTAACCCTGGATATCAATAGAAGTCAAACAATGGAACAGGTAAGATAGTCTGTTTCTTTCATCATTTTTTTTTCAGAGGCAGGTAGGATGTTTTTTTATTCAATAATTATAATTTTCATTTTTGGCTTATAGTAAAAACTATTAAAAAAAAACTAGAAAAAAAATGAAATAGCACCTATAATAATGATCAATGAAAAAAAAATATCAAAATTCTGAACTCTGCGGCCCAGGACTCTAAACCTATGAAACTTTCAACGTTTAAATATCCATTTATTAAGCATAAAGATTTTAGAATTTATGCAACATATTTCATTATTTTAACGTGAATGTTAAATCGCAACGCTGGAAATTTTTGCGATACCGAATTTACTCATTTTTTCTACGAGTTTTCTAAGTACACATTTTTAAAGAAATTATTGAAAAATGTTCATGACCTTTTGAAACAGAAGTTGAGAAAAGAAGACAATATTTTCTATGAGATGGAATTGTTTTATTTCAAAAATAGACGAAAGAAGTGATGTTTTGTTGAAAATCCAGGAAAACTGAAGCACTTTATGACATTTTTCTAAAAAGCCATATCTACTCATGAAAACGTAATAATATCTAATAATTCAAGAACAAAATGAGATTTTTGTAAAATGCATATCAGTAGGGCTCGAACTCAATCTCCCCCCCCCCCCCAAAAAAAGTGACTTTAGTAACCAAAAAAGCTCTATAAACATTACCTAACTAGAATGTAATAAAAAAAGTAACAAAATGGAAAGACATTTTAATTCAGGAAAAAAATCACCAAAAAAATAGAACATTATCAAAATTAAAATTCAACAATGAAACTTTTGATAGACACCACTTCGACAAATTCAGCAAAAAGTAGGACGTTTTGCCAATTATTGGAAAGATGAAATTACTTCAGCAAAAAGGAAGGACTTTTTGGTAATTTTTGGCAGAAAGCTGACTTTTTAGACAATTTTTTTCAATTTTTAAATTTTCTGCAAAAAACAATAATTTCTAGCAATTTGTGGCCAAAAACGAGATTTTTTGGTAATTTAGACAAAAAGCAAAATTTTTTGTTATTTTTGGCATTGGTTGACGGAAAACAAAACTTTTTGGGAATTATTGGCAAAAAGTGATACCTTTTGAAAATTTCTGGCTGCAATAAGCGAGGCTTTCGATAGTTTTTGAAAAAAATTAGAATTTTTGGATTTTTTTTGCAAAAAACGACATTTTTTCGCAATATTAACAAAAGCGAAGATCATTTGCTAATTTTTAACAAAGAGCGAGACTTTTAAAATTTCAGCAAAAGGCAAGTCAAGATGAATTAAAAAATTAAATTTTTGAAAATTTGTAAAAAAAAATGTAGCGACAATAGTACCTAGTTAAAAGTTTCTTCTATAGTAACTTTAGTGGCTCAGTCACTTAAAAAGTAACTGATGTTCGAGTCCTAAGATGGATTAAGGTATTTTCTTATACTTTAAAAAAGGGTCACCATGGTATTTCGTTAAAAAGTGAAGAATTTTTATGAAGGAAGAAAAAAAAACGAAAAAAATCAAGTCAAGCATGCACAGAAATAACATGATAAAAATTTCTTCTTCAAATGTCAAAAAATTAGAAGACGCAGCAAAAAAAAATTTCAATCAGAGAGCTTGGATAAAATTTGTAAATTCGCGTGAATGTTCACCCTCGTAACCTAAAATTTTAGATGCTCAAGTTTATTTTTGCAACTTCCAAAGTGTTTTGAAAATTCTGAAGAGAATTGAAAAATCACTTAAAGCTCCAGAATGACATAAAAATGTTGATTTTTGTAGTAGAGAAAGCTATAAATTGAATTTATTATTCACGCTGGTTCATTTTGCTATGAATAAAATATTTTACGAAAAAGTTGAAGGATCCATTGTTACAATAAGTGTTTTTTTTTAATTTCTTAATTTTTCAAAAAATTCAAAACTGAACTTAACCTCCTAAAATTTTGGTTGCAGAGGTTTTACGAGATTCTTCTTCGATTCAGGTTGGCTTTATTCAAATCGAAGGGTACCACTCCCAGTTCAATAGGTTTCCCGGTGAGAAAAAAATTGAACCCTTTTATAAAACGTATGCCAAAATTAACTGTATATTATGTTTGATCATGCCAATAATATCGTCTACTATACGTCAACCTAATTTTTTCATTACAATCTTACTCCTCTCACTCTCTCTCTCTCTCTCTTCTGGAAAAAATTACACAAAGATGAAGGTATTCTAACGATACTAATCTAACGGCACTACCTGGATATTATACCACCTCTGATAAAAGAAGCTGATTAATTCAATTCTAGCAGTACCAGTAGCACACTCCATGGTTCGCATCATTAGCCAATATTACCATTAAAACATCATATAAAATACCACTTCAATATGGCGAACATCAATAGGTAGTACATATAGCAACAGGTACTAATAAATACATACAAATACATTATCGAGAGATACCTTTAGCCATAAAAGTTCACCAGGGGACAACAGAGCTGGCGTCTGGGCCACTCGTTTAGTACACGATAACGATATACGACTTCCAAGTACCTCTATACAGAATTTACACAGAATAGCTAGGTAGATATTAGATACATACAATCAGAATTCCATCTTCTACGAGTGTAATTGTACGTACAGGTCTTTATACTGCATATTATAATGGTTTAATATCGAATAACAATTCTCCCTGCTCTGTACCCCTCATCCTATACCTAATATCATTTGCAGCACAAAAACGGATACTGTATAAAATACGTTTTAAAAAAATCCAGGAAACGCATAAAGACGTAAGGAGGAAAACATTAAGTACATAAATACGTAAATACCATCACCGTATAAAATACTATTTTTAACTACAGTTGACACTTCATCTCTTCACACGTATAAATTCATTTCATACATAATATCCTAAATAAACCATAAGGGTCAAATTTAAACAGATTGGTTCCGCTTGATAAGATGTGTCTTATGAACGTACGTTTCTTATTAATTTAATATCACAACAGGGAAAAGCGAATCGTCTCAAAAAAAATATTAGGTCTCAATCAATATACCCCTAGTGGAGCAGACCATTAAACCACTGACAGTGTGGGTTGCTGATCGCTGATAGCGGAAGAGTTGATTTAGTTTTCTAATTAACATGTCGATTATACTTTTAGTTAATTTTACATAAGAACTCGGGCGGAAATACGTTCAATTTCCGCCATTAGAAATCCTCTAAAAAAAAAAAGATATATTGATTTGGTTAATAAGTTATTCGAGCTCACGATGCATTAATTATGCACACAAAAAAAATACGTATCGAGGGATCAAAAAATGATAATTTTTCAGAGGATTAAAAATTCGACAATTAGTAAATCCTCAGCTTCTCCTCCCATCATCATGTGGTTTTTTTGCTTTCACTAAGAAATATACGTCTTCTTGAAAAGCAGCTCCGAAGAAAGCAATCAAGTATAGTAAACCACAATGTCAATAGTGTTCGGATTACCGAAAACAATTACCTTATTTCTCTTTTTTTTCGCCATTTAAACAAACATGCCTGCCTGCTCATGCTTACAGTTTGTTTCCTATGAGTAGGCAGTTTTTTTGCCTAACTATTCGTTGGTTGGTTGGTAGTTAATTCATTAACGTATATCTACCTACTTCCTGGCTTTAATAATAACGCCGCGGCGTGATGTATTTTTATTACAGATATTTCTTATGGCAATATTGAGTTTAGATTTGTTACACTATTCGAGTCAAAATCGCACCAGCTCGTCGATCGAGTCACGAGCTAGCCATGGTCAATACCTCATGTCAAATGATATCCGAGGATCGAACTCGACCCTGCATCGGATCTCCAACAACGCAGTCAAATCGCAGCACCCTAAGGGTGGTAGCAGTTCGACTTCGTCGGCTAAAAAACCGAAGAAAAAAATCCTAGTACGAAAACGCAAGGCGAGTCAAAATGACACAGTTGCCTTGTCCAGCATTCCAGTGAAACTTTCAAGTAAACGACCGACCCCTAAGTCGGATGTTTTGATGCCATTCTACGCAGCTCAGCCAATGATTCCGTTTGACATAAGCTATCATCAACCGATATATGAAAACTACAACCCGCTGGTCAACGGTATTCTCAACATGAACGAGCATCCTTTGCAAGTGCAAGCAAATCCGGCCCAACATCAAATGCCAGTATTGCCAATAGTCGAACCAATACCTTTTAAGCAGATCGATCCTCAGCACTTCCAGCCAATGCCTCCTCCGGGAATGCAAAAGATCCCGCTTCTAGATCCGTTCAACGTACTCAAACCTCGTAAACCTGCGCGATTGGCAGGTAAACCGAAATTCCTGCCTGTGGTTCGAGCTATCCCTCAGATCACGACGACATTGCCTCCTATCACGGTGACTCATATTTATAAATACGAAGAGACTAATTCCGGGCTAAAAATGCCTTTCGAGAACGACGACTTCGTCGATAACTTTCCAGCCATTTCGGTTGCTTTGGATGATCATCTGCACGATCGAGCTGCCGATTTAGCTCGTCTCAAGGGTCTGATGACACCTCCGAGACTACACCAGCAACCCATCTATTATAATATGCCCATAGTCGAGCTATCTACCTTGGCTCCGGCTACTTTTCAAAATGACGAGCTTGAAATTCTGCATAAATTCAACGAAGCCATCAAAGCGCAGAATAACCAGCTGCAACAGCAACAACAGCAACAAAACACCGGGCAAGAAGACGAACAGCAATTCGAATACGACGAAGATAGCAAAGAAACCCAAGATAATAAGAGCTACAGCGACGATGATGTTAAAAAAGCCTTAAAATATATTCAAAATTTAAAAAAGACCAGACCAACGAAACCCAACAGAGGGTCGAAGAAATTTGACTCGGATAGATCACAAGGTAAAAAGCGTAATAAAGGTAAAAAGGAAACTAATGAGGAAAGTTTCGAAGAAGAAGAGGAAACTGAGAGACCGAGAAAGAATAAGCATAAATCAGCTGATTTTTCCGGCGAAGATGACAATTTTACCATAATGTCGTTTGACGAACTGGATGGAGGTGAAAGTCACAATAAAGTTGTAAAGACTAAGAAGAAGCATATAAAGTCAGATTCAGAAAGCACGCCAAAGGCTGATAGCATTGATAATATTGGATTCCAAGAAAGTCAAATTGTGCCAAGTTTAGATCACGAGGTAATTATGATTTACGAGTAAATCAATATCATTCTGAATAAATATACTAAGAAATTTTCAATTTTTGGAATTTATTGTTGTTTTCCAAATTAAAACTTTAGTAACCACAAAAGTTGAAAAAAAAGTACCCAAACAGCAACCAAAAAATGTACTAGATGTGAGCAAAACATTCAAGTAAGTACGGAAAAAAATTACAAAAAAAGCCAAAACACTTCAATTAAGAAGTAAAAAAAAAAAATACAAAACAATAAACATTCCTTGGCAATTTTTGACATAAAAGGGGGAATTTTTGGAATTACTGGAAAAAAGTGAGATTTTGACAATTTTAGCAAAAAGCAGAGCTTTTTTTTGTACATAATTTTTGGCAAAAAAAGTAAACTTTTTTAGCATTTTTTGGCGTCAAGTGAGATTTTTTAGCAATTATTTGCATTTTTAGGTAAAAAGGCGAGATTTTTTTAGCGATTCTGTGAAAAGCGAATATTTTTGATAATGTTTGTCAAAAAACGAGAATTCTGGGAAATTTTGCAATCTTTGTAGAAGAGACTTTTTTTGCAACTTTTAAAATTATTGAGAATTGTGAAGAAAATGAAAATTTTACTCAAAGTTGAATTTTTAAAATCAAAACAAAAATTTACAGTTTGGAAGGCAATGAAATGTAGATTTCATAAAGTTCTGCAAATTTTGGAAAATTTAGAAAATTGGAATTTTTTGAGAAGTTTAAATTTCGAAAGCAGAATCAAAATTCAGTCCTTGAAGGAAAATCCGAGAAAAATTGGGTAGCAATAATTTATTACATTGATTTGAAATACCTAAGTAAAACATTTTCGAAATGGACACTTTCTGATTTGAGAGGGACGGCCCCCTCCACAATTATGAAGTTTTTCAAAAAAAAAATATGCATTTTATGGAAAAAATTTAGAGTAATAAAAATTTATTTCAAAAAATTATGCAATTCTAATGGTTAAAGTATTAAACACATTTTTAAAATTATTCAAAATTGAAGATAAACATTTTGAATATTGCAATGGAGGGGAGGAGGGAGGGTCAATAAGATTTCAGTCTAGTGAGACTTGTGAAAAGGACACGGGTGGAAAATGATGACAGCCATTGAAACGGAAACCATTTGTAAAATATTCATTTTCCATTTTCTCGAAATTTTAGTGTCTACCCACTACAAAAAAAAATTAGAGGGGTCAATTTTTTGAAAATATTGAAGTCTCTGCTTCTTTTTGTTTTTATTAAACTTGATTTATCATTTTTGAGTCTCAATGGGAACTCCTGAAAGATGACTGCCCTTGAAACGAATGTAATAAAAATATTTGGGACCATTGTACAGACTTTATGTCCCATTTTCTCAAAATTTAAGTATCTAAAAAAAAAAAATCAAGTGTCAAATACATTTTTTTATGAACTTACTAACCTTTTAGAAAAAATGAGAGGGCCGATTTTTTGATATCAAAGTCTTTACTTTTTTTGTTATTGAACTAGATTCATCAGCTTCTTGGGGCTCAATAGGGACTACAAAGTATCATGAATCATTGCTAATAAAAATGAAATATTTTTTGGTTCAAACCTGAAATTTAAATTTAAGTATTCTGGGAACCTTTTAAAAAATAAAACGTTTTTAACGGGAAATGTATACCTTTTCCTCCAAAAAATACAAGAAATGGACGTGGGATTATGTTCCAAGTTTTACAAACGGAATGATGATTGGAGGAATTTTTCTTAGTTTGAGAACCCCCATAAGGCCCAAAAAGAGTCTCAAGCTTATTTTTCAAAAAATGGCTTGATAAAATTTAGAAATGCCAATTTAGAGGATTCTCCTCTGTAACTGGTCGAAAATGTTGTAGTTAACATTTTAAAAGTAAACCACAGTTCAGAAGTTCGTAGCATAGATTCGTAATGAAAAATAATATCAAATATTGAAAAAAAAAAAATTAAAAATGAAAATAGACTTAACATTATCAAAAAGAAAAATCACGAACAAAAATCACTCAATTTTATATTATTCAATTTATTTACACCAAAATAACGAAAGAAATCTTTAATCGATTTTCAAAATATTCGAAAAATCTGCTATCTATCCAACTTTTCTACAGCACTAATAATCTTCTCAAAATCACCATAATGCAACTTTATTGCTTTTTTTCTGATACCTCATACAATTTCAATACAGAAGTCTATTCATTTCAGGACATCCAGGAATACAGCCCACCACCGGATTTCTCAGAAAACGCCAACTTGGGCGCTGAAGGCAACGAAGACCGAATAGAATTCCAAATGCACGGTTTACGAGGCCCCGAATCATATAAATTCGGTTACGATACCGGAAAAGGGTAATTTCACGCATTTCATTTCCTTCCTCGTCCATTTCCCCTTAAAGAACTTTCATCTAATGAAGAAAAAAACACCGTATTCGTTTTGCAGCGAAAATCGCCAATTCCGATACGAAGAACGTGATCCGGACGGTAAAGTCAAAGGTCATTTCGGATACTATGACAAAGATGGAAAACTGCAGGTATTCAATTACGAGGCAGACCCTGAACATGGTTACCATTTGGAACAAGCTAATCAGAATAATAATTTTTAAGACTTGTTGACAATTTTGACAGCAAAACGTTGTACATAATGTTAAAATAATATTTTTACCTACGTTAACTGCCTGAATTTTTTAAAAAATTTTTTTCGGCTTATTAATTCGATCGGCGGAAATAGAACATTCTACGATTAAAATAAAATAATAGAAAACAAAATTATCGGCGCAGGTTCGAACCAATAATTCGCAGGCTCAGTTTCGTGACGCGTTAAAAGAGTTTAGAGTTATCGAGAGCATACTGTATAATAAAACTCAGTACGTAATTGGTATAAATAATGTGAAAAATTTTATTACTTACTATATACGACAAGCTTAAAATAATATCAGTCACGGATTAATATGATGTAACCTTTGTTCGATACTTTTCAATACACCGGAAGCTCCGATTCTAAACAACGATAACCAATCAGCGCCCAATTCGGTGATTACCAGGTTGATCCATTTTAATGAATCTTCTGCCGTACGTATTCCACCGGCAGGTTTAAAACCAATCTGAACATATTAATTTAAAAAGTTACCAATTGAAGCAAAGTTATGGTATTTCAAAATAAAGAAAATAATTTACCTTTTTGCCAGTCTTGATATAAAAATTTTTAATCGCACGACACATCACAAGTCCTGAGGTGAAAGTAGCATTCACGGCTTCCTTACCTATAATGGCAAATAAAATGAACTCGAGAAATTGCATTTTCTAAAATTAAACGTGTCAACGTACCAGTAGAAGTTTTAATATAATCAGTCCCTGCCATCATGGCAACCATTGAAGCCTTATAAACATTCTCTAATGAACCGCATTCACCCACAGCCAAGATTGTTTTCATTTTTGCACTACCACATGCTTCCTTGAGAGCTTTGATTTCTTCAAATAATTCAGTCCAGCGATGTTGCAGTACTAAGTATCTACTGATAACGATATCGATTTCAGTAGCTCCATTTCGAGTAGCGAAATTAATCTCACTAATTTTAGATTCCAACGGATACAAACCGCTGGGAAAAGCGGCAGCAACTGGAAAATTAATTAAAGGTTTGTAATACGATGTTCGTTTTGAATTATAAATGCGTGAGAAAAATTACCGGAAGCGATCGGAATCCCATTTGAGCTGTTATTTGAACCTTCTGAAAACAAACGAACAAAATTCAAATTAATAAAGTAATGCTCGCAAAATCGAACCCATTCTAGGAATCTTTTAAGTTCACAAAATTAAATAACTCTTCGATAAGATCGAATCTCTCAGACCGAAATTTCCGCTAAGTATCTTCAGAATTAATTAAGTCGATAGAATCGCCAAAACATGGTACGAATTAGCATACAAATAAGTCGCGAATAAACTAGAACACGATCATAAATAAGTTATCAACCTGTTGATTTGCTTGACACGAGAAGTTTCTTGGCTCTTAACGAATCGGCAACAACACTAACAAAAGCCGGATAAATACATAATGCTCCAACCCTTATGGTCTTCTTCGTTTCGTTCTTGCAATCTACAAAATGATTATCGGAATTGGTCAAACCTCGAAAATGATTTGAAAATGTAAAATCAACTAGCGTTGCACATACCAGTTGAATCGTCTCCCAAGTATAAGAATTCAGCCAGGGATTCGCTCAGTGATTTTTCATCATGTAAATGAAAAGCTTTCAAGAGCTGCTTAACTTCAATCAGTTCATGGTCAGTTAATCCATATTGCTCATTCAACGAAGTATCGGCTTGTTCGGTTACTTTAAAATTGAAATTATCATCGGTTGTATCGATACTCACTACCACTGAACTTTTTCTCAGCGTCTGGGTCTTGATGATGTTTTTGATTGAAGTTGTAACAGAGCTCAGCGCTTTTTGAAATAGTTTCTCAGAGAGTGGCCGAGCACCCTGAAAATGAAACGGAAAACATGCATTAGTACAATAAATTAACATCGTGAAATCATCTGCAGTCCATGATTACCTTATTAACAAGAGCTGTCACATTTGAAAAAGAATCGTCGCCAAATAACGTACTGTAATCGATTAATGTAACTGACTTCAACAACAGAAGAGATTCTAAGGTTTTGTAGACGTTGTTCGGTTTTTGATCGAATAGTTTAGCACGTTCCAACACTGTCCATTCGTTAACGTGTACTTCATTAAGCCAGCCTTCGTTATACATATTTATAACTGCGTAATGAATAATAATTAGATGAAAATAGGATTGTATGGGAACAGATGGTAGTTATTAGTTGAAAAATAACTTGAAAATATACGTAAAATTCTTACTTGCAGGAGAGATCTTTTCAATGGACATAGTTTCTGATAAAGATTAAATATTATTGACAGCAGGTTTTTTAGGAGCATCTAATCTGGCAGCAAGTTGCTCTTTGACCCTCTGTACTTCGAGAATATCTTCGATACAGTCTATACAAAGTTTCTTTTTCTTATCAACCACTTCTTGCGAAACGTCAGTACCCGAATGTTGAATCCGAGTTGGTGCACCAATAATTCAAAGGAGCATTTTTTTGATGTACTGAGGGTATGTTTTCAGCCACTGCTAGTCGAATGTATTCAGGATGTGATAATGATTTACTTATTGTCGTTGTATTGATGAAAAATGCTCAAAGGAACTGGGAACAGCCATCGTTAGAATCGTCAATGAGATAAGACGATTTCGGAATTCGGACACCAACAAAACTACTACAATTTTTCGTTCGTATGAGTAGCATTACCGCGAATGAACGTTCAGATCAAGTATCATTCTGAGAGTAGTCATTTATCAATTAAACTGAATAATTAATTATCTATACTTTTCAATTCTCATTTCACTATTCTCAAATCAAATTCATGTCACAAAGGGTACGAAAAAAATAGAAAAATAATTTTTTGAAAAATGCTTTCCTATCATTTTTTTTTACAATTTTGAAAAATCAACAAGAACAGATTCGTTCTTTTTTTAAAATTTGAATTCAATTCTTTCTCATTCGTTTGAAGCTCAAACGGATGAGAATCATTGAAAGAACGCGCGTCTTCGAACGAATCATTCGCGAGAACACACGAATGTCATGTTGTGAAAACAGCAAGTTGTACAAAACACTTGATTACAAAAGTCGAAAAAATTTTTCTTGGAAATCACAATTCATGAAAATTCGGCGATTACCATATTTTTAAAAACAGATTTCGTTATATTTTGTAATAATTAGTTTAATTTGTATGAAATTCAGTGTGAGAGTTGAGTAATTCTTTGGATAAACTGGTTGTTTTTTGATTGGAAATGGCCGCGGTCACTAATCTCGAGGAGTTCGTGAGTCAGGTGGAAGCCTACACAGTGAATGGTAATGCTGAAATTCCTATTGTAATCTTTTATATCATCAAATATCCATAAAGTTCATATTTCTAGTTAACTACTGCGACATTTCATCTATTTCAGGCAAATTCAGCGATCTATGCGAGTTGTTGAATAAATCTAACGAACTCCTCGTTGCTCAAATCGATCAGCTCGACTCGTTGTTGGAAACATTCAATTTGGAAAACCATACCATGGCCATACTTGCCATTTTGATTGTTAAAATGAACGCTGTGCATACGAATAATCAATTCAACAGTGCTTTATTCACCCAACTCACGGATTTTGCGATTAATGCGAACGCAAATCAAGTGCAAATCGTACCGGAAACTTGTAAGTTTTCCCTGCTGTTACCGGCACGAGTAAATCTTTTGAGTTTTGATTTAATCAACATGTTTCAGTTGCCGATTTATTTCATCTGTACACTCGGACAATCATAGAATCGAGAAAACCCGAAAGTGGAATTTATACGTTAGAAAGAGCTATAACGAAATTACAAGAATCCCCTACCCAGTTGACGACTTTACATTCGGAATTATGTCTGCTTTGTTTGCTCAGTAAGAATTTCAAACCAGCGATTCAAGTCTTAAACAGAGATATTACTACAATTTCTAAGGAAGTGAGTCTCGTTATTGTAGTGTAAACGTAGTAATTATTCTCTATGTTGATCGAGGTTTTGTTTTCCAGGGCGGACAGAATTTCGATACGAAGAGTTTCTTGCTCTATTATTATTACGGTGGTATGGTTTACGCAGCTGTGAAAAATTATGAACGAGCTTTATATTTCTTTGAAATAGTTATCACTACTCCGGCTATGACTGTATCTCACATCATGTTAGAAGCGTATAAAAAATATATCCTAATTTCCCTCATCATCAATGGAAAAGTACGTTTTTAAAAAAAAATTCTTCAGCTCACTTGGAATATCCTATCTATTGATTTGAATATTTTTCGTAGATGATCAACGTACCAAAACATACTTCTCAAGTATTAGGTCGTTTCATCAGGCCTCTAAGTCAAGCATACACAGAACTATCCACCGCTTACCAAACAAGTAGCTACGAAGAAGTCCGAAATTGTATTAGTAAACATACAGAAACACTTAACAGGTATTTCTACGATTCAATTCATCTCTTAATTTATTATCCAGTGTTTTTCAATGATATTTTTATTGCAGAGACAATAATATGGGCTTAGCTAAGCAAGTGTTGGCATCTTTGTACAAAAGAAATATCCATAGACTGACCAAAACCTTCCTTACTTTATCCTTAGTGGATGTCTCGAATCGAGCTAAATTAGAAGGTGTAGAACAAGCCGAATCTTATATTGTCGATATGGTAATGATCAACTTTAAATTAGTGACGGAGTTTTTTCATTTTTGTTTCCAATGTGTACGTATTTTTATTTTATTTCTCTTAGATCAAAAGTGACGAAATATTTGCCACGATCAATATCAAAGATGGCATGGTGATTTTCCACGAAGATCCGGAAAAATATAATAACCCGAAAGTATTAGAAGAAATTGAGCAAAAGGTGAGTATTTATTTTCATTTGAACTTTTAAAAGGATTCCGACAATTTAATCGCTCCGTGTTTTTCTTGTAGATCGACAATTGTGGTCAAATCGATCAGCAGATAAGAACCATGAAAGAAGCCGTAGAGCTCAATTCTGCCTACATTAAAAAAGTCAATTTTGCCGGAGAAGATGATTTAGGCCAATCTCAATCCAGACCATCCAATTTTTCAGTTTAATTTCCATTTGAATAATATGTTTTACCGTATACTCAAGTCGAATGTATGATATATTTATATCGAGACTTCGATGATTGTACAAATGAGAAAAAGAAATAAGTAACACCATAGCAGATTTTTAACAAACTATACCGTTATTAGAATTACTATTTTGTATTTTTCATTTCCTCTCCCTCCTTCGAAAGCTTATGTTAATAAATTTTCATTAAGAAGTTTTTAGTTGTTTTTTTTTCTTTTTTATTGAAATGAAACTGAATAAACAAAAACAAATATATATTTCCACACACCGTACAATATACCAGGAACCAGGAAAATTAATTGAAATGAATTAGTAAATAAATTAAAATGAAATGATGAAGGTAACTATATGGTCGGTGGGTTCAATTCAAATTTCAAATTGTCAATTATTAAAGTTGTCTCAATTTTTCGCGATCTCTGTAACTGGGTGTTTGCATTTCTGATAATCGTGATAACGTTCGGTCACACGCGAACAACTCCTCATGTCCAGTAAAAATGTTTGAAGAAGCGTTCTCCTGAAATCGTGTCAATAAAATTATTGAATATAAATTTGAGCTATTTTTACGAGCAAGGTAAATTTGACATACGCTTCCATGCTGAATATCCAAATCATCCATCAACGTTCTCATTTCATCTCTAGTATCGTGACTAGTATCTTTAGAAAATAATACTTGTATAGGGACGTCAGCACTGATGAAAATAATTACCTAAGACATAAAAGTACTCAAGTCAACACTCACTCCACAGGTAATGAATTAACACAGGAATTAATACGATAAAAACTTACATGATTATCATAGAAAGTATCTATCATCGTGATAAATCTTCTGGCTTGATTTCTTAATTCTAAACGAAGTTGAGGCACATCTCTAATAATAATAGTATGAAAAGCTTGACTAAGCTGAAGGTAATCACTGGCACCTAAAGGCTAGAAAAAAACGACGAAATGATCAAAAAATATTCTCAATCCATTTTCTCTAGAAATAAAATCACAACTTACTCGATCACAAAGCTCATCAAAACTAGAATCTAGGACTTGTCCGCAAGCTTTCTTAAAAGTAACATTCCTACCCATAAAAGTGAGCGTTCGAGGTCGAACTATATCGTTTTCTAAAGAACAGAGATATTTAAAAACTGAATTCAATTGCTCATTCGCATCACAGTCAGATTTTCTGAAAAGAAAAAAAGGCTGAAATTATTAAACACATTAGACTACCAAACTTCAAGAACGTGATACTTGATAAAACTTACATAAAATAAGCGTGATTTTCACCGCCGATATTTTTCATTCTGTAATCAATACCGGAGTCTAAACAGGCCACTTCGCAGTGAGCTTTTAAAATAGGAATAAAGGGTACAAAATTCACTCTTTGCAATCCATTTTTGTAAAGGTCATCGGGAGCTCTATTGCTCGTAGCAATAACCACAATTCCATTATCGAATAATTCGGTAAACAACCTCTTGAGTATCATAGCATCCCCAATATCTGTGACCTAGTTAAAAATGAACAATTAATTCAAAGTAATCCAATAACGATAATTTTCATACCCAATATTGGTACCTGAAATTCATCAAAACACAGTAACCATGTTTTACTGCTAATTAATTCAGCTACTGGAGGAATAGGGTCAAATGGTGACGGTTTATCTGATTTCGGATCGCGTTCTGCCATCGTTTTTTTCACTTCATGTATATGAGAGTGGACTTCAATCATAAATTCGTTGAAATGGACTCGTCTTTTTTCATCCATCTAGAAACAGGAGGCTATAAATGATATGATTTTTTCCAAATGGAATTCAATATTAATATGTTACCTTGCAACAGCTGTAGAATAAATCCATCAACATGGTTTTACCGCCACCAACAGCACCGTACAAATAAATTCCTCTGGGCTGATTCAGAATACGTTTCTTCTTAGGAATGAACTTCCACATGAAACCTTTCTTCGGTGGTTTGTAGGATTGCAAATTTTCGTAAACGTTTTCCAACTTAGATATGATGTTTCTTTGGAATTCATCATTAAGTAATTTATTTTCTGATACCTTAAGGTCATACTTTTTTAAAGGAGACAGAACGCCAGTGTTTTGTTGACGATAAAACAGACATAATGGATTTGGATAGGGGGTAGAGTATTTCTTGCAAAACTTACCAATGAGTATGGATTTTTTTGAGTAATGTAAATATGTGGTGTTCATTATTGAGTACTAGAATAGTTACTATATGCACAATTTATAACTTTTGTTTTCGAATTTGAAATATTTGAGTTTGAGTACTTTTTGCGGTCATTTTCGCAGAATTTAGGACACTTATCAACTTTTCTGTCTCTTATCACATCGTGCATGTCGTCGTCCAAAATCAAAACAGCGCTGCGAGTGGACAAACGCTGTTTGTTCAACTTTCGAATTAAAAGTTTCAAAAAAAAAAAAAAAATATGGCCCGTTCTGAATGAACGCGAACGAGGGTATCACTGGCTAAATAAGGTGCTTGTTAATGGTTCATTATTCAACACTTTTGAAATTTTGAATCGTTTCTCCAGTTTTCAAGGATCAAACTGATCAAAGAAAGTTAATAATAAATCAGCAAAATATTCAAAATCAACGTACCTACCTACCTGGTGCCTATCTGTATCTATCAATTGAAATCAATAATTAATCATCCACATTAATTGCTCGCAAAAATTATGCATACAGACGAGTTAGGCGAGCTGAAGAGAGTAGGTCTAAGTAGGTACTAAATAAAATTGAAATCAAAGTCAAAGCGTAATTGAATATTCATCTTTAATAATTTGCGAATAGTGTGAGCATTGAGGCACCACTCTTCGCAAAGTAAAAAAATTGGTTTTTGTACAAACGTATTATAAATGAAATATTTCATTAAGTTTACTATAAAATGTTGCGGATATGTTTAACAGATGATTTTCGATAGCATCTCGAAACGTATAAAGAAAATCAATAGATAGCATACGGATATGGTGTGCCATAACGTACTCCATAATTATTGGGAATGTAACTAAAAAGAAAATTACAAGATGAACATTATTTTTAAAAAAGAAAAAAAAAATATACCTACTTATTTCAAAATAATATGCATTCTTACTTGTACGCATATCTATATGATGACGATCCAGCGAGCCCGAAGTCAGGGCTTAGATAGCCTGGAGCATAATACGGATAGTATCCAGAATAGGTGCTGTAGTAGGCATTGTAAGGAGATGGTTCAGGAGCTGCGTTGGGGTTCGGTCCTGCGACTGGGGCAGCGAGCGCGCAGCTCAGACAAGCGAAAACAACAACGATCAACTAAAAATAGAAATTTGGAAATTGAGATGAGTAAAGAACACTTCGAAATGAGTAACGAACTAAATTAACACCGAACGTACCAATTTCATGATGAAAAATTCGTAAAACATTTACTACTGACTCACAAATCACAACTGTATAAATTCGATGGTCTTCCTTCCTATTTATATAGAAACGATGAAAATAAGTTAATTGTTTCCATTAATGATGTTGTCGTTTCACATAAATGCGATGTTTATGTAACTCGATGGTAATATTTAGGCCATTAAAGGCAAAAAACCATCAAAATGTCACCTGCGGTCATATACATCGAATTAGTTGAATTAGATCATTATAGATAATAGTTTAACAAAAACAAAAACAAACTCGTAACAAATTTTTATTAAAAGTACAACAACTTATTATACGATTTTAAGCTACTTGAAAAAAAAGTATGAAAATTTGCAAAAGTTTACCTACTTTTTGTTAGCTTATCAAGCTCATGAAAAAAATGTTCAAATTTTTTACTGCTCCACAGTTAGAATTTTAACAATTGCATGCCGAGTACGAATAAAATATTCGTTTGAGGAAATACTCGTGCATTCAGATTGAGAAAATGATTAGGCGAGCGTATCGTCGTAGTATTCTTGGAAAACTTGGATATAATGACTTTTTTCTTCTTGAGTCATTTGACTGACAATACTTTCATCGATATCTGTCACCGGTATACGGCGACTACCGACAGGAATCATTGGCACTTCGTCGTCATCATCATCACCATCGCCGTTACTATTACCTGCAATGGTTTTCAAGTACGTTATTAATCAATACTATTTTTAAAATTTTAACACTTGTTGTAGCCATGTCTACGATCGCAGAACTTTTTTCAAAAAAATCCCGCGATCGTAGAAATGAACAATTTGAATTATATCTGCAGAAGTAAATTGTACCAGGGTAAGGATTGTAGAAGTCAGGAATTCCCATTTGATCAGGTTCATCGCCACTGGAATCACTACTTTCTTCATTATTCTTTATACTGGCAGCGGCTAAATTGGTTTGATTCTGAGAACCGCCACGTTTCTCGTGTTGTAATAACACAGACATAATATCTTCTGTATTTTTAGTATTCGTAGCAGAGCTACTAGGCGCAGCGGTCGGGGCTGACGTGGTAGCATCGTCTAGCATCATACTCGCCTAAGTTTCGAGGAAAATAATTATCATCAGATTACGATAAATTCTAAATTTTCTTAAATTCAACACGAGTACACTCACTTGACTGGTTTCAGCATCGATAACGGTACTTTCTAATAACCAAACTGGTCTTTCTTTAGGTGCTTCTTTTCCTTCAGCCGACGAACTTTCATCGCCGATGGTTATAGCAACTTCGGTTTTTTCTGGTCCCTTGTGTCTAGTTGCTTCACCCGACCAAACTTGATCTCCAGGTCGATTTAGAGCTGTTTTACTATCCTTACTGTGTACCACATAAAAACATTTGGTAAGATTCGAATACGTCCACAGGGAAATGAATAAGTAGAAATATATACCCTAAAATAGAAGATATGTCGACAGGTTCAGGTTCCAGTAATTCAGGAGCCAGTCTTAATCTTTCGACTTCTCTTAACAAAACATACAATGGTTCAAATTGACTATTAAATCTGGCGATCATCGATCTTGAATCGTGTTTTGGCAAAGCTGATAGATCTTCTTCGACAATATCGTAACAAAATGTGCATCGGAATTCATTTGTTGTAATATCGAATAGCTGATCAGCCTGGAATCAATTTCATTATAAGAATGATGCAAGAGATACGAAAAATATCGAATACGTAATCTTCATTTATATTTACTTCTAAATCTGTGAAAGTTTTACAACATTTGTGACATATAAAACTCGCCCGACTTGTTGCTCTTCTCTCTTCAGTTTCCATCTTTTTTCGCATCACATCCAATTTGTATTTTACTACATTTACAAAGGTCTAAAAATTCAAAAACACCGGTAAAGTGAACCAGAATTATTCAATAACGTGATAAGACAGTGCAATACGTATAATGCATACCTTATAATTAATGAAATAGTAATTGACTTTTTGAGCTTTGCCATCTGGTCCTGTTTCCATGCGCAGTCTTACTTGAATAAATTTATCATTTTTGAGTCCTGCTATTCTCGATCTTAACATTTTTCTTTCAAATTTAAGTAATTCACAAATATCATCTTCCTTCATACAAGGATTTCGAACCAACATATCGACCACAAGCGCATCCTCAATGGTGTAAAACCCTCTAGCTACCAGTCTAGCTAACTGCTTCAAGCTACTAGGAACTTCAGTCACCAATTGTTGAGCTTCCGCCATGGTTCAATGTACACCTGAACAAAGGTACAATTTGAGAATGAATTATAAATAAGAGTTCTACCGGGCTGTCTGATAAATTGTATAATGAAGCAAAAGTAAGTAGTCTAGAGGGATTCACTCACCATCCACGAATATTGGTAAAACGCAGAAATGCAATTCAAATGCAAAGCTTCTTAGGTCATCATAACAATTAAATTTTCACGATAATCAAAACTGAGCGGATTTAAAACAAAAATACTTATATTTTCAGCCTTCAGGATAATTTTCACAATTATTTCAATTTTGTTCAGTTTTAGAAAATTATTTACGAATTTTTTATCAAAAGATTTTTTATTTTTTTTTTGCATTTTCAGGTCAGGCTCAGGATACGTTCAGGTCAGTGCAGAGACAGGTGACGTCACACTTTGCTGATCTCTGATTGGCCATTCTGCCTTAAAAGCCAAAAATCAAAGAACAAAATTTCAACTTTTTAAATTTCGCGGCAGATTTTTTTCTTCAACAACTTCAATGGAAAAATATTTTTGATTTTTTTTATCATTATCACATAATTTAATGAATTTGTGTAACATTTTCCAAGTGATTGAAGTGATGAATTAAGAATATTTCTTTGAAACAAAGATTGTATGGTTGAAATAACGCTACTCCCTCGTGATCTACCATTGCGGTCCGATAATGTCTGATGAATGGGTTATAACACCGCCTTGTTCGCCGGTATTCGGAAGAAAGAGTTCAGAAAATAGTAATTTACAACAATTGCTAGATAAGAATCATGTTTCTGTTATATGTAAGTTTAAACGAGACCCTCGATAGATGAATTTATTTGTTCCTCTATTCAAAATTTGCTATTTTTACAGCTGATTGGGATATTAGAATGTTTACCTGTAAAGGTGAACTATCAGAACATAATGATACCTTTCACGAGAATGGTTACGTGAAGAAGAATGATTTACAGTTATTCGATCAAGAATACTCTAATGCAGTAGTTTTCGACGTTAATTTCAGTACAATTAACCTGTTTGGGTTGAACTTTGACAAAGGATCAGCGTTGTTGAAAGAAACAGATGAGGTGTTTCGATTAGCTAAGTAAGCCCTAGTATGAATGCTTATATGATGTTGAAATACATAAGTCTGATTGTATCTAATCTTATTTTTAGAGCATCATTTATGCAATTGGACTGTGCATCGACGATGAATGTGAACAGTTTGGGAATGAATGTGACAACAACTCGAAAGACTGTAAATTATGCTAAATCCAGGGAAGATATCGTGAATTTTCTACTATATGTACGAAACTATGTACAGAGGTGAGATTGCATTGTGGAATCGCCTGTAATTTTCACTTTTTTCTGATAAATATATTTTTCTTGTTAGAATATGTATATGTAATAAGTACAAATGGCTAGCTGAGTCTCTGGTTCCAAAATTATACGAAGAGTTGACAACTTTTCGATTACTGTGCGGACCCATTACTAGTATTCCGGATTACGTTATAAATTATTCAGCTTCTTCATCGGGTGATAGAGTAAGTAGATATCCTTCTCCATCAGTTCTATTATTTTGGTATTCTAATATTTTCAATTTACAGTCCGCTCAAGCATCCTATCATTTTTTTCACTGTCAACTTGATATCAGATGGCTTCACGTAACGCTTCTCTATCAACTCATTTCGTTCAAGCAACGTTTTAAAAACGATAGCGAAGAGAGTCAGTACTACCACCGTGACGTATTGACTTATGAAACACTAGATAATAATTTATTAATGGTGACTTCCGATTTAATTACAATTGCGTTGAAGCGATTCCAAACCGTGCAGATTAATGATTTATACGTCAAACCGTTATTCACTTGTACTTGTATTCGAGAATTTTGGAAACTTTTGCAGTACTCATCTGACAAATTGCATAGTAATAAGGAATCTATGGTGAGAATTTGAACATTGAATTCGTCGATTTATTCATAGCGAGATGACGACTAATTTATGCGTGTATATGTTTTAGTCTTTTTGGATGTTGGTAAATCGCATTTGTGACGACATATTGAGCCCAAATACCGAACCAGAACCTACAAACTGCTCAGTTTTGAGTATACCTCGTAAATACACCTGTTCGAATCCTACAGCTTTCATACTCTGGTTATTGAAAGATTTAGGAAAATTATACAAAATTGATAAATCGGTAAGATCGGTTTCATAATGTCATACTGTCTTACCTATTCGCTTATCACTTGTCCTTTTGACGTGATGAATTACTTTTACAGGAATCCAGAAACAATTACCAACTACTTGAAACTGTTTTGAAATGCTGTGTCAACGCCGATATACCAGAATCACAAATGCGAATATATCTCAATTTAATAGAGAGCATATTAAAATTCGACTGGGAAATGAGAACCGAACCTCTAATCTTACTATGGGAGTACTTCCATAAGAAACTAAATTTACAATTTTTCATTCCTGGTGGTAATATTGGTGGATTGGCGGTTATTAGGTGAGATACGATTCTTTTTTTTTTCTCATATACCAGGGTAACGAATTCAATTATTTTCATTTTCAGCAAAAGTGCTCTCGGTTTATTGACTCAGATAAACTCAAGACTCGATACCGCAAAACCTGAAAGAAATGCCGACAGTTTTCATTTATTTCTTCGATTATTAGGTAATGATTTCAGTTTATAAAAGTTTTATCGAATAAATTACCTAATATTTTATTTTTTCCCCTGATAGGACGCAGTCTTCGTAAATGGCAAGAGACCCCACGATTTTGGAATCAGTTGAAAGGACGAATTTATTCGAAATTTTCCGCCGCCAAATTGGCTACTCTAAATGAGACAGGATTGTATCACTTTATCGCTTTATTCATCACATTAGCTATGACTGCCGATTTACAAGAAGTGGTTCGTAAATTTCATTGAAAATATGTTTGAAGAGAAAATTTTGTGTTCTGATATTTTCATTTTTTTTATTACAGAGCACGAAGTTACAATCGTTCTTGAAATTGTTACCACTCGACTCTCTGGATCATAAACGTCTACAATTGGTTTGGAAAGTTCACATATCTTTGGTTCTCTTGTTTGCTGAGCGTAATCAAGATATCAGCGGTGTTTCTAATTCTCTACTGGATATGGTTGACTCAGCGGCAGCTCAGCACGATTGCTTAAATTTGATGAGAATTTTTTCCGAAGGGTTCCAAGATCTTATCGATTGTACAAATAATTTAGAACTGGGACAGTATATTTTTATAGGTGAATTTACACTGTTTTTAAAACATAGATTTTATTGATTCAGTTTAATCAGAATCTTTCTTTTTTTTAGGAAATTGGATCCCTCAGTATTTGTCAATTTGTGGAGAATCAGATGCTAATCGTCTTCTAGAGTCTTTGCTTACTCTAATAAATAAACTTAATTCGTTATTATCGGTACAAATTCCCGTTAGTCAAGGTAATTAGTTGATTTTTTTAGAACTAAATGCTCTGAAAAATGTTCTACTTACCTTTTTTGTTGACAGATAACCAATTGCTCTTGATGCACGGTGAATTATGGGAACACCTTATTCCATATTTGAAAAAAGAATGCTGCAGTTCATCCAGTCCTTATCAAGTGGCTGATGTCGCTGCCATTTTGACTACGTTGTCATTAAAACCATGCTTTGCTTCAACTGTTCGAACCAAAGCTGTTGATTTTTTCAATTATATGATCACCTGTGATGTGATCGATGTAAGGTGAGAATCTAATCCTTGTGAAGAAATAAAGTCATCGCCCCTACCCTCATGAAATATTATACTGTAAATTTTAAATCAATTTTCAGATTATTATGTCGATATCTCGGTCAAACCTCTCGTAGTAATCATTTGCATAACTGCTTAAGTAATAATAGCATTATTTTAATCAAGGTAAGACGTCTTTGCTTTATTTTATTTGACAAAAACTCGTAATAATTGAGAATTCTCCATTTTAGGGTTGGCTCAGATGTTCAATCTTGACACCGAGCTCTGAAAGCAGCACAGCTGACTTGAACGAATTCACAAATTATGTAATCACGTTACCAGAACTCGAATCGTTGTTTTCCGAAACAAACGTCGAGTTCGACGCAAATAGCGATCACTTCGAGATATTTTTGAAATCTTTGGAACGCAAATATACCTCTGTCCTGGTTTGTTTCTTTCAATATTTCATCATGAATTAGCTTTCAATATTTTCTCATCAAACTAAATCTCTCATCTTTTTTCACAGGATTTTCAGTCCAGAACCAGACTCTACAGTCAAGTAGCGGGATATTTTGCGAATACTGATCGATGGCTTAATCACATATTGAAAGTGCCCAAATCGTCTGAAATCACGACGCACGTTTATCAAAGTTTCGGTCTGATGATGTTCAAAATTCCTAATTTATTGTATACCAAGGTAAACAAATATATTAAAAAAATAGCAAAAAATCTCACATTGTTGAATTATTATTTATTTGTTTTTTGTTCTGTTTTATTTATTTTTTTTTACAGTCTCGATCGAATACTCTTTTGCAATGTCTTCTTGATTTATTGCTGCTATCCGTCCAAGCCAGAAATCCTCAAAATAGGTTAAATCCTTTAATAAGCGAAGCTATAAAAAATTCGATACACTTGTATATTCAAGGTTTATTCAAATTAGGTAATGTATTCTCAGCTTATTCGATCTCTTCATCTCTTGAAAAAATGATATTAATCATATTTTACTTGCAGATCCATTGAATGATTCGTATATTATGAGAAGTATTCGGGAGCTGGTTACGATCTACGTGCCTCGTTTAATTGTTCCAAAAGGTGTCATAGCAGCGAGCTCCAATTCCAAACTATCCATATTGAAATGTTTCGAAAACGGCGAAAATTGCATTCTCATTAGAAAAACCATCCTTGAAGTTCTATGCATCACGTACATCAAAAAAAGAGCCAAATCACCGCATCAGTTCGCATATCAAGTAATCTCATTTTCATACACCCTTCCCCCTTTCATGTCTATTGAAGAGAAAAATCGTCATGAACGTTTCTTTTGATTCTAGACACTGATATTCTTCAACGAACTAATAAGAATGTACAGAAATACACTCGAAGTGATTGAATGTTTCGTAAAATTCGCTATGGAAAGCATCTGCGACGTGTTTATGTTCTGCGATGACCTCAGTCCATGTAAAAGAGAATCTAAAGACATAATACATTTCATCATGGACATGCATATGTTACGAAGCGAAACAACTTTAGGGTATGGATTTTTGTTATTGAAAATTTACATAATTCTTATCACCTGCTAAAATCTAATTTGTTTTCAAAATCGCAGAAACGAACTTATGAATTTGTTCTCAAGATTGTGTCACGAACATTTAGCATTTAATGCGCGAGTATTGTTCGATCTATTTCACGATATTGTTGGAACTGCTCCCGATCTCGTGGCTCGATTTACTCCACAGTTCTTGGAAAAAATTAAAGAAGTCGAACATAAACGGGGAGTTGGATTTGATCGAGCGTTGAGGTAATTTTTAATCGATACGAAAAATTTATCTAATGCAGTGAGAATAAGTTAATTTTTTTTTCTGAATACAGGAAAGGACTGGAACGTATTGATGAAGCGTTGAAGAATATTAGAAATAATCAGAAGTATATGTAAATATGGCGGGTTTGTTTATTTTTTGTAATTGTGATTTTATACTTATTCATGTGTCAATTAATTTGTACAGAATTTTATAATAAATTGTTCTGTGAATCGATTGTATTTTTTTTTAATTATTCGGCGAGGAATGGTCCAGCTATAAGGGGTTGGAGGAGGCTGGATTTTGAAAATGAATTTTTTTTCGAATATTATAAATTCGAAAAATAATTCTTTGCCGCTGAAAATATCTGATATTTTGATTTTTTTAATTTTGTTTTTTAGTTACAGTTTGAGACTAAAGAATGATCTGAAATAGGCGGATTGAAAAATCTCAAAATGATTTATAAAATACCGAACATCGGATTTTTATGTAAATATCCCAGAAAATATTCTACCCAGATAACTCCGAAACCATTTCACGAAATACCAGGACCAAAATGTCTGCCGATTGTTGGAACTTTATGGAAATATCTACCATTGATAGGTAAATATTTACGTTATTGTTTTAAAATTTGATAAATTTTTGAAAGAAAACAACTACGTCGTCGTTACAATGACCGAAGAAAGTAAAGATAATGTGTATAGGTAGGTACCTATAGTAAATTTGTTTTGTTTTTTCTCGATAGGAAAGTACAAATTTGACAGGCTTCATTGGAATGGCTTCCTAAAACTAAAAGAATTTGGTCCGCTGGTACGTGAAGAAATGATTCCAGGATTGCCTGTGGTATGGGTATTTAAACCTGAAGATATCGAAATGGTGTATCGATGTGAAGGTCGTTACCCAGAACGTAGAAGTCATTTGGCTCTTCAAAAGTATCGATTAGATAGACCAGAAGTGTATAATTCTGGAGGACTTCTTCCAACGTAAGTGAGATTGAAAGTACGAAGGGAGAAGGAAAGCAAAAAATTCACATAAAAGGTACTTTTATTTCTTTAATTTTTTTTCCACATTATTGATTTCAGTAATGGACCAGAATGGTGGCGACTTCGCAGAATTTTTCAAAAAGATCTGAATAAAATTCAAAACGTACGATCGTATTTGTCAAAATCCGACTATGTTATTAAAGATTTTATGGAATGTAGAATATCAAAATACCAAAATGATTTCTTACCGGAACTAGATAGATTATACTTGGAACGTAAGTCATGTAAACATTTTAGGATAAATTCTGCAATAATCAAAAATTAACTAGGTACCTATATGTTTCAGTTACTGGCCTAGTTGCATTTGATGAGCTTCTGGGATGCTTTAGCGGTAAAGAAATCGAACCCGGTTCGAAGATGTCCGAGTTGATCGATGCGGTGGCTGTGATTAATGGCAGTCTTTTGAAAACCGATAATGGGCCTCAGCTGTGGAGAAAATTCGACACACCTTTGTACAAGAAATTCTGCAAAGCTCATTTGTATCTAGAAGAGTAGGTGGCTTATTAAAATCATTTTATTCGGATACAAAAAAATATCACTAAACGAATATTGTGTAATTTCAGAATCGCTAAAGACTTCGTTTATAAAAAAGTGCTTCAGTTAGAGGAGAATCCCAGTGCTGCTCAACGCTCGTTATTAAAGCAATATTTGCTTAATGAAGAACTCGATATTAAAGACGTCATTGGCATGGCTGCTGATCTGCTTCTAGGAGGAATCCACACAGTATTGTGCTATTTCATTATGTCGTACTTTTTTTTACTTTTTTTATTTCATTAAATACGAATCATTTTTACAGATGTCGTATACAAGTGCATTTGGTTTATACCATTTATCCAGAAATATACCCGAGCAAGAGATAATGTTCGAAGAATTGAATTCGTTGATGACCCGGAATGATTCGATTACCGAAACAATGCTCAATCAAGCAACGTATACGAGAGCAGTGATTAAAGAGATTTTTAGACTTAGTCCAATATCAGTCGGCGTTGGTAGGATTTTAGCTAAAGATGCTGTCTTATCTGAATACTTCGTACCCTCCGGAGTAAGATGACCAAACTATTCCTATTTTTTAGTCTCGATGATGAAGTTGTATAATTTAGTAATTTTTTTTCCAATGTCAATCATGAATAGACGATTGTTGTGACTCAGAATCAGATCACATGCCGATTACCAGAGTACTTCCAAAATCCTGAAGAATTTAAACCAGAAAGATGGATCAGGGGAAATCATCTTTATAAAAATATCCATCCCTATTTGGTTCTACCTTTTGGACACGGACCTAGAACGTGTATAGCTAGGAGATTAGCTGAGCAGAATTTTCAATTATTTTTAATGAACGTAAGAAACGAACATTGAAATAGTAATACACATTTCCTTCTGGCAGTTTTTAAACAGTGATTAAAAAAAATATATCCATTTTGCAGATTATCAGACGTTATAAATTAGAATGGAAAGGAGACGATGTCCTGGATTCGATATCAATTCAAATCAACAAACCGGATAAAATGGTTCAGATTGAATTTATGGAACGTTGAACGTTACTAGAGTTACAAATAATTATTGTGAATCTCAATTTTTAATTTTATTATTCCAATTTAACATCGTGTGATATTTTATTTTCATTTGTTAAATATTTCTTATACCATCCATTTACTCCGGTATAATAAATTTAATTATGAGCAGAACTCTTCGCGTTTTGAAATATCAGTAGGTAATGAAAATGAATAGATTGGTAGGTAAACAAACAGAGCTACCTTGTATTTGTAAACAAGAATTCGAAAAACAACATTTTAGTGCATTTTTATCAGTTAGAAAAAAATGTACATATTTTGAAAAAAAAAAACAGAATGCAAAATATTCCACGGCTGAATAAACGATCAATTTGAAAAACAATAATTTCTGAAACACACGCGTTCAAACGGAAATGCTTGTTTAAAAGTACCTATCTAAGTATTTCATGTTGTTTATTTTTCAATTCAAAAATTTCCATTTTTTCAATTGTTTTCGAACACGTGGTAAATGTTTCAAACTTTAGGTATGCGCCCGCTTTTGTAATTAAATTTTATTTTGATCAACAAATCAAATTCCAGAGCTGAAAAATAGGATTTCAAGGTCTTTTTCCAGCATCTATTCATTTCCTTACTGAAAGCGAACGCTCCCCGTCCTCATTCTGGAGATATTATCCTTATCATTTTCACTATAGAAACAGTTGCGGTAGGTCCAGGCAGGTACTGTCGTAGCCTTGTACGTAAATGTGGGTCAGTAGGTTCTAGGTCACTTTCACTTGTTATTGGTTATAGCTAGGAAAAGGGGTAAGTTGAGGACTATTCGTTCGCACAAGGTGGAATGCGCAAAATTTCGCCCCAAGTGAAATGTGAATAACCTTGTTGACCTCGCATAGCTCTCACATCTTATCTTTCACAACACAAACACATTATCCAAATACAAAATAAATAAGTGATTGATAAATAATATTCTAACTACGTATTTTTAAGGAGGTCTTTTGTTCATTTCAACTGTAAATATTTACAACAGTCAGATAGGTACCTATAAAAAACAAAAGCGGATATTTGAGAATGTTTTTAAACCCTTTACGATAGTAAAATTGTTTGTTGCGCTTGATGATTATTTTTTGCAAGTGTATAAAAGCTGCAACGAAGGCAACATTTTTCACATTAGTAATCCAGAATTTTCATAAAATAGACGTGAAAGTGTTGTCTATCGTACATAAAATGGCATCGAGAATTATACTATTTTGTTTAATCGCGGTGCTTGTTCCGACAATTATTAAAAGTAATAAATCACAGCCATAGATTATTGAATTATTCAAAAAATTATAGAATCAGTGCTAATCGAGTGATGTTTTTTATTTTTCAAGGCCAAGATCCATTTGTAGTGAAAGAATTGTATCAACCAATCGACGTTCCTTCACCTTCTCCCATCAATGTAATTATTCCCAGAGTTAAATATATCACAACTGCAACACCATTACAAGGATATCAAGGACTGTTTGAAATATTAAATGTTACGAATACAGGAAATATTAGTGAGTGATTTTATGAAAATTGAAATGATTAAGCTATAGATTTTTAGACCTACCGTAATATGAATGGCGAAAGTTGAAAAATTGAATTTCGGTAATTTTTATTTACTATTGAAAACTGTTCACCCGCATCCAGTAAAAATATTTTATTGATTAGAAAAAAAAAATGGAAAAAATGGTCGCCTTAAAGTGAAAAATACCTATGCAGTAACTAAATGTTGGAGTTCCAGAATTTTTATTTGCAAAAAAGTACTTAATTGGATATTTGAAAAACTGAAAAACATTTCGTCAATACGAAGCTTTTTTAGTAGCATTATTTCCAATTTCCACACCTACTTTGAAAAAATTCTAGCTCATTGCAATAAACAATAAAAAGATAAGCTTCAAATGAACTAAAAATTTGTAAAAAAAAAAAAAAAAAAAAAAAAAAAAAAGTGAACAACTACAAACTGATATGGATCCTAATTTATACCTCGAAAATTTGAAATCTGCTGATGATACCTATTTGATTTTTGATTTTTTCTTATAGTTGAAGCTTACCTGATGCCGGATGACCATTCATTTATTACAGGAGGGATTTTAGGTCCGAGAATATACAAATTAGTTAAATTACGATTCTTTGTAAATCAAGATCCAAACAGTCGTAGCGGTAATCTAGTAGGAGGCGTAGGGTAGGTATTTCAAAATTTCATAGATCATTAATTCATTATTATGGGCAGTGGCAGCGTTTTTTTGTTTTTGTTTTTTTCATTTGTAGTAAACTTGCACTTTTTAAATTATGATTTATTATTTATTTATTAGTGGTCCCTTGGAACCAACCGTTATTTATCGAAATTCTAAATATGCTACGTTCGAGGAAGCCTTGAAATATCCTGATGGTGTGGTACAGCTTAGTTTTTGTGTTGTAACGGTAAGTTCATAAATTGAGGCTTTCGATTCCGATACCTACCAACTATTTTACCATCGATGTATTTTACTATTTTCTGAATCGATTTGAAATATTTCCAGGGCTTGAGTTTTAAATCAAAATTCTCATTTTTTCAAAAAACCTTGGGTAAAATTAAAGAACCCGGTTCTTCAGCTCCTCTTTTCGGAACATATACATACATGTGGTTTGACCATATAACTGAATTTAAGGAATATTACGCGTACAGAGGATCTTACATCGACATGGATACTAAAAAACAATATTACGGAATTACACAACTTATTGCTTCACCTAAGATAGTAGGATTATCCTTCAATCAGGTAAGCTATTGCCAGCTTGGGAATTTCTGGGTACCTATTATTATGAAGATATCACCTATAATGTTGAACTTTTTATTTTATAACTCAGTTCAAAGCTTTCCAAAATCTGAAAGGAAATGATGGTAAGCCGTTTGAAGCCATCGCTCCAATTTATAATCAAGGGAATAGAACAGTTTTTCGTGCAACTGGTGTTCATCAATTACTTCATTTAATATAGAAAGGAGTTTATTTCATTTGTCTGAAGTTGGTCAATTTCCATTAGTTGGTGTGTCTTCTGGATAAGTTGAAAATCGCGCCAGAGGGTCCGCAAAAAGGCTCAAAATGATGAAATTCGGATATGGGGGATTGTTTTTAGGAAAAGTGCAGCCATTTGTGTTACGTCACAATAAAATTTGATTTTTTATTTAAATTAAAAAAGTCAACATTTATTTCATTCTTATTTATTGAATTCGTTCGGTATTTTTTGACTGCGCCAATTTCCGATCCTGTGGAATTTCTATTTTATAATAATACCTACCCCGCTGTTATCGACAAGTTTATGTTTATTCGAGATAATTATTATTATTTTGACTAGAGGTCATTACCATAGATAATTTGTTGATTTTAAGACAATAAACAAGTATGTACTTCGTATACGTAGGTACCTACTTCTAGTTTTTATAAACAAATTGTTTACGCATTTTTACAAATATTCATCAATTAGCTAATAAATGTCTGTTCGTTTAACTGACATGACTAATGAAATATTTTATTTTTATTTTCCCAAACATTCTGGTTAAACAAAAACTCAGAGTGTACGTCAGGAAATCAACCAAAATGTGAAAAAACTCGTTAAACATTGTCCAGAATAAGCTACAACTCAATTTTTTCAATTCAAATTATTAATTTTCGCGCGTTCTGGAGAAATTTAAAAACTGGAGATATTGAAAGCCGCACTAGGAAGGCTATATAGAATGGCTCGAAACGGTGAGATTCGGATTCGGAGAATTGTTTTTAGGCAGAATACAGCCACTTGTGCAAATTTCAAAAACAATTCTTTGGAAAAAGGAAATTTTTGATTTTTGACATCTGTACAAAATTTTGATCACGCTGACCCTGATAAGAAGGTAGGATCAGTGATCTTAAGAGGCCAGGCAGGCAGACGGCGACTTTGAGAGACTACACAAACAAGTACCTACATCAGATGACCTTGAAAGGCCAGAAAGGCAGAGTCTCAAACATTCTACAAAAATTTGAAACCATCAACATCTTTTCAATAAATTTTAATTTTATTAATGCCTATTTAACTTCTTCAAAAATCTTCAATGATATTCCAACCGTTTCTGTTGCATTATTGGGAGATATTTTCAACTCTCGAAAATTTCGTCAAGCCATTTCAACATCTGGGAAATTAAATTTGAAGTTTAAAACAGGTGCTAAGTTTTTTCTTTTCACGTACATACTACATAAGTACGTAGGTATTTTATAAAACATTTATCGTGATTTCATCATTTTTTTTTTCAATTCGTGTCGCTGACCGAAAATTTTACCTATCGGTAAGAAAAGATCTATCATTATTAGAAAGGATTGTTTTAAAAACTCATTTCATTTTAATTTTTCCTTCAATGCTCTTGGTAGAAAAGTCGAAGCTGCAAATTGAATTTAAATTGCTTAACTAATAATTTTGCAAAACTATCATTCTTTACACTTATGCACAGCACAAGAAACGTGAAAAAAATGATAAAATCTTGGCGAAAAAACATGGGAAAACATCTATCTCTCGTGAAACTACCTATTTATATGTACCTATCTTCCAAACCAAGCGTTCATTTAAATATGTATAGGGTACTAAGTATTTTTAGTCTGATTATTTGGCAGTCAACCAGATTTAGAGCTTTGTAAAAATATTTCCTACAATTTCTGCTAATACTATGGAGGAAGCGTAACTGGAGGGGGAGGGCAGCCGCCGTTTCTGGTTTCCGGCTAGTATTTCGTCATTATCATATCATCAGATAGTTTTTTCTAAAAAGTGAAAATAATTTTCATTTTCATACAATTCAAAATTACATAATATTTTTTACTGCTAAGTATATTTTTCAATTTTCATTGCGGTTTTTAGTTTGATATCACAATTAACGTGAATTGCTCGTTTTTTTGTCAACTTCCCTGATTTCTTCAACAAAGGTAAGTTCACTTTCACACACTATATAACAGTTTTTTCGAATTTTCTGATGAAATTTAGAACTTGATGCTCAAAAACGATTTCTCCTGATGACATTCTACGAGAAATAAAATTAATGACGAGCATCCCGTCAAATTGCTTATTTTGAAGCAATTTTTGAAAGACACAATTCGACATTTGACATTGCTTTGAATAATTAATTCTGTTTTATTTTAATTCAGTAGCTACCTGCTCCGATTCGCAGAAGATCAGATGTACATATTTCATATGATGTGCAGTATGCTATTCAATTTTGCAAATTTGACAACATTTTATTAGGTAAACTTTCAAACTACATACATAGGTAGTATAGCATGTAATGGGCAGGGATATGGCCACACTGTTTGGTTAACTTCTCTTTCCCCCTCAATAATGAGATTGTGCACTACGTGTCAATCGAATAACTTACATTTCATTTTCATTTCATTCCATTTTAAGTCACGCATTTATGACGTAGGTACATATGTGAATCGTGATATGTGAATCGCCTGGTTAAATTGAATACTTTTGTTTAAATTGTTTATTTTCTTCAAATTAAAAGTTTTCACGGGTCGCGACGTGTCGTCTTTTATTACCTTCGCGAAAGCTGAGTATGTAGTGGCTACGACTTTGATTAAATATTCCTGGGATCAAACCCTTAGGTAATTGGTATAAAATCGTATAAGTAGCCTAGATGGTAAAGTAATTAGTTCAAACACAAGTTACTTCAGTAGTAGTTCTACCTACACCTCTTTTCACAAGCATAACTTTAACATAAAATTTGAAATTAGAATATTTTTTTGATGGTTTGTTGCAGGAAAAATGCTGGCACTTGTTGTAATAGAAGCACCGTTTTGTATTCGGGAAGATTAAATGCAAATTAAAGCTCAGATTCCAATTATCCATCGCTCATTGCGTAAGCCAGTTTTTAGAAATTAAATTAAAATTTCTTCTTAACCCTTTCAAGGTTCTCATAGTCTAAGTGAACCCAAATAGAAGATCTGGTGTTTGGCTCACTTATTTTTTTGTGTTTTTATTTATTTTCCCCCCTGAAATCAAACTATGAGAACTTCGAAAGGGTTAAAGTTATCTTTTGTTTCGAATTCGCAGTTTAAAATTTTTAACAAACTTCAACTCTATACATTTATTTTTCTGAAATTTTGTTTCAGTGCCAAAACATTAAAACATACTTATCTGTTTTAATGCTGTAAAAGTGAGGAAAATTCAAGAGTCTGGAAAAAAATACGAAAAAAATTTTAAATAATTACATAGGTATGTGAAAAAAATAAGTAATTAAGTACGTAGTTGAAATTTCTTACAAAAATGTTGATTTTGCTAAAAGTTGATAGCCTTAAAAATGGCCTTACTTTAATGATAATTAATTTTTGAGTTTCCAATTTTTTTCGTTTATTTATTTTTTTTGAAAATCACTAATTTTTCCAGAATTTATGTTGTTGGTAGTATAAACATACATCGTCTCTTGCACTCTCTATGTGTTCATAGGTCTATGTATGTACAGGGTGTTCCGGCTCGGCAGTACCCCCTTATAACCAATAACTGTACTACCCATTGTGAGTTGATGTATGTATGTTTGCCTACCCTCCAGGCCGCAGGGGCAAAGTTATGGACTTTGAAAAAAAAACTTTTTTCGATTTCGTTCAAAATTTTTCGTCATGCGTCACTCGAAACCCGTTCTAGATAGAAAGTTGCACTCGGCGGCGTTGGATCGCAAATTTTGTGTAGAATTTTTTAATGTGGTCGTTGACCTTTGTGGAAGCGAAGGGGAGTCTGTACGAGTCAATATAATTGAAAAAACATGACCAAAAGTGGTCAAATTTTTTAGTTTTTGTTAAATACCACAAAATTTTTTCCTCTTAACCTATGATTTTTATTAACAACATAGGACGAGAGAAGTCCGAGCTTTTCAACGCCGCAAACCACAGCCTTCTATCTCGATTAGTTACGGAGTCATAATGTTTTAAAAGCAACAAAAAAATCAAGCAAAAAAATCAAATTTTTTGATTTTTTTTGCAATCATTGTCAGCAGCCGTTAAAATTCAATTGAGCAACTGTGGCCTAGTCGCGGGCCTTCCTCTACGTTAAAACGAATTTATAATGATTTTTTTATATTAAAAAATGATTGCAAACAAAAATCAAAAAATTTGATTTTTTTGCTTGATTTTTTTGCTGCTTTTAAAACATCATGACTCCGTAACTAATCGAGATAGAAGGCTGTGGTTTGCGGCGTTGAAAAGCTCGGACTTTTCTCGTCCTATGTTGTTAATAAAAATCATAGGTTAAGAGGAAAAAATTTTGTGATATTTAACAAAAACTAAAAAATTTGACCACTTTTGGTCATGTTTTTTCAATTATATTGACTCGTACAGACTCCCCTTCGCTTCCACAAAGGTCATCGACCACATTAAAAAATTCTACACAAAATTTGCGATCCAACGCCGCCGAGTGCAACTTTCTATCTAGAACGGGTTTCGAGTGACGCATGACAAAAAATTTTGAACGAAATCGAAAAAAGTTTTTTTTTCAAAGTCCATAACTTTGCCCCTGCGGCCTGGAAGGTAGGCAAACATACATACATCAACTCACAATGGGTAGTACAGTTACTGGTTATAAGGGGGTACTGTCGAGCCGGAACACCCTGTACATATAACAGTGTGTAGGCTTACTATATGGTTTAAACGTAGGTATGAGATGCGTAGTATTTTTCTGCGAGCTTTTTCTCAAATAAGACAGCACATATGGCTGATGAAGTGATGAAGAATAAGGTATGTCATTTAACTTTCCGAAATTTATAACTTCAAGAAACAAAACTGCAGTAATTTTGACGTGAAAAGTTACAATTTAGCTCGAGCAAAGCGAGGACAAAAGCTTTTTAAAAAAATAAGAATTTTGAGAATGGATCCGTGATTCTGTCAGAGAATTAACGATTTTACCGACAAATTCCGAATTTTCACCAGGTTTTGTATTGGAATCTAGATAAAATTTCAATTCTTCCAGATTTCCAACTACATATTTCAATATCAAAAATTGGGAAAAATCGTAGATACAGAATACAGATACAGATTTGGCTTCAAAAGTTGGGAAAGTGGTTAATTTATTAAGAGTGATTGCCCTGATACATAAACTTCTATGATTGTAAAAAAATTGAATTTTTAAAATATGTATTGTTGGAATTTTTGTATTTTCCCAACATTCTTGAATTTCTCTCACAATTTCCCAACTTACGAGGAACACGGAGAGAGGAAATTTAATTTTGAACAATTTTGCCGATTACCTACAAATTTTTCGTTACTTAGATATTGTCTATATTTTTCATCGAAAATGTAAAAATTGTAAACTTTTACCTTACTGCCTTGAAATAATTCCACATCCTTTAGTTAAATAAAATAAGTAGCTTGGACTTGGATAAAGTAGGATACTCCTTCCTCATATAATAGAAATAAATATGGTCACGAATTCGAATTGCTCGACCATCAAAGTCATCAACGTTGGTTACAGTACACTTTCGTACACTTTTTGTACCTATTTTTGGAGAAGAAAAAGGAGATGAATGATGATAAATTTAGGTACCTACCTACCTACCTACATCATTAAATTATTACGAAACTAAATTTTTATTTTTTAATAATATTTTTTACCAGGTTTTTCAATAGGACCCTGAAAATTTTCAAAGTGAGAAATTATTTGTATTGTCGAATGTCGATAAACTAATTGAAAGATTCTCTTCAATACTTTTTCAGGTGGTGAGGCGAACTGTTTTAATTTTGCCTCTATCTCAAAATATTTTCGTAGAGAGAGTATCATGTCTCGTATTCGAGACGTGGGATTTCTCACACTGAATATTTTTTTATTACTCTTATAATCAACATATATTTTTTTTAATTTAAAAAACACAAGAAAATAACGCAAAAAATGTAATTTTGATTGTGAAAAACAGTTACTGATAAAGTGATAATATTATACATTTGTCATTTACTGACAGTATTTTCATTTTTGGACAGTCAGTAAGTATTATTTTTCATAGGAAATGATTGACTTCGTTGCATTATGTAACGAAATTATGCAGGTGTACATAAACCATCGATAGGTAGCCTATATCGATGGTGTTGTGTATTTATAAACATCAAAAATTTCACATTTTGGCAACGCAAGAAATTTTTCTAAAAATTGTTGGCTATTTTTTGAATGGCCCTAAAACGATTTTTATTATTGGAAAGACGTTTTGCAACCAATGAGAAATTGAAAAATACTTACTCTGACTTTTAGAGGGGAGATTAGCCAGAGAGCTACCGCTGCAGGTATCCATAGCAAGTGCGAGATACTACCATTGGCCTCATAATAAAAAAGCAGCGGTCATTTGTTGTTCGACTTCACGCGAACTGTTTGGGAAAAATTAAACAAGATTGTTTTTCTCACTTTACATGCATGATGTATAAACGTATCAGTTTTAACATTGTAAAAATTAGTTATCATGAACATTTTATCGCAGTTTTATGCGAGTGTCTCTTCTTCATAGAAGTATGCTTTTCTTACCATTAAATCCGCCAACTGCGCGAACAAATCCTTCCTATCTCTCACATTTCATTCTGTCTGCAGTTTCATTACTATTTTCTGCCATCTGCCTCATCTCATCGTGCAGAGAATTCAATATGAAATCAGAAAAATTATCTTCAATATGGTTGGTTGCATGATATTTGGACGAGTACCTATAGGTTATATTTGAAATTTCGAAATGATTCTTTGTGAATTTAGTGGATACCCATTTTCTATGTAGAACAAGGTGAGCCAGAAGTTTTTTCAAAAAGATTTTAAAGTTTTTGTTATTTTTATATCCTTAGTCAGATTTTTTCGGTCATGTAGGTACAGCTGTTTTTGTAGAATTTTTGAATTTTTACATAATTTTTAATTCATAAGTACCTACCTGTTTTTGGACTGCCGATTTTCTAATTTGAAATTTTTTAATGAAAGAAGAAGAAAGAGAAAAAAAATTGAGAGTAGGTAAGTTCAGTGAGTGTTTTAAATTTTTCATTTAATCAAATAGGTACCTATTTCAGAAATTACGAATAATTTACCTATTTCGAAATGGTCAAGCAGTGATTTTTAGGTAGGTACTTACTACTTACCTGTTTTTCGGAAAAATTTTGTGTTTTAATTTTTTGGGTACCTATATATTTTACACATTACGTATTATTATGAGAGGGTTTTTTGCCACGAAAAATGAGTATATTTTAAGCATTAAAATTTCTATGTAGGCACCTATTTTACCAGTGGTTGTATGAATACCACTGGTTTTCAAGTTCATAATTATGGTTTTTCATTTTTTTTCAAAAAATTGAGATATTTTATTGTTTTTAATAGCTTATTTCATGAAATATGTATTTAATTTTTTACGTAGATCGGTGCCTATTTGTAAGATTATCGAAAGTGTTTCTTGAACACGACAAAAAGCGAATAGGTATTCTATTTGTGGTTGTACTAATTCCACTGTGTATGATTTCAATAATTTTTCTAGGTATTCGTACCTGTATCATTCAACAAAAGGCTTTATACATAAGGGGTCAATTCTTAATCTATTGCATGAATTCTGGCTTTCATCTTGTAGTTAAGGTACATACCTAATTACATAAAAATTAGAATTCGTTAGTCTATTTTACGTCTGATTATAACATTGATCAGTACTTACATTATAATTCAGGAACCAAACAAATTCACTATATGAAATACCTACTTACAAATTATTTTATTTGCCACCAAAATAACACATAATCAAAAGTCAGTGACAGAATTTCATCGACTCTGTAACACAGTCTTTCTTCTTCTTCTACTTAGTTATATGATGAAATCGGTGATAAGAATATTTTTAGTCGTTTTAATTCTTGGAAAATGCGCAGGGCGGCTGCATACTGATAAACATAAACGGTATTGGTATCCGGATTTTTTTGTCATACATTTTTATGAATAATATTTCAAAAATGAGCTCATAATGAGATCGACACATTTGTCTTGTTCACCTGAGTACATACATTCTACCTTACCAACTCACCAAAAATTGAAAAATTCTCTTCTGAGTGGTAATTTGAGTGGATCAAACACAGTGAAAAAATTCATAGAGTCTATGAACAAGAACACTGTGCTTGATTTACTCGCATGTCTAAATAGCTGAGAAAAATTAAAATGTTCAAACTAAAAATCTGTCTTTTGTCCTCTCCGAAAATTCTCCTCTCTTCCATTTAGATTAACATCAGCCCTAATACCTTCTGATTTTATTTAATTATGTAAAATGACGTCATTACCCGAAAATAAATACAAAAATAAAAATAATTCACATTTCGAAGTATTTTATTAAAATTTTATTGCTGATAAATACTTACTCTCAACAGTCAAAGTTCAATCTCATAAGATGAAACTGACAAATAAATTATTTTCGTCATCCAAATACCAACCCCTAATTATTCACAGTTCAAATGCAATAATCACAACTCGTTAAAATGATGAAATGCAAAAATCTGCATAATTTTTCCTGTTTTGTTCAAAACGCATTTATAATGTATTAGGAGTAAGACCGGTTGCTTAACTTCACCAAATGAAGGAGTTTTCATTTGAGGTGAAATTTTTCATTTTAATTATGCAGATTTTTGCATTTTATCATTTTAACAAGAAACAAGTTGTGATTGTTGCATTTGAACTGTGAATAATTAGGGGTTGGTATTTGGATGACGAAAATGATTTATTTTTCAGTTTTATCTTATATGAGATTGAACTTACTTAGACTGTTGAAAGTAGGTATTTATCAGCAATAAAATTTTAATAAACTACCTACTTCGAAATGTACGTATATTATTTTTATAAACCGAGCCAAGCACCGGCGGAATTTAACGGTCCGGTTTTTCAATTCAGTTCTCAAACTTATGGATATTTTATTTTGGTGAGTACCAAATTGATTTGAAATTCCATATCAATTCCTGATCACAACTGCTGAATCAAATCAAATCAAATCGTTTATTGCAGTGGACAGCTTTTGCTGTATTTACAATGTCAATAGTATTAATTACAATATTAACACAGTAGGTACTGCTGGGGGGAGGGGAATCGAAAATACAGATAAGTAATTAAATTATACGTTTCGATATCATGAATTTTTTCATTAAAATTACTCAATAGATTTTTGTTGACAATTCTTTTAGTTTTTTTGCAAGTTTTTTTTTTGGTTGGCGGTAATTTTGCTTTCTAAAATTTATTCTCAGGTATTGACGTCATTTTAAGTAATTAAATAAGATCGGAAGGTATTAGGGCTGAAGTTTGAATCTAAATGGAAGAGAGGAAAAAAGACAGATTCTTAGTTTGAAAATTTTAATATTTCTCAGCTGGTTGGACATGCGGGCTTCTTCTAGTCCGAAGTTAGAGGGCTTCGACCTTAGTAAAAATTGGATAGAATTGTTTGTTAAACCTTCAAGCTTTCAGTTTCACTTAGATATATGTATTATATATTTGAGTATAAGGTACAACAAATAAAATCACATACCTAACTACAAACATATGTACATTACTAGGCGCCTATTAAGGTCCAAAAAAATAAAAATAAAATAAAATTAATATATATAGATTAGGAAAACTCCTGCGTATATTGCGTTGATTATGTTTTCAATGTTATATGGTCTTCTCATTGGCTTAACTTTTTGAGTATCTTTCTGTTCCATGACCTGAAAAAGAAAATTAAATAAATAAATAATAGAGTATGGAATTTTCAATTTAGTACCCTACAGTTGGTAAGGGGTTGAACTCAAATACTATAATTGCTAACAAAGGTTTTTTGCTTTAAAATGTCCAGGAGGGTGTCCTAAACAACATATCTGGACCCGACGACGACGTGCGTTCCCCTTAAAATGGATTTTAGCTCCCCCAGAACACGTTTTTCATAATTTTCTCACCTGAATTGCATTTTAGCGAAAAATATGTGGTTAGACACAAGAATCTAGGTACGTCAAATTTCCGATCTATAGGTAGTGATATATCAACGGTCTTCATATCTACAAGAGGGGTGGGCAACAGCCATTAAAATGAGAGGGGGGTTCTCTGAAAAATACAATACATGAAGGCTATAGGTGCATAAGAGGGGTAAAATAGCCCCCGAGAGCGTTCGGGTTCATATAAGCATGGAAGGTGGGTACTATCGAGAAACTTCCACGTGAAAGTTTTAGACCCACAGCATCTCCCCTTTTCGAGAAACTTTCCTTTCTGAAAATACAATAACATTTTTCTCAGCCCCATGTGAACCGATTTATACAATTTTTTAGTATGTTGTAGATGGACATTCTTAGGAAGCATCCTCACAAAAATTTTCAACCCCCTCCCCTCTTATTTACCGTTCAAAATGGCGGGTTTCAGCTTCGAATATTATATACCATCCGCTTTATTCAAAATTTTTGCTTTGGTGAGCCGTGGTGAAAATTATTGTATTAATCGGTTCACATGGGGCTGAGAAAAATGTTATTGTATTTTCAGAAAGGGAAGTTTCTCGAAAAAGGGAGATGCTGTGGGTCTAAAGCTTTCACGTGGAAGTTTCTCGATAGTACCCACCTTCCATGCTTATATGAACCCGAACGCTCTCGGGGGCCATTTTACCCCTCTTATGCACCTATAGCCTTCATGTATTGTATTTTTCAGAGAACCCCCCTCTCATTTTAATGGCTGTGGCCCACCTCTCTTGTAGATATGAAGACCGTTGATATATCACTATAGATCGGAAATTTGACGTAGATTCTTGTGTCTAACAACATATTTTTCGCTAAAGCCCTGTTCCAGAAATTGTATTTTTCGATGTTTTGGTATGATTAATACAAAATATTTACCACGCTTAACGCTTAATCGATACATACGAATTGACTTCGCCAGCATCCCAGGTACCTACAAGGTACCTGGTACTCGCGAATATCCCAGTGTTACCTATATAGGCTGTCCGTAATTCTCCTAGAGAGTAGTTAAGGCAGGGTAGTATATCACAAGATTTCAGAGAAAGAAAAAAAAAACATTTTAAAGAGGATCAAATTAGTATACATTTTGCTGTATTAAAATACACTAGCGAATGACCATTGATCTGATCAAACTGAAAAATAAAAAAAAAAAAATAAAGAAGTACACATTATACAATATAAATGTTGACGTTTTTCATTTCACTACTATAAGTACATATTATATGTACACTTTCTACAATACCTATTTGAATGCCAATTCAATTTGTTCCTTAAAAAATCAAAATTCAATTATTAAAGCATAAGTATCATGTCAAGATTTTGCATGTTCAGTTTGATTTTAGGGGAAAATGCACCAGGCATTTTATGAGTTCATTTCAACAAATGTTGAAGTAAATTCTGAAATGGAGTTTTATTAAAAAGGTTTACTTGAAGTATTAGCAGTTTTGATTTGCTGATTTGATTGAAACTGGTTTGATAAAACCATTTCGAACTTCTTCGCGAGTGTAATGGTATCATCAACAAGTTTTAATTTTTTATTTTTGCTTGTTTTTGATAAACGAATTGCTGAGATATTATCGTCGTACAAAACACTTTGGCGAGGTATGTTTGTGATATCATTTGTTAACCTAAACACAAAATTTAATATCACGAATAGCCTCAGATATTGCAACATAAAATTTCATGAGTTTTATACCACTGTAGTTGATTCTAAGGTCAAGTGGTCCCTTTTAATGATAACAATTAGGTGAGTAGGTAGAGGTACCTACTATCACGCATTCAAAAATTATCTTTCATCATGGGATGTAAGCTCTCAAAAATTACTGACATTTTTTCACTTCCTGTTTTTTATTTTAATTGTCGAGAAATCGAATTTCATAGGTATAACAATTAAAACAAATTGCAACGAATTCAAAGCAATTTCACAGCCATTTACATCAATTTCTCGCTTTGCAAAAACTTTTTAGTGCTTAGGAGGTGATTTTTTGATTTTTTTTTCGTGCTAAACTTTCAATTCTTTCCAGACTTTTTATTTATAGTCTTTTTGAAATCATCTGATATTGTAACGCCTTCGGGGCGAAAAATGGATGAAATAAGAAAATGTGTTCATTACAATGAAAAAGTTCAATATATGTACTTACTGTTATGTTGTTACTGTACTTTATTTGCATCTACCTCTTTATTTTATTCTTAAGTACTTTTTGTTTGATTTATTTTCGAATACAAACTACTTTTCAAATGATTGTGCTTTTTTATATTGTGTAAGTGGGTTTATTTACCAAAATTCATATGTGGTATGTGCGGTTCATATTATTGATTCTGCAACAGTGTTTCTGATTTCCCTGAACGGGCTGAACTACCAAAATTTCAATCTATAATGTTCATAAATTCAAATACCTAGGTGGTAAAAAAAAACAGTTCAAAATTTTAATTTTGCAGTTTTTTGGCAAAAATTTCCATTCTTTGCCTGATTTTCTTTAGAACAAAGGGAACATAAGATTTATACAGGTATCATGAATTCATGAGTCCAGGATGGGGGGGGGGGAGTAGCTCACCAAGTCCATTTCAGGAACCTAGGAATGCATTTTTCATTTTCCAGTGGTGTCTAAAAGGTAAGTAATATACCTACCTTCTTTTTTTAGTACCTATTTTTTTTTACCGGGTTGAAAGAAAAACGCATTTTCAGGTTTTTCTAATATTGAAAACACCTTCAATGTTTAAATCGACCGAGGAGACCGAAGTTTGTCATGTACATGCAGCGGGGTGGTTTGATGTGTCTTTTGTGGTTTTCAGCTTTTCGTCAATCCTTCTCCGCCCCTTTGCAACTACAAATGAAAATCTGGGCTTTTTCTTACTTTTGTACAGTTTTTGTATGAAAACGAGTATGTACTTACCTACCTATCAAACATTTTGAACGAATAATCAAATTTTGAAGTTCGATGTAATTTTCAATATTTATTGCGTCATCGGCGAAAAGATATTTTAAAAAGTTTTTATTCTGTTAAAACCTAATTCGCCTTCACTATAATGACAAGCCTTTGGGAATTAATTGTTTCTCCAATTTATCATCCAAGGTACAGCAGCAAAAATTATTCTTGTTCTGTAGAAAAATTATATTGTGGTTTAATAATGAAGTACAGTAAGTACCTAGACCTACCTACCTATAAAATTATTAAAAAATGATCTTGAAATAAGTAGGTACACTTTTTTTTCATAGGTAGAACAAAAGTTCTGAATTAAAGCGAAAATATAAAATCAATAAATTTTAATAATTGGGTGGATATTGGTGGTTTTCAAATCCACCATTGAATATGGACATAATTCATAAAAATGATATTAACCTATACTTGAGTACCGGTACCTAGTAGTGTCGATTCGGAACAAGTGAATCGAATCAGGTTAATTCTCAGTACATGACACCAGTGACACGACAAATTTTTGTGAAGCTTTACAAAATTCAGATAAGTATAAGCATTATGAATGAACGAAAAAATTTTCCAATTCAACCTTCAGGTAATACGGTACATTTATCATGACTGTTTGAAGAAAATATTTTCAGTTGCTTATAGATTACAAGCTGACATAGGTAGTTCAAAATTCACAAGTCAAAATCCCCAACGGTGTTTCGTTTAAATATCTATCTAGTGATAATTTTGTGTGACCAATAGAAGCATGTTTACTTTGGTAGATACTTAATTATCACTTTTAAAGCATACCAAAAACAAAATAAAAAAGCCTTTTCTAATGTATTTAAACCTACGGAATGTAGTTGGGTATTTCTGCGTATGTGTAGGTATACCTACCTTGAAAACGTGGCTTGAAAAATCTACTGAGCGCTTTCCTATTAATTTATCAAAATGTTTTGCGCGAAACTGAGTATTATTGCATATATTTTGATTGTGTCTTTTATTTACTATGATACTGAAGGTACATTAAAATATTTTAATTCTTATCTATAGGTACCTACTTAATTAATTGATGAACGCACTTTAAAAAAAAAAAGGTTTGCCAATTAACGGATTAATTTTGCAGCAACTTGCCTCAATCCATTCTTCAACAAACACGCATTGTCTCCAATAAATATCGACAGTTCTAAAGTCATACAATCTAATCTTACAACACCATTAATTTTATTCAATGCCCTATTTGATATTGTGAATTTCACTAATACTGGAAAGACACGTACGTTGAATAAAAACTCATCAAATTGTATCCTCAGCTGTTAATTATTCTAAAATCAATTTTTATAGTCGATGCATACAGCGATCAACTCTTGGACCCATCGTTCATCACTGGAGGAATTTTATGTGATAAAAAATACAAAATTCACACCATACGTTTCTATATCAATCCACGTGGGAAAGGTCGTAGTGGAAACACAGTCGATGGTCAGGGGTATGAAACAATTCTTGATCTTAATTTTTCGATTGTAACATGTTGTGTAATTGTGAAATTACTCCAGTAATTTCTCCATACCGACTTGTTTTCTTCAGTGCTCCTTTGGAAATGACAGTTATATATTACAATATATTGTATGGATCAATGGAAAACGCTCTAAGATTCCCAGATGGCATAACTGTGCTTGGTTTTCCAGTTAAAGTGGTATGTACCTCATATATAGGTTTACCTACTTGTCAAAGATATAATGACATAGATCCTAATATCACTGATACCTACCTAAATGTTTTCCACAAAGTAGAATCTAGTACCAAATTTAGGTTTTCTGCCACTTCAATTCATTCTTTCAACCGGAGTAATGAAGAAACCCGGTTCGTCAATCCCAATACCGGGCTTATTCACATATGTTTGGTTCGACAATCTTCTAATCAGTCCTGTGTATAAATATTATGCCTACACTGGAACTTATTACGATCCTGAAACGGGAAAACAAACACCATCAGCTAATTACCTGTTTATCAGTCCAGATCAGGCTTTGAGTTTGTCTTATAAGCAAGTGAGTACCTAGCGTCATTAGGTAAACATAATATTATGAAAATTGATGCTATGGCCTAACAAAACTGCTGGACAGTTTGCAGTGTTCAAAAAAGTCCTGGGTTTGAATGGTAAACCTCTGAATTCTGTGCCACCTATATATCCTCATGGATCAACAAAAGTTTATGAGCTCACTACTCTTATACAAGTGCTTCTTCCAGTAGTTTAGTTACCAAATTATGGCTTATGTTTCAATAATTATACAAAATCAAAGGTGGTATAACTTTCTAAAAACATCAACATTCTTAGGAGATGATAGATGAAAAAGAAGAAAACTGTAATAGTTAACCCCTTTTGTATTTTTAATATAAGCTGGCATGAAATATATTTTTCGGATATTCCATTTGACATTAATCCCATAATCATCAAATGATACCAATTGCTTATGTGAATGAACAGTGGTGCTGGCTTGAAATGTTCTAATAGCAAATATGGGCTGTAGGTGAGTTGATTCCCGTTTGATTTTTTTTGAAATGAAGGTGTCCGAATTGATTCCCACCTTTTCTTTTCACATGTACGAATTGATTCCCACCTTTTCTTTTCGCATGTACGAATTGATTCCCACATTTTATTTTCCAGTGTACGAATTAATTCCCATGTAATTTTTTATTTCGTATGAATGAATTGATAACATTTCGCACCTTGGGAGTAATAAGGTTACATCTCAAAAAAGTGAAATTTTACAGGAGACTGATTTTCTTTTTTTTTTAAACTTGATTCATTATTTTCTTCAACTTATAATTAATTGTGAGGAATAAATAGGACCTCATTTTAAAGATCTGGTATCCTACCTTCAATTAGCTTAATGTGGAGACGAAAGGAAACGTTCAAAAAAAATTTCATGTTAGCAAAGTTGTAGAGAATTAAATTTCCAATCGACACAATAGCGTTAGTTTTTTTCTAGAGTGCTTACTTTTTGAGTTTTTTTCAAAAAACTAAAATTTCCTAATATAAGCAAATCCATTCTTCTGAAAAGTGGTCAATTTAAAAAAAAAAATTTCCATTTGGTACAAACCAATAAAAAATGCACTTCTTCTGACTATTTCTATCTGACAAACATTCAAAACAATCAAAACTGTTTGTTTACACTTTGTATGTACAAAATTTGCTCAAAAAAGGGTACAGTTTTTTGAGATGTACCCTTATAACTCCAAACAACTTGCAATGTTATAGGGATTTTGAGCCAACCTCCTCGTGGTGTCTCCTGGGTAACGCTAGTAGGCTGGAATCAATTCGTACACTCGAAAATAAAATGTGGGAATCAATTCGTACACTCAAAAAGAAAAGGTGGGAATCAATTCGTACATGTGAAAAGAAAAGGTGGGAATCAATTCGGACATGTGAAAAGAAAAGGTGGGAATCAATTCGGACACTTTTTTCATTTTGGGAATCAACTCACCAACTCCCCAAATATGTACCTGCTCAACTCTGAATACTCGTGTGTTTCCTTAGGTCATTCGAAAATTATAATTCGTCATTCGTAAGACCAGTAAAAATGTCGAAAAATACATCTAGATGTAGGTACTTAAGAATATTAAATGTGTGCTTCTACATTGAGGTATTTTTCACAATGGAAAATTTTTATCATGCAACCAGCAGGAATTTTTTACAAAATAGGCACCTAAATAAAAAAAATACATAAAATAAGGATAGCAACAATTTTCAAAAGTGAATGTTTTATCAAGATAAGTATAGGTAGGAACTCTACAAATTTAACGAGTGTTTTTACCTAGGAACCAAAACTTCATAAAGTTTAGTAGGTAACCTAAATAATTGATAAATTGGGTAAGTATCGATCTAAAAAAAAAAAATCATAAAGTCGAGGTTTTAAATAGCAAGTTGGCCAAACGAGTAGCTATTTCGAAACATGCCCAATTTTCAACTTTTTTCTCACAAGTGTTACATTAAGCTTCTAGAGGAAAAAAGAGATGTCCCTTACCTTTTCAATCTCAAACACAGTGATGTACTTCCCTCTCCAAAGGAAAAAGCACGAATTTTAAATCCACCTACTTGCCAGGGCAAAAATGCTGAGATTTTGGATTCAAATTCCAGGATAGGTGCAATTGTTTTATCCAACATTTAAATCACATTGAGATTGTGAAATATATTTTATGGGTTTAAAACTGACCTTGAAAAATGTACAATAACCATTCCCAATGCTTTGAAATAGTACCTGGTTAGTTACATAATACGTAGCAAAAGAACTCTGAGCAAATTAACAGCTACAGGTATCTTCATAAACTCTTTCGTCGCTTTAAAAATTCGTGTTTTACGCTTGGACAATGATGAACTTAAAAATTGTGGGTCAATATATTTTAGTAGTATTCATTTCCATTCATATTGAAGGTACGTATGTAATTAAACTTGAGTTACATTCATTTACAGTGGTTGAATGTCACAGAAATATGTAAATCTATAGTCTATAGGTATGCTTTAAAATTTCACTTATGGAAATTCATTTTTAGCGATTCGTCCGAACAAATTCATACCACCAAATCAACTTTCTCCAACGAATATCGATACCTCAAAAGTTATATCAGTAAAATCTGCAGAACCCCTGACGATTCACTTTGAAAAATATAGTTTGGAAATCGCGGAGAATACTGGAAATGCACGTAATAATTCATCTACAATGCAGATACCTATTACACCTGTTTTTTTTAGAGTTGGATTTTAATCGAGAATTTGAAAAATGTTTCATTTGTATCTCATGAATTTTGATACTTGAGTTGAGTAGGTATTGTAAAAAAAAATATTCAATTTTTACCCTGCGATAATTTTTTTCAGTCATTTTTCATCCTCTGCCCTTCAGCAGACTTCACATCGAAGGAGGATTGTTAGGTGGTAAAACATATCACATTCATAGGAATTTTTTACACTTGAATCAAAATGCACATGGTCGTAGTGGAAGCACGATTAACGCTAAATGGTGACTTTTATTTTAATTCTTAAGATTATAGGTTGGTATCTTAAAATAGGTAGGTACACAATTATTTTGCTTTGGTACCCAATGTAGAATGTACCTACCATGAATGTTTTGCGCAGTTATCCAATTGAAGGAGTTATCATATTTTATAATGAAGCGTATGGCACTTATGAAAATGCTATGAATTTCTCCGATGGTTTATTGGTTCTTTCAGAATTGGTTAGAATAGTGAGTAACTTGCGGATTTTTTAAAAAGAAATTGATTGGTTCAAAAAATACTTGGGCTATGTACTTAGATAAGTATACCTATCCGCAGTTTTTCTCCTTCTAAAGATAGAGAAGAAAACTGCATTGAATTTTGAATTTATTGCAAACCATAACCAAATATCATTTTCTTTAAAAACGTCAAACTTTAAAAGTAAAAATTGGATACATCTACTCGTACTTACCTACGTATAGGATTACCTACTCGTATGATTTTCTAATCAATACCTACTGTACCTATTTCCATTGCTTTTCAAAACCAGGGCTCAAAGGATAATTCAGATTTCGTACCGCTTGAAAAAATCTTACTTTCTGGAGCTCTAAAAAAGCCAAATTCTTCAGTCGTAACTGCAGCTAAAAATTTATTTAGTTGGTACAGCACTTTTGAAATTACACCCGCATATTACGTTTATCAAGGATCTTACTACGATTCAGAGATAAGGAAACAAATATCGAGAGCAATTTTCGTGGTTACTCAGCCACCTTACAACTCCATTTCCAAAAAACAAGTAAGTGCTATTGCGAAATAAGTACAGGTGTACATGCATAATTTATATTTATTCGCTGTTGTGGTACGTGGGGAATACTGGGTCAAAATTAGTACCTATGTATAGAAATAAAGGTGTTAGGTACATATAAACTTATTAATCCTATACTGTGTTACAGTTTGAAGCTTTCAAACAAGTGCTGGGAAACGATGGTCAACCATTTAATACCATAACACCAATTTACCCTGCCAAATCTAGAAGAGTTCTTGGAACAACAGGAGTCCAGGCTAAACCAATACCTTTCGGTTTGATTGTTTTGTTGCTGCAAATGGTTTATTTGTACCTTTCTGGTCAATTCACTTAAGATACATTACTGATGAGGTGTGGATGGATAGGTACATACCTATTCTTTATTAAAAGTTTGCTGAAAAAATTTAGGCAGGTACCAGGTACCTATTCTCTCATCGTCGTTATCATTTTAATATTTATATATTTCTTCGTGATGAAAATAAAACATCCAATGTGCAAAAAATTGCATCTCATATTTTGGCAGCGAACGCTCGGAAGAATTTTCAGTGCAAATTATTGAAAAAAAAATGACTTTTAGGGAAGGATAATATGCAACCAAAATACAAATTCTCTGTGTCAATTAAACTTTATTTTGCCCCCCTCCCCTTCGTTCCAAAAATGAGATGCCAAAAGTACTCGAATGGATCCAATCATCCCCCTCAAAGGAAAAATCCTGGCACCTTGAAGCTGTATGGGTTTTAATATCAACATTTCAGTGGATGCAGGTAGGTGTAGGTCTGTTCTGAAGAGATACTGGAAGATTCTGCACTAGAAGAGGTAAGTAATTTCATTTCAATTATTTTCAATAAATACAAAATGTTTATGATGATGATTGATGGGAGCAGTACCCAGAGAACTCTACTCCAGCCTAGTACTATTTTTTATAAATTTATACGACAAGTTGTAATAGGTATTATATACGATCCTATCACGAGAAGGACACTATACACTGAATACCTATTGATGTAATACGATTTAATCGCGAATTAACGGATAAATAACCAATTAAACGAATGAAAAACACTTTATTTCCGGAGATAATATCACTTTGCCGAATATAACGCATTTACCGAATAATTACACATATAACTAAGCCATGTAGGCTGAACCACAGATATAGAAGGAATGAATAAGTTGTAGAAACGTCTCATGCACGTAATGCATGAGTATTAGGCCGAGGGGAAAAGGGAGTTATTCCGGCAGTGTGGCCATATCCCTGACCATTACATATGCCCCCTGATACTGTTCCCAGAACTCCAAAGAGAACTGGAAACAATAACAGCAAGACACACGGAAATGATCACGGAAACCACAACCACACTGCTACCCTCCTGCCCCCTGTTCTTGGGTCTAGTTATCGGACTCTTTCACTTTCGGAGAGACAATTTTATGGACCAGTAACTAATTTTCGGAATTTTATCAATTTTTGCCCCACTTGTTTGATTTCTCACCATCTGCGGAAACTCTGAATAAAAGACAACTTACCCAATAAGTTGGCAGTTGAACAATTCTGAAATTGAACAATCACCAACCACCGAATAATATCTCATCAGAAGTTAACCACAGACAGAGAGAAACAATATGACATAAAAAATTTTCCAAGCCCTACAAAATCTCCCAAATTTGAAATTTCAATCCCTATAAAAAATCCTACAATGAATCAAAAAGTCGCGATTCCATCGCTCATCCTTTAAGGGCAATTTAAATTTCGAATTATCGGTAAACACGTTAATTTTTAGGCAGAAAATTTCTCGACATTTACAGATAAACTTTACATATGATGCATGATAAATTTCACAAAATAGTAATGAGATAATGCAATAATCATAAAAAATAAAAAAGAAAAAAAAATGCATCAACATAATAAGAATATTCACAATTTTCACAAGCAAATATAAAAATATCAAAGAGTAACAATAAGCACAAATAACAGCAAAAAAAAAAATAACAAATGCAAAATTAGTATAAAAATTCACATGATATATAGATTAATCAATGCATAATGACAAAATTTTACATAATCTTTCCTCGTCTGTTTCTTTTTCAAAACGAGGTTGTAATATACAGAAAAAAATTTTACAATGTTCTTGTGAACGTATTTACATAGTCATAATCGGTTTTATATTTTACAAAATAGGTTTTTTGTGCTTTTGATCGACGAATATTTAAAGTTGACCAAATTGACTTGACATCGTTGGAAATGTGCTACAGGTGAACCAAATTGGCGTGACGAATCAGAGCCAATTATTAAAGCTGAACCAGTTCTTCGTAATCTCGTTGAATTATCGTTGTTGTTATGTCGCTGGTGTTGATTATTAAAAAGTACAATTTTCCTTATGGGAACATCTACAGTAGGATATATGTAAATAATTCATATGATAAGAAGGGCTTGAAAAATTGCCAAAATCGTAATTTTTTGTTCATTTAGTCTGGTATTAAAAATGACAATAATTCAATTGTATGAAAAAAAAATAGTTTTCGAAAGTTGAATTTTTTAAAAAAGAAACATATGAATTTACGAAGATACATAGTAGGTAATGGACCTAGTTGTAATATTAATTTGCATAATGGATGCTATACTACAATATAATATATCTATTTCGCAATTTATTAAGATGTTATCCAAAAATGTCTTACCAAATTAAAAAAAATTGGGTTTTTGTTGATTTTTAGTCAATTCTCCGGTATGTTGAGAACATGCGAGACTGACAATTTTTTGAGATAAAATACCAAAAAGAAAAAGTTAGCCAAATACTTTTTCTTGTATCGCAAATTTTAATTGAAATTTTCCCTACTTCATGGAAAGATTTGTGTAGACTGCGATGTTTTTTGATGGACTCATGTACCCTAACTATGGCAGTTTTTTAGCCTCTTTTGGTCTTTTTAATGCGATCATGACGTGGTTAATTTTATGACGATAATTACCCAAATTGAAGTTCAACAATGAATAAAAAAAAATCTAAATCGAGAAGAAAAAACAAAAATAAATAGAAATTCACAAAAACTGATGATTGATTGACATTATTTCGCATATCTTAGCGAATTCAAAAATTGAAAAGAAAAATTATCGTTTATTATTCGTTTGTAGATCGCTTTTTCTTTTTCATCGAGTCCTTATCTCCTTGTCCTTACCTTTCTGCTCAAGCCATTATTCAATTTAGATTCCAAAAGTTTTGTAAAGTTTCAATGCCAAATTTACTTTACTGAAAGAATTTTTGTAAGTTGACCAAATTGCAATTGAAAGTTCTTTGAAGACAATCTTATAAAGTGCTTACTGTTCACTCGCTTTTTTGATTTTTTGAGAAAAATGTTGGTAGAAAAATATCAAGAAAATATTCCTATCTCATGGCAGAATTTGCTTGAACACATACAGTGTTCTTTACATGCCTCTTTTATCGAAATTTTAAATTTTTGAATAGAGCATTTTTTGATATTGATTATGGAGACAAATGCCCCTGTTTTCCAAATTCTGAGGAATATTCTTTATTTCGAGATGAAATAATAAGTTTGAATAAAATTTTTTCAATTTTTTCAAAGAGTGAACGCACTTGAGCTGAAATAAAGGTGTTATTAGTACATGTATAAATTTTTGAGATGACAGAGAACTGAAACAATAAAATGAACAAAACTGAACAACGAAGGAAATGAAACTCGATTGATGGACTTTGTGTCTCTAATTGAGCACAAGTGCCCCATTCAAGCGTTAACTACACAACATCGATAGATTACATTTTATTGCTTCACCTTGAAGTGCCTAATGGAGGCTTTGTCCAAATAAATTGGTCAAATGAATGCAATATCGACAAACTGTACCAACAATCATTTTGCTAGCAACTGAAATCAGCCTTTGCTTTAAAAAATTGGCATTGTCATGCCCCTTGAGACCGAATTCAGGTAATCTTTTTGACTGGCGTAGCAAACGAATGCCCCATGACTCTCTCAAGAATTCCAACAAAAACAATCCAACCAAATGACATCCTAAAAAGTTCTCTATTGTCCAAACAACTCCAAGGAAAGTGAAACTGCTTCATTACATGGAACTGTAAATTCTTCAGTGTCTTTTGGAGAATTTTTGTACACATCTCTCATTTCTTTCCCACTAGGTCCGATGGTCAGTAGGGATTCCGCACTACCTTGGTGTAGTGGTTCCTCAACCATTCCGCCAATTCGTAGGCTAGGGGTCGGAGGAGAGATAAAGCCATGAGAGCTCCATTCTACGCCTGAATTGCGAAAATTAAGCAAATACGTTTGAATTTTGGCACGATATTTTTTCATCTTGAGATGATCTAACTTATTGTGAAGTGAACAGGTGTAGTGACTCGTCAACCAGTCCGTCAGGTCATTGACAGGATACAGTAAAGTGGATCAGTTCCAGCCAACAGACATAATCTGACGGAACAGCAGCCTAAAAAAATTTCCTATTCTCCAAACAACTCCAGGAAAAGAATTGCTTCATTGCATGGAACTGTAAATTCTTCAGTGTCTGCCCGGATGATCGTCCCTGTTCGGGCGCCATTGTAATAGGTATTATATACGATCCTATCACGAGAAGGACACTATACACTGAATACCTATTGATGTAATACGATTTAATCGCGAATTAACGGATAAATAACCAATTAAACGAATGAAAAACACTTTATTTCCGGAGATAATATCACTTTGCCGAATATAACGCATTTACCGAATAATTACACATATAACTAAGCCATGTAGGCTGAACCACAGATATAGAAGGAATGAATAAGTTGTAGAAACGTCTCATGCACGTAATGCATGAGTATTAGGCCGAGGGGAAAAGGGAGTTATTCCGGCAGTGTGGCCATATCCCTGACCATTACAAAGTGTCTATGGACTTCATAATTCCTGCAGTCTCCTGGACTAAAGATGTTGAAAAAATGTGAAAGAAATATTCTGTAAAAAAATTTATTATTTTTCTATCAATTCTATTTTTTTTAATTGAAAAAAAAAATGAAAAATCAACGTGAAAACTGGGTTTTGCATGAAACATTGTATTTATTGTTTTTTGAGAAGACAACAGATGTTCTTAGTCGCTCAATTGTACCAAGTTGTTCATCACAGATTGTTAATCACCTAAAAATAAACGTATGTACAAAATTTGAACTTTTTATGTGCGTAAAAAAAATCCTCCAACCTACCTGATGTATTGGCAGAAGTTTTTAAAAAAATACAATTTGATACACTTTTTGTGTGTCAAACATCATAAAATGGTTGCTCTGCCATGAGATCACGAGTAGTGAAAATAAAAATTCACACATGCTAACCAAAGGTGGAGTTACAACTAGGTACCAATCACCTATACATTAAGATTAGGTATGTAGCGTACTGTAAAATATATTTTATGGTTTTGCACTATAACCTTGAATAATAACTAAATTGAAATATCCATTTTTAGCGCTTTGAAGTAGATACTTACTCATAGTTATCCACCTTCAGGAACCCTTTTTTCACGCGAAAAACGTATACCTAATGCATCAAAGCAACAATGTACTTGAAGATTTTGAGTCAATATACTTTGACTTTGATGATATTCGTTTCCGTTCATACAGAAAGTAATTAAATTTCGTATAGTAAATTACACACCTACCTGTTTGTTACCTATAATTTTACTAATCAAAATACATTTTTACAGCAATTCATCAGCATAAATTTATACCACCCGATCAACTCTCCCCAACTAATATTGATACCTCAAAAATTATATCAGTTGAATCTCCGACACCACTGATAGCTCGCTTGGAAAAATACAGTTTTGAAACTGTGAAAAATACCGGAAAAGCAAGTAATAATAATTATCACAACGTAGACTTTTACTTACGCTTATATTTTTTGAGTTGAAATTTGATCGAAAGTTTATCAAAACTTTGATAAAAATTCATCATTGCAAAAATGTCGGTCTCCTCAAAAATCCACAAATCCAACGTTTTATTGCGATTTTTTTTTGTATGTAAAAATGCATTCGGTATTTAATCTAGTCCAAAACTTGTTTTAAATGGTAGATTCAACATTTATACTCATTTTTTTCAGTCGCTTTTTATCCTTTTCCTTTCACCAGAACTCACTTTACAGGAGGATTACTGGGTAATAAAACTTATCGATTTTATAGGAATTTTTTGCGTTTGAATCAAAATTCACGTGGTCGTAGTGGAAACACGATTGATGGTAAAGGGTGAGTTTGTTTCTGATCCTTGAGACCACATCTTACTTTTTAATGTACATAAAATGTTCTTCGAATATTTTGACTATTCTACCAGGTATCCAATTGAAGGAGTTGTTATAATATATAATGAAGCATATGGCACGTATGAAAATGCTATGAATTTTGACGACGGTTTGATAGTACTTTCAGAATTGGTTGAAATAGTAAGTTTGGATTTTTTTAGTAATGAGGAAATGATTGATATAGTTAACTCTTGATAGTAGCTATTAACTTAAAATCATTTCTTAGGGAGCACTAAATATTCAAATGCCTAAGTAAATATAAATAAAGTGAAAAAGATTATTAGTAGGTAGGTAATACCTATTATTAGCTATCTATCATTTTTTTTAAAGATCGTTCTCAAATTTCTCATGAAAATAGGGTTCAAAAAATAACTCAGCTTTCATACCGTTCGAAAAAATATTATTATCTGGAACTCTAAAGGAACCAAACTCCTCAGCAGTAATCGCCAGTAAAAATGTGTTCAATTGGTACAGCTCTATACCAATCAGCCATGCTTATTACGTTTATCAAGGATCTTATTACGATCCAGAGATAGATAAACAAATATCTAAAGCAATTTGCGTTCTAACTCAGCCACCTTTAAACTACATTTCAAAAGCACAAGTGAGTATACACAGCTTCTCTTTCCATTTTCATACTAGGAAACTAACATCTTCAGCTAGGTACCTACTTAAAGAATACCAACCTCCTTATTGACCAATATTACAGTTTGAAGCTTTTAAAAATGTCCTGGGATTCGATGGAAAATCAATTGAAACCATAACGCCTATTTATCCTGCCAGATCTAGAGAAATACGAGCGACAAAAGGAGTCCTGGTTGAATTTATTCCATTTGGTCGCATTGTTTACTTACTCCAATTAGGTTTTTTATATCTTTCCAAAATATTTGTGTAAGATACAGCTGCTGTGTACCATAATTACCTACCTTAGGTAAACATTTCCTGAACAATTACTAATGCTATACCTATTTTATTTATAAACGTCTTTCATAGTTCACTGAAACTGCAAACAATAATTTTTTTCATTCAACAGCAATAAGTAACTTCATGGAACACGAGTTACACGAATACAATTTTTATTCCATTTCCATGAACAATTGGTCGTGGACCACTTGGAACAGTTGATAGCTTGTGTGAGAATCGTTTCCCATTTTTATTTCTCAATGAACCAAATGTATCGTTGAACTGAAAAACAATGCAACACAAATAATGAAATATCAATTTTAGCTTTGCCTAATTTACCTACCTAATTTTTTTGTTCTCGTACATATGTTGTGTACCAAGTCCGAAATTGTACAATTCGGGGTTGGTGCAGCCAATTTTGTACCATCTCCGAAGTGTCCGGACCATATTGAACCAAATAGGTAAAAGGAAATTTAAAGATGACTCTAAAATACACCACCAGCAAAATTTTCAGGTGCTGAAATTCATTTGTTGATTTTTGGGGAATTTTTAAAGATTCAAATATTGCTATGCTCACTTTTCAAGAAAAAAATAAAATGATCAAATTAAGGTACTTACTAACTAAAATGCTGAAATTTGGTTTTTACTCTCTATTTTCAACTTCTCGAGTCGTTTAATTGGTGGTGGCTTTGAACAAAGGCCGTATTTACGCACAGGCAACTTAGGCAGCCAATTTTAAAGCGTTTTCATCTCGATTTTTGCGATTTTTTTTATACTTGTAAATTGTACATAAGTATTTAGAGTATAATTAAAATTTAGCATAAATCCGGATTAGCCATCGATCTTTATGACCTTTTCGACCGATTTTTTCAAAACCATTTTGTATCACTTCAAATCCAAAAAATTTTTAATTTTTTAAAAAATTACTGGAGAAATCAGCTATTAAGTCAGAAAAATGGTACAAACCAAATTTCAGCCTTTCACGACAATTTGGTAAAATTTTGACTTTGAAAAATCCATAAAAAAATGAATTTGAAATCTAAGTTTTGGTGCACAAGAATTTCACGACTCGAGAATTTGAAAATAGAGAGTAAAACCCAAATTTCAGCATTTTAGTTGCTAAGTACCTCAATTTGATCTTTTCATTTTTTTCTGGAGAAGTGAGCATAGCAATTTGAATCTTTAAAAATTCCCCAAAAATCAACAAATGAATTTCAGCACCTGAAAATTTTGCTGGTGGTGTATTTTAGAGTCATCTTTAAATTTCCTTTTACCTATTTGGTTCAATATTTTGTGGTATAAAGGGGTGTAAAATTCGAATTCATTCATTATAAAACTATATTTCGGACTTTGCACGTAACACAATTGTACCAAGTCGAACACTTTGTCCGGACCCTCCGGGCATGGTACAAACCAAGTCCGATGAAAAAGTAATATTCACGCTTGGTCCGGACACTTCGGAGATGGTACAAAATTGGCTGTACCAACCCCGAATTGTACAATTTCGGACTTGGTACACAACACATATACCTATTATGCGTATTTTGAATAGATAGGTATCTATATACTTGTTTGAAAGATATGGTAGGAAGTGGAAATCTAGGCATCACAATATTAGTAGTACTGTAATACGTTTTTCCAGTTTTTATATAAGTGTATTGCCCCGGATAAGCGTAGTAGTCGTTCCTTAAGGAGTTGGTGAAGTACCAATTATAAGAATAGTATTCCGTGGACCGCGTTTTTGTTCCAGCTTCTCTTACAGATCGTACAGAAGATTCAAACCGACCATACTTGGAATTTGAGATAAAGTCCTTAAATATTGGATTATTACCATTTAATGCATACAGGTTGATCACTCAAGAAGGTCTTCCATTAGTTATAAGTATCTACTTACTACGTAAATAAAAATAATTATCTGAACTAAGCCATCTCGTTTAAGTAAAGCTTTCTCAAAAGTGCCATATTTGGCATTATAGAAAGTTGATACCGCTTGCACAGGGGATCTGAAATTTGAATTCTATTTAATTACAAGATATGCATTATATTTCGAGAATATGACAATTTTGCCAATAATCCGAAAAAAATACCCTATTCCGTTCAATTTCTCGGCTGCATCATATTTTAGATCAAGATCCCAGTAGAAATAATCTTGATAAAAGTAATACGTCTCATCATACAAGATACCTCCAGTAAAATTTGCCAAAGGTGGTTGTGTAGTTGTACTGATTACTGTGAAGGGGAAAATATGCGCGTATTTTTTCTTGAGGTCAAGATTACCTGCTTGAAATTAATTTTCCTGGAAGTTAAGTGCATTTTTTACTTACAGGTTGATCCGGTATTTTCAATAATACATCGCTGACGGCGATTCACTATGAATGTCAAAGGTGTTGATGTTCTTATTGGTCTAGCTCTGAAGGGGTTAATATTAATTGGGCTCGATGTAGGGTACGAAAATTGTATTGAGCCTCGTCCCTGTGGCCATTGTGTATCTTGACATTGATATGAAAAAAAAAAAAAATTAAAAATATTAGGTAATTCATAAATTGAGAACTATATTGTACTGGATGAAATGAGTTCTTACTTATTTTCTGTGATGAATTGAATGTGAACTGCAGTACACGGATGAACACAAACAACAAAACTTTTTTCGATTCTATCATAGCCTATTATTTGTTCTGAAATTTTTTTACCATTTGCAGAAATAATGAATCATGTTCAAAGAGGCGCGAGCATGTACCTAGGTTAGTACTAAAGTTCCATTGCGTGAATTTCATAACAAAATTTTTAAAACACTTTGCTAATTTTTGAAGAGCTGATATTTCTCTTATCAACATTTTTGTTTTCTGGTGTAAAAAACATATTGTTGTTTTGTATATTGTATGAGGTTGTGTGCAAGGTACCCTATTGTTTTCAAGGTGACCTGGGGATAGCCTTTTAATGTTATTAACTTGACTTGTTGATACTCGTAGTTAATGCATTTTTTTGTTGATTTTTAAAGTGAATTTTGAAAGCTTAAGATGATATTATGAATAGTTTATGGAGGGATTAAAAACGATATTTTTTTGAGCGAATGTTTCAGAGTTTTAGAAGAGTACTTATAACTACTGTTTTCAGTTGGTAAATACGGAACAATCAAAAATTTTTGCTCTGTATGGACCTCTCAAAACTGAATTTCATTGTATCCAGCTAATAAGGAATCTCCGATAAAAATATGATTTTCTACGCCAATACAAAATCGGATATATTAACAGCTAAAAATTGATTTTTTCCTTTTTTTTTCTTTGGGATTGTCCCATGTTTTATTTGGAAAGTTGCAGTTCCATTAAATTTTATAGACACACTTTGAATGCGAGTTTTTTGTACAGATCTTCAATTTGAAAAAAAATAGCAAAATATTAAAAAGAGTCTTTATTAGAATTCTTTACTAAGGTATAAACAAAGAAAATTTTCATTGTTTGAAATTAGCTTGCTGATATAAAATTTTGTCCATGAATAGCTTTGGAGATGGCCAAGTCAAACATTAATTATACCTACACTTGATAATTTCATTTGGTAGGTAGTTAGGTACATAGTTGATTCAAATGAAAATTTTAAAAAATATTGTGTTCATTTGATGCCTTTATACCATTAGAAGTAGGTAAACTGTTGCTAAGGAAGATTTTAGGCTTACTTATACCTTTCATTAGTCACACCTGCATTTTGAAGCCTGCGAGTTGGGTTTTGAATTTAATTTTCCTTTTGGCTCAGAATTTTTTACAAGTACCTATCTGGCAATTGGCAGACGTAACCTAGTCCTCTTCTATTTTCTGTTTTTAAAGGTTTAAATCCTTAATCTTTTCTCTTTGCGACATATTTGTTCAATGCTGCTACGATTGAAAAATTTACTGGGAAGTATTACGTTCAATAACCCAACTCCATGCAATCTGCGCAAAAAAAATCGTAAAAACGTGCCAACGTTATGAGTATGGGCGGGTGGGTATCCATAAATATCCATAAACATAAAACATCACAAATTCCGAACATTCGAAGCAATTAAAAAAAATTACTTATTCTGAAAACACGAATTTTATCATTTTAAAAATATTATTTTTACCATTATCTAAATTTCTTCCTGTGGTTTGTTTAGGTACCTGTCAAACATGAAACATGAGCTCAAAGTCAGCTTAAATGTCAAATTTACGCGTAGCTATGCATTTAGGTAGGTATTTGCATTTCTACTTGAGCGGAACTAACATCTACACCCAGCATGAATTCCATCTACAAATTTTACGTACTTTTTGCATTTCTTATTTCCATTACGATACAGCATTCATCTCAAGACAGAAGTAGGTAATAATCTTCGATACAAAATTTTCAAATCTTCATTATTCTAAAAATAAATCAAAATTTAGATCGAGATTGGCCAGAAGATAGCGCTACACTATTTCCATATCCCACACCTGTGCCCATTGTAATCGATTCTTCGAAAGTTAGACTCTTGAAGACTCCAACACCCTTGCAATTCAACATAAATCCGTTACAATTCTCATTTACGACAAACTTTGGAAATACATGTAAGTCTAAGTACCTACCTACCTACTCTACCTACTTACTTCAATGTGAATCAAAATGTACTAACTTTGTTGAAAAATTAATGTTGAAAAATTTACATCGTTTTACTGGGCAGTGGTTTCGCAAACAGCAGAGCCAGTCATAGGCGATTTGACTGGAGGCATTTTATACAAAGACATTTACAAATATTTCCAGTGTGAATTTTATTGGGATAATGACTTGAAACCTGACGCAGGTGATTTGATCGATGGACGAGGGTAAGAATAATTTCATCGCATTAAATAGTATTCTTATTGCTCGAATATCGACTCATTTAGAAGTGAAATTTAACAAAAAATTAAATCGACTTACCAATCTAGAACATCTTTTCAAGCGGTTGCTTCCTTCTGGAACACAAAGTATCATTCCAAAGAAGAAGCCATCAAAAAACGTGACGGAGTTGCCAGTATAGTAGTTCCAATTAATGTTCTGGTAAATAAATCATTAAGCCTCAATTCAAAACTCTCACCTGAGTTTCCATGAATTCCGATTATTGCAAATCCTTTTGGTATGGCATACTTTTCAGCCTTTTTGTCCAAATTTTTTATTCATTCCGTTCAAATTCAATCTTCAATTCGTTAAGAAAGCGGGATCTGTTACTTTGGTGGAAGAATTTTTAGAATATATCTGGTATTTCACACCTTCCTTAACAAACAGTTACTATGCGTATCCAGGAGCCTATCCTGATCCTGATACTGGTAAAGTGTACTACAGTGCAACGGTATTAATTTTCAACAGAACTCCTCGTCCATGCATTTCTTATCGGCAGGTAATAATACGCTTTCATGAAGCTATTTTCAAAGTCAGTTCTGCCTTTTAGCTCACAATTCATTATTTTGCTGTTTTAGTTTAAATCTACGTATGGAAGCTTGCTAAACAAACAAGGAAAACCATACTCGCATACTCAAAATATTACCAAAACGCATTCAAGACCTATAGTGCTTGCCAATGGAATCGTTATTAGATTAATTTAATTCTGTTGAATTTTCTATCAACACAGTCATGCTGCACATCTGCCTTTTTCGATTAAAATACAGTACCTAGATTAAAATACTTATGCGTTGAATTGATTCATATTTCATTTGTGTTAATTATCTACCTATTCATTAACATTTTAGATTCTAAATAAGTCCTTCACTTATCTGTCAAATATACAAACCTACCTATTTTAATTTGGTTACATTTTTCATGGTTTATTTTAAGAACAGTTTGAATAATTTTGGTAAAAGTGAATTTTGAAGTTCAAGGGTTTGCATGTACATAAATGAAAATTCTATTAAAACCTGGAAAATTTCCACAGTATGTAGCGTACCTATTAAAAAAATTCCTATCTGGAATTGTTTCCGAAGCATAGATAAGTAGTAAGAAACTTATGACTGTCTGAAAAAGGAATATTGAAACTTCTTGGTTGTGCTTTGTGCTAGGTATCAGTCAGTGTCTTGATTACAGTCGTAAAAGTTCTAAATAGGTAACTTCAAACACACTTTTTTTCAATAGGTACATACATTGTGTTTAAAAACGCGTTGTCTCAGGAATTCCAAGTTCTTTTGCGATAGAAATGAAATACTGTCTCATTATTTTTTCAATTTTCAACTCATACTTTATCATAGTTTCATCTAAAAAGATTGGTAAGTAAAGTAAGTAAGTAAGCAAGTAGGTAAGTTAGTACCTATTTATCTAAAATCTTGACCTTATGATTCAGTGCCGGTTTTAAGGGGGGGGATTTGGGTGATAATCCCCCCCAAGAGGCCAGTTTTTTTGGAAAAAATTTTGATGCTATGAAGTGGGAATTTTCCAAGCATTTTGGCGCTCTTGTTTCACTGAGATGGATGCTGATCACGTGATCACAAACCGCGATGTTCATTTTTTTTCATCTTTTTTGAGAAGAAGCCTTTTTTTTCTTCTCAAGCCCACATTATAGGTATATTCGTACACGATTTACTTTGAATAATACTTTGCAGGAAAATTTCATTCATGGAGGTCCTTCCTTTTTAAAAATTAAAATAATTAAATAAATAAATGACATATTTATTCAGTGGCGTGGCCAGGGAGTGAAGGGGGCCATTGTCCTCCCTTGCGAACAAAAAATTGAAATAAAACATGCAAAAGTGAACGTTTTGTTTTGTTGTTCGGACCCATTTTTTCTAAAAATTTTCGCTCTCGCTTCGCTCGAGCAGTAATTTTACCTTCATTTTCATAATATAATCACCACACATCGCGATAGGTTTCCAGAAAATGACTCCTAATTTAGATTTTTCATGCCTAAAAATCTGGTTTTGCCTCCTCTTTGAGGAAATTCTGACTATGCCACTGTATTTATTTGATTCCTGCTCTCCGAGAAACTTAATTTTACCCCCCCCCCAACCCAAAAAAATGAGATGGAAAAATTTTGGTTCTGACCCAATAATCCCCCTCCAAGGAAAAATCCTGGCACCGGTACTGTTATGATTGCTTCATGGGGTTGAAGGAGACAGTCAGCCCTCCTTTCAGTAGAAAATCAGCTGTAAAATATATTTTCAAAAAGGTTTAGGTAATTTAACTTTTGAATTGATAAATGTCACCACTTTTGATCTGAAAATCTAGTTTGCCCCCCCTCCCTCTTTGAGAAAACACTGCTAACTTTCTATTCACTGTACATATAATATTTGTAGATTCAGTATGGCCAGTGGACGATTCCATTCCATTTCCATATCCAACGCCGGATCCCATAAATATAATTCCTTCTCGAGCAGAATATATCAGAACTCCGAAACCTTTAACAATTGAAGCCAATTTTGCACTTTTGTCATATGTCACCAATACAGGTTCTTCATGTAAAAGACCCTCCATGCATCTCCATAATTTATACAAGTAGCTTAGTACCTACCTATTTCAATGCTTAGTATAATTTTTGATCTCATTGCAGTGATTGTGACGGCAAAAAGATCAATGTTATCAACCATCGCAACGGGAGGTGTTCTGTATAATGACAGTTACATATTTTTCCAACGAGAATTTTTCTGGGATTCAAGTTTAAAGCACAGTTCTGGTGCTACAATCAATGGATATGGGTGCAGTGAAAATTTATTCTGTCTGGTTTAGGCTAATTAGGTTCTTTTTCATTGAAATCATACTGAAATATGTACCTAAAATTTTTTTCAGGACACCCCTTCAAACTGTAATTTCTTTTTATAACCGTAAGTATGGTACTTTGGAAAATGCCAAGTCCAAACGTGATGGAATTTTTCAAGTGGTGGTTTTCATACGTGTGGTAAGAGTTTCGATGTTTTAAAAATCGAAATGTAATAAAATCAAAGCAAGTATATTCCCTTCAAAGAAAACAGGCTTTAAAACATGTAGGATCTGGCTTGATAGGTAGGTAGGTATAGGGACATAAATTTTGATACCTTGTCGCAATTGGGATTTTTCTTTTCGGAGCTAGCCACTAGATCTGGTTTTGAGGTCTAAAATGAAAAACAGTGTAAAAATTCAACCCAGTGACATTAAAAAAAAAATTATTTCGACACTCGGAATACCTACTGTTCTCAAAATTTGTGGGACAGTATTTTTTTCTTTGGTAATTCAGTAAATATTGATTTTGATCGAGGTTCAAACTTAGGACAATTGTGATAACTTTTCATCATACGAGAAGCTCATATTTTTTCAAGTTTTTCTTAAAATTGTCTTCTGTACCTTTCCCCCGCTTGAAACACACGTGTAAAATTTTGCCATTGTTCAAATACGTACTAACATTTCTTGCAATGATCTAGGGACCGATTCCAAATCCTTTATTTTATCCATTCGAACTAGTGACACAAGCGGTGAAAAAGGCCAATTCAACTATCCTTATCCCTGAAATATTAACCTATGATTTTTACTTGCTGCCATCACTCAGACAAGATTACTACGCGTATCCAGGAGAATATTTCGACCATGAGTCGGGTAACACGTATTTCAGTTCTACTGTCACATTATGGCGTAGATTTCCACCTCCTTTCATATCTTATGATCAAGTAACAAGACAATTTTACGCTAATTTCAAAATTACACCACAGGAATGAACTCGGGCATGTTTAATTTGTCATGTTTCAGTTCAAAGCCACGTTCGGATCATTTTTGGATAAATCTGGGAAACCATACTCACATGTTGTATCAAGATACCCGAGAGGTTACAGACCACTGAAACACGTTATCCTCAGTGGAATAGCACTCGTATGAGTTGACTGCTGATACCTAAATTTTTGTATTTAATTTGTGCGAAATATTTAGGTTCTTATGTAAGCTATTTACATGCATTTGACTAAGAAAATTAAGAAAAGATCGTAATGATGGAAAAATTTTTGTGCATCGAATAAAGAAATTTGGTATTATAGGGAAAGTATATCCATTTTCTCATGTCTATTCCACGAAATTCGCACTTTTTTGCCTAGGTACATGAGATGGTGTGACAAAGTTACTATTTATGAATTTTTGTCCAAAATTATCAGTTTTTCAACTGAATGCTATTCATGAAGTAATTTTCAATATTGAACTCTTCTGGAGCATTATACTCCAGTCCAATCGACATCATTTTGATGTACCTATATCTATAGGTTGTATGTAGGAGTATCAATGCTAAGAAATCTTACAAATGAGTAGATGTAGGTACCTATTATTACCCAACCACAGTCATACCTATGAAATAGACATCTTTTTGATTTCAAGGTAAGAGGTTAGTAACCTATTAAATTCACATGTCACCCGAAGTCATTATCGCCAACAAAGTAGGTATACGTGTACGCGGATTTTTATGCATAGGTACGGTTTTAAAAACTTGCAAAATTAAAACCAACTATGTATGTAGATAACTCGAAATGAAAATAATAAAAATGAAAAAGAAAAAGAACATTTGACATTAAACTACGTAGGAATTTAAAGATATTGCACAACAATCAGCCCTTGAACGTCAGCAATTTAGCCAAAAATTATGTAAAAAAAGAAGAAAGGAAAATGGTAGAATTATTAATATTTTTAATGTGATACAAAGAACGCATGCATAGCCTTAACTACTTACATTTAAATCATTACAAAATGTATTTTTCAAACTTGATAAAATCGATCAGATTGCTAATTTTCGCCGTGGATTTTTCGTTGGTTCAGTTCAGATCTCTTTCAGGTAAATTAATGAGACACGAGTATATTTATTCATAGCTATAATGAATCCACAAAATTCACAACATTTCATTTCCAGCTGAAAAGTCTCAATTATTCCTTGGTAAGTACCCGATTCCGTCCAACGTTGAATTTCCACTGGACATTAATACCAGCGAAGTAAAGCATATGACTTTGTCACCTCTAATTATCACATCTTTGATAGCTGAGCAATCCTTAGTAAAAAATACGGGGCATGCGAGTAAGAAAATCAGATGATTATCTTCGTGTACTTATATCTACATATTTTTAGAGGGAGAAAAATAAGCACATCCTGGAAATTCATCAATTTTATTCAATTTCTATGAGTAAATTTTTCAGTTGAAGTTGTAAAAACAAAGAATAATTTTGCGGTAACGGTAACTGGAGGTCCACTTAAGAAAGACATCTATGAATTTCACTTGACGAGATTTTATTGGACTGGAAATACAAGTGGACCTGCAGCCACTTTAGTGGATGGTGCTAATGAGTAAAACTGTAAACGAATTTGTGATATTCCATACTTACCTACCTATTTCGAGATTTGAAATCATACCTACTGACATGAAACAGAATGTGACGTTTAATTCGTGAATTTTATAGAGTTCCAATAGAAGCTTTAGCTTTATGGTACAATTTAAAATATGGTTCATTCGAAAATTCAACTCAGTATAGAGATGGTGTGGCTGCACTTTCGTTTCCAGTCAAGATAGTGAGAATCTTACACCTACCTAATTCATGAATACCACGAAGCTCATCGCACCACTCACATAATTGAATAAAATGTCTATGATTTTAGGTTAAGGGCTCGCTTATTCCCAGTACAACTGAAATATCATTTATTCCTTTTGCGAAAAAATTGAAACAAGTTCAAAAACCTGGCTCAGTCGTACCGGTTTTGCTTCTCGAGCATTTTATCTGGTTTGATGGACAGGCGCTATTACTAAACACCCCTTATTTCTCGTATCCGGGCTCTTACACGGATCAAAAAACTTCTAAAACGTATTATTGTACCATACACATCGTATTTCAACCACAAATTAATTATATTACGGAAGAACAAGTACCTACCTACCTAACAGGATTAATATTGACCTGTTTTTAATGGTAACGTTTTGATACAAATTTTAAAATTTGTTGTGTTGAAATTTCAGTTCTATGAATATATCGTACCTCTCAAGAACTCTGAAGGAGGCCAACTAACCAACGCAGTTCAGAGTCATCCTCAAGGCGACACTCCTGTTATACAAGCTGAAGGACAAATACAAATTTTCATTCCCTTTGGTGGAGGACTTACTGATGTATCTTTATTACACGAAGAAATAAAATCAATTTCTTTACCGAGTTTATAGATTAGGCTACCTATATAATATCGAACTTTTAAACCACGTGTGTAGAAATGTTCACCAATAAAACCATATTTGTTGATTATCAATTACTTAGTTATTGAATAGAATGCAAAGATGCCAGGATATGTAGATGTACTAGGGTGCATCGAGAATAAAAAAAAAATAACGGAGGAATTTGACCAAATTTGATGAACCCATGTAAAAAAATACTACTACCTAGTACAAAAAATCACTAGTAGTGATTTCGTCATTTTTACCACTAGTAAATTCATTTTCAAAAAAATCATAGGTTTTTTGTTCTATGTAGCACTTACCCAACCTGTTTTGAAAAAAACATGGTATTTGAGATTCAGCGTCAACTTGGGCTATTGGAATCAAAATCCAAGATCATTTTTAGGATTCTTGTGTTCTACTGAGCGGTTGAAAATTTAAAAACTATACATGTTACCGTTAAAGTATTTACTCCAGGTAATGTATGAAATAACTAGTTATTTCATACATTAACGAAAAAGTGTGAAATCGGATTTTTTTCTACACTTTACCTAGTTATTTCACACATACACGAGGTGTGTTTAGTTAAAGTGTAAATTCAATGAATGAACTGCGATAAAGTAAGAAATGAATGTTAATTCAAAGCTAGAACATACATATATGAGGGGTCATTCCACGTCAATTCGACCAAGAAGTGGTAAGGGGGGGATCGGCGATTTTTTTTTGAAATTTTTCCTGTGGAAAGACCTTCCAAAGGGATAACCAATGGGACAATGGCAGAAATCGCAGCCCTCTGGCCCTTTTTTAAAGGCTGCTAGGGGTTGTCAAAGTTTTCAGTGAACTTGAAATATCATCCATTTCAGCAGTGGATTACTCGATAACCGCGATAAGTTACCTTGCCACTTTTTTTAAATTGAAAAATTAGTTTGAAAAGTTTCAAAACGTAATTTTCATATCATTCCGGCTCTCAGAAAATCTGAAAAAAAATATTATGGACAACTTTTTATGTTGAACAGCATATTAAAAAAATGGGATGGTATTAATTATGTCGTAAAGTCGATTTAAATAAATTGAAAGTTTGAGAAAAAATGCGATTTTTGATTTAAAACACGAAAAAAAGTTTTGACTGGTGAAGATGACCCATTTGACCCCTACTTTTACATATCCGTTGAAAAAGTTGAAAAAATAAACGTTGCCAATGTTAATAGGTAAAGGATGAACCAAAACTAAGGAGTCCAATAATTGGAAAAGAAAAAACTCTCTCCTTATTTTTAATGCTTTTTATTGCAAAGATCTTTTCAAAAAGTACAACTTTTCATCATCAGGCAAGAGCACCTCTTGCCTGATGATGAATAAATAATTTTTTTTCAATTTTTGGAAGCTTTTTTTGTCACCAATGTTTTTTATCATGCTCAAAACTATATTTTTGTAATAAAATAATTTTTAACCGCTCATTTCATGTTTTAACTGAACACACCTAGCTATTTCATGGAATAACTAGATTTTTCATACATTACCTAGGTGAACTGTGAACAATTTACTAGAATTAAATACTTTTTCGTTAATGTATGAAATAACTAGGAAATAACTAGTTATTTCATACATTACCTGGAGTAAATACTTTAACGGTAACATACATACTTACCTATACTTATTATTTAACATTGGTGTTTTGAAAATGTCTTCCTCTTCTTCGTAAATATTTCGCATTAATTAAGCCAAAACATCAGAAAATGTCATTTCGAAAACTAAAGAAATATTTTGGAACGGCGTGGTGCCAATTTTTTGATTATTGCCTATTTCAGAAAATCAAAGGAGGGAAAAATAGACAAAAAATCATCAAATTTTTTCGGGTTTTTAAACTATTTTTCCAGTTTTAGAAATAATATCTCTAAATGGTTCGGCATAATTATAGCGAAATATTCGAGAAGAAAAAAATTTCAAAACACCTATTCCCCCCTCCCTCGAAAAAGTGATTTGCAAATTTTCAACCACTTAGTAGAACCCTAAAACTGCAGGTCTTGGCTTTTGAAGGCAGCAGTCCAAGACTGACACAGAATCTTAAATACCAGCTTTTGGAATAGGGTCACTTTTCCCAAAACAGGTTGTGTAAGGGTCAGAGAATAAAAAAGAAGATTTCACCCAAAAATGTTACCCCTCTAGGAACACCTTTTGAGCTGAAATTGTCCATGAATGACTTACACTCAACTAAATTTGATCAAAACCCTCCGACATTTTTTATTTCGTGATCTATCTCTAAAGTGCATACATATACCTACCTTACTGAGCTGATATATTTCAAATCGAAGGAAACCAAGCTGGATCAAAACAACATACTCAAATCCCACTGTAGATTAGATAATATACTTAACCCAAATTTCAAGTGGCACCGTTCATTCTCATTTTCAAATTGGTAAATTTTTGGAAATTTTAAAACTTTGAAAAAGCTGCTACAGGTGCATGGCATTTACATTGAATTTTCAACTTCATGATCCATTGCTATAGTGCTTACTTTTTCATTTCAACTCGCCCAACTCAGGAATAATAATTACTTTTGAATCATTCTGTAGCCTCCAGCGAGCTATTAATTTTTTTCCAGGAATTTGAAATTGCTTGAGAAGGTGCAAAAATAATTTTTAGTATCTACAACTTGGACATTTCTTTGAATTAAAACATTGGGTAACCTCTAAGCTGTTCCTCCAGGAATTTTTATATAGCGACCTAAAACGGTCGAGAAAGCCTCAAATAAGCACCAACCAAAATATTTACAAGGTCCAAAGTTCGTTTTTTAGATCTTCCAGAACGTTTTTTGGTCATTTCTTAATGAGGTGGTTGAAATCAGGTAATTATTAACAAAACTTTTCTTATCCGCAAATTCTTTAAACGTCCTGTAAATATACCTTTCCTCCTACTTACCTACAAAATTTGAGCTGATACATATTTAACTCGTCCTTCCAACAATAATAATGAAATACCAGCCACCAGCCTACACCATTACTGAGCACGAAACTACCTAATTGAGCTATACATTACCACAATAAAACTAGGTACTGAACGTATCAGTTTTGTTGTTAGCTAATATCTTTGGTTGATAATTGAAGCAGTATCTGCATTTGAGAAATGATAAATCTAGGTACCAGGCTATACATTTTTGTCAAAGTTATCAATTTTTCAAATTTACGAAGTGTTCTACACGACTTCAAAATTCTGAGGTAGGTTCCTACCTACTTAACCAGGTACCTACTGTACTCAAAGATGAGGACGTTTGATTCGAGATGTTTTGATACAAGGGTATCCGAATTAAGACCTCTTCAGTGTAGGTAAATAGGTTTATCTACCAATACTATGCAACGGTTACAGTTGTATTAATTACTTATAGTAGATCATTATTCAACTTTTAATGTAGGTAGGTAAGAGGTTGGCCACCTCTGAAATTACGCAATTATGAGTTATAATAAGTATATCGCCAACACTGCCATATTTTTTTTTTTTTGTTTTTCGTAACTTTTATATGTTTAGTTTTATGTGATAATTCAAAACAAAAAGCGAATTTAAAAAAATTACAACACAAAAAAGATATCTTATTACACAACCTAGTTAGCTCATGAAATATATCAGCAGCATTACAGTGAAAAAAAAACTCGAGCCATAGATACTCATATTTTGTGTACTGCTGATGCAGGATCAAATTCATATTGTTTGTCACAAAAATGATTTTCATAAAAGCGATGAAGTCGCTCGTGTTACTATTTGCTTTAGATTTTTCATTGGTTCAGTCAGGATCCGATTCAGGTAAATAAGTATATCAATATCTACATGTAGAATTACTTATTTTTCTACTAGGTATACCATATCTGTGTATGGAAACCATAAAACTTGAGAAATTATGTTTAACTTACATCAGAAAGTTCCCATTTGTTCATTGGCAAATATCGAATTCCTTCTGAAACCAAAGGTCCCCTGAATATCGAGACTAGTAAAGTGAAAAAAGCCAACGATTTATCCCCTATACATTTCACAGCTCCAATATTCGAGAGTACAAAAGTGAAGAATACCGGGAAGGCAGGTCAGTATTCATTCAATGATGACATTTTTGAGAAAGGAAAAATACCGATAGGTACAATTCACAGCCCTGTACATTTTCTAATTCAGTTCTGATGTACGTGTTCTAGTTGAAGTCTTTAATACTGAAGTAAATTCTGCCACAACAGTGACTGGAGGTCCCCTTCTAAAGGACGTTTACAAGTTCTACGTTACCATATTTCGTTTATCTGGTAATTCAAGTGGACCTGCAGCCACCACAGTGGACGATGTAAACGGGTAAATGTAACAATGTGTAAATGTTTCATCAAACATTGAAAATCATGCACATATCTCGTGCCTATAGTACATCTAGGATGCCTACGTGAAACAAAACACTTTTTAATTATTGTTTTTCTTTAAAAATAGAGTTCCAATAGAAGCTTTAGCTTTATGGTACAATTTAAAATATGATTCATTTGAAAATTCAAAACATTATAGAGATGGAATGGCTGCAATTTCTTTTCCAGTTACTGTAGTAAGTACCTGCCTATTTTATCCAATCTAAGTCTTTCTAGAACACAGTAAAGTTAGGTAGTTGCATTTACTTCGCCTATCACTTAACTGCGAGTTTAAATTCAGGGTCCACTTCCAAGCTTGACGTTTCTCCCATTTGCACGAAAGCTGGAAAAAATTCGCGAATCCAATTCATCTGTATCTGCTTTTCTCTTCGAGCATTTCATTTGGTTTGATGGATATCTGTTGCCTCCCACTCCTTATTACGCTTATCCCGGCTCTTATACGGATCCAGAAACTTCCAAAAAATATTATTGTACCACAAACATAATATTTCAACCACACATTAATACTATTTCAAACGAACAAGTAATATTGTACATAAAACAGTCTTTATTGATGCTCATGAAAACTATACGCGATCTTATACAGCTATATGTTCAAAATTGTAGTTTGAAAAATATATTCAATCACTCAAGAATTCGAAAGGAGACCGTTTAACAAATCCACTACAGAGTCAACCTCAAGGTGATATACCAGTTATAGAAGCTGTTGGACAAATACAAGTTTTCATTCCTTTTGGAAAACGACTTACTGATTTATCTCTATTGTAGATAATGTGAAAATGAACTTAAATATCCGATTTCTTCAGTCAGTTTATAAGCTCTTGATGAGTGGCTATATGCATGTTTATTTTTTAGATTTTCGAGTATCTACAAGGTACCTCACCCATATGATCATTTTAACTAAGGAATCCTTAATCCCAAAATCATGAAACCCATGGTTGAGCTACATTATAAAAATAAAGTGATTATTTCAAAAAAGTAGAAATGCAAAAAATAAGGAAATTTTTCATTTTAGAAACTGATTCATTTGAATCGCAGGAAAATGCGTTCCTACTCGTAGTTAGGTATTTATTTGAATAGGTACAGTGCGTTCAAAGACAATGGAAGCTAAAATTCCAACTCCAAAAAAAATCGGTGGGGTCATATTGGTTTGAATCACAGAAGCAGAGAGAAAACTGGTGGGTACTTGATTTGACAAAGGAACCACTCGTGGTTTTCACCTTCGATTTGAATGGGACCTTGAATTTTGAAAAGATGTTTTGAAATTCTCATACCCAAAATTTCAGCTACCCAAATTAATTTTTTGATTTATAATCAATTTTTGGAAATCCAAATCTAAATCCAAATCCAAAATTAATGATTTTCAGAGATTTGTGCATACTTAATAATTTTTTTCCCAAGAAATGTTAAGTATAGTTTTGAAAAACAAAAAACATCAACTTAGTTGAACCAGATTTCATCTTTTTAAGGCATTCTAGAACCTCCAGTGGCATTTTTTATTCCTCCAGAATTTGTGAAAATATTCCCAGTCTGACAATTCAAGTGTGTTTTTTTTGAACAGTTTTTATGATTAGCTAATCTCATTTTCCACAAGTAGATAGGTAATATGGGTCAAAAAACCCATCGAATGGTCGGCCTTGGAATTAGCTCAGATGTGGATAAACTAGTTAAACAGAATTAGAAAAACCACAACTCGATTTTTAGCTCCTCAAATTGATTTAGAATTTTAAAAATTGCAGAGAAATTGAAAATGACGTTAGCTCTAGAATTGTCCGAAATTGAAAACTTCAATTTGAGGGGAGTTGATATTGGTTTCAGGATAAATTTTCACTCAATAAATTCTTGCATATTTTTAATGAGCATAAATCACCAAACCATATCTTGATTTGATCAAATTTTAATTTGGCATGAAGTGATCAGAATCGTATGTATAATTTTTATTTTGGTAGATTACCTACGCATAAATAAGACTTTTAATTGCATTAAGTAAGTACTTATAGTGATGTCATGCATCTAGTGCCTTATCACTTCCGTGTATTTTTTTTTTCGTGTACAGTTCCACATGAGATAGCCTAGGTAGGTAGATAGTTTGAAATAAAAAATTAAAATAGAAAAAAAAATTATGCAACTAAATGCAATTCGATAAAAATAGTCAGTTCCCTCAAAAAAAAAACACGAATTAGGTAAACGATAATAATTTAAAATTTTGAGCCACTTGTGCGCTGACGTTATGTGAGAATATCTCTCATAATGCATTGTCAATCACAAAACGACTTTCTTCAAATGATGCGGTTTTTGCTGCTGATTTTTATTGCGAATTTTTTATCAATTCAATTAAGATTAGGCTCAGGTAAATTAATGTTCTTATCTATAATTATAGCTCTATTATTTTGAGTGAAAAAACTGAGAAGTTTACAAAATCTCATTTTTGCAGCTGGAAAATCCGAATTATTTGTTAACAGATATCATATTCCATCCAAAACTCAAGGCCCATTAAACATCAACACCAGTAAAGTGAAAAATATTGCTTTATCACCTTTCCGTGTCACAGCGTTATTGGGTGAAAGTACAAAAGTGATGAATACAGGGAATGCCAGTAAGTTCAAATTTATTAGTTTTTATGAAAGAGTAGGTATGGTATGTAATGACTTAATATTTGACCAGCAAATAGAAAAACAAACGAACAAAAATAACATTACTACGTAGGTAGGTATTAGGGCTGTGTACTTATCCATTTTCTTTCTAATTTAATCTAAGTACCTCCCAATCTTTCATTTTCAAGTTGAAGTGGTCAATACTGAAAAAAATTCAGGAACAACAGTAACCGGAGGTCCTCTTCAAAACGACATTTACGAATTCCATCTCACCAGGTTTTATTGGTCTAGTAATACCAGTGGACCTGTGGCCACCCTCGTGGATGGTGCAGATGGGTAACTTTGAAAACTCGTGCAGATTGAATTCAAACTAAGAATAATCACGTAAGTGTGAACTATCTATTTGTCATTGGTGATTTTTATAGAGTTCCAATAGAGGCCGTCCATTATTGGTTCAATCGAAAATATGGCTCTTTTGAGAATTCAAAAAATTATAGAGATGGTATGGTTGCATTTTCATTTCCAGTCAAAGTTGTAAGTTACCTATTTATTTACGTTTGAAATGAAGCTGTAGGTACCTACTTGTGAATAAACTAAGAGCTTAATTTCAGGGTCCAGTTCCTAGCCTCACATTTCTTCCTTTTTCACGAAAATTAAAACAAGTTCGAGAATCGAATTCATCTGTATCTGCCTATCTTTTTGAGCATTTCGTCTGGTTTGATGGATATCTGTTACCCAACACTCCCTATTTTTCTTACCCAAGCTCCTATACAGATTATAAAACATCCAAAAAATATTATTGCACTACGGCTGTTATATTTCGTCCAAAACCCAACTTTATTTCAATAACACAAGTAATAAGTTTACCTAATCAGCCTATTTGTTTTCATGTTCGAAACAGCCTTCTATTGATTAATGCAAATTTTGTGACCTTCCTTTTTCTTGCAATTATCTATAGTTCTGTGAATATTTTCTAACTCTGAAGAACTCTAAAGGAGGCCGATTGACAAATGCGGTACGAAGTCATCCTCAAGGCGACATACCAGTTATACAAGCTGAAGGGCAAACACAAATTTTCATTCCTTATGGGAAACGACTTCTTGATTTATCTCAACTATAGCTGCTTATCTTGGATCTGTTCACAAATTACTTTTTTGACATTCACTGTGACTATCATTAATTTTTGTCATAATTAGGTAGGTACTTGATAACTATCTACCAGTCGTATGAAAGAATCATTTTGTCATAGAAAAAATAAAGAAGTAACTTGCGTTTATCACCCTCAACAATCTTAAAACTTATCGATATAATTAAAATGGATCTTAAAGTGAACATTTTTTCATTGCCTTTTGCATCCAGTTTTCTGTTAGAAGGCAATTTTTCTGTACACCAAAAATGCTTTCTGAAATTCACCAATTGAATACTTCACTGTACAGATTTGTTCCTAAATCTTATGATCTGAAAAAATGTCGTAGTCAATAAATTTTTATGTGCATTGTGCATGTTTTCAAAAATTTCAAGTGCTTACCTTTTTTTGACGTAGGTAACCGGAAATTTGACATAATTTTATGGAAGTAACACGCCGTAGAACAACGATGTTGAACTAAGTAAATCACTAAAACGTGCATGGTTTATTGGAAAATTTTCTTGGTACGAACCGAAAATGCAGCAAATTCGACTTTCTAATCATAATAATTTGTTTTTTTTATCGCATTTTATGGAACCTGTCACGTTTTTACAAACAAAATATCGTTATTTTATTTTATTTTTTCAAACAGCGATACCTATCTACGTTGTTTCAACAAAAACATTTTACTTTAAAATGAATGCATCAATTAAGTGAACACTTAGTATACGAATGTTACTAGTTTAATACATACTTATTGTTAGGGGTACCTATACCAATTGAAGTGTTTTTTTAAAAAAATTGATGAAATGCATTTTTCAAACGCATTTATTCTTCAGCTGTGTGTATTAATAATTGGCGTCAGTAATGTGCCTTTTGTTTACCCAACATCTAAATCAGGTAATAAAAGTCTACCTAGAACAGATAGGTACCTACATCTGATCTGAATTTCCTCACGAGTTGATTTGTTACCAGATAATTCTCAATTATTTTTGGGCAAATATCCGATTCCTAAAAGAACGCCGGATCCGATAAATATCAATACAAACCATCTTCCTAGATTTAACAATATGAGCGAAACTATATTAACGATTCATGGATACATAAACACCAAAGTTAAAGTAATTAATACTGGAAAATTGGGTAAGTTAATACAGATTTTACGTGTATGTATTTCTTACTTGCTCATCTTTTTATTACTATGTGTAAAGAAAAATTCAATAGGTAGGTAATGTAAATGGGTAAACTTCAGCAAATAATTTTTTGCACCTAGTTAAAGTGATTCTCGACCAACCAAGTACCAAAACCAGTGTGACTGGAGGTGTCTTGGGACACGATATATATATGTTGAAAAAAATTAAATATAACTGGACAAATAACACCAAAGGATCTTCTGCGATAACACTAAATGGAAAAGGGTGAACTGCTAATTCACTAAATTCATTCCATTCAATGGATAAGTAGGTACTTACAACATGGAACGCCATTGTTTTATTTATGTCGATTTTCCGTCTAGGTTTCCTTTGGAAGACATGGGGATTTTTTATAACCTAAAATACGGTACATTTAGAAACGCTTTAAAAAAACGAGATGGTTTGGCTAAAGTTATATTTCCTATCGAAGTCGTAAGTCGCATTACTATTTTAATGCCATCAGTGATGGGATCATCGTCATTATTTGACAGAAAATTATATTTTTACTGCTCAAAACCAAACCCACGCTACGACAAATTTGGTCGAGTATTAAGACGAATACGACGAGCTCGTTCATCTGCAAAAACTATTCTTCAAACACCAATCATGTTTTTAGCAGGGGATGCGGTTATCCCGAAAGACACAGTTTATTACGCATATCCAGGGTCATATTTGAATGAAAATACAGGCAAAAGATATTACTGCGCAACCGTCATAGTTATCATGTATGATCCTCCACTGTGTATATCGAAGAAACAGGTAAGCATGTAATATTTTTAAGTTGAATAGATTCCTACATAAATACAAGTGCAGCGCGGCGGAGGCTTCCAGTCAAGTGGGACACAGCGACTGTGAAAACCTCGCTGTTCTCTTCTGAATGTAATTTTAAACTATAAAGACATCGAAATGTACCTAACAAAATATCATTTATTATTTTTCATGTTTCAATCTGATTTTGGTTTAAAGTTTGAAGGGACATTCGGATCGCTGAAAAATGCAGCAGGGCGGCCATTGACTAATAAAGCATCACAATTTCCTGCAAGAATGCCAATCGTGCAATCAAGAGGAGTGTTGAATTATAATACACCGTAAGAAGTTTCCACTGTCCTGGTTGAATAAAGTTATTAGTGCTATTAGATATTTAATGGAAAACAGGTAAAACAAATCTGATAAAAGTTCCAAAATGACTCAAAACCGCCAACAATCGATTCGGTAGATGAGGAGGCCAAAATAGAACACATAGACTAATCATCATCTTTTTACCTCAATTTCAACTCCTGTCGATCTTTTCATGGAAAATATGCCATAGGTAGGTTACCTATAAATTTTCAAACAAATTCATCAAAATTCGAAAAATAAAATTCAGTATTGGAAATTTGGCTTCATAAAAGTAGTTTTCAATTTTCATGTCTAGATTTAGAGAACCTATTCTAGAGTTGTATGTACATTCTGCATATTTTGTAGTTTACTATAAACTTAATGAAAATATTATTCTTTGAATGGCAAAATTTTCATTCACATTGAATAATTTATAGATAGGTACTTAAGTATGTACCTACCTGTAACCGGAAACATAAACCTTTCACCATTTAACAACAGTTGGTACCTACCTATGCCTTGCTGTCTACACTCAGCATGTTTTGTGTTCTTACAATATGTAGGTACTAACAAATTTTTATATGTAAGTTCTAAACCTCATATATAAGCTGTTAATAATTTTTGCGAGAAAATATAGACTTCTCGCCTTACTTTTTTTCCCCTTTAAAGACAAAGTTGGAAGTTTTGAAGTTTGAAAATGTCAAACATTTTTGAGTGGGTTGTCTTCTATCGCACATCATTTTGTATTTCCGATTGTAACTTACTTATCTAAACTGAACTTTTCGATAGTTAGGTATAGGTACACTATCTACTCAAAAATTACGGCGTTAACCTTCTGTACATATCTATCTTGATGAAATTTTATGGATATTTGAAAGAGATAATTTCAAGGGCAATGTCCAAAGGCAAATGCCCTGTATTCAGCTGTTCTAGGTTCAGTTTTTTTTACAATATTAAAATTTGTTTGCTGTAATAGATAATTTTTGAAAAGTACCCAAGGTGTCCTATCTTTCGAGTCATTGCTTTGGAATCGAGCCTCGACACAGAACGTGAAGGGCTCTCGGTCTTACAAATACAAGGAAAAAATCAATAATAAAAGTAAGCAGTCAAGTGTTTTTTTCTCAATAAATTCTGCAATTTTTGTTTTAAAATTAACTAGGTACCGAGATAGGTACGCTTCTCTGAAGTTGACTTTACTCCACATTACCCCAGCTCCTCCACTCTACAAAGTTGTTTTGAAATATTCCACTGCTTGAAAATAATACATATGTACAAATAAGTAGGTACCTAGTACCTACCTATTCTAAAAAGGCTCTACCAGTTCTCATCCTGAATATTTGGATTAGCTGGTGGTGGACAAAACTATGTATTTATAAATGAGCATTGAATTATTTTCTGAATTGAGATATTTTTGAAGAAGAAGTTGAGGTGATGAATTGGAGGTTTAAATGTTATGGAAACGGAACAAAAAAAAACACTGCGACGGAACAAACAAAATAAAACAACGAACATTTTTTTTCTGTTCTTTGTCGCGAATCCTTTTAAAAACTGCGATGACGAATTTTTCATGTTTTTAAAAAAGGTCAAATACCTACTCGACTATCTCAAATATGACCGGAAGTTCACAACAATATCAGTATATCACGTATAGTTGGAACACCCTGTGTAAAAATTCAAACTAAATCGTGGTAGGCGTGCTGGGCTTCAAGTATCATGTGATTTTCCACGTAAAATATCAAACAAATATAGATGGAAAATTTTTGTTTCAGCTGGTCATAAATAATTTTTTATCACATCTTATAAAACCTGTCATGTTTTTCAAAACGGTACAGATAGGTTCATTTTCTTTTGCAGTATGTACCTATATGATTTGAAGAGGGGCTGTCTACATTGTTTTTACAATTCAGCAAAAATATTCACAAAAGAAAGTGTTTGATGTATTCAACTGAATGGAGCACAAATGTTATTTTTTAATAGCAAAAGCTCTATTTTTAAATAATTTTGGTAAAATTTCATAAAAATTGGGAGATACTCGTACCATAATAAATACTGAAATGCATTTTCCAAGTGTATTTTTTCTACAATTATGTGTATTGATTGGGGCCAGTAATCTTCCATCAGCTTATTCGAAGTCTAAATCAGGTAATATACCCGGTAAACACGCCGAACGCGAATCGCCGGCGGAAATCGCGGTCGCGAAAATCGCGTTCGATTCGCCGGCGAATAGAAGGCAGAAATCGCAGTGAAAAAAATGAAAAATCTCGTTGCAAAAATCGTAGGCGTATCGCGGGCGAATAGACGGCGGAAATCGCAGTGAAAAAAATGAAAAAACTCGTTGCGAAAATCGTAGGCGTATCGCCGGCGGATTCAGCAGTGATATTTTCAACGCGATACTCGCGTTCTATCTGCCGGCGAATCGAACGCGACAATCGCGCTGAAAAAATTTGAAAAAAACACTGCTGAATCCGCCGGCGATACGCCTACGAATTTCGCAACGATCTTTTTCATTTTTTTCAGCGCGATTTCCGCGGTCTATTCGTCGGCGAATAGAAGGCGAATTTAGTAGAGTTCTTTTACAATATTTTTCATGCGATTTTCGCATTTGTTTCGCGTTCAATCGAGTGAGCATTCAGATGTTCTTACGCAAGCATGCAATAACGAGCAGAATGTTGTGTTTTTTTATCTTTTCGTTCGTGTTTATTTCAAATTGGTTTTCTGGTGTTGAATTTTGATTAATTTTTTTGGAGTGATAACGAACAATTTTTTTTCGTGGTGTGTACATAGAATAAATTTTTTGGCGATGAGTCAGATTGGAATTTTTTTGTGATTATTTCTAATGAATTTTTTTTTTAGCAATTTTTGACACTTTTTTGTGATTTTTAAAATAAATTTTTCACTGTATTGATTCAAATTTAATTTTTTTTATTCAGCTTGGAATTTTTCATGGTGATTTTGAACTGTTTTTTAGTGATGAATTCTGATAAATTTTTGATGATTTCAAATGGATTTTGTATGGTGACTTAGAATATATTATTCTAAATCTCCATAATTCAATTTTTGTGTTTTTGGTTATTTTAATAAATTACAATTGATGTTGTTGCATTCTTGTGTGAAGTGATTTACCCAAGTATAGGTACTTCATCGTTTTTTCTTTTGTTATTTCCTAGTTTGTCTTCCTACATCAGAATCAGAAAGCATTCTTCACTTAATTTACTCGTTATTTATTTTGTTTTCTTGATTTTTAATTATGTAAACAAGTAAATTACTCGTAAAATTAATTGAAGAATACGTTCTGATTCTAATGTGGGAGAAAAAACTAGGAAAAAACCAAAGCAAAACATCATTGCGATTATCGCCTTGGAATCGCCTTCGAATCGCGTTCTATTTCAACAGCGATATCGCTGCGATTCCCGCCGGCGTATCGCCTTCGGATTTCGCTGCGGAAAAAGCGGACATTTTCGCCGGCGATTCGAACGCGATTCCCGCCGGCGATACGCCGGCTGCCAATACGATGATCGCCTTCTATTCGCTGGCGTATCGCGTACTATGTGTTTACCGGGATATGTACTTACGTTTTAAAATAAGTAGGTATTCAAATACCTACACATCTAATTTGATTAATATGTGTTTTCTCAATGAGCTGGTTTGTTCTATGTATAAGATAATTCCCAATTATTTCTGGGTAAATATCCAATTCCAAAGAAAACACCGGATCCCATAAACATTAATACGAAGAACATTAAAAAATTTGACAATCTGAGCAATAGCACACTTACAATTCATGGATACATAAATACCAGAGTGAAAGTAATTAATACTGGAAAATTAGGTTAGTTAATTCTTAATATACCTACCTACTTAATTCATATTTATTCAAACATCACCTAAGTACCTATGCAATAGGTTGATCGTAGATCTTAAAAAATAATTCATCGCGTGTAGTTAAAGTGATCCTGAACCAACCAAGTACCAAAACTAGTGTCACCGGAGGAGTTTTAGGAAATGATAGATATCAGCTCAAAAAAATTAAATATTACTGGACCAACAATACAAAAGGAACGGCTGCAACAACAATCGATGGAAAAGGGTGAACCTAAAATTCGCAGATTCATTCCATTTTGAAGGCATCGATCATGGAGGAAAAGTACCTCTTTTCATTTCATGTTGAATTTATTTTGCAGATTCCCCTTGGAAGATATGGGGATATTTTTTAACCAGAAATATGGCACATTTAAAAATGCCTTGAATTATCGAGATGGTCTGGCCGAAGTTATATTCCCCATCGAAGTCGTAAGCCTTGTCACAATTTCTCAAGTCAGTGACGAAATTACATGCTTCTGATAGAAATTTTTGTTGCATTCTTTCAGTGCTCAAAACCGAATCTATACTATAAAAAATTTGTCAAAAAATTAAAACGAATACGACAAGCTGGTTCATTTGCAAAAACCACACTGCAAAAAGCAATCCAGTTTTTAGCTGGAGATGGAGTTATTTCAAGAAATACGATTTACTATGCATATCCAGGGTCATACCGGGATGAGAACACCGGAAAAATATATTATTGCGCTACTGTCATAATTATTACGTATGACCCTCCATTATGCATATCAAAAAAACAGGTAGGTACATATGTATGAACTCGAATAAATAGGTATACTTTACTATAACTTAAGCATAAGTACTTGAGACGAAGACCAAAAAACACATCAATGATTTCAAAATAGCCATTATTTCGAATTAATTTGTGGCTAACTGGCTATGATCACTCTCAAATATTATGGTTTCATTTCATTTACATATTAATACAAGTAGGAATGAAATGGACCTCTTAATATCTTCCTACTTCCTAGAATGGGTTATTGAATTAGATACATACCTAGGTACACATTGAAGTACCTAGATGGATTTGTACCTTATCATTATTCTCCTGTTAACTGGTACATTTGATTTTGATTAAAAGTTCAAACGGACGTTTGGATCATTCAAAAATGCCGCAGGTCAACCGCTCACTAATACAGCATCGCAGTTTCCTGCAAAAATGCCTATCGTGCAGGCAATAGGAGTATCAAATTATAATTATCCATAAGAAACATTCATGAGTGTCTATTGGGCGATCCTGTCATCATTTCATTCAATCAAAACGGCACTTTGTATGGATCTAGATCTACACACCTACCTACCTATCTAGTTTTCAGCTCAATGTAAATTTCATCAAATGATAGTTTGCGAATTTAAAAAAATATATATTTCTAGTTTTTTTTTTCATTCTTTATTGCACTTATATTTACTAATAAGCAATGGTATCACCTACATATACCCCTATACTTACCAACTCAGTTTAAATGCATAGACTTGCTTCGTTAATTTGGATCATTCGAAAATTGTTCTGGACTGCCATTAACCAAAACGCAGTCCCGATTTCCTGTTGATAGGCTGGTTATACAGTCAAGAGGAGTAATCCGTATTACGACTCCTTGAAGGAGTAGGTATGAGTGCTGAGTAGACCTGCTACCTACCTACTTATTAAGTATTGATCTCAATACAAGCAAAAAGTATTCCTGAAGTAGATATAGTTTATCTTAATTTTGCAACATAACATGAAACATATTTTAATATCTAAACCAGATCCTTAAATCTTTGCTTCTTTATAGCCTAATCATTAATCCTATTTTAGTGGATTTTCAAAAAATTATTTTTGATGTAATCTTTTAATGAGGGTTGGTGAAATAATCGTGATAGGTATCCTTAAATAAAATCAAGTGTTTGGCCCAATCTCAAATAATTTCAAACTTGGCAGTCACGACCCAGGAGGGAAAGATCATATCTGATCAAATCGAAATAACCCATATTCAAAGCTCTGAGCATGCGCTAATTTGAACAAATAGTTATAAACCAGAATAAACCTCAAATCTTGAACTTGAGAATTTTCTGTTCTCTCATGACACCGACTTCTCTTGAAATGGCTCCAGAAATGGTCTGCTTGCACATATATGTAGGCAGGCAACCTTCCTATATACCTAATTATAATGTATGTAATTTCACTCAACCATATGCACTTGACTTGCTGATAAACATTTTTCATTCGCTTTTTAAACTGGCTATAAATTAATTTTTATCGCGTTTCAAAAATAATTTCACAATTTTGAGGGTAACGCTTGAAAACATTTTACCAAAAAATTCTTTCTCATTGTCATTTATTATTTTTTCATTATGAAGTTGAATTTGTGAGCAATTCAAGGGAAACGCTGATTCTAAAGTGTTACCAATCTAAGGATGTACTTCCCCAAAATATATTTTTTATTGTGCTTATCATGTTGTGGCGAATTAACATTGGCTCGTCTGAGATTTCATCCAGATAATCCAGGCAAGTGATGAAACAATTTGCTAAACTGGATAGGTAGGTAATCTAATTGATTAATTTTCTCTCCTCTCAGACGCTTCTCAATTATTCTTGGGTAGATTTCCAATAACATCGAAGCAAACTAACGACCCAATAAATATCAAGAGCGAAAGTGCTACAAATGTTGGTCTTGGTGGTTTGAAGCCGTTCAGTTTGCATGCAAGTTTCTCAGACAATGTTAAAGTGCAAAATAACGGAAATATAGGCAAGTTTACTTTTAAAATAAAAAAACTACATCAAACGACAGTTTAAAAAAATCCATCTCTTATACAGTTAAAGTAGTACTTCAAGAACCATTTACCACTTCTGGCGTCACGGGCGGTGTTCTTGGGGATGACATTTACCTGTTCGAAGAAATAAAATATCTTTGGACTGACGATATGGAAGGAACTGCTGCAACAACAGTTGACGGAATAGGGTAAGTAAGTACAACATATGAGTAGATTTTTTTTTTCTAAAAAGCTCAATAAGCTCATCTTCGAGCTCATTCCAAGAATAGGGAGGTGCTTACTGTATCCATAACATCCTTGTAAATTGGTGTATTTAACAGGTATCCTTTGGAAAACATAGCCATCTTTTTCAACAAAAAATATGGTTCATTTGAGAACGCCTTGAATCATCGAGATGGATTGGTAGAAGTCGATTTCCGTATCGGAATTGTAATTTCATTGACAATTTTTAAATAGTCGATGAGAAGATTAGATAAGTAGACAGACGTTCAGTAAATTCATGACATGTTTCAGTGCTCCATTCCAAATTTACTGTTTGAAAACTACGCACCGATACTAAAACAAGTTCAAAAAGCTGGATCAATTGCCTACACAACTCTGGGCACGGCGATTGAATGGTTTGCTGCTATTAGTTTAATCCTTCCTATCGACAGTTATTACAGTTATCCAGGATCATACTTCAATAAAACACAGAATAAAAGATACTACAGTGCTACTGTTATAATTTTCCCACATGCCCTTGGAATGTGTTTAACCCCTCATCAGGTACCTACCATACATATATTTTCAGTTTGGATATTTTTACGTTTTTTAATCAAAATTATCAATTTAATTCGCTTCCTTTATGTATAATGTACATATTAAATTTTTCAACAACATTAACATGATTTTGATGAACAGTTTAAAGAGACCTTTGGATCATTTAAAAATTCTTCCGGACAACCATTAACCAATACAGAATCTCAGTTTCCCCAAAAAATGCCAGTTGTGCGAGCAAGAGGAATACTGAATTTAAACACTCCTTAAATTACATCATGCCTAAAACATACTGAAAAATGAAATTAGTATTACCTATTATTTTATTGGTCAATGTTTTAATTTTATTCAGTTCTTCAATTTTTTTTGCTCTGGTTATCTAGGTTGGTGATTTAGAACTCAAAATATCAAAAAATTTGTTTTAGTTCTTAATAGGTATTTCAATAAAATTTTGAACCCGGTGTTATGTTTTTTTCTCCATTTTTCAGCCCCCCTCCCAAAAAAATGATTCACCTTCATGAGATTTCTCCTGTTCTTGGGTCTTTTTAAAGCAAACTGACTACTTTGAAGTTTGAAATTGACAATTATTAAATCAAAACTTTGCTGAATTGAGTTTGTTCATGTGAATGTAGCTCAGCTCCTTCAATGACATAGCTAGGCACACATTGAAATGGCCTCTGAAATTCGAATAGGTACCTACATAAACTTGAAATGAGTTGCCTATGTCACTGCTGAAAGGCGATTGCTCTCAAACATTGTTGCGGATGCCTTCGTTTTTTTTTTTTTTTTTTTTTTTTTTAGGATTTCAAAGGTCAAACCGCATCTAATAACACATTGACGATTTTAAATTCAATTCTACGTAACTTTTTTGATTATGATGATTTTTTTCACGAGGTAGTGAGGTACGGGCTTGGTTTAGTTTTCTGTGATTTAAGAATTTTTTGAGGGAGAGGGATGGAGTAGGGGACAATTTTTTGGACTGGAATGTAACTTAAAAAGAACAGTTCTAATCAAAAACGTTTGCAGATTTTTGCTTTTTTTTTTGTTTTGATTCTTACGTGCTACTACTTAATAAACGAAGAAACATTGCACATAAGTTCAAATTCAAGTGCAGTATGCACTTTATCATATGACTCGTTGATAAAAAAAAACACGCGCATTTATTCGCTTTCAAAACAAGCTATTACATATTTAATTTTTATCGTGTTTCAAAAAAAATGTCACTATTTTCGGGGAAATGCGTAAAAATATCACACCAAAAATTTTTGACAGGTTAGGTACCTTATACCGTTATTTTCCACGTGAAGTTCAATCCGTGAAAATTTCCATTCAGTGGTGAATTTAAAATACCAATAACTAACTAGGTGCACAAAAATGTATCTTGCCAAAATATTTTTGATGTGCGTATTAAGCGGCGTTGCTGTTGGAAACTTACCATTCATCAATAGTTTGAAGTCTAAATTAGGCAAGTGATTTCAATTTTTATTTTGGTATTTTTATTCAATTTCGCAAAAATTGGTCAACCTGAATGAAGCAAAACTAGAGCTGTTTTTTGTGAAGGGGGGGGGGGCTGAAAATTTTTTACGAAAATTTCCGTTTGGAGAAAGTGGAAATAGTATATCTTTTAGGTTTAAACATGACCCAGAAGGCCCTTTGGTTTCTTGGGGCTCATGGCGTTCGCCAGCTTACCTTCATTAAAGGCCAGTCCGCCTCTGTTTGTGTACCTACCTAATTTCATGGCTTTGTGTTTCTCTACATACCTACTGAAGTGTAATTTGATATTTTTTAAGGAAAATCTCGCTTATTTTTGAATAAGTATCCAATGTCAGAGGAGAAAAATCCAGATCCGATAAATCTCAATACTAAAGAGGCTCAAACAGTCGAGACGTTAATACCATTTACTATACATGGAAGAATATTTGAACCAGTGGAAGTCCATAATAATGGGAAATCTGGTAGGTTTATATTTGTAGCCTATTTCAATTTTCACTGAATGCATTTTTCAAACCTCAACAAAGAAATTTCGAAAAGAAATCACGCTTGCATAATCCAAATAATTCTATTATGTTTTTCATAATTAATTTGTGGTAAAAATCAGGCCATTTTTTAAATGTAGTTCCATCTGAAATTTTTTTAATTAGGTAGTAAATTTTTTATCGAGTGGCTATATAGTCACCGACTTACGTAGAAATAATGATCTTGCATTAATAATTACCGGTGGGTATCCGTTTCAGTTGAAGTGATTCTCGATCAACCAATCACCGATTCTTATGTTACTGGAGGTGTTCTTGGAACAGATGTATACTTTTTCAAAAAAAAGATATATCTTTGGACCAACGATACGAAAGGAAATGCTGGCACAACCATTGATGGGCAAAGGTAGATTGATATCAAATTTTTAACTAATTTCAGCACTGGTAGAAGGTAGAAATTTGATTCATAAAGTACAATTGTTTCAGTTTGTATTACATTTTAAATTTACAGTTACCCTTTTGATGATACGGCGATTTTTTATAATAAGAAATGTATAACTTACGAAATTGCACTCGCGCTTAATCTACCCGATTGTTTTGTGAAAGTTATTTTTCTAATCAACACTGTAAGTATACTTAATTGATTTTTGTTTTTATAACTTACGACTCATCAATGGAATACTCGTAAGAAGTCTTTATCTTTATAGTCTAAATCTTAACGAATACTCTATCAACACTTTCTTATCCAGAGTCCACTTCCGAATGTGGTGTTTGAAACGTATTCACCAGTACTCAGAGAAGTGATGAAGGCTGGATCCAAGGCGTATACTTTTTTAGGCAATGCCATCGCGTGGTCTTCTGCGATTATTCCTCCAAATGCTATTTACTACGTTTATCCAGGATCATTCAAGGATGACGCCACTGGCCAAGAAATTGATAATGTACCAGTTATCCTTATACCCCATATACCTATAGAAATGAGTATGAGTGAAAATCAGGTACCTACCTAGACTTACCTACTTGGTAATTATGTGAATGTCTTATTTTTTGACTCCGTTCTGATGTATTTTCATAACTTAAATGTGATTTTGTTGAATAGTACGCAGAAACATTAGGATCATTCAAGGATGCCTCAGGACAACCTTTGACATATGTGGAGTCACAACATCCCACCAATGGGCGTCCAATTTTGAAAGCGGAAAGAGTTGCAAATATTGTAATTCCATAACCAGGAAGTAGGTACATATGTACGTACTAGACTTGTATGTGACATGAAAAATTGGAATTATTTTGAAAATTAATCCTGTTGTAAATAGGTACTTATCTGCCTACAAAATGTCATCATTTTAATAAACTAAGAGCATCTTATTCCTCTTTGCTTTATTTATTAGGTAATGCCGCTTTTATTCAGCTTTTAGGTACAGTCAAACTTGGATAAGTGGAACCCATGTAAGTGGAAAACCTCTATAAGTGGAATAAAATTCGTTTCCCTAGCACTTCCCTATGTAAACCCATGTTAAAGTCACCTCTTTAAATGGAAACAGAACCTATGTAAGTGGAATTTTGTTTTGAGTAGCAGAACTTCTGGAACTGAAATGTTGCTTTCGTTTTACCTCTATAAGTGAAATTCTTTTCCTTCTTACCTCTATAACTGAAACATTTATCATAACAGCACCTCCAGAAATGGAATTCGTTCCAGTTAACGAGGTAAGAAGGAGGGGAATTTCACTTATAGAGGTAAAACGAAAGCAACATTTCAGTTCCAGAGGTCCTGCTACTCAGAATAAAATTCCACTTATATAAGACTTTAACGTAGGTTTAGATGGGGAAGTGGTAGGGAAACGAAAACCTCCATAACTGGAATTCCAATTTGTTCAACCTCTATAAGTGAAACCTACTTTAGTGGAAAACCTATGTAAGTGGAAAAAAAATCCGTTTCCCTTGCGATTCCACTTATCCAGGTTTGACTGTAGTAACTGAAATTTTTGTGACTTACAAATTAGTCAAAAATTCACTTTTGAATATTGGCTCTGTTGAAATTTTGGGCCAACTATTTACCTACAATGGTCAATAGGATGTTCAATAAATACCAAACACGTGCTAAAAATCATTTCTACCTCTTCCAGAGAAATGGACTGGAAAATTTTGTGAAACAGATATACGAGTATAGGTAGGCTACCTTATCTGTTTTTTGAATTGTTGGTGGTGGTGGGGGATCTGCTCAAATCATTTATCGTTCTGTTTATCGGTTAAAGTAATTTTTTATTAATGTTTCTTCCCATTATGTCATTGTGGAGAAATGGATGCGTAGGACTACTTCCCAATTTATCCGGAGTTGAGGTAAGTATATCCAAGTTAAACGTGAACATATTGTAAATCAGAGCTGTCAAACCGACCTAGTATGAGGTAGGTAGTCACATAGAGAGACAGTTAAATTGTACAGTTTTAAGAGGTTGAGTACTAGTAGAGTTTCCCCCTTATTTATCTGATTTTAGGTAACCATTCACAACTAATTATTGTTGGAGTTGATTAAATCAATCAGATTAATGGTGCCAGAGACCATTATCCTTCAAGATGTGCATTTAGAAGTATTAGCAAGTCTAACTTGTCTACTAAGTTACCTGCCACCTGTGTGGTATAAGGATTGTCCTAAAAGCTCAATTCTATGACCATTGAATCACCCTAGTTATGATGTATTTGGCTTGATTTATCTGAGTTATTGTATACGTTGTTTGTACATATTTTAATGCAATTATACAAGTCGATAACTCTACTTTCAATGTATTTATTTCATGTGAATAGGTTGAGAGTACAAATGTGAGATGGACTGTGTCATTGGAAATAGGTAGTTAAACTAGACGCAAGAGCTATCTGACAAAGTGCAAAAATATTCACCCCCTTAGGAATATTTTTCATCCTCCCTTCGTGCGTGTATTTAATTAAAAATCTTAAGTGCAATTATCAACATTACATGCCAAGTACTGAGGGACTGCCAGTTATTAGCCAAACTAACAGATCATGCATACCATCTGTTAGCAGAATCAAAAAGCTGAAACTGGTTTGAGCGTCTATAGAGGTCAACACTGAGGAGCTCAGGGTCTCTAAACTACCCTGCTAGCTCCAAGGTGCTTGTGTAGATGTCACTAGTAAGCAAGCGGGAAACGGTTCTACGAAAATTCATCCTGCGAAATTCATCCCGCGAAATTCATCCCGCGAAATTCATCCTGTGAAAATTAATATTGCCGAAAATTAATATCGCGAAATTAATACCTACGAACCCGGTATCAAGACATACAAGACTTATTTGTAGCTTTTATATTCTACTCGTAAATGAAGTGAATATCTACGCTAAGTACAAAACTCAAGCATTTATTACAAATATCACAAAAATGTAAAATCAATAAAATTTTAGGTTAGGTACACAGGTTCCTTAGTAGGCAATATTATGCGCCACGCCGCAAATATATTCAATAACATTTATGTCCTCATCATAACTTAAAACAATATTTTGCAGCCTGCTGGCGTTGTCTTTGTAAATTCTTATTTTCCCCAGTATGAATTTTCGGCAATATTAATTTTCACAGGATGAATTTCGCGATATTAATTTTCCCCGGTATGAATTTTCGGCAATATTAGGTCCCTTGAATCGATTGCCACCATTTTCGTACGAATCCAAAGTATTCATCAAAACTTGCCGTGTAATCATATCCCTCCCAGGATTCTTAGAAATTTTTTACAGTAAAACGAAAAAAAACTATAAAAGTCACCCCGGCTACCTTATGGTATAAAGTACAAATTTTAAATTCAAACATGTACTTTATCATTCCACTTTTTGATAAAGTTGTTTATTAATTCGCGTTCAAAACTGGCCAAAAATTGAGTAACTTTTATCGTATTTCAAAAAAATGTCACGATGTTGAGGAAAATGTATGAAAATACATATTCCACCAACCGATAGGTACCCGGTAAACACATAGTACGCGATACGCCAGCGAATAGAAGGCGATCATCGTATTGGCAGCCGGCGTATCGCCGGCGGGAATCGCGGTCGAATCGCCGGAGAAAATGTCCGCTTTTTCCGCAGCGGAATCCGAAGGCGATACGCCGGCGGGAATCGCAGCGATATCGCTGTTGAAATAGAACGCGATTCGAAGGCGATTCGTCGGCGGAAATCGCAGCGATATCAGAACGCGATTCGAAGGCGATTCGAAGGCGATAATCGCAATGATGTTTTGCTTTGGTTTTTTCCTAGTTTCTTCTCCCACATTAGAATCAGAACGTATTCTTCAATTAATTTTACGAGTAATTTACTTGTTTACATAATTAAAAATCAAGAAAACAAAATAAATAACGAGTAAATTAAGTGAAGAATGCTTTCTGATTCTGATGTAGGAAGACAAACTAGGAAATAACAAAAGAAAAAACGATGAAGTACCTATACTTGGGTAAATCACTTCACACAAGAATGCAACAACATCAATTGTAATTTATTAAAATAACCAAAAACACAAAAATTGAATTATGGAGATTTAGAATAATTATTCTAAGTCACCATACAAAATCCATTTGAAATCATCAAAAATTTATCAGAATTCATCACTAAAAAACAGTTCAAAATCACCATGAAAAATTCCAAGCTGAATAAAAAAATTAAATTTGAATCAATACAGTGAAAAATTTATTTTAAAAATCACAAAAAAGTGTCAAAAATTGCTAAAAAAAAATTCATTAGAAATAATCACAAAAAAATTCCAATCTGACTTATCGCCGAAAAATTTATTCTATGTACACACCACGAAAAAAAATTGTTCGTTATCACTCCAAAAAAATTAATCAAAATTCAACACCAGAAAACCAATTTGAAATAAACACGAACGAAAAGATAAAAAAAAACACAACATTCTGCTCGTTATTGCATGCTTGCGTAAGAACATCTGAATGCTCACTCGATTGAACGCGAAACAAATGCGAAAATCGCATGAAAAATATTGTAAAAGAACTCTACTAAATTCGCCTTCTATTCGCCGACGAATAGACCGCGGAAATCGCGCTGAAAAAAATGAAAAAGATCGTTGCGAAATTCGTAGGCGTATCGCCGGCGGATTCAGCAGTGTTTTTTTCAAATTTTTTCAGCGCGATTGTCGCGTTCGATTCGCCGGCGGATAGAACGCGAGTATCGCGTTGAAAATATCACTGCTGAATCCGCCGGCGATACGCCTACGATTTTCGCAACGAGTTTTTTCATTTTTTTCACTGCGATTTCCGCCGTCTATTCGCCCGCGATACGCCTACGATTTTTGCAACGAGATTTTTCATTTTTTTCACTGCGATTTCTGCCTTCTATTCGCCGGCGAATCGAACGCGATTTTCGCGACCGCGATTTCCGCCGGCGATTCGCGTTCGGTGTGTTTACCGGGTACCTATCTAACTATTTATTCTAGCTATACCAGCTCAATTATTTCTTTTATTGCGAAGTTCAATTTGCCAGCAATTCCAAGTAAGCTAGGTAGCGTTGATTTCTATGTGACTCATTCTACAGAGATGCGTTTTCTCGGAATATTGTTACTGTGCGTAGTAAGCTGCGCCGCTGGTAATTTCGATGTACCGTTGGATTATTCGAAATCTAAATCAGGCAAGTGACACAAAATTTGCTACATTTACCTTATTGTACATAATCTCCATAGTTCACTTTTTTTTTTTTTAAGAAAGAATGTAATATTTGATATCTATATTTGCAGGCGATTCCCGCTTATTTCTGAATAAATATCCCATGTCAGAGGATAATCCAGATCCGATAATATTGGACACTTCATCAGCTAAAACAGTTGACACATTATTACCATTTATTTTAAATGGAAAAGCTACTGAGCCGGTGGAGGTCGTGAATAACGGAGAATCAGGTACATAGGTTAGGTACCTATTCAAAAACATCAAATTTATCTCAATTTTCAATGCTGATGAATTGATGCAAAATATCAGATCATTTGTTCAATATGACCTATGTCTTGAATTTTTTTATCAAAATCCGTATCTACATAAATCTCTGCCAAGATAGCTTTACTTAAAATAAATTGATGTGTCGCAGTGTCATCGAAAGTAGGCCAGATATTTATCTGATGTACATCATAAAAATTTATTCATTCTAGTTGACGTATCAGTAATAAAAAAACTACCAACTGGTGATTCTTATCTCACTGGAGGGGTTTTTGGTACGAATAAATATCTATACAAAAAAACGGTACAACTTTGGACCAACGATACGACTGGAAATGCTGGCACAATGGTTGATGGAGAAAGGTACCTACACATTGTCAACTTGATCATATACCTAAGTATCTTACCTAAATGTTCAATTCATTGAGAAAAGCTGTTTTATAATTTTTTTTTTTAATTCTTATAGTTACCCTATGAATATTGAAGGCATGTTCTACAATGAGAAATACGGCTCGTTTGAAAATGCACAAAATAAAACTGATGGCTTGGTGAAATTACTTTTCCTCTTCAAAATTGTAATTTTTCAATATTATTTTATGACATCGAATCCAGGCTCTTATCCAAGTTTACCTAACTGATATACATACACGATGTGTTTCCAGTGCCCGACTCCAAACTTATTATTTGAAATTACTTATTCACGGATATTGCAAAAAGCGCGGAAGGAAGGATCAAGGCCAAAAACCATTCTGGGTGATGTCATTGCATGGTTTGCTTCGATTATCCCTCCAACTCTTCCTACTTATATTTATCCGGGTACATACATCGATGACATTACCGGTCAAAGGTCTGACGGTGTACCAGTTATTCTTATACCTAATATACCGTTAGAGATGTGTTTTAGTGAAAATCAGGTAACTAAACCTATTTATTCAAGCTGGCGTATACCTACGAGTATATTCGTTACTTTCACTACGATCATTATTTCTTATTGATAATTATCAAAATATAATTTCGATCAATAGTTCAAAGAAACATATGGATCATTCAAGGATTCCTCAGGACAACCTTTAACTAGAATAAAATCACCACATTCTAGTAATGGGCGTCCAATTTTAAAAGCAGGAGGATTGTTTTTGAATATTGTTCGACCGTAATAAATGTGCAGCTGTATATGATTTCGATTTTGGGAAGCAGTGTGTTAGGTACCTATTTTTAAAGATTTATTTTCTTCATATAATAACATTAAATTAAACTAATGAGCATTCTTTTACTTGGTCCTTGTTTTATTCATTTTTCTGTGGTGCCTATGCGTAACAACTTACCAACTTATTTATTTTTGAGTGATAAGGCTAGAATTCATATTTCTGGTAAATTATTGAAGGGCACCTCAATCATTATTTTAAACACAAAATATTATGAGCTGTTTTATCAACAATAGTCCTTCACCTTGATGAATTATGACTTATGAGTGAAGGAATTCTACCAAACTTGACGGTACCTAGACCTACGTATATGTATAGCTTAGAACCAAATTTACCCATTTCTGTCTGGGCCTGGATCAATTTCAATGTTTTGGGGCACCTAATTTAAAAATGACAAAAAAATCGAAATTAGTTCGAAATGATGAAATTTCATCCTGGTGGAGGTAATTTCGCATCGTGTGGGGAGGGAGGGAGGGGCAAATTTTTATTCACACATTTCTGAAAATGTATTATTTTTTTCAAAATGTTAGGTAGGTACATCCCTGAATAATTAAGATCACTTTTATTTAATAAAAAAAATAACATGATTTCAAGTGTGCTACCAAGGTATTCAGGCCAAAGTTTAGTTCTACAAAAAATTGACGTAAGTTTACCAATTTTAAAATGAAAAACTTTGAATGGTTTTAAAATTTTCCATTATAGGTAACTAGTTATCGTCGATTTGCCACTTGCATGTATTTTACCTAGCAATTCACTAAGAAAAAATTCCAACGTCATAGCGAACAAATATTTACAATGTGCTTCTGAGCAAAACAATCGCAACAAAAAATTATCAATTTCAAACCGCTCGCGCTCCAGGTACCCTCTACAGTGATGTGAATAATGAGTAAACAATTTTCGGAATTCGGTATTTTGTAACAAAAAGTAAATTACACGTTGCAAAATAATATTGATAAGAATTTTAAACTTTTTGAAAACGTTTAAATTTTTACTTCTTTTTTGAAATATTTTTTTGAAATTTGAGTGAACTGACAACTTTTTATTCGGATATGACACGACTAATTTTAGGAAAATTATGCACAAAATTTCTATTGCCTCCTTGGGTTTATTCGAATAAGTGAACTCTTTGAAAAAAAAAAACTGAAAAGACATAATGTGAACAAGATTTCGATTTCTTGATAAGGTAAATATGGTAATCAATCATACAGAATACCTACAAAAATCTATTTTGGACACTTTCTAAATTATACAAACGAGCTAGACTTGGAAAATTTGATAAATGTTCTTACCTAGCCAACTTAATGAATTTTTTCAAACTCATTGAATTTCAAGGGCTGTAGGCATAAATTAAGTAGGCGTGGATTTTCTTTGGAAAAAAGTTTGAGAATCAACTTAATATGTTAAAGTAAGGTATACCTACCTAATTTCAGGCCCATAAGACTACCTACCCGCGTTTCATCGGCATTGCTTTATACTTTTTCTGGCTTAGATATATGACTAAATATTTCCAAATTCTTAAAAATTATCAAAGTTCTGGGATCAATGACGTCAGAAAAATATAATTATTTCTTTTCAGTTGTTCATTACATTGTTTGTTATTGCTCATTAACTCATTATACATGGTGGATCAACCATTGGTCCTTGAATTTGAAAAACACTTCAGTAAAAATAAAATGTTTTTAAACTTCATTAAGTATTCCTAATTCATGGGATCGTACTTATCTACTTTAGTGTACTTGAAATCAGAAAATTTCTCTCTAAATCTGTGAACGGTTCTGAATTCAAGATTGATCAAACAAAAGCATGGCACAAATGTTTGGAAATCATCTCAAAAATTTTCCAAAATTACAAAACTCTGAAGTGAATACAAAATTTTAATTTTTGATTCGATATCGCTATATTATGAGAGTAAAATTGAATCCTATTTGGAAAAAATATATGTAGACCGAATTTTCAACCTTACTGCCTATTTCGGAATTGTTTTGCTCAAAAAGTTAAGAAGGGCACCTACGTTCGTTCAACGATAAGGTAAAACTAAAAAATATTCCAAATATTTTAGTAGGATGTAGCTGAAGGTTACGAGCGATGTAACGATAAAAATGGAGAAAACACTGATTATTTTTTTCTGTTTCAAAAACTTTTCAATGAAAAAAATATCTCCACGGAAAATGATTCGAAATCATTGGTTCCGCCAAAAGTAAGGCATTGTGTTTAACGATTTCACTCGTATTTTGGAAACGGACCGATCAGACTCACCCTGTATACTAAAATACTTAGTTAATAAGTAATGGTGGTTATTGTATCCACATGTCATTTAAGTAAGTATGACTTGTTGATAAAAAATTAGAAAATTCCCTTTCAACTTCGTCATAAATTGTTATCGCGCGTTTTGAAAACATGTTAATTTTTAGGATAACACAATTTGGGGCGGAAGGTCCAACCTTTTACAAAAAAATGCAAAATATTCAACGGGTGAACACATTAGTAGATTACGCATTAGGTAGCTAGGTTATTTCATGGTGAAGTTCACTTGTTGACTATTTCAATTACCTACCTAGTACTCACTACCTACTGAAGTTTTCATTTTATTGGGTATTTAAATCATAAATCTCATTGGTTAATGAAAATGAATTATTCCAAAATATTTTTTCTGTGTATATTCAGTTGTGTTAGTAACCTACCATCGGTTTATCTGAAATCTGAATCAGGTGAGTGATTAAAAATTCACCAAGTTTGTATAGTACATACTTGATCTGTTTGATTAAGTACCAACCTAATTTCTTATCAATAATGTGGCGTGATGTTTTCAGTTAATTTTCAATCATTTCTGGGCGATTATAAGGCACTAAAAGACACATCGGACCCAATAAATATCAATACCTCAAAGGTTAAAAAAGTTACTACACCGTCGCCATTCACCATACATGGAGTATTTTTTGATATTGTGAAAGTCATCAATGATGGAGAATCTGGTAATTCAACATTTCACAAGTCAATTGTAGACGATTTGAAGAAAAATTCAATTAAAGAATAGATACAACTGGAACTTTAATTTATCGTAGTTCGACTAATTAGTCCAGCCTCCCATTCTTACGTCACTGGAGGTGTTCTTGGAGATGAGGATGAATACCAATTCTACGACAAACATTTTCTTTGGGCCAGCGATACAAATGAAGTTGCTGGGACAACTGTTGATGGACAAGGGTGGGTATTTGACAAATTTTCAATGCAATTATTCGTAGGTACCTATTTGGATACGTAAAGTAACGTTGCTAATTACTTAATTCGTTTCTTCAAGGTGTCCTTTGAATGATAGAGCTCTGTTTTTTAACAAAAAATATAAAACCTACAAAGATGCGTTAGGCAAACCAGATGGCGTAGTGGTAGTTGTTTTCCAGATAAATGCTGTAATTTTCTTTCTTTTATGCTTTTTTGGCCTTAGGTATTACTAAATTATGAATTCGTATTTTAAAATTATACATTTTCCAGTGCCCTGATGGAGTTACAAACTATTTGTACATACCTTTCGCATACGCATTAAAAAAAGTACAAAACGCTGTATCATATACATTCTCCTTACTTGGATTTGCCATCGGATGGTTTGCCTTAATTATCCCTTATGACACCACTTATTACGCATATCCGGGATCATATGTTGATGAAACAGGCAAGCAATATAACAATATACCAGTCATTGTTATAAATCATCTGCCTGACATGTGCATGTCAAAAAAACAGGTAGGTATTTTTGAATACTTGCATCCTTCATTTCGATATTTTTTCATGATGTTAAAATGTGATTTCATCGAATAGTACGCAAATACCTTTGGATCATTCAAAGATTCTGCAGGACACCCTTTAACAAAGGTATCGCCTCAATTTCCTGTTAAAGGACGACCAATTTTGCAATTACAAGGCATCAAGAATATCGACGTTCTGTTCTAATGTTTCATGCGATGAATTCTGAAATTTCGTTTGAAACATTATGTATTCGTATACATATAGCCAATGTATTTTAATGCTTCTTAAAGTTGGTTTTAAATATTTTGCGTGAAATTTAATGATTTTAATAAACCAATGGGCATCTGTTTTCTTTCAGTCTCATTCAAATTTATTTCGCGTTTGATAAAACTTGAAATCTTAGGAGAAAATTGAATCTGGGTAGTGAGCGAAATCTGATTTGATATGTGCTGATCTGAACGAATCGATAGGTAGGCGCCAATGCTATAAAAAGGGTGACAAACGAATTTAATCCTATGAGCTCAGGTTTGCCGTCTTTCTCACGCTGCTCCGTTGACTATATTTGAAAGAAATAAAAATTCATCGTTCATGTTTTGCGGTAAATGTGTTATAAAAATTTCAAAATAAAAAAGACTGTAATTATTTTCAAAAAAAAAAAAAAAAAACTTTAAAAAATGAAAATATGTAGGTACTTAAATTGATCAAAATGGTCACAAAGATAGTGAATCCAAGTTTGTCTGTAGGTGGTGCTGAATTTCGTTTTAACCCTACTTAAAATGTGTAGCTATATTTTTGAAAAAAGCTAGAGTATCTGAAAATTCGAAAATTTACATCAGTAATTAATAGGGAAGGTCGAAAATAGCAAATCCAAAAAAGAATTTTAGAGCAGAAAAAACTTCACCCAGCCCTCCATACCCCGCTACCATGCGAAAAAATCGAGGAAAATAGCCGAAAACGTTTCATTTTGTTTGTTTTTTTTTGAATTGGCAAAATGGACAAAAATTTGGCACTACTGTATTCCTAAATCTTTTTTTATAGTACTATTTATGTGAAATATTTGAAAAGAAAGTAGGTAATATTATAAGTATTCAAGCGAAAAAAAAAACTCAAAAAAATAGTTTTTTGGATTTTTGACCTTGACCCATCACTTTGAAAAATTTGAAAAAAAAATACCAAAAATACTATGGCTAAAGATCGACCTGTTGGCGAAAAAATCTAGCTTGCACCGCTTGCAGTTTCGGACCAACAGCAGTTTGAAATGCTCTTTTGAGCTTTTTGGTTAGAAAACAGTGCAAAAAAATTGAAAAAATTCCATGGATTGGCGTCTGGTCCCTCTGTATACCACAAAGATTTAAAAATTCTTGGTCAACATGGTGAAGAATTGGAATTTTTTGCGTGAAAAACACGTTTTTTTTCTCATGGAAAAGCAAGGTGGACGGTTGGGTGACATTTTTTCAGCTGTAAAGTTCTTTTTTGGTCCCTCAAAGATACTCTGTGAATATTTTTGAAATTTAAGCTCAAAGGCCGATTTGCAAGAATTTTCCCAAAATCGAACGTTGAATATTTCAGCCGGCAATTGAATAAAACAAATTGGAGGGTTTATATTCCATTTTTAATCTTTCGAGTATGTAGTACATTAGCTGTTAATTCTTCTTTGGTGATAGAAAAGAGCGGAATCAGGGTCTGCAATTTGGTGGGGTGTATTTATGACACATGACACACCAAGGTACTAGTCTAGTTTAAAATTATACGCAAAAATGCGAGATTATTCTCAAATTTTTGGGAAAACTCTCAATTTTTGTGCATGCAAAAGAAAATTTGAGCATTTTAACATCACTAGCCTTACCGAAAGTTTTGTGAATGTGGACAGGAAAAAAGATATACAGCCTGCTTACTTATCAATGAATACGTACTTACCTACGTAGGAATAGTTTAGGTATACCTTTACCTACTGTGCTACACAAGCACGTTTTTCAACCAGACAATATCATAATTACCGATGATAAAGTTTTTCAACGAGGTAAACAGGATACCTTTCCGAGCTATATGTATTGTGGGTAAATAGAATTCGACACATGCTTAGAACCAAAAAAATGATAAATCCAAGGACAAGACACTGCGGACACGGATATTATGCAGTTTTACGTTTTCTCATAGAACTAAATTTAATTTATCACTCCGTTTCTTTTTTCGCAAAAAAATACGCATAGAAAATACTTTCCTATCTGAGCATATAAGCAAGAAGGTACCATAATCATCCTGGTAACACGCTTAATTGACTCGTGTTCGCAAATGGAAAATTTAAGAAAATAAATTCTTTTTTCAACTACTCATGAATCATTTTTTATCGCTAGCGACATAAAAAAACTTACCTGACAAGATTTTGGGGTAAGTTAAATACGTAGGTACCTACGTTTTCAAGCAAATCCCTACTAACCTAACCTAACTCAAATTCATGCTTTCTGACATAAGCTTTCGAGTAAGTAGAACATTTCGCGGATATTTTATTACGACATCGCATACCTACAGTAGATTCTTGTAGTTGTTCCATTTCCGGATAAAATTTGTGATATGGTTAAATTTTAGTTGGAATTCTATAGAGTTCTGTAGTGATTCTTATACTTTTTATAATAGGCGCTTACTTGCACAAGTATGGAGGTTTCGTGGCATATTATATTTTTATGCTGCACGATAATTGAATTCGTCCTTTTAGAATCTGAGGCAGGTAAGTGATGATATTCAAAAACTTTTCTGAGGTGGTAATTCTTTATTGATTCGTTTCATCTCAATACCTAAGCATACGATGTGATGTTTTCAGAAGACTTTTTTAATATCCCCTATACAAAGGATGATAAGAAATTTCCAATGAACGTTAATAGTACAAATTCTGTTGATCATTTTAATTTAACCCAAATTATCATAACTATCATACTAGACCAGAAAGTGGAAATTAAAAAAACGAATGAATTAGGTAAGTTTGTTTTTGAGTTTTAAATACGGCTCTGTTGAACGAAATCCTTGAAAACTGATTCTCTGTAGTTAAAGCAACACTTGCGGAACCAATCAAAGACAGTCGTGTCGAAGGAGGTGTCTTCAAAAACGATAGATATTTATTGAAAGAAATAATATTCTTTTGGACTGATGACACGAATGAATCTGCTGCCACAATAGTCGATGGAGAAAAGTAAATATCAATCTGTCAAATTATTTGATTTTTTTTTATCATGTGTTGATAGAAAACTGACCAGCTCATCCTTGAATTTTTTATTCATTACCAATTTCCTATAATTATTCACTCGTATAAATTGGGAATTATTTTTAAAGCTATCCCTTACAACCCGTATTGATCTTCATGAACGATAAGTATGATTCATTCGAAAAAGCCTTGGATAAAGAAGATGGGCTAGCAATGTTGAATTTTCTTGTAGGAATTGTAAGTGTTCTTGCTTCTTGTAACTTTCTAGTGGATACCTGTCCAATCGATAAACAGAGCCTATATCTATATGTATACTTTCTAGTGTCGGGAAGAAAACAAGAAATTCGAATCAAATGAAAAAGCATTGAAAAAATTACAATCACAAACAGTTGCTGAATCCAACCTTAACACAGTTACCAAATGGTTTGTAGGAGAAGGTCTCGGTCCAAATACAACTTATTACGCTTATCCAGGACCATATATTGATAAGTCCGCAAACAAAAGATATTACTGCGCTACTGTGGTAACTTTTCCAAATGCTCCCCAACAATGTTTATCCTCACGACAGGTACATATATATTTTCGATTCAAGTATACCGGTACTCGAATTTTTGATTTTTTTTCGTCTTTGTTTTATGGTTCTAAATCTAATGTGATTTTGATAAACAGTTTAAGGACACATTTGGATCATTTACGAACAACGATGGAATGACGTTGACCAATGAAGAACCAGCATCAGAACAGACTAAACGAATTGTAAAATCAAAAGGGGTGAAATTAAACTCGAAGTTCTCCTAGAAACGCGTCATTCTACATATAGAGTGTCATCTCGCGAGCCAATCGCAGTATCCAATCTATATTCATCTGCTCAGGCGGGTCATTGAAAAACAAAAATAAAAAAACATAAAATATACATTCGGAGAATCAAATTTTCATAATTTCCATCGAAATGAGTTTGTGAATATATTACTGAATTCTACACCCTTCGGTTCATAAGATGAGCTACCTACCGTTATTTTTCAGCAGAAACTGTTTGGTAAAAATTTGAAAGGGGGTAAGAAAAATTGAAAATTCATATTAAAATTTTCGTACCTACTAACCTGCCTAATTATGCCTAATTCGATTTAGGGTAGGTAGGTACTTTATATGTACTTCATAAAAATATCAATAAAATTTTCAATCGTCTACATATTTTGGCTACATTTTAAATATGTACTACATTGTTTCAAGGTCATTTCAGCTTTGTAGCTCAAAAACAACGTTACTCGTAGACGATTGATTTCGGTCCAGTTTTCGGACGAGAGGCCAACTTGAACTCTCAGTCATATTCGAAGGCCCTTCAACATCAGCTGACGATGAGACCTACAATTTTGAAAACAAAAAAACAAAAACAAAAAACGCGAGGACTGATCTCGAAAAGCGTCATCTATGCAGCAAGATAATGCCCCCACTCATTATTCCCATATGGTCAGCAGGTCAGCACATAGGCATACCTACACCAACAACACAGATAACGTTATCGTGTACATGAGGTTACAAACATATAACATAGGTAGTGGATTCTTTTTTATCGTTTCCCAAAAACTTATGGTAGGTACCTCTACCTACTACGACCAAGTTTCAAGAAAATGTAAGTATCATGAACCCAAATATTTTTCCTACATATCCATAACTAGTTACCTATTGGTAATTTCGCTGTGAATGGTTACCTACCTATCGAATGAACGCGCTTAGTAGATAGTATGCGGTGCTTACATGCAGACAGTTCTTTTTCCTGACAAAATTTGTAAAACAGATTGAACTTGATCGCCATCCAAGTACGTAGGTAGTACATACTTCACATTGCTACAGAATGCGGTTTTCGTGTGCATTTTTACTGTACACATTAATCGGATGTAGTACCTTGAGACTGGTTCAGCTAACATCAAAATCAGGTAACTTTGAAATTTTACTCCATCAGCATAATTTTGTTCAACAATTTTTCTCTTTTAATAACCTAACTGATGTTATTAGGTAGATCTCAATTGTATTTCAATAGATTAAAAATACCAAAGAAAACGCCAGATCCGATAAATATAAACAGTACTGCAGTTCTAAAGGTTGGTGGTTTAAGCCCGTTCACTCTGCATGCAAATTTAGCCGATAAGGTGATCGTGACAAACAATGGAAAATTAGGCAAGTTGGTCTTTCAACTAACAGATCCACATTGGACGATAAATTAAACAAATTAATCTTTCACAGTTGAAATAATACTTGAGCAACCATTCACTCTTTCTCTGGTCACTGGTGGTGTTCTGGGAAAGGACAAATATCGATTCAAAAAAATCAAATATGTTTGGACCGACAATACGAAGGGTATCGCTGCAACAACAGTCGACGGGAAAGGGTAAGCCAAGCATGAGAAAGTCTCCTCAAGCAGCTTATTCGCATCTTCGTTTCATTTGTGTAATTGTACCTATAGTTAGATTCGTAATGAATTGAATTGGATATTTTTCAGGTATCCTTTGGAAAATATCGCTACCTTCTATAATCAAAAATATGGCTCATTTGAAAATGCCTTGAAACATCGGGATGGGCTGGCTGAAGTTGATTTTCGTATTGCTATAGTAAGTGTCCTCGTAATTCTGGACAAGTGAATTAGATGCTTAGGTAGGTACTCCTCTAAAAAAAAATTACGTGCTTGATACGTTCCAGTGCTCGGTTCCAAATTTATTGTTTGATAAATACATACCAATATTAAAACAAGTACAAAAGGCTGGATCGACTGCAAAAACCACTCTTGGTACTGCTATAGCATGGTTTGCTGCTAATAGTTTCATCCCTCCATTCGCTAGTTACTACAGTTATCCAGGATCATATTTTGATGAAACGACAGGCAAAAGATACTACAGCGCCACAGTTATAGTTCTCCCTCATGCCTTTCGAATGTGTTTAACTCCTAAACAGGTAGGTATTAGTTCAATTCGAATATTTTTTTCTTCTTTTATAGTTGTTGTTGTTGTTTTTTTTGCATAACATTAACAAACTTTATTTTAATTTAACAGTATCAAGAGACATTTGGATCGTTTAAGAATTCTTCCGGACAACCGTTGACAAATACAGAATCGCAGTTTCCACGCAAAATGCCAGTTGTGCAAGCAAGAGGAATATTGAATTTCAATTTTTTTGTGTAACATCTGTAATCAATACGGGTCTGTCTTTACCTAGACATTTTACAAAATTACAATTTGGTCAAATGTTACCTACTTAAATTTTTAATTTTTTTCAGCTCAGGAATGTTAACAATCTGTAGGTTCCTGTGTGTTTTTTTTCTCACTCGGACGGACAAAGTTTTGTGGCAGAAATTTTGTTTAAACTTTTCAATTGTGCAAAAATTAATTTTCTTAAAATTCAATGAATTCCAAAAGATATACCTACTTGAAAATACAAACTGGACAGAAATATCGTGAACCCCTAAAACAGTCTTCTGCTAAATATCTCGGTTGGTCACAGTGAATGATAATAATGATGCATATGATTGGTTGTTAGACTGAGATGAAAACTTTCCACCAACCAATAACCATATGCATTTATTTCACGTTGCCAACCTATATTTTTAATGCATGAAAAACTTTCTCTGGGGTTCACGATATTTCTGTCCACCCTGTAATGTGGTCTATCTTCAATATTGGTAACTCTCGGTTCATTTTTTCGAAGGAATCTTCTCAGAGTTTTCTTCTTTTCCGTTCGAAAAATGAAATGATAAGTGATGACAAATTCGAACGAGGATTATCACCAACATTGAACTTGGATAGATAAAAATTTGCTTAATTTGACACTTTTGAAACTTGAAGTTGATTCTTCTATCAAACTACCTACTTTGTCAGTATTCTCATTTTCTTCCCAAGTAAAATGAGTAGATTGGTCTATGTTACTAATTTATACAATTGTTAAATATTTACACAAAACATCTAACTAACACAATTTTTTTATTATTGTGTTATCATGACCGAAGATGAGCGTTCAATTAGGCATACGAGTATTATGCGCGGTCTGATTTCATTCTGCGACCTAAATAAATCACACACACAATGTATCTACCTACTCTAGCTCTCAGTGTAAAATATGATACGTACTTATCTACAAGAATGTTCTTTATATGACATCTGATTCCGTAAGTACTTACGTCAATTTATTTTTGTTTGAAACACTGACATGAGATGAAAATAATGCATATGTAACTCAGTTCTATCAACGTATGTACTTGTACCTACCTATGCATTCATCATATAAATTAATACCTATACCAGTTTACAAATGCTTAGCTGATTAATTACATATAAAAGTGCTTGAATTTATTCGTATCAATGTACTTACCTACCTATTATAAAATAAAGTTGACAGTGGAATGAAATTGGAAAGGTAGAGTGAGTTTAATAGGTACCTACCTCGTATGTGACTTTTTTTTTGGAATCATTGAATTCGATTTTACTAAAACAAATCCAATGATATAATTCATTTAGTTTTTTTAAAAAAGTCGCATACCTACGAGATAGTTATCAAATTCGCTACGACGAATCCAGTTTAGGTCTTAACAGATATTATGACTAGACTTACTGTAATATTATCGTCTATTTTCTTTCAGTTTGATGATCCAATGATTTCGAAAAATGCGATTCAATTTCGTCTACGTAAGTTCCCCTTTTTAAATCGATATTAAATTCGTACAATTAATCTGAGCTAGGTACTCGAGCGTGAATTTTACCACGAGGATTTGAGCCATTTACAAAATTATAGTAAGAGCAAGTAAGAGTAACAGCGTAATCTGATAAAATTATTGCAACCTGTTGCGCGCATCAAAACAACTTGAAGTTAATCTTGATAAATGAGAGTCTGTAATTCAATGAAATAAATCAAATATACTTTTACGTAATAATTATAGCTACTTTGATACCTGAAGTTGCACTTGAATGTTTTCATAACATGTTGAAATTTACCTGGAGTTCTTATTTAATTTCTGTATGAATGTTCGATTGTTCAATGTGGTGAAATAAAAACTTGAACATTTGTTTTGAACAGTGTCATTTGCCTAAACACAATTTCACGGTTATTTAATTTTATCAACAATGATCAAGAGTGGGCGATTAAAATACTGAGTTGGTAACATGTACCTAGGTAGGTACTCGATTTTATGTACCTACAATGAAAATTCGGATCATTCAGATCATTAAGTAAATGCTTAAGTATGTACCTAGTTGCCTACTTATATCGCAAAAGTGAATCACAATTCGTAAATACCGACGTATTTAATTCGTCAAATACAAACAAGATCGTCAAGATTGTAATATCACTTTTAAATTTATTAAAAGTTCAACTCAGTTATTTTTTAATTTTTTGCATCATTGTTTTTAGAATTTTTCCTAACAGCTTATACTTGCTTGTTATTTCACAACTTTTTCAAAATAACTAGGTACCTATAGAAAGTACAATTCATTTTGAAAAAACTTTCTTGGACTGTACAAAAAAGTTGAATACGATGTTATCAAGTACCTACCTACCTATAAAATAATCACTTACATTACTGGTGCATACTTTGTATAAGTGTACCTATCTACTGATGACAAGCGAGGTTACTTCTAAGAAATTCAATGGTCAAAATTCAATTGCGGTTTAATGGTTCAGTATACCAAATTGTTTATTAATTGACAGGAAACAGAAATACACAATAAACAAGACGAAATTGTACAATATGTTTCATTGCCAGCTGTACGTACTTATTACATGTGATTATTATGTCATAGATTTATGTATTGATTAATTTCAATTTTTCATGTGGTACTACTCTTGAAAATAGTATGGGATAGTTAACTGTGTTGATGTTGTTGGGGTGTTGGGATTCGAACTAGAAATAGTTTCTTTCCATCTGCAACATATTTGTTCTGATTAAAATAAAGTGAAGTAAAAAATGCTAAAGGAAGTCAACCACTTGGTGCAAACTTTTGATGTGAATAAATGGCTTCCTCTTATCATGGACCATGCATTAACTACGTCAAATCTCAATAAATACATATTTTTTTCGAATACGGATTGATTAACAGAATTATTTTAGGTAAGTAGTTTTTTCGCTTCAGAATAATAAATACGAAAATAATACAAAGCATAACTTTATCGCACTTCAATTAATATACTTAATAAGTAGGATTTAAGGTGCTTGAATGTGCTTATACATTACGTAGGTAGGTAAGGTATACTAAGTATAAAATAAGTTCAGTGATACGACATTGCAGAAGTACATATTCATTTTGTGTAGGTCTAAGTAGTACGTACGTACGTATACATTTTGCTCGCATACGTGTGTATCTCATTGTACCAATTAATTCGTATAAAGGATGATAGGTAGAATTGGATCGGCTAATTTTTGACATCTGTTTTCGTTCAGTCTAATGGTAATGATTTTAAAAAAAATCGTAAAAATGAAATTTATTTTTTTAAATGTGAGTTTACGTATTTTTTTCAAATTAAATTTTTTAAAATTAATTTGATGTATTTACCAACACGTACCTATATAATTTTTGCTTCCAGCTACTCTGTGCTCTAACATTGCAATCGCATTTTAGCGAAGGTGCTAAAATATTAGGCATATTTCTCGTTGAGGCTCAAAGTCATTTTTCTTACAATAATGCTGTGATGAGAAGCTTAATAGAAGTCGGACATGCAGTCACTATTATCACTCCATTTCCCGATCAAGCTGCTTCAGAAAATTATACATCAATAATTGATGTTTCCCCGAAAGAAAAACGTTTCGTAGGAACATCTACTCCAGACGAATATGTTATGCAAAATGTTATGAAATTCATGGATTTAATGATTGAAAGTGATGTGCCATATTGCAACAAAATCATAAATTTACCAGAAATTCAAGTAAGTTTGGGCTTAGTTTTTTGTAGGTAACCTAAAATATGATTCGATTAGATGTCTACTCCTATAGCTTATTTGTTCATTTTTGTGCAGAAAATTTTAAAATCCAATGAAAAGTTATACGATGTGGTATTCGTGGAAATTAGTTTTTTGTACAAATGTTTTTTACCGGTTGCTGAAAAAATGAAAGTCCCCATCATCGGAACAATAGCAATAAGAACTTGGCTATATGCTGATTACGTAATGAATAATCCTAATCATCCTGCATACATTCCTAACGAATTAACGGTCCATAAGTGGAAATTAAGTCATGTTTTTGGACGAATCATAAATGTATGGAATCACATTGCAGTAGCATGGTATACGAATTTTATTGTGCCACCACTGATAGAAAGCTTTCATACAAATCATGCTGATAAACTTCAATCTCTGGGAAAATACAAGCATATGGAACCTGATTTGATTTTTTATAATAATCACGAATCTATATTACCCAAGCCATCGAACCCAAATGTCATCAATGTCGCAGGAATACACGTGAAAGACTCTAAACCTCTGCCAAAGGTGAGTACATAGATACCTACCTACTTTTTAAATAGGTACCTAACTATTGAAAACGTAGCTTAGGCTTGATTAATGCAGTGGTTGTAGTTTTTATTGTTTTCATTTTTTTTTTTTAAGCATATTCAAAAATTTATAGACGAAGCTAAACATGGAGTGATTTTATTCACATTTGGTTCAGTTGTTCGAGCAACCACTATGAGTTCAGAAATGAAAAACGCTTTCAGAGATGCTTTTGCTGAAATACCACAAAGAGTGATTTGGAAATTTGAAGCGGAACTCGAAAATACTCCCGATAACGTTATGCTGATTGATTGGTTACCACAACGTGATATCTTGAGTAAATGAATACCTACCTACCCTAACAAATATGAATTCGCATAATACTTTCAGTAAAATTCGTGTTCCCTTTAAAAACCTAAAATACCTATACCTAGTGGATCATGACCAAGTTATGTCCATGAAGAGTCTATTCATCTTCATGACGTGATGGTTATAGGCAAACATAAGTACTCGCACGAATTTGTAATGTAATGCGACATTCTATCTCTACTCATGAATTGGACTGGGCATGGTTAAAAAAGAAGGTAAACTTCTGAGTTCTGATGGAAAAGGATAGAATTTCTAGTATAACATTTCGGATAAAATTTCATTCGAACTAAATTCACATCCCATGCATTTTGATCTCGAAGATATACCTATTTGTACATCTAAAACAAAAATAGTTCAAATAATACCAATAATTCACTTTTCAGAACATGAAAATGTGATTGCCTTCATCAGTCATTGTGGTTTAGGAGCTACCAACGAAGCTCTTTATACAGCAACACCGGTGATAGCTTGTCCATTATTTTGTGATCAACCAGACAATGCTGAACTGCTAGAAAACCTAGGAGTTGCAGTACATCTTGATTTCCACGACATTACTAAAGAAAGTGTTCTAAAAGCACTCAAACAAATTACAAACGACAAAAGGTAAGATGATAACCATGCTCCTGTTGATCATTAATAGTTTAATACTTGATAAAAAATAAAATAAAAAACGATCCATCCCAACCACGTAGATATTTTCCAGTGTGAAATGTAAACAATTAAAAAATTCATTAAATTGATGATTGTTAATTATATTTTCAGGTATTATAATAATATGCAAAGGGTTTCTGCAGTATTTAAAGATCGACCAATGACACCACAAGAAAGTGTCGTGTATTGGACCGAGTACGTGATCAGGAATAACGGAGCATCTCATTTCAAAACTCCAGCATCTCGATTGTACTTATTCCAATACCTATTATTGGATGTCGTATTTATTGTTGTATTATTTTTAGGTATTGTTTTGTATCTGATTAATCGAATTTTTAAAAGTTTCTGTTACTATTTCAACCCTAGTAATACTGGTAAGACATCTAATAAACCTCAAAGTAAAAAACTTTAGATCAGCTTTTAAAATTTCAAAAAATATCTACATTCTTAAGTATCTACATGACATGTTGTAGTTATGTTTTAGGATACGAATCATGAAAAAATTATTCTTAAAAAATGTGTATCATCTGTTAATTTTGTTGTACTACGTCGTAGAAATTGTTCGGATGTAATTCACAGTTTAGTTCAATAAAATATCTGTCTCATTTTCTCTACAGAATTTAAAACCGCCAATCAAAAAAAAAAAGAAAAAAAGAAAACTTACCTATAAAAAAACAAAAAGAATTGTCAACAAAAATCTGCTAAATAATTTGAATAAAAAATTCAATGATATCAAAACATCGCCAAGCAATGATCATTCAGCATATGATCAGGATTTGATATGAAATTTCAAATTAATTTGGTACCTACTTACCGAAATAAAATACTCATAAGTTTGAGAAATAAATTGAAAAACTGGGCCAAGCGCCGGCGGAATTTTTCCTGTAAAACTTTCAAAATTGAGCTATTTTGGGTCAAATACCAAGATTTAACTCTTCGAAAAGACGTTAAAATTACGTTTTCACGATTTCTACGAAGTAAAAATTTAGGAATTCGTCCCAAAATAGCTCAATTTTGAAAGTTACAGGAAAAATCATATGAAAAATTATCGAGCACTTTCTAGTGTTTTTAAAATGTAAATTCTTCAATTTATTTAGAAAAAGATGCATAAACGCCTTTGGGGTGCCTATAAAGATGGGGAACTCTAAAAAAGGGTTCAAAATCATAATTATACCTACATGGAGCTTAATTCAAATTTTTCATCTAGATTATAGGTAGGTCAAAACGTTACGTTTGGCGCAAATCGCAGGTTTCTAGTTTTCCAGTGGTTCCCAAAACATCGAAATTACGAAAAATTGGAAAATTGTATTTTTGAGTACCAGTGCAAAATTTTATTGACCTCAAAATTTGGTAAGATGGAGGTCATTTAGATACTAATAAACTGTAAAAAGCTTTTTAGCGGGGCTCAAAGGGGTAGGTCCCAAATAATGGTTCCAAAATTTTCCAAAAATCAACCCCCCCCCCAATTTCTGCCCCCGAGGGTCGATAATAGAAAAATCTCCTTCCTTTCCCTTTTCCATTAATTTCTGAAATAGAAATTCGAATTTTTGTGGTCAGCGAAGGAAATCTTCCCATACCAATCAGTATGCAGAGTAAAAATAGACAACAACCATTAAAATCCATTTTTGAAAACATCCTAACCTAATAAAAATGGTAGGAGTAGGTACTTTACTCTCACCTACCCCCCCCCCCCTCGACTTCATTCTTAATTTCGAAGGGAGGAAGTTGATGAAAGTTGATTCGTAGATAAGTCACGATGAAGTGATGAGAGAAAGTTGTACAATTTCAATCAGGAAGTCAACCACGCGGTGCAAACTTTGATGTGAAATGGCTTCCTCTTACCATGCACCGTGCATTTGCTTAAATTTTAATGGTGATGAAGGTTATTTTTTTCGAGATTGGGTGAACTAATTATATTATATTTTATTTATCTAAAACTACGTCAAATCTTAATCAATAGGTTTTTAAAAAAAAAAAATAAGGATCAATTAAAAAATTAGATAGTTTTCGCTTCATAATAAATTCTGATAGTACCTTGACGAAAATGATACCTACAAAGCACAACTTTATCACCTTTCGATAAATATACTTAATAAGTCGGATTCAAGGTGCTTGAATGTGCTTATACACTACGTGAGTATTAACTATAAAATGAGCTCAGTGATAGGACATTTTTAATTGCAGAAGTACCTACATTTATTCATTTTGTGTAGGTCCAGGTAGTAAGTTTATATTTTGCTCGTATAGGTATGTGTGTTTATATATCTCATTGTACCACTAATGCTTATAAAGGATGATATAATAGAACCAGCTCATTTTTGACATCTGTTTTCTTTCAGTCTACCTAATGATACAAAAAAAAATTGTAAACATGAAATTTACTTTTTTAAATGTGAGTTTGTGTATTTTTTTCCTATTAAAATTTTTTCAATTCATTTGATGTGAATGTAAAAATACCTATTTAAGGAAGTAGATAGGTATACCTACTACCTATATGTATTCAACTACCTATTTACCAACACCTAAATAATTATTGCTTCCAGCTACTCTGCGCTTTAATATTTCAATCACATTTTAGCGAAGGTGCTAAAATATTAGGCATATTCACCATCGAGGCTCAAAGTCATTTTTCATATCATAATGCTGTGATGAAAAGCTTAATGGAAGTCGGGCATTCAGTCACTATTATCACTCCATTTCCCGAACAAGCTGCTTTGGAAAATTATACATCAATAATTGACGTTTCTCCAAAAGAAAAACTTTGGGTTGGAAAAGCTACTCCAGACGAACATGCTATCCAAAACGTTATGGAATTTATGGATCTGATGATTGAAAATGAATTGTTATATTGCGACAAAATTATCAATTTACCCGAAATTCAAGTGAGTTGGGCTTAATTTTTTGTTGTCTAAAAATAAAAAAATATGATTTGATTATGTGTATATTTATGTAGGTAGTTTATTCGTTCATTTTCTTTTTCGTGCAGAAAATTTTAAAATCCAATGAAAGGTTATACGATGTGGTATTCGTGGAAATTGGTTTTGTGTACAAATGTTTTTTGCCAATTGCTGATAAAATGAAAGTCCCCGTCATCGGAACAATAGCCATACGAACTTGGCTATTTGGTGATTACGCGACCAGTAATCCTAATCATCCTGCATATATACCTCACGAATTAACGGTTCAGAACTGGAAACTAAATCATGTTTTTGGACGAATCATTAATGTATGGAATCATATCGCGGTAGCATGGTATAAGAATTTTGTTGTGCCACCATTGATAGAAAAATGTCTTCAAAACCATGCTGATAAACTCGAACATCTGGGAAAATACGAGCATATGGAACCTGATTTGATTTTTTATAATAATCACGAATCTATATTACCCAAACCATCCAACCCAAATATCATCAATATCGCAGGAATACATGTGAAAGACTCTAAACCTCTGCCAAAGGTACATAGATAGGTACCTACCAACTTCTTGAATAACCAAGTATTGAAAACATCATGCAGTGATTGTAGTTCATTATTTTGATTTTTTTCAGCATATTCAAAAATTTATAGATGAAGCTAAACATGGAGTGATTTTATTCACATTAGGTTCAGTTGTCCGAGCAACCACTATGAGTTCAGAAATGAAAAATGCTTTCAGAGATGCTTTTGCTGAAATACCACAAAGAGTGATTTGGAAACTTGAAGAGAAACTCGAAAATACTCCCGATAACGTTATGCTGATTGATTGGTTACCACAAACTGATATCTTGAGTAAGTGAAATACTTTGAAATAAGAATTCCCATAATACTTACAGTAAAATTCAGAACGCACTTTTGTAGACTTGTCTCTCTAACGTGTAGCTTAAAATAATTTTTTCAAAGGGCTGCTTTTTAAGTATAGTCTTTAGAAGGCCCAACCTAATTATCTTTTTAAAAATCTAAAATACTAAATCGATCTAACCATGAAGAGAGTCTATTCATCTCCATGACCTGATGGTTAGGCAAACATACTCGCATGAATTTATAATGTGTTGTGTCATCAATTCATCATTCTATTTCTATTCATGAATTTGACTGGACATGGTTAAAAATAGGCACCTACCTATGTACAACTTCTGATGGAAAAATATGGAATTTCTACCATCTTATTTTGGATAAAATTTCATTCTAACTAAATTATATCCCATACATTTTGTTCTTAAACATAAGTATACCTTCCTAATTACTAATTAGTACCTAATTCAACGAGTAGATAGAGACACACAGAACAAAATTTTAATATATCTACATACCAGTGACCCAAATCAAATTAGAAGTCGTACCTATTAAAGTAATCAAATCAGCTCTCCCGATTTAAAATGAAATGTTTCAGTCATAAACATTAATTTGTCGACGAAATACCTAATATTGGAAAACAAATTTTTCAAAGTTTTTCTTATTGTATCGGAATATTTGTGCAACCAGAACAAAAATAGTCCAAATAATACCAATAATTCACTTTTCAGAACATAAAAATGTGATTGCCTTCATCAGTCATTGTGGTTTAGGAGCTACCAACGAAGCTCTTTATACAGCAACACCTGTGGTAGTTTGTCCATTATTTTGTGATCAACCAGACAATGCTGAACTGCTGGAAAACCTAGGAGTTGCAGTACATCTTGATTTCAACAACATTACTAAAGAAAGTGTTCTAAAAGCAATCAAACAAATTACAAACGACAAAAGGTAAGGTGGTAATCATGCTCCGCTTGATTATTAATATGTATTTTAATAATAAAAATAAAATAAAAAACGATCCATCCCAACCTCGTAGATATTTTTCATTGTGAAATGCAAACAATTTTTAAAATTCATTAAATTGATGATTTATAATTGTATTTTCAGGTATTACAAAAATATGCAAAGGGTTTCTGCAGTGTTTAAAGATCGACCAATGACACCGCAAGAAAGTGTCGTGTATTGGACCGAATACGTAATCAGGAATAATGGTGCATCTCATTTCAAAACTCCGGCATCTCGATTGTACTTATTCCAATATCTATTATTGGATGTCGCATTTATTGTTGTATTATTTTTAAGTGTTGTTTTGTATCTGATTAATCGAATTTTTAAAAGTGTTTGTTACTATTTTAGCCCTAGTAAGACTGGTAAGACATCTAATAAACCTCAAAGTAAAAAACTTTAGATCAGGTTTTGAAATTTCAAAGAATATCTATACGTTCCTAAGTATCTACGTGTTGTATTTTTTAGGATACGAATCATGAAAAAATTATTCGTAAAGAATGTGTACTTCTCATCTGTTAATTTTGTTGTACGAGTACGTTGTAGAAATTGTTCGGATGTAATTCACAGTTTAGTTCAATAAAATATCTGTCATGATCTCTACAGAATTTAAATAGGATCTTGAACAATTAGTATCAAGTAGGTAGGTAGGTAGGTAGGTAGGTACTGGTACTGGTATCTACTCATAACTTTTGTGTTTGGACTGTTTGGTACTACAAAATTATTCAAAATTAGAATGAGAATTTCACTACCAAACCAACTTACTAGGTATCTCTTTTGTAATTATATCAAGTTACTGTGGGTATTTTTTATTTTTTTTAATTTAAGGGCGCAAGAAATGATGTCAGTTCCTCAGAATTTTCTGTAGCATTTTGACCAAGATCGTGTTGATTCTGACTTTTTTTTGCTGCAGATCTTAAAGCTCAAAACTCAGAACTAGTTGCCGAAATTATGACAGTTTGAGTTTCCTAGTTGAGAAAAAAGAAAAATACTTACCTGATAAATTTTATCACCATCTGCTTCTCATACGATAAATATTTTATGACCATTGATAAAATAAACAAGTACCTATTGCTGATTTTAAAAAAATAAAAAAATAATTACTCTCAGTTTACCGAGAATTCCAAACAAAACCAACAACTCGAGTACCTCAACACCCAGCTCAAAACTTGATTAAAACGCTTTTATACTTCGATATACCAATCGTTATTCCTTTATCTGTGGTAAATACATATTCATTATGGCATGTTTTTCACGCAATAAAGATAAAAATGTACAAGACTGAAGAAAAAATTTACATTTCAACTCGAAAACATTACTCATTTAAATGCGTATATAATAGAATGTTTTTCATAGCAATAACCATTAATACACCATATTATAGGTAGGTACCTAACTACCTATGTAGAAAAATTGTTTGTTGCAAATTTCTAAATTATAGTCGACCGTAGATTTTTGAAAAAAAAAAATTGCTGAGAGCTTGAATAACTCTCGAGAGTTTTTAAAATGATGCTTGGGATTAAGATTGGTTTCATTTTTATGGCAATATGTTGCATTCAGTATCTTTCTGCTCAAGGTAGGTAATTTAATCATAAATATCTACTGAGAATTTTTCATGTATTTTATTCGAGCACTGGATATATTAAAATTTTTAAATTTCCCATTAGAAGCGTATTTGCCATTCAGTTCAAAACCGTTCAATAATACGACGCCGGTACCCATCAATATTGATACCAATGGGTCTCAACGAAACAGTTGTGTTGCAAAATATTGGAACTGCAGGTAATTTTCAATCTGATAAGAGCCAAATTACTCCTACCTAACTTATAGATTTTTTTGAAAATTTCGAATTTTCAAATTTCCCTATCAGGTTTGAAGATAGGAAACCAGACTCGTAGGTACATAAATCGATATTCTCCAAAAACTTTCTGATTTTGGGCAATTTTTTCAAAATTAGAAGATTTTTATGTTTTATATTATTTTGAGTGACGTAATAATTTCCTTAATTCACGAGATTTGCAGCCACTCATGATAAGATTTTTTTGTCCGTCTCCTTGAATACCATCTGCCTATACTAGAATATGGCAGAAAGTTCCTGAAACATTCTAGCTCTAATAATTTGTTCACAGTGGAGGCATTATTAGCCTCACCTTTCACTTCAACCATTGTTTTGGGCGGTGGTGTGGCTTATAATGACATCTACGTATTCAACAGACAAAAGTATTTTTTCGCAAATAGAACGGGTGCATTCACTGGTACTACAATAGATGGGGGAAACGGGTGAGTGACTTATTAATATTTCGAAATCACATTGTCATGACCTATGTGAATAATGAAACCTTAAGTACTCAAGTTGTAAGTCCCACATATCTATCAATTACCTACCTATCATTTTTGAATGTTTTTATAGAGCACAACTTGAAACAGCTTTGATTTATACTAATATTAAATACGGACCACTTCAAGAAGCCATGAAATACCGCGATGGTGTATTTGAAATCGTTACTCTTATAAGAGTGGGCGTAAGTATTCTAGTTCGATGTACCTATGTAGATTGTAGATGCCCACTGACAAATTGAAAAATTGGTCTTAAATTACTAATCGCAACAAAATGTTCCTTTTTAACATTCTTTTTCAGGAATGTGATCTGAATGAAGAATTTGAAGAATTTGCAAAATATTTGCAATATATTTCCGAACCGGGAAGTGCAATAGAAATGCCTATAGTTCCAACATGGCAATTTTATAACCATTTCCCCACAAATCAGCAGTATTACGCTATGCCAGGAGCCTATGTCAATGATACCACAGGAGAACAAATTTACTGTTCCACTTTACTGATTATACCAGTTACTCCTACCGTGTGTATAACAGAAAGACAGGTACGTCTCGGATTTTACGTTAAATTATTATCTGACAGCAGAATTCAAAAGGCCATTGGTTGGTGAGAATAAGAAATCGGTGTCCCACTGGGGGTATTGAATTTAGTCAGTTTTGAAATTTTAAAGTACCTACTTAGGTATACTTAGGTACCTAATAAAAAAAGCTTGGATTTTTGTATTTTTAAAAATGGTCCATTACAGGGTTCAATTATTCTTGCTTTGAAATTTGAAAAATTTGATTTAGAAAAATTCACCAATGTAAATATTTTAATAATACGTAGGTACCTACCTACTTTCGAAATCATTAAACAGAATAAAAAATAGGAAAAACAAGGCAATTAAATTCATTGGACATTCTTACCCACCAATCGATGGCTTTTCCAATGCGATGTAATTTTACTTACTTATTTATTTACTTACCTACTTGTACGTATGTATACCTACATAATCCACCGAACGAGTAGTTCGATGAAACATTTGGACGCATAAAGGATCAGAATGGAAGACAATCTGATACTTCAATTCAACTATATCCTGCTGGAGATAGACCCGTTGTGTCGACCGAAGGCATCGTGAAAATTACTGTTCCCCTCAACATAGTTCCTTCTGTTGGAGGATATGATAATTCTACAGCTCCTTATATTGGAGGTAATGATAATTCTACAGTTCCTTCTATTGGGGGATATGATAATTCTACAGTTCCCTCTATCGGATAATATGATTCTGAGCAGTATTTTATTCGTGCAGATTAAAACATACCTTGGATTTTCAGATTTTGGTTAAATTCAAGGATGGGCTATACTGAATTTAAGGGGATACTTATTCCCTTAACTTATACTTTAGCTTGGTTTATACTGAATTTAACGTCCGTTAACCTAAAATTTGCCTTTGTTTAACTTCTAGGGTTAAGTTTAAGTTTACGGTTAAATTCAGTATAGCCCCTCCTTAACAGTAACATTTTATGCTATAAATTGAACTCGTCTGAACCTTTAATCTCCAAGAGGGAGACTGTGATTCGATCAAATTGAGGAAGATTTTCGAAAATAAAATTTTCCAGATTTTTGAAATATGTAGTACTGGGCATATGATAGATATGTAGCTACATTAGAGTGGATAACCCCCAAAAAAAGTCGGCGGATTTTGATCAAATTCAGCAAAGACCTTCATTTCGAGTTGGAAGTGTCACTCAGAAAAAGTGAATTTTTTTCGGTTTTTTGAAATTGGCAATATCTAATTACCAAAAAACATTAGCACTATTGCGTTCCAAAATATTTCTCTAGGTTGGGTAGAAGATAGAACGAAAACGAAAAATCCGTAATTTTTTAAGAGTGCCTTCTCTTAATGACCCATATCAGCCTTCCAGGGGCATTTTAGAAGCAAATTTTTTTCTGCGTGGTTTTCAAAGCAAAATGAAGGTCTCTACCGCTGACTTTGGCCCAAATTTGCCTACTTTTTTTTCACAATCTCCCTTAATGTAGGTATATTTATGTAGATGCCTACCTAGCTCACTTCCTTGAACATTAAATACCATTTACTTACTCATTCTCCTGCACCGACGGAAAGGATTAAAAAGCATACAAATTATTTTGATTTATTTCATTAAATTCAAATTATTTATCTGATACGTGGACTTGAAATTATGTACCTGCACTTTCTGTAGAGTCAAAGGAAAGTTATTTTGTACGGAATATTTCATTTATTCAAAGTATAGTGAATACAGATCAAATCCGAGGTATAATTTAAAAAAAAATAATTGATTATTGTATATTCTAGTTTATGAGAGTACTTACTACATAGCCTGTCTTAAGGATTATTCGTTTAATTATTCAAAATTCATCTTATGAAATTTTATTTACCTATAGGTATATTAATTTTATCTTTATTAAGTACATATGTATAATAATTAATGGAAAATTCTAAACACTATGGTGATGATGTACCTACACTAGGGTAGAGGTAGACCTTATTTTCTACTGTACCAAAAATTAATGTGTTTTTTTTTATCGGGAGGCCTCCTAGAAATGTTCATTTTGGTGAAATAATGAAGTCCTGAAAGTTTCAACTCAAAAAACTAATTTTAACCCACCACGATATTAGGCAACTTCAATCGCTTTAAGACGCGGATTAAAATAATTTTTTCGTCTTGAAAACTTTCATGGGTGTTCTTTCTAAATGAACATATTAAGGGGGCCCTCGATAAAAAAAATTTACTTTGAAAAATAAGGACTATCCTAAAATGTACAATTTGAGTAGGTATACAGTTGCAATGATTTTATTCACTTTTTTACATTTTATTATAATTAATTAATTATTATTAAATAGGTACATTCTACTGTCCATAATAGCGTGAATTGACAGAATTGTGAACTTTTCAATAAAAATTCAAACAACTTCGAAATTTTTTTCATACGATTTGTCAGCATTTCGAAACTTGAAGGCTCTTCGAATTTGAATTTTTAAAATAAAATGTCATTTATGCTGAAATTTTCAAAATGCTTAATGTATAGCACGTCATTCAAATTTTGGGTTTCCGGTTTGGACGAATAATAAAATGCGATAATCCCTTCCGAACATTCAATTGTTCATATTTTGCGTACTATGCCTGAAATTGAAGACATTAGTTTATTCTCTGAAACTTTCATTCAGCAATCATGCTCCTCCAATTTTGAAAGGACGAGTTGAAAGTGAAAATATGCATAATATGTATTGAGTTATGCAACTTTGAAGCCCTAAGAATCAACAAAGCAGTGTACAACGTAACGTTGCCCCTTCATTTTTTAGAATCGCCAAATCAGCTACTTCTTACGTGGTTTGGGTTGCTATGCCTAGAAGTTACTAGGCAAAATCGCTGACAAATTATTTTTGGTGAGAATAGTCGAAATGTGGAATAGCTTTTTTGTATTAGGTATATTTTTAAGTGAACAGCAACGCCACCTATACTTGTACCTACATATATAATTACAATTTACCAAAAATCATGGATAATTTTCCGGAAAATTGGTAATTTTTGAGGAGTAGCTTTCACTAACGCCTCAAAACAAACCAGTTTGATGCATTGTCCAGCGTAGTACCTATTAGGAATAGGAATATTCTCTCATATACTTATTTTAAACATTCTCAAATCTTCCCGTTTTGAGAAAAAAGTGACCCAATTTTGACAAAGTTTTGATTTTGGCTGCGAATATTCGTGAACATTGAAATGATGTTTTGTCAATGAATTGAATTGAACATATACTCGTACATATGTGTGAAAACCGGACTAGGGCATTAGTTATTGCAACTTAAAATTTTGAAAATAAACTTGGTATTTCGAATTTGAAAATTTTCAGTAATGTTCGCAAATGCCCACGGATATTGCCAACATTAGTCCAGTGTTCACGCGTTTAGCTTACCTATCTACCTAGCTCGTTTAAGCGTTCTTATCTTTTATAACTACTGTTCTACAATGACTGGTTATTGACTAGGTTTTGACTGACATATGGCAATAGTAATATCTATATTAATACCTTGAAGGTGTAGGTATTTGGGTACTTATACGACTTGTACAAGTATGTACTTCCTTTAATACAAAAACCGGAGCTGATAAATTTATTTTCGGCTATTGGCTGTTTGCTCAAACCGTGAAATAAAATTATGCACCGAAATGTAGGTAAGGTATATCATGCTTCCATAATGTGACGCAGGTACCTACTTATTGCTCACATGTACGTGGGCTATGAAGATATGATATCACACAAAATTTGTTGTTGGGTGAGTCATTGAAAAGTGGGTCTCGATACCTGGCGCTAATGTAAGACATTTTTGGAGCTGCACAAATTAAAAAACTATTCACTTCCTTTTTCGATTCAAGAGCGTCTTCCCCCTGCACTAAAAAAAGAAATTTTCGTTTTATACGAAAACATGGAGCTTCTACGTATTTCTGTGATAAGTAGTGTCACTCTCATCACATCAATGACGCAGCCAAAGTTTCTTCAAGAGTATGACAAAACAACAAGGTCATTAGGCATGAAATAATTTTTAAAAAATTTTTGAATCTCTTGTAATTCCAAATTGCAAAGATTTTTAAAAAATGATCAAATAGAAAAAAAACTAGAATAAAGCACAAATATCAATGAAAATTGCCAGGAAAATAATACAATTTCAGCAAAAGTTGCCATAAATTACGTGAAATATTCCTGAAAACGTGTTAAAATTACGAAATAAATCATTAAAGCAAATGAAAATCACCAAAAAAGCATAACAATTTCCAGATATCTCGGCAAAAATTGATAATAGAAAATAATAAAAAATTGAACAATTTTAAGTATAAAAACAATAAAACTACGTAAAAATACAAAATCAGGCCTTTAAATCCTAATTCCGATGAATGAAAGTAGATTGACACAAGCAAAGCGAGGGCAAAAGTTCTCAAAAGTTTATAATTCAATAAATTCAAAAACTATTTTTTATTTTTTGAGGCGAGAAGATGTTTTGCTGGTTCGAACATTTTTCGGATTTGAAAATTAAATTTTAGAAATTCAAACGTTTAAAAACAAAAGCAAGCAAGTTGGCTCGAGCGACGAAGGCGAAAGCTCTCGAAAACTCATAAATCAAGAAACTGAAAAACCATCAATTTTTTTTGTGAGAACATGATTTGGCTGATTTGTACATTTTTCAAATTTTAACAGCATTGATATTCAGAAATTCCAATCCTGAAAAAGGGAAGTACGAGTAGATGGGCCCAAGCAAAGCTACGGCAAAAGCTCTCGAAAATTTATAACTCGAATTGAAGAACAATTTTTTTTTTCGAAATAAAAATTCTGGCAAATCATCAAAATATTTCAACTCTTTGAGAAATGATTTTTTAAAACAAGAATGAAAGCTTTTAACACGTGAACCGAGTTGAGCCTCCCCCCCTCCCAAACGGATGAAACTTCAATATAAAATATACAAAAGTAAGAATTTATTTAGGATACGTCACTAGCACTATTATAAGAGGACATTCCAAAAGCACAAGTTCATGTTCATGGTAGCTTTCATGGTTTTATAAGTTGTCCGTGAATTCTAGTTACCTACTTGTTAAAAATTTTATGCACTAAAAGAACAAAATTCGTGGTTCCGTGGAGGTCATTGCAATGGCAAGCTCGTATGTCAGTAATTCAGTATTTTCTGAGTACCTACAATAAAGATAGAATATACACGAACTGAAGAACAAATTACATTTTTACGTAAAGACATTAGGTACTGATAGTATCACCGGTATAAAAACAATTTTCGCTACAGAAACTATCAATCCAGAAGACAATTTCTAGTTGTGGTTGACTGAAAATTTAAAAAAAAATGGTTGGACCGTATTAAGTATAGGGAAATACTTTCAACATTTCTAAAGCAATGCGTGGCATTAATATTGCTTTAATTTTTGCAGCAATCTGTTGCTTGCAATATCTTTCTGCTGACGGTAATATAATTGCAAATACCTACCTACTTGGATTTTTTTTTTCATACTTTCACTTTATTCGACTTTTCTGCATTATTTTAAGTTTTGAATTTCGTTTTAGATGAAGCATATTTGCCGTTCAGCAAAGAAGGGTTCGATCCAAAGACACCGACGCCTATCAACATTGATACCAGTAAAGTGAAAGACATCATCACAAAACCTATGATACTAACCATTGGTGTTAAAGAAAAGGTTATATTGCAAAATACTGGAAGTTCAGGTTAGTTTGTATTTGTTTGATATGCTACATGAAAATAATATAGGTAGGTAATTCAAATAACAAGTAACAAGCAGGTTCCTAGAATATAAATCCTATTTTCAAATATGAAATAGGTATATTATATTAGGTAAGTATGTAATTGTGTGTATAGTCGATCACTCGATTGCCTCTCTTTAACATTTACTTATATTTTGTTCCCAGTGGTAGCAACTTTAGCATCTCCTTTTACTTCAACCTTTGCATTTGGTGGGGTGCTTTACCATAATGTCTACATATACCACGGTCAAAAGTATTTCTTCTCAAATAAAACAGGTGGAATTGCCGGTACTACGGTGGATGGGACAGGCGGGTGAGTGGTACCTACATGAATAATAAGCGATATTTTGAAATCATATTGGTATTGGCTTGCGTGAACATGAAATGACAATGGAATAATTTGAGTATCACCTATCAATTTTGAATATTTTTTAAAGAACTGAACTTGAAGCATCCGTAGTTTATAGCCATGTTAAATATGGGTCTTTCGAAAACGCTTTAAAATATCGCGACGGTATATTCGAAATTCGTTCTCGTATAAGAGTGGGCGTAAGTATTCTACATAGGTAGTTGAGATTTCGCAAGTTGGCCTGATATTAGTGACTTTATTACAAATATACAACAATATTGTTTATTTTTTTCAGAAATGTCGTAAAAATCGTGCATTTCAAAGATTTGCGAAATATTTGAAAAAAATTCGTAAGCCTGGAAGTAGTGTAAAAATGTCAATCGTTCCGACGTATTCATTTTACAAAAGATTTCCCGAGAATGTGCAATATTACGCTTTTCCCGGATCATATATTAATCAAACCTTGGGAAAACAATTTTACTCTTCCACCACGATTGTTAAGCCGCTTCTTCATTACCGGTGCATATCAAAGAAACAGGTACCAGTGCTGGTTTTTTCCTCAACATTAGATATACCTACTTAAAAGCTGAATTCAAAAGTCATTGGTTGGTAAGAATAGTTGTAGATTGACCTTCATTAGGATATTCAAACGCATTTTATTAGCAGAGCTTAAAACTCTTCTTGAAATTGACTGTACGAGTATGTAGGTACTATTTTTTTGAACACTGCGCCTTGGAAAGAAAATTCTATCTACGTTTTGAACGATTTTGGTGAGGTGGTTGCAATTTTGAGCTAACAAATAAGAACTGATTGAAAATTCTTACCGATTGATGCCTTTTACCGCTATTAATGTGATTCTATAATATATACCTGTGTACAATTCAACATTTGAATATAGTTCGATACTACATTTGGAAAGCTGAGAAGCATTGAAGGAGGATATTTGAACACTGCACTTCCACAAAAACCTGCTGGAGATAGACCCATCGTGAGCACTAATAACATTAAAGAAATTCCATTGAAGTTCAGCGTATTCCCTTCAATTGGAGGATACATTAAATAAATATTACTTACCTACCTAATTTTTCTGAAATTCTTACATAAGTAATTAAGTATGTGTAGTACATGATTTCGACCAAATGCTATGAAGACTTTGTTATGTTGAACGTAATCCGGAAATTCTTTAAGCCCTGCGAGTAGGTATCTCGTCTTTTCGAAAAAAGAAGTTGCGATTTTTTTTTAATTTTTCGAAATTCTTATTGACTAAATAATTTGATATTATTGCACATACTTCAAAATATTCCTTCAGTTTCAGAATGTTTTTGCGTTGCTAACGCATGATTGGCATTCAAAAAGAAATTACTCGTATGTTCGAAGCACAAAATTATCCTAAAATAATCGATTGTAAAATTCTAAACCACCCCGTACAGTTCTAAAAGTTGTCTTATTCTAATAGCAATAGCTTTAGGTCGACCCAGAATCTCAAATATTCACAATTTTTTTATACATACGTAAGTACATGGACCATTTTTTAGAGGCTATTTGGGTAAGGCGCAAAGGGAAAATGATTTTTTTCGATGGTTTATGTGTAAGTATTTCTTTTCTGAGGATATTTCCAGGCGAAACATTTTTTCTGAGTAATCTTGACTTTCAACTCTTGAGGTCCATGTGAAAATTTGATCAAAATCTTCTGTTATTTTTCAAATTTGTGATCTACCTACTTTAAGGTAGCAAAATTGATACGAAAACACTCGAACAGTCAAATGGATTCACGAAGATCATTTAATATTATCTAAATATAATACCTACCTAGCATACTTATGTTACCTATCAAAAAATAAATTATTCTTCAAGTACCTACATTGCGCTTGCATTAACAAAGTAGTAAAATTTCTAATGAACAGAGGTTACAAACTAAGAAAAAAAAATTCATTTCGAGATTTGGCTTTTGTGATACGAACTGATTTCTTTCAACAATGAGAATGCGTCATTTACCCAGAATCCGTGGAATGAACGTAAAAGAGCTAAAAAAGTAAAAACATACTCGAATTACCTACGTAAAAAAATTACAAAATCAAGCATTAAAATCCCAATTCCGATGAATGAAAGTAGATTGGCTCAAGCAAAGCGATGGCAAAGCAATCAACATTTTATATTGCAGGAAAGTGAACTATTTTTCGGGATTAAAAATTAATTTTTAGAAATTCAAAGTTTTAAAAATGAAAGCAAGCAGGTTTGGTCCGAATGAAGCGAAGGCAAAAGCTCTTGAAAATTTATAATTCAAAAAACTGACGGAACCCCTATTTTTGATGTGAAAGCGTGATTTTTCTAGTTCGTACATTTTTCAAATTTGAAGTGCATTGACTTTTAGAAATTCCAATTTCGCTCGTGCAAAAGCTCTCGAGAGTATAAATAACTCAAAAAAGTAAAAAATCATATTTTTGAAAAAGAGTCAGGTATTTGTCGTTTTCCAGCGTTTTTTTAAAGTGATATTATTTAGAACTGCCCAATTTTTTTCCAACCGCTCAGCAATTTTTTGGAGCTGCACAGTATGTGTCCAGTTGCACGTTGTATTAGCCTCTGCTAAATACCTACCATTTTTAAAACGCGCATCGTCATTTAAAAAATTACAACACATTAAAACCCAGTGTAAGTAACCTAATTTAAATTTTGAAGCTGCTGGTCGAAAAAACTGTGCTAAACTCGATAGGTACTTAGGTACAAGCTCCTATGCGGGATTTCCTCCTGGGGGAGGGGGGATAGATGAGTCATAAGTTAGGTATAGTGAGGTAGCAAGGAACTACCTATTTCTAGCGAATAAGATTCACAAAATTTCTTGCAAGTATAAAAAAAAATGTACATACATACTATACACCTAGGTATGTAGATTGTACATATAGATTCAACCACTGACATTTACCTACTGCTTGAAAACGACGTGTTAATTTGAGTGAAGTTTTTAAAATTCCTCCGGTAAATTTTCCTCGATGAAATTCAAATATTATGTCCGAGCGAAGCGATGGCAAAAATTTTGGAAAATTTTCAATTCCTGAGTTAAAAAGAACGGTTTCTGATTTTGAAATTTATTTTTCTGGATTTAATTTAACACTCCTTAGATTTGAATGAGACCTTTCAGAAATTTCAATTTCAGAAAAGTAAAGCAACCTGGACGCGAGCAAAGCGAGGGCAATAAAAGCACCGGAAATTCATATATCAAGGGGGAAAAAGGAACATTTTTTTCGTGTACCGGTAATTCGATATTTATACCCTAAAAATTTGAAAAATCGACAAAAAAACACAATTTAACCAAAACGATGAAGCGAGTACAAAAAGTTTCAAAAATTTGTAATGCAATAAATGGAAGGAAATCAATTTAATCTGAGGATTTTTGGCTCTCAGAGAGGGTGATTATACCCTAAATTATCCCCTCCTCCATACAGCTATGCTTCGTTAGGTATTATTTCATCATAAGATGAGCTAAAAATTGTAAATCCGATCTCTTTTCCAATAAGCAACTGTCCTTTTCCTTCAAGACAAAAAGAAACTTACTCGAAACATATTTTTTAAACAAATTTTTATTCACGCATGTAACATACCTGTGTACTTTTTAATACCTGTAAGGAACAAGGAAAAACAGATACCTGAGTGTTTTTCGAACGTAGGTATTTAAATTAGAAAAATGAAACGAAGAATTTTCGAAGGCGATATTTGGAGGAGTAACAACGAAATCGAGGTCATCTTTGTGACCACATAAAGACCTACCTATTTGGTTAAAAAATATCCCAAATTATGTGTGGAATTTCAAAAAAAAAAAAATCAAAATCAACAAACTTACAAAATAATAAACAATAAGTTGAGAGAGTCAACTGGCCAAAAGATTTTTTTAAATTTAAGTTTAAATTTCAGGTCAAATTCATTTTAATTTGAAAAAAAAAATGAAAAACTGTTATAATGAGCCGTCACTGTACCCCTGAGAGTGTAAATTGAGAGATAGTCCAAGCCCGAAGGGCACTTACCCCAATGTATAGATGTGAGATCGCGTACGACACAATAAACAGTAAAAGCACGCTCGAGTACAAAATATATTATCGTCTTATCGACAATATCAAATACAACACAATAATAAAAATATATAAAAGAATGCACAAATCATAAATGAGGAAATACCTCTTAAACTCTTACAACATAAAATACTTAAACTAGAACACATTCAAACCTCGGAAGATCCGCGAGTATGATAAAAAACACATAAAAAACTGACCGCCTGAATATTGCTGAAAACAGACTGCCACGATGCCAGCGTCGCTCGTAGGCTCATAGCCGCGACCGACGCTCTTAATCAGTGTTACCCGAATTAGGGTGCATTACATTACTCTAATGCGAGTCACCCTTAGGCATATTTCCCTCCTTACATATGCCCCTTCCGTTGGTTTACTCAGTTGAGTCCACCACCGGAGGAAAGCACGGTAAATAACAAGGAAGAGATATGCCCAACAGTGACTCGTTATCCTATTTAGGATATCCTACCTCTGCCCCCCGTGGTTTACGGTAGTTGAGGCTGGGTAAACAAACTCAAATTTGGTCCCTCGATGCATAGCAAGAGCGACACCGCAAGCCTGTATCGAGCGGCCACGCCACCGCTACCGATCGAGGTCAAATAGACAGAGAACGCAACCCACTCGACACGTCGCAGCGGGTGCATCTTGCTTGCGACACAAAAAATTTTTAATACAAAATAGTATTTGAGCGTCGATCGGAAATTTTCAATTTAATATCGCCCCCCTACCATATGGTGTAGCGAGACGACGAGGCATCGTGATACAATCATTTATTTATGGTATAGTAAACCAAATCGATATGTTATGTTGCAAAATAGCAACTTTTTCGGTGTATTAATCGGTATGAAAAGTTTAGATTACATTAATTTTAACAAGAATATCTTGTGAGTCGTCTTTTTTTTTTTTTTAAAAAAAATAAAAAAGATAAAAATTATATTTAAGGTCAACCGCACCTTTTGCTTCTTATATACTAAAAATTTGCGACTCGAAATAATAATATCAATAAAAGAAAATAACAATTTGTAACAGTTTACATGATTTCCAATATTTTAAGCGGGATTTTGCGTCGCTATCATTTTTCCAACGATCGTGAAACGTTGGAGACGTAGCCAGTATCTTCTTAGGCGCGTTCGCCTGAGCCGGGTGGTTCCCTGACTCTTTCTCGACGTACCATGGGAGTTTTGTATACACTGTTCAATTTAACAAACAAATATTAATAAACATGATTAAATATTTTGCCTACTTCAGCATTCATTTTTTGAAAAATATTTTAAGGAGATTGTAATAAAAAGTTTCAACACTACGAAATATTATATTGAGACGTTATTTTGTTACTTTTTTGTGCTCGTATTGGAAAATTTTTCAAAGTTCGTTGCCTTATGGCTTTTTTCCTTGGAAATCCTTTTTTAAATTTTTTGATATCTACATTTTCACTTAATAGCTTCATAGATATCTACTATTTTTATTATTTTTTGTATTTATTTTGACAAAGTAGTCAGATGGAATTCCAATACGAGTGAATTAGCGACTAATAAAAATAATCATACGATACAACTTATCCTTCGGTGATCGTCTTGTCCAAATCTTCTTCCGCATTGCTGACACTCGCATCTCCTTTTGGACCAGGTGTGGATGCTGCAGCTACGTTGTTCTGAAAAATATTATTAGGAGAGCTATTTTTGCTCGTATTGGACGTACTCGGTCCAGGTGACACAATGTTGTCGTTTGATTCTCCTATTTTGGAGACTGATACTTTCGTTCGTGTTTTGGTTCAGGAGTCGTTTATACTGGTTGTTGTGGCGTAATTATCGCCTTGATCGTTAATGAATTTCCTGCGCCCACATCAAATGTTTGCGATTCGACTATTTTGTCTTTATTTGTCTCGTTTGTTTCTTGACCGGTAGTTTCCGTTTTTCTTCCTGTCATTTCATCATCAATGATGTATTTTTCTCCGGTTTTTTCCGATGTATACAACGATCGTCGGCTGTTTCCGGACGTGTTAGATCGCTTATCATTTTCATGATGTAAATCGTCGTTGTCTTCGGCATCAGAATTTTCCGGTGTAGGTGGAATAAAACTCTGTCTTACCGCTTGCACGAAGTCAGCAAATTGTTCTGTTGTGAACATAGGGCCATATTCGTCCACAATGGGACGTAAATTATCGAAATAGGGTTCAGGTTCCATCAGATTTACGTTTCCTTGGAGTACGTCATTCCAATTTGTCTGAATCGTGGAATTGATATCATCAAAGCTTGATTCATCCTGATCCGGATATGTTATTAGTGGTAGGATGTATACTTCCTGTACTCCTCTTTTCTTGAATGCCTTCATTAATCTATGGAATTGATCGTAGAAATGGCTTGCTGACATTCCGTCAAAAGCATCCCAATTTCCAATGCTTATCATAATTCGAGTAGGTAGAGTTCTCATTCCGCCCAAAAGAGGAGCTAATACATCGATACTTAAGTCGCGTCCATATAAATCCGGATGAATGTTATCGCGATATTCTTTATCTTTTAAGATGTAATTTATCATTCCATAAATGTACCCGTCTCCTACCATAAGCACGTCTTGTGCGGCTATGGCGGTGAATGGCATTCCATGACCAGTGATGCATGGAAACTCACCGCGGTAACTTACCCGAGAACTTACCGGTAAGTTACCGGTAAGTTACCATGACATAAATTACCATAAGTTACCGTGGTAATTTATAAATTTTCAACAAAAATGTTGACATGGGTAATTTTTGATGTTTGCATGTACTGCTGTAGCTGTCTAGATACAACAAATTACAATTTGTACTCTCTAGATTTAAAAGAGTCAAATTTTACTGCATAGCACATAACAGTAGGGTATGACAACATTCTGGCTTCTTAAAAACCATAGTTTTTGACTTTTTGACAGGATTTTCATTTTTTAGTAAATAATTTTTTGATCTGATCAGTCAAAATTTAAAAGTGAATTATTTACTGAACTGATCAGTCAAAAATGAATTATGATTTATTTAGGTAGGTAGGTAGGTAGGTACTGTGTTCATCAATGATCAGTCAAAAACTACTGTGATCAGCTTGGTCAGCAACTCAGCAGTAAAAAATTTTAAATAACTGACTTTTGAAGTACTTTTTCACTGTTTATTTCAGTGATGACATTTTGGATTTTGCTTTCTTAACAGTGAAATCTTACTGTTTCAAATTTAGAGAGTAGGTACATACTTCTTGTGAGATGACCAATAAATAAAATTGTAAAATCAAAAATGAATTGAATTGTGTGGTAAAATAAAACTGTAAATTTTAATTTTGTTGAACCTCTTGATACAAAGCAGAAAGCACACTGTATTACTACTTCAATACCTAGATAGGTACCTATTACAAATCTTCAAAGGTTTGATTTGAATGCTCTGTAGTTTGAACATGAACTTGAGAAATGATTGGTGTTGAGATTGAGAAAACGTGTTTTTTTTGCCTTAATTTCATTCTTATTTGCAACTGGTTAAACAAGTCTCTAGTCCCTACCTATTTCTGTCAGTTGTTGGATGTTATGGATGATTTCAAGGCAACCTTCATCTCAATTCTGATGTTCAGAACCATTTCAGTGAAAATTTATAAGTTACTTAAATTACCGGTAACTTACCGGTAAGTTACTGGTAAGTTACCCAATTATAAATTACCGGTAACTAACCATCACTGTCCATGACGGTTAAATATGCCTAGAGCTGTGTATTGAAACGGGTAGGAATTTAGTGGATAGAATGGTTTTAGTGTATCCGAATCGATAGCATATCGTCTGAAAAATCTTTCGTGGTTTTTCTTTTGTTGGAGAGTAGACTCCTCATTTTTTCGATGTTTCTTCATGTCTGGCGATTTGTCTGTCGCTGGCCAAAATAACGGTTTTCCGGATGGATCAGGGCTTGCCTTAGTTTTGAATCTATTTTTTCGATATGATATTCTCTTATTCGAGTATCCGCCTCTTTGGGATTGTTCGTAGGCTTTCGGTGTTCTATCGTAGTCGTTTAGGGGTGATCTCGTTCAATCGCGATATTTTTCTTCGTCACGACGAGTTTTTCCTCGTTGTTGTCGTAATTCTTGCTTTTCAAACGATGGATTCGGCGTATATGGTTTTTTGAATTTATTTTCTGATTTTACCGATGTATCTGAATCATCGGTGGGCATTTGGCTTTTAAATTTTTGTTGGTCCTTGTTTTGATTTCCTTGTAGTTGAGGGCGGTATTCTTTGTTTGCAGTTTTATCCGCATATGATTCATTTGTTTTGGGAGCTTGAGGCATATTTTGCATATATTCTTTATTTGAAGCCGAGAGCGCGTTCATGTTACCGACGTTTAGGAGAGATTGTTGGCCTGGTGGTTGTTGGCCCTGAGATTGTGCACTATTTTGTGCGATTTGTTTGTTATCAATGTCAAATTTCAGCTTCGGAGCAGTACTGATTTGTAGAGCCCTCTCGTATTGCTTTGTTTTCTCCGCTACCTCTCTTTCTAACGTCTGGATTCTTTTTTCGAGTAGGTTGATATTATTTATGTAGGCTTGCGTGTTATTTTCAAAAATCTTAATACGATCTTGGGTGATTTTCAATTCAGTTTCGTACGCACTTTTTAATTCTGATTCGAGGCTCTGATTATTTGTTACTGCTGGCGTTATTACACGCGTCAATGGATACATCGGGTAGATTTGTTCCATGTTGATCATCGCACCACAAGTTGGGTATATACAAAATATTGTTTTTACCTGGTTGAACACGTTTGTAGTTGAATTAAATGTGTCGATCAAGCAGCTGTAGTGGTAGGTGTGACGACACACGGTCATGGTGATAGGATCGCCGGTACCCATCTGATCGGTTGCCATCTCGGAACCATCGCCGAATTATTGCATTTTGGGCATACCGGCACAATTACACCATCTGAAGTTGTTATACTATTCGTTGGCTGGGGGTTAGGTGCCCCTGGTGACATCGGTGTGGCCATAGGTACGTTGGCCGTATTCATCTTACGTCACACGTGGTACGCACACGCGACACAGTACACTTTCACAAATTTCTGCGAAAAAATGGTTCGCAATCACGATAAATTAATCGTTCGATCAAGAGTCACGACGATATGTAGCACATAAACAAGAAATAATTACCGAAAGGCACATAAAAACACACGAAAAACCGCAAAATAGCGAGCTGATACGCAATGAGAAGTTCGCACATCGAGAGAAAGAAAAGAAATGTTCTCGAATGTGTTGCGTTTGTGCGTGCGTTGAGGGTGTTTTGTGCTTTTCCCTTTCCCCACCTCAGCGGATGGTTTCTATCGCTTATCATATCTGCCGTATTATCGGCGACGTTCAGACGGGTGTATATCTGATGGAATGCTCGAGGCAGTTTTTCGTCTACTTTGACGTATGTGTGAGTGAGCTAGAGCATTGTATTTCTAGGAATTTCGCTGTGTCGATACTTGCTTCGTTCGATACGAATCAGATTTTGTACAATACTTTTTGTATGCTCTGTTGCCAAATATATTTTTTAATTTGTTGCATTTTTTATTTGTTGTTTATTTTTCTAGGTTTCAGATTTCTCTTTTTGTTGATCGAATTTTGTTATAATTTTTTCTAGTCATTTTCTGTTTTACTGAATCAATTTTGGCTACTTTGCCATTTCCTTTCTATTCGCAAGACAAATAATACGTGTTTGAAAATATAATGCTTTTATTGAATAGATCAGATCATTCTCTTATTTTTTAATTTACTTCGTAAAACATAGGAACCTTTTTTTCTTAACGTATTTACATCTTACACATTAGTTTGGTTTTTGTCTTACTTCAGACATTGAAGTTTTATGTTCGCCGACTTATTCTTCAGCTTCGTTGATTTTTAATATTTTAAAAATGAACTCAACTTCTCGATATGGGATTCTTGCACGTTGAATTTCACCACCGTTGATTAGAGTCGTGAATCTTCGATATAATAAGTCATCTTCCATCGTTGTTACATAGATATCAAATCGGTATGGTGTGTTTGGGACGTCGAATTGATAATTGATGGCCATAATTTCCAAAATACGCGCAAAGATTGAGAACGGAATCTGGATCGGCTTGTTTTTTCCAATTTTCAGTTCGTAGTTCGAGCTGCCGTCGTCGTTGGTCGATTTTGACATTACATGGATCGAAAAATACATGATACAGCTACTTTGCTGTGGAAATACGTTCATGTTACTTCATCGTAATGTAATTTCACTTAGATAGGTATTTGAGATTTGGTACTTACCACAGTCGATCTTGAATATTTTTTGTGTTGGATCTTGCTATTTTGCAAATTGTATCTATTTCGTCAGTATTTACCGCATCCGAAAATTACTTGTTCTATTTTGATCTCGATTTGTACTAAGCTATTTTGCTCGAAAATCAAACTTTGCAATTACGCACGTTAGCTTTGGCTATTTTGTTCACAGGGTACTCGCGTTGATGAACTTGTTGCTTACACGATACTGTGACGTAGTTTGTTGTATAGCCAAGGTTGCTAAAATTTGTTAGGGTCGGTTTGAATTTTCGACGAAATAAGCGTTTTATTATATTATTTTTTTATTTTTTGTTTCAGCCATGCTTTGAATTGATTGAAATATTTTTTCTTATTTTCCTTTTTTGAAGTATTTATCCAATTTTCCTCGGATGATAAGGAGTCATCTGATAGTTCTGTATCGGATGTTTTTTCGTCTATGTTTGTTGTGATATTTTTCACTTCAAAAATCTCTTCTCCTTCAGATTCATTGGGTTCATCTTCATCTATCATTTTATCCACATATCCAACATCCATTTTCCGAATCAATTCTTTTTCAGGAATTTCATCTGGATAATTGCTGTAGTAATCATGATGACATTTTTCTACTTCGTTTTGAAATTGAATCTGGTTTATTCTCTGATAGGTACGTTTTGATTCGTGACCCATTCTCATTTTTCTAGCCGCAATTCGTGCTGATTTTCTCAATTTGTTTTCCAAAATAGGAATCTCATTTTCACTACTCTGTGAGGTTTCATTTTTTTGTGTGATTGGTTTGAGTGGTGTAGATTCAGGTTTCGATTCATTTTCACTTTTTTGTTTTTGTTTTTTCCTCTTTTTTGCTTCTGCTTTTTCAGTTTTATTTTTCTTTGTGATTTTGGGGGTTTTTGGTAGTTCTTCCCCTTTTTTGAGGAGTTCTTCGCGTTTTGCTTCTCTTTTTAATCTTCGTTCTTCACGAGCTGCAGCGAGCAATCTTTTTGTTACAATTTTCGTAGCTTCAGACATTAATTTTTTCTTTACATTGTCTGGTACTTTTATTTTTTGAATTTTTTCTATGCCTGGTTCGCTTTCACTGACGGTTTCTTCTTGCGATGAATTTTTATATTTTTCAAGAAATTCGTGAATCCTTTTCATTAATTCTTTGGGATCCATGTATGATTGTAGACATTTTTCTGTCTTCATTGTGTCTATTTCAGCTTGAGTTAGGAATAGTGTTAGCTGTCGTATATTTGCGACACGATAATCTTTTGTTCCATCAGTCGGTTCTAGTAGGTATGAATTAATACCAGTTTTACTTACTATTGTGTAAGGTCCTGTCCGTTTTTGGTAAAATTTTTCAGCCATGCCTTTATCGCGGCTCGACTGACGATGGTTTGTAAGTAAAACCAAATCTCCTGAATTCAATTCAGTTGGATCGTTATGTTCTTTGTTATATTTATATTCTTCTTCTATGAATTTTAGTCTGCGTCTTTCCCTAATGTAGGCTTCAATGATTTGCCTTTCTGTCATTTCTTCAATTTTGAATTTCTTATGTTCGGTTGTGTATACTGCCTTTTTTGCTAGATGGTCAGCTATTATGTTGGTGTATTCATTTTTTCGAGCATACACATGGTGGAATTCTATATTGAGAAATTGTTCTTTTAGTTCTAAGATTCTTTCGAATAGTTTTCGATGGTGAACTGGTTTTTTGCGCGAATTTAACCAGTTGTTTTTCTTCCATGTATTTATGGAATAATTTAGTGCTTTTATTGCGTAGTTCGAATCCGAATATATTTTTACTTTTCCTATTTCGTTATGTTTTAGAATTTCTAGTGCTCGAATTATGGCAATTAATTCCGCGTAATTATTAGATAAATGGAAATCTTCTTCTGCTTCGAGTCGATCAGATACATTTCTCACTGAATCTGGAGCAAAACATATGCCTATTCCGGCAATTGCATCCGTGTCTCCATTTTTGGAGCAAGCCCCGTCAGCTGTTACTCTTACGTAACCATCGGGGTCTATTATGAGGTCGTCCTTAATATTTAACTTTTTTGTGTAACACTCAGCTGTTGTTACGGAAGGAGCATCAATGTTACTCATTTTTTCAGTTAGTTGTACTAATTTGAATTTAAAATCATATGGGTGTTTCTTATGTGGTATTTTTTTGCTAAAGCGGTCCTTTATGCCCCAAGCCTCATTTGGTGTGAAACCAAAAGTGGTGGGGGTGTTATTGATTTCATCTTCTATATCACGCACATGTTTTTGCCATCCAAAATGAGATTTATGAGGATTTTGAATTTTGTTTAATTTGACACGAATTTTGTCACCAATAATTCTCATTGTCCTTTCGACGGATGACGATTGCGGGTTGTACGCATTCGTGTGTGCGACTTTTATGTCATTTGACTCCAGTAATTTGTACCACGAATCGCTAATGAATTGCGATCCATTGTCTGTTATGACTTTTTTTATTTTTAAATTATATTTCTTTACGTCAGTTAGTACTGTTTGCATGGCTGTGCATACACTAGTGGTTTGAATATTCATCATTGTTCTAATCCAGTTTTTTCCAGAAAATATGTCTTTTATGACCAACAGGTATTTTGGGTTATTTTGGACGGCAGGAATTGGTCCATAAATATCGACGGAGAAAACGTCTCCAAGCGCGTATGCTTCAATCGATCCAAATTCAATAATTTTTGGATTCGCATAATTTTTATTTACCTTGCAAATTATGCAAGAATTTGTAATGTCGCGAATGTATTCCAATGATTTCGGATGATAATACGTGCGTCGAAATATGACGTCTAATTTAGCCGCTCCTATATGCCCGTATCGGTGGTGCAAGTGGTCCACTGTATCATAAAATAATAAATCAGGGAGGTATGGAACCCTTGCCCCATTTTCCAGTATTTTTAATAGAATCTCTTTTTTTTTTACATTGTCTTCAATTGGTTCATCTGCTTCTGTTGTCGTGATTTCTTCCGTTTTTTCACGTATGTTCACATGTTTTATTATAAATTTTTTAGCTAATCGCTTCTGTTTGTCTAATTCTTTTTTGGAGTCTGGTTGTTTCTAGAGTATCGTCATTATGTCATTACATTTTGTATCAGTCATTTGATATTTTGGGATATCGTTTAAATTTTTGTATAATTTTTCAGTGTCTTCTTCTACCGCATTTACATCGTAGGGCTTTAATTCAGTCCGAAAGTGTTTCAGTTCTAATTCTTTAGCTCTCATTGCGTATAACATGCGTTGAGATTTATCATCAGTATATCTTAGGTCAAAACAATTCAGCCAGGTAATCCAGTACGCAGCCTTACGATGGGTTTGTACCATTTCTCGGTATCTGTCTACAATTGAACTTAAATTTTTTCTCACGTGAATAACACGTCCATTTACCCACATTTGTACTTTTTTCAGTACTTGCACCATACACATCATTTCTTTATCGAATAAGGTGAAGTGTTTTTGGTGTTCTTCGAATGCAATCGACACGAGTAAGCAAATTTGCTTTTGACCATCTTTATCAATATAGAACAAGACTGCATTCATGGCATCTTCAGTGAGATGCGTGTCTAAGTGTAGGTCTCCCGTTTTCGGAGGTGGTTTTAATTTAAAATCTTTACAGAACTCTGTTTTGAGTTTTTCAAATGCTTCTTCTTGTTCTTTATCCCATTTCACATTTGTGTTGGCTCTAGTTAGTTTGTAGATAGGTGCCAGTATTTGCATGTATTCATCAATAAAATTTCTATATAGACCAGTTAATCCTACTAGGGCTAAGATTTCTTTTACTGTTTTGCATGCGAATTTGCCCTTGTGAGTGTGTTTTTTTACAAATTCCATAAATTTGGTAATTTTCTCATTTTGTTTCGCGACTTCATCTTTTGAAATCACAAAACCTAGGTGGTCCGCATATTTGCGGAAAAACTGTGTTTTATTTGGATTCAATTTTAGTCCATTTTTACGAATTGCTTCGAATACGAGCAGTAATCTTTCCAATGTTTCTTGGAATGTTTTTCCCGATACTTTTACGTCATCGACGAATTTTGTTATGCCTTCCTTGTCCGGAATAACTTGATTGATCATGTGGACGAATTCTCCACTTGAAATTTTAAGTCCATAAGGCAGACGACAAAATTCATATACTTGTCCACAAACTTGGAACGGTGTAAATTTTCTTGATGCTTCGTCTAAAACAATTTGCCAAAATCCGGCAGTGAAATCAAGTGTGCAAAAATATTCGTCACCTTGATTTTCGAATATAATTTGTTCGACTGGATTTGGTTCAGTAAAAACTGCTTTTAATAATTTGTTTAATTCATCTGCGTCCAAGCACAGTCTTATGTCTCCATTCTTTTTTATTACAGGTACGACTGTATTTATATATTTTGACTTTGATGGGCGAATTATGCCTAGTTTAATCATTTTCGCAATAGTTCTGCGTAATGCTTCGATTATTTTTTGTGATGGACGAAATTTTTCGCCTCTCCATGGCCCAAGTGCGGGATTTTTATCGAACTCGAATGCTATTGGTTTTCCCACATATCTTCCTGGATTGTTACTAAAAATATCGCAGTATGCAGTTGCTTTTTTCCAGGCATCACTTGCTACTTCTTTAGTTATTTCACCATTTTGAATTAATGCATCCAAATCAGCTTTCAGATTTTTCTTGAAAATTTCTATGGCTTTTTGATGCTCGTGAGCCCAGTCATCGTCTAAGAATCCTGTTTTGGATTTTATTTTATGGATGGTTTCATGTTTGTATTTATTAAGTAATCTAATTTTAAATACAGCGAGCGCGTCTCTGTATTCATCTTCCATCAAGTAAGGAATTCTGATTTTTTTACCATTTTTTAGTGTACAATTAGCGTAATTTTTTCCATTTTTTATCCTTGGTTCAATATTTAAATATCGCATCGCAACACGTCCCATGATCATGGACCTACTTGGGCAGTCCATTACATAAAAAGGTGCATGGATGAGTTGCGTTCCTACACGCATACAAATTTCGACCATGTTTGACATGGTACGTATTGGTTCACTATTCGGTAATTTTAGCAATACTTCTCTTTTAAGTGGTATGTAGTTTATCCAGGCTGGGTGCTCTCGTGTAATGTACTCTACAACTGGTTTTGTGATTACATTCGGGAGTGCCCCAGAGTCCAGGAGCATCGCTAAAGGTCTATCACCCACTAATACTGGGATTACCGTTGCTATATCTTCAGTACTTTCTGATATTATCATTTCATCAGTGCCGGGGCGAGGATGTCCTGGTTTAAAATGTGTAAATTCTAGATTTTCAACTAGTTTTACTTCTTTTTCTTTATCGGGTTCTTTGACCTTTTCGTTGCTTTTATCCGGTTCTTTTATTTCAGTTTCTACGTTTTTTACGTCTAACGTTATTTTTTTCTTTTTAAAATTATTATTTTCATCTAAATCGTCATCGAAAATATCTTGTAGTTCTTCTCGTAATTTGAGATATTTTCTTCCTTGGAATTTCGGCTCTTTAGCAGGTTTTGATAATTGTCCTGCTCTTGCTTTTTTATAGTAGGTAATTTTTTGGAATGTAGCGTTTCCATCTTTATTTATTGTTTTGCGTTCGTATTCGCCATCTTCGGGGAGGCATTCTATTTTTTGTGCCAATAGGTAAACTAATTTTTTCATTGATATGTTGTCAATATTTATATGAGTATCTATTACATTTGGGTGTAGATTGACTACTGGTTTTGGTTCATAATTTGATTCTTTAAATATCTCATTTTTTTGCTTTTGTTTATTTTCCCCAGTTGAGGGGTCATCAAACCATACTCGTTTGTTTTCCCATTTTTCCAGAGCTTCTTTTGTTTGTTCGTAAATTTCTTGGTACATGTCTAGGTGCATGTAATATTTTTCAAATGGTACTGAGTAGTAAAATCTTTCCGGTTTTGGGACGATTTTCTTTTTGTGATCGACCATTGGTCGATAATAATCGTCCCCTATTTCGGGGGTTACTATTTCCAAATTTAAGAAATTCCAACATAAATGTCTGAAAAATGTGATTTTTGGATGTTCAGCTAGTGCCACAAACATATCACGATATGCTATGTATCTATTTAGAGGTACACCAATTTCTCCGGGTTTACAGGGTTTTACTACAGGAAAAATTAAAATGATATGAAATGGCTCTTGTTCGAGTAATAATTCAATGATATTATGTAGTTCACGTTCTACTACTGCGTAGGGTTTTCTGGAGTAATTCAACTCCAATTGCGCTGCTGAGAGAACAATTGTAGCATTTTTTGGAAATGTTACATTCAATAATATCTTGTATAATTCTTCAAGCGGTATTTGGTCTCGTAAATATCGAGGCATATCTTTGGCAAATGTTTCTTTGCCGCGCCGTAAATGGTGTACTAAACCATCTCCTATCCAAAAGTATCTTTCAAAAATTGATGGTTCGGGGGGGTGTGTGCTAGGTGATTTCCCATTTTCACCTAGCTTTATTTGTTTCCCGTAGTTTGGGTAACTTTTGTTTCAGCTTGTGTAGCGTGTGCTGTTTTTAGTGGTATTTTTACTTCTGTATTTTGAGTGGCTCCTTGTTGAGTCTGTGTGAGTGGTATGTTTAACACTCCTGGTGTAGGTTGCATGGTAGCGCCTACATTATTTACGTCTAACGTTTGCGTACCTTGGCCAGCATTGGAGATTTCAGTCACCGTAGCTCCTCCTCCTTGTGTACCTTGGGTTGCAAAGTTCGCATCCATAGGCATTTGTTGTGGATATGGATAGCCATAATTTGGCATTTGTGGGGGGTACTGAATTTCGTCCCATGTTTGATCATGATTTAGATCAGCATAATATGGGTCAAAATTTGGATCAGCCATTTGTCCATAATTCGGATAACTGGGGTAGAATGGGTTTCCATAACAGTCGTATGAAATTTGATTCAAAGGTAGTGCAATTGCATTATTGTTTTTATTTTTATTTTCAGCATCTGTATTTACTTCGGTAATCGTTGGTCCTTGTTGGATTGCATTTTGTCAATTTTGTCTATTTTGATTGTTGTATCTGGGGTAACCGTTTCTATGGTAATTTCTTGGTGGTCTATTCATCGCTACGCCATGTGGGTACGATCCATCGTATGTTAGTCTATATCCTTGGGGGGTATTGTAAAAATTTTGCCCCTGTTGTAGATACCGTGGAGGTGGGTATTGGAGGTTTTGCGGTGGTGGAAAACGCATCGTACCGGCAAACATATTCATCATATTCATAAATGCCATCGCGTCGGGTGTAGGCGGGGTTACATTTGTCATGTGTTTATCTACTTTGAACCGACGTCGTTGCGTTAAATCAATATCTTCTTCGCTTAATTTGCGAATTTTTTCGACAAATTGCTCTATTGTTTGGCCAGGTTCTTTCAGCCTTTCTTGGAAAACTAATGGAACTTTTTGAATCATAGTTTTAATCACCTGTTCTGGTGATTTTGTTTCTACGTGGCTTAACGCATATGTTAATCTAATCATTTGACCAGTAATGTCTTGGAAACTACTGCCCCTTTCCGCTTTGTCACATAGTTCTATCATGTCATTTTGGGCTCTATCGTTCCAGTAAAATCGTAAGAAACATTCTTTTGTTTCTTCGTAGGTATCTTCTGGTCTTAAATTATTTACCCATGAATCTTTGTCAGATGTTTCGACTAATGAACAAAATAGTTCAGCTTTAAAATCGTCATTAATGCTCGTATTACGAGTGTGACGTTCAAAACGTCTAATAAATTCATGTGGAAATAACCTATTATGGTCATAGAATCGAATATTTGATTTTGATAAAAAAACTAGGTCTAATTTCGTACCCCTGTGGCCTCCACGACAGGGAGTTTGACGTTTGAATTCTTCTTTTAATTTTGTTAATTCTTTTACAGTTTGTTTGCTTATTTCAGCTTCCTCAAGAACAGTGTTGGCCAGTGTTTCTCTGGCGTCGTCTACGTCTTGAACCTCTTGGACGAGATTATCTAAATCTGTACGAATATTTCTTATTGTTTCTTTAGTCTCAGCTTTGTACTGGTTATTCTTTTCGACGTATTCATTAGCCCAACCTTCTAATTTGCTAGTTTGCTGTTCACAATTTCTCGCTTTTTCGTGTGCTTTTCTAGCACACGCTGCCGTTGATTCTTGCAATTTAGAAAGCTGTTCTGTTTTTGTTTTTAGATCGGTAATTTGGCTTTGTTGTGCCATTTGCGTTTCTACTACTTTTTTCATTTTTCGACCTTCTAATACCCAAGTCATTTTTAGTTTCTTTGCTAATAGATCGGAATTGACTTCTTCGTCAGGTTTAAATGGTAAATCTTCTTATGTGATTTCATTTTCATCGATATTATCGTCGCGAGTCATTTTATTGGTTTTGGGAGGAGTAATATCGTCTTGATGATTTTCCACTGGTATTGTTGGGATTTTGTTTGGTTTTTCTTTTATCGGGGTGTTTTGATAGCGATTTTGTAATGCTTTTTCGTTCAGATTTTTTCTCTCTTTGTTACAGAGATGATACATATATTTATTACTAAAATTACAACAATACAAAATAGTATTTAAAAATATTACAGTATTCACAATGTGGTCCACGAGGTACCGGTGGTAAAAAGTGCGCGAAATTTGGCGCGAATATTCGTAGATCTGTTCGTAATAGAACAATCAGGTGACGAGTTCGTTGCGCGGCAGCTGCGGCTACGGCACAACGGTCGATGCGAAAACGTCGGGTGGGTGGGTGCGGCGTGGATAGCAGCGGGACCGTTACCACGTTTTCGCCAAATTTGGATTTTGGCGCTTCTGGAAAAAATATACAATGCTTTTAATTTAAAGAATGTATTATTACAGTAGCACTAAAACTTTCACTGGTGATATTTTTCACCATATTGGTTAGGTATATAGTACCTAATACACAAGCGCGCGAACGAAAAGTTGAGCTTTTCGTGACACTTAACAACTTGCAAGTTAAGTAATTGGGCGCCAATGTTATAATGAGCCGTCACTGTACCCCTGAGAGTGTAAATTGAGAGATAGTCCAAGCCCGAAGGGCACTTACCCCAATGTATAGATGTGAGATCGCGTACGACACAATAAACAGTAAAAGCACGCTCGAGTACAAAATATATTATCGTCTTATCGACAATATCAAATACAACACAATAATAAAAATATATAAAAGAATGCACAAATCATAAATGAGGAAATACCTCTTAAACTCTTACAACATAAAATACTTAAACTAGAACACATTCAAACCTCGGAAGATCCGCGAGTATGATAAAAAACACATAAAAAACTGACCGCCTGAATATTGCTGAAAACAGACTGCCACGATGCCAGCGTCGCTCGTAGGCTCATAGCCGCGACCGACGCTCTTAATCAGTGTTACCCGAATTAGGGTGCATTACATTACTCTAATGCGAGTCACCCTTAGGCATATTTCCCTCCTTACAAAACAATCAGTCTAGTCCTTTTCGGAAATAAAAATTTTGAAAAATTATCAAATAGGTATCCCTACTCTTTGAGAAATGATTTTTTATAAAGTGAATAAAACCCTTTAACGCGTGAAGAGAGCACCGGTTTCTTTCCTCAAATGAATGAAAATTCAATTTAAAATATACAAAAGTATATGAATTCATTTTGGCCAAATTTGGTCGCGTTACTGGTTCTGTTCCTAAGTCATTATAAGGCGCAAGTTCACGCTAGCTTTCATGGTTTTATGAGCTGTTGGTGAATTCATACGTGTGTTTCAAATTTTATGCACTAAAAGAACAAAATTCACGGTTTTGTTGAGGTCATTGCAATGGCAAGCTCGTATAACGTTATTTTCCGTTTGCAATTAAGATAAAATATACACGGACTGAAGAACAAATTATATTTTTACCCAAAGACATAACTGATAGTAATCCCTATATAAAAACATTTTTCGCGGCAGAAACCACCAATCCAGAAAAAAATTTCTAGTTGTGGTTAACTGAAAATTTTAAAACAAAATTCGGCTGGTTCGTGTATTAAGTATAAAATACTTTCAACATTTCTAAGGCAATGGCTGGCATTAATATTGCTGTAATTTTTGTAGCAATCTGTTGCGTGCAATATATTTCTGCTGATGGTAATGTAATTGCAAATACCTACTGGGATTTTTTTATCATATGTACTTACTTACATTTTATTCGACATTTCTGCATATTTCAAGTTTTAAAATGTCACCTTAGATAAAGCACATTTGCCGTTCAGCAAAAAGGGGTTCGATCCAAAGACACCGACGCCAATTAACATTGATACCAGTAAAGTGAAGGATATCATCACAAAACCTCTAATACTAACCGTTGGTCTTGCAGAAAAAGTTATATTGAAAAATACTGGAAAATCGGGTTAGTTTTTATTTTCTCAATACAAGAAAATAACTCAAATAATAAAGCAAGTTAGTAGGTATAACGTAAATCCTATTTTAAAATATGAAAACGGGTACATGTCGATAACTCGATCACCTTTGATCAACATTTATGTATTTTGTTCACAGTGGAAGTAACTTTAGCCTCTCCTTTTACTTCAACCTTTGCATTTGGTGGGGTGCTTTACAATAATTTCTACATATACCACAGCCAAAAGTATTTCTTCTCAAATAAAGAAGGTGGAATCGCTGCTACTACGGTGGATGGGAAAGGCGGGTGAGTGGTACATGAATAATAAGCGAAATTTTTAAATCGTATTGGTATTGGCTTGCGTGAATATGAAACGACAATGGAGTAAGTTAAGTATCACTTATCAATTTCGAATATTTTTTAAAGAACTCAACTTGAAGCATCCATAGTTTATTCCAATATTAAGTATGGGTCTTTCGAAAACGCTTTAAAATATCGTGACGGTACATTCGAAATTCGTTCTCGTATAATAGTGGGCGTAAGTATTCTATTTGAGAGTTCGCTAGTTGGCCTGATATTAGTGTTTTTATTATGCAACAATATTGTTTACCTATTTTTTCCAGGATTGTCACGAAAATCTTGCATTTAATAAATTTGCGTATTATTTGGAACAAATTGTCAACCCCGGAAGTAGTGTAGAAATGTCCATCGTACCGACCTTTGCATTTTATAACCTATTTCCGGAAAAGGTGCAGTATTTCGCTTTTCCAGGATCATATATTAATCAAGTCTCAGGAAAACAATATTACTCTTCCACCACACTTGTTAAGCCAGTCCTTCCCTACCGGTGCATAACGCAGGAACAGGTACCTGTGCTGGTTTTTTTCTCAACATTAGATACCTACTTAAAAGCTGAATTCAAAGGTCATTGGTTGGTAAGAATAGTAGATTGACCTTCATTAGGATATTCAAACTCACTATAGCAATGCTTAGTATGTACTCTTCTTGAAACTGATTGCATGTACTATTTCATTTGTTCACCCTGCTGCACCTTGAAAAGAAAATTCTATTTACGTTTTGAAAGATTTTGATGAGGTGGCCGGAGACGAAAATGATTGTAAATTTCAAATTTTTTATTGGTTTGGTTGACAGAAACCAAAAATGACCCAAAACAGCTTTTTTTGTTACCTTGAATCAACTTTCTGAATAAAAAGAAACAATTGTATAGGTAGGCCTCTAACGCTGGTCTGGTTAGGAGAGTATGTGGATTGTGGATGTAAACCAAAAACGGAACGGTAGTGTTAGGACCAGCGCGACAAATTTAGCATTGCTCAGTTGTAATATTCTTTCATTTGAAAGAATGATTTGGTCAGGAATCGACTTCAGAAATAACAATTTTATAGTTATGTCATTGAAATCAACGTCAAACGACGAATTTCAAAATTCGAGCTGAAAATAAGAAGTGATTGAAAATTCTTACCAATCAATACCTTTTCCCGATTAATGTGATTCTGATATACCTGTGTGCAATTCAACATTTGAATATAGTTCGATAATTCATTTGGAAAGCTGAAGAACAGTCACGGAGGAGAATTAGACACTGCACTTTCACAAAAACCTGCTGGAGATAGACCCATTGTGAGCACTAGTGGCATTATAGAAATTCCAGTGCCTTTGAACTTGTTCCCTTCAATTGGAGGTTACATTCATCATTGAAAATTACATACATAATTATTCTGCAATTCCTACATTAGGTATTAATGTGTTGTACGAAATACGATTTTGACTAAATTCTACGAAGACTTTTATTTCAAGTTGAAAGTCAGTCGGAAATTCTTCAAGCCCAGATGGTATAGGTATAGGTAGGTATCTCTGAAAACGAGATACTTACAGACCCTTAAAGGCGAAAGCATTATTTTTTTTTTTTTGAAATTTTCAATATTACTTATTAGCAGATGAATCACAATCAAAACTTGGATTTTTAGGTACCGCATTTTCAGAATGTTATGTAGTTATTCTGATTTTTTTTTACTTTTTATCTACTTTTCACAACGTTCCACATAAATGAAATGTGACGATGTCACTTCAAGTGATGACTTTTTTCGATGCCAGAAAAAAATAGGTACCTGAGATGCTCATGAAATAACTCATTACCTTATCAATGGAGTAGATACGTTTCATTTGAGGCTCAAAAAATCGTAAATTTAGTCAAATCGACAGCAAGTAGATATACTTATTAGGTATATACACGTGCGTACAAAGTTCACAGCATGACCAATGTTTCAAGGTGATAACCGTACATTGTTAGAACTTCAGCTACCACCTACAGGTATAATGCGTCGGATATCTATTTGTGTATTTTTCTGCTTAATAAGCCCTTGTTTTACATCATTATCAGGTAAGAAAGTGAATTTTTTCCAAGTGTTTTACGAAGCTTATCATTGAATTTTTTGAATATACCTAAATACTTATCATCCACGGGACTATACTACGTGTACTGCTTTAGATGACTATTTTTTGCCATTTAGTGGACTTATTTCTCCACTGCCTCCTGAAACTCCCGAACCGATAAACATTATTAGTAGTAAAGCAAAACCTATTGTTACAACGCCTCTAGTTATACTTTCGGGTTTATTCGATAGAGTTCATTTGAGAAATACTGGACATTCTGGTAAGTATGGCATGAACGATCTTTATAGTCTCGTACAATTTAACTTTGATGATAGTCCATCATTAGACCTATATTACAATTTTCAGTTGAAATTAATTTGGATCAACCGATAACTTCGTCGATAGCTACTGGTGGAGTATTGTATAATAATATTTACGTATTAAATAGCTTTAAATTTCATTGGACAGATGATTTAAATGGGATTTCTGGCACAACATGTGATGGAAAAGACGGGTAGATAAAGTCTTTAAAACAATATTATTACCTTCCATTTCATACGTACATACCTACAAGTAAGTATGTATAATGAATGGAATTATTTTTACCTACAGGACACCCTTAGAGGTATCAATATGGTATTGTAGTAAGAAATGTGGCTCGTTCTCAAACTGCTTAAATGACCGCGATGGTCTTTTTGAACTTCGTATTCGTATTAATGTGGTAGGTACCTCTACCTATAGGTATTCTAAAAATTAACTATTCTAATTCCAAATCAATTCGTTCAATTGAGTCTAAACCGATCGACTGGGTTTATATATTGACTCAAAATACAATTTATTTCAGAGAGGATCAGTTCCTAATCCATTGTTTTCCCCACTCCAACAATACCTGAAGCAAATAAGAAAAGCTAATACGGTCTCGGAAGATTTTCCAATCGCTTTAGCGTTCTTGTGGTTTGATATTTTCCCCCCTTGGAACCAATATTACGCTTACCCAGGATCTTATTTTAAAGAAAGCAATGGAAGACATTATTACTGCAGTACTACGGTTGTTCCTCCTCTATTTCCATTCCATTTCATATCGAAAGAACAAGTAAACTCTTACCTATACCCACTTGAGTATAAATTTGGTATTCCTGCGTGGATCCGTTTTTAACATCATATTGAGGTAACTCTCAATGATTTTCAGTTTAAAGATACGTTTGGAAAATTTCAAAGGCTCAATGGAACAAGGTTAACCGATGCTAATCCGCAAGCTCTTCAGGGAAGAAGACCAGTTGTGGTGACAAGAGGTGTACTTAATATTCCTACAATAGGAATACCATTTGCTCCTACACCTTTTTAACGTGCGGTAAATGGACGTTGTTCCTACCTAAAGAGATTCGTGAATTAAAAAGTGTTCATTAATAAGAGATCAAGTGAGCTTATACTATGTGCTATCACGTCTCTGAGTAAATACACATTTTGTTTCATTCTTACAATAAATACAATTCAAAAGTGCCTATATACTTATCTATAATGAATTTCTTAAAAATCCTTCATCTCATTTTCAAAAAAAAAAATATTTCTCCACTATTTAGGTAAGGTAGAGTGGGGTAATTGCAACAATGGGGTAATTGAAAAATTGTGACCTCATACAAAAAATATCAATTTTCTGGTTGTGCCAACTAGGGGATGTCGAAGCAACAACCTTTACTATACCGACATATTCACCTGGTCACAACTCTCGCGGTTCAACTTGTCGCTCCGTAGCAAACACTTTTATCAAAACATGTTGAAACCACTCATAAGTAAAGTAAGAAGTGTTTTTTTAAAAAATGCATGTGAAATATAAAAAACTGTCGATTTATCTGGAATTTTCACGATTTAGGGTCATGAAGGATTGGATTGAAGTTTAAGGTAAAAGATATCGCAATTTGAAATTTTTTTTTATTTTGGCCGTAAATTGCGGTTTTTTTTCATTTTTGCATTTACTTACCACAATTTTTTTTGCCTCAAGTAACTTGAAAATGGTTTGAAATTACAAAAAAAAATAAACTTCCACGGTCACATGATGAGTTACACATTAGAGAAGTGATTAGCAGTTTTACTGAATTTTAAAATTACTAGTGGACCCGTAAAAATACCGGTAAAATGTAATTAAACTAATCAAATTCGGGTAGTAATGATACTGATAAAGTTAAAAAAAATTGCCATTTGGATGTTATCAACTTGTTTTGATTTGAATCACTACATAATAATAATACCTAACCTAAACCTATAAACGAAAATTTTAACCAAATTGGCCAAAAACTAATGGAATCTTCCAAAAAAAGGGAAAAAATCTTGTGAATAGATTTATTCTAAATAAATTGTCAAAATCCATAATTTTTTTATGTTTATACCTGAAGAAAAATTGTTTTGTTTGGCTAGAACGTTGCTTACAAGTTAAATAAATTCATTTGGTTGCATAAATTGATCAAAATTGAAATTGATATGTATTATCAAGTTGAATGGTGTTTTGGAAAACATTATCAATTTATCAAATCCTATGGGAAAAAAGCTCATAGGTAAATCACTGCATAAACAAAATCGTACAAAATTTCAGTAAATTTGACAAAAACCTTGTTTTAAAAAAAGTTAACTTTGAGAACAAAAAACATGAGACGATAAAATTTTAATCGCAAATGTACCTAATGAAGAATCAGCAGACCTAAACAAAATATCGGAAAATAGCAGTACCTTACCTACACTGAATTAATTTTTTCAGTTCGAAAAAATGAGGACTAAAACAATGGGAAAAAACACTACAACTTTGAAAAAAGGCATAAAAACCACTGAATAAAATATGAAAACCCAAAGTATGCATAGGAAAATTAATAAAAGCAAAAAAATTACAATTTTACAGCCAGAAATTCGTTTTTCGAGTTCAGATCATAAAAGTTCACTCCATTGTATGATGAACGTCATCGTCGTGGCTCGTTGGATGAGATTATAAGGCATGGAAAAATGGAAAATGATGTTTTTATAAATCTCAAATTCAAAAAAAAAATGGAAATCGCAAATTTCTGCAACGAATTACTCAAAGCGTTGTCTATATCGTCAAATTTATCCATCCCCCCCCCCCGCTATCTCCCAATCGAATGTCACAATTTCTTGAGCTAAGCTGTAGCTTCCAGCAAAAGTTCAAAGTGAGGAAATGGAAAATGATGTTTTTACAAATCTCAAATTCAAAAAAATCAAAAATTGGTAATTTTTGCAACGACTTACTCCAAACTTTGTCTACTTTGAAAAGAAAATCCTGTCATAAGATAAAGTGTACCCTCCAGTGGAAATTTGCATTTTGCAATCAACAACATCATTTATACTTGCCTAATATACGATTTTGTTCAACACTGATAGAAAGTTCATTTGTTTTCAAAAATTTGCAAAAAATTTAAATTTAAATTTGAAAAAAATCAGCCTTTAAAATAATCATAAACGCTGCATTTCAAAAGAAAAAAAATGAAAGTTTTTCCAAAAAAATAACCCTAACCGAAATAAAATGAATCGGATACCAATAATTTTGGTTAAGGTTATGGAAAAAAATTAAATCCATAATTTTGGTTACAGTAGTGGTTATTTATGGTTACAAATTTTTCCATCCCTGCAATGATCAAAAGCTTGATAAACTAAATTTAACCAATTTATTGATCTTTAGAAATATTTTCAAAGTCGAATGGCGTTTCAGAAAATCTCATCGAAACTTCATAAACGCCAGAAAAATGGCATAATAACTCACCAAATAAATAAAAATCTTCAAAATGTCACTCAATTTGACAAAAAAAATCACATAATAATATTATTTTAAAAAAAGGAAAATTGTGAACAAACACATCACGTACTCGTAAAGAATTACAATAATTTTAATTGATAGGTAATGAGTTCCGCACTGGCATACCTAAACAAAATTTCGGAAAAATAGTCAAAGATTCCATAAATTTTACACTAAACCTGATCAAAACTTCTTAAATGTCTATAAAAATCAATGAATAACAAACCTACAGAATTTCAGTCAAATCGACAAAAACTTGAGAAATTGTTTTAGTTTGTATTTAAAAGCATTAAAATGTTTTCTTTTTTTACATTATTTTTAAAAGCAAGGTGTTGTAAAAAATTGAAAATTTCAAATTGGCCAATTGATAAAAAAAAATTGAAAATTTTATTTAGAAAGAAATTGTTGGCTGGTAATCTAAAGTGACTAAAAAATATTGAAAATTTTTTTTAGAAAGAAAAATTGTTGAAAAATGTACGATAAATCGATAAAAATCGATAAATCTGACTCAAAGAATATTGACTTTTAATCAAACAATTCGACATACTAAAACATAACGACTCAAAATAAATAGAAATATTTATTTACTCGGTCAATGACCTAAGTCAATGAACCAAAACAAAAACAAAATTGAGCAGAAGCTCGACAACTTTATAACTCGACGAACTTATATACATAACGAAAACAACGAAAAATAAACGATAATTTAACAGCCAACAGTTTACGCGATTTTACGAAAAGAACAAAATTTCATTAAAAACATAACCAGCGATATTTAGAATTCGCGAAACGAATTTTATTTTTTATTTAAAAATAAAAACTAAAATTACCGAGCATAAACGTTACGGTTACGGTATCAATTTTGCCAACACCCCACCATAAAAATATTTTACCTAACACGCGTACCACTTAAATAAACGTAAAACTTGTTGCTTCTTATCATTACCGGTGTTTGTAAACACTACGATAAAAAAAATATTTTTACAGCAAAATTTCAGTTAAAACTATACTTATATTATACAAAAATCTACTCGAAAACATAATTTAAGTGTTAAACAATGACTCACAGAGTCTGTCGAATACGGTACGTGTCGTGGCTTTGGTCAAAATATCGGCAAGTTGATCTGCCGAGGATATCTTTTGCAAGTAGATTATCTGTTTCGTGACTAAATCGCGTATATGATGGTAACAGACATCTATATGTCTGGTACGTTTAGATTCGACCGTGTTCGCTACGGCAATCGCTGCGTTAGAATCGCAGTACACCGGTACGGTATCAATACGAACTTCCAATTCAACAAACAAATTTCGCCAAGACAAGACTTCCTTTCCAGATGTACTTAACGCAACGTATTCAGCTTCACACGACGAAAGACTTACACAATTTTGTTTCTTAACTACCCAGTCAATTACGTTGCCATAATGTAACACGAAAATTCCAGACGTTGACTTCCTGTCTAAACAATCACCAGCGAAGTCCGAATCTACGTACACTCTTACAGAGTGTTTATCAACGACTTCAGGTATTACGTAGGTAAGTTTCACGTTCAACGTACTACGTAAATACCTGAGAATACGCTTACTATATTCGAATAGCTCCTTGTTTGCCAAGTGCTGGTATCTGCTTAGAAAGTTTACAGCAAAAGCGATATCGGGACGTGTTCCCCTTGCTATGTAACTTAAACTTCCTAAGAGACCACGCACTTTGGTTTCATAACTTTTATCGAGCTTGAGATTGGTAATCTTCAAGCCCGGTTTGATTGGAGTTGAGATACTATTCGAATTAGATAAACCGTAATCATTAACTAACTGCTCGATATATGAATTTTGATGTATTTCTAACTTTTCTTTACTACGATTAATTTCCATTCCAATGAACTTCTTGCATTGTTCCAGGTCTCTGATTCCAAAACGCTCATTCAAACGCTTGACCAACCACTCAATTAGACGATCATCGCAACCTGTAATTAGAAAATCGTCTACATAAACGACAAACACGCAACGTAGAGGATTTTCGGCATCGAAATACACACAAGGATCGACTTTACTCCTTACGAAACCGAGCGAAAGTAAGTACTCGTTCAATTTAGCGTTCCACGACTTGGGACTCGTTTTTAACCCATATAACGAACGTTTGAGAATATATACGACACCTTTTTCTTCGTTAGTCCCTTTCAGTGGGTTGAACATAATACCTCGGTTTATATCTCCATTGAGAAATGCAGTACTTACATCTAGCTGTCTCAACTGCCACTTGTTGACCATAGCTAGATTAAGCATCGAGCGTATTATTGGTTGATTAGGTGTTGGAGCGTAAATTTCATCCAATTCATAGAAATGATTGTCTTTGAAACCACGCAACACCAATCTCGCCTTAAATTTCACCCCACCATTCCAGTTGATTTTTTTCTTTAGAACCCACTTACTGTCTACTTTCGAATAATTCTCTTTATTTACGCTTTTTTCAGATGCTGAATACCAAACGTCCTTGATCTCCATCGCCTTTAACTCTTCATCTATCGCTACACGCCAAAATTTCGACTCAGGACCGTTTAACGCTTCTTCATACGTAAGGTCATCGACCCCAGCGAGTGCAAAACAAGCAAAATCATCGGATCGATCGTCGGTAACCGAAGTATCAATCATACTACGATCAACGTTAATTTCACCGCTACGTTCGGCTTCGCTTAACTCATCTGGATTTACCCAAGATGAGCACCCAGGAGCTGGCTCTACCGAACTACGTACATCTTGTTGATTCGTAGGTATGATATCTACGTCTTTTATACTTACAGTTACAGACGTTTTGATCAAATGATCGTTGATGATATCGTGTATCTTACGCGTTTCATCTACTTCTACGCAACTCGAATTTGTAAATTTATTTCGTAGAACATCGTACAATACATAACCTGTCTCGGTAAAACCGAGCAAAACCATATCGATCGACTTCTCATCGGTTTTCTTTCTCTTTTCAGGCGGTACTAAAACTCGTGCAACGCTTCCAAACAACCTTACTCTCGATAAATCTGGCTTTCGGCGATTCCACAGCTCGTACGGTGACAGATCGTTCAAGGCAGAATGCGGTAAACGATTGTACACGTAGTTCGCCGTGTATGCAGCGTAAAGCCAAAATTTATTCGTTAACCCGCCTTCGTATAACAGAGCTCGCATTTTTTCTTGGATGGTTCGGAAAAAACGCTCGACGGTGCCATTATGCTGCTTCTCATACGGCTCACTGTTCTGCATCGATATGCCTTTCTCATCGACAAACTCTTTGAAGGTACCTCCGATAAACTCGCTAGCGTTGTCGCACCTTATACGCTTAACCTTCGTATTCCATAACGTTTCACTAATATTGACATATTTTTTTAGGTAGGTACCTACTTCGGCTTTACTTCTCATTCCGAACGTTACTCCCCATCTCGTACAGTCATCTACGAAGCCAATCAAATATCGCTCGCCTTCTAGTCCTTCTGTAATAGGACCCATTACGTCAATATGAACAAGATCGAGCGGATTTGGATACCTATACCTACTCGAATCATAGGTATGTTTTTTCTGTTTAGCTTTGCAACAAATCTGACATTGATTAAAAGGTGGACAATCACATCCACGTAACTCAGGGATCTTATCTAGTACCGTCTTGCTCGTATGAGCCAACCTACGATGCCAGATGTCACCTTCACCTTTCAACTTATTTACTTTCTTTTTATTTTTCAGATTTACATCACTGTCACTACACGTACTGGTATTTCCTATACCTACACTTGAAACGTTCGATACTACAACTCCAGAATCATTACCTATCGTCGTCGAAGTATTGCCTACATTTGTCGAGTCACTACTATCGTCAGAAATTAACGCAGATGAATAATTTGAACAAGAATACAAAAGAGGAGGTATATTGATCATAAATTGAATCGTATACAATCCATTATCGTTAAGTACTAATCTAGAAACTATATTTCCCGCAGGATCGACCAAACGAGGATCTTCATCGAAGAAGAAACGATAACCATTCGCTACGATTTTCGACACGGACAGAAGACTAAAAGAAAGACTAGGTACGTAGTATACCTCGTTCAACCAATAGACGTTTCCGTCATCGGCTAGAACTCTCAATCGACCTACTCCTTCTTTGATCAAAGAGACTTCACAATGAGCGGATTGTAAACTTTCGTTTATTTTCCTCTCATCATGCAAGACTCCACGATGTTTCAGAAAGTGCGACGTCGCGCCACTATCGACGACAAACGTGATAAAATCGACGCCGTCGTCGTCGTTTGTCTCGACGTATGCATTTTCTTCACCGAGATTCAAAGCGGTCGAGTCACCTAAAAAATAGTTCAACCCGATATTTATGTTACGCGAATTTCCGAAATTAGAAATCGCGACACTGTCACCGAAACTACTACGACCGACACTATTTTTAACGAATTCATCTACGATATTACCACTACGACTGTCTTCTAACGAGAAATTTTTCTTTTTTTCAGAAGTCGACGGAAAAAGACCTAACGCGATAGACGGACGAGGACCTGACGAACCGGACGAACCTGCAGTACCAGACGTACCCGACGTACCACTCGACGAACCGTTACCACCGTTATTACGCGACGAATTACCGTTCTGCGGACAATTACGACCTATATGCCCGGTTAGATTGCATCGATAGCAAACGATACTTCCCCGAGGGTTGGTATCGTTTCTATAATTCCCTCCGGCGGATCGACAAGACTTGGCCATATGGCCCCGTTTATTACACTTATAGCAGGTACGATCTTTGGCTTGAACGAAGCCATTTTTACCACTACGATCACCGTTACCGTTCGACGAATTACCGGACGAGTTCGAATTACTACTACGCGATTTATTACGATTACGATTACGATTATTATTATTACCGGATTGATCGGATGCGGCCATCGCTGAACCGGTACTTGTCGAACTCTTCGAGGTCGAGGAGTTCTTCGAGGTATCTTCCAAACTCAAAAGCAACGAGGAGATTACTTTTGGATTTGGATCTCCAGCTGTGACGTGAATCAGTCCCCGAGCAGTCATACGCACTGACTCGTACTTGGGCGAATTGCCCAAAGCATTTATCAGATACGTATACGTTTCTGATGGAGTCAACTTCACGTCCAAACTCTCCATATCGTTGACAAGCGTATAAAATGCCTCCAAGAACTCCTTCGGACCTTTGTACATATCGATGACAATCTTCGAAATACGAGTTCGACAGTCGATAATTGCTGCTTGGTTTTCCGCCTGGTACAAGGAGTTGAGCTCCGTCCAGAATACGTACGGATCCTCTGTCTCCTTGACCAGTCGGAAAACGTTCTCAGCTACGTGCCTAATTAAAATTTCGAGAGCTTTCGCTTTTTTACGCGCCGATAACATATTTACTTCGAGAATCGCGGTTTGAAGTCCTTTGGCCGCCAAAATAACCTTTATTTTTCTCTTCCAGGACACGAAGCCCGTACCGCGAAAGACCATCGACTCCATTACGCGACTATCACCGGCACCGAACATACTTTCACTCGACGAACTGCTCGAATCGGATTCTACAGCTGCTACGTCGTCGGACTCGTCGTCGCTACTTTCACTACCTTCGGACTCGTCGTCGGATGGACCAGGAGGTGGAGGAGGTGGAGGACCAGATGGTGGATTAGAGGGAGGAGGAACGGAATCAACAGGGATCGACGGATCGTTGGAAATATCACCGGAACCCGACGAACTTGGACCAGCTTCGGTATCACCTGCTGACTCAGATACGTGCTCGACGTTTACTTTACTTTTACCTTTCGACTTCGGTATACTTTGTTCTGGTTTTTCTTTTTCAGAAAAACCTCGAAACTCAGCGCTCGATTTATGCTTATCCACACTACTATCGTCGTCGTCTACGTTGACTGATTTTCCTGACCTCAAGTAGGACAGGACTGTCGACATTTACTTCGTCGAACACTACACGAACCGAAAATTCAACAGCTACACAAGCCGGATACTTGGACGAGCAAATCCACACAGGATACCAGAACGTCGTCGAACTACAGAGCGTTTCACCAACCTCGCTCACGCTACCATGTACGATAAATCGATAAAAATCGATAAATCTGACTCAAAGAATATTGACTTTTAATCAAACAATTCGACATACTAAAACATAACGACTCAAAATAAATAGAAATATTTATTTACTCGGTCAATGACCTAAGTCAATGAACCAAAACAAAAACAAAATTGAGCAGAAGCTCGACAACTTTATAACTCGACGATTGAATCAATATTAACACGACGAACTTATATACATAACGAAAACAACGAAAAATAAACGATAATTTAACAGCCAACAGTTTACGCGATTTTACGAAAAGAACAAAATTTCATTAAAAACATAACCAGCGATATTTAGAATTCGCGAAACAAATTTTATTTTTTATTTAAAAATAAAAACTAAAATTACCGAGCATAAACGTTACGGTTACGGTATCAATTTTGCCAACAAAAAAAAGTTGAAAATTTTATTTATAAGAAATTGTTGGCTAGTGAAACAGAATTTAAATTATTTATCATATTGTTACCACATCCACTTATAGCAGCTGGAACTGGATAGCTACGCTTGTATGCAAAACAAACTTTGGAAAATCTACCAATCATAGCGGCAAATTTTACCTACCTATTGGGCAGCATTAGCCGCGAATTCGCACCAAAAAGTTGAAAAAATTCTCGATACTAATAAGCAGGTAAATCTCTAAATTCTATTATTTAGATTGCTCAGCTCAAACCAGAGTATTATCAAAAAGTGTTCCTTATTTACGATTTCCTACTTTGATTTGAAGTGCAATCATTTACCAACCAGCAATTTCTATTGTTTTTAGGAAACGAAATCGTAATTTACCGTGACAAATTTTGCGATGTTGCCAAAGTGAGCATATTGGTTGAGACAAATCATGTTTTATTGAGGAATATCATTTTTTTTTTCATAAAAGTATTTAAAATTGAAAATTGAGTACAGGAAACCTTCAAAAACATTACTTAGTTTATAAAAAATTGGAGAGTTTGTCAAAATTAAAAAATTTGACTATTCAGCATCCAATGGACCAAAAAAGAGAAATTAAAATTTAATGACTGTGGAATGAGAAGTACTCCCGCATTAATTAATAAAATTCGAAATAATTTAATTTAACTTCAAGTTTTGATTGTTTTTCATCTTAAGAAAACACATTTCTGACTTCAAAACATCAAGTTATGAACCAAAACAGAAAAGAATGATACTCTACATTTCTGAGATCTCACTTCACTTTTTGCACCACCTACCCCCCCCCAAAAATTTTCAATAGAGACGCCGAAACGGCCAATTTTAAGAAAACTGCTGGCCCCCTTCAAAGGTCAATAACTCCGACATGAAGAGGTTTTTGTCCATGGTGTATATAACATTTTTTTCTCCTATTTATGAGTAGAATACGTGGTTTTAATTTTTCAGGTCTTATCCGAATCACCCCATATATGAGGCCTATAGAATCAAATGCCTACTTCTCCACTTTTTTTCAAAAATGAGTTAAGCATGGTTTGGTATACTACAACATGTCCCGCATCTGATGAAAATGTCAAAATTTGAATTTCGGTCAAGGAAGTATGGTAAAACAGCGTGTAAAGTTAGGGGTTAGAATCAAAACTCTACTTTTTTAATGGAGAAGTCGAGTTTTCAAACGAACCTGGCGGATTTCGAATGAAGGACTAGTGTTATGCCTTGAAATTAGGCTTGAAATTGAATAAATTCATCAAGTGAGGACCCATCCCCCAAAAAACACCTTCCATTTTTATTAACAAAAATTAATTTTTTTTACTTTGAAAAAAAAGGAAAATAATTTCAATTTCCAAATGAATGGTCAAAAATGCAATATTATTTTAATTTCTCAAACTTTCCAAGCTTTCTTCAACTTTTAGCACCATATTACTAGAAAAATTTTTGATTGAGTGCCCTAAAACGATGTAAAAAGTGTACGGTTGGAGACAAAACTTAACTTCTCCTAACTTCAAACTGCCCAGGAACTCTTACGGCAACGCGTAGGGTAAAACAAACATGTGGGTCACTATCGTCTTGTTGGTACAAAAATATTAGACATATTACCTCGGTATTTTATGTTACGATAAATGCTAGGGAGGTTTTTTGCGTTTTTCTCAAAAAGTTCGAAAATGGAGAAGTAGAGATTTGATTCTAGTGGCCTCATATCTAAATTTCAAAATCAATTTAAATCACTAAAATTTTTATTAAAACAAGTTTGTTACTTATTCGAATTTTTATTCATTACACTACTTAATAAAGTAAAATTAATGCGAATCAGCTCCATTTTTATATTTTTGGCTTAGTTGAGAAAGTCCAAGTCCACGTAACTGAGTGCTTTTGATGTCACTATCTCTCAATAATTTTATAAACCATAAAAAGTACCTAGCTGATTCGCGAATATCATGCTTTGAATGATTGTTCACTTGAATTGCAAATAAATGCAATTTATTGAACATTGCTGTTCATTTGGTTGCCGGAATAGAAACCTAGAAGGAGTTTCCAAAATTGTTTGGCATGAAAAAATCTATTTTCTGAATTTTTTTATTTTTGGACTTTAGGGTACACGCGTCTAAAACATGTTTTTTCATATTTGAACATTTTTTTTCGGCAATATTAATTTTAAAATGGCACGATGAAAGATGTTTTGATGTAGAGAATTTCAAGTTTTGAATACAAACGTTCAACACAGCATTTATTTTTGTTCAATAAAACTCAAAAAAAAAAAAACAACAAATTATACAGACAACGAACCTTTTGGACTTTCTGTCATTGATTGTGCTGATGTTTTTACTATAGTACATAAATATAAGGATTTGAGGACCCATAGTGGCTCATAAAAAAACTCAGGTGTCCTTCAAAAAGCTGAAGGTCCTGCAAGGTATTGAGTTTGGTCTCCAAATTCGATGGTGACTGGATATGTCAAAATAGAAGATCCCCAGTGCTGCAGCTAACCAGTTGTTAATTTTCATAATTTTATAGTTTTGTTTTTCTTTGTTTGTTTTTTTGTTGTTTTTGGTAAGGATCCTTAAAAATGTGTATTTTAAACTACATAGAACTACTTCTTTCTGTGTAAGTACACGATTTTAAAAAATTAGAGAACCTACTTGAAAATTAGTAAACGGAAGTATTTTTTCACCGAAACACTCAAACGACCGACTAAGTAAATATAAAGATAGGTAAGTGAATGTAGGTAGGTACTACCTACGTAAATACCTACAATGAAACCAACAGCCACTGCTCTTGAAGTATGGTATCCAACTGTGAGATGAATTACAACCCATCACCTGTCCAATAATAAGACTTAAGTAGCATTAGTGACACAGAAATGAGATGGATAGATAGATATGAGTATGGGTAAGTAAATGGGTGACATAAATATGAAGCAAAAAACTGATGAAATGCATAAACACGAGTATGCTAGTGAAAGAGAATAAAATAATCGTCATGTATTGTACAATTCGAATAATTTTTTTGAGCCTTTTATTTCTCAAACTTGAAGGATTAATATTCTTAAAATTCGTCTCAGGTGAGTATCTATTACTTCAGTAATACATACATTTATATTTTCCATGAAATTCTAGATCATAACAAAACTTATTTAGCTTCTGAACATTCGTTGTTTGATAAAAGTAAAAGTTTCAATGCACCTAAGAAACCATTGACATTTTTAACACCATTCGACGAAGTATTTGTACTAAAACATACCGGACGATCACGTAAGTAACGATCACAAATTAAAATTAATTACTTACTGTTTAAAAAAAACAAAAGCAAAAACAAATGCACTCGTATTGTTTGAACCACTGTAGTTGATCTTGATCTTATCACACCTAAAACTGTTGGTGCTTTAACTGGAGGTCTCTTAGGAGAAAATATCTATAGATTTCATAAATGTCGGTGGTACTGGCAGGATGGTTTGAGTTCAGGAAACTGTAATAACGGGTAAGTCATCATAAATACCTAGGTACCTACTTGAAATGTCATTCTGATTCTGTATCTGTATCTGCCTATGATACTCGTATTTTATTGTGCTAATCGATTCTCATTTCAATTTTTTTTCTAAACAGATCGGTTTTAGAATCGAGGTTATATTATTTCAATATAAAATATGGCAGTTTCAAAAATGCTTTACATTATCCAAATGGTGTCATTGATGTTTTTATTCCAATTGAAACCAATGTAGGTTTTAGGTTATTTCTTCACTCGTCTTTATAAATATTCTGCTGTTTTTTTTTGTTTTTTTTTGTTTTTTTAACTTAGGTAGGTACTTAGTCCTTCAATTTAAAATATGAATAATTTTTCAGGGCCATATTTACAACCCATTATATTGGGAATTTGAGAAACAAATGGGAGAAAAAATCAAGAAACCGGATGATCAGGCTTTGATTAATGGAGGAGTTACGTACCTTTGGTATGAACATTTTACTTATAAGGATGTTTACAGTTTATATTCAGGATCATCTCATTTTGATGAAGAAAGTGGTAAAACGTATTTTAATACGATTACCATCGAGTTACCATTAAACCGTCTAGTAAACTTCGTGTCTCATGAACAGGTAGGACAATGAAATATATTTTATACCTACAGAAATGGGAATTTACTTTCTATGTAAGTACTTTATTTTTTTAATCGTCAATTTCAGTTCAAACACACATTTGGTTCGTTGGTGAACTGTTCAGGGAAACCTTTGAGCAATCCGGTACCTGACATTCAACATTCATCGCGAGTTAAAAAAGAAAAAGGAATTTGCGTGATAAACTTACCAGCCTGAATCACCTATCAAAATGAAATAGCAAATGGATGGATAATAAACTTTTTCATCAATCAATTTCGTTGTCCATAATGTATCGAGTGATGGAGTGAATTCATCAATAATATTTGTACATAGTACCTTACCTACAAGCATTGCACAAATTTTTTGAAATTATTCACTTTGATACCTTAAGTACCTACTATAAAATTCTCCTACCTAAATAGAGGTGTCTAAAAAGAAATCGCGGATTAAATTTATATATATAGGTATTATATATTGTCAGATACCACTTTGTAAAAAAAAAAAATGAAATGAGAGAATTTTGAATATTTTTCGCACTGTTTAGGGTAACATACTTATGTACCTACCTATTTTTAAATGTTGAAATCTTGAATTACATTTCATTGAAAAAAATGTAAAACTGGAATACCTAATCGCACTCAGATAATTTCGAAGTTTACATCAAACTTGTGAATCAATATCTACCTACTCCTTCAATTTCATTTTGAAAATGGGCTGATGAGTCAGCAACATTTGTTCCCCTAAAGGTAACCATAATAATAACTAGGTAGGTTGTATGTATGTACATATGTACTTTTTTTATTTTATGAATCTTAAGTCACTTATGCAATCAATCACAAATTATCACTCATTTTTTTCACGTGTATCCATAAAATGTCCTTTTTGTCTGGAAACAGCTTTCAAACATGTTCATAAGTAATTAATTTTTATGTCTTACTAAGTGACGAATTTGATAATGCAAAAATATATACTCCATCAATGCATGGAATCTTAAGTTCAATATCTATTTGCTTATTGACCAAGATGTACTTATCACGTTTAATTTTATCATGTTTTATAATTTTAAGCTGGAACGGGCCATCGTGTTCGATATCAGGTAGAGATGGCAATTCAAGTCCTCTAATAGGCTATCTATTTCAGTTGAAGCTTTCAACGAATCTGATTTTTGTTTAGCTCAAAACATCTGCAAAGGGTGCAATGAAAAATTTGCCAATTTTCACGCCGTATCAGATGAAACATTTTTACTCAAATACACAGGAAAATCAAGTAGGTACCTACAAATTCAGTTTTCTTTCAAGAATATTGAAACATATCGCACACCTAGAATAAAAAACTTATTTTCTATACATCTAAAACTCTTAAATTTCAGTCGAACTTTCAGGCTCAGTGGCAACAAATGCTTCAGCGACTGGTGGTATTTTTGGAAAAGAATTATATAAATTCTATAAGCTAATTTATCATTGGAAAACTCCTAATTTTATAAAAACGTATGTATCCAAGTTTCTCATAAATTTTGAACTATTGCACTTGAGCTTAAACTGATACCGATTATTTTTAATAAATAGATGCCTCTTACAAGTAAGGGTTATTTATTTCAATTCAAAATACGAATCGTATAAAAATGCGTTGCGCTATTCGGATGGTATACTTGAAGTAAATTATCCTGTTTTTGCTGACGTTAGTATATTTGTATATTCACTAAATAAATAAATTCAGTTTTTTTTGTCGGTGGCAAAACCTTATACTAATATACTTAAGATGCAAATTAAATTCTCAGGCACTCGTAGACAATCCACAATTTATCGGGTTCGAGAAAAAACTTCACGAAATCAAGCATCCTGGAAAATCCACACATATCCATAGTCGGCTATCTTGGAGCTGGTTAGCTAATTTTCCTCCATCTACAGCTTACTCGTATTATAAAAGCGAATATTTGGACGAAGACACTGGAAAAAAATATCCTTGTGCTATAAAAATACTGGCACCTCTAATCAAACATTCAAACTATATATCTCGTCAGCAGGTAAAATTTATTATTGGAAAATATATTCGATTTAACATCTTGCTGCTTCGTATAAGAACTTTAAAAGTGCTGCATTCATAAGACTATAGGTTGGTTGGTATACTAATGCTGTAGTTCTGGTTTCAGTTTTTAAACTCATTTGGATCATTGGAAAATGTATTTGGGAAACTTACGAATAATCTTCCAGCTTATGAACTTCCGAAGTCACTTGCTGCCATAGCGATAGGAGTTATCATAAGCATTATTTGAATGCGATCAGCGAAAAATGATTATATCTGATCACTGATCAGATCGGATTAAATCTGATCAATATTATTGGGACATTCTCGAGGTCCAATTTGTTCTTACCAGATCTGATCAGATCAGAGTTTTGATCAAGATCCAATATTTTTCGTTTATATGGGAACAAAAATAATTATATGTACCTACTTATTTGAAGTTTTGAGTTTTTGTTGTGAGGGAAGAGAGGAATAAGTAGGTATATAAATTAAGTACAATAATTTTTTCACAAAAAGATAGAGCTTGCTTTTTTTAAAATTTTTTTTTAAAAATATGCAACCTGGACAATAAATTTTCTGCACCACACAAAAGAAATATAAAATAGGTAGGTATTTGGGTATCTGTGGGTCAGTTGCATAAGCCTTGTATCGACGCGATTTTGAAAAATTCAAACATAAATTAGATATGATCATTAAGAAGATTTAAAATAAAATTGGTGAAATTGAACATACATTGTAGGTAGGTGTACAGTAATTATATCATACGTAATGCACTTTTATGCACCACGTATGCCTCCTCCTCCTCCTCCTCCTCCTCCTCCTACATGTAAAATTTTATATCAGATTATGACCTCGTGTGTAGAATTGCAGCATAACTTCGTAAATTTCCATTCCATATGACATATCCACATGCAGATAGATAGTAGATACCTAAACCTACACGTGTAATAAAGGACAAAAACAATGTAAAAGAGCTGTCGTCTAAAGATGATACCAGTCAACAGCTTTAAATTTGGAAATGAAAAATATGTCACGGGCTATCAGCGTTGACATTTGCCTGAATGCGATTATCAACCGTTAGTTATATTGTTATTTTCAAGGACTAACAAGTCACGTTGTTTTGAAAACAATGATAACAAAATTTTAAATTTACTTACGTAAATTTCAAAAATTTGGCTTGTGAATGTGAGCACTTTTAAAATTTTCATCCATTATAATCACTTCCTCTGCTCCGCAAAAATGATATTATTTGGCTGATGTTCTTTTGAATAAAATGTGAAGTACATAGGTACCTACATAGATGTAGTATTCTGTATGAGTGGGATTTTTTTTTGCATGATTCAAAATCTATATTTTCAAAATTCTATTTTAAAAAACACTCATTTTCATTGAAAAAATTAGGCTTGTGTACATTAGATAATAAGTACCTAACTAAGTAGATTGGCTGATATTCATTAACGCACGTATTCTTCGAGTTGGAAAAAAATGGATACTCGCATTAACAAATCACGCATTCATTACCAGTGTACGATAAGCTGCATATATCAAGCGTCGAAGGAATAAATTTGTATCTAAAATAATGTTAAACCAGTTGAAAAGTTAATGAGCAATACAGGAGGAAGTTTTTGAACCCAATTCCTTGAAAAAATGAAGTTGTGCAAACAAATTTTCCCCTAAAAATATTAGACAATTTCTAAAATCTCGAGTGACAAATTTACCGAAAAAAAATGAGTGAATGAGTTCCTACCTAAGTATTATCCGCCATTTGTTGAAGTGATCAGGCTACTTTTACAGAATAGATAGGCAAGGTACCATAAAAAATTATCTCTAGGTTACTGTTTTCTTTCTCCTTAAAATTTCCATACGAAAAATAACTAAGTACCTATAGATAGGTAGGTGATGTCTATACCTTAACATGAGTTTTTAAAACTTGAAAATATGTGTTTCTCTGACATAATATTTTACGATTGCGAAAACGATCGATACCCAACAAAAAAAATTCGTATGTGTATATTTCTAGCAAAGTAGTCTTTATTCAGCGAAGCTTTGTAATATTCAACAAGTAAAATGTACTGTGATCGAATATTGTTGACATTTTTGTTAGCTTTTTACTTGACCATGCCACTCAGATGGGTTTCAGGTGAATATTATCATTCTTAATGAAATTTTCCAGACAAGTTATATTGTATTGATGTGCCTACCTATAATACTATAACAAAAAATTGATCTGACCTTTTTCTCATTCAGCATCGGTCAACTTCTTCGCTGCCACAGACGAAACATTTTCAATGAAATTTACAGGAAAATCGGGTAAAAATTTGAACTAAGTATAAAGATTAGCACCCAATTGTGAGCTTCCAATTTCAAATAAGTAGCTGAGCATTCTTTCATTTTTTAGCATCTAAAAAATGGACCGGAAACACTGATTTTACAGATCACTTGCAGAATCAGTATCACTATAAGCATTTTAGAATTATTTCAGCTATGAAATATACCTAAGCAAAACAGATGCTCACATCAATAGGTGTACACTTACTTCACCTATATACTATTTACCTACATGGATTAAAAAAGGAAATAACGTATAGGTACCTATCAATTTGCGAAATATTTTTAAATTTCAGTTGAAGCCTTAGGTCCACACAAAGCCAATGGCACCATAACGCACGGTTTTTTAAGCCTAGATGTCTATCAATTCCATAAACTGGTATATTATTGGGTAACCAATAATTCTACACACAAGTAGGTACATCAAAAAATCTTTTATTTGGCATATTTGGAGTCTACATTATTGTGCTAGGTAGTTATTCCGCACTTTTTAAAAATATTTTCTCCAACAGATTCACGTTACATGTGGAAGATATTTTTTTCAATAGAAAATATGGGTCTTATCAGAAGGCATTTTATCACCCTGACGGCATAGTTCAAGTTTGTGTTCCTGTTTTTGCCAACGTTGGTATATTTTTTATTTTTCACCCACAGCCAATAATACCAAGGTAGGCTAAAATGTTTTTCTATTTTTTAATTAGATAGGTACCTATTTCTAGGCATTAATTGACAATCCGCTGTACTATAAATTTGAAGAAGCGTTCAATAAAATCAAGAATAAGCCCGGAAAAACCACTGATATCATAAGTGAATCTACGTACAGTTGGATAATGAATTTTTTTCCAGGAGTTATATACGTGCATTATAAAAGTAGATATTTTGACGAAGATTCTGGAAAAAGTTGTCCTTATGCAACAACTATTATGTTACCGATAGTACCTTCGCTGAATTTCATATCCAGTCGACAGGTAAATATACAAAACAACTTTTTAGAAGCATAGGTACGAGTAGTTGCTAAAAACATAGGTACTCGTAATTCATTAAACAAAATGAGTTGGTAACACGTTTTCCTTATTTAATCATTTTTACAGTACCTCAGCACATTCGGATCATTGGTTGATTCTTCAAAAAGACCCTTGAATGATCCACCACCCCTAGCATTTCCAAGATCTTTCGTAGGCATTGGAATAAATATAATACTTATCCACATAAAGGGATAAGTAGATGACTAACACATTCGAAATTAAATTAATTCTAGAAAAAAGAAAGGATCACGAGGATTTTCAAATTTTTATAAAAATAACATTTTTTTTGTTCTGTAAGCTCTGATTATTTTTTTAATTTTTTGAAAAAGGTTCATGTCTTAAGTACATATAATTACTTCAAAATAATATATGTATTAAAAAAAAATTATTGTGATGTACTTGCCTTTGTAAACTCTAATAAAATCATGAACAGATTAGATACTCGTATAGATACTTAGGTACCTGACTAATCAATAAATAAATACATATGATGAATTGATGATCTTCAATTGCCTTAACAATGTAAAAATCTTCATGATCTGGAATCCCCCATAATCGAATGTGTTTTTGAATGCTCTTTCCATTTAGCTGTGTCTGACTGGATTTTTTTCGATACTGGAGATACCTACCTCTCTCGTATGTAGGATAAATTGCATACACCACGTTTGAAGGAATAAATTTATTGTAGAAATAAACAAGGAGAAAGTGATCGATAAGAGCCGTCGAGACTCGAAAATTACCTTCAGGAAGTGTTATCTCCCACTCCATAAAAAATTGAGTTGGGGAAAATGTCGAATTTTATTTCCTACACCTACTTAATTGCTCAGTCAAAAAGAACAAGAAAATTAAACTCAAATTCATCATAAGCCCTTCAATTTTTGGCACCTCTAGAAAACGATGAAGTCTGTCCCCTAATTGATGAAAAATTGTAAGAAAGCATTCAAGAGTTATTGAAATTGACGAGACCAGTTTACGACACCCCGAAATATTATCACTATAGGTTATTTCCTTTTTTTCTTTCTCTCTAAAATTTCCGCACTTGAAATATGTGCTTTCTGCACAATTATGAACATTGGTCCGACTCCGACTTGAAATTTATGTGATTTCTATAATCATAACTTAAATATACTTTTGAAATATGTTTTCCTTGCAAACTTAACTTTTACAATCACGAGAACGGTAGCAAAAACTGCATTTTATAAAGGCAGTTCTGTTACTTTCATCGAGTAAAATGTACATTTCACGAGTAATATTGACATTTCTACTAACTTTTTACTTAAATATACCATTCAACGAAGTTTCAGGTGAATAATTCGCTCGTAATAAATTTACATCTTACCTACTGAGTTTAATTTAAATTCAACGAAAATTTACCTTAATCGATATTTTTTTCAGCAATTTATCCTTCTTCGCTGATCTGTAAAGAATGTGAGGAGAATTCCATCAGTTTTCACGCAGCTAAAAATGAAAAATTTTCATTAAAATATACAGGAAACGCGGGTAAACATATTTTGAACTATTCTGTTTTATAGGAATAATTATTAACACTAAGAACCGAATTTTTAGTTGAAGCTTTTGGTCCACCAACAACAAATGGCACATTAACAGGTGGTATTTTTGGTGACGAAGTTTATCAATTCTATAAACTGGCATATTTTTGGAAAACCGATTATTTCACATACAAGTACTAGATATCGAAATTGAATAATTTTTATTAAATAAGCTGCGTGTTCAAATATTTTTTTTACATGCCTACTTATCTATTATTTCAACAGATTCACATTACAAGTAGGAGATATTTTTTTCAACAAAAAGTACGAGTCTTATAAAAACGCACTAAATTATCCTGATGGTATAGTTCAAATTTGTACTCCTGTTTTTGCCAACGTTGGTATTTTCAATTGTTTTCCCTAGACTTATTGCTAAAATTCGTAAATTTATCCCCTTTTTTAAAAATATTGTGAACCTACTTATTATCATCAACACTTTCAGGGACTAATTGACAATCCATTGTTTACTAAATTTGAAAAAGCGTTTAATCAAATCAAAAGTAATCCAGGAAAAATCACATGTATAGAAAGTGGGCCTACATTTAATTGGATACAGCATTTTCCTCCTGAAGTGACATACGTGTATTTTAAAAGTATGTATTTTGACAAAGATACGGGAAAAAGCTATCCTTGTGCTACCACTGTCAAGTTACCATTGAAACCTCTGCTGAATTTCATATCTTGTCGACAGGTATGTAGGTTCTTTCGAAGTAGTCGAGTTTATGTACCTCTTATACACTGAAAAAAAAAAACAATAAAAATTACTATTTTAGTATAGTAACCGGACCCAATCCAAAAATAATAGTGATTTTTACTCAGCCAAAAAATACATTTTACCTATAGAATTAGGTAAAATTTATTACTCTCATAGTAAAATTTACTAATCTCATAGTAAAATTTACTAATCTCATAGTAAAAATCGCAATATTTTTGAATGGGATCCGGTTACTGTATGAAATAGTAAAAATTATCCATAATTTTTTTTTCCGTGTAAGTACCTACTTAGTTTATTTAGAAAACTTCAGTACCTTCTATTGATTGCTTTTGCAGTACCTCAGCACATTCGGATCACTGGTTGATATTTCAAAGAGACCCTTGAACAATCCACCATTGTTAGATATTCCAAAATCTCTCGTAGGTTTTGGATGGAATATAAAAGTTATTGATGTAGATGAATGAATGTTGCCGATCTTGAGAAATAAATTCTCAAAAAAGAAATTGAGCCCTATAGGTACCTAGAAGAAGAAAAATGGGCTTGCGGAGATACCATTGAAAAACAATTCTCTTATTGAAGTACAAATAGATAAAATAATAGATACTTTATACGAGTATTTGTATCGTCAACTAATTCATGTTGAATTTAGTGCAATTATTAATAAAGATGGTGATTTTGGTTTGCTCAAATAGTGTGATTCTTTAGATGTTTTCTCAAATGGATGGAGGTCGTGCAGACCTGACCTGAAAATTTTTCAATTTTAGCTGGATCTTTGAATTGAAAAATAATGTATCGGATTTCATAAAGGAAGAAAAATTCTACAAACATTCTTCTTATTTTGCAATATTGAAAGTGTACCATTTAGGTGGGTAGATATTCAAAAATAAAAATATGTAGGTAGGTACCCAAATTGAAAAAAAAAACGGGAAGTAAGTAATTTTTGCACTACAAAAAAAAGGGCGTCAGCAGGACAAGCATTTTTACATTCATAGAAGTCGAACAAAGACAAACAATGATATAGTTACACGCCAGATAGAGCCCGATAGTAAGTATGTAGAGTATGAATAATGAGAACAACTAAGAAAGTGTATTGTTTAGGTAATGAGATGAGCTGAGCACTAAACACGCCTAAATAGATTTCAATCACAACAGAACATATCTCGCCGCCGACATGGAATATTTGAAGGGAGGGGGGGCTGAATTCTCAAAAATTAGTTTCTTTCAAAAAGAGAAAAGCTTGTGAAATTACATTACACTCATTTTGAAAATGAAATCACTAAAAGCTTATCAAATAAGTACCTATTACTGGAATCAAAATTGGATTACAATTGATGGAAAATAAACAGTCGATTGAACAGAATATCATTTTGGGAAATGACTCAAAAATTCTTGATCAGCATTAAAAAAACTGCAGACATCATGAAAAATTGGACAAATATCATCAAATAGGAAAGGAATAGGTATTGCAAAAATTACAAAAAATATTTTTCAAAAACTGCATGATCAACAAAGAATTTCTAAATAAAATCCCAGAATGAATGCAGTTTGAGTGAAATGAAACAAAATCTAGCAAGAGTTGAACCATAAAAAGAAGTTTCCCTCATCAATCGTCAATAAGCGAAATCTATTCCAATAGGTCAAAAAAAAGGGGGAAAAGTCATCTCTCAAATGCCTAGAAAATGTTTGTGCTCAGTTTATTTTTTACATACTTACTTACCTACTTGGTCATTTTTTTAGTATACGAGTAATTTTAATAATTTTTTCAACGTTTATTTTTGTTGGTAAAATGTCTCTTTTTTCACGGAAAAAGTGTGTTGTATGTACATGGTCTTATATTATGTCAGTTTCAAGTGATAAAACGTGTTGTGACTTTTTTTATTGATCGTCGTTCGACACATTATCTTGTTGTTTGAACAATTTCTCAGTCTAGGTACCTACCTTAGTTCTTTACTGTTGGAGATTCACAAATTTAGTCGTGGTAATGACTTTTCTGCCATGAAAGTGTCTAAGTATGCTTATTGTTATGACGTCCTTTTTTGTCACGGTCTAAAATCGCATCCAAACCCGTACCAAAAATTGCACTGTATAAGTAAATCATGCAAAGTCTATCATGGATGAGAAAAAATTTATAAAAAGAAGCACACAGCTCATTCCAAAAAAGTCAACAATTTTTATCTGTTTAGGTAGGTACTTAATGTCCATGTTGTAAACTATAGTGTTATCTAGAAATAGAACAATAAGTTGAAAATTGTATAGCCCTTATCTTTTTCCTTTGTGCGATCTCAATATTATGACATTACAAATTATCATCAAGAGACACACGGCGATAAATTTATACCATAGGTACCTGCTAACTACGAATATGTAACCTCTCTACTGGTATAGTTGTCCTTTCATGCACTCTAACAGTGTGAGTTGTCTCAAATTTCAACATTATACCCAATATTGTTTTCCATTCATTGCAATATTTCACTCACGAGCCAACCTTCTTGAACTACCAGATTTAATTTCGTAAGGTAAAAACATATCAAATTCTTGAATCCTACGTATAGCCTAAGTCCCAGAGTTATGTAAAAAAAAAAAAATTATACCTACCTACTTTTTAAAGATTCTCAATCATTTTTAAACTTTGAGAAGGGTTTTGAATTTAGATGCAAATGCACTGTACGAGTAGAACTTTGCTGTACACGAGGTAGGTATAGATCTTAAAGTAGGTAGGTACATTTTTATCTCGATTTCGTGCTAAAAAATTAGGGACCTAGTTACTTTTAATTTTTTTTTAATTTCATGGAATTATGTAGGTGGGTAATTCTCACAAAAAGGTAAAATTCGTGTACATGGCAAATTTCTCAACGGTTTTAGCATGAATTTTTTTTTTTTTTTTTTTTGGTCCATTCAAGAATGACCCCGCACACATTTCACACATGGTATTGAGGTTTTTAGACCCTCCTTTCATTGGTGTACATTTGATTTTATACCCCAAATGTCCTTCGACTTGGCTGTCACACATCATGTTTTTAAAAATGAATGTTATAAAGTGTCATGAACTTCATTTTTTTTTGGAAAAATTGACACATTCTCATTATCATAGAACATGAAGGTCTCTTATTGTGCAAATTGCAATTGCAATAAGTCTATAGGAAGCTCACAATTCACATTTGAAAACTGTCACACACTTTTTGCGCAAATTTTCGAGCAATTTTCAATTATTTTTGGTAGCTTCCCAATCCAACATTTTTTTCTGGTGAGTGGCTGCACTGGTTCACTGTTCTCATAGAAATGTTACCCCGCACCGTTCTTTTTAAAAACTACATTACAGCTCGTTCTGATCGTACTTGTCTCTGAAAATATGATATTTCGCAAAATTGGTGTCCTTCGGCTTGCCTTTTTATTTACCCTGATGAACCCGCCAAAAACGATAATTGAGAAAGGGAAGTTATTCTACATAATAAGTACACATTTATTACGTGTTAAAAATCGAATAATGTCCAATAGGTAAGGCTAGAAACGAAAAAACGTTGAGATTGTCCTTCGGCTTGTCCAGCGCCCATTTGTCCTTCGACTTGGCCAAATTTCAGACAGCTGTACTTTTATCGCGCTAGTCGGCATATTACACGATAATACAAGCAAAATTTTACATTTTCTCCCTCCCCACACTTCACCTCTACCCCTACCAAAAAAATAAGTCCAGATTCGAACTCTGCGGCCTGAAAAACATAAATCCACATATTACACGATAATATAAGAAAAATTTGACATTTTCCCCCTCCCCACGCCTCACCCTCCACCTCTACAAAAAAAAATAACTCCAGATTCGAATTCTACGACCTCGAAAACATGCCAATCGACATATTACACATCGATGAGGGTCTAATTCTAATTATCGCCGTTTTAGGGGGGCCGGGGTCCACAGTGGGGGGGATTGAATTGAGGCCAACACTAGAAAAGGGATCTGGGACACATATACAAATGATTCCAACTTGAAATTTTCCAAAAAAATGATTTTCGTTTTTCAAAATTATGCATATCAAAATCGACCCTTTTTCTGAGAATTACCCAGGTACCTATTTATGTACTTACTTATTCCCTAATTAATTAAAAGTAGGAACCTACCTAAAACAATTTTTTTGGAAAATGAAAATTTTCATAAGCAAAAGTTAATTGTGCAATTTTTCCAGAACTGGGGGGGAGGAATTGATTCCTTTCCTTCAGGCCGAGAGTAAAAATATTCAACTGATTTCATCTTTCTTTAGCATTGCGCACGGGGGGGGGGATATTTTGTAATTTGAAATATCTTTTTAGGAAATAAAGAAATATTGATTGATTGAAAATTTTATGGTTAAAGTACTTAAGTACCTATACGAGTATAAAATCGTAAAATCTTTACCTAGCATTTCTTCTACAAAATATTAAAATAAATATTGTTATGATAATTTTCAATAATGTCAATCATGAAAAATATCAGTGAAACATGATGTAAGTCTGCCTAATAATTGAATATATTTATTTACCATCGTATGCGTTCTACCTTTGTGAGCATGGTTGAATTTTTCAAAAAGTGTGACATTCAAACTGCTGACGTCCCACTGTGATTTATGACTCATTACATAGGTAGATAGATATTCGGTTAGTCTAAATTCGCTAGTATGAATAAAATTCCTGAAGCTACGTTATTTAAAAATATATGCTTTTTATTTCAACTACAGTAATATACAGTACACACACATTTTTGCTTGGATGCTTGAATTAAGCAAAGTAGATATTCCTAGATTTTTTTTCGTTCAAGATTCTCGATTTACACCTTTTTAATCAAGAAAATTCGGTTACAAATATGCACGTTTCGAATTACTTAATATTCTGTGCTCTGATGTTTGGCTCGATGAAGTTTTCATTCGCGTTTGAAACAAAATTGCCAAGTAAATAATACCTACATTTTTTTCCTTCTGAATTAACTGCAGGATACTTAAATTTAAAAGAATAATGGATGAATAATAAATGAAAATTATTGATACGAGAAATCTTTGAGTTTTCACACCGCCTCAACAGAAAAATGGATGTTGAAGCAAACTGGGAAATCAGGTAAAATTTTGTCATTGGCTTTTGTTGGTGAGAAACCCATTATTATGTATGTAAATAAATTTATACGCGTACATATTTCTCTAACCTCAAATGTTTTAATGCAGTTGAAGTAATATCCCCTTCAACCACAAATGGTACTGTAACTGGAGGTGTCTTTGGTGATGATTTGTATAAATTCTACAAATTTCTATTTAATTTTCAGATTTGTGGAAACAAGTAATTCTATTATACTGCTTTTTTTTTTTTTGAAGATTTAAATTTAGTTAACTATTTTTAATGCGCAAAAACTTTTTAAAAATAGTGTCACCTTCGAGATACGGGATTTCTTTTATAATACGCTTTATAATTCCTTTGAGAATTCTTTGAATTATGAAAATGGCATCATCCAAGTGTTTATCAATGTCGACGTCAGTGTAAGTACTAGCAATACATATCCACCTACCTACCTACTCACCTAATTACCAATTGGCTGGAGTAATTTTTCACATCCTACAGATTTTATTTAATGTTTTTGGTTTATATCTATATTTTTTTTGTAAAATTTCAGGGAAAGAAAAATAATCCGCTGTTCAATAAATTTATGCCAGCTTTGAAAAAAGTTAAAGAACCAGGAGATAGTATACAAGTTGACAGCGAAAAATCTTTTGCATGGTTCAAGAATTTCCCTACAGGAGCAGTGTATACATTTTTTAGAAGTTCATTATTTAATGTAGATGACGGAAAAACATACTCTTGTGCGACAACCGTCGATTTACCAAAGGAAAAAAAACTAAATTACATGTCACGTGAGCAGGTACTTAGATAGCTTGCACCTCGAATAAAAACATTTTACTTGATCTCATAATTACTTATGTATACCTAATTAATTTACTTACCGATGTGTATTATCATAATTATGTAGATATATCTTGATTAAATTGGATTCATGGCTTGTATATTTTCAGTTCGACGAAACATTTGGAGAGATGGTTGATGAGAATGGAAAAAAGCTGAATAATCTGATACCACCTAAAGATGAACCAACATCGAGTGTGAAACAAGCAAAAGGGATCAAAGTTACCAGCATCTGATGTATAAATTAAATACCAATCAAGTGAAGATACTACCTACCTATTGTACACCTACTTTATGTACCTAGGTTTTATAAGAGATAAGACTTGATACGAGTAAATTTTCTATGACTATTATTTATGTAGGTTGTGTTTTTTTTTCAATTGTCAAATTTATACCTACTTTATCAGCTATACTTACTTGTGGGTCATTTCGTGCCAGATCGACGGATTTTTGCACGAGAGATCTTTGATTTTTTTCAAAATCAGATCATGTGTATAAGTCATCAAACGATGAGAAATGACGCAAACCGGACATTTTTTCGATTTTTTTTTTTGGTGGAGTTGTGGGGCTTCACAGTTCTCTAAAATGGCCGAAAATGGAAAATTTCAGTTGTAAATTGCTCCGGTTGTACGTGATATAGAATTTTGAACTTTTGTTTAAATTGTAGTACTTCGAGAGGGTAATCGACGAATTATGTCAAAATCAGTGTTGCCACTTTCAAAATCAAAAAAAAAAGATTTAAAAACTTAAAATTTAAATATAACCATGATCTCGACGAGTAAAAATTCTGAAAAAAATCGCAGTTTTAGCCCTTTTTATGTAAAAAATAACATATCAAAAAATTAGGCTGGCATATTTTTTCATTTTCCAGAAAAAAAATTACAAGTTTTACACTTTTTGCAAAAATACCATCAGAAACCTAAAAAATGCAAATTTTTACATTTTTGAGATATTTTACCAATGTGTAGACAAAACATGTGAGAAATCCCCCTCCTCTCCATTTGTCAGTGCATTGTCGAGAAATACCGTTTTTCGTGCTATAATTTTAAAAGCGAAATCCTCGTATTTAAAAAATTTCACCGCCGCGCCGTTTTAAACAAAAAGCAGGAACCTAAAAAATGAATATTTTTTTGCATTTTTGAAATATTTCACCAATATGTAGACAGACATGTGAAAAAATCTCCCCTCCTCCCTCCCTCAATTTTAAAAAAAAGATTTGCTGAAAAAACATACTTTTTTGACGATTTTTATGGTAAATTTCAGAATTTAAATAGAATTTGAAAGTAAGATAGAGAACTGGTGGTTCAAGTGGAGACTTAAAATTTTTCCTATGATCTTTTGACGTAAACTCGAGTACCTAGATGAGTATTATGAATTAGAACGACGTAATACTGGTATAATAATAAATCAAATAAGTCCATGACGTGTTTTGCAAAACATCAAAAACATGATTACGATTTTGAAGTTGACGCAAAAATAAAAAAATAAGTAAACAAATAAATCATAAATAAACGAAGAAGAGGTATTTTTTTGTATAGAAAAATAAAAATAAAAAAAATACCTACCCAAAATCAGTTACCTATTTTGTTTATTTTTTGCGTAATATTTTGACAGAATAAACATAAAAGTACTTACTTACTAGCTTGCTTATAATCAGAAAAATTCCGATAAAGGAAGCCGAAATAAAATCCAGTATCTGATTTTCAAAATTTATTGCTGCCTCTTCTTTTTTGTATTTTCAATAGGTTAGCAGCTATTTTTCAAGAGCTGACCAATTCAAATATTCTCTGTGTAGGCTTTAGAATAGTTTCCAAGACCACAATCTACATTGATAATTTTGTTTCTTGACAAAGAATTTCCCTTTCTCTCCCTCCCCCCCTAATTCGCTAGAGAAGATTTGTAATTATAATTAGCAGAAGTACATTTATGTACATTTTGAATATTTTAGTCTACATTGATTGGAAGTGTCACCAAAAACTACTAATTCCTGTAGATACCAAAACATAGAAAAATCATATTATTGACTCTCTGGTGATTTCCAGCTGACAGATTCACCAAGCAGTGACCATAATCATGTGATTGATTTTGTACTTGGTGACTTTTGCAGTGACCATATGTGATCGATTTCGTACATGGTGACTTTTAATGAATCTTGGTGAATGATGGTGAATCAGTTACCAAAAAGTCACCAAAATATAGAAAATTCATATTTAACTCGCATGGTGACTTCTTGGTGACAGAGACAGATTTACCAAGCAGTGACCATGTGATCGACTTCGTCCATCGTGACTTTTGGTGAATCATGGTGACTAAATTTCATTTTGGTAAAATTCTGTGGCTATCTTTTCAAAACCGGGGACTTTTGCAGAAATCCGCTGGAAGCTTGAAAATGGTTCCGAGCCTTTGAACAATTTTGAAGCGGTTAGAAAATTTCTGGAAATTACAACTTCCACGAAATTTCACGCTATCAAATTAGAAAACTAACTGGTTTGAATCACGCTTTCAACCTCGATGATCGATTGAAGACGGTTTCAATTTATTCTTGAATTTCTATAATGAAAAATGAACTTTATTTAGCACCTCAAAGTTTAGTGTTGATTGCGTATTTCTACGGACTCTCTTGACCTAATATGTAGCTATGTCATAACGACGTTATTTTTTAAATGATACAGATATGTATCTACCTGCATTTCTAGTGAGAAAAATGTAAATACCACCATCTAATTCCCAAGATAAAAATAAGAAACTTTCCAAAATTGGTGATAGTAGGTAATAGGTATGTAAGTACTTCAAAATTATGAAAATTTTTGCTTTTTCAGTAGGTAGGTAGTAGGTACCTACGTATAAATTTCTCAGAAATGATTCTCACTTTTTCAAATATACCTTTAAAAAATATATATATTTTGTTCTGTTGGATCCAAAACTAGAAAAATTAAAATTGCCACACGAGAAAATCTAAAACTCGTCACATGTTTTTTATCGCTCGCCATTTTTTTTTCATATGAAGTAAATAAGTACGATTTTCATTTTCAATGCTGTTACACAATTTTTTTTCCAAGAAGTATGTACACCTGATTTTCATTCATCAAGTCTGATATTATATTTATCTTTCAAATGTGTAGCGAAATGGTGGAAAATTTAATATCTACCTGATTTCGAAATGAGAAAGCTAACAGCAATGTCATACGTATGTATCATTATCTTTTGAAATGACGCAAATGACTTATCATATATGCACCAAAAAATGCAACTGGGACCTATCTATATAGAAATTGCATGATTGCAAAATTGTACTTTAAAAAATAACAATAAATTAACTTCGGCAAAAACTGCAATAGACCCATTTACATCAAATGATTTTAAAAAAAACTTTTATTAGGTACCTTCTTGGAATTGTTATTTTGTTGTTTGCATTAGGCATCTACAAAAGCTGATCAAAATGTCATTGGACTCTTCGTATAACTCAGGCTGGAATAATACTAGCACGTTCGTTAATACATTTATCTACTGCTGGAAATAGCAAACCTTCCTCTAGAACAAGTTTTCTACATGAAGGGGTTCAAGAGAGGTACCTAAGGCACGTTCTGCAAATTTTTTAAAAAGTGAAAAAACGTACCTACCTATAAAAAATTTACTTGAAGAGTCTACGAGGAATACTTTAAGTATAATTATGCGCTTCTATAATAGGTATAATGAAGTATTAAGTTCATAAAAACTAAAAGTAAGCAGGTATACTTAGGTATTCATTAATTTTATTTTTTGAAAACTATATTATTTTTAGTCGTTTGTTACCTATCATACGAAAATACCTAATTCTCGAAGAATTTTTTAAAATGAAAAATGACTTTGATAAAATTATGAAAAATTGAAATGTAAAATTTTCAAGACGGTCCCTCTATTTTTCATTGCGATAATCTACAAAATTGTCAAAATATTTTCTCATTTATTAAAGGAAAAAAATGCAAAATGCAAAAATTCCCACTTTTAATTGTTTTTGAGGTTGTTTTTTTTTTGGAAATTCCAGGTCGTTCTTATTTAACTTGAAACTTTTAAACTTTTGTTGCTTCTCACTGGAATTTTTTCGCGAACTTAATTTTTCATTAAGAAGGAATAATTATCTACCTATAAGTATATATACCTATTCAATAATTGGAACAGAAAAAAATTATAGTGGGTACTAAGTAGGTACTCAAAATTCGCAAGCTCAATTTGTTATGATTTTCCCTCGGCCTTGATATTTGACAACTGAGGCCTGAGCCCAGAAGTTTCGAAGAATGGTGCAAAATTATTCGCAAATGCTACATTTTTTTGCATTTATGTTCAAATTTCAGATAAGTTCCTACTTAGGAATTGGGTAATAATTTATTTCTGAATAAAAAAATGAAAACTCCAAAATATATATATGGTAACAAACATGAACTTTTAAGCGAAAATTTATGATAAGAAGGTATTCAACGAATAAAGAAAATATGTGCCTAACCATCTACCTGACGTGAATTAGATAAAAGGAATAACATTATTAGAGGTAAAAAAGTGAGAATTTCGAAATATTTTCGCAACAACAAAATAATAAAAACAAAACTTTGTGGTTTTGGAACTAGTCGTCCAAAGTACATAGCAAAATGCGCATTTCAAGTAATTTTTTATTTTGTATTTTAATACTTGGTTCTGCAAAATATTCGTTTGCTGAATCAGATCCCCATTCATCAGGTATAAAATCACTTTATAATTCAAATTGCGAATTTTCTCAAACTTATAATTGCGTAAGACGACTGTAATAAAAACGTGCTTATAATTTTTCTAGTCTTAGAACCAGTCACAACATCAGTAGAATCAATTCTTGATCTTTTCAACAATAACACACCATCTGAGGGAGAAAAAACACCTGAAACTGAAAAATCTGATACATCTGAGCCAAAGACGCCACCATGCCAACAATGTGATGATGAAGCTGCGTCATTTCACACAGCCCAAAGCGAAACTTGGACATTGAGCCTGACAGGTGCATCAGGTAAGAGTAAATTCATAGTGTGAATGTGTAATACTTCTGATGTAAATAAATTATGCATTGAAATTACTCGTGCGTCTATAGTTCGAGTAACTCCAGGCTCAGAAACAGACGGAACTGTAACTGGAGGAGATGCTTTTGGTGAAAATCTTTACAAGTTTTTATACATACGATACACCTGGAGACATTGCGCAAACAAGTAAGTGCTCACGTGTCTCAATTTTTTCCAATTATTCTGGAATTTTTACCTCTTTTTTTTCGTGAATGAAGTTTTCTAATAAATTTTCAAGTAGGGGTATTTTATTGTTGTACTCTAAAATAATAGCAACTGTGATAAAATGAATAAATTCTAAAATTAAATTCTAACTTGATCATTTATTATTACGCTTTTCTTGCGAGTCGAAACGTCGTGAGAAAAACGTAATAATCAGATCAAGTTAAAACTTGGTTCAAAATTTTTTTCATTTTATTTCAGTTGATACGAAAGTAGGTAAGTATAGGTACTTGATCTTTTTATAATTTCTCTCATCTTTTTTTGTGTCAAAATAATAGTTGAAATTAGGTATAATTCTGCTGCATGCGTAAAAAAATTCTCCTTGCAATAAATTTAGGCTACATGCGATTACATTTTTATGAACTTATAATACCTACTTACAGGATTGTATTCGAAGTGGTTGTCTGCTTTTACAATACTGAATTTGAGTCAAGTAAACAAGCTGTTTCGTATCCTCATGGAATAGCTCAAGTTCATATTCCTATCGAAGCGAACGTTTGTACCTCTACCTACCAATAATTTTACTTTTAAATTGAATTTTCCTCATAAAAAAAATGGGTTTATGGTTACTAGCGTTGCACAATGTAAATGTCCTATCAAATTTTCTAGGGAAAGAAAAACAATTCTAATTTTAATGAAATGAATAATAAAATGAAAGAGATCAAGAAACCAGGAGATAGTACGCAGATTCATAGCATCGATACATACTCTTGGTTTGATAACTTCCCTGTGGACGCAGTTTATGAATATTTTGATAGCACTTACTATGATGAAGATTCCGGACAAAACTACAATTGTTCTATAAGTGTTTACTTACCATCAGAACCAGAGGAAAATTACATCTCAATCCTACAGGTAGGTATTTTCGTAACAAAGTATTAGGCCACATATGTATAATTATGTATAATTTTAACAACATTTTCCACTCGATAAAAAAATATTGCAAGCTGCTGAAATAACGACGGCATGTTTTTCAGTTCTATGATGCTTTTGGATCATTGAAAGATAAGTCGGGAGACGATCTGAAGAGTAATATGCCACCCAAAGATACGCCATTGTCGAGTCCGAAAAAAGGAACAGGAATCAATGTTATTCCCACGTAAAGTAGGTAATAAATATTTTCAAAAAGAGATATTATACCTACGTATGAGTACAAAATTTATTTTTAATAAATAGTTAAAATTACTGGTTAATTAGGTACCTACTCATTTGTTTACTTATAGGTAGGTATTTCATTTATTAGCCAGATATACTATTGGGACCAAGTTGGATTCTTGCTACAAAATCACTTTTGTTTGTTTTTTTTTTCAAATAGGTACCCACGATTCTCAGTCAAGCCAACAAAATTATTTAATTTAAATAATTCATGAAAGAAAAAAGAACACCAGAGTAGAAAAATAGCCGTCACTTCGATCAATCATATAATTTCTGTGGCATTATTAAAAGTTAACCGATTTCGGTTCAATTCTGCGAGTGATATCATTTAAACGAATCACAATTGGTTCATCCAATAAATCACACCCCGTATAAAGATACTCACCATCCTGTATAGAAAAAACTTGCGAAATGTATTTTGAATTATTAAAAAGTATCCATCATCAACACTTTAATTTGATTTTCATTCTACGACCTGTGCGAAGAATACGTGTAAATAAAGTGATACCTACCTATCTTCCTCTCAACCAAACCATTTCATCGTCTCAGGACTTATTCGATGACCCTTTGAGAAAAATTCAATTAAAAATAATCAATACAGAAGTACCTACCTATGGTTTGTTTGGGACAGCGCTAATCAGTTAACATACGAATACGTATAGAATATGTATACTACTATCGAGAACCTTTGACGCAATGGGCGTAAAAACACTCAAATTAAATATTTAATTAATTTCGTCCAACGGGTATTTTTTTTTCACGGTGTACTCTGGTATAGGTACTTTGAAATGCGGTGAACTGATATATGTGGGTCAGTCCTAGCACGGATAAATCATATTAATACGTACCTACAGTCTCGTTAAGTTGGTTGAGATGGGTGTATTCGAGCTTGGAAAAGCTTTTGATAGGTACACGAATATCTGACTAATTATCTTGTATGTTGTTGGATTGTTGATTACTATAACCAACTGCCCTCTGTATGAAAATAAAATCTGATGTATTGTGTAGCAATAAACTTTTATGCAAGAAATAAAATGAAACGGAAATACGACATTGAACCATTAAAGTGACACTAAATTTATAAACAATTTGCCTGAATGAAATTTCTCGTCTTTATTATAGACTGTATTTTTTTTTTAAATCCAAAAATTCCGCGATTAAGTTTCAACTTTTTGCTTCTTTTCCTATTTTTCAACGGTTTTTTTAGTAGATATATTATATCTAAATCATACCTTTTTTCGAAAAAAAAAATGTTGTGGGCCTCTAAACAATGTTGGTTTCTTTAAGGAGCCTCCCCCCACCCCCAATAAATTGGAAAAATATAAAAATTGTAATCTGTGATTTTTTTTGAAAAAATGATATAATTGGAATTTGTGAATTTTTTTCTTGAAATTTATTTTTCGAGAAAAAACTTTTTTCTATCCCCCTCTCTTTCTCCAGAAATATTCACCCTCTCTCTCATAAAATTAAAAATTGAAGCGTGTAAAAAATTATTTCTAGTCAAAACCCTTTTAAATTACCCTCTTAATGAGAAAATAACCGTCACCCCCCCCCCCCCCCAGGGGAATTGAGATGGATTTCGAGTTTTGACTGGAAATGAAAATTTTCCGAACAATTCTTGAACTTTGGAGGCTTTAATTTTTTATTTTCCAACATTATATCCCCAATAGGTGTTTTTGTAAGGCTTAATACATATATAGAAAATGAACAAAATGGTTTGAGGGACGAGGGAAGGTTTTTTTCTTAAGAAATGATTATCTACTCGTAGTAGAATTCTAATGCAAAAATGGAAAAAGTTTGAATAAACAAGATTAATTCATTCCTTTGAGTTTGGAGAGAGGAGCAAATCAGCATGACATGACTTCAATGAGGAAATTTTCAGGTTTTTTCCCCCCATAAAAGGTACATATGTATAACAACTTTGGAATTTGGAGGATGGGAGTAAAATAGTTACAAACAATTTCTCATCAGTATAATATAAGCCACTCCCTGGCTGGACTATATTGACTTAATTTGCATTTAGTAACCTCAAAATAGTCATAAGAATATTATATATCTAGGTAAAAGCTATACATAGTATGTAAGTATTTTTGCAAAGACGTTTTTGAATCAATTTTTAGTCTGGAAAAAGTTTATGACCAGAAGTGAATTACCTATGGTCAAATAAAAAAACATATTATAAGAATATTTAACCCAAATTTGGTCTCGATTCCAAACCAATTCCTCCCTCCTATCTTGAGGTTATTCTGCTTACGTTCATGGATATCGAATTACTCTACTTCGTAATGAAAATTGAATTTCAATTGTTTTTCGAGCGTTTTTTTGGTCATTTCTTTACTGGAAACCAGTTTAAAATTTTGCATAATTTTTATGTTTTTCGTTCTATGTACTTAACAACCTATATATTTTTAGATCTTTTCCAATCTTTTTCCAAATTTTCTGGATATTTTTTGTAGTTTTTGTTTTTGTTTTTTTTTTTAAAAATAGATATTCGCTATCTACTTATATAATTTTGGTCTCAAATTCTGCTACTTTTTTTTTGCATTTTTTGCCCATCAACTGAAAGAACAATACAACTTGAAAATTTTCAAAATTCTGATGCTTATTTCAAAATAAAAATCTAAGTTACCTAAGATGTAATACTCTCTGTATGAGAAAACGCCTAGCTATACAGTTTTTCAAACAAGATATTGGCCTAGGAATTTTCTTGAGTGAATATCCTACTCAATTTAATGATTAATAAAAACGTAATTTCTCAACAGTTTGAGCTCATCTTGACCTTCCTGTCATAATTTGCACATCTCTTGGCGTCTTTATTTACTACATAGTGGAACTTCGGATCTTTGTAATCATTCAACGTAGGGTATTGGTCTCCTCCTTGACCCTTGAAATTTTTTGAATATCTTTTATTTAATACCTGTTCGATCAAATAACTTTAAGAGGCTTCCCTATCGTTTATTCAATACGCATCAAATATTTTTACAAACTATTATCTACTCGAGCGTTTATTTAAACTCATAATATCTTGTTTGGCTATAATGCATTAACTGTACAGACACTCGTCGAAATTAGGCTAATCAGTTAGTTCTACGTTTACTTCTACGTATATGTACATACGTACATACATACCTACGGTAAAACTGAATAATGAATACAAGTAGTAAGTATCGACTATTGTCGCACTATAGTAAACCAATACGAGGTCAGACAAGACATAGACAATCTTAATTAGTTTATTTACGTGAAAATGAGCAGTCTGTGTGAGTTAAGTAAATACTTCTACCTCTACCTATTATTATGATGAGTGAATATACATAAAACAATCAAATCAATACAATTATCCACCTATGATCAAATGGTGCTACATAATTTATTCTAAAAAGAATTGAAAAAATTGCTAGTGAAGTGTGAAACACATACGCATACCTTTACCTACCTACCAACGTATATTAAAAATGCAACGAGCGTTTCGTGGTTACGAACTCGTAGTTCAATATAAAATTTTGTCGCGAAAAAACAGCCTACCTTTTTTTTCCATCCAAATGTAAATATTCTTTGTCAGGCAAAGCTAGACAAGTGAAAATTGAATCCAAAGCACGTAAACATTTTTTTGTCAAATTTACCTTCGGTGTATTCCGTAAAATATTGGAAAAAGTTGCTGAGAAGTTTACAAGATGTAGGGCTACTTATATTCGAAGGCTTGCTCAGCTCTTGAGTGAGTCATTTATTTAAAAATCTCCAATCAATAACAATTGAAAGATTTTGGTTAAATAGAAGACAAAAATCTATTTTTAGGTAGGTACCTATATGTAGGTAAATTTGTAAACTTGGAAGGGGCAAGGGTTGACAGGAAGTTTTCAAAATTTGTAAATAGTCACCCTTGTACTACCTACATATACCTAGGTACATCTTCTCGATTATTTTCTCATTAACTACATTAAAATTTTATAAGTAGGTAGGTATAGGTATTTAATTTTTTGAGTTCGTGCCATGATGGGCCATTTATCTCGTCACACATCTGGAATGTTTTATAACAGAAAATAAAATACCTACTTAGGTACATTTTGTTATGACGGAACATGTAGTAGTGCAAATTTTCTAGGTATTATACGACTTATTTATCGTTTAAAATCGCAAAAATGTAGAGAAGATGCCACAGAGTATGTAATCGTGAATTTTGTAACCACTTCATAAAACTATACAAATGATACGTGGTGACGTTTTGATAGCTCTGGTTCGTGCTGATGAGGAGACTTATAGTTAGGTCTGCGTTTCGCATAAGGTGGACACAACGCATCATACCGCGATAATTAAATTATGTGTGTCATTAAGGTGATCTGTACAAGATGTTAAATGTATCACGTAATTTATCACGTAGCCATATTGCAGAGCAAGAGGGTAATTAAGTACTTTGTAGAAGCTCGAGCTCACGTCACGTTCATCTTATGCGAAGCTCGTACGAGTGTATTATAAATGTAGATTGTAGGTATATTGTATATAGGTATCTATGCGATATGATATGATGTAAAAATTTAAGACCGTGAGAATACCATCCTCCATTGGTGGTCTAATTATACACGTAGGCGCATTTTACTTTTTGTCTACTTACCTATGCTACGTGAAGAAAACATAAAAAAAGAGGTACCTACCTAGTACATCGAGAGAAACACGTTTAGAGTAAATTATCATTTAGGCATATATGAATCTGTGTACCTTACTCGCATGATTATTGTCATTAAACCGACAAACGAAGGATATTCCACCGACTCTCGGTACATGTCTTTGAAGTTTTCCACTGTTGGCGAATTTTTTTCCACCATTTTTACGTAAATTATTCATAACTAAGCAGACCAGTTGTATCATTTCGAAGTATCGATACGATCGATTTGGTAATGCAATTTTTCCAACGCGTGATGAAATAATTGATCGCGAGTCTTGTGGCCTAATTCACCCCTCGACTGCCGATAATGGCCCATTAATCTTGCTAACGAGAATATTGTGGAATGCGCGATGGCGCAGGCGATCGTGAATCGTAATGGTCAATGCGAAAATTACCTAATGAAATTTTATAATAACCATTGTCAAATTTTTTTCCACTAATATCCCAGACCCACATTCGGGCCAATTTCATGTACTGTATTCCGGACACGTTGTTGCACGTTTGTTGCTCACTCTCTCTGTGTACCTTACCTATCTCGTTCCCTTTCCCTGTGATATATCATTTTATTATAAATTTTTTTAATCACGAGGTGATTAGTTCGCAATTAACGATCCGACAATGTTATACTATTGGATTATTAATAGGTAAGGTATATTCGTGTATAGGTACCTATCAAAGCATTTACAAGCTCGAATACACCCATCTCGTCATTTCATTCGAGCAACATGTACATACGAGTACGTACATACCTAGAGAGATTGTGCGAATTAATATAAATACTAGATATTCAGATGTTGTAGGGATGACCCATATGTATCTGGTTCATATTTCAAAGTAGATGGGTCGTGAAATGTATATTTGCAGACGTTTTGTTGATTGAGAACTCAATGTAGATAGGTACTTATTTAATTGAAATATCTCAACAAATCGTGTACGTTGCATTTGAAAGGGCTAAAGTTCTTTGGATAAGCACAGGTTTTGTGAGAAAATATACCATTTTGAAAAATGATCAAATAAATCGATAGTACGTCTGAAAGTGAAACTTTTTTTTTACTACATAACCTTACTAACGGCATCAGCGTTTAAATTTTGGTGAGTTCGTATGTTTCTTAATATCATTTGAAATATCAATTCATGCAGAAAAAACTATCGCAATTAATTTGTTTACTTTTAGGCTACTCTTAAGACATCTATATATATAGCAAAATCGCGAAAAATGTGTTCAGGCCCCCCCCTAATTTTCAATCCCGTAATTAAAAAAGTCATTGAAGAGAAATTAAACTCAGAAGGGGTCGTCTTTGAAAAATAAAAGCTCTGGTGAAATTACTCGTACATGCTCGATGAACTTATTTCTGGAAGAAATGTCCCACCTTACCAAGTCATACCACTTTTTGGTGACAGATTCAGAAAGCAGTGACAATTTGAGATCGATTTTCTTGGTGACTTTTGGTGAATCTGTCACCACGAAGTCACCAAAGCATAGAAAATTCATTTTTGCCGATCTTTTGACTTTTTGGTGACATATTCACCCAGAAGTGATCATTTTTGATCGATTTTTTTTTACTTTGGTGACCTTTCGTAACTCTTGGTAAATCTTGGTGAATTTTGGCAAATATTGGTGATTTTTGGTGAATCTTGGTGACTGTTGGTGAATCTGTCACGAAGAAGTAAATTCATACTTGGCCATCTGGTGACGTTTTGGTCACTGATTCACCAAGCAGTGATCATTTGTGATCAATTTTTTACTTGGCAACTTTTGGTGAATCTTGGTGACTGATTCACCGAAAGTCATCAAGATTCACCAAAACATAGAAAATTCACATTTGATTCTCTGCCCCATTGGATGAAAATCTGCTGATGATACCCGACAAAAAAACTCAGCAGGAATTGCAACACTTTCTGCCAATACTTTTCTACTCATTAATCAGCGCGCATATTTTTTCACGCAATAAATTCTGCCAATGTACAATATTCATGAAATTTTTTTTGGCTCTGCCAGGAATTGAACCTAGGTCTATGAGTTGCAGAGCAACTTTTCTACTTGCCTAACCACTGGGGCATGTGATAGAATGAATGCAAATATTTCTATGCTATGCTAAAACATTCGTTTAAAATACCACATTACACATGTTATTTAGCAAATACGCGAAAGAATACACCAAAAAACAGGTTAGTGGCATATTTTGTAGTTGGTTTCTTCCAGTGCGAAGAAACACGCCATGTAATTGGAAAGCACTGTGGCCTTACACCAGAAAAATACGCTACAAAATATTCACGTAGTGTATTTTTTAGCAGATATTTTTTGGTGCACCAATCCGTCTTCTGAACAGTGAACAGCGCTTTTTCATGCGTATATTCAGAATACATAAACCAGCTGGTTTTGGCATCTTTTTCAGCGAATGGGTAGATTTTTCCCAAATGGGGTGGTGACTTCTTGGTTACAGATTCACCAAGCTGTTACAATTTGTAATCAATTTTAAACGTGGTGACTTGGTGAATTGGTCACCAAGAAGTCACCATAACATTCAAAATTCATATTTGACTGTCTGGTGACTTCTTGGTGACTGATTCACCTAGCAGTGGCCATTTATGTCATCAATTTCTGAACTTGGTATTTTTTGGTGAATCTTTGTGATTTTTGGATAATCTTGATGACTTTTGGTGAATGTTTCACCAGAAAGTCGCCAAAACATTGAAATTTCATACTGGCTTCATGGTGACTTCTTGGTGACATATTCTGTCAGTAAACCAAATTTCAGCTTGATCAGTTGTGGTGTGGTGAACAAGAGGGGAGTGTGGAGTTGTCTCACTCCTCCTCACTCCTCCTCACTCCACCTAACAGAAAAATTTAGATGAGAATTTTTGGTAAAAATCGGGTGAGTTGGAAAAAGAGTTGGGAAACTTGAGAAAGTTGGGAAGAAATTGTGTTAAGCAGGGAAAATCAAAGAATTACTGACCCGATGAGCTGTTCAGCCCCTCTGGGAAACTGTAGAAGAATTGCTAGCCAATGTGTCATCAAGTTGTTTCTTCAGTCTTCCTCTGCTCCTTATTCTGCCAGTTGGAGTGTATTCTTTGACTTTTTGAAGGGGACTGTAGGTCAGGCATTCTATCAATGTTTCTTCACCATTTCTTTCTGTAATCATTCACCCATCGAATGACTGACTCTGCTTGTAGCTCCTTCAGGAAGTCTTTATTCCTTTTTGTAGTGTCTTTTTTGTATAACTCGCTGTGGCTTGCATGAATCTCATTTCCACTGCAAGTGACTCTGCTTTTTATTTATAAGGTACACCGGGGCAAGTCAGAATGATTTTTTGCAATTTCATTTTTGACCAGCTGTTACTCCCCTTCTAATGAACCAATACGGATCAAATTTATTATGTAGGTTCCCATAAGGGTTCTTAACCTATGGTGAAAATTTGAGCGTGATTGACACAGTAGCTTTCGCTCAGTGGAATAAAATATAAACTGTTCTGACTTCCCCCAATTGGAGGAAGTCAGAAACAGAGCATCCTAGAAAAATTGCATAGCAACAAAGGCGCTAGAGCAAGTTTTCTAACTTACCCCAAATTCCAACTTCCCCGGTGCACCTTAAGTACAATATTTTCTCATCATCCATGTTTTGCTTCCATACAGCAGCATTGGCCTTGCCAGTGTATTGTACCTAGGTACTAGAGCTAAAAACAGTACTTGCTGACAGCGGATAACTACTGTACCCGTACTGTAAATTCTCACTTCTTGCTAGTAGCTTGCAGCAAGTTGAAAAACTTTCACACTGGTTCACATTATAACTTGTAGCAAGTTAAATGCATTGCCGGTCAGCTGGTGTACCGGCATGACACCAACATTGACATCAAACACTGTCAAACATCAATCGCACTTACAAATGACAGGTGTCAAAGCGTAACTCCTCCCACTTACCCATTATCAAGTTTTGGGGTCCATGCGCAGACTAAGTTCAAAATCAATTGGGTTGTGCTCGCTATATGCTACTATCTACACCCAAATCAACTCGATACCAGCCACTAGTGGGTTTAGCCGGTATTTTCACCAGGTACCGGTTAGCGGGTAGCGTAACCATTTTCAGCTCAACTAGGTACGTAAATTCTTATTCGAGTTTTGGCTCTGACTTTTCTTGGAGGGCTGGCTTGGTTTATCACAACTTCTGCTGAAATATCAAAAATGTCCTTTATAAAAATTATGTTCTGAAAAATTTTTTTAAAAAAATAAAGAATTGGGAATTGTTGAGAGCTTGCTCGGGGCCTCCTTCATATTTTTGAAAATATATTGTAATTTCCTGAAAACTGAAAATTCTGGAGTCATGGAAACCAATTTTTGCATCATCAAAAATCTGAAAACTAATTGTTAAAATATCTATAAGTTAAAGCTATGAAAATCAACTTCTTGCATCAGTTATTTTACTTTTCAAATTATCAATTTTTCCAAAGTTTTTGCTCTCACTTTGCTGAGGCAGATCTGAATTCTACTGTACAATTTTTGGAACATTTTCAAGAATGAAATATTAACTTTAGAAATTTAAGAAACATAACCAAATCAATGCAGAATTGGTGCTGGTACAAAAAAGTGCGTTTTATTTGAAAATACCAAAAGACAAAAAGCACAAAATGTTGGCGTTGAAACTTTTCGTTCTCATGTAAATTTTATGAAGCTTTTCCTCTCGCTTCACTCGGGCAAAATGGAAAACATTCTGTTCTTTTTTTTTTGAATTTGATTTTCAGACGCCAAAAGGCTGAAAAACACGAAATAATAAAGTGAGAATATTTGATTTTAGATTTCAGTAGGTACCAACCTTTCAATGGAACAATTCAAATTTTTGTTAAGTATAAAATTATCGTTTTGAACATTTGAAATTATTCAACATTAATGCTTTCAACTCCCCCTTTCAAAATCTGTTCGAACCACATCTGCCTAATTAGCATGAAAAATCCCGGAGGGAAGAGGTCTGAGGTAAAAAAAAGGGGGGAAATCTGGCACTGTCGATCAGAGTTGTAATTTGACTGAAACAAAAAAAAAAGTAAGTGCACCTTGTTTACTAATAAATAACAGGCAGATAAGAAGTATGGTAATGACATTTTTATTTTTCCGAACAGAAAAAATATTGTTGATGTTTCAAAACACTCCAATCTACCTACCTCATATTTTTTCTTCGCATAGACTATTTGCCTCGAAAATTACATACTTATGTGGGTATAAAAAAAAATTCCGTATCCTCGTTAGTAATAACCTTCCCTCTTCTTTCCTCACAATATCCATAGACGTGATAAAAATAACACTATTTTTCGAGTCAGAATTCACGTATGTGTACCTGTAGATGGATAGGTGTAAGATACATTATATGTCTACAGACCAGACCTACGTTGGTATTATTTCCGCTATATTAATTGAAATGTAATCAAACGCCAAAATGCCGCCTACGATTACGTGGAAATTACTATACTCTAACCAATACAGATTAGAATAAAAACTATAATTTATCAGTGGAAAACAACCAGGTAAGGTGAATATAGGTCTCCAGTCTATACTTTGTAATAAGAATATAGCGCGCAGCACCAGCAGTAAGTACAAGTACATACCTACACATAATAATTAGAGTTACCTAAAATATGACTAAATTGGTCGTGGAGGTGGACGCGAGCGACCGACGTCTACGATGACCACGTAATGCTACATTTAGTCGAGATGTAATCACATCGCGCCAATGGATGCGAAAAAATCGTACACAGTAGCGTGAACCTGCGCTGCGGTGCGGTGGGTTTGAATTTAAATAACAATACCTTATATACGAAACCAGTTTCTAAATGTCCGACAACAGAGAGTGAAGACAGTCGAGCGACGATTCCCACTTCTCGTAAGACTCTCCTAAGTACATCTTACGAGGTACCTACGAGTAGTATCCGAAACAATGAGTAATTGCCTGAGTGGCGTTGAAACACGCCATTATATTACCAAAAGGTCGTAAGGTTCAATACGATAGATAATTTTTCACAATTCTTCGATTAATTGTACCTGCACACATTTCTGCCATGGCGAATAAATCACAGTCAAATTTATCTTACGTATATCAACCCTTGCTGCAGAGAATCTCCCTTTCATTAGTATTCATTGCCACACACGTGTGTAAAGTTTTTGAAAAATGTTATAGATTATAGAAACACGATTTATTACATCACAATTTTTTTTTATTGACGTTATCGAATCATTAGCAATCAATAATAAAAAAAAAACTGCATGACTATGTGACTTCTTTATTCACACTTGATACAGCAGAATGTAGTAGGTAGGTAGGTACGAGTATGTGCTCGATTTTTTTTTTTACAATGTAACGAACATCTGGCGAGTTTATATATTCGCAAATGGTAAATACGAATATTTGTAAATGTAAATTAACCTATTGGATTGTGCAACACCTGAACCTTAAGACTTCACTCTTTCACACATTAAAAGCTTAGCTACGTAGATAGCTGTCTCTTTCAAAAGATCCAAGGAGCTTCACATAATATAGATTTTCTCTCTCTCATTCTGTTTCTCCAACTCATATAATGTTTTAAAAAGATAACTTTTTATCAGTTTTTCAGCAAGTTGACTCACTAATAGAAAAATTTAATCACTCGGATGCGTATATACTGACGAGTATTTAAATTTACCCTCGATACGTATAAGATCATAAGTCTTTAATCTTTCGTTTGCTTAGATGTGAAAAGAGTCACGTTGTGTTATAAAATCAATTCATCGCGTAAGCTCCCCAGAAGAATAAATAATTTCCTCGTGAAATTTTTCACTATAGAGGTACAGTTTAACTACATAGAAGATGTGTAAGAATAGTACTTAAGTGTCTATGATATTCGATGGTGTATAATGACACTAGTTAACCTCGTCTCTTACAGCTCGGGTGGTACGGTCAAGGCGACAAGATGATTTTCTCAACAATTAACGCGTTTTATTACCGCCACAATGATATTCAAACAGCCTAGGTGCAATTTTCATACAAAGATATCTTCGGTATTTCCATATTACATAAGATCTCACGTGTACCTACCTCAAGTTTAGGTACTTTTATATGAATACCGAGTAAGTAATAGGTACGTACGAGTAGATATTTGAGTGTGTATAAAATTACCTATAGGTAGCTCTTGGCAAAGGTACACTGGCACTTTGACTTTTCATGTGCGGGTTTTGAAAATCTATGACGAAACTTCGTGTAAGTAGGTACCTACTTATTCGTAATTTAAAAGAAACGTTATTTAGCTCAAAGCTAAAGAAGTAAGAACCGATGAGTTTTCTTAATTTTTTTTCTTTTTTCAGTTTCCTGTGCCACGCGAGATGATGATGCTGCAGAACTTCCACAGCATTTAAGTAAGCGGTGTGTTTTATTCAAATGCTGCTGCGGGAAAAAGCAAATGAAAATTGTATGAAAATGTGAAAGACATAGGCTTTGCAAGTGTACATAATATTTGAATGTCAATGAGATGCAATGGAAAGAAAATAGAAATTAAGAATGAGACAACGCGAGAAAAATGTATTTTGAATTCGTAGTATTTAGGCCATGTTTTTTTTTCAACGAGCAATTTAAATTTGTATGTTATCTTTGTGAGAAAATGCATTTGGATGCGATGACCAATTACACTGATCAAGAAAATTTTTCTATATTTCTATCTCTAAAAAAATTAAATTCCGTCGTTTTTTTCACAAAAATATCAAAACTTGAAATGCAAGCAAAACTTTTAATTTGAGAGTGAAAATTTTCGAAAATAAATAAACAAACAATTTTTCAAAATATTCAACCATTTGTTAAAACTGATGAAGATTTTATAAAATCTGCAAGCTGCAAACTTGAATTTTTCCTACCGGAAAACATTTTAAAACGGGTAAGTTTGTAATATTGGCATGTTCGTGTAGATGGCGCTGTAAGCTGGGAAAAGCGTGAAAATATTTACCATAACTGACGAGGAAAAGGTTTCCATTTCTTGCTGTTGACGACAAAATATCGAAAAAAATGAAAAAGAATTTTCGTCATATATTATAAGATTACTTACTTACCTACATAGGTAATAATAGTGTTTAAAATATCACCATTCTTTTCCGTTCTTTTCAAAGAAACATTTCACACCACCTAAGCTAAAAATGATTTTATATACAGTGATTCCAAAAAAATTTGGAAATCCAACCCCCCCCCCCCTTCTAAACAACAAAAACGGAATATTTAGAACTAAGAATTCCTAGTAGATAAACTCAAAACCTCTGAATAAAAATCATCAACAAATTTTGAATTTGGATTAGGTATGAATTCATCCATTTTTTGTTGCAAAGAAAGCGTGATTGAAAAATTGTACGTATTTGGAAGGATTAAATGGGGTAAATTTTTATTTTAAACCCCTATCGACTATGGCCGTAATTTGATGGAGTATCTACAGCAGAAAAATTGTTGTCAAAAAAAGACGGAAAATGTTGAATTCTGCAAGTATAGGTAAATATGTACACATTATGTATTTACCATTCTATCCTTCTTTTCTTTGTCTATCCTTCAAGTTCAAAATCTATTGGTGTTAAATTAATAGCTTGAAACATATCTAGGAAATTTTGATTTAAAAAAGTATGATTTTTTGCATTTGGAATTTCAGTAAAAAAAAAGTTTCTTTCTAAGATTTTTTGATGATTCTTTTTTTAAAAACAAACAAACAAACAAAATCAGTTTTTTTTCAATTTTGACACAGAAAAAAAAGATTTTCAAGTGACAGAAAAAGTATAACTTTCTGAACATTTTGACCAAAAGAAATAGTTTTGTTTTTCATGCAATTTAAAAAAAAAAACAAAAAAAAACAAGGTAGGTACAAGGAAAATAGGTTACAATAATTTTGATTTAAAAAAATAAAGACAGTCGACTTTTTGGTAATTGTGACAAAAAAATGGGCATTTTCTCACTGTTTTGCAAAAAAGTAGACTTGACCACAATTTTGGAAAAAAGTGAGATTTTTTTTGTAATTTTGACCAAGGCTCCCTGGAAAGGTTTAGGAAAAAAATCATTTTCTGCAATTTTGGCAAAAAACTGAAGTTTGTGAATTCAGTAGGTAGGTGATCATTCAGAAAAATAGTAATTCGGGTTTTTTCCATTCAGGAAAATGTATTGGGGGGGAATGCTCAAGAATCCCATTTTGGGATTTTGAAATTTCGCCAAAAGCCAAAAAATAAACACTTCTCATTTTTGATGAATTTTTCAAAATTTAATCAATCAATCAATCAATCAACATTTATTAAAAACGATATTTCAAATTACAAAATACAAAATATCCCCCCCCCAATGCGCCATTGGTGCAATTTCTTCAATTCACAGACAGTAATGAAAATGTGTTAGACTGTATACAAGCACAAATACGATATAGTGGAAGGATGAGAATAATTCCCTAACGAGTGAATGGATTAGAAATATCCTTATAGTTATGGGTACATATTTCTAATATCAGGAAGAAACTATCTATTTACTTACTCCTTGCTAGCTCAGCTTATACCACATATGTTGCATGTACATCAACATAATAAGCACATCAATGAATTAATGAGGCTCACGGATTTGCAAATTAATTAAAATACAGATTCGTTTCACCAAAGTAATCGTTGTAGTAAAATCACATCAATGTCTCTTAAATATAAGGTTTTTAGAAATGTAAACATTCACCGCTATAAATAACAAGATTAGGAGAAGACGCTGTGTATGATTACCTAATCACGTGTCAAAATCACATTAACTATTATTCCTGCAAAGGAGATTGAATTTATCTTAAAACTATAGAAGTACAAAATTATGCTGAAAAGCATGCATAACAGTGTATGATTTTGGACTGGTGTAAAAGCGTGCATTATCGCGTTAAAAATGTACATTTTTGCATGCTAAACAGAAGCAATCTAGCAACCAAGTAGGTGTTTTCTAAAATGCACCAGTGAGTAAAAATTTTTTCAAGTCCAAAAATTGATAACATTTATGCAAAAATAACCTCTTATCTTTAAAGCTCCGAGGTGGCCGAGTGAGTTAAGCAGTCCCACATTGAAGAAACCTGGGATTGATCCCTGCACCCACCGGAAATTTTTAAATTTTTTTTTCAATTTTTTTGAAAAAATTATTTATTAGAATGTCTTAAAATTCACAATTAATCAGTAGATAGTATTGCCTGTGAGTTTGAGCAATTTTTCTGCTAAAATTTCCCCACTTTTTGTACATACTTTTGGTTTACTTTTAAGCATGCTATTCACTGGCTGAATAGCATGCGATTTTCTGAAAAAGTCCAAATTTACGCATGCGTGTGATATGCAAAAAAGCATGCATTTCAGCATGTTGTACACATAATTTTTGTCAATAGAGAAGAGATTATAAACTAGCATCATGTTATCAAATATGGGAAATATAAGAATGTTAAGAATGCAAACCCTCGCCAATTCTGAAGTAAGTACACCCTTCAAATTCGCGAGTATCTGCTTCATACATTAATAAATCAAACGATTCCTAAGTTGTCAAGACCTAAAAGATCGAATTATCGAACCCTACAGGATCTCACCAGCTTAAGGAATCATTACGTTATGCACTGCCAAGACAGTAAGGCCATAATGCCACTGTATCATTTAAATGATACCTATGGAACCCATAGTACTTGAGTAGACGAACAAATAATGTTGGTATGACCAAAATTGCCTATCTTTAAAATTGAAGGGGCAAACACAATTTAAAAATTCAAATTTGGGGCACTCTAAATTTGGAAATTTTGAATTAGGTTTGCCCCTTCAATTTTGAAGTCAGGCAATTGGTCATGATAACATTTCTGTTCATCCACTCGAGAACCTATACCATGGGTTAGGTTAGGTCGGGGGCATCATTTGAATGATTCAAACAATTTTTTTAAATGAATTTTTCAAAATTGGTAAATTTACAGTTTTGCAAAGCACGTAGCGCCTTCATTTTACAAGATAGGCAACTTATCATAATAACGTTTCTTGTTCGTCTACTCAAGTTGCATCTGTTGAGAAATTATTGCCTACAGTTTAAGAAACACCCTGTAGATATGCTTGTACTGAAATTAAACAAAATTAATAGGTACCTAGGCAGGCTTTTTCTTATCCCTTCTTTTTGGGGGGGGGGGCATGTACCAATTCTCAAAAGTTGTATTTTCATTTTTTTTATTGGAAATTTTTTGAAATTTTTGAACCTTCCCCCTTTTTTCTGGGATAAAATTGTGTGAAAAAATTTGTAAAAATAAGAAAATGAATTTCAATGCAGAAAACGTTGGAAAATAGAAATTGAAGCTTTCTAAAATTCTAAGCTCTTTTTTCGATCAACTTATTTTGTTTTCGTTGGATTCAGTTCCTGTTAACTCAAATAGTTCTCTGGTTGGAATTTTACATACAAATTTTAAACTGAATACGTATACGATTCAATTTTCTTTCAAGGTTAGGTATACCAATGCTGAAAAAGAAAGTAAGAGAGGTTTGGCCTAATTTGAAATTTTTTCATTCCATTTATAGATCGAATGCGGAACATTGGAAAAATAAAACATGAAGTACCTACCTATCTACCTACCAATATTACGAAAAAAACATATTTATTTAGTGAATTGTATAGCTCAGGTACTACCTACGTACCTACTGCATACTCGTACATCTTATACCTACCCATTACCTATACATGGTGTACGTATTCTTAATATCAGTTTAACTCGTTCTTCCGAATACTTACGTGTTCAATTCCATTAAAAATGGTATTCGATCGAACGGCTTCTTTTTCGCCATACAGCAAAGTATATTCGTCGTTAATGAGATTATCGCTTTTCTTCCACAGATCGAACACGGTTTCATTAAAAGGTTTTAAAATACCATCTGCTCGCGGCGAGGCAAAAGTTTCGCCCGATGAAATTTAATTAAGAAGTTTATTCTATCGGATGGGTATAGCCATAGCCAAGAAAAAAATTAATCTCGATAGGTCGTCGCAAAACCAGGCGATGAGACGATTGGAAAAACTTGGCTAATGTTTACAAATTGGTAACTTTTTACGTTTACGTTAATTTTTTGCCTTTTTTTTTTTTTGGTTCTTAATCCGATGAATATTACTGGGAAAAAACGTATTATAACTCGAAAAGTTCGCTTTTTGTTGGAGAACTTTTGCTCACGCGACGAACTCGGTTACGATGACGCCATCGAGATGTATGTATTTTGAAATTCGCTGGACATCTCCAAGTACATAAGTTAGATGTAATGAAATGTAAATCTTTGTTGGAAAACCTCCATATTCTTATGCATCTCTTTCAAACGAGGTGAGAATTTCTTTAAACCTGTTAGATATACGATAAGTGTAATACACATAAGCGCTATATAAAGGTATCCTACGCTTAATTTTTTGCATCTTATAGAAAAAACAAATACCTACCTTAACTCATACGCATCAAAACCGCCACGATGTATCGACAACCTTGAAGATAAAAACCTCTTTTCTCAGTATAACGTTGTTACAGATACAAAGATAAACATACACGTTTATTGGGGGCTTTTCATTGTACATACGAAACCACGCCATTTAATATTTGTTTATTTTATTAATTTCGTTACGATAGGTTTTTTTTTATTACGAGAGAGACGTCCATCGAAAGAATATTATAATTACCTGGAAGAGAGAAGTTCATTGCTTCAACTCAACATTTACCTTCGAACCTTCACCTACATTTCAATATAATCATTTCACGATCGATTTGTTTTTTATTTTACTCTTTTGGACATCGTGAAGTAAAATCAACTTACGAAATTTTCATCTTCACCGATCTGCAGACTGGTCGCCGATTTAAATACAATCGCTTAGGTAGATGCAATTTTTTAGAGGAAAAAAAATCGTGCCGGCTTATCTCATTTGAAAATCTATATTTTGCGGAATTCTGTCGGTATTTTCTCCTGATACTAGGAATCGTGTGTAGTAAGGTACCTAGCGCGTGAAAAATTTACTTTTTTCATGACTAAATGTGTGGTAAATTGTATCATCATCACACATATTAACGCGAGCAGCATCAGACCGTACATGAATAAAATGTATTACTTACCTTAATTAATCGTATTTAAATAGCCTGTTATCGCGATATACTACTTATCCAACCTTATCCCAAGGTATTCGACTACTCAACCAAGTACCTACCTACATAATATTTTGAAACGAAGACGATCCTTTCTTTTGCTCGAGTAAGAGTGAACTGAAAAAAAAAGTGTTGATATTTTCACGTACCTGTAGGTATATTCTTATGCTGAGAGGTATACCTAGGCCAATTTCCGGAAGATTTTAATCTCATACGTGAGATAATTTTGTATACATTACGTTTCGCTGTGTATAATACGATGATTTTATATGTAATTTCGTACATGTAGATGTGTAGCAAAGCTTTGGGTAAATCATTAATACGAGATTAAACGTTGTTTAAATGAAGCACGATTTTCTTATATACCCGTGTCGTCGTTCACCTTCGCCGCACCATCTCATCGTCCTTATGTACTTATACCTACGTGAATACATTTTACGCATGAAAAATGTCGTGTCGCGTTTGGATTTTCGACGACGCTAATTAAAAGTTTTATACGAGTTTTCAACAATGTCGAGCTCCCAGAAAGCATTTTGCTAGCATGCATTTAGCGACGAATAGTTTTGATGAGTTGGCTCACTCTGTGGTGTAGTGATTCATGAGTCTTGTGCGCGAATTTTATTGGCGGTTTCAACAGATAAGTTTGATGGTGTTTGAATAAGTCGCTTTACGAGATGGTTGGATGAGGGAGACGCTGGCTCGAAGAAATACCTACTTATGGAGGGATGGGATGTTATTTTATGGTTCGGATGAGGTTTATTTTGATGTTTTGGAATTTTCGGTTTGCTGGAGGATTTTGTAGGGATTTGTTTTATTGATCTATGTTCGAAGTTCGCGTGGGTTTTGGTGGGGTTTTAAGGATGGTTGTGATTTTAAAATGAATGATGGTCGGAATGCTCCTCTGGATTGGTTCAAAAATTTTGAAATAATTATATTGATCGAATTTATTTTAGACCTTTGAATGACGAAGTTTATGAAAGAATAAAGGAGGGCCATAATTTTTGGAGAGAACAGGCCTGAAACCCTCATAATCAAAACTTCAGGTGCCAAAATCGATTTTTCGGATTTTGGTAAATTTTTGAACATTCAAAATTAACCATTTTTAGCAATTTAACTGTTTTTTTTTTTTAATTTTTTTAATATGCATAATTATTCATTAAAAATGATGAGAGCTAGTCTTGAAACTAATATAAACTCCTCTTAACGGAATTTCACTAGTTTTGGCCATTCTGGAGCCTTCAACAAGAATCCAGTTTCTTAAAAATTCCAAACACCAGAAAACGTGGAAATCAATTTGGGCAGCTAAACGTCGAGTTGTGGCTTGTTCTCGATTTTCTGAAAAGGTAATCCAGATTTGAGCTTTTGAAATTCAAAGAAATGGTTTTCTTTGTCCGTAACCAATCCTACGAATTCGAGTTATACCGTTCCCAGCCATTCTGTACCTCGCCTACAGCGATTTTCGAAATCTCCTTGAATTTTAAAATTTATTGAAAAGGCTTCCGCATTTCAACTGATTTTCAGGTGGGCACCTCAAATGCGATTTTTTTGACCAACATTGATAGGTACCTAAGTAAAGAATTCTGTTCGGAAAAAACTCTGACGTATCCAACTGAAAATCAGCCCAAATGTGGAGAAAATAGTCAAAAATGAATCGAGAATAAGCCACAGCTCGATTTTTCGTACCTAACCCATTGGCTCAAAATTGTGAAATTCTTCAGATAAGATGCAGCCATTCTTGAAATTTCCAAAAATTTTCCCTACTACGTACCTAAGTATATAAAAAAATTTAGATTTTTTACATTTTTTTCTTGAATATTTTGATCAAAAAATGCATTGAAGGCGTTCGCGTGAAAATAGGCTCCTTTAAACAGTCTAGAATAAGTCTCAACTCGATTTTTAGCTGTCCAAACTCCAAATTGATTTTCACGCATTCTGGAGAAATTTTGAAATTTCAAAGAAGTCAAGAATCGCGCTGGGAGCACTAGGTATATAGAACATGGCCAGAAATGGCGAAATTCGGTTTGAGAAAATTTATATCAGTTTCAAGACCAATACTTCATTATTTTTACTTTCACTTGAAAAAAAAAAAAATCAAAGATAAATCACTGAAAATTATCAATATTTAATTTTCAAGAATTCTCCCAAAATTGAAAAATCAATTTAGACTACTTATTGAAGTCCTTAGTTTAGGAGGTTTCAGACCACCCTCTTTTCAAAAATCGTGGCTTCGTTCAAATCGGAGAAGGACACCTCGAGATGTTTCCTTGTTAATCAGTGGAACATCTTGAAGCGATGCACTTTGATTTTTACAAAATCAAGTCAGATTGAAGCATCGTCTTCTGAAATTTCTGCTATGAAAATTTTAAATATCAAATCAAGTTCAGTTTTCGTAAATTTTTGAACACTGATGAATTTGAAAAAAAAAAACTTTCAGACAGCTACCCTTAATTGAACTCTGACTTATGCTCTTCCTGCTTATTGGGTTTATTCCCACTGAGGGAAAGGAGTCTTTCTGGCGGACACATTGAGTCTATTTTTTGGCTAGCAATTTTTATTATTCGAAGTCAAATATGGGAAATGGAATGACTCGAGACATCCACCTAAAAATCACTCCAAATGTCGATAAAATCGTTTAAAAAAGTCGAAAATATCCAAGTCAGAACTCTATTTTTAGCTGCCAATAAGTAATTTTCGTAGTTTTTAGAGAGATTATAGAAAATCATTGAAAAATCGAAAATTGTTCTAGGGTCTTCAGAATGGCTGAAAATGGTGGGATTTGGTTTGGAGGAGTCGATATCATCTTCGGATCTGTTTTTCATTATTTTTACTGAAAAGGAGCAGATTTCATGAAAATTGTCATCTTTGGATTTTCAAAAATTCACCAAAAATCTGTTTGCAGGTAGTCGATATATTCGTTATAAGAGTTTTTTTTTTTTTTTTGTAGGTAAGACCATGCTTTTTCAAAACTTGCATTTCCATCCCCCTCATTCTTCGCTGTCTATTTTTTTTTTTTTTTTGATTTGTAGACAAGTGATGAAGTTGGTTTTTCAGTGTATTATTTGAGCAGTCTTGCACAATAATGATAAAAATAGGCCATGAATGGTAGGTAGGTACCTAAGAATCATGATGAGTGATACTTCTCCACCTTTTAGCCGCAACTTTGATGAAGAGTAAGTAATAGCTAAAGTTATCTAACTGAAATTGGGCTCATTCGTAAACGAATAATTGAAATTGAATAACTGCGTTGTAATAAAAAAATAATAATAGGTAGCTGGACATAAAAAGTAAAAGCCTAATGAACCATAAAATGAAATGAAAAAAATTTTTATGACTTTTGAAACTGAGTTGAGCGAAAGTAACTAAAAATTTAAGTGGATTCTGATTTTTTTCATCTATTTTCCTTCGTCAGTAGGTATACAGGTAGGTATACCTATATGAGCGGAGAAAATGCAAGGTATCATGTACGTAGACGTACTTCTAGAAACACGGATTGATTTTCGACGACAATGAAATTAATTATACAATATTGTGAGGTTATTTTTATACATTTATTCGTATGATACGTACTCGTACCTCAGAACCCACTAATTATTGTCTGTATTAGCCTAATGCAGCTGGAATTTATTCTTCATTGCTAAACGTAAATATTAGATTACATAGTCTGAAGCTTTCATATGCAAAGTAAGTACATTTTTTCACGATAAAACCACCCACAAATATATAATGTCTATTCAACATATTAAGCGCCATTACACAGATATACGAATAAGAAAAAATTGCACGTTATTTTATTTTGTTTCTTTTTTCTATAAGTTCATAGACCGAACAAAACAAGGAAACTACATAGAATTTACATTGTCTGCCACGATATTCCTCTTGCGCTCCCTTTGCTTCCACTCGCCTCCAAAAAATCATCTCGAACAAGGATAACACGTAAGTAGGTGTAAGTGCTTATAATCACTCATTCATTGGGAATAATCACTTAATAGTGAAAAAAACACCACGTTTCGAATATTTTTACCTCGAGTCCCATCGCAGTATTGGTAGATAATTCTTGAACTTGATGAACTCATCCAAATATCCATCGCTACTATAACCAATTTTACGCCTCCGATCGATAATTACCATCCAGCAGACGGGACGAAATTATACCTATATACACGATGCAAGTCTGGAACCTTCGAATATTGCAAAAAATCTTACTAAATCATCATTATTAAAACATTTACCCGTCTAAATAGTTACTCGTTGAGGTTCTTTAAGCCTAAAGTAAGTACCTATCTAAGACTAATACATGCACATTCCACATACGTTTACGTGCAGAAAAAGATACTATGACTACGACTTCCGTGTAGCACTAGTAACCTACAGCGCAGTTACATGCAATGACATCGTATCTGAACATGAGCCAAACTTGGACGGCCCTTATAATGCTACCTATTCACTTCACAGTAAATTGGATGGACATTCGTGTGCAATAAAATCGCATTAATTACCCGCTATAATTTTGTTTTTACATTTTTCTAATGCGTTTTCGTTTTTACGACGTAAGTAAATGTAAAAAGATGTCTACATTTTAATTTCTCAAGCTTCGAGAACCTTTTTTCGTTGAAAAAAAAAAGCACAAAGACGAAGGATGAGTAAAATCCTTACCGTAGGTCGTGTTTCTATTTTTTATGTACTCGTTTATTACGATTATTATCTCACCAGATTGGGCGCAGATGTCATCTCGTGCACAAGCAACAGTACCTACTTACGTATATTACGTCATTGCTGGATCAAATTAAAAGCTCAACGTAGACCGTGAAGGTTCATATAAGATTTTATGTGCGGTACATTGTCGAATAAACATATGAACTAGGTATAAAATGTAAGCACATTATACAAGGTGTCCTGTAATCAAACGTATGTGGAATACCTTAGTATTACATTTGAGAAAAACAATCAGGAAACAAAACTAATCATCCCTCTAGCACTCACTGGCAGCTCAGACTTATTAATGAAGGCACATCCAAAGATACCTTACAAGAGAACCTTTTTTTTTTTTCGAGCTTGCTCTCTCCGATTTGAGCGAAACCAAGCTAGATGAAAAAGCATGTCCTAAAACTCAAGCGATCAAAATATCAAATCCTGAGGTTCATTTTCGGATTTACGTCAAATTTTTGAAAATTCAACAAATCTAAAAAAAAACTTAAGGGTGATTTTAAACTTTTTCATGAAATATGTACCTATGTAAATTATAGTCCTAAACAGAATACCAACAACCACTAGTTTTAGGCTATATTTCGGAGCCTCCTGCGATTTTTACATTTTCTCCAAGGACTTCCAATTACTCTGTAAAGTTCAAAAATGAACTTTGTGAATCTCCCGAGGTCTCATAATAAGCTCCTGAAATCGGAAAAAATTGAAAGAGTAGTGTAACTGATGGCTTTTGCAAGGCTTTATTCGGTTTTTTTCTTCTTTTTTGCCTCTCAAATCAAAATGTTCAAAAGCTTTCATTGTTGCTTCGCTCGGGCTTATTTTCTCAACTTTTCGAATTTTGAAATTACGATGAACAGTAAAAAACATTGAAAACACATTGACTCCTCACATCAAAAATAATGTTGTTTTTCTTCTAAGAAATTATTGTGATTTTTCGAGAGCTTTCCCCTTGGCTCCTCTCGGGCTTATTTACTCAAACTTTCAAGTTTTGAAAATGCTAAAGGGTAAAAAATATCGAAAAAGTGAAAAAATTTAGTCCTCACATCAAAAATACTAATTACTTAATGTTGTTTTTTTTCTGAAAAATTGTCAATTTTTCGATAGCTTTCGCCCTCTTTCTGCTCAGGCCAATTTGACTAATGATTTTACAAAATAAGTAGGTACCATAAGTAGGTACATATATTTAGAATTTTCTGAAAATTATTTTTGAAATAATTTTAAAATGTTGAAAGTGTAAAAATCAGCTTCTTGAATCAAGATCATACAAGGATTTTGTTTTACACTCCAAATTATTAATTTTTCAAAGCTTAATTGCCTTCGATTCGCTCGGACTGATCTGAATGAATTATTGTACCAATTTTTTAAAATTTCTGAAGAGGGAAATATTAACATGAAAAATTCCAGAAACATGGCCATTTCAACACAAAAATAAAATTCTGATAACTCAAGATTATTCCACTTTTTTTAGTATTTTGTATATTCAGTGTTTTTGGAATTTTTATTTCCATCCCCACCCCCCTCCCCCTCCAAAAAGAGTGAAAAAATTCTCTGAAAAATTCAAGTTCTAGATTTAAGGGTTGCTTATTTTGAATTTTTGCTTACTCTAATGACACGAGCCTCGTAAAACCCCCACCAGAGTCTCTAAATTTCATACGAGTAACATTTAGGTATATTCTTGTGACCTATGTATTGCAGGGTTTTCAGAAGGTGCTGATTTTAAATTACGTATTTCAAATTCGTTCATTGATCTAACAATCCTCTCCCTCTTCTCTCCATATATCCACCATTCAACAATTCAATTTTATGAAATTAGGAGAGCGTATTGTGAAGTCCGGATATATGTAGCTTGTAAGGTACTTGATCAAACCAAATTCAAAATATAGCGAATCTTCGATGGGACACCTTGTATACGAGTATATATGACTCACGATGGTAACTTTTTTCTCCTGTTTCCGCCAAGTAACTACCTATTTTTAGTGTGCGTAGCACACTATTGGTTTCGCTTTGAGAAATGAAATTTCATTATACATGAATGTTCTCTTAAACTATCCAACTGTTTTTTGTACCTATTGGACACCATTTGAGAATCATTAAGGCGGAGGGAATAGATTATTTTTCATTCAATTCGGATGGGTAATTGCTGAGTAATTGCAATTTTAGTTCATTATTTTAATGCATAAATTCCTAAAAAAGGAGAAAGGGGACTTGCAAAACACCTGCCGCTCATTGTACCCTGCTATACCCCCAGTCTATTCCACCTCCGCTTTTCAAATCAGCTGTCTCATTGTACCCTGTTACACCCCTCATCTGTTAGCTGCAGTATATTCCAAGTGGGAGTGGTTTGGTGGGGCGTTTACCCAACAAATATATTCTTTTAATGCCCAAACCCCCCATGTGAACTCGTAGTCGAATGGTTAGGGCATGTAGGTAGGAATAGGAATTGTAGGGTCACAGGTTCGAATCCCCATCAGGTAGGTAGGTATAGGTGACGGATTTTTCGTTGGAAATATTGGATAGGTAAATGCTGTGGAGTGAGTACATGATGCTGGTGCAAAAAAAAACTAATTTTGAACCCTGTAGCCCCCTTATTTTAATTTATAAAAACAAAGTTATGAAATATGATGATATCATTTTGCTAAATGAATTTTCATTTCATTTATTCAAATACTTTTTACTAAACCTATAGCGCCATAAGTACAGTAAAAATTACCTTAAGATGAGTAATTTTTACTTTTTATGATATAAAAATTACTTTAAAATGAATAATTTTTACACAATTTGGTTTATGTAATTTTTATTATCATGCTTTAGTAAAAATTATTAAAACAAAATCATTTTTACTAATGTTATAGTAAAATTTATTAAAATGATGATTTTTACTATAAGATTACAGTAAAAATTATTATTGTAACTGAACAGTTAGAAATTACTGATTTTCAAAACAAATTTTATCATACTTATATTATGTATTTTTGAATGGGATCCGGTTATTGTGCTAAATATGTAGTCAACATTTTTTGTAAAAATTACCCATATTTTTTTTGTGCAATTTAGAGGCAATGCGAATTCTTAACATATTATATATGATTTAATAATTTTAGAATCAAAGGCAAATTCTGAAAATTGGTTTGAAATTTTATAAATTTGAAGACAATGGAAATTCTAAACAAAATATGAAAATTTGTTATTTAGAGACACTGAGAATTCCAAAAATTGATTAAAAGTTCTATAAGTTGTAGATAATGTGAACTTGAAAATGATATGAATTATTGTATGTAATATATATGAAGATAATGAGAATTCTGAAAAATTAGAGGCATGCACTACTTAGATATGTACGAGTAATAGCGGTTATAGCTGTAGAAAAGGCAGCTAGCTACGCACACTTTGCAGCTAAGCTTTGCTTAGCTGTCTAGTTTTTAATCACTTTACGGTGGTAAAATTAATTAAACGAAAATTTCCTACACTTTGGTCAATCTCAATTTGTACCTACAGGACAGGTGTAACACTGGCACGAATTAATCATCTCGTCGAGACCTAGGTATCCCACATATGAACGGTTTATTATTTTATGGTTTTTATTCGCGAGTAAGAAAAATGGAAACATTTCTTTTTACGATCTGTACGTGTTCGCGTTTGCATCACATCTTCATCTTCATCTTTAATACTTAGTACCTATTTTTCTTCTTCTTCTATACATTTTCTTCTTTATTTTTACGTGTACTTAGGCTGCAGTATGTCGTTAAACCTCGTATAAATGATGTAAACTTTCGTGAAAAAATTACCTACCTTGGGTCGTTTGATTTCGAAAAATTGTGCAAGTTTTGCAGAATATTTGCGTATTATCGTACTGGTGTATTTTAATTCGACGATCGACGATCGACGAGACGCGATGATGATGAAGATGACACGATGCAAACGCATTTCTTCTTAATGGCGTAAAAATCACACTCTAATTAGCGATTCTATTTCGAATATTGTAACGGCCATTATTATCATTGGTGTTGAACTCTTTGATTAAACTTGTGTATGTATTATCAGTATGCTTTTGTAACCTTACTTTATCGACATATTGTATCTAGGTATACCGAAGAAGTAGGTAGAGGTACATACACCTAATCGGTTTGACTGTATGTCAAGTCGAAACAATAAAACGTATGTACAAGTAGGACGATAAATCATACAGCTTACGTTATTTTGCGTGAATATATTCATTTTTTTTCTTTCTTTATTTTTCGCGTTGTCATAGGTAGGTAAACACATGTTCGTACACGTTGTAAACTGTTATATTATCACTATCAGACGACACGTCTAGAGTTTTGACTTGTGATAAAACTTTACGAGACGGGTGAAGGCGAACGAGGTAAATTTCCGATCAAATTAACCTAACGTAATTGGGGTAAATGTGCAGATTCGTATTTTAAACATATGTACAGTTGTGGAATATTTGCAGAAGGTAAACAAAATTGCGATATTCTCCATAATTATTATTTGAATTCTCTCTAGATCAACACGCATAATCTACACAAGTTTCCAAGAACTAAGGTCTTTTAGTTTTAAAACGATTTCTCGGATTTCAAACAAATATTTACTCGAAGAACGCTGATAAAGCTGATGGAAAACTTACCTATTGAAAATATCGGTGCAAATATCGGAATATTCCTGATTGATCCAGTTGCTCAAAATAATCAGAAAATTGACAAAATAGACATAGAAATGGCTGAAAATTAAGAAAACATTTTTTTAAAACACGAATTACGCTGTAAAAATTTTAGCAGAAACTCCATTAGTAAAAAGTGATGAATTAAATTTAAGGATTGCGGAAAATATAATGATTTTTTTTTTGAAATCAAAGAAACTTCAAAAAAGTTTCAATACTTAGCCATTGAAATTGAAATTTGAAAAGTGAAAATTGAAACAATGTAATCAACATTTAGACCTGATGAAGTTAAATTGAAAAAGCGTCCAAAATACACCTCTATAGACTAAATTTTAGGTGCTCAAATACGTTTTATGTTTTTTTGACGATTCTTTTAAAATTCAAATTTGACTCATTTTTCATGAAAAATTCCAAATTTGATCAAACTGAGGAAGGAAACTGAAATTTGGTTTATGTATTATTTTTAACCCCCGAAATTGATTTGCGATGGTTTCGAGGTGCACTAAAACCCTCTAGTGGATTTTCGAATTTTTCAGTTTTAAAAAAGACTGCAAGAAAATTCAATTTCCATAAACTTGAATACACTGCTAGTGTGACCTTATACATAGATTGATATTAGGGTAAAAATTTTCGAAAATAATTTATGCTGGTTCAAACACAAAATTCAAATATTTACTAGAGGCTTCAGAATCAGACTGCACGTTCAAGAATTGCCATCAATCTATTGCTAGAGAAAATGTTCTGATTCGAGCCAACAGAAACAGATTTTGAAACTTTAGCCCTTTTTAGGTATGGCAATTTTTCCAAAATTGGTAAATTCAAATACATTTATTAAGGGAGGCTCCAAAACAGCTCAAAACCATCATCAATCAATTTTGAAGGTCAAAGAAGGGTATGAATCAAATTTAAGCTTTCGACCTCGAAATTATTTCTTTTTTTTTTTCGTGAAGAATTGAGTTAATTTGAATTTCAAAATTCGCCAAAGTTGAAAACTGAAATTAAACGCTTAAAAAGCCTATTTATGTACCTTTGGGTGCTCTTTTTGTTTTCAACATCTCCAGCTAGTTTGCATAAAAATGGTTGGAAATTGAGAATAAGTTATCGAAATATTATTAAAATTGAGTGAAGTGATGAAAAACTCATAAAAAATTAACCATTGAAAATTATTTAAACATTCATTAAACACGAGAAGTGCGCAGAACGCCAAAAAAAAATTATACAAAACAATCATGAACATACAAAAATTTTCGAATTTCGCTCATCTTAATCTGATTCCATTGCCTGGCCAAAAACCTACTCAAATGTTTGAGTTTCACCAGCATTTACCTACCTACTGATAAAGAAATTCTTGGGGCATCAATGATATTAAAAAATAATAATTAATTCATATTTTTATCAACATTTTGTTTGCGCAGATTTGTATTTTTTTTTAATTTTCTAAAATTTATAAATCGGTTAAAAAATATTTACCTACATCTGAACTAGAACTCCTAGAATTTCGCGAGTGACTACCTACAACAGTCAAGAAGATGCCAATAAGCGCTGCGACTGAAGTTATAGATTCCAAAGATCATTTTTAGCTTTTCCAATGAGTGATTCAAAAGTTCCAGGAGAAAATAGAAAATCGCTCGAAGCTCCAAAATGGCCCAAAACTAGTAATAGATTTATGTGTGGTAGTTGAATCGAAGGGATTATTTATATTGGTTCACTTTGCTCCCAAAAATTTATAGATACTTGATAAAAAAGTTTGATAATTCGAGTTTTTTTGAATTTTCAAAAATTCGCCAAAAATCCAAAAATGAACTTTAGGACCTGAAATTTTTGTTACCAGAGTTTTAAGACATGCACTTTCGATTTAGCTTGATCTCGTTTAAATTTGGGAATTCAAAAAGGTTCCTTTATAAGGAATGAAATCGGTAAAAAAAATCTCCTTCGGATTTCATTGATTTATTTTTAATTTCATTTGAATTTCCGTTTTTTCATTCAAAATCTTTTTTTATTACAAAATTAAATGAATTAAATTCAAAAAAAAAAAAAATGAGAAATAATTTTAATACTTAAGAGTGCAAGGTAAAACACGATTCACTCGAGGCGTAAAATCGCGTCAATTAAATAAACGACTACATAATGAGGTGTAATCATTAAATGAAACGATTACCTGACACAGGTACCTAGACCTACGCATTCATCTGTACGCAAGTCTGCCTGCCTCGTTACTCGTTTCTTCTCGTATACAATGTACACCAACTCTAAAAAAAAAAGGACGGATACACTTACGAAGTTTAAAAAAAAAAAGTCAGTAATTTCATCCAATAAGTAAGCAGCGTACAAAAATATTTCGAAAACTCAACTATTTTACACGTTGCTAGAAAAACGCCTAAGTATATCTACCTATATCGACAAAAAATTCGTTATCTTTCATCGACGAAGTAAAAAAAAAAAATTAAAAGAGGAAAAAATGTAATTAAAATTTAATAACTCATTACACAACGCTCCCTTAGGGACTAAAAATTAGAAAACTTTTGAAAAACTTTTCGTAAAAGTCGTTAGATTTTTATTTAGTGTATACGACAACCGGTAACGATTCAGAACAGGGTCGAGTAGGGTTCGCAGAGGTACACGAGGATGTATTAGGAAAAAAAGCTGTATTAAAAATTAAACAAGCTCGATTCATTTTTTTTTTTGCACGCTTTCGCTTGTTATTCGGTAGATTAATGCGTTTTTAATTCGGCTTCCGTTAATTAATTCGTAAACGAAAGAATTAAAAACTGGTAATCCTTATTGGGAATTTGTTGAGTATAAATTGATCGACGTGTACCTAGTTGGATTTTTTAGAGGACTGCCGATGTGGATAGGTAGGTACCTTTCTATACCGGTGTTGTTTGTGGAACAATAGACGATTGTAAAATTCAATATGGAAGATTGCGCGATACACGCGGATCCTGTAAATGATTTAATAAAGAAGTTTAATTTATTTACATTGATTAGAATATACGCTACTGCGAAATCGTAAAGGTAATTTATTTCGGGTTCTTCGTTAAGTACCCCGAGAGTAATGTACTTAAGTTGCGTCATTTTTCCCCATCTTTATTTTTTACGAGTGCACTATTGCTTATTTCGGAACGATTTTATGCATTAGGAATCGCAACGACGACGATGGTAATTTAACGAATAAGAGTGTTAAAATTTGAAACTTTTCTATCTTTTTGCGACAATCTGATTCACGTAGCTACTGTTTATTTTCCATAAGCCCGCAGAATACCGTTCATCTGCCATTATGCTCACAGGGCACGTAATACCGACTTACTCTGAATGTAGTGTTCAAAAAATTTACCAGGGTAGAAGTTCATAATTGTTTCACCTTCGGCTGCTGCGAAAGTCGTCATCGTCGTGCCACTGACAGCATTGCATGTTCATTGCATCTATTGCCTATCTTTACTCCTTACACATTCGTGTATCCTTCAACTTGTCAAACATCGTTGGTAGGTACGTATGTTTATGTACGCGATGCGATGGATAGATTAGTTTTGAATTTATAACCTATCTGCTTATTCACCTAATAGTTGAAGTATTTGATTATTCTCATTCTTGCCCCATTCGCTATAGTAAAATTTGAATAAACAAATTTAGGCTACTTGGATATTTAGGTGAACTCCCTTCCATCTCGAGAATTTTTTTATAGTTCGATCGTATATAAATTGCATAAGCTGATTTGAACATTTTCGAATGCGTATGTGTGAGATGAATAGAGGTGTGTTATACCATTTTTTCTATAACGTACTTACCACGTTAAAGTTGTCGATACTTTCGTACGATAAAACGAATTACATTTGAAACACATCGAAAATGATCAAATTCTATTGCTTTCTAACGTCTTTTGTGATTGATGTGCTGATAAAAAAAAGTCTGTGTTAAGTAATCGTAGGGTTTTGTAAAATTTATTTGTATAGGTATGACATGTTTTTACACTCAGAATGATGTCAGGTGGATCATAGGTATTTGGCATTGAGATATTTGAAAATATTGGCAAATTGAAACGTCCGGATGGAAATTTATTGACGTGAAGTGCAGTGAACTTGAATGTATAAATGAAACGTAGGTACTCGTGTTCGTCAAATCGCTATAATTATTGGATCTGTCTCGACAGAAGAGCAAATTTATCTACGTTTTTCTTAATTTTATTAATCTAGTCTGACTGGAGATTAGATATTTAAAATACCTACCGATTTTCAAAGTAGGTATTCGTAGTTGAAGAATCGAGTAAAAGAATTTTTAAGGTGATAAAAATGAAGATTGAAAACGAACCTTGAAGAGAAAAAATACCTATTTTCGTCAAATCAGTAAACATTTTTATTGCAAAGAATTTTGATGCTCAGCTATTTTGCACTTGAACCTTCAATGTTATAAAAAGTTGAAAAAACTCAATTTTAGTCTCTCATCATTTGAAATAAAGAGGAAGACACTTCAAATTGGTGAACTGGCTAAATCCAATCGCTGTAGAATAAACACCCCCCCCTCCCCACCTTTGTACTCAAGTATTTTGACTCAATCGTAAGAATTAAACGATTAATTTTTAAAAAATTCGCGTTCGCATTTAAAATTGTTATTTTTAAATATCACCTCAATTTTTTTTTCAAGTTTCGGAAACTGAATTAGGTACCTAGGTACATCTTATTAGATGAGCAGATATTTTTTTTTGAAAAAATTTCTGTAGATATATGATGACGATATGTATTTTATTCAAATGCATGAATATCACTGAAACGAGATGGTTTTGACTTTGAGGATGAACATGATTGAACATCCTATGAAATTACGAATTACCACCGAATTGTTGCTCTTCTTCCTCTTGTTTCTTTTTTTCTTCCTCTTCTTTTTTCTTTTTCTCTTCTTTCTTCTTCTTCTCCTCTGCTTCCTTTTTCTTCTTTTCTTCATCCTTTTTCTTCTTTTCTTCCTCCTTTTTCTTCTTTTCTTCTTGTTCCTTTTTTTTCTTTTCCTTTTGCTTATTACCGGATGAGCCACCGCCAGATCCATGAGTCCCAGCAGCCATAGCCATTGCAGGTACATGTCCTCCTGTGGAAGCAGTAGGTGAAGGCGAACTAGGACTTTTCACTCCACCTCCACCACCCGAAAAACTACTTGTAGTATGTGAAGTGCCGTGTGAACCGCCGCCGCCGTGCGAGCTACCATGGCCACCACCACCGCCACCACCACCCCCACCTCCATGACCACCTCTCAATTCAGCTTCATTAATCTAAAAAATAGATCAACAGTTGAAAATTGTTGACATTGTTGAAGTTGATTTTTTTCTTTTTAATTACTTAATACCTACGTTCAAAAGACACTGTGAGTGCAGGTAAGCCTCACCCCCTACCCCAACAGAATCATGATCCGTTCAGCAGGTTATTTCGGAAATTAAGTTACTTTTCTGACCATGTACTTGTACTTGTACTTGTATGTACCTACTTACCTTAAATGTTGAATTACCCATGCCCTTTATATTTTTTAAAAACTAATTTTAAGACAAAAATGAACCCAGTAATACCTACGATTTTCCATCCACAAGAACCAAAAATGAGTGAAAATATTTTTAAAATGTAATTTTATACATAAAGAAATCACACATTTTATGTTTTGCTCTTTGTAGTGCTAAGTTTTTGAAATTTGAAATAAGTACGTAATAAATATTCATTTTCAAAGGATATTCCAACTTGTTTGAACTACATAGTATAGGTAGATTAGGTACCTACCTACTTATTTGCTTTTAAATAGAAAAAAAAAATCATCAGATTCGGAATAAATAAAGTACCTACAAAATACGAATTTATGTGCCTACTCTCATAGAGTACCTACCTACCTACCTAATGTTTCTCATATTTTACTACATATTTTTGTAATGAACAAAAAAAACTTACCAATATACTAAATGGAATCATAATCACAGGCAGTATCATGAACCACGAAATCATCATGGTAGATTTTAAAAATCGTCAACTGCACTTGTACGATACTATGTCCAAATTTCTACCATGGCAGTGCAGATGTGATTTTTGAATTAAAGCATGCTTAGCCAAACAATTACGACCCACGATGTGAAAGCTCTGACGTTAAAATTCATTATGTATACCTATCTGCATAGGTAATGAACGATACAGTCAAATTCATCATCTGTGTAAATACATACATAATACACACTCATGCATTTGCAAATTGTACCAATGTGTAAGCATTATAGTTAATCAAAATGTGGTTCCGATTATGACAAATTTTGTTTGTATAAATTGTTTTGGCCTTATGTTATGGACTGAAAGACCGAGCCAACATGAATGATAGATTCCTAGTCAATAATTATGACGACATTGTGTTTCATTCAATGAATCAAGGATAACATAAGGTAATTTCTGTGGCAAGAAAAAGAAATTTCAAATGCTCATAATTAATATTTTGTTACAAGCTCAACTCGAATTTTAGCTGCCCAAATTAATTTCCACAGCTTTTAATGAAATTCCGAAATTTTGGAACGTTACCCAAAGCATTTTGTGGAATTTGACCCTTTCGAGGGGAGGGGGTGCTGGGGGATTCAGATGACGCGCAATCGAAAAACCAAAGTGATATTCGTGTTCAGCACTTCCGAAAACATAGCAGTTTGTAGAGGTAAATTAGGTTTCTACCTTGCCTCCCCAGGTAGAACAAGATAGAAACTGGCAACCTCCCTTCCGCCTCCGCCGAAGGGCATAAAATTCCCTAGTATGGCGAGTACTTTCGGTCCTCGAATACCCTCTACAAGTTGATATGCTACACGCCCATACTTTTTTTTTGAAATTTGGCCCCAGATTTGAGGTGAGCAAATCCTCTCCCTCCCCAGTTGAAAGTGCCCATTTTGAAAACAATATATTTTGAAACAGCACAAAAAGTTACATCTACGATGATTTTTGCGTAATTTTAAATTATAGCTTGCATTGCCATTTTGAAATTTCATTGAAAGTTCAACTTTGAACTTTTGAAAACTTTTATGAACGTTTTTGAGTCAGCTTTGAATGCCCTTTGAACTGTGAAATTAGTTTTGAGCCAAGTTTCATAGCGACAAAGATTACCATACGTATTATATAAGAAGCAAAATGAAATATTCCAAAATTATTGACATGCTGGCCTATAACCTTACCTATTGTATTTTCCAAAATCCAAATTTTGGAGCTTCAAAGGCCCCGGGTCATAATGTGTGAGGCATTGTTAGACAGGGGAGAGAGTGGAGATTTGAAACCAGTAAAAAAAAAAAAAAAAAAAAAAAATACTTACCTACGAGTATGTTCTCAAAAATCTACTATTTGCTCCAAAAGTTTCGAACAAAATTTACATTTTTTCTGACCCCCCCTTTCAATTCCCCAAAAAGGGTTGATAGCTTAGTTTTCCCTCAATGTGCCTCAATTTTTGAATTCTTTGAACTTCCAGTTTTTCAAAAAGTATAAAATCATCAATTTTGTATTAGCCGATAATTATTTATGATTTTTTTCCAAAACCTATATCTTTAAAATATTCAATTGATAGAAAATTCACGCGGTATTTAAGGCATAGAAAAGTAAATCGATAAAGTACCAGATGGGTTAAATTATGTAATAACCTAGCAACCCATAGCTTTTTTTGGAAGATTGGGGGAGAGGGGTAGAGAGAGGTAAAATGCTTAGTTTTTTATGAAATTTTGAGTTGTCGAAAAAAATGAGGAAAAAATAAAAACTTTGAACTCATCTTCCTCAAAAGTTAATTTTTTCAAAACTTAACTTTAAAAAATGTATACCTTTTTAGTGTGCGTAGCACACTATTGGTTTCGCTTTGAGAAATGAAATTTCATTATACATGAATGTTCTCTTAAACTATCCAACCGTTTTTTGTACCTATTGGACACCATTTGAGAATCATTAAGGCGGAGGGAATAGATTATTTTTCATTCAATTCGGATGGGTAATTGCTGAGTAATTGCAATTTTAGTTCATTATTTTAATGCATTAAATCCTAAAAAAGGGAAAAGGGGACTTGCAAAACACCTGCCGCTCATTGTACCCTGCTATACCCCCAGTCTATTCCATCTCCGCTTTTCAAATCAGCTGTCTCATTGTACCCTGTTACACCCCTCATCTGTTAGCTGTATGTTCCAAGTGGGAGTGGTTTGGTGGGGCGTTTATTACCCAACAAATATATTCTTTTAATGCCCTAACCCACCATATGAACTCGTAGTCGAATGGTTAGGGCATGTAGGTAGGAATAGGAATTGTAGGGTCCCAGGTTCGAATCCCCATCAGGTAGGTAGGTATAGGTGACGGATTTTTCGTTGGAAATATTGGATAGGTAAATGCTGTGGAGTGAGTACATGATGCTGGTGCAAAAAAAAACGAATTTTGAACCCTGTAGCCCCCTCATTTTGATTTATAAAAACAAAGTTATGAAATATGATGATATCATTTTGCTAAATGAATTTTCATTTCACTTATTCAAATACTTTTTACTATACCTATAGCGCCGTAAGTACAGTAAAAATTACCTTGAGATGAGTAATTTTTACTTTTTATGATATAAAAATTACTTTAAAATGAGTAATTTTTACACAACTTGGTTAATGTAATTTTTATTATCATGCTTTAGTAAAAATTATTAAAACAAAATGATTTTTACTAATGTTATAGCAAAATTTATTAAAATGATGATTTTTACTATAAGATTACAGTAAAAATTATTGTTGTAACTGAACAGTTGAAAATTGCTGATTTTCAAAACAAATTTTATCATACTTATATTATGTATTTTTGTATGGGATCTGGTTATTGTGCTAAATATGTAGTCAACATTTTTTGTAAAAATTACCCATTTTTTTTTCGTGTTATTTAGAGGCAATGCGAATTCTTAACATATTTTATATGATTTAATAATTTTAGAATCAAAGGCAAATTCTGAAAATTGGTTTGAAATTTTATAAATTTGAAGACAATGGAAATTCTAAAAAAAATATGAAAATTTGTCATTTAGAGACACTGAGAATTCCAAAAATTGATTAAAAGTTCTATAAGTTGTAGATAATGTGAACTTGAAAATGATATGAATAATTGAAGAGCTCTATTCCAAAGTGGGTTAAGGGTACACTTTACAGGCCGATTTTAAGGTTCCATCTATGCAACCTTCAATGATGTGAAAACATCTACGTCACTATGAGCAACGGAATCATTATATGAACGACTTGAAATCACGAACTGGTGGTGCATAGTGCTTTTTTTTCCACCCCAAAAAAATGTATTGTTCTCCTAGTACTTAACTATTCTATTATACCCGTCGATGTCTATACCTAACAAGGGATACAATGGTCAGGTTTTTTTTGCATGTATTTTAGAAAATGTTCTCGTAGTACACACACTATACACGACATATGAGTACTCCTACAACGCGACGTTACATTCTTGCTCACTGCACAAGAACTGGTTTCTGTTTTACCACTACAACCCTCTACACTATCATTGATTTGATTTCGAGTCTGCAGATAATAGATAATGTATAGGTCCGTATAACACATTCACCCACATGACTGCATCATAGGGTATTTCCTATGTCTGGAAACTCAGCTGATTGAGAGTCTACCTAGTTTTTCATAGTCGCAAGCACCCGAAGGAATTTTCATAACTACTGTATTATAGGGCTAATTTTATTATCTTGCTCTTAGAGGTAATATTTGTCTCACAAGGGAACCAAACCCTCTGGAGGTGTCACACTCCGATTAGAACGGGACCGCGATTTTTGGAAAGGGCATAGTCTAAAACCCTCAACACCAAATTTTCAGCTGCCCAAGTTTATTTTTCGATTTTTGGCGGATTTTTGAAAATTCAAAGTTGACTGTTTTTGGCGACTTATGCTTTTTTTTAAAAAGTATGTACTTGATCAATAAAAATGGTCAAAATAAGTCCCAAAACTAATATTAATAATCCAAATTTCACCATTTCCAGCTATTCTGGAGCCACCAGCGCGATTTTTCAATTTCTCCAGAAGGCGTGAATATGAAGTTGGGCAGCTAAAAATCGAGTTGTACATATATTACACTCGACCTGTTTAACGAGTTTATCCACATTTGAGCCGATTTTGAGAAAGACACCTCAAAAGTGGCTTTTTGACCAGATTTTTTCAAATTAAAAAATCCCAAAAATCAAAAGTTTCCCTTTTGTGTGGAAATTTTTGAAATTCACGCGAATCGGTGTATTTTGTCCAAAACTAACCCCCCAAATCCAAATTTCACAATTTCCAGTCATTCTGTAGCCTCCAGCGCGATTTTCAATTTCTCCAGAACTTTGAATTTTCTCCAGAAGGCGTGATAAATATGCAGTTGGGCAGCTAAAAATCGAGTTGTGTATTATACTCGACCTGTTTAACGAGTTTATCTACATTTGAGCCGATTTTGGGAGTGACACCTCAAGAGTGGTTTTTTTACCAGCTTTTTTCAAAATTAAAAAATCAAAAAAATCAAAAGATAACCGTCCGTGAGGAACTATTTTTGAAATTTGCGCGAATCGCTGTATTTTGTCCGTAACTAACCCCCCAAATCCAAAATTTCACATTTTCCAGCCATTCTGGAGCCTCCAGCGCGATTTTCAATTTCTCCAGAATTTTGAATTTTCTTCAGAAGGCGTGAATATGAAGTTAGGCAGCTAAAAATCGAGTTGTATATTACACTCGACCTGTTTAACGAGTTTATTCACATTTGAGCCGATTATGAGAATGACCCCTCAATAGTGATTTTTGAGGTGTCATTCTCGCTCCAGAATGGCTGGAAATGGTAGAATTAGCGCTCCGGGAATTAGTTCTTGAAGAAATACAGCGATTCGCGCAAATTTCTAAAAATTTCCTCACAAACGGTTATCTTTTGATTTTTTTGATTTTTTAATTTTGAAAAAAGCTGGTAAAAAAACCACTCTTGAGGTGTCACTCCCAAAATCGGCTCAAATGTAGATAAACTCGTTAAACAGGTCGAGTATAATACACAACTCGATTTTTAGCTGCCCAACTGCATATTCATCACGCCTTCTGGAGAAAATTCAAAGTTCTGGAGAAATTGAAAATCGCGCTGGAGGCTCCAGAATGACTGGAAATTGTGAAATTTGGATTTGGGGGGTTAGTTTTGGACAAAATACACCGATTCGCGTGAATTTCAAAAATTTCCACACAAAAGGGAAACTTTTGATTTTTGGGATTTTTTAATTTGAAAAAATCTGGTCAAAAAGCCACTTTTGAGGTGTCACTCTCAAAATCGGCTCTAATGTGGATAAACTCGTTAAACAGGTCGAGTGTAATATATGTACAACTCGATTTTTAGCTGCCCAACTTCATATTCACGCCTTCTGGAGCAAATTGAAAATTCTGGAGAAATTGAAAAATCGCGCTGGAGGCTCCAGAATGGCTGGAAATGATAAAATTAGATTTGAGTAATTAATATTAGTTTTGGGACTTATTTTGATCATTTTTACTGATCAAGTACGTACCTTTTTTTTAAAAAAAGCATAAATCACCAAAAACAGTAAATTTTGAATTTTCAAAAATTCGCCAAAAATCGAAAAATGTACTTGGGCCTCTGAAAATTTGGTTTTGGGGGTTTTAGACTATGCTCTTTCCAAAAATCGCGGTCCTGTTCAAATCGGAGTGTGACACCTCAAGAGGTTCCCTTGTCACTTGTCAGGGTGGTTATTGGGAAATTTTTTGAATTTTTTTGGCTCCTACTACCAAAGTAATGTAGGTAGGTAGATACCTAGGTAGTTGAGTTTTACGTAAAACAGCGAGTGGTTTTTCAAAGCTTTCAAAATGGTAACATAGACAATAGACATACCTACTCGTATAATATGAAAAATTCAATAATTTTTGTTTCAAGGTTTCAAAAGTCAGCATAATAATGCGGATCAACGTTTCACAATTTTCGAAAATTTCGGAAATCCCTCCGGCGCAAAAAACATACCTAATTCATGTCAAAATTACATCCCCTCAGCCTAAACATTCAAAAAGTAGGTACCTAATCTCAATAATTGTCAAATGAAACTTCAAAATTGCCAAAAAAAAAAACTCAGGTTTCTTACCAAATTGTCAAAGTCTTATTTTTGTAAACATTGTCAAAATACTTACTACAAGTTTTTTTTGAATCGTGAGAAATTCACATTTTTCAACAAAATTGTTAAAGAGGTCCTGCTTTTTTGTTAAAGTTGATAGAAAATAAAGTTTCGGCATTTTTTGTCAAAATCGTCAATAAGTTTCATTTCTTTTTGGAAAAATTGTAAAAAATCCCAATTTTTACCAAAATTGTTAAAAAGTTGAATTTTTATGCCAATAAAGTTGTCAAGATGCTCCAAGTTTTTCCAAAATCGTGAAGAATCTCATTGTTGGACAGGTCCTGTTTTTTTTTGACAAAGGAATTTTTTGTGAAAAAACGAAAATATTTTGTCAATAAAAAGTAAGACATAGACATAATTGTAGCAGAAGACCGGACTTTTTGGAAATTATTGGCGCAAAATTGAAAAAATAGGTATATAGTTTTGCAGTCTTTGTCTAGAAAAATAAGACTTTTTTGAAAATCGAAAGTTTGGCTCAATTTCAGCAAATCAATAATTTTTTTCAAGTGGGTACCCACTTAGAAATTGAGATTTGATACCTATCTTGGTCCATTTCAATGCCAGTAAAATGATCAAAATTTGGTTTGATTTTCGCATTGGTTTGATTAGAATAAAAATACCTATCTGAGTTATATACATACATAATTACATATTTACAAAAATCTGAATTTAAAGTTTTTTGCACTCCTAATTTTGAAATTTGAGGGAATCGAGGGCTTAAATCAAAGTTTTCCTAATAAGTAACTAAAAACATTCTAAAGCTTTCAGCGCATAACGTCTTCTGTTTAAAATTTTTTCATTAGGTACATATTTTATCTATGTAAAGTCATAGGTAAAGAGAAACCTCTTTTGGAAAAGGAATAATCGAAGACATTAGACCTTTTACATAAACCATGTGTAAAAATCAGGTAAAAATGCGAAAATACCGTATGTATACAAATAATTGAGTAAGGAACGATTTTGCACAAACTCAACTGGAATTCCTATAACCATGCGCTCTACATATTTTTGCCTGAACTGCACGTCCGCAAATAACGTCGTCACTCCTACCTCGTTCTTCCGCGCCCGCCCATCAAGTATCTAAATTTACAAGGTAAATATCTCGATGAGTTTTAAATTTTCTTCAATTTTTTTTTCACCAACGTTTTCAGAGTAAAAAACTCAAGCAATGACTTTTTCAACTTTTCCAATATTGTGATCCGATAGTAAGTTATGCTTGAAAACGGATTCCTACAGAAAAACCATTTTCACGGATTTTCTGATCGATTAATACGAAAAATCTCAAAAGTCATTGCTTAAAAAATGGATTATCTTTCGAATAAAAAAAAAATTAGCAAAATCCATTGAATATTTGCCGAGAAATTTACCTTGTAAGTTGACTATCTTAAGCGTAAAAAAACGTTACTGATCAAAGCTGTAAAGTGTACCCTTAAGTCATTTTTTCCTCCAAAAAATGCGTTTAAAGTTTTTGATACTGAAATTTGTTCTGTTTCCAAAGGTCGGCGCACCTTTCCTTTCTTTGGACATAGAACAATCACTTGTAGAAAAATTTACTTTGAAAAATCCATCCCACTTTGGAATACAGCTCTTCAATTATTGTATGTAATATATATGAAGATAATGAGAATTCTGAAAACTTAGAGGCAAGCACTACTTAGCTATGTAATAGCGGTTATAGCTGAAGAAAAGGCAGCTAGCTACGCACACTTTGCAGCTAAGCTTTGCTTAGCTGTCTAGTTTTATCTCATTTTCAGCAGAACTTCATCTAGAAATAATTACCCCACGTTTTGTGGATACTTTTTTTCAAGTTGAAGGTCATCTTACGAGTTGAAAAAACAATTTAGCTGCGCAAGTTTCACTGAATGGGAGATATTGGTCTTCAAACAGAGGGAATTTTCGAACAAATCGTGGTTTCTTCGCTCTAGCTCTTACCCAACCTGTTTTGGAAAAAATGACCCAATTCTACAACATTATATTTGAGATTCTGTGCCGATCTAGGCTATTGCCACCAATATCCAGACCACTTTTGGGCTTCTACTGAGCGGCTGAAAATTCGCAAATCACTTATTTTAACGTAAATTCGTGTTTTGAAAATATTTTTTCTTCAAATATTTTGCATTAATTATGACACAACTTCAAAACACATAAATAAGTAGGTATCGTTTTTCAAGCTGTGGGAATATTTTGGAATACCTATACAGTGATGTTAATTTTTGGGCATTAGGTATATACAAATTTCCAATTCAATTTAAAAGACTAGACCAAAAAAGCTCTAAAACGATGCAATGTTTTAAAAAAGTGATCAGTGAGCATTGAGTCAAGTTCTCCTTTGTTTTCTGTTTTGAGAAGGGTCGAAAAAAATTTCGCCATTGAAGCAAATTCAATGCGTAAGAAGTTGAAAGATCTGCGATGGACTTTTCTTAATTTACTTACCTACCTACCTACCTACCTGTTAAAAATGTCAATGTGAAGTTTATAAGCTGAAAAATTAGAAAAATGCTTCTTCAATGTTGCACCGAATTACGTGGATAAATGACACATTTAAGATTAGATTAGAACATTTCATTTCACTGTGTAGGGTATACGAGAAAAGAATTTTCATACCTAAGTGTTTGGAGGCTGAAGATTGATCATTGTTTGCTCTCTTCTTGGTCAAGTACTATGTCAAGTATAAATAGCCATTCATCAATTGTATAAACATATGGTCGTCGAAGAGAAATAGTAGGTACCATATACCTTAATGAATGATGAAAAATTCTGATTTCTCAAAATTCCGTACCTATTTGAAAATATATTTCTTCTAATTGTTATACATAAATATTCTAAACATTATTTTAAAATTAAAACAATTTGATTGTTGAAAAATCGATAAATATTGGAACCGATCAAAGTTAAATCTCAAAATACACTCATCGTACATCTGTAATTCCTACTTAACTACATGCTCACGGAATCAATAATCGATTACGTAACCGATCATCAACGTCAATCTTGATCAAAAATAGATCTTCCAACTTCCTTTTCATGATAGGCGGTAAACTCCTGGAAGATCAAATCTGTATACACTTTACAACTAAAAGTATCTAAGTCTACCTATTTATCTGAACATCAGTAAACACTCTGTAGCTGTACAGCACTCGAGTATTCGAACACATTAACGAGCCTGAAAAATTCTTGCCATCAGCTAATTAGAGTAATTTTATCCATCCATAATCGTACTAATTTATCATTATAATTTCGCATCATCGCGATATTATTAGCAATTGTGAAAAATTATAATTTACCTACATCCGAGACGTCCGCGTCCGTCAAATATAATTTTCCAGCTGTTTAAAACGATGAAGAAGAAGAAGAAATAAAAAAACCATTTAAACAAACAGACGAAACGTAGCACGATATACATAGCTCGCGAACAGGGTACACGATGATGCATTTAATCGTGCATTTAGTGCAACCTTGAAGTGTCATTTACATTGTAATTTCGTCCAGAATGAAATAAAAGAGATGAGACTCCGTTATTGAGTTCTCGTTGAGTTACTATACCTACTATGTAGATGTACATGGCAATGTAAACCTTTTCAATCATGTCATTACAAATGGAAAATTTTTCTACGAAAATATTTACCTTAAACACTCGACAATAAAAATACATATAAAAAAACCATGTATACACAATGAAACGTTAATATTTTATCATCCTGTCAACGCTATTCTGCAACTAAACGTACACGAGTCCGATAAAGTGCATTTTTTTTCGTCCATCCCCGCTTCGTTGCCTTTCCCCAAATAAATCTCGCCGATAAAAAAGTGCATCTTGTAAACGTCACGTTAATAATCGTGGGAATACCGACAATTATTATGCACAAGCTTCGAACGTGCTCGCTCGATTTAATTATCAATTCCGAATAGGCGGCTCGACACGGTCATTAATAATTGAAATTAATACAATTAGTCTTTTCGCTAAATCTCTCGCGTTTGACTAATCTGTAACATCACCTCCACATACCCTCCTTCCTGCCCTCATAGTCATGATCGTGTTATGAATCTCGCCTACGCGAAGATAGGTACACATTTGTCTCAATCCTCACATCTGTTCCGAACCGGTTCACAGTTCACACATTACAAAGTGTATAGCACTAGGATCTTTTTGAACAAGATGTTTCATCGTTAACGAGCCATCAAAATATGTACCTATATTATGACGATTACAATGATTGTCGTCATTTTTTATTAAACGATGCCGTTACTACATAAATTTCTACTTAAGTCTTTAACCTGGCTACTATGTGTATTTTAAATATTATTATTATTAGGTATTATTGTCGTTGTTAAGTAATTTTCTTCTTTTCGTTCGTGTTCACCTTATATTTGACTTATTCATGTTTGAAGAAATTCTAGTTCAAGTGTAAGTATACGAGTATGTCCAAGAGGTACCTTTTTTCTGTAAGCTCGTGTCCTTGTTCGATTTTTTTTTTTTTTTTGTACCCGGCTACCTAAATTTGTCCGTGAACTGAGCGTGTTAATTTTCTTAATATAAATAGAAATGGTAAAATTTTGTAATTTTCGGCAACCGTTGCGTCGTTTACACACTATACCTACCTATGCGTATTTCTACGCACAATGTTTTACTCCAGGGCCAAATTTTATTCTTCTAAAAACAATAATTGTGGTTTTAGTAATTCACGAAATTACTTTACCTATCTACCTACCTACCTACCTACCTACCTACCTACAGTTGGAGAAAATTATAAGCAGACTACTAGTTTACACTTAAGTCGTATCTAGGTAGCTTATTGAATTGACCAAACTTTAAGTAAATAAAAATGTATTTGTGGTCCCTTATTTTGAGCACTCACAAGGTTATTGAACTCGAGCATTTTCATTTAATTTGGAAGACTGACAATCTGTCCGAGGTTTGCTTTAAAATTGGAATTTTACCATTTCCTCCTCCTCCGCCGAGTTGTGATTTTGAAGATCGATGTCATCTGCTCTCAAAGTTTTGCAATTTTCTCCTTTAGATGAATATTTATTCGTTGACTTGAGAGGTAAATCAAGGCTGCTCCAAGTCATATCCTTTTTGTGAATCTATTGTAACTACTTTCAAGTCCATAACTTTTTCTGGTGGTTCCAAATCGATAATGTGAAAGTGGTTGTAATCGATTCAAGGAGTCAGTCGAGGTAGAAAACCCCATTTTTAAATTTTCATGTTAAAATTTGCGTTTTTTGCAAAAAAAAAAATAGGTAGTACTTTTGAAATGAGTGGGGAAAAATGTATATGAATTTTTCAAAACCTAATTATTTATTTTTGAAGAATGTCCCAAAATCTCGTAGTGCACGATTGGTCATTTGAAACTGGAAATATTTCTTCCTGGCAGCTAGACTAAAACGTGTTTTGAGGGTCATTTTCGACGTGAATGAAAAAAGTGTATTTTTTAACCCAAATTCTCACAAAAAAATTCGCTGAAATTTCAAAACCTGTGACTGTATGGCTAAAACTCTATAAAACTTCTTCTTAGGCCATTACAAACTACGTACTAACGCATTTTCAAGGCCACACTTCCGACACAAATGAGGAAAAAAATGCATTTTTGAGCCCAAATTTTTTAGAAAAAATTTTCAAAACGTTTTGAAATGTGCAATTAAACAGCTGCAACTCCAGAAATCATCTTATCAGTATGAGTTTATATACTTATTTCAACTATTTTATTATTCAAAAGTAGAAACATTTGGGTTAAAAAGTGTTTAGGTACCTATTTATCTCTTACCTTTATACTTTGTACGTTGAAAATGAGCATTTAAACTTGAATGCTATATTCAAAGTGATTTTCAGGGATAGGATCATTTTGGAAAATCCACAAATTTTAGGGCCCTCAATTATTTGTTTGGGTTAGATTGGCCTTTCACCCAATAACCTTTCTATGTTTCAACAAAAATTTGAAGTAATTTCCAACATATGTATTACGGCCTTCCAAAATGACTGATGAAGCACAAAAGAACCATTTGAAGTTCTCTCATCTTTGATTTCAGCATTTTTTTAAAATAGCGTTTTTTAAAACTAAGTATCATGACCGTAAGCTCAATAACCAAATTTCAATTTTTGTCAAGCTTCACCAAATTGGAAATCGCTGCCAATGGGTACTTTTTTTATTGTTTATTGATGAGGGTCATTTTTTAACGAGAATGTAATGAGCAAAAGTTTTGGAACATCAATAATATTCTGAAGTTTATAAAAAAAACTTGATTTTTTTCATGTAAGGGACAAATTTTCGAAATTCTATGAAGTGGAAATAGACTTGAGCTGCTGAAAATACCCAGCTGCTGTCGAGGTCCTGAACACAACAGGACTCATATATTACCATTTCCTCAAATTTCAGTTCAAGATCTCCCGGATGAGTTTTGACTACTTTAAAAATTTTGGAAAAAATTAAATATATTAAAAATAGATTCAGATTTTTGCCTTTTTTTTTTTTTTTTTTTTTTTTTTTTTTTGAAAAAGGTTGAAATTCAATTTTAGAGCTTTACAGCTCAAGTAGGTAGATAGGTCTTACAAGGGAATGTTTCAAACTAGCATTGTCCAAGTTGAACGAAACCAAGCTAGCTCAAGGGAGTTTATCCGAAAGCCCTCATAACCAATATTTCAGGTTCCAAAGTTTATTTTTAAAATTTTAGTGAATTGTTGAAAATTTAAAAAAAAAAATTCAAAAAAGCTGCTTTAAATACGATTTTTTTTATGAAATATAAATTTCTTTAAAAATGGTGAATTGGTTCACTTTGCTCTAAAAAATTTATACTTCATGAAAAAGCTCAAAATTTCCCTCAAACCTGCTTTTTTTAATTTTTTTAATTTTCAAAAGTTCATTGAAAGTCCAAAAATGAACTTGAAGACCTTATATTTTGGTTACGAAGGTCTCAGGACATGCTCTTTTGACCCAGTTTGGCTTCGACAAATTAGAGTGTCAGCTTAACAGATTTCTCTGTTAGATGCAAAGATTTTGTGTAGAATGGCCCCCGGATTTAACCATCATCGGGGAAAGTCCGACTTAATTCTGCAAATTCGGTGCATTTTCGATCGAGTAAGTATTTGCAAAGAAGATGGAAAGTCAGTTTTTATCCAGCCAAGTTCATTCTCACATTTCAGCTAAAATTAAGATGCTAAAAATATTTAATGAGGAAAAATTATCGACTCGTAAAACTCACTTGGTGGATCAAGATCGACCACAAATAACGACATTCTCTATTAAAAGATCAATTTCGGTATAAAGGGGATTAATTTACATAAAAAGTAGGATTTTTGCCTTTTAAAGAAAAGGATAGATTGTTTTTTCAAAAATTATCTCAAAATCTAAATTAATTGAAATAGGTAGCTCAAATTTTTTCATATTATAAATGTTATTGAATTTTTCTCTTGATTTACCTCCATTTTAAGAAATATTAAATTTTTTTCAATGGAATTAATATTTTTAATAACTTGATATATTTGAACAAAAATTCACTATTACGATTTTTCCAGTCATTGCTTTCAAAACGAATTTATTTTACCTTGTTTTCTAATATAATAATAGACACATACACGCTAGAAATTGGAAATTTTTCAAGTTGAAAAAAAAACTCAAAAACCTCTGAAGACAGGTAAGGTTAAATCCGACCTAAATTCACAATAGAAAAAATCTCATCCAAATACAACAAAGAACTGCCTATTCCAATAACGCGGACCATCTTATACATGTTCCTATACCTACCCTCTCATACACCAACTCGTCCGCACACATTCTCGAAATTTTTTCCAATATACATGTTCACCTATAGGACCACGTACACATACATAAGTTACAAGAAAATAAGAAAGAAAAAAGCTGCGAACGATGAAGCGGAATGAGAAAAAAAGCCTCATCTCGTACCACACGCCAGCCATGCCACACACACAACCTAATCATCTGTTGTGAAAATCATTATTATTACGGAACCCCTCGAAAAACGAAACTCGTTCGTATCTTTTCCAACAAATAATCAACGACACACTAATGAAAAGGAAACGGCGAAATTGAAAAAGAGCCTACTCTAACGCAATTCCCATTCTCGTGCCATCTTATCTTACAGCACGCATTTCACGCTCAACCACCATCAAAGTCCCCCCCAAATACTCACCCAACCAACCGAATCGTCCGCGGAATCGTAATATACCAGCCATTAGTATCTCCATAAATGGAATTTTTTTTCTCCCCGAATACCGGACAAATTTAGGTATACCGTATTGCATCGAATCTTGGATCTTATTTCACTCGCGCTCGCGTTACACAATTCGTCGCCAAAAAAATTGATTCTCTAGTAATAAAAATCTAATCAGATGTACAGATTACTTCCTTCGGGATGACGATAGACGTATAGAAGTACTTGTTGTATGCAACCGAAGCATGGTACTTCACAACGACGACGACGATAGACGATGGGTCATAATGAGAGCGCATAACGGCCAAGTGGTACCCCTCCCCCGCAATCAATGCCCCTGTCCAGCCGTTTATTAGGTAAGAAAAGAAAAATAAACGCTAACTATGTATACATTGGTATACCTACCTCTACCTCTACTGAAGAGCCACACATACATATATCGTAATACTTTAGGAACAAGACCCTCTTCTACTTGTACATCTGCATTACAAGGTAATAGCATCAATTTTATCATAATTCACACACCGATCCTCTCCTCGGCTCTCTTTACCTCTCACACGTCCGCGGCACCTTTCTCCTCTTGTATGTACTCTCGCATTGCACCTCCTTATCATTTACCTACCCGAACATCATCCTCCGAATACCATCCGTATATAAAAGTAAAACCGTTATAAAAAACCAGCCATTCGCATTTTATGATACTCTCAGATACAGGTATACTGAAAATTCACCAAATCTAACTCGTGAATTAAAAATTCTTCCCCGAGATATCTAGATCACTTTCGAGCCGCAGTACCTAGACCTAGACGGAGATATAAATCGTGTTCGTTGAATTTGTTTGCGCGATATATTGTTTCGATTTTAGCCATTTATTATATTATTTCAGTGATCGTGCTCGGTGTTTAATTTATATTTCATTGTTGTTTTATGAAAGTGAGAGCCTTTCCGGGCCACAGTTCACTTTTTAGTTGAAATTTTTTACTCGAGTGGTGGTTTTGTACTTCAACCTGTGCTCTGGAGGTTCGTATATTATCTGTATTCACTATTATTCGTAATTCTATCTTTCCACCCTTACTTGATAATCTAAGCACCTACTTTAATATTTTTAAAACCCGTTAGCCTTTACTTTGCTCAAAAATATTCTTACGATGTCACCTGCTTTGCATTAAGTACTCGAGCCCCAAATCGAAGCCTTGGCTTCATGTTGATTTAAAATCCTACGTAAACGTTTTTTTAGACATAATTGACATCCACCCTTTGATACCTAATGTACTCACATGAAAGGCATTTTTCTGTCTTTCTTTCTATTTTTCCCCTCAAAATTACGTAAAAAAATATGTTTTTTTTAATTCTCATAAGTTTTTTGAAATGGTAATGATCTAATGAATATTAGATATTTTTTTTTGAAACGTGGATCCTTATTTTGGCCCAAAATAACGAAAGGAAAAAGGGGTCAATCCAAGACTAAAAATATCAGAATACTGTTGACAAATTTATAATATTTGATTGATACCTTGATATGGAAGTGGGTACCTATTTGAAAGATATTATTCAAAAGAGTTGAAAATATCTGATTTTTTAATGAAAATATCATAAATTAGGCACATTTTCGAGCTACCAGTCTATTCGTAAATATGACATAGACAGAGAGCTAAACCTAGGACCCAAACATGAGAACACTGTTGACAAAATTTCCATTATTTTATGAAGTTTTTATAGAAAGGTCATATTATTGGATATAAACTGGGGTCTGCTTGGGGAAAAACGGGTAGAGGGGAAGGTAGTTTCATTTGAGGCGATAGTGACTTTGACACACTGTGCAGCAAAATGCTGGAGAAAAAGGAATAAGAAATTCTATCCAATGTTTTATGGATTTCTGTTGAAAGGACGAAGGTTTATTACGAGTATTTTTATGACTTGATTCAACTAAATATTAATTTTTTACAATTACTATTTTTGATTTGAATCTTCCTTTCACGAAGAGACCTGAACTGCTTCTTTAAAAATAAGTTTCATTTCCTTAAAACATTTGATTAGGACCTTCTTAACACAAATATCTTTTTCAAAATCGAAAAAAAACCTCAAAAACAAAACATTTTGAAAATTAGTTTCAAGATAGATACTTCAGTTGAATTTTAATTTTTTCTGGGGGGGGGGGGTAGTCAAAATTTCTGTTTTATGATAATTTCTCACAAAACAGAGGCAATTTTTGGAAATTCTAACAAGTTTTTATAGTGAGAAGTCTTTTTTGAAAAAATGAAATGAAAAATCGATTCAAAGTATATTTTATAATTGGAATTTGATTTGTTTTTTCAGTCTTCGTTTCAATTTTCAAATTTTATTGAAAAAAGTGTGAAATTCAAATCCTATTAAAGAGTATAATGTTTTATAATCAGTATTAGTTTGGGGGATGAGGGGGGTGTTCGAAATTATTGCATTCCAAAATTGCAAATAATGCGATTGAAAAAATACTTTAAAAACAAAATAAAATTCTATCTGATAAACGATGAAATTTTTTTAAAAAATTGAGAGGAAAACAACGTATCTACTTTTTTAAAAATTCAAAATGTTTACTTAATTCACAAAATTATTACAGAACGTTTAAAAAATCATCCTCATTTTTTGACATAATAAATAAGATTTCAACACTTTTTTATGTAGGGACTAAAATAAATTGCAAGTCAAAACCCAAAAATGAAAAATTTTCTACCTAAAAAAAATTTGAAATCATACACACCTATCTACTTATTATTTTTCGAATTGAGTAGGGATCATTTCGAAAAAACATAAACAATTTTACTTGATTTGAAGTTGCATAAATTTTTTTAAAAATTGTACCTATGCAAATTATCTTGTTTGTTGAATTCTTTCTGAAATGTTCAGATTTTACAAAAAAAAGCTCTTGAAAAAATATCGTAGGTAATGATTTCGAACTTGATATAATATATTTAATATATGTTGACAAGCAACGAAATTTGTGAGCCCCCCCCCTTTCCAATAAACTGAGAAAATCCCTGAAATCAATCGAATTTTGTCAAAAGATCTTTTGAAAAATCCTAAGAAATTCAAAAAAAGAAAAAAAAATCATTGAACTTGGTGATATATTCAATGTACATAACTTGACAAGAATTGATAATCAACGACCCCCCCCCCCCCACCACCAAAAAAAGAGAAAGAAAATTCCAAAGTTTTTACAAAATATTTACCTCTCTTCTCTCTTTCCAAAAACTGAGAAAATACCTGAAATCATTCAAATTTTATCAAAAGATCTTTTGAAAAATCCTAAGAAATTCAAATAAAGAAAAAAAAATCATTGAACTTGTTGACATATGCCACGTAATTTGACAATCGACAATCAACGACCCCCCCCCCCCAAAAAAAAAAAGAGAACGAAAATTCCAAAGCTTTTACAAAATATTTACAACAAACATGAAAAAATATCATCTTGTAAAATACATTTTGTACCTATCAATAAAAATTAGATCATAAAAACCAAATTTTAAAAAATTTGAAAAATTATTTGAAATGTGAGAAAAAACAGACTATTATGGCATGAAAATTCATGGAACTTTATGATCTTATAGACAATAGACCTAGGTACTTATTTAAATAATTTTGACTGAATTTTTCAAAAATGCTCATGAGTGATTTTTTTGTCAACCCCTCCCCCCTTCCTCCTTCCCACTGTAATTCCAAAGTTTCTTCTTTTTTTTCTAAAAATGTATTTTCGCCTTCAACTATCCATAGCGCCGAATTCTACGATCATCATGCCTTCGACCAACCCAACAATCCGGGCCATGAAACCGGAGTTAAAGGAAACAAGTGAATCGTGATATGAGAGTAGGCTACTTACGCTGGGCAAGTTCGTTCGGTCGGGTCAAAATGAAAATAATCCTATTACGAAATCGCAGCTGAACCAAACGTAACGATGTAATTACACGTTTTAGATTTATTACAGGAAAAAATTCCCAACTAGGAAAATACCACTAAAAGTCCATTTAGATAGCATCAATTATAAATTCTTAGTCAATTTTGCGAGATCTGCGCGCCAAAAAAAAAAATGCCGAAGGGTCACTAGTGGGGAAAAATTTTTCGAATTTTCTTTAGCTCTCGTCGCATTGTCGATTGAAAAAAAAAGTGAGCAAAATCAAGACTGTAGGTACCTGGTTCTGTCGACTTTTAAACGCAGCAGCAACAAGAGACACTCGCGAAATAAAATTAATTGCGAAGCGTTTGCTATTAAAATGAACAAGTAAAATACACTGACAAATGTAAAGCCTTTATAAAGGGCAACTTCAAAAGACAATTTAGGGGACAGTTAATGAGGTTAGTTTCGCAGCAGGTATTGTGAGAAGTTTCTTGCTTGAAAATTCTTATACTGTTAGACAATTCTCAGGCGCTTTTAAGAACATCATTATGGTCTTGGCTTTTTGCTGGCCGACGATGATGCTCACCGGTAGCTTGTTATTTCATTAAAATTCATCCTTTATTTTTTTTCAACGTCTTCTGTTGTTCCCATATGGTTCACGTAGTTATAATATTTCTCCCTTCTTTTTATTTTAAATAAAATTATAATCCGATTACAACGTCTGGTAGAAAATATATACGTACTTTTAATGGGCTTTTTCTCTCTCTTTCGCGCGAACGTGTACCTAAGGAAGATTTTAATCTTAACTACGCAGGCATGCGATAATACATTTTAAAATACTCGTTTACCTTCTCATAATTTTTAGAACTTTTCTTCTTCACAACATCGCGCGCGTCTATTTAGCATCCTTTTTATCTTGATCGCGAATCGCACCATCAATGAAATGTAGGAGGAGATCGAACAGCGTTTAGCCTATTGCTCCATGAATGCATAGTGTCTGAGACTGTGTCCGCATCTATGTAGGCTCTATAGGCAACACACTGTACTGCGTTGGGTGAAAATTCTCCGGCACTTGGTAGTTATACGAGCCTGTAAATCGATATGCAAATTATGTAATTGAAAGATGTAAACATTGATAATGCCGCATTTCAGTTGATGTATTTGTTTTTCGACATCTTCGTCTCCATTTGTACTTGTATTCTATAGTTTAATTTGATGTTACGTAGTATTGGGCCATTTTGAACCATTAAGCAAATCGTAATAATCTTCGGAATAATTTCACGTGCCATGTGGTTTCAAGGGTTTTGAATCGGGTTAATTGATATTACTTTTTTCTGCTTCGATTAAAATGCGATTGAATGGGTTCTATTGAAGATGTTGGGGTGCAAAAAAATACGGAGTAGCGATAAAGTGAATGGAATATTTGTTTAAGAATTGGAACTATGAATTTTTTAAATATTTAAAATGGTTATTTGAAATGAAAAAAGAAACAAACTTGCCACGAACCCATTATAGGTGTTTGTAAATAATTATTCAGTCTGCCATTTTCTCGGAGGGGGGGGATTTAGTTCAGTATTTTAATCTACAAGAGTATTTTTCTGGGCACTAATTTAACCCCATTTTTTGTTTCATACATACATCCATGTTCATACTTACATTCTCTGTACAAAAATCAAGTAGGTAGGTACCAAACTGAAACATTCAATGAAGCATTCAAATTGGGTAGGCACTTTCTTCAATCTTCATAGGTACCTTTTTTTTTTTAGAAAATTCGGAGGATTTTTCTCAATTCAATTTTTTTTAGGATTTAATGTTTCAATCCAAGTTTTTTTTCATCGCGCCACCTGCCAACTAAGTTTTTAAATGACTCTAAATTAATTTCTCAATTATTTTTTTTTACTTTTGTAAATTTTTCAAAAGGTGTAAAATCCCTTGAAATGTTGATCTGTAGTTAGAAAATATTCTCCGAAAGTACATAGCTCTGTAATAAACAAAGTTTCAGCCAAGCTAATAAAATAAAATTCCAAAAAAAATATTTTTTTTTGCAATTCACTTTATTTGATATTATTTTAAATTATTGCTTTTTTGAGATATGGTAGGTACACATTCATGTTGCAAACTGATTTTTGGCAGAATTGCCTATTTAAGTAATGGTTCTGTCGATTCCATTCAATTTCCCAGTTGATCTATTGTTTAATGATTTGTACCTATGTATTTTGAATTCTGGTCAATTCAGTCTAATGATGAACTCTTAAAAAATTGATCCCCCTCCCAGAAAAAACACGAAGATAACCGGTAAAGAATTATTCAATTTTGAAAAATTGATTTTTTTTAAAGATAAGTAAAAAACAAATCTATTTTAGAAAATTGGAGTTGAAGAATAAAACGTTTTGAACATTGTTCGTTCTTTTCTCGATGTTCAAAACACTGTTTTGAATATTAAACATTTTTCGTAATGTTTAAAACTGTCAAAACGCTAACTCTGAGAATCCTCTTTCACGATCACATTCCAAATCCCTTCGGTTTTTTGGACTACTTTCAAATTGAGTGACAAAAAATTGTGAGTACTTACCTATTTTTGGGTATTATGGAGATGGAAAGCCGAAATTCATTCTGCAAACTAATTTTACTACCCTACGAAGTCGACTGCTGCTGGATTTCAAGTCGTTTTGGAGCCTCCAGCAACTTTTTGAAAGGTTGTATGGCGTTTTTGGGAAAATTGAAATTTCCAAAAAGTAGCTGGAAGCTTCAAAACCATTTTGAAACCACCATGCAGTCCACTTCATATCGTATTGAAATTAGTTTGCGGAATGAATTTTGGATTTCCATCTCCATTTGATGAAATTTCGGAAAATTTCAAGTTTCAAAAATCTACTGGAGGCTCCAGTAATTTTCAAAAAGTTGCTCGAGGCTCCAAAACGACTTGAAATCCATCTGCGGTTGACTTCGTAGCGTACCTATTGAAATTAGTTTGCAGAATGAATTTCGGCTTCGAGTTTCAAAAATCCACTGGAGGCTCCAGAACTGCTCAAAACGGTTTGAAACTTTTTGTAATCAATTTGCCATGTCGAAAACAGAGTATATCCCAAATTTCAGCTTTCTAGGTCAATTTGGTAAAATTTTGATTTTTTCCCTCATTTTTGGCCTGACTACTTTTTTTGAAAAAAAATCCAAGATCTCTGAAAAATACTACAATTTTTCCCAATTTTGTCAAACTGGGCCTCCAAAACGTCATTCAATTTGAATGTGACTTGAAATGATGTTTTCTGGAATAATGCTTTCAGCCATTTGATTTTATATCATCAATTTGTGCCATTTATGAACAATTTCGAAACATTCAAACCACCTAAAAGACTTTCAATTTTCTATTTGAGCTATTGAAATTTTATGAGAGCCATATACTGAAATATTTCCATGCTCTAGTTGAAATAAAATGATGTGGAGCAAAACCAGTGCCTCTATAGAGTCTAAATTGTCAAAAAATTCTCAATTTTTTATCATTTCGATATTGCTTTTTGCTTTATCTATTCAGACGTAATGCAACGAAATATTACTCAAACTTCTTACTTTTTTCTTGCCCCTCTATCCTTCGATGAAAAACGTGACTTCGGTTTTTTTTTCCTTTCAAATTTGGCTCATTTCTTGAAAGAAGAAAAACAATCCATCTGCATTGATGTCAATTCTTTCTATGTATCAGTTGGTAATGAAAAATAAGGATACTTAAACATTGTACACGGAAAAAAAAATTATGGATAATTTTTACTATTTCATACAGTAACCGGATCCCATTCAAAAATATTGTGATTTTTACTATGAGATTAGTAAATTTTACTATGAAGAGTAATAAATTTCACGTAATTCTAGGTAAAATGTATTTTTTTGGCTGAGTGAAAATCACTATTATTTTTGAATGGGATCCTGTTACTATACTTAAATAGTAATTTTTATTAATTTTTTTTCCGTGTAGGTACCTACCTACTCAATTTTAATCTCAACTGATGGCTTTTACATTTGCCTTTTTATTCTTCACATGCTTTACCATCAAATTTTGACGCATCTTATCGTTAGGAAAAGTTAGAATTATTTCAGAATGTTTCGATCACACATTTTAAAGTGTTATGGTGCAGACCTCCAAATATATTTTAGTGTATAGGGAGATTTTGCAGACAATTTAGAATAACGAATGGATCGATATTCGAGATGGAAGTTCGCGTGACTTTTGAGACCTTGAATGAGCTGTTATTTAGAGTAGGTAACCTACCTCTCTATAGTGGTGTATTGTAATTGGAAATCTCTTTTGATTTGATTATCAAACGTGTGCGATTGTTGGCGGTTTCGTAAGTATAAATTTTGCAAAATACGAGTACCTATCTCTGTAATTCGGAACATACTATACCTACTCGTATACCCTTCTATACCTGCCTATACACTCTTAGATATCTTTTCGTATAATTGTGCGCGATCACGTAAGGGATAAAATTTGCTTTAATTCGAGCATCCAGTGTTTCGAAAGCACAGCACATGATACGAATACACACTATAATAAGTAAAGTTACACGTGTAAACGATACAGGATTCCTTTATACCTATCTTTCCCCGGTATATACTCGTACAAAGCATGTACAATATGTAGATTGACGTCGTCGATGACGAGTAATCCGCCGAGATCAAGCATTTATAAACAGAAAGCATCAACAAAGTCTACCAAAAGAGAGACGAGGGCAACAGAGACGAGTCAAATTAAAAGCTGGGAAATAGTATACTAAGTATAAGGAAATCTCGGGCTACGTAAACGCGTTACTTTAAACGTAATTATCATATTTAAGCAGTCGAGTATAAAAACGAGATCAAAACGGTGTTTAATTTTCGTCGTCGTCGACGTCGCCGCCGCCGCCACCACCACCCTCCATGTACAAAAATATTATACGTAAAATGTCTAAGCAACTTTTCGTTTAACCGACTCCGACGTATATACGAGGCGAATAACTATGGTGGAATTTTGTAAACTTTTACAACCTTTTGAGCTTCAATCCTCTGGCTAGAATAATTTACGATGCTATTATTCGACGCACGAATAACGCTTCAGGTTTTTTTCTCTTCTTATTTAAAAAAAAAAAAGAAGAGTAAAATCTAACAAAAAACAACAAGGAACTGGAAAAAAGTTTATATAAATTCGGAGTAACGACATTATGGCTCAAAGATCGGATTTCGATTTACCGAAATGTCGTTGCATTTCGTATCATAAAACCAGACTTTACCTATCTTCTCACAAAACTTCAATTTAGTCCGTTAAATTGACAATCGAAAAGGATTTATTCAAATTAAAATGGCAAAAGTTGTTATATCCTATATACCAGGATGAGTTTCTAGCGGCAGCAAACTCGCGAACAAAAACTTCGTCTATTGCCACCGCACCCTCTTCCATTGCCTTCGCCATTTCTCGTATTGATCAATTTTTGTTTACCTTGTTTGTTTGTCAATAGAGAGAGAGAGAGAGAGACGAGCTCTGAGCAAATTCGCGTGTTGAAAAATTTTCCCTCTGGTAGTTCGAAAAGGCCAACTGTGCTGAGTTTTGCAACTTTCCAATGAAATATACTTGGCTGGCTATGTACTCGTAGTTGGATTCGTTTGCACGACCAAGAATTAAAAGTTTTTTTCAGCGGATTTGGCGAGAGACTCGACGCGACGAACGACCTGACGTTTGTTTTAATTAAACCGAAATATACACAAAGAGATTTTATCGCGGATTTGAATTTTCTGCCTGTAATCGAGTTTACAGCTCTGGTTATAAGGCCGGCGCGGCTCTCTCATTTTGCAACGTGTTGAATCGATGCGATGATTAATGTCCATCGTATCAGCGTCGAGTAGCGATGGTATTTCGATACACGTCGTGTTCACTTCCGCCATTACTTACCCGATGAAAATTACGCTTATATCCTGAAATTAAGCATTTTTCATCTTCGTGTCTTCTCGCCTCATCTAAATCTCCTCTCTTTGTCCGTTTTCGAGACATTATTATACGATACGAAGTTTGATTTATAGCTTATGGTATGCGAGAGAGGGAGAGAGATGTGTAGACGTACCTATACGTCCTATACAGAGAGACGACGCGACGTGGAGATTCTCGTCTTATTATAATTCTTCAAACGTGTATATTCGCAACGTTATGAGAAAAATTAGAAATGAATGAATTAATTATGCAATAATTTTCCTAACATCTCTGTTTCGTACGAGGCAACGCACCAGTATACCCCCGGCCCGCCTCACCCGCCGTAACAGGTAGACTAGACGCATCGCGAGTTGATAATTAGTGTGAATGAAGTGATACTACAATCAAAACATGATGATATACATAGTTAATCATGAATTCGTGTGAAACAATACACACAATATGGTCGTCTATTGCAAATTTGATCGAATATTTCAAATATCTCGCGTATTAGAATTATGAGAAATTTCGCGTTAGCTCGCTTCTATATTTTCTCTGTGTGCTGTGTGTGCAAACAAAGGCAGACCAAATGGAGTAAGGATTGACATTGAAAACAGGTCATGAAGTAATTCGCGCCCCATTATTGATGTAGGTAGGTACTATAGTCGCGGATTTGTTGTGCGAGTTCGATATTTCAATACCTACCTACAGATGTTGAAGTACCATTTTTTTCCATCGTTGGATTAAAATCGGACTAGATGTTGAAATTTTTCCGTTTGTTGATTCAAATGTATCGCGTTGTTTGTGTGAAATGAAGCGATGGATTTGGGATGGTTTTTTAAATGTATTTTTGAGTGAAAGGAGGGGAGATGAGGGGAACGTGTGAAACCTTGAAAATGAATTTAGAAATAGGTAGGTCAAGAATTCACTTCTGAACTCTCACTCCTGGAGTCCTGAAATTTCATAGTGACTCTCTAATACGGTGGAGAGGGTGTTCAATAAGTACTGATCAAAGTTAACGGTATTTAAGCTCGCTTTTGTCCCTTCCTTCCAGAACAATTCGAACTTCCTGAAGAAATTTGAAAACTCGCTGGAAGCGTCAAGAAGATCAAATTACAATTTGTTATCGAGTTGGGTGATCGTGTAGACACACCAGACGATATTGTGCTAAAAAACTTGCTTATCTTGTACCTTCTTTGAAAATTTGATTTTCTTAAATTGAGTAGGTACCTATTTCTGGAATTTAAAATTCTAGTTACAAATTTATTTTTGAACTCACACTCTTGGAATTTCGTGAAAACAACCGAAAAGGGTTGAGAGGGTTTCCAAAATAAGCATTGACTGAAATTAAAGGTGTTTAAGTGCATTTTTGCCAATTTCAGGGCGTTTAAAGATGTTTTGGAGAAACTTAAAAAATCGCCGGGGGCTCCAGAATGGCTCGAAATGAGTAGGATACCTTGTTGATTAAAGAAATTATTCACATTGGTTTACTTTTCTCAAACAATTTGTTTCATGAAAAAGTTTCAAAATCACTCTTGAAACAGCTTTTTTAATTTTTTTAAATGTTCAAAAATTCACCAAAAATCCAAAAAAAATTATCTTCAATTCCTGAAATTTTGACTACGGGTGTCTGAGAGCATGCTCTTTTTATCCAGTTTGGTTTTGTTCAATTTTTGGAGTGTAAGTCAAAGAGCTATTGCTACAGAAATGAGAAGAGTAAACTTTGTCATGAAGCTCCAGATCAACTCCAAATGGCGGGGAATCTATTGGGGAGCATCAACTTTGGGAGGTACAAAAATTTTTGAGTGAATTTTTGCAAAAATTGGCAATATGATCATCATTGAACTTTGACCCAGGTCGAGCTGTTCAGCCTATCTGGGAAACTGTAGAAGAATTGCTAGCTGCGGCGCGATGAGTCATCAAGTTTTTTCTTCAGTCTTCCTCTGCTCCTACTGCCAGTTGGAGTGTATTCTTTGAGTTTTTGAGGGGGCCATTCGTTAGGCATTCTATCAACGTGTGTTCGCCATTTCTTTCTGTAATCTTTCACCCATCCAATGATTGGCTCTGCTCTTAGCTCCTTCAGGATGTCTTCATTCCTTTTCTTATTGTGTCTCATACCCTATTGACAAAAATTGTGTGTACAACATGCTGAAATGCATGCTTTTTTGCATATCACGCGTATGCTTGAGCGTGAATTTGGACTTTTTTAAAAAATCGCATGCTATTCAGCCAGTGAATAGCATTAGCATGCTTAAAAGTAAACCAAAAGTATGTACAAAAAGTGCCAAAATTTTCGCAGAAAAATTGCTCAAACTCACAGGCAAATACTATCTACTGATTAATCATGAATTTTAAGACATTCTAATAGATTAAATAGATAATTTTTTTAAAAAAATTTAAAAATTTCCGACGGGTGCGGGGATTGATCTCAGGTACCTGCAATGTGCGACTGCTTTACTCACTCGGCCACCTCGCAGCTTAATAGACTAGAGGTTATTTTTGCATAAATCAATTTTTGGACTTGAAAAAATTTTTACTCACTGGCGAATTTTAGAAAATACATGGTTGCTAGATTGCTTCTGTTTAGCATGCGAAAATGTATATTTTTAACGCGATAATGCACGCTTTTACACCAGTGTACAATCACGCACTGTTATGCATGCTTTTCAGCATAATTTTGTCAATAGGGTATATCCTGCCATGGCTTGCATGAATCTGATTTCCACTGTGGTTACTCTACTTTTTATATCCTTTCTCATCGTCCATGTATTGCTTCCATACAGTAGCATTGACCTTGCCAGCATATTGTAGATTCTTATTTGAGTTTTGGCTCTGACTTTTCATGGAGGGATGACTCGGTTTATCACCCCACTTACCCTCAGGAATTCGTTGATCTTAAGTTGTGAGTCGACCTCTCCTTCATAAGATAGTTTGCACCCGAGATATTTAAAGCTTTTGTGACTTGTTCCACTGGCAGTCCATTTACAACAATTTCTTTCCCCTCAATGACCATCACCTTTGTTTTTGACAACGAGATTCTCATTCTGTATATTTATCCAATACTTTCTGAAGGTTGTACCCTACTGACAAGAAATATGCAGTTAATCACGTAAATCTGAGACAGCATTTTTTGGTGCGTTTAAGCCCGGTGTAATCCTGTAAACGCAGTGTGGAGTTGTATTTATGAGAGACCCCCTGGAGTGTGAGATGGCACAAACGCAGTGCGGATGCAGTAAAAAAACGCGGCCTACTTCAACAAAACCAGTTTCAGGTAGAACATCGTGACAGTGGATTTGAAAAAACGTGGGCGTAATCGCTGAAATGTGAGACTAAAACGTGTATTTCTTTTCAATAGGGTATATACATCACTCTCTGCAAGTCATCTTCATTTTCAGTGAAGACCACCTGATCATCAGGGAATAGCAGGGTATTGACTTAGGTGTCATTGATGTCTAGTCCTATTGGCTTGGTTTTCAGCCATTCCTTAACCATGTTGTCAAAGTAGATGTTGAACAGGCTTCACAACATTGGGCATCCCTGTCTTACTCCTCTTCCTATCTTCTTCACTTCCGACATGTTTCCGGATCTTACTCTTATTACATACATTATCTGTGCATATTTCTTCAATTAAGTGTACTACTTGTTCATTCACTTCAATTTTCGCAAAAATTGGCAATTTTTCATTTTTTTAATGATGAAAATTTTTCAGGAAATTTATAGGCCTAAAGATTATATCAGTTAGCATTAGCAATGACATAAATAGATACTTATTCAGATAAATTTCATTAGAAGTGTAAAATAGGTAATCAGCAAAATTTGTAATTGTTTACCATTACTGAATATTAATAAAGAACTTGAGTTCTTCTAGTAAAATATTTTAGAGTGTTTAAAAAGTTCCATGTGATTATTTTAAAAAAGGAGCCTCCTAGAAAAAAACAATGACCAACTAACGCATGAAAATGTGATTTTAAAAACGTTTGTCATCTTCATTTTTGTCCTAAAATCGTCCACTCAGTCTCCAGAGAGCCTTTTGAAGTTTTGAACGTTTCATTTTCCAAATAGCCCTACAGTAAAACATGAAAATTCACATGATTTTGGCCAAAATCAATGAAAGTTGAGTTTAAAAAATAAGAAAATTGATTACGGATTTAAATTTTTTCCCCATAAAATGTAATTTTTCTGAATGAGTTGGCCTAATAACTTGGAATTAACATGTAGGTAAATGAAGAGAAATATTGATGATTTGGAAAATATTATCTGGATATAATAAATCGTTCAAAACTTTTTTAAACACTTTTTAACGCCTAAAATAAATTCAAGCGATAAATTTTGAGAATCTTCATGAGAAGTTGGACGTGAACAGTCAGATTTCGATACCTACCTATTTCAAACCAAAAGAAAGTGAATTTGAGTTGATCTCTCGATCATTCTGAAAATTGAGGATCTTCTTCAATGTTCTCCTAAAGAGTAATTATTGTTCATTTCCTGAGAGCTATTTTGCCCGGAAAATCGAAGTAATACTGACACAAATTGAGTTGCACATAATATGATGAATAAGGTCTTCAAGTATTCGAAAAAATTACCTAATGAAATTCATTGCTGCTGGCAATTTTCTACATCTTGTCTGCCTCCCTCCATCATCATTACAGAAATAATGATATTGATTTCCATTAGACTACCTATCTACTTTTGGAAAAATCATTCACAAAGTCATCATCAAAACAAGCATCTTAATTCTTATCGCGGAAAAAAATCAGAATTCGATAATTCATTAATTTTTCGATAAGTAGCTGTAAAGATGTTTCGAGTATCGTGACGCTGAAAAAATCTCGCTAACAAATAATCGTAATTTTTAATGCGACTTTTTTTTCACGCGTAACTGGAAAAAAATATATATAAAACGAGTCGAAAATAACCATTATAAAAGAAAAGATTAAAATTTAAAAAGCTAGGTTTTTTTTTCAAATTACAAAGGAGTACAATATGCTCTAAGGCGTGGGTTTCTTTTGCCTTTGGCTTAAAGTAGGTACATAGCTCGTTGTGTATTTATATGTATTCGACACAGCTGATCGAGAAACAGGTCACGTAATAGTGAAAAATTTCAATTGAACGTTTAGTCTTGCTCGCAGGTGGAGGAATTTAGCTGTTGAGAAATATTCATTTGTATTGGTACATCGAAGTTGAGATGGAAGAGCTAATGGCCTGTATGTGTATTTAACCATGCGGATTACACGATGAGGATGATGAGGTAGAAGAACTATACGAGAAGAGAGGAGCGACTTGAGAAGAGAGAAATCGAGGAGGAAACAGGACGAATTGTAAGTTGAAAAAAGTTTACGAACGTTGAAAGCGGATTTAGGGTACGTTTGGTAATGACAATACATCGGAAAATTGCAAAAGCAACTGAAGAATTATCGTCTAAATTCCATTAACGTTTTAATCCCCGGTGATATTTTAAAACATGGCATCGAATTTTAAACGTGAACTTGCGGTTAAAATGAAAAAGAAAATTTTCCATCGTCGTATAAAATGTGAACACCAGCCATCTCTTATGCCACAGAGGAAAAAACTTATAAATGAATTTTTGCCTCGGAAAATTGATTTTTTTTCTTTCCTCTCTCGAATCTCGATGTAATCGAAGGAGAAATTTAATCAATAGAAATTACTTTTTTATTGATAAGTATCTATCGAAATGGAAACGGAATGGTTTATAGAGGTAGAATAGTAAACTTGTCCTAGATTATGATTTGTTCTTCTCGACTTTAATTAATGTTTAAGTTGTGTACGGAAGACAGAAACATTGGCAAACTTAATCAAACTACAAGACGTTTCCTTCATGCTAATTCAGATTCGTTCAAAATGTAATTAATGAATTTTACCAACAATATCTATCCCTGAAGCGGCGCTACCTACTCCAAACACAGGGGGTGAAATTCCACGCCAGCGTGTCTACTGAACGGCGTAATGAAGCAGGGAAATACAATGTCGGCTAAGTGCCAATCACGTTTTTTACGGGAGAGCGTAAACGAGTTCGCATAACAGGTACATCTTATAGAAAGTGCTATCTCTCGGTGTTCCATAGTACAACTTGGAGTCCAAGTTGTACTATGGAACACCGAGAGATAGCGCTTTCTATAAGATGTACCTGTTATGCGAACTCGTTTACGCTCTCCCGTAAAAAACGTGATTGGCACTTAGCCGACATTGTATTTCCCTGCTTCATTAATTTTTGAAAAATGATATTCGATGGTGTTAATTTTTCGTTTGTTTATACAAATTCGCTAAGATAAGTCTACGTGTATACAACCGTCACGCTGCGAGATTAACTATAAGTAGGTATACCAGACGAGAGAAGCTTTTTGCATTTGTCATCTTATCGTACCCTTCTATTTATAACTAAGTGTATAACTTGGTACTGTTATTATACATAGAAAAGGTGACGCTTGTCTCGTCTCTTTGAAGTAGTTACCCTAGCTCCTATACCTAGATATAAAATTTTGCCATTCAACTTCGTGGACTGTACAGTACAACGTATCAAAAACTTTCTTCGGCTTTGTGCAAGACGATGTCTTTGAACCCTAAGGAGTAATGACTTATTAAAGTAGGTATTCGATTTATAGTCCAAAGAAAAGTTCAAACGAGATTGTGTTATTTTGTAGATTCGCGTGCTGTGATTATTATTATTCGTCGATGTTAACGAGTTGAAGTTGGGTCGGGTATTATTGCTCATTATAAGTTAAGAATATATTATAAGTATGATACCGGAATGAGAAAAATATTTTATGTGAAATTTCTCTCGGTGTTTTTCCATTTGTATGAGATGGTTGGGTGGTTTGCACAAGTGTCTCTGGGAATGGTGAAATTCTTCGAAAATATTTGTGGCGCGGGCGAGGTTGAAATTTGTAATGTTCATTGCATTAGGAAGGGCCATTTGAGAATGAAAGTTTTGAATTTTAAAAACCTTCTTTCATCCTTTGAAATTCCTGTTTACATTTCGGCAGATAAAAATTTTGAATACAAGCTACTGAGAAGCTGTTCTAATAAACCTTCATCGAAAATGTTATTCAGAGTTCTTATCTAATAAAAAAATGTATTAGCTGAAAAATGCTGACTACTTGAAGAAAAAAATTTTTAAATGAGAAACGTTTCCCTTTCAATGCTCCATAAGTTTTGTTTTCGTTTGAACAGGTTTTTCGAAATTTATGTTTTAGAGGAGTTACAATTATTGGTTTGAACAAATCAAAATATTTTCAGGAGAAGCCCTACCCCCCTTCTCCTACACTTCTAATTGCCATTTTTCGAACTTTTTTCCTGGTTACTGAATTCATGAATCTGATTTCCTGAATCGATATTTCCGGAATGATCATTCCTCAAAAATAACCCCCCACCCATGCAAAAAAAACGTAATTTCCTTTCCAAATAATAATTATAAGAATTTCTTGCAGTTTTACTCGTAGCAACAAAATGAAACTACGCAATTTTAACAAAAAACGATTCTTCAAACCTGTGATTTTGATAAGGTCAAGCGGGATTTTTTCGTAATTTTTTGGGACAAAAAGGAAAACTTTTTTGTCAAGACAAAACAGCTCTTTCAGACAATTTTTTCAAAAAACGAACTTTTATATATGTAGTAAATGACAAAAAATATGTCTTTTTCACAGTTTTTTTTATAAAAAAATAATATTTTTTGAAAATTTCAATCCAAAAAATGTTTTTTTTTGCGATTTGGCCAGAAAAGGTGAAATTTTTCGATAACTTTGTTTGAAATTTCAACAAAAAAGCAGATTATTTTTTTGTGACAAAATAAAGTTTTTTGGAAACTTTGGCCCAAAAAACTTTTTTCATGCAATCGTTTGAAAAAAAAACAATACCTAGGTATGTTTTGACGATTTTGACAGAACAAAGTTTTTACAATTTCTAGCAAAAAGTCGAATTCTTCACAACTTCACCAAAAAAGTATTTACCAAAGTTTTTTTTGCTCATTTTAATTTTTTCAACTGTTTTTTTTTTTAGCAAACTTGAGTTTAATAAAAAAAGCAAGACTTTTTGGAAGCTTTGAGCAAAAAAAGAGGTTTCTGCAATTTTGAAATTTTTGATAATTTAGCAAGATTTTTTAGAAATTTTGACCAAATAAGAAATTGAGATTTTTTATCTGCAGTTTGGGAGAAAAAAATTAACACCTTTTTAACGCCAATTCTTACAAGAAAAATCAAATTTTTTGATATTATGACAAAAAAAAAGTAAGTAAGCAGATTTTTTGTGACAAAAAAAAGACTTTCTGAAATTTTTTTGACAAATTTGGATTTTTCTTTGCCATTTTCATTTATAGAAGGATTTTTTGCAATTTTGACCAAAAAACTGAACTTTTTATTTCATTTTTGTGCATTTGGGATATTGAGTTTGGGAAAAGAAGATTCGGAAGAATAGTCATTCGGAAAAATGGCAATTCTGGGGTTTTTCTTTCGGGAAAACGTATTCGGAGGAACATCCGGAAAACCCATTTTTTTACAGAAGAACTAAGAAGCCTATACCCCTGAAAAGTTCTTCACCGTTGAATAAAAAAATCAAAGAATGAAACGGAAGGGCAAGAGAAGTGAGGAAGAGAACCAAAAGCTATCAGAAAACACCGTGGACTAAGCCCTTTGAACATCGTTCATGTTCACACTCACACCTCGATGTTTAACGATTTGGAATCCCGATTTACCTCCTTCAAAAATCACATTCCCCCTCCCCTCTCCTCGTTCCCTCCATTTTTCTAGGGCAATGTTCAGAATATCAGTCCAACTTCACTGTCTCTCGTTTCTTTTCTGCTCGAAAAGTACCATAAAATATTAAAATATTCATCCAGCTGCAGGTTTTACAGTTTCAATGTAATATCTAAGGATTACATTTTTTTTTTTTTTTTTTTTTAAAGAAAAATTAATTCACTCGTAATATTTCAAGTCGTCTATTTTTTTTTACGATTCACTTGCGTAACAAATTATACCAACAGAAGAACAAAAATACGTTAAAATCATCCCCTTGTATTAAAAACATTTCCATTTCTCTAATTACTTTCAAAAATTGTTTTTCCTTCCATAATTAAGTCCAAGCCTGAAAAATTCTCCAAAAAAGGGGTAAAAAAATCGCACCTTTTCGCGTATCTATATGTACGTAAGTACTAGAATAATTTGACGTTGACTAATACTATTCGTTTTATTTTACAGATTCATGCGGGTAACATGAAACCGCACCCTATCGGCCTATGTAAGTAAATTATTATTTATTACTGTTAATTTTCAATTTGAACTTGAGCAAATGCCAATGAGCAAGCTGCTTTATTAATTAATCTAACCCTAAGTACTTGGATGACTCGAGCTCCGGCGAATGTAAGAGAAAAAGAGAGATGCGAAACGAAATAAATCATTTTGATAAATGTACGCAACCTTCTACGCTACATATTCAAGCTTGAATCGAACAGAGAAAGAGAGAAAATGTGAGTAGAGAAAAAAAAAGAAGTATAAATTCCAAACTCGGTTATCTTCTTGACATAAGGGGGAAAAAAGCAGTACGAAAATTTCAAATAGTATAAAAGTTCTATATTTTAAATACTTGGCCAGTAAATTTAACTTTTAACTTTTTAATTTTTTTTTCTACCCCGTTACCAGTTCAATAAAACCATTTCAGCGAAAAAGGTAAAAGGCGCACCGTGCACCGTGACGCAAAACCCAGCAACCGTTTCAGCTTGAAATTCATATAGAAATCTCGATATATTGAAATTTTCTGCGATTTGAGTGGCCCGTAAAATACCCAAACATAAATATTATTTAAGACCATAATAACACGTATAATTTTATTTGCCTCGCATAAGTTACTCCCTCATATAGCTTATACGTTATAATGGTGGCAAAAAAATATAAAAAAAGGAGTACCCCTGGCGCGAATATATACGTTCGAAGTCGATGATACTAAAAATCGATAGATACTTGGGAAATGATATATGTATTTTCACGTTTTCTATATCTTGGCGCGAATAAATCTCGCTGAGAAGTCGGCATATGTCGTATTTTATTCTATAAAAAGACAAAGCAGCACCCCCGTCCAACCTTACCAAATGTAACTCGAATAACGTAAAAATTTTTACGATAATAATAAAGATCAAAATTCGCCCAAGAATACAGACAGCAATTTTGCACCCATTAAATGTCACATGAGGAGCAATAAGAGGGGTAAAAAGGTAAACTGATATACCAACCGAGCCAACAAATAAAAATTCGTCTATAAAAAAAAACAAAAAAAAAAACAGAGTACGACTATAATACTTATTCCAGATCAGATTTCTACCATGAAATGAATTTTCCATCTAAATGATTTATTAACCTTATAGTCGAGTTTTCTAGAAAAGCCACCACGTGTTAAGGCCGTGATTATACCTTGGTCTATATATCATATTTTTTCTTCTCTTGCCTATACCCCTTTACTCTGTTCATAATTTAGTTCCGAAATTTGGCTCGTTTTGTTAAAAATATTCCTATATCTTATAAATTTTGCAGCTTTTTTCGATACCTACCTATACTAAAACTACCTACAATAAATCATACCGTACGCGGAAATGCACTCGGTACAATTTTTCAAACTTTCTTCTGTTTCTTTTTATTTTTTTTTCTCTTTTTTTTGGAGGAAAAATAAAAAAAACACACACGATAATCGTTTTGTTCGAGGTAGATACACGAGTTGAATTTTTATTAAAATATTTTGAGATTATGGCAGTGGTTTTCAGACATTTTTATGAAAATAGAGCCCCGGAAGACTTGCTACTTTACCTCCACCTCCACCTCCAATCCAAACTGCATTTGTGTATGAGTTTCGCCGAATTATGCTCCCTCTTCTGGTTCTAAAAAACAGACTACAAGCCTTCAATACGTCTTTTACACCTTTAGAGAAGTATCCATTGAGACGTAAACTTCTTTAATTAAATTTAGTTGCCTTAAATTTTTTAGAAATGTGTTTTTAGGACCTTTTTTTTTATTCAATCTGAATTTCAAACCTTGAAAATATAGTAACCCAGATTCAAAAATTGGAAAGTCATTTCATTTTTTATCAATTTTTTTAACCTTTTTTGAGAGTGTTATGTACTTTTTGAAATGTCTATTGACGGATATGTGCCTGCCTATATCTTCTACTCGTATGCTTTTTTTCAATCCTTCAAACTAATTTCTAGAGGCAACCAATTTTTCCCCATTTTAAAAGGAAGTTATAAAATTGAACTCTTCATATTTTTCCATTTGCTGTGCAAAATTTTGAGATGGTGGTCAATATTTGGAAAAATTTTAAAGAATACTCATCTGAATAATTGAAAATCAGTATCAAATTTGTCAATTTTGCTGTTGAAGAGGGGGGGTACGAAAAAATATCACAAAGGCCATGGTGGGGTAAAATTAACAAATCTTCACTGATAGGGGCGTGATCTAATAACATGGAATTTGCGAACTTTTCATCTAGCAGAAGAGTGAGCCTCTGAGTTCAACTTTTGTATTCATCAGAGTCAAAACTTTTTTGTGCTTTTCCCAATAAAAAATCAGCTCAAAGTCTATTACACTCATCTAAAATTTTAACGTTTTTCTTGGTAAAAAAAAATCGAAGGTGAAGGTCGAATCATGTTTACCATCACGACTTCAGATCATTAAAATTTTCCCAACATTTTGGAATTTTTGATTTTTTGAAAAGTGCAATTTCTGCAGCTACTTCGCTCAAACAATTAATAACGGTGATTAAGAGCTTTCAGAATCTTCTTGAAAAAGAGTAAATTTTGACTTTGAATTTTTTAAAGAGTTTTACTTGTTTTGCGAGGAAAATTCCAAACAAAAACGTCTATATATTGGTAAAATATTTCAAAAATATTCATTTTTTAGGTGTCTGCTTTTTATCTATAATGGCGGCGACATTTTTTCAATGTTTCACTCTTAAAATTGTAGCATGTAAAATGGTATTTCTCGTCAATTGTCAATTGGTTGACAAATTGAGGGGGAGGGGGAATTTTTCACATGTTCACACATTGGTAAAAAATCTCAAAAATGCAAAAATTTTCATTTTTTAGGTTAATTTCTGATGGTATTTTTGCAATATGTAAATGTAAAACTTGTAATTTTTTTCTCAAAAATGAAAAAAATGCCAGTCCAATTTTTTGATAATGTTGTTCTACATAAAATGGACTAAAACTGTGAATTTTTTCATAATTTTTACTCGTGAAGATCATGGTTATATTTAAATTGTAAGTTTTTGAATCGATTTTTTAGGTTTTTGAAAAAGGCAACACTGATTTTGACATTCGTCAATTATCCTCTCAAAGTACTACAATTTGAAAAAAAGTTCAAAATTCTATACCACGTATAACCGGAGCAATTTTCAATTGAAATTTTCCATTTTCGGCCATTTTAAAAAACTTTGAAACCCCACAGCTCCGCAAAAAAAAAATCGAAAAAATGTCCGGTTTCCGTCATTCGCCATCGTTTGATGACCTCTACACATGATCTGATTTTGAGAAAAATCGAAGACCCCTCGTGCAAAAATCCGTCGATTTGGCATGGAATGACTCCTCCCCCCCCCCCCCGTTTTAAGCTGAATTCTTCTGCTTCTTCAGCACGATTGCTCAATTTTTCCCTTTCCATTGAATTTTCAAAAATCAGAAAAATCTATTTGCTCGTAAATGTTTGAGAGTTTTCATTTCAAAAATGCAGAAAAATAATGCGTATTAAAATGAAAACTTGGAAAAAATGTTGGGAAAGCATGAAATACTTGACATTAAGTATTTAACAAAAAAAAAAAAATGAATTTTGAAAGAAAAATAAATGAAGTCAAAATAAAAAAATTTTAAAATGAGAAACTTTTGCCAAATACCTAAAAAAATAAAAAGCCCTAGAAAAAAAACTAATGACCTTGTAATCGATTGGAAATTTAATTTTCTACAACTTTGATTGCTATGATTTTTGTTGTGTGCTCCTAGCCTCCAAAGTGTTTCAAAGTTTGCAGCGTTTCATTTATCCGTCACACTTTCTTTCGTAGGTACTTACTCGTAAATTATTAATTTTTAAAAAATGTGTTTCAAGTTTCTAGATTTTTTTATGACATGGCGTAGGCCTATTAATCAAATCGACAAAAAAAAGTTGTACTCTGTAGAAGGCAATGAACCAAAATTCACACTTGTTTATCCACGCCATCGGTAATTTTTCCTACCGGAGCGTTAACATCATAAGTACATACAGTAGCATCAGGTGAATTCATTAAAAAACCATCAAGTCTGCCCGCCTTCTAATCCCACGTCTTCCATTAATCACTATAGTGGCAACATTTCCATAGAGTACAACACTAATGTAGTACTTATAGGCTTACGTCCACCTATAGCACCTACCAGTTGCAACCGAATAAATTTTTTCGGCAAAGCTCTATAAAAACCATACGCGATGCTCGTTGCAGATTGATAAATCCGCAACCGCAGCCGTGGTAAGTTTCAAGGTTATTAAATGGAACCGTGGAAAGACTCTCACAGACGTACAAGTTTATTACCAGCCCCTTCCGACCCCTTCGGCCCAACGTACAACATCTGAACATCTCCGCAGATCTTGTTTAAACAACGTGTATAACAATGCGTTAATTACCTTTATATTTAAACTAATTTAACTAGGTCTTAAAAAAATTATTAACAATGGTGTTTTTTCTATCTCTGTTTCTCTCTTTTTCTGTTTCAGATTTATTATGCGTGTTATTGGCCGGCTATGCGTCAGTAAGTATATTCGAATTTTGTAATTTGTTCGAAAATTTATAAAACTACTTACCTAATGGAAATAAGGAAGTTGAAATACGAGATGATTGACATTTAAGATGAGAAGGAATATAAATAATTATATCGTCTCGACTTGCTGATACGAAGTTTAGATAACTAGATATTGGTCGAGAAGAGAGTCTCGAACGAGTGAGTGGTGTCTGGTGTAAAATGGGTTGTAGAGTTTATGGTTATACTATACGTATACACGTTAATTTAGGACCTATATAGCTAACGTAATGAGAAGTTATAGCCTTATAGCGTTGAATCATCGAACATTGTCGGTTGAATATACTCGCCTATAAGGTGAAATGATAACGACTTTTCTTATTAATTAATTTATTTTAACGAGCATTACGCGAACAACGTTTGCCCCGAGTGGAATTCTCATCTTAGAAAAGGCTCCCTGTATCTAACCTTTCTATACATGACATAGAATACATACTTCAGCATATGAAGATATGTTTTATACGACTATATATTATGTTCTTTTACATACGTACAACCGAACACTCTTCCTTTCCTTTTAGAGTTGCAATTTCATGAGATTCGTGTATACAATAATAATCCTCTTCGAGCAATTAAAATAGATTATTTAACAAGCGTCGAATCGTCGATATAGTACCTATAGAAGATAGATACTTACATAGGTACACACGTCGATTACGGGAAGTTTCCATTCAAAGATTAGATAATGATAAAAAATTAGGTAAATAAAATTTTACTATTTTCCTTTCCTCTGTTTCTCGAGCAATCAAACCAGAACCCAATATGATCTTCGCAGAAAATGCCTACGTAATTACGTTGGTGTTATTTAATTTACTGAGCACGTATCTATAATAGGAACATATCGTACACGATTATGAAGTGTTAATGTATTTTTTCAGTCAGCGAACTCTTAAAACAGGGAATCTGTCCAGCCAGAGGGATACACAACGTAATGCACTATACCTAGTTCATAAACGTTGGGCATAAACTAGTCAAAATACCATAAGTTTAGGTACCTTGTAAAAAAAAAAAAAAAAAAAAAAAAAAAAAGAGGAAAGTCAGATCTACATTATTATTAAATTCGATGGCGTTGAAACCGGAAATTGAATAAGTTGTTAAAACCACAAATTTCACACGAAAGGCACCATAAAAATCTTTTAACACATTTTTGGAGGCGCCAAGCAAAAAAAAGAGTTGGCCATTACGTACCTACCAATAATTCACACTGTATAGGTATCTGGTGTGTGTACCTTCAATTAGTAAAAAATATTTTCGTGGTGCTGTAAAAAAAATGAAACATTTTCCCAACAAGAATAAAATTTTCAACGAAAAAATCCAAATTTTGTCAAAATATAATCAATCCAAAATCAAAATCAAAATACGCCTTTATTCTGAGTTAGTTGTGTACAAAGCAATAAGATACAAAAATACAAAAATAAAGTACATAGCAAAAAAAATGATAAAAGAAATAAAAATGCACACACACCTTTCCTCTTTTAATCTAGCAACGTGACCCGCCCAATTCCACAAGTTTCTCCTAACTGTGGACGCGATTTTTAAATTATTTTTAAACATATTTTTAATTTTTGAAAGCGTAACCTTATCCCGTAATTTAATCCCTAACATGGATCATCTCCATTGAATTTTGAGTAATCTCTAATTTTTTCTCTAATTTCTTTGTCAGTGACCAGGTTTGGGAGCCATAGGTAATTGTGGGGAGGACACAGCTATTAAAAATTTCAGATTTATGTTTGTTTTTGTATGGATTTTTGAAAATTGATTTTAAAGACCAGAATTTCTTCCATCCTAAGGTGATTCTTCGGTGTACTTCTTTTTCAGATCTGTTTTCAAAAGAAATTAACTGTCCTAAATATGTAATATCTTCAGAAATTTCCATAACATTTTCCCCTATTTTAGTTGAATTGCCGTAGCCCTTCCCATTAATAAGAATTTTTGATTTATTATAATTTAGTTCAAGTCCCGATTTGGTTCCAATTTTTTGTACATCCGTAATCATTTTTTCCAGGTCTTCCCATTTATCTGCAACTAGTACAGCGTCATCTGCAAATCTATAAGGTTGTTTAATTTTTCACCCAGAATTTCTATTCCCAATTTTGTCCAGTCCACCACCCTAAACATTTGTTCCGAAACTCCATTGAAAAGAAATCCATTGATGCAAAAATATCAAAAAATAGAATTGAAACATTTTTTTTCAATTCCGCATCTTATAATAAATATGTATCTGAATTTGGAAAAAAAATTTAGATGCTCATCTGAAACCAAAAAAAAAATAATTAATAAAATATGGTTGGTAAAACAAAGTAATTTTTTCATAATGAAGATGTCCCAACGAAAGTTTTGAAAAATACTGTTAATATTTTATTAGAATATCAAAAAATTATAGTATTAGTTCAAGTACTTACCTAGGTACAATTTTGTGTCTTCTAATTTTTTATTTTATTATTTTTTTTGTAGATTGCTTGGCTTTTTCTGAAAATTGAACTTTTGCGATGAAAAATTGAAAAAAAAAATTGGTCCCCAACCGTCATTATTATACTTAGAAAAAAATCTATTCTAAATTTTTTCAAAATTGGCTTAGATAAACATCTTAGATTCTTTCCTCTTTTTTAAATTTCCAATGTTTCTACTTATTTAATTACAAAATCAATTTTTGGGAAAATGTTTTTGCCAAAAAAAAAATCAGGGAAAACAAAGTTTTGAATCATAACATTTCTTCATCGATATAGTGTGATTATGCAAGTACTTTTTTTCAAATCTTTCGAGTTGTTATAGTTTTTCAATAGATACCAATTGATTCTTTTTTCAATTTGATTACTTTTTATTTCTAGGTATGTACTACGTAAATTATATGAACTGATAATAAACTATTCCTCAAATCTTGCTCACTATAAAATTTGAAAATTGTTACTTGTTAGTAAAATTCGATTCCATCAGCTTGTGAAAAATTACAGACATACCCAGTTTAGAATACCTAAGTAGGTTCTACTTGGTTTCAGCATGAAAATTATTTGCGACACATCAGAAGAGCTCTTTTGCAAAATTGTCAAAATTCAGAAACGAAAATACCACAGCCACATCTTCATCTCGGCTATACGATCGAAAAGGAACGAGGCTAAAAAAAACAACACTTGTACGCAAAACAAATTAGTATTACTCGTACAAAGTATGTACTATCAACGCATACAATTTTCAAATTACGACTTAATTTTTCCTCTAATTTTCTTCGCAATTACTTAACAATGCCTTTTCCAATTGCTGAGTAAACTTTGAACTCGCGTTCTTCTCGAAACTGCTAAACAAATAGTTGAAAAGTTGATTGTTGAAAAAATTTCGTCAAGTTGAATTATTAAAGGCGTGTTCACTCAGCATGTTGACTTTCTTTATACGCGTAAAAATGACGCATACGTTTATTCCTTCTTTTAAAAGAATTTTATACGCGGAATTGAAATTTTCCATTTCAAAGCTCGCTCAATTTATGGGTACCTATCTCATAGAAAAATATCGACTTGCTGTTTTGCTGCATCATCCTGTTCTTATTTTTCAAGTTGATGAGGGATCACACACAATTATGTACATATAGCCACAACAAATCAAAAAAATAAAATTATTCACTACTTCGTAGACGAGCAATAGATGTACCTATTAAGTATGAATCTATAGGGGTAATTTAGACAACGCAAATATCTAAGTTGGTATAGTAACTCGTTTCCACACATAGAAAATAATTTTCCATAAAATTTACATCAAGTGAAAACCTCCATTCTATGTATATAAGGGTAGAAAAATTTTCTACGCTATAGATAGGTACCTTACCTATACCTTCGTAGACGCAGACGTAGACATAGTAGGTAGGTACCTTTCTACTTACCCTGGTTGTTACATCTATTAGTCACGTAGTATGTTTATATAGTAAACAAAATCAGCAGTGCAACGAAAGGAAAGCGAAGAGAAACCCCAGAGCAGGCAATTTCGATGGTATCATAAGGCATCGCGTTACTTCACTGGTACACCCAACCCACCGTACAAAACTATATATGTATAGAGTCTTAAATGCGAAGCGTCAAAAATGAAATACAATACTCTTGTGTATTCTATCATCGTCTTGGTAAACTTTAACAAGATGAATTATATTTTTAACGTTTTGTTACCATTCGCACTATAAAATTTTGAAACGTTAAAAATATTTTTGATAAAAATAGAGAATTACGTTTTTGCTGATATTGACAAACATTTTCCCACTCATTACAACCCCTTTAAGAGAATTACCAAGTTCAAAATTGGAATTACTTTAAAAATGTTAAGAAAAATATCGAGTGAGCATCACTTTTTTTTTCAAAAATATCAATGTTGTAGTAGGGAAGGAAAATGAAAAAAAAATACCTATTCTATAATAAAGTCCAGTTTGAATATTCACGCGAAAAATTTATTGCATATTTAATCCGCCTTAAATTTCAATTATAAATTGCGGCGTAAGAGATAGGCAACTTTGTGAGCGGTTGTTCATTTGACGTTGAATAATTTGCATACACGATTCGCCGAAAATACTAGCATTCGTGTAAGCCAGTGTTCGATTATGGCTGTTTTTGACGTATAAATTCACACTACATCTTGTTGTTGTTGTTGTGGATTTGAAAAATCAATGGAACGTATAACTCGGAAATGATATTGTTAATAATCCGAACGAAGCTATTCTCTAGGGGGTAATAACGCGAATATGAGACTATAAGCGATGATAATATTCAACATTATAATTTCCCGTTTAAAATAAATATACCGAATGTTCTAAGTACCTAGCTAGAATGTTAATTGTTGAAATCTCACATTTTGAATTCCTATCTATTTATTTACCATACAAATACAAACATTGAGTACCTACTCTCCTTCTTTGCAAACATATCATTTTATTTGTACTGCAAAATGTTGACTCGCAATTGTAATTTCCTGCGCATGAAAATCGTGTACTAAACTTAGGTTACTTTTTACAGGCACAGAACGGATACCAATATAACCGACCAAACGGGCAATCAACTTTGAAACCGTCGAATGGAAATGGCAATGGCAATGGAAACGGAAACGGAAACGGTCGAAATAGCGCTCAGAAGAACGGTTTCTCGGGTCAGAAGAACGGTGCTCAAACCAACGGTTACCAAAATGGTCAAAATGGCCAAAGTTACCAAAATAGTCAATCACCATCAAATGGTTACCAATATAGCAAACCTTCGGTGAACTTCCCACCTCCAACTGCTAGTCCAAATGGTGCTCCAGTTACCACACCAAGTGCCGGATACTCATCTCCGGCCAGTTTTCCTCAACCATTCAGACCAAATGGTGGATCCACACCAGGAGGATTCCCTCAACCATATTCTACTCAGTCACCTACCAGTTTTGGATCCACTGAATCTACCAATGGGTTCCAAACATCGACTGCTCAAAAACAAACCAATGGTTTTGGTGCACCCCAACGCACCAATGGTTATACCCCTAGACCTCAGTCATTCAGCAGTTTTCCAACCGCTTCTACAAATGCAGGTTATGGATCTAGTCAAGTAACTGGTGGTTTTAGTGTAGAACCAAGTAGTACTCCTGCTCCAGGTTTTGAACCATCTGGATACAGTGGCCCAAACCAAGGTAATAGATTTGGTAATACCGGATATGGTGGTGCTCCAACACCAGATCAATCCAGTTTCAATGCCGGAAGCACTGGACCATCTGGCCCAACTGGTTACTACTCACAGCCAACACAAAGGCCAGGAGGATTCCCAACTGCTGGAAGTCCGGCTCCTTCAGGACCTAGCAATTTCCAAGGTCCAGGTAGCACTCCATCTTCTGGGCCTACTTCTTACACTCCTGGAAGTCCCGCATCTCTCGGACCAAGCAGTTTTACCACAGGAACTGCTGGATCTCAAAGACCGAGCTCATTCACCACTGGAAATGCTGGAAGTTTGGGACCAAGTAGTTTCAATGCTGGAGGTGGTGCTTCTCAAGGGCCAAGCAGTTTCAATGCTGGAAATGCTGGAGGACTAGGACCTAGTAGTTTCAATGCAGGAAATGCTGGAGGATTAGGACCGAGTAGTTTCTCTGCTGGCGGCGGTGGTCTCCAAGGACCTAGTTCGTTTACTTCTGGAGCTCCTGGATCTCAAGGTCCAAGCTCTTTTAATGCCGGAAGTACTGGTCCTCAAGGTCCTGGTGGTTTTGTTCCTAGCAAGCAGACTGCAGCTCCGGATGATGGCAGTTATGATAATGGCGACTATTCGGCTATTCCAGGATCTCCTAATACTGATTACCCTGTTTTCGCTGAAATACCAAAGACTTCATTTAGTTGTAACGCTCAACAATTCCCAGGTTATTACGCGGATGTTGAAGCTCGTTGCCAAGTATTCCACATTTGTGCAAATGGATTGAAATACGATTTCTTATGCCCTAATGGAACTATTTTCAGTCAACAACATTTTGTTTGCGTTTGGTGGAATCAATTCGAATGCAGTACTGCTGAAAGCTTCTATAATTTGAATGAAAAATTATATCAAGCTGGACCAGCAGCTCAACAAGGACCAACTGCCAACTTTGGAGGCTTATCTGGTCCCCAAGGACCTTCAGCCAATTTCGCTGGAGCAACTGGCCCTCAAGGACCAACAGCTAACTTTGGTGGTCTGAGTGGCCCTCAAGGACCAACTGCCAATTATGCCGGTGCTCAAGGTCCTCAAGGACCAACGGCTAACTTTGGTGGTCTGACTGGTCCTCAAGGACCAACTGCCAACTTCGGAGGTGCTCAAGGCCCACAAGGACCAACTGCCAATTATGGTGGTGCCCAAGGGCCACAAGGACCAACTGCAAACTTTGGCGGTGCCCAAGGCCCACAAGGACCAACAGCCAACTTCGGTGGTGCTCAAGGCCCACAAGGACCAACTGCCAACTTTGGCGGTGCTCAAGGCCCACAAGGCCCATCTGCCAACAACTATGGTGGTTTCCCTGGATCCCAAGGACCATCAAGTAACTTCGGTGGCCCAATAGGCCCGCAAGGACCAACTACAAGCTATGGCACTCCTACTGGCTCCCAAGGTCCAGCTGGTGGTTATGGCAGTCCAGCAGGTTTTCAAGGCCCAACATCCAATTTCCCAGGTTCATTAGCTACACCCAAAACTCAAAACAATTTCGGCGCACCAACTGGCCCATCTGGACCGACTGAAACCGATCAAGCATTAAATTTCCCTAAATACGGAGCTCCTACGAGTCAACAACTCGATTACGGAACTGGAACCACTCTGGCACCAGAAGACAACTTGGATATTCGTTTCCAACCAGTTCAACCTAAAGCTCCATCATCACCATCGCGACCTGCTGGTGGTTATAGTCAAGGTGGATTCCAGACTGCCGGACCTGGAGGATTTTCCAGTTCACCTTCAGATAGTTTTTCTCCAGTAACTGCCACTGAACAATCAGTTACTGAAATCAATCCATTTAATATTTATAGTGGACCTGATAATACTTTCTCCAATCTCGAGACTGAATCACCCACCAGTCAAAGTTTCCCATCGCAAGGTGGCATACCACAACCCAATAGAGAATATTTACCGCCTGCTTATGGCAAAAAAAGATGATCCAAATAATTTATTAGTGTTTATGTGAATTTGTAAATAATTTTATTTATGTTTTTTTCTTTTTTTCTTCTTCTTCTTTGTTTTCCCCTTCTTCTAGACAAAACGCCAGTAAAATTAATTTTATACGAACCTTTATAGAATATTTGTACTATTTGGTAGAAAAATTTCAATAAATTTTTTTCTAAAACTTTGACTTTATGCTCATTTTTGATAATACCATTTCTCTATGCGTTAACTTGAAAATAGAATTGACTGATTTTTTGACAAACGCTTCTTGAAGAATTTTTTCAAACAACCAACGAAAAAAATCAAGGCCACACTAGTTTGTAGGTATTATCTCTTTTGCATGAATAAAATAAACCACATACATTTAGTTGAAAATTTTTGGTTCTTTTTGTTACAAAAACATTGCGAGTATCTAAAGTACACTTTGATGAAGGTAAAAGATTATTAATTAAATAGGATGAAATGATTTCAAACTCAACTACACCAGCTTGCTTTGAATGAACAAAAATTCATCTGCATTTCGTTTGGATCGTCTAATGTGTTTCTTTGATTAAATTCCCGTTAGCAATTTGAACGAAACTCAAAGCGCTTTTTCGTCATTAAGCACATTGAAAGAAATTTTCTTTCACACAGAAAATTAGCGTCGTACGTTAATTCTTCCCACGTTAATTTAAGGCGGAAAAAATTCCTGAAATTCTATCCATTTAATGCGCTTTATACCGCATATTTCGCTATAATATACCCTGCGGAATATCCAATCGATATAAAACTGCCTATGATATGGAGTCCAAAACGGGTAGAGGAGTCTTTTGAAAATTATACACAATTAAGAAGGGGTTGAGAAAATCGATTCGAGTTATTTTATAATCACTTAAGAACGATATACGTAGATCAATTAATAAAACGCTATTTATAAAAGTACCTACCTGCCTACTTTGTTAATTTGCAAGTATAATTCCATTAACGTAGGTACCTACGTACATTTTATTTGAAAATAACATGTCGAAAAAATATCGCTGGTATTTTGCGCCTTAAATGTCAAGTATTCCTTTCACTCTTCGAGCTTGAGTTTAGAACGCCCTATAAAAATGCTAAAACCTCGATTAATAATTTTCATTTCCAATATTTCACCTTTGTTGCGCGGCCCATTAATTCTCACACGGTGGCCTATAAGAAAGGAGGCAAGGGAGGGTAGGATAACGCAGCAGAGTAACGATAATTCATTAAGATTAATATATCTTGACGCCTTCCATAATTCATATACGCTACTCGCGCACATTAATGTACCAGGTAACATAACACACCGCATGAATGAAGTAATATTTCAAGGAACAAAATCCACATCCAATAATTATTTTACACCGAGTAGGTGTAATTCAGCTCCCAGCTCGTAAAGTACTCTTGAGAAGATTTTTTTTCGCTAATTGTTGTTTTTCGAATGAGCAAGTATAATCAAATATATCCAGGCGTACAGGAAAATCAAAAATACACGCGAGAGAAACAAATCTCAAGATTTTCTCAACTTTACAAACCAAATCTAACATATACAGAATTTTGCAACACGTTAAACCGTTAACGTAGGTAATTACAGAGAGCTCGCAAAATTTGCAAATTAAGAGGGTGCCTAACTTTGTAGCTAAGAAAAGTTTTCAACTCTATACGCGACGTGTTTTATTGGAAAAGTATAAAACTACACCAACAAGAGGTACTGTAGATACATTTGTGTGACATCAAAAGATATACCAGTACAGTACATACGAATGCTCGCATACGGGTTTGGGAAAAGATGCCAACTAGACAGTCGACACTGGAGTTTAAATGTTTTTCAACATCGAATGAAAAATTACACTGAAAGGCCCCGAAGTGTTGTGTTATCTTTTTCAAGGGGAACGTCGTGGAAAATGCAATGCATGCGCTCATCAGGCTCATTTTGCAGGTAGATAGGTATTTATTTTTAAAATTGAAACTCAATAGGTATACCATTTGAAGAGTAGGTACACGGAGAGAACCAGATAAGTCATATTTCTAACATTCGTGTTAGGTAATGCCCCAATTTTGTAAAAAATTTGAACTGTATAAAAGTAATGACTGCAGGACATTTATCACAAAATCCCACAAACACAACTCGAGGCATAAATAGAAAAAAAAATCAAGAGATACGCAAGTTACGAGTTGAAAAGTCACTCTTATCGTGAAAAAAATTATGCAAAAAATCGAAAAATTATGTGTAGTGTTTTGCAACAACTTGAATTCGATTAAAATCGATTATCAAGATGACATTATGGTAATGAAAACTTCTCTCATTCTAAATAATTATTACCTAATGTTGAAATTTTCTTCCTTTGCCTCAGATTTGGTGTCGGATCATTAAAGTCGGGGAGCCCGCTTAAGGATCGATTGCCCTCCCTCACCGTCGATCCTCCGGAACAACTTTTTTCTTTAAGGGGAAGACCTAAGGAACATTTCTAGCCCTTCTCCCCCCCCCAAAAAAAGTGGGCCTTCTTACAAAATGGCGGCCATTTTAATTGACAGTTCAGCTGAAATCGCAGATTTTGCGTTCCAACATAGGACTTGCACGAAATTTGTTAAAATGTGCAAAGGTACATAGATCGAAAGATCAAACAAAAATTTATCACCTGTCAAAATATTAATTGCTTAAGTGCCTTTTTCGGTTTTTGGTGAATTTTTGCAAATCAAATTTAGGCCAAAAATAAATCAAAATTTTACCAAATTGACCAAAGAAGCTGAAATCAGGGATACACACTATTTTCGATATGCCAAATTGATTGGAAACTGTTTCAAACCGTTTTGAGCAGCTCTGAAGCCTCCAGCAGATTTTTGAAACTCGAAATTTCCCAAAATTTCATCAATGGAGATGGAAAGCCAAAATTTATTCTGCAAACTAATTTCAATACGCTACGAAATCGACTGCAGGTAGATTTCAAGTCGTTTTGGAGCCTCCAGCGACTTTTTGAAAATTACTGGAGCTTCTAGTTCTAGTAGATTTTTGAAACTTGAAATGTGCCATAATTTCATCAAATGGAGATGGAAAGCCAAAAATTCTGCAAACTAATTTCAACACGCTACGAAGTCGACTGCTGGTGGGTTTAAAGTCGTTTTGGATCCTCCGGTGACTTTTTGAAAGGTTGTATGGCGTTTTTTGGAAAATTGAAATTTCCAAAAAGTACTTAGCTGGAAGCTTCAAAATATTTTGAAACCACCATGCAGTCGACTTCATATCGTATTGAAATTAAGTTGCGAAGTAAATTTCAGCTTGCCAACTCCATTGATAAAATGTTGTGGGAACTTCAAGTTTCAAAAATCTGTTAGAGACTCTAGTAATTTTCAAAAAGTCGCTGGAGGCTCCAGAACAACTTGAAATCCACCGGCAGTCGACTTTGTAACGTATTGAAATTAGTTCGCAAAATGAATTTCGGTTTTCCATCTCCATTTGATAAAATTTTGGAAAATTTTGAGTTTCAAAAATCTGCTGGAGGCTCCAGAACTGCTCAAAACGGTTTGAAACCATTTCAAATCGATTTGGTATGTCGAAAATAGTGTGTATCCCTAATATCTGCTTTCTTGGTCAATTCGGTAAAATTTTGATTTTTTCCCTCATTTTTGGCCTAAATTTGATTTTCAAAAAATTCACCAAAAATCGAAAAAGGCACTTTAGCACTTGAAATTTTGACAGGTGATGATTTTTGCCTGATCTTTCGATCTACCTTTGTACGGTTTAAAAAAATTTGTGCATGTCCTATGTTAGAACGCAAAATCTGCGAATTTGGCTGACCTGTCAATCAAAATGGCCGCCATTTTGTAAGTGGCGCCACTTTTTTTCAAGGACATAGGGCTAGAAATATTTCTTAGGACTCCCCCTTTAAGAAAAAAGTTTTCCTGGAGGATCTGGAGGATCGATGGGTGGGGGTGCAATAGATTCTTATACGGGCTCCCCGACTACTCCTCTCCCCTCCTTTATTTTTTAAAGGCTATTTTTACTACAAAAAATATGTAGCATTTTTTCAAAATCTAAGTGGACTAATTACATACATTTTCCCACTCTTCAGTGTGAATTTAATTCGACCCCGAACTCATTTCTGAAAATTTTCGACTTATCTGATTCTTTCTGCGTACTCGTCATTTAATCGGGTAAAATAAGTCACAATGAATAGATCCCTCTGCCATACACTGAACACTTTATGCAAAATGTTATCTACTTTGGCAGAATTTCTTCAATTTTTTCATTCGTTTCAGTTTGTATTTCACAATTACGTATTCGGATCAACGTGGCAAAAGTTGAGGAATATTTTTTTTAGCGAGTTCATTTCCACGCTATTTTCTATGCGCGCGTCGTAAAACATTGAAAATCTAATTCTCGCGCCGCATCAGTCAAGGTTAAAATGAACAATTGAAGAAGAGAAAGAGTATGAAAAAAAAAATGGAAGGCTAAAAGCGCGATCATCAATCATGTAGAGCTACGAGTGTGCTTTCGCTAAGACGACTCGTACTTGATGAGATATGGCGTTCGCCTTTTAAAACTCATTACGTTTGAGTAGGATTTTAAGTTATTAAAAAATCAACAGCGAGATTAAAATTGAGGAACAGATGATAAGGCATTGAGGCGGTGTAGAGAGGTGTTCAGGGCACCCAGGCCAGGCTCAGATCAAGAGCGAGAGCACAAATGAGAACGTCAGCGTACTCGTATTTATTGGTACGTAAAATTCGAGTATTGTTTTCATTAAGATTTCACCGACGACGACGACGATGACTATATTATAGCGAACAGGAGGTGAAATTTTGATTAAAGTTTAAAATATATGCAGGATCGAACACGTTGGTGGTTAAAATTTGAGGTGACGCAGTTAGATAGCGGTTAGAATTGCGAGCTGTTTTCGTACGAGTATGGTGTATATGGAGTAAGTATGTCGTCTGGTAACGAGGCATAAGGCTTTCGTTCAAGGTATAGCAGAGCAGCTCGGCGAAAACGACTACATACGACCGACGAATGTCTATAAATTAGCAAATAATGTTATCACATAGGACGGAAAATCCGACAGGATTATAGCACATACAATGTAACGGCGGCCGCACCGCAAACCGGATAATTTTTCAACTCGTTCGATCAATAAGTTGAAAGCTTTTTCGCCATCTATTGTTCGTATCGAACCTCATACATGTGTATACGAGAGTGCGAGCAACAAATGCGATAATTAAATAGATTCCGGTGGCGGTGGCGCAGAGAACGTACGCAGGGGCGTTTATAAGAGGAACAGAAAAACAGACAGAGTGAAAGAGAGAAAAAATGGACGCGAGAAAATGATAGTAAAACACGAACGAGCGACGACGGGCGTAGTAGGTCTATGTAGTTGACGGATTACACGTACACATATACCCTACACACCCTGTGGCACACTGAATAAAAGAATCTTGGCGATGGCCTTGAATAAATTGATCGAGTCCCATACCCGCGAGCCCTTACGTAAGCCCCATGGGCGCCGATACTTCCCAACACGCACCTCATTGCGGATTCATTCAAGTTTTCCGCACTTTTTCAACAAGCCCGGCTTCCTCGACCGGTCAGGACAAGGGGGAGGGAGGGGCTCTTCAATGAGAAAATTTTCGAGTTTTCACCAACTGAAGAAGACGGGGGTGCGCGTGGATTTACCACAGCGTTGGTTCTCTTCGTCGTATTTTACTTCTTGTTTTGAATAAAAATTGCATCGGTTTTGAGCGTATAAAATAGGCTGAATAACATCATCGTGGATGAGATACTGTACGTAGGGTTTTCAGCCAAAATTTCACAACAATTTTCATTCTTGACCTTAAAAAAAAATTAAGCGTTTCCAAAGGAAGAATCGCGCTATTTCAACTATCGATATTTTTTTGGTTTTAGATAACGGAAAAAAATAAAATGCCTCATCACTAGAAATTATTTCAACTAAATACCGTCGAGTTAATTTTTTGACAGAATATTTCTTTTTTTTCCGTGTTTTCTACTTGTGAATACCCAAGTCATTCAACTCTGATTGAGCTGCAATTTTGCTCGCTAAAAGAGCATATCACTTAGATCTCAGAATTAAATTTTGAGTTGCCACAATCAATTTTTTGATTTTTGGCGGATCTTTAAAAATTGCAGGAAAAGACTATGGATGAATCAGTGTTTACAAGGGGAGTGAATATTAGATATAAATCTTAAAATCACGCTGTTCATGTTATGAAGTCAACCATCTAGATCGATTACCACCACTTCGAGCCAATCTGTAACCTCCATGTAAAAGTTGATTTTTCTCCAACAACTTGAAATTCTTCTAGACGGCGTTGTACTCAACTTCAGAAGCTGTACATTTCATCCTTGTCATAGGTTCGACATTCGAAATCGATAGTGGTACCTAAGTAAATCACAGAAATCCAAGATGGATGGTTGAAAAGTGTAGGTACCTATTTCATACAAGTTAAAAATCTCAAATTAAAAAAAAACTCAATTTTTGTAACACATTGTTCAAATTCCCCCCTCCCTCCATTCGATTTCTCAAGTCGATTACTATCATTTTTGAGTTAATCTAGAGCCACCAATAAGAGTTGTATTTTTTCCAGCAAATTAAAATCGCTCCTGAAGGTGTCGTAATCAATTTCTGCGGTTGAAAATGTATCCCCATCATTAGTTCGGCATTCCAAATCGAATACGACAAGTGATTCGTAAATCTGAAGTGATGGTTTGAAATTTCATATTTTCTTATAAGTTGGAAATCGTAATTTCAAAAAAATTATGAAATCGCTGATATCTGTAGAAAATAGTTCGAAACGTGATGAAAGTTGGAGGTTTTGATGTGAGGCTCACTTTTCAGATGTTGAGCTTCATTTCAAATTAATGTTAGACCCATTTTCATCATTAAAAAAACACTCAAAATAAGAAAGACGTGAGGTGCATAGAGAGCTAAAATTATTTAGTTTGTAGCTGATGCTTTATTTTTTACCCCTGCAAAAATCAGTAGATGATGGTTTCGGATTATTCTGGAATTTTCGGTGGTTTTTTGTATGTATTTCCCATAAACTCAGATGCATCTTCTTTGTGGCCTTTTTTTTTATCGATTTCCAAAAGAGTTTCCAACACCAATTTCTGCACGTTCAAATTTTTAAAAAAATGTCTGCAGATTTTTGGATTTTTTAGTTTTTGGAAAATTGTTGTAAAATTGGGTAAAATGAAATTCTGCAGCTATATGGACTCGGATTTGCGGTCTTTGTAACTCTTTCGATCGATTTAGACAACAAATCTCTGAAATGATTCTGCCACTTCAAATTCTAAATACATTCAAAAATACTCCGGAGACTCCTGAAAAGCTGAAACGCACCATCCAATTGACTTTGAGGGTCAATAATCGCTGGGTAAGATACCTATTGGATTTGAAACTTGGAAACAAATTTCAAAAAGTTATGCCTCAATCGAAAAAAATATTGAAAAATTCAGAACTCATGGTGGGGGTTTCAGAACTACTCGAAACCAAATTTCATTTTTATACCTCAGACCTCAGCTTTAGCTTTCAAGTTTTTCATAAAAAATAAACCCAAATTGAATTTTTTAAAACCTAAAAATGAAATTTGGTTTCTAGGTGTTCTCTCTTTTTGGCCTCGTACCTACAAAAAATTGTCTGCTGTTCATAAAAATATCTTTGTTGTTGACATTTTTGGAAAATAAAAAAAAAACATTGAAAAAAAATATTCTGTGCAATTCTGTTTTTTTTTTTTTATTTTAAAAATGTCCACAAAATCACATAGGTGAGATATTTTTAAATAGGTACTAAAAATAAAAAGAACTTACTTACCCAATGACATAGAAGATGAGGCAGAAAAATAGGCAATTTGCTGTGCTATGATGATTTTATATTAAAATTCATAGTCCAAGAGCTATACCACTGCGATTGGGCCGAAATAACTGAAAGCTGGGGATGGTCTCAGTTATTTCAGCCCAATTGCAGTGGTATCGCTCTTGGACTATCAGGTATAGTCAAATACTTACGCACTGTACCTACTTACAGATACATATATGTACGTATGTCCAAAATTTTGTGATATCATAAAAAATGATCCGGGGTATTATTTTATTTCATTTTTTTTTTAATTTGAAACATATCACAGGTAATTCAAAAAAATGTCACGCGAATCTTGTTTTTTTTTTAATTTTCCCTGAAACTTATTTAAAGCACTGAAAAAATTACTGCATGACAACTCAAATTTCGCTCACTTTGTTCAAGGAAAAAATTCACACATGAGAAAAAAAACATTTTATTGATACAATACTTTCACTAGGTAATTTATCGGTATTTATAATAATAAAATACAAAAACAAAACGAAAAAAAAACACACGCACACAAAAAAAATACTAAACAACAAACCTAAAAAGTATCCTTAAAATAGAGATATGAATACAACAACGTTATTGCTAACATACAAATATTTATTCGTTAAAAAATTAATTTCTAACAAATTTAGGAAAAATTTGGAAAAAAATATTAAATGGGTGAAAATTTTAAACGTGATATATTTGCAAATCATGATGCAAATTTATCACTTATGATTTTAAAAACAAAAAAAAATAACACGTGATGTTTTCGCCAGCTTGGTGAAATATTAAAGGGTACCTGCCTCATACCGTATTGAGATTTGATCATTTTACACTTGTGATCTTAATATGTAGGTACTTCTCATGCATAATACCGCGTTGAGATCAGATAGGTAGGTATATTAATGTAATTATATTTTATTTAGGCTTTCGTCGATTTATTTTTAGAAACGAGTATTAATTAGTATGAAGGCGAAATCGCAGATATAAAAATATCATTCGCTAAAAATACAATGCAAGGTAACATTTTGTCGACAAAATAATCACATCATGTAGCATTTTACAATTGTTTATAATACACATATATGGCTGAGCTCTAACCAAAGCTACTAACGTATGTGGTCCATGGAAATGCTCAAATTTTTAAAAAATCACAGATCAAACAAAATCAATCGTGATCGCAACAAACATGAAAAAAATTTTAACGCGCAATCTTAATACTTATTATCAAAGGTAGCACCAACCTCGGTATAATACTTAAAAATTTGAGCTTCGAACGTACGCCTTTGTACAATTAAAGCTTCTAGAAGCGAAACAAAAAAAATAAATACCCCGTACCAAGGACGAAAAAGATTTTTTTAAAAAAAAAAAAAGGTAGACAGGTAAATACAAAATTAAAACCTGGCGTTTGGGTTAAAATGGGCGTTTTTTCAAAACAACTTGAAGAAATCCGTCGGTGAAAATACCTTGAGAAAAATTATTTTCACACCGAACCGCGATAAATGTCGTAAAATTGTAAATACCTCGAGCATAGGAAACTTTTTAAGCCAAGAACTCCGACCGACTCGGCGTTTAATTGAAAATAATACCTAAATTTCGCCGGCGCTTTCTTCGAAATTAAAAAACACGACAAACGTTTCAGCGCCAAAATTCAACCTAAAGATGCTGTAAAAATTTTTCTCACTGAGCTGAAATATTTGGACGACCTTGTGTGTCGCGCCAATGAGCTTTCGAGGGGTTAATTTCGCTGTATACCTAGCGGCTTCGTCAAATGAAATTTAAACCGAGGCTTTGAGTAGAAAGAAATCTCGTTTTTCTTTTTTTTTTCAACCAAAAAGGAGCAGAAAAAGGCAAAAAAGAAAACCATACCGAGAATAAAACTAGGACAAAGTTTTCAGAAAAAAGAAGAAAAAAACGTTTCGCGGTTACTTAAATTTCAATAAAGTACGAAAAAGTAGAACATGCATAATGGTATCGATTGTGTGTTACCGGCGGCTTGTAGATATTTCAATATTTCGGCATCGCTTTTATCTCGTCGTCTCTTTTCCTCTACATCCTGGCTCTTTTAGATTTTCCCTTATCAATGTACCTAACGTGAACAAGAACGGAAATTTCGACAGTCCTTATTATACACGTAAGATGTTCAGAAATGGGTTTCTTCGAGCCTGATTGTTCTTATGTGTTGTATATATTGTGTACCTATACGTCGATATATGTACGATAAAATTCTCGACGTAGCACACGATATTATATTGAAATTCAGTTAGTATATGGCAGGGTGTGTAGTTTCTATCCAAATAAACACATATGAAACGATGTACATACAAGCACTTTGCTCTCTGAATATGCAGGTGTAAGTACATACATAGGATGGATTGCGAAAAAAAAGTCGGCGGATTTTCATCAAATTCAGACGAGACTTTCATTTTGAGTTGGAAGTTACTCAGAAAAAATTGTAGCTCCGGAAATGCTCCTGAAGGGAAATAATAGGCTCTCAAAGAGAGAGCATTTTCGAAAAAAATTGTGGGTTTTTCGCCCCTGTCGTTACCCAACCTGTTATGGGAAAAATAGTTCAGTTCCAAATGAAAGTATTTGAGATTCTGCATCGATCTATGCTACCGCAAGATCACTTTTAGGGTCCTACTGAGTGGTTAAAAATTTGCAAATCGCTTCTTTTTAGATCAATTTGCGTTTTGGAAATTTTTTCTTCGCAAATATTTCGCATTAATTTGGCAAAATCAATGAGAGATGTCATTCCTGAAACTTGGGAAATATTTCGGAAGGCAGTTGCACCGATTTTTCGGTCGTTACTGCCAATCTCAAAGAATTGAGAAAAATAGCCAAAAATGAACAAATGTTTTTTTTTTTAATTTTTTCAAGTGCAAAGTTTTAAAAATTTTGAAAAAAAAACATCATTTCTGAAACGTCTATTCAAATTGAAGCAGGTAACTATCTAGACTTCTAGAAATCAAGTCTAATTTCCAAGAAATTGTGGAGGGGGAATTGATGAATTACAATAATTAATTTATGGCTTTGAAGAACTTGGTAGAAAATCGATCAATTGGTGTGAGATTAACTTTGAAAAACTTGGAAAAAAAATTGTCGACTTTCTAACATTAATGTCAAACTTTTAAAAACTCAAATTGGAGAACAAAATCGATGAATTAGTTACCAAAACTATTTTTTGAATGTAGTGGTTAGCTCCTTTTTCGCACATTTTATAAGCAATTAATTACACCTTTTACAGCGTGTTCGTGCTGTAAAAGGTGTAAGGTGCACCGGGGCAAGTCAGAATGATTTTTCGCAATTTCAACTTTGACCAGCTGTTACTCCCCTTCTAATGAACCAATATGGATCAAATTTATTATGTAGGTTCCCATAAGGGTTCTTAACCTATGGTAAAAATTTGAGCGCGATTGACCCAGTAGTTTTCGCTCAGTGGAATAAAATATAAACTGTCCTGACTTACCCCAATTGGGGGAAGTCAGAAAAGGCTAACTTTGCAGAGGCGTAGATCACAAACTGAGCGTCCTAGAAAAATTGCATAGAAACAAAATTGTAGAGAATTTAATTCTCTTTGAGATCACTCTCATCAGATTTTTACTAGGACGCACGGTTCGTCCGCTATATGCGACAAACTAAGAAATAGAAAGTCTGTATTTTAGACCAAATTCAAAATAAGTTCAAAACAACAACAAAATACAATTGAACCAAAGACATCTAAAATGAAACTGAATCGCGAAAATTTTTATGCCGTGATGAAGTAGTGGTAGTACCCTCAAGTCACCTTTAGTGGCACTTCACCAGATATAAACCTCTAGGCGCTAGAGCAAGTTTTCTAACTTACCCCGAATTCCAACTTCCCCCAGTGCACCTTAATTAATTGCTTAAAACTATTTTTATCAAAAAATTTCTAAAATGAATTTCTGATACCTATTTACTTCTTTTGAATCTGGAACGTTTCTAACTAGGTACCATAGAGTTAAATTGAGTAAAAAAACATAGCCATGATTCAAAACTTTCCTTGATGAGGATACTTTACACCCATTTTACTTAGGCTAGGCATTCCTGTATTTTTACAAAACTGCAGAATATGAAACTTGTTTTCATTTTTTTGACAAAAATGAGAAAAATTCTTTTTTTAATCTAGGTGCACTTCAAGTCAAAAATTCCAACACTCTGCCAGAATTGTCACAAAAAATTATATATTCCTTGAAATTGTATTAAAAAGTCTCAGTTTCTTGCCAAAATTGTCAAAAAGTTCCATTTCTGCTTAAAATGTATATAAGTCCTGTCCTGTTTGAAAATGTGGAATTTTTAGTCAAAATTGCTCGAAAAAGTTCCATTTTGTGCCAAAATTATCATGAAAAAACATTAAATGGAAGGAAATTTTGTTCACACAATTTCGTTTTACCTTGATCGTGGTTGAGTTAACATCTTCTAAGTCATCTTATCAGCATGTGTTTTACGTGTGTATGTGTGCATACCTATTGAACACAATTTGTACTGTAACGTGCCTTGTTTTCTGTTTTATTAGAATGTGTGCTCAATTTGTACTAGAGAAGCTAATGTAGCTGTTGGTACTTTTGTTGGTGGTGTCAGTTCAATTCCTCCTTACCAAAGCAAACCCAAGGTTGTAAACCAAAAGCTTGTCAGATCCTTACAGTGGGGATAATTGCGATACTTCTGTACCTACATACATTAAATAAAGAAGAAGAAAGTAAACAATCTGAAGAAATTGACTTTTCTCCAGCATCATCCACTGAAGAAGGCGTGGATAACAACATTGATGATATTGTTCCACCAGTTTTGAAAAAAAGAATGTAATCATCTGTATGCCTTTAATTTTAGTGGTACCAGTAATGCAATCTTAAGCCAGGATATTGATAACAATTTCCAACCTTTACTCAATTGTATCAAGTACAGTCGTCAGAGGGTTCCCTGGTTCAACCCATGTTCAACCAGTAAACCGTCTCTCTCTCCACCAGCACCGTAAGCGTCATGTTTGGCGCATGAGCAGAATGTTTCCAGGATTCTGCATCCAAAATCTAGCCGTCACATTTTGTCATTTTTTCACCGTTGAATTATTCGTCCATTATATATGGTCGACGAGTACAGTGGAATCTTGATAACTCAAAATCCAAGGGGAATGGTCACTCATTTGGCTTATAGAGGTTTTTAAGATAATTATGTAGTTTCGAGTAATGCAGGTAAGATTTTGAGAGGGTTCAAGTTATAGAGGTCTTACGAAATGAATGAATTGAGAGATATGTAAGTGCGTATGAATTGAAATATTCGAGTTATAGAGGTAAACACTAGACAACGTATGACTTATAGAGGCTTTCTCACTATTTTCAGCAAAAGTTTAGCTTGGAGTTACAAATAATGAGATATGTAAGTGCATAAAAGATAGAAGTATGAATTGAAAAATATTCGAGTTATAGAGGTAAATGCTCAACAACGTACAACTTATACAGGCTTTCTCGCTATTTTTGACAAAATTTTAGCTTCGAGTTATGACTGGTTTGTGTAATCAATTTCGACTTATCCGAGTAAAGTTAACATTGAATGTTACAGAGATTTCAAGGGGAATGGAGGTTGGTTTGGCTAATAGAGGTTTTCGAGTTGAAGAGTTTCGAGTTATCAAGGTTCCACTATACCTGCATAATCGTAGCTGGAAAATCAGCAGGAGTTTATTTAAAACAAGATGAGTTTAGTTTAATGCATTGACCAGCTCTTATGTATCTATTGGAGGTTGCAGACTGATATTTCCAAAGTTTAGATCAGAGTTATAAACGCAGTCTTGTTTTTCAAAATTATCAGAAAGTTTCATTTTTTGCCAAAATTGTGAGAAAGTCTTCATTTCTGCCAAAATTGCCGAAAAGTCCTCTTTTTTCAACATTTACTAATAAAATATGTACTAAACTTACCCAGCGTGTTTTTTTGGCAGTTATCAAAAATTAGGTATTTTTCTGCCAAAACTGTCAAAAAATCCAGTTTTTTGTCTATGTCAATAAAGTTTTGGTGTCTTGTTTGTGTGCCAAAATTACCAGTTCCGCTTTTTTTCATTTCCATGATCAATCTTTGTAATTTTCCATTAACTGTTTTCAGTTTTTTTAATTCGCTTGGAAAATCATTTCTTTAAAAGAGGCGACACCTTAAATTGTGAAAAAAAATTTCAGGTGATCAAAAAATGTCTCCCATTATTATTTTTATTAAATTCATAACCATTCAAATTCAAAAATAAGAAAGTACCTATGTTGAGAAATACAAGTAAGTAGGTACTTAGTTCGTTAGGTAGGTACCTATACGTCATTTAAATTTGAATTGCCAAAACTTGTATTTTTTTCAAAAGTATGTGCTTGAAAAAATTCAGTAATACCGCCAAGTTAAATAATGTATTTTCCCAAGAATTCTTGAGATCAAAAAAATAATGCAATTTCACCTCAACTTTTTCCATCTTGATGCTTCGAAAATGTATTATTGATTTTCCATTGTTTGTTTTTCCTTTCAAATCAGTAACCTCTATCATAATGTTTAGAGTCATTTAGAAAATTGCTTTCGCATTAAACACGATATTTTTGAAAGCTGCACATCACACACGAATGTTATTAAATTCGGTAAAAACATAGGTAGGTAGGTACTTACTGAACAATAACCTCACTTCTCATTTTTCAAATTAGGAATTCGCTGAACCACACGATAACGAGTAATTAACCCACGTAAAAAAAAAGAGCACTACCGTAGGTAATTACCCTTCAAATATTTTGAGCTTATACTGGACGTTATGACATGAAATGTTGTAAAATTCACGATTTCGAGATTACTAATTAACGAAGGCTTGAAGTTTTCGCGTGCGATCACGCAAAATTTTCACGTTGAAAATATCCATTTTAGTCTATGTACTTTCCCAATTCTATAATTGTTTACCTACCTACGTTCTAAAGCTCTCGTCGATGTAAACGAATGAATGTAGAAATTTTACAAGTTGAAAAATAAGCATCGGAATTGGAATTTCTTTCTCTAGCTTTTTTGTCTTTTTCTTTGGTACGACGACGTACGTATAATGGCAAATAAAAATATATAGAGTTTTTTTTTAGTTTCTTTTGTTTTCGTATAGGAACTACATATCTATAATGTATTCTAAAACTCCTCATCGTAGAAAAAAAAAAAGGTTATTGCAACAAACCGTAGGTCGTTGCGTATAAACCTACTGGAATTTTATCATGCCTTATGCTATGCTATATCGTGAACAAAAGTCAGATATGGAGGGAAAGAGAGCCGTTAATTTTCAGTTGTAAAATCGATAATAAGTTGGTAATTTTCGATATAGTTGAACTTTTAACTCGTTAAAGTGCATAAAGACAGTAATTTTGCTTTGTTTTTGGCCATTTGCCGGCGTATAATAAATTTAATCCGGGCAGAATGGGGAATAATGCTTTCATTAATAAAACTGCGCCTCGGCCTGCCATGCCAAGTAATCTCTTAAAAGTTGCGCGCGAGAAAGCTGCGAACGCTGTTAAACGACCAGGATATTGATGAATAGGAAATTTCCTGCTTCGGTCTCGACAAAAATAGCCGAGTAACGCGACAACATGTCTCGGCGAATTTTTTGCTCAATCTCGATTCGATTTATACAGCAGCGGTTGGATGGAACGGCGAAAATGTGTTGAATGTTGTGATTCCGCGTTGTGGAAAGGGTTTTCATTTTTTATTTATTTATTATTTACGTTACCCTTTAAATAGACTACGCGTAAGAGTATTATCTCTTTAAATTTTTATATAGGACGTGGTGTGTTTTTTTCCACTTCTCCGCGTCCCTGTTGCCCTTATTACTAAAGGTACCTATACCATGTAGCACCTTTGTATCATATCACCACTATACATACACATACAAAGTTTTCAAGCACTCTTGTAAACGCCATAGCCATCGTGTCGACTTTACGACCTTCCTTTAGCCCGACGGCGATCGATTTTGTGTTTACGAATTATCCGAATGTTTACTCGATTGTTATAGGTTCTTCCTCCTTCTAACTCGATCATCTCAAGTTCAACTTGATGCGAGGATTATTATTGGGTCAGTTTTCAGGTGGTCTGTGTGATTTTGCTCAAGATGAAAGTGTACAAGGTGTCCCATCTCAAAGATCTACGTATTTACAAGATTCAAATTTTAAGAAATTTTCAAATCAAAAAAACACACTTTTCACCTGAAAAAAAAACAATGTTTTTCTGCTTCTTGAAAGCAGCTTTTGCTCTCACTCTACTCGGGCCTATTCACTTTTCATTTTCAAAATTTAAATTTTTAAAAACACGTCGTTCAAATTCTAAAATTTTGAAATGAAAAAGTGAACAAATTTTTAAAAAACATTATTTTTTTACCTCTCGATAATGCAAATTTTTAAAAGCTTTTGCCCTCGCTTTGCTCGGATCAATTTCTATCTCTTTACTAATCCAAAAAAAAAAAAAAAAAAAAAAAAAAACATTTTTGAAACTTCCATAAAATTCAAAACAGAAAATTTTTTTTTAAAGTTCCAATGCAAATTATATCAATTGGCAAAATTGTGATTTCATCTTTTATTTCACTTCATAAACTTGTAATTTTATTCGGAAATATTGATATTTTCTTCTCATGGCAAATTTTTTGTTTCCCCCACCTTTCCCCCCAAAAAGGTTGACTAATTTTTGCGAAATCGAATAAGAAGATAAAAATCAATTGCACAACTTGCATTCAAGTATCCGAACCTGAGAAAAAACAGGACGAGAAAGATCCTATAAGGGAGAGAGGATACAATTTTGAGAGCTCTATTCGGTGCGCCACTGATTTGAGGTATGTGGGTTTTAAAATAGATTGAAAAAAGGGAAGTCCTTGAAATTTAAAAAAAAAATGTTTCCTCCATTTTGGAATATTTTTTTTCAGACCTGAAACAAGAAATTGAAAAACGATGACTTCAGAAACGAACCATGGGAAGGGATCTGCGTCCTGTGCCCCTAAATTTTTCCAACTTAAGGAGGTTTTTGATTTATTAAGTGAAATCAATGTATTAATTGCATCAAATGAGGTAGGTATACTTACCCCGAAAGTTTTGGAAATTAGTAATTAACTTTTGGTATTTTTTAAGCAAAAAAATGTGAAGTTGAAAGATCTTTTGTAGTTTAAAATTTTTTTGAATAAATAGGTAACCTTCTTTTCTGGCCAATATCTTGGGGTCAAAAGTACCTATTCTTTACGGGCTACTGCTCATTGATCATTTTTAGTCAGATTGAATCTAAAAATTATTGGAAGTAGACTTTAAATTGGTTATAGAAATCAATAGTATCCCAGCAAAAAAAATATATAAGCGCTGATCAGATAAAGAAATTAACTGTATCTGAGCAGAGTTGATTTGATTTCATCGGATGTGATCAGGTAGGAAAATGAGTTTAAATTGCAGATCCGAACATTCCCAGAGTACGTTTGATCTTTCCAGACTGTAAATGATCCAATACTTTCCCCTCAGCAAACAATTAATTGGATATTAATACTCGTAGATCGAAACATGAGAAATTGAGAACCAAGAAAAAACGATTGAATCTGATTAGTTTTAAAAATTGACTGCCTCTAGGAAGATCTCAAGAGGTTTGTGCTTATCTGAATCTGCAGGACAGACGAAATTTTATAAACCCAGGGGAAATTGATATTTATAATCTGATTAGATCTGATCAGATAAGATAAGCAGATACGATCAATTTTCTCTGACAAGAGAAATTTTCCTACCAACACAAAAAAATTTGAACCGCACAAAAGGGGAATCAAAAGAGGACTCCAAAATATAGCACCAGCCAAAATTTCAGGTGCTGAAATATATGAAGTTTCAAAAATTCATGGTTTGTTCCTTAAATCGTGGGTATTAGGTACATTTGTGTTGAAAATTTTTTTAAATTTGAATTTCAAGAGGCTCTTTTCCTCCTACCTGAATTTTATAGAGCTTAAACTTTTATTGTATGTAAGTATCTACGATGCCTACGTCATCATCCACCAGTTTCCTTCACTACCCATTTCTTCTCTTTTTCCCGGCCGAGCAATGTTAGCAATTCGATGAGAGACAAAAATACTTGAATCGAAATAAGAAGTCCTATTTCCTGAATTATTTTATAGGTAATAACAATTGAACGAATGGAACCTTAGAGAAAAGCAGGAAAAAACTCTTCCCACGCTTTTGCAACGAGAACTCAATTCCTTGTACATAATAAAATCGAAGAATTTCCTACATTATCGAAATACTCCGACGCAAAGGATAGTAATTTTTGTCGATCTTTCAGCCTCATTATTATTCAATTTGCATCTGAATTCAGAATATAATATCGGACTGCAGGAAATTTCACATATATTCCGCATCCATTTCCATCTTCAAGTATACAATCAAATAACTTCCGCTATATATACCCAAAAGGGGGGGGGGGATATTGAGAAAAAACAAAGATCTTGGGAACTTTTACGTATAGGTACCTATTCTTAAAACCTTGATCCTACAAATTGATATGATATTCGAAGAAAGAAAAAATCAAATAAGTGGGGAGTAAAGAGAAGACATTTGTGACAATTTTTCGCTCCAGCACGTAGATCTAGATAGAAATGTTGTATGTATGTACTATGTATCCGATAAACTCATTTTTTTGTTCCGAAACTTCTCGAGGTATATACTTTTCTTTGATATCTTCATCGCCCCCTCCTCCTCCCTCGTGTTATTCTATACAAATGGCAGTGACAGGACACGATATAATAATAACTTTTCGAAAAAACGTTCTTCTTTCGCCAAGGTAGTACATCTATGCCAAACAAAAGCTGCGCTGTGTATTATTTCTTCATCATTTTCAGAAAAGCAATTATGGTACAATATAATGTTGAGGTTTGTTCGAAGTTTTGTTCTCTCAGTATGGCCTATTTTAAATAATTTTTTTAAAAAAAACTTAAGAAGCAAGTTAAAAGCACGATTTTGAAAGAGTCAGTTTTTTTTAGAACAGTACGGTTGGAAAAAATAATGCGTGTAAATGGTTTGTGCTTCGACATTTAAAAAATTTATAAAACAAAAAAATGGGGAAATTATAAAAATTACAAAATACGCTTAAACGGTTAAACATAAGTATGTATAAAAAAAACTCAAATGATACAAAACCATCAATAAAAATATATGGCAAATCTTGGGTAATTCGGTAGGTAAAATTTGTAAAAATCTGTAAACAATCAAGAGTCGCGGTGTGTCATGATCTATAGGCTCATTATGGACTCACCTTGGGCGTTATAAATATACGTAAACATTTTCTATTTCTTCACCTAGTCTAACTAGGTAGGTGTTCCATCAATCACATCGTATAATTTACTTTCAAATTAAATTGAAAAACAAAAATGAAAATAAAAAATCAAAATCAATTCTTCATTCTCACCAGAAAGAAGTTTACATTTGCGGATAGGTAATTCTGATTTCGGTAACGTTGGTTGGAAAAGGTGAGCCAGTCACGTAAAAGTTGTAAATTTATCTGAAATGGGAATCAAAAGTGTTAAGACCCTTTTTTTTTCATTCATTCCAACAACGAATTTTTTTCTCTCGTAATTAACATTTTAAAAAGCTTGGCTTTACGGTTACAATTGAAATGGTAACTAGCACTTTGAACATTTCAGCTTTCCATTTTTTTTTCTGTTTAATCCCGAACGGAAAAAAATTTTAAAATTCAGTAAGCGTTAAGCCAATGAACTTTTAAGCCTTTGAAATGCGCGCGTTTTTTTGCTTCAATTTTCGTTAATTACGCGGCATTTTATGCCGACTACACACACTCACGTGGTCGACGAGATCATCGTCTGTGTCGTTTTTTTTATTAAAAAATTATTTCCCGTCTGGTTCATCTTATAAAGAACTGGATTGCGATTGAGGTGTGTCGGCTTCGTTTTGTCAAAGTGGTCTGCTACATTCGCCTTTCATCTGCGAACTACTCGGTCCGCTTTCAGCCGCGGCCATTTTGTCGACCTTTGTGCTTATCGAACAATCACTGCAAAAAAAAAATCAAAATACCATAATTCGAATTAGCATAGAACTTTGACTATGATATTACACAAAAGACTTCAACTAGCTACGTAATAATATGCTTAAACTAAAGCATCGAAAAGCAACTCGCATATTTTAAGATGGGCTTTTAAAATCTCACCACCGATGAGATATTCAGACGCGAATATCAATTTTCATTTCTACACGTAAATAGTACGGGTAAAGTCTCGTACCAAAAGAGAAGATAGAACAGAGAAGCTTCAACCTACTCGGTTTTCGATTCTGAGTGAAATTATAAATTTTAATTACCGACGGAATTAATTCACTTGAGCGGGCATCCGATACTAATTATTAGTCGACGAAAAGATTTTAATTGATGCTTGACGTAATTCTCAAAGGATTTATTCAACAAACCGATAGATAATTGCTTTACTATTGCCGCATCTGTCTTAAATTTCTCTCTCGCGTGAATCTCTAGCTCTTTTTCTCTTTCGTCGTATTCGTAGGTAAAGCTTATAATGAAGCGCCGTAACTGATTTTAATAATTCATAAAAAATACCCGAGCGCTAACTTATATAGTATACCCGTTTCGTTAATCTTATTGGCAAAAATTTATCACTTAATCGAAATATTCAACTCGACGATTGACTAATTCCGCTATAATTGAAATTTGAAATGAATGGTAACGTACCTATCTTTTTTGTCTTTTCATTCGTCATTCGCGAATTTAATTATATGAAAGTTGAGAGGAGCATAATTGTACCCATTGAAATTGAAAATTCATTTTTTGTTTTTAATATTTTATCCGGATGGTAATATTTACCTATATCCTGGTTAATATTTTGTCATTTGTGAGGAAAATTAGAGAAAAAGAAGAATGAGGAAAGAAATTTTTATGGAGTTCGTAATATTATTATTTTATAGGTGTATTATAATTGGGGGGAATTTTCGACATGAGTGAGAAAATGTGTATTTTAAGGACCCCTGACCTTTTTTTGAAGGGCCCCAAAATGTTGAAATATGTGATTAGGCAACTTCAACTCCAAGAATCACGTTTCCAGGTCATATTTCAACAACCAAAACATTTTGAGTCCTACTTTCAACATGAGGATTAAAAAATATGTTTTTGGGGCTCCAAATTATCCAAAAAAGTGGCCCAAAATCTCGAAACACGCGATTAGGCAGTTACATTTCTGAGAATGTTATACTTTTTAGGTCATACTCCAACTGCTAGCTCATTTTAAGAACCATTTTTTTGACATGAGTTTTAAAAAGTGCATTTTTGGGGCTCTTTAAAAAAATGTAGGTACCAAAATCTCTAAATATGCGATAAGGCTGCTACATCTCTGAAAATCTATATACTTTTCAGGTCATATTCCAACGTATACCAACGAATTTCGGGGCCATTTTCGACATGAGTGAGAAAAATTGTACTTTTAGAACCCCTGATCTTTTTTCAATAAAAGTCGCAAAATCTTGAAATATGCGATTGGGCATCTTTTACTCTAATGAATCATCATCCCAGGTCATATTCCAACAACCAACACATTTTGAGGCCCACTTTCGACATGAGTGAGAAAAATTGTATTTTTTAGAGCCCCCAATTTTTTTCAAAAAAATGTCCCGAAATCTCAAAATATGCGATTATGTAGCTGAAACTTTAAGAATCATATTTTTAATACGATATTTCTACTATCAATATATTTTAAGGGCCACTTTCGGCATGAGTTGAAAAAAATGCATTTTTTGAGGCTCCATTTTTTTCAAAAAAATGTTCTATGACCTCAAAATGGGGGATTGGGCAGCTACAATTCTGGGAATCGTCTTTTTAAATCATATTTATAATTACCAAAGATGATCTATCGGGCAAAAAATCTTGTTTGGAGAAGTATGAATTATTCAAAATACGAGTAGGTACATCACTGAGTTTGCGTTAAATATTTCAAAAAAATTGGAAATTTTTGATTCCTTTCGTATTCGTTTTAATCTCAAACATTTCAACGAAAAAAATCGTTGGGTGCAAATTTATGAGAATTATTCAAATACATAATCGGATCTCAAAGCTATCAATGGAGAAGACATGCGAGTAAAGGTGAGTGATGGGGAGGGAGTTGAAATTATCATCTGATCGTTTTCAGATCAAAAACACCTTTCTCATGCATCTCATCCGCTAAACACGTGATCATTACATCTTTTTCCAACTCTATCACCTTCCAAATATCAATTCAATATGTACATACACGCATGCTAATAAAATTGCCTAACCAGTTTGCCGTAAATATATGTACAAGGAAATAGTGCCCCAAAAAATCGATGGAGTCATTCAACTTCATTCAATTTTTTTTACAAGTTGACTTCGATGGCATGAAAAAAATTATGTAAAAAATTCTCAAGGTCAAAATCAGACAACTGAATAAATTTAAACTTTTTTTTTACGCTTGGAATTGAAAATTAAATTTTTTCGGATTTTGATTTTTTTTGCGATGAGTTCATTTTATCGAGTGAAGGGGTTTTCTCAATTTCTGCAACGAATACGTCGAAATAGGAAGTCAAATGGGCCAAGTTCACCAATCAACACTTTTTTTCATGTTTTGAATAAAAAAATCGCATTTTTTCGCAAACTTTCAATTTTTTAAAATCGACTTCACGAAATAACGTCATCCCATCGAGCTAATTTTTCGTACGAAAAAAAGTGGCAACACTGATTTTTATGATATCACCAAAAAGTCTTTCAAAACCTTTAACTATTGGAAAAAGTTCCATTTTGATAGGTATCGCGATTATCGAGTAATCCACTGCTGAAATGGATGATATTTTCAAGTTCATTAAAAACTTTGACACCCCCTAGCAGTTTTCAAAAAAGAGCTAGATGGCTACGATTTGCACCATTGGTCATCCCTTCGGAAGGTCTTCCCACAGGAAAAATTTCAAAAAAATCGTCGACCCCCTCCCCCTCCCTTCCGTTACCACTTCTTGATCGAATTGGCGTGATATGACCCTGGTGTATTTGCGAATTGGTCACTTCCAAGTGAGAAAAATTGAGGGGAAAAATCATTTTTCACATTATTGAAGGTCTTCCACGAATGAAAATCCAAATGGGTAGATAATGTCGCAAAAAAAAAAAAAAAAACTATTTTTAGTAATATCGAGCTCTGTTTTTCATACACGTCATACTAAGTAGGAACTTTACTCGTTTTAAAAACATTTTGGAAAATATCGCATCCTCGAAGCTTATTTTTAGCTTACCCAAACACACTTAAAATGCCTATTCTGACCTATAAAATCAACCCTTTTACGTGTAAGATAGAAAAACATCGCCGTTTCACACATTTATCGAGAAAAACGGGTTAAATTAAATTATCTCCATACGTTTATCAAAAACGATCGCGAGCTCGCCGAATAAAAAGGGATACTTCGAGGGAGGAAAAAAAAAATAAGAAAAACAGGTTTTACGAAAACGCCCGCCTGCTTAATTTCACGCCTTGTTTACACGATCAAACGATAAAATTGTGGAAAAGTCGGCACGGCCAAAAAGCCGTTGTACTACAAGGTGAAGCGTACCCAGAAATAGGTCAAACTCAGCTCGTCTTTTCTTGCTTTTTTTTCTTCTTTTGCTTTTCTCCTTCAAATGCACACCGTGCGGTACGGTTTCGTCGAATTTTATAGTACGAAAGCCATTCGTTGCGACGTCGTGGCAGTTGTCGCCATTTGCCGGCGTTATGTGGTCTTTGAGTCGTATTGATAAGACGTTCATCCTTTCGTATAAATTGAATATACTTACCTATTATATTCTGAAATTCGAAACGTAAAATTATGGAAATGACGAAAGTGACAGACGGTCGAAATCTGGCGAAATACCCGAGCTCGACGAGCCAACCAAATAACTAGGATTTTTTCACTAAATGAAAACAGCTCCATCGAAGGATGTTTAGCTTTTACGAGTGTTACGAGTGTATCTCTGGCATTTTGTTGAGTAAGTACGAGGATTACATCGAGTAATAAGCATTCCTGCCAGACGAACTTTACATACTACAACAGTGCTGTGGATATAGCAACCTTTCTTTCTATATTTTTGGTATTCATTCGTTCTCCCTCTCACACGTACTAAGTATGCAAAATACAGAGCCTATTAAAGTTGTGTTTTGCAAAACGCAAACATTCAACGGTACAGTATTCCCCATCTCCTTTTAAACGTGTTTCAAGTTGGCGAGTAATTAAGCACGATTTAATGTTTGCGAGTTTGTAAATAGTTGTTGAAAACGGACAGGCTCGATGTCGGCCTAAGTACCGATTTAAACAGAGTATTTTGTCTTCGAGGCGTTTTGTATGTACGAGTACGTATTACTACGAAAGCATAATTTCATCTTGAAGTTCAAATCACTCGACGTTGTGTTGTCGTTATGTTTGAAAATCGATTAGGTATTATTCGAATGGAATAGAGAAACGTATACGTATACAGACAGGATCAGCTTCTCTATATACACGTAATACACGTAGCTTTCGATAAGTTTCTTATCATTCGCCTTCAAATTTGCGAGATGCTAGACGGCTTATTCGCCAAATTGGATAAGTTGTCTATTCATGCAGCTTATATAGTAGGTACCTATGTATGGAGGTATGGTATTGTAAGAAGAAGGAATTCACGCACGAGCATTCGTCGTTTCATTCGATAGAGGTATTTAGGAACATAGTGTACTTGTGTGACACGAATAGTCTATTTTATACACCTACGCTGGTTTTTATTTCATTTTATTCGCGTATTTTTTAAAGTAATTCAATTCGAGTGAAGGGAAACAGAACCTTAATTTTTTCTGAAGATAGAAAAGCTTTCAATACGTAGACATGGATTTAGGATCGAAATCATATTCAATAGTTCAACGCAAATTATAAATTTGGATTCACTATCTTAGAGACCTTTTGATTGATTTAGACATATGCCATTTTCATCAGCACAACGTGTTTTAGAACCTTGTACCAAAATCGATCAAAAGAGTGGAGTCAGAAAAACGGTAAAGCCGAGATTATAGGCAGGCGGTAAGTTTCATATTGACCTTTATTTACAACATTTTTTCAAAAAGTGAAGAATTTAAAAATCTGGTGGAGGCTCCAGAACACCTTAAAATTATCACCATTTCGCCTGGAAGATCCAGAGTTGGGTACAAACCGATAAATTTGAACCTTTTTTTTACTCGTTCGCAGTTTTTTTTCGCCAAAATATACCTACATATTATTTCTGGGCAAAATGCCGGTTTTAAATAAGCACAAACTGAATTGAAAATGTGTGTTAAAATCGATCGAATGGATCACGAAGACAATTACAACCAGGTTCAATACCCACAGGATTTAATTTTGACCCTGTTTATTTGATAAATTATTGATTTTGTTCATGCATAGTAATGAGATTTTGGGATTTCAAAAATTCCTCAAAAATCGAGAGACGAATTTAAGCAGCTGAAATTAGTGCTGTCGGTGTATTTTGGAAACCTTGTTTAATTCCTTTTTGTTCAATTCGATTTTTTTTTTGAGTCAGTTGGCATCTTATTGGATGTATGTAAAATCTGAGAATTTGGGTCTTTTCATAAACTACTTACCACCTACAATACTTACTTATTTTTGCGAATAATTTTTGAAAATTATTGTTGAGGGCTTTCAATATCTAGACTAAGACTGGATAACTTATATACACATTTGAAATTAGTATTATCAGACGTGCATTTTGAGGCATCACATGCTTCGTAAACTGAGAAAATTTGAGAATATTCTCATTTTTGAGGTAAGAATATCCATATTATTCTCAATTGAGAATATCAGAGTCTTTTTGAGGGGAGGCAAAAGGGGCAGTTTGCATTGAACCCACACTTTTTGAAGGGCCTGGCAAAAAAAGAGCCTGTGATGGCTTAGTTTAAAATAGCACGTAAGTCCAAAATCGTAAATTTTTCAGGAGAGTAAAAAAACGTTTAAAATGACATTCAGATGTTGTTATTGGCAGTTTTACATTGCATTATTATATTTTAGGGGTCTTAACGGTATGGCCTGATGGATATTTTATAAGTTGATCAATTATAAGTAGTTAATTAAGGCGCTTTGAAAGGACATACGAGGTTTCTAAAGACGACATATCAGGTTTTCATCGTACTTACGTACAAAATACGTGGTTTTTAACATGGACTTATGAGGTTTTCAAATTTACAATTGATGAAATTCTTGTAGATACGTGGTTTCTATAATACGAGTAGAATCCTTGTATGTCCGACTTACGTGTTTTTCAATCTTAGATTTTCACCGATTACTGCGCTAGGGTGCGTATTTGACTTATGAGGTTTTTAAATTCAGATTCCTCATTTTTTTTTTTCACTAAAGAAACCACAAAAAAAGCATTTTTGAAAAACCTGGACTTATGTGCTATTTAAACCAAGCCACCGCTGTGATGAAAGAAACCCCTGTTTTTTTACTTCTCAAAATACAAATTTTTGAAAGCTTTAGCTCTCCCTTCGCCCTAGCATTGTTTTCTTTTCTTTTTCAAAATTTAAATTTCTGAAAAAAAATATGTATCACTTACCTAGGTACCTTTTAAAGTTTCAAAGTGAAAAAATAAACTTCTCACATGAAAAGTATCGTTTTTATGCCTTTTGAAACAAAAATTTGTCGACAGCTTTCAGCCCTCACTTGGGCCTGTTCTCTTTTCTTTTTCAAAATAAACATCCTAAAAAAAATCTTCAAGTTCTAAGATTTTAAAAGCCAAAAAAATATAGGGAGAGGGAGGATGTTTTGGACAGGTGGATGTTTTGGACAGTTGCTGGTTTGACGAGTTGGTTTGCTTTTTTTTGACGGGGTTTTCACTATTATGTGGCAATGTCATACCACAACTGATATTTGACAACATTTACCGGATACCAACTCGTGCGATAAAAATATTTCAGCTTTTGTCTTGAAGTGCTGTTTTTGGAAAAAAATTTTGTCTCACATTTTGAGCTCCTGAGAAATAACTGTAAGGAATTTCGTCAAGCGCCCAAGTAAAATGAAATCTCTGATTCCTTCTCGTCAATAATCACCAATCACCTTTTCGTGAAAAGCTGATACTTTTTTCCCACAGTCAGTTGAAGTAGAAATGGCATAGTGGGGATGTTTAGGACACTGCCATAAATTAGTGTTAATTTGATATGTTTAGGTGTAAGGATGCCTCAGTTTTATCCGAGAAATCCAGAAAAGACTTTTAATGAGTCTGGAATGATAAATTCTAATGAAGAACGTTTGAAGTTGCCTCCTGAAAATATGTTGATTCGAGCAGGCCAGCACTGGCTGAAAAATAGGGCATAAAAAAGTTGACTCTTCAATATTGCCTCACTAATATTAAAAACAATCCGAGTCATCTGAAACTGTGGACAAATACTGACAATTGATTCCTAATTGATTGAAATTTGGAATTTCCAAAAATAAGCCTTCAAAAAAACGTCATTTCTCAGCATTATCCAAAACATCCACCCATGGTGTCCAAATACATCCCACTACTGTCCAACACATCCACCCGAAATGGTGTTTTTTCAAAGTCCAATGGTTTGTTCAATTTGCAACTTAAAAATTTTTCAAGTAGGTCAAAATGTGCGCATTGAGATCCTCTTTCAAATGAGACCAACCCCACCTTTCTAGGTGTTTCCTATCGCTTGCAATCTCAAATCAAAGAAAAGTGTTCAAAACATCCTCCCTCTCCCTTACTCCTTGCATAAAAAATATTGTTTTAGTTCTCTCAAAATACAAATTTTCAACTGTCTTCTTTTTTTTTCCAAGTTCAAATTTGAGGAGCACCCCCTCACACAAATTTGGGCATAACTTTCAAAAAAAATCTGGGACATGTGATATATCGAATTGTATGTTTTTGGTGACGCTGAAAACGAATGTGACGTCAGATTTTTGATTGGACCCCATCCACGGTCTCCAGCACCTACCTAAATGGGTTTGTAAATATACAGATTAGGTAGGTATTCGGTTTTTTAATTTTTTTTAAAAAAATCTACTCCAAGACAATGAAAAACATACAAGTACGTACACAATTGAAAGTTCTCAACTTTGGGAAAAATTTGTGCAATTTATTATCGTTCTACTTTTCGAAGAAAAAAACTAACGCACAAATTTACAGCTCGACAAACTTTTTTTAAAAACCCAACGGATCGATTACTCAATCCCACGTGATTATGTGGCAAACGCAGGTCTGCCTCTTCGGATGGGTTTTTTTAGTATTAGCCAACTTCAAAATAAGTTTGGCTTTAAACGCAACTCATAAGGTATAAATCTGACCCTTTATTTGCATAAACTTTGACAAAGGCGACAGGTACCAAAATATCATAGCAGGTACACCACAGTCCACAACGATCCCAGTCCTGTTTTTTTGCCTCATATACCTGCGTATATAAAAAGGACAACAATTACGAAAGTGTACCCTGTACACCTTTGGTATATGGTAAGCTGGGCCGTAAAAGTCGCAAAACTCTGGCAATATATTACACAATCGAATGGTATAAAATCAGCGATAAAGCAGCCCAAGTAGGTAGATATTTTATCAGCACGCAGGCATCAGCATTAAGCGCGGTAAGCACCTTGCGAGTATATTTTTAAAAAGCTTTGGCACTCTGTGTGTGTGTGTGTGTGGCGGTCATCTGGGGTCACTTTGGAACCAGCTCGCGTTAAAAATTCACCCTATTACATCGTAGGTATTACTCGTATGTATTGCTTGAATTCTTGAACGATTCAAATAAGCTATCAAGTTTTATATTCTCAGCGCGCTTTGTCCATAAAATACGCGGTGAGCCTTTCCACCTATTCGTAGACCAATATACGGGGCACTGGTATCATTAATAATTGGCGCCGACGATGATTGTTTCTGTGCGTTTAAATAAAAAAAAAAAAAAATACCCAGTATACGAGATCTAGCGACTAGGTTAACTTCAAACGTCGAGCTTTTTAACGTTAGGTGACGTGCAACGTCGCTATAAAAAGGCGTTATTTTACGTAGGCCGTTTTTTTTTTTTATATTCCCTTAGGAAACAGTCATCCATTAACGTCTGCCGGACTTTACGTGTTACACAATATGCCTGTGCCCCTGTGTGTGACTCTCTATCTCACTGTCTCTCTTTCTCGATGGCAAAAATATTTCCTTTTTTTACGCGTCAGAATAACGTCGAAATATGCTCTGTACCTATATACTGGTACATTCGTCGAAACCTGCCGACGTGGTTTTTGCTATACAGTAGTACGAAAGCAACGTCCTTGTTGATTTATTAAATTGATTTCGACTTTTTTTCCGCCCCATATTTTTTTTTTGCTTTCTGTATCTCGATAGGTATCGTCGTCGCGGCTGCAATAAAAAATAATAACCGTTTTTTTTTCCTTTCAGCGTCTAATGACTATATTGTAAAAGAAGAGAAAATGTGTATTCCGGATAAAATACGTGTACTGTTCGTTTGCTCGAGGCATACTCGTGCTCGTCGGTTTTATTGTTCGAAGCTACTTAAAAGGTGGCCGACCAACGACCATAGAATATTGCTGCACATCCCATGTAAACCTTCTTATATACTTTTATGACCGCCCCTGTGTGTATCTATCTACCCGAGTCGTTTGTGTATAGTAGGTAGGTACTCGTATATGTGAGGACGACGTACTCTTTCAATTTTACTCGATTTACTTTGTGTCGTGTTATGTTTTCTTCGCTGCTTTTCTCGTCTTTATCCCTTTCCAGTATTGCTTTGTGGTGTTATAGAAAAGTAAGCTAACTGTTCGTCTTGTTGGATTTTTGACTTGAAGACGAGATTTTCTGTCTAATTATTTTAGAAATGGTAAATTCCATACACCTCTGTGTTAGTCTGTGGGAGATGTGGAAGGAAGAAATAGAGAGAAAGAATCATTTAGAAAATAATTTTTTTTTTTTTTGAACAAAAATACATCATTGTTGAATTGTTTAAAATATATAAGTATTTACCTAAACTTGGCCCAATAATTTGATCGATGAGCATACAGCAGATTTTCGAATTTTCCAATTATGGAAAATTGACATGAAAGGGGTCAAAATAAAATTTAGCATCCATGAAAACAACCGTTCTTGCGCTTTTTCGATACTTCAGATCATATTTATAAAATTAGATTCTTATCAAGTTGGTCGTCCAATGACGAGAATCGTGGTCATTATAACCAAGTAGACCAGAATTCTCCATCGCAATTGTTACAAGATTACTCATAGATATTCATTTAGAATTTCAAAGCAATTTTTGAACAATTTCGTTTATTTAGCCCTTTTTGATCAATTTTATAATCAAGTTCAAGCACCTATATTTAAAGGTAACTCTCCAGTTAGGTAAGTATCATGATTAAAAAGTAAGTAGCAGGCAGGGCTTTTTTTGTAAGGAAGCGTGGAGGGACGCAGTCCTACCGAAGAGAAGTTCGAAAACATCAAAAAATTGCAATAAAAACTAAAAGAATAAAATAATTTCAAATAAACGAAAAAAAAAGGAATTTTTGGTAACTTTTTCAAAAAAATTTGAATTTGTTTGCGGTAAAAATTATCCAAATAAGTATAAAATATATCAAGGTTGCTACATTAAAATCTTTGAATTATTTCAAAAAGGTTCAAAATGACATAATAAATATCTCAAAGAGCGAAAACGAGATCAGAATTACAACGGAGATTTGATGAAAATTGGAAAATTGCTCTAAATCTAAAATTTAGCATTCAAGTTTGTACCTTAGTACTTACCTTGTACTTAAAATAAAACAAAAGTTACTTTTTTTGTTTTACCAAAAATATTTTTTAAACAATAAAAAAATAATTCAAGTATAGGTACCTACTTTGATTTTTTTCTCAAATCATAAGTAGTGGCGGAGGGGGGAATGAAAATTAAGGATATGCAACTTCAATTTAGACCCCCCCCCCACCCCCAAGAAGGGAAATACAAAAAAGGCCTGGTAACAGGTAACATTCATTTTTGATCTTTTCAGAGCAAAATTAACAAAAATTCTGAAAAAATTATCGTTGGTAGTAAACACAGCAGAAAATGTAAAAAATTGTTTGCATTCCTGGAGAATTTAAATCCTCTTTCACCTGATTTAAACTTTTCAAAATGCAGGTAATTTTAATATTGTTCTTGAGACCAAAATTTTGTTTCAAAATTCAGAGTAGTTTTTTTATAATACCTAAACTTCTGAAAAACACATTTGGAAAGATGTTACTCCCTCCCCCCCCCTCTTCAGAATATCGGTAGAAAATCGTTTGTGCACTAAAAAAAATGATAATAGTTTTTTTTTAAAAAACATCATTTGGTACCTAGCACTAAACAAGAAAGGTCGAATTAAGGTCCTAAGAATCAGAATTTGAGTCCGCTATGCTTACTGAGCTAGAGCCTATCAGAAAGCATTTCAAGTTTTTTTTTTAATTTGGAAGATTCGTGATTTAAAGTACATTTACAACTCCAAATTATAATCCAGTCTATGTCACATTTTTCACATTTCCTTTCCACCCACATGATTTACGTCACCTATATTGACACCGTTTTTGTACAATCAAAAACTATTGCAGAACAACTACGATCTATGGAAAAAATAATTGGTTCTAATAGTAATAAGATTTGATCAGTTCACAGGTGGGCATTCTCTAAATTCAATTTGAGTGTGACAGATCTGAATCGGATCAGATTTATTTGATCAGATCAGATTCAGACATTTCCAGAATCCGATCAAGTACACATATGAATAAAAAGACTTAATCAGGCAAGAGTTTCGCTCGGATCTGAACTACTCAGACCTGATGGAATCCAATAATTTTCTCCTGAAATTTTATATGTACATGGGAGGGTGAAAAAGGGCTCTTTATTCATATGCATACATTTTTTTCAACGAATTTTGACTTTTATAAAAAAAAAATTTTAATTTAAAGGGTGTAAAAAAATATTTATGCATGTTCTGCACTTTCTTACCTTTGCTGCGCGTTTACACTTGCAAGAGAACCTTCGCAATATGTCACAATCGATTAAGCAAAAATTTGGCTAACCAAAAGAGCATATCATTCAGGCCTTTGAACCAAAATTTGAGCTGTCGAAATTGATTTTTTGATTTTAGCAAATTTTTGAAAATGACCAATCTAAAAATTGATTTGAATTCTAAACGCGATGACTCGTCGAACCAATTTTGGAGAATATGTATTTTGGAACGTAGTGGTACCAATTTTTGGCTCATTATTCCCAATTTCCGAAAATCGAAAAAATTTCATATGTTTGTTGGCTATTTTTCTCGAATTTTTTAAATTGGCAAAATGATCAAAAAATGGGGACAACTGAGTTTCAAAATATTTCCTCAGTTTCAGAAACGATATCTTTCGATATTTCGACATGATTAATGCAAAAATCTGTGAAGAAAAAAATTTTTCAAAAAAAATGACGAGCTTCAATTTTTTTTTTGAATTTTTCAACCCAAATATAAAATTATCTACACGAGGGAATAAAAATTCTCTTTCCCAACATCACGAACGACAAACTCAGAATATAAATAGAGATGTGTGATGATGACCACATTGTAATTAATTCATCCTGTCCGAGCGTAAAGGTACTCCAAAGTTTCGGTATAATTCGCTAAATTTAAGTCATCAGCGTAAACATTTAAACTAAAACTTGCATAGTGTACATAAGGCTCAGTTGCTCAGCACGCGAAAATTTTAATCAAGTATATTGTTGGTATTTCCTTTTCTCCCTTCCTAAGTATATTTTTTCGAACATGAGGCATCGTATCGCATAGAAAAAATTCAGAAAAACGGCAAAATAAATATTTACTTTTTTATTTCCACGTTCGCAAGTCGACTCGAGTCGCGTAAAAATTTTCCAAGCAGGGTATCAACACCTGGTTATCATCTACGCTTTTTTTTCCTCTCTCAAAAGTTAATATTTAGAGGTTTTGTGGAAGGAAAAATGTATACGCGAAAATTTACCTGAGTTTATTCTGCTTTTATGGAGTTAACGACGCGTTAAAAATTAAACGAAACAATTCGACGGAAATGGCCGTAAATTTAATTACCGCGTTAATGCGGTGCGGCGGTGGCTTTTTTTACCACCACCATAGCTGCTATAAAACTGCCTTTATCGCATATACTCTTACTATACACGTATATACATTATACTAAGTTCATAGACTAAAGTTTTATGCCGGACTTTGTTACGTAAACTAATGTTCAAAGGTTTCAAACCTTTTAGGTATAAAAATGACGTGGGAACGGGCTAATTAGCAAGTAAACAGGTGTCATTATTTCAGATAGAATGAAAATTATACATTCGGGGATCGTAATTAGTACAGGGTAAGGTATCATTGGCTTAGTTTTGAAAGAAATCAGAATGAAAATTAGCCTTTGATTATTGCGAGTTGGTTGGGAATTTTCAGTCTCGAAAGAACTTATTTTTTGCATTTTTTTGTGGCAAATTCAGTTTTGTAGGAACCTATCATGAAATTGAACAAGAGGACTGAAATCTGGAATGTACATTCAGATTCATCTCGAGCTCGCAAACTTTGATTTTCCAACCCCTCTCCACCAGATTCTAACTTTTAAAAAAATATTTTAGCAGCATTTTTTGGGGTTATGCAAGCAATTCTCGAGGGCATATTCAGAATAAGATTTCTTCGGTATGCTCTTTTGCGGTTTCAAGCTCCACCCTATCGTAAAATATTAATTTAAATAATTTTTGAAACTATTTAAAAACATTTTTATGGTCTTTGAACGAGAGAACTTCACGATTTGCACATCTTTTCCTACTACAGGAAAACATAAACATATTTATAGGACGTATTTGACACAATTTGGAAAGAAAATCCTTCTCGAAAAGCGCAGCAACTTGCTACGATGTTTTTTGCTCGGTCTTCTTCACCGTATAGATGAGCTTTTCCGATACTTCGTTATTAATTCGAAAAACGTCACGAGCAAAGAAACCACCACAAGTCACCCTGCACCAGTCCGCACCTCGTATCGTGTGTTTTTTTTAATTTTAAAGGTAATTTTCGAGCTATGGTGGTGTTTGCAGTGCGAACGCGATGGAGGAAGAAAAGAGAGAAGCGAGAGCTGAGAGCAAGAGAAAAAACCTAAACCATAAATTTACATTTTATAACCACCTTCGAAGACGTTTTAAAAAAACTGCCAAGTAGAAAATTGTCGTTAAAAATTATGTAATCTGGGGAGATTTTTGCCGAGCTAATTTCATCGTAATTCCGCAGCCATCTCGTCGCGTCACCCGTCGTAATTCTCTCAACACAGAAACATAATTGGCGTATTTTAAAACCACTTAAAAGAATATAAGTTTTTTACCCCCAGCTCCTAGTCCCCTATTATTTTGCTTTTTAGGAAAAACACACGGAGCTGTCGACTGTCGTCATTTTTCGTCTTTTTTTTTTTTTTTTTTTGAACTATTCGTTAGCAGATGAAATTATGAAATTTAATTTTTCAAAGAAACCCTCCACAATGAGAAAAGTTTTCAACAACAGTTCTTCGGAAAATTACTGCAAAACTAAGGCGTTTTAATCTGCGAGAATAAATTAAAAAGGAAGCCTGTAGGATGAGGGGTTTTTACTCAAATTATTGCCATAGGTATATATACTTACAGAAGGGAAAGAGTGGGGGAGATAAAATAAAGTAAAACAGTTCTATTCTATTAATTTTTCTAATTTTTGAATAAAAAATTTACGATATTGCTCATATTATTACGTTAGTAATTATTCGAGTGCGTTATCAGGAAAAAATATAAATAAAAAAATTAGTTGGCTCAAATTATTTATACAACGAAAAAGGAAACAGAAAACTCCGTTTGGTGTCTTAATTGCGAAGAATTAACTTCTCGTTACCCTCCCACGTGCCACTTCATGTGACCCATTAATACAAACGTAATTCTTCGTATGTAATTTGAATTTTAAAATAATTAAATCTCCGTTTGTAAAATTTATCGTCTCCAGCAAGATTCCAAGTTTGAAAATATAACAAAAATAGGTACCTAACAGAAATATTTTACTACAACCCTATTTTTTCTTCACTGCTCATTTCCCATTTAACATCACTATTCTTGCATCACCATCAAGTCTCCCAAGTTGGAATTTAATTTAAGAGGTTTTTAATCTGAAAAAGGAAAAAAATCGCAAAGATTCCAACGTTGCGTTGTAATTTGTAAGAGAAAATGTTCAACGAAAAATATTAAAGTGGCAAACAAAATATAACAATTAAATATACAATTTCCGACCATCCGAAAGAATAAATTGAAGTTTTTGTTTCCATTTTCTTCAGCGTAATGGCAGAAAAGAAAAGACAAATACGCGTAGGAAAAAAAAGCTCTTCTCACGATCTTGACTGTTTTCCTTTTTAGTTGATGTTTTTTTTGCTTTTTTTTTTGTAAAAAGAATACTTGCTCGAGTTTTCAATTTTTTATTATTTAGAATTCTTAGGTACCTATGGTATAATTTCACCGCCGTTTGGTTCATTTGCAACGGATTTATACGAAAAAGGATTTTTTTAATTAAAATTCTGCGGATTTTTTCGAAACTAATAAATTACTTACTCGTCGACTGAGAAAAAAGAACGTCTCCATTTTTCGACTCCGTCGCCGAATATTAAACGAGAAGTTTTCATTGACGTGTGGTTTATTACGATGGAGTAAGTACATAGGTACCTATGCTTTAATTTTTTCTGATTAAAAATTCGAGTAGCGAATTTCTTTTAATTATTAAATCAAAGCAGGCAGGAACCAAAAGGTGCGGGGGCCAGTCAAGTTTCAAAAGGAATAGTTGGTGAAAAAATTAAAATGTAGATTGTAGATATAGGTAGATTTTTACATGCTGTTTTTGTTTGTTTTTTTCTGAAGCAAACTCACGAAAAAATATTGAGTAAAAATATGTAGGTAGATATCCAAAAGTAAACTTCGAGACATAATATTCTGAGTTAAACAGAACTGATTGTCAGAAAAAATTTAAATTTGATTAAATTGGAGTAAAAAGCTGAAATTTGCTTCGTATCTTACTTCTGACCTCACAAATTGATTGGTAGCCACTTCGAGCAGTTTTGGAATTTCCGAAGGAATTTTGAATTTCATGATTTTAGAAAAATTGCCATAAAGAGAGTCAGAATATATAATGAAGATCTTAGAACGACTAAAAATGAACCAAATTTCAGCTTTTCAAGTAGACAGATTGCATAAAAATGAGACATTTTTCATTTTTTTCAAATAATAGACAGAAGAGAAAATTTTGGATTAGAACTAGAAGAAATGAATTCGAGAGGTTGTTCCCAAAACAATCAGAAATGTCACAAATACGGTTAAAAGAGTTTTAAGGGGTTGAATATTTCAGTTTAGCCCAATTTTACGGCAATTGTCCAACACTAACAATAAGTATGCTTTTATTACACGGATATTGGCAAATTTAGAATCCATTAGAATCTGCTAGAAAGAGTTTGAAAATAGATTATGGATTTTACTGAGTTTACTTGGAGAGAGAAGACATTTAAGGTTTTGAAATTTTGTGGTTGGAACTAAAAAGTGTTTTAAAAAGAGATTCAGAAAATGTATAAAAACTAGATTTTCGAGAATCTGCGTAAAAAAACATAGATAAGTACTTATTGAGAAATTAAAAAATCTGCAGGAAGATCTAGATCGACTTGAAATAATCACCACTCGTTTTGAGAGGTAAAAAATAGCATAAATTACAAGCAAGTTTCATGGCTCAATTTTATTAAAAATCTCATTTTTTAAGTGGTCCAAATTTGAGTTTTTAAAAATCTTTAAAATCAAAACATTAAATTTGACCTCAAAATTTGGCTCATAAGTGTAGTTTTGGATGATTTTCAATTTTTTGTCAGGTCTAAAAATTCTCCTACTCAAAATTGAAGACGTCATAGCAAAAAGGACATATGTGTGAAAGTTGTATTTTGAGAAAAACTGTTTGAAAGTTTGAGTGCTTGTGAAGTTTAGAAATGTGCATATTTGAACATGGTGACGATTTTATCTTATTTTCTCACTATCTAACTATATGAAATGCTATGCACCATCAGTCTGGAGGAAACTGTGTGTTAGCGGTAAGCGCTCAAACATTTTGAATTATATGTCCTTTTTGAAGCGAAAAATTGGCCAATTTTTTTTTTTTGATTTAAAAGTGTTTTTGAGCAAATTTTTGGATTTAAACCAGGTAAATAATGGTTGATAACAAAAAATCGACCATGAGTAACCCATTATCTCTGAAAAAAGATCGCTATGTTGAGTAAAAAAAAAGACAAGTTTTTTTGGCCAATTTTTTTTAAATTTTGTTTATTGATTTAAAAACGTTTTTGAGCAAATTTTTGGATTTAAACCAGGTAAATAATGGTTGACAACACAAAATCGACCCTGAGTAACCCATTATCTCTGAAAAAGTAAATTTTTAATGGACTTCGCAGTTTTAAAATGGCGATATCTCACCGGTTTTTCGACTTTGTGAAGTGGGGGTGGTCTCATATGATAGAGGAAGGTCTGAAGAATAACAATATGGATTCGTCTCAAAAAGGACATATGTGTCATATATACCCCTTTTTGTTATGACGTCTTAAATTCTAAAAATAGTTAATTTTGTTGGTGATTTTTGAACTTTTCCACGAAATATTGGTAATTTTCTAATTCCTTCAATTTCAATCCTGACACATCAACAATAAAATTATCAGTTTTGAGCCATTTATGGAGCCTCCGATGATTTTTTAATTTTGTGCTAAAATTACAAATGAGAGGGGTTTTGCGATAAGGGCCCTTGTGGTGATATTTCGATTTTTTCAGGAGAGAGAAAACATCGAATTGCTACGATTTTTTCGATTTTTTTTTTTTTTTGATTTTCGGGTGCAGTGTTGTCTTGCGCATAGGTTGGATGAGAAATTTTGACGAAATTCGTTCATCATCGCCTGATATCCGTGATTTAGAAAAGGGACCTTGTGGTGAACAGCCGAATTTACACAACGTTACAGACTACCCCGCAAACAAATACCGAGAAATTCGGATTCGCCATGAAATTTTACATAGGTAACAACAATAAAATAATTTTTCCATCGACATTTTCTTCTTTTTTTTAAAAAATCAAAAACAAACAAAAACTTTGTTTTTCAATTTCCCAAAAATGTGAGTTTTTGAGTATTCATGTTCAAGTGATTTTTAAAACGAGAAGTTAATGAGATAGGCGAAATCTGATTGCACCATTCGATTTCTCTTGAAAAAATAAGTCGGAATCGCCAATAAAAAAAAAAAAACATCGAATCACCACAAGGACCCATATCGCGAAACGCCTCTCAAATGCAATCACTCTTGAAAAACTAAAAACAAACTTTTTTAACTATCAGGCGCTTATTGGGCAACCTCTCGGGCGTTTTGGGCAGTTATAAGCAGCGAGATTCCAGAGATGTGAGTTCAAAAATGAAATTTTGACCAATTTTTAATTATTCCAGAAAAATTTGAATATTCACTGGTTGAGACAGACACCATTTAAAAAATGGATTAAAGAAAAGAATGAATGGAAGAATGGATGAAAGAGTAAATGAATGAATGAATTATTTAAAAATAAAATAAATTAAAATAAAATTTCAGTATTCAGTTCATTCAGTATTTTGTTCTGTAGGTATTCAGTTCAGTTCAGTTCAGTTCAGTTCAGGTTCAGTATAGATAGATGAATGGATGAATGGAAGAATGGATGAAAAAGTAAATGAAAGAATGATTAAAAAACAAAAGACGAAAAGATGAAGAGACGAAAAGACAAACGGACGAAAGGACGAAAAGACGAAAAGACAAAAAGACGAAAAGATGAAAGGACGAAAAGACAGAAAGATGGAAAGACAGAAATCTCAACCACTATAGTCTGTTTCACGTAAGAAGCATAACGCTCTAACTGAAAAGTTTCTGTTTTGTAGCCAAATAATTTCATATTTATTTGTCAACTTAGGGTGCATCAATACTCGAGATGAAAATTTGAAACAATTTTTTGATTTATTTACGTTCATTTAGGCAAAAACCTTTCATAACCTTGTATATTGCTTCATTTTTTCTTTTCTCCTACACTTCCCAATTCATCTAATACCTTTAAAAATAAAAAATGAATTAGAAATCTGTTTTACATTTATTTGCAAGTGGTGAAGCACCTTAAGTTTTCAATAAAAGCCAGAATTATTTGGCTACAAAATAGAAACTTTTCAGTTAGAGCGTTATGCTTCTTACGTGAAACAGACTATAGTCCTTACTTGGCTCTGAACACACCCACTGCTTTAAATAGTGTCTGTCTCAGCCACAGGTGTTTTCAATTCAGATTCTTTGATTTTGGCCAGAATGTAAAGTAGGTCTCTTGTAGGTTTTTTGAAATTTTTGGAAATATTGAAAAAATGATTTTGGGAGAAAGATATCGTTTGATGTGTCTACGACTCTACATGATCATTGATCGCCCAACTTGAAAAAATCTCAATTTGACTTTTTTGGAGCCTCCAGTGAGTGAATATTCACATATTTCCAGAGTTTTCAAATCACTTTGGAAGGGTTTCCAAAGTGATTTGAAATTCTGAAGACATTTGAATACTCGCTGAATAAGGGTCCAAAAAAGGTCAAATTGAAATTGTTTTCGAGTTGGGTGATTGTGTAGACACACCAGACGTTATCTTGTCTGAAAAAACCGCTCGTTGTGCACTTTCTTGGAAATTTTGATTTTTTTTTTACTTTGTTCTGGAATTTACAAATTGTTTGAAAATTCACTTTTGATTTGTTATTCCTTAAATTCCGCCCTAACCATCTAAAACAATCGAGAGGGTGTCCACTAAGCACCAACATAGACCCTTAAGTTCATTTTTGGCTTTTCCAGAGTGATTTTAAGTTTCTGGAAAAATTTAAAAATCGCTGGAGGCTCCGAAATGGCTCAAAACTAGTATCTAGTTGTTCATGTGTGGGAGTTCAATTCGAAGAAATTATTCACAATAGGTTCACTTTGCTCAAAAAAAATTATACTCAATGAAAAAATTCAAATCGCCTTTGAAACAGCTTTTTTCATGACCTTCAGGATCTGAAATTCTAATTCTCTCAATCTTTAGCTTTGTTTACTTCAAATCGAAGAATATTTTGACTTGGAGTTTCTTCTCTTAAATAAAGATGTATCAAAAAAAACTTCATGATACATGCCTAAAAATAGCTCACCAACAATCAGTAGGTAGGTACCATTTATTTCATATATTTTTTCATTCTTCGCCAAAAGGTGAAGGACAACACAGACTTAGCACCCCGTATAAATAGAAAAGACAATCACACGTCAACACAACACGCGCCAATTTGACATTCGAAGCAATAAATCGAACTATCAACTCATACGAACCAAACCTATAGGTACCTAACCTAAGTACGAGTACATGTGTGTGTGTGTGTTTAGTATGTGCACGTTATAGGCAATTACGTGCGGAAAATTAATTTCTCGTTTCAGGGGCAGCAGCGAAGAAAAGTTGAACGGCGTGTGGCAGATTGGGGCTGAGTGATGACGGAGGAGGTGCTGCTTGCTACGCGAGTAGTATTTACGACGCGACATCAAAACGCGGTGAAACGTTGGTTGCCTTTACAAACGAGCTGAGATTTATTTCCAAGTCTTTACAGTTTACTATCGTGCATGGCAAAGGTGGGTAGGTGCAGGGTTTCCCAGGATATACTACGTACATATAAATAAACTACCTATATAATAATGTACGCCTCGTATACGTATAGGCAGGTAAGCTAGTTAGCTACCTACGAACGAAGGTAACCTGGCGACGAATTTTTCCAACGAAGACGACAACGACGACGATGTCAGAATGAAATACACTACGTACATTTAAACGAGAGTTTCGTCGAAACGTAAAATACCATGTAATAAAGGCTTCGAATTTGGTGGTGTGGTGCGCTGCATGATCCTGTCCGCGTTTTCGCTCAAAAAGTTAAAAGTTTTTCGCTCGATGTTTGCTGGTTTAATTGCGAAAATGTCGGTAAGCTGTATGCTAAAGAATGGTCGAAGTGGAGTGAAATTCCTCGGAGTGATAGAGCAGCGTGAAAAGCCCGTTTTAAGAGCGCCTGCAGAAATATACGCGGCAATAAGTGTGATTCCAGTTTAACCAGAATATATACCAGAACTTTAAGCTCCGGGTGGTTTGCGTATAAGCCGACCGATGTTTCTTAATAGAGTTCTCTTTATTCTCGTCTTCGCTCGTCGTATTCCCTTGTCACTTTCTTTTCAAACAGCTTCTCCGGTAAAATGGTAGAAAACACTGATGTGGAAATATGTAGTTTAGAAATTTTGCATGTATTTTCCCACGATTGATCCGAAATCATGTACAGTATGCATAGATCTTCATTTTCATCGTTTGTGAGAACTTAATATGCAGAAAAAGGAAAGGGAGGTTCTGCGCCAGGAGTAATATTTTCCAAAAGTTATAGACATGTAAACTTTGTAGACACGAAATTTTATTTTAAAAAAAATTCCCATCAACTTCGAATAGGTACTGAAAAAAAAACATGTTGAGGTGTCAGGCCATTCGATTCACCAACTTTTATGCATCCATGAAAAATACTTATACCTATTCATGGGGACATCCATTGAAAAATTGATACTTTTCTCAACATTTTACATTATACTCTTTACTCGTGTATAGTAAACAATAAAAATGTTGAAATGATACAAATACAATTATGAGAAATACCTCAATCTACGTGTACCTACTTCAATCTAATGATCCATATGAGTAAGATATTATGTCTACCTCTACGTAGAACTTAGTTTCTCGTATCCGTATCGCGTATACGTAATAAAATCCAGCCGGAACTTTTGCGGCACCGAAATAAAACCGTCTTGTGCAACGACGAAGGTAAGGGACAAAGACAGGGTGGCGCGACGTCGACGTCGCGTCGTTATAAAAAGATGTTTTTCACATCATCTTAATATCGCTGCGGTTGCTGTTGACATTAGAGCGTGGCTATACACTATACTTTTGTATATGGAAAGAAATGTTAAGTTGAAATGTCAACCCCGAAGGGAATAATTTAAAAAGTAATCTAAAATATATATAGATTATTGTCGCAAATCTTCTGACATTTACAACAATTCCTCTGCGAGCTAAGCAGTGCCCGTTTCTTCTTCTTTGCGTTTAGAATTTCCCGTCGTCAAATTGATTTCGTCTTCGTCGTTTTTGCCTGGTGGTGCTTTAGGTGACAATTACATTATAAAAATTTCCATCTGCGATTATTTCCCATATTTGCGATGTAGATTGAAAGAATATTATAACGGTGAGATTGTTCTTTTTCTGGTTTTGTAATGAACTAATGAAATTTATACAAATCCATTAACCCCGAATCGAAAAATTTTATTCATCAATCGATGCTGAAAGAATTTTCTCAACGATTTTTGCAAGTAGGAAAATGACTCGGTGAAAGATTAATGGCGGTTACATGGGATACTATATTGTATGTGTACTATGTCGATAAATACAAAACACATAAGATACATACCATCAACGTACAATAACGACCTTAATTTATTATTACCCAAGTTCGCGATACCAGTACGTAGACAAACGCGATTTATTCCGCCAGTACATTGTGGTTTTAATCTTTTCTGAGGGATTATATTCAATTTAAGAACGGCTTATTTGATTTACACGCAACCGCCAATCTTTTATATGAAATTTAATTAAAATATTCGTCCTATTTAGTGGCGTTTTTGGTCAACATTTTGTAAATCGTTCTCGCTAATTGAGTAAAATGTGCCTACTTCCATCATTCTCAAGCTAAATCAAATTTTCAAATCAATCATGGAAACTTTCAAAAGCAGCAGGAAAGGTACCAATGTTTTTGAAGGTACTGAGCACAAATTTGACTTCATTCAGGGATCATATGTACTTGATTACTTTTTGAGCAGCCGAAAAAGTTACTTCTTAGTTGATTTTTTTTAAATTTTGGCTAGGTAGTCATTTTTTTAAAAAAAGTTTTCCGAAATCCAATTTTCCAAATTTTGACTCTACTTATCGTCAAGAAAACAAAAAAAAATGTCTCGGTTTTTGCCAAAAATACTAAGCAAATAGGTAGGTAATGACAAATCCCGTCTTTTTAAAAGCTATCAAAAAGCCTCGTTTCTTGTTTAAAAATTTCCAAAAATTGGGGTTTCTCGCAAAAAATTCTAAAAAGTCTAATTTTTTTCAAAAAAGTTCTGAAAGTCTCGCGTTTTTGCCATAAATTGTCAAAAATTTGTCAAAAAAAAGTAGGATTCCTTTTTTTCAATGATTGCCAAAAAGTCTTGCTTTTTGCAAAAAATTGATGAAACGTCCCGCTTTTTAGTAGAATTGCTAAAAAATCGTACCTACTTCTTCCCCCAAAATCTAAACATCTCAAAGTTGAGATTTTTTGCTAAAAATTAAATAAGCGTCCCACTTTTTGATCAAAAGTTGCAAAATAGCTCAATATTTTTGTCAAAAATTGCAAAAAATGTCACTTTTTTGCTAAGCCAAAAAGTCTTTTTTTTCTGAAATTGTTGAAGTTTGTTTTTTCAACTCAATTTTTTGCTTTTTAGCAAAATTACTATAAAATCTCGTTTTTTAGTCAGAAGTTACGAAACCAGAAATAAAAGGTACCATTTTTTTCAAATATTGCTAAAAATTGCGTTTTTTTTTGCAAAAAATTCCGAAAAGTCTCACTTTTTTCCAAAAATTTGTCCTAATCTATTGCTCTTCTTACTTACCAGAAATTGCTAAAAAAAAGTCCTTTTTTTGCTGAAATTGTCGACATTTTTGCGACCATTGGTCAGAATTCGCAAAATAAATTCTCACTCCGTTGCCACAAATTGCCAAAAAATCCTGATTTTTTGAATGAAAAAATTTAAAATCAACATTTTGCCAAATAAAATTACGAAAAATGGTCACTTTTTTGGTTTTGCCAAAACTTACTGCTTTTTGCTAAAATTGTAGACACAAGTTTTAATCGAGTCCCATTTTTGGCTTTTGATTAAAAACTAAAAGTTCTGTTGTTTTTGGTGATTTTTTTTGCATTAAAATGTTTTGCTCGTGTTTTGTCTCTTTTTTGGTTACTTTTGGATTAATTTTTAGTTACTTTTTCGAGATTTTTTAGTGCCAAAAGTTGTTTTTTTTTTTTGAAAAAATCAGTACGATCTCTGCTTTATTTTTTTATCCAAATATGTTGGTATTTCCCGCTCCTTCCATTCTTCTGAGTTCATAGAACCAAAAAAATAAAACCAAAAATATTGTTTTTTCCTAGCGAGTTGGTAATAACTTGAAAAGAAACTTTTTTGAACTCACACTCTCCGATTTAAATGAAACCAAGCTGGATCGGACGAGCATGTCCAAAAAACTCCATAAACCAAATTTCAAATCATAAGATTTATCTTTGGTTTTTTGGGGTGTATCATGAATAATTTTTTTGAGTAAAGTGAACCACGAAAAATTTCAAATCACTTTGGAATGGTCAAAAATAAACTTAAGCACTTAGCATTATCGATGCTTTTTGAGCACTTTCTCGACCGTTTTGGGAGGTTACTGCTAAGTTCCAGGCAAGTACGAGTTCAAAAATGAATTTCCGGGCAATTTTTAAATTTCCAGAAAAATGAAAAACTTGAAATTACTGCAGAAAGTAGATACATTGCATGGTTGTTCCAGGCAATATATGTACCTAATATTGTCTTGTGTGTCTGCACAATCACCCAACTCAAAAACAGTCTCAATTTGACCTTTTTGAAGCCTCCAACGAGTATTCAAATTTTTTCAGAATTTTTAAAATCACACTGAATGGGTTAAAAATGAATTTGGACGAAGCTTACTGGACTCCATCTCGGTAATTTTCATGGTATCCTCCTTTGAAAATTCATTATTTTCACTTTTTCTGGAATTTTCAAATTGGTCAAAAATTCACTTTTGAGCTCAAATTTTTGGAATTTCGTAGTAACCATCCGCGAAAATCAAAAGGGCACGTAATATAAGCACCTACCAAAGTTATAGGTGCTAAATTTCATTATAAAGGTAATTAGAAAATGGATGGAGGCTTCAGAATGGTCAAAAACTGGTTGTTGTTGATGTGTGGGAATTAAATCGAATGAATTATCCACCTTGGTTCACTTTGCTAAAAAACATTTTATGTTCATTTAAGTAAGTAGTTATAAAACTAACCTCAGAACAATTTTTTGAATTTCTTAAATTTTCAAACATTCGCCAAAAATCCAAAAATGAACTTCAGCATCTGAAATTACAAACATTTGTACCTATTTCAAAAACCTGAAAATATTTATTTTTTTCGGACTGAGCTGAGTTTGACTGTTAGAGGAAGGAGGTGTGCCTGTGATTTTCTCATCTAAATCTGAGAAAATAATGGTACACATTAGTAGGTATATATTTTCAATAAACAGTATACGTACCTATCTTTCATCGGTAGGTAAAAGTATAGCCCCCAAAAAGCACCCAGCCTTTGATAACTTGAGCAAAAAATGGGTTAAAAATATTGCATTCAGAAGGTAGATAGCTAGGTATCTCGAGCTATTCGCATATGAAAATACGCAGCGTACACAATTGTCATTTTAGTTTACTAAATATATAAATTATACAACTTTGTACTCGAGTACGGTTGTTCTTCTTGCGCTCTTGTTTCGCGTAACCGAAAAATTTATAACTTAAGCAAAAAAATGGCAACGAAAAAAAAGCGTTTCAATGACAACGCCGCTTCGTTGCGTAATAAATTACGCGCTTACGTTTTTCACTTTTTTGCCATTTATTCGCTGTTACAGAGGTTTTTAAACGGACATTTACCTCTTCCTCTTTGTTTTATTTATATTTCCGTTTCGTATATATATTTTTTTATACAAGTCGAATTTTATTTCCAAAATGTGCTTTTCTTCGCTCTGCCGATGTTTATGCTTACACGTGTAGGTAGGTATATTTCCTCCTAAAGGGGCCGTCATCGTATCGAGTAGTTTGCCAACGTAAGTAGGACGATTTTTTTCCTCCTTTGCCGTCTTCTTTTTCTTCTTTCTTTTTCCAAGAGAGTAAATTCAATGCGCTGACACAGGTGGCGAGGGAACGCGACATGGCTGAGGTACACGAGTAAAGAAAATGACTTTTTGACGTGCTTATACAGTTGAAAAAAATCTGCGAGAATCTTGTACCATAATATACATATATAGGACGTAGTATATCTACGATGGAAATTTCCAAATATCTTCGGCCGAGCTACTACGTCTTCTCATCACGAGACGCGGTCTCGTTTTGTAAAAATCCCTCCGCGCCATTTACCCACCCCCTGTTCGCTTCCAAAATCGGATATTTATGTTCTGGGCGAAATTATGGTATGTGTGCTATCTTTAGGAACAATTTTCCAATATTTTCAGCTCGAATGGTTTTCCATCCAGCATTTTACCAATTACCGCGATCGATGTGTCTTTTAAATTCGTCCTAAAATGTTGTCATATTTTTATGGCCAACATTCGATAAATCGGACTAACGTTTGAGGGAAATTTATCTGTTTTCCTAAAAGCAACATCGTTTGGGGTCGAAATGGAAAACGAATTTAATTTAATGTGGAAAGGGGTTTAATTTCGAGTGGTATTTGAGAAGAAAAACGACTGAATTTTAATTTATTTTTCGAGCGAAGAAAGTTGAATGGAAACAACGCGGAATGATAAGAATTTATTTGGCAAATCGTAAGTACAAGTATAAAGTTTTTGAAGCTGATTTCGTCAAAACCTATATCGTATTATGGTTAAAACTTCAAAAGCATTTCGTAATTTAATCAAGAAATTATTTTAAAAATGATCAATTTAAATTGAGTTGAAATTTGCCAATGAGTAAGTGGATACCTACCGTGCAAATGAATGATTTTTCCTAATTTTAAATCAGTTACAAAAAGAAAGGGATTCTGCGCCAGGAGTTACATTAGATGCAACTCCTGGCGCAGAACTCCCCTCCTTCACTACGAGGTACACTTTCAATTCTCATGAATAATGGTATTGAGGTTTTATAGGTTTTGTGCATTTGAATGCATCACTTCATGTGCCCCCTCGCCCGACTTTTCCATAGTTCATAAAACGTTCTATTAATTATGATATTAAGGGTATGTGAAAGAATTTCTCAGTCATTCAGCCATCGACTTTGATCAGTTTTTTTCTGAAACATGACTTTTGGTTCTAAGATATGTAGAAATCCGTATCCCTTCAGAAATAATAAATTCCTATTTTACACATCGTTTTATTTTTGTTTTTAAACACACAAGATTTTTGGAATGAGCATGGGAAAAATTCCCTTTCAAAAAATTAAAAATTGTCTGTGCCTTAAACTTGATCCCACTTTGGTTCGATTGACCCATCTTTTGGTTTCAAAAACAATACGATTACCCTCCATTTCAAGTACCGTAAATGTTTCTTCCATCTGTCACTTGAATGCAAAATAATCCTACAAATCTCTTTTTTAATCCCACGGACAATTAACCCAATAAAAAGCCTCGTGAATGAACCCTTATTTGGCTCTTTTTCGTTGATTTCTAGCTTCATTTACGTCTCAATCGCATTACCCACTTGCAAGTGAATTCCCTTTAGATCCCTATATTATATCGACCATTGCGAGGCTATTTTTTATCGCTAATTTATATTCATTACTATCTATAAAACAGATAAACCCTTTTGGAATTCTTAAGAATCGCTGAGCTAGGTGGGTAAAAATACTCTTCTAAATGGGAATAATTCACAGGAAAAAAACTAACGATAAATCCCCTTGTTGTGAGAAAACCTCAACCCTATTATATGGTTTAATTCAGTAAATTGCATCAATTGCCATACACCCTGCGAGTTGTGTTCTACATACGATTAACAGTGTAAAATTCCTAGCTTGTCTGTACCCTATGGTGGGCGTATCTAAACTGGAAAATATATATACTTAGTATGGTAAAGGTTGAGTATACGTTTGCTAACACGAGCAAGTTAGCGCTAATCAACCAACGTGTATCATTTCAAACATCCTATACTTACACCAAGGTGGATCACAAAAAATAAAATCGGCGGATGTTGACCAAATTCAGCACAGACCTTCATTTTGAGTTAAAAGCTATCCACAAAAAATTTCAGCCCCGGAAGTGCTCCTGGAGGGGAGATTTGGGACCCCCAAAGGGATGGTATTTTTTAACAAAAAAGGTGATTTTTTCGCTTCTGTTGCTACACAATCTGTTTTGAAGGAAATGATTCATGATTCAGTCCCAAATGAAAGTACCTTTGAGATTCTGCGTCGATCTATACTGTTTTAGTCAAAATCCAAGACCACTTTTAGGGTTCTACCGAGTGATTGAAAATTTGCAAATCGCTTATTTTTGCATAGGTATGTAAAGTTAAAAAATCCTGTCAACTTAAGATTAGCAGATAGGTAACTCCCTAGTATGGGCAATGCAATGGCACATTGTGTTGAAACATGTATACGAATTGGCACTCATCTGGTATGCATGCCATTGTATGTTTTTGATAAATTCAGGTAAATCGATCTTAATCGGATGCCTTACAATGAGATTCTTAGGTATAACCCTCGAGCATTGGGAGGGGCACGATTATGCAATCTGCCATCCAAAAAAGGGACCTGAATCGTCAACTACATATATATAAATGGACGAATTTAAATCAGCGTTTTTGAAGCCGACTTTTTGGATGCAGAACACTGGTGTCGCTAACCTGTGTACCTGTTCATTCTCAAAAAAAAAAAAAAAAATACAAATTAATTAGGTACTTGGGTAAGTATAAAAGAAGTTTGAACTTGCGATTTGATTTGTTAAATGGGTTGTACTGAACTACTGATTCTTTCGCACGTATTCTTACGTCAAAGAAGGATGAAGTGATAATCGAAGGAAGGGCACAAAAACAATCAAAACAAAATCAATGGTAATAATCTATAGTCAGAATCCATACTGTGCATAAGAATGACAAAATGAGAGACAAGAGAGTGCACAGGAACAAACTCTTACATCATTTTTTTCAACATTTTTGAGTCAGAATGAGAATTTTGGTGGGTGGGGGGGGGGTGAAAATTTTACAACTTGGTGTCATAATTTTGAAAATTAGCACACCTGTTCAGATTGTCTAGCAACGCCACTGATGCAGAATCCAAGAAATGTTCTGTGCATACGCCAGTTTACTATGCTGAACCATCCCTCTCTTCACCAGCATCTAACCCATGACCCATGTCTGACCAATCAGGACACTATAAACATCATGTTTGGTGCATGCAAAAAAGGTTTCCTGGATTCTGCATCAAAAAAGTCGGCTTCAACTTTAGCTGATTTTTTTTATGTTGAAATATTCATCCATTTATATAATTACAGTCAACGAGCTGAATTTAAAATTCCATATTTATTGGATGACAATATCCATGAAATGTACCCTACTCTTGACCTGCAAGTACATAGAAAAGAAAAACAAACAAAAAGCAATTTGTCTAATTCAACAAAAAACATTCTACCTGGATGAAGATTGGGCTCATGGACAAAATAAGGCCAGAGAGCTTTACAAAAAGAACATGAAAAATGATTTAAACAACCTTGTCATTAAGGAAGAATTACCTTAGAAGAAGCTAACCAAGCTTGGAAAGAACTAGAAGAATATTGCGATATTTTCAGCTTCAATGCTGGCAAGTAGGTACCTGCACAACAATTGTCGACGTCAACATTTACATCGACTACGTTTTTTTCCAACATATGATGGAAAAGTGATCAATTAATTATTTAGTAGGAATCTTCTGTCCATACAAAAGCCAGGTAAATGAAAATTTTCGAAATTTTCTCATCATTTCTGATACCTCGACATGCCATCTCGACGTGTAGATGTAAAATTCGATGCTTGAAATTTACATCTACAACTATGTCGACCAATTTTTCAGAATTAAAATTTCTGTTTTAGTGTTCAAAATTTTAGTAAACATTCAAAAATATGATCCTGTTCAATGTGGAAAACAAATTTTTTAGGGAATTGATGAAATTATTCACTTTTCCGCAGTTTGGAGTTGTAGATGATATGATGTTGATATTGTGGATGTATTTGTTGATGTTGAATTTCACATCAACATTAACATCGACATGTTGACATGAAAATGGATTAGTTTGATACTCGCAGATAAAGTATTGCACCATCTTTGATATAAGGGATTTCTGTTGAACTTCTTGATTATACAGACTTTTCATCTGTAAGGGTAAGGTAGCCTAATATGGACTGGTTTTTTGTTTTTGAATGTCATGGCCGCTGTAGCTGAGCTAAAAATTTGGTTGATAGCTCAAAATATACCTACATCTATCTAGTTTCATATTCCAAAGCCTCAACATTTTTGAGAAATTTTAAGTGTGTCAAAAATATCATTTTCTGAAAAGTGTCAAAAATCAAAAATTGAATTTTGGGTTCCTAATATGGACTGTTTCAAAAAATCAAAAAAAAAGCGCTGAAATATCGTAAAAATACGTTCAATTGCTGAAACACCGTTAAAGTATTGTTTAATCAAGACAATTTGAGTAAATTCTATGTGGGACAAATTAATTTTTTCCTGAAAGTAGTCAAAATTTGAAAAGTCAATTTTGGGTCCCTAATATGGACTGTTTTAACGTGAAATTAACTAAACCCATAACAAATGTACACCAGTCCATATTAGGCTACCCTATAACTTTGAACTTTGAAAAATCATAAGTATATGTACCTTGAATAATTTCTGGATTGTCTTGATTGATTCAGAAAACTTCACCACTTCTTAATATTAATAATAAAAAACATTATAGGGTGTCCCCGGAAAATTTTATAAGAAGATGGATTTTCGAAACACGTGAAAAAAATTTTGAGGTTCTCAATTTCGTTTTTTCGCTTTAAAATTGCGAGTTTTGGGTTTAGAGAGGTGATTTTGGTCTCATTGTGTTTTTCTGTGAAAAATACACCAGATTAAGTTTGTTCCCACCAAGTAGCGCTAATAACCACCGAGATCGGCCATCAGTCCATATTAGGAACCAGTCCATATTAGGCTACCTTACCCTTACTTCTTCGGAAGTGGACTTTGCATCGATGCTGTTTTCAGCACTAGCAATAGCCACATCAGAGGAAATAATTTTTGGAAAAAAAATTAAAAATTTTTAAACTCAAATTCTATAACTTAACGAAGCAGGAGGTCGACATAAATTTCGATGTGAATGTCGATCCATCCACATCCGTCACTTTTGGATGCCCCATGTCGATGTGAATTTTGACCCTGTGTGGAGCCAATTGTTGACACGAATGTAGATCAACATCAGTCGACAATTACATCGACAATTAGCTCGACACAGGGTCGAAATTCACATCGACATGTGGCATCCAAAAGTGATGGATGTGGATGGGTAGACATTCGCATCGAAATTAGCATGGTCATTGTTGTACGGGTATATAAAGGAGAGAAAGTAAAATTCAAATTCAAAGATGGAAATGAACCTCCATTAGGAAAATGGAGGGGAGAGAAGTTCAGGCCTTCTCAAAAATTTTTCAAGACACAAATTTATACAAAAAATAACGTCGATTGTACATAAAGGACGAATAATTCAACGTTGAAAATGAAGCAAAATGTGATGGCTAGATTTTGGATGCTGAATCCAGGAAACCTTCTGCTCATGCGCCCAACATGATGTTTATAGTGTCATGATTGGTCAGGCGCTGGCGGAGAGAGAGACGGTTCAGCATTGCCCTATTGACAAAATTATGCTGAAAAGCATGCATAACAGTGCGTGATTTTGGACTGGTGTAAAAGCGTGCATTATCGCGTTAAAAATGTACATTTTTGCATGCTAAACAGAAGCAATCTAGCAACCAAGTATTTTCTGAAATGCATGAGTGAGTAAAAATTTTTTCAAGTCCAAAAATTGATTACATTTATGCAAAAATAACCTCTAATCTATTAAGCTGCGAGGTGGCCGAGTGAGTTGAGGTGTTCAAGTGAGTTGAGGTGGCCGAATGAGTTGAGGTGGCTGAGTGAGTTGAGGTGGCTGAGTGAGTTAAGTGGCCGCACATCACAGGAACCTGGGATCAATCCCCGCACATGCCGGAAATTTTTAAATTTTTTTTCAACTTTTTTGAAAAAATTATCTATTAGAATGTCTTAAAATTCGCAATTAATCGGTAGATAGTATTGCCAGTGAGTTTGAGCAATTTTTCTGCTAAAATATCCGCACTTTTTGTACATACTTTTGGTTTACTTTCAAGCATGCTATTCACTGGCTGAATAGCATGCGATTATTTGAAAAAGTCCAAATTCACGCATGCGTGTGATATGCAAAAAAGTAGGTATGCATTTCAGCATGTTGCAGAATGTTTCCTGGATTCTGCATCCAAAATGTGGCCGTCATAGGCGTCATATTCTCCTATTTGAACTATTCGTCCATATATACGGTCGATGAAAAATAAGCAATTTGCAAATTTTCAACCACTCAGTAGAACCCTAAAAAAGGACTTGGATTTCGACGAAAATAGCACAGATCAACATTGAATCTCAAATACAGTAAGTCCCGCTTATTAGAATCGATTTGGGACCAGGTATGTTTGATTCTATAAACCGGAGTATTCTATAAAGCGGAAGGATAAAAAATGCAAAATTCCAAATTATGTTGAGATTTTATCACTTTTTGATGTGTTTTGAAGTTAATTCTAATACTTTTTCAGTTTTTTAGTTACGCTTAGCCTTTTAATATGTTTTGAACACTTTTTCGTATGATTTTTATAAAATTAAAAAAAAATCCATCATCTTATACCAATTTTCACCAATTTAAAATATTAATTTTCGCGGTTTTATGCCATTTTTACATGTTTTCATTCAATTTTTGATAAATTTTGCCAAAATTCATGATTTTTTCCCATTTTTGAAGATTTTTCAATTCTATTAACCGAATGAAATGCTCTTTTTATTCCAATAAAAGGAAAAATTTGCATGTAAAAAGATACAAATGTTCTGTCCCAGCGCATTTCATTCCATTAACCGAATTATTCTATTATCCGCGATTCTAATAAGCGGGACTTACTGTACTTTCACTTTAAGACTAGGTCATTTCCCCCCAAAACATGTTGTGTAGTGACAGGAGCGAGAAAACCACTTTTTTTAATAAATGCTCCCTCTTTGGGGGCCCAAATCTGCTCTCCAGAGACACCTCCAGAGCAGTAATTTTTTGTGTGTAACTTTTAACTCAAAATGAAGGTCTCTGCTGAATTTGGTCAAATCCGCTAACTTTTTTATGGCAATCCACCCTACGATACACGTTTTAGCGCTGTAAAATATTACGCTCAGCTTGTCGCCGTAAACGTTACTCCCTTAATGACCATCATTAACAACAGCTAAAGGGTTAAACTTTTTAACAATGTAATTCGCATCTCGCTCACTCAATATACTCGCTGGATATGTTCTGTACACGAACATAGCCGCGATAAACTACTGGGCAGGCCTTGGCCTTCAGCTCGTTTATGGCACGCTTAACTGAAATCCTATAAGGCGTTACTTGTTTCTCAGCATCTCGAATCTTGTCATTTAAGTGTAATATTCGCCGTATCTACTTGCTATACGTACATTCGCGTCCATCTCCGATAGCACAATAAAGCTTGGTAATTTCAAAATCGAATCGCAATTTCATCGACTCGACTAAATTAATCGATTTCCAAACGTCCGTTTTAGAATTTTATACGTGAACAGATTAAAATAAATTCTACTCGATGGTTAAAAATAGGTACCTATCCCGTTTTGTACCGGCTGCTCATTTCGGAAAGTCTCTCCCATTAATAGCCACAGGACAGCATTCGTTTCCATGGCATCCGGATAACCAAACAAAAATAAAAATAAAAAAAACTTACGTCAATGTGCAGAAAAGAAGTGCCAGAATACTTAAAAAGGAATTCGTTCTGTACTACGAGTATAAATGAGCCTGCGAACGAGACGAGAAAAAAGAGCTTCGTAATTGCAAACGTGAATTGGAAAAGAATTGGATAGAATTGCAGTTGAAAAAACCCTCTTTTTCTTCGCTTTTATTGAATAATATTAAATTTATCATTTTTTTCACACGTTACGAGCAGCAGATGAACAAACATAAACAAACCAGATTTGAGAATTTGACATTTGGAATCTCTTTCATCTCTCGGTAATCCAATCGATAAAACGTTTAAATTACGTATATATTTGCGGGTAATTTATTGCTTTTTTCTCTCGTTGTCTTTTCTGTTTCTCGTCGAAATCGTAGATAGGTTACAGTCGTCGTGTCGATGTTTTACATATTATTGACGTCGTGTTTGTAGTACAAAACTCAAACAATTCATCCCCGCCGATCGAAATGGCTAAGGTCGTTTGTGACCTCTGTTCGTAAATGTTTTATTGTTTGCGAAAACCATTAGCTCCTTTCGTGATAATGGAGTTTGAATATATGTAAACTATTCGATCCGTGGTGTACCTACATTAATAACTAGTTTATTTTGCCAGGTAGCTATATCTATACCTGTGGGTTTTTTTCTTTTCTACCCTTATGGTTGTGGCGAAGAAGTGATGGGTGAATTAATGCTGAGCTGGCGTGATTCAAGTTTTCTATAAACAAACGATATTCCTAGGAAAGCAAACTATGAATAGCAATGATTCCATAATGATGTCAAAATATTGCTTCAGTGGCGTCTATTTAGATCATCTAACGTATGTAGAGGTACTTATTAGAAGTGATCAGGTAGAATACAATAAAACCAGGGTGGGTATTTAATTGATTTTGTCTATTGTCGTACTTGATGCTTCACGTCTCTCTCTCTTTCTCTCTCAAAAAAAAAAAAAATTATATGATGCTTGAGGCCATTGCTTATATAATTAAATACCTACTTAGTTTTCAAGGAAAATTGTTCTGTTAAAGCATCCTTTTTTACAAACAAGGGAATTATCACAACTGGAAATAAATTTTTGAACCGAATGGAAATGAATCGATGAAATATTGAGACCTAAATTTTCGACCCCCTCTCCCCGTTTTTTCCAAAGTCGGAACTACTGCAATAGTCATCCTTTTTTTAAAAAATTGGCTTAAAAAATAGGTAGGTACACGCATTCAGAATCAAATTTTACAAACCTATACGAGTTTGAAACTTTCAAGCCAGAATACACAGTTTGGAAACCTAATCCAGACCCAAGTCAATAATATTCGAAAACTAGCGAAACAGGTGCCTAGATACTACACATAGGTAGTATGGAATGGAAACTCGAGAAAAACAATATCTGCGCATCGGAGCACTTGGAACTTTCTCACGCTTGATGCTCATCGCCGCAAAGATAAACTTTCAAGATATCGTTGGGCCTCAAAATGCCTACACTTCGCACCTCGGGCCAACTCCCCCATCCGGACGCGAATTACGAATTGCCACTTGACAAATATACTTACCTATAACTACGTCAACTTAGCTGGGAACAAAACACGTGTTCTTTATACAGATAAAGGTGGCTATTGCGCCGAGCTTTATGAGTAAAATGTGACTTTGTCAAGGACTACGTTAATTTGAAATTATTTAAAGGAAAGTTTTTTCGACGCTACCTAATCGGTTTTTTCTTTTTCGCCGACGAAATCGAAACCTTAGAGAACGTCTCTAGTTTAAAAATTCAGTTCGCGTAGTGGTAGCTTAAAATGTCGACGAGTTCTTTTTGCAAGCTCTTAAAATTGCCAAGAAAAAGAATTATTTTGGACATCAAAAATTTACGCTTTGCCGCATTCTCGAGAGCTTTTCAAATGGCGTATTTTTTTGCCTATATTAGTGTCATTTTTTTTCTCAGGGGTTGAAATGGTAAACTCCAACTCAACGGTGGTGGCAAATTTGCAACTCGTCGCCGGCTGAAAACTCGCACCTACTGAGGGGTTAATTTTTCACCCTAAAAGAACGTGCGGTTCGAGTATTATGCTGTAGGTATAAGCACGTTTTTAACCTTAATTTAAGCGTGTAAACTTGAAAACTTACCGATCGGCGTGGATTTTAGAATGCGAACAAAATTTTGAGACATTTACCTGAAAAAAAAACACACAACATGAAATTAAATTCGAAGACGATTTTTTAGAAAAATACTTATTGAAATTTTAATGATATTAACTAAAGCTACTGTTCATTGTAATTGTAATTGTAATTCTCAATTCTTTTCTCAATTACCAAAGTCAAAAAGTTTTAAAAGTTCCTTAGGTATAGAACTTGGAAGGATGAGTCGTCACTCGTTATTTAGGGTTCGGAAAAAACTATTTTTACAATCCAAACGTTTTCAAGTGATTTCATTATTTTTCAACTTTTTCCGTAACCTTCCAAGAAACGTTAATAAAAGCCACCTCGCTCTCTCCCAGCCCAAAATACTCGAAATGGATAAATTTCGATACTCCGAATGAGATTGAAATCAAAAAGGACGACAAAGCGTGAAACGAAACGAGTAGACTATAGGTACCTAATCTATTGTGTAGTTAGCCAGCTCAACTTACATTATCGAAAGTTAATTTACTAAACATAAGGTAGTGTACAATGATTCGTGCACAAAGCTTCCTGGTTAAAAAGGAAACTTCACGTCCTGCGAATTGCCATAGCGTGGAACCAACTCCGATAATTACAAGCTCGATTAAGATACGCTTTCGCATAAAAGCTTACTTATTCGGTATAAGTTCGATATTCACCGTATGACGTCTCGGTTTCTCTGGTCCGATTCCATAAGTATTGGGTCTTTATCTGAAAGCTTTACGGCAACTTGCGTAGAATACCCTAATTGAGTTATCGATGTAATTATATCCTTTCTACAATCGAATTTCAATTACAAATTATCGCTTTGTATTTGGGCGGGAATTCTCGGTCGAGTGTAGTAAATTATTCCATATCGTAAAACGATCCCTTTATCTCGATATAGTGTTCCATTTAAATGACTTTAAAATATTTAGTTGCGGGTGCTAGGGATTTTTTCCACATCGTAATAAATGAACTTCGAATAAACCTTTTTTTTTTTTTTTTTGAAGAATATCTGATTATTACCCGGATCACTTCTCGAAAATGGTACAAAAAGATAGAAAATACTTGAAATAATTTCACTGTTTTTCAACATAGATAGGTAGTAGATATAGGTATAATGTTCTCAAAACTCGATCATTTTTCAAGCTGCAAAATTTCACTGGCATACAGCCCATTAAAAAGAAATTCATTTTGGTGAAATCTTCAACGCATCGAAACGAAGAGCTTTTTATATTTTTACGTGTAGTGTAGCGTCGCGTCGCTATGCGAACAACACTATTTGCACGGTTTGCTTTTATTTTGTTCTTTGTCTTTTTTCTTCGCCTCTTTTTTGTTCGCAAATACCAAATTTTGAGAGATAATCTAGCTTTAAGAAGCTCGACAAACAAATCGTATTTCAATACGTACCGAAACAAATCAGCTGAACTGAGAATTTCAGAAGAAGCTTTGGATTGTTTATTCGAATGTAACTTGGTGTTTCGATACATCTTTCGATTTTTTCGCAGATGAGAATTTTTCTTTACGAGAATACAGCTCGATGATTTGTGCTCGTGCATGTAGATGGCATTTTCCTCTTCTCTATTTTTCGGAATTCTTTAATAAATTGAAGTCATAAAGAGCGATGTTAAAAGGAAAAATAAATCGTGTTTATTTGGTTAGGTATTTTGAATGAGAAATTTGCTTATTTCATGACTCGTTGGGTTTTCCCTTTTGTTTTTATTTCTTTATTGAAACAAAACAAAAACTTATTTATAAAGGTAGTTATTTTTTGAAAAAAAAAACGAGAGTGTATTCTGTGTTTTTTATTCATCACATCGTTGAGATTAGAAATGCGGATTTCTTTTCAATCACCTTTCTTTCCTTCCCTTCAAAATACAGCTCATTTTTTCTCAATTAGGGAGGTATACGTACCATCTGGTGGAAATTTTTTTGTGCCGGATAGTGCTCAATAAAAAGAGCATTCAAAAATACAGTTTTTCAACTCCTCTCCTTCTTCTAAATCAAATAGAAGTATTTCAAACCGATTCGAGCGGTTCTAGAGCCTCCAGCAGATTTAAAAAAAAAAAATGCTCATTCAGATCTGATTAGATTTAATTTCAGATCTGATGAGGCCTCTTTAGACCTGTTCATTTGTATCTGATCAGAATTATTTAGACCTATAAGTACCTATCCGATCAAATCAGATCGGACTCATTTAAATCTTTTTGATCCGATCCGATTACATCAGATTAAATCCAGACATTCCCTGCAAACAATTTGATCTGCCTGGACTTGATCAGATCCCAATATTTTCCTCTAGGATGTCAACGTCTCTGAGATAAAAGACCCTAATTTTGATAAAAACTGACGAAAAATCTAAAAGTAAAGTAACATCAGTTGATTATTGCTTATTTGAAAATGCTCAATGCTGAGTTTAAATAATCGATTTTTTTTTATTTGATACTTTTCAATTAGCTCCCCTTCTCCTCCCCTCAGCGTTCCCAGACATATCCAAAGGAGAAAATTGGGTCTGATTATGTCAGGAAATCGACCACATATCATCTGAGCACTTCTTATTTGTTCTGATCTGAGCAGTTCAAATCATCAGATCATCAGATCTGCTCAAACGATCAGTTCAGACCAGTTTGATCTGGTGGAAATTCCAACATTCAAAGAACTTCCTGGAGACTCTAGAACTAGGTACTCAAAACAGTTTTAAACCATTTTCATTCGATTTGCAGAGTCAAAAAATAGGGTATCGGTACATACTAAATTTCAGCTTTCTAGGTCAACTTGGTAAAATTTTGATTTTTTTAATTTCTAAGCCAATAGATTTGATTTTTTTTAATTCATAAAAAACCAAAAAATGCACCTTATTTCCTGAAATTTTGTAAATTATGGTAAATGGACCAAATAGGTTTGGTGGTCAGGTTTAGTATAAACTATTCTACACTATCCAAAAATGACTTCCTGGTCTAAAATCATCTAATAGAAGTTATAAAGGAGCACCCCAACCAGAAAACAAAGGTTTTAACCGGGCGAATTTTAATTGAAAGAGCATGCAAAAAAATACTTATATCAGTCAAAATTTCAAGAGCTCAATTACATTTTTCGATTTTTGGTGAATTTTTAAAAATCTGCAAATGAACCAAAAAATATGAAAAAATGAAAATTTTACCAAATTGACCTAGAGAGATGAAATATTTTGAGCAATTCTAGAGCTTTCAGAAAAATTTTGAACGTTGAAATTTCCGCAAAATTTTACCTAAAGAAGTTACAAAGCTAAAATTTACTTTATACACAGGTATACCTCATTTCAATATGCCGAGTCAGCTGGAAATGGATTTAGGGCACTTTTGAGCCTTCAACAATTTTTTTTGGAGGATTAGTTCCACAAAAATAGTCATAAAATCCCTCTTTGATTATAAAAAAAACTCGTGTTTTTATTTCAGGCTATACTCTATAAAACCCTTTAGGGTCATAAAGTTGAAAAACGCTCTTTCACTCGATGAAATAAACTCTTTAGTCATCACAAAAAAATCAAAATTCAAAAAAATTCAGTTTTCAATTCCAAATAGATATCAAAAAAGTTTAAATTCATTCAGTTTTCTTATTTTAACCTCTTTCTGACGTATTTCATGATAAAGTTGATAAAAATTACACTCACAGCAAAAAAATTAAAATTCGTTCATTTTTCCAATTCACTAAAAATTTTGATTTTTTAGATTTTGTTAAATTTTATTCCTTGTATTGAGAGTGCAACCAGTTATGAAGGGCTGGAAAAAAACTAAAAATCTTTGGAATTTGAAAATACTCAGCGAAAATTCACCTTTATGGTATAAAAACAGGGGCAACATTTTCAGCGCTGTACCTCACCCTTTACCCCACGAAAAAGATCGAAATTGTGAAATTCAATTTTTGGCAATTTTTTCAAGCATAACGCATTTTCAGTTTTCTGGGAGTATTTTTCGGCCTCTTTTCGGATTTGTCGTCACCAAAAAAAAAAAAAAAATCACTCCTCCCCTTCCAGAACGTCTCCTAGGTTAAAATTTTTCACGAAAAATTTTCAACCAAAAATAAAGGTTTTCACGGAATTTTATCGAATGTACCCTTATTTTTTTCACGGTCCATCTTATAGTGCATACAAAGTCAACACTATAACACATACTTAGACAAAATTTTCTGATTATTTAAAATCGAAGGTTCATTTGGTTGATCAGGATACATAAGTATAGTCTTTGTTCCAATGTTTTTCTAGTTATTATTTTCAACAAAATAATAATTTTTTTTTTTGCTTGTTTAAATTAGTTAAAACACTCAAATATGTAGGCACCTAAGAAAAAATAAATTATATCGTCGACGTTACCATCAAACTGGAATAAAGACAGCAGAATGCAATCGATAGAACATAAAAGCCATTTTAGAAATGCTACCTGACCTTTAAACAAATATGCTCGAAAACATCACCATAAAAATTACGTCATTATTTCCTAATGCCATTAGCAATTACCCTTCTACTATACAACAAAACGGCCAAAATCCAAAAATAATTATTTTGTCAATTTTATTCGTATTTCGCGTGTTCGCCTTTCGCATATACTTATACCTTACTTACCCAGGTTAAAGTATACGAAACGTATATAATCACGTGGGAAGGTACTCGCAAAAGTACCTAATTTAATATTTATTGCCAATTTTATTACATAAGCTCCGCAATACCATAAGCTTATTCAAGAGGAATATCTCGTTTTAGCTTTTTTCTTTAGCACAGTTATAAAAGCTCATCGCGGATTTTCTCACTGTAATTCACACAGCATCGCATAATTACTCGAAAATACCGTTATACACAATGTCTCTGAGACATTTTTTTTTTTTTTTCGTGATATTACAAATAAAACGAACAAAAGACATGTTTTCCGCAAAAGTGAAATAAATTACGTTTCTCAAGCGCCTTTTTATCCTTATTCGCAACAGCTAATATAGCGGTTTCATAATCAGCTCTCATAATTTTAATTCAAAGTGCTCTGCTGAGAAACTAACACATACTTTAGCCCTATTTTGATATATTTTTTTTTCTCCTAAAACAAACGAAATGTGTGAACAAAACATTTTTTCCTTTGTCATCAACGTAAACGTATTCTTACATTTTTGAATAGTTGTTTTCATTCACCCATATTTCTTTTTTGTGTGTTTAAAATGTTTCTATTGAAAACTATACCTATTCGTTTTTGAATTAAATGTTGGTTGTGTTGTGTTATAAATTTTAATTTCATATGATCGGAAAATGAGTACTTTCCTAGCCAGTTTTGCGGTTGGAAAATACGTCTTTAACGCAGCCATCTGAACATGTGCGGAAAGCAGTTACTTTCCTCCCTAGGGAGGAAAGTAACTGTTTTCCGCACATGTTTACAAATTGGAAATTAACAATTTTTAAAAATTTCAGCATTTATTTTCCTCTCATATGAAATTAAAATAGTATACGCGACAGGATTGGACAGTAACGCAATTAACTTGTGCGATTTCAGTCGCTCGGCTTCGCCTCACTCCTTAAACTTCGCACTTGTTAATCGCATACTTTCCGCTCCTGTCACGTAATGTACTATATGAATTGTGATTACCCCAGGAGGGAGAGAAGGGCTCACTTTTTCGAGAGAATAAAAGGTAGGTGGTTGATCTTCTTCTAAACCGACATTTCGGAATTCGCCATTTCGAGCTCTTTGGATTTCTGTACAGAGCTTGATTATTAAAAATTTTAAAAATTACAGCGAGAAATTTTTAAAAAAATTATGAAAAAATCAAATTTTTAAAATTGTATCTCCGTAGAAAAAAGTAGGGTCTGATCTGATCAGGAAATAACCGCGTAATTTGAGGAGATTTAATCATTAATATCTACACTAAAAGAATACAGCCCATATCAACTCCTGGCAAAAAAAATGAAAAAAGATCCCCTCCATGAACACAATATTCCAGTGTCCTTTCCCATAGCCATCCTGAAAATAAACTGCAGCACGCCTAAAATAAATTCCAAATCTGAATCTAAACAACTGGTACATCGAACCATAACGTAGGAAAATTTGCAATTCTATCGCACATAATACTGGCATTCGGATAATTTCAAAAGGTCGAAAATTAATAAATTAAAAACGGGCTCAGCTGGAAATCGAGTGCGGAGATTCAATTTAATACGACCATTAAACGCAGACGAAGTAGTACCGCTCTCGGTTATGCTCGTAAAGTCTGCGAGCTTGGAAAAATTGCCACGCTTTACTTCTAATTTGGATGCTTTGAATCTTTTTGAATTAATTTATTGACTCGATTTGTTATCCTTCCGCTGATGTATCATTTTATACATTCGACGTCAACTGAAAAAGATGGAGGCCGGCGAAACTCCTCCAACGAGTAGCGTTGCTTTAATTAAAGTCATTTTCAATTCACCTTTTTCTCGTTTCCAAGTCGAGAGATTTGTTGATAAATTACAGCTTGTTTTTCATTTTGTTTCCGTATGTACCTACGAGAAGTAGGTAAGTTGAGATAAATTTTAGCAAGTTTACAATGGTGATTTTTGCACGAAATTATTAAAAGGTACGTAGGTATTTTTTTCTCCTGAAGAGAGTTTATGCTGTAGCATATAAGTATATCTATCTTGCCAAGGGAGAAAACCTTTAAAGATAAAAACGAGAAATATTTCTATTTGCATGTAGAATATTAAAATACAAAATATAGCGCAGTTGCTCGATTTGATGCAAAACGTTTTATTCGGTGTATTTGGGTTTTTTCAGCTTCTACTACGAGTAAGTAGGTAATGGGTAGATGTATGTAGTATGAGTATAGAACGATACGTCTCGTATTTTTCAACTTTGTTCATCATGAAAACGTATGCATCTCGAAAATAACATCGCATATTACGGATTAAAACTCTTTCTCGACTTCAAATCTTTCATCAGTTCGGAGTTTTTTTTTTTTTTTAGGTGCCTATTTCTTTACAACCAACTAGATACATAAGATTGGTATGGGAAAAAGTTTATTCGAAACCGCAAAAGTAAGGAAATCTCGACGAATATAATTCGAAATAAATAAAAGCCACGCAGTAGTATATCCTTAAGGATTAATAAATTCAATTTTTACAACTCGTAAACATCTATTCGGCTGAGCCCTCGCATGGAATAACACTTTCACGCGGATAAACAAGAAAATAAAGCAAAACAATAAAATAAAGTAAGATTTTACGACCGATTGTGCTTTTGAAACTTCAAAATCATTATATTTCACTACCCATCTATACCCACTAATCAATAGGTCTGGGATTTGAAAATTTGATGATTTTTTTTCAATATAATTAAAAGAAGCGCAAGAATAGGTAAATTTAATGACCAGTTTTGGTGACTGGAGGGTCATTCCACGCCAATTCAACCAAGAAGTGGTGGGGGGGGGTCGGCGATTTTTTTGAAATTTTTCCTGTGGAAAGACCTTTTGAATGGATGACCAATGGTGCAAATCGCAGCCCTCTAGCCCTTTTTTAAAGGCTGCAATTGGGGGTATCAAAGTTTTCAGTGAACTTGAAATATCATTCATTTCAGCAATGGATTACTCAATAGCCATGATACCTACCAAAATGGAACTTTTTCCAATACTTAGTTTGGGGTTTTGAAAGACATTTTGTTGATATCATAGAAATTGTAAAGAGGAGAGTGAGAAAGTTCGGAGATGGTAAAAATTATCATTCGGACCGGACACTCACATAGGGGCGCTAGTGAGCTGGCCAGAATGTTTACATTTTTCAGACGGGGCTTTCTTATCAGCGTTTACGAAAGCATTAATTTCAAGGGTTAAAACTGAAAAATTAATTCGATATACATTATTTTTACGATTATTATTGCATATTAATCATGACCGAATCATATTTTCATTTTTAACTCGTAAATCCAACGTTTTGGTAAAATACGACTGATAAGAAAGGGTTAAGAAAAAAGCCCCATCTGAACTCCAGAACAATGGGCACACTAGCGCCATCTACGTGAGAGTCCGGCCCGAATAAGCACTGGGTAGGGATTTTCCAAGAATTATTCCCTAGAGAGGGAATATTTCTCTTCTACCTGACTAGCTCCGAGAGTATAGCAGTCTCAACTACATCAGAAAGGTCTCAAAGTGAAATAAAACACCTTGACAGAACAGTTTATACACATTTAATGATGTAATTATTAATTGTAAACAGTTCATCAAAATTAAACTAAATAAATAATATATTAAAATAAAATGTTTATCTCATGTGTGAGCAAGGCAAATGCCACCTTGCTTCTATGGTCAGATGCCAATCTGACTAGGTAAATTAGAACATTCACAGGAAAACCTGTCAATTGCACAAAATGATAAGGCAGATCAATCGGAGATACATTAATAGTATATCACGTGACAGGAGCGGAAAGTATGCGATTAACGAGCCCACTTGACAATAGATTCGCCGATAAAAAAAGCCAGTGAAAAAGCTGGCTAAAATATGACAGTAAATTTGCTATTAAAAAAACGCCAGGAAAAAATCGGCTGCTGTTTAAATACCTACCTAATGCATTAAATCGCTGAATAAAAACCTGAAATCTACAAAAAATTTCCAGCCCAAGCGGGGATTGAACCCAGGACTCCCGCTTGACATTCCAATGATCTAACCACGCAGCTATCATTGCAAGGTGAGTATTTCTGTTTTCAAGCGGTATACATGTACCGCACTTCGTACTTTTATTCAATTTTTTAAAAAGAAGTTGTGAATACCCATTGCACATGTGCACTATAATTGGTGAATAAAAAACAGCTGATTTGTGAGAACCGGCAGTTCGGCAAATAAAAAATTCTTCAATTCGCTGGTCAAAAACGGCTGTTTAACTGGCTATATTTATAAAAAGTAGCTTTTTCTAACCGGTGTTTTTTCTACGGCAAATTTACTGTCATTTTTGCGCGCCTATTTAACAGCGAATTTACAAAAATCAACCGGCGTTTCGGCTTAACCGGCAAATCTCTTGTCAAGTGGGAGTGCAAAGTTTGAGGAGCAATGCAAAGCAGAGTGACTTAAATCGCCCAAGTTAATTGCGTTAGTGCGTTACTGCCCAATCTTGTCGCATATACTATTTTAATTTCATATGAGAGGAAAATAAATGCTGAAATTTTTAAAAATTGTCGATTTTGAATTTGTAAACATGTGCGGAAAGTAGTTAAGGAGAAAAGTACCTAACTGTTTTCCACGCTTGTTTTGGTAGATGGGTTAAAGATGTGTTTTCCAACCATAAAACTGTCTAGGACACTACTCATTTTCCAATCATATGAAATTAAAATCATATCTCTTGCCTAAAATATTGAATTAATGACTGTTAAACACTCACTATTTCAATATTATTATACAATTAATTGAAGATGGGCGAATGCAACCTTTAGGAAAGGTATTTCAACCTCTCCCTAACACTGTAAGTGTTGACTGCCTCTCCCTTGCTTCCCCTAATACTAGGTGCGGTGGCAGCTATTGGTACATAGAAAGACGACTTGTAAAAATTGGGTACCTACATCTCTTCTATGTCCAGATGATAGAGAGATGATCCGAGAAACCATAAATTAAATCGACATCACATTAATTTACGTTAATTCAAACACATATTAACCAATAAATGGAAACATCACTATTAGGGGACGAGGGTGGTGACCCTCTCCTGCCTTTGTATTTTCACAGTTGACAAAAAGCATTAGCTTACTCGAGTTGCTAAACTAGACGTGGTTCTTGTTAGTTTTAGATTTTCTCATCAGACTGAAGATCTAAAGAATTTAACACTGTGACGTGCTCTACGAGAATCGACCTTAGGGGAAAAAATGTGTTTTGAGAAACATGCATTTAAAGTTTTGAAGTGTGTTTTCGCCTTATTTTTGGGTAGGTATGCAACAGAAACGTCTCCAGTACTTCGTCTAGGTCCCCTTTAGCTCTGTGACTGTTCGTGTAAACCAGTCATAACCATGTGTTCCTATGCTGCCACGCTAGCCGCGTGGCGCAGCTGATGGACTATCACGCGGGAGGTATCTACTGAGTTCAAATCCTACCTAAACCAACAATTTTTTTTTTAATTTTTTCAGTTGTTTTTTTTATTTTAATATTTTTTCAAGCAGATTTTTCACTGAAAATGAAATTTATTCTACTTACTTTTTCTTCTTTTAAAAAATTAATGAATTAACAAGTTTTTATGAAGTGAAATACACGAATGGGGCTTGATAAGTGTTTGTATGCAAATTAGGTTATTTTTTACTGCCAAAATCATAAAAAATAAAAAAAATGAATTTTGAGTTGATTTTGGCCCTACCCCTCAACTTTGGGGTCGATTTCCGAGGAAAGTAAAAGAGATAGGAAGTTGCGGTTTGCGCCATTGGAAAGAGCGTTTTTTTTTCTATAAGAATCGCTCATTAACTTGAAACCCCTTTTTTTGACCTAAGGTCGATTCTCGTAGAGCACTTCACACTTATACCTGTTTTTCCCACTCTTATGGAAGAATTACACTAATTTCCCATAGAGAAATTACGTCACGAACCACCTATGGTGGTTAAGGCAATCCTGCTCATCATAAAATGAGTGATGCCACTTTATTTTGTACATATGATAAATTAGCTCAAAAAGTTTCAAAACGTAGTTTTGATATCATTTCAACTTGTAAAGTCGATTTAAAGAAGGGCCAAGGGCCCCTTGAAATGTTTGGGTCGCCGGCCTCCAAGTATGCTGAGCACGCCCTTGGAGATTTGATTAGATTTGATCAGATCTGAATAAGTCTAATCCTCAGATTTAATTGAATCAGAATCAGAGTTTTTATCGGATTATATCTGTTCAGACCAGGACAAATTCAGTAGAGAAGACCTGATCAGATCTGAATAGATTTGATCCTCAGATCCAATTAAATATGATCAAATCCAATTAGACCAGATTTTTTATCAAATTCAATGTAAAGTATCTGTTCAGGCCTGATCAGGCCCAATCACGTTCCCATGGGAAAATTCGGTTCCATAAATACGTACGTTCAGTTAGCCTTAGACACCACGTTTTTCCCCAACAAAGGTCGGGAAATTCTGCGTGAATATAAATCTTATCCACCCACGCACACCAACCCATATTATTTAATTAGGTACTTCAACAAAAACGTAGGTACTTGATAGTTGATATTTTTAAATTAAATCTAAAAATATTCGTCACGAGATTTCTATCACAGTGAGATAATCTACAATGCGATACGTTTACATCAAATAAATAAAATGTCTTGAAAAAATTGGAATGCAACACGCCAGTCGCCAGCGAAGATGTTATTGACCTTTTTTTTTACCGAAAAAAAAAAGAAAAAAACACTTCGGTCTCATTATTAAAACGTCGTGACTACTGACTTTTAAACATAGAAGCACTCGTGGGAAATGAACTACGGTGGTTTTTCCTGGCCTTCGGTACAACGTTTATACGTTGTTTGCCCTCCTTCCCTTGTGTGCAATTCTATAAAAACTTCATTCAATTAATTGGCGTGAAGCTCGGAAAAGTTAAAGTATTTAACATTTTCAGACTATATACATATTTTACTTGGCGTGATCATTAAAAGTAAAAATTTTTTGACATTTGTTTTTTAACCGATGGGCGTGGTTTTGAAGAAAATTTTAATTATAATGGCCCAGTAAAATAATAATATTTTCACGTAAATGTGAAGTTCAAGTGTCACACGTATGAAGGTTATACGAGTATGATGTTAAATTTAGCGAAAATGCACTAAATTTCTTTTATTGCATTTTTATCTTTTATTATAATTAAAAAGTTTATACAAAGCACTTGTGTAGTGTATAATACGATGCAACATTAAACGCTTAATTGTAGCTGTAGTTTGCCGACAAACACCGGATAAAAAGACACCATAAAAAAGACGAGGAAAAAAAGTACCTAAGCAAATACTAAGTAGGACAGGAATTCGGAAGAAAACAATGGTAAAACAGGACAGAGAAAGACTTACAGATTAACAACACAGTGCTATCTCGTACTCGCGTTAAGAAACACTCTCGAATTTTGAATTAAAAATTCGGTTAAAATTAAAATAGAAAAAAAAACGAGCTTTTGCTTAGAAACACGATATAAAAATTGTTTACTCGTGAACGAATGTTAATAGGATGAGGATTTAAATTACTGTTACTCACGAAATGGCAAATTTCCTTATCGACTGAAAAACTTTATATAGGTACAATTGGAATTGTAAATGCGAAAATTAAACGCGTTACAGGCCGAAATTTATGTGTTCGAGGTCAAGCTAACATGAACCGCAGTTTACTTTTTTGTTAAGCACATGCGATCCGATAAGCCTATTTTGAGCATCCTTCTGAGAGAAAATACCACACACACACACTAACACACTAGATGTAAATGTAATGGCGAGAATGCTATTGGTGTTGGTTTGTTTTCATCATCGTGCACAAAAGATTCAATGTAGTAGTTAAGTTTATCATTCTTGATACCTATTTCCTCGAATCCTTGGTAGAAATTATTCGAGTCGATGGAAATCCTTTTGCACTAAAGAATTAACGATCAACGATGCGACCTTCTTAACTATGAACAAGTTTGAAACTCGAACAAACTTACATGGCCGAGAATTTCCTCGCTGATATTTATTACAATGGCAAATTTTTATGGGCAATCGTATCATCAAATGCATTGACACAGTTAAACGATCGCAAACTATTCGAATACAAATTTATAATCGTGCAGGATATGCACATATAGGTAGGTATTTTCAGTTCCTACATGTTTGAAAAGTTTCATTTCTCGAGGCGATGAGAAAACGTATCTAAAACGATGCTTTCTTTATCGCTGTGAAACTATCAATATTTAATTTATCAAGAATACATTACGTATGGGTACAGGTGAAAAATTCTAGTACTATTCGTTCCCGTTGGAGATTACTTTCCATGGCTTGGTACGAGAGCTAAAGACATATTTGAAATCCACAGGGAACAAAGCCACACATTTCGACGATCAATGTCTGAATGTCTATAGCATTAACCTTGGAATATTCTAGTGACCTTTTTATTGGGTGAAATTTGTTCGTAAGTTGGCTTTTGTTTTAGTTCACGAAGAGAACCTTGAGAGTACCTATACGTATTTTAACGCAGCAGCAGGTTTCCCAAACATTATCAGGTAAAAGTTTTAATTGCTTGGTTTGCGTCATCGCGGTGATTTTACAAGTAAGTATTGCGACTATTAAATCGAATTTACGAATTGATAATGATAACACGGCAAGAAGAACTACGTGTAGAATATCTGTAGGTATCTTTCCCGCACATATAGAAAAGAATAAATCGCGTGATAAGTTTTTAACGATATGTGATGCTCATTCGCTTATCATATTTCTTTGTGTATTTTCAACAATAGTGTTTTATTTTTAAGTTGAATATTCCGCTGAAAAGGCAAACTTGCGTGATTTCAAAATAGCAGCTGAATTAAAACGAAAAAGTTTATAGGACGGAAGCTCGATTGTTGTGGTGTTGTTTCATTCCGGAAGCTCTTCTCTCTAGTTCGTATCGCCCTTTCGGAAGAATTATGCATTTTTTAAAAGAATTTTCAACAGTGACTTTGAACATTTTTTTTAAAAACGAGGAAAAACAAGTGGAGCAGTTTTGTTATTATTACGAGAGCGTTTTGTAATTTAGTTTGCTCTTTGCTGTTTTTCGAGAGTCGGAATTTGCGGATAAATGTTTAGGTTTCGGAATAGGTATTTCTCAAGATTGGAATTGTTTTTCTTGTGAGGGAGGGAGGGGGTGAGAGGGAGCGAGGGAAGAGGTTTTGTAAAATGTGTAAGAAGAATTATCTGAAAGAGTGATTTTAATGATACCTAAAATGCCATAAAAATAAAAAACCACGTTGGTGTGACAGTTTTTTGTACAAAATCTAGGTATCTATCTTTTTGTAAGAAAAAATCCCAAGTTCCCTAATTAAATGAGATTGAGCTGCTACTCTAGGAATCTTGTATGTATTTAAGTCACTTAATACCATCCGGAACTGAACCCCACTTCTAACACAAATTAGAAAAATTGTATTTTTAAGGGTCCACATCTTCCAAAAAAATCCATAAAATTTCAAAAATGTTTAAGATACTATACCGCAGTGTGAAGAGTTTTTTGTATAAGTTGGTATTCCAACTACCATCGACTCTTCTCCCGAATGTTTTTTTTTCTCAATTTGTATATTTACCAAGTACCTCGTATTTTATGTAGGTAAGTATAGCTTTTCCCTTCAAAACAAGAAACTTGTCTGATTTTTAAAAATTCCAGGCACTTGATTCAAAAACTAGGCAATTTTTCCAAATTGTGAGTGGGTTAAGAACCTACTTTATGGATGAATGAATAAAAATTGTGTGTTTTTAGACGTTTTTCGGGTGTTGAGAATATCAAAAATTTTCCAAATAAGGGCCTGGAGCCAGGGCTTGATTATTGCCTCGTAATTTTATTGAACCTTCTAAAATGAAAAATATTTTTTCGGAACCAAGAAAGGTTGCATCGCCCTTACTGGAAAAATTGAAATTGATAAAAAAATACACCCCGAGTCGTTTTTATGTTTTTTTTTTCAGAGCTATGAGAGAAAAATTTCAATCAGAGTTTCAAATTTTCTATGATTTTTTTTTACCTCTTGAATTATAAAGACCAAAAGAAAGAGGGTTGGGTTGCGATTTATGAACTTTTTGGACTTTTCACATCGTGACATAACGTACTTCTCATTTCCAATTTTTCAAATAAATTTTGTTCGCAGAATCTCGAAAAACACGTTAGAATAACTTCAATTTCAAGAATAATCCATTTTATTGGTGTTTTGAAAACATCTTTGGATTGAGTGAAGAAAAGTGTATTTTAAGGGTCTGTAAGATTCATGTTAGAAGTGACTCTCGAAATGCAACGATGATTGGATTTTTACAAAGACAGAAAAGACTCCTAGAGTTGTAATAATAAAGGATCTCATTTTTGGGCATTTCATACAATTAGACGGCCGAAATTTTTTGATGTGCTATTCTATGGGTTCCCAAACTCCATTATAAAATCGAGCGAAATCAATGGTTCAGAGCTCAGAGACCAGCAAGTTTTCTCGTTTGTTTTTTGGTTTCTTATTCATTTGATACATTGCTCCTGGCGCAGAACCCCCGGCCCCTCTAATAACTGTATTTTCATAAATAAATGATAGATTGAAGGTTGACACACTTTCCACACTTGAATGTAATCGTGTTTAGTTCATGTAAAATATTGCTCCTGGCGCAGAACCTCCCGTCACTTTTTTATGCATAACAGCTTCATAAATGATGGATTTAAGGGTGATATGCTTTTGCACTTGAATTGAATTGATGTAGGTTTATGTAAAATATTATTCCTGTCGCAGAATCCCCCCTCCCCGGCTCCTCTTCTATGCAGATTACATCCTCACAAATGATGGATTAAAGGGTGATACGTTTTGTACACTGAAAAAAAAGGTCATTGTTTCTCTTCCTAGAACAGAATCTCTCTGCTTATCTTCTGCAGTTCTGCACATTACATTTTTCAAGTTGACTTTTTAAATAAACGCAATAATATTTTATGCAAAAAAAATTTTTTTTTAATTTTAAAATATGACTCGATGGTAAATAGGCCTCAAAATACGATTCTCGTCGCACGTATGTACTTACTTTTTTAGTTTTTTGGACAGGTCAACAATCAATATCTGCCATAAAGAAAAAAGTATTCTTATCAATTTATGTGAACGTGACGTTTCGTTGGCTGAATATACGTTTAATTTGACCAGAAACAGAAAGCCAGTCAACGTTAGAACTTCTAAAGAAGTAGAGATGTGTCACAATGAGATTGTGTAGTTTTTCTACGGTATTGTATTTTTCAACGAGAAGAAAATTCCGAACTTTGTCCGGCTATATCTCGATTTTCATTATCGGATTGTAACTGCTAAATACAAAAGAGAATAACGACGTTCAACGCTTTTGATTCTTACACTTCGAGAGTATAAGTATATAGTATGTATTTCTTGTTTGGTCTTTTGACTATTGTGGTTTATTGTTTCACGTGTCCACGTTTCCCCTTTCTCAATTCTCGATAATACATGCTGTTATGTTAAGACACTTTTTAACAGAGTAGGTAGAATTTATTTGTGTTCTTAGAACAATGGACTACCTATTCGCATTTTATTTTTATTTTTTTACGATCGAGTATACGTGTTCGATTTTCCTTTTGAAATAATTTTCAAAAAAATACATTTTTCTTCACGATATCAGATGAAGAAATTCTGGAAATCACGTCGATAAATTTTTAATGAACTTTATCGACGTATTTGGCAAACGTTAGGAGAAAGATAAAAGCATGAAAGCGAGTTAGGGAAACTACATATACATCTGGGGCAACTTGGGCGATTAATTTGAAAATCCTCGACGGTACCGTCACAATATCTAACTACCTTGTACCGTCACAAAATCTAACTACCTTGTAATTTAATATTTTTTTTTTCAAAACCACCTGGAAATACCACTAAATGATTACACAAATAAGAATTTTGGCGATTTACTCAATTTTGAGGAAAATACTAAGGTAGTTAGATACTGTGATGCTAACCACTGGTACGCATCACAATATCTAACTACCTTCTTTTTTTCGCTGAAAATACTCAGGTAGTTAGATACTGTGATGCATACGCGTCACAATATCTAACTACCTTTTTTTTTCGCTGTAAATCGCGGGAGGATGTGTGCGGTGGTTCTCCACTACGACGAGGAACATTCTCGTGATGTTAAGAATGCCAAATCAACGAATCGATCTATTTTATTTTGAAAAATTATGAAAAAATTTGCAGGTGTGTGTTGTATGAATTCATGTTTTATTTCCTTTTTTTTTTTTTATTCGAAAGCTGTTACAAAAAAACAGGTAACTACACAATGACTAGAAATAATTAGAATCCATATTCCTCCCATTCTGCAAGATGGCGAAGCAAAAAGTAAAACGTTTCCCCTGCATTTTTTTTATTTTCGTAAAATTGCCTCCACATGTATTCGTCTAAGTAGGAGGCTTTTCGATCCTCAGGCACGGTCATGACATCCTTCCTCCGGAGGAACTTCTTCACTCTTGACCAGGCCGCCTCAATTGCCTGGGTATGAACTCCTGTCTCCGGATTTACGAAATTCAAGCTGTGGTTTACAGTTTGGTGGGTGAACCCAGCCTGCTCCAACCCTGCATACCCCCTCCAAAGATCACTCCAAATAATCGAACCTGCGGCAACATTTTCCCTCAATTTTGCAACCAAAGTTTCAGCACTTCTGTTAGGTACAAAGACCAGGATCACAATCTTGGTCCTTGTATCCAACATGCCGAGTACCCACGATTCCGAAGCTACCAAACGTCCGCGGTTGTATTTTCGTTTTGAGAACACTGATTCGTCGACTTGAACAACAATGCCCTCACCCCCGATCTTAAAATTTTCTCCACCTTCCTCCCCATCGACGCCGCCATGAATCTGCAACAATTTTGAGGAACAAATGTCCCTGCAGCACTGGGACCACGCCACCACACTGTTCTTATGGAGTTCACAGTCTGAATTGGCGGCATCCACACTCTTATTTGAACTCCATAAGTACATCACCTCGAGTATCTTCCGGAGATCAGTGCTCATTTTCGCGAATAACGACCCTGTGAAAATGGATTTTGTACCACGACAAATTGCACAAATGTGTCGAAAACCTGCACAAACAAATTTCCCAAATATAAGTGAATTTTGAAAAAAATTCAAAAAAAATTGGAAAACAAAACCAAAAAAACATCAATGAATGAAACTCAACAATAGCAGTCATGCTAGATTTTTGTAAATACATTTTTCCAATTTTATTGCGATGTTTCTTATTCAAACAGGTGAAAACATGACCAGGTTTCTGACAACCACTACACTTTATTTCATACCCTATTAAAAAAAACGAAAAATGCAATTTACATGAGTGAAAAAACTTAACAAAACCACGTTAACAGGTGGTTGGCTACACTCAATCAACGTTGCTCGAAAACAACGTGACAGAAATTTACGAAATTTTGGATTTTGTACAAAATTAATGATTTATAAAAAATGTAAATGTACTTACCTAGTGTGACGTTGTCATTTTTATACAATTTAATGTCTTTTCCCATGCAACAAATGACCCATGGAGCTATTACCCCAATAGTTTGTAGCAAAAACATCAACTCAATATTGCTCAATTTATGCAATTCCCGTATAAAACTAGAATAATTCGGCTTATTGAGACATTCGATATTAATATTCACTTCCATCTCGACAAATTCTTAAATTCTTTAAATTATTTCACCGTAATAATCACAAATTACTCACGACAGCCACAAATTTTTGGTCAAATTGTGAAAAATTGATTAAAAATGAAAAAAACAAAATGAACGAATAGAAATTGCTGGTTGTATTTTGTAAAATATCAGGGGTATCAGTTCTGTACCTGGTTTTGTTTTTTTTTTATTTTACGTTTTTAATTTTAATTTATTTACCTACTTATTATAAAAGTTTCCTAAATGATTAAATTTTCTATTTTCCTTTATTTCCAAAATAATTCAAGTTAGGTACCTAATTTCCTAGTTTCCTTTTGAAAAGGATTATACTACATATACAATAATCACAACCGAGTGTGCAATTTAACAAACTACTTCGAGAATAAAATGTTATACTTTTATAAAAAAAAAAAAAAAAAAAAAATACATTAAAAATTTTTCATACTTTATTAAAAATACCATCACCGATGGTTAGATCAAATTTTAGATCAGGCATCTGCCACAACGGAATATCTTCTTTTTGATCATTTGGTTTATGTTTGTATAAATCTTTCAACAAAGATGCAAACAAATCATGATCTAATTCTGTTTCCTCCAATAGTTCCTTCCTGCTTTCCAACCATGTGGAATAATGCATTGTTTTGTTTTTAAATAATTTTTGTTGTAATCTATAACATAGTATTGAAAATTTGAACTTTTGCAGGTCTAGTTACATGTTTTGAAGTAAACATGTATTGTGATGAATTGAAAATACCTACTCTTTTTCATATAATGCGGAGGTTTCTTTTAGTCTACGTACACATTTGTTTATAATATACACATCGTTTTGTGATGAGCTGTAAAACAGGCACATAATTATGTAATAATTATTTGCAGGAAAAAGGATAGGATGAATGCTGTGTTTAGTAGGCATACCAGTATTTAACATTATTAAAATGCTGTGACATCTTTTCAGCCAGTTTGGGTAGGTATTGCAAATATTTTAATTGGAATGTACTTTCTCTCTCTAAAATATTGGTGTAAGATCGTTCTAAGAAGTATAAACTGCGGTATTCTGCACACTTTTTCATCAAGTACTTCTCTGTATCCAATAATGTACGATTCCGATATCTACATTTTTGTGAAAATATTCATCATTACTGTTCAATATGCAAATTGTAGTTAAATCATAATGAATTTTCAATTACTGGTCTTGATTTGGAGGATCGCATTGTTGAGATGTTGTACTGACGTCGAATTCATGAGAAAATTCTTCAATTGTTTCTAACCATATCAGGGATAAATTTAAAGAAATTCAATCACTAAAATATAGGTACCTATCGTACATAATGTTTTACTTTACCATCATCTATTAGTGATTCGTCTATTTTGTTGTCTAGGAAAATGCTTCTGCTGTGATCCATTTCAATACCAAGAAAAAATATACTCAAGAAAAAAGATACCTGTTCAATTTTTCAGACCAAAAAAAAAATATACTTATTCACAGTAATTTTGCCATTACATATAAATCTGCATTGTAGTATTCAAATTTCAAATTATTCTTTTAGTTCCTGTGTTTATTTTATTTTTATAATAATCAACCATTTATATTTGACAAGCTATGGTTAATTTTTCAAAATAAAATGGATCGATTCGTTGATTTGGCATTCTTAACATCACCAGAATGTTCCTCGTCGTAGTGGAGAACCACCGCACACATCCTCCCGCGATTTACAGCGAAAAAAAAAAAGGTAGTTAGATATTGTGACGCGTACGCATCACAGTATCTAACTACCTGAGTATTTTCAGCGAAAAAAAAAAGGTAGTTAGATATTGTGACGCGTACGCATCACAGTATCTAACTACCTGAGTATTTTCAGCGAAAAAAAAAAGGTAGTTAGATATTGTGACGCGTATGCATCACAGTATCTAACTACCTGAGTATTTTCAGCGAAAAAAAAAAAGGTAGTTAGATATTGTGACGCGTATGCATCACAGTATCTAACTACCTCAGTATTTTCAGGGGAAAAAAAAAAGGTAGTTAGATATTGTGACGCGTACCACAGGTTAGCATCACAGTATCTAACTACCTGAGTATTTTCCTCAAAATTGAGGGAACCGCAAAAATTCTGTTCCCTCGCCACATTTCTGGCAATTTTGCAATATTTTCAAAAAAAAAATTGCAAAAATTGCGGGTAGTTAGATTCTGTTATATTACCATACTGGACTGTCTAAATTGATCGAAACTTTCAGCCTCTATAGGCACTTTATTAAACCTCTAAAAAGTTGAAACTTCCTAGACCTTTATACGTAGTAACATACAAACATGAGCTAATAATTTATTTAACTTTTGTATATAGAAGCTTGGTCAGGCCTAATAAGTACGTACGATATCGGTATAAAGCACATATTTTTTAGAACGAGTTAGTCTCTTCAATTCATCGTATCTCTCTACGGATTGTTATATCGTTGAATATGGTACAATGGGATATGAGTTTCAATGGTGTAGAAAGTTATCTAGTTAATGAGTGGTATATGTACATACCCAGTGAGAATATCTTAATGTTGTTTCAATAGCTGTTGACAATTCGATACCATGTAAATAATACGCTGCATTCACATCTCGCGAAACCTCTCGAAGGATGGGTCCCAAATACATTATTCGTATCGTAATTTTCATCAAATAATCGAAACACGAGCTGTCTATATAAATACGAGTATATTAAAAGAAAAGACCTACCTTGATTTTGACAATGACTCTTGTCACGCGATTTTAATAATCGAAAATTCGTCTGCTGGTTTTATTATTAAAGGTCTAACGAAACTTTAACTCGGTAAATGACTTTATAATTAAAACTCGTATCGGTTTATTGATTTCTAACCTTTTGCCATTTACAATCGTGGAAATATAATTTAGAAAAAACTCTTATCTGTGTAGAATTCGTTAAAGCTACGGGTCGAGTCGAGCTCTGCACAAGTTGCTTTTCTCATTATTAAAAGACTCATCCTTCACTGCGAAACGTGATTGATTTTCAGTTTCTTTCTATCTCTTATCAGTTGCTCCCTTGGCAACCCTTTGAGAGCTCGTTTTCTTGATTTTTTCAAATGGAAAAATGTTCACATTTATTAACAACGTTACGTATATCATCGATTGTTTTTTTTTTAATACTGTAACTTGTTGCTGATGTGAGATTACCTTTTCTTTTTCGTTTCTTACTTTTTTTTTCGTGGTCATTCTTTATAATATACTTACTGAGAATTTTCCCCTAACGTAGCTACCATGCTAGTGAGTATATAAGATTAATACGTATTTATGATCACACGTGATACCTTAAACCATAAACTGATAAATATACGTTTTCATTACGTCTAACGTATCACCACCGTTTAAAAAGAGCTGCCTCGTACTCGGTTTAAAGTATCGAATAAATCTCTCAATGTTCGCTTTTCCTTCCTTAATATCTTTTACAATCTACCAAAAAAAAGGTACCCAGGTTGTATAAAAAATAAGTACATACTTTTTTCACTATCGCCACACCATTAAAATCTATTTATTTGAAATCCTCAATAATTCGAATTTCGATTTGAATTCATGTTTCGAAGATTTTCTCGTTGTGGGATTTTTCCAAAATCCCCGTTTCTATTGGTAGGTACCGAATTTGAATTTCCCTACTATATGATCCGATTAACCTCGTTAGATTTATTTGAGCTTCGATATTGATGCTTTTGAGCCTTATTTTTGTAACTTATTTTCATAAATTCGAGAGACAGGACAAAGGGTAAAAATGCCTTTTAAATTTAGGTCATGGCGATAAAAAAATTACTCTTATATAGGAATCGAGGCTGCGTTTATTTAATGGGAAATTGATTCGATTTTTAAAAAATAATAATAATAAGATAAAGAAAAAAACCCACCAGACTAAGTCTATACTTGATCACATTTTATACTAAACAACGACTTTAGTCCAATAATGTCCTATTTTTATTACACATTGTCTAAAAAGAAATCCATACAAAAAAAAAGAAGAGTTACTACGATGCCTTGTTTTTAATAACAGCTCAACAATAAGTTTTTATCGTCGAGAAAATATTGACAATATATTCTGCGAATAATATGAAAAATACCTACCACTGGCAAGTGAAGTGACCCAGTAAGTACAATTTGCCTTCGACGTTTAACGGTTACATACAATGAAAGAAAATGTCTTCCGATAAAGATTAGTATCTGGTTATTTTCTAGTATTTTTTCTCGTTAAATCGGTAGTTTCTTTTGCGAGTAATTCAATTTTGAAACAACTTATCACTACTTTATTGTTATCGCGGTTTATGTCTAAATGTAAGTATTATCTGTGTTGAAATGTACTTCGCAGAATATCAATTTTTCTAATGGAGTGAAATGTTTTTATCTGAAAATGAAGAGCGTTTTTGTGAAACAGAGTAAAAAATTATTTTAAGATATGATTTAAAAATGAATAAGACATCATCATCTGATGATTTTACGGTAATCTGGCTCCCTTTTATGGAGAAAATAGGTTATATTTGTGTTGAAATATACGCAGTAAAATATGCATCCTCACAAATAAACATGAATAATTGAGGCTTGGTTTTGATACGCTTTGTACGTTTTGATGCCATCGTCTCATACCGTCTATATACTTATTAAAAATATTATTCCTGGCGCAAGATCCCCCTGTCTGTCCCCTACTAATTACTCGTATTTTCTCATAAGTGATGGTATATTAAGAGTATATACGCTTTGAACTTTTTAATTGTATCTTCTCAAAATCACCGAAATGTTACTCCTGGCGCAGAATCCCCCTTGCTTCTTTTCTAAGAGTCACATCTTTGGAAATGATATCTAAGTACTGAGAGCTGATACGTTCTGTACATTTCAATCCTCTCACCTAAAAGGCATTGAAAATATTGCTCCTGGCGCAGAATCCCTCACTTCTCTCATGCACTTTCAATAACATAATAGTATATGTTCATCAACCTGTAGGAAAAAATGTTAAACAGGACAAAACTAAATTGCAAGAGCATGCAAAAACGTAAGTCCAGTCGACATTTCAGGAACTAAAATGTATTTATTTTTTGGATTTTATTGTGAATTTTTGAAAATCAAATTCGAACTGAAAATGCATAAAATCATAATTTTACCAAATTGGCAACTAAAATGAGAAAATTTCGATTTCGAACTATCAAAATGAGAGCACAACTTTTGCTGATGAGGGAAGTAGCTATAAACTGGTGGGAAAATCTTTGAACCGTACAAAGCTAGATTAAATGACCATACAAAAATATATCATCAGCCAAAATTTTAGGTTAGCCAAAGTGCATTTTTCAATTTTTGGAAAATTTTTGAAAACCGGACCAAAAAATGAGAAAAAATCAAATTTTTACCAAATTGATCTAGAAATTTGAAATTTGGTACCTACGTTGGTACCCTATTTTCAAGCCCTCAAATCGATTGAAATGGATGTTGGACCGTTTTGAGCAGTTCTGGAGCCTCCAGAAAATTTTTGAATGTTGAAATTAAGTGCATAGGTATTTGATAAGATCTCCACGAATCACGAAATTTTCTGACCAATGAGCCCAATATCATTTTGCATATTTTGCATATTTTAGACCAAATTGCATATTTTATTATATTTTAGGGGAAAAACCTGCATACTTCTGCATATTTGAGGATTTTTTGGCATTTTTTTGCATATTTTATGGAAATTTTGCAAAAATTGGCATTTTTAAGACACTTTTTGTTCAAAAAATCACAACAGTAGGTACTAAAATGTCATCCACAAATTTTCTATGAATAAATTAATCTATCATAATGAAATAGCTTGTTTTGCTAATTTTTAAAAAGAAAAAGGTGCATTTTTTGATTACTGCGTTCATTTTGTTTTGAATTGACAGTTTTCACGTTTTTCTGCTTGAAAACTCCTTTTCAGGGGTACGTCACTCAAATTGAAATATTTACATATTTGTTGCATATTATTTTGGGCGATTTTTGCATATTTTAGGTGAAAAAATTGCATAAAAAATTTCATATTTTCATCATATTCCTGCATAAGAATCCCAGCTGTAGTGATAACACGGTTTCGAACAAGCAGAAACTATTCAAGTGTGTTTAAGTTGAATTGAATAGGTTTTAAGACGTGTAAAACTAGAGTTCCCAAACAGTTGCTGGAGGCTCCAAAACGATTTAAAACCAACCCCCTATTGAACCAAATAGGCCCAGGTTCAAATTTTTTATCTGAAGTTGAAATTGAATTTAAGAAAAACATATTTCCAACACTTTTTTATGCTGATTTTAGGGTCCATTTCCTCGAATTTAGGGTCCATAGAATCAAAATATGGGTTTCACAAAATCATAATGGTGTTTACAGGGAGAGGGGGAGGGGGTTACAAAGTCCCAAAATTTTAATTTAAATGTAAAAAAAAGTGTCCAATATCGAGCGACATATCGCTTCAAACGTTTTCGAGACTTGATGAATACGAAAATAACTCTAAGATAATTACATACAAACTTTTGGGAAGGAGGTTCAAAAATTCCAAAAATTTGGGTAAACTCGGTTCAAATTTCAGATTTAAAGTTGAAATGCAATTTGTAAAAAATATTTTTCAAAAACTTTCTATGTTGATTTTATAGCCCCCCCCCCTTCAATTTAGGGCTCTCAAAAAATCATAATTGGTCCTTTGCTACAATTTTCCTGCAAAATGCTCGTTGAGAGCTTTCGATTGACAAAAATTAGTTTTCTAACTTCAATAGGGGTCGAATGAGAATTCGTGTAAACTTTTTCGCCTTCGTCATTGAATAGTAGAAAAAAGTTGCTGGACGCTTCAAAACAGCATAAAACCACCTCCATTCTACTCAGTACCTATATGTTAAAATTAAAGTATACAGAAAATTTTATCTTTCCAATTTCATGGGTTGAAATCTTTTGGAAATATACCAATTTTCAAAATTCTCCTACAGGCTTCAGAAGTGCTCAAATCGATTTGAAACTGTTTTCAATATATTTGTGGAGTCGAAAATGGAATACTCGCCCAATTTCAGCTCTCTATCTAAAGTTGGTATAATTTGGATTTTTTTTCGTGTAGGTAGGTACTTTGGCCCTTTGATTTTTTTTAATTCATCGAAAATCGAAAAATGCACCTGAGCATTTGAAATTCTTCGAGGTGATGTTTTTTTGCAAGCTCTTTCAATGTAGCTTTCTTCGGTTGAAAAATTTCTCTCCTGGTTGGTATACCTCGCCCTTCTAATATGATCACCTGTTTTTATTCTTTTGTCACCTTTATAAAATTATAAATTCCATCAGAATCGATTTTAGGAAAACCGCATCAATTGATTTGCAAAATTAATCATCTCAAAAATACAAAAAATCATCAAAAATCAAATGCTCAATACCAACCTTCCAAAACCAAATTTCCATAAAATAAATGGCCTATTTAAACCTGCAGAAATGAAATCACGAGCACTTGATTATATCTACAACTTATTTAACATTTTATGTATTCAACATCGAGTTAAACAAGTTGCGTAATCGAACATCTTACATGTAGTAGAATTTTAGGCGCTTTATATGCAATTTATTTGACGTACGAGATTTCGTAGCACATTTACGGGGTTAGTTAGGCAATTTATATTGATCGTGTATATCTAAGTATGCAGGCGAGCTTTTTTTTTCTCTCGCGGAATCGGGACTTATATTAAAATTTATTACGTTTTAACTTTTATTTCCTCGAGTTGGAAAATTTTACGCTTTTAAAAGTTGGCGAAAAGGTCACTTACACCTGGATTTACTTCCACCGGAAACGATGAATGGTCACGCGATATTCGTAAACTCTACAACGAATACGAGTAAGTACGAAGTTCTAAATGGTGTATCAGTAAGATTAAAATGATTGAGTTAGAGGAAGTCGCCAGATTCTGGCGAAATCTGGGTCAAATCTGGTATATTGTATCATGTATGGTATTTGTACGTGTTGCCTTGAACTAGTAATATATTTTCGAAGCTGTGTGTGCGTTGGAAAATACATACAAAATATTCGTTATAATATATTTTAAAGCAAAATATTCAATAGTGAGATATTTTATAGATTTAAAGCAGAGAATGGTTGTTCGATTAGAGATACGTAAATATGGAATTGTAGCGTATGAAATAGCTGTGTATGAAATTTGTATAGATATAGGTACCTACTAGTATTTTGTATTAATTTAGATTACACATTTTGAACACTTTATATTAATGTATCGAACGAGTGACGTTTTCAAAGTTGGTTTGAAATTACTATATACCTACCTACAGATAAATCATGCATACCATTTACAAGCTTCGATGGTAAATTTTACAAAAGTGGTTAATTTCGTAGATTTTTTTCTCGTTTAAAGAATAGTACCCGAGTACCTATTTTAATATTTACCACGTTCTAATCTATAGGGTGTTTTAATTTCAACGAAACTAAATCGATTCGTGAACGGTTTTCGACAAAACAAATAAGCATCCGCACCGATAGCTAAGCTGTTGGAATTTTTCAACGTAAATATTTGAAAAAGGTATCGGAACAAATGGTTCGCGTTAGCAGAAAGAAATTAGATTTTTTCATCCAGAACCGAAATTTGTTGGTATCAAACGATGTGAAAAGATATGTAAGACAGAATAGGGAAAAAAAGAGAATAAAAAAACGTACGGAGGAATATCGTGTAAAAGCTTAGATTAGAAAATATCATCACTTCTTGCCTTTAAGTTGCCGTGGGCATTTCGGCGTGAAAAATGAATAAAATCCGTTCACTATCTAAGATTTTCGGAAACACTCGCTCTTTAGAGGATTTAGGCGGTGTTTGAAAAATAACAGAAGAAGATGTCATCTAATGTATATAGGTCGAAATACTGTATAACGCATTATACGGTAGAAATACACGTCCTTATAGGACGCATACCTCATAGAATATAGAGTTTCGGTGTGTACGATGATTTGATTTGAAACAATGCATCAGCCACGAATACCGCAAATACCGCAACGTTGTGACATTACAAATGTATTTCAGCCAAATCCAACGCCATTACCGTCATCTCTTCGTCGGGTATGTGCGAACAAAATTCGACAATTCTTTGGTTAGCAGCACGACATACAGCAGTACGAGGTCAAGTCGTTGCTGAGAAAGAAGGCGAGAGAAATTCCGCGTCTATGAAAATATATACTCTTGTTTTGCCTGTGCCGGTGCTTTTTACACAGCACGTCACACATTGATACACTTCGATATATGTAAATTTACTCTAACTATATTCGAAAGAAAGTTTCGCTTTTTTTCCAAAGGGTAACTATATCGATGTTTGCATGGTGTAGCGTATAAATTGAAAGCAAATTAAATTTTAACTTTTTTCCATTGTAAAGTTTTCTATACGTCGAATCTGTTTTTATTTGTTCGCTATGTTTTACCAGTTTTTTTTCTTCGTTAAACTTCGATCTACAGCACGCGAAATCAGTGGCGAAGTATAAGTTTTTCGAGTATAAATTCACTCGCAGTCGTAAGTACTCGTATATAACAAAAATTGCACGCGCCAATTATTTAAACGTTGAATTTATTTATTATGTTAATTGAAATTTTCATTTCGGTGAACTTTCAACTTTCGGCTGTGTACAAACGATCGATATACTACACGTACGTATAGGTATGTGTGCGATGAAGATAATGGCAAAATATTTGTACATGTATGGTGTGTACTCGTATATATTTCGTCTGCGGCTCGAGAACACAGCAGAGAAAAAGAGAAAAAATTTTTCGCTTGTCTCGTATCTACACTACAATAGGTACCTGTATAATAAGTGAGTTATATTACATCATCCATCAATGTCTGAAACTAGATTTAAGTCAGTAAAAGCTCGCAAGTTGTATTTTTTCCTCGATACATATCGGTTGATACCTACCACACGAATACCTCTACGACGAAATTGTATTCGTGTAACCGCGATGTGTGAAAATTACACGCCCAATAGTGGCCGAATCAACAAAAGCGTACTGACAAAATAAATGAAAAATGATAACAATGCCGCGGCAATACTTTTAAGTGATGGGGAATTCTTATCGAATGTGAGTTTATAGGTTTATAGAAATAAATGTCGTATATTGACGATGAATACGGATATTTATTTAGATTACCTATATTGATAGTCTACGCCAAAAGTTACAGTTCTTGAAAAAATACCCATTTTTGAGATAAGAACGGTAAATTATTAATTCAAGACTTCGATTTTACGTTAGCAGATGAATAAAATTGCATACTTTGGTACCAACTCAAGTAAATACGAGTATGTACGTACATGGCTATTAATAACAATATGAAAATTTCTTGAAAACTTGTACTCAACAGAAATCTTTTGAAATCACATACTTACTTAAAATATCATTAGGCTATGCTCAGTGTACTCTTTTTTTGAAATTTATACCCAAGTATAACTTCAAGATTCACAAAAATTTCTAATTGGAATTTTCATTGAAAAAAAAACAGCTACTGGAAACCTAAAAATGTGCATCATGTCTCTCCTCAGCATTTCTTCAATCATTTCTCTTCAGAAATTGCATACGCCATCTTCGGGGATTTTTTTTCTCAAAGTAATACGCCAATTTAACAAAACTAAGCTGAATTACTTAATACCCGCGTAACCAAAATTTCGGGTGCTAAAGTTCATTTTTGTATTTTTGGGAATTTTTTGAAAATTCAAAACATTCAAAAAATCGATTTCAAGGCCAATTTTGAAACATTTTCATGAAAAATATAAATTCTTTGAGCAAGATGAACCAATTTGAATAATTCTTTCAATTTCACTCCTAGATTTGGGCCATTATGGAGCTCAATTTTGTTCGGAAATTTGAAATCGCTCCGAAAAGGGCCAAAAATGAACTTCAATCCATGTAACTTTGGACGGTGCTAATTCGTCATTCTTTCTACCATTTTGGGTGGTTGTCGTAAAATTTCAAGAAAGCGATTTTGAAAGTAAATTTTTAACCATGTTTGTAAATCCCAGAGAATGTTTAAAAAATCAAATTTTCAAGGAAAGATTGGGATTATTATCGAGCTGAGTGATTGTGTAGACACACCAGACGACATCTTTCCAACAAAAAAAAAAATCGTTCGTTTGTAATGGGGAAATATGGCCTGACAGCCTTAGGTAGTCCATACCGTACTCACCGCTTGAGGTGATTATTCGAAGATGAACCTCGTGAAAGTCATCAAGTGTCGATCGTTCTAGACGATTCTATGGGCTTTACCCCCCGGGTACCTCTCACCCTACAGTAATTGGCAATGTGTGAACTCTATAACGTCACAGACGATCCGCGAACTCGAGGTATCTCTCGTAGATCATCGAGCTCACCTCTTTACTCAGTTTTTGCTACTCGCGATGGCAAGGTCTGGGTTTATGACCCATATACTGTTTAACGTAGGATATGTCGTGCCAGTGCCTTATATATTCTACTCCACCTTTGGTGGTTAACATAATTTATTTCAATGTGTTAACCTAACCCCCTAATGGGGGATTTAAATATCTTTATATCTCTCGGACCTTTTACCAGAATCTGGACTGGGAAAAAGGCAACCCATATGAATGTGCTTCTTCTAACTAGAACCTACAATCGAGCCTAGTATTAGGGGTCTCACAGGTGAATAGGTTTAACGCGTACAGTGTTTGGGATTTTACCCCGATCAGACTCTCGATCGATTAACTTTTTTAATGCTTATGTTAATCAAAATCCTGCCTGTGGACATAGGCAGAAAGGCAAAAGGCATGATTTCATCAGATGTCCTTATATTTTTAAGTAACGTAATTTTGTTTTATCTTTGACGAACGTTTATTTCGTAACTTAATGATTATGCTATACATCTGGCTTAGAAGTAGGTGTTTTTACCTAAGTTAGATGTTATTTATTGTAATTCATGTGACTTTTAAAGTATTTTCATGGCTGTAACATTTTCATGTAATGTAATACATCTAGTTTTTTGGGACATGAAATGTTCATTTGAGTATATCTATTTATATTCTTCATTATTTAAATGAATATTGACGTTAGGAAGGGTGGCTACTCTCCGATATTTGAGCTAGTTTGGAAGAGGGAAATACTCCTTCTCTAAGGAATAATTCTTAGCATGGTTCCTCAAGATGTATTTACCATAATTACCACCTATACCTCGTAATTCCTATCTTCACTATTACACGTTACATTATTTTACTATCTATAATTGATTACCTTCTTTGAAAATTTCATTTTTTTTTTCATTTTTTCTGGAAGTTACAATTGGTCGAAAATCCACTTTTGAGCTGTTACCCCCCCCCCCCGAAATTTCGCGTTATTAACCTCTTGAAACGGTCGATAAGGTGCCCAATTAATACCGGCCAAAGTTATAGGTGCTGAAGTTGGATATTTTTGACCCTCTCAGAGCGATTTGAAATTTCTGCAGAAATTTTAAAACCCTCTGGAGGCTCCGAAAAGGTCAAATTGCGATTGTTCTGGAGTCAAGTACTCGAATATACACATCTGCAGACGATATTTTGCTGAAAACCCCGCTCATTATGCAAGTATGTACCTTTTTCGAAAAAATTTCTTTTTCACTTTTTCTGGAATTTGGTCAAAAATGCATCTTTTAAACTAGGTATAGGTACTTACCTATAATCCAAGAATTTCGCGATAACGACCTAAAATGGTCAAGAGAGTGTTCATAAAGATGGGTCACTTTTCAACTTTTTTCGAATTGTGACGAAGTGTGGCAAAAATTCATGGCAGAATGACCTCAATAAGACGTAGAAGAAATTTCAAATTTTTTGGTCAACGTTAGACCCTCCCCGCTTCCCCAACACAAGCTGAAAGTGTTTCCTTTTTTTTTTTTTTTTTAGATTTCAGCTTTAGGTGGTCTCTTGAAACCTGCATATAGTTAATCGCTTTTAAGCGTATAAAAAAGTACAAATTTAATTTTTGTCAAGTGCAGGAGCTCTCAAAATATTCGTTTTTTTTCTTAGAAATAATACCTATACTATGATGCCTGATTTAGAAATCATTTCCTTAAGATGATAAAAATGCTAAAATTAGAATTACCTAAGCAACTGATTTATATCGGTACGTAATAGTGGACAAACAAATAGATCACCTAAGCTGAAAAAAATCAATTTTATTTTTTGACACACTTAAAAATTCTTAAATTTCCAAAACTTTGAGTTCGAGTTGGAAATAAAACAGAGTCAAACGTTAACCAAAAAATTTGAAATTTTTTCAACTCTTTATTGAAGTAATTGGCCCATGCTTCTTTGCTAGGCTCCATCAAAATTCGAAAAAAGTTGAAAAACGGACCCATTCTTGTGTCCATAAGCACCGGCCAGAGTTATATAAGTAGGTGCTAAAACTCATTTTTGGCCCTTCCAAAGCAATTCAAAATTTTTGGCGAAAATTAAAAAATTCCTGGAGGATTCAGAATAGCATTTTAAATGCAAAAATAAGTAGGCACTTACATATAAATTTTTTCACTTTTGCTTTGCATTTTTTTTTTTTTTTTTTTTTTTTGAGTAAATAACTTAGAAAAAGAGGATCTAAATTTTTCATCAAATGACATTGTGACAGGATAATTCATTTCCTTGTTGGTCTTGCTGTTACTTACCTACTTACCAATGTTATCAGTAAGTTACCCAGATCTACATACGAGTACTAATTCCATCCTTGACGCTAACTGTTGACCATACCAGCGACTACCTTTTGAAATTTCAAGAAAAGAAGGCACCTCGCAAAAGATTTTATTTCCTGAATTCGATTGAGAGCAAATGTTTTACGGAACACCCTGTACTGACGTGTATTTTTTTGAAGCAATGTGTTAAAGTAGAACCTACCTAATATCTATGTCAACTGCTTATCTATTTTTTGAAAAGATTGAATAACTTATGTGACTGTATAGGTAAGTACCTATACTCGTTGGTTATTTCGCCCATCCTGCTGATAAAAACTCAGTAAGTTATTTCTTTTTCGAATCTTTTTACTGCGAACTGGATTGTTTTTCATAAATAGGTATAACATATCTACCCTGTCAACAGATTGTCAGATTGTGTCATTCGGAACAAAAAAGTCGTAATGTAGAGTAAGTAGGTAGTTTGACATGACGCATAAAAATTACAAAATCATGACGAAGTTGCACATGAAGTTTTCCATTTTTTCCCCGATACCTACCTTACAATACATATATAAAAATGAGGATTTAATTTTGGAAAAAAAAAACAAAAAAACAAGTCATGATCTCATTTTATTCTGGGGATGGGTATCTCGATGAGTGATGTATTTATAGAAACATTTTAGATTTTTTACGAGCATGCAATTAAGCAAAATTTTCAAATTGTTATTTTGTGTCGAATTTTTTGTTGTGAAAGTATTTGAAACGGGTAAGTAGGTACATATTTTGTTGTTAATGCTTTTATATTTCTTCGAAATTCGATTTTTCCCCATAAGTAAGCGAGTAAAATTTTCATTTTGCTAAGAAAGAACTGAACAATACTGAAAAGATTAATACGCCATATGGTTCAAAATGCAACAGTATGCAACTCGTGTAACATCAGGACAATAAAAATTGCATAACTATTTTCCAATAAATCAAATTATGAAACTTTAGCATTGAATAATGTTTTTTTAATCCTCAGTTACGACGACGTACTCGTAAGTTATAGAAAACATTTGCTCTGAAATACAAGCTTGCACTTCTGCACGTATGTAGATATACCTTCGTGTAATAGTTCCTTCAATTCCACGAATACTTATACCTATACTGCCATTCTACATCTACTTTGCGGTTGTATAACATGAATTACCTATTTACAGATTTAATACAGTAATCGGCAAACTGGTAAATTATCTTGTCATGTTGTCGGTGCGGTGCACTGATTAGAATTTCTGTTTTAGAGGATTACTTCGGTAGAGTGGATTATTATTTTATATCGATTTTTCAAATTCAGAGTACTAGATACACATTATAATTGAAGCAAGGAGAACCGAATTACTTAGAAGTCACGTGGTTCAATAAAAGTGGAATTTATAAGCTGTAAAAAATATGAATGAAGGGGAGGCGAGGGGGACTTTCTCAACCGCTAATTTATGTACTTTTCTATAATTATTTTCACCATAGAGCTATGTATTTATTTTTCCTTTTATTAAAAGTTTTTTTAAAATACTTGAATTGGTATTAAAAGAATACCTGAAATGAAATTCCAAATGACGATCGCCGTACTTATCGACTGAGGACGTCAGAGGTCAATATGATAAAGAGTGGTCAACATTTGATACTCCAATTTAAAATTGCTCTTTGTTTGGTAAATTGACTATCCATCAGCAAATCCCTCTATTTTTAAGTATAATTTTTGTTCGGAGTTCTTTGCATGATTTTTTTAGGTACATATCCCTGAAACAGGACTGCACTAAACAGGAGCTCAAGAAATCACTTTCTTCTCAATCCGTCTTGAAAAGGTCATCTTTAAGCAAGAAAAATTGAAGCATACGTTTCCAAAACGTACTAAGTCCATAAAAATATTGATAAGAAATTCATGGTACTTAGTACAATTTGGAAACGTAGAAATGGCTCAAATTGGCTGATTTTTTGTTATGATGTAGTCAAGACTCTTGAGCACAACATATCAGAAAATCAGTCATTTTGGGCCGCAACTTTATGCTAGATGGGCTTGCAACCTCAGAATCTTTGAAAATGGACTTGGTGCAGTTCGGAAACGTATGCTTCAATTGAAAATTGATTGTTAAGAGATGTTACTTAGGGATAACTTGGCTAAGTAGTGAATTTTGAAGCAATTTTTCCAGGCGTGATTGAATTTCTGAAATTTTGTTTTTGAATAAATTGAGAGATTGGACTCCGAAGTGTTGATTTATCATTTTAAAAATATAAAATTTTTATTCGTTCGTGAGAAAAATTGAATCAAAATTCACCACTTAGCCAAGTGTCCCTTAAGTAACGTCTATGAATTCGGCCCTAAATCCTCCCCCCCCCCAAAAACTAAGTATCTCTACTTACTCAACTTTTAAGGGAAAAAATTCGAGAAAAATTTTTATTTTAAATGAGAAAAATTGAGAGGACGATACATTTTGATAGGAGAATTGTCATTGATAGATGATCATTTTCCCTCTCCTTCCACCATAATTTTCTACTGATCGGTTCAGAGGAAATGACATTTTAAACAAAAATTGAGGTGACATTTCTGCATGAACATGTTGTCGTCAAGAGTCAACGTGACACCACAGCAAGCATCATTTTTCCATACCCCTCCCCACCTCCTACGAAAACTAATTCGAGGGAAAATGATTAAATTACAAAATTTCGGTTTTATTTTTGAAAAAATCAAAGAATTTTGAAAGTTTAGTTTCTGTTCCGTTGATGATTTGTCTTGACTCATCTCGAGCTCTTCATTTCATGAGCTTTCAATGAAACCTGAGCCTGAAGCAGGTGCTCCCTTCTGCCCCCCTCTTACAACAGCCATTTGAACCAATTTTGGAAAAAATACACGTGAATTTAAAAATTGGAAAAATTTTCTGCTGAAGTTGTAAATTTTTATTTCCAGGAAGTCCTACATTAATATTATCCATTCTCTCACGTTTCATTTCTGCTAAGCGATTTCAATGCTTCATTGCCAATCGATTCGAGTTAGTTCACATGATCGAAGATTTTTCAACTTTTTTCTCAATGGCTATGTGCTCCTTCAATTTCGAAGATAGGCAACTTATTCGTCTCAAATTTTCCTCTCCTATTGGTAAATACTTATCGAAAATTTAGCAGCTAGACATTAATTAACCGAACGAGCAAAGTGCAAGCAATTCGAAGCAAATTTGTGATGATGAAAAACATGTCAACAAACCTGTTAGGTTCTTCTGTACTGTTCTGTTTCTCTACACCTTTGGGTGCGTTTCGGCAGTCGCAATGCATCACACACAAGGTAACCGACGACACTATACAAATAACAAACGGCACAACGAAGTAATTAACAATAGTGCGAACCTGTTCGGATCTATCGTACCGATTCAAAGCTACGGTTTTATTTTGCCTCGAATAATAGCACGGAAAGGACGCACCGAGAACTCCGTATATGGCGGTAAAATTCGAACACCGAACATTGGGCGGGTATCCGCACCCTTTGATGTTAACTAATAACACAGCTTCGTGGTGTTTTGAACTGGAAGAATCATCTTGGTCGGCTGTCTCGGACGTATCTTCCACGTATTCTACGTAAATATGCGTACATCGGTAAAAGTCACTAGTACAGCCTTCCCGGCACGAGCTCCACGAACAGTTGAACAAACCGCTGTAGTCGTCCCTTCGAGTGGTGGTGCAGGTAACCGGTTCTTGGACGAAATCTGCGATTAACGTCGATATGGCAGGATCTACGTATAAAGGTACCAGGAAAAGTAACGATGTGCCCGTTGTGACTGTGGCCATTGCGAAGAGTAAAGTGGCGTAGAACCAAGCCTGTTCTCGTCTGGATTTCTGGTCAGCTTTTTTTCTGGTCGTTGCCAGCTCCGTGAGTTTCTTCTTACGTAATTCCTGCAAAGGATCGAGCAGTAATTCGGAGCTACCGCTAGTCATGTCTCATCGTGACCTGCGGGATGTACTAACTAAGTATTCGAAAAGCTCGCCGAATGTCTACTCGCGTACACGCTACACGAATTACGAATAATCCACCCGATGCCTGTACGCCTGCGTCTACCGGCGTATCGCGCCAACTCTAATATAAATGTTTGGCCATCCTTGAAATAGATTGCCATATTTGAACCGTTATAAAGGTATTTGATGGGAAAAAATTTTTATCTAATTAAATTAACATTTTTAAGCGAAAGTACGCCGAGCTTTTTATATGCTAAACGCGGGTCAAATGGTAGGTGAATTTTCACAATTGTTTGTTATCGGAGTCTAAGGTTTCGTGTTCAGTCGATTTAATTGACCGAGCGAATTAAATCCATCCGCTCAACAATAGGTTGCTTTTGCTGTCGAAAATTTGTTGAGTCAAAGTATTGTGGTGGTACATGAAGGTTTAGCATTTCCATTCCCCCTCCTCTCCACCCATCTACTTACTTGTAAAAAGAACCATAAATAAGTATTTACCTACGTTAATATTGGATTAAATATTTTACTGAAGAAGAATATTTTGACACCAAAGAGACCTAGGTAATTTGAGTTCAACAAATTTTGGAATCAAACTACGAGTAATACAGGTATCCATTGAGATCCAGTTCAATTCAAGTGGATTACATTCAGAGCTATTTCTATAGATGAACGAGACTAGGTGGTCGCCCAGGGTGACAAAATTTTTGAGATTAATAAAAATGAACAAAAAGAAAATAAAAACAGGGTGTCCTAGATTTTTGCTCAGCAGTAAGAAAAAGTTCCCTGTTTCCCATAAATTTGTGTTCATTCTACATAAATATTCATAAAAATTGTAAAAAAATCAAAAAAAAATTGATATAGGTAGGTACCTATTTTTTAAAAAATTTTTATACATGCAAGTAAGTATTGTCTCTTTTCAATAGTGTGCAGTAAATTGTCATTGTTGTGGTTTGAGAAAGCGTCTGAAAATACGCCACCAAGCCGAATTTCAGATGTTGAATTTAATTTTTGAATTTAGAGTAATTTTCGTGAATTCATAGGGTAAAGTATACCTACCTAACGTAGCGTGAAAAGTATCATGATTGGATAAAATTGAGGTTAGATTTTATTTTTGATCTGTCGAATCAATGGTTGATAGTTTTGAGCACTTTTAGAGTCTTCTGCAGCTCATTTTTAGGCTGTCCAATCTTAGAGAAATAATCGTAAGAAGAACTGGAATGAATTTTAAAACAGGAAAATATAAAAATCCACAGAAGGCAGTGAAGACTGCAAAAGAGCGCAAAAGCAGCACCAGTCGATTTGAAAAGTCGAAAATAGGGTAGGTATTTTTCCATGAAATAGGCAATTATTCATTTTGAATTTTTTTAAATTTAAAAAATTTACCAAAAACTAAAAACTAAAATTCAGTGACTAAAAATTGTCTCGATGGAGTGTTTGTGTATGAGCTCTTTCGACTATTTCATTCGATCCAATGATTGCCTACGGTTTGGCATACTTTTTTGAATATTTACCAAAACCTCATTAGATATTTAGGTAGGTAGATCCTATAAAGTATTCTGATTCGATCGGTTAAACTTTTTTTTGAAACCTGGATTATCTAATTTGAATCAACATTAATAGGTACACACTGAAGTAGGTATTTGGATGCAACATCTTATCATAAAAACCAAAAAACCAGCATTAAAATCAATAAACTTTCCTAATACGAAAAAAATTTCTCAAGGTGTCATGAAATCAGTTTAAAACGACTCGAGTTGATGAAGCATTGCAAAATTTAAGCAAAATACTGAAAAAGTATACTAAAAAAATAACAAATGGGTCATTCCATGTCAACTCTCAACCAACGTTTTTGAGTCATGTGTCATGTCTTTCGATTTCGCTCAAATTTTTTTTACAATATATACCCATCCAGTAAGTAAGAACCCCGCAATTAGTTTGGTCCCAGTCCCTTCAGGGGGCGGGTGGGGGGGGGGGATTTCATTATTTTCACATTGTCTCGAGATACTCAACTTCGGCAGCCCATTCCTCCAAAACTATGATACTTTGATCAAAACTGATTTCACAGTTGGAAAGATGCTTTGCATTTAGAACTTTTTAAGCATTTTGAAATTTTCAAAAGTTGAAAGTTGAACTTTCAAATGGCGCTGTAAGTGGGAGCTACCATTTAAAATTTTGAAAAAATTTCCATAGATGTACCTTTTAATGCTTTTTCGAAATATTCAAGTTTCGAGATAGGATCTCTTGATGGAGGGGGAGCACTCTCACCCCCAATTTTGGGTGAAACTTTCGAAAGAATGACTTTCAAAATCGCCTTTTTTGGTTGAGTTGACATGGAATGACCCAAATACTTACGTAGTTGCTGAAATTAATTAAAAATAATATTTTTAAAATGGGATGCAATTTTACAAATATCTTCATTAAAATAATAAAAACACGAAAAATTGCATAAAAATTGGGTAAAATATTTCGAAGCTAGTTAAATATGACTAAAAATTGATAGAAAAATACTCGGCATAAAAATCCCCGAAAATGATCAAAAAAGGTAAAGGTAATAAAATTTCAATAAAATCATGTAAGATTTAAAATTGTCGACAGTTATTGTTGAAATTAATTGAAATGACAAAGCCATTAAAAACGCTTGAAGATTGTTACAAACATTCAGCAATAACCCGAGCAAAAAAAATATCAATACTTGCACAAAAAATTTGTGAACTGAACAAACTGAAATCAATATAAGACCCCAAAATACACAATCAGCGAACATTTCAGGAGCTGAAATTGATTTTTCAATATTTGGCAAATTTTTAAAAATCTATTTTTTTCCCAAAAAATGTGGAAAAAACAAAAGTTTACCAAATCAACCTAGAAATATGAAATTTGATTTTTACCCCATTTTTGTCCATTCGAATTGATTAGTGATGGTTTCGAACTGTCCTGGAGCCTCCAGCAAATTTTCATTTTTTCATTTCTCGTTTTTTTTTTTTTTTTTGAAAAATAAGTACCCTTAATCACTTGTAGATAAAATTTTGGATTTGAATCATACGCAAAAATATTTTTGAAACCGGTATTTAAATCAATAAAGTTAGTAAATTCGAGTTTGTAGTTGCCGAATTCCATTTTCACCCCACTTACAGCCTTCATTCGAACACAGGAGAATTCTAAAATCTGCTGGTGTCTCCAAAACAGTTCGAAACCTTCACCAATCAACTCAGGAATTCGAAAATAGGATACAAACCCAGCTTTCTGGGTCAATTTGGTAAAATTTTTATTTTTTCCCATATTTTCTTATCTCAAATTTAAATGGTTCTCACTTTCTGTTCAGACATTTTTGTGTAGGTTGCCATACTTCCTTGTTAGACGATTTTTAGTAAAAATTGTTGTACTCGACATTATTGCAAATTTTTTGAATTGCACAGTCACTTATTCGCTTAAAAATTGAGCCATCAAACTCACAACTCACAACTCCAATAAGGGATAAATATCAATTTTTTTCTCAAAATGAAAAAATGGACACTTTGATGCAGATAGCGATCGAGTTGTTCTGAGTATCGGAGACTTCCCAATTTTATGTGTTGAAAGCATAACATTTTTAAAACGCCTTTAAATTACCTGCGATCGTGTTATTAGGCACGAACAGAAATCTCATAATTAGTAATGTCTCATCATGATCCGCGGGATGTACCAACTAAGTATTCGAAAAGCTTGCCGAATTTCTTTTCTACACGCTATACGAATAATCCGTCTGATGCCTGTACGCCTGCGTCTACCGGCGTATCGTGTCAACTCTAGTATAAATGTTTGGCCACCCTTGAAATAGAATTGCCATATTTGAACCGATATAATGAATTTCAGAGCCTTAAATTTTGGCTACTGATGTGTTTTGGGATCTTCTATCGGTTCTCATTCGTGTACTATCCTTGTTAGATGATTTCAGATAAAATTGAATTCGACATTAAGTACTGGAACAGTCAATTATTTACCTGAAAATTGAGCCTTCAAACTCGCAACTCCGATAAGGTATAAATATAAATTTTTTTCTCAAAATGAAAAAATGAACTTTTGATGAGTCGTATTGCTAAATATGCATCACAGATAAATAATGGTTCAGTGAAATGATTTATTAATCTAGCTAACTTTTAAACCTAATTCGTCTATAAGGTAATAATAAGGTAGGTAATTTTGGTGACAAAAATTGAAAATTTTCCAAAAAAACAAAAAGAAGGGAAGTTGGGAGCATAAGAAGTAGATGTATTAGTCTACAGGGCATAATTTAAAGCCTTCGCAAAAAGCTTCAGAATAATGATTGAAAATTTTCATTATTTTACATTGGTAATGCAAATAAATTAGAATTTTAAAAAGGCTCAAATGTTAATTTCACGCATGGATGGAAAAAACTTAAAAATTATCCGTTGAAATTTTTTGACAATTTTCGTCTTAAAAACCCATTAGGTACCTATAAAAGATTCGAGTATATTTTTACTATAACCAGATAAAATAAAATGAGTAATCTCAGAAAATGCAAAAAAAATGCTGTCGTAAATCCCTCCCTGAATCCATCACCACTCATTCAGGTTTCCTTTCACTTCACTTCAAGTTTTGTAGATGAAGCAACTTCGACATAATTTTTCATTTTCGAAAACACCTAATATAATTCAAGTTAGGCAATTCGTTTGACATACGAAATTAATAAGGAAAACGAGTATGCAATTTATTTAACAACGCTGAAAACTTGATACACAGACGAGGATTACGCAGGTGTTTTTTAAAAACGAAATGAACACATGTAATGGAGGTAAGAAAGTTGGGTTGAAAATGAAAATTTCTCTCAACTTTTCACATTACGCCAACATGTTACATACTGAAAGTAAACATTATCTGGTGAAAGCTTTTTACGCGTATGATTCGAGAGCTTTATAAATCTCGAAAGCGAGTTGTTATCGAGTACCAGAGACTTGCCAGTTTTATGTGTTAAAAGCATAACGTTTTTAAAACGCCTTTAAATTACATACCTGCGATCGTGTTATTAGCCCCGAACGGAAAACCTCGTAATGTCGTAAATTTTTCTAAAATTTATATAAACCGAGTAAGTTGAATAAAACTAAACTTAAATGCTGTAGAAGTGATCAATGTTATGTAATGCCAGCATTTATAGGCAAGGTAGACTAATGTGTCTATACCGAAACATTACTGTAAGTTTTAAAAGTGGGTGCGTTAAAAGCTCCAAGGAAAACTTTTCAAATGGTAAAATTATGTCGTAGAGTTATTAAAATGAAATTATATTTACGATGAAAATGTCGTACGATGTTTTGTCGCATTACTAATTCAGGTCCAGTAAATGGATGAACATACATATTTGTTGAAAATAAGTTTTCCTAAGGGCGACAGTAGACTTACAACTTTAACCAGAAAAGAAAAGGTCATCGGCAAATTTAGTAACGTTGGAGACTAAGGCATGAAAAATTTATGCACAAAATAGCTAGGTACGTAGGTATTTCTTCCTCTTCGAATAAAATTTTAGAAAAAGTAAAATTTACTTTGAATTTTAAAAACATGGATATTTTTTTTAGAATTGAATACCTAATTAAATTAAATTAGGTATTTATCAGAAATTTACAAAATTAGATTGCTTTCAACTTTTAAAAAATTTTCACAGGCATTTCAACACAAAAATGAAAAATATTTCCAAGTTTTCATCATTCGAGTAGAAGCAATATAGCCAGGCAAATTCTAAAAACTCATTTTTGCGTCGTTTTATTATTTTTTTCATCTGGTGATTATCTGGATTGATCCTTGTCACTCTCCAGTCCCATAATATATCATATTATTTTAAAATAATAGGTACCTAAAACAAAATAATACACAATCACTATTTCGTTTGTCCTCGAGAACAATTTCATAATAAATCAAATTTAAATGCAATAATGCAATACCTATTCTACATTTAAAATTCATTTCAAAACATTTTCTCAAATTGGAAATTATTCTCTTAAGCTAATACTCAAAAAAATGCAAAACTTCGTGCGTCATGCGGCCCAAAAAAAATTTATAATGTCCATAATAACTTACAAAAATAAAAATTCCATTCTAAGAAAAATATACAAACATTCATCTATCAATTTGTAAAACTGTACATACGAGAATCGCATACAACGAGTAGTTAAAATTTTAAATCTTTATAAATGTACTTCGCGTTGTCACGAAAAACGTGTCTGAAATCTCAAAGTCTTGATAATGTTTTTTTCATCGAAGGATGAACCAGATAAACATAACTCCCAAGTACTGTGTAGTCAAATTCTGCTTTTCGAAATTGATTTATTATAATCGACGTCGCAGTATTAAATTTTATACTTTTTACGATATTACGAACGAAAGAGGTGCTAAAAATAAATCCAGTTAGGTTATTTATTTTCATCGTGTAGTTTTAAGGGTATCATAGTACATATATGGAGGCAAACGACGTCAAAATATGAATAAAAATTTCAATAATTCACCCTTAAGCCGCAAACACTGTATGGTAATCGTACCTATATAAGGGTAAGAAAAATGTGGAAATGTTTTTAAGCGCCCGAAAACTGCGAAAATTATAGTAGTTTGCAGTTTGTTTGACGTTGAAGTATGGAACACCCTTGAATTGACACATTTTTGACTAACGAGTGCGGTCAACTGAGCAACTAATCCAAAAATTTAATATTTCTATTATAAAATAATAATCGATAGTGTTTTACGAGGATAAAATTTGAAACCATCCCTTTCACTCCTCTTTGTCGAGAAACAAAGAACTAAAAATTCAAAGCTGCGTATTCAAATATCAACAAGGATATGCACCATTCCGGAAATGCTACTGAAAAATATGAAAATGAAAACGAAGGTAAAAATCTTACACAGTTGAGAAAAATTTCACACTTGATTAGATACCGGAAGGAACATCTCGGCTGGCGAATTTTTCAAAACACGTTGATTTATTAACTTCCTCCGCCTAATATTTTCAACCTTCGAGGCGAATTAACTAAAAGAGAATTCAAACAGCGAACGAGTTTGATATAAATTCGAGTTAGGTATTCGAAGGAGCGAAAAAAGTAAAAAAGAAAGAAAATCTCACCAGATAAAAAGTTACGACTAAACGCTACAAATACACGCAAACAAACGAAAAATATTCGTAAATTAGATATAATTTAATTTTCCACCATACCCGTGACCAAAAAAACAAGACAAAAATTTGTCGTCAACGAATGTAAAAAAATTCACGATATTCCCAGTTGGAATTTTAACAACTGTTTTAACGAAGGAAGTAAAATTGCATGAAGAAATAAAATTAATACAAACAAAATATAACAAATCCCCACGATGTAAATTGGTCACAGTATTGTCATTTACCAACGCGTTTCAATGATAATAATTTCTCTTTTATACATAATAAAAATTTTCATAAAAAGGGTTCCCTTCTCATTATTCTCGTGCGGCGAAATTACATCAGTAATCCATTTTAAAGATTACCTCTTTTTTTCTGTTTTTCTCTTCATTTTATAGATGGTTTCAACTTTTTATGTCGCACGAAGTGTTTTTTTTTAAAAATCCACGATGAAAAAAAAAGGAAATATAAAATCGAATAATCCGATAAATTATATGCTTAACGCGTTAATAATTTTGACATTGAACAATTATACAATAAGTTGGATTAAATATGAAAAAAATTAAAACGTATACGCATCTGAATATCCGTAACATTTTTTTTTCGATCGAGGAGGATTAATATATATTGTTTTGAGCCAACTGACAGTTATTGATTCAATGAACAGTGAGCAGTGAAGTTGAAGATGATTTGGTTTAAGGTATGTACGCATTATTTTTCATAATATTTAGTTTAGAAATCGTATTTATATACATAATATTAATAAAACTGAAACGTTGCATCTGTTTTCACAAAGAGGAACGTTTTTCGCAAAAATTGAGAGATTATTTGTTTTTATATTAAAAATGAAACAAACTTGAAATGATAATTTGAACCAATTTTTCAAAGGTCTATTTTCGTATACCTAATCAATTTTAGAATCACTTCTAAAACTTAATTAAATCTTATTTCTTATAATAAAAATCATCGAATTGAGTCCTTCCGAAATACGTAGAACTTCCAATTTTACACCGCTTAAATTTGCTCAAATATTAACTTTCAATGGGCCTAGCACTCTTCCAAAATTATTGCTCATTTTAGATCTTGACCTTTAATACTACGTTGAAATAACAGTACTCGTACTCAATTTTCTCCAAAAAAAAAAGTAACTTCAGCAACAAAAAGCTCGAAAAAGTAACCAAAAAATGACAATACGCGAGTGAAATGTTCTAATGCAAAAAAAATTACAACAACAAAAAAGAAAAAGAAACAGAACACAATTCAAATTGAAAAGTATACTCTTTTGAAAATCTGTGTGGCAGAAAAAGCGAGACGGACATTTTTGCAGTTTCTGGCGAAAAGCCAATTTTTTGCAAAAAGTGAAACTGACAATTTCAGCAAGAAGAAGGTTATTTGGCAATTTCTGGCAAAAAAGCGAGGCTTTTGTTCAGTTTTTAGAAAAAGTTGACATTTTTGGAATTCTTTGTGAAATATAAATTTTTAACCGTTTTTTTCTAAACAGCAATAATTTTTGATAAAAAGCAAGACTTTCACAATTTTAGCAACAAAAAAAAAAAGAAGAAGACTCCTTAGTGGGACTTTTTGATAAATTATTGGCCAAAGCCGCCAAATGCAAAAAATGATGTTTTTACATATTTTTTTTTTTTTTTTTTAAGAAATACTTTCTCCAACTTTGTGAAAAGGCAAGACCTTTTTGACAATTTCCGACAAAAAAAATTTAAAATAAAACGATACTTTTGGGTAATTTTAGGGAATAAAATTTGAGACTTTTTGAAAGATTTCGTGAAAAAACGATACAATTCAAAGCGATTTTTGCACGAAATGAGACTTATTGGCAAGCTTAACAAAAAGCAATATTTTTTTCGATTTTTGAAAATTTGTGAAAAAAAATTACAATGTTAGACTTATGATATCAAATCAGAACATTTTCAAAAATGATGAGCACGTTTTAAGATGATAGAAAATTCTAATATTTTTCACATCTTCAAGACTTCATTTGCTTCAAAAATCAGTGATAAGGCTCACATAAACATTTTACAAAATATTCGTTCCATGAAAATACATTATTCAATGAAACTACATAACTTGAATTTAATAGTAAACGCAATATTATTTTATTAAAATTACTTTCAGTGATGGTTAGCATTCAATAATTCGTTCAACTAACCTTTTTTTTTCAATATAGAAAGTAGTTATGAGCCATTAGGCGTCATAAATTATGAATCAACGGTAATAACGCATCAAAATTGTTATAACATCAGAGTTTATGACTACAAAGGTTTATCATTATTTAGTCATCTATTAAAACATCGTAACGTTGAATCATTCATTCCGATTTCAACAAACAAAATTTCAGTTGAACCATCAACAATCGTAACAAAAAAAAAGATAGAAATAATAATCTCCTTCGTAAATTAAAGTTTGAACAGGCATATTTTGATTTTCAATCAAAACGTGAATCCAACAGAAACGAATTTTCTACGCACAGTGTTGAAAATCAGATTAAAATTTTCATCGGAAAACAAGTTTTTTTTCTAAATGAAGATAGAACGATAGAAGCAGCAACCTTGGGATCCCCTCCACAACACGTGAAAAAATTTGCCGTCTATGGTAGTTGAATGAACTTCGAATACTTCAAAAATTAAAGAGATGCCAAACAATTCGACGTAATAATCGGCAAATTATTCAAATAAACAAAGCCACGAAGTGAAAAAAAATATTTTCCGTTCTCAGTAAATATTTCGCGTTTAGTTACCTACGATGATTCAAGAATACCGTAAATAGGTACTACAAAGAGTACATCAGTTACCTAACTATACGTTCATATTTAAAACATATTCGAGTAATATAAATCATAATTAACACATGATTGTTTCACACATAACAGTTAGAGTTACTAGATGCTAATAAATTCAACATTTGATTTCCAGATTACTCCACTTATTGTTATCGAAGTTCTGTTGATCTTCAATGTACAAACAAGTCCATTCAGCAGCGATGAAAAACCGAACAAGATTTCAAAACGAGATGTAGAAAGCGTCGTTTCGTCATCGCCTATCAAATTAATCCCTCCTGAAAAAATAGAAAAATTGAGAAAAATCGCCAGCATGGAAAATTCGCCAATAAAATTTCGTTGGTCTGCTGATAATTCATCATTTATGCAAGATCTCGAAGACATGTTTAGCAGTATTGAGAGAGAAATAGATGAAATGTTGAATCATACTAAAACCAAGTTATCCGAAGGAGGAATGGACTTCAACGACGAATTCTTCTCGTTTTCATTTTTCGATTCTGATTCTGATTCGAAATCGGAAGAACAAACTGCAGCACCTGAGGCAGAAGCAGAATAGAATGTGATATCAAAAAATACTCGCGAACGATTTACATATTACAATAATCTTTTTATCAATAATATCCAATAAACAAATTAACATAGGAGCGGAGATTTCTCACCACACAGGTAGGTACGAGTTGATAATTATTCGGCATGACTTTTCGATTCGTTCGACTGCTAATTTTTCATTTCCATTGGTTCCAATATTCTATACCATCTGTATCGACTGATCATGTACATCATAAGCTGCAAAATTCATGGTTTTGAACGCCCTCGCATAACCTCGCCTTGAGAACCTACTTCTACAAAGAACATCCTACTGAAAATTCTACGTTTCTGAGTGTTAATCAACGTGGAGCAATTATTATCATGGACATTATCTCGGTGGGTGTGAGGTAAAAATTTTTGCGATAATACAAATAATATGTTATCGATTAGACGATTATAATAATGGAATAATGCACAGACAGCATTCCAGTTTAGAATGGTAGGTATTGTGTAACACTTACTGTTACTTTCGATGAACTCATTGTTGTAGGATCAAATTACCTACATGGATTTCGATTGTCGTGTAACTTTTTATTATTGCAAAAAAAACCAAACGATGTGTGTATTACGGTAAATTAACAATGAGATCAAATGATTCAAAATTTTTACCATTTAATTCGATTATAGGGTTTAATCAAAATATCATTTTAAGGTTTAATCGTGTAATTACTTGTATCTGTATCATCTCTTTTGTGCAACGTCCTTGAAATAGTATTCCATTGTTTGTAATTTGTCGCATAAATAAACCTGCTTCGAAAAATACAAGATATATCTAACGGTCATGCTTGAATGAATTGATAATGAAGACCCTGTCAAAAGAAAGCTGCACATCCGAAACCGAATGAGTGATTTACAATAGTGTAAATTTAATCAACAAGTGTTCAATTTTATAACGTAAACATTATCGCGGAAACGCATCATCAATTTATCTATAAACATAAAGATTAAATATACAGAGAGAACGTTTAATGTGTACATTTCTGAACCAGAAAGCATATTGTACGAAAATACTCGTACTTACGAGTTCACGTTACAACTACCATATCGTCAATAGATTTATTCGTCTGGATACTCTCGAAATAAAATTTCAATGCAACGATTTGAAATTTCGGCGCACGTAAGCTATATTGAAAGTAGTTACAGTGTACTTTTCTCTCGAAACAATAATAAATTCAAAAGAAATGTCACGTTGAAACAAAGCTCTAGAATGTTACCTTAAAGTTAGCTCGTTAAAGATTGTTGAACTCTAGCATCCGTTAACTTCTATGCATATACTAGAACCTTACGAAATGGCAAATTGATGAATAGACAAAAAAATTTAACAAGTTGAAGGCGACGTTAGCCGACAGTATAGCGTATTATTTCACACGATGATTTCAGCACAAAAGGAATACGAAAACGAGACGCTGTGGCCATGAATAGATCGTCGTGTGGCAATGAACTTAAACGTGATTTTAAAATATTTCTCGTGAAAGCGTTTTTTTAATGCAGCTTCGAACAAACGAAAGGGTTTCTTGGTAGGCACCTCTACGTAATCCAAGGCTCAATCAGTTAAAAATTAATTTGTGAATCATTTCGGCGATGACGTATTCGCCGGAATAATTTGAATCATATTTTTGACTAGCGTTTGCTACGCGAAATGAATGTCAATTATTTCGACAGTATCGTAATAATAAGCGGTATTCTACATGCAACGCGAATATAATTAATTTGTGACATAATACGAGTTAAAATTAACTAAAAATAAATACGGTTAAATGATAGATTTTAACCCAATCATCGCATGCAAATCTCGTTTAGGACGAAATTGAACAGAGTACAATTGATAACAAAAATATTAGCATTCGATATACTTAAATTTGGACATGAAAATAATTACCAGAAGCATATTGTTAGCAATACACAGCACATTGAATACAAGCTCAAACTACATTGTACGCAGAAAATTACTTCCATAGCTTATAACAAGTATTTAGACAGAACTTACAAAAGTTCAAGATGAAAACTGAGCAAAGGAGGTAAGGGAACTCTCACACCATTGGCTTTCAACAAGAGATGGTGCCAATGGTGGTGGAGTTACCAGATCTCGATGCATGCAAATTAAATTGACAAATATCCGTTTCGGCTGGCGTAAAATCGTAAATAAATGACAAATTACGGGAACTCGCACTGCAATGGGAACGATAATAAAAATCCCATTGGTGTGGAGTTACCACAATCGACCATTTCATCTTCAATATTGATCAACTTGTATTCTTCAAGCCCACGTGCGCAAATCTTCGAAGGCCGCCGGTCGCAGATGAAATCACATGTACAGCACGTAATGAAATTATCAATAATCCTGGTAACGACGAAAACGTATGCTGCTGAAATTACTTCAAATAGCATTCTACTTCTACAACAGACTTATTGAAAAATATATAACACGATAATTTCTGCATTTATGTGAGATTGCGACTGAAACCCATATTTATTTAACTATGTAAAATGACAAAATTACCAGAAAACGATGATTTCATCGACTCAAAACTCACGTGACAAAAAACACTCCTGTCCGGCGTAACGGATATCATAATTACGGACACGATATAGAATACTTTTAAATAAAATACTAAGAAATATGAAACAAATACATTACCAAGAACAATGGATACTGAATAATTTAACACGCAAAAAAATTTCGTTGCTAACAAATTACAGCACAAATTTACCAACGCTACAACTACGAACAAAACCGCGATGAAAAATGAAATGAAAATGAACCTACAGAAGAAGAGGAGGAACGCGACAGCGACGGTGACAGTGAGCGCCGAGCGGCGGCGAAATGAAATGGCGGCAAGTTCAACGATTCCATTTCAAGGGAATGTTTACACTGTGGTACAAGTACAAGTACAGCTCGAGTGGAAAAAAAACTGAACTTTCTGTAAGTAGGCTACAAAAGTAGGTAACTGAAAACTGAACCACGTTCGGAGACAATTTTTTGCCCTAAAAAACGTTCAAAAGAAATAATTTGTGTAATATAAGCTCTAAAATTTATATTTTGAATGAAAATTATAATCTATATTCTTCGGGAAAATCTTACTCGATTTAAAAGTTGAAAATGATTGAATCGACGTCCGAATTCTCGCATCCAGCACACAAAAATCACTCAAGGTCAAATTTCATAAACATTCGTTCACCACGTGCAACAAATTCGAGCTCTCGAGCTGATAATCTAAAAATTTTCCACAACGTTACCGCGAAAAAAGTTTTCGATTTGAAGTTTGTTCGTTCTGATTTTACAATTTTTTCTTCAAAATTCTTTAGAATACAATCGTTTGAACGCAATAAAATGCTCGCGAAAATATCGAACCGGTGTGCTGATGTAATAAAAATGTGCTACAGTCTACATATTTGTGCAACAACTCAATTCCAGTTATGCTATCTCAGTACCACTATGGACAAAAACATCAGTTTTCAACGTATTTCATATCTTGATCGAAGTCGATTATACCAAGCAATGATGCAGATAATCTAAGGTAATTAGCATATTATTGAACCCAGTAATCTCCAGTGATCACTTCATCTCCTAAATGAAACACCGATACGAACGAAGCAACGCTTTATTTTCAGGTAAAATAACAATTTTCGAATTCGGATCGATAGGAGAGCAAACATACATAATAATACTTTGGTAACTGAATAAATAAGCGATTAAAAGTATGTACAACGAAATTCTAGGTATTCGTAGCGGTTAAAGTTTGAGTTGCAACCGTTGCTGTACCATATCGTTTACGAGCTTCTTTCAAAAACGCATTCTCCATCTTATGTACCAATTCGTTAAAAATTACGTTAGCCATTTGAGAATAAATTAACGATTTAAATTGAAACGATAAATAAAACGTGACGACTGATGTATTGGGTACTTCTTTGATTCCAGGAGCGAAGTGCCACACAGTGATGAGATGATCGAATAATCTGCTGTCTTTACATACTGCTTGCACGAACTCATTCTGTTTCAACGTAACGTGAGACGTGTAAGATTCTATCAAAGGTGGAAATCCGATTTCTAAATTACCCTTGAGGAAATTTTCTTTTCTCTCTATCACATCTGATTTTTTACAGAACGGAAGAAAATTTTTATAACTACCGACGTCTGATACGATGGAGTACATTTGTTCGGAAGAGTACCCGACTAATTTCGTAGCCTTATATTCTCTTCTAGCGTTGAGCGATTTTCCATTGCCGAACGTGAATATGCCTCGAGTCGTCTGCTCTTGTAGATGTTTTGGTGAGTGACGTATATCGTTAGAGCACCGAAATGCATTTTTGTTTAATTTCACGAAAACCTGCAACGATAAAGTGAAACACTGTTTTCTATTCGACATGGAGAACTACCGACGGTATAAGCCTAACACGCGAAAGATCACAATTTTTACCACTACTTTACAACGATTGGCAGTGTTGGATTCAAAATGATGTTTTCATTTCAGCATAATATGTAAGGTTGTTTTCTCTTTTTCAGGCAACTTGCAACATTACTTCAAGGTAAATTGCGCTGAATCTTCGCTTACGTCAAACTCATAGACTTTTTGTAATTTTGTTTCAGAGATGAGTTCGCTTTAATCATTCGTATAATATACGCGAATACTGAACGGGATGATATTGTAACTTTGGAAAATATCGCGCACAGTCATAATTTTCGAGAGAGGATTTTCTCAAACTTGGCATCAGCATCAACATTTTTTGTTTGATATCGTATCAAAATTATCAGAAAATTCTATTTTGATTTTGAATTCAAGGGCATCGTGACATTCAGGTATTGTTCTTTGTGCCGCCGTTATATGAAAGCGCCTCGTCACTACTCGCCGTTTCTTTCTAGCCTAAATTAGTTTTTAATTTTTTTTTAAATTCGTATTCACTATTCAATTTTTAAATAATAATTTGTGAAATTTGAAACAACTCCTGCAATTTATTAGTTTATAGGCCCTAATGGTAATGTTTTCCCTTTATTGTTTCAGAGTACTTCTGGTCCAAAAGCTCTGGCGAAGTGGCGATTGAACTGAAACTGCTAGTTCTAATTGTTCGAAAAGTAAATATTTCCAGATTTGCAACTCAATGATTCAGCTGTCCAGTTTGATTCATGTATCAAATTTGCATAGAAATTGGAGAAAATTATTATTTCGTCACTCTATAAGAAAGTAAGCATGTGATTTTGTCTCCTGTCAGTTGCTCAGCATTTATTTTCTTCCTGTGTAAGGATATTTGATTCGCAAATTTTGAATGACGAACCGATGAATAGAAAAACAGTAGCCTAATATTTCGACGATTCAATTTTCAAATTTTTTTTTTTTCGAATAAATTTGTTCAAATTTCAACATTACCAATTTGTCTCCCGCAGCGAAATAGACTGAGGAAATTCCACATCAAGGGTTTTTCTATTTGACGTAATTTTTAATCTCAATTATAATTTTCAGAACTGCGATTTGCTGAATATACAATTTCGTCGTCAATAATGAAACACTGCCAGCAATAAACCGATGTTCAAAATATTGAAATACGTTGAAAGATGTTTCAATACGTCAGCATAAATACGTGAGTATGCGAAAAAATCATGCATAAATCAAGTAGCAAAAAAATCCTTACCTGGATGGATTTCATTTCGTTTTTAAAAAAAAGTAGGTTTAAAAATCGACACGTTCTTTAAAATCGCGAACTCGAAATTGAAAGTAACACTGATCCAAATAAAATTTTACCAACGTTAACATTAAAACTGAAAACTAGTACGAAAAGCCGGTACTCGAGAACATAAATTAACTGAACTGAACAACATGCTAACCATACAATGAAGAAGAGGATGACAAAAACACCCACAGCTCACCGTCTTCACTCTGAGGAATTTGATGGTCAAATGGAAGAGCTCGCTTCTTGGTTGGATGTCTTCGCTCTCGGTTAGATGCAGAAGTCGTTGGCCAGGTAGACGACAGAGTTCTCGGCACCGGCCGGTGTGGCCCGCGTACTCAGGTAAAACAGAATTAATGACCGCATCACGATAGTTAGGGACGCTTTACGCGGGAAGTACAATATTGCAAACAGTGTTGCCAGTACCACTTATACACAGATACGAAAAAATAATGTTCACTTTTCGATGAAGATGGAAATTTTCTAAGAAAATCACTAAACCTTAACGCAAACGTTTTTATAATGTTGAGCGATTATACGATAATGATTTGCTTTATAAATCTTTTTTTCGACGACACCGAAACCGATGAGTCTTTTTACCCCCACTTTGTTACTATGTACAACCGGGACCGGGAGTCGTTTTGGGGAGGAGCTATTTTTAAAAAAAAGTGCAGCTGGTCGCGAAATAGTGTCAAAAAATTCGTTAATTTTAAATAATTACGTTACGATATTTTGAGAATGTTACAGAAGAACGTATAAGAAGTGTAGGTAGTTTTGTTACTTACGTGCGCGTTTGCGAGATTGCGACTGTAGGCTACGACGCTACGAGAACTTGACGAATAAGGTTTTCATTGATGGAAGATCCTGTGATCGGCGATCAACCCTATGGCAACACTGCACCGGCTTATGTGTAAAAGAAGATCGCGGTTCTTTATAATTCACTACGCAAGAAAGAGGGGGCTATCTTCTGTACAAAAGCAAGTCTTCAGCTAAACCAGTTCGAGACAATTTTTTTTACTTCTTCACATTTTACCCGCGCTTCTACGCATCTCTTTGTTTCTTTTTTTCCTCTCATTACGTCCTTCTTATGTACTCCTCGAAGCTCTTGCAAGACGTTACCCTCTGTCTTGTTCCGCTCTTTGTTCGTGCACCGTTGCCAATTCTACGACTGGAAAATATGAGTACTTGTGTAGCGTGAAACGTTATGTAACGAACAGCATGTGAATTTACGTAACACGGCGCCTTGAAAATTACGAATACCTTGAAAAATCTTTTCGGTCTGAGTTTCAAAGAGATGAGCTGAGCGTCGCGCTGCGAATTTTGTGCTGGCGTGTTACGCGAAACGAAACAATTTACCATCGACGTGCTACGTCTTCGTACATTTCGGAAACCGTTTTGACGCTTTAATCGTCTTCCCTCGCTGTACTGACAAGAATGTGACTCGAATTCGTCGCCGTGCGAAAAAAAATCGATGAAAGACGTCCAGAGTTCGTTGTACATTAGTATTTTTTATTCATTTTATTGTTCGCGTCCTCGACATCGGTGTGAATAACATCGAATTATAGAGGAAACAATACGAAAGCCTCTACATGGTACCTGTTTTCAAACATGCTGGTGTAATCTCTCACGTTTTAACTGTTCTTTAAAAGGAGAGCGAAAAAAGCTGGCTGCATTAGAAATGCGAATGAACTAATATTACAGTACCTACAACTTTACATTTATCAAATCAACCAAATGATAATTATCCGGTGCGGTGGAATAATACCAAGTCGACGAGTCAAATAAGCACTGCAGCTTGATGCTCTGAAAAATTATCCACACGAAGGAAGATCGACGACGACGCCGTCACGATTTTGTTACTTTGAATATCAATTCAGCGATAAATATCGTCTTCTTCACTCTTCAGTCATTTGTTAACATCGTACCGTGAAAGCGAGATCTGACGAATCGAAGCAGGTGGAAAATTTCAATTTTCTGAAGCAATTGTTCGATAAGAATGGATTTCTTGGAGGAACGTACTTCTACGTATTTATTGTGCTGCTGAAACGTATTCACAATTTCAGGGCTGGTTGACGTCTCGAGTACTTGTATAAGTCTCATAAAACTTGTCCATGTGATCCTCAAGTACAAATGTGATTAATTCAATTTCACCAAAAATGTTTTTCTCAATCAAGTTTCTGAGCATTTTCGCCCCTCTTCTCCTCTGCGCCTTCACTATCTTCCTTCCTATTTCAATTCTCGTGGAATAAGTACATCAGTGGGGGGGGGGGGGTAGGGAGTAGACTGAGGTTTTTTACGAATAATTTGACAGCATTTTCTTAAAATCTCTTAAATTTTTTTTAGAAATCTGGACTAATTCTTCATTGTAGTTCTGGGGGGGGGGGAGGATCTTTCACATGAAGTTTCGAAAAATGGAAAAAATATGCTCGTATTTTTAATCCTATTGTTGATTGTAATTTTTTTTGTAATTTCGTGAATTTCTGCTTGATTAAAAAAAGTAAAAATATTGAAATTTTTAAGGATAGATTGTATTGGACAAACTTGCAGCTGAGAGAAATTCATGTCAAGCTGTGTACGTTTTCTGGATTATTGGATCAAAAAACAAGATGATCTATAGTACGAGAAGATTTCAAAATTCATTTAAAAATGCGATAGCTAAAAAATAAAATAAAGAAAACCGAGAAAAATTCACCAAGGTCTAAAAAAGGATACAAATTTTGAATCAATTTTTATAAATACTGAAATGAAAATCGAACGAGTAGGTGAGAGAAATTGGAAGTTCATCTTGTAATTATTTCATTCATGTTGGAAAAAATATATTTCTACGAAAAATCCCCATTTTCTATGTGCTATGAAATGTTCTAAGTGAGACTCCTTCCCTTATTTTTCGTCTTGGTCAATAGATGCCTGACTAAACCCCATCTACTGAGTAAGTCAGACTCAAGTTAGGTCAGGCCACAGAACAGAATGAGGGGAAGGCGTGCAGGAGGATCGTTTTCAAAAAAAAAATACTCGAAATCAAAAATCTTCAAATCTTGGGACCTGAATATCAATTTCATTATTTCACTCTATACCTCTGCTCTTTCTTCACTGAGTAAGTTCTACTGTCGAAATATCAATCATCTTGGTCATTTGAAAATCTGAGAGACAATATTTTACTCCATATTTGTCAGCCGATGACACCCCCCCCCCACCACTTCTCCTGTTTACAACTGTACTTCTATTTGGCGGTGGAATTAACTGAAGATAGAAAATGATGAAATATACTTACATCGTCGCAGTAGGTCCTACTGTATTACGCGATCACGACGAAATCATTCCTAGAAATTAATTAATATTCAACTATTAACGTTCACACGTTGTCGACATAACAAAATTATCGATTTTTCAGCGGCGACGACGACGACAGCGACTGGAAGAGCAAGCGTCGCGTCGTTTTTTTCAAGCGACGGATACGCGATTGATTTGAAAAATGTCTACGATGGAAGCGGCGGAAACGAAATTATCGTGGAATTCACCGGCGTTGGTAAAGAGAGAAGCAAATAAAAGAAGAGAATCGAATCGTAGTGTAGCCGGTATTCTAAGTGAACGCGCCCGTGAGACGATTCGAAAATTATTTGCAAGGTTGCCTGCACACAGATCGCAGACAACAAATGCCTCTGCATCTGAAAATGTAACGTGTGTATGCGGACTACTAAAGTGGGAAAAAAAAGGTGGCTGTTGTTTTTGGACCAAACGGTTGATCGCAGAGACAGAGAGTGGCCTTCATCCGAGGACATTCTACGGGTAGGATGGTTATATTGGATAGCTTTTACCTGCTCTAGAGCTCTATTCTGTGTCTGTGAAGCCCACACATCTGTTTCACAGTGTGATCGTAAAATTACGAATACACGTGTTCTTCGACTCTATGATTAGGTGTATATTTAGCCTGCGCTGCGTTTTCAACTCGAGGATGGGAATTCGTCTGGTTTATTTCGTTGTTGTGGAATTTATCTCTAATAGATATTTATGTACTTACTATTTTTTTTGTGAATGAGAGGAGAGGTTTGTTGTCGTAGTCGAGTGATAATCCTTTTAAGATGATGACCAGGTTTTAGCTTCTGGGAGCGAAGACATGATTGAAGGTGTTAATGTCATATTTTTATCATACCTGTGTTTATTTTATAGCGAGGCTTTTATGAAAGCATCGTTTTTTTTTTCTAATAAATGAGGCATTTGATTTACTTATAGAGGATTAAACCGAGTACCATGTTCCAGTACATGCTCGAAGTGTAAGGGAAGAAAATCAATAACGATGGTTATTAGTTATGATTTAACACGAGTGGGTGTTTTTATACTTACCTCAGATGTGAGTATATGGTACGTTATTAAGACGTCGAAGACGTTTTAGATTAATATTCGTCGAAGACTTATGGTCTTCGTATGTGTTTTATTTGACCGGAGAATTCCTTTGACAACGAAATAAATGCTGTTTAATTTAAAAAGACGTGTTTTCCACAGCTGCCATCTCTACACACGTTGAATAATCTCGCGGACGACTGCTGCTAAATGTGGTGTTACAGAACTCGTGACTTATGCTCATAACCGAAGCCATGACTTTGATAATCTGTTCAGTGTTCACAGAGTCGAATCAGGTTTTCCTCGTGACTAGAATATTCCGTTCAAAGGCGCGGTAATTGTTCAAGAAAAGAAAAGAAGAATCAGTGCGGTTTAATTAATGTTTGGGGAAAAAATACTAGTAGGTACATAGATATACCTGAGATTGAACTATATAATGCAACTTTATACGTAGCATGAAAACGATAAAATATCTATACAGAATGTCTTATCGTATCGAGCTTGCTGCAGGATGAAATTAATATTCCACCTCATGTACGGAAGATTTGACTCGTAGGTGGTATCGATCCAAATATTTGTGATGTTTTGGAAAAATTCGACAAAGTCGAGCCTCTGCAGCGATCCGAAGATGAATTTCACAGGGTGCAGGCCTACTTTTGCGCGCACCGTGTGCAATGTGCAGCGCCTAATACACGCACACGCAGCTCACACAGCTCGCCCATCGGACAATCACAAAGACGCGCCAACTGTTATAATACATCTGCCCCTTCTGTTGAAAGCCTGCTAAATGTACAGATGGACGAGTGTTGGTGATTCAAGGGCGCTGTCTCGATGTAGGGTTCTGGGGTAGTACGATACAACAATACCAAACTCGTATACCCTGCTTGTCGAGCCGCATATCATGTCTGGAATTAACGCGAAATGCCTATTCGGCGTTTAATTCTAACACCAACCGAAAAAACAAATCGTCTTGACGTATTTTTTTTTGTCATTGTGTTATGCAACGTGCGCCTACTGAAAAGTATTAAAGATGTTGACGGCCTCTGGATGTCGTGCAGCATTGCTGAAGATTGCTTCATGGGGTGGAAAATCTTTGCAAGTTTTGAAGGTTTTTCTTTGTAGTATGTGCGAATTTTTGATCCTGTAGATGTTATGGTACGTGTTGGATACGAGAACGTGATTTCGTCTCGTAAGATGTGTTGGTTTTGGCTGCGAACGAGTATTATTATGTAGGAAATGCGTTTAATGAACATATGGCTGAAAGAGCTTTGTTTTTATATGTACATACACGACGAATTTAGTCTGACTTATGCATATGTTCGAAAATACGCCAACCTATTGAGTATCGTTTGAAGTGTCGCTTCGGATTCGATTTAATTTGCTAAAATTGTTTCACGATGTGTAACTAATTCTTATACAGGATGAACATATTTAGCTTCTATTCTAATCTTATGGGTGTGAGTATGTATGTGTCTGGAAAGTATTCACGTGCCGAACTTTTTAGTCGTGATGTTGAGAAAATGTGTGGAAATGGGAGTATTTTGAATGGTGTTGAGGATTGAGATTCGTTTCTCTCTCGAAGTACTGATCTATCAGTCCAATGTACTGTTTTCAGAGACTGACTGAAAAAAAAATTTCAACTGTGTATATTATGGTGCAATAATAATTATAACGTAACATTGCATAATGAGATGTCGAAGGATGACGAATTTGAAGGGCACATGTCCTGACCATAATGCCTCTTTGACCACCGACCAAGATCCTAAAATGACGCAATATTTGTAAAATTTTCAGCCAGGTATTTTTCGTACCGGATTTTTAGTTTTACCTGCCGAAAAAATCTAACTCGTTGACATGACGGGTGCAATCTTCCAAAAGATGAAAAAGAATCATATCTCGTAGTACAACTTTTCTCAGGGCAATAAATGGCATGGCTTTTGTTACCTATATTATTATTTAAACACTGGAATTTTTTACCAATCGTTCGATTTTCTGTTCTAGACAACTCATTGGCTTCTGTTATATTTATTTTTTTCACACTTTGGGCCTTTTGTTTCTATTTTGGTAATGATTAAGTATGGTTCCAAAAAAAAAAAAATGAAACTTGAAGATAAGAGGATGAAATTATTTTTATAGGCCCTTTCATAGTTTTCTTCGTTCCTTCCAAATTTAATGCCTCATTTGAACACTTACTAGGTCATTTGGTATGATTACTTGCCTTCAGATCTTCCAATCGTTCCAGTTTTCAGTTTTTTAGCTCGCGAAATACCTGTGATAATTGCCTGCACTTGAAATAAACGTGTAAATTGCATGTGTATTGTGTACCTGCATATTTACTGGAGTGATAAGCATATGTACTCATCGGGGGTCTTTATCCTCAAGGCTTCCAAGGGTCCCGCCTTTACATGATAGTTGTAATCGACTAGTCATTAAGAAATACATGACAATCATACCTATACTTTTTAAACAGCAGGTGATAGTGAAATAAAATCAATTAGGTACTCGAACACTCAACTTTAACCATTTCACCGAACGTTTTTTGATCTTATTCTCAAAAAAAAAAAATTGGTCGAAAAATGAGAAAAATAATATATTTTTAAAGTATTATTCTAAATCTAAAGGATACGAAGATAGAGTAATAAAAATAATTATAACTTAGCGTCGTTACATTTTCGTAAACGTGTGTTTAAGCAGGTGTTATTCTGGGGGTAAAACATTACCTACCTATCCTATATGTTCATGTTTGAATTCGATTAATCGTCTATTTGTTATACAGTTCTATAGGATTATGGTATAGGTAGGCTATGTAGGCTTTTGTGAAAGATTATGGCGTGTATGAAGTATATAGAGAATCAAAGGTTGAAAAAAGACTCCTGTAAAATACGTTAGAATTTTTCTTTTAATAAGCCAGATGCTGAAACGAATTGAATTGCGCGGAAATTTCTTTCTACTACGATTAAAACTCCGTTTTTTTTCACGTGTTAAAGAATGACTAGGTTTTCTAAAGCGTAGATATAAAATGTAATATGTATCCAGTACTTCATCATTCTTCGCAAAAGCTTATGTATTAGATACTCGTATACCTCCTTTACCTACTACCTAGACTTACGTAGGTACATTAAACGAAAGTATATTTTTCAAAAGATAAAAACCACATGGAATGATTCTTTGTTTACAGGTTCTCGGAATTGGCTGTATTAGTTATGCTGTTTCCAAAGATGAAAAGAATTGGAAAACTAGTACCTATCGAAGATATGAAGCAGAAAAAAATTCACCAGGTAAGTGTTTTTATGAACTGATCCTTTTGAGATAACCCTCGGGGTATGAGAATTCGAAAGCTTAGATTGTATATTGAACCCGTAAGTATTATCGTAGGGTATACATCTTTCAGAAACCTATCGTTTATTATTTTATTGACATTTTGCATTTTTGCAATATGGCGCGATGTTGTATCGTGAAAGGGAAATATAAAAGTTACGTAAAAATGAGAGCTTGTAGTTGTACACAAATCAAACTGACTCTTGAAGTATTTTTAACTCTCTGGGGCATTGAATTCTAAAAAACGTGGCTGATAAACGGGTCAAGTCAAGAGTAAACATGAAGTGAGGAGACGTAAGGCAACGTTTAAAGTTTTCGTCATTTTATTTATAATTTGAAAAACAATTTTTAAACCAGCCCTCCCCCCCGCAACCGCTCTCTTTAGACGTGAAAAGGGGTAGGAGAAGTGGGGTACAATTCACTTCTGGCGCAAATTTTCAGAAAGAGCTCACGAGGTGAATATTAACCTAATGAATTAAGCATTAAATTGTAATAGTGTTAAGCTTTTAAAACTTATTTTAAATTTTATGCGTTTTTAAAAAAATAAGCGAAGCAATTTGATCGATAATTTTCAACAAAAAAAAATCAACATCAACCTAGGTTGATTTCTTAAATTTTGAAGTTCTCAAGTTTGTAATGCATTTGGGCCCGTTGATCTGTTTTGGCTCTTAATGAATCTGTCAACAATGGTGGTTTTTTCGCTCTAACCCCTACCCAACCTGTTTTGAGAAAAGTGACCCAGTTTTAGAACAAATTATTTCAGATTCTGCGTCCACCTAAGCCATTTCCATGAAATTCAAGACCATTTTTAGAGTTCTACTGAGCGATTGGAAATTTGCAAATCGCTCAATTTTGGGAAAATTAACGTTTAACCCCCCCCCCCTCCCCCTCCCCACAAAAAATCGCGTTGATTTGGCTAAAACACACTTAATCAGTACATGGAAAGGTTTTGTCAAAATTGTGACCATTTTTCTAGATTTTTCGAAAGTGACAATGATGACCAAAAACTTGTGCACTTGTTTCTAAAATATTTCTCCAGTTTCAGAAATGATATCATTCGATGTTTTAGCTTAATTAATGCGAAATATTCGAATAAAAAAATTTTCAAAACTCGAATTTACCCAAAATTAGGCGATTTACAAATTTCTGATTGCTCAGTAGAACCTTGAAAATGGTCTTGAATTCTGATAGCAATGGACTACATCGACGCAGAATTTCAAATACCATTCTTTTGGAACTAGGGTATTTTTCCCAAAACAGGTTAGTTGGGAGTTAAAGCCAAAAAAATCACAATTTTTTCGAAAATTCATTCTCTTTGAAGACTATTTCTCCTCTAGAGGCACCTCTGGAACCAATAAATTCTTCTCGTAATGGAAGTAGGTACGTAAGACATCTAGAGATCAATTTAACCTCTCCCCCCCCTCCCTCTCCGCCATGAAAAACAAATTTTGAGTGTTTGAAAAATTTTCAAATTGATCGAATTATGAGCTTTTGCCAAGGAGGTTGGACCAGGTTCGTGCTCGCGTGCTTTTCAAATTGCTACACTATCTTTTTACGTTATTTACTGTCCAAGTCCCACTTTCTGTCAAAAAATTGCAAAAAGTCTCGCCTTTTGTCAACTTTGCTCAAAAGTCTCGTTTCTTGCCAAAAATTGCTAAAAATTGTTGGTTTTTGTTTGCTAAAGAATTATCACTTTTTCGCCGAAAAATTGCCCATAAAAATATATTTTTTTCACAAAAAGTTGCAAAAATTGCGAAAAAGTGTTACTTTTGTGCCAATAATTATCAAAAAGTTCTGCTTATTGCCAAAAATTGGAGAAGTTTTTGTTTTTTCTGAAATTGCTGAAGAAGTCCCACTTTTTTACATAAAATTGCAAAAAGATATTTTATATATTTTTTACCAGCAATTGCTGAAGTCTCACTTTTTTGCAAAAATTGTCAAAAGACTAGTCTCGCCAGTTATTAAAATGTATCACTTTTTGCCAATTGTCAAAAAGTTCTACTTTTTGCTAAAATGGCCAAGTCTCGATCGAATTTCATTATCAGTTTTTGATTTGAATATTTTGTTTGGTAATTTTTTTCAACCTTAACTTCAATTAAAAATATCTTTTGTAATAATTTTTGAATTGAAACGTTTAACTCACATTTTTTTCAAGTTTTTTGGTTATTAAGTTACTTTTTTTTTTTTTGAAAAAATAAAGTACAAGCCCTGATTATACACTGATCTAAGAATTTGAAATCTTCCTTAGTTTTGTTGAGGTCATTTGGCCATAATTTTTTGCAAGGATCTAAGTATCATGTTTTTGAAAGAGGAGGTACCAATTTTGCCCATCTCTTCTATAAACGAGCGATTTTACTTTTTCTTCCAAACTCTATGAATCCTTATCAGCAATCTATTGCTTGAATATTGATGAAAGATTTCTCTCGTTCTCTTCGTAGATTCGTCGAGTGGTGCGGGGAGGGGGGAGTGAATGTCTTGTCAATTCTTCATTTCATTGTCACATATTGCTTTTGCAAAAAAGCTCAGAGAAATGTCGAAGAGAAAGATACTCTTTCCTGAAGAAGAAAAAAAAATGAAAAATTTGGACAAAACCGTGAACACGATACCAATATAAGAAACAGTACCTCTGTAATTTCGGTCAAGCATTTAAATTTATACACCCTGAAGGATAAACCTACACTATTAAATTTGGCCGCCTAAATCCTAAATTGGATAAAACACGAACGTGCGCAAATCTGCGAAACGACGAAAGGTTTCGCGTGTGCTATTAACTTCTTCTTAGTTCTTATATGTGTAGTATACCAAACACACGCGTCATATCATCCGAAAACACTTCTATATTAAACTAATAAATCTCTATAATCCGCGTCCCATACCCTCTTCTTCGTCCCTGTTCATCCTGATCTGACCGTTCGCCTCGCGTCCTGACGCGTCCTACTGCAAATCTCCGCGACGACGACGACGGCGGCGGTATACCTACCCTCCCTTTGCTTCGGTTCGATAATATTCAGGAAGTATTCAATGCGAGGTTAATTTTTTAAGGCCTAAAGCCAGACCATACTTATAATCGAGACTGTATGTATTTTTTTATTTTGCAAAAGGTCATAGACGTAGAATTGTTCTAAAAATTATTCGAAACCGGAGTCACTGGCTTTTAGTGAATTGGCCTTGGTCAACGAAACATGTCTGGAATAATAAAATGAAATTCAGCTTCGATGCAACTGCACACACACACGCCATGCCACGGAGAGCTTCAGGGTCAATGGATGAGAAAACTTTGAACTATAAAGGAAGATGCCTTAGATACTTGCTTGGGTACTACAAGTATCGTACGATTATGGTTGTTTTTTTGTTGTTGGAAAGAGTAGATTCGAATTCTATTATCGCGTTTGTTGTAAAAAGAGATTTACTAATTTCATCGACTTTACTGACTGCAGCTCGAGAGAAACAGACTGACAACAGAGAGGAAACAAAAATTTCGTAATTACAGCGTCATGTACACTTCGATGTTGATGGTAAATCGAGATAGCGTACTATAAAAAGGTCAATACTCGACACCTCGTGACTGCCGAGTATATACGCTCCAAGTTCGATCTATACTTAGGTACCTACTACTTTATAGTATACTGTACAATTGCTTCGTGAAAAATAATCAAAACAGAGAAAAAAAGTTACTACGTTGTGAACTAGGTACCTATGTAAGTATATACAGAAAGAATGAGAAATGAGTTAATTTCGAGCCAGCTAACAGGTTGCAGGTTTTGAAAAAAATCAAAAAAAAAACGTAAGAAAACGATTCGAACCGTATCGCGAGTAATTTGTGATAAATTAAAATTGTAAAATCGCTCGAGGTACAATTGTAAGTCTATGTAAATAGCATGTTGGTTAATTTTCGCCTGCCTTTATCGTACCAGCGTTGTGCTATTCTGAGAATAGGCAGAGGTGGGTACGATAAGCTGCATTCCTTTTTAAAAATACGTCCTCAATAGCGTGAATTTTTTCGGTTACAGTTCAATGTGCCAGTATCGCACTATTTTTTCATCGAAAATAGAAGTTTTTCGCTACTCGAAAAGCTGTGTAAGTTGGATTAGGATGAAGACTTGTATGATGACGAAGATGATGATGATGAAGGCAGCGAATAGCACATGAAACCAGTTTTTATGGTACCCGCATGCGCCTAGGTTGACTGACAAGACACTATGCGGGAATGATTCGATCATCTAAAAGGAAATACATATAGGCAAGAAGCATGGTGTACGTAATGTACATAGGTAATAGGTATCTCGATAGTTGAAAGTTGCCATCTTGAAAACCTGCAGTACATGAGCAGATACATTTTTGTATTCTACGATATGAGCGAGCGAAAGAGAGATGGTCACCAGGTGAATACCACATGCGATTAATTGGAAAATACTCGCGAAGCTTCTTTTTTTTGGGGTTAGTGTATTAGATTCTCGTGTCGTGTTCACCGCCACAGCATCTTCAGACATGTATTAATTAGTTTAATTGGGCGTGAAGTGGCTAGAATACTGGTTTGGGTGCATGCTAGGCTCAATAAGCTCGTATAAGCTAGAGCTACATGTCGTGTAAGTGTCGCACCTTGTCGTGAATTAACGTTCGCTGAATTAAGACACCTGTTCGATGAGCTGATAGCTAAATGTTTCATCGCTTGGAAAATATTCTCGTCTATGACCTAGCCTTCTAATATTACCTACTTACCCGTGTACGAAGCAAAAATCCTAAAAAAAAATTCCCAAAGATGCGAAAATACGAAAGGAAATAGAGGAAGTAATCTTCCTTTCGGTAAAGAAGAAAAAAAACTTCGAGGCATGCGGCAAGTATGATATTTAAATAATAAAAATGGCTCGGGTACTATGCTTCGACCTTTATTACAAAATGACACCCTACAAAGTAAAAATATTCCCATGACCCAGCCTTTTTCCTTTCAAGTCGCATGTACGAGTACCTAATCCAATTTCATGAGAAATTCACAAACATCCCATCGCATCACAACTTTCGGCTGAAAGATGGTGGCCATATAAGCGGAAAGTTGAATGTAAGTGGTATGTACCTACTACCTACATTAATTGTCTTTGGTAAACGAACATTACCGAACATTTATTATAGTACAAATAGTAGCCACCTTAGGGATTGAAATCAAAAATGCATTAGGTGTCGGGATGACCGCTGATGACCTCAAGAGCTTTATATGGGCCTTTCTTGCTATGTGTCTGCTAAGCACCGCTACCTATTATCATTAGTGACAATTGTTCATTTCTGTTTCATTATTAGTAATATTTAATGAGCGTGCGGATTAGATAGTATATCGGTTGTTTGTGTAGTAGGTACTGTGTGTTGCTAATGTGTTCGTTTCGTGCACATTAACTTCTAGCATAGCTGTTGAATAAAATGTATGTAGAGAGGGATCAGGTAGATGTGATGGTATGGACGGGTATTGCACCGGGTTTAGCGGTGTAGTTTTTTTGAAATATTGTATGTTTCGCTCGTCGCGATTTTATTATGCTGTAGAACGTAGGTATAGGTAATTGTAGCGAATTATGAGTTTATTCATCGGTCGGCTTAGTGTTTGTGGCGAAGGAGAAGATTTGAGTGCAATGGTTTAAATTTTTCATGTACCAAAGGTAACTGTCCTGAACAAGGTCTTTTGAAATTTGAGCAGTTTTTGAGCTAGGTATTCGTAAACAATTGATATCGATAGAAATTTCCAACAAAATTATGAGTACTTCAACCCCTCTTTTCAGCAATTCATTCTGTTTTGTCACAGATGATCGGCTTAAGCTCGAAGTATTGATCAAAATGGTACTGCGAGAAATACCTGCTCTTAACAAGGCCACTTTTTCATTTTCACTTTAAGAGTGGTCTTCTTTGGAATAGGTACCAAAATTTCAGGTCCTAAAATTAATTTAAAAAATTTTTTTAAAAAAACGGTTTAAGGGTAATTTTTTAATTTTTTTGTGGAAAATAAATTTTTTGAGCAAAGTGAACCACTGAGAATGATTCCTTCAATGCAACTCTCAAACACCAACAACGGACAGTTTTAAGCCATTTTGGAGCCTCCAGCGACTTTTCAATTTTCTCCATCAAATTTTAAATCACTCTGAAAAGGCCAAAAATGAACATTAGGTCGTATAATTTTGGTCAGTGCTTCAAAATTTAAAGTGCTAAACTGCCTTTTTCGATTTTTGGTGAATTTTTGAAAATCAAATTTGAGCCAAAAATGAGGGAAAAAATCAAAATTTTACCAAATTGTTCAAGAAAGCTGAAATTTGGGATATACCCAGTTTTCGACATGCCAAATCGATTGGAAACTGTTTCAAACCGTTTTGAGCAGTTCTGGAGCATCCAGCAGATTTTTGAAACTCGAAATTCCCATAAAATTTCATCAAATGGAGTTGGAAAGCCGAAATTTACCCTTCGAACTAATTTCAATACACCACGAAGTCAACTGCAGCTGGATTTCAAGTCATTTTGGAGCCTCCAGCGACTTTTTGAAAATTACTGGAGCCTCCAATAAATTTTTGAAAATTGAAATTTCCTAAAATTTTATCAAATGGATATGAAAAGCCGAACTTTTTTCTGCACTTCAATTTTAACAGCCTCTGAACACGACTTCAGGTGGATTTCAAGTCGTTTTAGAGCCTCCAGCGACATTTTGAAAATTACTGGAGTGTCCACCAGATTTTTGCAACTTGAAATTCCCACAACATTTTATCAAATAGAGTCAGCAAGCTGAAATTTACTTTGCAAACTAATTTCAATACAATATGAAGTCGATTGCATGATGGTTTCAAATCGTTTTGAAGCTTCCGGCTGATTTATGGAAATTTCAATTTTCCAAAAAACGCAATACAACCATTCAAATAGTCGTTGGAGGCTCTAAAACGACTTGAAATCCACCAGCAGTCAACTTTGTAGCGAATTGAAATTATTAGTTTGCAGAATGAATTTTGGCTTTCCATCTCCATTTAATGAAATTTTGGGAAATTTCAATTTTCAAAAAGTCGCTGGAGGCTCCAAAACGATTTGAAATCCACCAGCAGTCGACTTTGTAGTGAATTGAAATTAGTTTGCAGAATGAACTTCGGCTTTCCATCTCCATATTTAAGTTTCAAAAATCTACTGGAGGCTCCAATAATTTTCAAATAGTCGCTGGAGGCTCCAAAACGACTTGAAATCCACCTGCAGTTGACTACTTGATGTATTAAAATTAGTTCGCTTTACCCTGCGAACTAATGTTCAGGCTTTCCATCTCCATATTTAAGTTTCAAAAATCTACTGGAGGCTCCAATAATTTTCAAATAGTCGCTGGAGGCTCCAAAACGACTTGAAATCCACCTGCAGTTGACTACTTGATGTATTAAAATTAGTTCGCAGGGTAAATTTCGACTTTCCAACTCCATTTGATGAAATTTTGTGGGAATTTCGAGTTTCAAAAATTTACTGGAGGCTCCAGAACTGCTCAAAACGGTTTGAAACAGTTTCCAATCGATTTGGCATGTCGAAAACAGGGCATATCCCAAATTTCAGCTTTCTTGAACAATTTGGTAAAATTTTAATTTTTTCCCTCATTTTTGGCTAAAATTTGATTTTCAAAATTCACCAAAAATCGAAAAAGACACTTTAGCACTTGAAATTTTGACAGGTGATAAATTTTTGCCTGATCTTTTGATCTAACTTTGTAAAGTTCAAAAAATTGTGTGCAAGTCCCATGTTGGAACGTATGTAAAATCTGCGATTTCACCTGGCCTGCTAATCAAAATGGCCGCTATTTTGTAAGTCGGACCACTTTTTTTTTGAGTACAAGGGCTAGAAATGTTCCGTAGGACTCCCTTTAAGAAAAAAAGTTGTCCTCGAGGATCGACCGGGGGGGGGGTGCAATAGATCCTTATGCGGGCTCCCCGACTATTAAAAATACAATTTTTAAAATATTTTTCAAATTTACTATTTTGTAACTCATTAGAGAGGTAAAGGATTACGTGCCCCAATTTTTTTTTAAATTAGAGAAAATTTGCCTAATTGGACATTTTTTTTTTGACAGTGATGTACTACCTTACTTCAAGTACTAACATGAGGTGAGAGGGAACAAAAATTAGAAGAATCATTTTCATATTTTTCTTGAAGAGCGAAGGGTCTAGTCAGTATAAAATGCATTGATATATTCCATGCCCCCAATTCCAATGCAAAACATTTTGGTCCAATTTCTCAAATTCTGATCTACTCCATATAGAAAAATTCAATCCAACTAATCCAAGGATATACCAAAATCATCGAGAAAACCATTTCTTCTAAAATAAGCACCAGCCTTGGAACTCCGAACCAGTCCCAACTCCCATACAATAAAAACCTTTACTTGAATAGGGTGCATGGCAACCACCCATCTACACCACAAACGAATGGTTCGTCTTATAGGTAGGTATAGTTAGTCGTCGACAAAACCATTTGAAAAAAATCGATTCACGAGCTAAATTCCCTGCTGCATCCGAATCTCGTGCACCATACATACATTTTGCAAACAACAACGACGAAGAGGAGCATGGGATGAAAATCCACCCTATTTCATCCCTCAATAATTCCAATCTAGAAACACTGTGGCAACGCAATTATCCGCCTTTTTTCTTCTTCTGCTCGATTCTACAGCACCATAACTCGCGGTATTACACTATACATTTATGGTAGATAGGTTTCTCTACCTATATATGTACTCCTACATTCGGTGCAAGAAATCTACTCTTATATTGTATGTGAGGCGTTTCTGAGTGAATCAAAATCCATATCATGCCTAGACACTACATCATACGTAGCTGCACCGCCTTTTGAATTACAATCCGCGTATCCTACTCTTCAAAGTACTTATTAATTCCAGCTTCAAAGACGTGTAACCTCGACACAAACGCGCAGCATTTATGCGGAAATTAAGAAATACCCGAAGCACCGATCAAACAAACACGATGCACACGCTTTTCTACGAGTATTTGCATATTTTAATTATTACACGTTTTAAAATGTTTACGAACCTTAGTAAAAATGTAAGGTACAATGAGTTTTCAAGCGTAAAATACATATAACGTAGTATTTACGTTGCCAGTTGCCACGACTGTAAATACTGGAGGAAAAAATTTCCTCTATAAAATAGCGAAATATTTATAAAAAGAAAAGCACACGACTCAGCATGGGTAAAAAAACAAAAACTTAACCCGACTCGGCTTTTTCAGAGGGTACAATGAGCCGATGTCTTTGAACCAATGTCAACTTTTATTTTTGGTTACCAGGTGACTAGCTGTATAAATTAAACCGGTTCTTTAAATAACCGCTAATTCTACGTCTGCGAAAAATGCAACCAGTGTGCATTATTTTATTGCATTTTAACGCGATGCCACATTATGAGTCTTTAGGCGTTATAGACAGCTACCAATAATACCTATAAGCAACAGCTAATTTCTAAGGATGGAAACCGCACGTAGCGAAATTTCGTCCCGCGAGTCGTGTTCAAGGACACGGACACAATCGACAACTGAAAAGGAAGTCTCCAAAGACGTATACCTACATTATAGTAGAAAAAACCTCTCACACATTTTCACTAAAATACAAGGTATAGGCTACAGGAACCACCAGCACCAGCAGAAGCATTGCCAATCGTCGCTCGTATCCATCGTTTACACCAATTAATCACCTCATCTGTTCCGTTCGTTAAAGTTATGTAGCAAAAGGCACACAAAGACACCTCTGTGGTGCCTGCCCAAGAATACCTAGTTCGACTGTTGGGTTCTTATACAAGATTCTGGTCCATCTTCTACACCGGCCAGTATACCTATAGCGCACACGTGGATCTATCTAAACGATAACGCTCGACTTGGCTGGTCTTTTTCGTTTAACCTGACAAACGATCGGGATAAATCGGTATTAAAAATCAGTAAAAATCTCAATTTCCCGACACCGGTCGACGTTAATATCGCGGTACGAATAACAGAGTTCGTTAACACTGGGTATCATCGACGAGAAAAAAACCAGCTCATAAACGTGAAGCTGTAAAATATGACATGCCTATCTCATTACGAATTCTTCATATCTTTGTTTTAACATCCTTTTCAAGAATACGACTTAATTATCTTCCATTTTCTCATTCCTTATAACAACGTGTACCCAAACGGTAATTGTTTTCGACAGGAAGTCTCCCTCTACTCGTTCTCCACCTCGAGCACTGGCTAATATAAAAATTGTTCAAATTATAACCGTTAAAAAAATCGCCATTCGCTATCGCGCGCACCATGCATGCATTTTTCCTCGTGCAGTTCCCTGTTTCCTTCTACTTACATTCCTCTTTCAAATTTACAACTCTCATCGCCGGTACCTGCTCTTTTTTTTCCATCCTCCTTTTGTCCTAATTCTTTGAAAAAGCCAAGCCAGACCTTTGAAATCGTTCAACTGTCCAAACCACACCACGCCGCGATGGAAAAAAAAGAACGCAGAAAGGTACGAAAAAAGGGCCATTAAGAACAGATTTAAAAAGACTGGCAAAGTTTTAAACGTATTTTCGACTCCCTTTACGCTTCGTAGAGCTGATCTTTGAATAAATTTCCAAATAAAAGCGCCTTTTAAAACGTGTTTATTTTGACAACTATACTCTTCGCCGAAAATGTTACTGCACAAAAGCATTCTTTTCTCTCAACACATAATAAGGTATACATATAAAATTGAACCAGAAATTCGAGCTTCTCTTTCTTATACATTTGTCGAAAACCAATTAATAAATCAAATTTTGAAACCTGCTGCCTTTGTAAATGCGAGTACCTCTTCTTACACAGTTTTCATTTTCAATGGGTAGAAAAAACTGGCGCCAAGACTCCATGTTTCCAAAACTCAATAAGATTTGAATGAGAAAAAACAAAACAAAACAATCTTTACCTACGACATCCAGACATTTGGTTTTAGAGTAGAGATTGTTATACTCGTAGAACCTTTTCAACTCCCATTCATGGATCTCATTGAAATTTTCAACCGTTAACTTCTTTTAGAGCTTTCTTTAAGTACTTATTTCAAAAATTAGTTCGATTTGCAAAATGATTCTTCCATGCTGATTTGTGGAGAAAACCTATCAGGAAGCTTCCTTACTAAACAATCAATGAAAATGGAACAAATAACAATCATGGGCGTCGAGAGCCGAGATAGATTTACTGCAAACGTCAATCCTCCCTCCCACCTCCCCAAATAAAAATTGACTTGTGATCATGAAAAATTTTTGTTTTCAAAAAATATAAAATTTTAAATTTTAATTGAAAAAGTTAGACACCTGCGCGACTGATACGATAATTCATTTTCCATCTCACAAGGGAACCTCTTGAGGTGGCACACTCCGATTTGAACGGGACCGCGATTTTTGGAAAGAGCATAGTCTAAAACCTCCACAACCTAATTTTCAGCTGCTCATGTTCATTTATCGATTTTTGGCGAATTTTTGAAAATTCAAAATTGACCGTTCTTGGCGATTTATGCTTTTTTTTTAAAAGTACGTACTTGATCAATAAAAATGGTCAAAATCAGTCCCAAAACTAATATTAATTATCCAAATCCAAATTTCACCATTTCCAGCCATTCTGGAGCCTCCAGCGCGATTTTTCAATTTCTCCAGAATTTTGAATTTGCTCCATAGAAGGCGTGAATATGAAATTGGGCAGCTAAAAATCGAGTTGTATATTACACTTGACCTGTTTAACGAATTTATCCAAATTTGAGCCGATATTGAGAGTGACACCTCAAGAGTGGTTTTTTGAAGTGTCACTCTCGCTCCAAAACGGCTAGAAATGGTAGAATTTGCGCTCCGGGGGTTAGTTCTTGAAGAAATACAGCGATTCGCGCAAATTTCAAAAATTTCCTCGCAAACGGTTATCTTTTAATTTTTTGGAGTTTTTAATTTTGAAAAAAGCTGGTCGAAAAACCACTCTTGAGGTTGTCACTTCCAAAATCGGCTCAAATGTAGATAAACCTGTTAAACAAGTCGAGTATAATACACAACTCGATTTTTAGCTGCCTAACTGCATATTCGCGCCTTCTGGAGTAAATTCAAAATTCTGGAGAAATTGAAAAATCGCGCTGGAGGCTCCAGGAAGGCTGGAAATGATGAAATTTGGATTTGGGTAATTAATATTAGTTTTGGGACTTATTTTGACCATTTTTATTGATCAAGTACGTACTTTTTTTTAAAAATCATAAATCGCCAAAAACAGTCAATTTTGAATTTTCAAAAATTCACCAAAAATCAAAAAATGAACTTGGGCAGCTGAAAATTTGGTTTTGGGGGTTTTAGACTATGCTCTTTCCAAAAATCGCGGTCCCGTTCAAATCGGAGTGTGACACCTCAAGAGGTTCCCTTGTCAGTTCCTTTATTTCTCAAGATTTCTGAAGGAAATCGAGATTCCAGGCCAATTGCCCCTCTTACCCACTTTCCGACTCTAAAAACAATTATAATTAGGAGCAATAAAAAATTATTTTAAAAAACTGAAACGCAGGTAAACGTAATTCTTTTCTTTGAACTTTGAAGGGAATCTGACATAGATGAAATGCAGAAATTCAATTGGCAGAGTTTTTATAAAGTTTGGCAAAGGTGTTACGGTAGTTGTGATACAGATATTTCTTCGTCCCCTGCTCTTTCCTTATTTAAAAATATCATTTTTCGGGATTTAACATTTTAATCTCATTACAGTAAGTGAGGTACCGACGCCCATTAAGGCCCACCAAAGTGTTTTTGAGTCATTATTTGCCCCAAATTGAGATTTTGAAAAAGTATTTTCATCATAAGAAACGCTGAAGTTTTATCTACAAAATTACCCTTTTGTTTTAATTCTTAACCCCTCTGGAGGCCGAAGTCAAGCGTTTCAAAAAAAAATTGGGCATTTTTAATTCTCATATAAAAGCAGTATGTACTTAAGTCAACATGCAAATGCACTTTAAAATTGATTTTTAATCATAATAATTAATACAATAATTTTGATAAAAAATGTTTCCAAACAAATTTTTTTGGGTCTTTTTGGAAAATAGAATTCCTGATGAGGTCCAACTTTTTAAATTAAATTTTCACTTGAAAAGGGTAAATAATGACACAAATACTGTCCTTTAAAATCCATTTTTGATCACTTTCAATACATTTTGATAAATAATTACTGAATAGCGGGTCTTACTAGGAAATTTCACTGGTCACTTTTTCAACAGGTTGTTGCGGCAGGTAGTGACGAAAACAAAAAATCGAATATGTCCTATTGTAGCTAATTGTGTATAGAATCATACTTGACTATGAGTTTTAGGAAAATCTACTCATTTTTCGAAACATTTAGCGATTCACTTGTTGTACAAGCAAGATCGCGACTCAAAAATACTCATTTTCAAATCCAGACACATTAAGAAATTTGTACCTAGATATTTTATGATTCCGAAGCAAAAATTTGTTCTCGCCTGAAACAAAGAGAAATAAATCAGAAAATTACTTTTATCGAATAAGATCACAGATAAGTCTACGTATAACAAGGTTAAATTAGAAAATCTTGCCTCCAAAAAAGTCACTGAAAGTTTCAAAAACTAGAACTGAAATAGGTGGGTAGGTACCTATTATTCCGTATGTGCCAAAGACTGAAAATTTGTAAGTTCTCGACTTTTCTGGCAGTTTGTTATCTCATTTAGGTCGTGAAAATTGACGGAATTCTTGAAAGATTTTCAAGCAATAAAAAGTAGGATGTTTTCTAATGTTGTTTGGGTTTTAAAAAATTTTAAATTTTTCACATTTTTGATTTTTTTAGACAAAGTTCTTGGTTCTTTTTAATTTGAGAATGATTAAGTGTATTGATTTTTCTGATTTTCAATTTTAGTTTCAAAATTACTTCAAAAAGACTTTAAATAATAAAATACACATTGGTCCAAAATGCGTCGTTGATGTGAACAGCTGAATCAAGATGCTATTTGTAGATTTCCATAAGGTTTTACTATAAAGACATTGACTCTTATCGATGTCTATTTTTAGCTTTCCACCTGAATTTGCATCTTGAGCTACGGCTTGGTTTGTTGGAAAGAATGGAGATGATGTATCGCGCAATGGAAAATTTTCAAATCTTTTCAATATCACGACATGTGAATTTATACAAGTGACAAAACAAATTCAACTCTGTTGGTTTAATCTGATTGGATGTGGTTGCACAGTTATTAGTCATACGTTGATTTATAAAGTAATAAAAAAAAAAAAAAAATGATGCAATGGCGGGCATCGCTAATGTCAATGTACGACCACAGAGAGATGATTACCACCAAAGTATTGTGTTTTTTGATGTATGATCGTCGATGGCGAACTGGTTTTTTCGGTGAAGTCTGTTTGCTCGTAATGGTCGTGGCAATCTGTATCATTCGAAACAAAGGAATTGCATTTTAAGTTCTCGCCAGTTCGCCGGCGAGTTTTTACTCGAAAAAAATGCATTAAATGCTGGGAATTTACTTACCTGCCCATCGTGCGAGTATCATAATAAACGACGATTATTAGATTGTGAGAAATGCCGGTGCTACGATGAGATTATGGTAAATAAAATTTATAGGAATTTTGGCTCCGGTTTAATTATTTTTAAATATCGATTTGACGTTTCTTTTCTTTCTCTCTCTCTTTCTCTCTTTTCGCATTCAGCGTGAAGGTTTCTCATGTAAACGAGTTTGCCGTATTAAATTCTTCAAATATAATATTGTATTTTGTATTCGAAGATATACCATAGTTATAGGTTTGGAAAAAAACACGTACTTACACGATACACGTGTATTATAGGACTAAATTTTATATTAGGTTTTCTTTCATTATTTGAAATTGGATGTTTGAAAAAAAAAAATCATATTTTCTTTTGAATATGGCTTTCCTGCCTTAGCTTTGTGTAATTGCACAATAAATCATGAACGCAACGATTGTCAAATTTATTTGAGAATTTTTGAAGGTAAAAGAGAGGTTGAATTTAACGGTTTTTCTATATCCGTTTTTGTTCCTTTGTCATCTGTCATACCCTTCGATTTCTCTCCCTATTTTAGAGAACTGCCGTATTTCCTGTTTTTACACAGCCACCCCAATCTATTCTTTATTAACATGGTACTAACCCTCCATAACAGCGTTGCTTGGCGTTGCAACGATGCCAACTTGAATATTCTAATCATAGATTACCTTGAGAGTCGATATTTGTAAAGAAAAGTAAAGCATTCTTTTGAAACCCGACAATGTAGTTTCAATTCGAACCTTTCCTTTCGATCTGGCGATGGCTATGGTCTGATTTTTCTTCGTGGGTTTGTTCTGTATAGGCTACGATTTTCGTGCTAGCTGGGAGAATCCGATAGCATCCGAGCAGCAAGGTTGCCAAATTTTATGCGAATGTGCACATCGAAGAACTAGAGTTTTGGGTAGATTTTTGGAATGTGGTTTTCATTGTGCGAAGTGAGAATGAGCTTTTTTTTGCTAGTGCCTGCTCCCTACGGCGGTTTTGTCGTTTGCTTGTGTTGAGATGTCATCTCTGATTTTGATAAAGTATTTCAGTTGGGTGCAGCCTGAAAATTAAAGAAGTGTGAAATGTGCAAAGCCTACGAAAAGTACTTTAATCATGAATTGAATACAGACCACAGTACATGTCCCTCAATCACCCTCCTTTTAGCCTGGAAAGTCTTATTTTGAGCCATCGAGCCATTTTCTTCTTCAACCTTTTTTTTTGCTTTCATTTTTTTTAAATTTGAAATTGAAAAATAATCGACTTTATATTTTGGATGAGAATTTTGACCATTCAATTTTTGTAAAATTCCACCTAGCAAAGCCATTTTGGAGAGAATCTTATTTGACCCGAAAGGAATAGAAGAGAACATCGTCCTCTTATTTTATTTTTGCCTCTCAGAATTTTAATGTTGGTATTACAAACTTTTTTCTTCTTTTTGGCCATTTTGAAAAAAATTTATTTCGCCTACCTTTTTATCAAAAATTCGTAATAATTAGATACATGACTACTAACTATTAGGGTGGTCCTTAAATGTGAAAGCCCTCAAAGTGGTGACCTCTGGTGAGAAAATAATTCCTGTTTTTTTTTATTTTTTCCATTTTTGAAAAACTCGGGCAACGGTGGGCCTCTCAAAACTCTCATGAGGATATTAACCTCCATCCCTAGATAACCAAGTTGATCCCCTAGAATAGCTGAAATTTGTATTTTACATAAAATTTCAGCTATTTTAGGGGATTAGCTTAGTTTACAATGGAGGGCGCTCAAATCGTCATGAGAGTTTATTTTTCAAAAGAGACTTTTTAAAGATTAGCTGCAGAATTTGAAATATTGAGATTTTAAAATTTTACAGTGAATTTGTATCTTTATAAAATTTTTGAAAATCGAGGGGTCTGCCGCAGCCCGAGTTTTTCGTAAATGGAAAAATAAAAAATAGGGAATTATTTTCTCACTAGAGGTCACCACTTCGGGGGTTGGGAGGGAGGAAAATCCCAACTTCGAAAATAAAGACCACACCCTAATGACTACATGAGTAACATTTTCCAAAATCGTATGACATTGAGTGCCAACGCTAGAATGGCCTTTAAAACTTCTCCAGGCACTCCCCCTTTTGAAAATGAAGAAAAAAATGTAGACCTACACCCATGCTTATGATCTGGGTGTAGGAGAATGATCAGACATCCCAAGGAGAGTGATAAATTTACTCGAGTAAAAAATGAAAAAATATTGAATTTTGACTGAAAAAAATTGAAGATTTTTTCTCTTTTTCTTCCCCTATTTCATTTCCAAAAAGTTTGAAGTTTCCATTGCGAATGTTTATTTGCTCAAGGAGCAAATTAGCATCGAATTGTGCTTATACAAGGTGACAATGACTTATTAAAAAATCCCAAAAAAATCTTTAATGAAATCGTGCTTTCCAAGTTTTACTCAAAATATTTTCAAAACAAAACTCTCTTAGGGAAATCTTGTGCTCTACAACTTTGATTTCTTCGATTTTTTCAAAAATGTTTGTGTTTTAGTGAAGAATTTAGAAAAAATTGAATTCTTCTCAAAGATATTAGGTTTTTGGAATATTTTAAGCAAAATTGGAGCTTTGTGATGGTTATATTGATTTTTTTTCAATTGCGCGATGACAGAAAATCAATTTTTAGAAAATATTGAGAGTGCTGTGGAAAAAATAAAAAATTTTCTTTGTTATGTAATTACTTTGGTGCATTTCAAAAAAAATTGATATTGAAAGCTGTACTTTATAGAATGATATTTTTTGGTGAGAGGGGGGAGAGAGGGGGACTTTTCAACCAGGCTACTTTGCGTGAACCTAGAAAATTTTTACCATTTTCATTTCTTAGATGCAGTTGTTTTTTCCCAACTTGAATTCGAAATGAAAGTAAATGGAGTATGAAATTTTTCCAACCCCAAAATGATTTTCAAAATCGATTCTCACTACTTAAAATTGCTCTGTAAAACCATATTTTTGTTATGACACTAACGGGAAAAAATGTTTTACACTTCCTAGAATTTTTTTGGGTTCGAAGGTTACCTCCCCACTCCCCAGCCTTCAAAAATCATTTTTCCATTTCTTACACTTGCAAGGCAATCATATAGAACTAATATGCCTGATTAGAACATGTTAAAATTTCTCACTTCCCCCTCTTCTTGAATAAAATTTTAGTTGTCTTGTTCGGATTTTATAAAACATTTTTGGGAATTTATTGGAAATTTTTAACTTTTTCATGATTTTAACTCCCACATCTCGAAACCACCCGCATTTTGGCCATTCCAAAGCCTCCAGCGAGTTTTCAATATTCTCTAAGATTTCGAATTTGCCTAGAAGGACCAAAACTTAACATTGGTGATCAGCTAAGCACAAAAGAGCAAAATTTTTACCAAAAAAAAAATATTAGAATCGTAGTGAATTAATTATTGCTTTGTTCAACTATTCTATAGCTTTGAAAAGGCTCAGACCCCCAAACATTCTAGTCTGGGCTACACCATCAACTTCTTCGTGATACATAAATCAAAGAGAAGAAATGATCAACCTTTACCAAAAGAAAGAAAAAAAAATGAATAAGAAAAAGAAACCAGTGATGAAAAGAACGAGTGAAAAAAAATACCCTCAATAAAATATATATGAAACCAGCATCAGACGACAATTGAAAAAGCGAGTGAAAAAAATGTCCTTTATAATTCAAATACCCTTCAAGGCTTGTAACTCGACATACACTACCTACATTTATGTACATGTAGTACGTTGCATCGGACATACTTCAATTACAAAATATCTGAACAGAGACGAACTAACGAACAAGTTTCGAGTTAAAAATAAACATTCTAAGAAGAGAATGAAAACAATACTCGACTCGACGTTCACTATCCTTTTCTACCTAAGGCTGTCATAGAGCAAGCAGAACATACACTACAATCGACTCTAACTGGAGAAGTCATTCTTTGGCAAGAAGACAGACTAGTTTACGATGTCGACAGTAAAGATATCTGGTCGATGAAGAGATGAAGAATCTGTAAGGACGTAATGAAAAGTCCTTTGCGTGGAACCAGATTTCTGATTTGATGTTATTAGTCATTCTGCATGTAAAATGAGAAAACGACCCAGTGGCATAAATGTTCGCATTTTAAGTTAGGCTACTACGTGTCGATGATGAAGGAAAAAATTATAAAAATCGCACGATGCTGCGTGGGAAATATTTGTAGTTGAGTCAGCCTAGCAATTGAGTCACTTGGGTAGCTAACTTGTGTACAAATGCAGCCTTGATGGACGAGACATACTATAAGATGGTACTGGTGTCGAAGACGACGCGAAAGAAAGAAGAGAAAAAAAACGAGATTTCTTTGTAATTGGTTTTTGTTTGAAGTTTTTCACAAAAACTTGTTAATTAAACGTGGCTCAGCGTGCACGTTTGTGAGCAAAGCGGCGGCAAGTTGAAAATTTCCCTGTTCATCTTGGTGTTGTTGGGTTGCTGTAGGTACCTACATCCGTTTGTACCGAGAGTTTATTCCGGTTACGAGCCGAAGAACGAATTTTTTCTTTCGAGTAGAATTTCGTGGGAGTTGGTGGGTGTATCTCTTGTATAGTAAGATATGCTACACGATCAAGGTATATCCAGGTAGAGGTAGAGGTAATGTAATGCAGTTAACGCCACAGCCATAGAGCGAACGTTTCTTCTTCTTGCTGTTGCTGGCTTGCTCGAGATCTTCACGAGAGGGTATATATTGCGAAACGGGCATGGGCAATGGAAACGACTCGCTTTGTACTCTTGAACGCGAATGTCTTTGACCTCCAGTTCGGTTGAAAACAACAACCTTCCTTCTGTGGAAGAGGTTGTAGTACTATACGCTCAAGCATTACCTACCTAATGATTAAACGTTGGGTATCGCGTGCTTCGTTCATTTTGATTTGATTTACGCGCCAAGCATGCAGGAATTTTTTTTACCTTGTATGTTATCAATTTACCGTAATTTGTATTTATCAAAAAAATATCATTTTTGTTAAAATCGTATTACGATTAATATTTAATTTAATATGCGGGTAATTTTCAAGCTTTTTATCGATATCTTTTTCGCCATTTTGCCACTAAACCTGCATACTTTAATGCAGAGTGTACCTAATTCCGTTACGCTATACCGCATCCTCCACGTAATCTCTCCAGAGTATGCGGTTCTCGTACCTGCTTTTCCACCTTTTTCCTCGAATATCTTCCAAATCCAAATTAACGGATGGTTTGCGCCGTCCTGCCCGTCGTCGATGTGTTGGTGCGATTGTCAACTTGATGAAATTCTACTCTATACTCGTATACATTATGTAGGTAGGTAAGGTACACCAGACGTTCACATCGTACTGTAAGAAGATTATTAAAGGTAGATCGCGGAAAACGACGAATTTAACAACGGCTATATATTTAATCGCATCAACGTTTAAATGAACTCCGGCGCAAGAATTATCAAATAACTGTAAAATCATTTTTATAGTGGATTAACCTGGTTCAAGTTCAAAACCGTCAACGGTCACGTGGTGTTTAAAAATTTCAAACGAGCAATTTTCAACTCCAATTGGCTTGCATTTGATGAAAACCTGCCAGAGTCTGGTTCTGTGTCGAAGATTACCTAATACCTACCTACCTATCTGTCTATCTGAGTACAAACGAAATTCGAGTATTTATCCTCAAAAACTATGCAATGAAGCTTTTCTTGAAGTCTATGGCTCGAATGTGGTTTTCGATAATCAGCTTATGAAATGTGTGTTAATCGATGAAATGGTCCAATTAGAATTATAAGAGGTCAAAAAGTTGGTAGATTTCAAGGAGAGGTAGCAATCGTCGGTTTCCATTTGTGAGATATCATGGTGTAGATTGGTTTTCTGGCTCTAGAAATTGAAGGGGCTACATGAATCATGGGATAATATGGTTGATTTTTTGGTGTTCGGGGTGTTCGATTCATATGGAAACGACACCAACATATAGCTCAACTTTCAATATACTTAGTGAAAATTAAGTTGGGGCAGAAGCACCAGAGAGGTGTGGATGAGGGTAGCATAAAATTGGACTTCATATTCGTGTTCGGGGTGTTTGAGTCATATGAAAATGACACCAAAATTATGAAAATAGCTCAACTATAGTAAAAATTTAGGTAGAGGGCAGAGGCACTGGAGGGGTGTGGATGAGGGTAGCATGAAATTGGACTTCATATTCGTATTCGGGGGATTCGATTCATATGGAAACGACACCTCGTTTACCAAAAACAATAATTTACACCAGAATCCATTTTTACCCCCTCTGTAAGTTTTTTCAGTTTTTGACCACGGCTCACCTCAAATTTTTTTTTGAAAAAAATATATGTTTTTTAGGGGTCAAAAACACATTTTAAAATGCTATTCCCATTTTTGTGCCGAATCATGGTCATCGCTAAAACGGGTAAACAAAGCTAAAAAAAACTCCATTTTGAGGGGGAAATGTGTGGGGAGGGGGTGAAAATTTTTGTGGGGATACCTCTCATGGATGTTTACAACGTACTAAAAGATTTAAAAAACCGGTTCACATGCGGCTGAGAAAAAAATTGTCAATGCAATTTCAGAAAAGGGGGGTTACTCAAAAACTCGGGGGGGTCTGGGGGTCTGAAACTTTTCTGACGGAAGGTGCTCAAGGGTACCCACCTTCCATGCAAGTATCAACCCTGAAGCTCTCGGCCGGGGGCAAATTCGCCATACTTATCCACCTATAGCCTTTGAAAGAATTTATTTTTTATACTTAGAGTCATTTTGACTTGCAACCCGATTACCCGAGAGAGCTGATTTAATTCAATGCGACCATTTGCATGAGGAGAGCTATAGCCAAAGAGATTCCTCAGGGATTTCAGTAAGTGAGATCATTCAGGAAACGTCCGGATTCGGAATCAGATTCAGAGTTTTCCTGTGTGAAGTCAGAGCTTCCAAAATTCTATAATTTTAATCCCCCTCTCCTTCATCTTGCACAATGATTATTTCAATTGGAATTCAGAATCGTATCGACAAAACTCAATCAAATCCCGTGTAATGTTGGATTGAGGGGGTTTGATTGCAGATAATCGTCGTCGAAACACGTTTACGTTAATATTATTTTGTAAGGGTGAAAGTGAAAGGGGGTAGAGTTGCGAAAATTGTTTTAAAAAAAATAAGTACTACACAGGACTATGAAATTTTCAAAAATCAACGTTCTGGAAATACTAGTAAGTAGTAAACTGATTTCTGTTAGGTTTTTTACTTTGAAAATCCCTTTAGTAACGTAACCCTTTCTCCCCTCCGGCCTTCCATTTTGAATTCTAGTGGAGACAAAATCAAGCCTAAAAAAATCTACGCTTCTTCCTTCTATTTTCATTGAAAACTTGACATTGAATGTAAATAATAAAAAATGCGTGATTTTAGCTTCAATTTTTTTTGTTTCTTCATGCCATTCACAAATTGCACTAGCAAGAAGGTCTAAAATTTGAAGCAGAAACTTTCGTAACAGATAATTCTGGCTCTGAAACTTGGAAAAACCTGCAGTTGATATAATGAAATGCTGAAATGAGAGTTGCATTCATTTTACGAGTATTTCATGTGAGGTGGAGAGGAGAAGTCAGGGTTTCCCTGAAAGGAAAAACTACTAACCCTGGATATGTCTTTTTTGACTTTTAATTAAACATGCTTCAATATTTTTCGGTTTTTAAAATATTCATTTTTGAGTGCAAATATTTTAAGAAATTTTTTGAACCAAATAATAAAAATTGAAAGAACATTCAAAATGTACCACCTTTTTGGTGAATTTTTTTTTATTGAACCAAACAATGAAAATGAAAGGAATATCATCACATTCAAAAAATATGTACACAACTTAGCCAAATTTCAGATGCTAAAATTATTTTTTTCATTTTTGATGAGTTTTTAAAGAATTTAATTAGATTCATCTGAAAAAAAATTGGATTTTCTATTTTTGGAAAAATCGTCATTGATCCCTAATTGGGATTTACCAATCTCACCCTTCTCTCTTCTATTCTGGCTGTGGAAGTTTTGCAACGGGCAGCAAAATATTTTGACTCGAAAATGAAAAATTGAAAAAACATCCTAAAGTATGTACTACACCGCGAAGCCAAATTTATGATGCTAAGATCGCAGATTAATTTTTTTAATTTTTTGTGAATCTGAGAAAATTCGAATTCTGGCAATTTTCCATAAAAAATCAAAAGTCGAAATTCTATTTTTGAAGTGAAAAATCCAAAAATTTGCTTGGGTCTCTAGAATGTTTTAAAATTGCCATAAATCGACTTAAGATGTAGAAAATGAAATTTGAACCTTTCAACTTTCTGTCTCAAGATCAACTTTTGATTTTTTCTCATAAGAAATTGGACGTCCAAATTCATCAAAAAATTAATTTCAGCATCTTAAATTTTGTTTGTTGATGTATTTTTGAATATTTTTTCAATTTTTCATTTTCTGGTGCAATAATTTGGTGCCTGTTGGGAGACTTTCCTCGTACTCGTCAAATTTTCGTGAAGTTGGTCATTTTAAGAATACACGCAGTGACGTAGATTATTCTGAGACCTCATTTTTTCCCTGATCTCGAAATTGTAAGAATAAAGAGAAAGGTTCGATTTTTGTTCAAGTTCCTATAGCCTTTTTTTGCCTGAAGTTTTTTGAAAATTTACAGAATTAAAAAAATTGCACATTTTCCAAAGAAGTGCCCGCTGCATGATTAGATGTTAGGTACCTTTTCCCTTTTTTCAATTCATTGACCAATTGGCTGCGAGGAGGAGCTGCAGCTTTTATTTCCATGGGCTTTTCTCGTGCTACCTTCTGTCCTCCTTTTAGACATCCCTTAGATCGATGATAAAGGGCACAGAAAATGATGTTCTGTTATAGTTGAAACAAAAAATTCATTTTTCGTAATTAATTGCATAAGTTTTACATCCTAGCGTTGAAAAGCAAAAAAAAACAGTCCTGGCATTTTTACGAAGTTATCGGCCTGAGATTAGTGCTAGTATTTATTACTTTCTTGCCGGTATCATTATGTGAAGAATGAACTTTTCAGCATTAGGTATACTTCGGTACATTTAGAAAAACACGCAATTTATTCAACGTTCGTGTACCTGCGCTTGAGCAACAAATAAAATTGTTATGTAAAAATTCTCATAGATACATTAACTACCTAGCTAAAACATTGTAACTAGCATCGACTATACGATGACGACGACGACGTGATGAAGAGACCGGTAAAATTTCCATGCAAAGTTCAACGTTCAGTTATTTGATGGTAGGTAACGTGGATAGAGCAAACAAATTTATCGCCTGTAGAAACCTAGCGTACACACACGGTTCGCTGAAAAGTTTTAAAAATAGCCATTATAGCGAACAACCTGTATAAGTAGGTTCACATGTATCAGGTTCAAAGTAGTTTTTTTACTTTACGAATCGCAACAGTGCACTCGCATTCGGTACGAGCCAAAGCGGCCGAGCCAGAGCCATCAAGTAACCGGACATTTGCTCTGCTGGTCGATGTTCGAAGTGGACACGATTGGCTGATCTTCAGCACCGGCCCGTCATAAACTCCGTCGAATTAAGTATTTATAATCGACGAATTGAGGAAAATTTTCAATGTTCTTGGAAAATACTTATTCGCGTTAAAAATGCCATAGACTATCTATTATTTCCGCGTTATTAGCATCTTTTTTGGGTTGACGTTCTATTCGGGACTCGGGTGTCGTGATACGGACGATGGTCGCCGGTCGGTGATAATGCCATTTTCCTCTCTTCTCCTTTCTTCACCTTTGCACGATTATTCGTGTACCGACGATTGTTCGCTGTGCTGCGCTGCTTCGAAGTTATTGGCTCCAGTTTAATCGGCATTGCTGCGGGATAATTAATGATCGCTGAAATGCACAAACCAATGCGAGTGATTTTTTTAATAGATTTCATACGGAGATTATAATTTATGCTGTATTGACCAGAGGCAAAAATTGTTTGTAGGATTCGACGGAAAAAAGTTATAAATAATTTTAAATTATCGTCGAGTTCATTCCTGAAGCAAATACGAAAAGTTCGCGTTATTTGTTTTAATGTGTTTGCGTCAATAGTTCGATTCTCGATTGTAAATTTTTTATTGGCAAATTTTTGAAATTTTTGTAGAATTTGGTCAACTACGCAATGCAGGTTGATCGTAATTCTTCAAAATACGAATAAAGATGAAATTTTGAAAAAGATTTTAACCATGGAAGGCGAAATTATTTTTTAAAGATATTTTCAAACCTTATTTTCGAATCTGGAAATATTTCCTCAACGTCACAGCTAAAACAAAGATGTCATATGAACCTTCTAAATAAAGATTGGAGTAGAGTAGAGAGCCTCATTCAAAAATGGAATCGCACTTTTGAATCTAAAATGAAATCGAGTGCTCTGATTTCGCAAAAAAAATTGTTTCACTATGTAAACTCAATTTTTTATGATTACGAGCAAAACTGCAAAAGTAGAAATTTATGAAGTACTGCCTACTGGGTTATTCCACGTCAATTAGACCAAAAAGTGGTAGGGGGGTTCGACGATTTTTTTGAAATTTTTCCTGTGGAAAAACCTTTTGAAGGGATGACTAATGGCGCAAATCGCAGCCCTCTAGCCCATTTTTAAAGGCAGCCAGGGGGTGTCAAAGTTTTCAGTGATTCTAAAATATCATCAATTTCATCAGTGGATTACTCAATAACCGCGATACCTACCAAAATGGAACTTTTTCCAATAGTTAGGGATTTTGAAAAGCTTTTTGATGATATCATAAAAATCAGTGTTGCCACTTTTTTTCGTACAAAAAATTAGCTCAAAAAGTTTTGAAACGTACCTATAGTTTTCATATCGTTCCGACTCTCAAAAATTCTGAAAAAAATATATTATGCACAACTTTTCATGTTGAACAAATGAACAACATATTAAAAAATTGGGATGGTACCATGTTGCAAAGTCGATTTTAAAAAATTCAAAGTTTGCGACAAAATGCGATATTTTGATTTATTTTAAAACATGAAAAAAAGTTTTTACAAGTGAAGTTGACCCATTCGACCTCTTATTTTTACGTATCTGTCGAAAAAGTTGAAAAAACCCTTTCACTCGCAAAAAAATCAAAATTCGAAAAAATTCAGAAAATGAACGAATTTTTATTTTTTTGTTGTGTGTGTAATTTTTATCAACTTTTTCATGAAATACTTCAGAAAGAGGTCAAAATAAGACAACTGAATAAATTTAAACTTTTTTGATAAGTGAAATTGAAAATTGAATTATTTTGATTTTTTTTTTGTAAGTTCATTTCATCGAGTGAAAGGGTTTTTTCAACTTTTTCAACAGATACGCAAAAATAGAGGTCAAATGGGTCAACTTCACCTATAAAAACTTTTTTTCATGTTTTAAATAAAAAAATCGCATTTTTTCGCAAACTTTGAATTTTTTAAAATCGACTTTACGAAATAATTCCACCCCAATTTTTTAATATGTTGTTCAGCATGAAAAGTTGTCCATAATATATTTTTTTCAGAATTTTTGAGAGTCGGAATGATATAAAAACTATACATTTTGAAACTTTTTGAGCTAATTTTTTGTACGAAAAAAGTGGCAACACTGATTTTTACGATATCACCAAAAAGCTTTTCAAAATCCCTAACTATTGGGAAAAGTTTCTTTTTGGTAGGTATCGCGGTTATTGAGTAATCCACTGCTGAAATGGATGACATTTTAGGATCACTAAAAACTTTGACACCCCCTGGCTGTCTTTAAAAATGAGCTAGAGGGCTGCGATTTGCGCCATTAGTCATCCCTTCAAAAGGTCTTTCCACAGGAAAAATTTCAAAAAAATCGCCGAACCCCCCCCACCACTTATTGGTTCAATTGACGTGGAATGACCCTACTACATCTTTAAAAATTTTTAAACAGACATTAAAAATCATTTTTAATGTTCTTTTCAGCAAAATTATTTTCAAAATGGGATTTCCACATCTTTGACGGAGAGCACAACGCCCTCCCCTCTTCCAACCTGATTTTTTCTTCTATGTATTCAAAAAAATTCTCATACATCGTTACAATACTTTTACCTTTTTTCAACGTACCTACCTATTTTATTTAATCTTGCATATTTTTTTTCAATTTTGAGACATTTTCTAATTTTTTTCTCATATTTTTGTGTTGCAAGAGAATTTGTGATTTTTCAACAAATTTTCTTTCCAACAATTCTTGCATTTTTTTGCATTTTTAAGTGCATTTTAAACGATTTTTGAGAGAATTCTTCATTTTTTAAAACATTTCAAGCATTTGTGCTATTTTGGAGGATTTTATTTTAATTTTCACGATCTGTTATGCAACTCTTTTAAATCATTCATATTGCATTTTGAACAATGCTTGAAACATTTCTCGATTTTTAGATTTTTTTTGAGAATAATCAAATGCTCTAATCTTGTATTGATGAGAGTTCTCCAATTTTTGTTTATCAATATATCTTCTCTCTCCCTCCCTCACGGAAAAATTCCTCATTTCATTCTGCATACCTACTCAACAATATTTTGAACTTTCAACAACTTGAGAGACCAATTGACGCGAGTCGAATCGTTTCATTGACTATTCTGCATTTTCGCGCTGATATTCCCATCAATGGAGACCAAATTGTGGACACACGTGTACCATAAACAAAAAATGACGAAAGAATAACGTTGGCGTAATATCTCGCGGCCAGTCATACATATTTTTATGCGTATAGTACGTTGCGTGTTATTAAACTTGACGCGCATAGTCCTTACACTTGAAAACATCGCTGGTGAACTTGAATCATAAATAGCCATGAATGGGAGCTTGCTGCTTGCAGTGCCAGTGTTGTTGTTGTTGTTGCTGTATGTATAATGGCAATTTTCGTAATTATAATTGTCATACGTAACGATCTCCCAGAGCATATTAGAAGAATGCAGCGTGATAAAATGGAAAAGAAAGATAGAGAAAGAAAGCGAGCGAAAAAAATAATAATTTTATTCTTCAAACATGCAGTCTAGCGTACGCGTTAGAGTTTGATAAATTGAAGAGATGTTGCCAAAATTAATCACGCTCTCTCGGTAACGATACAACAAATCGTATTTTATACCTCGACAAAGGTTGATGAACGTTTATGGAGCACCGAGTACTGGTAACAAAGCATTACCTTGAAGATAATGGCAGTTTAAATTGGAAAGACCTTGCAGATAAAGATTCTACCGTAAAATCAAAAAAATTACTATAAAACAACAAAAGCGAAAAATATCTGGATCGAAGATTGCCATTGAGAAAATTCTAATACGATTGTCTGGCGATAAAAATTGCTTTTCAGGGTTAAAAAATTATATTCTCGGTAAGTTTATTGAACTTTTATAACATACAGAGTCAGGTTGTACTTTCGATCGCGTATTCGAATGCTTTGTTTTTATATTTCGCGTCGCGTCTCGTCCTCGTCGTATATACTTAATCGTCCTCTGTATATACTTATTCGACGTGAGACGAAAAACAAGAGGGAAAAACCGCAAACGAAACGAACTCTCTCGGACTAATTAACTATTTAATTCACTTAATGGCAAAGAAATGTCGGAAAAAGTGACATCGAAGTAACCTGGCGTACTTCCTCTGAAATGAAAATGCGTTCGGTGCTGATGGTTTTCTTCGTGAAATGTACCAACAGCGACTAACTGTGATATATGTATTTTACCTTATACTTACACCTAGAGAAGGATACTTTACCACGCCGCGATACACCGCCGGAAATATAATATCAACCCTGAGACACTGTGAAAGCTTTTACAGAGATGTTATCGAAATTATGAATAACCTAGGTGCGAGTTATTTAATGTCAAAATCGTGGTCTCTTCTCGTGTAAACAGAAACACCAGAGCTTATAAGTTACAATGTGACGTTTTCCAGAGCAACCCGCATAATTGGAAGAAACTCTGGTTTCGATTTTACCCAAAATTTCAGTGTCATTCGGTTCATGTTCGGCAGGATGTAGAGTTTGAGTGGGTTTTCGAACACCTGAACTTTAATTGGTCTAACATGTAGATAAGCTACTAAATACGTGGGTAGGTGGGTGCATACTTAGCCTAGTATAATATGTTGTAGGTAATATTGAGTCGTTTTTGCATTGATGTGTTTCGGGAAAAAAAATTTCTCTAAAAAATCGATTAAACCTAATAAAAAGATAAAAAAAGCATGCTTTAAAAAATGAGTGTTGATAAAGAGGGAGGAACCCTTATATATAAAGCTTTGGCTAATTGAACTAATTTTTTTCTGTCATATTTTGAGGATGGCTAGTATGGTCTATGGAGATAAACAATGGCAATTTTCTGATTCAAAAATGAAATTTTTCAGTGTTTTCCTCTTATTTCGATTTTGTACAATTTTTCTTAGAAAAAAAGTTGTTTTTACTTTTTCAAAGGATATAAGATGCTTTTCCTCATTTTTCTCCTCAACAGTCCATACAAAGCCGTGAACTTGAAATTCTTCCTTTTTGAAAAAAAAATGTTTCTCCAAGCCTAACTCAATTTCCCCTAACTTATACTTACTTGAAAACAATTTTTTCTACAATTTGGTGGATGAACTGCCAAATTACCAATTCCTTCCTATTTTGCATTGAAGTGCAAAAAAAGCACTCTACTGGGCATTAAAAGTTGCATTTGAGGTGAAAATAATTTTCAAATGCATTCTTTTTCTTCAGATTTTCTCTTCAATTATACCTACCTATTGAAAAAAAATTGAAATTCGTTTATTTTTTTGCTTTGAGTGTAATTTTTATCAACTTTTTCATGAAATACGTCAGAAAGAAGTCGAAATAATACAACCGAATAAATTTAAACTTTTTTGATGCTTGGAATTGAAAATTGAATTTTTTCAAATTTTTCAACAGATACGTAAAAATAGAGGTCAATTGGGTCAACTTCACCAATCAAAACTTTTTTTCATGTTTTAAATCAAAAAATCGCATTTTTTCGCAAACTTTTAATTTTTAAAATCGACTTTACGAAAGAATTCTATACCCCAATTTTTTAATTTGTTGTTCAGCATGAAAAGTTGTCCATTATATATTTTTTTCAGAATTTTTGAGCGTCGGGACGATATGAAAACTACGTTTTGAAACTTTTTGAGCTAATTTTTTGTACGAAAAAAGTGGAAACACTGATTTTTAGGGTATCACCAAAAAACCTTTCAAAACCCCTAACTATTGGACAAAGTTCCATTTTGGTAGGTATCGCGGTTATCGAGTAATCCACTGCTGAAATAGATGTTATTTCAAGTTCACTGAAAACTTTGACACCCCCCTAGCAGTCTTTATAAAAGGGCTAGATGGCCGAGATTTGCGCCGTTGTTCATCCCTTCAAAAGGTCTTTCTACTATAAAAATTTCAACAAAAAAAATCGCCGACACCCCCCCCCCCCTCCTACTATTTCTTGGTCGAATTGACGTGGAATGGCCCCAGATTTCAATCAAATCTTCTCAAAATTGAAAGATAATTTGTCAAAAATGCAGGAAGTATTTTGAATTTTACTGTTAAATTGACTTGTCAGTTACTGAAATTTATATAAATTGGTGAAAATATAGGCACAGTTGAGCAATTGGCTAATAATCGATGAAAATTGTAAAAATTGAGACAAATATTGCAAAAATTCTCAGTTATGAAAAAAATAGAGAGTTACATAAAATTGATCAAATATCAAAATGAAACGAAATCGTGAAAAAAATCACAGAAAGCATAATAAAAACCTTAAGATTTTCATAGAAATTACTTAAAAGTTATCAAAATGTATTGAGGCAGTATTGTGAGCAATTTGAAATTGCTGGAGAAAAATCAACTTTTGCTGGAGGCTTCAAATCGCCTCCTAAATGATTGCATTTGATTTGAAAGTGTCAACTTTTTTATTTTCCAAAAATTGACCAAAAATCGAAAAATCATCGTCGACAGCAGCTGAAAAATTTGATTCTGAGGTCTGGATGATGATATGCTCTTTCCACGTTTCAACGTGTCAAATTCCAGCTCGATCGGAGTAGACGAGTTGTGAAGGTTCCTTCTATGTAGGCCTAAGCAGGTACCTATCTATGAGTGTCAAATTTCAAGTTTTCCTCTTTCTGTCTCTGTGTTTTCCTTTTGATTTTAGTTGTTAATGGTCTTGAGGAAAAAACGTAGCATGGAATTTTCTGAAATTCTCATTCGTTGAACATCAGCTCGAGCGAGTGCTCTGTCGATATCCTCATCCTGTGATTCCCACGTGCTGTGGTGGAGCTGGACCTCCCTCACTTAGGCTGTTTATATTACGTCGCTTCTTACAGCATCGATGTTTTTTTTTCATCATGTGGTTTGATGACTAATGACTCACTCTTTCTCGGTTGCTAAAAATTATTCAGTTTTTTCTCTCATTTATTTTTCGATGTTTTTTCCTGAAATCGTAATGAAATTGCAATGGTATTCGCGTGGATGGCGAGTTAGCTAGCGAGTCGAAAAATTTCATACGTGGTTTTAAAAAGCACGAAACGCAGACGACGCCACCTTAATGTCGTATCCTAATTAAGTACGCTCACCAGTCACCAATACACTCTGTCTACATGAACAATTAAACTCCGATGAAGAATAAAAATAAGAACAGGAAATAGGATTTTTCAAAAAATGGCAGACAACCAAAAAATTCCGAGTTGTTTTTCTCAATCGAGAATCGGAGTTCGAGATTTCTGCCATGCTATATTATAGAGATAGACTACAGTTCGTAAATTCGTAATGCAGCAAAGACGCTTTAGGACTGTCTTTATGCCTTATGGTAGTCGTGGTACATAATGAAAATTTTTTCTCACATGTTGGCTGCACTGAGGCAATGTGTGAGAATACACATTCCAAATGTAGACGGCTTCGGGTATAGATAATGCGTTACCACAAAGAGGGAGAGGAAACAAAAGACGCCGTCGACCGAAGAACTGATGTAGATGGCCTTCGGTGTGTGTTATTCGAGTGGTTGAATGTCCGATCGCGATGTGTACAGAGTGCTGGATCCTCGGCCAAGGTTACTTCGAGCCTGCAGTCGCTTCATCCATCGTTCATCCTGCCCTTCGACTCCTCTCCACGTCTTTTTTTCACTCCCTCTATCCTGTGCCCGCCGATATCCCCATTCGTAGGCGCTATTTACACGGTGTGAAAATTCACCGCGAAAAGCTTAATTTTTGGCCACGAACTCGCAGCTGTGCGAAAAATGAAAAAATTCTCGAAATTTTAGCGGTTGGTACGACTGCTTTACCGCCATAGTGAAAATCTTGACTGATCCGTCGGATTCTTCGCCCAAGTGTCATGTCGTAAAATTTCGTAGAAGATTTTAGGTAGTCGTGTGGTTACGTACCTACGTGTGGTCATCATCGTGAACGTCATTGAACTTTAAGAATTGCATGGATGATATCTCGAAAATTTATGAGAAGGAGTAACTAAAATATAATAGGCGACTTCTTTGATAAAAATAAATTTCTTTTTTACGTTTTGAAAAAATATATAGCGCAGAATCATAAATTTGGACTCTTGATACCATTTTTTATTTCCTGCAGATTAATTGATTTGAAATAAAAAGATGCATCTTTCATATTTATCAAGTTGAATTTTAATTTATCTCTACTAGTTTGTCCTTATTTTAATGACCAAAAATACAGGGTGTGGGTAAAAAACCTCGTAGTTGAATATATTTGTCGAGAATAGACCTATAGAAATCTCTGATACCCTCGCTGCCCGAAAAAGAAAACGTTCATTCGTTCATTCATCTTGAAACTTATATTTACTGAATTTCCATACCTTAGATAGGTAGGTACTCATTTTTTTAAAAGCATTGAAAAATTATCCGTGAATGTTTTTCAACTATGTAAAATACGAATTGTTGAACTTTAGATAGCTCTATAAACGTTTTTGACTGTAGGAGATGATTTGCATTTTTATTCCCTCTGTGATTTGATTCGACGTGATTGAATTCCATATGAGTCATTCACGAAAAATAGATTTCGTTGAACATGAATCACTTTTGACCAGTGTGATCAGGGATGTATTTTGCTCGAACAATTTGATCCCAGATGAGTACCAAAATAAATGTTTAATCAGATGTAAAAGAAATTATTTCTGAATAATTTGATTCAGAATGAATCAATCTTCAAGAACGATTGATCAGAAATGAGTGAAGGTGTCACAGATAACGATTCTCGAATCGTTTGTGAATGACCAGATCACAATCACGTGAATCGTTCGCGAATGATTTGATTAAATTTGAATCAATAATTTGCGAATTATACCTATCTGATTCAAAATGAGTTGATCATTGAAGAAGAATGAATCGTTGATGAGCAATTGCAATCAATCAGATAAGAATGAAGAATTTTCTTTAAAAAAATTAACCAAAAGTGAATCGTTCTTGAACGATTAAATTCTATTCAAGTGAATCATTCGCGAACTTTTTTGATTCAGAATGGACGAATTAAGCCTATTATTAAACGATTGCGAACGATTTTATCGACTTGAAATCGTTGGTGAACGATTAATCAAATATGAATGAATCATTTGCAAAATATTTTTTGCTAACCAAGAGTCGTTGACGTGATTTAGAATCATGTGAATCGTTCATGAACGATTGATTACTGAAAATTGAATCGTCTGAATTGAACATGAGTATGATCAAACCATAAAATGAATCTTGCGAACGATTTGATGCAAACAGGTCTAATTTTGACTCACAGTTCATTCTGATTTATCGAATTTTTTACCCAACGAATTATGCATTTTAAAGGATTCTATTTTTTGTAGGGTGAGGGGAAGAGTCCTGAAAGTGTGAGATTCGTAATTCATTACGAATTTTTTCCTTCTCTGTTTCTTGGTGTAGGCATCAAAATTTTCAAAGATTTAGTGAAATTGAAAAATTTAGCATTTTAATTTTAATCTGTATTAAGTAGGTAGGTACTTTATTTTTTCAGAAATGTAATAAGTACCTACATGTTTTCATTCTGGTTTTCGTATCTTGTGTGATTTAACCTCGGTTTGTAAATACGTAATTTTTGTTATGCGAAGCAAACGAACTGGTCGAATTTGAAATTATCATCTTTCTTCTTTCACTTCTAATTTCACACCAAAAAAAGTATAGAAATAGGCCAGCTTGAAACTGAAAATATACAAATGATGCGATATTTTGAATACTCGTACTAGAGCCTGAAAAATTCCATCGCCTGTCCTTTCTTCGTTCTTGAAACAAAATACAGAGCGAATAAATTAGGTAAAAACTCGAAATGGAAATCTCTTCCGGAATAAATTGACGTGAAAAATCCCAAAAACATCTCAGCTTCACGTGTTCGTACAAATTACATTTCATATATAAAGTCGTCAGATCAGCGATTCGTGAAATAGGTTTTTTCTTGAAACTCAAACACGATGTAAATGAGTGGAAAAAACCTCCTAGTGGTATGCTCATGTAAAACACACCTACAAGTGCTTCTTTATCCCCTAACGGCTGTCGTTACCGGTGAATTTACAACGTACAGAATCGCCGGCTGCTCTGGTAACCGCAGTTTCTAAAATTAAACGTTTTTCTAATAAAAAAAAAAAATACTACTTTATTCAACCGTAGGCCGAGCTGATTATTCAAGAATAAGGCGAAAAAAACTTCCAATTTATCCAGAAACGAGTCAAAATAGTAGCCTTTTTCACTCGGTTATTCGATCAAATTACGCATGTGGTATAAATGGACGATAAAAAACTGTCTCGAAGAGCTTTTTCAACATGTGGATAAAAAATAGCGAAGAAAGTTGAAACAACGCCCATGTAGGACAAGATTTGTTAGTGTGGCTGGTTGGTCGTTTTTTTTTCTTCTTCATCAATTTCAAGGTCATCGATAATAAAAGCTTTAAAAGTAGCTACAGGAGATTCACGTTGGTTTGTAGGCGTCGGAAAAAGTATTCGGTGAATGGAAGAGATGCTGTGTGAGTGATTAACGTGAATACGCATCTTTCGTAATAAAAAGTTTTATTTTGGTCATTTTTTTTAAAAAGTAAAATTATAGCTTGTGTGAGATTTTTACGAGAGTCAGATTCCATCGAGGCGGGTTTTTTATTGTGTATACGGAATTATGAGTTAAGAATAAAGTTACCGCGAAGCTTTTTTTTTTATTTTTTATTTAATATAAATCGATGCTTTATAACGTTTGGGTGAAAAAGAAAACATATCCCACTCGTTTTGATACTTTATGAATTTGCGAGACACAAAGGATAAATTATTTCGTTTACGACCAATCTTAATATCCGGTAATCTTTCACGTAACATCTTTAAACATCTTAATAGGTGAACTTGTTCGTGTTCTTAATGCTTAATTAGATATGTAAATTAATTACGAAACAAAAGAAAATGGCTACATCCGATCGTATTTATCCGTTCAAACAGGTATTAAAAATAACGATCATGTAATGCGCCCAGATAATAACTTTCAGTTTCATAAATTATTTTTTCCGTCAAATGCATCGTCCCGGGGTAATTAAGAATTCGTATGACATGGCGGCGAATTCGTCGTAAGGGTTGGAGAATTGATTTCAGAGGCGAGCGAAAGGGTTGCACGAAAGGGATTTGTCCAATATAAAGGGGTGAATTCTCGACGTACTCGTATCTACATGGATCGTTCTGAAAATCTCGTGTATTATATTTGTATACTTAAAACCATCAAATATTGTGTATGATATGGCATACGAATGTATAACGTTATAAGATTGCTGTTATGTTTATGTAAGTAATTGAAATAAAAATCGATTTTTATTCTCGTCCATCCTCCTCACTTGTATGTACAATTGAAACAGTTGTCGCTTAAATTTTAAAACAAAAGTTTGCCATTTGCGGATTTCTTCGATATGTTTTTCGCAGCAATTCTTCGTCGCATCAACTTTTCCTGTTTCCTTTCTTTGAACAAGTTTTAAATGAATCGAGCTTACAATTTCATCACGTAATGTTCCTCTTCTTTGATAAAACTTTCCATTGAGATTTTCTCGCGCTCGTTTAATGCGAATATTGTACTTAGGTGGAAATGAATCGGGGAAAAAGTTCTGAAAATATTATTGCATTACTATGCTGCAAAGTTTAAAACGAATCTTGAAATTTATTTCTACGCTATGAGCTATAATTGCTCGTATGTTAACGAATCTCCAGGTGATGACTCACTCTACGTGAATGTTAAATAAGTTGCCTGTCGTAGTTTTGCGAAGGCAGACGATCTGATGAATTTTTTAAACCCGGTGTTCGTACGTTTTACTTCGAAGGAATGACACGTGATGTGAAGAAAATTAACGATGTATGAATGGTCAGTGGTTTATGCAAGTTTAATTCCATTCTGAGTGACCTCTCTACGTTGAGGCGAGCCATGCTGCTTTTTTAAAGCAGTTTGTGCGAGAAATCTAACCCTTGTAGCTTTTTTGGTAGGTACCTAGTTGTTTGTGGCTAATGAACCTGAATGGATATTATTATTCGCAATGTGCTGGTCTCAGAAAGTCTGATGGAATTTGAAATGGATACTTCTAAAACTTAAGCAACCCCCAAGTCATGCAAATTTTTAATTTCAATTTTTTTTTTTTTTTGAGGAAATTGGGGGTTTATTGTACGACGTAGAGGTGTTCATTCGAAAAAATTCATTCGAAATTCAAAATCAGGGATATCGAAAGCATAACGAATGATATGCCACACGATATTAAAGTTGATTTTTTTCATGAATTCGAAATTTGGCACATAGTTAGAAACTGAGTTTTCGTTTAAAAAAAGAACTACTTCGAACTTTCAATGACATTTTTAAAAATGATTTTGTTTTCATTTTATGAGAATCCTCGAAAAATGAAATTCGTTGCTTGAAATTTCCACTGATGACATATTTTTATTTTAACTAGTTTCTCCTTCGATATTTTTTTATCCAGATCAAAAATAAAAATCTTCCTGCTAGTTGAAGTATTCATGTTGTTGAAAAATATTGTTCATAAAAAATCATAAGAACAATAAAATGAGAGACAGGAGCACGCAAGAGTTATGTATTTTTCATGACTTCATCTGTGGGGAGGAAGAAAACTTGAAGGTGAAAATTATCGCAAATAGTCAAAAATGGACTCGACGAGTTAAAATGTTTTTTCTTTCCTATCAAATAATGGATCCTGAAAAATAGAAGGAATGTAAAATAAAAATCATCATTTACAAAAATTTTAAATTTCAATATTTTGATTTTTTTTTTTTGGTTGACAAAAAGTCCTGTTTTTTTTTTAAAAATTGTGAGATTCTTGTTATTTGCTAAAAAATTATCAAAAATTCTCATCTTACCAAAATTGCACTTTAACATTTTTTTTTGCCAAAAATTCCTTTCAAAAACCCTACTTTTTTCTGGAATTGTCAAAATCTCACTTTTTGCCAAAAATAGCCAAAAAGTCTCGCGTTTTTCAAAAATTGCTAAAAATTGTAAATTTTTTGTTGAGTTTATTTTATGAGATGTGATTGGAATGTTTTGTTTCATCATCTTTTCATATAAAAGTGTTCTGTTTTTTAGGATTTTTTTCTTCTTTGGTTACTCAAGTTATTTGTTTACCTTATTAAAATTTAATCACCTGCTTGAATTTTTCTTAAATTTTTGTTTTGTTTTGAAGATTGACTAAGCATTCAAATAAATTAAGTTTTGGTCTTAAAAACAAAAACAAAAAAAAATCAAAAAAAAACAACATAAAAACGTGAATTTTTACATTTTTCTCCAATTCTCTAAGATTGCATATTTACTTTCCTCAAAATTAATGAAGAATCGATTATTTGGTTCTCTGTTCTCCCTCTTTTCTCCTCTGCTCTCTTCCCATACAAAAAAATAGCAAAAAGAAACGAATGAAAATACGTACATTTTTCAAAAATAATGATTTAATTAATTTGGTGCACCTAGTTGAAATATTTTTTCAAAATAAATTCGTATTAGATAAATGTGTTCTTATTTTTATAGTATGGTACGTCGTAGAATACTGATAAAATTAGGCTAACTATAATTTTCGTCACGCAATTTTTTTTTTTTTTTGTTGCTCTAATTGAACAGTTTATGTGTTTTTCTGAAACATAAATAGCTGCTAGCACTGTCTAGCCATACGAAATAAAATGTTGAGTTGTTAGCCGAATAAAGCGAACAGAACAGAATACCACGTGAATCGTCATAAACTGTCATCAAGCATGGGTGACTAACCTTAAAAAATGAACACGACATAACTAACACGTGTTTACTACATAAATGAAGAATTGTAGGTGCAGTAGGGAAAAAAAGGGAAAAAACACACCCTTGTCTCAGATGTGCGAATTTTCACGATTTTTTCCTCTTTGTGATATTTTTGTCAAATCTAGGAAGTAAAACTCGTTGTATCGAAGGGTTTGTTGGAAATTCGAGGCATTGGCATCGGTGAAATTTTATTAGAGAGCGTGACTGTTTTTTGGAATAAGTTGTGACGATGGTTTTTTTTTTCGTGTAACGGTTTGCAATTTCAAAGAGACGTATAGTAATAAGTGGCGAGTAGTTCAATATGTTTTGAGTTTACTTTGGATCGAGCCATTTTCGGTATTTGAATTGGATTTTTTTCCTCGATGAAATAGATAGAGGCTGGAATTTTTTCTCGAATTCTTTTTGCTGTGAAAATTGTTATTTTATTGGGAAACTGTAATTTTGCCATTTCATTATCAAACAAGTTCGCCGCCTCGCCGGGGAATTGGAAAATGTAAACATACGATTTTTTTTTTCATTTTGCACGTCTGTTAAATAAGTTGAAAAAAGTTGTAAGTTGATGTAGTTTGCTTACGATTTTTTTTTCTCTCAACGTAGATTTATAAATTTTTATTAATATTACGAGTATATGGCGTATTTTCGATGATGATTTTAGAGAATCCCTAGAGCGTAAGGTTTCCTTATTCCCACGTTATTTTTTTTCGTTTTTTGAAATAGTTGTTATGAAACTGGAAAAACAACTATATTTTTAGAAGTTCGTGTTCGAAGGAAATCGGCGTGATGTGTTTTGTTTTGCCAGAATATAAAGCGATGCTGCTACCCTCATGTTCTGACGTTCGATGTATTGCCTACTCGTTCGCCTGATTTGCGCCGTATATATTGCGAGCTTATGCAATTTTATTAACATCATATTTATTCATATGATAATAATAATTGTTATCTTTTAAAAAAAGGAAACTTCCTCATGATGATATTCTGGTTTTGGTTAGTTATGTGGCGATTTATTTAATGATAGGTAACTTGAGTCAAACAATCACTCGAACTACTGATGTGATGCGTTTTATTTTCATTCTTGAAAAAATATCAAGAAAATTCAGACCGTCGTGATTTGATTTAATTGCTACTCTTTTAGCGAAATTTGGATCTAAAACTCATTAAGATGATGTTTTTATAGGTTCATAGCATGAAGTCTAGTTTTAAAAACGTAGTTCAGGTAGTCAGATTTCGAGTATACCAACCTACTTAAGGTTTGCGTTTTCAAGTTTTGAAAATACGTGAAGAAATAGGTTAAGTTATTGCAATCTTATTTGTAAAAGTTTCCTCTCTTCTACGAAACAACGTTTGTTGGTGGATTTACCATTTATGGGTAATTCCGCGAGTAAATTGTTACGAAGGTCAAATGATCGGACTCGGATGTACAGTGCAGTGCAAATGACACAGGTTTTGCGAGACTTGATTATAATACTAACCAGAATCCAGATATGGTGGCTGGCGTTCCTTAACACTATATGGATGATTAGGTACCTAGATACATATAGGTTTCTCGAAATTAAAGAGAAATATTGTATTGTAGGTACCAATGGTCAAAATTGGGGTGTATTTTCATGGTACAATTTTTTTGCAAAGTTCAAATTTTGCCAGATGTTTGAAATTTTGATAGTAGTTACAATTTTTAAATTCATTTTTCAAGTTCTGATAAAAATTATTTGACTTGATTGTATATACCTATTTTTGAGCATTGAAACAGTTTGTGCGATTCTTCATATTTGTCGTCACACGTCACTCGTCCTCATGAGGCCTTTGTTAAAAGATGGGTATTTCAAGTTTTATTCCAACAATAAGAGAACAGGGTGTCCATTCTCTTGGGAAACCTGGAAAAGTCAGAGAATTTGGTTGGTCTGGAAAAGGTCAGGGAATTTTGTAATTTTTACGCAAAATCCCATGGAATTTTGAAAAAACGATCAACTGAAAATTTTGGGTAAGGGCCTGTGATGAGAGGAAAAAATTATTTTTTACTTCTGGAAGCACGAATTTTCAAAAGCTTTTGTGCTCGCTTCGCTCGGGCTCGTTTTCTTTCTTTTTTTTGAAAGCAAGATGAAAATCTCTAGATGATAAAAATCAAGTTTTAAAGCCAAAAAATGAGCTCCTCCACAAACAAACATCGTTTTTATGCCTCTCGAAATACAAATTTACAAGAGCTTTCGCCTTCGCTTGGGCCGGTTCTGTTTCATTTTTCAAAATCAACTTTCATAAAAAAAAAAAAAAACATTATTCAAAATCTAAAATTTTAAAAGCTAAAAAATGATCTACTCGTCTTCACATTAGAAAAACCCTCATTTTTATGCCTCTCGAGACACAAATTTTCAAAAGCTATCACCCTCGGTTCGCTCGGGCCAATTTGTTTCTCATTTTGCAGTAAACATTTCACATTTGAGGCCTCCAACAATCCAAAAAAAAAGAAATACCTCCCCCTCTCTAAAACCTAAAAATTGTTTTTACTTCAAAAATGGGAACCAACGTAATATCTGCCTCGGGCTCGCATCAGCTCTGCTATTTTTTTGTCATTTTCATACTGGAATAAACTTACTAGTTATTCTTAGTTCTGTCAGTCAAAATTATTCTCCATTTTTGGTTTTTTATTCGGCATTTTTGAATTTTCTTTCAGCATTTTTATACCCGATTCAACCCCCCCCCCCCTCCACCCCAAGAAAATTTGAAGCGCGACACCACTGCTAGCATGTTTAATTTTTTTTTTAATATTAAAAAAGTTGTAATCAAAGTTTAGCTGCTTTTTATATCTGAAGCAGTATCCAGTTCAAACAGAAACTTATGAAAAAATCCCCCCTCCCCTAGGAAAGTCATTTTTTAATTAAAGTGTGGAGTACGTATGGAAAATTTGGAAAATTGGTCTGGAAAACTTGGAAAAGTCAGGGAAAATGACTTGCCAAAAATAATGGATACCCAGGAGAAGCTGCAAAAAAAGGGGGTTGTGTGAGCCGAAATGTTTAAAAATTACAAACAAATTCGTATCTATTGTAAATTTTTTGATTTTTGAAATTTAAATGAATTCTCTGATTACGTTTTGGGCAGGAAGCAAGGAGGTTGGTAAACATTCTCAAAATGTTAAAAACTCCGTTTTCTCAGTAAATTTTGCTCATATTTTCACCGCATCAAGTTCATTTCATTGATCCTACGTACAAACAAAAAATACGTGAAAGGAGGACCTCGGATATTAATTTTGACTTTAGAAAAGCTCATTCAAGCGGAAATTATTTACGGTATAATTATGGTGATGATTGCAAAGGTTGAAAGACCTGTAGTGAGTTGAAGGGGGAGGAAGAGGCGGTTTGCTTTTTACGTATTTCGTAACTTCAGTGTCAGAAAAGTCAGTGGGATGGCAAAATGTGCAAAAATTTCATAATGTGGTACTGATTTTCAAAATTATGGAGGCATTTAAACCTCCTTGAATTAAACAGCTCTTCTTTGGGTCAAAATTATTCTCCAAGGTTTCACTTTTCTACCATATCTAGATTCGAAACTGAAGAAGTTGACGTGGTTACAAAATTTTCAGAAATGATGAAATTAAAATTTTCAAAATTGTTGCGCATTTAACCCCCCCCCCTCTCCTTGCGTCCCTGGAGAAAATTGAAAAATCGCTGGAGCCTCCAGAATAATGCGAATTGTAGTACTTGTTGATGTGTAAGAGTTGAATCGAAGGGTTTATTCACTTGGTTCAGTTTGCTTTTAAAAAAAAATCAATTTTTGAGGAGTTTAAAAATCGCCCTCGAAGCAGTTTTTTTTTTTAAATTTTGAATTTTCAAAAATCCAAAAACTGAGTTTTAGGATTTGAAGTTTTGGTTTCGAGGGTTTTTGAACATGCTCTTTCGATCTGGTTTGGTTTCATTCAAGTCGGATAGTGTCAGTTGTCAGTTCAAAAGGTTCCCTCGTAAGCTCAAAATTAAAATTCCTATTCAGGCTAAAATTTACGTTCAAAAATTGGAAAATAGAAATTTTCAATAAAGCTTTGCTTGCCTGCATTTGCTCTGTTTTCACGTAGCTCGGCTGTCAAACAGCACTTCACCTACGTTCTCTATGCTCAAAATATCGTACTATCGGACAGCATTCGCGCTATCTGTTGAGCTGGGACAGCTTCAAGCGTGCAGCAGTCGGCAGCTCGAGTATTCGATACGATACGCTCTCTAGGCTGACCGCGAGTTAACTTTGGACGGTGCTCTATTGATAAGCATGCGTTTAATATCAGCGCGTTGAACGTAGACGCGCGCGAATATAGAACACGAAAAGTTTGAACGAGTGTATGTATATTCTGCGAGTAATCAGCGTTATACTATTTTAGGTGCTTAATTGTCGTTTGTTTTCCGCAGCTGTGTTCGCGAGCGAAAAAATATACGTAAAATTTCGAATCATCGTCACAGCGGCGATTTCTTTGCGAGGGGGCGATTCTGTGGCTTCGGGGCTATCGGTGTTGTGTTTGTTGTGATTTTGTTTCGACTTCGGCTCTTAATTTTTTGCAGTGATTTTTCAAAACTGATGATCGTACGGTATTGGTGTTGTTAATGTTGTTTCAAGGTTGGAACAACGTGTGCCCCAGTGATCAGAATTTGCAAACGATTCAGCAGCAATTGAACTGCAGCAAGACACCTGGTTGGAGCGTACATGTGACTCCTAGCGGCAGATTATACTATTGCAAGTGAGTCGCTTCTTACGTAATATCATCTCGTCATTATTCAAAGGCACTCTCCGAGATAACTCGTGATAACTTCCCCATAACCCTTTGATAACCTGCATGGCAGATTCGAGCCAACTAATTACGGTAGCTGGTCGCTATGATGCTGCTGTTGCCACCACTGTGCGAACGATGCATATTCATGAGGATTGTAAAAATGCAGATGAGGAATGCGTTCCGCGTTCGTCGCATCCAAAATTCTCATTCAACTAGTTCGAATTTTTCGGACCCTGTGAAAGAGATTTCAACGAGATTACGTTTTCGGCTGGAAAAATATATCAACTGTGTTGACACGACTCGGGACCGCTTCGTTAATTAATTTTTTGCTCACCGGTCCCCAAAAAAACCTCTTCTCTATGCTCCCTTACGAGAAAATTTTTCCACATGAAATTATGTCTCTGGAAAAAAAAACGATTATTGCAATGTTTACTCAAATTGTTAACATTTTAGCATGTTTTGCGGCTTATTCGATATACACACGAGTTGGTATTGTGTACATTTCGAACGTTAACCTCCTCGCCGTACTATTACAGATTACTATGCTAATTATCGATGTGGTCCTTTTGTCGGAATTCAGTGGTTGGTAAATTTCACACTCGTTTTATCTGGCCGACTTTGATTTGTTATGCTTTTACAGAGCCCGTTATAAATGTAGGTAGCTATAGCTATTTAAACCGATACGCGAGTCAATTGATTTACTACTAATGAGGTAATCTAGATTATCATTTTTATGCTTATTTAGTATCGTCGATCGTATGCATGTTCGGTATAGCAGATGTACGTCTTTTTTTTTTTGGAAATATTATACCGCCTGTGTTTCGATATGTAGTTCATACTATACCAGCTGAGATGAGATTGTCATGGCCGACTAATACATTTTTCAGGTATTGGAACGCATACCTATATGCCTCTCTCTACCTACACTTTCGAGTGGTCGGAAGGTGTTTAGTATTCATATCGCAAGCAAATAACTAACGTTATATTCGCATGTGTCACCCATACTTATATAAACTCAAAACATAGCGAAGTATGCTCAAAATGTATTCGGAATTCAATCACAGCTCGAGTGTTTGTTGATCAAGTTATCGACATACTCGGGTACTTCAATACATAGATTTTACCCAAAGGAATTAATCAATTGATCGCGTGATGATCGAACTTCGATCACATTGTTTCTGCTGATGATAATGTCCCATTACGCTGCATCAAAAAAATAAGGAATATCCTGGAATTTGAAACTGTATTTTTTCGCTTTCGTTCTTATCATGTCAAATGGAGTGTTAAATATTGTCAAATGAGACGAACAGACATCTGTCAGCCTTTTGAATAGGTATTTACCGGCATTTGCCCACTTCTATCTGGCAAATCCCACGTCTTTATTAGCGAATAACTGAAAAATCTACTGGAAGCCAAAACCCAGTAGAGCGAAAAAATTGTACCTCTTAATGAAAAGTGTTTGGAAAATTGGTGGGCGTCTTTCACTTTTATGTGTGAAAATAACTATCGAGATTTTGATAGACATTTTATACGTTTCATTGAAGAAAAATGAGAGGGAGGATTGGATGCCTGTTAAATTTCATGATTTTTGTGGTTTTGGGATCAGAGTTGCGCATGAGTCGAATTCTTTGAGCATAAGAATCGCAAAAGTTCGATGTGATTAGAATAAGCGCCAAACTTGATAGCAAAAAATGAGAAATTATGAGAAAAAAAGATCGTTAGAAGTCAAAAAAAATCTTTGAATTGTAAAGGAAATTTATAATTTTATGTACTTACCTTATTATCAGATATTTTTTTGTTAAAAAGTTCGAAATTCAAGTTGGCCGAATGAAATTTTCGCCTTGTAGACGGATTTTTTAAAAATTATAATCCTTGTTCCGCTGAGACAATAATTACTTCACATTTTTACTTGAAACATTGTGGAATTTTGGAGAATTTGTTCAAAATTCTTGTAATTCGTCAATCTTTCTTCTCTCAAAATCAAATCTTGTTTTCAAAAAAAAAAAAAAATAGCCGAAGTCATATTTGTGGTATCCCCCCTCCCACCCAATCAGGTTCCCGGTGATGAGGTCAAAAGGACGAGGTGAAAATGAGTAATATTAAACACCTATTAAGAATAAGTTTTTTTCTTTTTTTTAAACCACTTCTTCTTTTAATTATTATTGTACTTTTACAGAAGATTATTTTTTTCAAATAGGTATACTTCAAAATTGTGGATTTTTTCTTTAAAAGTTTTCTTTCGTTTTTTTTCTCTCTTAACGTAAGAGCATCAAATATTTTTTTAATTGTCTGAAAATTTCGGTTTTAGAAATAGGTACCTTCAAGCGTTGAATTAAAAGTAAACCTTCGTTTGATTTTGAAAAATTCCCTTTTATTTATTCTTTCATTTTTGAAAACATCTAAAAGTGAGAAATTTGTTATTTCTGACGTTCTTTCATTTTTTCCTCCAAGTATAAAGTATTCTCGGATGCCTCATTCAGGGTGTCTAACAGGTAATGTAAGTAATGTAAAAAGTAATGTATTTCTTCGAAGAAAGTTTGTTAGACACCCTGCGTCAATCCTCCTTCTGAGCTATCGAACGAATTTTTTGGTTCCATGCCTGAAACATTTAACAATTTTAAACAAGAAGAAAAGTCTGATTTGATTAATACATATTTTCATCGTTTTAAAAATACTTTAACCTTATACAACAATTATTTTCACAATTTTTTAGTGACCTTTTATAATTTTTCTACCACTTTGACAATTTTTGTCAATACGTAATAATTTTCTGCAGTTTTTGAGCAATCTATTGTCAACAATTTTTTAGGAAATTGAATTCCGAATTTTGCAAAATCTTGACTATTTTTTAAAAGCTCATCCTTTCACTAATTAAGTGTTATCAACAACGTATCATATTTTCTCAAGTTTTAGGTGCATTTTATTCAATTTTCATTATAACTTGTATTTTTTTATTCGTTTTTTGAATACTTTGATCGCTTTTCTGCAAGGTTTTGTAATATTATATTTTAGTCAATTTTCAGTTTTAACGATATTTTTATCAAAAAACAAAAAAACTATATTTCTAATTTCTCTAATTGTATAAAAAATTACCTGTGTTCATCAAATCTCAGCATTTTACGATGCTCAATTCAATTTTCTTTTTTGTATTTATTTTTTGCTTGTTTTTTAAATGCTGCGTTGGTCTTAATTGGATATAATTAATAATTATCCAATACAAAATAATAAAAACACTCGCAGTATACATTACACGCAGTTCATTCACTTTTATTTGCAAACGTTTCGGCAAACTTATTGCCATCATCAGCGGAGATCTAAAACTAAGTATAAATCACGTATATGCAGATAAAATTCTAAGAGGAAATCTATAAAAGCTAAAACATGAATGAACAAAGCTTTTATCGATTTCCTCTTGGAATTTTATCTGCATATACGTGATCTATACTTACAATTAGTTTTAGATCTCCGCTGATGATTGCAACAAGTTTGCTTAAACGTTCGGAATTATAGGTGAATAAACCGAGTGTTTTTATCATAAAATTCGCAACACACAATTCTTCTACAATGAAAAATTTAAAAAACCCACCAAAGCCAGCGTTAAAATAGCTTTGAAAAGTAGAATGGAAAAAATTAATCCATATTAGAACTCGGCGTACCAGTTTAGTGAAGAATTTTCAGTCACATTACGATTTTTTCCCCCCAAAATCAGCGGTTAAAAGTGCACTTGAAGGGCAGTTTCAGTAAAATCGAGCACCTCACTTCATTTTCAATTTTTTAGTTTTTGTCATGTTTAAAAGCACTACTGAGGACTCGGAGGGGTTTTGGAACAAAAAAATTAATCGATACTCAAACTCATTGCTTTTTTAAAATTCCAAACTTCAATTTTTTATTTTTTTATTTTGATCAGAATTAGAGATCTTTGTGCCTTTAGTGGTGTTGAAATCACGTTTCGATTAAATGGCTGCTTTCAATTTTTGATTTTAATATGAAAAGTTGAACTTTTATCATAGCATTAGCAACTAATAGGTACTTATTTCACTTTGAAAGGACGTCACTTCATTTTTAGTTCGAGTGTACCTACTCCTCATTTTTTTTTACCTTTTCAATAACAATTTCTTCAATTCATCTTGGATTACTGTGTTATCTGTTGAACATCTTGCCCTGAATTTTTTTTTCTAGCAAGTGTTTTTATTTCATTCGATGTACCTCTTATTTTATGGTAAATGAATACAGCAGATTACATCATGGAATGCTAAGGATGGCCCGAATGAAGAGTTTTAGCATTTTATCGTAGGTACCTACATGTAGGTAGATAGGTACTTCACGAATATCCAATAGCATTAACTCTCGCATGCTTCTCTTTCTCCACCTTATAGGATAATCTTTAATACACATTGACAATATAAGTAAATGAAAAATGTGCGATTATATAGTGTACGCACGTGTATACAGTTTTAAATACGTATACGTATATAGTCGTATTCGAAGAAGAGAGGTCGGTCGTCGGTCGCAAGGAACGTAAAACAATGCCCAACAATATAGTCGTCGTGCTCGTAGTACGTCGGTATAACGTAGTAAAACAACGTCGTATAGTAAATACGAGAGAGTATACAAAGCTCGTGCGAACTAATCCACGCAGGCTAAAAGCGAATAAAGCTTGCACGTGGACAAAGGCGCCGTTGCGAGTGTAAAACAGGCGCGCAAAACAGATAGAAGAAGGACGAGAGAAAAAACCTTTCTCGAAAGCTAGGGAGCGAATATCTACTCGTAGAATGTTGTATTCTACACGAAATCAAACAGAAGTATAGTATCAAGCTTGCGAAGACGATAAAACTGCATGAACTTATTTCCTCAGCTTCTGCGGCGGTTGCGGGCGTATTTACGGAACCCTTGGCAGAAATGGCAGAAGATAACGACATCGGTACCGTTTCGCAAAAATCCCGAAAGCCGCAGTTTCCTTTCCTGCCTCTGCCTAGCAACGACGCGCACTACTAGTGCTACTATATGGAGTGCAAGCGTGCAAGTTGTTTTCGGGGTAATTCTGTGCTCACGCATATTTTTACCATGTTAGTTGTGAAAAATTGCAGTCCATTTAGCGACGAGTCGTATAAAAGGCACGAATTACGGCAACGGAAAAAGTAAAAGATTTATCTGGATATGAAGGATAATTACGTATGTGTGAAGGATGTTAACCAAAAAGGTACTTATTGCGTGAGAAAGCATGTAGAGTAAAGTAAGTCGTCCTTAGACTGTCGACAGTGTACCCATTTTTACTGAAAAAGTAAATGGGGCTGCATCGTTGATGCAGAATCCGAGATAGTAATTTTTCAACATTGACGTAAAAAATATACCATTAGGGAAGCTACGCTTTTTGGGTCAGTTTTTACGATTCTCTACGCAGTATTTTTCATTCGACAGGGAAGCCCCTCCCCCCCTACCAAAAAAAAAACTATACCATAGCAGCGAATAAAATTATTGAAAATGTTTCACTCATCCGAAGTAAAGATTTGGAGCAAAATCAATTTTTGGTGTCTAAACTTGCATGAGTTGTATGTAGCGACTTTACATCAAGTCCTCTATGAATTTTGGTGTACGAGTAGATGTGTAAAAGTAAGCAAAAAGTGACGATTTTAGTGGTTTTCAATTTTTTTTTCCAACTTCTTATGAATGAATCGGAATGAAATAGTGCACAATTGACCTTGAAAAGTTGAAGATGTGGTAAACATTTGACATTTTTCAGTGAGTAGATGATATTTTCTATCTTTCGCTCACTCAGATATAGATCAAACGTGTTCCCAACGATAAAGAGTAAAATTTGTGAAAATTCCATGTAAAAAGTTAGGTAGCAAAAATGGATGAAAAAAATCACTTGTTTGCGGAACAATGTTTCCAAAAAAAATATTTTCTGCATTAGTTTCCCAAATTTGAAAAAAAAAAATCAAAAACGATAATGTGTAGGCAAAGACAATTTTTTTGGGGTGGGGGGGGGGAGATTTCGGCCAAAAATTTTGAATTATTACTTCATCTTTTTGAAATTACTTCGTTTGATTTTTTTTACTAGACTTTGATAAGATTTGACAAAATGACGATAGAGACGGAAGAGATGGACATAATATGGACTCATCTACTTGTAAATTTGGTAAAAATGGCTCCTGAGGGCATAAATAATAAAAATTTAATTTTATATGGTAATTATTTGTATCAATTCCTTTTCAGATGTGCTCAGTCAATACTACTTTTTTTTTAAAAAGTAACAAATATGTGCAAAAATCACTCGAAAATTTAACAAAATGTCACAAAAAGAGTTTTAAAATGTTTTAGTATTTGATGAAATATTTCAAATAATGTGCTTGAGCAAAATTTTTCAAGAAAACCTTACGAATTGAAAAGCTTGATCGAACTACTTATGTAATCTTTAAATGAAATGTAATTTTACGAAAATGACGTCAAACTTTTTTAAATCAGGAAAATTGGCATTAAAATTGTTAAAATTGGTATAAAAATGAAAGTACGCTAAATTGAGCAAAATCTTGATAAAATGGTGTGGAAAGTTTAAATGTTGCAAAAAGAATTGAAAAAGGCTGAGGTTTTGATCAAACATCGCAAAAAAGGACTGAATACCTCTCCTTCCCCACCCCCCCCCAAAAAGCTTAAGAAACAGAAAATTTTTTTAAGAAACAATACGAAAAGTTGATAAAATATTGTCAAGTAAAATATAAGTAGGTAGGTACCTATAATTTTGAAAAAAATTGTACCTATCAAAATTTTTCGAAGTTTGAAAAATAGATGAAAGTGTGTCAAAATTGAGCAGAAATGAGTTTAAACGACAAACGAATCATTATATTTTTTTTGTGTTGAAGATAATGAGCATACCATTAACCTTGCGATTTGAAAAATATCCGGAATTTTGAACCCTTTGATTTTGTATATTTTACTGCTTTTGATTTTCGAGCTTATGTAAATCCTTATTTTTGCACATGCTTTTGACATTTCAAGTGCATTTTTGACATATTCCCGCCTGTTCCGCTTGTTTGGACGTACTTTTCTAAATGTTTTGTTTTTTATTGAAAATGAAATGATATGTTTCGAAATTTAAAGTGCATATTTTTGATGCTCCAAGTGCAAATTTGAACATTTCTAGAGCATAATATAATTTCTTGCTTTACGAGTTCGCCTCTTTTGCTTTTCAGAAAAAGTCCTCTAAAATGTCCTCGAATTGGCCTTTATTTCCTGTAGACCCATCCTATGAGATGCCTGTGACTTTTAATTGACTTCTGACAAGTCAGAAAAAATTGTATTCCATGGCATTAAATTATTGAAATTGAATGATTGTACTTATATGAATCAAAGTACGAAATGAGCTGTAAACATAAAGTATAAGACCATAGAACAGCTTGTGATTTTTTATTGAAATTAATAAAATGATACTCTTTTGAATTTTTCTCTGAAAAATAACGCGAATTTAATTAAAAAGATTTTCATGTACGAGTACATGTACTTACATGAAAACCTTTTTGAGCTTCACTGACTGACAATGTGTATTCTGTTTCAAAAGTATACGATGCTTCTTGCAAAAGTAAAGAAAGGATGCAATAAGTGTAAATTCTTCAAGGAATTTTCTCTCATGCATCTACTTACTTAGCTCATTTTACACCGAATCAGCATAAAAGTAAAACTTTCTTCTCTTTTTTCCATGTTCACTACCCCTAATGATGCAAATGGCTGAATTTCCATCTAAAAAGGTAGATTAATGCTGAACTATAATATGCTATTCTCGCAGGTGAAAATTAATATTTCAAGACGCGTTGAAAAGTAAATAATTCGAAATGGTATAAATGATTGCAATTTCTTGGAAACATGGTACTTTTTTTCTGTTCAAAAGGAAACAATATTTGAAATGAAATAATTTAAATGAGCTACTTTCATTGAAAAAAAAAAAAAAAACTGCAGTTTGATTCCGTTCGAGTAACCAAAGCCCCATTTGATGTGAAACATTCATTAATTAATGTTTTTTTGCGCTTTGAACTAATTTTTTCAAAAAGGTTTTGCCCCAACGTTCAAATGTCGACATTTTTAAAGTACGTATGTACAAATTTCCTTTTAACCTACTCCTGGAAAAATCCTGGCTAGACCACTGATTCGATTAGTTACTCACCAAAAAAAGTGCTAAACTCCTATACATGGTGGCGTTGAAAAATGCGCCAAATCACTGTCTTATGTATACTATAACATTCCAAGCTCGCTTTAAACTCGCATTTCACCTTTTTCGCGTGTAATTAAAATTCATCCTTAGAACGGATTCCGGCCAAAATAACGTTTTGGGCGGAATTCCGACACTCGCGAGTGAGTTTTTCGTGTGATATTATCAACGCCTATGCAATTCTTAATTAAACACGTCGTATAGTAGGTGAGTTAAATGAATGGTGGTGGCAATATCTACGTATATAAACGGCTCCTTATGTATAGTATACGTAGATAAACTAGCTGCGAACGATTTAAAAGCTTTATTTTTCACCCCGTGTTCGCGTCTATTGTTCGTTGTTAAGCTCGTGCTCGCGTCATCATTAAAAGAAGAAAAAAAATGCAAATTTTTTAAAACATTTCTTCGTACCTCGACCCTGTTTTAACACTTCGTGTATACTGTATTTTACGAAAACCGTAACGCAAAAGGTGAACGAAAAAAAGGGTACCTTTCGAATGAACTCAACTTCGCCATCAGATCGATGTTTTCCTTCATTTCTAAAAAAAAAAAATCAACTTATTACGTATCACTGTATGTAGTATTAAGGTGTAAATTGTACTCGACAAATAAATTCTCTTTATAAACAGACCATTTTCATGGCAGCTCGTTTGTCGGTCTAAATTTTCGAATTTTTTTCGCTTCAAAGTATCATCACTTGAAGCCTGAAGCGATGAGAGAATTACAAATTTGCGAAATGCGGGTATAAGGTAAAGGTACGGATGGTGTACGCGGGTTAAATCGTTAATACATTTCAAAGATTTTGCAACGTCTCTAACACACTTTTGTCGCTGAAAGTAAAATGATTATTCGCCTTGGTAGGTAAGGTAGATGTAGGTATACTTGCTGCCATATAATATGTAGTAACGCATTCGCTCTCACGCTATATTTTTCATCAATCTCGACACAGTTGTATGTATGGTATTTAGCTTTTGCGCATATATACCCAGAGTCAACTTAGTAAACACGATTACAACCCTCCGCCCGGTCTGCTTTTGTAGTGAGCCGAAAGCTTTATTTAATGAATACCCCGTCAAGGATTAATTCACTCTTGTGCGAAGTAAGTTTCCATTCTTTCGAGTCGAATACGAACACTTCATATTTTACTCGCTACGTTTAAGTAAATTTTTTACCCTTGTTTTTTAATATCGAGTTACGACCATTTTCACCTTGTTCGCAGCGTGTACCACTCCACCACTTCTGTATTGTTTCTTGCATTTAATTAGGAAACGGAAAATTAAATTTTTTTAGTTCAAGTTCAATTTTACCTAAAATTAGTTTTTTTTCCTCTTTGTTTACTAGTAAGCATCTTTCTCTTCGTCTTCTTCGTTTAATAATTGTGCTAAAATTAAATAAGTTTTTTTTTCAAAGTTTCAAGTTATAAATTTTTTTCTTAAAAAAAAATTAATCAAGCATTCAGAGGTAAATTTAATGAAAAAATACGTAGTAATTTTATATTGCTCTGACTTCGCTTTGTGAGGGAGGAATAGAATTTCGGTGCTTTTGAAATTCATTTTACTAAATCAGGATACAAATTTGTCCTATGACATTCTCATGACCATGTTTTTGGATTCAATAGAATTAATAGAATATTTTGGTTTCAATTTGCTCAAGGAAAACATTTTTTCAATTTTTGGCCAAAAATGGTTATGTTTCCTTTTCTGATTTTTTTGAATACATAATCAAGTTTTTCTCAAGTTTTCCTTACCATTTTTCGATCAATATCCAAATTTCAGCTTTCGAGGTCAATTTGGTAAAATTTCGATTTTTTCATATTTTTGACTCATAAAATTGATTTTTAAAAATTCACCAAAAATTTTAAAAAAATGTACGTGGGTAATTCTCAGAAAAAGGGTCGATTTTGATATGCATAATTTTGAAAAACGAAAATCATTTTTTTGGAAAATTTCAAGTGGGAATCATTTGTATATGTGTCCCAGATCCCTTTTCTAGTGTTGGCCTCAATTCAATCCCCCCACGGTGGACCCCGGCCCCCCTAAAACGGCGATAATTAGAATTCGACCCTCATCGATGTGTAATATGTCGATTGACATGTTTTCAAGGTCGTAGAATTCGAATCTGGAGTTATTTTTTTGTAGAGGTGGAGGGTGAGGCGTGGGGAGGGGGAAAATGTCAAATTTTGCTTATATTATCGTGTAATATGTCGATTTATGTTTTTCAGGCCGCAGAGTTCGAATCTGGACTTATTTTTTTGGTAAGGGTAGAGGTGAAGTGTGGGGAGGGAGAAAATGTAAAATTTTGCTTGTATTATCGTGTAATATGCCGACTAGCGCGATAAAAGTACAGCTGTCTGAAATTTGGCCAAGTCGAAGGACAAATGGGCGCTGGACAAGCCGAAGGACAATCTCGACGTTTTTTCGTTTCTAGCCTTACCTACTGGACATTATTGGATTTTTAACACGTAATAAATGTGTACTTATCATGTAGAATAACTTCCCGTGCTCAATTATTGGTTTTGGCGGGTTCATTGGCGTAAATGAAAACACCAAGCCGAAGGACACAGATTTTGCGAAATATCAAAACTTCACAGATAAGTACGATCAGAACGAGCTGTAATGTAGTTTTTAAAAAGAACGGTGCGGGGTAACATTTCTATGAGAACAGTGAACCAGTGCAGCCACTCACTAGAAAAAAATGTTGGATTGGGAAGCTACCAAAAATAATTGAAAATTGCTCGAAAATTTGCGCAAAAAGTGTGTGACAGTTTTCAAATGTGAGTTGTGAGCTTCCTATAGACTTATTGCAATTGCAATTTGCACAATAAGAGACCTTCATGTTCTATGATAATGAGAATGTGTCAATTTTTCCAAAAAAAAATGAAGTTCATGACACTTTATAACATTCATTTTCAAAAACATGATGTGTGACAGCCAAGTCGAAGGACATTTGGGGTATAAAATCAAATGTACACCAATGAAAGGAGGGTCTAAAACCTCAATACCATGTGTGAAATGTGTGCGGGGTCATTCTTGAATGGACCAAAAAAAAAAAAAAAATTCATGCTAAAACCGTTGAGAAATTTGCCATGTACACGAATTTTACCTTTTTCTGAGAATTACCCAACTACTTATTGCTCTTGAAATTTTGGCTGGTGATATATTTTTTGTCTTGTTCAAAATTTTGTATGCCAGTTTGGCTACTTTATTCTACTTGAATATCTTTCTATTTTTTTATGGTTTAAAAAATTTTAAGATGAACTGGAGGGAAGGGTTGTCGAAAAATTTTTCATATTACATAAGCATTTATTTGCTAAAAATCTCACTTCTTCGATCTAGTTACTCAATATATTCACTGATGCACTTTTCGATTGGTTTAAAATTTTCATGTCAATTCACATAAAGAGCTGGAAAAAAATTCAAAATGCTTTAAAAATTATCCGAAAATCGAAAAACACATCTACTTTTATTTTTAAATATGTAAAGGGATCCAATAGGTTAGTATGAGGAATTTGAGTTTATGTCCTAAATTTCATTAAAACAGTTTCTTTGCTTTTTGATGAGAGAAATCTTGTGTAAATGGTTCGTTTTACTTTACGAAAACACCTTGTCGTATATTCCACACAGTTAAGTTATGACAAAGCCTGTGAAGTATTCATTCAGTCACTCGTCTGTGCTCAAAAAGTGAAATAGTGTTGGCACAAAAATTAATGCTGCTACGAGTAGGTAAAGGTATACGAAGAAGAATAAGTTACGCTCGGAGGTTGATGTCATTTGGCTTCTATTTCAAAAAAGATACACGTGAACTTGATAAAGTTGAAAGTTTTAACGCGAACTTAATTAAGATGGTGTGGTAAGTTGAAACAAGAAAGTTGTACAAAGGTAGTGAGGCGGTTGTACATGCGATATCATACAGTCACGAGTCGTATATTTTTGTAAAGTACTCGGGGAAATATCAACTCTATGATATTTCGTTACAGCATCACATCACTGGTATATGAGTGAAACCTAACGATACACGAATAAAAAAGAGAAAAGAAAGAAAAAGAAAAATATATAATAATAATTCCAAAAGACGAAGTTATATGCGTCGATACACTTGTAAAAAGATTCTTAGGTACCGGCGAATGAATCGAAATTCATAAGTGTAGGTATTTTCCCCTTAGAGCAATTTTCTGTCGTCGTTTTTCCACGTGAAGTATGTAGCTTTCATTCGTTTGATTTCCTTTATATACAATGTCTTTTGTTTCGTAAAAATATAGCATTTTTGGTACGTCGTCGTCTTCAGTGCTGGATTAACTATTTTCGCTCCCCATTGGAAGTTTTATGTTTATTTGTTTTTTGAGGAGGGGGGAGGGGAAGGGGTTGGAAGCAAAAATGCCCAATGCTTTAATTTCACGGAAATGATGGTTTTACACCAAAAATTTGAATTTTTCAATCGATTAGTTATGTTTGTAGAATTTCTCAGTTTAATTTTTCTATTCTTGAAAATGTTTGGAAATTTTGCATAACAGCTACGCGGGGGCAAATGCTCTGAAAAATTGATAATTCAAAAAGTGAAACATCATCTTGATATTTCGAAAATTTACAAAATATTGATTCCGATGTGAGAAGTCAATTTTTTGCCCTCCAAGTAAATATTTTCCAACAAAGACTTTGATCAGAAAAAAGAAAATGAGTTCGCGAGGGCAAAAGCATTTGAAAATTTATAATTCAAAAGATGAAATAAAATGTTGAGTTTAAAATCTTAATACTTCAATTTCCAGTTCACCTTAAAGCGCTAGTTTTTCTTTATCGAACTGCGTAAATTTTCAATTTTTTTTCATAAAGACAATTTTTTGTGTCACTTTGCCCTGCAAGCTGCCATACCATGGTAGTTGTGGTTAATCCGGCGCTGGTCGTCATACGATGATAAAATCCAAAAGTACGACAAATATATATCTTTTAATGTCAAAGTAAAGGAAATTATCTGTCAGCTTTATCGTTGCTAGTTTAAATGGTTGGTATTTTTTTTGTCGAACTACGCAACGCGTACGTCTACGTACTACACGACGAGTACTATTTCGCAAAGGTAATTTTCAAACCCCTTTTGCGAAATAACAATCTCGATATCCAATTTCACACGTAGTTGACTTTTCCGCGAAAGCTATTCGTTAATGTTGTCATTAGCTGAAAAGTCGCCAAGAACGGTGGCAAACCTGAAAATAACATTACATTCATTTCCAGCACCCTTGAAAACCTATTAATCGATATGTATGTCGATATATTATTTTGATATCATTTTACCTTTTCAAGTACCATCATAATTGGGGGGGGGGCGAAGTTTGTTTGTGACACTTGATAGAATTTTCAGAGAATCTTTTTTTGAATACAAATCAAGTTGAAATTCAATGAAGCCCAATCCGGAATTTCTTCTTCTCTCTCCGTCACCCTAAAAAGTCTGAAAAATTGGCCTATTTCACGAATAATTTTTATGCGTAAGTGTATATACCCAACCTTAAGTGGTACTGGGTCCTTAAATTTCGTCAAAAAAATTAAGAATTCCCTTCGATGCAGAGCTGGAAAACTGAAACTGAAACTGACTTGCAAAAAATAAAAGATAAAAACTAAAAAATGACATTTTTTCAGTTTTTTGCATTTCTGCTTTCACTCTTCTTTTTTTTGTGCAATTGTTTCTTATTTCCCTAGTTTACTCTTCAAATTCAAACTTGAACTTTCCTTCTTTCAACTCTCAAGAAATGCTGGCTTCGTTCGGTGGCAAGACTAGGTATACCATTTTTTATGTTTCTTTTTTCAAAAATGAAGAAAAGAATTGAGAAAGGATGTTTTCTTGAGTAAGTATTTCTTATTTTTTTCCAACCCAACAAACAATGACTGACAAAAATTGAAACTAGAAAATATTTTACCCTTTATCATGACTGCCAAAAAGTCTTGTCTCTATTGCAGAAAATTGATAAAAGTTGCTTTTTTGCGAAAGACTTCAAAAAGAAATGGACCAAAGATCTTTTTTTTTGCCAAAAATATTGTCAATTGTTGCTTTTTGCGAGAAATATAGGCCCTACTGGAATTCTCATGTTTTATGCCAAAAAGGCGTGCTTTTATCTAAAAAGTGATCAAAATTCTGTCTTTTCATCAAAATTACAGTGAAACCATTTTATAATTTATGAAAATTGCAAAAAAGTTCGCTTTTTTGCTAAAAATTTCTAATGAGTCCTGCCTTTTTCCAAAATTATCAAAGACTGACTTTCTAAAAAAAAATTGTAAAAAATCTTGCATTTTGATAAAATTGCCAAAAAGCCTCGTTTTTTGCCAGAAATTTCTGAAACCTGTTGCTTTTTTTGCCAAAAATTACAGAAAAGTGCACTTTTAATTGCAGTTTTGGAAATTTACTACTTTTCAAGCGGTGTTATCTATAGGTACTTATTTTTTTATTTTGGTCCCTCAGGGTCTCCTGTCTCTCACCTTTTTCGTCTTTTTTTTCATTTCTATTTTTTTAGGAAGTTTACTTTTTTGAAAATTATTACCTAGGTAAATTTTTTCTATCCTATCTTTTGAAAATTTTCAATGTTTAAAATATATCAAAATTTTCAAGCCGGACAATAATTCTTGCATTTTTTATTTTACAATTTTTCAAACATTTTTTTCATTTTTCTTCCAGAAGGTAGAAAGACGGAAAAATGGAAAACATAAAAGATGATGAATTTTACGTCGTATTTTATATGGGTTACCTATCTAGAGCGCTGAATCGTATTCCAGAGTTTGTATTTTTTAATTTTAGCGAGTTATTCGTAATTTGGTACGAACAAGTGTCGTTCATAGAACTCTATAAAACTGGTGAAATTAATTTTCGCTTGTATTGTTGGCATTATAGATTATGCTTTAAGGTTATATCTTGGAATTTGAGTGCTAAAAATGCTGGAAGAATAAAGCAAAGATATTGAAAAAGATTAAAATCTTTTACGATACATCGAGTTATGGGTTATTAATACGAATGGAAGTGAGTTTAAATTTTAAGGGTGTTTTTTTGCATTGAGAACTCCATAGCTATTACTTTCGAACCATTTATAAATCCATGGCTTTTCTTCTGATACTTTATTGGTATATGAAATTCGATTTAGATCGTCGAATAAAAAGGAAAAGAAAGAAGTAAATTTCAACTCGGTTCCACTTCCTATTTAGTATAAGGTCGTTGAAAAGTCGTATATTCGTCGAAACAGGCAAATTTAAATTTCGACTATAAATTTTATCTTATATATTACGTATTATTTTTATCGACTTTTACGTATAAAGTTGGAGTTTTCTTCGTTCAGTTGACATTTTTGTCTTTTGAGTGAGATGCTCTTTTAGAAATTGTCACGCTGTCGTTGATGGTGGAGCTACAGGAAGTGCGGTTAATGTGGCGTCAAAACCCTACGAAAACGTATCTAAATAAACTTTTTAACGAAAACAAATTAACATCCTGTTTACGTATGAAGAATTTTTTTCTCCACTGCGATGAAGGTTGTTATTTAAAAAAAGACACGACGCGGTTATAAATGGCGCATATGCATATTCGTTTAATATTAATATGTACTACATCGTCGAGCACATGAACTATACGCGGTTCGAACGAAATTAAGAACCACTCTGTATTAATTTTTCAATCGCCGTGTCATCGTAGGCGAAATATAACAATCAACTCCTCCGTTTATTTCCAAAATGGGACGATTAACTTTTGCATTATTTATATATTTTTTTTCTAGCTTTTCGATTAGGTATTTCGTTCGCGAGGAACGTAAATTATATGTTTCATGTTACGTAAAACACTGTTTATAATTTTTATCAACATCTTGATCCCATATATTTCGAAGATCTCTCGGTGGTCGAATTGACTCAGCATCGTGTTCAACACGACTGATTAATCATCGATGTACTTTAGAAGTATAGGTACATTATACATTTTTAATTTTTAAATCTGTCAGATATTTTATCATTAGTAAAAATAAAGTAGTAGGTGCTTAAACGGTTGGCACAGATGGGTACTCGGTATCTGCCTCATCTGGCTGCGTATTTTTGGAGTTCTTATATAACTCGCTAGTTCAAAAGGTGCGTTTCGAATACTCGTTACTCCTTTGGAAGGAACAAAAAAAAAAGGGTAAAAATGGCTAAATGCCAACGACGTTTTATTTTAATAGTTTTTACCCCAACGATTGAAAAAAAGCCTCCAGTTCCGGGATAAATATACGTACAATAGGTAGGTAGGTAGGTAACCTACGCGTCTTATTTGTTTCGATTTCGATGAGTTAATTAATATGATGAGTAACGTACCGCAACTGGTCATAAATGTGAGGTCATGCAGTATTAGTTAAATTCTAAAATGGTCTTTACAGCGGTAATTTTTCATTTATTAATGATTCTTACTCGTTATGGAGAATTAACGAGGGCGATAAAACGTGACTGCGAAAATGAAACGAATCTTGCAAACGAGGTACGAGCTAAATGAGAGACTTACTGTGCATTTGCGTGAGGTATAATTTGAGGTGAAAAGTTTTCAAATTGATAATTTGCACCAGCTTGAAGTTATCGTTGGTTATGTGGCACGCATTTGTGCTCCTTTTTTCCATACCGGGGTGTATTGACGTCTTTTTCATGCTAATCTTGAAATTGTTTACCGGCAGGAACTTTGCAAATGTAGCTTGGTTTCGGTTGATGGTAGAATGCGTAATGAAGTTAGAAAAGCTTCGCTGCGAGGAGATGTGATGTGGTATTTGGAAAACGTTATTTCTTCGCTTCGATTGTGTTTGATTATTGTTTCAAGGTTATCGGTGTTAATTAAAAATTGACTGAAATTGAGCGTGTCATTTGTATTCAGCTTATCGAGATGTTTGTTTATCTTATTTTTAAGTACCTACCTATATATTTTGCATGTTTATCGATGCACTTATCGAAAATACTTACCTATATAGGAGTAATTCCAAAGAAGATTGGCTTCGAATTACGTATCTAAATCACGATAAACAACATTCGACTTGAATTTAAAGGCTATCGCGAACTTTTTAAGGTACGGCAATTATCTCATTTTACAATTCATTTCCTCAGAAAAACTCCGACAAATGGTTAAAAACATCTTATCATCTCCATAAATTGACGAAAAATGAACTTTAAATTTACATTCAGCGTCATGAAAACCTATTTAACTATATCACTAAATCGTAAACGTTTTCCTCCCCTCCACACTCTGCCTTTATATTGAAAAATAAATCATTTTTTATGTATCTATTGGTAAACTGTAAACATATTTCGTACACTGTCTTGCAGTCCTCAGTCCTCTTATTATTGCGAGGGAAATGAATAATAATCGAACGATAAAAAAGGTAGTTTGCACAATAGTCATTTGAAGGATAGAAAGTGGTTTAACTACGACAATTTAGGTGGTAAGCACTGATACATATTTTTCATTGATAAAAGAAGGCGTTGGCACCTTAAATTTCTCTGCGAGATAAGCAGACCTTTTTTTTTTGTTAAGTTTGCTTCTTTTTTGGGGGCACGCTAATTCTCGAAAGTTGTGAGTCTATAATTTTTTGCACCCCCTCTCCACCATTGATTGTCACGTTTAAAAATTCCCCTTTTTGTTCCAAAATTGCCAAACAAAAGTTTTGTTTTTTGCCAAATTTGCCCTAATCAAAAAGTGCCAATTTTTGGGGGAAAATGTCAAAAAGCTTCAATTTTTGGCAACATAGTCAAGAAGTGCCCAGTTTTGGAACAATGAAAAATTTTCATTTTTGTCAAATTTGTCAAAAAAATGTTTGGTAAAATTGTCAAAAGGGGCCAATTTTACGAAAATTCTCAAATAGTCCTGTTCTGGCCAAGATTGCTTAAAAATCGTTTTTTTTTTTGGTAAAATTATAAAAAAATCACGTTTTTTATCAAATATATCAGAGAGCGTCAATTTTTGGCGAGTTTACAAAAAATTGTAATGTAACAGGGTGTCTAACACTCCTATTTATCCTATATATCCTATAAAAGTCCTTTTATTTGCCTATGACACCTTTTTGTCCTTTTAGTGTCCTATTTTTCAACAATTTTATCAAAAGTCCTATTTTTTTCCAATATGACTTTTTCAAATTTTCAATTTTCCCCCCTTTCTTTCCGGAATTTTGAACTTGTAGAAAAGAGATGATTTGTCGACTTTTGTAGAACTTGAATCACACATTTTTGAGAGCTTCTGCCCTCGCTTCGCTCGGGCTATTTGCTTTTACTTTCCCCAATATGTAACTTATTGTTCAAATTCAAGAAATGTTAAAAGTTTGAATCAGAAAGATAAACTCCTCCTTCTTTACCAAATTACCGATTTCTTTTTACTTCTCAGCAAAACATGAATTTTTTGAAAACTTTTAGCTTAGCCTTGCTTCACTCAGGTTTGTTTGCTTTTCTTTTTCAAGTTTGAATTTTTCTTTTCTTTTTGTTGAATTGGGGTGTTGAATCATCATTTAAATTTTAAGATTTTGTAGCAAAATAATATAAGTAACTTATCACTCAAAAAACATCGTTTTTATACCTCTCAAAATACTGAATTTCTAAAGCTTTTGCCCTCGCTTCACTCGGGCCCGTTAGCTTTTCTTTTCCAATTTTAAATTTTCAAAAAAATCATAATTTAAATTTCAAAATTTTGAAGCAAAACATTCGAAAAATTTGTGCTTTTTTCCAAATTTTCCATTAATTTTTTTACATTTTTTAAAAATTTGTTATTTTGAAACAAGTTTTTTATTCACCAAATTTCATTACATTGACAAGAACCTAAATACATCAAAAATTGTAATGATAAAATTACCTTTTCGACGTACGCTTGCTTGAAAATAATCTTGGGATGTTTGAAGACATTGGATAAGTGAAAAATTTGAATGTAAAGTTTTGCCTCGCCCACTGCATGCCTCCCCCTCTTGAAAAATACCAAGTGTTCAAAAACTGTCCTGTTGAAAGTTCCGCTAAAATTCCTGTCGCTAAAAACTTGAATATAAATTTTGACCCCCCCCCCCTACATTACAAAATTCCACAGTAATGCTGGAAAAATTACCTGCTGAAAGTCCTGCTAGAAGTCCTATAAAAGTCCTATTTTTTCATTTTGAAATTTTGTTAGATACCCTGAATGTAATTTCATCAAAATTCTGAGGAAAGTAATTTTGAATTTTTTGGGGTGACAGAGTATTTAACAGGTAGTGAAGGTAGTGAAAGTAGTGATAAAATAGTGATTTTAAAAATTGGTAGTCAAAGTAATGAAAAAGCAGTAAATTTCGTAAAAATAATTTTGATTGAAATTAAAAAATACTTTATTCGTGTTACCTACAAATTTTCTTCCAATTTCAATTTTTTTTGAAAATTTGGTTGAAAAAAGGCACCTAGTCAAAAAAAACAGTGATTTAAAAAAAATCCGTTAAGATACCATGAATTCCAACTTCTGATAATTTTCAATTATTTTTGGAGGGGTGGTCAATTTGGCAAATTTTATGCCCTTTCTGCAGTATTGACAAATTAATCATTCAATTTTGAGAATTTTTAATTAATTCTTTGTATTTTTCAATAATCTGAGCACTTGAGCAGTCTGTGCAAAATGTTACCCAAATTGAGACAGTTTCTCTTATGGTCGTTTTCTGATGGTCCATCAAATGTTGGTATTTTTGAGTGACTTTTACAATCAATTTTACAATTTTTATGATACTTTATTTGTGAATATTCATTTCTGGCTCTTTATTAAACGTCGAGATCGTCAGAATTTTTGCTTTGGCCTTCGACCATTATTATTTCATATATCTGTTGATTGATCAATAATTTTATAACCAACTAATCCGCCTTAATTTTTCTTTGTTTCAGGTGAGTACAAATTTCCTTCCAAAAATGATAGAATATGAACTGGGTGTATGAGAGTAAGTGAGTAATTTCATAATCCTTATGAGAAAAGTTACTTAAGTCACTTCCACACCTGTGTCCTTTTATTTTCAATAGCAAATCTGAAAAAAATTCTAAATTCACGGAATTTGAAAATCAGCTGAAATAATTGTCTATTCGGTATGAACCGACGTTGTGTTGTTTTTCTAAATACGAATTTTGAAACAGTAGATCGAATTTTTTAGTTCACAAACGATTTTGATTTTTAATGAATTTTTAAGGAATCAAACTCGCGTCAAAAATGGGAAAAAATTAGAACTTTACCAAATAGACCAAGAAAGCTGAAATTTGGTGTATGTCCTGTTTTCGACCCTCCAAATCGACTGGAAACGGTTTCGAACCATTTTGAGTGGTAGTTTCGGAGCACCCTAGCAGATTTTTGAAAATTAAAATTTCCACAACATTTTACTCAATTGAATTGTTGAAATGAAATTTACTTCGTATCCCCTTTTTAATATGCTGAGTCGATTGGAGATGGTTTCGGGCTGTTACGGAGCCTTCGGGTATGTTTTGGAAATTTCAGTTTTTACCAAATTGACCTAGAAAGCGGAAATTTAGTAGGTATAATACCTTATTTACGATCCCTCAAATCGATTGGAAACGGTTTCAAACTATTTTTGAGCTGTTCTGGAACCTCCAGCAGATCTCTGAGGGTAGAAATTCCCACAAAATGTTACCAAATAAAGATTCATAGAAAACTAAAATTCACTCTGCGTATACTGTAATTTCAACATGTTGAGTAGACTGAAGCTGATTTCAAGCTGTTCTGAAGGCTCAGGCCATATTTTAGAAATTGCATTTTTCCAACAAAAAAAATGGCCATAAAATCTGTCTAAATTAACTTGAGCACTTATGATTTCAATTGGAGTTTGTTAGTGACCCACTTGATCGATGATGACGCTTCAGAACCGCTCAAAATAGTTCGAAATCATTTTCCAATCGATTCGGGCGATCAAAATTTTACACGATTGCACCAAATTCATTCAGTTTTTTTGGCCAATTTGGTAAAATTTTGATCTTTCCTTTTCTTAAGATTCAAAAACTCGTCAAAAGTCGAAAAATGTAACTCATCGATTTACAGATTTTCAAAGTAGCCGATTACAAAAACTATAATTATGATTTCTCGAACTAAGGTAATGAGATAAATACTCGAATTCAAGGGGTGCAAATTCATTTAAAAAATATTAAATTGCGCAGCTGATCGCGTTTCTTTTTATTGCCTCAAATTTATAGGCTCATTTCCTGTAGCAAAAGCGTCTTGAACAATGTAGCTCTTAATTTAACGTACCTACCTGCGTACTTACATTAAGTAGGAAATTTTAAAGGGACAAAAATTGAATTTATATCTGACCTTAATCTCATTACAAACTGTGCGACATACTGTTGGTTATTTATTGCTATCTTAAAGTACTCGCACCTGCTGCTGTAAAATTAAACCAGTAGCCCAATGTCGCAAAATAAACGAATTAGTCTTGTCACGAAAAGGCTACGTAGGTACTTGTTTTTAAGGTTATAGTATACAGCACGGCGCATTTGAGGCTATAGTAAACGTCTTCTAAAATGAAATCCTAAGTAAAAGGCGCAGAAATTTCTATGTGAGTATTTTTCTTATAGTCGTCTATGTATTAGTGGGTACTTATACCCATTTCTATTATTTATTTACACCGAACGACTGTACGAGGTTTTTTATTTCAGTCGAAAATCAATGTTACACTGTTGGTTATAATGTGTTGCGTGTGTTGCCAGTATTCGCTAGAGTTTTAGAGAATTTTTATGTATTACGCGGTTAAATGAGTGAAAAAATAGCGAAACGAAACGAATATTTTTAAAATTTATTTTTCGAGTATTTTTTTTCTTGGGACTTTATACGTACCTAGGATAGATTTTTTCCCATAACAGCATGGTAAAACCTGCTACGTGTACGTTATTAGCGAGCACAGCGAATTGTTTTATGTGCACGACAGCTAGGACAAGATAAAAAATGTGCACTATGAGTAGAAATACAGCAATTGCATTAGAGCATATTCGTTTGTCGCTAATTGTTCATTCAGCTAATGGCAACCATTTTTATAATGACTCGCTGGCGTATTTTCTTTATTAATGCAATCGTACGAAAGTTTTATTCGATTAACTTATGTATGCAGATGAGAAATTTCATTTTAGTTTATTACTACCTACACGTGCAATTCATACCTACGATGCACTTACACTTGTACGTACTCGAAGGGGGAAAAAGCAGCATAGACAAAACTATGTGGCCTGTGGAGAATAAATAAATTACTTAATGTTCGTGTACCTAACCTATTACTCGTAATATCAAAAACATCAGCTGAATTTTCCAATAATACGTACAAATTGTCCAACAATATAATGCAGTGATCAAATTGCATGCGATGAATTCTCGCCTGATTGTAGAAATTTGTCATGTTGCGGTTTCGTTTCGAAACGTTCGAGTGAGGAAATTGTTGTAAAAGAAAGCTCACACTTGTGTTTCGTAATAAGCTCTTGGAAAATGACAAAAAATAAACAGTAATCCATTTCTACGGTTGACGTTTTATTCGATTGTAAAAATAACGTTTAATAAAGCAGGTTTTTATGAATGCGCCCCAGTGTTGAGAATCTTGGTATTATATAGTTTCTCGTTTGAAATTGTCTGTAATTCCGACTCAATTGGCAGATTCGTCCGGAAGACTGTTGCGAATTATACGAACGAATTGCGTCTTCACGTAGCCACACGTTCGTATGACGCGGATGAGAAAATTTCGCTCTTCTATAAATTGAATTTATTTTTGGGCGCGAGGCGCAACTGTGCCCGATATATTTTCAATTATTAGGTTTTAAAACTGTCGTTGGACTCGGTACTGTTACGTAACTCGATTTTCACTACGTAACGATTCGGGTGAATGAAACTTTACGTACGTTTATCGCCTTATTAACTCGATGTGATGAGATTTTGGCTGAATTACGATTCGGAAGTGTTATGTTTAGCGACGATTAAAAATTATAGGTTTTTGGATCGTTTGGTTAATGCGCTTGATTATTATCTAATGTGTAGTATGATGAGGAGGTGAAGTAAGATATCATAGTGGAAAGAAAACTGTTCATCGACCGTTTTATGTTCATGGATGGAAACAAAATTAGGAGCAAATATGACCCAATTCGAGTGTGTAGATTTTTCATTTAAAAAATTTGCATCATTAGTTTAAATTGAAATCACTGTACAGACATAAAGTAAAAATTGACATCTAAAAAACTCAATCCCCAAATCAAATTTGAAGCTGCCCTAACTTTTTCTCACTCAGTTTGAAATTTTTTCTTGTTTTCCATAATTTTGAAAGCAGTTCTGATTAAGGTAAAAAATCGCTCGTTCACTGATTAATCCCACTGAAGTCATTATTTTACCATGAAGTTGACAGAATGAAAAAAAAACATCAGTTTTTGTGTTTCCACACAGCACGATCTCGACTAATCATCGTCGTCAGCGTCGAGGTATGTTATGTCTACCATCAAGACGCGCCAAAAAAATTGTTTAGCCATTTTTAAGAAATATTTTTCTGTTCATTATTTTCTAATGATTCCCCATTTAAACTTTTTCAAAACGTGATAAATTTTATTTTTTGTATTGCTCAAATTGCTAAAGCCAGCTTCCTTCAGTCTACTCTCTCCCAGTTGTAAAATAATTTTTTAAATTATTGATTCAATTCAGTGTTAGGGGCGAATAGAGGGAGGAGAGCGAGTTTGAGAACGGTCAACAGTGTATCCAAATTTGTAAGACTATTTTCATCGGGCTTTTTTTATTGAATTTTTTGAAAACTGACGCTTGCAAAATTCTGCTAAAAGCTTCAGAATTGCTCAAAAGTCGGAACCAATTGATTCGAAAGGTTGAAAATGGGGTAAGGACAGACCCAACTCCAGATTTCTGCATTATTTATGTGACATTTCAACATCATGGACCCAATTGGAATTTTCTAAAATCTGTACAGAAAATTTGAAAGTGATGAGTAATTGAGTATTCAACTTCAAATAATTCTGAAATTTTGTCTGGTAAAGTGATTTTGGATGATTTTTTTCAATTTTTTTTTTTTTTTTGAATGGATCAAAAGTTTTTGAAATTCTCCAAGATTTGGTGCTCAATTTATCTAGACATTCAGGAACATGAAAGTTTCATTGAGCTGGAAAAATGTCTGACTTTTCGCCAAAAATTGGTAAAAATTCTCACTTTTAACCAAAATTTGCAAAAAAAATCTTGCTATTATCTTGAAACGCCAAAAATTGCCAAAAAAAAAAAAAGTCTCCCTTTCTTATTAAAAACTATTCAAGTTACAATTTTTGCCAAAAACTACTGAAAATTGTTGTTTTTTTTGCAAAACGTTCTAAATAGTCACAACTTTTTCCAAAAAAATTTTCAACATTTTCACTTTTTTGCCAAAAAAAAACTGTCAAATAAAAGCTCTGTCTTTCGCTACAGTTATCAAAAATCTCGTTTTATGCCATAAATTGCCAGAAGGCGAAATTCTCACTGGGTCATTCCATGTCAACTCAACCAAAAAAAGGCGATTTTGAAAGTCATGTCTTTCGATTTCGCTCAAATTTTTTTTACAATATATACCCACCTAGTAAGTAATAATCCCGCAATCAGTTTGGTCCCAGCCCCCTTAGGGGATGGGTGGGGGGCTTCCATTATTTTCACATTGTCTCGAGGTACTCAACTTCAGCAGCCCATTCCTCCAAAACTATGATACTTTGATCAAAACTGATTTCACAGTTCAAAAGAACATTGCATTTAGAACTTTTTAAGCATTTTGAAATTTTCAAAAGTTGAAAGTTCACATTTCAAAATGACACTGTAAGTGGGAGCTACCATTTAACATTTTGAAAAAATTTCCATAGATGAACCTTTTGATGCTTTTTCGAAATATTCAAGTTTCGAGATGGGATCTCTTAATGGAGGGGAGCACCCCCACCCCCACTTTTGGGCGAAACTTTTGAAAGAAAATCTGGGGCATGTGACATATCGAATTCTATGTTTTTGGTGACGCTGAACACGAATATGACGTCAGTTTTTGATAGGACCCCGTCCATGGCCCCCAGCACCTCCCCAAAAGGGGTAAAAATTCAAAAAAGTGTTTTTGTTTGTGCGACACATGGATGATGGAATAGTATGTTTTTGGTGACGCTGAACACGAATTTGACGCAGATTTTTGATTGGACTCCATCCACGGCCCTCAACAATATTTTTGGACTTTTACCTATTGGGGGAGGTTCTGGGGGCCATGGGTGAGGTCGATTTAAAAAACTATGGCAATATATTCGTGTTCAGCGATATCGAAAACATACTATTTCATGTGTCACACGAATGTAACCATGTTTTTGGGGGTTACCCCCTTTGGGGGAGGTGCTGGGGGCAGTGGGGGCCGTGGACAAAAATTAAAATTTTTTAGCTTGAATTTTTTTCAATTTTTTTATGATTCATTTTTGGTACAACTTTTACTTTTTGATTGGGTAGGTACTTTTTTCTTTAAATAGTAATATTGAATTGAAAATAGAGGAATTGGCTTACTGTCATAACTCCTTATTTTATGTACCTAAGCACCTTAAAATTTTTCATCATGATTCCTTATAATATTTTTGATAAAAACTTTGAAGTTTTATTTTCCAATTTAATGAATAAGTCTCATTGTAGCAAAAATACATTTTGCATTGTAACTTTTTAATGGTTCATCAAAGTCATATTTATACTTCTTTTTTTCCCCCTCTCAGCTTTACTGCATAAGTCTATCAGAAAATCATTATTAATCGGTGCATTTATTCTTACTTATTTTAAAGTTAACCCTAGATATAAAATATCGTGTTAACACATTATTCGCAATATTTTAAACGGCGTCTTGCCTGCCTTGCCACAAAAATTGGCTCATGTATCGGAATTATTCGGCATAGTGCGATAAATTGTTCAATTTTTTGTTACTTTCAAAATCCGCGTTTACAACAGACTAACTCGGGGCAATTATTGAACGGCGGCCAAAGTGCCAACTTATACATCAATTATTTAGCTTACGTTGTTGGCGACAAATATGACGAATAAAAATGGTGTCAAAAAATGTCTTCGTTTTGAGGATTTCATCCGATCGTAAATTTTATCCGGAATTATCCATAGGGATAAAAAATATAAATGATATACCTACTTACAAATAAGAAAAAAAAACAGTGAAACAATTTAAAAACAACGATAATGAATATAATAATTAAGGTCGCGAAAATTGTAAAAGAAATCTCTTCTAATTATACTGAAATGTTATCTCGTTGGAAGACGAATTTTATAGTGAATCATTCAGGGTTGCGAAAAAGGTGCAGATATGAGGCCAGAGAGAAAGAGAGTAAATTACTACGTTAACATTTGATGAATAAAACAAAACCCTTGTCGTGTTAATTGTACGAGTAAATTTATAAAAATCAAATGTAGAAAACCCGAAACTGCGTCATTAAACGCGAAAAACCAAGGGTACGTGGTACGATTGTCGTGTTTTAAATAATAGAAGAACGCCAAGAGTAGGAAAAAAGAGCAAAAAACCAACCCGCTTTTCGAAAAGGCTAACAAACTAAATATGAACTCGGGTCAAATGTATAATTTAAACGCAAAAATAAAAAAACGCATTAATATCATTCTTAATTTGAATAAAAAAATCATCTTGCCGAAATTGTTTTGAAATTACTTCATTTGAATAAAAATATCAAGGTCGTTCCGATAAACTTCTCTGTAAACTTAAAAGCTCATTACAGATGACATATTTCCAAACGTTACGAGTAAGTATAACACTTTTGATCTCAATTGCGAAAATTTTTTCTCTGCTATTTGTTTGAAAGCACAAAAATGCCAGCGACCTTTTTTCTTTTAGAATAAAAATTTTTCGCGTGTTTTTTTCGCATTTTGAATAAAACTTTTATACGAAATGGTACAAAAGTTGAATCTTTTCTCTCTCTAATTTTATTACTCGAATTAATGACACTGCACTGTATGGAAAAAAGAATCTCGAATTACATTGGTGATTAATCATTATAAAGTTGACGTTTTATCAAATGTACGAGTATGTGGATGTTGTATTTTTACCTTCGAAATAGATACATACAAAAACTCTGCCTATTATTGGATATTCGAGTTTGGTACCTATTTAGTTACCTCGATATTTGATATACATTTTGTAATATTTCGACGAATTGATTACCACATCGAAGATTCTAATGGGATAACGGTTCAAGATCGTTAATTTTAAATCATTAATTAGATAATTTTCAGTCGTTTATTTGAGAATTAATCGAATACGAAGTATTTTAAAGATTAAATCAAGTCCACAACTAGGTACACAGTGCACGAAAAAAAAACACAGATAATGACAAAAAAATATCAAACCGCGTTATAAATTTTTTTATCATTTTTCTCAATACTTTTCAAGTACCCAGACAGAAAATTTTCGATAAATGTAACAAATCACGTGTTTCAATTTCTCACACATGGTACCAAAGTTAACTTCACGCTCGTGCCTCATTATACTTTGAAAATAGCGTAAAATGAACGTTAAATTCGCATTCAGCGTATTCGAAAACCTAACATTCGATATACGTGATGTATTTTTATCATATTTTTGATTTCAACCCCCTCGCGCCACCCCCCCCCCTTCGCTTTAAATCGAGGGTAATGATGAGATATGATAAAAATACATCATGTATATCGTTTTCTATGTTTTTAATGACGCTGATTTCGACTACAGGGTTAGTTTTCCAATTAAACGACATTATAATGAGATATTGTATGTTTTTTATACGATTTTACGCGATAGAGAACTACGAAATATAGGTACCTATTTATAGATCGCGTAATAGGCGCAGAAGAGAACGTTAGCATTGTTGAAATTCATGTGATGCCTTTTCACAAAAGCAATTAGTTAACAAATGTTATTAAGTATTTTACGGAATTATCGGTGGGAATTTTAATTAAATAAACAACGTGTAATTCTGATAACGTGTGGGCGACGTTGAAATTCGATACAACATTATATTCATCTTGGAAGCTGAACAAAATTTCATTAAAGGGGATACTCGTCGTCGTCGGGTACAACAAACGTATTGCGGTAAACATTTATTAAATTATGAACAATACGATTGCATTGGCTTACTTGATTAGCAGACGATTTTCAAACGGAATGTGTAAACGTGCTCGAAAGATGAGTTTTTGAAGATGCGATGATGATGAAAAATCAATGTTTTAAAAATTTCCATCGCTCGTACGAATAAGGTACTTACCCTTCGCGCATTTCGGAGGTGAAATTTTGGTAGGTACAGCACGACTGTCGAGTGTTGCTTGCTGGATGCGTGTTATGTAACATTTTATATTACTCTGCTCTCTTATGGTGTACGATCTCGTACGATGAGATAGTGGCAGCGGCGCCTGGTTGTCTGTTTTAATAATAGTTGAAGTGAGAACATTTAAAGGAGAATAAGCTAACGCAAGAATTCGCCAATATCTCATAAATAATGCAACAGACAGTTTCATCAACGAGACTCGTGCTTTGCCATACACCGCCGCACGCCTCGAATGCATTCGGCGGCTGGGCCTATTATTTTAGCGTGTGCGCGAAAAACCATCGAAAAAGTGAAATGTTTATCTCTACGAGCACGACTTTATCAACGAGCGGCGATAAATTTCTATACTAGATTAAAATCGAACATCAAAAATTAAAGCTAAATCTGCACAGCGGCCATAAAATCTGGAGCTATTCCAACGCAGATAAATTACGTTAGAAGTAATTATACTATATCTTCGCCCGTGGTTGGTTTTCGTTTGCGATTTCCAAGCGTATTCTTAATTTTCTTCGAATGCTAAAAACTTTTTTCTTTCGTTGTCTTATTGTATGTATTAGGGGCTGGACGCGATCGACATGATGGAAGTACGCGTGGTTTTCTTTTTGGAAGAATTTTCTTCTCGGTCAATGAGTATTGAGTATTGCTGCGGAAAGTTGAATCTCGTCAGCACTGGCAAGATAGAATACGTTTTTCATTTTTAGCGTGATTTTTCTGAAAAGTAAACCTTTATAAACCGTTAACCCCGATTGAGTTTGAATTTGGCTCACTGAAAAAGTATGTCACCAAGACCTTTGAATCAAATTTTAAGCTGCCAGAATTGATTTTTCGATTTTTGGCAAATTCTTAAATACGATGGAAATTGCATACATATTGGCATACGAATTTTCTGGAGAAAAAGTAAATGGAAGTAAAAAAAAATCTAAAAATCAGTTTAATATGTATGTAAGTAGGTATATACCTACTGGAGTCTTAAATTCGACTTCCGAATCAATTACCACCATTGTCGAACCCATCCTGGAGCCTCCTGTAAAAGTTGACCTTTCTTCAACAATCTGAAATCGCTCCAGAAGACATTGGAATCAACTTCAGCGTCTAAAAATGTAAAAGTTAGGTATTCCGAATCGATTAAAGTCTCGCTTTTTAGACAAAAATTGTGAAAAAACACGAAAAAGTCGTAATTTTTTTCCAACAATCAAGTTCCCAAATTCTCACTTTTTTGCCAGAAACTTCCAAAACGTCTTGTTTAATGCTAAAAATTGTAAAAAAAATCTCGCTTTCTCAAAAATTGACAAAAATTGTAAATACGAGCCACCCCCTACCTCCCCTCTCTTAATCTCAGATTCAGTTCATACATGTCTGGAAAAAATTTGTGGTTCAATTGATAAATTCGCTCCTGAAAAAGGCAGACCTTCTCCTCCCATTTCGCTACCTATTTTTGTTTGTATGAGTAGTACCTAAGTGTACCTAAAAAATTGAAAAAATTACTTTGGAAAACAAGAGAAAGTCAGGGAATTGAAAATTAAATTCTTACCATATGATTTACATGTCAAAAAATGTAGCTTACCAAAAATTACCAGTAATTTTCAAGAAATTACCAGTAATTGACGAGGAATTACCGGTCATTTATTTAAACTTACCTATATTTCACAAATTACCCGTGATTGACCCGAATTTACCAATATAATTTACCCAAGAATTAGCAGTAATTTACCCAAGAATTATCAGTAATTTACCCAAGAATTATCAGTAATTTACCCAAGAATTACCAATAATTTACCCAAGAATTACCAGTAATTTACCCAAGAATTATCAGTAATTTACCCAAGAATTACCAAATTTACCCAAGAATTATCAGCAGGGCTGTTAAATTACCGTAATTTATTCGCTGGTAAAATACGGCGGTAAAATACAGTATTTTACGGTATTTATGGTATTTTACCAATTTGGATATGAAGAGTTATTTGAAGTTTGACTTCGAAGTTCTGAACTTCTGACCTGCCTCTGAAGTAAATTTTCATCTGTTTTAAGTGTTATTAGAGATTATAGGAAATTTTCCATGGGCATTTTTTAGAAATTTATGGGGAAAATTGTTGGTAACTTTCAAATCATAAATTTCTATGGAAATTTGGAAATTTATGAAGGAAAGATGAAAAAAAAAGGTGCAATTTGGCTTTTTGGTAAATTATGGTAAAATACGGTAATAAACGTTTGGTAAAATACCGTAAAATACGGTAAAATACCGCCGTAATTTACCAACATAAATTACCTTACAGCCCTGATTATCAGTAATTTACCCAAGAATTATCAGTAATTTACCCAAGAATTACCAATCATTTACCCAAGAATTACCAGTAATTTACCCAAGAATTATCAGTAATTTACCCAAGAATTACCAATAATTTACCCAAGAATTATCAGTAATTTACCCAAGAATTACCAATAATTTACCCAAGAATTACCAGTAATTTACCCAAGAAATTACCAGTATTTTATCAAAAAATTACTATTAATTTACCAAAAAAATACCAGTAATTTACAAGAAATTATACACACGTAATTTACCAAAAGTTACCATTAATTATTACCAGTTATGTGCTGAAAATTTTTTTTTTTTATTAACAAGGAAACAGCAGAACTGCCGTGAGGCATTCACCACGTAAAATTAACAGACACAATTTACAAATAGTGTAAGGAGAAAAGAAAAGTGGACCACTGTCCAATTTTCTACCTATTCGGCATTTAATGAGCAGTTAAACAAAGAAATCCGTAGTCTTTGTTCTGGCAAGTCTTCTGGTGGTGTTATTATCCAGTAGTTGAATTGCTTCCGTGTTGGGATGCTGGTATAATCTTTTTGCGTGAGCTTTCGATGATGTACTGATGATTTCATCCACTGTCAAAATTTTCCAGTCCCTGTGGAGAGTTTTGTTGCTGACATACCAGGGAGCATTGCTCATCATTCTCAGAGTTTTGTTTTGGAAACGTTGAATGATGTTTCTGTTGGCCTTTTTTGCACACCCCCAAAGAGGTGCTCCATACTGCCAGACTGGCCGAAGTATTGAGATATAAAGGAGACGTTTATTCTCTAGGCTAAGTTTGGATTTTCTACCCAATAGCCAGTGAAGGTTTTTCAGTCTGTAGTCAAGCTCTTTTCTCTTAACCTTGATGTGGTGGTTCCAATTAAGTCGCGAATCGAGGTGTAATCCAAGGTATTTAGAAGCATTAGTCTGAGGAATAATTGACCCATTGATTGAAATGAAGGCATAGCCATACTTTCTGTAGGTATAGGTGGTCATTGTAGATTTATTCTCATTTAACTTGATCTTCCAGCGATTTGCCCAATTAGCAAACTCATCTATGGCAATTTGTAGATTATTGACTGCCATTTGGTAATCACTATGAATAGAAATTTTTGCAGTATCATCCGCAAAGGTAGCATCGATCACTTCAGGATTGGTAGGCATGTCAGCTGTGAACAGTAAATATAATCTAGGGGCCAATTTGCTTCCTTGTGGGACTCCAGCTTCAGCTGTCTGTTCATATGATGTTACTCCATTATAGTAAACGGAAAATCTACGATTCTTGAGATAAGAACTCAGGATTTCACATAAGTTGGCTGGCAGAATTGAGCCTAACTTGTGAAGCAGGCCATCATGCCAGACCCGGTGAAAAGCCTGACTCACATCAAGAAAAACGATGACACAAAACTTTTTGTCCTCCAGAGCACCCTCAATCTGATGCACCACCCGATGAACTTGGTCAATGGCTGAATGCTTTCTTAGGAATCCAAATTGGTACTCAGGAATTATTTCAGCTGTGAATTTTTCGATTCTGCTGAGAAGAACTGATTCCATCATTTTGGAAAATATAGGCAGCAGTGAGATTGGTCTGTAAGAAGAGGGGTCTTCTGCAGGTTTTCCAGGTTTCAGGATCATGATGACCTTTGCAGATTTCCAGGAGCATGGGAAATGTCTCAGACGGATGACTGCATTAAATAGGTAGGTTAAAAACAAGATACCTCTCCTAGGTAGTTGCTTTACCATGATGGTAGTTACTTTATCATTACCAGGGGCTTTCCTGGGCTTGATTTGAGAGATAATTTTTGTTGTCTCCTTTGGAGTGACAAAAGTAACATAACTTGGTATGGAAAAGTTCAAATCCGGAGTAATCTGTGACTGGATGTTGTTATTGGTGAATGTTCTGGCGAGGTGATTTGCAAATACCTCGGCGATTTCTTCGTCACTCTTGGCCCATTGCCCATTGTTGTCTCTGATCGGAGGAGCTCGAATTACAGGTCTTTTTATTCTCCTTGTGGCTCTCCAGAGAGAGTAATTGTTGGCTTTATTAGGAGCTAGGTTTGTGACATAGTCCTCAAAGGAATTGTTATTAACTGTATGCAGTAGCTGCTTAGTTAGTTTGTTGATTTTGTTGAACACAGCTTTGTCAGCAGGATTTCGAGAGTGCTGCCACTTTTTCCTGGCTCTGCGACGTTTGTTGACCATTTCAAGGACTTCCTCTGGATATAAGATTTCCTTATTTGCGACTGTTGCTTTATTTGGGGTAGCTAATGCAACAGAGTTTACCAAGATGTTTGAAAAGCTAGCAACAGAATTATCTAGCTCATTGGGTGTTTTGAGACTGGAATTTAGGTCAATGTTTCTGGAGACCTCTTCACAATATAAGTCCCAGTTGGTGTTTTTGTTGCAAATACTGGATGGGAGTATTCTTTTGATGACTGATGCACTTACTGTAATTTGCACTGGGGAGTGATCTGAGGACAGATCCGCAATGGTAACTACCTCCATGTAGTTAGTAGATAAACCTTTGATGATGAAGAAGTCAATAACATCTGGCACTTTATGTAGGTCAGTGGGCCAGTAGGTGGGTTTTCCATCCGAAATTGGAAGGCAATTTCCATCACAGATTGCCTTGTGGAGCTCGCGCCCCCTTTTAGAAGTACTCCGAGAGCCCCAGGTCGTATGTTTAGCATTAAAATCGCCACCACATATCCATCTGGTACCTAGTTTATCGAAGAGGTCCGAGAATGTATTCTTATCAGCACTGGGTCGAGCATTTGGCGGACAATAGATTGCTGAGACATTTGTAGCAATATCATTCATCTGAATGGTTATGGAAACTGCTTGGAGATTCGGATTTTGAATTTTCATGTGCTCAAAGTGTGAAATTCCTTTCCGAATAATGACAGCAGCGCCACCTTGGGCTTTACCACTAGGGTGGTTACTGGAGTATCTATCCTATAAAGCTGCAAGAAAAATAAATACACCAAAAATACGCGAAAAATACGAAAAAAATTAATTAAAAAATACCCGAAAAATCGGAAAAAAGTCCTGAGCCCGATCTATGGCACCTAGAGAGCTGATTTTTTTTTTAATCGACAGCTTAACGTCTCTAGAATATAGGAAAAATACGCGGGGGCAAAAATTTTGAAATTAAAGGGCCCAAATTTTGAGTTTAAATGGGCTGTTTTTGCCGTTTTTTCGATTATTCTCAAATATATCAAGAACGAAAAAGGCTAGAAGGGTGGTTAATATCTCATTTTAAAGAGCATTCAATTCTGAACATTTCCCTCGATTACATTACCACTCTGGGGTTTTTAGTTTTTGAGCTATTTTGAATTCAAATTTCGAATTTCAGTTACACAATTTTGAATTAAATTATCTCGAAAACTAAAAACGCTAGATCGGTACTGTCAACGAGGGAAATGTTCGATATTTCATGCTCTGTAAAATGGTGAAAACAGATTAGCAAAAAGTTAATTATATCGTGCGATTTTGATCGTTTTTTATGGAATCTTGAAACAAAAAACCGTTAAGACGATGCGTGTACTTATACACCCACACAAGCATACACACAACCACCACAACGCATCGCGATTTTCGTTGTTATTCCAGACAGGATCACGCGACATGCGCGCGCATACAAACCTCCCACTCCTCCAACAACGGAATTCTTACAATACGAGAAGATTTATATGCAAATCGATCAAGCTTGAAATTGTCAATAGAAACAGTTATTATAATATTTATAATATTGCTATTTGCTAATGTTATAATGCAAATCCATCTATCTTTGCAATTCTTTGGTGCTTTGCTTTCGCGTCTATCATCTATCATTTTAATCAAAGTTTTTACCGAAGCATCATTACTTATGTACTTATGTACCAAATTATGTATTATTGACATAATACCTACCCTTAAACGTTGCAAAATCCAAAATTGCTTAGAATGCCATAAAAGACGTTCAAAAATTTAAAAAAAAAACGAGTTAAAATATCAAAATTTATGAAAATGACTTAAAAATGAAAATGAAGAAATATTGTAAAAATTTTAAGTAGGTACCAAAAATTTCAAAAATAGTTCAAAGTGCTGAAAGTCGTTGAAAGTGGTATGAAAATGAATGAAATGATTCATCCAAAATGATGTTTCAAATCCTAAAAATTGTTTACAATATCACGAAAACGGCTGAAAATTTTATTGCGAAAAATGACATAAAATCAAATAGAATGTACCAAAAATTGTGTTGAAAATTCAGAAATTCTTTTAAAACATTAATTATTGGAAAGTGATGATTTTGTATTCACTGGCTGTATTTTACAAACAGTTGGTTGGTAGGTTGCTTTCGTTCACGCTGTTGTCCCATTCCAAAATAACCAAAAGTCTTTTTGTTTTTTTAAATGAGCGATTATTTTTGACATTGCAACTATGTATCAACGTGATAGAATTTTGAATGAAGTGCAGATTATGTATAGTTTTTAAGGAAAGGTACTTGGGAGCAAACCTCTTCTGAGAGTGAGCGAAGGGGGGTTTGGGGGCGCAGCCCCCAAGAGCGAGTTCCGAGGGCGAAGCCCGAGGAACGAGTATGGGGGTTGGGCCGCGAAGCGGCCAGGGGGCGTAGCCCCCTAGTATATCATAAAGCCTCATTTTTTTGATATCAAATCTGCTGGAGAAGTGCGTTTCGGAGATCAAGGCTATGTCGATTTTATGAGCTGCTAGAAATTGCTCCAGTTCAAGTTTTCTTCCGATTAGGCCATTAGCATTCCAAGTAACAATTTTTGTAAACACTGACATTGTTACTTATTTGTAGAACGAACTTTAGCTGGGGTGGCAGTGAGCTTGCTAATGTTGGTTTCAAGTGAGTTGACCCTAGAGTCAATCTTATTGACTGACGCAACTAAATCATTTAGTGTGGACATAATTGATTCCAACGATGAATTTGACTCGGAAGCATGACCCTCAGAAGAGTTTTTAGAAGCCACCATGGCATAGGAGCTGCCTGCTTGAGTAGATGCAGGGGCAGTGTTCTGCGTTTTTTTATCATAGGAACGAATGTTGGTAGATTTGACTGATGTGGGATCAATTATTGCTTTAATCTTGTTTTTGAAAACAGGGCAGCCTCTGTAATTTGCTGTGTGGTTACCCTGGCAGTTGGCACACTTGACTGGTGCTTTTTTAGCTTTCTTGCACTCGGAAGTAAGATGATCACTACCACATTTCACACAGAGTGGCGATCTTCTACAGTAACGTTGACTATGGCCAATGTCCTGGCATCTTTTGCATTGAGGGATTCTATCAGCTTTATTATTTGGAATTTTTGGACGTTCCACTTTGATTTTAGCATGCAGAAGGGTGTCAATATCTTCGATATCTTGATTGTTGAAATTAGGTTCAAGATCGACACGAAATAGTGGCAGGTGTGTGGTGATTATTTTACCTTCAGACTTCTTTTTAATCTGAACATTGATAACATTACGTACGTTGAAACCTAGGCTGGATAATGCCTCACTGATTTCGGAAGTGTCTGTAGTTGGGTGAAGGTGGCGAATAAAACACACAAAGGGTTTATCTTCTTTGACTTGGTAAGTGTGAAAAACTATTTCACCCATAGCAATGTATTTACGATCAATGATTTCTTTATCAAACGCCTGAACCAGCTTACGATATTCGTCGATGGATTTACATTGTAGCTTAACTTTCCCAGAAGAAAGGGTTTTACGTTCACATGACTCTTGACCTTGTTCTTTGAGAAATTGGCCAAAATACTTCATATTAGAGACTGCTTCAACGAATATTGGCGGTGGTTTACTCGAATTTTTATCGGATGGGTTTCCCTCTTTATCATCACTTTCTTCATCTTCACTCTTCTCCGTAGATTGTGGAGAGTTTGATAACACAGAAGATGGTCGTTTTTGGTTACGATTTGTTTGAATTTTTACCATTTGGTCCAATCTGGCTTGCAGGCTGGTGACTTGGAAATCAAGGGATGCAATTTTTGACTTTAACTGGGCATTTTCGGCCCTGAGAGTGGTAACTTCATCCATAGGATGAATACAGGTATCACGTTAAAACGATGCAACTTGAATGAATTACATTACACGAGATACGAGATAAGAACGGAGCTCAATCTCACTACAGTATCGGCGTACAGGTATAATAACGCATACGACTAACCAGCACGACGAACAGGTTAGGTACTTCCAGCACATAACATTATACATTAATTTATAAATATTAAATTCAGGCGAAAAATTTCTTGGACTATCCCCCTCTCCCCTATTCATCCTTTGTAGGTATGTGCTAAAAAAAAAAAACATTAGTATGTAATCTTTTTGCAAATTAATTTCCAAAAAGTCTTGCTTTTTCATAAAATTGTCTTTTTTGAAAAAAGTTCCAGAATGATCCAAATTTTCAAAAGTTGTCCAGAAGTTTCGTTTTTTACCAAGTATTGGCTTTTTTGTCAAAAATTTCAAAAATTTTCACTTGGTTTCCAAAAATTGTCAAAACGTGTTTTTTCATCAAAAAGTAACTCGTAGGGTATGTAGTTCAACTTTCTATTTTATTTTGTAATGTTCTGGTTTTTTGCAATTCTTTATCTTTATGCATACCTATATTGTCTATACTTAAGGAACCTTTATTTTTATTAAAATTGAGAAAAGTTTTTCATTTCTAAAATTCTCGAATTAGAGTATGAAACACCGTAGAAAAAATAGAGAAAAGGTGCAGGGGAGAAATAAGATGTATCGGTATAGGTATCATCATAAAAAAACTATCATTTACTTTTAGGGATTTCATTTGTTTTTCTTTTTTTCAATACGACAAAATCGAATTTAAATTAAGTTTTAAACCGAGTCGTGTCCTTTCTTTCGTATTTCAAGATCATCCATATAGTTAAGCATCGGCATAGTAGAAACAAATTAGATTTTGACAAAGGAAAAATTCACGTGGTTTGGGAATGTTTCGACGTATACCATCAATCTTTAATGTGTCAAGAGCTAAAAGCTCACACGTGAAAGTTTCACAAAGCAAATTTCAAGGACTCAGATCCGCAATGGTGATTGGGGCACGTAGAAAAAAATTATTGCTGGCTTCGAAAGGTCTAGCAGGGCCAGCTAGCGAACCATATATCAAATTCGTGCAGTTTTTCACCTCAATTTTCTCAAAACGACGGTTTTATTTGAAGCAGCGAGAAAATAAATAACCGCAGATTTCCAATTTCAAGGCCTCTCATTTTCTACAGAGAAATAAAACACAAGGCTACGACTGGTGGAATTTTCTTAAAATTAAATTTCGTTGCGTAATCCGTCAGAATTTCGCTTCTTAAAACCGTTTATGAATTTGCTATTTTTATTATGATAACGATAAATATTGAACGCGAGAATTTACCAAAGCTCTTATATACAATTTGAGAGAAAAAAATTCAAATTTTTAAAAATTATGTACATCTTTAATAAGTTTTCATCAAACTTTCAGAAAAAAGGGATACATCTGGTTTAAAAGAAATTTGAAATTTTTCTCCAGAGCGCAATAAAACACAGCAGATGAAGCTTTAAACACTCCGACCACATTTTCGTTAAATTTCAAATTCGTCGGTATTTAAAAATATCCCCATTTAAGAAGCCTTTTAATGAATATATTTGCCGAACATCGAGTTAAAATGCATACTAATCAACAGCATCTGGCTCCGATTAAGTTTCGCGTTTGCGAATAATCACGTCTCGTCAAGGCTAATGTCCTTTTCTTCGTTTGGAAAACATCCACAGCATGGCGAAGAATACGGTGACCTTTATAGTAACCAAGTTGAATAACAACATAAATCTGTAAGGCTTAAATTCGCCACCGAACTGGAATAATCTTGATTGTGTGAAAGATTGCGGGGTAATTTACTTCTCGCGCATACGTAAATCCCTATCTTAACCTTGGTAATCAATTTGATGAAATTTTTCTCGCGTCTTTCGCCGAACAGGAAATTAATCTTTCTTTCCAGCGCCATCCACCATCGCGCTATGGTCAAAAAATATGAAATAATGATGATGTTATAATATAGTGTGATGAAGTTGACTCGTGACCTGTGTGACAAAACAAGCGTATGTACGAGTATACGCATTTTAGGAACTACGAGTATTTTTCTTTTTCATTCGGCTTATTGAGAAAAATAACCATTTGCGGAAAAAATTTCCAGCTGCCAAGCGATGATATGGAGTTATAAATGTGAACGTTTTTCCTCTCTGGGTAGCTCTAGCTACCGCATAAAAATCGAACCGTTCTGCTGTTGCAAAAAAATACGTAGCTGGCTGGCAGCCTGTCGAATAAGAGCCGAATTCATTTTTTTTATTTCAAGTATTTCTATGCAAATGTTGTTTGAAATTTTACTCTCTGATGAATTCCATTTTGCTGAGGTCTCTCTCTTCACCATTTCTTGAAACCTAATCGAATTTTAATACAATTTTTACTTTTCTTTTCAATGCATTCGAATAATTAATTTTAATTCTTGAATAAATTCAGTTGGTTTGTTTTTGAGTTTTAGAAATTGATGCGATGCTAAAATATCAAAAAATCGTTAAAACATTGATTTACAAATTTTCTTCGAGACACTTCCCCCTCCCCCCTCCTCAACTTGTCTCAAAATCTTGATGATTATACTTCAATTTCTTTTGTTGAAAGAATTCTTGAAATGAAATTGTTTTGTTATTGAAGGTGATGAAAATTCGAATTTTGTAAATAGAGCCACCTCCTCCCTCCCCCTCACCTGATCTCAGGTTCAATATTTTAGGTTCAATTCATAAACGTCTAAAAAAGATTTATGGCTCAATTGACAAAATTCGCTTTTAAAAAATTCGACCCTCTGCTCTCATTCCGCTATTTTTTTTTTTTTTTTTTTTGCAGTCTACCTAGGTATAAGTATCTGAAATAGGTATTGGAAAATTTGGTTTGGAAAATATTAGAAAGTCAGAGGCAGAGAATTGAAAATAAAATTTTTACCGGGTGATGATTTACATGTCAGAAATTGTAATTTACCAATAAAAACTATCAGTAATTTACCAAAAAAATTAGGAAATTACCAGTAATTTACCAAAAAAATTAGGAAATTACCAGTAATTTACCAAAAAAAATTAAGAAATTACCAGTAATTTACCAAAAAAATTAGGAAATTACCAGTAATTTACCAAAAAAATTGAGAAATTACCAATTATTTTTCCAAAAAAAAAATTACCAGTATGTAATTTACCACAACAAATGACCCGTAACTAAACAAAAAAAAAATACCAGTAACTTATGTACCAAAAAGTTACTGGTAATTCACCAAAAAAATGCCAGTGATTGACCAAAGAAAATCATCAGTTATTTACCAGAGAAATTACTCTTAATTTACTTACCGAAAAACTACCAGTACCTAGTTTACCAAAAAAAAATACTAGTAATTTACCAAAAAAAAATTACATGTAAAATTACCTGCAGTTTACCAAAAAAAATTACCAGTAATTTACCAAAAAAATTACCAGTGATTTACCAAAAAAATTACCAGTAATTTACCAAAAAAAAATTACCAAAAAACTTACCAGTAATTTACCAAAAAAATGACTAAGTAGTATTTTACCCAAAAATTACTGGTAATTTACCAAAAAAAATACCCGTAATTGACCAAAGAAATTATCAGTGTTATTTACCACAGAAACAAATTACTCTTAATTGCCTGTAATTTACTAAAATTTACCAGGAATTCACTAAAAATGATTCTGCAATTTATCAGAAATTACCGCCATGTAACATTGTAAATGCTGTCGAAAATTTTCTTGGACTGCACCCCTTCCCCTGTTCGTCAGTTGTGTGCCTGCCCGGTGCTGTAATTGGAATAATTTGAGGTTTGAAATTAAGGAAAAAGGAATCATGAATCATTGAAACATTAATTAATTAATTTTTCAATAGATAATTTTCCATTCCTTACTCTTGAATCTCTTGAAAATACGTAATTTGGATTATGATCACAAAAAAATCTCGTACCTTAGTATTACGAATAATGTTGCGATTTTATCAATATAATGTTTTTTTATTCGAAAAAGAGGAGGAAGAAAAAAGAAAAGTAGGTAATAAAAAAAAATGATAGTCGTCATGCATATCGATTATTTAGCTTTTAATATCACCGAGTTCGATTCTGATGTTTATTTCGTGTTCGAACGTAATTTTAAATTGATGTGTAGGAAAAAAAAACAAAGAAAAAAAGCAGGTAATATTTTTTGTAAATTGATATTAAGTTAAATAGGAAAACTGTGTTTTGTATTTTTCAAAACATTTCCGCGTGTGAACGTAATGTTCAACTTTTCTTTTATGATTGAATCTCTTTTTTTTTTTTTGTTTTTTTTTCGAAGTATGCGAAGAAGCAATAATAAACTTGTGAAAAACGTACTATCTACGAATTAAGTTCGGAAATGAAATAACAACCGATTCGGGAAACGATTCTAAAGAAGTAATGCAGCTTTTTACGTAGCTACATTACCTATGTATTTTTTTTTTTTTTTTTTTTTTCATTTTCCACTGATTAATGTTGCACTGATGCGATAACAAAGCGAGATAGGAGGAGAGATATACGAGTAAATTTTTAATTAACGACTCTTTGAAATTGGATAATTAATCGAAGTTGACAGTTTTAAAAAGTTGCTCGAATGTTTAGCATAGTTTTATTGTTGTAAATTTGTCGAATGAGACGCGAAATTTGGTAAACATTGAGCAAGTATTTTTATTTGGGTCGCATTTCAATACCATTATAGTTTTGCGCGAGTACGTTTGTATCAAAACAATGAAAAAAGTTCGGTATTCGAGTGAAAGTTTTCAAGAGCAAACAATCGGAATCGGGTTTTAGGCGGCAGAGCTTTGTAGTAATTGACGGGGACAGCTTGGGCGAGCCTGTGTCGTGAATTTTGATATTGTACGTCTGAAAAGTTTGGGGTCTGCGTGCTCTGTATGCTATGGAAAAACAGCACAATAATTACGAGTAGTATGCGAAAATACATACGTAACAACGTAACGTGAAAAGTACTCGTACATATCATGAACATGACTGTAAAAGAAGCGATAGCTGGATGCAAGAGTCACTGACAAGGACAGAAATTAACTTTATCCGCAATTAAAGCTGGAACCCGGAACGAATCGATAACTAATTCGAAATGTTATGTTAGTTGGCTGGTCGCAAGTACAATTTAGAATCGAGCTCGAGTTATGGAAAGTAAAAAGTACTGGCTTTGGTATAATCGATGTGGTGGTCGCGCTAATCGTGCATCTTATCTCTGTATTTTAGAGTAAACGAGTTAGTACCGAGCTTAACAATAGAATCCCATTATCCATTGCCGATAAAATCGATTTTCGTCTATTAATTTTTAACGGTGCAATTACCCACTACATCCTATAATAGTACTAATATGTACTTGTACCCGCAGTATAAACGATGGTTTTTCTTTTAGTCGCCAACAAAAATACGAGTATGTACCTATTTGACTCGTTAAAGTACATATAGGGCTACGTAAGTTGGTTTTTCGTGAAATTATACGACAAAAAATAAAAAGAAACGCGCACTACTTAATGGTGTGTTTTGAAAATCTTCAACGCCATCCGGTAATAATCTCGTATAACTTTCGCCTCTCTTTTATTCCCAAAAATAAAAATGTCTGTCAACTGGCTTAAACAAAATAAACTTAATGAGTAAAATGTAGATATACGTGCGTATTGCAATACGCGGCAATGATCTTTCTTTGGCAGCTCTCGACATAGACGCACGTTGCGTCCGTCGTCGTCTTTACGTTTCCTTATGTATTTCCTCTCGGATTTTTAGCCGGATTTTCTTTTACACGTACCTACGTCATTCTTCTTAGGAGATGAGTCGAGTTATTACCGTGTTCTACCTGTGAATTGTGGAAATGAAAGATGTACTCTTATGTAGAATCTGTTTCATGGTCCAAGAAACCTGCAAGTATATTTAGACTATTTTCTGTATTTCCTGCAATATCTAAAATTTTAATTTTTCGATATAAATATATAATTATTTTAAAGGAGGGGAAAGAAAGGATCAATGAAAAAATGAGTGAGATTGGTCATATCACGTTGAAAATCATAAAACTGAGATGATGTATTTATAGATTTTTTTTTCATGTAAGAATCTCAGAATCGTTGATATTTTGAAAAAAAGAACAACAAAAAAAATGTCAAAAAAATGATAAATCGATAGAATATGGCGTTAAAACGCTTTTCTGGCTTCGAAAATACGAGAAAATTTAGAAAGAGACCGAAAGAATATTCTTATTTAATGATTAAAAAATAAAAAAATAAGCTAAAAATGCAAAATAGTCGAAAAAAGTGAAAAAACATTTTTGAAAACATAAAATGTCACCTAAGAAAATAATCTTAGATGTGTTAAGAAACTCAAAACATTGAAATATTTTCCTAAAATTATTATTAAGAAACAAAGTAGTGAGACTCAATCATTTTTCATTTTTTTTCTCATTTCTATTCCAATTTCTTTTACCTCGTTCTTCCTATCAAGCAACGTGAGAAAAAAGTGAGGAGGGGAGGGATACAAAATTCCGAATTCTATTATAGGTATCTATTCCTCCTCCTATATTATTTAATCAATATCAAGCTCATTCATTTTCCAGGGTTGGTACCAATGCAAAAAAAACCGAAAAATGGGGTTATGCAGCACGAAATAAAAAAAAATGTGCAAAATTTCACTGTACCTTTCGAAATTTTGGGTCCTTGCTTCGCTTGGGCAGCAACTTGTTCTCTTCTTTTTCTACCTACAAACCTACACGAGTAAATTTAATTTTCAAAGATCAAAAACAGGACAACAGCACGTGAAAAAGATGCGAAAAAATGATGAGAATTTTTGATTTTTGATGTCAGTTTCAATCACATTTTCATTTATCCACATTTTCTATCACCTTCCTTCCCTCCACTCCAATTCAGTTTCTCTTGTTAACGTGAAAAAAATTTTGGGATGAGGATGAAAAAAATTCAAACTGTCATTTTTCTTCATTTTTTTTCCATACTTGAGAGATTCAATTATAGTCTTGAATAAATATGAGATCTCAACGCTTCTGAAAGGAAGAGGACAGATCCAGTGCACTCCAATATTTTGATCGAAACTCTAAAAAATGTTCAAAAGTGGAGTGAAATATTGGTTGTTATCGATTTGAAGACGTGATCAAAAATCGATTAGTGTTTTCGATCATTCCTCTGCCCCTCTCCCTCCCTTCTAGGTATTTGAAACATGCCAAAAAACGTTCTAATATTTTGAGGGGGGAAGTTGGAAGTTTAAAAGGCATCTGCTGAATTAAGATCGTTGAGCGTGAATATCTGTTTATTTTTTGAATTCAAACTCTCAGTGTCTCTCCAAAGCCCCCCTTCTTCAAATTTTTTTAAAAAAGTTGGTGATTGAAATTCCAAAAAAAAAAAAAAAAGAGAACATTGTTACTTTTTTGAGACTTTTTGGTTGTACTGTCATCACAATTTTGAGTAGAATGTCTTCTCATGGTTTTCTCGTACATTCCTTGGGTATGACGAATTTTTCTCTCAAAATTAGACAGAAATATTTATTTTTGACCTTCAAGAAATTACTTTTTTTTTACCAATAAGGAATCTTTTACCACCATCGTTGCTGTCGAGCAGAAATTTAGCTCACCAAAAGGGCATATCATCAACATTTCGGAACCTCTCGAGTTGCTAAATCTAATTTTTCGTTTTTTGACGAATTTTTGGCATATGGACTTATAATTTTTCATTAAAACGATGAATTCAGTAAAATTTTGAAACGAAATCGCCTTCCTGGATCGAATAAAACTGCGCGGTTTTGAGCTTTTCCCAGCGCATTGGAATTGCTCCAAATGGTGCTGTAATAATCAACTTTGGCAGCGAAAAATTAGACCATTGATTGGAAAGGTTACGAGAACGCGTACTTCAAGTTTTTGGATGCTGAATTCGATTTAGACCACTTCTATTCAATTTTTTGAAAACTATTGAATTCAAAAATCCGTTGAAAGTTTAAAAATTGCTCGAATTTACCATAAAATTTAAAGTTTGCCAAATTTCAGATTTTTACCTCAATTTGATCAAAATTTTGATTTTTTACAGAGAAGTGGATCAAACTTAAACTTTTAAAAAAGTCGCCAAAATTTTTCGTGATTGGTTCAAAAATGTTTCTGTGGATCGTGACTCCCCCTCCCCCTTTCATTTGGGCATTATTAACTGGTTCGAATTTCTCCACGAATTATAAGACCCGTTCAAATCAAGTGTAAATGGAGCAAGGAAGAGCTCTTCAAACGGCTTTTGAAGCTTTAGAAAGGAGTAAATACCTAAGCCTGCGTAGCTTAAATTATACAGCTATTTATGAAGAAAATTCGGCTCGTAAAACATCGCAGAAATGTTCCTTTCTCATTTTTAAATAATTGGTATAAATTCCGAAACGTGCCAAACACGTGATACGAAATCAGCTAGATTTTCGCGAGATATATGCATTCGCGTTTTTTTTTCACGCCAAGATATTCTTCTCTCAAGTTAGGTGATTTATTTTCGAGTGCCTTTTTACGCGATGCTATAGGGTATCGTTATATAGAGGAAAATGTATGTACTTACTCGAAGAGATAACCTTTTTATCATGTTTGTTTTAAAAAGTGCCAAAATGTACGATTATTGATGCTATTTCGAGTCCATTTTTATTTACCTTCGTTCAAACAAGGTACACATACCTACCCTGTTGTACCTTGTCCGTCCCCCTGTGTGTCGGTGTCACGAATTCAAGTGATACTCGTCGTGTTCGAAAGCATGACTTATAATTTAGTGGTCACAATACCGTACTTCTCGTATATATGTATGCATATCATATACGTAACATAACATGGAACGTGTGTTTAATTACGCGTACCACGCGATGTAAAATTTAACGTATTACGTGTAATTATCGGACTAACGGCTATGTTTCTTTGCCTCTTTGTTGCAGGTGAGTAGAAATTATTCCAAGTTGATGCAATACCATATTACAATTCTTCACTCGCGGTGGGATTGCCTACATTAAACGGGATTTTGTCACGTGAAAAAATATATACACTTGTACGTATATTACAAATGAACCGCTCGGTGCTCTTTGTTGTAAACGATGTGCAGCTATATAGGTAAGCAGTAAGCACCTTTGTTCCAAATTTTGCCATCTTCCACAGGATTGAAATTACATCTCCTTTGTATTTCGATGCTGAGATTTTCATGTTCTTGGAATGAACATGATTTTCGTAAACTATCGCAAAAAAATGATTTAAATCTTGAACAAAAAATTATATTTCGAAAATGAATCTCAAAACTAGCGTCGATAGAGTAATAGGGTTGAAAAGTTCATGAAATTGCTTCTCATAAAAATACATTGAAAAAATCATGTAAAATTACCTTAACTTTGAATAGATATTGGGTATGAATTAATTCAAACTTTTCCCAAAATCGTTGGTGTGGAAGTAAAATAATGAAAAACGATTCGTATTCGAATTCGAAAAATTCAAATCGTTGCCCAACAATTTTCACTCAATGTGACATCTTCAGAAACAAGTTTAATTCCCAGCTGAATAAAATAACGTTATTTCCGGACACCCTGTATTTTGTATGTAGAGTCTATCGAACGTAATCCGGTCAATATATTTGTTTCCTTTCTGGTAATACCGCCGAGTAAATTTTTATTTATTGCATTTTTTTACTCGCTGACTGAAAACTTACTTGAAAAACGAAAGAAATATTTCTAGTATCGCGAAATTGTCAATATTTGTATAAAATGATCGGCGTCCAAACTCGTATAATGATATTCGTTTTGTACAAATCCCAATGCATGTTGACTCGGAGTTGAGTAAACTTCTAAAGGTAAAGGTATTCGAGTCTTGAATCTGATTCGATTACAAATACACGATAATTTTCTCGGCGTTTCTGGTCTTGATTAAAGAAACGAAAAAAAACCACCATTAGAATGATTTCATTACGAATGAAAAAGAAAAGAGAGAAAGAAAAACCAAGGAATAATTTCACGACGACGACGACCCCTCGCGTATTTAAACTCGCGAGCTTAACAAGAATAAAGTTCGATTTTTCGTCGTCGTCGGTGGAAAAAAAATTATAATTAAAACTTGGTCGGGGATAAAGGTAAACTCTCTGAGAGTTTTAACATTCGACGCACACCCTTATTTGAAAATTTTTCAACTGCTTCGGCCGGTGTATTATTTCTCGATCGAGGTGGATGAGAAAAATTTCAAAACCATACGGTACCGTTATGTCTGTGCTTTATGATAAGTTAACAAAGGCTATATAGTTCATATATGTGTACACTGTTTTCGTATCTCGTTCTTTTGAGATGCCAAAACTACATTTATACTGTATCTAGATAGGTAGTACCTCGTTGATAGGATACAATATATGATATTTAACTTGGCTTTGTTTGCCGAAGCCGTCCCCTTTTTAAATAAACCGAACGAAACGAAAAACAAATATCGAACAACGAAATCTTGTGAAATTTCTAACTGACATTTAATTTCTTCGTCTATTATATTCGACGTGTAGCATCGTAGATACCTCTACCTACCTATACGATGCTTTATATTTTGTCGTATATCAACAATGTCACCTTACTGTACTCGTCCACATGGCAATAGCACACAGCCATTCAAAGTCATCAAAAAAGTTAGATAACTTGATAGTTGATAGCGAGAGAAAAAAAAACTCGCGAAAGTTCAACAAAAATGTAACACGGGGACAGCTTTCCAAAAAAAAAAAGGTTTATTTTTTAATGCGTTTGATCCTCATCTGGTTCCGAACGAAACAGACATGACATTATATCATCTCTCGCACCTGCAAAAAAAAACTCCCGGCGCAGACGACAGAGCCAATAAAAAAATTATCCCTTTTAAATTCCACGCTGTATTTGATATCAGCATGCTGGTGTAAGACCTCTACATGACTCTGCTCTTTTGAAATACGAGAGCTGGTAGTTTTCAAAGTGCGTAACGAAAAAAGTTATTTTTATTTCATACTAAAAGCCTTCTCTACACACGGCGAACGGCAGACGACAGAGATGACACTTTACTCCTACTCCTCCAACTACTATTACGTGACTAAGTACTCATTCGAGCCGAGCCTCCGTGCACGTGTGCGAATTTCCATATATACGTAGACAATTGTATGCTCTTGAATAGGTACCGAAAATATCTCTTTTTCTGTTTTTAGACATTTACACTTAGTTAGGTTTAATACTGCAGGGAACAAGTAGCGGGTAGACCGCTGCTTAAGTCCTTATAGGGCCGAATTTTTTAATCTTGAGAATTTGGCTTGCTTGGATTTTTAACTCATACAGGGATGTGTTTTTGAGTCATCCGGTTTACAGAGAAGTTCCTGCAAAACACTTGGTCAAAGTTATTGGTTCTAAAAATCATTTTTGACCCTTTCACAGCGATTTAAAATTTGTGAAGAAATATGAAAAATCGCTGGGGGTTCAAAAAAGGTCAAATTTAGATCATTTTCAAGTCATGTGATTGTGTAGACACACCAGACGATACATTACCGGAAAACCCGCTCATTATTATGTACCTAGACCTACTAGGGTGGATTGTGAGGGAAAGCATTTTACCAAATTCAATAGAGGCCTTCATTTTTAGTTGAAAGTCGCTGAGAAAAAATGTTAGCTCGGGAGGTGCCCCTGGAAGGGAGATATAGGTCCTCAAAAAAAGGAAATTTTTGAAAAAATCGTGGTTTTTGCTCTAGCCTCTACCAAACCTGTTTTGGGAAAAATTGCTCAGTGCCAAATTACATATTTGAGATTCTGCGTCAACTTGAGTTATTCATTACCATAAAAATCCAAGACCACTCTTGGGGTTCTACTCAGCGATTAAAAATTGTAAATTGCATAATATTTTTGGGTAAATTCGTGTTTTGAACATTTTTTCTTCACAAATATTCTGCATCAAGTGTGCCATCAAAACATCGAAAGATATCATTTCTGAAATAGATGGAATATTTTGGAACGTAGTGGTGCCAATTTTTTGGTCATTACTGTTACGAGTAATTTCAGAGAATCGAGGAAAAATGGGTGTAAAGTCTCCTCTCCTGGAAACGTTTTAAATCATGAATTTATGTTTTTTGGTCAAATTGATTTATAATGTATGCTGATTGTCTTCCGCAGCCTGTCGCCTGACGCCTGGCTCCGGTCAGATGTGTTCGCATTGACGCGAATCATCTAACCAAAATTTGATCTGATCAGGTCTCGTCTGATCTGTTCATCCGAACTAGGTTTTCAGCCTATTGTCTGTCTGGCTTCCCAAGGTCGTCTGTCTGTCTATTTAGCTCGTTCAAGGTCATCTATCTTCCTGTCTGGCCTTTTAAGGTCATTGGCCAATGTGTCTGGACTGTCAAGGTCACTGACCTACCTTATACTAGCATCTCACGATCAATCTGCTTGCCTGACCTCTCGAGGACTCGAGGTTGTCTGCATGGCCGTCTAGCTGCCTGCCCGTCTGTCCTTTTAAGGTCATTGATCCGTCTGTCTGGCTTCTGCCTTTTATGTTCATTTACTTGTGTGTCTGCGCTCTCGAGGTCATTGGGCTGTCAATGTAGTTTCGCAAGGTCATCTGTCTGTCTGTCTGTCTGTCTGTCTGACCTCTTAAGGTCATTGACCCGTTTGTCTGGATTCTTAAGATCGTATGTCCGTCTACATATATAGTATCTAAAGGTCATTAACCGTTGGGGTTCTGTGCCCTCAAGGTCATTGACCCATATGGTCGTCTGGCTGGTCTCTTAAGGTCACTGGCCTTCCGATCTAGCCTCTGACGGTTGTCTGGCTTATCGAGGTTGTCTACGCCCTTGTCTCGTTTTCCAAAGTCCTTTATATATCTGGCTGGTCCCATAAGGTCATTGACCTGTGTGTCTAAACTATCAAGAATATTGACCTACCCGTCCAGCCATCCAAGGTCGTCTGTCTGTCTGTCTGTCTGACATCTTAAGGTCATTGACCTGTCTGTTAGGACTCTTGAAGTCGTCGGTCTACCTATCAAGCCTCTCAACAATTCAGTAATTTTGTTTCAACTTTTTATAAAGTCAGACTGGGTATCTAAAAGTCCGTTTTAATTTTTAATACGAGTAAAAATTCCAAATATGAAGGAATTATGCACATTTGGATCACTTTGCTCAAAAATAATATATTTTTTATATAAAAAAAGTTTAAAAATTAAGTACCCTTGAATTAAATTTTCTGTTATAAATTTTCAATTTTTCAAAAGTTTTAAAAAGAATTTGAAAAAAATGTTGATTACTACTACGGTGTTTCATTCAAATGAGAGAGTGCCAGTTAAAAAAGTTCTCTGATAAGTCCAAAACCGTACAGAAAAATAATTTCTTTCATCAGTTTAAAAAATTGTACCATAGCAATTTAGCAACAACACCCATTACTTTTACAAAAATTGAGCTGAAAAAAAGATCTTCCTGGCGCAAAGGCAGAAGCACCAAACGTGCACGTCTGACGTCTTCTGCGTGTAATTGCATTCGTATATATTATGTACATACTTCAATGTATTTGATGAAATATGGTTTAATGCTCGTACAACGACAGAAATAGCGTGTTTTTATAATGCGACCAATTTCATATCTATTTTTTGGCCAGACGAAATGTGCATGGAAATTATAAATCATTTACTTTTACGTGTAACTTTACCATACGTACCTACGTCTCGTTTCACTACGATGAAATACTCGCATCACTCCTACAATTTCTATAGGCAACGTTAAGTTTTGGCATTTTATTTTTATTTTTCTGTACAGTCCTACTCTGTCCTCTGTCCGCCTTTTATGTGGAATTTTGTGATTAATGGTATCACCGAATTTGTCGCCGCGAGGCGAATTGTAGGAAAATTTCAGTTTCACTTTCATTTACTATTGCTCGTGACAGCAAATTTGGTGCTGAAACTAGGTTCAATGTTCGATAGAACGGTTTAAAACGATTTTACAGACAGTCTTTAGTCTTTACCTATTTCAAAAGGATGCGAGGGAGTTGTGCATGAATTTCTTCGCGTTTTCATCAAGATTTTCTTACTTTTTAAGCGGCATCTTATGTGATAGTGACGATTTCATTGGGGTGACTTTTTAGTTTTGAATTTTTTCCAACATGATCGGAATTCAATTTAGGCTATACGTCTATTTTATCCCCTTTTTTTGTAAAAATATGAAAATTATGACCTTTCGAAGAAATGAATTGCATATATTTTCAAGACACCCTATGCCTATATGCAACTGCTGAATGCATCGAGCATGTAGAAAAAAATCTCGCTTCGAATTCGATCTGACGCCATCATACTCGTATAAGAAATTGTAACACAATCGAGTATTAATGATGTAGTCGGAATATTCGCTCGATTCGGCTTCGTAGGTACTCGTATTACTGAAATTTTAGATTACGTTTCGTCGTATGGTGTAATTGGTTGATTGCGGAGAGAAGAAACGAGATTATAAGGAATATACGCAGGGACTTGTGCAATTTCTCTCACAGTGTATTCGTTACTTCCTCTTTGTTGAACGTAATTATAAATAATGCATTTATATGCGAGAGAATTACGAATCGCGTTTCTCATAGACTAGCGCAGGCACATGCCGACGAATGACACAGACGTACTTGTTCGTACCGCTCGTAAGTCGTAATGATGTCAGTAGAGTGATTTTCATTTCAGTCTCAGCAGCCGACTATAGGACATCATCTTGGCCCAGATCCACGTGGTACTTACTAACTTTTTCGAGAATGTCAAATGCGTACTTTTGAACCACAAATAGTCAAATACGAGTACCCATAGTGCAGTCTTGTTTCCCAGAACATTCAGCATTTTTATGAAACATTAACGATTCGTATAGTCGAGTCGAGTCGAGTCGGGGCACAGATATTTGAAAAATTGATTAAAACTCCTCCCCCATATCCGCGATGGTAGCAGATACTGTGGTACAGGCGTTATTTCCTCGTTTCTAGTTGACCGTTTTTTTTCTCACTGTTTTAAATTACGCGACGTGGAAGCTGTCGAGTTTTAATTTAGTTGCCCTCGCTATACTCTCGGAGTTTACGCGACGCTTACGCGAATTGCAAAAAATAATCGAGAATTGAATCGCATCGGCGAATTACGCAAATCCCATTTGTGAAAACAAATGCTAGAAATCGGCCAGAACCAGAACGCGGGTTTGAACGAAGCCTTTTAGTACGACCAAAATCTTGTAGGATTTCAATTGGGAAAAAAATGTTTTCGTATTGTGATGGTGTGTTTCATCGTCCAAATAGTTGAATCGACAGTTTACCGCAACATGGAGTCGACAAATCATCATTGCCGTTCTACCAACTTGAATAATCGATTACATATACGAGGGTGTTCAGTCTTTTTGAGAAATTATTTTCGTGGTTTTCTGGGTCAATTTTTCCAGTTTTTTAAATGTTTAAAATATCAAGCACATAAACAAAAACCAACAGTGGTTTTTTTGCGACTTAGGTACCCTACTGGTCTTCACGGTCCAGTAAAAAAAAAATGAGTAAAATCAGACCATTTTTTTCAACATAAAAATGCTTGGCCAAATTGCCACCCAGTGAATTAAAGACCATGAAAATTGTTAGCTTCCATTCAAAACAAAATAATAGTTATTGGTTACATTTTTAAATATTTGTACAAAAAATATGTTATGAAGAAATAAACAATATTTTTTGAAGCGTTTTTGCAGAAAAGTTTTTGCAAAAAAATTTGAAATTAGTCGAGTTTACTGTTGACTCTTCCAGAACAATGTGAAATTCTTGAAGAAAACGAAAAATTCACCAGAGAGTCGAAAATAGCTCAAAAGTCGTTTTTGAATTTAAATTTCGAAATGAAGTGAAAAAATTGAAAATTTGCCCAAATACTTTCATGAATTTTCAAAAAATCTCCAGAAATCCAAAAGTCAATTTTAGCATCTAAAATTTTGGTTTCATTGAAATCAAAGTACGTCATATTCCAGTAGTTCCATTTTGTTGGTGTAAAAAATGAAAGTTGGCATGCGAGAAAATTTTGTATTTTTAGGGGCTGGAGAAGGAACTCACTAACTCCGAACCCAAAATATCTCCCAAAAAAACTTTGGATGGTGTGAAATATTACAGATAAAGAATGCCATGCCATAGCTCTTTTTCCGATTTATCTAGAACAAAATGGTGGTCTATGGAGCGATTTCAAGTGGTAAAAGATGCTCTGAAAATCATTTAAGAGACCGGAAAAATTTGAAAAAATTTATAAACACTTACCTACTAATTTTTAAAACGACCTTTATGGATATGGGTCATATTCCATGTACGAATGAAACCATTTTTTGGACTTTTACCCCGTTTGGAGAGGTACTGGGGGCCGTGGATGGGGCCCAATCAAAAATCTGACGTCATATTCGTGTTCAGCGTCACCAAAAACATACAATTCGATATATCACATGCCCCAGATTTTTTTTCAAGAGTTTTGCCCAAATTTTGGGGAAGGGGTGCTCCCCCTCCATTGAAAGATCCCATCTCGAAAATTAAATATTTCGAAAAAGCATCAAAAGGTACATCTGTGGAATTTTTTTCAGAATTTTAAATGGTAGCTCCCACTTACAGCGCCATTTTGAATTTTGAACTTTCAACTTTTGAAAATTTCAAAATGCTTGAAAAGTTCAAAATTCAATGCCCTTTCGAACTGTGGAATCAGTTTTGATCGAAGTATCATATCTTTAGAGGTATGCGCTGCTGAAGTTGAGTACCTCGATATAATGTGAAAATAGTAGAAGCCCCTCCGGCCTCCACCCGGGACCAAACTGATTGCGGGTTTCTTACTTATTGGATGGGTAGACATCATTGTAAAAAAAAATTGAGCGAAATCGAAGGACATGACTCAAAAATGTTGGTCCAATTGAGGTGGAATGACCCATATGAAAAATTCAACCTGAAAATACAAACCCAAAAAAAAAATGTTTTCAATAATAAAATGCTTACACTTTTCTGAAAAACGAACATAAAACTATAAAAATCACTCTTAGGATGTCTTTTTTAGAAGGGGGGGGGGGGGGGGGTTAGCTGGGTACAAATTAAGAAATCGAAAAACAACATCAAAAGATCATTGTGAAAATTTCAGATTCAAAATTTGAATGAGATCTTATCCATTCACGAGAAATTTTTGAAGCAGAAAACTTCCAATGTTTCCAAAAAAAAATGAATATAGATAAGTAATAGTTTTTTATGAAAATTATTTTGGTGTGAATTTTCACAAACTCGGTACGACTTCGAAATTTCGCTGGAAGTTCTGATAATTTTGTTGAATATTTTGTATTTATGCAGCTTGTATCGAAACAAGTGCTCGAATTCCACACTCGAAAGAATCAAAAATTTTGTATGTACTCGTAAATACATCATAAATTTTTTCTTTTTTGGGGTCGTGGATTTTAATTTCTGTTTCCAATTCAAGTATCAGAAGTCATGACAAAATATCTCGTATTCTAAGATTTTTTTCGATTTTCCGACGTTAAATTTTTCAGTAGATATTTATGTAGAATAGAAACCTACCACACATAGCTTTCTCAGTCGTTATTTTTTCACCCTAGTTCGGAGCCAAAAAAACTTACGATAAAATATCATTTGGAATAAATTACATGTACAACAACGACGAGCATTTGATTTATACATAATGGTTATCTACCCCTGTGATTGTTTTATAATTCGTAAAAAAAAAAAGAACGTTAGACTTTAACGCTTCAATAAAAGAAATAAAACCGAAACACGTATCTACGAAAAATTGAATAAATATGTACTTTTTAATCACACTGATGTCTTTTTAACGTTTATCGAAGCGTGTTTGAAAAATAAATGTATTCGAAAGAGTCTCCCCGTTGTCGTATAAGAGAAGGGAAAAAAGACTCGAGGAGAGAAACACTCGAGTATACGATAATTTTACGTTGAAAAATAAAAGACAACTGATATTTTAGACATCAAACAATAATATGATAACTGTGTTTAACGTAGGTATCGTTTGAATATAAAAATAGCATATTTTACAATAAGGAATTAGCGTACTTGTGAAAAAAATCTCGATTGTCGCGGATACGAAAGGATATTTGCATATCAAGTGTACCAACAACGATTATACGAATATTTCCATCGACGTTTGAATTTTATACGTAGATCTAGATACGTACATACAAAAAAGTATGAAAGTCGATAGATTGTATTTTATGGTATAAAATCGTATTTGCGCTTTCCATTGTATAGTCTTGAAGGCGGAATTTTTTCCCACTGAAGACGAATTTACTAAATCTAGGTTTACAATTAAAAGATGATTGTCCATTCTCAATATATGAGTAGTGAAACTGGTTCAATTTCGTCATAGCGGAATTTAAATCAAAATACCGGTCTGCTCGTCGATTGTAAGCTTTTCTCACATTAAAATTAGAACCGAAGTGGAAAATGGACGTTAAGTATTATATACGAAGCGAAAAGTAGGTCTGGTACGAGTGTTTTTTTTTTTCATTTGTTTATTGTTAATTTAAACATTCGTCTGGAATTGAAGCACGTTTCCTCGAAGCGAAATTTAAAGCTTCGTGTACCAAACTAAAGCTATTTCTTTTATACCTGCGAAAATACGAGCAAATGTTACAAAGTCAAGTTGACGACGACGACGCGACATAACGTGGATGGAAATCAGGAGCGAAAAAAAGCTCCTCCGGGGAATACGAACGACCAAATTCGAGTGGGACGTTTAGTTTGCGAATTTATTATTTAAATTTACCGCCAACTTTGCCTTTGTGCGGTTGGCCAATTGTTGAAAAAAATTTAATTGTCGGAACAGCTGAAAGGAAATTTTGCGATACGATTTCGTACCGTGATGAAATATTCAAAGAATCTCGTCCGGCTTTTATTATTGGTTTAATTTGGCTGGCCTTTTCAAAGAGAACTACGATACCCATGTAACACTATTAAAGATCAAAATTTACGTTGTGTATTGTACCTCGCTTTGATGTGGGATTTTTTTCCCATCAGTGCATTATTTGTACTCATTGATGAAATGCATAATACTCGTAAAAGCATTTTCCATGCGTGACCTTTTCGCATTCTGTTTGTGATTTTTAGTCTTTTTACCTCGATCTCGGAAGGAAAAATAGTTGTGTACTTAAAATTATACAGGTATTTGATAGGTCTGGCCGGTGTCGCTGTTTGAAATGAAAATATTGAAGAAAAAAAAATGCAATTTTTATAATTTTTTTAGCCTCGAATTCCTTAAACGTTTGAACTATATTTTTTTTGCTTTGGCTAAACTTTTGAAAAGGCTTATTATGTAATTTCAAATCTTTTTTTTTATGGAAAAGGTTCAAGGATACAAACTGTCGAGACAGTTTCTGCCGTCAATTTATTTTTTAATAAAAATTATTTTTTTTATCAATTTTAAATTTTTTTTCAGGTGAGGATTATGAATTTCAAGGTTTTTCAAAGTAAAAAATTGTTTGTGAATATTTTAATGTTTGGACAGAATCTTGAGTTTACTCTCGTCAAATCGAAACTGGTTTTTTTTGGAGGCGTTAGACATTTTTCCACATTTTGGTCTCATCCTTTTTCGTGGGGAGGGGGGGGTGCTCAATTTAATTTTTGAGTGCGAACTGTCAAGATAAGAGGCCTCGGTTCTGGATTGAAAAATATTAATTTTCAACGCAATATGCCTACCTTCCCTTCCCTGCTCATTTTGAACCGATTGTTCGAAGTCGTGCATATTTTTCATCGAGGCATCGATTCAAAAATATCGCGCACCCCCCCCCCCCCTCACTCACTCATTTTTCAACCCATACATATACTGTATTAGATCTCGAATGGAAAAATACGTTATAAATAATTTATTTCCTTTCAAGAAGAACTTCGAATCGTAAAAACTTTCGTACATTTTCTCTGTTTTTCAATAAAAAGTCAAAACGAAGTAAGAGTAGGTAGATGAGCAATTTTTTGGCAGTATTTATTTTCGTTCAGTGGCCCGGCCAACTAAAAGTTTGTATTGAATTTTGCCTAGATTGAGGTCCGAGGCATCCTACGATCAAAATTTTGAATTGAAATTTTCAAACGGATCTCTTTTCATAATATTTGTACATTCAAAGGTTGTTCAATTGGCGAGTCTATGCTCCATAATCAATCATTTGCCCTGGTATTAAGGGCGTATAACATTTTACTTGAAAGATAACGAGGTAGGCTTTAACTGAAAAATTACACATTTTGCGGTGCTTTCAGAATTTAGCTGTCAGTTTCACTCTATAAATTTTTACCATTTCCTTTCTGCTATTCTCTGTTAGCATTTTGAGCAAGGTTCATCGTACTCTTTGGGCATTTTACCACAACTACACTACCTAGTTATAGGGCAAAAAAACCGCAACAATTCTCGACTGGTTTGTAATTGAAAGCTTGTAAAGTTGTAACTATCATGACATGGGAAAAAAGCTCGTGGTATCGATTAAACTATACTACATACGTATATACGTATTAGACCTACACGTTTACACGAAAGCGTCACGTAATGCAAAAATTTCGTGTTAGCAGTAAATTGTATATTCGATTTAAATTTTTACCGCGTATTCTCGCTTATTGGCCAATATTATGAGAGCAGGAGGAAAAACGGTATGAAGGGGAAGGTTTGTAAAATTTAATAATTTGCGTAGCGGGTACCTGCCATGGCACCTAGTTTTGGTGTTTTTCTATATAGTGAGTGAAGTAAAAGCGTCGACTATATTGCAAAATAACTTATCACTTTTTGCGCGAATGAAACTCGTAAACGAGCTGGTTATAAATTTAACATTTTTGCTTCCACGTTCCAGGTAGTTAACTGCAATCATTAATTTCACTTGGTTGGGAAAATATAACCAGCAGTCTTTTTGGCTGAAACAACTTTATACATGGCAATAAACGCCAAGCTTCAATATTATACCGAAACGAACGTATTTCTAGCTTCATCGAGCTATCCGGTAATATTTTTGGGGACGATGGATGCGAATCGAGTGCTACGATGCAGTTGGCGTGTGCTCGGCGCCAATACGTGACAAATTGCTTCTTCAGTTTTAATAACCGAACTCCATGTTGATATTCATTTTGTACACGTTTCGCCGTGTCTTTGTGTCTGTCTGTATGCTTGGTACGCGAGCCAGTGCTCTTCTTTTGTACTCGCTTGTTCTTTGCTTTGCCGATGATAAATTATTGCCAACATTCTACCCCATATTGCTCGCAAAAGTAGTAGTATATCGAAAACTAACTAGAGGAAAAGTTCATCTGTAAAGTGATGGCGAAAATACGTACAGCTGACGGTGAGATGAGTTGAGAACGAAATTCAGTCCAAGTTTTGCTTTTCCAGTTCCACCAAGTGTTTTTCGTCATCGCTATTTGGGCTTAAATTTTAATTTGCGTCACTTTTCTAGGAGAGAGATTGCTCGAATGTTTCGAAAATTACTCACATATTGATAGTACTAAATTTAAAATGAGAACTTCTGAGAAGCCAGCTCACAGCAAGTTACCCAATCTCACTAATTTTATCAAATTAAGGAGCATACCTATCAATAATTTTGTCTTTATTATTATGATAAAGTGTTTTCATTAATTTTTAATTGCTTACCTAAGAAATTTTTGACAGAAACTTCTGTTTTTCCCCAAAAATGTGACTATTTTAAGGTTTCCACTTTTACAGGCACATTTTCAGAAATTCCAAAAATCATACCACAAGTTTGGGCTAAAAATTCTTTAAAAGTACTCAAAAAAATTCTGACTGAAATTTTTGATTTTTTACCGAAATTTAGACTTATTTTGACAGGTTGCACGACACCTTTTTCAGAAATCATATATGACCCAATTTTGGGCTCAAAATTCATCAAAAGTGCTCAAAAAACATGTTTGTGGAAATATTTGATTTTATCGACAAATTTTAATCCGTTTTGGTGGGTCACGAGGCGCATTTTCAAAATTTTCAAAAATTATAATAAGTAACCCAATTGTAGGTTTAAAATTTTTCAAAAATGCTCAAAAAATATTTTTGCAGAAAAATTGAAATTTCAACTCATTTTGATAGCTTGCAGCATCACTTTCGATAATTCAGGGCTCTTACTAGGTTACTTTTTTAAAATTTTGGTTGCTAAAGTTACTATTTTTCAGAAAAATTTTCAAAAATTTGACCTGCCCAAATCTCTTTTTTTGTCAAATTAGCCAAAAGTTTTGTTTCTTGCCAAAAATTGCTAAAAATTGACGTCTTTTTGGCGAAAGATTCTAAAAAATTCTCACTTTTTGCCAATAATCGCCAAAAAGTCGTGTTTTTTTGCCAAAAATTTGAAAAAATTCTCGTTTTTTACCAGAACTGCTAAAAAGTCTCGCCATTTACCTCAAATTGCGAAAAATTTTCATTTTCTTCCATCGATTTATTTGTCATTGTACTTATCACTTTTTTACTAAAAAGTTTCACCATTTCGCCAAAAGTTGCTGAAAAACTTTGCCTTTTACTAAAATTTTCATAATTTCGTGTTCATGCCAAAAATATATCAAAAAGTCTCACCATTTATCATAATAATTGCCATGAAGACTCGTTTTTTACTGAACACTTTCTAAAAAATGTTCAGTTTTCCGCAAAACAATTCAGAAAGTTTGACTTTTCCTTTAAAAGTGTTTCCAAAAATCTCGCTTTTTTGCCAAAAATTTGTGAAATATGAGTAGCCTAGTCTTACGTTTATAACAAAAATTCTACAAATTTACCTATCATTTTTTTGCCAATATGTACCATTGTACCTAACCTACTTATCTGAAAGTCCTTTTACACACGGTTTTATAAGTTTTTTGGTTACTTTATGGTTACTTTTTCGCACTTTTTTGGTTACCAAAATTACTTGGGGGGGGGGAATTGACTTTGAGCCTGTATAATTCTAGGACAGTTCATTTCTACTCAATATGGGGGGGGGGAGCCAAATTCGATTACTCAACCACCTTTTGGAGTTTTGACAGTTGTACATTACCCTTACCTGTCTAATCTACTTGCAGAAGTATTTCTATTGGTTGGAAATTGTGGCCTTTTCAAATTGTATTATTAAATTTTAAAGTAAAAAAAAGTAAAAATAGCTCATTCGAGTTTCGTTTGGTAGAAAATTCGGTGAAAGAATGTACTTGAAATAGAATTCAATGTGTACCGTTTTTGGTGAAATTATTAAAAATTACGTAGGTATGGATAAAATATTTTGTTAGGTAAGCGTATTTCATACAAATCGTATAAAAATATAAAAATTGCAAGAGAAAAAAAAAGAATCACCACCTCTATCCAGGTGGATGTACGGCAAGCTGGTAATTACTTGGGTATTTACGCGTATACGTGGAATTTCCTTTTCAGCGACTCGAAAAAGAGTTTACGAGTAAATTAAACTAAATAAGCTTTGTGATTCGTCTCTTGGGTAAATTTATTTATTATCGTCTTTTATACCTGCGCGAATGCATATACGAGCGAGTGGTTTTTTCGGTGAATTCTTACGCCTATGTATGTTTGAAAAGTGCGGAAAAGCCTTAGAATTGAATGGTGAATAGCGGAATCTCGGAGCAGATGAAATTTTCGCGTTTTCTCGCCAGCCTAACAAAGTGATTGCTTGAATGATACATTTGCAAAATACGTAACTCGCGTTTCGGTACTCGAACGTGCGTGGTATTTTTAAATAGCAACCTGTCTCGGCTGAAAGAAAGATGAAAAGAGTCGAATATTTTCACGAATTTGTTAGTTTAAGCAGTTTATTTTGTGCATTGTAAGTACCTACAAAGAGTGTAGGACTGGAAAAGCGACGACGACGGCGGTTGTGCCTTGTATACAGTTTTCAATCAATGAAAAATTAATCCGAAAATAATGATTTTTAAATTAGCATTCTGCGACACAAAGCGTCCTTCTTGACTATACAATTTATAATTATAACATTAACGAAGAATCGAAATTAACGAGCTGAAAACCTACCATCGTCGTACTTTTTAAGCGCTTTTTACGCGCATTTTTCGTTTACTTTGCAAATGTACTATAGTATAATAGGTAACGATGGTGGAGCAGAACCTGCAGAGAAGGGGCGGACATAGAAAGGCATTAACATTAAAATTATATAACATTTAAACGTCCAAATTATGTCAGCCATACATGACACGCTTACCTAGTCGAGTGGGTGCCTCATCGTATCGGTATCAAAGAGAGAGGTGTTAAATGATTCGCAAATTTCATTTGCTATATTATACTATCTACACTGTTGCTTTTCATAAACTGTGACATTTTCATCCTGTTGAAAGTTAACGCGGTAATTTTTTACTTTTTTGTTTCAGGTACGTGTAGCTTATGTTTTATATACGACGACAATGTGACAGTAATGAACAGATAGCGAAATGTGATCAAAGTTTTTCAAGCTTGGTAAAAAAAATTCGTTTTACATTGTTCGAGCTTTTAGTGGTGGGGGTGCAGGTAGGTGGGTAGGTAGTAGGTACATTTGAAAGCTTTCGCTTTGTAAACGAGATGACGAACTAAGCGAACGAACGCGCATTTCTATCCGATTAAATTCCAGACAATTCGATATTAAAGATAATGAGCTTTGAAGTAACGTGCGTATACATAATTTGGTACAACGTTAATGAGCATTTACTGTATATTTACCCATCTTCTCCTTTGTGTCAGGATGTTTCGAATGAGGAAAAATATTATCGAGGTTGTTTTTCTTTCTGTATTTCATGGTGTCTTAGGTATACGTAGTTCCATTAAGAAGTGATGGTGACGAGAATATTTTGTTTCAATTTTTAATAATCGAATTATCACGCTTAGAGCAAATAAGAGCTCGGGCTCAATCTGAAATCGAAAATTTAAAGTAGCTGTGAGAAATGAAACAGAAAATAAACTCCGCAGTTGTATTGAAAAAAATATGGAATATTTTTTCTCGTTTTCAGTTTTTTTACTCGTTCTCTCAACGCAGATGATGCGTTCTCTTGTTCTTTCTCCGAACTTGATCTTCTTAGGAATAAATATGTTCTCATTTTTCTTTGTAGGATCTAACATCACTCAATTAGTTGGAAGTGCTGTGGATGATGAGTAAGGAAGCGTCATTCGCGTCACAGAAAATCGGCTGCTGTGTGGTGCAAATTGTTAGTTATTTAATTTCCTGCGTAAGCGATTTTTGTGAAAAAAGAGTGTAGTTTGAAACACCCTTAATCAAAATTTCAGCTTCCTAAATTGATTTTTTTGTGAATTTTAAAAAATCTAAAATTCGAAATTGACCATTTTCAATGATTCATGCTATTAAAAAAAAAAAAAAAAAAAATGTTAACGTACTTATTCAATAAAAATGATGAAAATGACTCCTGGAACTAAAATAAACTATACTTACTCCCAATCGAATTTCACCGTTTCAGATCATTCTGGAGCCTCTTGCCTAATTTTCGATTTTTTCAGAATTTTCAAACTTCAAAAAGCTTTGAAATTAGTTTAGACCGCTAAAAATCGAGATGTGGTGCTATTATCGATTTGAGCCGATTCCCAGGAGGCCATTCGAGTGTGCAGAGTGAATCGCGACAAAAATGTCAGAAGATTTTGATCAAATTCAGTAGAGACCTTCATTTTGAGTGGAGAGTCACGCAGAAGAAATTTTAGCTCCGGAGATGTCTTTGTAGGAGAGATATGGGTCCTCAAAAAGAGGAGATTTTTGAAAAAAAACACGTGTTTTTTCGCTGTAGTCCCTACCTAACCTGCTTTCGGAAAAATGGTCCCGTCCCAAAAGATGACGTTTGAAGTTCTACGTCAAATAAACCTAGGCCATTAGAATCAAAATTCCTGGCCACTTTCAGGGTTTTACTGAGCCTGAATGCCCGAACGGTTGAAAATGGAAAATATTGTTTCTGAAACTGAGGTGCAATTTTAGTGCGCAGTGGTGCCAATTTTTCGGTCATTATTGCCAATTTAAAAAAAAATATAGAGAAATGGCTGAGAACATAATTTTTTTGATTTTTTTGAAATTGGTCGTGCCTTGTTTTGTCACCTCTTTTTTGAGGGCGCGCTAATTCTCGAAAGTTGTTGGTCCATGATTTTTTGTACCCCCTTTCCTCTCCATCCCCCAACATCCAAAAAGATTTTATTTTCACTTTACTAATTTAAACATCCTCTTTTTGTCTCAAAATTAAGCAAAAATCTTGTTTTTGGCCAAACTTGCTTATAAGATTTTTTTCTGTCGAATTTGCTGAAGTCAAAAAGTATTCATTTATGGTTGAATTGTCAAAAAGGGCCAATTTCATTGATATTTGCCTTGTCGACCTAAAAAGTCCTTTTTCTTGTTACAAAGTTTGCAAAGCAAAAGTCCTGTTTTTATTTACAAAATTGCTTAAAAAGCTTCTTTTTTTGTCAAATTTAATTTTTTTCTCCCAAATTCTTTCATTTTTTTCAATTTTAATAGCTTAATTTTTCGATATTTTCAAAATTTCCTTTGTGGGCATATAATTATTAATTTCGAAATATTTGGGTAGAAATTTTCCAAAATACGCGAATTTGCCCAAAAAAAAGTTCTCAGTAAAACTCTCTCGGATTTTGATGGTAATACCCGGGGTCGACACAGAATTTCAAATAATATCCTCAATACAGGATAAATCCACGATTTTTCCGGAAATGTGCCCACTTTGAGGACCCATAAGGTATCTTCTCTCCAGAAGCATCCCAAAAAAACAATTTTTTATGAGTGGCATTCAACTTGAAATGAATGTCTAGCCATTGAATTTAGCCAAAATACTCTGCATTTTTTCCCTGATGCACTCTAATAATTAGGTACCTACCTACATACTTATTTACTTAGTAGGTTAAAGAAATCTGTCTTTGGAAAACTTTTAAAAATTTTACGCGAATGGCTGTGTCTTGATTAAAATACGAACCCTTCGCCCAATCCAAACTCCATCATTTCAAACAATTCTGGGGCCCCCGCGTGATTTTCGATTTCTTCAGAAAGCAAGCAAGTTCTTTTGGACATTTGAAAGTTGAGTTGTGGCTTATTCTCGATCCATTTAACCAGTGAGTATCTTTTTGACCAAGCATATTAATAAGGAAAGAAAATAAAATAATTTTGGCGCTTTTTGTAGAGATTCAAGATTTCTGAAAAAATCAAAAATTGTGCTGAAGGCTTTAGATTCATTTTCATAAAAATTTGAGCTGCTGAAATTTTGGATATTTATGAAATTTTCAAGTTCATTCTCTTTCCAAAAGAAGTATCTACCTAATTGAGATAGATCGATAACAAATTAAATTTACAAATGCTGAAAGAAACCCCATGAATGGTTATAGAGATGGAATTCTTGTAGGTGGCTGAAAACTGTCAGATACGTCCTCCTCTCCTCTCTATTTAGATGACACCACAATGATCCTAAAAAGGAAACCACTTTGCAGAGTTGACAAAATATACAGAATACATCTCAAGAGAAGAAATCCGTAGTGAACAAACTAGATTACTGATTAGCTGATTACCACAGCTAAAACCTAAGCCATCAACGCTCTCCGGCAATGAATAACCACGCTCTGCTACCAAGTGCAAAATTAGCTGAAAATATTTTCATATGACTTTTAGGTGTAAAGAGCTGAATACAAATCTAGTCCTAATCACCCTCCTTTTTCATCCTCCCAATTTCTTTACCTTGCTTAAGAATGTTTTTTTCATTTTCAAAAATCCTTTAAAAATTTGGAAATGAACCCGAATACTTTAAAATTGAAACTTGTTTACGGTTTGTTTTTCTATTGTGTGGTTTTTCAATCTACATGTATCGACCTTTGATTTATTTCTTTAACCTTTAGCGAGGACAAATGGTCTTTTTTAGATGGCTATTTTTCCATAGGCATATTTTAAGACTCCCTTTTTTTGAATCAACAACAAAGAAGAAACGTTACAATAAAAGAAAAAGTGCGTCAGATCACATGGAAATAAAGAGACAAAATAAATAAACATTAGGTATAAACAAGAACAAAACGATGTCTGGGCTAGCTCAATTTAACAATACGAGCAAAGATTCCAAGTCGGCAAGTCCATTAACTCGAAATAATATTACCAAATGTTTTACATTTCTTTTGTTCAAAAATATCACTTACGTATAGGTCGAGCGTTGCGAAAAGTTGCGCTTTTACAAATCGAAAGCTGTGAGGCCTGAATGGTATTCGCAAAGGCAATATATACGTACGTAAACGAACAATGGAACATTTCTAGGCGAGCTTGTTATGGATGGAAAGGATTAAAATTGCATTATTGAAAAAGGCCCGAAATGAAATTTCACTATGGGCGAGTTTTTTACATCGGTAATTACTTTTTGAGCGGGTGAAATTTTTCGGTGTAACGAGATGACGGCTCAAAATGGCCCATTCTTGGTTTTAAATTATTAATTTCAAACGGTTATAAGCGTTAATAACGATGTCGTTTGTTGCTATGTAGTTTTTTGTTTTATTTTCCGCCGCCGTTATTATTTATTAGGCTACGTGAACTCCGCGAAAGGGCGGCAAATACCATACGAATAAATTATTTTATACGCCCCACTTTGGAGAAAACGTACCTACGTACAATTCGTAGTAGGTATATATAGGTAGGGACCTACAATATATAAAACCGAAAATGGAATAAAATGATGGGCGAATATTCATCCTATTTGAAAAGTTTAATAGGCAAAGTTGTAAATTTTTTACAAAACTACGTCTGAAGAAAATAAGCAACGATTGCGTAATAATTTTATATGCCACGAGTAAAAGTCGTCGTCTTGTTTCGAAATTCGTTACTCGGTTATTTTTTCTCATCTCTCTGCCTCGTCTCATTTTTGAAAATAGACGACGATGGGGTGGGCAGGGACGGAGACAGGGTGTAACTGAGCGTGTATAAAGTTGCATCTTAATTCGTTGAATTATCTCGTACCAGTGTTTCGTCCTTAACCTAAAAGTTGTTAGATATGAAAATACTTCTTTAGTTACATCGAAAACTATACAAAGGAGTGGAGAAGTTCGAAGGGTAGTTTTTTTTTTCTTCAAAATTGTCTAAATGATCTGGATAACGTATAAAAGTATTCTCTCGAGAGTATGTAGTTGTAGAGGTGGTGGCTATATCGTTCTATAAAATGATGAATGTTAATCAAGTCATGCAGATGTGATAAGACTCTTGATAAAACAAAACCCTGCTGTATCTACTGTACCTTTACATACAATGCAAAATGTTAACTAATACGTACGAAAAAAGAGATACAGGGAGACACAGAGAGAACGAGACCTATGTACTAATCAATATAACCTTTGTGGTTCGTTATTAATGTACACAGCGAATTATACGAGGCTAAAAAAAATCTATGTAATTTACTTTCCAGTCGCATCGTATGTAATGTAGAACATTTGTATACCAACCGTATAACTTTCGACTTCGCTATTTTTTGTATACGCGTTTCCTCTTCTTTATAGTAATGAATTCGAGTATCTAAATTAAAACTCGCGTATCGAGCAGCATTTGTTAAAAAGAATAGCATATACATAGCTTTTCCTGTACCATGTACTGCTTTTTTTATTTCGCATTCGATAAAAAAATAACGAAACTTAGGTTCGCATTAGGCTTTTCAACTCGGTCCAATTAACTTTGCGTTTGAACAAATGCGACCTTATTTGGTGAAATATATGGTAACTTTTCCGGCCTTTTGGAGTTCTACGAGGATGCATAATTTTATTGAATTCCTTTCCCTTTCCTTTTCTCTCGGTCTCGGTTTGGGTTTAGAGAGGTTCGGGGTAAGGAATGGAGGTTTTTCGCCTTATATACCCTGATTTGCTTCTAATGTCGAGTAGAGCTGAATTTTTTTCTTTATTTTCGACGAAATTTCCGAGTCTTAACGAGTAATTAAATTTATTTAAGTATCGAGGGAGCTGATGTTGGGTAACGCGGAGTTTTTATAATGTTTTATTTCGGGTCTTAATGGTCTCGTTATGGTTCTGCAGATTGTATCATTAACTCGTTATTTTTATTAAGTTTTATTTGAGAGGTGTTCGTTTAATTTTGAAACAAGATTACTCGACTGTGTTGAAATTTGAACGAATGATGGAATTTTGAAAAGATAGGGTGCCCAACCAGATCATCGAATCGAAACGCAGAATTTTTGCAGGATTTTTTCGAAAGCTCTACTCATACTTGAGTCGTTATTTAGAATAGATTATTTTTGGATTTTATCTCCTCCCCTCCCCTGCCTTATTGAAAAAAGAACATTCAAGCGTTGGCAGCGTTCACAAAATCCTAGAAAAAAAAATAAAATTTCTCGAATAGGCATCTCTTAAGTTAGGAGTTACTAAAAGTAATTTTTGGGTTTATTTTCAACGTTTTGATTACTAATTTTTTTTTAATTTTTTTTTTTTTTTTGAAGAAATTCTTTCCTTACTGGCAACACTGTCTTATGGTAAAATTGAAAAAATCTCCCCTTTTGTCAAAATTGCTAAACAGTTTCGTTTCCTGCTAAAAATTGTCACTTTTTTGAAAAAAAATTCAAAAAAAATCAATTTTTTCAAAAGTTACCCAAGTTTTTTGTTTATGCTGAAAAATGCCAAAAAGGACTACTTTTTCACCAAAAAATTGAATAGAGGCATACTTTTTCGACGAAAGCTCCCAAAAAAAAGTAAGTATCATTTTTTAATAAAATTGTGAAAAACTCAAGCTTTATGCTGAACTTAACAAAGTCTTGCTTTTTGTGAAAAATTGACTTTTTTTTACTAGGTAACACTAGGCTAGATACCAAAAAAGTCTTGGTTTTGTTAACCAAAACGATGCATAAAAATTTCGTTTTCTTGACAAAACATGCAAAAAAGTGTACATTTTTGCCAATAATTTCTAAAATACTGTTTTTTGCTAAAATTGTAAAATGTTTGCAGCTTTTAGACAAAAACTTTCGTTTTTTAGCAAAGTTGCTAAAATCACTTTTCTTTGCTAAAAATCATTACCTACTCAAAAGTCTCGTTTCTTTTGTTGCTAGAAACTGCCAGAAAATTACTAAAAATTCTAGTTTTTTTCACCAAAAGTTGCAAAAAATCTCCTTTTTTGACAAAAATTATGAAAAAATTATTTCCAAAAAGTTCTGCTTTTTAGCATAGATAAATTAATTTCTGAGTCTCACCTCTTTTTTAAAAATTACCCAGAATTCTCATTTTTTTTTTCTTGCCAGAAATTGCCCGAAAATCATCAAAAAGTGTTGTTTTATGCTTTTATTTATCAAGTTGCGAAAGAATCTCGCTTTCTCGACAAAACTTGCGAAAAAATATGTATTTTTGCAAATAATTTCCAAAAAATGCTGCTTTTTGAGAAAATTGTAAAAGCTTGGTTTTTTGACAAAAATTCTTGATTTTTAGCAAAATTTCTAGAGTTTTATTTCTTTTTTGAAAATTACCCCAAAAGTCTAGTTTTTTTCCCGGAAATTTCCTGAAATCGCCAAAAATTCTTGTTTTCTTACCAAAAAGTTTCAAAAAAAGTCTAATTTTTTTCTACAAAAATTTCAAAAATTTGCTTTTGCAAATGTTGTCAAAAAATGCATTTTTTTTCTGAACTTGTATTTAAGTCTTGGTTTTTGCCCAAAATTGGTCAACAGTTCTTGTTATTTCAATTGAGTTCAAGCCCTATGAAAACTCCAAAAATTCATTAGAGATAAGGATCAGAACTGCTTGAAGCTATCGCCATCCATGAATTCGGAAGATAAAAAATTGGTACAAAATAAACAGTTGTTTATGTTGACTTGTTCGTAAATGAGGATTTTGTCATTGTTTTTCAAAAATAATCATTTGGGAAATTTTGAGTTTTATTCGACAAAAACGGATTTTGAAAATTTGTACCTAAACCTTATGACAGCTCATCAGAGTTTGTATAAATTATGAATCCCATTTTGGCATTTTTTTTTCTAAAGATTTTCCTGCAATTGTAAAATCCAAAAATCCACTGGAGGCTGCTGATGAATTTCAAACCACCACTGATCGATTTGGATGGTTGTGAAAATAGTGTTTAAACCGAATTTCAGCCTTCTGCCTCAATTTGATCATATTTTTATTTCTTTATTTTTTAATGAAAAATGAAGTCTCTAAATTTTTTAAATGTTGCCAAAAATCGGAAATGGAATTCAGCTTCTGAAATTTGGACCAATGGAATACTTTTGAATGCTTTTTCAATTTTTTATTAAGTCCAAATAAGAATTTAAAAAATCATTAATTTATTAAAATTAGGTACCTACTACCTACCTATTTGTGTATTCTCTTTTTCATTTTTAGGTCAAAAGAGCACCTTATTTGGCGAGCCAAGATATCGATTGGTCAGATCGATATTTTGTCTATGTACTTTTCGATATCGATAACGTCGATATGGAGCTTTCTTCCAACACATAAGACTATGTTATCATATCATCACAAGGAATAGCCTACTCTTAGAAAATACTTCTATGGTCTCGGTCTGGTATTATTATTGTTATTATTTTAGAAAAAGTTTTCGGCCAGGGAGGCTATGGCGAGATGAGTCTTTTGAAAAATAGTCTAAAAACGTGTTTTTTAAATTTGACGGCTCGACGAAATTGCCAAGACTTGATGGTAAAAACCCATCACCACATACCTTTATTAAAGGTGGTATATTTTTCACGAAAAATACACTATACTGTTGAAGTGTTGATTAATGGTAAAAAAGCGCTGAGTTTTCGTAACATTTTTTTTTTTTCGTTGCAAAAGCAACCTGGTATACCTATACAGTACGAATACGAGTACAATTCGAGCAAAGGAAAAAATCAACCTACCTAATACCGGAGTAGACTTGTCTCGAAGGAACGGTAAATTCGAGTTACCAATGTTAAGTGCTTGCAACCAGAACGTTTTATTTTTTATCTAGTGATTTTTCTTTTTCCTCGTGATTCGAATAGGAACAATTTTAAAAGAAATAAAAATTTATAGGATTATTCGGTCGGGTATTTTTTTCGCTTTTGGGCCGCCTTCGACAGCTTTGGTAATTCGGTTGAATTAAAACTAGCGAAATTTTTCACCAGTAAGCGGAAGTATCGAGGCTTTTGCATCGAATCGCGGAAAACCCCAATACGAGTTATTCGATTGTGTAAGCGAAAAATCGCAACTTTGGAAAGTTTTTTTTTCTTTCCCTAGCTACTAATCTTTTTACCGTAGGAAGCGCCGAATTTTTAGGTACCGCAAAACCGACGATGACATTAATGGTACATATTTTATAGAGTGTGTGTATTCTTCTACACTATAGGTAGGTATAGTATATCAAAATTTATAAAGAATAGAGAGAAAATCCCCCAAGTATATTTTCCACTATTATACTATAAAGCTCTGTATCAATAACAATTAACATGGTTAAAAATTTACTTGGTCTTTCCTGCACCGTAGTTATATAGCCATCGATATAATAAATTTTTCATCTCGTTTTGTATTCCGCTTCTCGTATAGCCTGAGCACGATAAAAAGTCAACCATTGAGAAATTTAACCGTTAGCGAAGAACGTGCTGCGATGGGGAAAAAAGTCCAAAGTTTACAAATTTTAACCCAACTTTTGATATTCTAAAGATTATGAAGTTTGTAAGTTTCGTAATGCGATGGAAAAATATTCTCACCGTCATTTTTTTCCTACTTTATGAAACATATTTTAAAGATTCATTCGTTAAATTCTTCGACTACCATCGAAAATTTCCAAAATAAACGTCTGGCACGTTTCGGAAGAATTTTAATATTGCTAGAGTACGACATATGGGAATGTTGGTCTGTTTGTGTGCTTTCTTTTTTGAACCGAGTTCCACATGTTCAACTGCTTGTAAGCAATGTAAGCGAATGTACTTTTCGCAGGAGTTACCCTATCGTGTTATGATGTTTATTTTACCGGTTTATCTCCTCTCTGTCTCGTCTTTAAATTTTAAGGAGCGTTAAAAATGTGTAAGTGAAGGTCAGGTTGATTATGAATTTTCATGTATTTATGATAAGTTTGAGCAATCAGACAGAAACTTGAGTAGGTGATTAAAAAAAAATGCATAATATTTATTCATCAGGCGGCCTTTACAACTTGTTGACTGTTAATTCAAGGTGAAATTTGGTGCTCTGAAAGAGCATACCATTCGCACTTTGGAGCTAGATTTTGAGCTATCGCAGTTCATTTTTTGATTTTTGACGAATTTTTAAAAATGGAAGAAATAGTTCATTGACGTAGGTGTTGGTTTTTTTTTGACCATGAGTGGCAGTGGGCGAGTCTTTGGATGGAGATATACTCGTAAATCTAAAAAGTGGTTTACACTCTGAAGTTGATCCTTCTAGACAATTGCTGTCACTTTAATTTTTTTTTGATACTGGGCATATATAATTGCCAGGATTTCTAGTATCTAGCCTATAAAAAATAATCTGTGGAGAAAATTTTAATTTCAATCGATGGAAACAAATTTTTAAAATTTATGCTTCAATAAATTGAAGAGATCATTAAGACACTAAATCCCAATTCATATGTGTTTACTGTTGAAATTGATTCAAGCCCTTTTTATGACAATTTTTCCTAAACTGATGAATGCAAAAATCCGCTGGAGGCTTCAGAACGCTTTGAAATCACCATCAATCGATTTTCGAGGTAAAAAAAGGACATAAAACTATAAATTTCAGCTTTTTTTGCTTCAGATTCATGAAATTATATGATTTCTTTATTAACAAAAAATTGATAAAATTCAAATTTTGAAAGCTTGAAACATGAAACCTCGCCTCTGAAATTTCATAATTCAGATGGGAATCTCCAACGCACCAAAAGTTGAGCCCAAGAGATGAAAATATTTAATGGTATGGAGTTGGAATTTTTGAGGTGGCTCAATTCGCTGTCAATGTCCAATTTGAGACAATTTAAACTCGCACTGTGCGATTTGAACAAAATCGATCAGGCTAAATCGAAAGAGCATGTCTTGAAATCCGCTTATCAAAATTGTAGACGCCCAAGTTCATTTTTAAATTTTTAGAAAAATTTCGAAAATTTAAAAAATTAAAAAAAAATGCTTTTAGTGGATCTTTTTGAAAAAATGGCTTCTTATGGGAAAATTTGTATTTTTTTTCACTTTTTTACATGCAAACCGTTGGCCAAGAATTCACTCTTGAACTCACTTTTCTGGAATTTTGTAGTAACCATTCGAGATCTGCCAAATGATCATCGACCTTAAGTTATTACATAATGTGTTTGAGTTCATTTTTGGCCCTTCTAGAATAATTTGAAGTTTCTGAAGAAAATTGCAAATCGCTGGAGGCGCCGTTCATGTACCTATAGGAGTTGAATTGAAGGAATAATTATTCACATCGTTCATTTTGCTCAAAAAATGTTATACATATGTATTTAATATTTGGTAGAAAAGTTTGAAAATCACCCTTTAAACAGCTTATTTAAATTTTTAAATTTTTCAGAAATTCGCCAAAAATCCATTAAATGAACTTCAGCATCTTAGATATTCAGCTCATACTCTTTCGTTCTAGAATTCTAGATGGATTTCGTTCAAACAGAAGAGCGAATCGAAATCCATATAAGTTATAGTCTTTGAGGTCGCGGAATCAACTTTCGGTGTTGGGCAAATTTTAACCTGTAGGCTGTACTTTGAATTGAGACGAAAAAAAAAACAAAAAGAAAAACTTTGTGAACATCCGGTTGGAATTTTCTTGGAATGGCATGGAACATTTTAATTAAACTAGGAAGGTATGTGTAGTTAGGTACATACTTGAAAATAAAATAAAACAAACAAACTCGAATTTGATTTCCAGTCATTTTGGAGGAAGTTTAAATTCCTGGAGAAAATCGATTTTGCGCTGAAGGCTCCAGAAAGACGGGCATCTGTAAAAAATGTGTTTGGTAGGTCGATATTAAGTATTAGGTACGCGGCGAACCAAATTATAATACTTATCAGTTTGTACTTCAACTCTTGTGAGATTTTAAAATATGTCAATTTTTTTCATGTTTTCCCATTTTGAAGTTTTTTAAAACTCGTCAAAAATGAAAAAATAATTTTCAGTTGTTGAAACCCAGTTTTAACGTACGTTAGAGGATTCTTTGAAATGCTGTTTCTACAAATATAATTGTCTTAAAATTTCGTGAATTCTGATTCAAACAGTTTTAGTGATTTCCTGTTCGAAGTTTCCGGTGAAGATGAATCATGAATTTTATGTTCATAATGGGTAATGAATGATGTCACCACTTTACCTATCGATTTATCTTATTCGAATGGTGTGTAATTTACCATTATTTTCTTGTCTTGATAATATCTTCGCACCTACATTTAAGTATTTATTGCTCCCACCAATAACACTCATTACCCACCTTAGGTAGGTACCTATTTGTATGCTATTTAATGCGGTTTAGAAAAAATCCTACCTAATTACCCAAATTATTCGTTGATATTATACTCGAAAATAGCGTGATAATCCCTGATATTGTGAGATAATTTAAAAATAAATGTTTAAAAAAATTTTACTGGTTGAAAAAATTGCAACAAAATTTTGAAAAATCTTCCCTGCACTATTCTTAATCTTAATCTTATTAATATAAGAATTTTCATTTAATGGATTAAGCAATTTTAGTCATTAATATTTATGCGCCAAGTTAAACTGTTAAAAATATGTAAAATTATTCGAAAGAAATAAAATTTGCGTTAATTCGGAGTTGAAAAAATATTTCCCAAAAGAAAATCGTATAAAAAATATACCCCTGTGTCAGGTGTGGGGTTCGAACCCACGCTCCCGTTTGGGAACCAGAGCTTAAATCTGGCGCCTTAGACCACTCGGCCAACCTGACATCTTGCGTTCGGGCTGTTTAAACGCTGGTAAGAGTACATCTCGCTACTTCGCATCACTACTTCGTAATTACATCGTGTTTTTACGTGATAAGTGCTTATTTTTAGACTTTTTTTTAAAATCAATTTTCTCACATTTGCTGGTATGAAATGTAGTCGATGATTATCTTATCAAAAAATTATCCAAAGATTATGTTGTGAGTGAGAAATTCACCAGAAAGCTGACTTTTTTTAAGTGACTGAATTTCGTGTTGAAAATTTGTGTAATTTTGTAATGAAAAAGTTGACAAATGTAGAGGGTACTTGGGACTCCATGTTACCACTCTACAGTGGTAATTTGATGCCCAGGTCGGAGGCTGCACTGAACCAGGTGCAACGCCATCTGGTGGACTGGTTCAGGGAAGCTGACGGCCGAGAGTAAGTTACAGAGTTGCTTCGCAGTTTTCCAATCTTCTTCTAACGAGCAAGATAGAGCTTTTACGCTAGCTTGGAGAACGTTCATGCCTTTAAGCAGAATCTTTCGTTGTTATATGAATGGTAGTAATTGTACATTGTAGCAACATGTACTATAATCTTTCATGTGCTTGAATAAATATTCAGAGTAAATTGCTTTGGCCATTTGTTGCGTTTTGGTATTTATGATAGTACTGTAGTGTATGGTAGAACTGAGATAGGTATTTCTATACCTTGGGACTTTTGGTCTAAACGGCCTTATCGAGTAAGAGCCCTCAGAGCCAGATGGTACAAGTAGTCTGTGGACGCTTAAGAGAAAGTTAGGGTTTTACCTTTACATTGGCGCCTATGCGTGGTCTTCTTCCGAGTAGTTAAACGAGTAGCTCTGTGTAAACGTGTAGCTCTCAACCAACGATCGGACAAGAACCAGCGTGCAACAGGTTAGTGTATAAGTGTATTTATCTCGCTTTAATCTCGTTACTTTTTATTTTTTATCTCGTTATTCGCGTCGAATCGTATCCGCGAGTGTAAAATTGTGTAAAAAAGCGCATACCTGTGCAAGATTTTTCCTGCTTGGTTTCTGTTCACGTCCGAACCTGAAACACAAACGAGCAGACGTAAGCTAAGCCGGATTTTTCGTGTATAAATTAGATTTATATACAAGAGTCCTTTTAAAATGAGTTCTAATCGTGGTAGCCGAGGTGGTCGCGGCTCTTCGAGTTCTTTGAACAGGAGTAATTCTGGTTCTGGGAACAATTTAGAGTCGTTAGAAGACTATAGGCGAAATATAGGGTCCAATTCTGCTAGTGGTCAACAGAGTAGTCCTAGGGCGTCTCAGATACCTCAAAGACAGCCAAGAGATGCTGCCGTTGCCTGCACTCAGAGAATCCATGAGACTTTTCCGAGGCGCAGGAACGAAAATAACAACACAAGTTCGGAGGTCCCTAGGAAACAAGCTAGGCTAAATGACGACGAGGAAGTAGCTCAAAACAGAGTAGAAATAGGCGAGCAAGCAAGCCTAAACATGCAGCAGGCTATTTCGAATCTGGCAGCCTTGAGCACGAACGAACCTGCTCAAGGAATGCAAAACGAGTCTGAACCTCCAGTGCCGAGTGCGAATGTCGATGCTAATCCTATGCAGCAATTGTTGGACGAACTAGACGCTATGGCGGCAAACCCGAACATTTTAAGACGAATCCCGAGTAATGAAAACTTAGCCACTGGTCAAAATTTGCAAAGTGGCGCAATACCGAACGTGTCAAGTAATCCGAGAAGCTTGAGTTCTAGAGAAACTGTTCGCGTTGAGACAACAGTTGAGGAAATCGAGTTAAGACGTGTGTCTGGCGGTAGCCAGGGGGCAGGATCGAGGCCTATGTCGAGGCGTGTCAGCCCCCTCCCCCCTCGAACGAGTAGAGCTAATAGTGAACCACGTTCCAACGTGACGATCGAAGATGTTAGTGTTGATATCGAAACTGAAGCTCAAGAGCAAATGGCGCAGAGGTTTAGCGAGTTGAGAATGGACAATACTCGAGCTAGACCTCAAGAGGTGTTGTTTGGTGGTTTTTTGCCATCTGATCGCAGGCCCAGGGACCCCAACGCACCTCCTCCCTATTCAGTCAGAGACCCGCGTGCGAATGCTCAACAACCGGTAGGCACTGCTAGGCAACCTCAAAACCCAAGCTCGGAATTTATTAGAGAAATAAACAACATGACAACAGGCGCAGCTACGATGCCACGTCCAAGCGTGAACGTGGCCGCGCGAAGGTACGATTTTAGATCGGTTGAGCTTGGTGTTGAGCACCAACTCATACGAATTGAAAATAGGCAGCCGGAGGCCTCTTTGGACGTGTACGTCGACGCGCAGGTGTCCAATTTGCGTGATAATTGCGATATTTTAAACCATAGAGCCGAATGTATCGAAAGTGGCCTATCTCGCACGCGAGGCGATTTGGAACGCATTTACCGAGAAGTTCAAGCGAATATCACCGAAAGAGATGAAGCAAGTACCGCTAGAATGCGCCGAATGGCTGAAATGTGGGGTACTTGCCACACTGGTTTGATAAATAGAATTGGCGACCAAATTAACAATGAAGGCCTACGTGTAACACAGACAATGGATGCGGTCACGGAATTAGCAAATGAGATACGTGTCGAAAGAGAAGCTCGCCAAAGAGATGCTGGTTTAATTCGTATGTTAAATCAAAGAGTAGTTGATCTTGAGAACGAGCGTCAGGCTGAGGCGTCGCGAGGCGGGAGGCCACGCTCACAAGCTCAAGAAAGCTCAAATATACCCCAAAGTGACCCAGTGCCACCGGATGGTCGTAGATTCGGATTCGACAACCATTTTCAGTGGCAGGACGTACCGGAAAGATGGCAGCAAGGACCTGCTTTTAGACCACCTCAGGGTTTAAGTCAAGATGTACGATTTGATAGACCTGCAAGCAGAGGCGCGTCACTCGGACGCATGAGTAACATTCAAGAGAGACCTCAAGTGCAAGTGCAAAATCAGAGGAGCGAAGCTGAATTGCTTAGAGCTGCTGAGTGTGCTGAATTGGGCTTGAGAATCGCGTACGAGCCTCTGAACGATAATATCAATTATGGTGCAGGAAATAGCGTGGCTAAACTGAACACGTTGCAAATATTGAAAGTAACGTATACGACCGAGAACGAGTACGAGCCGCACCTTTTTGTACGTCAATTTGAAAGTGCGATGAAGAGCATGTTTGCAACCGAAGAGATTTACATAAGCATGTTCAAGCAGTTGGTTGAGCATCCTGCGGCGCAAACCTGGAATGCAAACACCAGCACGCAGACATCGTACACAGCCCTGAGACAGTCGTTTTTGCAGACTATGTGGAACGAGCAGCGCCAAGAGAATGCCTTAAATCATGTCAGAACATTGACACTTCCGAACACGTCATCAACGGACATGGCTAATACAGCGTTGCGCTGGTTAAGAGTGGTCTCAAACGTGCAAATTAACGAGTGGCAGATGATAAACGCGATATATCCGAGACTTGATAGGTTATTGAGAGTAAGAGTGTCAACTGAGGAGCGCAACGATATTGTGCTGTTTGCGAGACGCTTGCTGGAAATGACCAAAAACGAGGAGTTTTTGGATAATGCGCAAAATCAGAGTCAGGGTCAGAACCAAACGAGACGTAGGAATCAAGCCAATGACAACTGGCAAAGAAACACCAACAACAACAATGGTGGAAGAGTAACGTTCGATGATAGGCGCACGAATTCGAACAGGCGTGATAATTATAGATCTAATGATCGAAGAGATGATAGAAATAGGTCTGACACCCGAGACACTCGTGATACGCGCAACAATCGCGACACACGCGACAATCGAGACAATCGCAATACTAACCGCGACCGAGATACGCGCAATCTTGATGATAGAGACACGCGCAATCGTGACACCAGAGATACGCGCAATCGTGACGGTAGAGATGCGCGAGATTCGAGAGACAACCGCGATAAAAGAGGAGATTCGCGCAAACGTGACACTGATGCGAATAAGAGCGGCGCTAACAAAGGCGATAATGATCAGAGACGCGATCGTGATCGTAGGGCTAGAGATGGCGGTACAGCCAACGAAGCTGAAGGGGATTATAGAGATATAGATCCTGGGGAGTCGTTGGAATCAGAGGAAGAAGGGTCGGTAAGGTCTGATACGTCGTCTTTAAACGACGACCAGACGCAGGCTTAACAAAACAAGCCACAGCCCCCACGCCCGAGCCAGATCTCCCCTACGAGCAATATGACTTAGTTGGCGACGCTTTCGCTCAAATTTTAAGTAGAATTATTGAGTCAAAAGCTAAAGAGAACGGTAGCGGAGATGATGCCAAAAAAGAAGGCAAAAAAGACGTTGAAAAAATCGCAAAGAAGTGCTCCATGGCAACCATTAGGGAACATGTTAGAAAAAGAGAATTTGAAAAAAAGAAAGTCATTCTCTCTCTTGGCACATACGAGTTGAACTATGGCAATATTCGAGACAGCCATATGAGACGCCTCCTACGTGAAATAGTTGGCACGTTAAAAGAGAAAGGTGTCGAAGACATTAAAATTTTGTTTCCAATGATTTTTCCAGCTGGAAAAAACGACCGAGGAGTTACAGCTAAAAGATATTATGCTTGGAGGAGAATTTTTGAAGAAGTCTGTGACAACGAGTCCGTTACTCTGTGGTGGTCGCCAGCAGCAGTATTTATCAGGTTGATCAGGTTGGAAGATGGAAGGTTGAGGTTTCAACCTGACAAATCCGGCAAGGTCATTCCAAGAGACAATAGGCTGCAAAAGAAAGCGAGTGGCTACGTGCCAAACGAAGCAGGCGAAAAAGAGTTGCTTTTCGAGATGAAAAAATGTTACAACCATAAGTTTAAACCAAAAAATTCAGTGTTCAATTCGCAAAACTTATGCGTAGAAACGAGTACGAACCTGTCTGCTGAAGTTGTCACCGAGTCGGATGGCGATTATTTAGTCACCACCAAAGAGTCAATTGAAAAAACGAAAGCGAAAATGCCAGAGAGTAGCAGGCCGATAGCTCAAATTATTGAAGACCTAACCAAGATGGAAGTGAAGCTGTCTCCGGATTGGCAGAAAAAAGTCAAAATGGTCTGTAAAGCGTGGAAGAATAAGCAAGGTCAGCCTATGGAAGAAACCTCAAGCGATGAAGAAACAACGAAATCGAGCGATGGGGCACCAGCCAATCATCATGAAGTCGCAGTCAATCAGGCAGCTGCAGATCAGAGTAGCACACCAGAGAGTGACGTCATTGATGAGAAGCGGACCGATCCAAATACTGTTGAGCCGTTAGTGAGAAGCCAGATAGAGAATTTCGATCAGGCTAAGACCTGTGTGGTACCCCTGCGGTTCGCGGATTTAACCTTATTTACTCAGTTAGATTCTGGTGCTACACCTAATATCATGTCAGAAACTTGTGCCAATAATCTAATAAATAATTATAAAGAGAAAATTGAATTTATTTATTTAAAACGAGTACTTCAGTGTAGATTGGCTAACAACCAAGTGGTAAGAACGTGGAAAAAGGCAATAGTAGTGCCATTGAAATTTGGCAAGCATAAGATCAAAGTGCCATTTTTTGTGATGCCTGGTGACAACAAGTTGTTACTGATTGGCACGAAATCGATCGAGAAGCTAGACATAAAAACAGACGTAAAGAAAGGTACTGCTACGTGTAGGCCACCTGGCACTCACAGAGCTGAAGAGGTTGTATTTGCAAAGAGAAGCGAATATCGAGTTGAAGACATGTATACCAACCAAATACAACTTGAAGAAGAGTACCAAAAAGAGACAGTAGAAATAGTTTCACGAGCTGATTTACATAGTTTTTTTAGAAAGGATGGAAGGCCTAGAGATGATGGGCCTGAAATCTTTGAAAGAAACCTGAGAAGGTACCTAGGTGAAGCAGTTCGTGAAGGAAGGATTACGAAAGCCGAGTCTGAGGAGGCACTCGAGGAGCTGCTCAAATTCAGAGATGTGTTTAGTAGATTTCCGGGTAAATACAAAGGAGCTATGGTGAAATTGAAGTTTGTTGACCCTAACAAAATTCCGAACTTCGTAGGGCCTAAATACAATCCGTCAAACAAACAACTTGACAAAATTAGACGTGCTTTGGCTGACATGGTTGAGCAAGAGGTAGCAGAGCCGTCTGATACGACTTACATAAATCCATTAGTGCCCAACGAGAAAAAAGACGGAAGCGTAAGACTGTGTTTAAATCCAGTAGAGTTGAACCCGATATTACAAACTAATTACAACGAGGCGGGCCTCTTAGATAGAATAATTACCTCAGATGGAGAAGCCCGTTTCTTCACAACGTTAGATTTCACGACAGCCTTTTGGCAGTTGGTACTGGATCTAGAGTCGCGCAAGTATACTGGTTTCAAGGTCGATGGTAGAGTCTACCAAATGATAAGACTCCCGTATGGCTTGAAAATTTCATCTGCGGAATTTGTAAAAGTAATTAATGAAGTGATACCGGACATGCCTGGAGTTACGAAATACGTGGATGATTTGTTGCTAAGGTCACTCACCTTCTCAGAGATGCTGAGGCTGTTAAAAAAAGTACTTGAGTTGTTGCGTGAGCATGGGCTCAAACTTAACCCGAACAAGTGTAAATTCTTTGCCAGTTCCACCGACCATCTTGGCTTCAATATTTCAACTAGAAGCATAAAAAAACAGAGTAAGAAAATTGAAGGTTATTTAGAGTATATACAAAAGAAGACGTTAAAGAGAACTGGTAAAGTTAAATTAGGTAACGTAAGAGATGTGTTAACTTTGATAGGGTTAACTGGTATATATAGTCGCTTCATCCCTAATTATCAAGATATTGTGAAGCCACTCTATGATTTAACTCGGAAAGGTGTGCCATTTGTATGGGGCACCGCTCAAGAGGAAGCAGTAGAGAAGCTCACAGTGGAATTTACGAAAGAGTTTGAGCTTATGTCACCAGTTGACGGAGAAGATTTATACCTAGATACAGTGTCTACTGAGCATTCGCTCAACGGCGTCTTATACCAAAACATCAAAGGTGAAGACAAAGTAGTAATGTTCGTGAGTAGCGCGTTTAAACAACATCAGCAAAATTATACGTTAATTGAGCGCGAAATGTTCGCTTTGGTAAGAGTAATAAATAAGCTTCAGCTTTGGCTCCATGGTAGGCGGATACACGTGAGAGGTGACCTCCAGTCAGTCGTGCACAAGTTTACAACTCTGGCTAAGGTGCATAGAAAAGCGGCTGGCTGGATCACAGAGTTGAATTGTTACGACCTCATGTATGATTTGAAACATAAAGTAAGAGGTCAATGGTACGGAATTCAGGCGCCTGAGTTGACAGTTTACGATACAAATTGGACAAACATGGTGCCATTAGATGTGTCATTTGTAGAATTGGTAAAAGATGAAGTCTTGGATCATCTGAGACGCTTGGACATCTTCCAGAGTCGTGATAGGATGTGTGCTAAAATAGTGCGCAAACTGAACGCCTCAGAGCTTGATATGACTGCAAAACAGTTAGAATCAAAGAGAAGAATGCAAGCTAAATATGCAGTGATCAAAGAGAAAGACAAAGAATTGCTATTCAGAAAATTCAAAGATGGCTCAAGAATTCCAGTGATGCCTGACGAGTTGTTCAGGGATACCATTTTTTACTTGCACGAGATGTATGGCCATATTGGAGCGCATAAACTAGAAGCGGTCTTTAAACGATTATATTATTCACCAAATATTGTGAAAACTACACGAATTATTACGAGCGAGTGCATCACTTGTAGAAAGACCAAAGGTTATAGCGAGAAGAAGCGCTTGCAATTTTCACAAATAGAAGCGTTTAACATAGCGGATGTCATTTCTGCGGACCTGTGTGGACCAATAGCGAACGAGTACGGAGAGCCTAAGTATATGTTTGTCGCAAAGTGCGTATTCACGTCGAAAGTGTGGATTATTCCACTGGAGTCAATTCCAGCTGAGACAGTAGTGCATGCGATGGAAACTGTGCTCAATGATATAGAGAAGCTGGGCCACAAAGTTCGCAAAGTAATTACAGACAATGGCAGCCAATTTAGGAGTGAGGCGTGGAACGAGATGCTCACCGCGAATGGTATAAAAATAGGCCATACTACAACTTACAACCCTCAGTCTTCTCTGGTTGAGCGCACGATGCGCATAATTGGAGATAGGCTGAGAGCAAAGTTGAACGATGAGCCCGAGAATGACGAGTATACTCACCACGGTTGGCACGTGCATGTTAAGAAAATAGAGTCTGAAATAAATAATACCCCTACTGAATTTGGCATAAAACCGAATGAGGTATGGGGCATCGAAGATGAGTTTTCTGCCAACATGCCAACCAAATTGGCTAAGTTAAATTCTAAGTACCTGCTCAAGAAGCTGCAGCAGGACCAAATCGAGAAAAATCCTAAATCTGTGACTACCGAGACGCTCATGGAAAAGCCTATGGAGCTCTCAAACCTGATACGTGACGAAGATGGTTATTACTGGGCAGCCGTTGATGGAGCTTGCTCAAACAACGGTTCCAGTGATGCCATAGCAGGTATAGGGGTGGCTTGGACTCCTACTGGAGAATTTAATATATCCGAAAGAGTAGACCACCCTAGGTACCGGAATACCAATAATTTGGCCGAGGCGATAGCTCTGTGTAAAGCTATGAAAGTGATGCTCAAACTAGGTGCAAAAAGAGGAAAAATATTTTCGGATTCATGCTATTTAACAACAGCAATAAATTATAATGTAGAGAAATGGAAGATCAATAACTGGAAGAATGCTAGTAAAAAACCAGTTGTGCACCGAGAAATTTTTCAAGAAATTTTAGAATTGAAAGAAAAGTTTGAGAAGTTTGAGTTAAAGCACACACCTGCGAGAAGCTTTGATCGTAACAACCACGCCGCTGATAAGCTAGCTCGTAAGGCGGTGTATACACAAGAGTTGGTAGACCTGCAAGTTGATGAAATGACCGAGCAGCAGGCGTTAATTTCATTTATTCGAGAAAAGAGAAAGCTACAAAGATCAAGAGATGAAGTAGCATTTTATAAAATTAAGGGAGACCCCATTTGTTACGAGGAGGGGGAATTAGTTATGCTTACGGAACACAGACAGAGCTCATATGATAAAGGAGTCTCGAAAAAATTGTTTCCTAAGCGTTTTGGGCCTTACATGGTCATGAAGCATGTCGGAGATAATGCATACAGAGTAAGAAGCATAGCTAACGAGTCTGATGAGCAAATTGTCAATGCTAGGCAAATGACAATTTATTTGAATTTAGAACAACAAGAGAAGCTCAAAAATGATCCGAAATTAAAGTCAAAGACAGACTCAAGGCCCTTAATTGAAAAAATTAAAGAGAAAGTAACGCCGAAAGAGATAGAAAGGCCAGAAATTGACGAGGAGGTCGAAGAGGAGGTCATTGACCCTAAAATACACGATCAAGTAGCAGAAAGAGCAGCTAGGCTATTGGCTAGAGAATTGCGAAAGAAAGAGCTAGAACAAGCTGAGGAAAAGAGAGGAAAGAAACTGCAAGAATTCCAGAAACTCAAAAAGCATGCGAGACGCAAGTTAGATGATAAAGAAAACGAGAAGATTGCTACGTGCATTAAAAAAGCCGTTGGTTTGACAACAAAGGCTGGAGAAATACTTGCGAACGCGGAAAAGAAAGATAAAGATAGAAAAAGAACAAAAAAGTTGAAGCCAGGTGAAAAAGCACCTGGGTCAGACGATCCGGATTATGTACCACCTACAAGCACGAAAAGAAGAAAAAAGAAAACAGTAAATTTTATAGCTCTGGAAAAATTAGAATCTCATCACCGTGTGATGTTCGTAGAGTTGTACATGAATTACGAGGACATGCTGAAATAAAAAGAGAAAAAGAGTAGCTGGAATTCGAGGTACTGGTTGGTGCCTAAATTTTAATCTGTAAATAATTTTTTTTTTAGTTTTAAATCTTATTTTATTCAAATTACTCGTAGCAATATTTTAACCTAGTTTTAAAAAACCAAAAAGAGCAAGCCATCGAAAGTAAAAGCAAGTTCTATCCGAGTAGCATACGAGCTGTATGAAGAGAAGTAGTACTAGCGAGTAGGCGGGGGGTAGAATGGAACGAACGCAACGAGAACGAAAACGAGCGGCTCCCCGCAACCTGTAGTTACGAAGCAGAGAGTAGTCTGTACGTTAGCGAGTAGGCGGGGGGTGGTAAAGAGTCGCACGCATCAGCTGATAAAACTAGATCGGTTGAAACGAACCAACGAACGAGGAAAGTAATGCCAAGGACGTTGCAGTTTTGATGTATTATTGATGCGTGTTATGTAATAACGTGAATGTTTGTTGAAAGTTTGTAGTGAAGTGCGTATTCGTAGAGTTCGGCATATTGATGCTTTTGTGGTAAATTTTGCGCTAATTGGTGATCGTAAAAGCTCACGTACGCGTGTGTATGTGCGAAATCGTATAATTTGGCGTAAAAAAGTAAAAAATCGGGTAATTTATTTGAGAAGTGAACAGTTTGCTGCATGTTTGTTTCGGTAAGGTCTAACAAAGAAGCCTAAAATCAAAATGGCGTAAGTCTATTGAATATGGTTTTTAATTCGCTCGTGTTGTATTTTTCCGTTAGAAAAGTGAATAAAAATTCGAAACGTGTTGATTAGAAGAAAAATTCCAGTAAAAGAGTAGCTCCTCGTGTATTTCGACTGGGTAAGTTGAATTTGTTTATCCTCGTGTGCAATTAATTTCATTGTGTTACACGATACGTCATGCTTAATTAGTGAAAGATTATTAATTTAGTGTGGTATTTTTTGCACACAGCCGAAGAAGCTACCGGCTATACGAGAAGCGACGTGGTTTTTTGTCTTGTTTCAACGAGTTGGAAAAACGATAGTGGTCAAGTGGTGGCATGAAATTTTTCGACGAAGTTTTGTTTTATTACAAAAGGTAAGCGAAATGCACAGAGTAAACTATCGTATATGTGAACGTAGTGCTAATTGGAAGTACGTGTAATTAAAAAATGAACTACGAGTAGCGTATTGAGATGTTTATTACCTGTTTCAGCTGATTAGTTGGACGTTTGAGTGGTAAATATTCGTTTGACAAGAATTCTATCGACGCTGAGATTAGGTAAGCTGGATTAGAAGTACCTACGAGTAGTTTACACGTACCTACAAACAAAGTAAGATAATACGAAAATTAATTACCTGTCGATGCTTTCAGTAATAAGACACATTGGATCGCAGTAAATCGATTCGAGAAGCTGGAAGTTTATTTTAGTCAGACAGAGGTAATTAGGATAAATAGAGTAGATTACGAGTAAAATACGAAAAATGCATTTGTACTTACCGTTGTGCCGTTGATTTGCCACAGCTATTGACGTAAAATGGATGGCGCGGACGAAAGAGAAGATATACCGAGACGAGCGTTTGTTTGGGATGATAGCAACAGCAGCACTTCCGAAAGGTAAAGATCTTCGATACCTGTAAAATAGAGTAAAAATTAGATTATTCTCGAGTAGCATTGATAATTAACAGAGTACGGTGTAATTGTTATTCAAATTTAGCGAAGAGGAAGATGACGCAACGCATTACCGCGTTTTCCGCTGCCAGCTATGCGGACAGGCCATTGGTGAAGGCTCGAGAAGCAAAAAATCGAATTCCAGAGCCCTCGCCTTGCCATGCGGACATCAGTTGCACAAAAAATGCATGAAAAAGCATAATGTCGAGGTGCCGGGTGATTGTCCGGTGGTCCGGTGTAAAAAATCCGGTAAAGTCGATCCGGCCACATGGGTAAAATTACGAGGTGGCACGACGGAGATTTCGAGACGGGCCAACGAAGATAACGAGTCGCTGCGGGAAAGATTGCGGGATGCGGAACGACAGGTACAAACGCTGATCGAGCAAAATGAGTCGCTCATGAGAAATACGCCGAGAACCGAGTTGGAGCTACGAGAACGCGAGCTGAAAATCGCAATCGACGAAGCGGTGCGTCTGCGTAAAGAATTAGACGAGCTGCAGGCTACCGCTACTGCACTTGCTGATCGGAATCGGGTCCTCCTACTAGCGCATGAAGGCAAGGAAGAACCGACGCCAGAGGAGCTGGTGGAAGACGCCTACGCGATCGAGAAAGAAAAACGAGACTTTGACGTGCGATTCGATGCTGGTAAGTTGCGGTCAGATGGGCATTGTAGTTGTTTCGAAAGAGTAAACTTAGGTGTTGTGTATTTTATGTCATTTAGAAAACAGAGCAATTCGAGATAGGCGTTACCAACAGTTCGAAGAAGTGTTACGCGAAAACGACACGAGTTTCGAACGGGCGTTAAGCGCAATAAGTCGGGCGCGCAGCTTCAATCATATTGAAGATCACCGCGTCATGATGCTGTTGGACCTAGATCGCCAAGCAGAGGAGCGTGAGATTACCTTGACTGAAATACTCGATGGTTTGGACGTTGTGCCGGTGTTAGGAGGTGAGCGTCCGCAAATATGGTTTTAGTTTTGAGTAATGAAACGAGTAGTAAACGAGTTGTGTCTTTTCTTGCGTATGTTATTAAATAGGTGTCGAGCTGCCGGTTGCTATGCAAATGATCGGGCTTAACAGTCGCTTAGAGGAGCTGTCAATAAGTTATGAAGACATCTTCGAGCTGTTGAGCGACGAGACCGAACGAGCACGAATCACCGCGAGACGATCGTTGAGACAGGCGAATGCGAGGCCATCTTCAAGCGGGGTGCCTGTGACCAACGAGCAGCCCGAAGCGATAAAGATAGAAGCGGTGGAGCAGCCAATAGAAAACGAGAAGCCACCGACGCCAAGTGTTGTTATTCCGGTCCTTTCGCCCGAGGTTATTTCGAGCGTTAACAGAGGAGCCTCGTTAAGTTACGAAAGCGTCGAAGCGTCGGTATTGTCGGACTCGGGTAAGAATAGCGAAGTAAGCCCTCGAGCTGACGAAAGAGTGTCGAGACGTGTTACACGAAAGAGAACGAGTGAGAGTACGTCGGCTGAGAGCTCTGCGTCCAAAATATCTCGTAATAGTGACATTCCCGATGGGGTACTAATTGCGTCTTTAAAACTGTGTTTAGAAAGAGCAAGTAGAGACGATTTACGTGGCGAAATTCAAAGGCTGTTAGACATGCGAGGAGATGCTGAAAATGACGCAAAACCGAACTCCGATGAGACAGAAAACCTGATTCGGAAAACTCTGCTTGAAGCGAAAGTAAAGAAGCAAGAGTCGACACCGAAGACAGAGAAGCGACCAGTGGACGTCGTGACGGGTACGCCAGCGTCAGACGCCGACAGCAGCACAAGAAAAAGTGAGTCTCGTTCGAGCCGAAAGGATACGACTACGGAAGGTTCGTCGTCAAAGAAATCTGTCCGTTCGAGTGCGTCGAAGTCGGGCGTTTCCGGCGTCGAGTCGATCAAACGAGGCAGATCAAGGAGCAGCTCGTCGAGTAGCTCAGACTCCAGTTCTTCGAGCTCGTCACCACCGAAAAGACCTCGGCGCAAAGCCGCAGCAAAAAAAGAAGCTCCGGCAAAGAAGAAATCAGTGTCAAAAAAGAAAAAGCCGACGCCGCCGAAGAAGAAACCGGCTGCGAAGAAGAAGGCCCCGGCACGAAAGAGAACGACGAAAGGGAAACCTTCGACGAAAGAGGAGCCCTCTGTAGAAAAAGAAATAACCCCCGAACGAGCAGCTGAAGGAGTCCAAACGAGGAGTAAGACGCGCAGCGAATCAAAGTCGGTAGAAGAGGGAGAAATTACTCAGTCGAGCCAAGAGGTGCTCGAGCTGGCAGCGAGTTCGAACGAGGTGGAGGAGCTCGCGGCGAGCACGCCACCGCCACCGCCAAGCGACCCGGCCCCGAGTCAGCCACCGCCGCCGCCGAGCCCGGTGTTACGAGAACAGCTACCGGGTATTGCCCAGGTAAACGCGCAGGAACGAGCGCGACTAGTACTGATTGAGCGAGAGGCGCAATATCGCCACAATATCGAAGAGATGCTGCGCGAGCTTGATCAACAAGAGGCGAATACGCAGGCGGGCTACTTGGAGCCACTGCCGGTAGAAGAATGCTTCGTACCGGCCGAGCAGCGACCACCACATCCCGCCCCAGTGTGGATTTTGGCTAGCTTTCAGGTGGAACCGGACGGGCAGCGGTATTATCGTAACGTATGGTTCCCGGTCACTCGCGATACGCTGCAATTGGCCATGCAGAGCAGGGGAATTATTTTAGATGATAACCTGACGACGCGGGATGATTCATTTTATGAACGAGACGGAGCAGCGGGCTTGATCAGACGATACTGGCGGGAAGGAGTAGCTTTCTATGGTATAAACTCGTTTATAGTAATTGGAGATAGTTTAGCGCACGCACTAGTTAGCGAGATAATTTTTCAAAACCGAGAGGAGAAAGAGGCATGGAAGATCCACCCTGTGTCTGGCTCTCGAATACCGATTACGACGATAAGGAAAAATCTTCGGAGATTCGTACTGCGGTCGCCTCAAAGGGTGATTATGTCCATTGGTCAGTACGAGACAGAAAAAGAGGAGCTTGAAGAGATCAAGATACGCATCAGAGAACTGTGGCAGACCATGTTTAGACATGGAACTCGCCACATCTTGATGGTACCGCCGGTAACGTGGCCGCAGTGTCCGGTGAGGAGGAACGAGTTGAGACAATTCCTACGAGAAAGCCCTGGTGATTATTTCCCAGGCAGGTACGTTTACCTAGAAGGCCTCGAAGAGGTGGTAAATCGAGTCCCTCCGACAGTATTCCGTGGACCGACTCCATATCTAAATGAGCACCAAGTAAGCGAGGCGCTCGTGCGAGTTTTCGAATATGCCAGTATAGAGAGAAGGCACGCTTACGGCCACTTGGCAAGGGAGCGCGATCCACCGCGACCTACGGATGAGCAGCGTCGAGATCAAATTGATAGAAGTCATGAATTACGACGACACGACCGAGAAGCGCGCGGACACGTGGACAGAAACGCGGTAATGGAGAGATTGGCGCATGAAGTCCATGAGAGAGATCTCATAGACAGAGTGCAGGCGCAAGAGTATCGAAACCCGAATCGGAGACCACTGCCGGAGCCGAACATGAACGTCCGAGAATTTGAACCGGCACCGAGGCCACGAGTAGCTCGGGAAGATCGAAGGTGGCAGCAAGCAGCGCAGGATAGACCAGCGGCCCAAGAGCAGCGAGTAGCTCGCGATGAACGAATTCAGGCCATCGCGCAACAGCCAATTCGACAAAATGTCCCCGAGCAGCAGCGTCAGAACCCCGAGCAGCAGCCAGAGAATCGAATGCCGCAGCCAGCAGCGGTACCGGCGATTGGTGTTGGTCTGGGTAGAGGACGGCTAGCCGAAAGAAGAGAAATTAGACGACGAGATGCTGAGATGGCTCAGCGCCAAAATAACCAGAATCCGGAAAATCACCGTCGGTAAAGAGTAGCGACCGGAAATGGTTTAGAATTCGTCTGTAATAGTTCCTAGTTGAGTCAAAAAGAGGAGAAGACTGTAAATTTGGTTATTTTTATAATTTTTTGAGAATGTAATTGTTTTTTTTTTGTTTTCGTTTGCCAAAAGAGAAGCCAAAAAAGAAGAATTGGTTTTTCCCATATTGTTTTTTACGAGCAGATGGAATTGTTCTTGTTATTTTATTTTACTTTTTGCATTTTTTGAATGTTTTGGTGCACTAATAAAGAGAAAGTGGTGCCAAATTGAATGTTTAGTGAATTTGTTTGTTGTTTTTTTTTCTCTCCACATGCGTGAATTTTTGTGTTGAGATGATTTTGTTATTTTTGAATTAGGCAAACGAGTATGTAACAAAGAGAAAGATGTAAATTTGGATTGTTTTTTGTTTGTGTTTTTTGTTGATCATCATAAGAGTAGCCAAAATACGAGGTGAAAAATGTGATATAAAATAAAACTTACGCAATGAGTATTGAAGTTTTTCATTTCGCGAACCAATGTGTTTGAACGGGAATGGAACCAAAGAGCAGCTCTACCAACGAAATACCTGTGAAAAGAAAAAAGAGAAAAAACAAAGTACAAAGTTTTTTTTTCGAAAAATGGTAAAATAGAAGTAAAAAATATTACGTCCCGTGACAGGTAGCAACGAGTAGACTGCATGAATAATACGAGTAGCTGGAGTTAGCGTGCGTGAACTGGTCCAGACGTGTTGAAGGTTCAGCACCTGTGAAAAAACAGAGTGTTAATATTCGGAGGTAGACTATGAGTAGGTGAAAGAGTAGTTACCTGAGTCTGGAAGCAGTGAAGTAACGAGTTGAACTCCAGCGAAAAACCTGGAACAGAGAGAAAGAAAAGAGTTGAATTATTCGAGTAGCTCACCTGAGTAGTTTTACAGGGTTCGAGTCAAGAAGAAGTTCCAGAGTTCCAGCCAAGTTCCGGTCCAGACAATGGTATGATGTATAAGATTAGCATAGTGATAAAATTCGATTGGAATATTATTATTAATACAAATGTTTAGATATGTTAATCTTAAGATCGCGAAATTGTACAAAGATTCTGCAAGAGTAGCCAGATAGGGATGTAGGGCCATGTAACGAGCAGGCCACTTCTGGCATACGAAGCGGGGCAGGAGGAGCCCAAGTACTCTACGAGACGCTGAGTAGGCCTCTTTTAGGCTGCGTATCCAGTCGGGCCCCCGAGCTATACCCAGCCGGGGCATTATGTAGAGGGTACTTGGGACTCCATGTTACCACTCTACAGTGGTAATTTGATGCCCAGGTCGGAGGCTGCACTGAACCAGGTGCAACGCCATCTGGTGGACTGGTTCAGGGAAGCTGACGGCCGAGAGTAAGTTACAGAGTTGCTTCGCAGTTTTCCAATCTTCTTCTAACGAGCAAGATAGAGCTTTTACGCTAGCTTGGAGAACGTTCATGCCTTTAAGCAGAATCTTTCGTTGTTATATGAATGGTAGTAATTGTACATTGTAGCAACATGTACTATAATCTTTCATGTGCTTGAATAAATATTCAGAGTAAATTGCTTTGGCCATTTGTTGCGTTTTGGTATTTATGATAGTACTGTAGTGTATGGTAGAACTGAGATAGGTATTTCTATACCTTGGGACTTTTGGTCTAAACGGCCTTATCGAGTAAGAGCCCTCAGAGCCAGATGGTACAAGTAGTCTGTGGACGCTTAAGAGAAAGTTAGGGTTTTACCTTTACACAAATGAGACTGCCTTTATCAATATCAGGCTGGGTATGTCGAATGTGGAGCTTTTCAGTTGAAATTGAATAAATTTTTGTGAGCTGTAGAGTTTGAGAAAATGAACTTTTTCCATTCAAGTCTTTGGATAGGATCTTCGAATTTCGAAAGGTACTTTAATGTGTGCTGAGAAAGGAATTGAAATACAACAGGTACCCTTTATTTCTATGTATGTAGCTGTCTTGTAAAAAGTTCATTTTCCAAGTTTTGAAGATTTTCATCTCGAAATTTGATTATGTAGGCCTGTAGGTACTTACTCGTAGTTTGAGTTAGGTTACAATTTTCAAAATTTTATTTCATTTGATAGGTAATTAAATTTTTTGATGGTGGGGGGGGGGGTAAATAGTAATTTTTTGCAGCTCTTCGTTGCTCTGTGTAATTTTAAATGCGCACAGTTAATTTTAAAATTAAATTCATATCTCAACGAATAAGTCTCGAATCCAGTGAAAATATCATCGAAGAAAATGGTTTGATGAGTCGCCAGTCTCGTCCTCATCTCCCCTCTCTCGCTATTTTCTTTGCAAAATCTGCGTAAAAGTTCACTCTCGAGGGAAAATTGAGTAATTAGTTGGAAACTTTTATGAAATTTGCTTAATGAATAATCTTACCTGTGGGAAAAGGTGCGTAATTGAAAAAGTTGAGATTTTTTTTTGTAATTAGTGCTGTTTTCTACTTCGAAATGTTTTGGATTCTTCGTTTTTACCGGTACATATTGTATAAAAAACGTGTAGAAAAACGAGGCGAAAGGTCAGAAGAAACGAATTGAAAGGATTCATAAAAAATCCATGCAAATGTAAAATAATAAGCAATATCGATAACCTTTTTTTTTTTTTTTTTTTTTTTTGAAAATAACTTAATTATATGCCTACTTGCCTACCCTAAGTTGAAATTTTTCTCTTAGCAATTATTAAAGGTACTATGTAATTTATAAATTGTCGTATTATCTGAAAATTCAATTACCAAAAAAAAGAAATCCCTAAGAAATAAAAAATAAAAATACAAACGATACAAAGAAATCATTTTTTCGACTTTGCTTTTCATTTCACGAATTTTCCAAGTTTTTATTTGACGAATTCGAGGTTTTTTGAAAAAAATTAAAGTTTCATAACTCGAAAAACTTGACAAAAGGACGAATAAAAAATAGGTCATTGTATGTTTCATCATTTCTTTCTGACTGATTTTACTTATTTTTAATGATAGTATGGTATACTTAGTTTGGAATTTTATAAGTTGAAGAATGAGGTTATGTATAGGCGCTTTGAAAAATATATTCGCCAGTTGGATCCCATATTCGCAGGATACATCAGCCTTGAATTTGCAATTAGCTAGCCTATATTACAATGAAATTGTGAAATATTTCCTTATAATAATATATACGTATATCCTTTAATTTAGTTTATGCCTAATTCCTGCATTGGATTTCACAATTAATGCAGACGATGAATAAGCTAGCTAAGGAGGGGGGGGATTGGTTACATCGTTTGTGAGGAATAAAAGAATGAAATAAATGTACGTAATCTCCATCGATACAATTATAATTTGTATTTCATCAGTATACTCATGAATGTACACGTTTGTAAGTTGAAGTTGAAAGACATTAGGTACATTAAATTTATCTTTACTCCTACATACGAGTATAAGAATATGTATAGGTAGGTACCTTAAAAATTGAAAGTTAACATTTTAGGTATCCTTTAGATGATATCTGGACCGTTTATTCTGACGGTCATTAATTTCTGTATGCGTTGGAAATTTTGAAACAAGATTAAAGGTGAGAGAGCCAACAACGAGACTTTTTTTCGTGCTTTTTGTGCTACGCATAGTCATCGCAACTGTCGAGCCGAACTGGAAATTAATTACATTTCATCGTGGAAACTTGAATGATTTCCAAGGACTTATAACCGCTTTTTAGTGTATTGGAAAATTTTGTGGGCGCTGTTTAAAGTTGTAATTTTTCAAATTAATTACGTCTAGAATGATAGAAAAAGGACTGAGTGCGATTGAGAGTAGGGGGGCGGGTGAAAAAAGATGAAAAAACTGGAGGATTCGCGCATGGCAAGGTCGTATTTGGAGAGTATTTTTGTAAGGATTCGTCTATCCTTATGCCCACGTATATCCGACTATATAAAAGAATTTTCTTGGGTAATTTTTGTTGTTTAGAACGTCGTGTCGAGGTAGCTTTTTATTTTTAGCATGTTTTCGGATACATTATATTCTTATATAGGTTTAGGTAGGTACTTTCGGCGGCTGAGCTAATCCTGTCAAGAAGTTTCGCGTCGAGATGTTGTACTAAAAAGTTTTAATAAAATAATAAATTAAGAGAAAGGCTTTTTCTCGAATAAATTATTCGAGTTTTTTATACGTATACTTTTGGTATAGGTATGTTTCTGAGAAGGAAGGAAATTCGCGCGCGGTATCTGGATTATCGTCGTTATTTTTGTATATTTAATTAAGGTGAAACTCGATAAAAATGTGGCTAAAATACAAATTTCCATCAACGTGAGATGAAGAAGAGTAGATCGCTTGGAATTGATTTTAAATTGTTATGAAGTGTTACCCTACTAAAACATTGAGTATTACGTAGGTATTTATTTGTGACGTGTTGCCAAGTTGTAATACAAAGTCTTTGTGGAATGTAGTTTGTGGCACATTATAAAGCCATTATACTCCCTTACGTATAGTTTCACGAAATCAGTTTATCCCTTTGGGACTGCAGTGGAGGAGAAATTGACGGATGAAGTTTGCAAGTTTTCGTTTTCTTGAAATCGACTTTGTGTCCAGTTTACCTGAATGCGAGGTAAATTAGGCGTCGAGCAAATTCTATTTTTCGTTTCCATAATCCATAACAAAATTTGGTACTTAGGTATAATATTAACGTTTGCTAAAAAAAATAAAATAAATGAATGATTTTCAAAAAAAAAAAAATAGAGAGAGAAGAAAACCAAAATAAGAACTACTCAGGAGAAACTACTGAAATAATCAGTCTAAAACACCCAAAAACTTACATCCAATTGCTTTAGTTTTCCATTCTGTAAAAAAAAAATCGTTCTCATTTCAAAAGTTGAAAAGATATGAGAAAATTCAACAAGTTTAGATGAATATTTTAGACCTTGTGAAGTCAGTTATGGAGGAACTGCAACCTCAAAGTCTCTCTTTCAAATTGCTGTTTACTTATTTTTCTGGGTTTTAATCTTTTTAATTGAAAAAATAAAAAAATCTCAACTTTCTACTTTCCAAATTTGTTTATTGCAGTAAGTAAAAAATTAAAAATTAGATAAAATTAAATTTTATGAAATGGAAAAAAAACTAAGAAACTCATGTGATTTTAAAATCTGGAATGACCTTCTCGATTGATACAGTTGAGGGTTCAATTCAAGAAGGGCATATGGAGCAATAGGCCCTTTTTGTGATGAATCCCGCATTCGATTCTCTGTTATTTTTTACATACCTACATAATTTTGAAAACAGAAGGGGAAGGGAGGGTGATGTTGTGAGTATTGATTATTCAATTCGAAATATGCGGGGATCGTACTCGTTAATTTTTCAAGTACCTAACTGGAACTTTTAGTTACATCTTTGTTTTGCTGAAAATTTCTGAAAATAGTTTTACTATTTTACCAAAAATTACAAAAAACCTTACGTTTTGCTAGTTATTATCATAGTTGCTAAAAAGCCTCTTTTTTCAAAAATTGGTCGAAAAACTCGTTTTTTTGCCATAAAGTTGTGAAATACTTGGTTTCACTTTTTTTTTTGGCAAAAATGCCGAAAAAGTAGGTACTTACTTACTATAACTTTTTGCAAATAATTTTCAAACAAAAACTCTGCTTATGCTGAAATTTTCCAAGTCTCGATTGAGTTTCTTTGTTTGATTTCAATTGTAATGTTTTGTTTCGTGATTTTTGTTTACGTTAAATTTAATTCAAAGTTCTGATTTTTTTGGTAATTTTTTTCTACATTAAAATGTTTTTCTCATATTTTGGATCATTTTTGGTTACTTTTTCAAACTTTCTTGATTATTTGAGTTAGCATTTTTTTTTTTTTTTTTTTAAGAAAAAATTGTGTTACAAGCCCTAAGTTTGGTTTAAAAATCTCCTTTACTGATTATTTATTTTTCTTTGAGTACATTGCCAATCAGTATAATATGCGTTTGTATTTAAAATTGAGAATTTCATTGACCTTGAAAGTCCCATGGAAATTTCCCTCAAAGACATTCGAATGCGAAATGTTTTTTTTGATACATCAAATAAGATTTATCAGAATAATCATCATCGCTTCTTTCGAGCAAACTTTTTTAATTTATACAAGTCTTGAGAATTGAGATTATTCTCATTTTAGTAATTGAAACTTTATTTTTTTCTTGTTTCAGGTGAGTGCGAATTATTTTTGTCCTAAGAGTATGGAAACATGATTATAAGTAGGTAAGTTACGTGTTGATGATTCATATGTTGAATTGAAAATCATCCAAGCATTGCTTTGACTCCCTAAAACCACCTGTCATGTCACCTCAATCTGCAGAATATTTCAATTTCTTGCATCAAAAATGGGCCAATTTTGAATTTTTAAAAATTTACCAAAAATTGAAAAAATGAAATTCAGTTGTATATTTATTTACCTATTTTTTAACCAATAGTATTCAAACATATTAGGGGATCACCACAAAACTCATGTAGCCTTGACACCCAACTATTTCAGTTTCTTTTATGTGTCTCTATATTTAATGTCGATGATTTTATAAAGTTTTTGAAATTGTATGTAAGTGTACTTCTCAACTTACTGTTAGTCGGTTTGAAAAATCTTTACCGTGCGGTACATAGCATTGAAAAAAATCAAGCTGTTTTATAAAACAGCTTATTTTTCTGCTGTCTTTTATGGTCTTGGAAAGTACTCTTAGTATAGAAAGTAACTTTGAAAGTTTTCGTTTCACATTTGAAAGTTCGCCATCGTAAATTGGCCGAATACAACGAATTGTTGGAAATTAGGGCCATTTAAGGTAGTTAAAAAGAGAGAAAAAAATCCCGCTTCGATGTTTGATATTAATTGCAATGCCATTTCGATGATGCTGTGTATACTAGTGCTATTGCTGTACATGGGGAAAAAAACTACACAAAGGGATATGCGTCGTCCATTGTACACTTTAGTTCCGACTTATACAAATGTTTTTGGGAATTAAGCAAAGCGTGAAAACATTAATTTTACACGCGATGGAATTTTTATAGCGAAACCGGAAAAAAATTCGCGTTGAAAAAAAAAAGGTGAAATTGAACAATTTAAACGTTGCTGGTGAAAATCAAATGCAAAAAAATAACGTTTTAAGGCCAACTTCCTCTTTGTATATTTATGCGGGGTATTTGGCCTTTTTACAAATGCCATTTGTAATTGTTATTTCTGTTTTTCTTTGCGTGGTTAGAATGTTTTTTAATTTTGAAAAAATATTTGTTACTCGTTAGGGTCGTTGGTTAGTTTACAAGAAAATTGCGCCAACGATGGGAATTCATCAGTCAAAAAGAAGTATTTCTTTTGATGTTATTGATTGGTTAACCTTGGAACGAGATGAACGATAGGAATTGGGTACCTTACCTACCATGTACAAAGAAAAAAAATCTCGAATTTTTTATATACTTAACCATCAATGAAACGATTTCATTGCTTGATTTCGGCTTTTTCTTTTCTTTAATACGAAAAGTGGTTTTCGCTGTATTTAGCGATGAAACGACGAAAAATTAATTATTGCGGCTATTTGGAACTTTTGTGAAAATGTTTGCCACTGTCAAGTGATACTACTTCGCTTTGAACTTGTAAATTCAGTTGGGAGAGTATCCTTTTGTCTGTTATTTGATTGCTTTTGTGGAAAACGTACCAGTGAAGCTGTCAATTGCGCGGAAACGCCATCATTTGTCCTTGTATACTTTTTTTTTCATTCTGCCAAGCTTGTTGAGATTATAAATGCGAAGATGAGAGGCTCTCATCGAGTATAATTCCTATTGGGGAATAATCTTACCAATTTAGCGAAAAGCTAACTCGACGAGTAAAAATTCCATCTTGTCTTTTATCATTGGGTATAGAAAAGTTTAGACGTAGTAATTAACGTATTGTTCGTATTATGCTATAATATCTCGAATTCGCAGTCGGGTGTCCAATCGATAATATTTCTCGAGGTGTCACAAGGGTCTTAGTTTGGCTTTCGAGTTAAGGTTATCGTTAAATAGTACGCCTTGAACTTCGTTTGTCAGATTCACCCAGAGTATTGTTTTTCAAACGTTGATTTATGTGTTTGAAGAAAAAATCTCTCTCCGGCGGCAATGGCAATGGTTTCGTTACTTGTAAAACTTTGAAGGTGGTTAAATGAAGTCGTATCGTTTCGAAAGAGTGGTCGATTACTTTGGAAAAATATATCGAAGGAAATGGTTCGTAATACACGGTTAATGTGCTGTGTTTGAATTGGTGTCTGACTATTCGTCTGTTAGATATTGACTTTGTAGTACCTATTTATAGCCAGTTGACGTATCGTAAAGTGGTTTCTTTTATATTTATTTTGGCGTAAGGCTAAAAGTTGAAAAGAGTACAATATCGATTAAAAAAATTGTACTTTGATTTTTAAAACTCGAGACCGCGATGCTGTGTGTATGAGAATATTACAGTAAAACGGTTCTAAAGAGAGGTTAAATGGGCGAAGAAGTATTCGCGGGGTATTTTTCCATTAGGAATCAACGAATCATTATTAACAACTCGTATATCAAATTGGTACACACGCATCAATTTAAACAATGCAGCGAGAAATGAAATACTGTTTGAATTTTTATTTTGAGGTTATTTTTCGTGTATGTACATTATAAAACCAGAATTACTAGTTTTATTAGCTGTGTTTCGCGTGTAAACAGCTATCTGTGTATACCATTGCATCAGTGGGTTGGTACTGAAAAAACTGGTTTGACGGGTTTATAAAACCAGTCCATCTACTTCTCAACCTCGTTTGGCTGGTTTTTTTCGTAATACTGTCCATAGTTTGCGTATAAATCGAATAGCTGTAATATTTTTATACAGGTTTAGTAGCTGATGACAATGGTTAGTTCCCGAATTTCTTTTTTTCTTTTTTTAATTCTTTGAAACGTTCGTGGGAATTGTTTTTCGTGAAATTTTCATCGGAAATGCCTTAACATCTATGCTCATTTAACCTTAGAAAATGATTTGCGATAATTTCTCTTGAAGTCTGTCACCAATTTTTCTTCAGTTTCAATCATTCACCAAGTCAAATTTATCCTCTATTTTTTTTTTTTTTTTTTTAATAATTTTCACATAGGTAATTTTTTCACATTTTTAGACAAATTTTTGTAAAAAATGATAGCTATTGCAGTAGCCCAAACAAATATATTTATGTTTCAGTCCGACATTTTATACCTTGGAACTTGTTCTAATTGATCAAATAAATCCAAGCTTTGGGGAATAGGGTTTTCTCAAAAAACCATATTTGACCCCGAGAGTGGAGATGGTCAAAGTTGGAAATTGTAGAAAGGTAATTTCTTTGGCGGGGCATATTTTGGCTCCCAATGGATTAAAAGGGTCCAAAATGATACCAGTGGTCACTACCACCCCTGCAAATGTCATATCCAAACTTCAGCTTTCTAGGTCATTCCCACCCCGTTTAAGGCGGAATTGAAGTGAAAAAAATCTTATTTTACCCCTACTATTGACCCCCACCCTTAAAATTGACCTATGGGCTCAAATCTTCATCATACAATGGGAGGGTGCCACTTCGAGTGCTTTTTGTAAGTTTAAATCTTCCAACCCTAGTGGATTTTCCTGCTATTTTACGTGTTTTTTTCGACATTTAGGAGAGCCTGCTACCCCTCCAAATTGACTTAGAGGGTCCGAATTTTTACACTACAATGGGAGGATGTGCCTGAAGTGCCTGTGGTAGGTTTCGACCTTCCAACCCGAGTTGACCCCTTTCCAGAGTCAAAAAATGCATTTTTGGACTACATGTTTTTCGACTTTAAGGATAGCCTACAACCCCTCCGAATTGACCTAGAAGGTCCAAATTTTAACAGTACAATGAGAGGATGTGCCAGAAGTGCCTTTCGCAGGGTTTGACCTTTCGACCTCAGTTGACCCCTCTCCAGAGTCAAAAAGTGGATTTTTGGACAATTTTACACGTTTTTCGACTTTTAGGAAAGCCTACAACCCCTCCGAATTGACTTACAATTAGAAGGTCCAAATTTTTACAGTACAATGAGAGGATGTGCCTGAAGTGCCTTTTGCAGGTTTTGACCTTCCGACACCAGTTGACCCCTCTCCAGAGTCAAAAAAGTGCATTTTCAGGCTTATTTTTCCAATTTGATGTGTTACATGATCTTTCATATGTAGGACAGCCTGTAGCTCCTTCAAAGTAAACTGGGTTGTCCAAGTTTTCACAGTAGAATGGGAAGGTGTCGATGAAGTGCCTTTTGCAGGTTTCAACCTACCTAAGTAATATAATTTTAATTTTTAATAAACACTGGCGTTGTGTTTAAAGAGCTCACAAAGTTTTCTGTACAGAAATTTGTCATTTTCAACTTATTTTTTGAATAAGAAAAATTAGCCAAAAGTTAACAATTTTTTTAGATATTTTGAAATCTAATGACCAAAAAATTTGCACCTGTGTAGATAATTATTCCCTTTGAACAAAATATTCTAAGATTATTGCAAAATATTTTTCCGGATTCAGAATTTAGAAATGATATCTTTTGATTGTTTGGAATAATTATTGCGAAATATGTAAGTATATGTAGTTGGGAAGAAACAATTTTCAAAACTTGAATTTACTTTAAAATAAGCGATTTTAAAATGTTCAGTCGCTCAGTAGAACCTTGAAAGTGTTCTTTGGTTTTCATGACTTGGTCTAGGTTCACGTAGAATCCCAAATATGTACCATTTTTGAAATTGTGTCATTTTCCCAAAACAGGGTAGGTAACGGCTGCAGCGAAAAAACCACGCTTTTTTCAAAAATTTCCCCTCTTTGTGAACCCCTAACTCTCTTCCAAGGGGCATCTTCAGAGCTGAAATTTTTTCGGCGTGACTTTTAACTCAAAATAAAAGTCTCCGCTGAATTTGGTTACAATCCTCGACTTTTATTTTACGATCCAACCTAATGTGTATCCTGGAAACGTAAGTATGAAATGCACGCCATTAAATTTGAAAAAAAAAAGGTTATATGCAAGCATTGGTAATATGGTTATCCACATGAAAAACTATCACAAATGGACGATCCAGAATTCTAGAGCCTATAACGCTTGACCAGTTTTGTATTTTTCTCTCTTTAAGATTCTCCATTTTGAAAATGCACGACGTAAGAAATTTCCTTAAAAGGTTTTCCTACTACATATATGATTCTAGTCTTATAATTTATTATACCGTGAGCTCCTTTTAATGGGTAATTTTTCTCCTTTGGGCATCGATTTGATTTCGCAATTACCTCGAAAAGGTGCGATTAAAGGTGTAAGTTTAGAAATTTTTTACTTTTTGCACACCGAATATGTTGCTAACAAACACGCGAGTCCGCTTGATAATATTTTTCAGGTATCTGGGACGTTAATGGAATAAATACTATCGAGTGTGAAAAATTTATTGCCAAATGGTATTGGTTCGGTGTTTGGGCGTTTTCTAGCGTAGGTACACCTATATAACCGATGGATCTTAGTTTAAAACGCATTTGGCAACGATATAGAGCGACCTTTTGTGACCTCGTAGTTTTATTTACAACATAAGCAGAGACTTATAAATTTGATACTTAATAAAATAAAAAGGAAGAAGGAAATTTCGATGGTAGTTTTTTTTTGGAAAGTTTTTTATCATACACGGTTGCATTTTTTGTTACTCAACTGATACTGAAAGTCTTTAATATTACTTAAAGTTTAACGGTGACGATTTCGTAGACAGGAGAATAGCTGAATGGGTATAAGTGATGAGTGGATGTGATAACCGAAAAAAAAGTTTGATGAACTTTCCCTTCTGCAAGCTCAAAAAACAAGCTAGAGTTGAAATTATCGAAAGTATTTCCTACTCTTTCAGATGAAAGAAACACTTTGGTGGGGTAATTAGTATGTGAAGACGACAGTTTGATGTTGATTAAGGTATCGTTACCAAATACCTACCTATATAGTAATTTAATTATGCTTGGCTTAATTAAATCTAGAATACTGTGCGGGTGTTTTACATACCTACACCTATACGACATATGAGATATATGTAGGGAGGTATACGTGGTGTAGTATAACCACGTTTTCTGCCTTCTGCCGGGTAGCTAACCTTATTGCAATAGCTTTTGAGGTATGTGATTGATATCGAGCGAATTTTTCAACATCGAAAAAGTTGTAGCAGATGAGAGTAATGTGATATTTTGTCGGATTCGTGTATAGTTAGAAATAGTTTCAAGTGATACTTGCCCCTGCTCGGCAATGTTGTGTATTTTGCAGCTTGCGATATATCGTGTGACTATGGCGTTTACCATCGTAATTTGTTAATTATCTCGCAAAATGAAACTAAATAGCGAGTGAATTAGTAGTGTTGCGGTTACATTAAGCTGCGATACCGTTAAAATATTATATTTTAGCTAAAATCTACGTGATGCCGAATGCGTATAGTATAATTTATTACTATTGTTTTCGCATTTACGTATATACGTTGTTACTTACCCGTGTACCGGAGCTTTACCGGCCTCAAATATTGGTTTACAACTTTTTGATACAATTTATTGGCCTTTAAAAATAACTTTCTGCGTTTTAGTGGATTTGGATTTCATTCGGAGGTACCTATTTTCAACCTCGAGTGATTTGCAACTGTGCAATGGTAAATTTATTAAGTCGTTTTAAAATCCACACGAGCTGAGTTTTTTTCATGTACCTATCCGAATTTACTTATAAACGATGAAATATTATGCGAAATTCTCCGAAAATGGCTCCTTTTTCGTATACAGTTGAGAACGTTAAGGGCACATTTACTCAATGATTTGTAAATTTTCGTCGTAAAATGAAATATTGTACCGAAAAAATTATACGTCATTTTGAAAAGAAAAAAGGAATCGAGATTTTTTTATTATGTTTGAGCACTGTTGGCAATCAAAATTCAAGTATTCGACCATTTTCAAGTTGTAAAGTACATAAGTAATTTTCGCACAAATTACACTTTCATCTGCTCATAGAAATGGAACTGCTAATATGAAAATATTTCCTTTATTTTTTGGAAATTTTTGTTTTGTTTTTTCAGTGACTTTTGAAATGCCTTTTTGGTTATTCTCATCGAAAATGTTACTGATTTTCTTTTTTAATCAAAACCATGGTGGAACTCGCGAGATAGCACTTGAAAAAATAAATAATAAGCTGTTCAAACGGAAAATTGGATATTCTGAAGGGTACCTATTGAATTTCCAAAATCGACAAAAAATCACATAAATTGATAGAAAAAATCAAAATACGAGTTACCTACATCTCAGAAAACCACATTTCTTGTCAGTTTTGTATTAAAATCATGTTTGGAGACTTGATTTTGACAAAAGTGGGGAACAAATTGGGGAGTGGGCAAATTTTTCCAAAAAAAAACAACACCGATATCAAGAAAAATTAATTTTGTTCGTTTTAGAATTGGCCTTGTAAACATGTTGGTAGTTGAATATGATCTGAAAAAAAGATTCCTAGAGTTTGTTGTAGCTGCTCAATCGCACTCTTCAAGATTAACCTAACTTATTTATTTTTTGTTGTGGAAAGTGACCCTCAAAATATGTTTTGGTACCTATACTTATTTCATTGAAATTGAACTTTGAATACACAGTAGAAAAAATATTCAGAGTTGAGACTTCTTCTAAAAGCCATATTTTCTAGATTTTGAGACATTTAATTTTAAAAATCTCACTATTAGGTAGTGTCTTTGAACGTGATTGTAATTTAAATGGGATCAGAAGTGTGCTTTTTTTGGATAATTAAAACTAGAAAGTTTGAATTTTTCATCAGTTTATGTTTGAATCCATTGAAGAATTCAATGCACCTTTCAACCCACCATGCTCTGTTTAGTAATTTATTTTATTTACTAATAACAGTAAAATTGAATATTACCAATAATTTCCCAAAAATTGGTAATTACCAGTAATTTACCGAAAACTGTCAATAATTTATCAAAAATTACTAGTAATTTACCAAAAATTACCAGTAATTTACCAAAAATTACCAGTAAATTACCATTAACTTACCAGAAATTACTAAAAATTATCAGTAATGTACCAGAAGTTACAAGTAATTACCAGTTATTCACCAGTAATTACTGTTTTTTTTTTACAAAAAATACTTGTAACCTACCAAAAATTACTTGTAAGTAATTTATCAACAATTCCAGCCTAAATTACCTGTAACTTTTCAAAAACTACCAGTAATTGAAGTTCCCAAAATATTGATGTAAATTTGATGAGATTTTTCAGAGTTTTTTAAAGTTGAACTGAATCTCTTGACATAATTTCAGGTACTCGACAGCATTTTTTCAAGTTTCTAAAAGCTTAAAAAAATTTCAGAAAATAATTTATGAGAGTTTGACATAAGTATCTATAATTATGTCATTTTAGCGATTCATTGATTGTTCAAAGTTCTCAAAAGCCAGGCTTATACTTGAAAATTTACTTATATATAACTGAAAGTATCAGAAATTGGCCATTTTTTCAGTTTTTGGAAGTCTTGTAAAATTAAATAATATGCAATAATTGGAGTAGTCTAAAATTATTGTTAAAAGATATGGTAAAAATGTCAAAAGATATGGTAAAAATGTCATCACCTGGCGCAAAAACTTATTCTTAACCAAAATTTAAAATACTTAATTTAATTTCTTTCACATTTTTTGAATGCTTTTGGTGGATAATGAGTTCTGCGCCAGTAGGCAAAATTTTTACCAAGTCTTCTAACAACTTGCTTAGGGTGGTCCTTATTTTTGAAGTTGGGATTTTTTCCGCTCCCACCCCCTAAAGTGGTGACCTCGGGTGAGAAAATAATTCCCTATTTTTTATTTTTTCCATTTTCGAAAAATTCGGGCTGCGGTGGGCCCCTCAATTTTCAAAAATTTGAAAAAAACCTAATTCAAAGAAAAATTTTTGAAATTTCAAAATTTCGAGTTCCATCGTCTCTAAAAGGTCCCTTGTGAGTAAAATAGACTCTCATGACGATTTTAGCCCCCTCCCATTAAAACCAAGCTGACCCCACCAGAATAACTGAAATTTGTAGTTTGGCTTTTCTGGTGGGGTCAGCTTGGTTTTAATGGGAGGGGGCTAAAATCGTCATGAGAGTCTATTTTACTCACAAGGGACCTTTTAGAGACAATGGAACTCGAAATTTTGAAATTTTAAAAATTTTTCTTTGAATTGGTTTTTTTCCAAATTTTTGAAAATTGAGGGGCCCACCGCAGCCCGAATTTTTCGAAAATGGAAAAAATAAAAAATAGGGAATTATTTTCTCACCCGAGGTCACCACTTTAGGGGGTGGGAGCGGAAAAAATCGCACATTTTTTTTTTACCATGTAGTTAAGGACCACCCTAAACTTGCTACTTTTTATTTGGAACTAATTTTCTGAAAAGATGGTAGGTACGTATGTATAATTTTTGAACTTTCAATAGTTCACTTTTCTCTTATATATTTGTAGTTGAAAAAATCCCTGTCCTGATTTGAAAGAATTTAATTTCACGTTGAAAAAAAAGTAAAAATTTGTAGTTAGTGTTATTCTTTTATTTGCCTTTCTTATACCTATCCATGTTTTTTGATACCTTGCTGTTTACCTGCTTTCTTTGTGAAACCGGGTGTTTTTTTCGGTGTAAGTTGAAATTATTTTCACTGTCGGATTATCCTTCAAAATGTCAGGTTGGTGTAAAAATTTTGGATGTTTTATTTCCCATCATAACTATAAAATTTTTATACCTTGTTCGTTATCGTCGAGAGTAAAAAAAAAGGTGAAAGACACAACGAAGTGACACTGTGAAAAACCATCTTAATCGAAGATTAAGTTAGCTCTCGAAGAACTCAGCACATGAAATCAACCTCTTACACCGAAAATCTCTGGTACTAAGAAAAAAGATAGCTACAAGAGAAGAAAAAAAAATTGAAACGACAAAACTCTCGTTTCTCCGCTTCCTTTAACAAGTTTTAAGAAAAAACAATTATATTGCGACCTAAATGGAGAATAAAATAGCGACTAGAGAGGAAGGATTTTTCGCACCATCGGTAATTTAAAGGTTTCCCATTTTAAATTCGTCCTTTCATCTAATTCCGACACAATTTCGTTTCGTATACTTTTAACGACAATGCTCTTTTTTCGCGTTTTCTGGCTAATGTGCCTTTTCACAAATTGGCATTTTAGTGCTGCGATAGTATGCGACGTCACAGCGAGTCCTTTTAATCATATTCTTCCTCGTTTTGGTTTCGGGTGTTTGGAGCATCTTCATCGGAAAACATTACAATGATTGCGAAACACCTCGATCCTTTCCTTATGTCTGTTTTGATTTCATTGTCGAGTTGACATTTGGAAATTTTATACGATTTTTTGCCCGCTGTGGTTTCAAATTGTCGACGTAGGGTGCCTGGAAATCGAGCAACTTAATTTTTACCATTGTTAACTCTGCGTTGTTGAAAATTTCACCACTAACAGCCTTTTTAGCGTATACTGTACGAGTAAATAGTAGGTATGTGTTTTGTAGTTACGATAACGTCGTCTTGTTCGCCTTAGCAAAAGTTTCATTTGTATTTAACTACCTACGTATTATACCGGGTTGTGCATTAAATGTAAATGAAATCTTACCAAGCAGGCGAAAATCTTAACAAAGCAGACATTGATCAAACAAACCGTTTCAAAGATAAGGTACTACTTACCTAATATGATGGTACCTGTGAAATTTTTTCCCCATTTCGCGTAGTACGTAGCAAGTAAGGTACTAAACTTTAGTAGATATTACTCGTTTACTATGTATTCCACGCTCTAAGCTATACCTCTTTCGATATTAAACTGAAAGTTTACCCACCTTCTGCGTTTATTACGAGGCAATGTCGTAGTTTGTGTATTGAATTCGCTATCTCAAGCATTACGAGATCTCCAGATTTTGTTCAGCTCTCTTATTGCTAGCTGAGTATTCGACTCGTTTATAAATCGAGTGGAGGAAAAACCAACCTGGAAAAAGAGTAATCGATAAAATTTCGAGAAGTGAAATCGAATACCTATTCATGGTTTGTTGTCAGATAAAATTGACAGATTTTTGATGAGTTGAAGATGAACTTTCAACGCTTTGTCCATTTTATGGTCAATGAATGTTGAATTTTTGCTGAATTACCTACTTATTCGAGAAGTTTATCGAATCCATATTTCATCAATTTTTTCCTCTATAAAGCTCAAATTTTAGTGATGGTAGTATTTCAACATATCGCGAGCTAGTTTAAAATTTATACGCTGTGAAGGTATAAAAAAACTATGACGTTTTAATAATGCAACAAACATAGGTGGAAATTGAGACACAATGCGAATGGTAGACGACGACTGTAGCATTAAAAATACGATACGTAACCTATCTGCGTATTACGAGTATATTGTGGCATAATTAATTTTTTATTCCATTAACCGTTTGTCTAATTCGCGTACACAAAGCCTAATGAAATTTCACGTCCTGGGAAACTGGGAATATACATAGAACCACAGATGGAAATCGATGATGACATATTTCATACGTGTGCATTTCCTTCTCTCTTCCTATATGGTATGAGTTGAGTACAGTCTATATAGACTGTAGATGTACGACGTAGGTACGTGTAGTACGAATAGTTGCTGTCGCAGGAGATAACGCAAAAAAAGGGGGTTCGAAATCAATTACGAATTTTTCAATCGAATGCAACAACATTCCGAACATAAAATGGGTTCAATTTACATTCAAATACGATGCCGTACGAGCGAACTCGCGGTACTACACCGAGATGTGATGTAAGGTTGAGCGTGAAATTCGCAGCTAATAAAAGTATCGATGGAAAAATTCTCCTTCTTCGTCGTTGAGATCGCGTCTAGATTTCGTTAACATTTAACGTAACGCTTCCCTAAGTATATCGTGAATTCTTGGAGATCGTCTGAATACTAAAAGAAGGCTCGTTCGACTCGTATCCAAATTTTTTCCAAGGTCTGGGCGTATTTTTCAGAAGAGTAAATATGGCTATTGATTTGATTTTGTACTTTTGATAGATGGGGAGGGGGGTAAACTATTCAAATTTCAGCCTGTTAGACGTCTTAAGTTTTTTTTTTTTTTTTTTTTTTTTACTATAGCTAGAATTTTAGTCTTTTTGAGAAAACAGAAATAGGTACTTAATTCAATTTTATATTGTCTCGTATAGCTAAACAAAGTCGTTAAAACATTGAAATTCGAACCCTGCAATAAATTATGCAAATCGTTGACATGTTATCTTAATTTATTTAAAACAAATCGTTAAACCGTTCCTTTAACAAGCAATATTTCTTCTTTTTTTTTCAAAAATGATTTAGAGATATGTTTTTTGTCAAAATTGTAATGAAAATTTTCAATTTTAATCCTCAAGTTCCCAACTCAAATTTCGGATTTGGTGACAAAATTTCAGATAAAGTCAAATTAAAGATACTCATTATCGTTGCTTGTTTCGATTTAATTTTTCATCAGCAAAGACGACCGTGTTTTCTGCACGATTGAAAAAAATTCAAACGAAGGTGAAATGTGGAACAAAATGTAAATTCAGCTGTCAACTACGTCCTTCTATTCATATCCTCATTACATGTTCTTGCGAGAAACAGCTCAAAACATAAATAAATAAATAAATAAATACGGTACATTAAAAAGATCGATAATAGTCGTATTAAGTACTTAGGTACTATAACATTATGCTCATAGAATATATCACAATTGAACATAATTATGGGTACAATACGAGGTGGATACAATTTTTCGTGAACTGATTTCAAATTTGACTAACCCTTCAGTGCACAGTAAAATGTTGATGACTTGAGAACAGGATAGCGAAAAAGAGGGGACAGAAAGGGTAATTTTGTCAGACCCTGATTTTTTGGAGAATGGAGAACATCGAAAGCTAATTTGATGATCAATTACGTAAGTAGATGCTGGGCTTGTGAGCTTGCAGAATTGCTTCAAAAATAAAACCTTAATTTTTGGTTCTTTTTAAATCAACGATTGATCAAAATTTAGTAACTTTTCCAAGAATCGATTTTTTAGATACCTATGTACCTATAAAAATTGTTTTTTCGTACAACTTTTTGAAAATATTTTTCCCTACCTTTTTGTGTAAGAAAATCTACATCTTCAACTCTTCGTGCATGTTTTGGAGGGGTCTAATCAAAATAATGAGTGCTGATATTCGTATTTAGCGTTCTCTAAAACGTATGAAAAAATAGTCACACGATATTTGACATTTTTTTGCATTTTGACCAAAACTGTGGGACTCCATATACACCCCCCCCCCTACAAAATTGAGTTTTCAAAAAACCCGAGTCATCAAAAAAAGTTCAACATTGAGAGATTGAAAAATTTTAGGCAATTATTTTTGATTTTACCTACGTTTAAGAATCTTCACTTCTGTAGCTCCTAAATTTGGTAAGCTTTTGAAAATTGAGTTTTCGATAAAAGCTCAACTTTGCACTTTTGACATTTTTGGAAAATATTTTTGAAACTTTTCTCAAGAATCTGAAATGTTATAGCTCCAAAATTTGACAAGCTTTTGAAAATTGAGCTTTCAAAAAAAAATTTAGCCATCAGAAAACCTCAACATTTGAACTTTTGAAATTTTTGGAAAATATTTTTGAAACTATTCTCAAGAATTTTAAATTCTATAGCTCCAAAATTTGACTTACTCTTGAAAATTGAGCTTTTAAAAAAACTGAGCCATCAAAAAAGCTCAACATTTGAACTTTTGAAATTTTTAGAAAATATTTTTAAAATTACTCTCAGGTATCCCAGATTCTGTAGCTCCAAAATTTGACCAGCTTTTGAAATTCGAGCTTTCAAAATAGCTGAGCCATCAAAAAAGCTCAACATTTGAACTTCTGACATTTTTGGAAAATATTTTTTGAAACTATTTTCAAGAATCTCAAATTCTGTAGCTCCGAAATTCGACAAGCTTTTGAAAATTGAGCTTTCAAAAAAAATCGAGCCGTCATTGAACTTTTTGCTAAATATTTTTGAAACTACTCTCAAGAATCTCAAGTTTTGTTGCTCCAAAATTTGACAAGCTTTTGAAATTTGAGCTTTCAAAAAAAAGTGACCCCTTCGAAAAAGCTCATCTTTGAACTTTTGAACTTTTTGGCAAATATTTTTAAAACCACCCTGAAGAATCTCATACTTATTCTACTTCTTGGAACTACGCAATTTTTCCTAAATTAAGTTGGATTAGAAGAGTTATACCGAAAAAAACAATATTTTCGGAATAACTTATTTTGTAGCTCTGTACTGAATTTGGTGGTTTTTTTTTTTTTACAATCAAAGCCTACTTATTTATGATGGTTTAATCAATATTTTATTTCTATTTTTCTGCGTCTTTTTTCCATTTCAGAAAATAAATTGTTATTTTTTGTAATGTTTATTGAATTTTTGAGCTCTTTTTTAAAAACTTTAGTGTAACTAAAAAAAGGGGGCAGAAGGCAGATTTTAACGAAATTCAGCAAATACCTTCATCACTCCAAGTTTTCTGTTTGATTGCTTTTAAAATTTTGCATTTTCAAAAACTGGTAATAATGCGACTCTTTCAAGGTTGAAAATTTGTAATAAAATTGTTCAAAATAATCCCTCTTCTTATTCTGTAGAAATTTATCACTGTGGTAGGTACTCATCTTAGCAGCTATGTACCTAATTTTCAAAACACATAAGCGTACATACGCTCCTTTGGATAATATTTTTCTCAAGAAATCCTATAAATACCGCACGATATTACACCCATTTGTACTTACAAACCACACTGCCAACATTCGACTCGTATTCGGGAAAGCAGACGAGCAGTATGGTAAGCCTGGGGTAAGAAAAATTGCGTCGAGAATGCTCCTCGCTAGTACCCATTTGTACGTACTTACTACTTACATTAGGCATTCAAAATAATCATATCATCCGTAAACAACGATTTGTTAACGTTACACGTTCGTGATTGTTGGATTAAATGGTACGGCGGTATTTTGACATGTGGAAATAATTCGCGTAATTAATTATTCGTGGTGTTATACTTTCTTAGCGAGACTAACGTATTCAACACAAAATTCTACATTGTCGTAGCGCCTTTATACTCGTACCTACTCGTATGGATATGTTATACGTCTCGAGATTATAAAAGGTAGAACTGGCAGCCAAATTGGGGGGAAGGGGGGCAAGGGCGTAACACGAGGGGGCGGCTGTCTTCTCACACGTATTTTATAACGCTTCATCTCTTATCATCTGACTATATGCTGAGTGAGAACTGGGTAGTGGGTATACGTACTACGAGTATACGAGAAGAGCGTGTGACCGAAATGTGCGAAAAACGAGCTCGCAACGTTACATCATTAATGTGAGAAATTACCGTAAATTTCCGCCAACGACGACGACGACAACATCGTCTTGGCGTATAACTTTTATCAGAACGATAAGCTTTTTCGAGCAAAGGCGGGATGGTCCAACTTCGGAGGAAAAGATAACGGTAACATTGCCGGTAACCTCGACCTTGAAAATTCTATTAAAAAATACCCAATCTTTTCTAATCATCGCCACGTGAATCGTAAAATAGTACGCGACAAAAACATGCCCTCTTTTGGCACCCCGAAGACGAATTTTTATTACCTCGATAAAGACGATATCGATGGTATATAAAATTTATTTACGCGAATATCGACATCGAAGTAAAAAAGAGCACCGACGACGACGACGAGCGTACTCAACCCAACGTTTCATTATAATGAAAAAAGCAAAGGTAAACTACCACGTGCATTTAGTCAATTAATGAATGGAAAATAACAAGATGTAGGTAGAGGTACTTTTACTACGTAAACATATCGGTTATCGACACCGGAGCCAGAGCCGGAGCTTTTATCGGTGGTTACCGAGGCCAAGTTACGACCTTGTCCGCGCACTGTCAGCAAAATCGCGACACGTATCAGTATTCCGGTCGAGTTTCGATCTTATTTTATAGTTTTATACCATAAAACCACCGGTACATAGACACTTCTTTGTAATACCATTCACGTTCGATGTTTACATGCAAAGCTTTCTGTTCTACTATCTTATCTCGAGCTCTCAGTGCTTAATTTTATGTAAACTTGGTTTCTGCCTTCCTTCATTCCCTTGCCCTGGCTTGTGCTTTCGCCTTTACCTTCTCTTTACTGCGAACTACCATACTTCGGTGTCGCTATCATGTACAGGCAATACGACGAGATCCACGACCGAGCGTAATTTATCAAGTAAAAATCTGTAATCATCTAATCAGGTACCTACCTACGATTCATTAGAGAAAAATTGAATCAAAAAGTTTTGTACGTTAATGACATAAAACTCGGAAAATTGATGCAGAAATCGTTTAAAAAGAACAAAAAAATGTAATACGATTTAAAAAGTAATGTTCTTCAAATTACAGAAAATTTTAAAAAATGAAGTACATACTTCACTTACTTTGTAAACTTAGTTGAAAATCGAGAAACAGTTGATGAAATAAGTTACGATAAAATGACTTTTTCTAAAGGAAAAAAACATGTAAAATTTAATGAAATAAGTTTAATTAAATTAGAATGCGTAGAATGTTGGAAGTACGCTTGAAATACTAAAAAAATTGTATGTAGGTACAAGACAAGGTATGTGAAAAGTTGACTACTTTTTAAATCCAAACACTATAGGTGACAAAATTGAATGTACTTAACTAGGTAGTAGGTACTTACTTACATGAAAATCGTTGAATTGTAGAAAAAACGAATGGGAATGGAATATGATCAGAGTGGATTGAAATATTGCGAGGATTGTTCGAAACACTGAGGAAACTGCATGAAATAAAACTGATGGAAAGTTGGAAAAATTGATACGAAAATTATTGCAAATTTCGAAAAAAATCAAAATAAAATTACTCGTATACACTTTGAATGCAGCTGTTTTTGAATACCTAATTATAAAGTTGTTCTTGTAAAATACCTATATACCTAAATCTAATCTCAAATTTATTTTATTTTTGTTTCAGGTGAGTACCAACTTTTTTCTAAAGGAGTGATTTGGTAATAGAATAAATGAAGATGGGTGAGTAAAAAGTTGACATCGTTCGGCGGTTTAGCGATCGTGTAATCTTGTAAAAATTCCACATGCAACAAATTTTTTGATAAATTATTATTTCTTTACAGTATTATTTTCTTTAAAAAAATGAGGAATTTGAAAAAAATGTCTTGTTTAAGCATTCTTTGACGAGGTAAGAGATAACAGAATGAGAAAATTGAACTATTAAAATTTTTATAAGTATTTTTTGTAGCTACAAAAATTTTTATTTTTTTTATTTTTTAAACATGATGTGTCAATGTTTGAATCAAATTTCTTACTAGAGACCAGAGAGCTCTCACAATGGACGGAAATTTTTTTTAACCGAACACGGAAACATTGAAAAAGCACACACCAAAATAATCACCAAACCAAATATCAGGAGGCTGAATTTATTTTTTCGATTTTTGAATGATTTTTGAATTTCAAATTGATCTCATTTGATCCAATTGATTCAAAAAACTGAAATTTGGATAATACCTTATTTTCGATTGTCTTTTGTGAATCGATTGATGATAATTTTAAGTCATTCTAGAGCCTTCAGCAGATTCTTGGATTTTACAGCTTTGAAAAAATTCTTATTCGCCATTGTTTTCAGCTGCAGGTTTTTGGATTTTCAAACTTGAAAAAATTCTTTCCAAGAGGGGCGTGAATGAAATTCGACCTTTGCAAACTCTAAATGAATAGTGCAATTCAAGTTCAAATTTTTATACCTATCAAATGCGACATTTTTCAAAATTTTAGATTTTTTCCCTTTCAAAAAGATCGTTTTTCATGAGATGGGGATCAAAATGAGCTCATGAATGAATTCGAGAGTATTTCTCTTTATGTACGACCACATACTTAATTAAGACGAAAAATCGAAAAAATTCTACTTCAATATTTTGTTCTTAATGAAAGTAGAATTTTTTCGATTTTTCGGTTTGCCCACAAATGAATTCAGTCATAGAAAAAATATAAAAATATACATTTTATTACTCAACATAATATTTTTTCAAGTTTGAGATTTTTGTTCTCACATCGGGGGGGGGGGGGGAGGGGGGATTTTGAATAAGAAAAATGTTTTTCGCAATTGTTCATTTTCATCTCTACAAGGAAGTGGGATTGATAAGAATTCTTTATTATAGGTAGGGTCAAAATGGGTTCAAAAATGGATGCAGTGTTTGAAAAAATGAATATTGATACAAAGTTCAATATTTTTCAAACCTTTAGATTGTGGTCCCTCAAAGAAAGGCTTTTCATAAGATGGGGTCAAAATACACTCAAAACTGAATTTTTCGTTACTGAAAACAAACATTTTCACATTAACACAATGTTTTTTGAAATTTCGAATGTCAATTTCCTTCCCTCAAAAGAACACTCTTTATTAGACGAGGCCAAAATTAATTTCAAAAATGAATTTATCACATCAACAAAAAAACCTATCTATCTATTATGATTATTTTAATTTCATCAAATTGTAATTTCACAAATTCGATTTTTGGGAGCTCTAATATGTAGATCTGGCACACGTCGGTTTTGGAAAAATACTCAATAATTGGTCTAGTGTGTGGTATTTGACTCTTTAACTTCATTTTTTGTAAAATTTTGTGGCAATTTCATCTTTCTATAAAATCTTCTGGAGACTCCAGAACTGCTGAAAATAGTTCAAAACCGTTTTATACCAAATTTTAGCTTTCTGGATCAATTTGATAAAATTTTGATTTTTTCGCTTTTTCTTGTTGAAAATTTCATTTTCAAAAATTCACCAAAAATCAAAAAATGCACTTTAGCACTTGAAATTCTAGCTGGTGATATATTTTTATGTAGTTTTGTCCAGATCAAAAAATGTTGTGCCATAGTTAGGATACTGCTCTTGTGAGCAAATTTTTTTTATCGAGTAGAGAAATGAAATAATTTGGGTTAAAATGCACTCCTCATAACCCTCTTGTTGTTGATATAATCTTCGTTTGAATAGTTTGAATTTTCTAAAATTCAACCGAGTAAATTGAAATTTTAAATTTTGGATATTTTTTTCATGTTCTATCTAAAAATCAAAACGAAATTTTAATCCAACTTTCTCGAGGTGATTTCCTTCAAGTAGGTACCTAATTCCCTCATTAAAAATATTATCTTCTGCCCAAAAGTTGGGCCAATTTGTGCTGAGAATAGACTCGACACATTATTTGTCCTATTTTAATCACTCATATTAACCGGTTCGCGAGAATCCATAAATAATTCGTATTTCATTTTCATTAATAGGTTATCGGATCATAGGTTGACGTAATGAAACGGTACAGTAGGAAAAAAAACCATACGATTTAGCCGATTTTAAATATGTACTACGCTAGCAATAAGTATCGAAAAACAGATTCGAAACGTGCGTACAAAATAAACCGTTCAAATAAGACACGATACGCGAAAAGTTGAACAAGTTCTGCTAAATGATGCATTGTTCAAAGAAGCGTGTCCATTTTACTCGACTCGATTTGTTGTAGTATGTTGAGTCGCGAACGCCGCATGACCATCCGCATTATATACGAGTACGTCTCCGGTCTGTGGTCTCCGGTCTATGCGTACTATGTACTTACTTGTACATACAAATACGTTCATTTCCAAACGCCTCCAGTAGGTATAGGTATTCCAGCGCAGAGCGCACAATATACCGATAAACCGGTTTAGTTCCAGTTTCGTTACGGATTCTAAACAGACGCCGCCGCCGCCGCCGCCGATGTTTGCATATAATGCTTATAAAAATCTCTTTATTATAAGTACATTTGGAATTATTGTCGTCCGAGGCGCTGTTTAGCGCCATTGTTTTAGGCCATCACGAACCAATATCAGGCGCTTTCGTTCGTTACCCTTTGTACGTCTCGTCGCGTCCTAGTCGCCCACCCCCACGCACTTTGCCCTGTGGCTAGCTGAGCCTTGTGTACGCCGCGTGTTAATCGTTTGTAAAACCCGATACCTTTGAAATACCTTAATTTGAGCAAATTTTCCCGCACCTCCACCTATGTCGATCAGATTTACGAAATTTGATATCGTATTGGACTATATAAGGCTACGAACGAAAAAATAACCCTGTTTTTAAGGCCCCATTAATAGGAAAAGTTTAACGTTACATGCCTTCGAATATGTGGTAACGTGTACCTTTACGTAAACGTACGTATACGCATTCAATTCGCTGATTACCTTATATTTCTAACGATATTGTTCTCCTTTTTCGTCGTCTCGTCTGCGCTCTCTTACAAAAAGGTATTAATTTTCCGCATTTACCTTCGTCACTTCCGACTATACACGATACGTCGTCATCCGAAACGATGGCATTTGACGAAATTTTCTTATTCTAGGCTACACACATCGCCTTACATTACACATACAACCGAAGCCGAAGTCAAACCGACTGCCGCCCTACCTCACCCTGTCGTCGTCGTGTTTTTCCTTTTGTGTTATCACGATGACGTCATAGCCAGAAACCCATTTAACATATTAGTTTTTCTTTTTTGTCTTTCGTATCAAGATGCTATATAAGAATAGGTTCGTCTATTTATAGTACATTTTGTATAGATACAAATTTCCTTCTTCGGGGCGCGGCGTAGGCTATGTTTAGGCCACATACGAGTACATATAGAAAATCGGGTCAGAAAACTTCGTCTTCGTTCGATATCAGAAAATTTTCCAATCCTTTGAAAGTCTTTTAATATAATAAAAAACAAACATCCAGCGTTGTTGGAGGAGATTTTCAAGTTGTTTCCGGCCGAAGTGAACCTTTACATGCTATATCAATTCTGATTCAGCTTAATTTGGCTGGATGAAAGAGCATATCACCTACACCTCCCAAATTTTGAGCTGTCAAAGTTGATTATGTACGTACTTGAATTTTGAGTGATTTTTTTTTTGATAAGTAATGGTAGAAATAACATGCTATTTTTTTACAAAAAAATCTCAAAGGCTATAGGTGGATAAGTATGGTGAATTTGCCCCCGAGAGCTTCAGGGTTGATATTTGCATGGAAGGTTGGTACCCTTGAGCACCTTCCGTCACGAAAGTTTCAGACCCCCCGGACCCCCCGTTTTTGAGAAACCCCCCCTTTTCTAAAATTACAATAAAAATTTTTTTCTCAGCCGCATGTGAACCGATTTTTTTAATTTTTTGGTATGTTGTAAACATCCATAAGAGGCATCCCCACAAAAAATTTCAACCCCCTCCCCCCATATTTTCCCCTCAAAATGGCGTTTTTTAGTTTTGTTTGCCCGTTTTAGCAATGATCATGATTCGGCACAAAAATGCGAATAGCATTTTTAAATGTATTTTTGACTCCTACAAAACATATATTTTTTTCAAAAAAAAATTTTTGGTGGGCCGTGGTCAAAAATTGAAAAAACCAACAGAGAGGGTTAAAAATGGATTCTGGTGTAAATCATTGTTCTTGGTAAACAAGGTGTCGTTTCCATATGAATCGAACCCCCCGAACACGAATATGACGCCCAATCTTATGCTACCCTCATCCACACCCCTCCAGCGCCTCTGCCCCCTTCTCAATTTTTACTATATCAAAAATTCAGCTATTTTCGTAATATTGGTGTCGTTTCCAAATGAATCGAACCCCCCGAACATGAATATGACGTCCAATTTTACGCTACCCTCATCCACACCCCTCCAGTGCCTTAGCCCCCACCTCAGTTCCTACCTACTATATTAAATATTGAGCTATTTTCATAATGTTGGTATCGTTTCCATATGAATCGAACCCTCCGAACACAAATATGAATTCCAATTTTTTGCTACCCTCATCCACACCCCTCCCCAGTGCGTCTACCCCGACTCAATTTTCACTATATTGAAAGTTCAGATATTTTCGTAATGTTGGTATTGGTTCCATATGAGTCTAACACTCCGAACACGAATATGACGTCCAATTTTACGCTACTCTCATCCACACCCCTCGAGTGCCTCTGCCCCAACTCAATTTTCACTATATATTGAAAGTTCAGATATTTTCAAAATGTTGGTGTCGTTTCCATATGAATCTAACACCCCGAATACGAATATGAAGTCCAATTTTATGCTAACCTCAACCACAACCCTATACAGTGCCTCCGCCCCCACCTAAACCATAAATGTTTTCACCAACTCTGATCAATCTTCTACAAATAATTACTCGGGTTGTTATTACTTTTAAAAGTATGTTTCGCGAAGGTTGAAAACTCGAAAAACAATGACCATCGCAAGGTTCAAACTTTAACATTCAAGTTTCGAGGTTTCCATTCGTGCCAAAATGACACCCAGCATTATGAAAATAGGTTTAGCATTTCAAATAATAAAAATTGTCGAGCTGGCTGTAGCCTGAAAGGCGATGGATGAGAGTAGAGCTAAATTGGACTTCATATTCGTGTTCGGGGTATTCGACTCATATAGAACCGACACCAACATTATGAAAATATCTGAACTTTCAATATAGTGAAAATTGAGTTGGGGGCAGACGCACTGGGGAGGGGTGTGGATGAGGGTAGCAAAAAATTGGAATTCATATTTGTGTTCGGAGGGTTCGATTCATATGGAAACGATACCAACATTATGAAAATAGCTCAATATTTAATATAGTAGGTAGGAACTGAGGTGGGGGCTAAGGCACTGGAGGGGTGTGGATGAGGGTAGCGTAAAATTGGACGTCATATTCATGTTCGGGGGTTCGATTCATTTGGAAACGACACCAATATTACGAAAATAGCTGAATTTTTGATATAGTAAAAATTGAGAAGGGGGCAGAGGCGCTGGAGGGGTGTGGATGAGGGTAGCATAAGATTGGGCGTCATATTCGTGTTCGGGGGGTTCGATTCATATGGAAACGACACCTTGTTTACCAAGAACAATGATTTACACCAGAATCCATTTTTAACCCTCTCTGTTGGTTTTTTCAATTTTTGACCACGGCCCACCAAAAATTTTTTTTTGAAAAAAATATATGTTTTGTAGGAGTCAAAAATACATTTAAAAATGCTATTCGCATTTTTGTGCCGAATCATGATCATTGCTAAAACGGGCAAACAAAACTAAAAAACGCCATTTTGAGGGGAAAATATGGGGGGAGGGGGTTGAAATTTTTTGTGGGGATGCCTCTTATGGATGTTTACAACATACCAAAAAATTAAAAAAATCGGTTCACATGCGGCTGAGAAAAAAATTTTTATTGTAATTTTAGAAAAGGGGGGGTTTCTCAAAAACGGGGGGTCCGGGGGGTCTGAAACTTTCGTGACGGAAGGTGCTCAAGGGTACCAACCTTCCATGCAAATATCAACCCTGAAGCTCTCGGGGGCAAATTCACCATACTTATCCACCTATAGCCTTTGAATTCTGTTGCTACCAAAATCGACCCCTATGATCGATTTCAACCACTTTTGGAGCCTCTAATAACAGAGTAATAATTTCTCTTCAGCGCGTATTGTAATTGTTTCAGAAGTTTTAATCAATCTCAGCTACTCAAAATTTAATCCCAGGGGATTGTACTCGGTCACTTTTCAAGTACGAGTAACTTTCGGCCACTTAAGTTACTTACATTTTTTTAAAAATTACAAGAATTTAATTTTTCCAATGTTGGCTCTTTTTTTGGAAGAGAAAAAGAATACGTTGTGACGGACGTATTGAAGCTGCCCTGGGAGGGAGGGGAAGGGCGAGGAAAGTGAAGGATGAGAGAGAAGTCGACTAAAAGCTATGTTGACAATTTTTTCGAAAGAAGAGTCAGAAATGATTTTCAACTGACCTTTGAAAATTTTGCAATATTGCCACGTGTAAAATATCAGTGACACAGCTTCCCGTTTTTTTTTTCTAAATTTTGAATTTAAATAAAATTCTCTTGCAAAAAGTTGTGCTAAAAATTGGATTATAATGCTTGTTAGATACTCGTATGATTGAAGTTTAAATCATTCAATCTGGATATTAAGGATTTCCTCAAAGCAATCACATAAATTTCCAAAACCAAACTTTAAGATATAGTCGGGAATGAAAGATGATGTCCTTTTCCCCCACTTTTTTGAGGATTTAGAACCTACTGGAAAGCTCGAAACACAGTCTATTTCATTTTTCTTGACATCTTCGAAATCTGACGTGGGCAAATTACTATATTTTCACAAAATTGAAGTGAAACCAAGTGAGAGATTCGAGGTGGAGAGGCTCGATTGAAATTCTTAATAAATGTTGTTAAAAGCTAAAATTTCGAGTGTAAGGTTTGAACTTGAAAAAATATTTTGTATGAATTAGAAGTTTTTGGAGTGGGCAAAAAAGGAGAATTTTCCGTTGGCTAAATTGCTTAACGTCCTTCGATTTCGATTTTTTTTTTTTTTTTTTACAGATTTCTCTTGGTATAGTCTAGTAAAATAACCTTCTTCATTTATACCCTAGTCATTAAGTTGGAGGAAGGGAGCGGTATAATTTTTCGCACTGGCAATTTTGTGCAAAAATGCTGAACTTTGAGGGCTCATATCTCGATGCTATAGTTAAACTTGGAGCAAATCTGTTCGTGTGGTTTTCAACAAAATACTTAGATTCAAGATTCAGAATTGATAATTTAAAATCAGAAAAGATGGAAGTTTTACCAAAAAAAAACTGCCTCTACCCCTTAAAATTGACCTCTCAAATCGAATGCGATCAGTTTCAAGCCGATCTGAACCTTCCAGGAAAAGTTGACAGCGCTCCAGGTACTGAAATCATCCCAGATAATATTTTCATTAATCTACTTTTTTTTTGTTGGGCCTAGATCAATTTAAAAGTCGCTGTAATCGATTCTAGAAATCAAATTTACAGACAACGAAAATTTTCCAGTTTGTTTCAGTCCTAGAAACATCTCGAATAAAGACTTATAGATAATAAATTCTTCATTTTCATTTTCAAAAAAATCTATCTCTGCGATTAACTCTTCACTCTTCTCAAAGAATAATAAAATATTCAAGTTTGAAAAAGATTTTGTCTTTTTTATTAGAATATTGCGAACGTAGGCGTAAAGTAAACCGTTATCATTCTATGTAGTTAACTACAGCTAATCGAAAAAAATAATCTTGTAACCGATTCAATAAATTTTCCACAGTCTTTGCTTCCGATTCAAAGTTCATTTTGAGTTAAAGAACGATGTTTATTTTTCATTACCTCTTCGAGTTCGACAAAGCATAGGTACGAGTAAAGTATTCTTCGTAGGGATTTATTTACTCATTTGCTCAGCAAAAGCGAATTTATTTTTAGTCTGTACCAACAAAGTAGTGTAAATGTTGTCGTATTGTTTATTTATATCTACGGTTTAATTAATTTACATAAATCAGAATTCGCAGATTTGAGTAACCCAACTTGGAATTTCTTTCCGTCAGAGTGAATATTTGTAATCGAAAACTTCCCTTTTTTGTACGGTATACCGATTACATAAAGAAGATGAAGATGTTGCCAGATCATAGGAACCTGTATCAAATGTGTGGATAAAGCTCAACTTTCGTGCTGGATTTTGGATTTGATGTTGTCGTTTCGATTCGGAGCATTTTGATTGATGTTTTAGTCGGAAAATTACGTCGAGTTTATTGACTTTCTGTTTTACGTATTTGTTTGCCTAAATTTTGTTAGGTGTTTGAAAATATTTTTGTTTCTTCTGAAGAGAAAATTTGGTGCTGGAAAAAACCTGTAAAATAGTTGTTTAAAAAAAAATTGAGTGTGTATTTTTCTCTCTTTTTGATTATAGGTACCTATTATGTCAATTAGGGTTGGAAAATATTTTCATTCGTTTTCATTTTTCATATTTTTTCCATTAAAATTGGAGATTGAAAATGTGAATATCTCGTCTTAAAATAATGATCGAGTTTCATTACGTTAATGAAATGCCTGGCCATGACATTTGAAATCAAACAATTTTTTAATTATGGGGTCGATAACCCGATAACGCAAACTTGTGTGGTTTAGACGGCTTTAACTTCAATGAACTTGTACCTACGAACCAAACCATTTGTGCCTGAGGATGAAAAAATTTCACGTTATTTGGTCTTTGCTCTTCAGTTATAGCATGAAAATATTTTGGTTAACCTTGAGAATGTTTGCAAGTTTGAGAATAATGCTAGCGAGATAAATGTTGAGAAATACCTTTGGAAACGGAAAATGGAATATTTCCCAAAATACCTTTTCTCTTTTCTGCTTTGAAAAGTTTACGAATATAGATAACTTCATAGTTTTGTTTGATTGAAGTAGTTATTTTCTAAAACTGTCCCAATGAACGTCGACAAGTTCAGTTCGACTGAGGAATTCGAAATGGCCGCTTCTTTTATCATGTTCAACACGTAGCGTGGAAAAGTTTATGTTATGTATTTGTGTTAGTTGCATGACTGAGTTTGATATCGAAGGACATTTACGTGTATTTATAGAATTTTTCAGAGAAATTTTCATTTGATTTAATATTGAGAGGAGAGTATAAATAAAAAATCGTATAACTGTATGTTAGTAGGTCCACTTGGAAAGTTTGATATAGATACCTTTATCAATTCACTATTGAATTTAGTACATAGTTGAAACGCGAAATAATCTCTCTCCAGTCTAAAATTTCATCTGTAGGACAGAGGACTAGAGCAATAGTAAAGAGCCTATCGTATCGGCACCGTGGTCCTTAATATTCATTCGATTCCATATCCGATTTATAATAAAGCGACTAAAATAAACCCATTATCAATTCCGAGTATCTTCGCAAGAACCGCAAAAGTGTTTCAAATTAGGGTCAAATTTTCAAAATTTTGAGTAGCCTACTCATCCGAGAAGAGTCGATGACTCCGGCCTAAAATTCAATTAAAATACGAAGCATTTCAATTACGAGTATTTCGCCTTTATACGCTCAACCTCGATAATGAAGGAGTTCAATATTCCACCAACGAATAGTTTAAACCTTGGATACAATTTTTCCAACAAACTGAGCATCGTAATGTGGGTTTTTTAGTCGACAAAACGAGACCTTTGACCGAAATCTGTGCCGTTCTCTAGATCCCCATGCCCCTTATAAAACTAGCAAACACGAATCGAGTAAAAGCTCTCAAGTTTAACGTAAATAGTGCTTCTGCTTACGACTGGCGTACGTAAATATACTCGTACATCACGAACAGGAACAGGAACAGATTTGCCAAGGAAAAATTTTCTAATAAGGAGCCTTTGCCTGAGGAGTTCGCTTTGTATATGATTATTTTCGCTTGGTATTGATTTCGTGCGAATAATTCGACGACGGCAATGTTACCGCGTTATGGTTATTTTCTAATAAATTCGCATTTTTCAGCCTATAAATCGACGAGCTCGAGTGAGCGAATTAATGAGTTATTCGTGCAATCTGTTCGAAAATATTTCGCGTGAATGACTCGTACAGCTATTATAGCATGATGCCTTATGTTGTAATTACTTTCGACCAGATTCATCCCAAGAGCAAGATACTGCATTATCGAAACTTGGCAAGCATTTTTTTTCCTCTCGGAGCCTCAGAAATGTAGGGTATATAGTTTATTTTACCCCTGCGTGCGTTTGATTCGATACCTACCTCTTTCCTGTAGGATATCGGTGCTCTCAATGTGTGGAGTTTTATCACGATGGGCTGTAAAAATGACCTACTCGGACACGATTCTGTTTTACAAGCCAAGCCTCGATAAAATTTGGTTCGAAAACTAGGATTACATATTCTATCCGTGGTGTCGTCCTCGGTGATTTATGAAATTCGGCTAACAACGACGATTATTGAAAAAAAAAATCCCCATTTTGAATCGTATAGGTATCGCACAAATCAAAACTTTATTTATGAGTTTACCTATCAAGTTTCAAATCTCGATGTGCTTGTGCTGTTGATACGTATTTGTACCTAGTCCACCTACCTACACCTATCTACTACCTAGGCTACCTATATTGTATGCGAACATCGAACAATATTCATTTGAATTTCCATGTAAAAGTACAATTTGAGTGGATTGTTTTCAAGTAGTTGGCTGGGATATTTTTTTCCTTTTCTTTTCTTCTTTTTTGAATTAGAATCGAAGTGCTAATGAAAGAAAAAGAAGTCTTCAAGTATTTGGTATTCTGATTTGGGAATCGCTCTAAATTTTTTACTTCAACAAAAAAATTGAGTTTGATTTTTTTTAGAAATTCTTCGAAGAAAGTAGGTATCCAAACTTGTAGGAAATGTTTGAAACAGACAAAAAAATTGTACTTAAGAGCAATCAAAAATACCTACCATCAGACCAAATTTTCAGATGCTGAATTTCATTTGCGTCCCTTTTATAGCAATTTCTCCAGAACTGAAAAATTCCAAAATCTGCTGAAAGTTCCAGAACAATTTGAAACCACAGTCTTGGAGGTCAAAAATGGGGTATGAACCAAATTTCAGCTGTCTTTGCAATATTATCAAAATTTGATTTTTTTAAAATGGAATACATGTACCTTCAAGTCTCAAATTTGCTGAAAATCGAAAAATAAAATTCATTATTTGAAACAAGGTTTTATAGTGTATTTTTGAGTGCTCTTTAGGTTTTTCTTTGTCCTTCATGATCGTTTTGAATTTTTTGAAAAAATAGGATTTTGATGCCGTACAGCGATACACCTACCTCAATTTTGGTCAAACATTGAAATTGGAATTTGAAAATTACGTATTCTTGGCTATGTTTTCGATGTAGCACGATTTCAAAGTTCCATACAAGTCTTATATGCCTCGCAATATGCTCTCAAATCTTGAAAAAATTTTAAAAATTGTATTTTGGGGTTTTTATCGGCGTTAATTTCGAATTTTATTTTATTTTTTTTATGTGAGCTACGTAAGCCCTACAATGAATTCCCAAAAAATGAAAAAATTACAAATTTCGTGTGGCTTATGGTTTGCTGGGTTTTCAAAAGGGTTAATTTCCGGATTTCAAATTAAGTATTTTTTTTACGAGCCTCCTAAATGCCACCATACTTGAGCTTTTAAAATTCTAGGTCATCCAGTTTTTTTAATTTTACAAGATTTATGTATTAAATGCCAAAAACCTAAAAATTTCCTCAGAAAATTTATTTTAAAAAATTATTGTAAATTTCTAATAAATGCTATGCTTGCAAGGCTGTCATTTTGAACTCATACACTCTGACGTGAATTAAACCATACCAGATCGAAAGAGTGTGTTTCAAACCCCTCTTAACCAAAATTTCAAAAGCCAGAATTCATTTTTGAATTTTTACCGAATTTTTGAAAATTCTAAAAATTTTAAAAAGTTGTTTCATGGACTATTTAAACACAGGGAACAAAATGTGGACAGACATACCCGTATTCTGCGTTCCCTTAGTCTGAGTCCCTCTCTGGCCGTCCAAGGTGACCCGTGTGTCTATAATCTCAAGGTCACTGACTTATCTGTCTAGCTTCCCAGGGTCGTATGTCTGCCTGTCTGGCTTCTTAGGGTCATTAACCCGTCAGTATGACTTCCCAAGGTCGTCTCACCGCCTATATGCCCAATTATAAGGTCATTTACTCGTCTGACGGGTCTCTTAGGGTCACTGACCTACCTGTCCGGTGTCCAGATTCACATAATTGTCTGTCTGGTTAGACGTCCAAGGTCTCTTGTATTTTTGTCTGGCCTCTTAAGGTCATTGACCGGCCTGTCTGGGCTCTTAAAATGTAGCTTCCTAAAGTCGTCCGTCTGCCTGTATGTCTGGTCTCTTGAGGTCATTGACTTGTCAGTATGGCTTCCCAAGGTCGTCGGTTTGTCTGTCTGGCCTCTTAAGGTCATGGACTCGTCTATCTGGGCTCTCAAAATCTAGCTTCCTAAAGTCGCCTGTTTGCCTGTCTGGTCTCTTGAGGTCATTGACTCGTCAGTATATGGCTTCCCAAGGTCGTCTGTTTGCCTGTCTGTCTGTCTGTCTGTCTGTCTGTCTGTCTGGCCTCTTAAGGTCATTGACCCGTCTATCTGGGCTCTCAAAATCTAGCTTCCTAAAGTCGCCTGTCTAGTCTCTTGAGGTCATTGACTCGTCAGTATGGCTTCCCAACGTCGTCTGTTTGTCTGTCTGTTTGGCCTCTTAAGGTCATTGATCTGCCTTGCTGGCCTCTCGAGATTGTGTGACTGCTTGTCTGGCTGTCCAAGGTCCGTTTGCCTGTCTGTTTGGTTTCTTAAGGTCATTCACCGGTGTATCTGGATTCTAAAGATCGCTGATTTACCTGTCTAGTTTTCCAAAATCGATTGTCTGCCTCTTCGGCCTCTCATATAGTCATTGACGCGTCAGTATGGCTTCCCAAGGTTATCGGTCCACCTGTCCGACTATTTAAGGTCATTGACCCGCTCTCGAGGGTGTCTCAGTAGGATACTGTACAAAGTAGGTATGTTCGTCCGTAATTTTGTTCCTCATTTGATAAACTGGGTATCACATCCGAAAATCGAATGTAAATTTTGAATTTTTTAAACTCGCAATTAGTATTACCGAACATTTAACAATATAATTATGTGTAGTATTCGTAATTTACGGTTTTGGACTGAGACCATACTCAATGGTTGCCCATAAAAGTTTTATGCTTTAAACATAAATCAAGAAATTGGAAAAGAGGAACGTCCTCCTCCCTTACATGTACCTCCTAAGCTAGTCCGAAAGTGAGAAAATGAAAGTGTTTTTTTAGTTAGTGTGGTGATATGACTCCATAAAAAAATTTTAGTACTATTTTTTTTTTTTTCATATTGATCATTTAATGACATTGACGATTAAGAACTGTTCCTTTTCAGGAAACATGCGTATTTTTGAAATTTATTTTTGTTGTTTGATCGTTTTAATCATCAAACTTCAAAAATGGTTTAATTTTCATTAAAATAGGTAGGTACCTATCAATTTTTTCTCTACATTTTGCTTTTCCATAGTTCTACACAGTCGTGTTTCGAATTAAACCATACGAATGTACTAAAATTAGGTGACAATGTTGTTGAACTCTGACAAAACCTGGAACACCAAAATACATACATAATACGCACTTACTCGCATTAATTTTAAAAATAATTTGGAAAAATAAATGTGCAACTCCGGGTATAGTACACTACACGCATCGTTGTTGTCAGACACAGAAGACTCGTGTATAATACTGTGTGAGAACCAGCTGTACATGCTCGTAAAATTGGCCACACACACAAATTACACGACGTCGTCGGCATCGCGTCGGTGTCGACGACGCCGAGCCATTTCAAAATCTCTTCTCGCTCGGGCTTTATAATGAAGACTTTAGGAAATTACACGTATCGCGTTGTCAACTTGTACGTTCATAAATCAGACGACATGGACGAGTCGAGTATTCGGCGTGCGGTTGGTTGGATTTTGGAAGGTAATTGTTATTATAATTTCGATTTTCCTCGTTTACATTTACCTCTGTGTGAGCTGAGGTGGTACAGGAAGCAACAATTCGCTGGGCTGGTTTGACGAATACACAGATTCCTGCGGTGGAAAGTTGAAAACAAGCGAGGGTGCTTTGTAGTATATAGCGCTGGAAATAGGAAATTGTGCGAAATTATAGCCTACGTGTGAAGTTATTGGGCTATCTAACGAGTAGGCGTTGGAAGAAATCATACGAAAGTAAGTAGAAGATGAAGGATGAAGAGGGTGGACGATCAGGCAGATTCGATAGATAGTTTCAAAGATAATATTGACGGAAGAATAATTTCGTTTGAAAGTTTCCGGGCTACTTAAGCAGCTTACGTTTGGGTGAATAATGGCGATGATGTCGATAATGGCGATGGTACATCGTAACTCGATGTACCTTTAATTGTATTTAACTTGGAGATGGGTTTATAAGGCTATTTTAAGAGCACGTTGGTTGGGTTGCTGTTGTAGGTGGAAAAGTTTGAATTTCAATGGGCTTACACGCTTGATGTGGTCTATAGCTACGTAGCTGATGGTCGAGGTGTACTCGAGTATGAAAAATGACACCACGATGTTGATTCGAAAGAGGGAAGAGAGTCTCTTTGAAAAAGATGGCGAAAAAAAATAAATAAATCACCCGGATCGCTTAACGCCTGCCACAATTTAACGTCTATAATTTTCGGCCAATAAGTAAACACAAGGCGAATGTAAATGAGATGTAGTGATTCGTTTGAAAAATGAACCCCGAGTTAGAAATGATTGATTATTTTTTCTTCTCGTCGAGATATCAACCTTGAACCAACAGTTTACATGCTGTTGTAGTATAAGATGATGACGAGCTTTCAAGTTGCTGCAGAAAGCGATGTCGATGTCGCGTCGATGTATCGGCGAAGAAATTTCGCATATATATTCTTGGTACTTATTATGTACGACTATAGGTAAGTTAGGTAAAATGTACATAAACCGGTAGTTCTAAAGAGAAGAAATTTTTTGATTCTACAATGAACAATGACCTGAAAATGTACATACGTACGGTATAGATTGTCTCGAAAGAACAGGATATGTCACCTTTTAGGTACAATGACAAGCTTCCATTTTTGCCTGTACGACGACGTTTTGTTGTGTTCCGGTATGTGTAGCTTCTAGATGTGTATTTCGAACTGACCACGACCTACTAACGGTCGTCGTGATCGATTGCATTCAACTTGGTCATTTTGTCTTAAGGCCAAGCCACACTATGACATGCGTTCGAAAAATAACGCGTATTCCGTGTGTACAAATAATACGAGTACGAGTAATTATCGGGGCGGTCGGATTTCGTTTTTTAAAAATTCCCTAACGTCGTCGTGTTCATTGAGCGAGCAAATTCGCCAAAAATACAACCATCTGAATTGTTCGCGTTTTAACGGTTTGTGCGATTGCGGTGGTGTTCATGCAAAGTGAGTTGTTTTTTTGGTGTAATTCTTAAAAAATTGTGTTTTATACATATGTTATTCGTTGATTCTCTGTTGTTCGGGGTGCCTCAGGTGTTCCTGCAAATTGATGTGGTGTTTTGTGTTGTCGAGTTTCTTTCGAGTTTTTTTTTTTACGTACCTCTTGGATTTCTTTGGTTCGAGTTGAGTTTTCGTAAGCTCCAAGGGTGATTTGTTTTGTATTTTGTTTTATGTTTATCCACCAATCATTCGTTCAATTTTCATATAGATCACTATGATTTTTGCTGTGGAAAATTGTTTCTAAACACCTGTTTGTTTTTCTAAAAAAGAATTGAGAATTAAGAAAAATGAAACAATTTAAATGAAAATATATTTTAAAAATTCGTTTAAAAAGCAAGTGAATAATTTAAAAAGGATTATATTCAAGTCTTGAGAAGTCTAGTTGTGGATTTTGAAACGCGAATGATTTTAATCAGTTTCCAAAAAAGAAACGTCTTGCCCACTTGGACATGAATTTCATTCATTTTCCTTCCAGATGGTAGTCTACGAGATAGCTATCATCAGAGCTCGTACTCGATTACTTCTCAAGCAAATAAGTTACTAAAATTAAAATCGATTTAAAAAATTTAATTTAATTTTTCCAAATCTTGATTCAATGATTCTATGAGTAAAAAGTCTTGCTTTTTGTAAAAATTGCCACAAAGTCTTAATAATTGCCAAAAATGACTAAAAATTGTCTTTTTTGGCAAAAATTGTCTAAAATTATTACTTTTTGGAAAATGTTGCTTTTTTTGACAGAAATTACCAAAAATGTCACTTTTTGTCAAAAATTGCTAAGAAGTACCGTCTTTGGGACAATTTGCTTGAAATTTCACAAAGTCTCGATTTCACCTTAAATTGACGAAAATTCTCGCTTGTTATCAAAATAGATAAAAAGTCTTAATTTTTTTCACCTAAAATTGCCAAAAATCCTCACTTTTTGACTAAAATTGCAAATAAGTACTACTTTTGGACCAATAATTCTCAAGTCTTGCCTTTTGCTAAAATAAAACTGTCAAAGTCTCGCTTTCTGCCAAAAATTTGTCAAAATTCAAAAGTTTTACTTTTTGCCTGCAAAAATTGAAAAATGTTTCATTTTCCCTCCAAAAATTCTCACTTTCTTTGCTAATTATTTTTGCATTTATGCGGTCCAACTGCAAAATTTAAGGTCTTATAGAGGTTGGAATTTTTCAAAATTTCCTACAAATTTGCGTGAACAAATTTATAGTTTGATGATTAGGTATTCCTGAAAACGTCCAGTTTCTGGTCACATTTTTGTTTTGAAGTTCGATTTTGGTATCCTTTGGGAATATAGTGTTTTTGGGGGGCCCTTTTTCAACAAAACTGTGTACAAAATGGCGAAAAATGTAAATGACGTACTGAAACTCTAGAAATCTTTCATTTTGGTGATATTTCATGCAATGTCGCATTTTGAGAACTCACTTTCGAGATGAGATGAGAAAAAGTATATTTTTATAGCCTAAATAATTTTCCAATAAAAAATAGTTGCGCATCTGCTACATAAGAAAATGGAAATCTTCAAGTTTTGCTTCTTTTCAATTTCCAAAGTATTTTGTGGATCACTTTTTTTCTTGTGTGAGAAAAAAGTGTAAGTATTTTTATATAAGTTTTTCAACAAGAAAATCCATAAAATCTTGAAAAGTGTGATTGGGCAGTTGCAACTTATGTTTTGATTTTAATCACACGAAAAATTTTAAAATTGAATCTTTAGAATCGAAATTAAAGTTTCGAAATTTGAAAAAAAAATAGGCAATGAAAAAATTTGATGTCAAGTCCCACTTTTTCAGCGTAGGATGAATTTTTTAAATATATACGTAAATCATATCTTGAAAAATTATTAATTAGATTTTCAAAAAATAAATTTTATTCCAAAAATTTTGAAGAAGTTGGATGTGAAAAAATCAAAATTTTAAACGATAAATTAAGTTGTCAAAATTTTGGTTTCGAGGATTTAAGAGGTGTTTTCTTGTTTTACGTAGCTTGATCTATTCCAATCAGAATGCATCAAAATGATTCCCTTGCCCCAGGATCAAATTTTGAGCGGTCAAAATTGATTTTTCGATTTTTCATTTGAAGAGTCAATTTTACCTCTGATTATAGGTTAAATGACTTTCAAATTTTTTTTTCGTGATTTGCCGACTTTTTTGAATTAAAAATTGACGTATGTGGTAGCAAAATTTCGTTTATTTTCGAAAATTTACTAAAAATTTTAAAAATCAACATTTTTTGCTCCGCGAAATTTGATTTTGAGAAATTTCAGCTAAAAGCAATAACAAATCATGGAGATCTCTGTTTTTTTTTTTTTTTTGAAAAGAAATTAAAATTGACGTTGATTATTTCAACGTGACTTCTCTCGGAAACACCCTGTTTTTAAAACCAAAATCAAACGAAATAAGGAAATGTACCATTCATTATCCTAAACACGAGAAAATGAATTCGTTAGGTAATACCTACCTTTGCGGAATTTTCCAAAAAAAAAAGTTTCCTCAACTTCTACGAGTTTGCTCAAACGAGATTAAAATTTCAATTTTTCTCATCATCCGAGAACAGTTTCCAATTCTCGGTTGAGAAACTGAGGATTACCTGCGGCGAAATAACCGCGATTAAAAAACATCGCTCGTCAAAAAGTAGGGATCTTTTTGTAGATTGAATTACACAAGGATAAGGATGAATTTCTTCAACAACGAAAAACACTCGACCAAGTATCAATTTGCTAACAATGCAATCCGTGTTGTTTTCACCTTGACAAAGCATCGTAAAAGAGTATACAGAAAATTAAAACAAAATTGATGTTTTTTTTTCTGTTTGGTTTGCGTAAAAGTGCAGAAAACTTATGCTCCGGCGACTACGTATCTATAAATTCATTACCACGCCGTAATAAATTCTCCGGTATTCGAATCGGAGCGGAGTTTTATAAAACGCCGGGGAATTACGAGCCAGAGTCGCGTCTTTCATTCTGCCCCCTCGTGTCTTCTCGTCTGCGATCGAAATGTTAACGTAATTCTATATCTTTAACGATGCGAAAATTTTGAATAAAGTTTACTCTTTTTTGAAAATTAGATCAGAAACGCGAATTGCGTCTTAAGCTACCAGTAGCGAAACTTCGTCGTAATACGTTTTTTTGCACGCTCGACAGACGCAGGCATTTGTACATTTTGTATGTATTCGAAAAGTTCGCGAGGCCATGCAGCAAATCCGCAGACAAATGAAGAGACCAATCTGATGCTTTAAACGACAGCGACAAAATAACAACTACACAACAAGTTATTGAACAGGCGACATTTAAAACAGCTCGCTGCTCAGCCCACGCAACCCACGCCAATTGGTTTTATCTTTTTACATCCTTGACATTTGAGGTTTTGCCACATTTTCAAGGACGTCTATGGTTGGTTTGCTTGCGTGTGACTTGGAAAATGAAAAAAGTCAGGTGACTCGTTATCGTGAATTCCACCTAAGGCCGATACCACTCCTCTATTCTGAATATTCGATACTTTCAAAGTCTCGCTACCTCGTTTCCGTATACTTTTACCTACTGTATAAAAAATAATGAAGTGAAATCCTTCATCCCTGCATCTCCCCTACTTAAAAATCTCGTCTACGTGCACTCGACGCGACGACGACGACGTCGAAAAAAAAGGCTGCAACGTAACACAACACACGAACAAAAGCCCGTCGGGACACTTTCATCGTGGAATGATATCGCGAATCAGACGCTGCAACGTCCTTTTTAATTGAAAAAGGTACGACGAACCTTTTGCGTCATATATTTTCTACCTACCTTGTAGTCTATCTCTTTTGTGTATTGCATATACCTTTGCAATGCCTTCCAAAACACATACACATAGTTTATCCGTGTGTACTTCTGCCCTTCGGCCTCGTGTCTAGCTTGCGATAAAAAAAAAAAAAAAAAAAAAAACTTTCCCAAGTGCTAAATTTAATTAACGCCGTCGTATTAGATGATCTCGTGGCTGTAAAGTTTAACAAAATGAAAAAAATCTCGACTGTAAAAAAAACTTGTAATGAGTTATACTCGTATATTGTAAAAGTTGCTGCGCTTTAATAGCTGAAAAGGATTAGCAAATAGTTAATGGGTACCTACTTTGATTTATTTTGTGGTTAAACTGGTTGCAATTTTTTTGAATTGCATGTTTGAAGTTTTTACGAAAAATTAATACTTGACTTGTAAATTTTTGTCTTTCCTTTGGCGAATTGTTGGTGACAAAAATCACCAGAGTACTGGAGAGGGAGGATGTTTTGGACACTTTTCTTTGATTTGAAATTGCAAGCGATAGGAAACACCTATAAATGTGGGGTTGGTCTCATTTGAAAGAGGATCTCAATGCGCACATTTTGACTTACTAGAAAAATTTTCAAGTTGCAAACTGAACAAACCATTGGACTTTGAAAAAACACCATTTTGGGTGGATGTGTTGGACAGCAGTGGGATGTTTTGGACACGATAGGTAGATATTTTGGACATGCTGAGAAAAGACGTTTTTTTGAATGTTTATTTTTGGAAATCCCAAATTTCAATCCATTAGAAATCAATTGTCAGTATCTGTCCACAATTTCACACAATTTCAGTTGACTCGGATTGTTTTTAATATTAGTGAGGCAATGTTGAAGAGTCGACTTTTCTATGCCATATTTTTCAGCCAGTGCTGGCCTGCTCAAATCGACATATTTTCAGGAGGCAACTTCAAATCGTTCTTGATTAGCATTTATCATTCCAGACTCATTAAAAGTCTTTCCTGGATTTGTCGAATAAAACTGAAGCATTCTTACACACAAACATAACAAATTAACACAAATTTATCGCAGTGTCCAAAACATCCCCACTATGCCATTTCTACTTAAACTGGCTGTGGGAAAAAAGTATCAGTTTTTCACGAAAAGGTAATTAGTGATTATTGACGAGAAGGAATCAGAGATTTCATTTCACTTGGGCTCTTGACGAAATTCCTCACAGTTATTTTTCAGGAGCTCAAAATGTGAGACAAATTTTTTTTCCAAAAACAGCACTTTAAAACAAAAGCTGAAATATTGTTATCACACGATTTGGTATCCGGTAAATGTCGTCAAATATCAGTTGTGGTACAACATTGTCACATAATAGTGAAAACCCGGTCAAAAAAAATCAAACCAACTCGTCAAACCAGCAACTGTCCAAAACATCCACCTGTCCAAAACATCCTCCCTCTCCAGGCTTCACGACTGTTGAAATTTTTTTTGACTGTCTATGGTGACTCTGGTAATCACCAGAATGTCCACATGACCCTTGAAATTTTTTCTGAATGTCTGGTGACTCTTTGGTGAATTCTGGTGACTTCATGTTGATAAAGTCACCATGAGAGTTTCATCTTTCTTCAGGCGAATTGTTGGTGAAGAAATCACCAGAGTGCTCTCATGGCCCTAGAAAAATTTTTTGAATGTCTGGCGGCTCTTTGGTGAATTCTGGTGATTTCTTGGTGACATATTCACCAGAAGTCACCATGAGAATTTCCGTCCTTCTCACGACCAATTGTTGGTGAAGAAATCACCAGAATGTCCTCATGACCCTTGAAATTTTTTTTGAATGTCTGGTGATTCTGTGGTGAATTCTAGTGACTTCATGGTGATAAGTCACCAGAAGTCACCATGAAGGTTTTTGTCTTTCTTTTGGCGAATTGATTTTCAGGTAACCACCAGAATGTCCTCATGGCTCTTGAAATTTTTTTGAATGTCTGGCACCTTTGGTGAATTATGGAGACTTCTTGATGACATATTCACCAAAAGTCACCATGAGGGTTTCATCCTTCTCATGGCAAATTGTTGGTGAAGAAATCACCAGAATGTCCTCATGTCGTCATCATGTAGTAGCTCGGCTTGGATCATCAAGAGGAGCCAGTCCCCAGGGACAGATGAGAAGGCAAAGACAACACCAGGGGTATTCTGCACGTCCACGTTGTGAGGGGTGGTAACATGTTGCTGCTTGATGGACTTGGAATCGATAAACATGGCAAAAGCAGAATTCTCCAGTTGGTGGAATGATGGGGAGGAGTGGTGAGCCGAAGGCCAAGACTACATAAATATGGATTACAAACACGAATGCAAAATAGCTGCAGAACACCAACAACTCACTTGTTCCAGCCCCGGGGAAGCCAAGAGCTTCAGAGTGAGAAGGCAAATGCCAGCGCCTAAAAACTGGCAAATTTGGCTAAGGGAGTAAACCCCAAAAGAAAATGATGGTGGAAGGCAACAGGAAACCACGACCATTACATTTCCCTAGAATTATATGGACATTAATTAAGCAATGGCCCTAAGTTTCCGTCAGACCAATCCTCATCCACCAAGACAGCCGGATAGGCTACAAAAAATATGCGGGAGTCAAAACAAGGTGGAACAACATCAATGTCACAACCTGGAATGTAAGAACTTTGTATCAAATTGGAAAACTTGCTAATGTAATTATGGAAGCCAAGAGATTACAAATCGATGTATTAGGAATACATGAGACCCAATGGACTGGAAATGGTAGAAACGGGTTGATAAAGACTGTGAGACGATTTACGCTGGGAAAGATACACACAAACTAGGCGTGGGTATATTAATACGAGGGACGCTCAAAAAGTAAGGTTCCCATCCCTGGCATTTGCGTAAAAATTAACAAAAACGAAATGTTTGAAAATCGGTTGCGAATGATTCGCCAAGAAATCAATCAACTTTTTCAATCGCCAATCGTTCGTAAATGATTCGATTCGATTGTAAACAGATCAATTGCTGTACAAATATTTCAAAAAAAGTGAATCAATTCGTTCGTAAGTAAAAAGATTTTTATTTGGAGAAATTTTTCTATACATTTTTTGCATATTTTCGCATAATTATATACAAAAAAAAAATTCGAAAAACGCGTATTTTTCAGAGTTTTTTTTTTTGCAAATATACGAGTATGAGCTTTTTGCAGACAAAATTTCAATTTTATAGGTTGGTAAGAAGAAAGTACGTACTTGTAAAAAGACACATTTTGGCGAAAACAGTTTTTGTTCCCAACCCTTCAAACCGGATCTGTGGCGGTTCAAAGTTTTCTTTTGTCAATTTCACCCCTACCACTATGATAATTTTTTTGAAAAAAGTCGAGTTGAAAGGTCCATGCTTCTCCCACACATTCCGATTGGTACCTGAATTTTCTCCTCACTTTTATCTGATTGATGATCACAACATATTCACAATTTGAAAATTATTTCCTCCAAGGGATGAAACATTAGATGGGACACACTGTATATCTCGAGCATAGAAATATCATAGGCAAATTTTCTCCTTTCCTGTACACTTATCGGTTACCTACATTATTAAACGCGGAAAAAGCAAAAAGCCACCGACGAACGAGTATAAAAGCTTGGTAAATTTTCTAACTTGATACGAGAAAACAGACGTCCACCTTCATTAAACACGACGTAGAATAAACTTCAAAGTATACTCAACATACTATACATAGACCTATACACTCGTATAGTACTAGATAAGGCAACAAAATGAGTGTAGAAATTTCACGTAAAACGAGTAAAATTTGATGGGTCGTTTGGATAAGAAGCACAACAAGCGAGAATTCGAGTACAGAATAGGAACAGGAAGGGTAAAAAGGGAGACACGACGAAAGCGTCAAAAGTAAGTATTAATTTTACTCGATGAACAAAAATACAAAGAAGGTGCGAATTGGCACAGTCGAATGGAGCTTTTTACAATTTGTAAATTTGATTGAAAAATTTCTTCGCTCGGTGTACGACGCGATGTACGAGTGTACAAGTATATAGGTAAATACTACGAAGCGTAGGTACTCGTTTATGGTAAATTTTCCAAATGCTGCTGTATAAAAGGTAAAAAGAGAATTCTTTTATTGCGCCTTATACGATGTTTGAAACGAGTTATACGCGAAACAGGGACTTTCGTAATTTCGAAATTATTTTTAACAAAGTTGTACTGCAACACAAAAGGTATCTCGAGAATTTTCTAAAACTTTTCCAAACGATGCTTGTTTATAACAAGTTTTTATAATAATATCGAGCTTATTCCGCTGTCATAAGATGCGGCGCGCGAGACGCAATTTTTATCCGAGTGAAAATTTTTTTTTCACAGTAACTAAATTTAAAGCGGTGGGTACCTATTTTAAGGTTTTTCCTCGTCGATACTCCTCCCTGCGCGCAGCCTATAGCACCAAACACCGAACAGTAAAAGGATTAGAGAAGATTCGATGCAAAAATATGCGGCATTTGGTTGAGAATTTCGCAACGTGTTGTTTATATTCGGGTTAACGACGATCGCTACGTTTCAACCGAGCAAGAATTGATTATCGTAAAACCCTTATAATTTCAATTTATTATATCTACCTTCCATTCGGACGAATCGAAGCAGGGGTAAGAGAAAAATAGATGTAAAAGTTTTCAAGATGCTGGTTTATCCGCACCTTATCCTTTCACCCAACCTGCTCGATATCGATATCGAATATTACTGAGAGAATCTTAAACGATTTCAATTTTTCAGTTTACTATGTCTCGTGGAATTAATAATACGCAAAAAGGTATCTAACTTTGTAGGTAAAAATAATCCACCCTCTGTAACAATAGCCACGAAAATAGAAAACTTGATAATACGATTTCGTTCGAAATGAGAGTTTTATTTTTAAAGAATTTCAATTGACACGAGTTCGTCTGGCTATGATGACGAGTCATTGCCGACTCGATTCGTTTTTTAAATTTTAATTTAGCTAGGTACAGCCGAGCTACCTAAATGGAAAAAATTAACGTTTAAATTTTCCATTCGTATTCGCACACTGTACTTACATTCGTACACAGTCATACTCGAAAAGTTCACAATTGATGAATCTTTATCACTGGTCAAGGTTACTCTGCGTTCTTTTGTCTTTTACCCCTTCGCAGTAATTCGCGTGTGAATGCAATTTGAGAAAATCTTGTCTGGGAAAGCGAATCGATGTGTTTTAGATGTCGTATTTTGAATAATTTCTCGACCTTGAGTAATTTGCATGAAAAATTACTACTCTACGTCTCTACGACCAGTCAAGTCACGAGAAAAATAACCCCATGCAGACGTTTCGACTTTCGAGAATTTCTCGTAAATAATTTGTGACGGCGATGTATATGTGAGCGGGGAAAGGGAACAGGGAGAATGTAGGAAAATTGGTCTTCGAATGAAGAAGAAGAAAAAATACACGTACGTAAAGGACGAATGTAAACAACTGACAAGGGAAAAACTATTTTATATAGGGCACAAAATTGTATACGAATTGGACATTTGAATGGAAACGCCGTGTCAAGAAACTTTCAAATATATATTTTTACCAGATAGAAGTTCATTTTACAATTTTTAACGTAGGTATTCTGAATCTGAAAACTTATCAAAAATGTTGTACTAGTGCAAACAGGGTTGGAAAAAAGTTTATTTCTGTCCAATTTCTATTTTTAAAATCGATTTAATGTTTTTTATCGGGTATTTTTATTTTGAAGGTCGACATGTATTTCAGTAGGAAGCTTTAAACATTTTAAAAGAGTATTTTTTTGACAAAATGTCTGAAGCAGACGGTAGAAGTTTTTATAGAGGGGAATAAGAGCTGGAAAGATAGGATTAAAATTGCTTCGGTAAGTTAGCTTCGATCACAGTTTCAATATAAAAATGGTTATTCCAAAAAGTTTGTATGTAAGTACATATTTGGCTATTTTTCTTTACATTTTGAAATTTGCAGTGATGACTATAAATTGTACCTACCACTGCGTTCCAAAATAGTTATTTCCTCGGGTTTGGAATTAATATCTTTCAATATTTTGGCATAATTATAATATGAAAAAAAAAAAATTTCAAGGGCCATGAGGACTTTCTGGTGGTTACCTGAAAATCAATTCACCATAAGAAAGACAAAAACCCTCATGGTGACTTCTCACCATGAATTCACATAAATACCAAAGAGTCACCAAACAACATTCAAAAGGACTCTACAAGCATTTCACCTCTTTCATTCTGCACTCCAAGTGCGTACCTTCCCGCAAGTTGGCTGCCATGATTGTTCCCGACTTTGGCATTGAAGTCTCCCATCGAAAACACAACATTGTCTAGGTTGTTGTAGAAGTTGTTGATTTCCACTGTACTGCTTTCTGCTATTGGCGCATAAACTTGAATTTGGTTTTGGCTTGACCTCCAATCTCACAAGTAGTACCCTCTCTGATTTTGGAATTATGGCACTGATTTTATCACTGATTCTGGTATGTACGAGGGACACTCAAAAAGTAAGGTTCCCATCCCTAGCATTTGCATAAAAATTAACGAAAACGAAATGCTGAAAAATGGTTTGATTCTCTAAACTTTCTAGATCATTTTGATTAGGGTGGTTCAAAGAACAATAAAAAAATTCTATGTTTTAATTTTTTGAGCTTACCCCCTGGAAGTGTTCCATTTGGTCAGAAAACACTTGACAAAAAATTTCAGGTCAAAAAAATAATATTTAGAGGTCACACATGAGAGTTAAATCTTGAAATGGTATGAGCGCGTCAAGCGAAAACTTCCCACGGTTGCGCGCCGGGGAACGCAACGTTGCATCCCCCCATTGGATCGAAGCAGATTACAACACGTTATCCCCTCTACAATGCATGATAAGTATGTCTAGTCCTTGGTAGGCTTTTTAAGATGTTATTAATGATGAGTCAACGACAATTTTTTCAATTCCAAAGATCACTGAAGGTGAAAATACATACGAAAGATTTGAAAAGTAAAGAAAAAAGTACGAGTATGAATTTTGAGGTTGTATTATTCTATTCTAATGGAAACCAGAGGGAAAAAATTTATGGGATAAATTTACATTGAAATATGAATATTGAATATTTTATAAGATTCAGCACTTCCAAGTTGATGTTTATCAACTAAGTATTATCAATTTAACAGCTATTACTTGGTAAAAATGGAATTTTTTAATTTCTAAATTCCATTATTCGGGTTCAAATGAATTCTACAACCAAAAAAGCAAAATCAATACTTTGGAATAGTTGTTTTAAAAGCCCCCAAAAAATTGGTATCACTTAATAAGTTGTAGCGGGGATGCCACTCTCAGTACAGTTGCATAGAATCAACCCTGTCGAGCTTCATTGCGTTTTCTGCGGCAGCGTCGTGGGAAGTATTGTGCTTGCGCGTGCTCGTAGCTCTCAACATTCAATGCTTGTGCGATGTGCGTGACCTCTAAATATAATTATTTTTAAACCAAATTTTTATGGTGTCATTTTTTCATCAAAAGGAACAAAATTAGGGAGTAAGACCTTGAGATTTCAAAAAAAATGTTACATGAACCACCCTAATTTTGATATATAGGTAAGCATCTTTACAATTTGAGCCCTTGTCACTTTTAAAATCAGCTTCGCAATGGAATCGTGCTGGTCTAGTGAGATTTCAAGTTTCATCAAAATCGGTTCAGCCATTTTGTAGGTACCGTAATTTGGGGTGAATAGAATCAGTGCGGGTGAATAGGATCAAAAAAGTTTTGATCAAGTGTAGTTCAGCTTCTTATCGCTCAAACAGACTGGTTCCACCGGAAATATGACCAGCTGATAAAATACCAACACTAAGATAACTTGCCTCCGAGCTATGGTGACTGTCTCGCCGACTAAACCTTATCATGTATCTTCTCCACCTGGTAGTGCAAAAATGTACTTGTCAGAACTTCTCTCACTACCTCACTCCTATCAGAGCTATCATAATCGTTCTTTCATCAGTCGTTGGCAAATTTATTCTCGATTATACTGCTCTACTTGGATGTTGCTTTATCTTGATTGTGTTTATTCTACGAATTTTTTTCGATCGCATGGTAAGTATGTTGAAAAAAGTGGGGTGAATAGGATCACATGAAAATTCAGCTGTTTTGACGTTTTATTATTCTTTCTATCATCTTTAGGACCATGACGCATGATTATAAGACGGATCCTCGCGAATCCAGCATATTATAATCGCCGGAAATTATCGAAAAAACGTCAAAAAACTGAATTTTCAATATTGTGATCCTATTCACCCTGCTGTTTTCAGCATACTTACCATGCGAGCAAAAAATTCGTAGATTGATGATTTTTTTGCACAGATTTTTCACAGCTACCTTCCGAAATCCATATTTAAATAAAAAAATAGCGATTCCATCAACCTCCAGTTGAGTAAAGTGGACTCAAACGTGAGTGATCCTATTCTCCACAACCAACGTACCAATAGGATCAGTAATTTTGAAAGTAAAAATTGAAGGTTGGGGAATGTTGTCAAAAAAGATAAGTAGATAGACTGAATCTAGGACTCATTCTACACATTTTCATTTTTTATTCATTCTTCTACAATAATTCTGAGCAAATCTACACTCATTTGAAAAAAAAAAGTATGAAAAATTGATCCTATTCACCCCAGATTACGGTAATGAGCTTTAAAAAATGTTGAAAAGTACATAATTGCAAAAAATACAAATTTCAATTTTCAAAAATTTTAACGAAATCTTTTCCAAATCCAAGGAAAGAAATTTTCGACCAAAGTTGACCCATTAAGAGAGACAAAAAAAATTGTTTGAAAAATCAATTTTTTAGTATTTTTGAAGGTCCTTTACCCATTATAATAATACTAGATACTTATTCTGACAAAAATATATGTTGTGTATCTTAACTATAGATGTGATAAACTTTGGTATCATTTTATTTACAAGTATAATTGCACATTTTTTCCGGGTCAGAATTTTTCTATTTTTAAAAAGAACTAGAAAAAATGAATTTTTGCAACCAAAAAAAAACGCGTAAAATTAACATAAAGACCCTCAGCAAAAATGAAAAAAATTCCATTTAAAATTGCCACAGAAAAATTCTTCTCCGAATTCAAAATAAATTTCTACCCAAGATGCGGGTGCGAGGTGAGGCGATTTTTCACGTGTTGAGAATCCTTTATCACTTTCACGGGTGTCCTTAAAATCAGGATCCCCTAATTGGTAATTTTTCAAAATACCACAAATTTTTTTGAGACACCCTGTATGTGTATATCTGTCACCCGAACTTCTCCGAGATACCGAAACCTGCTGGGAAAAACTTCGTATCCTTTGGCAGGCTACCAATTAACTCCGATTGCCGCCATCGTTTGGTGCAAAAAAAAATATGGAAATTCGAGTCGTCGAAATCGCCTGCCTGCCTGACCGAAACCGAAAGAGAGATGACAGAACTGATATACCTACTCGACTACTCGCAGTCGTAGTTTTTTATTCATCGACTGGAAACGAGGGTTAATTTATTTGTATAAGGAAAACAAGCGCGGAAGAGAAAGAGGAGATGGAAAAAGTTGAACATTTTTTCTCTCGCAAATTGCTCTCCTTTTCGTTGAAAAATTTGCGTTATTTAAGGGTAAAGTTGGTTCGAGGAAATTGGTCTTTTACTTTACAAAGCGTTAGAAAAGGCTCGAGTTTGATATGCGAGTTACAGTTGGGTATAGCTATAGGTATTTTTTAAACCGTTTTCGTAATTTTCCACAGATCCCTCGAGACGTCCTGTGGGGGTTTTAGGCTTTTGATTCTAATTATGTAGAAGTTGGCCAGTCAGGTATATGAAACTTGGTTGTATGAAAGTTGCTTATCTGATATCGGCTATTGCAAAAAATATATGAATTTGTAATTTCGGGTCTCATTTTTGCTAAGGATAGTCTTTGAACTTTTTTTGGTGGAGGGATTGGAGGGGGGGGGCATAAGAGCAAGGGAATCATTAAAGGCTGGACGGAATTTCACGAGTAAAAATCAAATTCTCTTCGAAACTGTGCTATTTAAACTTGAAACCGACTATGTGTAGGTATTAATTCAGAATTGAACTCACTCCATGCGAATCAACTGCATGATAATCACGAGGTTAGAGCACCTCTTTAAAAAGGTGATCAAGCATGCTCGTCGGTGCATCTTCGTATTTATCGAAAATATGACTTCGGAAAATGCTAAGCGGTAATTCCACTGTTATTTTATAACTCGCTGAAGTGACGTATTAGCCGAGTAATTCTCGGCTTTAATGAAATGTTTACTTTGTTGTCTCGTTAGGTAAAATGGTTAAAATACAGATAGGAAGGCGGTAGAGGAGTCTTCCTAAATACTTGGAAGGAAGTAGTAAAGTTGGTTAACAATTTCGATACATTTAATTAGGCGTTAATTTATGCGGAACACGTGCAAAAACATATACACAGACTCGTCCAAGTTTTCTTACTTTATAGTTTTGTGAAGTTTACGCAATTCTGAGGAAGGAGAGTCTGAAGAAAAAGGATAAAAGGCCGTACCTCTGGCTCTAGATCGTAACTGGAATGGTATGAGGAGGCGCCGCCGTAAGGTATTAAGCTGTTAGGGAGAGCTTTAGACGTAGGTAATTATATATAGACATATTTGTAGCAAACCGAGATCAGTCATATACAACGTGCAAACCGAGATCACTTCCCTGAAGCCCACTAATGTATGTGTTCAATCCGTGTATGTTGAAATCTTCCAAGTTTTTGTGTCATTTGGAGGAGTATAGAGGGCACTTCTGTCCCTGTTTTGAACATTTGTGCATTTTTTTGAAAGTATATAGCACACGCAGAAAGCGAGATCAGAAGATCCGCGTTGAAACCGAGATCCATTTATATATATACTTTTCTCGAATATAAATTCAGCATAGATCGAGATCAGTGCGCTGTTGCCGTTCTTAATGATGATAAATTGATGATTGATTTTTGTTAGTCGCGGTTTTATCGAGAGTTTAAAATTATTTTAGTTGCATAATGAACCATTCTTAAATTAAATTTCATGCAGGGTCATTTTACTCCTAAAAATCATATTTTTTGAAATTATTTCAAATGTTCTAAGATTTTTGTGCTGTTTGTTTCTAATACCTGCGCTCAAAACGAATTTTTCTGTTCTCAAAATTATCAAAAAGTCATCCAAAAAATGCTGAAAAAATTTGATTCAATCACTTGAACTTTGGAGAAGATTTTTTCTAGTCATAGTTAAATTTACTAGCATAGGGGAAAGTCCCCTAAAAGTGCGCAGTCTCCTAATAGTGCGCAGCGCCATATCTCGCGATTGGCACCACTGAAAAATTTGTGAGGTAGCTCATTTGAAAGAGCGTGTCGTGGTGATTATTTTGATGTATCATACAAGCCATTTGGCTAAATTTTACGCGTGCAAAGTCAAAAAATGTGAATTTTTAATTTCTGATGTAATTTTTTTTTGTGAAAAGTTGACAATTTGTATTGCTCTCGTTGAATTGCAAAAATTTATGAGATAACTTATATTATATCATTTTGTAGGGAATTTTATCCTCTTTAATATTGTTGTAAAAGTTTGAATATTCATCCTTTCGTTTTCTTGAAAATAATTTTTAAAGAAATAGAGGATATTTTTGAACCATGGATTCCCAATAGTGCGCATCCTAGAAAATCTGTAAATTACGCTTGTGTTTTTCACTACCTGACTTTTGTTTTGATAGAATGGAGTGTTAAATACCTGTAAAAGGCTAAAGGGTGTTAGTTTTCAGTGAAGAAACATTCCTAAGAGTGAAAGAATACTTGAACAATGGGCTTTCTTTGCAGAAATAAGCTCACACATAACCCCTACTCATAGTAAAACATATTTTCGCAATTTTTGTCAAGTACTCATGTTTTTTATTTCTGTTCTCAGTGTTCTCGTGATAATGAAACGTATTATTGCGATTTTTGTCAAGAATTAATTTTTTTGAAGTAAATTTACACATCGCGCACTATTAGGAACCCTACTGCGCACTTTGAAGGAGCCCATGGCTCCTAATAGTGCGCATTTTACATTTTTTACTCAAGGTAGGATATCTCAGTCAGTTATCAATGAAAAATTTTGAAACTCTGGAATTATGTAGCTGAATGATACAGCTACAACATATCAAAAAATCACGATCCTAGGTAACTTTGCGGCGGAATGACAGCGATTTTGGTACTAAGTGCGCACTATTGGGAGACTTTCCCCTATTAATGCGGTTTTGAGCCTCACATCTTTGAAAAAAATGGTCGAAATTTATTCAAGAAATTTAGTTGTGTTACTTCGATTCCAGAAATTGCTTTTATCAGACATAATACTTACAAGTTTTTAAAATTTTGTGTGCGATTTTGAATATGCGCGCTCAAAATCATATTTTCTGGGCTCAAAATTTTCATAAAAATTTTCAAAAATTACCGAAAAATGTGATCAGATATTTTTAAAGTAGTCGTACCTGGTCTGATTTCCTTGGCATATTGAGAGCAATTTCCGACACGCAGAAGCACTCAACAACTGAAAATTTTCACCAGGAGCTCTGCATTTGGATGTCCTGCTTTCTTTGTGTAAGTAGATAATTTTTGGAGCGTTTTGGTTAAATTTTCTGTACGTTTGCCGTTTGCCCATAGGCATAATATTTTTTCAACACAACAAATTTTCAGACCTGATCTTACAATGGAACCTTTTGGAAAGAGCACGGTCTAAAACCCCTAAAACCAAATTTTCAGCGGCCCAACTTCATTTTTCGATTTTTGGTGAATGTTTGAAAATTCAAAATTGACTGTTTTTGGTGACTGATGATTTTTTTCAAAAAAAAAGTACGAACTTGATCGAGAAAATTGATCAAAATAAGTCCTAAAACTGATAATAATTCTCGAAATCCAAGTTTCACCATTTCCAGCAATTCTGGAACCTCCAGCGCGATTTTTGATTTCTCCAGAATTTTGAATTTGTTCTAGAAGGCGTGAATATGAAGTTGGACAGCTAAAAATTGAGTTGTGTGCTTTACTCGGCCTATTTCATGTCTTTTGGAGCAAATTCAAAATTCTGGAAAAATTGAAAATGGCGCTGGAGGCTCCAGAATGGCTGCAAATGATGAAATTTAGATTTGGGGAATTAATATCGGTTTTAGGACTTTAATAACTTTTGCTGATGAAGTATGTACTTGCATCAACCACCCAAAACAGTCAATTTTCAATTTTTAAACGTTCGCAAAAAATTGAAAAATGAAGTTGGGCAGCCGAAAATTTGGGACGTCGAACAAAATGGCATTTACAGACCCAACACTTTTAAAAAACGCATTTAAAAAGACTGAAAAATTTGGTTGAGGAGCTTTTAAATTTAGAAATCGTCGTTTATTTGGCGAACGATAATTTCTCAAATGTTTTGGTCCAATTTTCTATACGTGCACTCATAGTGCAGAGAGTTTTTGAGGCCAACATTTTCAAAAAAATATCCAAAAATGGTATGAAAATTCGATTACATAACCTAACTCATTCTTGTAGCTTTTTGCGAACAATTTCCAACACTTGCACTCAGAAATTTTATTTTTATGGCCTAACATTTTCCAAAAAATTATCAAAAAGCAAATAAAAAATTTTATTGGGAGCTCTGACCTTTTGATCATCCCTTTTTTGTCATACAATGATTTTTCGAGCATTGTGATGCGATTTTTTACGCGTTTACCCACAGGTAATGATATTTTGGGGGCGTAAAATATTCCAAAAATTACCCAAAAAAATATTTAAAAATTTGGTTGTCTAAATCAACCTATAGTAAATTTTCCCCATTTTTAGGCACTCGAAAAAATTGCTATAGAGGATTTGAAAAATCGATTAGATAACTTCAACTTTTGGAAATTCTTTCCGACAGTTTGGACAGTCATGATGGAACGAAATGTCTTTTCAGAGCATGTAATTTTGAAAAAAAATCGCCTGTATGATTTCCAAAAAAAATTGAAGGAGCTGCTTTAAATTTGTAAATTGTTTTTCTTCTGGTACATAATATAAAATGTTAGTAGTTGCATGCAGCTAGAAAGGAGAATTTCCGATGTTTATCATCTCATGATTAAATTTTCGGTTGTTATTGCATAATGCTTGAAAATTTTAACCCAACATAAGAAGCACCATTTAAACACAATTGTATTGGAAATTATATCAATCAATGTTAAGAAAATTGTATTAGGCAGGTGTACTACGAGAAAAAGCGATTTTTGAAGCTGAAATTTACTAATCAAATTATTTTGCAGTTGCAGTTTGTTTGGATGATTTTTTCATAATTTTAATCGAGCCCAAATTATTTCATTTTTTGGGTGTGCGTTTTGGAAATTGTACCCAATTGAAAGGATTCAAAAAAAATTATTAAACAGCATCCTTTTAAAAGCCATTTCCAAAATTTGTGCTTAAAACGGTAAAAACTTATTCAAATAATTTGGAAAGCTTCAAGCTTGAAAATCATCCTTTCTTTGCTTTATAATAATTTATGGTGATTTTCCTAGCTTTGTGCGATTGTAAACTGTTTCAAACCATTTTAAATAATTCTGGAGCCTCCACTAGATTTTTGAAACTTGAACTTCCACAAAATTTCATAAAATGGAGTTAGAAAGCCAAACTTCATTTAGCAAACTATTTTCAATACGCTACAAAGTCGACTGCAGGTGGATTTCAAGTTTTTTGGAGCCTTCTGCGACTTTTTAGCAATTACTGGAGCCTCCAGTGAATCTCTAAAACTTTAAATTTTTATCAAATGGAGATAGAAAGTCGAAATTCACTCAGCTCAACAATTTTACTCCCTGAAGACGACTTCAGAAAGGTTCAAGTCATTTTGGAGCCTCCAGCAACTTTTTATAAATTCCGTAAGTCTCCAGCAGATTTTTGAAACTTGCAATTTTCATATTATATTATCAAATGGAGTTAGAAAGTCGAAATTTACTCTGCAAATTAATTTCAATACGATATGAAGTGGACTGCAGGTGGTTTCAAGTGGTTTTGAAGCTTCCAGCTACTTTTTAGAAATTTCAGTTTTCCAAAAACCACCGTAACTAAAACCTGTTCAAATAATCTTAAGCTTGCGTGCTCGCAACTGGCGCTTGTTATTAATGACCTTCATGAACGATTAATCCGTTATTTTTTATTAAAATCAGTTCATTCTAGTTTGAAAATTATTTTTGTGCATCGATTCATTCGAGTTTGTGCCTAGGTATTTGAAAATTTTGAAAATTCACCGTCCCGTCTCCTTTTGAGGTAAAAAGATGAAATACAGTTGACACCCAATTTTCGGCATTATAAACGGAGTTTTCATTCTCAAAATTCTGAAAAAAATATCCAAAAAGTGCTTAAATAACTTACACTTTATTTTTTTCGTCAGGTTATAATATTATTCTACCATTTTGATGTGATTTGGGTACCCGAATTTCCGAAATAATGACTGAAAAATTTGGCTGAGGAGTTCTAAAATTCAGAAATCGTTGTTTCTTTGCCGTACATTAGTTTTCCAAACGTTTTGGTCCGATTTTCTGTACGTAAGCCCATAGTGGTAGTTTTTGAGGCCAAAATTTTCAAAAAAATATCCAAAAACTGTACAAAAGAATTTGATTACATAACCTAACACCTGGTAATCATTTTACTAGTTAATTTGTGTAGTCTTTTGCGAGCAACTTCCAACACTCACTCTCGAAAATTTTATTTTAATAGCCTAAAGTTTTCCAAAATATTATACAAAAGCGAATTAAAAATTTTATTGTGGAGCTCTGACTTTGGGAATCGTCCTTCTTTTGTCATATGTATCATGAGTTCTCAGCATTGCTATGCGATTCCATAATGACAGCTTTTGGGTCGAAAAAAAAACACCAAAAAATTCAGTGACGTAACTCGATCTATGAAATTTTCTTAGAGTTTTAGGTAGGTATTTGAATGAATCACTCAAAAATATTTGAAAAATTCGATTATGCAGCTTATTCAGGCAGTTTTTGGAAATTCTTTCCGACAGTTTGGACAGTCATAATGGAACGAAATGCCTTTTCAGAGCACGTAATTTTGAAAAAAATTCGCCTGTATGATTTTGAAAAATTTGATAGAGCAGCTTCAAATTTGTAAATTGCCCTTTCTCCTCGTAATATAATTTTCTGTGATTTTTGACTGCAATTTTTGAGTTTTAGATCCAAAAACTTCAAAAAAAAATCCAAAATTGACGAAAAATCTGATTGGGAAGTTGTAACTTTGAGAATTGTGTCCTTTCTTTGCCACACGACAATTTTCCGAGCATTTCACGAACCATAATGATACGTTTTGGGCTAAAATTTTCAAAAAAATCACTGGTAAATGTTGAAAGAAAAGGATCAGGCAGCTTCAAATTCGAAAAGAGGAATTTTTTACTTTGGAAATCGCCTCAAATAATCTGAAGTTTTCTCATCAAACTTTCGCTAGTTTTGGATTTGAGATAATTTTTTGAATGGACTTAAAAAATGTTTCAAAAAATTAGATTAGGCAGCTCTGAAGGTTTCCAATTGAATTTTTTGGTAGATTTTTAATGTTTTTTTGAAATTTTTGACTCCAAAAAAATACAATTTTAGCACCCGTGTTGGAAAATTCCGTTCAAAAGGGCCAGGAAATACAATGACTAGGGAAAACAATTTTTAAAGTTGAACCTCCCCAATGAAGTTTTTGAAATTTCTTCGGCAATTTTTTTTTCATATTGGCTCAACAAATATTATTATGAATGCACGTGCAGGAGAAAATTATTTTAAGGCAAAGAAAGATCGATTTTCAAATTTAAAGCTTTCCAAACTATTTGAATAAGTTTTTGAACACTGCCATTTTAAGCAAGCATTTTGAAAATTGCTCCCAAGAGACTAAAAAATCACATTTTATGTTGGAAATAGCAATTTACAAAGTTGAAGCTGCCCAATAAATTTTCTTGAATCCTTTCCATTGCGTACAATTTTCCAAAACTCACGACCAAAAAATGAAATAATTTGAGCTCAAAATTTAAGAAAAAAATCATTCAAACCCAACCGCAAAATTTGATTTAGAAGTATCAACTCTAGAAATCGTGTTTTCTTTCGATATACCTGCCTTGTACAATTTTCGATATATGCGTTTGAAATTGTGCTTTTTAGGTTATAATTTTCAAAAAAATTATTTTATAACAGTTGAAAAATATAATTTTGAGAAAGTAAACATCGGAAATTATTTTTTCAAGATCAAGTTGCATTTAAGTACTAAAATTTTTCTCACGTTTTAGTGGGGTTTTCTGAACGCGTGCTTACATTTGGCTCAAAATTTTCAACAAAAAAAATCGCCGGGAATAAATCAAAACATTTGACTGAGCAGCTTCAAATTTGAAAATTATTCTAATTGAACATGGGTTCCGTACCAGATAGATATTCTGACTGATATAAAATTTCTACACAAGATAAACCTAGATCGAAAAATCGTGAAATATTATACTGCCAGTAGTGCCAGCCAAAATTTTAGGTGCCTAAGCGCATTTTCCAGTTTTTGGTGAATTTGTAAAAACCCAGTATGGGCCAAAAATAAAATCAAATCATCTCCAAATTCACCGAGAAAGTTGAAGTTTAGAATGATTTGATATAGTCGGGGAGCCCGCTTAAGGATCTATTGCGCCCCCTCCCGTCGATCTTCCAGGACAACTTTTTTCTTGAAGAGGGAGTCCTAAGGAACATTTCTAGCCCTTGTTCTCAAAAAAAAGGGGGATCTACTTACAAAATGGCGGCCATTTTGATTGACAAATCAGTCGAAATCGCAGATTTTGCTTCCAACATAGGACTTGCACAAAATTTTTCGAACCATACAAAGATAGATCGAAAGATCAGGCAAAAATTTATCACCTGTCAAAATTTCAAGTGCCAAAGAGCGTTTTTCGATTTTTGGCCAATTCTTGAGAATCAAATTAAGGCCAAAAATGAGGGAAAAATCAAAATCTTACCAAATAGACCAAGAAAGCTGAAATTTGAGATATACCCATTTTTGACATGGCGAATCGATTGGAAACTGTTTCAAACCGTTTTGAGCAGTTCTGGAGCCTCCAGCAGATTTTTGAAACTCGAAATTCCCACAAAATTCCATCAAAATGGAATTAGAAACCTGAAATTACTCTGCAAACTAATTTCAATACGCTGCGGAACCGACTGTTGATGGATTTCAAGTCATTTTGGAGCCTCGGGCGACTTTTTGAAAATTCCTGGAGCCCCCAGCTGATTTTTGAAACTTACTGGAGATGGAAAGCTGAAATTTACTCTACAACCCAATTTTAACACCCTCTGAAGACGACTTCATGTAGGTTCAAGTCATTTTGGAGGCTCCAGAGATTTTTGAAACTTGAAATTTCCAAGTAATCTTTACCGCCTTTTTCGCACGTATTAAATATTGAGAAAAACACCTTTTACTTGCACTTTTACTTGCACGAAACGTTTCGTGGAAGTAAAAGGAGTTTTTCTCAATACAAAACTTGAAACTCCCGCAACATTTTACCAAACCAAATGGAGTTCGCAAGCAGAAATTTAGTTCGCAAATTGATTTCAATACGATATGAAGTCGACTACCTACATGATGGTTTTAAAATGGTTTTGAAGCTTCCAGCTACTTTTTAGAAATTTTAATTTTTCAAAAAACGCCATGCGACCTTTCAAAAAGTCGCTGGAGGCTCCAAAATGACTTGAAATCCACCAGCAGTCGACTTCGTAGCGTAGGTATCGAAATTAGTTTGCAGAATCGACTTTCCAACTCCATTTGATGAAATTTTCTGGGAATTTCGAGTTTCAAAAATGTGCTGGAGGCTCCAGTAATTTTCAAAAAGTCGCTGGAGGCCAAAACGACTTGAAATCGACCTGCAGTCGACTTCGTAGCGTATTGAAATTAGTTTGCAAAGTGAATTTCAGCTTTCCAACTCCATTTTGATGAAACTTTGTGGGAATTTCGAGTTTCGAAAATCTGCTGGAGGCTCCAGAACTGCTCAAAACGGTTTGAAACAGTTTCCAATCGATTTGGCATGTCGAAAATAGGGCCAACTTGTTCTGAAGCCTGCGGCCGTGTTAATATTTCAGTGTCCCAAAAAACACCGTAAACTCTACCCAAATAGACGTTAACATGTATGCTCGCGATTCTTGTTTGCCTGTATGTGATTTCTAGTCATTCTGGAGCCGCCAGCGGAATTTTTAATTCTTTACTTTTTTTCAATGAAGTATGAAGTCGCTGGTCAAGGTTTAATTCCAAACCAGCAGAAACCGATTTTGGGGAAATGGGTATGTAATCTGTCCAGTGAGTCATCTTGAGTTTACAAGGAAAACATACTTTGAACATAATTTTATGAAGTTTTTGAAATACTGAAGTTTTCAAAATGACGCTCAAAATTCCAGAACGGTTTTGATCTCTTGCAGTCGATTCTGCTCGTTGAAATTGGAGTACCTACATAATAAAGTTCAGCTTTCCAACATCTTTTGGAAAACTTTTGAGAAAATCTCAGCTTTCAACAATCTGCTAGAGATACCAGAGCTGCTCAAAATAATTTGAAACTGTTTTTAATCAATTCAGATGTTCGAAAGTAGATTATAAATACACAAAAGTTCAGCTTTCTATTTAAAGTCAGTAAAATTTTAATTTTTCGAGCCAAATTTGTTTTTTGAAAATTTTTCAAAAATCGAAAAAAAGGACTTTGGTATGCCTGAAACTTTGGCCAGATGGTATCTTCGCATACGTTGAAAAAACTAGGGAAATTATGCTTATTCCAAAGAAGTTGAAGCTGTACATTTGAATTTTTCAAACTTTTTCCGACGATTTAAAAAAAATTGGGGTCAAAGAATACCATTTCAAGCACATACGTGTCTGTAGAAAACCCAACTAAAACGCTACGAAAATTATAATATGGTTAGAAAAAAAATTTCCAAAGTTTATGAGGGCTAATCAAATTTGTCTGATACTTTTTTTGAAAATTTTAGACCTAAGAAAGGTCATTTCGAAAGCACGCCTAAGAAATTGTACCAAAATGCTGAGAAAAATGACTTTCAAAGTTACAGTTTTCCAATAAAATTTTCCTTCTATTTTGTGGATACTTGAATGTTATTTCAATTTTGGACCTACAAAATACCATTTCAACTTCGCTTTTTGGAAATCACACACAATGGATAAGATGATTAGTACTAGAAAAAAAATAATTTCCGAGATGGAAACTTCCTAAAAGAATTTTTCGTGTTGAAAAATCTGCTTGAAAGTGACAAATAACACCTCGAAAGCTTCAATTTTGGTATTCAAATTCATTCTACCCGCCAAATGTGGTCTCAAGGTATTGGTGAAATTTTAATTTCGATGAACTTTTTTCTGTTTCAAATTTTTACCATATCAAAAATAGGCTAATTTTCGAGTCAAATTTTCGAGTCAAATATGATTTTTAAAAATTCAGAAAAATCAGAACATGAACTTTCACATTAAAAATTTTCACTGAAATAAGAAAATAACATTCAACTAAAGCACCTAAAATTTTTGTCAACATGATAAATTGCTAAAATAAAACAGAACCCTAATAAAACATTTTAAATAATAAATATGTAGCTAAAATATCACGTACCTCTACCTATGAAAATCATAACTGCATTGGTACGCATGCGACGTTGTCAAATAATGTGATCTCGGTATTAGCGCGCGGCGTATCCCGCGAAATATACGACGACACGACCGCGGCGCTGCGAGTGAACATCCGACTCAACTACAAATGTATATCCGTAGACGTTTCACGCTAAAAACGAGATCATAGCTGAAACTTTGCACAGAGGTAGTAGGTGATCTCGTTATTAACGTGCGCCATCTAAAAAAAACCGAGATCACCAAAAATGAGTCGGTGATCTCGTATTGCACTATGTATATATATATTTGCTTGCGACCAGACATGTCAACTATGCTTGGCATATATGCAGAAAAGTGAACAAAATTTTAAAATTGGTATAATTTCTGTTCTAAATCACTTATTAAAATTTTATTTGCAGATTCAGTCCAATATTAAAAAAATCCATGTTTTGAAAAAAGAAATCAGATTTTTAGGCTAAATTTTGAAGAAAATTTTTGAAAATGGAGTCAAAGTAATTTGAATTTTGAGAAAGTTAAGACACCAAAAGAAAGCTTAAACAGCATAAAAATTTTTGATGTTTTTAAATTTTCCATAGGCCAATAAAATACTGAAAAATTTCAAGTTAAATTTGTTGTTGTGTACACTCAGGATCGATGTATTTGCATACATCTCCACCAGCACATGACATTCTACTCACTACAAATTGACTGTAGACCCTGCGTTCGTCCTCGCGCCTTGATTTCTAAGCCATGCGCCCTCTGGTGGAAGTTTCTGAAAACTCATAGTTGACTTGTATAGTAAAATTAACCCATGACTTGTCAACTATAGTTGAGAAGTTGGTCAGTCCACTTGTATAGTAAAATTAACCCATTCAATAGTTGACATGTCTGGATACTAATACCTATATTTATGATCTCGTTTTGCACTATATTTACATATATGTATAGAGAATGAAGTTACGCTCGTATAAATTGATAAGACTACTTGAAAAATTTCTCTCGAGTCGAGACGATGAGAGAAAGATAGTACTGCGCTAATTTTCGAGTTATGTAGTACTATATATATTTTTTAGTACGTTGGCGAAAATTAATTATGATATTTGCGCGCGAAAACCATTCGACGAAAGTCATTAGTAATTTTAACGTTTCAACGTGGAAAATTCGTCGAAAAGCGACGAGGTATTAGGGGCAGGGTGTAGTTTTGAAAAGAATTTATTGCTCGGAGGTTTCGGAAATGGGTATTTTTTTCCATTTTGCTCTCGCTCAAAAGCCTTAGCTGATACTCGCGTTGAAAAAACATTGTAATTAAAAAACTCGCCGCCCCGGTTGTTTTATACACCTTATCGTCGTATAGTTTATAATTAGATGGAATGTTTACATTTGTAATTTTTTTCGTCTTGTCTCATTTTTTTTTTGTGTGTTTTGTCTTGTTTTTTCTAAAATATTATCATCGTTACGATTAAAATTATATCGATTTGCTTACAGCCAAGAAACGCGAACCGCTTCATGGTTACCGCCGGCAGACGTTTGGTATTCGGAATTACCGTATGGATGGGAACAAGGAGTCGATGGTGAAAGGAGACATTATTATATTAAGTAAGTACCTAACTACTCCTCGAAGCTATATTTGATAAAACGCGAACACGAATTGATTGTTTTTATTAAACTTGTAAGTCTCTGTGTTCATCGTATATACTGATGTTGTTCTTCTCTCTGTCTCTTTCGCTCTCTCGTCGCTTATGAGTATCTCGAAAAGTCCTCATGTAAAATACATACAACCGCGAGATGAACAACGTACGAAAATTCATCATTTAATATTTATCCTTTGAACTTACATGTACACTTACTGACGGTTTTAATTAACCGCACCGTTACTATATAGAATGACATCTAAAACGTCACTACCGTTTGCGTCGAATATTCGAACGCGAGGTCTTCTCGCAGTTATAATTTGAGTGTCATTAGGGTGTAATTTTTCAAGTGCGTTGTACTTGAAATCTTTCTAAGTGGGAATGGTACTCTGACTGGCTGTTGTTAGACGAATTTCCCGTAGAAAAATATGATTATTATAAAGTAGTATGTACTCGTAGGTTTCTGCGAAATGTTCCAGTGTACAAGTTAGGTCTTCTGTTCAGTTTATGGGGGAGGGGGGGTATTATATGGAACAATTTAGAACCGGAACGAAAAATAATGAAAAATCATCCAAAAATACATCTTCATGAAAAATGTTGTAAGCTGAAATTCTTTTTTTTTGAGGCGAGCGGGGAGGGGGGGGGGTTGAAAATTTTATAGTCCTAATACAAAAAAACCGAAATGTCATTTACCTGTTACATGTTTTCGACCTCCTGCATCGATTAATGGCAGTTTCGAATTGTTTTAAAACCATCAACGCCAGACATATTTTTCATTGAAAAAAATTGAAATCACTGTTGGAAATAATCACAAATTTGAATCTGCTGAATATGGGTAAATTTTAGTCTCGTTGACTTTATTTATTTCCTGAAACCAAAACATTCTCGTGAAGTGAACGTCATTTGATGGGGTTTTGTGTGCTCCAGTGCGTTTTAAAATGATAAAAATGAGTCTAATTCAACAATTTTATTGGCTAAAAAATTGATTTGCCACAAATTTTTTGAAAATAGTGAAAATCCATCCAGTTTTGAGAATAATGAAGGGCCTGTAGTTGGAGATTGTTGGGGCATAAAAAATCTGACATGAATTGGATAGAACTGATAAAAAGAGAAAGGAGTTGAAATTCACAAAAATTGTACCTATAAAATCAGTATTACAAAAATTTCCCATGAAACTTGGATATGCAATGCTACCTTTTTCCCTCTATTTTCCTCTCCCCAACTCCAAGCTTTAAGATTTCAAACGAGTGAAGTAGTAAAATGTAAACAAACAAAAATTGACCTTAATTTAATCAATATAAATAGTACTCCTGAAACTGGATAAATTTTCTACATTTTTGAAAAATAATGATTTTGAAGTTTTCAAAAATGTATTTTGTTCCTTTAAAATAGGTACCTAATTGAAAAATGAGGCAATAAAAGACGATTGAATTTTTTCAACTGTTGAATCGTCGTTTTCCAAAAATTGTTTTTTTGAGTAATGGAGGCATACAAGTAATTATACTCCGGATGGGCGAAATGTGGACTACGAATTATGAAGGAAAAAACTCATCATTGAATCTTGAATGCCAAACAGAAAAATTTCAGATGTAATTTCATTGAAATTTATTCATTTTTTAATAAAATAAAAGTCCAGGATGAAAAAAATAGGTAGATAATAAAATGAGAAAATATAAGTACTGCATTAAATTGAAAAATTTTTATGTGCGTTATTTCGTATGATTTGATAGGATTTTATGCAATTTTAATTTTATCAACTCTAAACAATTTTGTTCATAAAATCTAAAAAGAACTGCACATAATTTAATGGAGTTTCATTTGAAACTGTTTTGTTTGGAATTTCGATCATTGAATTGTTTTCATCAGAGCTTTGTACACATTTTTTCAACTTTTTATTTTCTTTGTAAAAGCTGGCTCCAGAATCAAGGCATTGAAAAAATATCCTACCATGTAATATTTTGCCTCAAGGAATATTTTTATTTTTATTTTTTTTTGAAAACAAGCACAAGTTTTGCCTTTTTTTTTCAATTTTGTAGTTTTTACCTCGTAGAGTATCAAAAAAAGCTTCAGTTTATTGGCTTTCCTAAAAAATATTACTTTGTTTAGCAAAATTCAACATTTGTTTTAATGCTTGGAATGTTTTCTAGTATAGCAAAAAAACGTTCTAATTTATGATTTTTCGACTTTCAGAAATTGTCACTGAATTTAGATGGAGTGAAAAATATTCATCGTAAATTATTTCATCAGAATGGTTTCAAAAATGTGGCTGATTTTTTTCAGAAGGGGGGGGGGGAGGAGAACAAAATGGTTGAAAACATTAAATTTTGATGACGAAGCAGACACTCTGTACAGTCTTTTACTGTTTAAAATTCAAAAAAAAAGTTTTAGATTTAAAAAAAAATTTAATCATTGCATGTCGAGTTAACTTTTTCATATTTTTTTCGACGTTTAAGAAATTACCTATATTTTTGATATTTGTTTCTTTTATAATTTGTTTGGTCTTTTATTAATTTTTTTTTTAATAGGTAGAGGTACCGCAAAATTATTTGAATTTTTTTGTATGTATTTCAATAAAATCTGCTAATTAATATTAGACTGTCTTCTTTTTAAAAAAGTGATGGAAATTCTTTCAATTTTTCAATTTTTTTGTCCAATTTCCTTTTTTATCCCCCCCCCCCCTTCTAATCATAGAAAAATGTATCTATTTTATCATTTCTTGCCATTTTGAAAATTGCTTTGCCATGTTAAATGACTTTTGTTTGATGATGTCGTGATTCTATTTTCAATGGTTCAAATTTGTTGATCGTTTGTATACGCCTTTATTTTCGTTTAATTTTGTCGCTGTTGTCTTCGTTCAGTAAAATGTATTTTTCAAATTTTATCGATAAAATCTTTTTTTTTTAAATTGAAGTTGCTAATAAAATTTAGGTAACTTCAATGTTTCGAATGTATTTCATGAATTTAAACTTTTTAATTTTGTGTAACCATTTTCTGGATCAATTTTCGTATGTATTAAGTAGGTATAGGTGCATGTTTCAAGACCTCCAGTTTTTGAGCTCCATTTCAGATTATTTTTTTATTTAAATAACTGACAATGAGATGAGAAACACTGTTTGTGGATTTGTGAGTCTCTTCAGTGAATTCGTCTGAAAAGGGCAAGAGCTCGTCTGCACTTTCATTATATTATTGGTAACGATGAAACTGAACGTATCTAAATTAATTTCAAACATTGAATTGCCATTTTGAACTGTATGGTATGTTTATGTATTTTGTATTGTATTGGTCACGTGTTCATAACGGTAATAAATGACAGGTCATATATTGGTTATATTCTATATGCTTGTCACTTACCATTAGTGACATAAATATCGCGGTCGCATCTCTCTGGCGAGTTGTAAAAGCTTCCGGCGCGCCAAGAATCATCGATGCAATAAAAATATCGTACGTAGGAAAACCTTCTTCTTCGTATACACTATTACGTCTTCTACCTACTACGTACCTATACAACTTTTAAGGTTTTCGAGTCGAATGAGATCCGTATATCACGTCTTGTACATTTATTACATCGTTCTCATTACCGACCTTATTATTACGTAACCTCGCAAGATTTATATCTTCTAAATGAAAGAACAGTAACAGTATATAGTATAGGTAAAAAATAAATTCTAATTCAGTAGCACTTCAATATCATACGTCTCGTTAAGATTAGGTGCTCATTTCTGTAGTAAGTATAGAGGTACCTACACTACATATACGATACAATATGTAGTAAGAAATGTACGAGTAATCGTGACCGATACCTTCGTTCGAACTAGTTGAATCGCGCGCGAAAAAATGCCACCGGTGAAAGTTCATAGCATCTTAGTTGTAACCGCAAACCAACGATTCAATTTTAAAATTAATTGATGAGGCTGATATATTTTCTGTTTACTCATAGCCGCTTTATAACGAAGTCTTATAGGTATTTACCTACTTAATTAGATACCTAGTAACTATAGTTCCTATATGATTCACTTATACTTACTTTTTAAATTCTCTCCTTTTGTCTTAATATTGTCAAATAGTCGTTTTTTGCTGAAAATCACTTTTTTTCAAGAAGCACCCAAAAGTCTCTCTTTTGTAAATATTTATTCTGCAAAATTATTCTTGCTGTTTGACAAAATTGTCAAAGTCTGGCTTTTTGTCAAAAATTCTCACAAGGGAACCTCTTGAGGTTTCACACTCCATTTTGAACGGGACCGCGATTTTTGGAAAGAGCATAGTCTAAAACCCCCAAACCCAAATTTTCAGCTGCCCAAGTTCATTTTTTGATTTTTGGCGAATTTTTGAAAATTCAAAATTGACTGTTTTTGGCGATTTATGCTTTTTTTTTTAAAGTACGTACTTGATCAATAAAAATGGTCAAAATAAGTCCCAAAACTAATATTAATTACCGAAATCCAAATTTCACCATTTCCAGCCATTCTGAAGCCTCCAGCGCGATTTTTCAATTTCTCCAGAATTTTGAATTTTCTCCAGAAGACGTGAATATGCAGTTGGGCAGCTAAAAATCGAGTTGTATATTATATTACACTCGACCTGTTTAACGAGTTTATCTACATTTGAGCCGATTTCGGGAGTGACACCTCAAGAGTGGTTTTTTGACCAGCTTTTTTCAAAATTGAAAAATCAAAAAATCAAAAGATAACCGTTTGTGAGAAAATTTTTGAAATTTGCGCGAATCGCTTTATTTCTTCAAGAATTAACCCCGGAGCGCAAACTCTACCATTTCCAGCAGTTTTGGAGCGAGAGTGACACCTCAAAAAATCACTCTTGAGGTGTCACTCTCAAAATCGGTTCAAATGTGGATAAACTCGTTAAACAGGTCGAGTGTAATATAAATGTACAACTCGATTTTTAGCTTCCCAACTTCATATTCACGCCTTCTGGAGCAAATTCAAAATTCTGGAGAAATTGAAAAATCGCGCTGGAGGCTCCAGAATGGCTGGAATTGGTGAAATTTGGATTTCGGTAATTAATATTAGTTTTGGGACTTATTTTGACCATTTTTATTGATCAAGTACGTACTTTTTTAAAAAAAAGCATAAATCGCCAAAAACAGTCAATTTTGAATTTTCAAAAATTCGCCAAAAATCAAAAAAAATGAACTTGGGCAGCTGAAATTTTGGTTTGGGGGTTTTAGACTATGGTCTTTCCAAAAATCGCGGTCCCGTTCGAATCGGAGTGTGACACCTCAAGAGGTTCTCTTGTCAGAAGTTATTGCTTTTTGAAAAATTGACAAAAATTTTCACTTTTTTTTGAAAATTGTCATTTATTTTGCAAAAAAATCTCAAGGTCACAGATTTCAAAAACGATGAACAGTAATTTTTTGCCCATAATTGCCAAAAAGTTCTGTTTTTTTTTCTGAAACTGTCAAAGTCTTGTTCTTTGACAAAGTTGCTAAAAAGGCTTACTTTTTTTTCTCACGAATTACCCAATGCCCAAAAATCTCTCCTTTTTGGTCAAAAATTGCTTTTCGCTAAAATAGACATTTTGAAGACCATTTTCACTGTTTAAAAAATATCAGTAAATTTTAGTTTTTGTCAGGGAGGAATAGCGAAGGTAACAAATCCATGCCCATTTTCAAGGTATTTTTCGAGAATTGAAAATTCCAAAATTCTTCTGGAAGGTCCAGAAAGGCAAGAAATATTCCCAATCGATTCAAGAAGTCGAAAATAGACTTCTAACACAATCAAATTTCAGCTTTTTTTTCTCCCCGTTTGGAATTATTACGAGGCATTTTGCTCTCTGCAATAAATTTAAGCGACTCCCTACCCTAGTGAAAATTTCGAATTTGGAAGATTCGCAAAAACTCGATAAGTGGAAAAAATTCGCCATTTATAATATCGCATTCCATTCGAGAAATATCGATAGTATATTAATTAAGGTATAGCGATCGTCGTCGACTTGTAAATGAATCGCAATCTCTTACGCAGTAGGGTTACCGAAATTACCTACATTATGTTCTCTCGGGTATTAGAAGACGTCTTGGCAGAAGACGAGGAGTCAAAGACGAGGTACCCTTGAACACTTTCTCAGTAATTTTCGAAGGTTGGCCAATTACCAACAAGGTGTGTTGGTAAGTATATACGATGGAAAAAGGTTGTAAGCTAAAAGTAGGGTAGTTTTCTTTTCGCTGTTACTCGCCAAGTCGGTGAAAAGTTTATAAAAAAGGTGTCGGTTTAAACGAATTTCGCGCGTTGAACTCAGGTGAAACTGAAACACACCGCTATAAAATGGCAAACGGTGTAAAAGCAGTTGCAAAAGTTTCGCGAGATGCCTCGTGAGAATTAATAAATGTAAATAAAACCGCTGTACGCGGGCTAAGATACACGCAGTTGAATTGTTTTATCGACGGTATCCGAGTCGCTGGTGTGTATTTTTGAAAACGTCCGCGTCGGGGCCGGGAGGACTATTTGTTAAATGTCTCTGACGCTAAAGCGTGCATCCGGGCTGTTTTCGATACCTCTAAATCCGAGCCTGTGTCTCTAACTGCGCTACAATTTGATAAGCGTGTAATTTGAGCTGAAAAAATTTATTAACCTCGTGGAAAGTTTTTTGAAAATGGTAATTTAAGGTTGGTGGGAGGGAGCAGAGGGGGTGGGCGTTGCGTTGTAGAATTTTATTGTGCAGGTTTTTTTTTTTTAGTATTCTGAGGGTGACATGGTGCGTAAAAAATTACTCCAAAATACACGGTATGAACTTCTACGTGTATATGTTTATACTGGAAACGAGTTAGATTAATGTTTTAATGCCTTATCTTGCGAGTATTGCGGAAATCTCACGAATAATACTTTTTGAATGGGCGTGTAGCACTGTAGCTCTAGCTTATATGAGCATGGTGAGCGACGACTATGGTAAAAAAAAAAGAGTCGCAAGGTCGTTACGCGTTTACGAAAAAGGAAACCGAACGGATAATATTTTACAAACGCGAGAAATAAATCAAAATCGTACGATGTGTAGGATTTTTAAATGAAATTAATATTTTTCGAATACATTTTCGTATATACATAGAAATTCGATACAGCGAATATATTAACGTGCGTTTTGCCTATGTAAAAAGAGTGGAGTAGGTATTTTGAGAGAGTCGAACGATTTTTCCCTACGTGAATACTCTTGTATGTACTCGAATAAAAGCTCGTTGTATTGTTTTGGTATTTTAAGCAGATCCTCTCTCGGTACAGATCTAAAGGGAAATTTACCATTAGAAAAACACCACCTTTAAGTATTTACCATAACTAACGTGTCTCGGTGTTTAAAATAATTCATGAAATAAAGTTGCTCAACTTGGTTCTCGTAGCTGAATAATTTATACGTCTCTTGAAAGCATTTTCTTTGCATTTGCTAGTTTCGTGTGGAATGATTTTATTTATATATTATATGTACCTACCTACTCTAGGTGTTGGTGTATAGTAGATATAGTTTATACAGGGTGATTCTACATTCATCACTAGTTCCTAGTACATGAGCCGAATAAGCAACTAATATTGCATTATTGTGTAGCGGTCGCGAAAAGATTCAATTCATTCGGGGTAAGTATAAGTGTACTGTGTCTGTGTAGCTTGACTGAGTCGTTTGGCAATCTTTTCTTCGTTTCTAGTTGTACCTAGTTTAATAATGAACAACCTTTGGGAACTTTCGAAAAGTACGGAAGAGCTGTATCTAGGTGGTATTTTTCCATTCTATTTTACTTTTCTATGAAAAAGTAAAGAGTTGATTTCAAGAATTCTCGAATGTCTGAGTAGGTTGGTATTTTTAACTATTTTGTGACAAGCAAGAAAAATCTGATGGACAGAGTTAGAAAATGTTTACTGCATCACGAGGGTAGAGATATTTACCAGGTGTTCCATTAAAGTTCTGAATGAAAGCTCGCCAACTCTGAAAAGGGGGGGTGGGCGGGGTCGTCACCCTCAGAATTGAAGAAAATAATTTTATAAGTTTCAACGGATTGTCTTCGTGATTGTTTTGAATATTTTTTTAAAAAAATTCGTAGTTAGTAGGTCATCAAAAAAGTAATAAAACGTGACCAAAACATTTTCCATGCACAAAAAAAGAACAGCTTTAGCCATTTTGTTAAAAAAGCAAAAATTTTTGTCAATTTTCAAAAAAGCAAGAACTTTTGACAATTTTAACAAAAAGCAGGAATTTTTGGGAATCGCCTATATTGATAGAAAAGTGATAGTTTTTGACAATTCTGGCCAAAAAAAAGAGAGATTATTGAAGTTATTCTTGGAAAAAATGAGACTTTTCAGCAATACAAGATTGTTTAAAAATGAAACTATGACAATCTTAGAGAGGAAAAAATGAAAGTAAAATCTCTTCTGCAAAAAAATTTTAAATCATGGATACCTATGTTTTTTACTTCAGTTCATCTATCAAAAATAGGTCCCTAATTGTAAATTTTGAGAATTCATTTGGATTTTTTCCAACCTCTTGAAAGTCAGAAAAAAGATTAGAAACTTTTACATAACATTGAAATATGAGAAATCGCTCATTTTTTTCAACTTTTTCAAAAGTCTGGTATAATTTTAAAAATTCCACATCAAGTCGTGATTTTTAAACAGAATTTGAGAAGAAATAAATATATTTTTTGAGGTCATTGATCCCTGAGACCAGACTTTTAAAGTCACTGACCTACCTTTCTAGTCTGGCATGGTCAACTGTCTGCCAGTCTGGCTTTTCAAGGTCATTGACCCATCAGTATGGCTTCCGAAGGTCGTTGTCTGTCTGTTTGGCCTCTTAAGGACATTGGCTCATTTGAATTATTTTTTATTTTTTTCCATTTGATGAAAAAATGTTTCATATTTTGAGCACACATCAAAACTAGTGAATATTTGCTGACGAGCTATTTATTTTCAATCGAATTTGTAACCAGTTTACAAAATATCATCTGAAAATGTAACCAATTGAAATAAAATTGAAAATATGATATTCGGGTTCTCAACTTATATTTCAAAAATAGAAAAAATTAAACAAAAAATACTTAGCTTTGTAGTTTTTGACATGAATATAAAAATAAAAACGAAAATTCTGCCTTTGAACAAAATAATGAATAATGCCACAAAAATAAAAAACTTCAAAGTAGATACACGAAGATTCAATTAAAGAAAATTTAAATTACTTGGAACAAAACGAAAATACTTAGGTATCACATTTTACCTTATTTAGGTCTACTATGAAAAGTAATATGAATATTGGAGCAATTTTCAAAAGTGAAATACTTATTTATTAAATCGACGTGACTTTGATCTATGTGTTGATCTCCAGCACTCGGTGATTCCCGACTTTCATCTTGTTTTGGTTGATCTGACGTTGAAAATTGATTACTGGCCATAGATGCCGAGTCCATTGATAAATCCAAGTCAACAGGGACGAAGTCCTGCATTTCTTTATGTTTTTTGATCGATGAGGAACTTTCACTGTCGGAGTTTTCAGATGATAATTGATCGAATCCGGCGCAAGATTGGATGAGCGCGTTAGTTTTTTTTTTGCAAGATCTTTGACTAATGTTGCGAACTCCTGGTCTTCTTTTAATGCCTCCAGTGGCGTAAGTAGTTATCGTAGTGCAACGAATACTGTGCCCTGTGGTCAAATAAACAAAATATCATTTTAATTTGATACCAATCAATCAATGTTTTATTTTGAGCTGAAATGTGTGGTATGCATCAATTCGTAAAATACCTACGTTGGAGGATGAATAAGTGTACATATTTAATAATTAATATGTAGGTACCTGTATAACGTTCTGGTTCATCTAGGTGCAAATATTCGGCAATTTGTTTCGGCATCTTGGTAAATTTGTTTTTACCGATGAACTGTACCGTACATTTGCCTCTTTGATAATTGGTGAAAAACCGATCGGATCTCAAGTTGGCTGGTCTCAAATTCCAGTATTTTTCAACTAAATCGTAATATTGATCGCTGATGGTGAAAGATCGATGAGTATTTGTTCCAGGATTCGGTATCTTGACTAGGTACATTCGTCCGTGAGTTTCAATTTGATTAACACCCATATCGACCAGTTCGTCTGTTTTACAAGCTCCCATCAGAGTAAAAATAAGAACAACCTGTGATAAAACAAAAATGGAACATTAAATGAGTACCTATACTCGTATAATTTCAATTCAGTTTCTTCGCAGAGTAATCAAATTAGGTAGCTATTGCTTACTTTAGTCGCTAGATACACGGCATCGGGTGCTTCGTTGATAAATTTCAGTAATTGTTCATCAGTGAATATTTTAGCTTTGACGGGGATGTGATCTTTATTCCTAGACTTGATGAACTCCTTAAGGTCGGTGTATTTTGAAATATCGACGTTCTGCTTCAAGTGCAGCATACTCCTCAGCATCGAATAACAACTCCATAACGTTGCTGGAGACTTGCTATTCGCTAATTCGGTAAAAAACTTCAACACTACGTCTTGGATGAAGTGACCGGCGTAACCATTATCTTCTTGCCATTTGACAAAACCGTCGTACATCGACTCGTATCTGTGTTTGGATTTTTCCGGTACTCCTACGCTTCTTTCAGGGTCGAAGTCTGCATCATTGTCGATGTCTTCGATATCACCATCTTCTTCTACTGGTTCTACTTTGATCATTACGTCGTTCGATAAATCGCCATATTCTTCGTCATCGGTGAGATCTTCGCAGCTGTCCATCATTAGAAGTTGGAATGGTGTGAGTTAGAAATGAGTAAAATAGGTAACTAAACGAGCAATGGATGATTAAAGTTCACCGAACAGATTGCATTAAACTCTTGAGAGCCACGACGAAACAAACGAAACAATGCACAGTAAAGCGAACACTGCATCGAGTGTAAAATATGCGCATCTACTAATAATACACTTTCACGCCTCTAGTGATGAAAAAGTAATGTGAAACGGGCTGGCAACGTTGTAATCGTACCGCGAACGATCGACGACCCTCGATGTAAAGTAAACGTACCGTAAGAAGGAAGGGGGGAAGCGAACTCGAACACACTTTCGTTGCACGAATACGCTGAAAATGTTCACTACCGTACTACCTTCTACTTTACTCGATGTAACCGTACGAAAGTTGGATGCCAACTATTACACGACTAGTACATTTACTATTTTACATCAGCCGTCTTCGGCTTCAGCTAACGTCAGCTTGTTTCGCCCGCAAACCCGTATGCAATTCAATCTACTCTTTCATTCATTATCTGCATCTTTACATCGCTATTTTTACGAATGAATGAGTCACTTAGAACGGGAAAGCACCGAGTATAGAAACGCGAAACAAAACACAACATTACGTTACAACCTTCTATGCGGGTACTGCTAGCAGGAGGTATTCCATACTACGACCTATTTGTATCTCTAGAGACGTAAAAGTGTAAACACAAAAATGAGTTGGTAGCAGTGTATGCTTACCAGAGCAACGTTCAATATTATGCGGGTCTAGGTACCTAGTACCTAGTACCTACCTACTCGTCTCGTACTCGCGCTTTCTGTCTCTAGGGACAGAAATAAACGCACAGCGCATGCTTTCTCTTTGTAGGATAATGCTATTGTTTGTTTTCTTTCGACTACCTACCTATCATAAGTTGTAATGTGAGGTTACCTAGAGTTAAAAAATCAAATAAATCGAGTGAAGCCATTGGTATAATTTGGTTGAAAAAAATTCGAAATTTTACTACAGAATGTTCAATGAATTATACGGTATTTTCTTGGCAAGCATTCAAGCAAATCACTGATTGAAAATAATTTCCTGATGAACTATGCTGCCCAACCCTTGGGGGGAAATGATGATCTAGAGATAGGTAGGTGCTCAATATGTCGACCCTTTTTTCGTCTAGGTGATTATATTCCAGAGTATCTCACAGAATGTTAATATTTTCATTTACGTTTCTAGGGAGATAATCCGCTACATTATCTCCCGCTCGCTAATCGCTCGGTGGACAAACTAGCGATTTTCTCCCTTAAAACGTAAAATATATTATGGAACAAGGGAGATACTGTGATCTTCATCCATTTTGTTGAAAATCACATTATCTCCCTAGTTGCATAATCTACTATTACCTAATGATTTGAAATATTAAACATCTGATGCTGATTACCGTGGAAGAGGGGGGGGGGAGATCCTTTTCACAGATGAAAACTTTCGGTCACGAATATACGTAACTATAAATTTATGAATATAAACGGAATCGGAAAATTACTACCTACATCTGAGAACGTAGAGTTAGAAAGAGGGGAATTTTCTCGGACATTCAAATTTGGAATTGGAAGGGGGAGTCACATTTTTAAACAAAATTTTCACTACTCAAGAATACATTTGAAACTTTTTTAAATTCAAAACTTTTTAACAAGGTGTCTGACAGGTCCTACTTATCCTACTAAAGTCCTACTTTTTCTCAAGAGTCCTTTTAGTTCTACTTTTGTTCAATAAGACTTTTTCAAATTTTCAATTTTCCTCTTTTTCCGGAATTTTGACCAAATTTTGTAGAAAATGGCTCATTTGTAGACTTTTTTAGATTTTGAATTACACATTTTTGAGAGTTTTTGCATATTCTTTTCTCTCATAAAAAACTTATTGTTCAAATTCCAGAAATGTTTAAAGTTTGAATCAGAAAAACTTTTTCTTTTTACTTCTCAAAACATGATTGAATTTCTGAACGCTTTTGGCTTCGCTTCACTCAAAATTGTTTGCTTTTCTTTTTCAAGTTTGAATTTTTAAAAAAATATACCTAATCATTATTCGAATTTTAAAATGTTGAAACAAAACAATAAAATTTTTCATGTATAGTAGGTAGGTAGGTACCTTACATACAAAAAAACATTATTTTCATACCCTTCAAAATACTCATTTTCGAGTGCTTTTGCCCTCGCTTCGCTCAAGCCCGTTCGCTTTACTTTTTCAATTTTGAATTTTTTTCAAAAAAATCATTATTTGAATTTCAAAATTTTGAAACAAAATCATAAACTTTTTACAAATAAGTCATTACTTTAAAAACATCGTTTTTTATACCTCTCGAAATACTGATTTTCGAGAGCTTTTTGCCTCGCTTCGTTCGGGTCCGTTTGCTTTTCTTTTTCAATTTTGAATTTTTCATTGAAAAAAATATTCAAATTCTATCGTTTTTAATCCTCATCCTCATCCTAGAATACTAATTTTCGAGAGCTTTTACTTTACCTTTCCCTTTGCTCGGGTCTATTTACTTGTATTTTTCCATTTTCAATTTTTCAACACAAAATAACTATTCGAATTTCAAAATTTTGAAGCAAATAATAATATGAAATATTTTCAATCGAAATAGAAGAATTCGAGTTTTTGATTTTAAGCGAACATGAATAATTGATGTGATATTTATTCATTTTTAAAATTTATAAATGGAAAATAAAACGAAAAATTGAAGGTGAAGCGTTTTTTGGCGTCTACTTGTTTAAATAAAATCATAAGGTGTTTAAAAACATCAGAAAAGCAAACATTTTTACAAAAATTTGGCTAAAAACTTGAATGTAAATTTTGACCCCCCTCCTCCCACCTTAAAAAATTCTATAAGTCCTCGAGAAATGACGTGCTGAAAGTCCTGCTAAAAGTCCTACCAAGTCCTACTTTTTCATTTTGAGATTGTGTTGGACACCCTGTTTAATTTTCAATTTTTTCGCATCTCCAATTCAAGTACATAATATGTATAAGGTATTTATCGCTTAAGATTTTTTAAAATTTTAATTTCTAAAAGAAGGAGTAAGAATAAATACATATAATGATAAATGTCAAAGTTTGATTACAAAGATAAAAAAATACAAAATATTTTTCATTTTTTTGGGGGAGGCGGTCAACATTTTTATTGATTGCAGTCTTATTATTCATCACCAAAAAATAAAACTTTCAGAAGGGTCCTTTTTCATATAATAAGTATGTAGGTAATTCAAATTTTTGGAGATATTTTCTGGCTAAAAATTTTAGGCTGAAATGTCTCAGTTTTTAAGAAGTGGATATAGTAGATGAATATTTTAAAGGTTACCATGATTAAAAAATCGTACGTAAAAAGCAGGATATTAAGATAGAGAACCAGAAAACAGGATTAACAGAACTGTTACGTCATAGAAACCTTGTGATGCCATTTCTTCTCAAATTTTCAATTTCTAAAATTTTTTCCTAGGAACAGAATGATGGGAAATTTCAAAGAAGTTACCCGGATGAACTTTCCTTCTTTTTACTATATTCAAAATATGTACTTGCATTGGATTTCGTTGATGTTACAGTTGTTTTTACAACTAGACCCAAATTAACACTGTGAAAAAAAAAGAGACAAATAAAAAGGTCGAGGCACCAAAAAAAATACTTCAAACTGAATTCGTAATATTATCATCTTGAGCTATAAACAAAAAAAAAGCCAGAGGGAACTCGCGATGAAAAGGAAATTACGAAAAGTTTGGCCAAAGGAAGAAAAAAATTGTCTGTCTACTTTGACGTTACTATTACGTAGTTTTATTCTAAAACCAACGAAACATCCTGATGTAATACAAGTTGCCTATTTACGCCCTTGTATAGGATCCGCATATCTACTCGTATTTGCGAATCTTTCGCTTCGACACACGATAGGTGTTTTCTTTATTTCTATTCGCGATAGGAACTATGCATCAATTAAGGTTTGATTTATAGTGAATCAAATGCTTAGTAATCAGGTGAATGGTGAATGAAAGGTGATTAAGATTGAGGTGGTGTTGAACGAAGAATTTGGGCGCGAGAAAGACGCCCCTGCGTTGGGAGAGTAATTTTCACAACAATTTATCTTCATTTTTGTCGAGTAGATTAGGTTATCGCGAATGAGTCTAGTTCAATTTGTCAATTTTAATTAATTGGATTACCTACGCGTTTAATTTAAAATGTTTTTTTTTTTCTCTTTTGTTTTTGTACACTTCTATATTAGGTACCTATCTATTAAGGTAGGTAGATATACCTATAAGTTGGCTAGTTGTAAGGTGTAATTTGTTGGTCGGTTGTAGATTGTGGCTGCCGAAATGCTTCGTATAAATCAGAAACGGCCGATAAGAAGAAATTGAGGTATTACGGCGTATTATTTGTTTTCTAACGTTTTTCACGAGTAGTGTTTCAACTTACCCGGATCCGGAGCCTTGTATTGGTTAAAAGGATTCTCGAGCTCCGGATCTTATTTTTCGTGTAATGGCAATTAACTATCTGACGTTTGATATAATTTCTTATATGGCTTGAATAATGTTCGGCAAATCGTTCTAACCCGCAAAAGTTTTTTTTTTTTTCTAATTTCATTAAACGAATAAGTATAAGAAAAAACTCATCTTGTAGAGTTTACTTTTTGAAATGATAGAAGTTGAACGGCGCGAAGTGCTATAAAAACTTTTAAACGATTGATGGATGGATATTTTTCAATAAACGTGGTTCGGTTAGAAATGCTATAAGAAGAAGAGGCGTCTTGGGGCAACATTTTCGATAGTCTAGTTGGAAATTCTAGATTTATTAGAAGAATGTGGCGTGCTGTAGTGGAAGGGGCAAGTTTTGTGGAAAAAGATGCGTGTGTTGAGAAATTCTTGCTCGGTAACACGATGAGGGACCGAAGTTGTGACAGTTCCAGCATCCGAGTGAAAATCTTCGGTATATTGCCTCAGTTTTGGTACTTTTTTTCTCTAGCTTGAAAAGTATAGGGGCATATTTTTATAATGTGTGATCGTGTGGATAGTAGTTTTCGATGACGAAAAATTTTTCTATTTTTTTTCCTCTTTCGAAGATGGCAAAATTTGATAATTTATAGATATAGAGTCGACTTTTTGTAATAAATCATAATATGATTTAATAACCGCTTTAACACCGCTGGGTCCATTACTGGTACTCAATTTTGACTAAACACTTTCAATATAACAATACGTGAAGCTGCTTCATGGTTTTCTAACTCGTCCTAGGACACTTTTTTTTTGTTTGGAAAAGACGACTCCTTGGTGAAATTCCAACAAATTCTTTCGCCACAATGCTCAATTTTAGGAAACCTACCACACGGTTGAAATATTTTTTCAGTTCGATTCTCGAATAAAATAAAGTTGCCAAAAAATTTTCACGATAAGTTTGAGAAGAAGCGAGAGCACGGTATTGAAAGGAGCCACATGGTTTCCAGAGTTCGCTTGTATCGGAAAAGGAAAAAGCACGAGATTTAAAAGAACGAATCTAGCATGTTTTTATGTTTCAGTGAAGATTTTGAAAACTTCGGGATTTTTTTTATTTTGCTAGATGGAATGCCTTTCGATGATATAGTGTAGGACTGTAATGCTGACTGGTTGGCAGTCGAGTCTTGTATACGTTGTGAGAGTTTTTTTTTTTTCTCAACGAGGTTTTCCATGTTCATATCATTATTAAATCGAAAATGACGGAATAAAAGCAGAATTCCGTGTATTTTTTTATTACGTTTCCTTGTACGAATATTTTTTAGTAAAAAGAAAGACAGGAAAAGGTGAAAAAAAAATGAATTTATGTTTAAAATCAGGGTTTTCGGTGTTTGAATTTGGTCTAAAGGTTGTAAAGATAAGGAAATTTCGTAGTATGCTGAAACTACGAGGGGCTCGTGTAAACCTATAAAGTTACTTACGAGTAGATAACATGGAATGTAATGGTGCACGACTGAATTTTAATTTATTTAAATTTTCGATCGTTCGTATTTCTCGATGTGTTTTTTAATTTTTTCTCGAAATATCTCAAAAACAAGATTTTCAGAAAAAAACGCTGCCAGGTTAAGAATTTTATGCGATACAGTTTTGTTTCTTGAAATTTATTTTGCAGAGTTCATAAGATCAATGAATTTTAAACTTTTTTTCAACTTATTATCTACAAAGATGATTTGAAAAAAAAACTGAGTGATGTACAAAAAAAGGAAATAAAATAAACAATATTGTAGAGCATAAAATTTTTCATCTGTGCAGTGTAATTCATTTAACCTTGGAAGTTTCGTTTTTTGAGATATTCTGAGCAAAAGTAAAAGAAAATTCAGCTCCCAAATCAATTGTTTGTGATGTTGAAATTTTCTTCAATTTTTTTTTTTTTTTTTACAAGGAATTTATCATTGTTCTGGGAAAGTCATGGAAATCACATGAAAATTTCGAAATTTCTACTTCAAAATTAAAGAATTTTATGAAATTAACGAATTACAATCATCACTTCTGTGAAAGATGGGATTTTACTCTGTTCACGGTAGAAAAAAATTCATTCCACGTTCAAAAAATTTAGCCCCTCCTTCGCCCCTCTTTTTGAATGTAGTTGATATTTAAACAGTCTGGGAAATTGGAAAAATTGATCTAAAAAACTGGAAAAAATCATAGAAAATCCTCACCTAAGCATTGGAAAAATTAAAAATTTCAGTGATAATGAAAATTTATTGACAACTGTAACATTTTCGATCGCCAATTTTTATTTCTACATTATTAATTATGATTGAATCTGAATATTTCTAATTTTTAATGTTAAAAAAAAACGCATTTAAAATAAGGAAAGGAAAAAATGAAACTGAAAAATTGACATTCGTTTTAATATTGGAAAAAAATTGAAAGATGTTTATCTGAAAAACCACAAAAATATTGAATTTAAATGATATCACATGCTACAAAATAAATGACTTGGTCAATTAAAAATTTTGTTGACTAAATTGAACCAATGCGAATAATGTTTGTAATTCTTCTATTACACATCAATAACTCTCATTTTTGGGCGATGCTGGAGCCTCCAGCGATTTTTCAATTTTCTCCAGAAACTTTAAATCAATCCTAGAAAAGTCACAAACGATCTTTAGAACCTATATATATAACTTAGGTCTGTGCATACCTATTACCTATTGAGCTCCCTTTTGATCAATTCTTGTGTTGTTTCTGTTTTTTCCTCCTTCCAGAGTGATTTTGAGGTTTCTGGAGGAAATTTAAAAATCATTGGAGGCTCTAGAATTACCCAAAACTATAGTGATTGCAGATGTGTGGAAGTTGATTTGAAGAAATTATTCACTTCAGTTTACTATGGTCAAAAACAAGGTACATTTCAAGAAAATAAGTGCAAAAATTGTCCTTAAAAAAACAAAAAAAATTTGAAATTTCAAAAATCTGTCAGAAATCTAAAAATGAACTTTAGCGATTGAAATTTTGGTTGGAAGGATTTTCAGATATACTCATTCGATCTAGCTTTGTTTCATTCAGATTGTAGACCATAAGTTCATTTTTTCAGAAACGGTTAATTGAGCTGAAAAAATGACCAAAAAATTGAAAATTTAAGAAAAGAAAAAAAATTCTAAAAAATCAAACAAAGAGACTGAAAAAGTTGAAAAATATAAATACTTATTCTAAATTGAAAAGTCCTTGAAAAAATAAATTATTTTGAGTATAAATGAAAATTTGATTATTTTTTGGATGCAGCTGTTTACTCTTTAGTCTTTATGTAGAATTTTTTCATATTTTGGTACATATTTTAGATCTTATTAATGAATATAAAAATATAGGTATTTGCTTCTTTCAAATTTTTCTTGGGGGGGGGGGGTTCAAATTCCTTTTATACAATTCAATGGCGATTGAATTATTTAAATGTTTCGATTTCTTATCGTTGAGGATTTCCTCCCCTCTTTGTCGATGACTCTCTCTTTCAACCCAAAAAACCACCAACAATGTCTGCTTCAACTTACACAATTCGAGAAGAAAATTATGTCAAAATTTGAATCGTATTTTTAAAAAACCGTTTCATTCTGATCATCCCTTCAAAAGCAGTACTTCGTGGAGCCAACGGCAATAAAATTTCCACTATGGAAAAATCCTTCTGAAAAACAAACATCAAAAAGCAATCACCCACGTTGTTTTTGTTAAATTTCCTGCAACTTTGACCTTAATTCGAGTGAAACAATCTTCCTAATTTCATTTCGATTGCGTTTGAATTTCTTTTGAATTGGAACACGAAAAAGAACAAAAAAAATATATATATAAAATATAAATGGCGTAAAAATGAAGATGTACAGTAGGTATGTTAATCGATACCTTCCAGCGAAACATCGTTTCTATACGAGTATTTTTGTCTTCTTTTCGGAGACAAACAGAAAGAAAATAAAAACAGTGGTAAAAATTTGATTTGTGTACGAGCCTCGCTGGGGCTATTTATAGAAGATGAGGGGTTTTTTCGGCAGCTTAGTATATTGAGCTGAGAGAAAAGGAAATCTCGACGACGACTAAAAGAAAACGCCTACGAAATGTACGAAATACAAATGGTACACGAATTCGAATTGATGAATTCTCAAATACAAATAGATTAGAATATTAAGGACGAATGTAATGCCAAAGTAATCGATATGGTTGGATGAATTTTTAGCATTAATCTTTTATGCAAATGACAGTATACATGTGACCTATTTTTCGATACGGGGGTAAGGATTTTTTAGAGGGAGAAGGGGAGGGGGGTGATTAGAATAAATTTGTGTGGTAGAAATTGGAAATGATGTAAAATTTCACTAGCTTCGGAGTTCGGGTACCTAGTTATATAGAAAGAGAGGCACGTGTATTAGAGATTAATTATACTATGGTTGATGATCTTTTTCTATTGGGTATATCGAATGTTTTGGACTCGAAGCTCCGTATTGGATTTTATTAATAAGGGTTGATTGAATAATTTAACTAGGTTTAAGCGATGAAGTTTCGTTAAGTAAATATAGTCTAGACTTGGTTTGGAAAAAATGAAGAGTAGGTTATATTCGAGCTATCAAACACGTATTGTTTACTGTCGCTGAAAGCTTCGCTGGCGGCGGTTTAAACAGCGCGAAATGATTACGTGGGAAATTTTTCACTCGACTGATAGAGTGAGTAGGTAAGGTACGTCGTTGGAGGTTAGCAGATTCGCAGAAATAGCGAAAAATATTAAATTTTCATTTGGGGGAAAACTCGATCATGGAAAAGTATATACCTACTACCAACGTTCACGCTACGCCAACGCAGTCATTTTTTTCCTGTTTTAAATTACGCCTTAGTTAGACGCGCGCTTTAAAAACGGCGTTGTCTTATTCGTGATAAATGATTTTTAAAATTCATAAATATTTAAGCCGTCTGGCCGGTATATGGTTGACTTAAAATCGTGCAAAAACTAATACAATATTAACACGATGCGATGAGAGACCTCGCGCTTTTGTAGCTTTGCCGCCCTTCTAATATGTACGTAATAGCTTACCTACCCATATCGTAGAGGACCCTTTTTTTTTTTTTGAAAAACGCCCCCGTGCCCCGATGTTTACACTAACGAGTTTTAACAATGAAATTACCAACGTTCTTTGATTTATTTTGTAGTCACGCCAGCAAAACAACAACCTACGGTGATCCGAGAGCCGAGTGGGAAGACGAGTTACACCCGAAGCCTCGCATCGTCGAGTTGTATCGCGATCCAGAAATCGGATTTGGATTCGTGGCAGGCGCTGAGCAGCCGGTCATTGTGAGGTAATTATCTATTTAAATTATATTTACGCTGCTTGGTTTTATAATTTACGATAGCTCGGTTTGTTTGCTCGTGAAGTGAGACTGATATCGTCGATAAGAAGCTGTCTGGATGGGAGCGAACAGCGAATGCTTTTAGTTGGATACTTATTGATTTTTCGTTCTATGGTGTATTGGTTTAGTTTGAATAATCGTGTGGGAGATTGGAAAATTCATCTTAAGAAAAATGTTGCATGAGGAAGGGGTGATTTCCTCTTTCTTGAGATGTTCAAACCATCTTTTGAATCATTGAATTGTTTGATTTTTTTCCTAAAATGTTTAACTTTTAAAATTTTTAAATTAATTTTGACTTGAATGAGGTTTTGAGGTGGAGGGGGACGTCACAAAAGCGTAAAAAGTTGACTGAAATTCAACAGGTGAAAATTTTCAAAATTGTAATTTCAGCATAATTTGGGTTAGAGGTGAGTTGGCGATCTGAAAATTTCATCACGAAGGTTTAGGACTGTAGAAGGCCAACATGAGTTAAGTAATTTCAAAATCCCGACTCAGAGTCAAATCGTCATTTTTCAACTATCTATGCTATTTACTGGCTGAGGCAAAGCTTACATTTTTGACATTTTATGTGACATTTCTGGAAAAAATTTCCGAGAAGCAAAATTAGAGAGAATACAATTTCTAATCCGTAATCTCTCATCAAATTTTCTGAACGATCAATGGTTGACTAGATAACAAACTGAAAATGTATTTTTAAGTAGCCTTTTAAGTAGCCAAAAAATGGGAATTTTACAATACAGCAGCTAAAATCTTGAATCTGGGAGTTTACTCTGCGGATCTCGTTAAAATCAAGTCTAGCACTTTGAAAAGCGTCCTTATCACTTGTCAGATTAGAAAGAATTTTTGAAAATTGAAAATGAAATTAAAAGTTCTATAAGAATGTATTCAAAAATCGAAATCAAAATATTACCCGCCGTAAATAAAATCCAAAAACCAAAAATGAAATTGACATTTAAAATTAAATGAAAAGCTGAAAATGAAATTAAAACTGATTTTAAAATCAGAAACTGAAAATGAATTAGAATTTTTTTGAAATACGAGTAGTTAAATTAGATCAAAAACAGAAAACATTGAAATCGAAAAAAAAAGTGGAACTAGGTACATAGGTACCTATGTAAAAAGTGACATCTGAAAATTAAATCGTAAAAATTAAGGTAAAATGATAAACTAAAGTTAAAATTAAAGACTTTGAATGGAAAAAAAAAAAAAAAAAAAAACACTAAAAGTACATATAATCAAAAGCTCTGCAGTCTGCATATTAGGTCCAAAACGTGAAAAAAGTTGAAAATTCTGAAAATAAAATTGAAAATTCAACTGAAAATCTAGTGAAAATTTAAATCAAAAACGTCGCAAATGTGAAATCAAATTATTGGGAAGAAAAGTGTAAAACTCCGAAAGAAAAACGTTGAATCCTAAAATAAAGTGAAAGTAGGTACCTCTGAAAATGACCCAAAAAACTGAGAGTAAAATTGAAAACCCTGAAAGTGAAAATAATGTAAAACTCTGAAATGTGGAAGTCTGAAAATAAAGTCAATAATGAAAATTCTGAAAAACAGATAAAAACTAAAAATGAAATCGGAAAATTAGAGTAAGACTAATAAGTAATATGTAATTCTAAAAATGAAACAGAAAACTGAAAATATAAAATCAAAAACAAAAACAAAAAAAATATGTGAAAATTCTGAAAACTAGATAAAAACTGGAAATGAAATCGGAGAGTAAAGATAATTTCTAAAAAAGCAATATAAAACTGAAAATAAAATCAAGTGTTGATAATGGAATTGAAATTTTAAAAATGAAATTGATAATTTTGAACATTAAAAGTGAAAACAGAGGAAAATAATATTGAAAGTGAAATTGAAAACTGAAAACTGAAAATAAAAATAAAAACAAAAACAAAAATAAAAACAAACGCTCATGGTAAAAAATCGAAAATCGAAAATCGAAAATTAAATTGTGGATTCTGAATACTTGAAAAATCTAAAACATAAAATGAATTGAAAACTTTGAAAGTAAAATCAAAAACTACAAATAAAACTGGAACCAAAATTTTTGAAAATGAAATTTAAAACTCATAACAATAAAATGAAAAACTAAAAAAAAAGGAAACCAAAACTTCTGAAAATACTTAGAAAATGAAGTAGAACCTTTTGAAAATTTAGGAACCTAACTAAATACTCTAATCGTGTAGGTACCTAATCAAAAATCCTAATTGAATTAATATTGATTAAGTACCTTAATGGGATTATTACACCCATGAAGAGAGTGTTTTAGATGTGGTTTATTAGACTTTGAAGGGTTATGAATTTTTGAATTTCAGAAGGGCTGTCCGGGATGAAAATTACTGAAGTTGAAATATTAAGCACTGAAAAAAAAACGAGAATTGAATTGAAAATTTCAAAAATAAGATCAAAAATTCAAAGTAAAATCGAGAGATAAAAGTAGGATAGAAAACGGTGACAATAAAATTAAAATTGAAATTTCTGAATAGGTACCTAAGCTAGTATTAAATCTAAAACAAAATTGTGTTCAAACATCTGAAAATTAAATTTAAAAAAAATAAAAATGAAAGATTTTGAAAGTAACCTAATATCAAAATACCGTGGAGTGCTATCGAAAACTCATAATATCAAAATTTAAGCATGAAATAAAATTAAAAACCCTGGAAATGAAATTGAATATTGAAAATGAAAATGAAAATTCTGAAAATTAAATTAAAAAATTAGATCGAAATCAAAAATTTTGAATAAGGCTTTCATAAGAACAAAATACATGGGAATAAAATCTAAAACTTTGAAAGTGAATCGTAGAGTCCTAAAAATTAAGCGAGAGTGCCTTTGAAAATGAAATAAAAAACCGAGAGTGAAATCGAAAACTCTAAAGTAGAAATTTAATTTAAAATTCTGAAAATTGAATCAAAAACTGAAAATAAAATTGGAGGAGAGTAAAACTGAAAATTCTGAAAACTAATTCGAAAACTGAAAATAAAACCGATAACTTTGAAAGCAAAATTAAAAAACGAAGGTGAATTTGAAAATTCTAGGATTTATAATCCCTGAATTTGGAGAGTTTTCAGAGCCAAAATTTACCTTGAGATAATGACCCATTTCCAAGTTTGTGGTTGAGCAACGATGATGGTGGAATGCTCCCCTAACATCATCAACACCATCATTAGCCGTTTAACAATACCTACATGCAATTTCTACAAAAATAAAAACACACCACATGACCACATATCAAATTGTGTATAATATACGACGGCTGATCGAGTTGATGGAAAATAATTTCTCGCGTGATACTTACCTATAAAAATCCGCCCAATTTGCCGGTATAACGGGCCCCCTCCAGCTCCGGACCGATCCTTCGCACGATCCATCAAGCAGCGAGTTATGTGTAGATTTCGTACAATGTAAACAAAGCTACATAGCTTTTAAGGTCGCTTGCTTTTTTTTTCTCTCGTTGAGTCGTTGCCGAGCATTTTGCAAAAAAAAAATATAGGTATATTTTCTTTCGATTTTTCGTATGAACGAGCAATCGGGTGTAAATGTACCTACCTACGTACTTATACTAGGTATATAGCTTGGCGATGTTGGAACAACACGAAGGTGAATGCGCACGTTACAGTCGAATAATTTTTATTTACCGCTGCTGGCGAAATTCGATGAAAATTAAATACCGAGTAAGGAATTTTTTCAACGCTGAGGTAATTTTTACCAGCATCGAGTACGCGTATGGTGACTTTGTATGAGTTATGCCTCCTTAAATGGAGCCTGTTTTTTTAGAGACTAGGTGTACAGGTACAGGTTCATACGTGTATTACGTACAATATACCAAGCTTATTATTATTGTTATTTATTTTTGAAAGAAAAAGTAACTTATTGTGTGTAACACGTGGAAATATACATATTTGTACGCGTGGGTAGTCGAGAAGCATAACAATACATCGAGAGAGAATATATACTTAGTCGAGTTCGATTTTTATTAGAATGAAAATGTTGGAGAGTACACACTACACAGTCTTATACACGAGCGTCGTCAAATGGTATCCAATTGACACGAATAATTAGAATGAATATGGCATCAGGCGCCGAGGGCCGCGTACCCGTAATATCTTTCAATTAAGCTTGGCATTTTGTTGCAGATATGTTACGGAAGGAGGCCCCAGCGAAGGTAAATTACTACCGGGGGATAAAATACTAAAAATAAACGATGAAGACGTTCAAGATTATCCCAGAGACCAGGTCATACAGCTGGTTCGAAATTGCAAAGACACGGTCAGACTGAAGGTGACTCAGCCAGCACTGGATGTCGTGAGTGTTCATACTTTACTATTACGTGCTTTTTCTTAAGTTAATTTTTTGAATAATTTTTTACCCTCTTGAATAATAATTGTCCCATAGACTGCGAAGAAATCAGCTTTTTTGAGTTCAGCGAAGAAAGCCAAGTTAAAAACAAACCCATCCAGGGTGCGATTTGCCGAAGGTGTATGCGTCAATGGATCTCCTCCTGTAAGTTGATTCAACATCTTGTACCTACACCTTAATTCTGTACCTACATGACTTTTGACAATTTTTATTAAGGGATGTGGAGTGGTTTTCAAACAAATAATTTAAGAAATGATTACAGATTTCGACGCCGTTCAGCGGAGGCGAATCATGCGTCCCTCCGATGCCCAATGTGCTCAAAGTCTTCCTGGAAAATGGACAAACAAAGTCTTTCAAATATGACAGTACGACCAAAGTGAAAGATGTCACTGCATCGTTGAAGCATAAGCTATGCATTCAAAGAATACAACACTTTGCTCTAGTCCTTGAACAAGTTAAAAGTTTGAGACGAAATAAATTAACTTTATTGAATCCGGAACACACGATCGCTAGGGTGAGTGAATCGATGACCTCGTTTATCATATATCAGTATCTTATGTATTTTTATTTAAGGTAAAACATTATTCATCATTGATTTTATTTTATTTTGATTTGCCTACCTATATGTGTACCTACCTACTGCTCGGTTTTTGGTTGAGAAGAGCGAATCTTCTACCATAAAATTAGATTATCCAAGAATTCCTAACGTTTACTTTACTTTGATCTGAAAACACACTCATACGTTGGTTCGCTGCTTCGCTTCACGAAAATGCAGATTAATCGAGCAAAATTTAACGCTTAAGGGAAAATTAAATAAAAACAACTCGTTTTGATGTCGATTTCATACTTAATATGATTTTCACGACGCCAAAATATTTATATATTAAACGACGATGTAAACCGACTTCTAAAGTGAAGAATATTCGCTTTTAGCGCAGCTAAAAAACGGAAAAAATTGTTTTACTCGAGTTAACGTTTTGTAATAATATTATGGTATAAAGGATTTGCGAAACATTACCAGCGAGCGTATATTTATTTACTTATTCGCAGTTAGCACGTGCAAAAGTTGATATTACTTTGTTCGTCAAAATTGGTATTAATATTCGATGGAATTGTTTATGAGTTATAATAACGTGCTCGAAAGGTGGTAATTTTACTGAGCAAAGTGACGAGGGCATTCACATCTTGTGAATTTTCGTGAAGAGGGAGACATTAGGTAGGTACCTACTACCTAGTTAAAGTAAAAAAAAAAAAAATGCATACTAGTTGAACGTTATTGGCAAATGAGGAAAAATTGAGATATTCGTGTTATCACTCATCAAAATTATTTTTGATGTATTGATATTTTTTTTCAACATTATTGCCTCGCTTTTTTGCCTTTTTTTTTTTGGAATTCCAGAGGAAAATGATTGGACCTAATTAGGTCATGTTCACATCAAATTAGGTTCATCAGAATAGGTCCAATCAGATTTAGGTAATATTTTCCTCTGGCATCTGTTCAAGATCAAATTGGATATTTCTACTGACAAAAAATGATAACATCTGATCAGATCTGATTAAACCTGGTTTAATGGATCCAGAGAAAGTTCAGATTCGATTTGATCAAAAGGGTCTGAAGAGATGTAATCAAACGGGTCCAAATAAGTCTACGTCTGATCCACAGATCTAATCAAATCCAATCAAATAAAATCACTCTACACCTAGTAGATATTATTTAAAAGTCTCATTTTCCCCCCTTCCCATCACCCACCATAAAAAAAAACATGCAAAAGTCTCTATTTTTTGTCAAAAAATGTCAAAAAGTTTCAACTCTTTGCGACTAAATTGAAAAAAGTCACGTTTTTTCAGTAAAAAGGTGAACAAATATAATTTTTTTTTTTGCAAATAATTCCCAAAAATTGTTGCTTTTTGATTAAAATTGTTGAATTCTCGCTTTTTGACAAAAATTCTTGCTCAGCAAAATTGCTAAAAATTTTCACATTTTTTCAAAAGTTACCCAAAAATGTTATTTTTTGTCAATAGATTTTTAAAAATCCGGTTTTTTTCTAATATTGTCAAAGTTTTGCTTTTTGCCAAAGTTTGGTTTTTTTGCCAAAAATGGCCAAGAATTATCTATCTCTTTTTTACCAATCATTTTCAAAAAGTCCTACATTTTGTTAAAATCATCAAATATTAATTTTTGCAAAAAATTGTTAATTTGTTTCGTTTTTTTTTTTCTACAACATTTTTCGTTTTTTAACAAAATGCTGAAATTAGTTAAATGTTTTTTTTTTTGCAAAAAAATGACAAAAAGTCTCACTTTTTTCCAAAAAAAACTATTCAAAAGTCTCGTTTTTTTGACAGAAATTGCCTAAAAGCCCTTTCTTTTGCTAAAATTGTCAATCATCTCGTTTTTTTCCAAAATTTGTTGAAAAAAACTTTTTTTTTGATGGAATAAGTCTTGCTTTTTACCAAAATTTGTTTGTGTTTTTTTTCTTTGCCAGAAATAGCAAACATTATTTTACCATCAAGTCCTCAAAAGTCTCACTTTTTTGCCAGTAATTTTCAAAAAGTTCTGTATGTTGCTAAAATTGTCAGTCTTTTTTACCAACAATTATCAAAACGTTTTTTTTTCCAGAAATTTACAAACATTTTCGCGTTTTAGCAAAATTATATTGTGTTTTGTGAACAATTCCAGAAAATTTCACTTTTTTGCCAGAAGTTGCCAAAATGCCCTTTCTTTTGCTAAAATTGTCAAAAGTATCGCTTTTTGTCAACCTTTTTTTTTTTTTTATCAGAATTTAGCAAAAATTAATTCTCTGTCAGTTATCAAAAAGTGTCGCTTTTTTATCAAAAATTTGCAATATACGTTCAACTTAATTAAAAACCAAAACATATTAAATTTCTCAAGTTCTGTTTTTGGGGGGAGGGGTGATTTTTTTCTATATTTTGCTTCAGTTTTATCATTTTTTAAGGTACTTTTTGGTTATTTTTTAAAGCTTTTTTGGTTACTAAAGATGTTTTTTTTTTGGAAAAAATTTTATACGAGCTGTCGAGCCCTGGAAATATTATTTTGAATTGTTTTTATGCCATTTTGACAAGTTTTAACGACATTTTACTCATTTTTTGCATTATTTTGTGAGAGTACTAAAACCAACAATTTTTGGTAATCCGTAATTTTTAAAAAAATTTTTATAATAGGTACAATGGGTAGTTTTTACTTTTTACAAATTTCATTCGATTGTATAATTATTTATGTAGCTTGTACCTAATATCTATCATCAATTTTTCGTATTTTTCAATAATTTTTTTGGAAGAATAATGCATTTTTTGCAATGTTTCATGCACTTTTAGTAATTTTTGATATCTTTATTGAAATTTTCTAAAATGAATGATCAATTTTTATAAAATGTTACTCAATTTCGCTCATAAGTATGTATATATGTACATCAAATTTTGATATTGATGCATTCAATTATGTTGTTCAAACTGTTTGATGGAAATTCCAAATTCTTACGGTATGGTTAGGTATGTAGTGTACCTAATCTGTTTCACTGAATTCAAGTATTTATATTTTTTAATTTTTAATTTTTTTTCTTGCAAATTTTTCTCATGAACTGAAAACTGAAAGCATTTCAACTCCAGTTATTTATCTCGTTTTATTCCTTAAATTTTTCATTTCTAAATTAATTTTAATAAATTTTTCTCGTCGTTTGAATGTTACAGATCGCATCGAGGCCGGGTATCCACAACATGAGATGTTTATTCCGCGTAGCGTTTGTTCCTCGAGACGCTTGTGATTTAGCTCAACAAGATCTAACAGCCTTTGAATACCTTTATTTACAGGTTAGTAGATTACCGTGTTACTTGCTCGCGCAAAAGTTAAATGCTTCGGTTGGTAATTCAACGATAACGTCGAATAAATTTTTTTTTCAAACAACGTCATTCCTCTACTTGTACCGATCACTCGAGCTTTTTTTTCCAAACGAGATATCGAAGCTGTAAAAAAAAAAAAAAAAAGTGTTACGCGATATAGTACGCTTGTAAAAAAAATTGTAACCTTGATAATGGATTTGTTTTTCAGTGTTGCAACGATGTGGTACACGAAAGATACGCTCCCGAATTGAAATACGATACAGCTTTGAGATTAGCAGCGTTGCATATCCATCAGCATGCTATATCGAATAACATTCCATACAATAAAGTTACTGTCAAGTCTATTGAGTAAGCACGACTCGCGTCTGGCGGATTAAAGGAGTGTAAATTGACGACGCCCTGTAACTATATCGAGTTGTTTTGTTTTAGGAAAGAGTTCGGTTTAGATAAATTTGTTCCTGTGTCTTTGATGGAATCGATGAAAAGAAGAGAATTACGTAAACTACTAACACATTTGTTGAAATTAAACCAAACCATTACCGGTACGGCGCATAAAACGCTAACTAGTCTACAAGCCAAGCTTTATTATTTAACTATCATATCAGAGTTACCAAGTTACGGAGCTAAATGTTTTTCTACCGGAATTAGAGTGAGTTTTTCTTTTGTTTTTTTGAAACCGAACTGAGGCCTTTGATCATTATTAAATGTAAACGATTAATTTATAGGAATGCAATGCAGAAACTGTGATCTTAGTTAGTCCTAAATTAGGAATTAGTCAGATTAGTGGGATAAGAAATAGCGTGGTAAGTTTACCTACTATGTGTGAATATACATTTTTTTTTTTTTTTTTTGAAATGTACCTAGCTAACGTCTCATTAATTGATCCTCTCTTTTTTTTTGCGTATTTAATATTTCTAGCCCTTGCCTATCGCTGATATCGAGCAGCTGGAAGGTGTAAGAGTGCAAATGAACGATCAAGTTACGTGTCTAGTTACGTTATATATACCATCGGTGATACAGAAAGTAAGCATGCTGCACTATTTATTCGTCTATATATCTGCTTACGAACCTTTTAAAACGTGGTAATCTTGACTTTACGATCTTACCCTGTAGGCTCTGGTACTCGTATTACATTATAGTAGGCTTAGCGGGCTTAAAAAGTCTCGAATTGTGCGCTATAGAATATTATAATTAAGTTGAGATTAATTATAGGAGATGAGTTTCACTATGGAGGATCGCGACGCCGAAGAATTCGTTTTAGTTTTAGTCGGATATTATAGACTGCTCACCGAACGTGAATTGTACTTGGATTTGGAGAAAGATATTTGGAATCAAGATACGGGTAAATATTATAATTCGCTCGTATTACCTCTAGGAATCTACTCGCTTTGGAAATTAATTGAAATAATTTTAATCGATGGGGTAATATTTTCACGACCATTATCGATTAGCAATTTCAAGTTTAAAATACGAGAGAAGATTAGATTTGTGATTGTAAGTTGATAAAAAAAATGATATGAAACTCAAAAATTGAGTAACAGGTAGATTTTATTATAATGTGATCAGCTATGAATGAAAATCAACAAAAAATTTCACGCGAACCGATTTTATTATACTTATTTCACCCCCCCCCCCCCTCCTTGTTACTTTTTTGGTAGTACGAATCTGAAAACATCGAAAATAGAAGTAACAAGTTCTCATCTTTAGGAAATGAAAGCCAGAGGCCTGCGAGAAAAAAAAACAGTAGAATAAGTCAACTATCTGTAAAATTGAAGGGGCTACGACTGTGAAAGAAAAACTTGATTTGTCGATACCTCGACGAACAAATTTCATCGTGGTTATTTTCAGTCAATTTATCTCCAAACTTGAAATAAAAAGTGTAGACCATTGTCGAGAAAAATAATGATTTTTTTATGGAAAAACTAATCAAGTGTAACGGGGTAAAAATTAATCCAGGTTTGTTACTGAAATTTTTGGCCCATGAAAAGAATACTAAACAAGCCATATAAAGTTTTTAAAATGAATGATTTTTTTCACAAATGAAATTTTACGTAGGTAATTTTATTGTGACGTAACTCTTTCAATTTTAGTTATAAACAAACTAAATATAATCGAGCCGAATTTTTTTCATTTCCAAAGTTTTTCTACTCGTATTTTCGGTTCCTTTTTCCACTAAAAAAAATTTTTTTTTCAGCAGCAAGTTGTAATTTTTTTGAATTTGATTTTAATGAGGGAACATTTTGAACCTTCACTCTTTGTTTTGAATAAAACCAAAGTAAATCGAAGGTGCATATCCTAAACCCCTTGTAACCAAAATTTCAGCTACCAAAGTTCATTTTTAAATTTTTGGTGAATTTTTGAAAATTTGAAAAATTCAAAAAAGCTGTTTTGAAGAGGATTTTTACACTTCTTCGTGAAATATATATTTTTTTTTTATTAAAGTGAGCCAATGCGAATAATTTCTTGAATTAAATTCCCACTCATCAACTACTATTTCTGCTTTTGGATCATTCTGGAGCCTCCAGCGATTTTCCTATTTTCTACAGGAATTTCAAATCTTTTTGGGAAAGCCAAAAATGAACTTTGGGACGTATAATGTTAGATGGTGCTTATTGAGTACCCTTTCAATCGTTTTATAGGTGTTTTTGCGAGTAAAATGAAGTCATCAAAACCAATGCTCAAGAATAAAAAATGACTACTTTTGATTTTAAAAATTTGCATGATTATTGCAGAAAAAAATTGTAAAAATTTCATTTTAATCTCTTCTTGAAGAACATTGAAGGAAAAGCGTCGATGACATTTAATTTTTTGGGTGTAACCAATGCTTAAATTTTTTTATTTTTTTTCTTAAATTTTCCAAATGGGCATTTTTTTCTAATTCGAAGGGTATCGAGATATATTTTGGTAGACGAGGAAGGGAAGGGGGGTCAGTTTTTCATTGCGTCTTCTGGGTGCCTGAAGATAACTTTCAAGTCACCGTGGTATCTATTTTTTCTTTCTTTGAAGCTGCGACAAATAATCGATCTGAATGACTAAGCATTTCGAATCATAAAATATTTCATTCTATTCTGCGCCAGGCGCCATTTTTGAACTGAAATTGAATTCGTGAAATTATCGATTTCATTTCGTATGAATAAATTCATTTTTTACAAAAGCTCACTGACCCCTAAATTGTGGTGTTTTATCAAAATAGTTCAGTATCATTATTTATATTTTTATTGACGAAGCAGTGTTGCCAAAAAAATTAAGATAATGTTAATTTAAAGTTAAATTAATTGAACTCTTTCAAAATGTGAAAAAAATAATTGCTAATTTTTTTAAAAAATTACCTGGAATTGAATTTGGTAAATTTAGGTATACGTAATAATATTTTAAAATGAAAGAAAAAGTTATGTCTTCATTGATTCGTATTTATGAGGTAATTTTTGAAAGTTGACCTTTCAATTGAAAATCTCTACTTTCAATTATATTAAACAGCCCCCTCCTCTCTTTTTCCGAATGTGTTCAGAGCATACCAACCGAAAAGGGGGAAGAAGGGAGGTCGAGTTGATTTGGAATGACTCAGAGTTGTCAAGATCCCATTTTGAAAATTATTTGTCGCAAAATTGATAAAAAATCGAACGTCCGTGAAATTACAAATTTTTCAATACATTTTCCCACTTTTATGAAAATATGAGAGTTCAGTTTTGACCACCTATGCAGTCTTTTCAACCCCCCCCCCCCCGCCCCCTTCATAATTTGACAGTTTTACAAAAAATCGCATAAAAGTACATATTATATGTAAGTGTCAAAAGAATTGCATACTCAGTTTGCCGTAAATATCTTCTGAGCCATATTTACGGCAAACTGAGTATGCAATTTTATTAACACCATCGATTTGTCTTCAAACCTTTCATAAACTGGAAACAGAAACAAAGGCAGATCCTCCGGTTTTGCAGGGTTTTTTTTGTAATTCTTTTTGGCTTTTGCTGGTGAGACTGATTTTACTCTATCAAACTGGTTGAACTTGAAGTAAAACTGGGAAGATTCCAAATTTTAAAATATCATAAGCGAGAGTATGCAGAATTGTATCTAATTTTTGTTCTTTTTTTTTGTTGTTTTTTTAATAGCTCCGACATATCACGCTCGTCATACAGTGGCTGCTGCTCCCTGGAGCTACCTTAGAGAACCAGGCACAGAGCTGGAAAAATTTGCTGATTTCACCAACACTCCAAAATTTTCCTGTTATCCTGATAATACTTGTAGTGTGAGTAATTTTTCAAATGCTACGTGCTTGAAACTGAAAAAAAAAACCAGCAGGTGATTGAAATTTATTTACAGGTGAATTCAAACAGTAACGGTAATGGAACTCTTCGTAACCCTAGTCATATTAAGTATCCTCAGACTGATAATCATAGAATTAAGTAAGTCTAAAATTTCCCTCGACTGTATAATTGAAGCATACGTTTCCAAAACGTACTAAATCCATTTTCAAAGATTCTGAGGTTGCAAGGCCGTCTAGCATAAAGTTGCGGCCCAAAATGGCTGATTTTTTGATATGTTGTACCCAAGGGTCTTGGCTACAACATATCAAAAAATCAGCCAATTTGAGCCATTTCTACGTTTCCAAATTGTACTAAGTACCATGAATTTCTTATCAATAATTTTTTGGATTTAGTGCGTTTTGGAAACGTATGCTTAAATTACATCGCTTCATGAAATGGTGACACGTGAACGCTTCAATCCGCAGATTTAATACAATGATAACCGACCAAAACGGATACTTGGTTAGTAAAGCGAGCCACAGCAACTCGTCTCCGCTAGACTTACAGAGTGTAATATCAATGGAGATATTGGAAAACGATATGAACTACGCTGATATTCGAAATCAAGATGTAAGTTGATCAGAATACCTACCATATATACGAATGGGTACATATGTATTACGAGTATGTACCTATTTTGAAATGATCGATGATCATGAATTGAAAAGCTCTATTCCAAAGTGGTTTAAGTCATTTCAAAAAAAGGCACGTTTTACGTAGATCTTCATTTCAAAAGTGGGTTAAGTGATCGATTTTTCAAAGTAAATTTTTCCACAAGTAATTGTTCTATGTCCAAAGGAAGGAAAGGTGCACCGACCTTTGGAAACAGAACAAATTTCAGCATCAAAAACTTTAAACGCATTTTTTGGAGAAAAAAATGACTTGACCCACTTTGGAATAGAGCTCTTCAATTTAACACGGTTATTTTACAGGTGATAAAGAGAATAACCGAATTGCAACAGATGGTAGAAAATTCTGAGCAGTATTTAACTCAACATCAGAGAGAATCGAGTGATTCTGATAATTCGCATATATCGCTCGAATCAGAAGCAGCAGCTCCTCCGCCAGGGCAGCTCAAACATAGCGATTCTTTAACGTTATTGGCTCAAGTATGAATTTTTCGTTTTTGTTTTTTTTTTTCAATTTCCTATTTAGTTATTCATCGAGTTTATTTTTTGTGCAGAGTCATGCCAATGTAAATGAGAGACTTTACGAAGCTATGAAAGCTTTACAATTGGCTGATCTAGAAAGTGATACGGATTCTATTTGTACGCCTTCGAATAGTCCTTCTCGTGCGAGTAAGTTTAGTTTATGAAAATTAAAGGTGGAATCACGAGAGATAACGTACTTCTACATAACTTTGTGATTTATTACAGATGCAAATAGAAATCGCGATTCGAATTTAAGTTTTGGTTTACATAGTCCGGATAATATGCTTTCTCAAGAGCAACAGAATATGGAGGTGAGAATTGCTTATGTAATCTGCAAGAGTACAAAATATATTTGGATTTTTTTAGTCGGAAATATTAATCGATTCAGAAAAATTTCAAATGTATCCAAGAAAATACTCTTTTCTCCATTATTAATTTATTAATCGTTTTATTTTTATGCCTAGGATTGGTGGAGAAAAATGCAAGACGAAACCGACTCGTCAGAATTTGCAGACCCTTGTTACTTTGTAGAATCAGATTTCGTAGATTTGACGCTACTTCCACCTCCACCTTTACCAGCATCGCTCAAAGTAAGTTGTTATTATTAGAACGTACTCCCTTCTTCGCTACTTTTTCCTCAATAATTTCTAATTCATCTGATGCGATTTCTTGCGCAGGACGAAGATCGTCGACTGATCGAATCTAGAGCCCCGCCACCGCCTTCTTTTTGTGATGAAAATACCTTCTCTCCTTCAACTACAGAGCAACAAAGACATGACGAATTATTAGGTGCATATTACTTATCAAATCGCTTTTCCGGAATCGGTTTTGTTGAAGAATTTCGAACTTAATTCGTGATTTTTTTCCTTAGATACTGCCTTGTCAAAAGTACTGAACAATGATAAAATATTAAGCTTAGATTTAGACTCGTTTCTGGCTACTATGACTGTTCCTCCTCCTACGCCCAATGCAGCTGTCACCAGTGAACTGACATCGACTCAGATATCCTCGTTTATTATTCCACCGCCTCCGGCAAATCAAGTATGTGAGATGAAAATGATAATTTTTGCACAGGGTGTTTCTCAACGCCATTTTGTTGATGGATTAGAAATGCGTTGATATCCTATTTAAAAAAATATTCCTAATAATTGAACATTTCGCAGGAAAAATCTTCTTCCAAGTTACCCAATGGTCACGCGATAGTGGTCGATAAATTGGAAACATTGCAGCAAAACACAGCCACTTCACCGACCAAAGAAATCGTTCAAGTGAATGGCACAAATTCAACGGATGTGGAGCAATTGACGAAAAACGAAATGGAAAATTCCAGTTCAACTTCAACTTTGACCAATAAAAAGAGAACTGCGCCGCCAAAACTGCCACCGAGGACGGACTCTTTGAATTCGTTGACTAAACGACCTTTACCTCCGACTCCATCTCAGGTATATTTTTCGTGCTCTCGTTGTTTGTTCTGCTTGATCATTTGCTTCAACTGATCTCCCTCTTGAGGAACAAATTGTAATTTTTCAAAGTTATCGAAAATTTGTGAATTATTGAAGATTTGGCTGCAAAATAACTTTTTAACTTTTTTTGAGCTCGTGAAAAAAAGATTGGAAATCATTTTTTTTTTAAATTCACATCTGTGATATAAATTTTATTAATTGAAAAATTTGCTTACTTATTTGGAATTTTACTATAATTTTTTTTTTAATTTCCGAAAAAATATCACAGGCTGATGTTTTTTTAATGTTCATATTTCCGTGAAATAATTATCAAAAAAATGTACTAGATATTTTTTCAAATTGGTATTAAAAAAGCAAATAAAATGAAATGTTTAAAAATAAAGAAAGGGAAGACTTCTTTTTTTAAAAAATTGTAAAATCATTTATTTAACAATTTGGTATCAATTTTAATGACTATAGCATTAATAAACACGAAAAACACTTTCGAAAAAATTGTAAAGTAATTTCAACTGACTTACTGTGCATATCAATTTTAATTATGAAAGCAGCTTTTTGAAACGAGAACTTAGCGAAAAGATGAAACTTAATTAAATGCAAACTTGAAGGAATTTGAGAAGTTTTTTGGAAAAATTGAAAAACAATCACTTTTGATTCGATGCTAAAGTTTTGTTAAAATGTCAAAAACCACAAAAAAAATACATCTCGTGGTTTAACTTTATTAGCAAAAACACTTTTTGTGAATTAAGTAACAAAATAAATTTGAAAAAAAAACTTGAAAGAACTGACACATTTTGAATTATAATAAAGATATATTTTTTTCAAGCTGAAATAATAAAGATGTGCCGAATAACGCATAAAAAAACTTTCTGAAATTAAAAAATAATATAGGTATATATTTTTAAGCAACGACCTTGCACTCAGTTAACGATAATTTTAAAACGATTTTTCTCAACAATTATTTTAGAATTTTTCCAAAATTGTGGATTGTGACTTTGAAAAAATTATTTTTAAAAGAAGGAAAATCAATTTTTTGAATTCAAGAACTTTTCTTAAACTAAAAAAAAGTTTTTTAAAAACTTCAAGAAATTGGATCATTTTTCATAAAAGGAAAAATCAAAATTAGACCAGTTCGAGATGGAATGCTGAAATTCAGTTAAGCGTGTGTCCTATTTCTGACCCCCCCCCCCCAACCAAAAAAAAGTGGATTGGATTTAAATTTAATTTTGAAATTTGTACCTAAATCGATCAGAAGAGTCACAAAGGCGATACATTCAGGATTTAATAGAAACTGGATTTCATTTTAATCCTTTTTATGGCAATTTTTCCAAAACTGGAAAATAAAAAATTGATTTTTTTCTCAAAAATTTACATTTTTTTTTGAAAATTAATACATTTATAAATTTTTATAAATAAAAAAATATGCAACTTTTTTTTTTAATTAAAATTTTATTTATTAAAATCTAATCTTCCTTCAATTTTTTTATCTTTAGAACTCGTCTCAAAATATCTACTTGGACGAAAGCCAAGAAGCCATCGAAGAAGTGTTGAAATTAATAGAAGAACATAAAATCATAGTAGACGAATGTGAAACTGCTCAAGCTCACGGTGGAGGCTCCAACATCAACGAGTTGAAATTCCAAGTAAGCACTATAAGCAATTCATTGAGTTCGTATTCCATTGCAATACGTTTGCTTCCTATTGTCAACATTCGATTCTAACCTCACCTTGACAATTTTCACGCAGGAAATCATACAAGAATTGACTGGCGAAACGAAAACGCTAGTTTCGTCTTCGAAATCGCTAATACGCAGTTATATGGACCCGTCGTCGTGCGATTTCAGCGTTAATTTGTCGAGTTGCGTTAAACAATTGAAAACGTTGATAGAATTAAGTAGACGACTAGTAACCCATACGGCGTCTCCTTTACAAACGAGAAACTTGATATTAAAAGTGCTCGATGTAATTAATTCGTTTCACGAATGCATAACGACTAAAAACATCGAAACTGAGACTATAACCAAACACGCCGAAAACCTAGCTAATGTGTTGGCCACGTTGTTGAGAAGTTTGAGAATATTTTCTCCTTGAATTTTTTTTACTCGGCGTTGGATATTTTTTTTTCTACGATGTTTTTTTTTCTTTTTTGGTTTTGTTTTGTGTTTCTTTTTCTATATTCCTATAGATTTTTTTTAGTTACCATTCCAGTGTATGATGTTGTATATGTATTTTTAACGGTTTAATATTTTTTTCGTATAATTATAATACATATTACGTCATTATTGTTTAATAGCGTTGTATAATTTTTCATTATACGTGTATATTTTAATTAAATTTCTCATGATACGAGTGACATTCCAATGAATATTTCTTAGATGGCGGAATGATCCTCGAGTGGTAGTGTTTTGTTCGCGAATTTATCTGTAATATTATGTAATTCACGATTGCGCTTCTTTTTTCGACGAGTTATGTACTTTTAGGTAATGATTTTCTGTATGTTAGGTTGCTTTGTTTTTTGTGTGTGTAAATTCGATTGTACATATTTATGTATTCTTATATTGTATTCGTCACGATTTAAGGCGTTTTTTTTTTCGAGTCGCTTTGAACTTCTGTTAAATGAACGATTTTGTACGAATTCTTGTCAAGAGTATGTTATGTTTCAACGAATTATGTTTATCGTAATTACATTTAGATATTTGCTTCAAATAAAGTATTTGTTTTTATTCGAGTTGTATTTTTGATGTTGCTTTAAAAAAAGAGGGGAAACGATAATACTGAGTAGATGAATTAAAAAAGATAATTTCGTAACGAGTGACTCAAATTATCTAGTCAAAGATAAATGTAAGAAAGTTTCCATTATAAAAGCGTGTTTTGCGCCTGCAAATCTTACAAGATAGGCAACTTATATCTCTCGGTTTTTTGTAATGGTATAAAAAAACTTAAATCTCGATTCTCGACTCGTCAGAACCACGCCCGCAGTACAATACTGGCATAAGCTCTACATAGAAATCAAATTTGATCAAAATTTTAGTGACGTGAAAAGTTCTATGGATCTAAAAATGTCATAAAATACCTATTTTGGATTTTTCCTGTTGCACAACAATGGCTCGGGCCCATAATTTTTTTAAACAGGTTATTAGAGCTGGGCACTCTGATCATCTTGGATATGGATACAGCTGGTAAACCCACCCCCCATCATTTCGAGTAAAAACGAACCGTTGTAGAATCATTCAACAGTAACCTTGCAACCAATCAAAATGTGTTAAAATAAAATTGTGCGAAAAGTTCAAAAATTCCTACGAAAATCTTTTTTGAGCATTTTGAAAAATTTTGAGTCTAAAATTGAATCATGGTGAAACAAATTGAAATTTTTTGGGTACCTATATAAATTTTTGGATGATCTGAGTTTGATTTTTTTCTTTTTCTTTGTTGTACCAAATGGCAACACTGTTCTATACCTCTAAGTAGTTTCTCATTCTCTGTACCTACAATGTATCTGTACGATTAATATGTAATACAACGTTCTCGTATACGGTACTTTATCTACTTTATTTCTCGTGTACATATCTCATGGTTACTTTTGCACAACAAAGGTTATGGGCCCAGAGTAACGTTTATTTTGTGTGTTCTAGTCAAAGTTTTAATTTTTTATATCAAGCCCAATTTTGTTTCTATTTTGTTTCCGTTTTGTATACTGTCTTAATTAATTTTTTCGTGTCGCGATCAAGTTACCTTTTGTCATCATGTTTGATCCTGCCAACGTCACATATACTGGCATTAGACCATTTGATGGAACAAATTACGACACATGGAAAACTCGAATGTTAATTCTATTGAAGAAAGAAAAGGTACTTGATATTGTTCTCCAACCTATTCCAAGTGTTGCCATTCGTACCGAAGCTTGGATCACTAGTGACGATTCGTGTTTACAATTGATCGTCGCTCATCTTGCCCAAAATATGACCCATATAATTCATGGAAAGAATCACGCGAAATTGTTATGGGATGCTTTGGAAACAAATTACCAAAGCAAGTCGGATGCCCGTATGTCTGCTCTTCGTGACGAATTATATGCATATCGTTACAAAGGTAAAACTTGTGAAGATCTCCGTTCCTATATCGTACAATTCAGATCAACGGCAAATAGATTACGCGAACTCAACGATTCTACCCCAGACAGACAGTTTATCTTGCAGTTACTTCGATCACTACCGATACTATTCCTCCCAATTCGAGCTAATATTGAAAGCCATATCGCCGACTATGATTGGGATAAAGCAACGTCTACGATTTCCGATTATCAACTTTCTGCTTCTCAAGTTTCTGAACCTACCGCATCAACGACTGATCCTAGTGAAAAATTCAAAGATGAGACTCCTGTTTCCAGCGCATTATACGCTCCAAATTCGTCTCGAGGTAATTTCCGAGGTCGTGGACGTGGTAGAGGTAATTTTAGAAATTCGAATTCGAATACTTATAATGCTAATGCTAATGGTAATAATAATAGTGGTAGTAACGGTAGCTCTGGTAATAATCGTCGTAATGTTAGGTGTAATTATTGCAAGAAACATGGTCATATTAAAAGTGATTGCTTTAAGCTTAAGAATAAGAAAGGTAGTGCAAACCTAAGTCACGCTGATACTGAAAATTTCAACGAATTTGCCTTTTTGTCTGTTAGTAATAATTCTGATTTTGGCTCTTGTAATGGAAAAATATCAGGCGCTCTTGATAGTGGTGCAACGCGCCATATGATAAATCGTGATATTTTGCAAAATTCTATTACTCTTCGTGTTCCGATGAATGTCACGATAGCAGAGGCTGGTAGAAGTTTAAAAGCGACTAAAGTAGGTACTTTACGTGTTAAGACAGATAAGGGTTTTGTTTGTGTTTTTAAAAATGTTTATTATGTGCCGAAATTAGTTCATACGTTATTCTCTGTTCGATGTATTGAAAAGTCTGGATTTACTGTCACTTTTAAGAATGATACGCCTACGATTTCGAAAAATACCACAGTGTTAGCTACTGGTACATTGATTAATGATTTGTATATTATGGATTTTGAGCTTATTGATAACCCTAGCGGTGCTTTGTTAACTGTTCCGCCTAGTGCGGACTTGTGGCATCTTCGTTTAGGTCATCCAGGTCAATCTGAGATGAAATTAGTTTCCAAACAGGGTGTCTTTAGTGAAGAGCTCTTACAATCATTATCAACGTGTGATGAATGTCAAGTTTCAAAACAGTCCCGAAGACCACGTTCTTCTTTACCAAAATCAGATACATCGTACACTCGTGCAAATAGCCTTTTGTTTAGAATCCATTCGGATGTTTGTGAAATAACTGGTTCTCCTATTGCGGAAAAATACTTTGTAACCTTTATTGACGAATTTAGCAATTTTGTTTATGTGTACACGATGAAGAATAAGTCCGAAACGTTGTCAAAGTTCAAAGAGTATGTTGCATTAGCTGAGAATACTTTGAATACAAGAGTCAAGAGGTTAAGGAGTGATAATGGTGGTGAGTATATTTCGGAAGAGTTCAAGAATTTCTGTAAAGAAAAAGGTATCTTTCATGAATTTACAACGGCCTATTCACCTGAAAGTAATGGTAAATGCGAGAGATTAAATCGTACCTTGTGTGAGCGTGCTCGAGCAGTTTTGAAAAGTGCATGTTTAGATAAGAAATTCTGGCCGTATGCTCTTCGTTATGTAGTTTACTCTTTCAATAGGATTCCGAAACATAATCAAGTTCCTGCCAAACTTTGGTACGGAAAATTTCCTGATTATTCTAAACTAAAGCCTTTTGGTTGTGTTGGTTTTGTTCGTATTCCAGATATCAAAAGAGATGGAAAGTTAGACGATAAAGGAAAGAAATGTTGTTTCATCGGATATTCTCCTAACGGTTTTTGCATGTACGATTTTAGTGAAAATAAAAAGGAGATAACGAGTGATGTAGATTTTTATGAGACGCGTGTGTACATGAAAGATAACGAAACGCGCGTGTATATGAGAGATAAAGATTCTCCTGATGTGAGCGATGTTCCTACATCTGTCTCATCGTCCTCGACTGTAAGCGATGTACCAACATCTACACCATCGTCTTCGAATATACCTCCTTCATCCAACATTAATCCCCTCGCACCTCCTCAACCTACTACGTTCTCTTTATCTAACCGTCCGAGACGTAACGTGAGAACTCCGTCCTATTTGAATGATTATCAACTTAATCTTTGTGCCCTATCTTCTGAAGGTTTGTCTTATGATGAGGTTTTGCAAGCGGAGGATTCGGAAGAATGGAACTTAGCAATTAATAAAGAGATTGATTCGATGGAGAGACTTCATGTGTGGGAAGTAACAGATAAACCGGAAAATGCTCACTTGATCGATACTACATGGGTATTTAAAAAGAAAGGTAATAATGTATACAGAGCTCGACTTGTCGCTAGAGGTTTCTTGCAACGACCAGGTATTGATTTTCATGATATTTATTCACCTGTCGCTCGTTTAGTTACGGTTCGAGTATTATTAGCGCTTGTTTTGAAATTGAATTGGTTCACTCGTCATGTTGATATTGATACGGCTTTTCTGTACGGTTCTTTGAAAGAAACGATATTTATTAATATACCTCGTGGCCATCCTTTGTATGGTACTCCTCAAGCCGAAGGTTTATGTTTACGTTTGTTTAAAACCATTTATGGTTTACGTCAATCTTCTAGAGAATGGTATGAGGAATTGAAAGATTATTTAGAGTCGTTAGGTTTGAACCATTCAAGTGCCGATTATTGTCTGTATTATGATCTTGATTTAATACTTGTCGTATTCGTAGACGATTTATTTATTGCTGGTCGATCAATTGAAATAATTGATAATTTCGTATCTCGTTTATTGTCAAAATTTAATCTCAAAGACCTTGGTCAATTGTCGAAGTTTCTGAACTTGGGTATCGAGTATGATCGTGAAAATAAGTTATTGTTTGTTGATCAACGTGATTTGATAGAAAAGGTACTGCGAGAATACGGTATGCAGGATTGCTATATCATGAAACAACCTGTGGAAAACAAGTTGTATGCCGTATTGGATAATTTAGATGGGCCACTTATCTCGGATAATTCTTACAAATCGCTTCTAGGAAGTCTAATGTACATTATGCTCGGTAGTCGGCCGGATCTGTGTTACGCCATATCTCTCTTCAGTAGATATCAAGATAAAGCTACCGAAGCACACTATGATTACCTGTTAAATGTTCTCCGATATTTGAAATACACTTCTACTATGAGATTACGTTTTAGCTTAGATAGCTTATCTCCTATTGAAGCGTTTTGCGATTCAGATTACGCTAATGAGGAAGGTAGAAAATCAATATCGGGAAATTTAATCAAAGTCTTCGGTAATCCAGTATTGTGGTCATCTCGAAAACAAACAATCGTTACGTTATCTTCAACCGAAGCGGAGTATGTTTCCTTATCCGCATTAGTAAGCGAAGTAATTTGGTTGATAAACTTGTTCAAAGATATTTGTTTCCGATTAGAGTTTCCCGTGCCTATTCGTATCGATAGCCAGAGTGCTATGCACGTAGTTGAGAATTTTAAAAATAACCGAAGAATCAAACACCTCGATGTTCGATATCATTTTGTCAATCAGTTTGTCGAAGCTGGTTTTATCTCGTTGTTTCATGTCGGTTCAACCAATCAACAAGCCGATGGTCTCACTAAGAGTCTTGTAGGTTCTCGTTTTAGAGATTTTTTACAGTTCTTAAAACTCGAATTGTTGTAATACCATTTGTTTTATTTTACTTACCTGTTAATTCGATTATTTTACCTAATTTATCATGTATTAAACGTTGTATTATTATGTGCCATGTATATTTATTCGATCATAGATTACGTCAACTACGTTGTAATTTCATAAGCATATTCCTATAATCATTTATGTTTCCGATGCGTTTCCGATGTATTCACATCACTTTGATTATTTGTCATTTGGAATATTTGTATTTTACTGTGAAATTATTATGCATTTTATTGTCAATTTGTTTGTGTTCATTGATAATTTTGTTTTAATGTGTAATTAATTATTTACCATTTGCGGGGGTATTTGTTGTACCAAATGGCAACACTGTTCTATACCTCTAAGTAGTTTCTCATTCTCTGTACCTACAATGTATCTGTACGATTAATATGTAATACAACGTTCTCGTATACGGTACTTTATCTACTTTATTTCTCGTGTACATATCTCATGGTTACTTTTGCACAACATTCTTTTTCTTAAGAAGTATGAAATTTATTTTTTCAATTTTCAAAATAATTTTTGAATTTAAAAAATTGTTTGGGTCGTTTTTTGAAATGATTGAAACAAATTAAAATTTTTTGGAGTAATCGGAATGAATTTTTGAATAGAAACGTCGAGTACTGTCCTTGTTGCGGTGGTGGAAGTTGATCAATTTGTTCGTGTATAATTTACCAAAAATTAATCAAATAATTCGATTCGTTCGCGAATGATTCACGAAAAATTAATACAATGAATAATTCATTAATTTGTTCGTGAACGATTCACCAAAAATAAATTGAATAAATCAATTCGTTTGCGAATGTTTCACAAAAAATAATTCAATCCGTTTGTGAATGATTCACCAAAAATTGAGCAAATGAATCGATTCGTTCGCAAATGAGTCACTAATACGAATCGATTCGCTCGCGAATGAATCACTAATACGAATCAATTCGTTCGCGAATGATTCATCAAAAATTGAGTAAATGAATCGATTCGTTCGCAAACGAGTCACTCATACCAATCGATTCGTTCGCGAACGAGTCACTTACACGAGTCGATTCGTTCGCGAACGAGTCACTTGTACGAATCGATTCGTTCGCGAATAATTTAGTAACTTAACTAAAACTATTGATTAACTCGTTCGCGAATTATTCACCTACAAATCAATCAATTTATTTACTAAATCGCCCATTGTTCGTAAATGATTCAATTCGATTGTAAACAGATCAATTGCTGTAAAAATGTTTCAAAAAAAGTGAATCAATTCGTTCGTAAAAAAATTTTAATTGAAGAAAAGTCGGTCTTCTCGCGCTAAATGCGTAAGTGTTTTTTAATTTTTAAAATGCCTAATTTTTGAATTTGAAAATTGTTGACTTTAAGAATATTGAATCCTCTTAAATTTATTGAAAGTTTTGTATTTTCAAATTGAATAGAATTGATTTTTTTCAATTGCTTGGGTAGTTTTTGAACTTGTAAAATTGTTGATTTTGAGAATATTGAGGGAAATTTTTTGAAATTTTTTACATTATCATTTTCAAATTAATACTTATGCAAAATTATTGATCAATTTTTTCAATTATTTTTTGATTTCTTTTCCATTTTTCGAAATATTTCTTGAGTTTGAAAATTTTTGATTTTGGGAACACAGAAAATAGGTAAGTACGTACCTAATTTGCGAATAAATGAATAAATTTCTAATTTTTAAATTTATTACTTGCCGAAAATATTTTTTCAAAATTTACAGTAAAATAACCCTATTTTTAAATTTCATTTTTTGGCACAAACTATAAATGAACGTTTTAAAAATTTGCCAGATAAATTTTCAAATGAAGTTAATTTTTGCAAAACTCAAAGAAATTGAAATTTTTTGGAATAATCAGAATAGATGTCGGTCGGTATAATTTAGGTTCGATTTTTTTTAGGATGTAATGCACACTCTTGTCACTTGTGTCTCTTGTTGCTAAAAAATTTGCTCAGTTATCTAGTTCATTTATGCGTTTGCAAACGACAATTTTCTCTTTTTTTCAAAAATAAATCACTGGAAAAAATTTTGAATTTGAACCGGAACAAAAATATTTTGAAACTATTAGGCAAAATAAATTGAATAGGTCACAAAAATGGTAAATTTGAGTTTATTATGTGTCGAATTTCATTTTCACTCTACTTACAACGTTTTTTCGAAAACTGGAGAATTCAAAAATCCACTGGAGGCGTCAGAATAGTTCGAAACCATCAACAACTGGCTCGTGAGGTCGAAAGTATAGGGTACAAAGCAAATTTCAGCTTTCTACGAGGTTTAGTAAAATGTTGATTTCTTACCATTTTTGGGCCAGATTTAAATGTTTAAAAATTTGCCAAAAATCGAAAAAATGAATTTTAGCACTTGAAATTTTGACAAAGGCTGCTAATATGTACATATATTTCGATGAATGGAAAGTTTTATAAGTAGGTATTTCATTCATTTCCTTCAAAGAAATTCAACTGTTGCTCATTATAATCATTCAACTTCGTAGAAGCAAAGCAGCTTATCTTAAAAAATTTTCTTATCGATTTTTGAATTTAATCATAATTTAACTTAGGTCCTATTCCCATATTTTATTTTCTGTTCTGTTACTCGTTTGAAATAGTGTCTGTGTCGGATCGGTATCTAAAGTTGGTACCTACATTAATTTCTATTTACCTGAACTGAAGTTACGATGAATTCAAAACAAATGATTCGACGTACTTGTAAAGATAGGTACCTACTTGACATTCAAATTATTTTTAAATGTTGCCCGAGCTGCATAAATTCATTAAATTATTTCCATTGAAAAAAAAATTTAAGTTATTAGAATGGCTGATCCTCCACCTCATTCCACTTGAAGAACTGAGGACTTAGTGCCATCATTCAGCTTGATTTCCATATTATATCTATATTTTCCAAATGACACCGAAAACCTTTTGGATCTCTCTTTATGGCACGCTTCTGTTATCTTTTGTGATTTGTTCTCATAAAAAATTGAGACGTGATAGACCACCTGTTCGGATTAGCGATTGGTTCACTCCAGGTTTCACTGAAGAAATCGAAGAAGAAAGCTCAACCACTCAAAAGACAACACCTACATGGATGTTCGTCCATCGACGACGATCGTATTGGACCAGCGTCGGATTCGAAAAGATCTCAACTACTGACACATTTGTCGACAAAACCATGATGTTGGAGAGATTCTTCGAAACCTATCCATATCACATAGTGACCTATCCGTACAAATTTGGTAAAACTATCAACATCGATATGATCTATCGATTCGTCGGCATCGAGTTAAATGAGACAAGAAGACCCTTGGAAAAAGAATTCACATCGAGTTACTCGTTATTCGCAAACCAAACGGAGATAGGTAAAAAGCGCAAAGATATAATACAAAACCATCTGGCAGAGTATCCAGTTTTATACTTGAACTTGATAGGATTTTACATAGGATTGGGTCATTCGAATGAAAGAATGAACAGTATGGGCGATATATTGAAACGATGCATCGTTGAATACGAACCTTTATTGGATTCGGAATTAGTTCAAAACAATCAAACTCATGCTGAAAATTTCGATTTCATTAGGAAAGCTATCGATAAAGAATTAACTTACGTTGACATTATGAACAGTTTGTACGAGTTTTCTCGCATACTCCATAATCATTTTAATAAAAAGGTCGTCTTGTTGATCGACGATTTCGATTTCCCTTTTAATAGCGCCGTCAATAAAGGTTTCGGGTACGAGTTGGTCGATCTATTGGTCATCATGTTGGATAGAATGTTCCATCCTAGTGACGACCAATGCCACGTGGGTTATGCTCTGATCACTGGATTTAGTCATACGATGGCTACTTTGATCAGTACAAAGGTTCCGGAAATTAGGCACCTCGAAGCTTTTGAAAATCACGTATTCGCTCCATTCTACGGTATTACTGATGAAGAACTGGCAGTCTTATTGATGGGTCATTCAAATCTAACCGACGCAGATAGGATAAATATACCTAGATGTTATCAGGGATATTTGATCCGCGACACGAATCGGTCAATCTACAACACTTTCTCGATCATCGAACAAATCAAAAAAGACTGTATGGGGTGTAACAATTCTTGGTACAACAATCAATCATTTTGTTTCACTTTCGTCGAGTTCTTGAATAATAAGCAAATCTACGAATACATGTTGCGATTGATTTTCTCGAACGTGATTGAAATCCGGTTACTTCCTTGCATCGGATTGGAAGATTTGAACGATCTGTGGAGAATCGAACGAGCGCAGAAGAGTCCTTGTGATTTTGATCCACGAGTGCTTTTCTCGTTCTTCTTCGAATACGGTTACTTGAGCTACACTGGTCGAGATAATTGGTACAGGGTGCCCAATACAGAAATATCGGAAGGTTTCAAGCAGTCTATGATGAAATTCTATGACTCGATACTTTGTCAAGGGGAAAGTAGGCAGAAATGGTATGAAAAATACGCGTTAAGAGAGATTTTTAAAGCCAAAAGTGTGACCAATGAAATGTTGATCCATTTTCAAAACGCATTGAAGAATTTAATTCGAACAAGTGAAAGCTTTTATACAACTCGACATGCAAATTTATTCCATTACCAAGCTTTAATTGATTACAACGCGAGGAAGGATTTGGCAAATGGGACTATTAGATCAGTGGTTTATAATGAATCCGTAGAGCAACCCGTTCATATTGTTATGATCAGTTTTCAATCCATCATGGCACTTTGCATTGGGCTAACGGAGAATGGACCTGCTGAAAGTACTCTAGAATATTTGTATCGTTATTCGATCACTTATGAGACCGATCTGCCTGCCAAAATGATCAAATATATAGGAATTAGTTTTAACCAAAATAAAAATGCAGATGCGCTTAAAATGGCCTATGATTGCAGAGGTCATATTGATGCTGAAAATTATCAAGCGTTGTTGGCTACGGCTACTCCATCAACGGCTGCGAAAAGAATAGGAAGGAATTCTAGATACAAGATTAAAAAATCACTTGAGAAAAATGAGAGAGATGTTTCGGTTTGATTTTAAGCAATCACCCATAAGAAAGGGAATAGTTCTGCAATAATGGGGGTTCAACCTAAAAATATATAAATAATTCAAGTTCAGCTGCCTCGTATTGATTCTAAATATCCTAATCTGCTTTGCAGTATGTATTTAAAATTGAAAAAAATTCAAGTAGGTATGTACTCTTTCATCCAGCAGATTTTCAGGATTTTTCAGTTTTGTAAAAATTTTCAAAAAAAAAGAAATACTTTTTAAACTTTAAGCTCATCATTTTAATCGTTCATTTTCAGAACTCGAAAATCAACAAATTCTCTGGAAGCTCCACAACAACTCATGCTTACCACCAACAATCAATTCGAAGGTTGGAAATACAATTTAAGCCACTTTTTCAGTACTAATATTCTACTTCAATTTGATGAAACTTGGAGTTTTTCATGAAAAATGAGTCAGATTTGTAGGTAGGTACCTATTTTTAAAAATCAATCAAAAATCAAAAAAAGAAATTGCCAGCACCTGAAATTAGGCCAGACCTCAGAACGAAATTTTCAGCTACTGAAGTTGATCACAAGACCTTCTGGAGCAATTTGAAATTCCTGGAAAAAATCAACTTTTGTTGGAAGTTCCAGATCGGTCCAAAATGGAGAAAATCAATTCAAGGGTTCAAATTTAGGGGGTAAGGCAAAGTTTCGGGCAATTTGTTGCAAAAATTGATAATTCAGGAATTTTTTGAAAATTTGAGATTTTTTAACTTGTAAAAAAATACACTTTTAAACTCGTTACATCGGATTTTTGAATCACAAACCAAAATCGATTCGGAATGCCGAACTTATGATATCTAGGATTAAATTTTCTGTTGCCGAAGTTGATTACAGCGCATTATGAAGTGATTTAAAGTTGCTGGAGAAAAGTCAACTTTTGCTGAAGGCTCCAGGTTGGTCCAAGAATGGTGAAAATCGATTCGGAGGGTTAAATTTAGAAAGTAGGTGACTTTTTGTGTGCTTTTTTTTATAAAAAATTGACGATTCTGGAATTTTTTGAAAATTCGATGGATATAAGTAAATTTTTTTCGCAATGAACTCGTTTTTTTAGCTACTATACCGGTCAAGAAGGTGGTAATGGATTTTTGGGTTAAAAATGTTTTTTAAAGGTACCAAACAATAATCTATCGTAATTTTCTAAATCTAGGAACAGAGACATTTCACTTATCTTACTTTGGAATTGATTTTTTTTTCAAATAAGTGCCTAACGCATCGTATGATTATTTTATTACAATTTTTGTCAATTTGATAACATTCATTCATTTTATTTTGGATTTTTGAAAAAAAAATCGTGATTGATATGGGTCGTGATTTTCTAGTGGATTGAAAAAAGTACCCAGCGTGTGGTGAGTTATGGATGGTAGATGATTTATGTCAATCGTACAGATATTAAAAGTTTGTCGAAAAACTCCAGTTTTCATAAAAAAATTTCAAATTTAATCGGTAGGTAAAACAAGTTTTTAGATTGTTTTTTTAATCATTTCGAATTTTTTTATGCATATTTTTTATTCATTTTATCGCTACCTTTCCCTGCATCGTAATTTTGCCTCTATGAAGGATTAGGGTGAAAATAGCGATGATTATTTTCCTTCACTAGACCATCGAAGAAAAATCGTACCTCATCTACGTACAAAAAATGAGAAAAACAAGGGAAAAACTACGTATTGAAGAATCATAAATTATATTTATGCAATGAAATTTTTCACGGTTACAAAATATTTTTCTATTCGAAATCCTATTCATTCAAGTACGAAAATTCAACGCAAAAAATGTTGGTACCTACATAATATTATCGTGAATCGTGATGTACTCAGCACCTGATGTAATATTTTCTTAATAAATGTACATACATGCATGCACAGGTGGTAAAACTGTTACAGGTACCTGAAAAACTATGACAATTTTTTGCATGGAATATAAAATGAGTCATTTCAATTCTATACTGTCTATAGTTTCAATAAATCATTAAATCTACGACCATCAAGTTACATATTTGAATCATCGTCTGTACATAAGGTAGGTATAGGTGTAGGAAGGTAGGGGTGGAGGAGTCCTATACCTACGTGGTAGACGCCATTTTTGTACAGGTAATTATATCATGATCAATGTAGGTATCAAAACCTTATATAATCAAATGTAAAATTAAAATTTGAACAGAAAAAATTCAACGATTATTGTCGTAAGAACAAAACTACGAGTAAGTAGATAAATGTTTTTCATTCAAATCGTAGCGAAAAAGTCGGAAATCTAAACGCGTTTTTGTTCAGTTTTAACTTTTAGATAAGTACCTATAGGAGACCTATCGATATCCCAAGATGTATAGAACTTCAGGAACTTTTGTTGGATTGCTGTTATTGGGTGAATAAAAAAAAAATACATTTCAAAGATTTATCCAAGTGATCAATTTTTATTATTTGGGATAATTAATCAGAGAAATTTGTTTTTTCAGGTTTGCTCTGTAGCACAGTTATGAAAGAAACTGCAGGTAAGCATAAGCAATCAATTTGAATTCTGTCATGTGTATGATTAAATGGATACGATAGAGTTTTTTTTTAAATTTTTTTTCAATGTCGTTCTTCTCTTAAATTATACCTAAGCAGTTTATCTTAAAATCTGATAATACATATGTAAGTTATGTACGAATATGAATTTTTCAGCATTTCAAATTGAAGATGCGAGAGAGCATATCAAAGAAATCGTGACATATCTTTATAGCAACGTGCTTAAAGAAACGGTTCCAAGTTTCAATGGTATGAAAATTCGATTGTAGATTCCTTATTATTATACCTATTCTGTACGTATCTAATATCTACAGGGCGCCCAGAAATATCGAGCACCCCTAAAAAAGTTTCGTACTTTGGTTGGTCACAGTAAATGATAATAATGATAGCACATGATTGGTTGTTGGACTGGAGAGATAACATTCCACCAATCATATGCATCTATTTCACGTTGTCAGCCTATATTTTAAATGAAAAACTTTCTTTGGGGTGCTCGATATTTCTGGGCACCCTGTATATCTGGTTTCGCACAAAGAAGCTAGTAATACCTAGGTACCTCATATCTTCTGCGATAAGTTATCTATTTCTTTTCTTCTTCGAGCAGTGATTTTTAAGTATCACAAATCATTGCAGTAACCCTAAAGGTAAACTGGCCACGTAAACTTTTTTATAATACGTACTTATAAGTCTGCAATGATTCGCGATTTCCAAAAATGAGCGATCGGAAATGAAGAAAAATATCTTCTGCGATTGACCGCTGATTTATAATTTTCAGGTGTTGAAGGCGCAACAACTGTCGACGGTAAAGCACCTTACCTACTTACCTATGATAATTTTACGTAGGTAACATGTTGATCTCTTTATCGCTATTCTATACAAAATCAGGTTTGGATTCAGAGGCATCATCATTATTACCTGATGATAAAGTAGAATCAATTAAAGGGATTGTGAAAGATTACACAATAGATCAACTTGAGCCTCTATCAGGTGAGTCTTGGAGTATTTCAGATTTATGAACAATTTAGTTTTGTTACCTATACATATAAATATTACCATTGGGTACAATTCCATCGTTTTACTCTAATTGAGATTTTGTTTCTTTCTTTAGAGGCAGCCACCGAATACATAAGAGTTTACGCTGGATGTAAGTACTTCTTTTACCTAGTTTAGCATAAATAAAAATTAACCATAGGTAGGTAATTAAAATAATTATGTAGGTACCTAATTATTGAATTAAAATTTTTTTGAACGCATTTATTATACTTACTATTACCTAATTACGTATACCTAATCATTTATATATGTATTTTTCCTCCTTTAATTCAAATCATGTATGCAGTGCTCTCAGGTGAACCAGATATACGTAAGTTTATCTCATTTAGTTATTTTCAAAGAAATGTTGCAAAAGTATATACCTACATTAATATCATGACTCTTTTCCTTAGAAAATAAATCAATCCCATTGAAAGGTTTAGTATATTTTTCGTAAATTTTTTATTCCACTTATTTCAATAGGTAATTTATGGGCAACGGATTTTTATTTGATTTTTTTTTTTCTATTTAACAGCGAAATTGCAAGCGATTTCTGAGGTTTATGCAAGCGAACTGTATGGAAAGCCGAAGCCGGGTGCAGATACATCATAGTTCTATTGACTATTGTGTCCCAGCTGCAGTTTAGCATATTTTAAAATAAAAGTCAAGTTCATATTATTATTTGTATAAATTAATCATTAAGCTGTTTCTAAATTCTAAGTTATAATTTTATATAATATCTTGCATATTTAGACATGTATTATGCTAGACTGCTACATATCTATACGTATAAAATTATTGATGTTTTTAGGTTAAATACCTACCATATTATTTTATTATGATTTAAGATATTTATTTAAACGTGCGAGAGTAGGTAAGTAAGGACATGGAAAAATTATAGGAATATAGTTTTAAGCTAGGTAGTCAATAAGCAGTTTTATTGCTTTTCAAACGTTTGTCAACAAAAAAAAAAAATACCTACTTTTCAATCGAAATTTCCTTTACTTATTCTTAACTAAGTTGAATTGTACTGTGGAAGTAATAGTGGATTGAAAAAATAACTAGCTTATGGTGAGCAACGGATGGTAATTGGTAATATTTGTAATATGTCAATCGCACAGATATTAAAAATCCATCGAAAAACGCCAGCTTAAAAAAAAATTCAAAAATCAGTAGGTAAAACATTTTTTTAGCTGTTTCGGTAAGAAAATGACATTAACACCCCCTCTCCCATCTGAAGGATTAGGTGTAAATAGCGATGATTAGGTATTTTACTTCACAAGACTATCGAAGAAAAATGGATCGTACCTTATCTACAAAAAGATAGAAAAACAAGAGGACAAATTGTATTGAAGAATCAACAATGAAATTTTTCATGGTTGCAAAATATTTTTCAATTCGTAATCCAATATAAAGTGTGCGATATTCGTTCATTTACAAAAAATTAAACGCACCAAATGTTGGTATTAATGTGAATCGTGATGTACTCAGTACATATCGTACGTTATATTTTCTTAACAAATGTGCATGCACAGGTGGAAAATCTCTTACAGGTACCTGAAAAATTACAAATTTTTTTTTGCTAAGAATAGAAAATGTGTCATTTCAATTCCATACTGCCTATAGTTGCAATAAATCATTAAATCTATGAACATTAAGTTTCGTATTTGAGTCTTCTGTGCATAGGTAGGTAGGTAGGCAGGCAGGTAAGTTAGGGGAGGAGATATCCTATACCTATACGTGGTAGAGTAGACGCAATTTTTTATATAGGTAATTATATCATGAATCATGATCAATGTAGGTATCGAAATCTTATATATAATCAAATATAAAATCGAAATTTGAACAGAAAAATTCAACGATTAAATATTGTCGTAAGAACGCAACTCGAGTAAGTAGATATACCTATGTTTTTCATTCAAATCGTAGTGAAAAAGTCGGAAATCTAAACGCGTTTCTGTTTAGTTTTAGTTACCTATCAATATCCCAAAATGTATAGAACTTCAGGAACTTTTGTTGGATTGCTGTTATTGGGTGAGTAAAAAAAATACAGTTTATGGTGATTGTGCAAAATCCTGGAATTTTAATGTTAGAAAAAAAACCACATCGTCGTTATCGAACACTAATTCAAGTACTTTCTGGTTGAATAAGTTGCCTACACGAGTATTCAAGGTGTTCCGCCAGATCACCAATACTCGAGTTAAATTTTTTTTTGATACGACACTTATTGATATTCTTGGCCTCAGGTTTTATGTATTTCTACGTATTTATAAAAAAAATGTCAAGGATGAGGGGGAAGAAGGGGGTACACTTTGCGGATAGTTACTCGATGAAGAACAGTTCGCCATTCATTTTCACCCAGTTCATAGCCCTCTTAGCCGATCAGAACGAAAGGGTAGGTACATGAATTTTGGAAAATCCAATTTCTTTACTCCAGTTTCTGGTACAACTTTTCATGGCAAACAAATAAGGTAAAGTACATACCTACCAGCCAGTGATGGATATACTTTTTCCAAAAAATTTTTTTGAGCCCAAGCTCTTCTGTTTCAACTTTTGAGTCGTTGTACAAAATTCAACGTTAGTTCTTTGAAAATTTTTTCAAGAACGTGTAGTCGTGTACCAAATCAAGATGAGTAACATGAGAATGAATTACATCGGATTTTTACCATTTTGTGAGTCTGAGTACGAGTAATATTACGTACCTATGATTAATTTTTCGTGAAATCAAATCGATTGTAATTTTTCATAAAAAGTATAGGTACTTGGCTAAGAAGGTATTAAACAAATTCTGTACTCCAATGCAAAAAGGATGGAAGTCCTATGACCTGGCATAAGGAAAGGAGGTTAGTGTGTTCAGTGCAGCTTTGAGAAACAGGAATTTCAAATTTTGAACTGAAAAGTTTAAAATCCCTGTTTCTCAAAACTGCACTGAATACACTAACCTCCTTTCCTTATGCCAGGTCATAGGACTTCCATCCTTTTTGCATTGGAGTACAGAATTGCTAAGGCTATTAACGAATTGTTTTCATTTTTTAGGCCTGCTTGGTTCGACGCTAGTAACTGTTTCAGCTGAAAGTGAGTACCCTATCTTTTAAAATGATGCATGTAGACTTCAAAATTTTCCCTTTTCCTAGGAGTGGGTAGATGACATTTTGTACAATCGCGTCGTGTTAATGAAAAAAAATGGAAAATTTGTGTTCTTTCAGAGTTTAATCTTGCTAACGGGAAGGCTAAGATTAAAGAAATTTTAACTTACCTCTATGAAGATGTGCTTAAACAACAGGTTCCTAATTTTCAAAGTATGTGTGAAAATGTGATTTCTTTCAATTATTCTACGAAGAATTTACGAATAACTATACGTAGTTTACAAATTAAAAAATAAGCCCACCATTAAAATTATGATAATTGTATAATTAATTTTTTAGGCATCAATAACGCTTCCGATTTTGATGGTAAGAAAATATATACCTACCTACCTTGTAAAGTATATTATTTCCGTACATTTTCAGGCTAATCATTATTAGTCCAGTCATTTTAGCAAAATTTTTAGTCGAACCTCAAAAAAATTAGGGGCAAGCTGAATTTCACATTATTTGTTCAGATTGGTCTCTAAAACAACTCATCAAAAGTTGCACCCCCCAACTTGACCGCTACCCCCGCAAGAGGTCATTAACCTTTGCCGATACAGGTTTTCGGCTGTATCGCCAAAATGAAGGGTCCGAGAGGGAAAATGTTCGAAGAAAACTGTTCTACGCCAAATTTCCTATCAGCATGACAAGTCCAGCTTTTCCCAAAATGGCGATTTCACCCTTACTGGGGAGGGGGTAAAGTTGTCAATTTTATGAAAATTGTTTTAAAAAATGAAAATCGGCAATTTAAAACGTGAACTCGATTCACGGTAGACTCAAAAATATTTTGACCAAAGTTGCACACTGCAACTTGTCTGCTACCCCCGCAAAAGGTCATTGACCTTTGTCAATCTACGTTCTGTAAGTATCATTTCAAGTCGTTTCGGAGCCCCCAGCAGATATTTCAGTGCTCGAAATTTCCATAAAAATTTACTGAACAGAGTTGGAAATCCAAAATTGACTGTGTACTCCAATTTCAATATGCTATCAAGTCGACTGCAAGTTGGTTCAAGTCATTTTGGAGCCTCAAGCGACCATTTGAAAATTACTAGAGCCTCCAACAGATTTTAGTTAAAGGCAGTTGGAAAGCAAAAATTCACTCTATAAATGTTTCAAAAATTTACTGGAGGTTCCAGTAATTTCTAAAAAGTCGCTGGATGCTCCGAAACGACTTGAAATGTACTTACAGTCGACTCCCTAGCGTATTGAAATTAGTTTACAGAATACATTTTAGCTTTCTAACTGTTTTTAATAAAATTTTATGGAAATTTCAAGTTTCAAAAATCTACTGGAGGCTCCAATAATTTTCAAAAAGTCGCTGATGGCCACAAAATGACTCAAACCCACCAGCAGTTGACTTAATAGCGTGTTTAAATTGGATTGCAGCGTGAATTTCCGCATTCTAACGTCATTTGATGAAATTTTGTGGAAATTTCAAGTTTCAAAAATGTTCTGGAGGCTCCAGAACTGCTCAAAACGGGTTGAAATTGTTTCCAATCGATTTGGCTAGTCGAAAATAAGGTTTGTACCAAATTCCAGCTTTACAGCTCAATTTGGTAAAATTTTGATTTTTTTTCTCATTTTTGGCCTAAACTTGATTTTCAAAAATTCACCAAAAATCGAAAAATATATTTCAACTGAACCGGTCATGCTTATAGGAAATTTGACGTAGAATAATTTTAGTTCAATCACTTTTTTCCCTCCGACCCTTCATTTCGGCGATATAGCCGAAAAACGTAGATCGACTAAGGTCATTGACCTTTTGCGGGGGTAGCAGACAAGTTGCAGTGTGCAACTTTGGTCAAAATATTTTTGAGTCTACCGTGAATCGAGTTCACGTTTTAAATTGCCGATTTTCATTTTTTAAAACAATTTTCATGAAATTGACAACTTTACCCCCTCCTCAGTAAGGGTGAAATCGCCATTTTGGGAAAAGCTGGACTTGTCATGCTGATAGGAAATTTGGCGTAGAACAATTTTCTTCGAACATTTTTCCTCTCGGACCCTTCATTTTGGCGATACAGCCGAAAACCTGTATCGGCAAAGGTTAATGACCTCTTGCGGGGGTAGCGGTCAAGTTGGGGGGTGCAACTTTTGATGAGTTGTTTTAGAGACCAATCTGAACAAATAATGTGAAATTCAGCTTGCCCCTAATTTTTTTGAGGTTCGACTAAAAATTTTGCCAAAATGACTGCAGGACTATATCTTATTGTCAGAAATAATCCGATACCTAGTTGGCGTTATTTATTTATTACATTAATTTTATGTGAATTCAGGTTTGTCTACCGCAGCTGAATCATTTCTGAACGATTCAAAAATAGAAGAAATCAAGAACGTAGCTGCAGATCATTTCCCCGAAATATCTCGTAAATGCCTAATTTAATTATACCCTAGCGTCTGATACCTGAGATGTGATATGTGAAAATTCACGCAGTTTAATCATATAATGAGCCAACGATCAGTGAAAAAAAAAAAAGCTTGATTAGGTTAAGTATAAATAACTAACCTAATGACCATTTTTTCCCCTATTTTTTAGAACAAATCCAATCCTATTTAAACATACTCGCTGCAGGTAAATATTTATGTAACCCATTGACTCATTCACAAAATAAAAAAATTTACTTCCACGTAAAACGTTAACGTTATGTAAATTCTGAGCTGTTTTTCATCACATTTCGATATTTCAAGAAATAAGTTATGAGACTCGGCTCGAGTAACCGTATAAGGGATAGTGTTTTGAGGTACCTACTATTGTTTTTAAAATGTTCAAAAATTACCAAAAAATTCCGCCGTGAGTCTCAAAACGTATAACTAAAGTAAATTAAAACGAAACGACTATAGTTCGTAAAGTTGTAAAACGTTTTGCAAAAAAAAACCTATACTTACGAGTAGGTAGCTAGGTATATCTGTCAGATTCCAGTAAGTATAGCTAAATTAGAAGGAAATTGTTGAAATTTAAGCACGAGCTTACTCATAAAGTTTGGCGATGTGTTGTATCTATACTTGGAAGGGACATTTTGCACCAAATAATTAGGTTTCTTTGACACGAACCTAATGTGGGAATTGAAGGATCGAGCATCGAAAATCTTATTTTTTGTCAATCAATGATAAATTCGATATCGATATTAAATGTACTTTTTTTGTTTTTCATTCAATACAGAAATGGAAGACGATGATGATACGAGTAAGATTTTTTTTAAATTCATCATTATAATAACTTAATAAGACACTTGATATATTTTGATATGATTGATTATAAATTTTAATGCTACGTACTTAACAATAGTATATTGAAATTGAATACTATAATTAGAATGTTAATTTTGAGGTGTAATTTTTCAGAGAATGAAACGATTCCATTAAGCGGTAATACACTACTTTCAACTGATATAATTTCATTTTTCATTTTAACCAATGATAATATGTATCTATGTTTAAAGGATTTCTTTCATCACTTGATGTATTTTATTTTCAGGCGCGATAGCCAAAATAACACCCTCGTATGCCCACAAACACTACGAAGAGCCTGACCCGGCAGATCTGTTTCAAGGATAGGTAGGTATAGGTATAGGTATAGGTACCTACGAAAATTCTATAAAATTATTTTATTATACATATTTGTTAAGTTGCTTTGACTATATTTTCTAAAATCAAATTTCACATTATAGTATTAGTACGAGTAGGTATACTGGTATAGTTACAGTTAATTTATCTATTAAGTAATTCGGATAGGTACCCAATGAATTTGAATTATATTTCATAAGCTGTGTATCCAATATTGTAAAGCACCCAATGCTATAATTACCATTAAAATTTTCAAAAAGTTAGTGAGTTGAGTATTTTCTTAATATCGACTTGGATTCACTCGAAGTGATACATTCAATTTTTTCAACGAAATAGGAAAAAAAGATTGAGTACCTATACCTACATTTAATGAGATAGGAAAGCGTACATAATTTGGGTGGAAGGCTCGGTTGAAGGATCGAAACGTTTGTAAGATTTTCAACGAAGTTAGGTGTTTTTAAACGTACATGGCTAATTTTTAGCAGTCTCTTAGGTCAATTGGAATGGACACGGACTCCAGCAATGATTCAATATTAAAAACTGTAAAAAATATGCTTACAAAAAAGCAAACATTTTGAGCTTGAAATGAGATTTGGAGAGGGTTCGTTACATTACCTTTAAGTCAATTTCATCTATGAAATAGCATGGCTCAAAATTGAAAATATTTTGCTTAAAAAAAAAACAAAAGTCCACTTTTTTCAGTCTATGTGATGAAGTAGGTAACGTGTTAAAGGAGTCAAAACTGCAAAAGCAAAAGAATAGGAACTTTGGAGTTCCCTTCGAGTACCTACGTACCTAGAAGAACCTTGTCTGAGATCCTCCAGATTGATTGGAATGGGCTCTATGACAAAATAGAAAACTAGGGATAGGTAGGATAGAAGTTTTGAAATATCAAATTTTACCAGGCTTGTTAACTGGTTAAACTGGTGTACTTCGAATAATTTTCAGAATTTTAAAAATTCTCCAGAAGGCGTAGAAATTATTTTGGGAAGTAGGTATAATAATTTCACTATTTTGATTAGGTACATTTTATATGGTTTAGTATGGTCTAGACACACTAAAGAAACGATTTTCATCATGATTTGTCATTTTCAAATTCTTCTTCATCGCCAAATGGGTAGGATGATCAAGATTTGGCTCTCGGTGCCAAATCTTGAATTTTTGGACACTTTTTAGACCTCTGAAGAGGGGATGGAGGCATTTTTTTTTTTTTACAATACCGATTACATGTAGTTGAAAGATGATATTGTCATTATACATATTGAAAATTCACTATTTCGCCACTTCAAGTGCCTCCGGGAAGGGTCATTCCATGTCAATTCGACCAAAAATAGGCGATTTTGAAAGTCATGTCTTTCGATTTCGCTCAAGCGCATTCCTCCAAAACTATGATACTTTGATCAAAACTAATTTCACAGTTCGAAAGAATATTGAATTTTGAACTTTCTAAGCATTTTAAAATTTTCAAAATTTTAAAGTTGAACTTTCAAATTGAAAGTTCAAATTTCAAAATGGCGCTGTAAGTGGGAGTTACCATTTAAAATTCTAAAAAAATGTTCATAGATGTACCTTTTGATGCTTTTTCAAAATATTTAAGTTTCGAGATGGGATCTCTTAATGCAGAGGGAGCACTCCCACCCACAATTTGGGGCAAAACTTTCGAAAAAAAATCAGGGGCATGTGATATATCGAATTGTATGTTTTTGGTAACGCTGAACACGAATATGACGTTAGATTTTTGATTGGACCCCATCCACGGCCCTCAGCACCTCCCCAAATGGGGTGAAAGTTCAAAATAGGTTTTTTTCGTGCGACACATCAAATAGTATGTTTTTGGTGACGCTGAACACGAATATGACGTCAGATTTTTGATTGGACCCATTCACGGCCCCCAGCACTTCTCCAAGGGGGGGGGGTAACCTAAAATAAAAAATGGTTTCAATCGTGTGACACATGAAATAATATGTTTTCGATATCGCTGAACACGAATATAGCCGTAGTTTTTCAAATAGACCTCGCCCACGGCTCCCAGACCCCCCCCCCATTGGTAAAAGTCCAAAAAATTGGTAGGAGGCTGTAGATGGGGGTCCAACCAAAAATCTGACGTCATATTCGTGTTCAGCGTCACTAAAAACATGAGGAATGCGCTGCTGAAGTTGAGTACCTCGAGACAATGTGAAAATAGGGGAAGCCCCCCACCCGCTCCTGAAGGGGACTGTGACCAAACTGATTGCGGGTTTCTTATCTACTGGGTGGGTAGATATTGTAAAAAAAATTTGAGCGAAACTGAAAGACATGACTTTCAAAATCGCCTTTTTTTGGTCGAATTGACATGGAATATGACCTGGAAGCATTTGAAAAAATCTGGTCAAGTATTGGCACTTTTCCATATCCTGCTGGAGACTTCAAAATGGCCAGAAATGATGAAATTCGGTTTGGGGGAGTTGACATTAGTTTCAGGACTAATTGTCATCATCGTTATTGAATAAGTAAGCATACCTATACATTTTTCAAAAAAACACATTTATTTTTGAAAATGGTCAAGTTTGAACTTTGAAAAATTAGCGAAAAATCTAAAATCAATGTGAGCAGCTAAAACATTAGTTATATGAAGGTTTTATACCGAGTTTTTTTGTTTTCAAAAATTGTAATCTCATTCAAATCAGAAACGAACACCTTGAGAGATTCCGTTGTTAGGTTGAATTTTATTATTGCATACCTACATAGGTATTTGTATATCAAGAATATCAAGCTTATGCAGATTTTACGAATACGTAATGTCATGAAATGGAAATTAAAATCATCGACGCTGAAATTTCAAGTTCATCAATAAGCCTTCAGAAGCAGGGTTTTAAATGGTTTGAGCTAAACTTAATTTCAAAATTTTGAAGATTATATGGTAAAACATTATCACACGAGAGTGTTGAGTTTTTATTATTTTTTCAAAAATCATTTACACCTAATTAAAATTTTAAAATGGATCAAAAGTGTGAATTTTTCGCTTTCTCTGTTCGAATTACTTCAGCACGTAGGTAAGGTACCCTATAGAAATCTACCTTTTTCGAGAAATAAATTTCAATAAGTGCCTGATTCAAATCATCTGAAGAAAAATGAAAAAATATAGCCAAGCGTAAAATCTTTACAACCTAGCACCAGTCACGATTGATTCAAGATTTTTGAATATCGTACGTAGAACTTATCTATCGTATCCTCGGAATTATTTGCTCAGGTGTTTTCACCTTCTGGCAAAGTGACGAAGGTGTAGAGAAGTCAAGGCTGGATGAATTGGTGAATATCATACCTGTTTACCTATTCGAGCTTTGTAAATGCAAACGAAGATGTTTCACAGCTTTGAGCTTTGATCGTCAATTCGTCATGTAAGTAACAGATGCTGAATCACTCGTGATTCTCGTGATTCAAAAGCATTTCTTATAAGGTCTTCGAATTTTTGCACCTTTCGTCGAACATCATTCACTTCTGTTTCATCAGTCGAGTCGTTACGATTTTACACTACCTACCTACTAACATTTTTCATCTCACACCGAACCAAGATGAATAACATGAAAACAAAACACCTCGGATTTTTGCCATTTTGTAAGTAGAATGTGTCTCTCGTGTCTCTCTCTACGATCGATTTTTCAAATCTGAAACATCAATCCTAAGTTACTTACGAGTAAAACCTTTTTTAAATGAATTTCGTTAAAAACATATTAAATTGTTACAATTTACAATCGTATTTTTCTTAATTTATTTTTTAGGTCTGTACTTCAGTATGGCGATAATAACAGTTTCAGCTGACGGTGAGCATCTACATATACCTACCACAACCTAATATTACAATGTGCAAAGTTCCATTTTTTTTTTTAGCGCACATCGATAAATCATAACGTAGAACATATATGTAGGCTGATTTCAAAAATTCAACATCAATTGTTTCAGATTTCAACCTCCAAAATGGGAAAACTACGATTATAAAGGTTTTGACTAGCCTTTATAAAGCTGTGTCCAAAGAAAATATTCCGAATTTTCAAAGTACGTACTACGTATATGAGGAGTGAATTTTTCAAACATTCGCAGCAAATTTAATTTAGGTACCTACGTACAAAGGAGGTGAGTATTCCAACTAGCATGGAAATTTTTGAACCAAATACAGAAAAATAGAAAGATTAGACAGGTACCTACTTAAAAATTCACCACCGGTGCAAATATTCGAATGCTGGATTTCATGTTTTGAATTTATAAAAATTTGGAGGTCCATTTTCCATGACAGATTCAAAATTCGATTAAATTTTTTAATACTTTTATCGCCACCTATCTGTGCTATTGTACAAAAATGATTATGATGATTATGACTATTATTGCATTATTAGATCCATTTTATAATTTTTCTAGGCATTACAGACGCTACTGATTTTGATGGTAAGATAAAAGTCTATCCAATACATATGTACATAAATTGAATGTACCTACTAACCTAATTAGGTAGCTACTCAATTGTCAGAAATAATCCAATAATAAGTGTACTTATTGTATCTTCGTCGTTAATGTGAATTTAGGTATGTCTAATGCAGCTGAGGCATTCCTGTTCCCTGAAAAAGTAGAAGAAATAAAACAAGTAGCGAGAAGATACGTCAAGCCAATATTAGGTGAGTAATTTCATTGCTATAATGAGATCAGACAATTAACAAGCGTAGTTTAATTGGACCATAGACCTAGATCTAGGTATCTACGTTAATCAAAACCAAGACAAATCCTTCCATTATTGATTTTGGGTTCTCTTTTTTCAATAATTGACAACTATTACTAATTCTAAACTAAAACTAAAACCAAACTTAAGACCAAGATACCTGATAAACCATATATGTATAAATTAGGTAGCTACCAAATTACCTGCCATATTCTGAATTAACCTTTTTTTGTATTATATGTACTTAGGAATAACAGCAAGGTACCTATTGAATTTCCGCAAGGGTAAGTACCTTCTCAAGATGCTAAGTCAGGTCTGAGTTCACATCAGAATCTTTTTCGTTCAAACTTTGAGATCCGTACCTAATGTATTATTTCTACAATAAAAATTAAAGACATTTTATTTGTCCAGTCAAATCTAAATTTTTATATTGCGAAATCATGATGAAAACTTTTATTTTAAGAAGTTCCTTCATTTTATAGCACCCTAAATACTGTAATTCAGCAATTGTAATTTAAAATCGTCCTACAAAAGTAATTGAACAAATTTGATCACTGCAAATTCACAATTTTTTTTCTCGCTTACACAGAACTGGAAGCCCACGAGGATACGAGTAAGCTTTTCTTTTTTTAAATTCTTACCTTATTTATTTATGATCAAATATGTAGGTACTAGGTACCTAAATCAGTATTTTGGTTCAAATTAATTAGAGCTAAGTAGGTAAGTAGGTATTATACTTTGTCAATGCTAATATTGCGCTGTAATTTTTCAGAGAATAAGACGACTCCAATGAGCAGTAATATTTCTATTTTTTTTCTTTTTAATTAATATGGTAATTTACAACTGTAATTTAGTGTATGGGACATGTGTATTTTGTTTTCAGGCCAGTTGGAAGGCATAAGACAATATTTCCACCAACAGGCAAAGGCAGAGGCAGATGCAGAGGCAAGGACAGATGCAGAGATAGATGCAAAATTAATGAGCAGCGATAGTTCTACAAAATGATTTAATTTCTGTTACCTGAGTATCAAAAATAGCGATTCTTAACATTTTAAAAATGAAATTTTTACGTGCTCAATCTATTTAAGATGGGTAGGTATTTGTTTAATTTAGGTCTATCTACAATTATTAATTTATCAATTATCATTTACTTATTTAATAAATTTATATCTATGCAAATATTGTGATTATTAAACATTCGCAAAGTAGATACGCATAGGTTGCTTATTTTCTCAAGTTTTGAACAATGTTCAAATTTTCAACAATTTTTGAAGACAGGAAAATTGATAATTTGAAGCAAATCAATTGAAAATTTGTAACATTTAGCAGGTAGACTAATTCTCATCAATACCATTTTTTTTATTTTTTTTAAATTTTTTAATTATTCAGAATTCTTGTTTCCGGCTACTTCCTTCCCCCACCCCATCACAATTCGTCAAGCCACCTCCCACTCATATTTAAATCAATTTTTGATGTTATCATCTTATGAGCAAAATTGTAATTTTCAAAATTCTCAAACTTCTAACTTATATTCGCAAAAAAAAATAAATAATAATTTTTAGATGCTAAAAGGTTTTCTCAGACTTATTTTTTCAAAGATTTCATGTCCATAAAAATTTTAAAATGCGAAACCAACAGCGAAAAATCGTTCTTAATGACATTCGTGAGTCAGAATTAATGTGTTGTACTCGTCCATTAAAATTATTTTTTATGGTTCATTTTTAAACAGGTATTTTGTTAAAAGTGAAAAAAATGTGGAAAAAAATCGATAGTGTTCCGAATTAAGATAAAATTATTTTCGGAAAATCATGAGATGCTTACAAAATTGAGAAGTATAAAATTAAATAGAGATAAGAAACAAAAACGAGAAAACTCAATTGATTTTGTGTAAAAATCGAAAAAAACTGAAAGTGAAATCTCGAATTAAACTTCTGTAGTTTCAAAAACCATGATAAAAATCTAAATGGGATTTCGACGTGGCGAGAACTAACAATGGAAAAAAAATCGACTGCTAAAAAATCTTATTTATTCACTAGATACTTTAAAAAGTAATAAAAACAAAACATAAATAACAAAAGAAACGATTACTCGTTAGAATTCATCATTCGTAAGGCTATTTCTTCATCTTCGGCCAGAGTCAATCCGGTATCAATATAATCTTCATCTTCGGACTCGTTTTGAAGCTTGATTTTCTTACTGGACTCCTTCTTGGACTTGGAGCGTTTCTGTTTTCTTTTCCTGCAAAGCGAACATACGCATTTAGATCAAAACATGAAAATCGAAGTGAAAATTTTAAAAATAAGTAGGTATTTTTAGTGACGTACTTTTTCGTATCTTTGACAAAATCAGTCTCAGATTCTTGCGAATTAGATTCATTTGCTTCTGATTCGTCTTCGGAATCATTTTGATTTTTTCGAATTTTATCGAAATCTGGTAACCAGGATACATCAGGTTCGTAATCATCTTCACTTCCTGATTCTGCTTCTTCAGGGACAGGTTTTCTTCGTCTTTCTTCTTTTTGTCTGAGTCTTTCCTCTTTATGTTTTTGTTTGATCTTTTCGCGGAATATTTCTTTATCGTATTTGTCCTCTTCGCGAAGGACTTGCTGAGCTGTAGTTATATCGATTCCGGCTTCGTTGGATTTTTCGTACTGTCTGGCCAGTTCGGATATATATTCTTTGCCTTTCTTCAGCACCACCTATTCCACAACAGATGAAAAAAAAAAAGTTAAAAATATTCCACGTGAGAAAAGATAATTTAGAATTTGATAAATGAATACGTACTTCTCCTCCTTCGTCGAATACTACTTTCTTATTCGGTAGGATATTCTTTTTAAGCATTTTTTTGGCTAAAGCTGCCCGAGAAATCGGTTTCTTGGATTTTTTACTAGTGACTAATTCTTCGCTGGTGATAGGTTCGATATCCAGTTCGTGGTCCTTACGTTTCAATACGATGAAATCGTCATCGTCTTCTTTATCTGTAAATGACGACAAAGGTTACTTCGATTGTCTCAGTTACTCGACAAGAGGCAGAATAAAAGATACCCACCATCGTAAAAAGTGAACGGAACGACTTTCTGGAAATTCTTGTACTTTGGACGAGGTTCTTCTGAATGACTCGGACGAGACTCTTCTCGATGGTCTTCGCAAGCAACGTCGTCATTCTCCGAAGCATTATCGCTATTCATTTTATCGATCATTTGCTGTTCATCTTCTTGATCTTTTTTAGCCTTATCAGCCATCATTTTTTGACGTTTTTGCAAAAATCTGATTCGAGGAGATATTGCTAGTCCTAAAGATCTGAGAATTGAAAGAAAAAATATCCGTGTAAATAACAGAATAAAAAAAATAGCCAATTTAAAGACAATATAGATATTACTTTGAATACGCGTCTGTGTCGAGAGCAGCAACATTGAACACTTCTTTGTCTTTCATTAAAAATACGGATTTGATGTAGGCGACAAAAGCCCTTTGAGCGGATTCTTTAAGATTATTATCACGAGCCAATAGAGCTTCCAAGTTTCTTTGAATACTATGCAATTTTTGCATGTTCACTCTGTGTTCAAAAATTAATCCACATGATAAATCCATTTCAAAAGATGAAGAAATGTGTGAGCAAAAGTAAAAAAAGCTTACTGAATCTCATCTATGGGGATTTTCTTCTGTTCTAATTGTTCAAGCATTTTCAATTCCGAAGGTAACAGAACCAGTAACGACTCTCCAGCTCTTTGGTAACGAGCCGTTCGTCCGGCTCTGTGAATGTATTCGTTGGCACTTTCAGGACAATCTAATTGTACGACCCAATTGACTGCAGGAAAATCTATAGAAACACATCGAAATCAAATAACATAAGATGGGTTCGTCAACTTACGAGGCTTCGAAAGATGATAAATAATCTTATTCGTTTGCTATTAATCATATTTACCTAATCCTCGAGCAGCAATATCGGTAGCGAACAAAACGACGTGTTGTTTTTGGCAGAATGAATCATAAATTGCCATACGTCGAGATTGATGCAAAGTGCCATACAATGCCAATAGACTTACTCCAGGTCGTAATCTGCAGAACACTTCGTAGGTATATTTCACCTATAATAATGAAATCTAAGTCAAATTATTCAAAAATAATACCGATTAATTTTAATCGTTCCTCAAATCGTCAACTATTTACCTGTTTACAACTAGACAAAAATATAAGAATTTTTTGCGATTTATGATTCTTGATAAAAGACCACAAAAAATTCATTTTATCGCTAAGTTCGCATTTAATATAACTCTGAACTAATCCGGAAGGTGTACTGAATTTAGCATCTTCGTGAACGGAAATATAACGCGGATTAGTTAAACTTAATCGAGCTAAATCTTTCACTGATCTGTAATCGGAACAGAATTCGTTACTTTACGGTAATTACTTCACATCAACACGGGCAACTCGGATACTAACTTCGTTTGAGTAGCAGAAAACAATAGTGTTTGCCTTTCCGGAGGTAAATTATCAATTATACTATTCATTGTTTTCTCGAACCCCATATCTAAACATCTGTCAGCTTCGTCGAGAACTAAAATCTGCATCGTGCTGCAATCAAATATTGGATTCTCGTCCATGTGTTGTAGAAGTCGTCCAGGAGTACAAATAACGATATTACATTGATCCATTCTTTTCTTTTCGAACTTTAAATCTTTTCCGCCTGTAAAAAACGTAATAATACTTCAACATTTCTGGATTATTTTCACGATCAAACAAATTCTTGAAACTGTACCGATAATCAATCCAGCTGAAAAATCGTGGAATTCGCCTAATTTTTTCAATGTTTCGAAGATCTGATACGCTAATTCTCTAGTAGGTGTAATAACTAAGGCTCCAACACCATCGTATCGAGTCCATTTACTGCGATATAATTTTTCCAACACCTACAACGTTGAAATAATTACTAGCATTGGTAAAACTCCTGCTATTCGTATAAGTTGAAAAACAGAACTAGCAACTTACTGGAATTAAAAAGGCTAAAGTTTTACCGCTGCCAGTTTTCGCAGCTCCTAGGACATCTTCACCTCGAAGACTGTACATTATACTGTCTCTTTGGATTTCTGTCGGTGTGACGAAGTTGTGTTTCTGTAAACCTTTCTGTGTTTTTTCAGATAATGGCAGGTCTCTAAACTTCTGAATGGCATCGCGATCGATCTAAAATGTTATCAGATATGTTTAGTAATACCACTAATCAGAGAAATTATCAATAAAATATTTGAATCTCACTTCATCGTAGAGCTTTTCCAGGTTTGATATTTCATCGTCTTCGGAAAATACTTTGGGTTTCCTCTTGAATACTTTAAATCTCTGCTTCTTAGTCATGGTTATGAATGCATTTAGACTGGTATTACTTCAATTTAAACACAAAATCACGTAGTGACAGCTTGATAAAAGGAAACTTCACAAGTTCACGATTTTTGTTTTGACTTGTGAAACTTGTGAGATAAAAAATTTACATGCGTTAAATTGTGCGCGCGCATGTCTGAACTTTGTTTTTTTTTTGACTTTTTGATTTCTGCAGTAATTTTTTATCTGTGACATCTGTCAACAAGTAGGTAAAAAAATGCTGAGGTTTTAATTTTTTTAAGAGAATGAATGCAGAATTGCAGAATGCAACATTATTCCAACATGAATGACAATAATTGTGAATCGACAGGAGGGGAAGGTGGAAGTTCGAGCATTCGAGTTCGAGCCATGGGATAATCATGGAAAGTACCTAAAATTAGATGGTGACTGACTGACTGGCGGTCTTGCTCTGCCTTCTGAGTTCTGAATCTCTCATTCTCTCTTCCAAAATAAAATAACCGAATTGCAATAATTTTCATTTTTCAGCAGCAAACCCAGGAATTAAATTCGAAAAACAATTTTTAGCAAACCAAAAAATTAATCCGAATTAGAGAAATTCTAATCTTACGAGTACAAACACGAGATGAAATAAAATTACTTCTTTTTATTTATGCGTCAAGATTCTAGTTTTATCAATATTGATTATTGAATGACCTTATCGTATTGCATTTTTCGAAGCAAAGCTCCAAAAGACCCAAAATTCAATTCAAACCCCACAACCAATCTATACAATGAAACAACATCGATTCGTTGAAGAATATATTATCGTATACAAGCCATCAAAATACAATAGTACGCGAACTATCAAGAAGCCTGTATATTAAACCACATAATAAATTACAATAAACACTCTACACTTTTTTTTAAATATTTTTTTATTTTAAAAACACTTAGAATCTAAGTAGTTATAAATATTTTTTTTTAAACGTTCGCAAAAGCAATTTTTTAAATTAAACGTAAATAAAATATATATATTATTTATATATTTTATGTATAATATTTATAATTCACCTTAAACCATGACATTTTAAAATTAAGATGTTGGTTTAGAGAAAAGAGAAATAGAGAGAGAGAACAGAAAGAAAGAAAAAGATTCAATAAAACGGGCAAAACAAAAAGAAATGAAAATAAAATAAAATAAAAAGAAATAACGTTACATTTACGGGAAACGTTACAGTTTTCACGTAATTTTACGTGCGAAAAGCGAATACATACTTTTTTTATACATTTATAAAGCGCAGATGAATACAGTATACTAGTAATATTTTGTGGAAACGCGAAAAAACATTCAGCGTAAAAACAGAGAAATCGTAAACGTACAAATTATATGATTTAAACTTGTAAAAAGTAGTAAACTTGCATAAACCTGGAAGCCAATCTTCTACGACAAATCTACGATGTTTTTAGTATCTTCGATATTTAAAAATGTTTTCTTAATTCGATTTTTTTTCTCCATTATAATTCATAATTTTCGTAATTCGATTACTCGAATTTTTCCTTCGATTTAGTGATTCCAAGATAACGTCCAATTCGGGGGTTGAGCCGCCTGCAAATTTCCACAAAAAAAAAAAGGTCAATTATATTCTTGAAATTTTTTTTACTACGAATAAATGAAACGGACGATGATTAACTTACGTGGTGCGGCTGTTTGTCTGTGTTTAAAGAAATATCCGATATACATAATCGACTCGGATCCCAGCCGGATTCCATTTTAAAAGAATCGGGATGCCCGACGTCGTGATTATAAGACTGCATCATAGGACCGGATACAGCGGCGGCGGCGGCTGCTGCAGCAGCAGCGACCGCAGCTTGACCCATATTCATGTGAGGCATTAACGGTGGCAATGTGGTTGGTAATACGGTATTTTGCACCATTCCGTTATAATGGTCGTTCTGTAAAGAAGAGAAAGGAAAAAATTAGATCTAAAAAATTTTGTCAACGTAATAAATAGTTGGAGTGAAAGGAAAGTGGGCTGCATCAGACGCTTCGAAGCTTTAAATCAATAAACAGAACCAAAAAAAACTTGATAATTTTTCACTCAAAAAGTTTTATTGAAATTCGCCAAAAAAATCATATTCGTACTTCTTTCAGCCTTATTCTATTCAAAAGTAGTATTTTTACCCCATTAAAACCGAAACTATTTCTCATTACACAGCATTGTTTTTGCCAAGTTTCTCTAAATTTTGAGAAAAAAAAATCAAAAACTGACTCTACACTAAAATTTGACGCGAAAAAAATTTAGTAAGGAGCACTCACTTGATAAACATTACCGTCCATCACCTGTGGACGGATATCGTCCGGTACTTGAGCTAATCTAGAGTAGGGAGTAGCGGCCGCCGGTACCCCCGGACTCGATTGTACGGCGGTAACTTGCGGCGGAGCGCTATTGCGATACACTTGCGGATTCCACGATAATTTCTGATCCAAAATCCAGCTATTCGGGTCTTGTTCTAGTGGCATCGAGCGTTCGCGTTCCGTTCTCCACGCTCGTTCGGTGCCGATAGGTTTAGGTGGTATTTTACGCTCTTCGTTACGCAATCCGGCTGCTGCGGCTGCGGCAGCGGCGACCAGATTCGGATTCGAGTTAGGGCTCATGTTCAGAGCGTTGCTAGTCAACGCAGCCGCAGCTCCGTTCTCCAGACCGGCCAACATGTCGTTATTTTGCGCTTGTATCAGACTGTTGAGCGTGGTAGGTGTAGCGGTAAAATTCATCAGATCGTTCTGGTTGTAATTCGTATGCTGAGCGGCGGCCGCAGCGGCAGCGTTGATCAGCGACCATTGAGCAACGGTGGAGTCGTTGCGTTGGGAAGTCTGCTGGCCGTATTTGTTAATAGGGAAAGACATCATGCTCGAATTGGCCATTACCGTAGCGGCGGTCGGATGTTGCGAAGAGATGTAGTTAGCCGTCAACGATTGCTGGTTGAACAACGGCGGAGGCTGATGCGTAGGTGGCAGTTGATTGGTAGGTATTGAGACGGTGGGTGGTTTGATGGTGGTGGAGAAATCGGGCGCGCGCGGATTCAGTCGAGACATGCTCACTGTCGTGGTAACCTGGGGTTGCGAATAGCTCAACGAGTGGTATTGAGATAACAGGCTGGCTGCCGAATCGTTGCTCGTGCCTTGGACCATTTTCAATGCTTGTTCGCGTGAAAATAAAGCGGCTGTTTTGTCCGCGCCACCGGAACTGTTGCTGGCGCCAGTACCACCGGTACCTGCGCTACTGCTGCCGCCGCGGAACAATGCTCGTGGAGTGAATGACGACGAATGCGAGCTACCGACGCCGCTTCCGTCCACTGAAGATGGTACTGAGGTCGGACGAGCGATCGGGGCTGTGATAGGAGCTACCATTTGGTCGGACATCGAGGTGCTGTTGGTCGAGCAGCTGACATAGGCCAGCGACGAGCCGCCGGACGGTGATAAGGATAGCGAAGTTACGTTCGACGGTGTTGAACGTATCGGTGGCGGTGGTTTTTGTAAATTTGGCGAACACATCGACGTACCGCGATAACCGGGAGCTTTGGATGCGTCCACCTGTAACCCGAAAAAAATTCCAACATTAGTTACTTCTTCAATCAGAATTTAGCGATCATATTTCTCTTCTCAAGCGTCGTTTTGTTGGAAGTGAAAATTACGAACATTTTCTAGGCAATTGGGTACAATCATAGTTCGCAATCTTCACTACACTAAAAATTGACTTTCAAAAATACTTTTCTGAACTCTCGTTCAACTCACCTGAATAGGAGGTTCGGCATCTAAGAATTTGGTATGCGAACTAGAACTGGCACCGGTCGAACTAGTCGATCCAGACGCCGTAACAACGCTGGCGAAATTCATGCCACCTTTCTGACCGCTACCATCGTCATCTCGACCCCACATCGACTGCTGCGTAACCTGCAAATCAATACTCGTTTCAGTTTCCCATCTAGATAGTTTCCCGATCGCAAACAAGGATAAAACTCACCTTCGAGAACGTATCGTTGAACAGCGAGTACTCGGAAGCTGCGCTAACCGGAGATGGTTCATCATTCGAAATCGTACCAATCTGTAATTCGGATAATTTGCCCGCCAGACTGACCGGCGATACTGAACTAGGCAACGGAGGCGGCGGATGAGACAACTGTTGCGATATCTGCGCCGGTAACGGAGGTATCGTGGCCGGGTTAATGGCGGCCGGCGTCATTGAGGAAGACTGCGACTGATTCTGCATCGAAAACGGTGGTTTATTGGGCGTAGCCGAGATGGACGGCGGTGCCGATGCGATAGGCGGTGGCCGGATGAATATCGATGTCGATGTCGGAGGCGGAGGAGCTATCGGTGGTTTGATAATCGTCTCTTTTTCGCGAATCGGCGTCGTCGTTGAGGCGATCGCTGATGTCGCGTCGTTGCTCACTTTGGCGGCGAACGTTTGCGATACAACGGTCGTCGTTGAGATAGGCGAGGTGGAGACAGCCGATTTAGGTGGCGCCTTGTTACTAGTCATTATTGCACTCGTATAAGACATCGTTGTCTTTGTATTGCTCACCGGTGCCGAAGAGCTCGCGCTAGACGATGTCACCGATGTCGTGGTCATCGCTTGGGAACCAGCCGATGGTTTTCTATCGTCTGAGGAGTCGAAAAACACGTCGAGATAGGTTAGTTTGGAAGACATTACGAGCGATATTGTCGCAAAATATCGAATTCATACTCACAAGAGGAATACGTAGAAGTGGAGATTTTGGTCGATGGCCGAGAAACGTTCGTCGTATTCGTGCGAATAGCATTTGCCGTCGTAACGAGCATACCAGTCGTCGTACCTAGTTGAGGTAAAAAAGAAGAAAAAAATTAATTCTACATTTTTAATTATTACAACAGTGAACACATGTGATCCACTGATCTAGACTCTCTAATAAAAAATTATCTTCAAATAGTGTCGCCGGATCTAGAAATTTTCAAATCGGATCCAGATCCACGAACAGCAAAAAAAAAATCGAAGACCCAACAGAACCTTCCCTTATCAAAAAGTAATTACAGTTTCAAAGGTCGCAGAGACTCTACATGCGACGATTTAGCCCATTTCAAGTCAAAATGTTCGTTTTTTTTTCTTCGATGGAACAAAAGAGTGCAAGTCCACTTGCAATTTTGAACGGTATATTCGAGTACTTACTGGTAGCGGCAGCAACAGTCTTGGTAAAGGCAGGAGTTGCGCTGACCGAAGTGGCAACATGTTGAGCACTCGTTGTACTCTTGGTTATCGCTGTCGTTGTCGAAGTACTGACGCTTTTGCCTTTGGTACTCTGGAAAAATGGTAAAAATACACCAATGAGTATCTCGGGATCTCGTTGCTTCGCAATTCTACGAATTTACACGCAGTCAACTCACAGTTTTGGCTGATTTTGGTAATATTTGCGAAATATCAACTTCAGGATCGTCGATAAGAGCACTTATCAAAGTGTGAGCCTGCTTCGTCGCTTCATTCGACCCTCTGTAAACGAGAAATAAGTTAAATTAGATAAACAATAGATTTAAAAAAATCGTTTTTGTACGATATTGGCGACAGAGAAAAGAAGAACCACATTTTTCAAAATGAAAACAATAAAGCATCGAAATGAAAACGACAAAAGTAATAAAAATCAAACAATTACACCCCAAATCCATTTCATATAAAAAAAAATCCACCAAAAAGCACCGTCCAACTTAGCATTACACTACATTTCTAAGAAAAGAATCGTACTTGATGAAAATTATACGATCGCCCTGACTTTTTCCCTGCTTTTCAATTTCTATATGAGCGCCGGTTGTCGTTCTGATTGCATTAATATTACAACCAGCTCGGCCAATAACGCGACTAATCGCTGACAATGGAACGGATACTTTCTTTGTTCTGTACGTTGGACTCAGGCATCTGCAATTCATTATAAAAACGTGTTTCGGTTCTCATCGTCGTAATTTTGGGAAGGGGATTTTTTATGGCGTTATCAAACCAAATTCACGCCCAAAAAGGGCAAAACACATGAGTATGAAAAAAAAAATTAAAAGCAAGTAAGTAAATTAATTCAGAACGAAACTCACTTCCTAACCACCTCTTTCCACTCATCTTCGTTGTTATTTCCCGTAGCTCTTCTTGCACTTTGCTTGGAATTGTTTGTCGTAAAATTCTTCGTATTAGCGGAATTTGTAGCATTACTTTTGGAACTGCTGGTATTATTACCATTCGATGAAAATGCACCGGATGCAACGATAATGGTGCTATCTTCGTGATTAAACACGTTGCTGTAACAAAAACGGTACAAAGTCAACATACTAATCAATTATATACACAAATAGTGCAAATAAAGTAAATGTATTGTGATAAACGTACTTCTGTTTTTTCTTTTTAGTTGTAGTTTGTAGTTCCGTCATCAAATTATCACTGTCCTCCTTATCAACGGTCGATATCGCCGAATTCTTGGCGTTGCTTGATTCGAACACAAGCTTTCCATCTTTTTTCGATGACTTTTTGCCAGATGATTCTTCGCTAGTTACCGAGCCATTTTTGGAATCGTCTGATTTCTTTATTTTACCATTTTCCGCCACCGATTTCGCATTCGCCGATTTGCTGGACGAAGCTGCTTCGGCTTTCTTTGGCTCTTTCTTGGTTGCAGCTACGGTTTTGCTATCTTTTACTTTCTCCGGCTGAAATAGCAAAGAAAATAAAAAATTAAACATTTCGTGATGAGAAAATCTTGATAAATATTACCAACGCACGATTTCAGCGAAATATGTAAACGGAGTAGTTTTCAAATTTCCATAGCATTTTTTTTTCTAAATTAAATACTAGCGGAATTACGAGAAATTTGGATCAAATGACATGAAAGTTTTTCATTTAAGAATACTCAGAGCAGAAGTAGCCTATCATTCTGCATCAATAGAAAATTTTACGCTTCATAGTTCCAATTACTTGAGATTCGAATAATCAAAAGAAGATATCTTTTTCAAGCAAACTAAAACCAGTCACTGAAGTAGGTAGGTAGGTACTGAGGTAGGTACTAGGTATCTACTTGAATATTGAAAAATTCCAGCAGACTTCAAATTTACAAATGCTTGCGAATCAATTCAAATAATTGAGGAGCTTATTATAAGTTTTTCTGAAAATTTTTCAAAAATAAAACCTCATAGATGAGAATAAATCAGTCAAAAATAGTTTCATTTTTACGCAGGATCCTAGCTTTTTCCTGAAAATCGACTTCTTTTTAATTGGAAAACAAAATCATCGAGAGAATTGGGTCAATGGATTCCAATTAATTGAGATTTAAAATAATTAAAAAGTTATATGTATTTTTCAAGCAAACTGAAAAAAATCACTGTAATGGGTAATTGAATATTGAAAAAAAAAACAAATTTAGAATTTCATCATCTCATTCGAGCAGACTTGATTCACTAAAGATTGGAAATTAATTCAAAAAATTTTACGTTTTTCTGTTTCCTTTGAAAAAAAAATTCACCATTCGTTGTACTCGTAAAAAAACAAAATCGACATGAATACTTATTATTTGCAAAAACCAACTTTTCGTCATTTTTTCCACTCATACTTCAATTTTGAATACAGGACCGATCGCTGTGATCTTTTTTCAACATCTTCATTACAGAAGAAAAAAAATGGAAGAATCTAATGATCTTACGGGAGGTATTAAAAAATGAAAAAAAAATTCTAGAGCATAAAAATGGAAAGAAAAAATGAATTTTTATAGTCGAATAAATCACAAAAAGTGATGAGACTTGAGAAAGGTGAAAAAGTAACTTTGACCAATAGCTCATTTTTTCTCAATTAGGAAAAAAAGACGAGAAAAATCAAGAGTTTTACAGAACAAAAATTGTAGAGCATGAAAATTTCAGTCTCCTAAACGAAAAATTCACAAAAAATTTCCGAATAGACAAATGCAGCTCCAAGCTTCTTCTATTCTGATCCAATTTCAACCATTATCACATTTCGAAAACTACTTTCAACGGGAGTGAAAAAAATATGCACTGTTATATTTAATAATTTTGAAAGTGGGCATCAAAACAGGTCATTTTTTCAATACAAAATCACAAACGAATAAAATTCACACACCCAAATTATTCCCAAAATTCGAAGTTTTACATATTTCACGACGTTGCAAGATAATCTTATAAAAATAACACATCAAATTCATTTTAGTTCTTTACCTCCTTCGTAGTTGTCTTTTTTTCTTTCGTTTTCTTCTTTTTCTTCTCATCCTTAAGTACTTTCGTTGCAACCGTCTCGATTTTTCTTTTCTTCGCCATCGTATGATCCGCACTGATGTTTTTATTATCGTTGCTAGAACAGCTACCTAAGCTATTCGCATCGATGCCACTGTCGGGTTCTTCGACTTCCAAGTTTTTTATACCGCTTCGGGAACCAACACTGGAGTCCAACTTTCGTCCCGATGCTGGAATTAATTTTTTAAAAAAAGAACCCGCGAATTAAACCAAAGATGAACCTCAACCACGACCACATAACTACATTACGAATATAACACGACGAGAACACTTACGTTTTGTTGTTGAGTCCTTTTTCTCTTTCACCGAACAACTCGGCTGATATTCCTCATCGGGGTCTACGTCGTCTTCGTCTTGTTTACGATCATCAGAGAACTCTTCGTTGTTCTCGGTTTCGAGTTGTTTACGTTTTTCGAAAATCTTTTGCAACTTTTTATTCTTCTTACGCTCCTTTCTGCGAGCAGCAGCCATTTTTTTGAATTCTTCTCTTGTTTTCTCGAGATCTAATTCTTCGAGTAAAATGGTGGCGAATTCGTTAGCTTTCTCGGCTTGTTCATCCTTCGCTATACGTATAGTATTCATACAAGTTTGGCATTTATCTAAAAGTTCCTGGGGATTGAAAAAAAAAAGTTTTAGTGAACGAGACAAAAACAAAAACCATAAACATAAAAGCACATAGCATAGATTATATAGTACTGGATCTGTGATGTGATACGATTCGGTATTTAACACGTTACGAGGAACAGTTGAAATAGACGTAAACAAAACCGGTTGGAAATACTGTGAAGTTGGACGATTTTATCCAGTTTCACAGCATTTCGGTCCGTTTTTCCTCGTATAAATCGTGATATGTGATTTCAGAAATTTAGAACATGTTGGTACTATTACGATCCAGTACGAGGAGATCTAAAACGCTGGGTGAGCTTACTTTATCGTTGATAGTTGAAATATATCTAGTCATTTCTTGATCACTAGGGAACTGATTGACTCGATTCACCATCCACGATACGGTTTTCACGTGACCTTTTCTGAACGCTGCCATCAAACATGAAACCTACACAAAAGAAATACAACGATTAAGAAAATTTCAAATTAATCGGTACTCTGCGATGATAAATATAGTTACCTTTCGATTATCTTGCGAATCGATATCAGCCCCGACTTTAAATAAGAGTTCGACGACTTGTAAATGGCCTCCGTTGGCAGCTAACCACATAGGTGAATTTCCTTTTTTATTTTTCACTTCTACTTGCGCTCCTCTGCAAACGAAAAAAATTCGAAACATTAAAGAGTCGATGCCTTTCATATAACGTATTTTCGCATCGAAATCACGTTCGATTACGTACTTGGTTATAAGTAATTCGACAAATTTAACGTGTCCTTTATCGGATGCGATCGTTAGAGCGGTATCTCTAGACGATGGCACAGGAGGGGCGTTTACATCGGCACCTTTTTCCAGCAGAACTCTACCAACGTCCACGTAGCCTCCGCTAGCTGCTTCCATTAATGGGGTTAGGCCAGTCTGTGGGACAATTAGAGTATAGCAAACGAATTCGTAAAGTTATATTCAATTTTATTTAGGTTTCGTACCTTGGCTCTATGTTCAACATTGGCTTTCCTTTCCAGAAGGAGCGAAACGACTTCGTGTCTGCCTTGAAAACACGCTAAGGTAAGGGCGGTATTTCGATTGGTCTCTATTTGGGCATTGATATCACTTCCCATATCCAGTAATAGTTTCACAGCGGCTGAAAAATGAATAAAAAACCACGTTAGAATATTATTTGTAATAATTTCAGTTACTCGTGGATAAATATTTTGAAAATTAAAAAAAAAAATTAAATCAATCGTAATAATCTCACCTGTATGACCATTCATAGCAGCCAACATCAACGGTGATATACCGAGCTTAGATCCAGTCCTTGAATTGATCTCAGCTCCGTGAGATAACAATAATTTGATAATGTTAACATATCCTCCGGAAGCAGCCAGGCTTAATGGAGTATAATCAGATACGTTTCGATGTTCCTTATTCGCACCACGTCCCAGTAATAGATCGACCACCTGAAAAATTTACACCGGTTTAGAAAACCTTGAAAATCTCAGATCACCGAATCAGAAAAAAATCCAAGAGAAGATCACAACTCACCTCGTATCTGCCACCGGAACACGCTAACGACAAAGGAGTGTCTTTTGTTCGCTCAGATTGGGCTTCGATATCGGCGTTGTGATTTATCAACAATTCCACTACTTTCTCATGACCAGCAGTTGCAGCTAATATCAACGGAGTGAATCCTTTTTTATCTCGATGTTCTGTAAAGGAAAGAAAATAATCTTGAGAAATTATGGCAAGATGTCTGCATCGTCGATTAGAACTCGAGGATCGAAAGATGTCGGACTAAGATCCAAAATACAAAGCAGATAACCGAAACGTTACCTATATCGGCTCCTCGGCTCAACAGCAACTCGACGAGTTCTTCGTGCCCTCCGGCACAAGCCAAAGTTAACGCCGTATCATGGTTACTTTCCGTTTCCGAGTCAACATCCATCGAGAAATTCTGGTTGTAAGCGACATTTGTCGAAGGTACTCCTGGAAATCATATCAAAATTTAAAAAATTGGGTTTCAAACAAACAGAACTTCAATCTTGTGTTTTCAGTATCGATGAAAAAATTCCAAGCACAGATACAAAACCAGTTCTCTCATTTTTTCCAACTTTTGGAAAATTTTAACCGAAGAATTTTCGAAAAAAGTAAAATCTTATTTCCAGCGTGCTCAATTTATCAGTTGAGCTGAAGATTTCTAGCATCGATAGAGAAAACACCGATCGTTTGAAGTTCAACACCGATGAAATTACATCCAACGATCACTTACGTGCAACATTTCCATCATCTTTAACATGGGCACCAGCGTTAGGAGGAACTCGCGGATTCACCGTCCGCATTTTCTTGCCAATTGCCAGCTTGGTAAGAGCGCCGGCGGCATCATCGAACGGTAGTTTTTTCTTGATAGTAGTAGCAACGGTAGTTTGTGTAGACGTCGCTGTATGGCTCACCGTCGAGTCAGCTACACATTCTGTAGAGTAAACAGTAAAAAACATCAGTCAAGTTGAATATATTATTATAAAATTCCTCAAGCGAGATACGAATAACTCCTTCGAGCTTCTAAAGTAATCTCCGGTGGTGAAAAACGACTAAATTTTACTTACTGGTCACTGGATTATGAGTCTGTTGCGCAGCAACAGCGGTACTCTGAGCAATCGCCTTCATCTCGTTCAGATGCCGATGAAGCTCCTGTCGAGCTTGCGAATTCATCGATAACGAATCCACATTACAACTCTGTTGAGCAGCTTGCTGCTGTTTAGGAGGGTTAAGTTTTTGCAGTTGTTGAAAATGATGCTGTTGCATTTGCTGCATTTGCTGTTTCTGCTGCTGCTGCAACAGTTGTTTCTGTTGCTGCATTTGCAACTGCTTCTGTTTCTGTTGTTGCTGTTGCTGCTGCAATTGTTGTTGTTTCAACTGTTGGATTTGCTGCTGAGTGGACGCCAACACAACCGGTTTCTGATTCGGTTTCAGTTTAGTTGTCGTCGTCGTTGCAGTCGCCGTCGTTGACGCTGATGGTTGACTATGCAACGTTTGCCCCAGCGTCGTCGTAGTAGCCGTCGTTGACGATGATGACGACGAAGACGACGATGACGTTGATATCTGTTGCTGTTGCTGTTGCAGCTGTTGTTGGTGGAGCTGTTGGGCCGCTACGGCAGCAGCCGTAGCTTGCTGCGCCATCTGCTGCGCAGCGGCAGATGACGATGGCGATTTGGTTTGAGGCGAGGACGGTAATTCCGCCAGTGGTTGGGTAGCGGATTGGGCTTGTTGCAGCGTTTGGTTTCCAGGTTGTTGCTGTTCGAGGAAAATCGAAATGTAAGCGTTAATACTTGATAAAAATAAACGATGATTTCAAGAAAGAGAGACGAACGCAGTCTTATTATAAGATGAAAATTGAAAATAAATTCGTTTAGCATCGTACGTACCGACATTGAAAATAACTGAATACACGTTTGTTGATCGAATGTCAAATTGGCTAATCCGGTTTGATTACATTCCGGTAGTAAAGTTTGGTTATCATGAGCAGCAATAAAGCTGTGCTTCTCAATCAGCGACTTGTCGCCATTTTTCATTGCAGCTTCGAGCAGCGTCGCACCGGCATGTTGATGCGCATCGCACAGCCTTTTCTCTTCTATCGTAATGGTACCTTGAAAAATACGTAAGAATTAGAGACCAATATCGTTCTTTCTGCGACGATCACTTTAAAATTAGACGACTTACTGTTCGTGGCATCCTCCAACGAAAACGCCTCCATGTTCTCGAGCAACTCGGCTTCGGCGGTTTTGATCTTACTAATATCCAGCACTTCGTCTTCCGAAATGGAGGCTAAAAAATGACACCTTTGCAAAGACTCCTGTATCATATCGCACGACATCATCTAAAAAAAAAAAAGAAATTCCATCGTTAGTTCACGCGATATCAACATTTTTAATCCAATGGCTGCGAAAGCTCACCTGCTGCATAGCCCTCATCTCTTTCTCGATGGCCTTTTCGGCGAAATCGGGAAAACTCTTGGCGAAATTCGAATCCATCTGCTGTATCTGCGCCAGCAACTCTTGATGGTTGAAGATCTCCGCCAAATTAGGTGCATTCGTAGCCACCGTTATGGTACCAGACCCGATGAGCTGAGGTTGTTGCGACGATTGCTGCAGCAACTGCTGTTGTTGTTGCTGCTGTTGCTGATGCATTTCGATCTGCTGTTGGTTCTTAATCACCTGTTTGAGAACATCGATTAAAATCACGATTACAACGACTCGATCGTAATTCGTCGTCAAGCTACCACAATCTAAATCGAACACCACAAACGAATAAAAACTAGCACGCATCTGTCGGTCGTTTTCTTTTCCTTCGCGTCTCCTTTTTCCACCCTTATCTCTTGTCACTTCATTTACTCGCGCCACTCGCCTCGACCTTTTCCACAAAATTAAATCTATTGCAACAACAAGAAACAATAGACTGTCACCTGTTGTTGCAACTGGGCGTTTATTTGAGCTAAATGTTTCAAATGAAGCGCTTGAGATTGTTGTTGTTGAATAGCCGCTTGATATACTGATGACTGCATCACCTGTTCTTCGTGGTTATTCATCTGCCTGATATTTGCAGCCGCAGCGGCTGCTGCAGCGGCCGCCGCTGCTGCCGCAGCCGACGACGACGACGAGGTCGACGACGGCGGAGGCGACGAAATCGGTGATGGTTGTAACTGATGCGGTGGCGTGTTTTGTTGTTGTTGCTGTTGCGAAGGTGGCTGTTGAAGTTGTTGCTGTTGTTGCTGCTGCTGCATTTGCTGATGCTGTAATTGTAACAAGTGTTGTTGCAGTTGCGCGTGAATGTTCTGCTTACGCAGCATTTTGCCTTCTTTTTTCGTCGGTTTGGCTTTCGGTCGATCGCTAATCGCCGTAGACTGCGCAAAGAAAAGCACGGATTTATAAAAAAAAATAAAGACTTATGGTAATTTTTAAGCGAAATGTTGAATTTTTCACGGATACCAAAAGTTTTAAAAAAGCATTTTTTTAAAAATAAAAATTAAATTTTCGCGAATCTTGGATTTAAAAAATTTTGAAATATTCACCATTATAGCATTTTGAAAAGAATAAATTCACAATTTCTACGATTTAATCTCCAAAAAGACCATTATTGGCCCTATATAATTTTTTGTAGAAGTGTTAATCATTTCGTCTCCCTTCGGCGATATTCGACTTCTTGCGGTGGTCACATTACTGCCTCATAAATCAGTCAATGCGGCAACGCTGCTCAGGCGCTCACCATCATTCATACGTGGAAAACATTTGTATGACGGTAAAATTGCCTATCTGCTTTTCAAAGGGGAACTTATTGAGAACTTGAGTCAACTTCACTTGATATGAGAAATCAAACATTTTGAAAAATTGGGTCACAAATTGATATTTAAAAAGTGAAGTGACATCGATTTTTACAAATTTCAACGAGTCGAGCTCGAATATCAACATATTATTTAATTCAGTTCCTCTGAAACTTGCGTCTCAGCCATTCAGTATATTCCAAAAATAGAAGACGAGCTGGGATGCGTCATTTGTTGAGTCTTTGAGAGTACTACAGATCAGTACAGAACGTGGAAAGGATTCGGGGTGAAGAATTAATTCGAAATTCCTATAAACCTCGTCGTACGAATCTGCAACCACCAAAGACTCGAGATTTCCAGCCGAAACGAGAAAATTACCTGTAACACTTCCGAAATAGGAATAAGTGGCGGTGGCGGGGGTAAATTCGAGGCATCTCCATTCGACATATTGGCTGGCACATTGACGCTATTCACCGGCATAACCTGGCTACCAGTCGTACCCGTGTTATTCGAGAACAGCGGCTCCACAGAACAAATGACAGCTAAAACAATACACGATTATTAATTCGTCACGTTCGTGAATTAATTTACAATTTTATATTGCAGATTCGAAGGGATAAACTTACTTCGACAATTACTCGGATCTTTATTAGCATCACTCGATGCGGAAACAGGCACCATCGTGTTCCCCATTCCGTTACCTTTCATCTCTTGTTCTACCCTCTGTAAAAAAAAATCCACAAAAATCACGATTAATACCTTCAACAAATTAGTCCAATCGACGACTATTCCGCCAAATGTGCGTACCTGTAACTCTTCTACGATGCTTTGACTATGCAGTTCATCTTGACACTGTTCATCAAACTGCCATGTACTTTCGGGGTGTGATTTAACTTGCTGTTGTAGTTGTTGTTGTTGTTGCTGTTGCTGCGAAGATAGATCTTTCTGCGACGACGGCGATGGCGAAGGTGACGGTTTCTGTTGCTGTTGTTGCAATTGCTGCTGTAGCTGTTGCTGTTGATGGAGTTGCTGTTGCAGTTGTTGTTTTTGTTGCAGCTGGAGCGTTTGCTGGTTCAGACGCGCTTCTTCCACCATCATTTTCACACCTTTGGCCATATCCCCTCGATAATAATCAATCTTTTTATTCTCTTGCGAAGAAATTGTCTAAACGAGAAAAAATTATTCCGGTTACTTCGCCACTTGGTAGCAAAATTTCAAAGAAAGCGAAACAAAAGCGGCGTAATGATTGAGTGTTAATTGTAGCAACAATAAACATGGTAATATGACATATTTAAAAAAAAAAAAAAAAAAAAAAAAAGGAAAAAAATGTGTGTGAGTAAATGTACGCGTAAAATGCTAGATGAACTCGAATCATTGATTAAATTTCGATATAATTTCGCAATTTTACGTCTTTTGTGTTAATTACATTGTAATTGAAAAATTTTAATACGAGTTTCTTTTCAAAAGACAGAATATCTTTAACACTGTTTATTAATTTCTCCACCATTGTTCCCTGTGACAACAAAATCAATACAATTTAGCGAATTCGAAATTCAACTTGAATACTATTAGAAGTTCATACGTCGTAAAAAAGAAAACAAAGAAGGGAGAATTTTTTCATACGCAGTGCTACGATTCAAATACTAAATTCAAGCGTGAAAAAAGACCAAAATGAAACATTCGACTAAAGGTGTCCATTGAACGCATAGCATCAATTTTCCACCAACGTAAGACAGGAAAAAATTAATAAAACTTGACACCAGGTGAGACGATACTATTCCTACATCCAAGCAGAATTCTAATTTTTTCTCAAAAATCCTAAATCTCGTACATTTTGCAACCATGCGCTTTAATAGACACCTTGAAACAATTTTCATGCACATTTCGTCAACTCACCTTCTTCGTTTCGACACTAGGAAATTTATCGGATATCCGAGGATCAACCAGACGCGGATCACGAGAAGACTTTCTGACCACCGTTTTCGACACAGCGGTGGCGATCTGTTTTACACCGTTGGTGGTAACTTTTTGGTTACCGTTATTGTTATTAACACAGGTGATCGAATTATTCGCAGATCCCGAAACAACCATATTATTGCGGGCAGCTGAAACAACAGAGGACAAATTAGCGAAAATTCGTATCGTAGACTGAATTACGCCTGCGGTAATTATCTATGCAACTTACCAGCAACGGCGGTACTTTTCTGCGCATCAGATGAGACAGAAGTTGGAACGGTACATGTCTGGGTAGCGGTGGCCGTTGTCGAAGTGCTGCCAACAGCTGATGATGTCGCGACGACCATATTATTTTCCATGTTCGCGCACAGATTCGGGTAATCTAACAATAACTGAACGACGTTCGTATGACCACCCTTGGCCGCCTCGATGAGCATCGTGGAATTATCCTGCGGATAGAAAATTAACGTTTAGTATGACTTTAAAACAAAAATAAAAAATTTCCTTCTGTTTTAATTCAATCTGATTGGTTTAAAACCAACAGAACGTCATCAGTGACTGGTTTTGAGATTTCAAAAGCTCCGTAAAGGTCGCTGGTGGCGTTCTGACGTCACTACGTCGGTAGACGATTTGGCTAAGCTGAGGAATGGAAAAAGTTGGACGTTTCAATACGATTTTATGGTCCGTTGCGACCACTGTTTTATTCTACTCGCTTTTTGTGCGTTATTTTTTCGTGAATTAATCGGAGACTATTGGAGCAAGAGGAAGATCGTGATATTTTCTGGTAATGTTGTTATCTTTATACTTTATGTTTTTCACCTTGCAATGTTTGAATTATTTCGCTTGTTATTTCTCTCCTTTAATAAATTTATAATTTGTTGCTCAACTATGTAGGTAAGGAGGGAGCAAAACTTTGCAATTTTTCTAAAAAGCGAAGATTTTCACAATTTATGACGAAAAACAAGACAAAAAAGCGACTATAAGATGATTTTTGAAAAAAAAAATAAAATCTTTAGCAAGATATGTATTTAAAAATTGAGAATTTAAATTTTTATCAAAAAGCAAAAGTTTGACAATTTTGGCAAAACGCATCGAATTGTAGGAATTATTGGAAAAGAAGACCTATTTGTCGTATATTTACGAAAAACAAGACTTTTTTTCATTTAAACACCATTTGGTAATTTATGGCAATTTCAACTAAAAAACGAAATTTTTCATTAAGTAATTGTTAACAAAGAGGGAGTACCTAGTTTTTGATAACTCCTTGACAAAGCTTTAAAAAATTAGACTTTTTCGCAATCTTTGTAAAAAAAAAACAGCGAGACTTTTTGGTAGGTAATTTTAAGGGGAAAAAATAAAGACTTTATGGAATTTTTTGCAAATGCGATCATAAGGAGATTTTGCCACTCATTTTAGTGTACTTTTGCAAATTCTTCGCTTATTGATAAGATTAATTTTTATTTCTGCTTCAAAACGTTGAAAAAGTAACCAAAAAATGTTAGCAACTCAAATAACTTGAAACGCAACCGAGTACGAGCTCTAAAAACCAAAACCTTCAAAAGAATTGAAAAAATTGCATACATTTTTTCAATTGATGAATATTTTTGGCAAATATGCACTTTTTTCTCAATTTTGTGTGTTTTTTTTTTTTTACAAAATTAAACTTTCAATATCCGACAAACCCACCCAGGATTGGTATCCAGCCAGCGTTTCTTCCTTCCCTAACTCAAGACAAATTTACAGCCTCTCTCGCTGAATTTTAAATTATTCTTAATAACCGGCTGGTTGAACTTGAGTTTAAAAAACCTGGACTGATTCGACACAATATATATGATCAAAACATTGATTAAAATTATAGTATGATTGCTTCGTTCGCCAGCTCAGCTCACTAGGCAATGCGTTAGAATTAAATCGCTGGAAAAACACGAAAAAAAGGGAATCGTGGCGGAAGGTTGACCTTTGGCCCATGTTCTAGTACTAAGTAAAATCATTATTGCACGTTTCAAAGTAAAACGTGAACGTGTCGAAACGAATTTCCAAACGTCTGTCTACGTCTACCAACTACCACTAGACTCGAACGATTCCAATTCCAACCTCCTCCCAAATCCTACCACCTTTCCCCACCTCTCGTACGAGCAACACTTTGGTACTAGCATATCAGAACACAAAATGCGTTGCTAACCTTTAATTTATGGAACATGTCAGCTCCAGCATCGAGTAAAAACTGCACGATAGCGAAATGACCTCCTGCACAGGCTAAAGATAACGGGGTATGGTCGTTATTGGTGGTACGACGATTGATGTCGGCTTTTTTCGACACTAGGAACTGCACTGTGCATAGATGTCCGGCTCTGCACGCTTTCATTAACGGTGTCCGTCCTCCTTCGGATTCGTGTTCCTGTAACGAATTCGATTCGAATTAGTACTCGCGAAATAGAACCACGCGTCAATGCAGAATAGTCCAGATACTTACGAGATGTGCGCCGTATTGCAATAATAGGTCAGCTACGTCGGTATGGCCATTTTCGCAGGCGTACGTAAGGGCAGTGTCGGCTGTCTGCGTATGCGCATGAACATTGGCTCCGGCCTCTAATAGATACCTGTTGAGAAAAAATACATCGAGTCATTAGTAAAGGAAACGAGCTCGATTTCAATTCTTGACTCTTGATCAACCTATCTTCATCACGTACCTCACAAGCTCCAGGTGGCCTTCTTGCGCGGCTTCCATTAGCGGTGTCGAAGCGCCCAGCTCTAAATCGGCGCCTTGTTTGATTAGGTAATCGGCTACTTCGATGAAACCGCCGCAACACGCTAACGTTAGAGCTGTCTCTTGCGTTTCTTCGGTTTGAGCGTTGATACGAGCACCTTTGAAAACAAATCATATCCACGGTTTAGTCGATTATCATCAATTCATCACCAAAGACTCGATGGTGAAAAGAAATCAACGTATACGCTACCTCTTTGTAGTAAAACCGCCACCATATCCTCGTGTCCTTCTCGGGCTGCTTCCATCAAAGGCGTATACCCTTCGTCGTTGACTTCTTCGATATTTGCTCCGCGTTCTATTAATAGGATGGCTAAATCTACATGACCTCCGCATGCGGCTAATGTTAAAGGTGATTCGAAACTATCCGTAGGCATATTGACCTATAATGTGGGAAAAAACACACGCAAACATGAGATGAAATATTCAAACAAACGTTAAACTATATGACCATCGAAAACATGCTCTCAACGATCTCGCACCTCCCTTCCCCTTCCTATCATATCCACCTCTAACATGAATAAAATAAATCCAACGTACTTGGGCACCGGAATCCAGCAGCAGTTTTGCTACTTCAACATGACCATCCATAGACGCCTCCATTAATGCAGTATGCATCTCGTCGGTTTTATGCTCCTGTACAAAAATGAACATATTTGGATCAGTTATCGATACCTATTTAAAACAACAACTTTCGCATCGAGCAATGGATTTTGTCACTCACCTGGTCCGCTCCAGCTTGTAACAGAAAATTAACCATTTCTAAATGACCTTTATAACACGCTAACGTGAGGGCGGATTCTTTAAATTCATTAGAATGGGTATTGATGCCGGCACCTTGTTCGAGTAGCATCTGAAACAGAATTGAAAAATTGGTTCGGTAATGTTCATCTCAACATACAGTGTCTCTCAAAGAAAATTCCAAATGCCAACTTTAGAAAGGATGAAAATGAAGTGAGATTATACCGAAAGTATAAATCAACCTCACACAAAGGTGCTCAAAAAAATACTCAAAGGACACGAAGCACGTTTTCATTTCAAATTCCCGTGAAAATATTGAGATTCAAAAGGAAGCTTAGGGGGAAAATTTTAAAGGCTAAAAATGGAACATTTTGCTGTACTTCGAAAACATACATTTCATTTAAAAAATTTAAAAAGAATTCTTTCATTTGAAATCCCGTTTTTTTTATTGTCGAAAAAAATTGAAAAAATTCAAAGAAAAAAAAGAAACTTTTTTGAATCAAAAAAAAAATTGAAAAAATTGTGTAAAAGAAGCAGAGAAAAAAAAGATCACCTGACATTTTAAAACTTGAAAAAAATAATAATAATAATCTCACAAAATTATTACTACAAAATACAAATTGAAGCGTAAAGTAAAATAAAAAGTAACAAGAAAAACTGAAAAAATTAAAAAAAACCTCCTTAGAATAAAACAATTTTCAAAAATCAATCAATCAATCAATTTTATTTAAAACGATAATTCAGAAAATCTGAAAAGAATAATTTTTTAATTCAAAATTTTATTTTCATCGTAGAAAAAAAATATATGTATAAAAACTCAAAAAAGTAAAAGGCTATTGAAAAACTCGAAATGGCAAAAAAAAAGTATTTTTTCAATTTTTTGACATTTTACTAAAATTCAGTCATATTTTGCAACACTACACTTATAATTAAGTAGGTATAATTTTTTTTTCAATTTTTCAATTTCAGATGGACTTCAAATTTTTTTTAAAATTTTGTACTAAAAAAAATTTTTAATTACATTTTTTTAAATTCTTCAATTTTCTTTGAAAAAAAATTATTCTTTACTCTTTCTTTACTGAACTTTTGATCATATTGAACATCAATTTTTTGACATTTTAATGAAATATCGTAATTTTTTGCAATACTACAATATGTGACCGTCCGCGATAAAACCGACCATCCGTTGCAAAAAATCGAAAATGTTTTTTCGCCTATTTTTGGGCCTTAAATGGTTTAAGGAACAAAAATTTTCGATTTTTTGCGACGGATGGTCGGTTTTATTGCGGACGGTCACATATACATTTTTTTTTGATTTTTCAAACATCGACAGCTGTGCAAGAAATGAAACCCACCCCGACTCATTGGAAAGTTGCAACCCCCAACCCAACCCAACCAAATTATCGTCAAATTTTCATCTAATCAAACGTAGTTAGCACTTGGCATAAAACAGAAGAATACTACAACAAAACTACATAAATGATTTCTCTACCTTGGCAACTTCGACATGGCCGGCACTGGCAGCTTCCATCAAAGGTGTATGACCATTTTCATTATGATCTTCGACATTCGCATCTGCATCCAGAAGAACACGAACGGTTTGAACGTGTCCGCCGGCACAGGCGTACATGAGTGGTGTATTACCTGCGGTGAGGAAAACCACGAATTACATATCATCTTACATAACGTAAGTTCACATATTGCAATGAATCAAATCGTCAACTCGAGACTCACCAGTAGCTGACTGCGCGTTTACATCCGCACCGTGAGCCAATAGTAATCTAACAATATCTACATATCCGGCCGAGGCAGCTTCCATCAAAGGGGTACAGTCTCCTTTCGAGCCTCTGTCTTCGACACTGGCATGCATGGCTAATAATACCTGCGCAACAGCGGTGGAAAACAAAACACCTCGTCAGCTCATTCGACGATAAAATCGACTCGCAGCATTTTCTGCTATCCAACTAACCTGCGCTAATTCGTAATATCCTGCTGAGCAAGCCAACGATAGTAAACTTTCGCCTTCTTCGGAAGTTTCATTGACAGAGATGCCTTGTTTCAGCAGCTTCCTTACGGCAGTTACATTTCCTTGGGTACATGCTTTGATTAAAGCCCTGCAAAAAAAAAAAATCAGAAAACAAATTACATATCTTTAGCGCCACGTAATCCATCACACACGTGACAACAAATGATAGCTTATCAATACATTCGTGTATTTATTATTATTGTAAGGTAATTGTTGTTGTTGTTTTTTTTTTTTTTTGTAGTGATGAGGAGAACAAGAAGCAGGGGAACAGATGAAGATAAACATACGCGTGCCACCTCCTTTTACGCATGAAAACACCGGCGTACACCCGCGTCTTCGGTCACCGAACGACATGGTCCTCGTCATCGTCAATTTGACGTTCTTTTAGAAGAAACGCAGCATCAAACTGGTTTACGGCGCGACCGCGCGTATATATCGGAATAATTAAATATTATGTGTAATGGTAACCGGCTTCACGTACGTACTAATACATATATCGAAAGCAGAGATAAAAACATACTTAAACCTGTTTTCGTCTCCTAATAATTTCTCAGTAACTAAGTTACTTATATGTAAGATTTTTTTTACGCAGAAGCGCGTAAAACGATCGTTTTTTATCGTTTTAACGGAATCAACGGTATTGTTTCGAAATTACCGAAATCCAAAGATGAATAACGCGATACTCGTGAGGGAAATTGAAAAAAAAACTGATGAAAAACTCGAGTTTGAAAGATGAATGAATCAATTTTTTGAGGGATGAAGGGAGGGGAAGGAGAAAGGGGAAATCGAGTTCAAAATTTCAAAAAAAAAAAAAAAAAACAATAAATGGAATAAAGTTGGAAAAAAAAACAATAAGTACATTAAATTAATTGAAAAAACAGAGAATTTACGAAATAAAATTTTAAAAAAATGAATAAAATCTCAGAGTTCCACGACCTTGTGTTCTGAAATTCGAACGAGACTTCGACAAACGAACAGAGCACCCAAAAGTCCACACAATGAAATTTTTGCAAGAAACGTTAGCAGGGCACTATCTAGACAAATTTCAAAATCGAGAAAAAAATTCTAATATTGTAGGAGGAATTTACAATGTATCGAAAATGAAAAAAATGGACTCAGTAAATTAAAATCACGAACTTACGAAGTTAGCCACTTTTTGAAATTTTACTACGCACAACACAAGATTTTGGAATTTTATTTTCCATCTTCGACTTCATTTATGACAGATGGAAAAACATTCGTGAATTCGTCATCTCTAATAATGCTGATTACTTAAATTTACCAACCTAATCGGTTTGATCTTCAACGTGTACTCGTACATTACCCATTAAAATGACTTCAAGTCAAATTTTCAAATGCCCAAGTTGACGTGGATACGTTCAATCCCCCTCCCCTCCCTCCCTGCTTCCTCGAACCGCCGTTAAAGATTTTAGAATATGAATTAGACGAGAATGTAGAAAATTAACGAGTAGAAAAAAACACAAATATTAAATATAAATAATTTTTCGTTACTTTCACTAACCAAAAAAAATAACAATTTCTGAATTTTCATCTCTCGAAGATTTTAAAATTTTTCAAAAATTCAGTAAAAGATGACGACAAATGTGAAGAGATTACATTACATAATAAAAAAAGAAAGAGAAATTCATAACCACTTTGATCGTAAATCACTTCAGATTCCAAACAATTCGAAACAGCAGCACTTCCCTCCATAATCACAGACATTCCATCGATTTATATGTATTTACATGTGTATAAGGAAACCGAACTCAACTGCTCAGGCACTTTACAAAAGCATTAAGCACCTGCGATACCCAGTTCTTCGATCTTCACCCTTACACACTCGAGGGATCAGTATCCCCACCACAAAACCGGAATATGAGTCAGAGTTACAGGACAGAACCCACATCACCCATCCATGTCATCTCGAAACTAATGGACCACGTTCACCTTTTATGAAGGGAGGGGAGAACCGCTTGATCTGAAAATTATTGTTACTTCAAAAATAATGCATTCCAAACCGAGATCAAATCGATCAAATCAAGATTTTCCATTGGTACTTTGGTAATAATGTTTTCCATCACCTTTTTGCAGAATAAATTTTTTAAAAAAATGGAAAAGATCTGCACTATTTTGACAAGAATTTGTGAAGTTCAGAAAAATATTCCTCTCCTCTCCTCTCCCTCTTTTTCAGCCAATTTACGCTGGTTCTATCGTTCTTAATTCTCAACTTTATAAAAATAATGCAGTATAAAATATCCGAGAGAAAAAAATTTAATTCTGATAAAAAAAGGATCAAATTGAAATTTGGAGGAAAATCCTTAAAATTTGGCAATTGTCGCTAAATTTTGGACAATTTTCAATTTTTCGAAATAATTTTGCAAAGTTAAAGAAAAAAGATGAATAAATAGAGAGAAAACAATTCAAATCTTAAGGACTACTTTCTTTAAGAAAGAAAAACAAAACAAAACAGAAACCGTTAAAATTCTACAAAAGTTCAATAACCCCAAAATCCTCTTTTCTCCCCTCTCACACTTCATCTCAATCAAACTGCTTATAAATTTCCAAAGGTTATGAAAATTGAAACTATCACATCTGAAAAATCACTAATTTCGTGATGATTATTGTTCAACTTACAAACACCACCCACGTAGTGGATTTCAACCTTTCACCAGATATTTCAGGGGTTCCAAAGGTGCTACTGTCACACGCAATACGTTGAAATATTGCATGTTATCAAAACTCCCCACCACGTGTTTTTAAAAGCCATAGAACAAATATTTTATCAAATTTAATTTAATCATTTGTGAGTAAAACGTAAAATTTTTCCTTCCAGAATTTCCTAATCTCGATTCATGTCAAAAATATTTCATTTCTGTTAAATTCTGAAGAAAATCTTCTCTAGGAAAAAAAATAACTTGCACCAGCCTTTTAAAAAATTGGTGAAAGTTCGACTTTTCTCATCTGACACCCGAACCCTTCATTCAAATATGGGAACATATAACTTTATAGAATTTTTAAAACTGAGTCAGAATAATATCAGAGATACATTCAGACTGACGAAAGGGGAAAGAAATCGAAATTTCCACCACGTGGTTTCGAGAACCGCTTACAATTTGAATGCCACCTCGTTCAATTCACTAAATTCTATTATTTAAATATATAATTAAAAATCAACGAACCATTATCAAAGATAAATTTTACAATAATTTGACATTTCAACTATCCGAGAATATAAATTGAAAATTTCTCTGTAAAATTAATTTTCTAAAGTAATAATCAAAAGATCAATAAAACCACTACCAGAGTACAACAGGCGAGTAAAGAAAAAATGAAATACGATATGTAAAATTAGTTGAACTCGTGTAACCGCAGGCATGTTCTTTGTAATGAATTGATTACATTGTACATTTATATGCTGCGTAATATTCAACAGATAGGAAAAAATCGCGCCAAATTATTCAATGTTTGGCAACCATTTTCACGAGAAACACCAGATAAAAACCTTACTTTCGAAGGGGTTGTTTCGAATTGGAAATTTCCACACGATGAAAAAAAAAAAACGTTTTCCAAGATTCTTTTAGAAAAATGAGTAATTTTTCCGCTGATTGTTGAACTCGTTTTTTTTTCTCTTTCCAATGCAATAAATACTTCAAGGACTTGAGATAAGCGAGAGAAAAGATTTTGATAAAAATTACCTACGTATTTGAAAAAGAAAAAATACATACTAAAAGCTCGTGGTGTTTAAAGTTGCGAATGAAGTGATCCATTATTTATGACATCACACTATAGGATACCTTTCAGATCAATTTACTCCCAATTTCGCATTATTTTGGTCAATTTTCAAGATTATCGAAATGATATGTACTTTATCACTTGAAATGATAATAATGAATCGTCGGGGGAAAAAAAACTACCAAATTCGAACCACTACATCGACTCGATTTGTACACAAGTGACAAAATATTCACCTTTTATTGGCTTGTCTGCTATCGCTTCTCATCCTTGTCAATGCTGCCGCTGCTTCGTCCAGTGCACAAGATACGCTGGAGGTTAGACGCCGCAACACTTCTGGATCTGCTAATTGTTTACCATCACCGGCTGTTAATTTATTAATACCTGAAACACGACGAGAATTATTAACACGGGCGAGAAATTTACCTCTTAGAGGTTGATAGTTATGAAAGGTTAATGACCCGATTAAGTAACTATTTTCCAATTTTTAAACCTTGTTTACGAACAGTACACAACGATTTTAGACGATGATTCTACAAACATGGCGAAAATTTGGTCCCATGTATTACCATCGTATTTCGATCTGATTAAATTTTTAGCTCGGTGTTATGTAATCGGTTAACATACCCGATTAAAATCGAATTACTGATGCAAATTGAGCGTATTACTAGAGGAAAACGCTGCATCACTTTAATTTCAAACGTGTTTTTGTTATTTTTCCTCTGCTTATCTAAGGAATTCTTTCCTCGTACGAGTTTTCTGATAAGGAATGGTTGGAAAACCATGCTTAAGATAAATCCATAACTTACTTTGGAGAGAACTCGAATGATTCATAGAGTCGACATGAATTCGAAGTTGAATGGGAATTAAATTGAAGATTTACCTACTTAATATAGAAAAATATAGGTAAAATATTGAAATGAATCGGACAATCAATCTGGTGGTGTATCTGGAGAAATACACGGTGGAGAACAAGGTGAGCTCCTCGGTCAACTGGGTGTCGACGAATTTCTTACTTTAGAACCATTATTAATTTCGAATTCTAGTTTAATATCGGTTTCAGCGATTGCAGCATTCAGCATTTTTACATTCATCAAATAATCATAACATCACACTTAAAAATCACACGTAAATGATACATGAGGACTCCTCTCTCACATCAGATCATAAACTACGACGAAAATTCCGCGGAAAAAAACTTCGAATTTATACCTGCTGCTTTGAGTAAGGACTGCAATCTAGCTTGAGTTTCAGGATCGACAGTTTTCTCCCCGCCGTCGTCTGACAGGAGTAATTTCGAACTTAAACGCGCCCTCGTCTCCTCCGGTAATTCATCGGCATCAATAATAAAGGAATCGACCTGCGATAAAATACAAATAAATTAATAACTTCATTATAATACACACAATTATTGATAAAAATTGAAAAATGCTTTGAGAAAAAAACAAATCTAAGGGTTAATATTGATCAGTAATAAGTGGGTAGGTAGGTAGTAGGTACATATAGTATGGAATACCCTGACAAATTTTGCAACGCGTTTTCTTAGAATCGCGTTCGAAAGTATTGGTTTAAATTTATACCAAAATAAAGGGAGCTGAATTTTGCATAATGAGATTTATCAATGTGATATGGAAATCGTCTACGCTAATATAGACACATAAACACGTCATATGCTTCATGCTGCTCTCTATTTCGCCAATGACGTCCAACTTTCGACTTGAGCAACGTGAAGCCACGAAGAGCTTAGCGCTGAAAAACGAATTGCTTATCTGGCGGCAAATTTTCATTTCGCAGAGATTCTATACACCACAATCGACAAAACGTGCTTCGTTTTTTTCACAGCTAATATAAAAGTGAGTCATTCTTCCAGTAGTGAGCAGTCGAGCTATTCAAACAATCTACATATGGGGATGGTTTTAAACATTATAGTACGATATATAATCAAATTAAATCCGTATTAAAATGATAAACGTGATAAAACTATAGATAATGATTAACTCTTTCGGAACAATCCAATACACCAAGTTGGCAACTATCACTCGGGTTCACTCACGCGTAACCTGACTTGCTAACACACCAGATGCAAAAATCGTCAAAAACTAGTGAAATTTTATCAATAAATGCCGTTTTCGATGCATTTTTATCAAACAATAACATTTTGCGGAGAGCAAATTGTTCGACGTAAGCTCGCGACAAAGACATCTAATTAGCCGTACAAGGCGACCTACATTCGTGAAATTTCGAAAAAGTAAACTCGAACGATGCGAATTAAGCGAATATATGGTAAAAGTTGGAAAAGTGATTGATTTTAAGCAACTTATTCGACTTAATTGTACATACTGATGAAACATAATGCTTAATATCGCGTGAAGCCGTAGGCCATGTCCCGAGCGCAAGAATGTGATTTCGCGTTAAGCTATTGTTTTACGTACTTCGGAAATATCTTCGTCTCCGCTTCCCGAGGAATCGGTCAAATATTGAAATGAATCGGATAATCTATCTGGTGGTGTATCTGGAGGAGTACACGGTGGAGAACAAGGTGGGCTCCTCGGTGAACTGGGTGTCGACGAATTGCCTACTTTAGAACCATTATTAATTTCGGATTCTAGTTTAATATCGGTTTCAGCGGTTGCAACATTCTGCATTTTTACATTTATCAAATAATCATAACATCACACTTAAAATCACACGTAAATTATATATTAATGTTACAAACAAATTACGACGTTATTCTGCGAAATATAATTGCGATTCATTAACAAATTAGCCATGTCTACGGTAAAATTCTCCTACCACCAGTCTCGTCCAGATGCTTCCGCTTTATCAATTCAATATTCAAATACGCACTCTACAGGAAAACTTGCCAAATATTTTGAAAAAAAAAATTTGGATAAAAAAGTTCAGTCCAAGTCGCCATTGTTGCAAGCCTCCGCGTATCCACGTTTTTTCAAACTCGCTTTCTTTTGCGTAAGCTTTTGCAAATGAACGGGTTAAGGAATTACTTGTTTGGAGAGTTACCCACAACTCTTTTAAAACGCTCAATTGTTCAAAAATCATTATATTCTTTTGTCAGATAATTAAAATAAAAAATCTCGTAAACATGATAATGCAGCATCCTATCTTCTAGGGGGAAAAAGGATAAGTAGGATAAATTCGTCATTTCTGTGATATGAAATCTGTGGTTTATGGTTTTTGTTCCCCCACCCTTCCATGGGAAAAACCCGAAAAACGAATCAAAAACTAAATAAAAATTTAAAAAAAGTTCCAAAAATCCTTCTGTACTTCTGTAGTCCAATCTTGGGCAATCTTCATTCCATCAAATAATAAAACCTCGAAGTTGAGTTGAACCAACACACACTTCGAAAAGGGATGGAATAAAAATTATTTTTCAAAAATTGAACTCAATATGAAAAATTTTAACGATGAAAGGATTTGCAGTGACGGACTCTCTATGGTTTTTTCAGCCTTTCCCAAGCTGCATGGACATACTTTCTTCCTCTAATTGAAAAATTTGCGCAATGTCCAGTCCGAGTTATCGTTGTCAAATGATCAATTCCTAAAAATTCTATGCTTCCAATCAAAGGGCATCTATGGAACTAGAATCAGGCGGTTTTTTCACGGATATCCATTGAGTTAAAATTACAGATATGAAAACATAAGCTTTTATGCATACCCATTGTACAATCCACTCACTAAATCCTACGTAAAATTCAACCATCAGTTCATACGTAGGTACCTAGAACCTACCTACCTACCTACCATTCATTTTCTATGTCAGTTCATCTCCGACAGTCACTGTTTTATTTCAGAGAACATTTCGAACTCGTGAATACCTACGTATCAAAGAAGGTAGGCACTACCACATCATTTCACTTAAGTACGATTTCTTTCACATTACTCACATAAAAAAAATCAAAATCTGACATTACGACATTAAGGGTGTTCGAGCACTCTGCAGTCCATTCAGAATCTATCACAAGTGTTCAAAAACACAAATTTTTGCATTTTCTGTAAATTCTGTAGGTAGCTTTCTGCTCAGCGCTCGAACATCGCTATTAAGAAGATAAACACTCGGAACACTTTATTCGATTTTAAACAAAAGGTTCAATATTGAATTCCAAACAGGAACAAGGTAACGCTAAAACAAATTCTGTTACGACTTCTGGGTGTAAAATACCCATCACTCCGATTTTCTCACCCTTGTACAAAATATCGGCGCACCTTTCTGGGAAAAAGGTTGAATCTGCAAAAGAAAAAACAAGAAAATGATACAAAAAATCTTCGAACTCGGTTTCCTTCAATTTCATGAAATTATTTTGTCGGTGCACATTTACATCATTTCTGGGAATTTTGCTAAAATTCTTCATATTACATTATAAATATTAATAATTTAAATTTCTAAAAATTGTTATAATTTCATTAATAAATAAATATTAAGTTGGACTTCAAACATGTACTTTATTATTGAAAAAAAAAACCACATACCTTCGGCGCTTCTGATAGTGTAGCCTTTTTCTGCATCTCTAGGAACTTCTAAATATTGCATGATTTTATCTAGTAATCCGTGAATGATTTCAAATCCAGAGGTTTTACTGTAATACACTGCGCAGAGATGTCTTTCATTACGAGCTCCGACACCTAAAAAAATTAATTACGTAAGTGTTCTATTTGCATAGAATTTTCAATGAAAAACGTCAAGTTTAGGAATATTAGGAAAGTTGTGCACACCTGATTTTATTTTAAATACCACGTCTGATATTTCGAATACTCTGATAGGTAAGGGTAATTGTTTATTAGATGATACGGTTTTCAATAATCCAGGTATTAGCGTTGTTCTGGCAACTTGGAATTCCAGCGTTTTAGGATTACTCACGTGTACCGCTGGTATTTGATCGAGATCTTTTCTTAGCTTGGAACTGATATCGTTTCTGGAACACTGAAAGAATTATTACGAAATTAGAAAATTCTAGTTGTAAATACTCGATGCTCACGTATCAAATAGGTATTCAAGAGAAAACGATTTGTTATCTTAAAAATTGAAAAAAAAAAAAAACTAACCAAAGAAAATGTCAAAGCTTCCGAAAACCCATTGAAGGCGACATGATATCTCAACTGCTCAGTGAGTTTATTCAAAGAAAACTGTAAAAGAGATAAAAATCATTAATAAGAATCACCTTGTACCGCACGATTTTCAGTCCACCTACCGATACCTTCGCTCACTGTATCTACTCGTTGATTGGTTGTTTCGTCTAAGGTATTATGTAGTATGTATAAACATTGTGATGGAAAAAATTGTAGCATACCTGATTAGAAACGGTGCTGGTAGACGGTACAACTTTAGGGATATTATTGTATCCAATGCTAATAGCTACGTCCTCTATAATATCACACGGATGGATAATATCATGTCTAGAAGGAGGTACTCTAACTTCAACACTTTGACCTTCGGCCGATTGAGCATTTAAAGACATTTTATTCAACATTTCGACAATCTCAGATTCTGTACTTCTGTAAAATTTAAAAAGTGAAAATTCATTACAGAAAAGCGGAGTATTATTCAATTATTTTTCGAGAAAAGACCGAAGGGTGATGATCATTTGACTACAAATAGGTCGACTTGATGCATCATTCTCCTATAATAATTCATTAAAAAGGGAAAATACGGAGAAAATTATTAAATACATATACAATGCAGGCAGGAGGATTAATGATGCGAAATAAGATAACGTTTACCGGCTCAACAATGATAGCGGCGCTGCGACCGTCGTGAAAAACGACAACCGCGCGCCGAAGAAAATGATCAGTGGGTTTGTACTAGAGTAAGTTGTGAGCCCAACTTATAGATGAACAACAACGAAGACAGACAATAAAGGCTACTTGAAAATGAAACATTTTCACGATAATTATGTATTCAGGGTTTGAATGAGATGGCGTACTTATCAGTACCTTTTGTACGTCGCGTTGTGTACATATTTTAAATACACTAATTCGTGTATTAATCACAACTGCTGAAAGAGTTTATCGACTCTTTTATTTGTTTATCGTCACTTTCTCATTGAAGTATAGGGAACGGGAGAAGAAAACGAAAGTGGATTTCAAGACTTTCAATTTTAATTTCTTTTACAATACTAACTTGACACCGAGATAACCATTGATTTTCTTCACGCTAAGCGTTTCTTTACGGTATTTTAAATGAGGAAACCATTCTGTTCCTCTGGTCGACGTCACTTTACAGCCTTCTACGGTGAACGGTTCTTTGCAATATGTGCTAAATGCACAGACTAACGTATCCAATACGATGATAGCCTATGAATAAAACAAAGTCAAAAATTAGTCGGCGTATTTAATGGGCAGGTCAACTTCCAAGTATACCCGCTTACTTTGGTCAGATCAGTAGCTGTACATTCAATAAATATATTTTTCGTATCGACGGAAATTTTAGAGTGATCTCCATTGATGATAGGTGGTAAAGATAGGACGACACCTTCACTATCTAACACTACAGGATACACCGGACTATCTTTTATAATAGGCACATATTGTTTCAATTGAGCGTGATTCTGAAAAAAAAAACATACACATATTGCATTTTAGTAAACATTTACCTACACATACAAAATTATTTCAATGGTTTTAATTTTTTACCGCGTAGATGTCCATAAGCTCAACAGCTGAGTGTTCATTTTTCTGATTAAGAGCTCGAAATTTAATCTCACTCGGAGGTTTAGCATCGTAATAAATGGGAGGTTTAATGGTATCCAAGTCATGAGTACCAATAGCCACAAGCGTTCTTTTACGGCAGATATTATGATGCAATTTGTCTTGAAAATCAATGAAACTGTCATAACCTTCTTGGTTTAGGGTTACATTTCTTAAAACAGCGGCTACAATGAATGGTCTGATTTGCTGCGTCTGAAAAATAAATTAAAAACTATATAGAAGTGAAGCTATGATTAGGGTGAAATGCGAAAGAGTAAATTTGGGAAATAGATAACCTTTACGAACAATACGAACTGATAATCTTATGAAATCTACATAATTAATTTGTAATCAATCTAAAACATTTGCAATCACTAAATAGGTAATAATTTCTTCCGTGTTTATGTTCGACTAGGTAACTCCAACTTCCGATAACATAATAGGTATGTATTAATGTTGCGGAATGATTACATGACCTATTTTAAATTTTAATTTAACTCAAAACATCTACGATAAGCATACTTTAATTAAATATGAAATCTAATCATCGCCCAAGCATTGTAATACTGATTTTTCATAATATACTCACATTTTTAGAATTGTTGTGAACCGTAATGCAATCATTTTCTTTCAAAATACGTTTATATTCTGGAGCAATCAACCTATAAAATTTCAAATAAAGATTATTAAAAACAAAATCATACCCCGATGAGATGTATGAGAGAGAAACTAACTTTTTTTGAAAAATTAATAAGGCTTTACTCAAACCTTCTATGCACAGTAAATCATATCTGTTGGCAGGGATATCAATTTTATAAATAATTTCTTCAACTTCTTGTTTTGAGGATGGATTTTTCGAAGGGACTTTCTCCGATACCTGATAAAAAAAACGAAATTGATGAGGAAACGAATAGATGACGTCAAAATGACATAATTTACATGGGGTTTACTCACAATTTCGTCCAATTCTAAGCCAAAATCGAAGCATAGATCACGGAATTCGTCGTCAGCTGTAATCAAAAAACGAATATATAAGTCAAAAAATTGAACTAGATGTTTCGGTTTCCAAAAAAAATTGATAATTCCAATGCAATAAGCTGATACTTACAGTAAGTGTGACCCAGAGCTTTGAATAACTGCTGTTTGTTGATGTTTAAAGTTGGCATAGCGAGGATTTGGTTCTAGTATAGCTCGTCTAATTTCTTAAATAATTATATTAATTACTCAACTCCACCAAAGAATTAAACCCGATCATTTGTTCGGCAAAAACCTTTTGAAATCGAAAAACACAGGTGAAAAATACCGCAACATCACAACATGGCACTCCTCCCCGCCACTGCACACCAAGCACCCAAACCCCCACGCGTCTTGATTTTTACTTCCGCCATTTTTGCCAGCGTATTCATAACAGGTGTTACCAACATTTACGGACCATGTTCGCAATTTATTTTGTTTTTTTCATTTTTTCAGTAAAAAGAGTAAACAAAATTAACGTTAACAATTTAATTAAAAATTTTTGTTCATGATTGTAATTAATTTATTCTCTAATATCAAAATGATCTTGAATTCGGATACTTAAAAAAAATAATAAGGTTAATCCGTCGGGTTAATCTAAAAATTATTCAACAAGCACTATTCATTTTGGAAATTGGTAGTATTGCAATAATATACGTGTAAAAAATCCGGTAATTGTTTTTGATAAGTAAAAAAAGTGCTTCATTTGGCTGAAATTTCAGTTCTTTTTACTTGATAATTCATTTTATGGAAAATTATATCCCTAAATGTGGATGTAATTCGAATAATTGATCTCTCTAATATTATAATTATGTGTTAAGTTTTGTTACTTCGGAATTAAGTCACGCAATCATCGAAAATGTATCTGAACAGATTCACTGCTGCTATAGCATTTTGTATTATTTCTTACTTATTATGTTACGTCGAATGTATTATGTTTCATTTACCACCTAATTCTCAAAAATGTCTTCGAGAAGAATTAAGAGAAAATGTCCTCATCACTGGAGAATATGACGTGTCAGAAGCTCCTGGTCAAAGGGTCGACTATGTGGTACGATTTCATGCTTAGTACTCCGTATAATGTTTTTATAAGTGTTGCTTTTACACCAGGAATATTTATTTTCAGGTTACCGATTCGAAAGGACACATATTTTCACAGAAAGATGAAGTAAACAGAGGGAAATTTTCATTCGTTAGTGAAACTTATGACACCTTTGAAATTTGCTTCATCTCCAGGGTACCGCATCGTAAGTATTAAATTTCGTTCGTCTTAAAAATCGTCCAAATTTATCAGCTAGTTGATTTAATGCTTTGTTTTCTACACAGAACAAAGGACCATCTTCCATGAAGTATCTTTGAATGTGAAAACCGGAGTTGAGGCTAAGAGTTACGAAGGCGTAAGTTATTGTTTATTTATCAGTAAGTGGTACACAACTGAGAGATAATGCGAACTTTGTACTGTCGTGTAGTTGAATGAAGCTGCTAAACTCAAGCCAATGGAAATAGAGCTGAAACGTTTGGAAGATTTATCTGAATCTGTGGTCCAAGATTTTGCTGATATGAAAAAAAGAGAAGAAGAAATGCGAGATACTAATGGTAAACTTTATTCGTCATAATGCCATAAATTTATTTCGCGTTCAGCCAATCATTTCATACATGTTTTTCATGTTTTTGTTACAGAATCCACTACAAACAGGGTGTTCTACTTGAGTATATTCAGTATATTTATTTTATTGGCATTACCAACATGGCAGATATTATACCTTCGGAAGTATTTCAAGTCTAAAAAACTAATTGAATAAACATTTACGCTGTTAATTTATGTATAACATGTAAATTTTGTACATTATGTTCTACTATTAAGGGTAAACACTCGATTTTAATTCTTGCATTTCTTTGGAAAAATTATAAATAAAAATAAATTTGCTGTTTTGTTTTCAACTATACAAATTTTATATTATGTTATTTCGAGAATTCTGATATTTGATTAGAAAGTAATGAAATCGGTTGTAGGATCTTGAAAAAATCTGGTGTCGAGTGATCTAAACTAATGTGCCAATGAATTAGAGCATAAATATCTTATTAGCACAATTTTTCTTTATTACCTATCTCATTGAATGTTGTTGAATGTATTCTGACGTTCGAAGGGCATTCGAAAACAAGAAACGTCGGCAACAAGATAATGAAAATAATTGTGACTAATTTTCAAGTAACATTTAATTCATTGATCTTGAATCACATATAAGTTCAAAACCAATAAAATTATTATTTTAAAACAAATGATAATACATTACACATCTATATTCACATGAATGAAATATATACTTGTTCAAAGTGAAAAAAATACTTGTTAAAAAATGGCTTCATTGAAGCATTATTTACGTAATGATTTCAACAATGCGCATAACTTCAAAAAGAAGTTTTTGGTATAAAACTTTCAAACTAGCATCGAAGAAGTAGATGGTTTTTTGCCTGGCCATGCTTCTTTAGCATACTTCTTCTTTTTAGGTAGCAAATCAGCTTTAGTAGTTAATGGATTTTCCGGTGCCACTTTGAAATTATCCATCAAATCGACATCCGGTGCTGGATTTGGAAGAGGAAGCCCTAATTTGGCAACGATTGAGGTAGAATATGAAGAATCAGCTTTATTTGAGTGACTGCCTTCTTCATCTTCGTTAAAATGCAATCCTGGTATATCGTAATACAGATCGTGGTGATAATTTGAAGGAAACTGAGCACCTTTGCCTGTGTTCTCTTTGAACTTTTGTTGATAATCATTATCGTTATCTTCGATATGCAGCCGCTGCCTTTTTGTAGGAATCACTGTAGAATGAACTAAATTACGGAATCTACCAATGGTAGGATCAATATCTTCCGGATTTATGACCTCATCTTCTTCGTTGAAAGTTACAGAGTGTTTTTTACGCTTTAATTCGGATCGCGGAAAATCTCTATCCGAAATTCCGATCAACGTAATACGACGGTTTTGAGCGGTATTATATTCAGTGATGTTATCTAAGGCCAATTCATTTTCTAAATTAACATTGTCGTCGTTATCATCGTCGTTTTCAAATTCTTCCATAATAGGTAGATTAGGCATTTGAGGTCTGGCACGAAGAACATATACACGAGTAGAGTGACCGAAATGAAAATGACTATCTACAGGTAATATGGTCGGTTTTTGAGCTTCGATTTTCATTTTTCCGATGAACGTTCCGTGAGTACTGCCGAGATCGACGAGAAATCCTTTTTCTAAAAATTTATGGTATACAAACGCTGCATGAACGCGCGAGCATGATTGATGGTCGATGGCAAAATCACACATTTCTTGATTTCTTCCAAATAAATAACATTTTTTCTGATCAAGCATCAATTTCTGCACAAGTCTGTCACCTTTCAGTACATCTAAATGAAGACCAGTAGGGGGTTTTCCAGCCCAGCTGGGAATGTCGTAGTGGTTTGCCATATCGAGTTACAATGTTTAGCTTGTAAAATGTAACGAATTGAAAGTTGTGTTACTGCTTACACCGAAAAGTCTTGATTGAGTAACATTACCGATGCACCGGGCCGTAGTCCATCCTGAAAATCAATTATATCAATTAATGCGACGATTACAAGGCTTGGAAGTTGGAACTATTCAAAATGGGCATTTGATTCTATAATAATACATACCCTCGATAGTTCAACACTTCAAGATTTTGTAATACAAGCACGAGTAGGCTGCCAAATAATTGAGTGATAATCGTCTAATCGCTTACTATTTTCTAATTTCTTTCACGAAATTTTTCAATTCATTCATTCATCCATCCAGTGGACAAGGCTTCGCTTCGCTAATCGGTAAAGGCAGCGGTGTGAATTCGACCAATCATTGAGCTCGTTTCGCTACTGCCAATCAAAAACACGGGATTTTTATCATCTTGACATCTACAACCAATAGTAAGCTTTTCCGGTGTTTACATTTTTTTATCACCACAACCATTTTATCACTGGGGATTGAACCGCATCTCTCGAAATCTTGAGCGTCTCCGTGCTTTTTCCTTTCTTTTTCTTTTCAACCTAAATTTAGAGTTGCTTCTTGTAAAATAATAGACATTTTTACTTTATTTCAACTGGTATACAAACATTCTTCTCAATAAAATGTTCAAAAGAAAGTTATGTGCTCTTGAATACGTCAATGCGGAATCGTTCAACATCAGTGGTGAGTATCGCAATAATTGTAAATTAAAAAATTGTTCTTCTGTAATTGCTTGAATTTTTAACGCATATTTGTTGTAGATGAGAAGCAGTTTAGATCCTTAATTTTATGGCTGGAAGACCAGAAAATTAGACATTACAAGATTGAAGATAGAGAAGGATTACGTTTAATAAATTCTCCAGATTGGGATAAGAATTACAAGAAATTTTTGGCGGATGTTGGTTGTCCATTTCTAAATACTAAACGTAATGACCAGTTGGAATGGTTGATATGCTACGCAGTGAATTTGGAGTATTCTGATAATGGTGAGTTGAGATTCATTATCTGCTATTGGAATGTAAAACAAATGACAAATGTCACAATACTAATGTTTATAACCGACATTTTCAGTTGATAAGTACAGTAAAGTTACTTCATCCGAAATACAGAAGAAAAAGACTGACGCGCCGAAAATGATTTCATCCAATCCATTAGATAATTTAGATTGTGAGTATATATACTTCATGATTCGAGATTCGTCTTTCCAATTTTTTTTTCTAAATCACGTTATATTTTTTCAGTTGAAAGCGAGGAGTTCAAGAAAGGAGTCAATTCGTTGGCTTTAATGTTGAATGTGACCTGTCATCCCGATCATTTAATCACGTTGCAAGCAATCAGTAAAGTGATCTGTGAAAAACTGAACAGTGAAGCGTTGAAGAATCCCGATCTTGTGATTCCAAAAGTATGCGAGCATTTCATTCCCTGCTATGGTAATTTTTATAATGCTCTAATCGTGTTTTGTATTTTAAGGGGAAACCGTTTCCATTTGAGCAAGCCGATTTAGGATTTAATGCCGGAGACAAAAGTTTAATCGACGCCGGCAAAATTCTCAGGTTGATTTTTATTCAAGACTTGAGACGGTTGCAAACTGAAATAAACGAATGTATCGTCGAAGTTCAAAAAGTTACAGCAGATCCGAAAACTGATACCAAATTAGGCAAAGTAGGCTTTTAAGGCTCGGCCAAGTTTTAAACATCGTGTCATGTCATCCAACTTACGTAATAATATACCCATTGTACAGTAATTTTGAAATATTTGTTTTTTAACACGATTTAAAAAATGCAAGTACTTTCATACCTTATAATTGTTTTAAAGCCTTACCACATAATTAAACTTTTGTACAAAAATATTTTCTTATCAGTATAGAATAAAGCTTTGGAACGTACATAATGAATATTTCTTTCGAATGCAATAAACGGATGACTGCTCATTTACATCATAGAAAAATAGATACTCATTAAATAGTGTACAATTGCGCATAGTTAACAACACGAAAATAAACAGGTAGATGCCTCAGCACCATATTCATACATATGTTATGGTGCAGACTGCTCTTTTACATCGTAGAAAATTAAATACTCATTAAATAGTGCACAATTGCACATTATCAACAATACGAAACTAAACAGGTAGAAGCCTTAGTACCATATTCATACACATATTATGGTGCTGACTGCTCATTTACATCATAGAAAAATAGATACCTACTCATTAAATAGTGCACAATTGCACATTATTAACAACACGAAAATAAATATTAAACAAAAATGGTAAAAATATAAAAAATGATATTACAACACTTGATCATACTAGAGGAATAGCTATAACACAATATCAGCGAACTTCATTCTTATTCTTGGCATCTAAAGGAATATGAAATGGAGGCAGATCTAATAACCTAGCAGTTCCCAAGTACGCTAGTCCTGAAAAAAGAGTAACATCAGCATTTGTCGAAATCCAAGACGAATTATAAAGAAGTGCTATAAATTATACCTGATGAAAATCCAAACATTCCTACTTTTCCAATTTTTTGAAAATTACGTGCATTATAAGCGACATAGAAACCAGCACCAATCAGTCCTCCGCCGCTGATGAGTTTACAAGCGACACAATCTCGAGGTCTTTGCTCAATTAAAACCATATTACTTCAACTTTCATTAACGCTAATCACAATTAAAAATTCTACAACTTTGTACTTTCGAATTAGATATTCAAGAACAGAAGATTGATGAAATGATGAAAATTTTGAGAAATCTTTCGAATTTCGAAGGAGTCCATCTTGACCGGAATCGGAGCACATTATTGATGACGTCATAGCTCAACTTCTCGATGTTTATTTTCATGTTTTCATTAAAAGTTTTCATTTATTTATGTGGAAAAGGTCTCTTTTTCTACTTTTTTAGTATAAATAACGAAATACCGAATTATATAAATTTTGATGAGGACTTTTCTGAAGTAAAATTGAATTTCTCATCGAATGGTGTGAACAATTTTTGTTTTCGTGTAGAAATAAAAGACTTTATGAAGGTATTTTCATTCACGGATTATGAGCACATGAGTGTTTCAAAATCAAAATGTTCAGAATTTTATTCTGTTCGAAATGTTTTTTTTTTTACCCAAAGGCTCACTCAGCGTTTATTGTTCAAAATTCATTAAAGCTCCAAGTTGTGAAAACCAGAGATGCGGAGTAAAAATCGAACGTTGAGCTTTAATGAATTCATTGAATTCTGAAAGATAAACACTAAACAGTAGCAGCTTTGGATAAAAAACTATTTTGAACTGGATAAAAATAAAATTCTGAACATTTTTGATTTTGGTATTTTAAAACACTAGTGTTTTCATTGAAAATTTCGAGAAATTTCAATTCAATATATCTACTTACATAATAATTTATCCATGAATGAAAATATATAAAGTCGTTGTTTCTGTAATTCTGCTGGAAAGCAAACCATTCGACGAAAAATGTCATTTTAATTAAGAAAAGTCATCATCGAAATTTACGCAAATTCACTTTATTCCTACCAATAATGATTAATAAAGTCGAAAAACTGAATTTCTCCCATACAATTACCTGTGAAAACTCGGAAAATGATAAATAAACATCGAGAAGTTGAGCTATGACGTCATCAATAAGGTGCTCCGATTCCGGTCAGGATGGACTCCTAAATTAGAGGTGTTTTGTTTTGATTTTGAATTTTGATTTGGCCGATTGTCGTTTCGATTGAATGTTGAGCCATTTGCAAAAAAATTTCAACTTCGAGTTGTCGATTTTGACTGATTTTTTTTGGAAATTTCCGTCCCTCAAGTCTAAAATAGGCATAAAATTAAACCTACTACTTTTGGCAACGTTGTAAAACTCAAATTCCCGCCAATCACAAAAAATTCTCAAAAAATTTATTTTTGTTTCGTTATCAGTTGTAGATTTTTAATTTTCATAAAATAAAATCGGCGAATCGAGCTGTAAAATTGAATTGCAAAGCAGTGAATATTTTGATTCTAAAACCCCGAACGTAAGACAACGATATAAGAATTACATTATTCATGTGTATGACTTTGTGAATTTGAATACTGTGAACAAATCATCATGGTTGAACGAGACGATGTTATTGAGAACTTCAGTGACATGGGTATCGATTTACCGGAAGATGTCGTGGATAAATGTAAGTATAGATCCCATGCATTGTCCCATAATATTACTATAACTATAGTCTAATAATATGCTCTTGTACAGGTATGGAATTATGCAGATTGTATAAAATCGATGGAAGTGATCTGTTCGAAATATGGACATCTTTCTCAGCCACGAATCATGAAGATAACGTACCTACTATCGAATTATTGAGTATGATGGAAAAGAAAGGGTTTTTCAAAAGCACTACATCAAGCAAAGATAAAAGTTCTGAACAAAAGAGTATTGTAATACTCGATGACGATATGGATTTGCTCAACGTTGAAGAGTATCCTTTTCCTACATCATGCTAATGGTACGAGATTCTTTACACGTTTCCTTAACCAGAATAATTAGTACTATACCTTCGTCTCCAACTTTAAATCTTTCAAATACTGCTGAACAGGTAAGATTGATGAGAACAATTTTTTATATTTAAAATTTCGATTTATCAAGTAGAATAATTTGCCTAAATGACGTTGAATTTCATCTGATTCGATGTGTTTGATTCATGATTACATGTGTGTCTTGTCATGTTTTCATATTTTAAATGTATCGATATCAAACGAAATCACTACTTATTTATTTCATTAGTTGCTTCACTTAGTTACCTATGTCATGTATTTTTGAATTGTACTGCTTTATTGAGTGATCTTGTGGAAGATACATGATTATGTGTAAGAAAATCAAGTAATGTTGGAATCAGAAAATTGCTATTGTTAAAAAAGTCGTAAATTTACTTCGCTCTCAATTTGAAATCAAGATTAATAATTTGAAATTCGTTCATATTTGTTTTCCGAAAATGATTCGCATTTAGGACGATTACGTTATAATTATAATGATGATATGAGGATGAAGAGAAACGGAGCCGAGAATGTAGTTCGATGACATTATACACTATACCTACTTAATATGTATTTCTTAGGGACAAGCCTTTCCAGTGATAGATTTAGGATATTGCAATCGAATAGCGATACTCGAACTAGGAGTGAATTTGAAATTTGTATGTGAAGGATCAGTTTCATTTAGAATACTAATTTTTTTGTGATTATTAATTTTAAAACTTATTTCGCATGCTCCATAATGATAAACGAAGCATAATTATCTTGTTTCTCGATCGTACTCATTTGTCTCGTTCAATCAAATTTCAGTTCATTCAATTTTTTAATTTATTATTAAGGACGGTTCTCTCTCTCCACTCTTCCAGTTTCTCTCTCACTGGTCTCACTCTCGCACTCTCCTCCCGTCCTCATAATTTCGATTCATGAATGAAAAACGAAAAAAAAATCAAACTTGTTGAACGTGTTGAAAATTTTTATCCATCGATGAGTCGTTTTTTCTGCAACACCTTGAAACTTGGCAACATGGTTTCCGGTTTTCTGTAATCTTTTCAGCTACCGCGCTGCCGCCATCATTATCCAACCTTCTTTCAAATTAAATTGTAACTGTTTTGTGTCGAAATTGTTTATTCGGAATGTAATTTATAATTCAAGTTAAACGTATTTTATTAGAATATTAATGAAAGAATTAGGTCTAATGGGTTCCGTTTGTGTAGTTAGTTCGAGTGATCAAGTTGAATTCGCGCTATTTTTTTAATTCTAGCGGCCATCTTATGTTCTTTCATTTCTTTCGTTGATTTCTTTGATCATTTAGCAAATCCTTTGTTCAAGGCCAAGACGTCGCGTTGCTAAGAAAATAATTCTATGAGATGGACGCGGTTCGAACTTGAACATTTTTTCAAGCTTAATCCGCTTACCGGTAATCTTACCGTAAATTTTATTAGTAACGGAAAACAGAAACGCGCATGTGATGAATTATACTTGGAGCAACAGGTGGCACATTTTGAAAAACTATACCATTTGTTATTTCGTTAGAAAATGTATTTTTTTCAGACCGCAATTATTCGCAGATTATGCGGCGCAGTTCACCGAGGTCGAAATATCCGCTGTTACATCAAGCGCGTTCGTGTATCAATTAGCCCGAGCCTTCTTGTACGCCGTTGATTATAGTTGATTGTGTTTCTGGTGCGCGTTGTTTGAATATGTGACTAGATCCACACTCAACTATAACGCCGCGTTTCACTACCTCAGCAACGTGGAGAAGAAAATTCCTATTGAAATGCTAGTATCATTTGCATTTGATGAGCCAGGGTCTAGTGCTCGTTTTATGAGTTGTCGTGACTAGATCCCTACTCGTCTAGAGCAATTGTAAAGGCATGAATGTAATGAATTCGATGAGCTTTCTGAAAAGCTATTTCGATGATATCAAAATACGCGTATTTATGTTGTTAGGTTAAACTTAAAGATTCAAGACCAAGTGTTCCTCCTCCAGGTCCCGTTGCGTCGTTTTCGGAGTATGTATATTGTATATCTGTTCAAATTCTATCTTTATTTCATGTACCTCATCTCTGAGAAATTTGATTTCGGTTTTTAGCGGTAATCCTACCAAAGAATATACATCTCGAAAGAATTCCGGTCATGTTGTTTGTAATTATGGAAACCATGTCGATACATTGTCTTGGAGCACTTCGGAAAAGTACGCGCCTGAAGTTGAATTTAGCGAAGAATTTAACCCGGTGAATCCAAAAGTCCGTTACATGTTTAGTACGATTCTCGATAAAATCCAAACCTATAAAAAACAAGGAGATGATTTGTGTAAAGATATCATCGACAACAACGATCTGAAACCTCCAATAGAAACGCATCATATTACAATGGTATATTTTCAAACGTTGAAATTATTTCGCATTGTAATTTCCACTATAATGGACGTTTCGTATTACAGGAAACGGCAACATTTGCGGGTAGAATTTTATGCGACGGTCGTGGTAAGCTTAATCCGAGTTCTTTATTGTTGGAATGTTGCTTATTCAACATACGTGAAGAAAAAGTGAAACTAGAAGTAAACGAGGCGCCGGAATATAGTTTATTTCCCGGTCAAGTTATCGTAGTCGAAGGCAAAAATCCCGATGGTAAAAGAATCATCGCCGAGAAAATATACGCCGATGCTAAGCCGGATATTTATCCGGATTTCGATCCTAGCAAAAATTTACAAGGTTCGGGTATTCGTATACTTCGAAGAAAAGCGCATTTCCTTGAATTACTTATCTTTTTGTATGCATTGTAGAATCTTTACAAGTTGTTATCGCTTGTGGTCCTTTTATGCTTGCGAATGGATCGTATCAACCATTTTTGGACTTGAAAAAATACGTCGTTAAAAACCTACCTCATGTATTGATTATAATTGGACCTCTTGTCGATGCCCAGAACCCTAATATATTGCAGTTTGGTAATAATATGAAATTCATCGATTGTTTTGAATCACTCCTTAAAACTTTGATGGATGATCTTGAAGGGTAAGGTGTTCGTAAAATGAAATGATAATAATCTAGGTGTAAGCTTATCGAAAATTTAAATTGAACATTGAATTTAGGACGCATACCAAAGTAGTGTATACGAGTAGCTGGAGAGAAAGCAATTTGCATATAGTTTATCCTACGCCACATCCGCTTCATGTATCGTTCAAAAGTAAGAATTTGAGTAACTTGAAATTGGTACCGGACCCGAGTATTTTAGACATATCTGGATTCACTATTGGAGTTACAGCGTCTGATATTTTACTACATCTGAGTCCAGAAGAATTATGCCAGTGAGTATATTGTAATCCAACTTTGGTTCGTTGTGAACGCATCAATTCTAAAGATTTTGTGTTTTTTAAGCCCAAATACTCCTCAAAATGTGCCTCGTTTGTGTCGGATCGCTTCTCATTTACTGAAACAAAAGAGCTTCTATCCATTGAAACCATCTCACGATGAGATGTCCATCGATGCCAGATTATCAACCGAACACGCCTATATACCGTTGAAACCGCACGTTCTCGTTTTACCATCAAATCTTAAAAGTTTTGTCAATGTATGTAGCATGTTGAAGAATTTTCATCATCGATTTCAATTCGTACCTTCTTAACTGGTATATTATTTATTAGGTGGCAGATGATTGTGTGATAATCAACCCTGAACGAGTCGCTAAAGGTGAATATGGCGGATCATTTGCTAGACTTCAAGTCAGAAAAGCTACAGATGGTGAGAAATGGTCGCCAGCTACTCATATTTCGGCGCAAGTTATTAAAGTATAAATTATTATTTTGAAAACGTTCCTATATTTCGATTCGTGTGTATTAAAAGTGAGTATGTATTTATCGCGTGACGGTTTTAATTAAATTATTTTTTACACAGAATGAATTCTATGATTATCTTGTTGACCATTTGGTTCCTCGGGGGTATTCGTATTCTTGAAATATTTCTTCTTTGAAACGAACGCTGTAACCTGGCTCCTGTTTATCAGGAAGTGATTATGTAACTATAAAAAAAATATAAATAATGAGTCATAATGAATGGCTGACGTACTTCCGGAGGCATGTAGTTTCCATTTGATATTGTTATCTCGGTTGTGAAATGATCGTGTTCGTCGTCAACGTATTCGATGAATTGCCCGGGTTGAATGGTCGCCGATAAACAGATGTAGTCGAAGAATTGTAAATGTTGGACCATTTCACAAAGGCCGACACCTCCGGCGTGGGGACAAACCGGTACTAGAAAATGAACAAGACAGAGTTGATTCGATTGTCTAATATCAATTCAAAACAGATGAAATCTTGAGTTTTACCATTCAATTTTTTTGCCATGAGGTATACAGCTAAATTTTCGTTTATGGAACCAAGGCGACAGGAATCGATTTGACAGTATTGTATTCCTCTAGATTGAAGAAGTTGTTTGAAAATTACTCTGTTTGAGACCATTTCTCCGCTAGCTACTCCTATTCCAAATGGTTTTAAAGCCTATAGAAGATACAACTTGTGGAAAAAAGCTGTGGTGATTTATACATGTAAAATATTAATAGATTGTTCTTACTTTGGATATCGTTGCATGTCCTAGGATATCGTCCGGCGATGTAGGTTCTTCAATCCATAGTGGTTTATACGGAGCTAGCTCTTTAACGTACGCAATAGCTTCAAGAACATCCCACCTTTGATTAGCGTCGATCATCTAAATTATCGTGAAAAAATATTGATTTAATTAATGGATACTTTTTGATGGCAATTATATTTTGATTCCTTTTCACAAATGTTTACCAAATAATTTTCACTTCCAATAGCATCTCGGACGATTCCACATCGACGTTTATCGTCTTCTACATTTTCACCCACTTTTATTTTGAAACCAGTAAAGCCATCAGAAAGATACTTTTCGCATAAACTTTTCACTTTATCATCTGAATAACCTAGCCAACCTTTTGAAAACAGTATCCGGTGGATTAATTAAGCAGTTATAAATGCCATTAAGTAGCATTCCATGTAGGTGACGGAAGCTCTATTAGTGTACCTAGACCTACCCACTTGAGTCGTGTAAGCAGGATAACCATTGTTTCGAAGAAAAGTTTCACGATCAGATTTTCCCTCTACGTTGCGTTGCAATATTTCAATTGCCTCTTCTTTTGTTATAACCTCTGAACTACTCAATCAAAAATAACGAATTTGCTAGTAGCATTAAGTAGGTAAAGGTAGGTTCAACTTCAAAATAGACCCTGACTAAGTAACTAAAAATGTTTTACATGTATCGAAAATCGATGACTGAAACGAGCTGCTCGGGTTCCATGTCAACTAGTAGTTTCCAAACAGGTTTTTCTTCGATTCGAGCCCATAAATCCCATAGAGCGTTTACAATAGCTGCGGTAGCCAAGTGAATTACTCCTTTTTCGGGACCCAGCTGATAAAGTATACGTTTAATTAAAATATTATTACTGCCAGAATTTGTTTCATTATGAGATGTTGGTCATCCTACCCATCTGAGTTGAGTTTCACTGGTCAATTTTCTCCAATATGAAGCGAAATTCTTGAATATTGTATCATGATCTTGGAACAAGATGATATGAGAAAGAGCTCGGATCGCAGCTACAACTGTTGAAATTCGAATATTAGGTAAATCAGAACTGTATAAATTCATGCAAGCGAATATCTTGAAATTGTGTTTTTATTACCTATTTCAGTTCCACGACCCAAAGTGAATGTCATCCCATACCCTTTGTAATCGGTATCTGTATTTATGATGACGTAAGCACAAGAGTAATCCGGATCTGTATGCTTTAAAATTGAATTATTTTCAAGGAAGAAATCGAAGAAAAATAAAAATAAAACAAAATTTACCATGGCGTCTGTTCCATGACCCTTCTTTGATGTAGGAAACCGGACATCTTTTATATCGATCGACGTGATTTTCATGATGAGAATTTGTTTCAATTTGATTAATGATTATAGAGAGAATAGCCAACGAATGAATCCAAATTATCACAGCATTAATAGCTTTATAATCACCTGTAATCCATGTATTGTACGAGTATACTAATTACCATAAGTTCCATATGATAAATGTGTACAGTACCTAACTAAATTATGTCATAAAATATTAATACATATTAGAGGTACCTGTTTTTTTGAGGATACAGCTAGGCCATCAAGTAATATAGTGTTTGCATTAGATCGAAACTTTTCTCTGCTCATGTAAAACCATAGTTTGTTTTGTACATGTATTACGAGAAACCTACTATCTCAAGAGCAATGGAACGTTGACGGCGAGCTTATCACAAATAATTTGTGTATTGCCACAATCTTTGAAAACAAACAACCGTATCATTGCCGGGTAAAAATAAAATTATTAGAAGGTACTTTCAACTCATTTTTATGTTTACAGAGATAAAGCATTGCATTTTTTTCTTTTTTTCAATCAATTTATTGGCGTACCTACTTAATTTATTTTGTAGCATTCAGATTATTTGTACGTGACGTAGGTATAGGTACATAGAATACTGAATAACAATAGCCAATGCAACTACTAAAATAAATCAAGTGAGGCCTGGGTGACATTAATTTTGTTTACGAGTGAAAATATAAAATTATACGGAAGAACTATTCAAAGAATGAATAGCCTAAATTACATATTATGTAAATTGAAATTATATAATAAGCTGCAGGGTGTACCTCATTGAAATAATTAAAAAACCTAAATGTGATTTGTCGCCTTCAAATATGTATTCACTCAACCAAGATTTCATCGCAGGTGTGAAATAAGTTGCCTATTATTCTACATATTACAATCTTTTCTTTTTCGTCGTTCGCGTTAATAAATTTGCATACCCTTGCGCCGTAAATATATTTATGTACATATATTTAAACGCTGAGAAAAAACTTTGAAAGGAAGGGGCGTGGAGTGCGTATTTCTGATTCTGAATTCCGTGACGCAAAATTTCTTCTCGCGTTTTACATGTTAAATAAATTGAAATAAGAATAATTTTGTTGTCAAATTTTCTTTTGATTTTTTTACACAAATAGGTAAGTAAGTACCTACTGTTGAAATTCAAAACTCGAAATAAAATTTATTTTTACTCCTTCGATTTTCAGTCAGTTTTTCAGATATGCTTTTCATTTGAGTCGGCGAAATGTCATTCATTCTTAAATCGAGCCTCTGCAACGTATCGTTTTTACAAACAGCTTGGGCAATTCTATCTGTTTTTTTCTAAACAAAAACAACAAAAAATTTCTCACTGAATTTGGCTCATGCAGTTATGCAAAAATGCTTCATAGGCCACATATTCATCAGAATATTAACAATAAATACTTACATCATGTAAATGATTTACACTCAGATCGATCTCCAAAATATGACTGTTTACTACAATCAAATCGCATAAACTATCAATTGTACGGATACCTAATTCGCACCCTTCTAAAATTAATTTTTCAACACAGCTGTGCTTCGATATTGCTTTAAAAATAGCAATACCGCCATCATCCAGGATAAAATTCAGTCTCAAGTTGAGAACTTTTAACGAACGATAATATCCCAACGAAGAAGCTAGAGATACAGCTCCGTTTGGACCTAAAAATCGAGTAAGTATGTTACATAATTTCATTTTTGTCACATTTACCAAACATAAGTGTATTTTTTATACCCACCTATTTTATTATTCACTAATGAAAGCTGTTCTAACGAAGGCAGTTTGATGAGAAATTCGCTCAATATGGAAATGCATTCGTCATCTAAACCACAAGACATGAAATCAACGACTTGTAAACACGACAAAAGTTCCCAGTTGGTTAACAAGCTATGTAACTTGATTGGATTTAAATAGCAACGATGCATTCTGCGTTGAAATCAATCAAAATATAGTTTACTTGACCGATAAATTGACACAATCAAATAAAGTTCTAAACCTACTTGTAGTTTTGAAGACGAATCGTCCATTGTAAACCAATACCTATACTTGTACAGTCATTTTCAGTCAATTCGTACAGATTTTTTGAGAACTCGATGTCGCAATTTTTCACACCACAAGCTATGCTAAAATCCTAAGCCAAACGAGTACTACATTAATAAATGTACCTAATAAACAGAATTATGTATGTACCTATACCTATATCTATCGATATTTAAAACACACGCAATTCACAATTTGTTAGATCAGTTGTATGTACTACTTACTCGCAAATTCGATAATGATGACAGAATAAATTTCATATCAATATGTATAACATCCTCATCTCGACATTCCTCCACATCAGAAATTAATAATTGTTCGATTGTTAGTGATAATATGTAAGGTTTGAGCATTTCCAATAGTTCTTTGAATTCGATCATGTGAATATTGCTAGGAAATGTGTTTTCTATGTAGCTCTGCAGAAATTTCTCCATGTATAATCTTTTCCACGAACCTTTAAATTGAGGCATGAAGAAACCCTGAAAAATATCAAACAGAGCCATGTAGATTTGTGAGCGGATTGCATTATGAAAGTAGGTATACTTGAAACATGTTGATTGCAGACCAAAAGTTTTGTATTACCAATGGCCAATGATCGTAGCAAGCTCTTTCCCAATAAATACTTTCTGGTATAATGGCTGAAGAAAAAGAAAGCGGTAAATTGGTCGGTATAATATGCATAAGTTTAATTTTATTGGTTTCCGATATTGCGTCAGATTGGAAATAATCAGTGAATACTGTAAAATAATCGATTGACGTTTTTTAATCGCTGGAATAAATAGAATTAATGATTACACACGCAAATAAATATCCATTACATTCGAAATGAGTTGCTATACATTCCAAAGCAATATTAGCCAAACTTTTAACATTTCTGGCTTTCCAAGTGGTACTTTCTGCTTTCAATAATCTGTCAGATTCGTTTGAAATATTTCTCGCGATGTGAGAAGCTTCGTATAATTTGAATACATTTTTATCAACAGAATAATAATCTAGCACGTTCATTTCATTAAATTTTAAAAATTATCATTTTTTATTTAAAGTAATCAACATAATTATTAAAAAAAACACAGCCATTACTATAGCAACCGTTATTTAACCAATAAGTGTTGGTGACTAATCGGCGGAAAGAATTTGATACATCTGCTTTCCCTTCTGTAAAATAAATCCTTGAGTGTTCAATGTGGAAAGAAAGGTGGAAAAATTATCCACATTGACATTTGCCAAAGCTGCAATATCTTTCATTTCAGCAACTGAGAACGTAGAACGCGATAATGATTTCGCTTTACGGTGTATCATGGTCAAGAAGCGTTTGGCCTGAAACAATGCGATATAAATAAATAGGTACCTACGATGAAAAACTGGTCTTATTTAACGACATATAACATACTTGATTCCTAGAACTGATTCCAGATCCGTTTTGGGAACGTTGGAAATCCAATGTACCGTATTCGTCGGAATATGTATCCATCAGACTCCAATTTATCAACTCGATGACTTCTTGAGCATCTGAAAGAGTTGCTTCTTCTCTAAGCTCTAATTTGGCTCTGGCCTAAAATAATTTTCATCCCTCGATTAAAATTGATTAAGAAATTTCACTTCATAAAAAATTTTTCAATAAGCTCACTTGAGTTAATCTGACGAGTGAAAGTAATTGACGAGTTGTGACTGGAGTCGAGTCGCTGGTGTGATGGTTTTCTCTCATTTTCAGATAGAAACTTTGAAGAGTTTCTTTGGCATCTTGGGATAAAGTAGGCGTTTGGACGTATTTTCTCGCATAAGCTATATATTTTCGTAATAATTGTGGAGGGAGTAGGTCTAATTTATCATTTTGAGTCATTTTTAATCGTTCACTGACAAAACAAAAAAGCGAATTAGTTTTTAAAAATTTAAAATAAATTATTTTTCTCTGCCAGAGAAAAATTTACCAGAGGGGAATATTCCCACCAGCTTCGCTATTCTGAGATCTAGCTTCTGTGAATGTATCGTTTAAATCGATCTTGGCCCCCGAATGGATTTTCATCACGTGCTCAGATAATAACGAATCTAAGTGCTGAAAAATTCATATTTTACAATCGAATTTCAAAAAACACTGTTAATCTAATTCTGATTATTTACCTCGTTCGGTTTATCGAGTAAAATAAATACTAAATCGAATCTCGACAGCAGAGCTTGGCCCAATCTTAAATTTTCAGATACGGTTTTACCTTTATTATAATGACCTCCGGCTGGATTTGCGGCAGCCAAAACTGTAGTTCGAGCAGGTAGCATACAAATTACTCCTGCTTTGGCTATGCTGACGGTTTGTTGTTCCATCACTTCCAAAAGTGCCTAAAAATACACTAGGGATGTAATTTAAATATCAAAAGAAAACTAAAAAACATCATAAAAATATAGTACTTGATGCTGCGAAGACATTTTATCAAATTCGTCGATGCAGCAACATCCTTGATCAGCTAAAACCAAAGCTCCAGCTTCTAAAGAGAAATCACCGCCTCCTTCGCGAACCAATGTAACAGTTAATCCAGACGATGTCGTGGTGTTTCCACAAACGAATACACCTATTTAAAAATGGAAATACTTCACCATTTGTAATTTAAACTTACAATATTCTATTGATTAGGAAATATCCCACCTCGAGGAGCAACGAAACTACACGCTTGTAACATTTGAGATTTTCCTAATCCCGGATCACCTACTACAAGAACATGTATTTGTCCTCTAGATTCCATAGAATCAGTATCGGCGCCACCGAAAAGTGCTAACAGTAGACCTGCTTTGACCATTTCGTGACCATAGATTGTAGGACATACAGAATTGACGAGCAGTTTGAAAAGATGAGGTTCGGAATGTATTTCCTAAGAAGATTAATCAGAGTTGAAATCTTTCTTGATTTTAAATAATTCATAAATTTATTATCGGTGTAATTACTTGAATGGCGTCATAATCTCGTTGAGTAAACTGGACAGATACGCCTGATTCTTTATTCGGATTACCGGCAGAGTCGGTGTTTTTATTATTCGTGATACTGATTACCTCGATGTATAGAGTAAATACACTAGGTCCTTTTGTTTTTTTGAAATTTTCGTCCGCACTACGAACCTAAAAATAAAAACTTATCAGCGATCAAAAAAATTCCGAGCGATTCGTTTCAATAATAATTACTTTGACTATTCCGGTAATCTTCACAATGTCTCCTGGCGCACAAGTACCCACCAGATCGTCGCTCAATTCACACTCTACGGTACGTGGAACTCGACCCCCTTCTCTCTGCAACAAACATTGATTACTTTTCCATCACGTTCTGAATGTTTATAAACCTATTTTCCGACATACTTGATCATCGGGCACTATTTCTTGCACTTTTATACATTGCCAATCGAAAGTCTGAGTGTAAGGTGACGAACGTAAAGCAGAAAAGGTTTTAAAGTGACAGTCTTTATTCAAACACTTGGTCGGCTGCGTAAAGGCTCCATCAGGTTGCTTGACACACTGAATAGTGGAACATCCGCAGCATTTAAATGCCATCCAAGAACATTGCAACTTCGCATTACTAACGCGAATTATAGTGCCATTGATCGACACCAGTTTTCCTGTATAATTAAACAATGCATATTATCAATACCTGTTTTTATTTCTCAGTTCCCTTCTGAGAAGAAAAACTCACCGTAGAAATTCGTTTTTAAATTTTTCAACGGAGTAATCGTATCGTGATTACTGATTCGAGCTTTGATCAGAGGGATATCTATGGAGGTCGAATCTTCATTCACATCTTGCAAAGACATCGATTGTTCTTTCATGGATTTCCACACCACCTGGAACCATATTGATTAGTATGTATTTTTTCAAAATCAAACTTCAAACAGAATTTTTACCCACCTGATGGACAGCGAGTCCTAAGCAATCCAATGTATTGGATGGATTATCAGACAAATCTTCTTTGAATGAAGGCCATTTATCAGATAATTCGTTACTGGCATAGCACGTTTTCAAATCGAAAATATAAAATCTATTCTCTTCTACTTCTTCTTCGTTGAATAACTCTTTAAGATTCAGAACGAATTCTTCGGCTGCTTCAACTTTGCGGACGATTTCAACACTTGTTCTGTAATCTAATCCAGAAATCCGTGAATTTTGATACAGTGCAAATAATGCCTATAAATTTAACGTTGATTTTAAAACACGTGTACCATCGTCAGGAAAGTACAGTTTCCATCCAGCGTACGGCGAGCATCTTATTTTGGCATGATTATGAGGAACTGCTGAAGGTGTGTTTGCGGTCTGAGGTGAAAAAGAATCATCGGAAGTAAAAGTGAATGTATCACTAGGATTACTAGAATTAACATTGGCAGAATTGTTCAATGACGAATCATTATTGTTTGCCGGATTGACTCGACCTCGTTTAGAAGTGGAACCTAGAACAGATATTTATATTATTTTTCTGGATTTACAAATAGTAAGTTCATGAAAATAATAATTTTACCTCTTCCTCGATAGTTGTTTCTGGCTTTGTATTGACCCCGCCAGAAATTTTTCTTGAAGGGATACGGTTTGTTGTTGTTCGGCATATCGCAGACTAAATAGTAGAAAATTAAATAAAATACCAAAAATGTTAGTTTTACACCGTGGAGGCAGATGAACTTTATTCCCGCCAATTCTCAGGTTCCATCATTTTCTTCCAGCTTTAAAAATGGCAAAAAATACAAAGTAGACAACTCTACGAATGCATTCGGATTTTGATACAGATTTTCAGAATGGTCTTAAATATCCAAAAAATCATTAAATATCAGAAGTAATACAACAACTTTCCCAACTTTAAATAATTTTTGGAAATTTTCAAAATTTTTTTATCACTGTTATCAAAAAAAAACATGCAACGTACCTGAACGAAACTTTAGCGCCGGAATCCTTCGTGCATTCGGTTCATTGCAACTTCAATAGATAGCGCAAGTGCAGCTTTCACCTACCGGCAACCGGGTCAGGCACTTCCATTTATGAGACACCCTGTATCATTTTTCAATTCACAGAAGATAAGAATCTCGGTTGTTTTATTTTCAAAATTTTCTGATGTGTGATCTAATCATTGGTGAAAATAGATAGTGTTTGTTGTAAATTTTTAAAAAATTACATTATTTTCAAATTTTTAATGAATATGTGACCGTGTTTATTTCACCCTAGTACTTTAATCAATTCTAGTAAGTTTTGTTTCATTTCCATTCTTCTATCTTTCATAATTACGAATTCGTTGAGTGATTCCTTATCATCCTAAATAACGAAAAGTTGAAGTAGTTAACGAACAAAAACGTAATTCGTGTCAAGTTTTTCAAGTCTTATGTAGCAAATAATTGTAAATAAAATGTTGACATTTTTTAAGGCTACGCTTGAAGCTTTCTTCACGTAACTCGCATCTTATCATTGCTAACACGTATGTTTACGTATGCTTTATTTTGCAGAATGTTCAGAAGAAGAAATATCATTTTACTGTTTTTAATTTTCTCGCATATATTTTGCGAGAAAAAAGACGAAGATGATTTGAACACCGAAGAATTGGTCCAAATTTACACCGAAGCCGACGAACCGATTGTCGAAATCGTCAAAGGAGCCGATGTGATTAAGATCGTTCCCGCACCAGACCTGTCTAAGGAAGAACCACGGTTCAAAGTTGAAACTCCGGACAAAGATGTACAAGATGATTCGAAAATCAGACGTAAGATCAACTCATTGGATACCGAGTTGGTGAAAATGTTTTATAAAAGCTTGGAAGACAAGTATCCTCAATACACAACTAATAAAGAATACCAGAACATTCTACCCAAGTTTATCGACTCGCAACATGAAGAGAAGAAAACCGACGAAAACGACGAACCTAATCAAAATAAAGAAGGTTTGTATTCGATACTTATATACGCCACGCATTTTGTAATCAAATTTATTAATCGATCTTCCGTTTATGTATCCAAACAGCCGAAGATATTTATAAGAAAGCCATCGAAATGTTCAGAGAAGTACGACCTCGTAAAATCGAAGGCCTTCAAGCGTTATTAAAAGCTAATGAACTAGGCCATAAAAAAGCTAAAGCTTTAATCGCCTGGGAGTATTTATTCGGCACCGAGTTACCACAAAATATCACTTATGCTAAAGAAACCTTCGAAGAATTAGCAGCCATCGGCGTATCCGAAGCTCATATGGGATTAGGTTTCTTGTATTCTACCGGAATTGGTGTAAATGCTAGTCAGCCTAGAGCATTAGTTCATTATACTTTCGCTGCACTGAGTCAGAATCCCTGGGCTCAAATGGTGCTAGGATACAGGCACTGGAGCGGTGTGACTTTATCCTCAGATTGCGAAAGTGCTCTGAACTATTATCGTCTTGTTGCCAATAAAGGTAATTTGTTTAATTTTGCGTTGTAGAAGTTTTGCTTCAATTTTAACTCGTCTTTATTTCGATCTAGTTGCCAGTGAAGTTTCGCTTTCCGGTGGCCCTGTCGTCCAAAGAATACGATTATTAGAAGAGACAGAGAATCCGAGTTATAGTACGGGTATAATGGACAAGGATTTATTAGATTACTACCAGATGCTAGCTGATAAAGGTGATGTACAAGCTCAAGTTGGTTTGGGCCAGTTGCATTATCAAGGAGGTCGAGGAGTTGAATTGGATTCGCAGAAAGCCCTCCACTATTTCATGAACGCAGCCGATGCGGGGAATCCTGTAGCTGTAGCTTTCCTAGGCAAAGTAAGCTCAATAACAGTGATGTATTTTTGCTTTTGAGATGTGTTTTATTAATCAGTCCAAATTCCAGATGTACCTCGAAGGAAACGAATACGTTAAACAAGATAACAAAACAGCTTTCGAGTACTTTAAAAAAGCAGCCGACCTTGGAAATCCAGTTGGTCAGAGCGGACTCGGTTTAATGTATTTGTACGGTCGAGGAGTACCTAAAGATTATGAAAAGGCTTTGAATTTCTTTACATTGGCTGCCGATCAAGGATGGGTTGATGGGCAATTGCATTTAGGCATTATGTATTTCGGTTAGTATCATTAAATGTTGCGTAAGTACTTTCTGTGCTATTGATTCTAATCCCAATGATACGCAGGTGGATTGGGTGTGAAACGAGATTATAAATTGGCGAATAAATATTTCACCTTGGCTTCGCAAGCGGGCCACGTATTAGCATTTTATAATCTCGCTCAAATGCATGCCACTGGTACTGGCGTCATGAGATCGTGTCCAACGGCCGCTGAAGTGAGTCATCGATTGTTCAGTTGGTTCTCGATTTCGTTTTATGTATTTTTTAAAATCTTTACGAATATTTTTACAGTTGTATAAAAATGTTGCCGAACGTGGTCGATGGAGTTCGCATTTGATGGATGCGCATTTCAATTATAAACGTGGTCGAGTAAACCAAGCATTTATCAAATATGCGTTATTAGCTGAAATGGGATACGAAGTTGCTCAAAGTAACGCTGCATTCCTCCTGGATAGAGGTACTTGCAATTGGTTGCTCGAGTAGCACTTTAAAATTAACGAGATAGCGTTTTTATTGATAACTAAGTTCATATCGTAACTTTGGATAAATCTAAATGTAAAAATATTTGCCTATTTACAATAATTGCAGGCAATACAAGCATTCAAAGGATCACTAAAACAAAAAACAAAGATTTTTTTGAATTTTAATATGAAGAAATAATCTATTCGATATATTTCTGTTCAGGTGAAGTAACTTTGTGGCCTGAAGAATTCGATCAACAAGTAAGAGCCTTGATGTACTGGAGTCGAGCTGCTGGTCAAGGTTATTCGGCTGCTCAAGTCAAACTAGGCGATTACTACTACTATGGATTAGGTACCAATGTCGACTATGAGACTGCTGCTATGCATTATAGGATTGCCTCTGATCACCAGCACAATGCCCAAGCTATGTTTAATTTAGGATATATGCACGAGCAAGGTCTAGGAATGGAACAGGTAAGTTGAGGTTTAGCTCGTTGATAACTGTTGATTAGAAAATTATTCTAATTGTTTATTTTATCTCACCAGGACATGTATCTTGCCAAAAGATGTTATGATTTAGCCGCTGAAACTAGTCCAGACGCTAAAATTCCTGTAGCATTAGCGTTGATTAAACTATCCTTATATTTCTCGTTCAAATATTTCAAAGAAGTAAGTACCTAGCATTGAACGCGAACCGATTTTATTTTCAAATACTAACCTCTAACTTTTTTTGTTTACAGAAACATCTTTCGAATTGGTATATGCTGTTGAACCTCGATTACCTTTTACGTAACTATTGGGATCTTTATTTATTAGCAGTGCTAGTATTCGTCCTATTTTGTACTGTTTATCGTAGACCGAATCATTAAATGGGATCATTTTTTAAATTTATTATTCTATATTTATTTGTTAAATATTCCGGGTTTTTATGTACAAAATACATACCATTGATCGCATTTTAAATCACATAAAGATAACTTTTGAATTTTAAAAATTTATTCTCAATTCTTCTGAGGTGGAGCATTTTGTTGGAATTATGATTTTTGAAGCGAATGCGAACTTTATTAAATTTTTTAGTCATTAAAATTTCATATAATGTTTTAGTATTAAATTTGTTGTTTTTATGGATAATGGAATTTTTTTAAGAATAAGAAACAATATTATTTATTTGAGATTCTTCGTCGATGTATATTTGAATAAAAAATTTTATGTATTTATGTAAATAATGTAATTATGCTTTTTTTTTGCCAAGTACTTCGGAGTAACTTTTCTCCCTCGAGTACTCCGAAATCGCGATTCAACTAGTAAAGTTACTCTACTAAGTGAGACTTTAATGTTATCTGTAAGCTTTGTGATATTGATGTAATTGTCTACTATACGTCGTTTCCCTCTTCTTTCATTATTTCATGTATGTATGTATTTTTAAACACAATTTTGTAAATACTTGTGATACCTATTTTGTTGGCGCGTGTGTTAATAATAAAGCAGTTTTGAAAATACTCGCGAAATTTTTTATATCGCGTGAATGTCGAACTTGTACGAAAACTGGATCAGTTATGACATGTGTCAAAATTTTGATGACTGCGCACGTAAAACAAACATATTTGATATGCAATCGTTATGCGAATAAGCATTTCAAAAATACTCGTATCGTACAATTTGCGAGTAAATACTGCAATATGTTGAACTTTAAATTTCTATTGTTTTGGATTTTAATTACGCAATGGAGTAAGCTTGTATGAAGTGATTTATGTTTGTAAGATTTTTATGTGTAGTACTAGGTACCTATTTATTCGCAGATATGATTGTTTTCCTAGATTTTTGGTACTATCAGAAGTTCGAGAAAAAGAAGTATATCGCTTGGAGAGAAATAGATTATCGTAATATATCGCTAGTAATCGAAGATATTATTAAACAATTACCCACAAAACCTACTGCTTTATGTTTGGATTACAATGTCGGTATGCTGGTGTTAATTCAAAGGTATGATTAGCAGCTTATAAGCTCTCGAATAATTACAATCATGTTATTCTGTTTACACAGGTGATAATTTCCAAACAAATTTGACAAAGCATATACATAATGCCGGTATTACTACATCGTTACACGTTTTGTCAGGGGAAAAAGATAAAATAAATGTGAGTTTTAATCATTCTATGTATTAATTTTATTTGTATTGAAAACAAATTTAATAAAAGAAAAAGAATTATTGACGAGCGTTTTTAATTATTAGGTTGAAAAAGACATAAAGGTTTGGCTGTTTGGCTCGCTCAGTATAAAAGTGCAAATTTTTTATTCTTTTTACGCAAAAACTTGATGAAAAAAATGTTAATTGAGGTGAGGGTGTTCGCTAATGTATCTATGTATTTTTATTTATGTATATTGTGTAGTGTGTACGTACGTACCTACTAAGTATAATACTATCAATTACCTATGTATGTAGTACATACGTTTACGTAGGTCTAACATATCTTTATTTGATTTTACCGATAAAGGAAAACGACTGAGTTATTTGAACTTTTGTAATAAATAGGTATATAGCCTAAGACGGCTAAAGGACTTCTTGATACGAGTCAAATGAAATTATTAATAAATTAGATAAGCCTCCTATGACGGTCAGCTCATTTATCACAAAATTTGTTCAATTCGGCGTAGTTCTTCATGTTGATAAATTATTGAATTTGATTTTGGCTGATTCTGATAGATAGGCAGTAAGTACACCGAGATTGCCAATTTCAATGCAGAAATGAGTATGGTTGGTATGTCTAATACGTGCAAATATTCATTTGAATAATCTCATATGTACTCAACATGTGGAATTTATTTCATAGAATCACAAGAAAATTACATTGCTGCCTATTTGGCCTTCATTGTATAAATTTTGACTTTTATACATGTTACTTCAAGTACATCTCTATAGCATGTAGGTACCTCTACCTACTAACCCTTCTACGTCAATTGATTGATTTACAGATTATTATGTAGACAGAAATCGTTTCAAATCAATAAACAGCATCAACGCTCGTTTTCACGATTCATTAATTTTTTTCTCGAAGATTTGTGAACATTACCTACGCAGAATCTCGTTTTCCATCGAGATTATGACTGTGTACAATTTTTTAGTTTGAAAATAAATTTAATAACATTCCAGAAAAAAAAACTACGACAAATCAACAATTACATCATGTACGATCATAGTTTCGATAATTCAGTACTCGATTGATCGAAACCTATGCTTAAGTTATAGTTATATGTACTATGTAGTTACATCATATCAGATCTTCATAATTCCTTAAGTGGTCTAAATGGCAATCACAATAACATTAAACGCCAGAAAACCTGAACAGTTGCCTATCTGCACGCCTCATGTTATGAAAATGAGACTGGGAAACAATCATCGGACAATACCCACCTATTACACATAATCATTAGCATTACCATTATGAATGTTTGATTTTAGATCAAATGAGAACGACATACCTAATTCATCGAAAAATATTTTATTTATTTTTATGGATTAAAAAGGACGGGATTTTTATACTTTTTCAGGCTCATGAGAGAATATCAAAATCTGCGTCAGAACAGTACTCCAAGGAGCATTTTATATCTTAATCAGCGGCTATATTCTGTCTGGTGAGAAACATCTAGCCTATTTTTGGATTTGTGTAAATTCAATTGAAATTACCTACTTGTTTCTGATAACTACATTTCTTCTCAAGTTCTTAGTTGTAGCTTTTGTCACTGAAATCTATCATGAAATGAAAAAACATCGTGTTCGCAAGAAATTCATCATTAAAAGTGGAATTTCATACTACAAATCGCCAATTGGGTATCCTATAATATTACATCATCCGATCAAAAAACATATTTCCATCCTAATCAACCATAACTGTGCTTTTTTCAATTAGTCAACGAGTTCATATTTGTACCTATTAAAACATTTACATGCAACCCAAGTTTAATTAACTTGTTATCATAATGATTATGTATGATGTCTCGAAAGATATAGGACCAATTTAGCCTAAGTATCCTAAGCATACGATTTGTAAGCAATTTATTAGCTTCGAAATCAAAAATATTTTAAAATATTTTCATTTTTCAAGTACAACACAGCATAAATAAAATTCTTAAAATTGAGCACAAATTTATGTTTCATTTTATTTTTAAGTATATGTGTAGGTATGCACTACTTATGTACCATTAATATAAAGATTAAAGATCATTAAGTCTCTAAAGTTTAGTTACGCGACCTGAAAGCAAAATTTATTCATTAGAGAAGTCCAATTTAGCTAAATCATCATGACGATAATGTCATTTATACCCCACGATATCAGGATTAAATGTTCAAAATGATAAGAGAAACATTTACTTGTGACGATAAGTAATACCCTAGATTATACCAAGCACATCCTGTATTTTATAAGTATACCTACCTACCTACCTGCTTCATCATGAAATGGTCTTTCATTTTTAATATCTACCTACAATTCTACAGGGAGTATAAATGAACCGATCATGGCGAGCAGATAAATCGTAATTTGAAAGTTGATAAATTGTGAAAACAGACAGAAGAACAGTACTTAGTAATTTATATTTACGAGTTGAAATTATTATTGAAAGTCACAATCAAATGCTAGTGATTTTTGAACATCGTATTTCGTATATTTTAAAAAAAATATAAACAACACATACACACACAAACAAATAAACAAAAAACAAAAAAAGTTTATCATGGTAGGTCTAATGTTAACGTAGCACCCCTCTCCCACTCCCCCATTACTACGCCTATCCGTAACACTCATATGATTCTCAATTCTGCAAATTCTGCATCATAATCACAAATTTCAAGTCAAGAGTTAGCCTAATGCCTATCATTTTAGTTAGGTACTTACTCTCCTGTTTGATAAGGCACTATAACTTGAGCCTACCTTTGATGAATGCCTTTGATCGACATCAAGGAGCATAACTGGGTGATATTCTTTTACAGAAGTTATATTTTTAGGCTCGTCAGTCAGTCGTTCATAAATTTTCTTAATGGTAACGTAGGTACTAGTTAGATATGAGTGAAAACTGAAAGCCATCAATAGGGAAGTAATGGCAAAAAACTTGAAATAAGTGATTAAGGTACTGTAACCCGGGTATGTCAAACTCCCATTTTGTTCCTTACGAAAAAAAATTGTAATTTTTCGATTCAAGGTTTTTATGACGGAATTTCTGGCATAGAATGAAAGTAATCATTGAATTAGAGCACATGCTGTGAATTTCACACAATTTCAAACTATTTTTAACGCAAAAATGAAGTGCTGAAAAATGACTGAAATTCAAAATAAATAAATGTATTTCAATTGATACATGTAGCATACCATTGGAAAGCTCGTTCAATTCTCTTTCAAAGATGTTATTATGAAAAAGTTGTAAAAGTGCACGGTTTTGAAGATATACGCGGTTAAAGTTTGCCGAATTCCCATATACTGCAATGCTAAGTTTGTCAAACCAGGAACAAAATGGCCGTCTGACATACCTGGGTTACAGTTCCCTAAAGTGATATGAAAAAAAAGTCATCATTATAATTATATTATCGTGATTAAATGAAATAGGTAGGTACACATTAATTATGTAGCCATGAAATAAAATTTCATTTTTATCAGCATAATGCGTTTCAAATCAAAAAAGAAAAACACAAAATGATGAACTCCATCTGGATCAATGATCAAAAGCAAGTACACCTACCTACTTGAAATTCGAATTTCGAAATCAAAATCTATCCTAACCAAGTAACCTTGTCTACTTTGTAACTCGTATAGGTAAGCCTATGAGTCTTACAAAATATTTTAAAAATAGGAATGATTGTGGAAAACATCATCAGATACTCTTACAAGAATTTCACTTCTAATTTCTTTGCCGTCATTCCCAGCAGTATGTTTTTTTGCCAATTTGTAAATATTAAAAAAAAAATCTCAATCAGCAAAAATATATACATATAACGGCATTTAGCATGAATGAGTCACAAACACATTTCTTTCCTGTTTTGAGTGTTTGTGTTGTTTACGTTTACTAATAGTGGGGGATTGGGGAAGGTTGATAACCTTTTTTCTATTATCATCTTATCAGTAAATCCAAATCGCTTGCAGTAGCGTAGTATGATCATTATGTATTTCGCTTCGCACTTTTCGCAGAATTAAATTAATTTCGTTCTGATTTTTTTCCAAATTGTCTGATGAGTTTTATCATGCTGCTGAAACCTCGAACTGTTTAATTTGACTGGTTTACTTGGAGCCACTATTATCATGTATTGTATCTTTCAACTTTCGCTGCATCGAACTCTACAGCAAGTTTGTTGTAAAATCGTTTCATTACACCATTGTGTGTACAATGAATAGGTATGACGAACAATAAATTTTACCGAAATGACTAATGAGTGACGAAGAATTGAAATGAAATCTATTTGCAATGCTTTAAGTGAGTGCTATAATTAATTTTTGATGTAATGGTTATTACGTTAAGTAGGTAGGTATACAGATTAACTTATCAATTCGATATCATCATTGATATGGAAAAGCATTTAAGGAAAAATTTCAACCACTTTTTTCACTTCTAACTTTTTGTTAGTTTAACACGATGAGTGTATACGGTGAAATCGTGCAAATATGTGGATGTAGTGTAAACCAAATTGGAACTTCTATAAATATGACTTTTAAACGAAAGCATAATTAATTATCGTTACAGAGTTTTTACGAATAATTGATAAAGATAATTGTGTCAACATGACCAAGTTTATGAATGAATATTTTCACAACGATAATCTGAAGAAACAAGCCATGAACAAGTGGGATCTAGCGAAACTCCTCAACACCTCTCACAATTTCAGTGAGAATTCCAGCTATTCTTTCATCGTTTTGAATACGCCTATTTTGAATCCTGATTTAGTACTGCCACTATGGAACCATGGTGAGTTTTTGATTTAGTTCAAATTCAATTTGAATTATATTGTACTCACGATTCAATTTCTTATTTAGCATCATTCAAAATGGTAGTAGATGGCGGAGGAAATCATTTATACTCTTTAATTCAACAACGAAAGGACGAAGATGTAGAAAACTTCGCTATTCCAAATGTTATTTCCGGAGATTTCGATTCGGTGAAACCAAACGTGTTGGAATTTTATAGAAAAAATGATACAATTCTTGTTCACACACCTGACCAAACTAAAACTGACTTTTTCAAAGCTTTGGAAGTCTTGGTATCTACCACAAAAGTACGCATTTCGCTACACGTTCAAAATTGTCGAATATTTTTTGGTGTTCAATTCATAATAATTTTTTTCATTCAATTTTCAGAGCAACACAGTGATCGTATTTTGTGATAATGTTGGTAGATTCGATCACATGATGGCAAATATAAATGTTTTATTCAAAGCGCAGCAGGACATCCGAATGGAACACTTGAAAATTCTGATCTTGGGTAATAATGACATAACGTGGTTATTGGAGCCTGGGGAACATATGATCTATGTACCAAAAGAATTATGGAGTGAGAAAGCTTACTGCAGTCTTATTCCAATTGGACGTCCTTGTCACCATGTAACCACATCTGGCTTGAAATGGAACTTGAGTCAGTATAATGTGTAGTACTTGGCTCAATTTCAATAATTTTTCTCTTACTAATGATCTATCTTTTCAATAGATGACGGAGTTTTGGAGTTTGGTGGTATGGTCAGCACTAGTAATACATTTGATACCACTTCAACCGAAAACATGGTGTTTATTAGTACAGATGAAAGTCTATTATGGTCAATGACACTGTGTTCTACATGTTTACCAGGTTTATAATGTTGACAAAGAGGTCTTACTGCCTGTGATATTTGATTAGCGTAATTCTACATTTATATCAATGGATTTCCCCTTTTAAAAAAAAGTAATTTTGTGTGTGTTTTAGATGTTTGCTTTTAAAATAATAATAGTTGAATATGAAACAAATTTGATGTGCAATAAAAACTGTGCCTAACCAGATTAGATTGTTCAATTTCTGTATGCATTTATAAATACATATGTATGTATAGTTTCTCGAATTGTTAAGCTGTGAATTTGTTGAAATTTTGTAGTATTTTTGTTGTCTTCTGAACGTATCAAATAAATATCGTTGTTGAAAATGATTTTAAAGGAATGAATGTACTTCCTTATATTTTATAAAACGAAAATATTATAACATAAAAACAATATGTTAACAACGAATGAGAATATACATGTATAACAAAATGGAAAAATACTTCAAGACTTTTGAACCCGGATGTTGAATTTACAAGCAGGTAAAGAATGAACTTCCGCTGATACGACGCAGTTAAGGCCTAAATTTGCTAACGCTCCTCTTACCAATCCACAAGTGAATGTCACATACTGTAAAGGAGAAAACAAATGGTGAAATTCACGTATCAAAAGTCATAGATTTGTATTACGATACAACTCACCAAAGGAGCATATTCCAAATACTGATTTCCAGAGGAAATTCGACTAAAAAATCTAAAGTCGTTGTCCAGCAAAACGTAAACACCTTGATGATTAGTTCGCAAATTATCAACTTGCCTCTTATAAATAGAAGACCAGAAATCAGTGCAGAGAAATTTGAGCATGTCGAGCTCTTCTTTGAAGCGAGGCCAGTCTTTGGTTAATCTGTAAAATTAGAATTTGTTACAGAAAAGAAAATACAACGTATACTTAATTCTAAACATGTTTCGAATACAAATTTAGCACGGAGCTAGTGCAACTATAAAATGAACAATCAAGTTGATTCCTAAATTTTTTTCCATCCAAGAAGACTCATGCTTTGAAATATTTTGTTATCGTCGTTATCGATAGTATTGCTGAAAATATTTAATTTCTAGTAGTGAAGTGATCCATATTTGATTTGAAATAAAAATTACCTCTCGACAATACGATGACCGCATGAGTAACCGATATACTCTAAATCAGAAACATCTTCTTTCTGTAAAAAAAAATCCGGGTAAAATATTCAATTTCATTGAATAGTGATACATAATACAAAAATACGAATGTAAAAAGATATTCATGACAGTTTCACTTTCACCTCTTTATCTTCTTTTTCATTGAAATAAGCGACTATTTCATGATGAAGGAATTCAAACAATATGTCTTGAAGAGCCATTGAAATTTTGCATGACCACTAAAAAGCTTTCAAATTACAGAGAAAAAGACAGTTTTCGAATTAAAATTTGAGAATTTTTCAGAGAGAAAAACAACATCTGTTATCATTTTTTGTTTATCAATTTTTTAACCGAACTTGACTGGAACCTGACCGCGCATGCGCCGTTGAAACTTGCAAGACTACAAAACAAAGAGGGTGTTGGCACCACTGCTTAACACTCGCTTTTCGCTTATCGGCTTTTTCCTTTTCATGAAACACTTCGCAGATTTTCATTAATTAAACGTTAATTAATTATTCATCGTGATTAGGTTAGGTTATTCAATTAACAGTTGGTTATAATTGATATAAATTACTCCGATAATTCACCCATTTGATTTAATCTAAAGGTAAGACATAGTATTAGCCTAATCACATCCAGTTTCTAGAGATAACATTCGTTCAGCTCAGCTGATGGAAATGAATTGTTTTCAAATTATTTATCGACTGATTTATATTTTCAGCTCAAGTATCTACCATGTTGTAATCACAATGGATTAATATGCGCTACAAACTACGTCTTTTTATCGTAATCCTGGTCGCTCACGCGTTAGTGGCTGTTTTCATATGGTCATGGTTCATAAACGGAGATATCACCGAACAACCCCGGGTACTGGCGTTTGCTGCGAGTAATTTACGAAAATTCGAATCAGATAAGTCTAAAGACATTACCTTTAAAGAGATACCATGTAATATTAATGGCGAGTACAATATATCATGTCGAAAAGAATCCGACGAGATATATTTACCATTTACGTTCATCAAGAAATATTTCGAAGTATACGGAAAGCTAGTGGAAAAAGACGGATCCGAAATATTCAACTGGTCTCATAGTTACGCGAATTACTACTCTGTGAAGAGGAAATACGATCCTAGAGGCATCTTCACTCATTTCCAAACTTATAAAGTCGAAGAACGTGAACGCGTCAAATGTATCTCAGCTTCCGAAGGCGTTCCTTTATCTACTCAATGGGATCCCAAAGGCTATTACTATCCTACCCAAATCGCTCAATTCGGATTGTCGCATTATAGTAAAGCTATTTTGGAACCCGAACTTGTGAAACGTGTTTTAGAAGATGGCGAAGATAATCAAGCTAATTGGATAGTCTCGCACGTCTCTAGCATTAAAAGAGACGTAGACGATGATGCGGATTCTCAAGTGCTATGTTTTGATACTGCCGAAAATAAACCAATCATGTTACACATCAACGATACCTTGCCAATTCTATCTTTCGATTTGAAGTTGAACCCGAAAGGTTCCAACGAATTCGTTGTCGAAGTTAAGAATATCGTTGAAAAACTGACGTACTATTTGCATTACGATTGCAACGGTGAACATATCAACGTATCGGGCGACGACATTTATTACGGATTGATTTGTAACGGTCGTGAAAACTGGTATAAATTGAGCAGAGATATTTTCATCGATGTTCAAAAGGGTGTTATGTTGAAGACGAAAACGAAACCGAAATTCCAAAGATCATCGTTAAAAATTTTCAGTATTCAATTAAAAGGCAAAGGTTGCGTCGATAACGTAACTTTAGCGAGTAATAATCACATGACGCAATTCTACTTAACGGTGAATTGGCTACTTAAACATCAAGATGAAACTACCGGCGGCTGGGTCAATCCAGTTACCCGTAAAATGGCCGGATCCCTTTTGCTGAAGCCGGGTTGGTATTCGGCTATGGGTCAAGGTCACGCTTTATCTGTCCTAGCACGTGCGTATTATATTTCCGATAAAAACACCAAGTATTTAGAAGCAGCACGTAAAGCTCTCGGCCCATTCAAAGTTTTGAGCAAGAATCACGGAGTGTTGGCGATGTACATGCACGAATTACATTGGTACGAAGAATACCCAACTGATCCACCTACCTTTGTTCTAAATGGGTTCATATATTCGTTAATTGGATTGTACGATTTTCATACCTTGGCTACGGTTGATTACTCACACGAACCGTATATGCTCTACGTGCAAGGTATGACTTCGCTGAAGAAATTACTGCTGGCTTTCGATACAGGTTCTGGAACGACGTACGATTTACGACATATGAGCTTAGGTATTGCTCCTAAATTGGCCAGGTGGGATTATCACGCCACTCATATCAATCAGTTGCTCTTGTTGTCGTCTATCGATAAAGATCCACTGTTTTCCAATACCGCTAAAAGATGGATAGGATATATGAGCGGAAAACGTGCTTCACATAATTGATTTCCTTCCTCGATTAAAAAGTATTGTAGTTGCCTTTATATCATTAGAATTTAGCATTGTAATCTAGTCATTTCTTTTGTATCTTTTTGTATAGTGTATATATTAACTCAAAACTCACATTTTCCTCAATTTTTCCTATCATTTTTTTTCCTAGTATTATTTTAATATCATTTTTTAAATTTTATTTACGTGGTCTTCGTGACATATATTTATACTTACCGGTAGTGCCTCTAATTGACTTACGTAAGGGTTTTCTTGATCTCTATATTATTTTTTTTTGTATGCGTAAAATGAAATCATAGACATGTACACTTCCTTTTAATTGGTTTATTAGATTTGACAAAAAAAAAAAAGTATCGTGTGTATATTTCGTGCATTGAAAATCATAAAGCTAATCTTCCTGCGCCGAATATTGCTTTAAATTGCTGGTACGACAGCTGAAAGAATATGTTACCTCGTTATAAACTATTGTCATTATTTTTGTTACATCGGAAACATATTAAATTGCTACGTTTTATTTTAATTTATTTGTGATTGAATTATTTTATGAGTAATCAAAACTCACCTGGTGGCATATTTACAACTGCTGACAGAATAATTTTTTCGTTACTCGCAACAGCCAAGTTTACAGCACTGTTTACGTTTAAACTGCAATTTATGAACGTTTCTACTTTGTAGATGTAATTTGGAGTAATGAATGGAATCTGAAACATGTTCGTAGAATGTGATAAGATTAAGTTGCTCTTGAATTTTGGAAAATGTTCGTAGAATCAAACACATAATTTTAAAAGACTCACGTTTATGTAAGGCCTTTCAACAGTATAAATATCAGCATCGTATAAGAATATTATTGAAATATCTTTCAGAGCGTTCTCCACTGATAGGCTTTGAAGTTGTATGAGAATTTTCAATCGTGGACCTAATCCCAACACCTGGAACATAAAGAAAAAAAAATGAAATTTAATATCTAAATCCTTTGATAGCTACAGAAGTGAATTTATCGAGATGAAGTATACTTGAGCTGTCAATTTCAAAGAATGGTCTCCGGCTAGAGTAGAATTTTGTAATGCGTTTAAGTAGGATTCATTTGTTAAGATTTTCATTCCTTGCCAAGTTTTCTGAAACCAGCTATAAATTTCTGCAAAAAAAATTATCATAATCAACTAAAGTTCAATCTAATCAGTTTCAAATTTACCATTCTTACCCTTTGATTGTTCTCGTTCTCTTAAAGTTTGTTCAACAAAAATACGAGTTTTCTTCGGTACCAGTAGTTTAATGTTATGGTGCATCGAACTTCCCAGCATGGCACATTTATCACTGTTCCCAAAATGTGCAGTACGTTTCAATAACTTGATCGAAAGTCCTCCACCTATAAAGGTACATATCTTTCAATTGGCATAATGAAACTATCGGAGAATCGCTTAGGTTTATTTCATTACCTATCGTATTGAAAATGAAAGCTTGTTCTCCAAACCCATAAGGACCATATACTGCAGCTTGAATAGGATCTTCAACGTGCAAAGTGTACAGTAATTCGGTGCCTTTGTAAATATATACGACGCCTTCTAATCGTTCTTTCTTAACAGCATTACAAGAAATGATGTAGGTTGATTCTGATAGATGAGGTGGCATTACCGATACAGCTGTGGGAGTACCTTCTAGCAGTACTGACCATTCTTTACTACCCTGAAATTAGTAGATAGGTATGTTACCAATCATTGCAAAGAATGTGTGGAAGAGATATGATGGCATCTACGATACTTTGAGAGTGTAGCTTTGAAAGGTGCCATCCATGTTTATCGTGACAAATCTGTTGTAATCCAACACCAAGTCGACAGGCAAAGCTGACAGATTTGTTAGGCACTTTATTTCTTCTAGGCCACGTTTTAGTCGATAGACCTGGCCATATCTCAGGCAAAGAATCATGAAATAATCGACAGCGTAGATTCCTTGAACAGCTAGATGAGATGTTACTCCAGGAATCTGGAAATCAAATCAATGAGTAAATTCAATGAGTCGTCGTTTTTGTGCATGGTTCAGTGACAGTGATGCGACGAAATCGTGAGATCGAAAAAGCTGCGAAAGCTGTTTGAAAAAGCAAAAACTGAAATAAATAGACAATTTTCATAAGCTAGTTACGATGATTTATCGCCAATCTCGCCGGAGATCGATTCCGAATTTATTCGAGATCGTCGCATCACTGACATGGTTGTAGCCTATTTTTAAAAGACCAACTTTTCGTTGTTCCACCACAGAAAATGTTTCAGGATCGAGAACGAACAAATGTGAGGATTCGGTTGTCACAATTAAACACTCCACAGGTTTTTCGCCTTCTATCATTTTCGGAATTTTCGTCATATTCGTAATTGTAACCTAAAAACATGGACAAAAAAGAAAAAGCTTATCAATAAATTCATCAACACGAAGTCAGCCAATCACATGCGTTCATTCAACGATCAACGACCTTTTGAGTTTTATTAACCAATCAAATTCGAGTTCATCGATCTTTTGATTAAGTTTAATTTTGAGATTGTTAAGGTCATAATGAAACATAAATACGATCTGATTTATCAATTTTTTATTTTGCTGACATTCTGACAAAAAGGCTTTCAACGCCCAACAACTTGGAAACTTTCCTATTCCTACCTTAGTTATAAGAAAATTAATTCAACTCACCTGTTTCTTTATTTGTATGTGACCAGGCATCTTCAAGAAATTCTCCCTATCTTCCGGATTCATTGCTAATAATTTTTGCGATGGCGTACTCAAATTTGAGAATCCATGTTCCATGCTCAAGTCTTGCAATAACTGCACCAGTTGCAGAGTGTCTGCTTTCTGTCTCCATATGTCTGTTTCGACGCCGGTGAATTCTGTATCTTCGTTTTCAATTAGCGGTAATGTAAATTTAAAATACGGACGGACATTCCTATAAATTAAAACTTGAGATCCGCATGCTACGGCGATAGCTATTTGAAAAAAAAATCGTAAAATGCCATAAGTATCTATTGAAAACAATAGTACTGCTGCGAAATGACCATCATGAATCTCGGTTGTGCGAATTTGTCATTTATTCGAAGATTTATCGATGAAATGAAGAGTAAAGCAGAGTAATTTTTCAATTGAAGATTTATCATCAGAAATTCCTTACCAGGTATTCTGGGTTCGTTCGAATCTGTATAAAATGTCGTCACGGCACATGGTATTTCTGGTAAAATAGTTTCCGCATAGAGAGACAATCCTTTGAAAATCTAAAACGAGAAACTACTCGATCAAATTCACAATTTCGAATTTAAAACAGCAACAAGGCAACTACTAGTGTTGTGAATCGTGCTGCTTTTCATAAACGATATTTACACAGGAAAACACAAAAAAGTGAACGAAATGTGCACAAAATTTTATTCATATAGGTAAGCATGTTATTTATGTTATGTAGATTTTCAATACACATTCGATATTTTAAAAAAAGATAGAACCAAGGCGATTCTATTCGGATAGAAAGTAGAAAAATTATATGCTTAGATAATTTCATTATAATGGCATCTAAAATCTAATCTGTTTCGAAGGTGTCATGCTTACAGTATCAAGGGATCTGGGAAATGTTTAAGTATAAAAAAATCATAAGTTTCAAACAGAGAAGTGATAAATTCGTAGTCAATTTATTTGTCAACGTCGTAAAAGCGACTATTTTATATAAATATATACGAGCATATCTAAATAAATTAAAATAATAATGATATTTACACTGACACGTTTTACTTCGTAACGCGAAAAAAATCATAATAAAATAGATAATAAATCGTGATATCAATACGAAAGAAAAAATTACGGAAGATAAAACTAATGGGGGGATATTTACGCTTCAGATTCGGTGGGCATAGCAGCATCGGTTGTTTCTTCTCCTAATAGTCCTAATATAGGAACAATAGCACTTTCTTTCGGCATTAGCGAATATTTCATAACAAAGGTGGTAAATCTTCTACATAGATATGTTTTATCTTCGAATTCGTCGAAAATAGCCTTATGGTGATAATAAGCATGTGAAAATATTCTATATACTCGTCGACAAACCGAACCCAATTTGGTGACCGATTGTTCCTTGATACTAATACGACTAGGAAAATATTTATTGCTATTCAACAAACAAGCGGCACCATCCAACGTATGCCGCGTATAATCAATGGCCGGACATTCTTTAGGTGCTTTATGAGCTGCGCATAAAAATATCCACTGTTCAGAGGCGGTCATCTGAACGCACGTTTCTGGACTACATTCGTCTTGTAATCGTACAGCAAGACCGTGTAATTCTAGACAAAACTGTCTCAGGTGCTCGTATTTCCAAACTCCTTCGTCTTGAGATTCCGGAGGATTTAAAATGGTATCGATATCGGCAGGGTTGTTGCGTATTAATTGTTGTATATACTGTTGTACGGCTAAAGTACTATCCATTTCTTCGAATTGTTCTTCCGGCCAGTTGTAAAAATCTTTGGATTTCGTACCGGGTTTATTTCGTCTCATTAGAGGTTTAATTTCGGCCATTTTCACTGGTCTGTGAATATATAAATATTATGGATTGTATACATTCACCTGAACGAAGGAATCGACGAGATAGGATAACTACATAAGCGTGATACACACCGTGCACGTGAAGCATTAAGCGTATATTCTTACTTTGAGCTGGGCTTGAGATGATTTGTAATCGATACAGATCAGTTTGTATTCGGTGTTTGATTCTAGATCAGCTAAAGCTAAACAATTATTGTACGTATCGATCCCCTGATTTGGTTCCCAATGTGCGTCAATCCAAGGATGGTTAAATTGCATATTATTTCACTTTCTGTTCAAACAAATTTAATCGTAATCGTATAGTATTCAAAAGTGATAATGTCTGTGTGATGAGAATTATACTCGTACTTTACTTACAGTTCGCGGCCTCCGTTCCCAGACCAACATTACATACTCAGTTCAACCCTGAGCGATGCATATTCGTTCTCTTGACAATGTAAAACAATACCGCTCGTAATTATTGAATTATTAAATAAAAAAGTTATTAAATAATGTAAAATTATTACTAATCACTTTTTTTTACACCTAAGCTAAAGCTCGAGGAAAGTTTTAAAAAGCCTTGTGCGTTTGTACGGTTGTTATTTAAAAATATGTTTCGTTATTAGAACACTACGAGCGCTAGTTACAATTTCATAAAATCAAGTTAGGTAATTTTTGTAAAAATGAAAAAAATTGCTGGAATTTATGTTTTTTAATGCATTTTTGTGCGGCAACATTGTTTCTTTCTAATCAAAAATTCAAAAATCAAAACACCGAAAATAAGTAGTTTTGAACTTCGAAAACTTTATTTGAAATTTGATGTGAAAATGATTGTTTTTGGTGAAAACTGAAAATTAGCCAATTGGACTCTCAATTGTTTGTTATTAATTTGTTTATTCACTGAACCATGTTGAAAGATATTCCTAGTTGAAATTGAAATCCATCGCCATGGGTAAGCTGAACTTGCATTGAAATATACATCGTTGCTAAAAAAGACTTCCTTTGATGATTTCTTCGATATTTCAGAGACAATCAACCGTGAGTCAACTCGTATCAAGGAAGTTGGCAAGAAAAGAGTTCTGGACGATGCTACACGAAGTCGTAGGCTGAGAAAAGCTCTAGAAGCTTTGGAAGTTGACAACTACCATGACGATCCTCATGCAGATTTGGGTACGATTTTTCTATTACTGCCTGATACCAATACTACGTTTACGATTCGTTTTACATATTTCCTCGTGTTTCAGTTATGAGTAAAAAAGTTCCAAAATTCAGCGACTCGTTTGAAACACGAAGTGGTCGAAAGAAAAAAGGCAAAGGTCCAGATTATTACAAACAGAAGTATGTATTTTCCTACATCGTCGTTTTGGATTCGACATCGCGCTAATTACGTTCATATTTTAGGTATCGTAAAACGTTTCCACAATTACTGGAGGAAGAACGACATATGCATCCAGATCCACCGAATTACGATTCAGCAGAAGCAGCCCCTTCTGGATTCCCTCCTCGTCATTTTTGCGCCGTTTGTGGATTTTTCAGCAATTATACGTGCGTTTGTTGCGGCGCCAGATATTGTAGCGTTAAATGTCTGGGCGTACATATGGATACCAGATGCCAAAAATGGACCGCGTAATGAGAAGTTTTTTAATGTTGTGATAATTATTTTCTATATATTGTACATAACTTAATATTTTATACTGAAGTATATTTTTTTTCGTTACAATATAACAGGTAATTTATTTATATTTACAAAAGCCTACGAATATGGTGATGGCACTCCATAGTGCGACACTAATCCAAGAAAATATGACACTAGCTAGAAGAATATATCCGGTATTTATTCTGGTGGTACGGCGAGGGTAGTAATACTGCGTTGTGTAAGGATACCTGAGTATTGGATCGGGTTGAAGGAAATCCATGAAGTCGTACATCGTCGAACATGAAAATCGATCCATGACCAAATCAGAAAGATCTCCGCTCGCCTGAAATTAATCATCTCGTTAAAATTACGCGTTCTAACGCAGGGAACGAAACGGTTCCCATAACGAAGGATTGCGCATTATAATAGTATTTCCTACTCTGAGCACTTTGTTGACGATGGTTTTGTACTGGTTACACGTCTGCCAGTAACCTTCAGACAATGTGATGGCTTCGACGAACATCAACAACGTAACAATTCCAGCTACAATTTTAAGCAATAACGGAAATCTTTGCTTGTTTCGACACGTGAATCTGTAACATATTTTTTTTTACATGTAGCGACCTTGAATTTACGCGTGTATTGTTTACATGCGAATGTCAACAACGCGACGTGTTTACCACCGCACCATTATACTCTATCGTACCTCTTTTGTGCAATAGCTTCCTCAGACTGGGCAGATCTATGAAGCGATCCCGGTTGCGAATTACGTATTTTAATGAGGTATACAGCGGCCACCGCGAAGCTGACTATTGTCAATGCTAACGAAGTATAGGTAACTGTTCTGCATCCTAGAGGAGTTCCACCGACGAAACTGCTACCTCTGATTTCACCGTACAATACACATTCGCAATTACCGCTTCCAGTACATGTGTTGAGGGTGTTGCTCCAGTACGTCCATGTTATGGCCACAGCTACGCATGTTATTAGATTCAAAATACCGCTTATGCCGCTCAATATGAGCACGTGCTTGTCGCTGAACATGGTTCCTTCCTAGACGCTTGGTAAATCACATAGTTGATACGTCTGCAAAAATCAGAAAATCGAAGCTGATTAAAATGGCGCGTAAGTTTATCGTTGCAGATTGTTCGTCGAATGCGAGTGTGATTATGGATAAAGAATAGGTCAATGCGAGGTGCGATTTATTTACTATGTGAACGATGTACCTAGTACGACCATGATAATCCCTACCTGAGAATTTCATTCACTTTCGATATCCCTTCTTAGTTAAATATTGATAAGAGAAGAAAAAGTTAACACGACGAATGACTCATGCAAACGAACGAGCGTCAAGAGTAACTACGCCTAAGATAACTCACGAGTATAAATGCTGCGCCTACTTTCGTACAGGTATATTTTTCTCCAAGATAACCGGTTTTGAATTAAATAATAGTGTTTTTTTCTCCAATAGGTACACTAGTCAACCGCGAGAAAAGTAATATTCTCTACCGAAGCGTTACTAAAAAAAAAAAATTCCAACGAAAACACTACACTCGAATTTCGTTTTGAATAATTTTTTCGAACGAACGCGACCGCAAAGTTGAGACTAACGAGGAAACACTTGCGAAGCGATTACTATTTTATATTTTGTAATTTACGATACGCATCGAAGAGGCGTATAATTTCATTGTTTACCTATCTTGAAGTACTCACGGGCGGAGTAATTAACATAGCACATGGCAAGTTCACGAATTCAACTGTAACAACCTTCGCTGCGCTGCTCTGCTCTACACGTTCGAATATCATCGCTGCTTGCTGACTCGCTGCTGCTTTGGAAAAAATTTATGTCGACTCGTTCGCGCCAAAAATTAACGGTTTTGACGCGCACCAGCAATAGCAGTCAGCAAACTGATGGGTTGTTTTTCAGCGTACATAATAAATGCGGTTAAACAATATAGCACTAATTACTCTACGTAGTGTACGAGTAATATGTACCTACGACATCGACACGCTAACCACCTATAAAGTCGACCGGCGTGTTTCAGTTTTCCGCATTTTAAACGATTAATTTTGTATGAAATCAATGCTCCATTAGACGCGATTACTGCGTGCTGCATAAGTAAGAGGTTTCGTGATGAAAAACGAAAGTGTTAAACGATGTTTTGATACACGAGAGTATGTAGGTCGTTGACTTGTTTTTGTTTTTGTAGGTTGCTATACGTACCTTACCTACCTACTCGTAAGCTCCAACTTGAAATATGCATGTATGCGAATACAACTCCGGAGCATACCTACCCGATCCTAAAGACTTGAAAAATTCTAATAGTATTTTTACACGAATCGTGTTCACGAATATTTTCTTTTTTTCACGTAAGTTTACACGCTAAACGTGTTTTTTTTGCTCGTGTGTATGTAAATCAACATTCTTCTTCTCGCTTCTCTAACCCCCTTCTCTGTCAGATTTCATTATATTGTTCAGTTGTTGAAAATTTATGAATTGTATACCTATTTCAGCTATGCTGAGTGTGCTTATTTTTCTTAACGTGAGAGAGGAAAATCACCTACATACTCGAACTTGTATAAATTAATATGTACGTGTTTTACACCTCAAGCACACAGACATATCCACCAATTGCGTCTGCGTCCAAATAAACAACAATCTGGACATAGCGTGACCTACATAACATAAACATCTAGTTGTCACGGGTGATTCAAGGTACATTTACGTACGATATACATATCTATCTGACTCTGCCTTCTGTACCTGCTGACGATGGATTATATGAAAATGTATATTTTACATATGAAATGAACGATTCAGCTACCTAGTATATAATTGAAAATTGCTTTTAAAATGATTATTTATGGATGATGAAAACGCACGCGAGGATAGCTCGCGAAGGTGATAGATGAAGGGATGAAGCAGGGTGTGAAATATCGGTGATTGCTGATTGGGAAATTCTACCGATTATTGTGAGGTGTGATGCAATAAGGTTTTTTGTAGGGTTGTCGAAGGTTTTGAGTGATTATAATTACATGAGAGGAAGAAAGAGAGAGATGGAGTAATTTATTATCATGCTCGTTTTTTTTGTTAGTTTTTCAGCTTTTTTCATTTTTGATATAGGTAGGTATACGAATATTTGTTATTGTTATAGATTTTTGTACACTCTTGAAACTCTCAAGGTCGATTCTATGCTCAGTTTTTGTTTTTTCCTTGTTATTGTTGGATTATTGCTGTTGACTGCACGGAAGTTGGATAAAATTACAATATTTTTGAAAGGATATGATATACCTACATAAATCTATAAATCCATGCTCATACCTAATACAAAATTTTGAACTTGAACTTGGATTTTTAAGCTTTTGAAGTTTCAAAAAAGAAAAAAAAACGATGTTTACCTATTTAGCATAAGGTAAAGTGGGGTAATTCCGATGGCAAAATTCAAAATTTTAGCAATTTCTCATTTTTGGATTTCCTGTACATTTTGGGGCAAAAATGATGTAACAACTTTATTCCTGCGTCCTTCAGCTACACATTGACTATATTGAAGAGTGATTTGTGTGAATGCTTCGTACATATAATTGAAAAAACATTTTGGAAGGTCGAGTTATCAGAATTACCCTAAAAATGGGGTAATTCCAATAATGAGTTTTATAAGGAAAGGAATTCTCTCAGGGTAATTCCGAGCCAGTAATGTTGAAATATACCATTTATTGCATATTTAGGTTTTTATTTCATGTAAATTGAATCATTAGAACAAAAATTAATTTTTTTTTACAAATATGCATTTTTGAGGCATAATTTTTGAAAACTAGACCAACTAGAGAAAAATGCCCCGTTTTGAGGATTTTCTTTGATAATTTCGACCCCCTAAAACTATAATACATCAAAACAGCGAAAAAAACATTGCATTACAATTTTGCTGGGGCTATCGGAATTACCCCACAGCATGAAAAATGATCGACATGTTTAATAATTCAATGCCACCAAACAAATAATTATAAAAGCAAAATCAAAAGAGGTACTGACACTTTAACACGTATTCATCAAATATCAGCTTCTAAACAGAATTTTTCAACAAGTTTTGAACGATAAAAACGAGTTTCAAAAGTGCCCTGTTTTTTGCGGCAAAGGATTTGGGCATTCAGATTTTGAACACTGCACAGACTTGACAAAACAGAGCAGATGAACCATCTGATCATTAATGGGTGTAGGTTAGCACTAAAACTACCTACCTTCTTCATCATTTGTGCCAAAATGTGTTTTGCAACAAAGCTAGGGCTTGCTATCGGAATTACCCCATATCGGAATTACCCCACTTTACCTTAGTTAAAATAATATTAAAATAAAAAAGCGTTTTTTTTTATCAGGTAAGTAAATGAAAGATGAGTTTTTGTTCTCCAATTTTGGTTTACATACTCTATTGTAGAAATTTAATGTGTAGGTACTTAATCGTAGTAATTTTTCACTCGAAGAAGTTTGTTTTTAAAGAAATAAAATTACCAAATGACACGACAGAAAAAAGAGAACAAAAACAATTAGCTATAAAATCGAACATTTAAAAACAAAAAAATGTTATTGAATTTCTATGAGAAATAAGTGTTCTAATTCAGTTTTTCCAAACAAATCAACAACAACAACAAAAAAAAAACAGGAAAGAAATTTTGAAGGCTCAGATATCTCCAGACACGTCAAACTTGAAGCAAAAATGTTTCAGCGAAATTTTCAAAGAAAATAGGTACCTATCAAAAGTTTAAAATTGGAATTAAGATTTTAAAAGCTCAAAAGTTGAGAATTTCCATTAAAAAATTTATATACATTACTACGAAGACCTTTTTCACTCACTATTCAACAAACTAGATAATCATAATCTACAAAATTCATTTCAACATCCTCAAAAAGAACAAAAAAGGTTGCCAATTTTTATAAAAATTTTGAAAAATTTCAATTTATTTATTGATTTTTCTTATTGCAATTTTATTTTTTTACTTTCACTTTTCTTTCAAATGGCGTACTCGTTCATTTATTGCCTCATTTTCTCCAGTACTTCAAAAATAAGTAGTAGAAATTTTCAGACCCCCTTTCGCTTCTCTCTGACCATTAAAATAAAAAAATACCTTGACACTTTTTTATAGAAAAATAATTAGGTATTTACGTTTTCCGTTATTGTATTTATGTATTTTGAATGAAATCGAAAAAGAAAGTTATGACGAGATTGATAAGTATTGTTGAATGAAATAATCGAAAGATTATGACACAACTGATTCCTACAAGTCTTGTAGGCTGATTGAGAATTAATTATCTGGAATACCTACCAAGGTTGGACAAACTCAGCGGGGGATCGGGTAATTCTCGGTGAGGCATTGTTATTTTGGGGCCGCAAGGTAAAAGTCGATACTTTTTTCATCCGTATTCAAAAAATTAAAAATAAAAGAAAATTGGATAGGATAGGTAGGTATATAATACAAATTTTGTTTATTGCGATAGCCATTTAATTAATTAATGATGAGGAATATTTCGAAATAATGCGATAATCTCTCTTAAAATTATTGTAAATTGTGGTACAGTCATACCACTGGTAGGTAAGCCCACATGTTACATGTGAAAGATTAACGCGATATCGCCTATCCAGTCTGTGCAAAGTGATAAAGTTGAATTCAGAAAAATGAAAGAGCTGTTTTGAACTTACAACACAACTTTTCAAAATTTTCATTGAATCGCTCTGTTGAAAACTCCAAGTCCTATGGACAGGTCGTCAAATTATAATTCTCCGGGCCACTCCGAAGAGTTCATTTAACCATGAAACCTATTCTATGCTCTTTTGGCACTCATTAATGGTGATGTCGTCGATTATAATATGATTTTCAATTGGAAGGGGTTCTGATGTAATGTGATTTGTAGGTTAATTGAAGAATGTTACGATTGTGTCTTTGGAATGTTTTTCTTTCTTTCTATTAAGCTTATCAAATTACATAAAAATTACGTTCCTTGAATTCATAACGAAGGGCAGGGATGAGTTTGCAGAATGAATTTCAATAATATCTATGTACTTATCTATGAATTTATATTATTTTTTTTGCAATTTCTTATTTCAAAAAATTCACGAGTTGATAAGAGATTTTTTTCAGGTAGGTAATTCGATTTATTAGTGGTAAACCTTAAAATTCGTAGGCAAGTTCTCCCTCGTATCAAAAATTACTCGTTAATTTAATTAAACATGAAATTATTCCTTCACTGTACCTGTTTCATTACTTTTTCACCCCATCGATGGGTAATTTTATTCATCACAACTTGTAAAATTATGAAACTACGTGCATGGGTTGCTTGCAGCGTAGTTTACGTACAAGAAATGTGCGACATATTTGAAAAAGTATAAAAAATTCAATAGGTTTGTCTACGTCGTAGATGAAATGGGCTTTTATAAATGATATGTCAACAAAACTGCTGCGACTGCGATGATTACATCGACATACACGCATAGTAAAAGAATATGGAACTATGTTTACCTGAGCTCATCACTCGATAACGACTTAACGAGACCCGCGACTGGCACAAAAAAAAACCATAAACCGATATACAAAAAGAACTCTTTTGTAATTAACGAGTGCTAAAAATGACTCGTGTCAGCGTCAGTTATGTCGAACAATTGTATAAAGACCTTCGGATTTCATAGAGTTATAGAATTCACTAGGCATTTTTGTGTAAGTGGTGTTTTAAATGAATTACCTGCGTCTAATTAATCATAACATAGGTTTTATAGCTATACAGACGTTATTTTTATGAAGTCGACGAGTCGAGCGTGTAAAATATCAGATCAATGCGCGCAGAGTGAAATATGTTTATAAATTACACTCGAGTTATTAAATAATATACCTACCCATTGGTTTGAAATGAACACGTTTACGTAATACACGTAAAATAAAAAAGTAGAAAAAAAATCGTCACCTGGATACAAAACTCGCGGTAGCGCGTCGAAGTCGATCGACGAATGGAACGGAAATAGGAATTTTCGTCATGTTTAGCTTTTTCAGAATTATATCAGCGGACTATAATAGCTCGTTAGGAGCTTTTGTCAAAATAAAATATTAACAAAGAGAAAGTTGGAAGAGTAAAACATTAACATATTGATTTTCATGCTAAATAAGTTGGAAGGAGTTTTATTTGTAGTTCACTATGCTACTAAGGTGTTCTAACTTTTAACACAACACGTAAACATAAAATATTCATATGCTTCAAAGTGAAAACACTTTACTGGTAAAATTACGCTTCAACTTATCACATGTCTAAATTTGATTCGTGGATTAAATTTATACCTACTTAATTCTTACAAAATAGGGCTTAATATAGGTAACAATGGTCACAATGGGATGGAGGAGGGGGGGGGGTCGAATTGGAACTTGGTGATTTGAATGAAATATCGTTCATGGGATTGGAAAAAGGTATCAAAAATTTTACAAATACGATGGATTTTAATGTCGAGATCAATTTTAAAGTTTTCTGTGAATTTTTGAAACCTCAAAATTTGCCAATAATGTGGGTTTTTTTGAGCATCGTTAAACTTCAATTGAACCGTCTTCTCTAGCAATTGTGTTCAATTTCAACTGACGTGAATAAGAATCCAAAGCTATCAACTCTTGAACACAGCAGTGCAAATCTACACGTTCCAATTCGAGTGATTCTTTGATTAGAAAAGCTCGAAGATTATAAATACGAAAAAAAATTCAGTCTACTCTATCACAAAAGTGTATACAATCTCGAATTAAGTAAACCATCACACATAAAGCATTCCAACCGGCTTTAAATCATCTTCAATCGGTCTGCCATTAACGCAGATAGATTTCGCGCAATTACGATTGTTGGAAACAACAACGCCGCCTCCACCTCTGGATCCATTCTTGAATATGAACTTGGCAGAGTTGGATTTTTTAGATAAATCGCTGGATTTCGGATCACCGAAAGTGAACCCTTCGCTACGCTTCGAATCCAAAGACGACGAGGGCGATACTGCGTTCATTTGTTGGAGTTTTTCGTCGATAACTCGAAATTGCCATTTCCACGAGACGTTATAAAGGAAGGGACGATGATCGAAACGATTATCGTCCGGACTATAGAATTCGGCGTGGTAGCTCGGAGTCAGTACGGTCATCTTGTGACGATTAATAGCGTAACAGCGGAAAAAATGCTTCACTTTTTCAGCTACTTCTTCGGCGGTATGAGAAGCTGCCCATATTGGTACCAATTCGGTGAACATCGAGTAAGGGCCGCAATTCTGCTGTTTTCGAAGACGTCCGAATACATTTAGTTCGTCGTAGGTCATGCCTGGAAACAATATTCAATTTTTAATGATTTAATGCCAGTTTGAACATGAATAATTCTACCAGTTTCGTTTTTATTGACGAGCGATGGAAAAAAATGAAAGGTGATGAAAAATTCAGCTCATATGAAATATTTATTTTCCAGTCGTTTTCCTCTTTTTTTTCTTCTCATGTATAAACAATGAAACATCGATTTTCATTTTTTCCACGTAAATTACAGTTCTCAAGCTTCTCAGAATTTCGTGTTCTCGAAAAAGTTAAATTTTAATGCGAGCGAGGGGAGAGGAGCGGAGGTTTCCCTCGGTTTTTGAACAAAATAAAAAAGAGAAAAAAGACTGAATAGGTACATTTCTATCAATTCATCGATCAAAAATATTTTCTTACCCATATCTTGTTCATCTGTCTGCACCAAACGACCTTCTTGCAGAGGTTCCAGTTCAGCGGTCGGTACAGCGTTCAAAATATCTCCCAAAGCATCCAATCCAAAATGGTCTTTCGCATAGGTCAAAAATAGTTTCAAATCTGTCTTGGAAATACTTCCAATAGGGTTTATATCAGCGCTGGAACAGTCATATTTGGTGAAATAACCGCGTAACGCCTCATCCACGTTCCCGGAGCCGAGAACCAGCAGTCCACCGGGTCTACCCCGAACCCATAGCATTAGTTGTGCGAACAGATACGACAGAACCATACGAAGTCTAGCTTGAATATTCTGCAAAGCTAAAGATTCTCTGGCGGATCCTCCGTGGGCAGCGAATCGTGGTACTTTACCTGCGAATTAAATTCAAAATTAAAATAATATCCCAACGCAGATGGGAAATTGATGGAGTTGAAGTTACCTGTGATGGTGGTGAAAATGGCCATAATAGCGGTGACAGCTGTATCTATCGTTATACCCATATGGTAACTACCAATCTGCCCGGCTAATCTTTCGGCTCTCTTACGCGTCTCCTTGGAGGAATTTTCCGTACCCATGTAGCAAGTGACGAATAAACGACCGCACAGTTCTCGAGGATTTTCAGGAATATACTCAGGATCGCATACCATTCTTCGTATAGTCGATATGACATTCTCGTCGCTTTCTTGGCAAGATTTAACGATAAGGTTACACATCGAGTAAACGATACAAGCAGTACTGGAAGAATCAACTCCACCACTGAGAGGCAGGAAGAATCCACCTTGGCCAGATCTCCTCACATAGTCCCACAACCAGCACGCAGGACCCAAGGTTATTTCTTCCTCAGGTTTGAGATCTTGCCATTTCATAACTGCAGTTTGTGGTAACTCTGACGTAGCATCTGAAGATAATACAAAATCACCGACAAACACCCTCGGGTAACTTCGATGATCACTGGATAATGCCGATCTGCTGCGGATACGATTACGATAGCTTCCTATTTTTTCCAAATTCACAGTGGCGCATACAACTTCAACATCTTTGAGAGAAAACTGCTCGCTGCGATTGAGGAGGTCGCCATTTAAGAAGATACAAGAGTTTCCATTGAAACATACACGAGCACCGTCGCCTCCTCGTAAATTACTGTACAGATAACATCCTCCTGCTTTTAAAGTAGCGTTTTGAATCAGTCTAATTACTCGGTCTGCTTTGCGTAGCTCTGTATACGATCCGGAACTATTGACTATGATTTCAACTCCATCGATACCCAACTCGCTGTGGGTAGCTTGCGGAGACCACATCTCTTCGCAGATTTCATACCCGATACACGTATCCCTGGTTGCAATTACTGCATCGCCAAATGGCACCGTTGATTGTCGAGTGTGTTTGTAAATCATGCGAGGCAAGTAATGGTCTTCGATTTCCTGCAGTTTTCGCCACGGACAAAACCATCGTGATTCGCGATAATTATCGCTATCGCACATTAACAACTTGGGACGGATTAGAAGGATTTTACGATTCAAGAATACAACTCTGCAATTATAAATTAGATTTTTGTGCATGATTGGCATACCAACGTCGACCATGATGTTCTCACATTCCGTATCAAGCAGCAGCTCTAGAAGCACTTGCCACGAATGTAGTAACGTATCTGTCTCGAAGAAGTGGTCTTCGCAGCTGTAACCGCATATTTCGAGCTCTGGTCCACTTCTGTACGAAGCTCCGCATTTTTTCGCTTCGATAATACTTTGGCGTATTCTGTTTAGGTTACCCTCGAAATCTAGTGCCCACTGGTTCAGCGTACATACCGCTATAATCGCGTTTCTTCCCATTATTGTTTTTTTACGTCACTTATGTAGACTTTTCTGAAACAGAAATTTACCTCCGTATTAGGATTCGTGATATTCGAACGTCGGAGCAGTCAAGTTACTAATATAGTTCAACCGGTACAAACACAACAACAGAAAACACATGCGATAAGAACAGTTTATTAATATTCGAATAGAGACTTATTGCATATAACTCGCGTAACGATACAAAATACAGCTTATTCGGCTGGATATTGAATAGTAATTATTTTAAAATCTTTATCAGGAGCGACCATTATTTCGTGTTTCTTCGACTTGACACGTAAGAAAGTCAGATCGTTAGTGGGATCCAAATCTCGAACGACACTTCGTGCTTTATCAGCCAAATGACTAACTAAGCCAGCGTACTGTACAGTGGTCGTATTGTCCATCGTTGTTTTAATCGGAATGCCTTCGCTGGTCACCACAATCGTTCCAACAACTCCTTTGTACGACTGGATCCTTTTCATAATCTCATCTACTTCATTCGACATGATTAAGCGATTAATTTATAATTACCTTGTATTAGTAAAAATATCAGAATATCATTTCAACGTTAGATACAAGTACTGACTGAACATTTAACTATTCAACTGAAGATTTCTTTCTTGTTGACTGGTTACTTGGTTACAAATTAGATGAGTAAAGGCGTCGGAATTTCGATTTTAAACAAGTTTTGCTTGGGTGTTGTAAAAAAAAAATGAGATAAAAATTGTTTGAGTCACAGACATAAAGTAAGTAGATTTGATCATATTGTTTTTCAGTCTGAAGTAGGTGGTAGACGCGCGTCTAGAGTCTGACGGGCTACGAAACGTTCCCGCCAATCACAGCGCAGGGTTATGTTTATCACCGTTATCACTGACGTTCAAGTGTTGTATTCATTCTCACAATATTGAAAAAACAAAGTAATTTAGGTGTAAATGGACGTTTTGCATATTATTTTAAATAAAACACTGTCGCAATGCAGAAATAAAGTACGTACAAGTCCTAGGTAGCTAACTAGCTATTCAGATTAACTTTATCATTCAGCACCGGCAGGCGGCATTCCCTGGCAAGAATGAAGTAATCTGATAAGAAAGAACTATCAATTATCACACACTCATGTATTTTTACTATTTTTACAAATTAATAAGATCTCATCAGTAAATTCAATACTTGACATTTCAGCGGAGAAAAATGAAAATCAATGAGTAAAATCTGGTATCTAAATAGATAGAGTCTAGAGATACGTAGGCTCACGCTAGTTATGCAGCTAGCTAATCTGTACATTCATTTTCACTAGCTCCAACTGCAAAGTATTTCTTTTTGAAGTTATCGATCTCGATTGCTTTTATTGATGTAATTATCGTAAATTATGATGGATTTGAAATGAAAACAAGAATGACTTTTCCTTTTTGGTATTCATTCAGTAAAGTTGTAAATGTAAAGTTACAGTACTGTCGTACGTAGGTTAAAGATTAGATTACCAACCAATTTGAAGAAAAAAGTCGTTTAATTTTCTGTTTTAATTAGTAAAATCGCAAAAGCTCTTTATTATATCGTATTTTCAACGAAAAATAAAAACTGAAAAAATTTGCAAGTCCATAGAACCGCCCCTCTGCGCTGTGATTGGCGGGAACGTTTCGTAGCCCGTCAGACTCTAGACGCGCGTGGAGGTAGACCTACGACATACGTGTACCTCTAGTACGGTTATTGACCGGATACGGACGTTAATAACCACGAGGAGGATACACTGATTTGTTCAACGGATAATACTTTTATGACAAATTAAAACCCATGTACAGAATAAGTGGACTGCTACATAAGCGGCAACTCGGCAACTTAGCAACTTCGTTTCGCGTCAGTGGAACGAAAATGATAAGAAGTTGCTCGGTTATTGGCTGGAACTAGCAACCAAATCAAAATTTTTTGATTTGGTTGCCAAGTTGCCAGTTGCTGGTTGCTAGTTGCTGCTTATGTAGATGTCGACTAATACGTTTATTATAATTAATATCAGTACAATTACATAAACATACATGTATTATTCTCTTCAGCGTTACTCAATAAGACCGACACCAATTATTCTCATTACCGTTCTCGGCTCGAAGCACTGGACGGATTTAGGAATAGTAGCATCAGATCACAAGAGCCAACACTGGGCAACTTTTGGTAGCCCAGCTTCTTTTATATATATTGATCGGATACGTAACTCATCTGCGAGAAGCGTTCCGGCGCAGTACGTAGCGGTTCCCTGCACACCCCCTACCCACTACATTGCCCCCCGAGCCGTCCAAGGGGTCACCTTGAATCGGCGCGGAAGCCACGCAGCGGGGGAAGGGGGGTGCCACCGATCCTACTTTTCAATCAGAGGCCGGATAGCCAAAGATTTACAAGTAGGGCGCACTTTCCCTAGACCAATTTTGAAAACAAATATCGAAAGATGGAGTTTCGATGGCAGTGAGACATTTGACCCATGCGACATATGACCCATGCGACATTTCACCCATGTTTTTATCAATTTTGGATTTTCGCAAAACGACATTTGACCCATGCGACATTTAACCCATGTTCTGATAGATGTTTGCATCACATCAATATGCGACATTTGACCCATGCGACATTACACCCACATGAATATCCGATGTGAAATAGACATTTCGCCCATGCGACAATTGACCCAGGGTAAATCAAAATAGCGACATTTGACCCAGGCAACGATTTTATTACAAATTGGGACATTTGACCCATGCGACATTTGACCCATGATGTTATTTAATGCTGAAACGTCTCCTTTGCGACATTTGACCCATGCGACATTACACCCATCATGAATATGAAGTAGAATTCTAGATATTGTGAAAGTAGCACTACGCAGTAGAGGAAATCAAAGGCAGCCAACCCTCTACATAAAACTTCTTTTAGATCTTTCCCTGTATTTAAAAATCAGTGCGTGCGGTGAAATACAAAATATACCTTTTCAATTTTCATTCTCTTTATATGGGAAAGCCAGTGTACTCTCGTCACAGTATGGTTCCGCATTTCAATGCTTTCGTTTATTGCAGGGTCGTACATAAATACTTACTAGGAATGTTGGGATATACCTGTTTTTTTTCTTCTTTTTTTCCAACAAAACTACCCTTCGGCTACAGTATAGTATAAGAGGACGATCTTTTTTTTTTATTTCCTATGCTGCATTCTGCATTTGATCTGTTTTCACTGTACGAGTAAAATCCACTTACAAAGTCAAGTTTTCGAATGTTAAGAAATTCATGTAATTGATGTAACATGATTTAAACATATTCTTCACTTACCTACCTAAAATTATACGTACCTAACAAGGGAGCCTCTTGAGGTGTCCGCCTCCGATTTGAATGGGACCGCGATTTTTTGAAGGAGCATAGTTTAACACCCCAAAACCAAATTTTCAGCTGCCCAACTTCATATCTCAATATTTGGCGAACGTTTGAAAATTCAAAATTGACTGTTTTTGGTGATTTATATGGTACTTTTTTCAAAAAAGTACCTACCCTACGTGCATACCTAATCAGTAAAAATAATCAAAATAAATCCTAAGACTGATATTAATTCCCCAAATCCAAATTTCGCCATTTCCAGTCATTCTGGAGCCTCCAACGCGATTTTTTAATTTCTCCAGAATTTTGAAGGTGCTGCAGAAGGCGTGAATATGCAGTTGGGCAGCTGAAAATCGAGTTGTGTGTTATACTCGACCTGTTAAACGAATTTACCGACATTTGAGCCGATTCTGGAGGGGACACCTCAAGAGCGGTTTTTTGCATGATCAGCTTTTTTTTAAAATAAAAATATCCAAAAATCAAAAATTTCCCTTTTACGAGAAAATTTTTGAAATTTACGCGAATCGCTGTATTTTGTCATTAATTAATCCCACGAGAGCGAATTTGGCCATTTTCAGCCTTTCTGGGGCCTCCCTTTATCGAGAGCTTTTGCCCGAGCGATTCAAAAAAAATCATACCTAATTCGAATACAATTAATATTTTGAAGCACAATAATAAACTTCTTATAAGTTATAAGTGACTCGTCTCACAAAGAAACATCATTTTTCATATCTCTCAAAATATGTACTAATTTTTCAGAGCATTTGCTCTCGCTTCGCTCGGGCTCATTTGATTTTTAATTTTATTTTCAATTTTGAATTTTAAAAAAATCATTATTTGAATTTAAAACTGCTTAAAGTTGCCTAGATACTCGTCACACAAAAAAAACATCGTTTTTTAAACCTCTTGAAATACTGATTCTCGAGAGCTTTTTGCTCTTGCTTCGCCAGCTCTAAAAATTATATTTTCGACATCTGCCTGCTTAAAAAAATCTCGTTTAATTTACTTACCTAGCTTAGAGTATTTTTAGCAAAATTGATGAATTTTGATTCTATTTTAGCTCAATTTTGAACCTAGAACCCCCACCACCAAGTTTATCAAAAATCCGCCCATCCCCTCTTTCAAAATTCTCTTTTTTGCTCTATAAAAGTTTCCTTTAATGGAAAAAATGATAAAAGGCACAAGTACTTGTTCAGAGTGTCGAGCACTAGTGGAAAACAAGTGGTTTCAAAATAATGTTAATTACCTACTCTCAGGGCTTTTTTTGTGGGGGGGACTCGGGAGGACGCCGTCCCCCCCCCCCCAAGAAAAGTTCGAAATTATCAAAAAAATTCCATAAAAACTAAAAATTGAACGAATTTGAAAAAAATGAAAAAATGAATAAATTTTGGTAACTTTTTAAACAAAATGTTGAATTATCGGAATAGTAAAGTGCGAAAACGAGATCAGAATTACGATGAAAATTCGTAAATCTAAAATTTAGCATTCAAGTTTGTACCTCAGTACTTATTTTGCACGTCGGGGAGCCCGCTCAAGAATTATTGCACCCCCCCCCCCCCCGTCGATCCTCTGGGAGAACTTTTTTCTTAAAGGGGGAGTCCTGAGGAACATTTCTAGCCCTTGTACTAAAAAAAAAAGTGGCCCTACTTACAAAATGGCGGACATTTTGATTGACAGATCAGCCGAAATCACAGATTTTGCGTTCCAACATAGGCCTTGCACGAAATTTTCTAAACCTTACAAGGTAGATCGAAAGATCAGGCAAAAATTTTTCATCTGTCAAAATTTCAAGTGCTTCAGTGCATTTTTCGAATTTTGGTGAATTTTTGAAAATCAAATTCAGGCCAAAAATGAAGGGAAAAATCAAAATTTTACCCAATTGACCAAGAAAGCTGAAATTTGGGATATACCATATTTTTGACATGCCAAATCGATTGAAAACTGTTTCAAACCGTTTTGAGCAGTTTTGGAGCCTCCAGAAAATTTTTGAAACTCGAAATTTCCACAAAATTTCATCAAAATGGAGTTGGAAAGCAGAAATTTATTCTGCAAACTAATTTCAATGCGCTACGAAGTACTGCCGGTAAATTTCAAGTCGTTTTGGAGCCTCCAGCAAGTTTTTGAAAATTCTGGAGCCTCCAGCAGATTTTTTAAATTTTAAATTTTTACAAAATTTCATCAAATGGCGATGGAAAGCTGAAATTTACTCTACACTCCAATTTTAACACTCTCTGAAGACGACTTCAGGTGGGTTCAAGTCATTTTGGAGCCTCCAGCGACTTTTTGAAAATTACTGGAGGATCCAGCAGATTTTTTAAACTTTAAACTTTTACAAAATTTCATCATTGGAGATTGAACGTGACATTTATTTCGCAGAGTAATTTCAATGCGATATAAAGTCGCATACATGGCGGTTTCAAATGGTTTTGAAGCTTCCAGCTATACTTTTTGGAATATTCAATTTTCCAAAAAACGCCGTACGACCTTTCAAAAAGTCGCAGGAGGCTCCAAAACAACTTGAAATCCACCAGCAGTCGACTTCGTAGCGTATTGAAATTAGTTTGCAGAATAAATTTCTACTTTCCATCTCCGTTTTCGAGTTTCAAAAAAATCTACTAGATTCAGTAATTTTCAAAAAGTCGCTGGAAGCTCCAAAATGACTTGAACCAACCTGAAGTCGTCTTCAGAAGGTGTTAAAATTGGAGTGTGTAGATAAGTAAATTTCAGGTTTCCATCTCCATTTGATGAAATTTTGTAAAAATTTAAAGTTTGAAACTTCGATTTTTTTTCTCTCAAAAATTCAAATTATGTACAGAGACCGAGTGGGGGATGAAAATTAGGGGCTTGCAACTTCAATTCAGCGTCCCCGTCAGAAAAGAAATACAAAAAAAGGCCTGCCTACTCTTGTCTACCTATCTTCCAACCAAGTTGGGTAGGAAAATGAAAGTGGTAAATAAGCACTCGAAACTCACATATTCCACTAGTAATTGACATGCTGAAAAACTTTTGTTATCATTATTTTTTTGATTAAACGATCCTTTCACTTGAAATAGATCAAAAAAATTTTTTGAAAAAAATCAAAATTCATCAATTTTGAGCGGAACATGGCCAGAAAATTATCGCGAAACATGCGTTCCCACTAATTTGAGGTCGCTAAACATGAATTTTGATTCAATTTCAACACAACTATACACCCTGCACTCCCCAATCCCGCCAATTGTGTTTCACCACAAATTCCACCCCCCCGCCCATAAGAAATTTTTTTTGAAAAAGTAATCTGCGGGCTAATTAATGATGTTCTGATTGAGCCATATACCAATTTTCAGCTTGTTCGGATGGTTTTTGGCCAAAATAACCCCAAAAAACACATTTTTATACTGTTTTTCGCCTGAGCAGGAAATATCCACTTTAAGAGTATAAGCTGTACTCCACTATACATCGCAATCTAAAAAATCCAGCAGAAATAGTGAAAAAAATAATTTTCTGGGGTTGTAATTAAACGAACAAGCTGAAATTTAGTATATGACTGTTTCAGTAGAACATTGATGTGTCTGTACACAAATTTTACAAAAAAATAAATTTTGGGAGGGGAGGGGTGGATTTTGGGACGAACTTGATGGTGAGGGTTTTTTATTTAAAGTTGGGGTAAAATAGAATCAAAATTCGAGTTCAGCGACCTTGAATTAGTGAGGAAACGTGTTTCGCAATAATTTTTTGGCCATATTTGGCCCAAAATTTGACAAATTTTATTTTTTTTTAAATTCTGTTTTGCTCAATTATAAGAAAATGGCTGTCTTAATCGAAAAAAATGCAATAACAAAACTTGTTTAGCATGCCAAGTACTAGTGGAATATGAGAGTTTCGAGTGTTAATTTCCTAATTTCATTTACCTACCCAACTTGGTGGGAAGTAGGTAGACGAAAGTTGGTAATAATCATTTGAAATCCATGTATTTCATTAGTACACGAGATGCTAAACAACTTTTGTTATCATCATGTTTTTGATTAATCAATTCTTTCACTTATAAATTGATCAAAAAATAATTTTGAAAAAATTAAAATTTGTCCATTTTGAGCTAAATATGAGCAGAAAATTAACACCAAACAGGTCCCCCACTAATTCGAGGTCGCTGAACTCGAATTACGATTCCATTTCAGCCCAACTTTCAACCCAGAACTCTCACCACAAAGTTTATCTCAAGATTCCCCCCCTCCTATTGAAATTTATTTTTTGGAAAAATTTTTGTACACACGCATCAATGAGGTACTGGAACAGTCATGTACCAGATTTCAGGCTCTTCCGACGATTACAACTTCGGAAAATGAATTTTTTCACTATTTCTACTCGTTTTTAAGATCACGATGCAAAGTGGACTACAGCTCATATACAGCACATGGATATTTCTCGCTTAGGTGAGAAATGTACCAAAAATGCGTTTTTTGGGGTTATTTTGGTCACAAACTAACCGAATGAGCTGAATTTTTGTATATGGCCGAATCAAAACACCATTGATAGGCCTGTAGATTATTTTTTCAACAAAAATAAAATTGTCAAGAGTGGGGGTGAATTTTGTGGTAAAATGCGCTTGAGGGGGCAGGGTTTACAATTGCATAAAAATGGAATCAAAATTCGAGTTTAGCGACCTCGAATTAGTGGGTAGACCTGTTTCGCATTTATTTTCTGGTTATATTTAGTTCAAAATGGACGAATTTTGATTTTTTTTTCAATTTTTTTTTGTCCTTTTGTAAGTTAGCGATTCGTATAGTAGAAAAAGTGATCAGAACTAAACTTCTTCAACGTATGGATGTGAATAATAAAATATAAACTGTGAAAAAATCATTTTTTCGCGTTGTAACTATTAGATCAAACATTTGAAATATAGCAATATACCTACATTAGCGATATGTTGGTACCTATACCTACTGTTAAAAAAAAAATTTTGGGGTGAAATTTGACAATGTAAGGGCTTGTTCGTATTGCAGAATTGAGGTTTAAATTGACTTCAAATTCGAATTCAGTGACCACGAATTAGGAGAGAAATAAATTTTTGCTTGGGTAGGTATAGTTACCTACTCGTATATCGTGCAGTTATTATTATTACCTCGTTATTCTGTTCAAAGTTGATGAATTTTGATAAATTTACTCCCAAAATGGATGTTTTGAAGAATGATTTGAACGGGACCGCGATTTTCGGAAAGAACATGGTCTAAAACCCCCAATACCAAATTTTTAGCTGCCCAACTTCATATTTCGATATTTGGCGAACGTTTGAATATTCAAAATTGACTGTTTTTGGTGATTTATGCTTTCTTCAAAAACGCACGTATTTGATGAGTAAAAATGATCAAAATAAGTCCTAAAACTGATATCAATTCCCCAAATCCAAATTTAACCATTTCCAGGCATTGTGGAGCCTTCGGCGCGATTTTTCAATTTCTCCAGAAGACGTAAATACGATGTTGGACATGCTAAAAATCGAGTTGTGTGTTATACTCGACCTGTTTCCCGAATTTATTCACATTTGAGCCGATTCTGGAAGGGACACCTCAAGAGTAGTTTTTTAACCAGCTTTTTTTCAAAATAAAAATATCCAAAAATCAAAAATTTCCAGTTCCCACGAGGGCGAATTTCATCATTTCCAACCATTCTGGAGCCTCCAGAACTATTTTTCAATTTCTCCAGAATTTTTCATTTGCTGCAGAAGATGTGAATACGATGTTGGGCAGCTAAAAATCGAGTCGTGTGTTATACTCGACCTGTTTACGATTGTGTTCACATCTGAGCCGATTCTGGAAGGGACACCTCAACAGTGGTTTTTTGGCCAGCTTTTTTCATAATAAAAATAGGTATCCGAAAATCAAAAATTTCGCGTTTGCAAGAAAATTATCGAAATATGCGCGAATCGCTGTATTTCGTCATTAATCAAGCCCACGAGGGTAAATTTCCCCATTTTCAGCCTTTCTGGAGCCCCTGGAGAAATTGAAAAATAGTTCTGGAGGCTCCAGAATGGTTGGAAATGGCGAAATTTGCCCCTCGTGGGTTTGATTCATGACGAAACACTGCGATTCGCGCAAATTTCGAAAATTTTCTCGCAAACTGGAAATTTTTGATTTTTGGATATTTTTATTTTGAAGAAAAAGCTGCTTAAAAAACCAGAATCGGCTCAAATGTGAATAAATTCGGGAAACAGGTCGAGTATAACACACAACTCGATTTTTAGCATGTCCAACATCGTATTTACGTCTTCTGGAGAAATTGAAAAATCGCGCCGAAGGCTCCACAATGCCTGGAAATGGTTAAATTTGGATTTGGGGAATTGATATCAGTTTTAGGACTTATTTTGATCATTTTTACTCATCAAATACGTACGTTTTTGAGTTCGCCAAATATCGAGATATGAAGTTGGGCAGCTGAAAATTTGGTTTAGGGGGTGTTAGATCATGGCTCTTTCCGAAAATCGCGGCCCCGTTCAAATCGGAGGCGGACACTTCAAGGGGTTCCTTTCTTGTAAGTAGGCTACTTAAAATTAGGGGTATTACGTATCACATTCGTATAAATATGTATAACGCCGGAGGAAAACATCAACACAGGTCTCGTCTCTGTCTAATCCTCTAATCTATCCAACTTACGTTAATTTATAAAAATTAAAATTAACTATGTACTTATGTACATCTACATACATAGGTACAATATGCTTGAAATAACGATTCCGCCATTCAACCATTGGCGACTTCGCGTCTTCCTATTTCATTCATTCATGGGGGGTGATGGGGGGAAGGGTGAAGTCGGAAGGGTCTTTAGCAGTTTACTGTTACATTAGTACGTGTTACATAGTTCGTATAGAACAGGTAGAGGGTGTACAGAGGGAAGTAGCTGTACCATAGCTACAGTAAGCATTTCCGTCCGTCGCATTTCTAAATAAACCAGTTTGAAAAAAAAATCAGGATCGACCCATCCGCTACCATCTAAAATCAAATCAAGTATATATTTTAAAAGGGAGACATTCGTGTTAGTTGCATACACTGACAACTCCCATCCTTGGTAAATTCAACGTTTCAAAAATCTAAGGTTGGCAGCGGCGCTGCGTTACCTGGATCTTGCCTTAAGCACAACGTTCCGAGATGGGTGTAATGTCGCATGGGTCAAATGTCGCAAAGGAGACGTTTCAGCATTAAATAACATCATGGGTCAAATGTCGCATGGGTCAAATGTCCCAATTTGTAATTAAATCGTTGCCTGGGTCAAATGTCGCTATTTTGATTTACCCTGGGTCAATTGTCGCATGGGCGAAATGTCTATTTCACATCGGATATTCATGTGGGTGTAATGTCGCATGGGTCAAATGTCGCATATTGATGTGATGCAAACATCTATCAGAATATGGGTTAAATGTCGCATGGGTCAAATGTCGTTTTGCGAAAATCCAAAATTGATAAAAACATGGGTGAAATGTCGCATGGGTCATATGTCGCATGGGTCAAATGTCCTGGTCCCAAAGATGGAGAGACTCGGTTCAAAGAACCCCCTACTTTAACTCTAATTCCATCAAAACAATAAAAAATTCTTAATACTAAGTATAAAATAACAAAAAATTGGCAAAAACGCCGGTCAATTAAAAAAATGAAAAAACATTACAACATAGTTAAAAATATCGACTGTACACAGCGCTATAGTAGCGTCACGATTACAAAATAAAACGGGAGTTGGCAGCAGTGGCCGAAAATCAAACAACAACAGCATCGTGTTTGTAAACACGACGATAAAAAATGGTTGACAATTCCAAAAATTTACAATTTTTATTAAATTTTGAGTTTTTTGCCCTACAAATTCTCGCTTAAATGCGGTACCTGCAAGGACGATGTTGTCGACGATGTTTTTTCGACGCTGGATACAATGACCGGTAAGTCATTTCTTTGTAGCAACTGCTACTTTATACACACTTTTTAGATGGATTTTCAAAATCTCATCTTTCTTGCTCTGGTTTGTTTTTCAATTTTTTAGGCCACTCAACCGCATATTTCAAGATGATTCATCTCACTACTCATTGCTGCTGGTACGTACTACATCTCACATTTACTATTGTTTTACTATTTTTTACTAAGATTATTTCATTTTACTTTACAGGTATTTTATCGATGGTGATACTTTCCATAGTTCAATTTGGAACCGAAGACTTTTCTCAATTTATTTGGTAAGTTCAATTTTTAAAGTTTTCACTCTTTCCCTCTCATGCTATTTCTATTTCTTTCGGTACTTTTTTCCACCAGAGTTTTTCAAGTGTTTTTATTTTTTGTTGCAGAATAGAATTTTGGTTTTTGCTCGGTATCTACGGTTACTTTGGTCGAACGTTACGATGAAATGATTTTGGATTTTGCCTTTTTCTTCTTCGAGCGTTTTTGCGAGGTGTTTTTTACGCATAAATAACAGGTACAATACTATTTATCGTTTTTTGTCGTTTTATTTGGTACGAGTTCTTATAATTAATATCACAGTTATTTCTTGTTTTTTAATCATCTTCCAGGAGTTTTTCTAGCACGAAATCCGCCGGAAATACTTCGACCTTGTGCTTTGCTGGAATTGTTCGCTGCGATAGTACTGTAAATGAGCGGTTAATTATTGTCACCACATTCACCGTCACCGGAGGTGTAATGACGTGTACCCGTACCATTTCTTCGTCTGAAAACAGAAGAAACGGAACAACAATTCGAATTAGTTCGATTGATTTTGATTTTGTGTTGGTAAGTATTTTGCACAATTTAAAATGAACTTCGTGTATGATTTCTTTAACCAAATTAGCATTAGGCGAGATGAGTTTTTTTCTTTTTTTAGTGTGTATCTTATTAATTAATTATATTTAAATGAGATGTAATTATGTGTTTATTGTTTTCGTGCATGATTTGTGTGTATGTATTTTATTAATGAGATGAGTATTTTGCAAGCAAATGAGTAGGTTACTTTTTTCGATGTTTTCGTGCTTATTAATTTTTTCTTTCTTTTACCTATTTACTTCTTTTTGTTTAATAGGTTCTGCGAGGTCTTCTTGACCTGCGCGATGCACGATTTGGATAGCTCGACCCCCGAGGGTACTCGGCATAATTTTGCGCAGGGGTTGAAACTGTTAAAAACCCCAAAACCAAAAATGAAGGAAAAACCAAATATAAATCTGTTTTGTGCAAAACTCAAAACCAAAAATAAAAAATATTTGATCAAAACTACTTGACCAAAAACCAAAAATAAAAATATTTGATCAAAACCACTTAACCAAAAACCAAATATAAAAAATTTGAAATTTAAATCATCAGAAATGTCAAAATATGTGTAATGTTTTGACATTTTATGCATTAATTGACTAGTAGAAATGAATACAATAATTAATAATACTAATACTACCTAGAATTGGGCGGCATAACGCAATAATTGGCAGGAAAAAAAACCTAAAAACTGAAACCAAAAACCCAATACCAAATAAAAGTAGCAAAAAACTGTAACCAAAAACCAAAAAACCAAATAAAGGTAGCAAACAACTGAAACCAAAAACCAAAAAACCAATTATCAAAAGGTAAAAATTGAAACCAAACCAAAAACCAAAAATCAATTTTCAATCAGTTTCAACCCCTGATTTTGCGGCGGTGGTTGATTATACGATTGGCGATATTGGTCAGGCGGATAACGATTGCCTGCATTTTGTTGATAACTTTGATGGTTGGTTTGTTGGCGATTGGCCTGTTTGAATCTGTTGCCCATGTTCGGCTTGAACTTTCGCTTCAGCGGTCGTTGACCTTGCCCCCTGGGCATTTGGTGCCTTTGTTTTGGCTTTGGGTGATCGTATTTCTGTGGCTGTCGCTAGGTAATTATAAGATTTTTAATTAGAACATTTTTCGTCGTATTTTTCGCATGTTAGTAGGTACCTATTTGTTAAACTTTTTTATAAATTAATTTTTTACCAATTTACCCGAGATGTTAGGTTTAGGTAGGTACCTAGCTTATTTTAATGGTTAATTTTTCGATACTAATTTTGAATTTTATTTTTACCGATTTTTCAGCCGACATATTTTCCGAAGATTCTGACGATGGAGCCAATTTTTTGCCGGTAGCCAATTCGAGCTCGCGAAACAAGTATTCGACTAAGTCGTTGGAAGGTACGTAGCACAGTGGTCCGAAATAAAGAAGTAGCGGCCAAAATTCAAAAAATCCTCAGATTGAAGAAGTCTCAAAAGTTGATTACGAATATGTAGTGGTTTTCTACATTATATTCCACGTCCCTTTCTGTGATTTCAAACACTTTTCCATTATTTTGCTTGCCTACAGAAATGAATGAATTGAGGTACCTCAAAATAGCCAAAACAACTGCTAACTTCAAAATGCTGTAAAACATGTCAATTTTAATTTTTTTCGAAACTTTATGGGTTTATATCAAAATATGGACATTTTTGAATATAAAAATCGTTGATTCCATTTTTTCAAAAATATTTTAGTTTCTACCATGCTCATTACAAAAAAACTCATTTTTTTTGTTATTTTTGAGGTAAAAGTTTTTTTTTAAAAAAACGCAAGCTAGAGCAGTGGGAAATATCACATCCCTGGGGTACTATGGCATGTAAAGAAAAACACCCTTGAAAAATTTGCTGCCCCAACCTGCCCCATTTGAAGAAATTGCTATGCAAAGTTGCATAAATGCTGTTTTTCCTATTTTTTAAAAAACATTTTCAGATAAAAAATTACTAGGGGAATATGAATACTAAAATGGACTTTAGCGACCCAAAAAAAACATATTTCGATACCATCGCGGATTTTTCAAAATTTCATGTTTTGGACCATCCCCTCCCCCCTTTGAGGGCTCATTTTGAGGTTAGGGGTAAAATAAATGCCAAAATCGACTTCAGCGACCTAAAAAACCCCCATATCCCATAGCGATCCGAAAAAAATACATATTTCGATACCCATCTCGAATTTATCGAAATTTGATGTCTTGAACCACCCTCTTCCCCCTTTTGGGGGCTGATTTTGAGGTTAGGGAACAAACAAATGTCAAAATCGACTTCAGCGACCTAAAAAACCCCCATATCCAAAATTTTACGGATTTTGCTTTGAAATTCGATTTTGCACCACCCCCTCCCCCCCCCTTTGAGGGCTCATTTTGAGGTTAGGGGTAAAATAAGTGCCAAAATCGACTTCAGCGACCTAAAAAACCCCCATATCCGAAATTTTACGGATTTTTCTTTAAAATTCGATTTTTGGCCGCTACTTTTCATTTCGGACCACTGTGCGTAGTAGCCACTTTTTGTGCGGTGCCATCTTCCTCCTCTAAAATCTTCAGTCGCGATTTTAAGTCTTTCGCAACATTCTACCCTTTCGGCGGATTTTCCCCAATCGATTAAGATCGAATTGTATTTTTTGATCTTAGCATCAATTTCAAAATCACCCACGTAGGGTACCAGAGAAATACGCGTAAGTTCGACGTTCGGTTTTAATCCGTCGACAAATTTTTTCACTTCTTCTGCTACTTCTTCGGGTAACCGGTTTCGATTTTGAAAATCTTCAAAACCACACTCAATATAATAATGTTTCTCGGTCGTAGGTGGGCAGTTATCAAGGAAACTTTCCAACGTTGATTTTGGCGCAACGTATCCGGCTATGTCGTGTTTTATGTAATTCGCGACCGCACCTAACACTCCGTTGCCCAGTACTAGCCTGTGTCTCCAGTATAATTTATTTTCTTCGAAATTGTAGGTCCAGTTTCAAGTTGGCAAACGAATTTTCTTATCCGTTGGGACTAGAGTTTTTTTCAATTCCTCATTCCGATCTTTGAGGTCGTTGTTTTTCCTCATTAATGATTCAAATTTCTCTTTTAATGAATCATACTTCGTTTTAAATTCGAGTGCTTTTAATCTTAATGACCGTTCGTTTCTTTCTGTTTCAGATGAAGTGAAACTTGGTGGCGAATACACCAACGAGGATTTCACCGGTCGCTGTTGTATTTTGTCATCGTCGGAGTCGAATAATGATTCGACATGTTTGTTCTGGTTTGCAGTCAACGACGGCGAAACATTTTTGGCAGATACCTTCGGCAATGGTACTGGTGACTTCGGAGGTTTAGCAGTTTTGGCGGTTGCTTTTGTCGTTGGTTCGGATTTTTTCTCGGTGGCTTTCGATTGTTTCTCGTTGCGCTTTGCTTTTTTGTGCGCTTAGACTTCTTTTTAGTTGACTTGGGTGAGTTTGGTTTTTTAGCTTTTTTCGAAGTTTTTTTCTCTTTTTTAGTAGTTTTTCTCTTTTTAGCCGGCGGTGATGATTTCGTTGAGCTTTTACGTTTTTTGGGAGGAGTCGTGCCAATAATTTTGGGTATTTTGAAATTAGAAACCTTACCTTCGTTTTCGACGACGGGTATCTCTTCGAAAGAAGCACCAGCGATTTGCATCGAATGGCGGCGGATCTGCGGCGTATTTTGGGGCGAATCGTCGGTCTCGGACTTCAAAAGCTTGTCTTCGAGTTGCTTAGCTGCTATCTCGTCGGTTTCATCTGGCTCGGATAATGATGTCGAGCTTGGAGATTTCGACGGTGACGACGACGATCGGTTCGACGAAGAGGACGACGACGATGATGACGACGACGACGAACTCGACGAAGAAGAAGAAGAAGAGGACGACGATTGCGAGTCAGCTTTTTTAGACTCTTGATATGGTGACGGTGATTTTTCCCGTTCATTTACCGGCTATACATTTAACGATTGGTTATTGTTCGATTCGTCGTCCATACTAGCAACAGAAAATTACAAGCCACGTTTTATCGATCACGTTTTATTTGGTAAGTTTTTTATTTTTAATTGAATTATTTTTAAAATTAAATGGTTATTAGCTTTACCTTGTAGATTTATTCGACGAATTGATCAGCTTATAGAACTAATTGAGTTCTTTTTCCAGAATTAACACGTAGGATTGGAACCCAATTTGGCGAGCACGTTTTCACGATGCAGATTTCGGTGCTGAGCAATTTTTCACGCTTTTTTCGCGAAGAAGAATCAATTTTATTACTCAGAGGTAATTTTAACAGTTTTTAATCACGATGTGAACAATAATTGCGCTTTTTAACACTTTATTTGCAATAATTAATTAGTAAAAAAAACTTTTCACTTTTCAACTTGCACGAAACGTATATGTGAGCTACTAGGTAGGTACCTATTTCACTGACACAAGGCAAATGCAACGTTGTTGCGTTCTGCGTTCGGTTCGTGGTGGTTTACGTTATCATTGGGACTTGGGAGGTGGTTTTTTCCCATTGTTTGAGTTTTTCATAGTTTATTCCCAATAACAAAAGATAGATTTAGCTTGTTCCATACTGAGTACCTTTTGGATGAGGTGGGATTTTACTGCCTTGGTAGCGTCTGTTGTTTTACATGTTGATAGGCACAGAACACTAAGTTCGTGTAACCTATCTTGTGTAATCTGATCGCTTACTTTTTGCAACCAGACTAAATCTTTCTCATCTTGACTTCTCAGTATGGTATGAATTTCTTTGACTTTTTTAGCAATTTTTATTTTTTGATCTTGTTCTCTTTTTTCTCTAATTTGTTTTTGGCGTTCTTGGATCAAAAGTTTTCGAGCTTTTTTCAAATTTTTCAAATGCTCGTGCAGTACAGGGTCAAGCTCCCTATTTGGTAATTTAAATAACCATTTACCAGTTGCTTTGTAATGGTTATGTGCTAGTTCTTCTTCTTTTAATTTTTGTTCTGCTCTTTCTTGTAATTCTTTCATCCTTCTTTCTTCTTTCAAAAGCATATCAAAAAATGCATGCTCATCATCAATTTTTTCCTCAATTTTTTTCTGTTCTTTTCTTTCGGTTAATCTGGTCCTGTCATAAATTCTTTCTTGGAAGGGACGTTCGTCAAAGATGGATTTATAACGAACTTCATCCTCCAACATTCTTAATTGTTTTTTATTTACAAATGGGGTCATTTGGCGTACGTTGGCGATAGGCCTATCTTCTTGTTGAGTTGATTTATAATTTTGGACTCTATAACAGTTGGTATGTATTTTATATAGGATAACGTAGGGTCCCTTTCTTTTAGGATAAAGTTTACCGGATACCATTTTATTGCTATCGCTTTGGCAATGGGTGTCTAGCATCACGAGGTCACCGACCTCTACTCTTTTTGCTACGTCATCGTTTTTGTTAAATTCTTGTTCATCTTTAATAATTTTTTCGTGATTTTTGAGTCTGATGTAGGTACCTATCTTTTCCATTTTGGTATTCGGATTTTCGCGTAGAATTACTTCTAGCTCATCCTCATACACAGCAGCCTTAGCCAAACGGTCTGCAATGGCATTTCCATAATCGTACTTATGCCCCTCTACATACTTGATCTCGATATGCTCAAATTGTTTTTTCAATTTATCAATTTTTTCTAAAATTTCTCTGTTCAAAATTTCTTTTCCATTGCTTTTCCAATTTTTTGCAATGTACTGCTCGGTTCTTTTTATAGTATCGATTGCATATCGAGAATCAGTATTAATTTGCAATTTTTTATGATCAGTTTTTCTCAAAATTAATTCCATGGCCAATTCAATCGCCGTCAATTCAGCTACATTGTTGGTATTTTTTTCTACGTTTAATTTATGGCTTACATTCTTTTTACCATAAGGTTTGAAACAGATTCCGATGCCAGCAACCGCATCATCGTTACCATTTCGAGTACATGCCCCATCAGTATATATATGAACGACCCCTTTTTCGATTAGAAGGTCCTCGTCCTCTATATATCGATCATTTTGAATGTTGTCGAACGGTATGTAATCCAGCATCTTGGTCAATTTTTCTCTTAATTTGGAATATTCGCCATCTAAATCATATTCCTGCATTTCAAATACTTGGGGGTCGGGTTGTTCATTAAATGCCCCAATAATTTCATTTGGGGTCAGACCAAACTCAGTTGGCAGAAGGTTCATGACCTTCTCTGAATCACGGATATATTTATCCCAATTTTCATGGGTGTAGTGGTGTTCGTCTTCAAATTGCTCATTTATTGCAATTCTGAGCAATGTCCCCAATTCTCTCATCGTACGCTCACAGGAATTAGCTGGAGCATTGTACGGTGCAATATGTGTACATTTTATTTTATTTTTTTCACAGGTGTCTTTCCATTCTTGGGAGATAAATTGGGGTCCATTGTCAGTAGTAATAGTTTGCAATTTATGCCCCAATGCTGCCAATTCGTCGCGAATTCTGAGTAATAAATCAGTGCAGCGTTCGGTGGTCATGTCGGGGGCATCATAGAACCAAGTGTAATGGCTAAATATATCCTTGCCAACAATGACCGCTTTAGAGCCGCCTTCTCTATTCGGCAATGGACCAAAAATGTCCATTGTTACGAGTTCGCCGACCTCTTTGGCTACAATTTTAGAATATTGAGGATATTTTTTAAATCCATAAACTTTATTTGTTTTGCAAGTTCTGCACACATTTAATAATATTTGTATGTGTTTTTTAGCATTGGGGAAATAATATGTTCGTTCGAAGATGGTGGCAAGCCTGGCACTGCCAAGATGACCATACCAGTGATGCAGATAGTTCACTACTTCAGCAAACAAATTTTCAGGTAAGACCACCATGTCCTGCCTTTTTACTTTTCGATATAAAACACCATTTTTAATTATGTATTTGTCTTTCAAATTTTTAATTTTGCTGTTTACTGCCTTTTGTCCGCGTACCTCTACTTTTAACTCCACTTTCCCGCTCCTCAGGACTTCTTTAATTTTACTCAGGTTGTCATCTAGGTCCTGACGGACTTCAATCATTTCTAGAGCATTTCTAAGGTTGGGGGGAAGTTTTTGTCGCGTAAAAGAATACTGGATCAAATTGCAATGCAAGGTCACTTCGGGGGGCATAGGGTCGAAATACCTTTTATGGTCTTTTTTGATCGAAAAATCGATATTAAAACTGTTCAAAATTGTTATCCAGTATGCTGCTTTGATATGCATTTGCCCCACTGAACGTATTTTGTTTACCATTGTTTGCATACTGTGAGGTACATTGACCTTTCGACCTATTAGCCAAATTTGACATTTTTTTAATACAGTAATTAAGGCCAAAATTCTTTTTTCAATTAATGAGTAATTTTTTTGGTGTTTTTTCAGGCATGAACTAACGAACATGACGATGTTGTCGTTGTTTTCATCGTCCTTTTGATAGATGACCGCATTCACCGTATCATTGTCATGGGCCACTTCGATAAAAAATTCGCGGTCTGGATCTGGAGCAGTAAGTTCAAATTGTTGGCAAAATGCCTCGTACAATTGGTCAAACGCTCGCATATGTTTTTCTCCCCATTCCCACTTGGTATCTTTTTCAAGTAGGTCAGTCATTGGTCTTAAAATTGTTTGGTAATTTTTTATAAATTTGGAGTATAACATAGTTAGGCCAGTCAACTGTTGAATGTGTTTTTTCTCTTTTAACACTACTCCATTTTTCCTTTTTTGATAAAATTTATTTCTAAATTTTTCTAATTTTTCCAATTTAATTTGCTGCTTTGCAATTTTATTTTTATCCAGTACATAGCCCAAATGATCGATTTTTTCTTTAAATAATTTTGTTTTATCGGCGTTGAGTGTTAAACCAGCCGCTTGTAGACGTTTTAAAAATTCAACAATTGCTGCAATATGTTCTTCAAAATTTTTCGATTTAATTCTGGCATCGTCTACATACAGGTCTAGGTCTTTTAGACCATACAAAATTTTCCTGAGCATTTTAATAAAATAGGCAGCAGCAATTTTTACTCCAAATGGCATTCTCATATATTCATAGGTCTGGCCATCGACCTTAAATGCCAAAAATTTCCAAAAAGCTGGGTGTACTCTCATTTGCCAGTAACCACAGTTAAAATCAAAGGTGGATTGGTATTTTACTCCATGTCCACTATGTACAATTTTATCCAAATTTGATGCCTCGTTAGGGTCATCTTCAAGCAACATATTCAAAATTGGGGGATCTATACATATGCGAACTCTGCCATCAGATTTTTCTCTGACTAATGTACTACTGACGTATTTTGAGTCAGAGGGCCGAGCAATTTCATTTACTAACATTCGATTTAATTCTTCAAAAACTTTATGCTCGTTGTGTTTGCTAGGTATAAAATTGAGGTGCTTCCAATCAACAGAATCTGGATCGAATTTCCATTTTAATTCGTACTCTTCAGTTTTATCATACCCCACTTCATCTCGCCAAACTCCCCCATAAGGAGAAATTTGCTCGATGGTGTACATTTTTCGATCGTACGTGAGGTTGGAATTACGAATTTGGCGAATAATTTGGTCAAATCTGTTTTTTGGAGTTTCCACCGTTTCTTCATATTTCTCTTCTACTTCGCATACGTGGACTTTTACTTTTTTAACTCCATGTATTGCGTGTAAACTGTCTGCTACGAATTTCTTATACCTTTTTTCTGGTAATTTTTTACATTTTGCTCGACCTTTTTCCGTCGACGCTTCAATTCTTTCCAATTTCATGGTATCTCTACCAATTAGGAATCCACAAGGAAGGGTTTTTACGATGTAAAATGGAATTACACACTCGATATCTTTAAAATGCATTTTGATATTAACTGAAAATGGGAATGTACTTTCTTTTTCCCCATTTGCCACAGTAATTACTACCCTATGCTTTGGAATTGCATATTCGATCGATTCTTTTTGTCTTTTTTCAATAACTTGCATCAATCTTTCGCTGATTAAATTTACTTCTGCACCTGTATCTAGCAAACCGCAAAATTTTTCGCTTCCAATTTTCCATTTAATTACACACGTATTAGGTGGTTCAATTTCTTCTTTATTTTTTTCAGATTCCGCAGAATTTGCTGATTTTTGGTTGACTGGAAGATCGCTGCTGGTGTTGCTGTCTACTTGGGTTTTTTCAACTTCAGCTGCTAGTACTTGTCGAGGTGATTCGATTAAATTATCGGTTTGTACTGCTTTATTCGATGTTTTGTTATTGATTTGCTTTTCTTTTTCAGCTTCTTCGAACGCTGCCATGCATTTTTGGAACGACCATGGTTCATTCGTTTGCTGCTGAGTGGAATTTGCCACTCCTGGATTGGCCGCTGGAATTGAAGCTGTTGGCTGTTCAATTGGATCGTTCGGTGGTGTAATTATTATTTTAGGTATATTTAATACGCTTGTTTGAGTTGTTACGTTGTGTTGTGCATTTTTATCGATGTGTTTTTCGCTTGATTTTGCATTTTGTTGTTGTTGTCTTTCCATGTATTCCCCTCCTTGGTCCTTGTATTTTGAATTTTCGAAAATTTGCGTCTTGGAATTTAGGGTCGTAGCATTTTTTGGAACTACTTTTTTCGAATTTTTAAATTTTTTATTTTTATTCTTTTTTCTTCGATTTTGGGAGTCTAACTTCGCGAGTAAAATTTCATAATCGATTTGTTCGATCTCTCGACCCTCGATAATTTGTTCTACTTCGCGAACCAATGCTACGTGGCATGGTTTTAACATGTATTTTTTCATAGGTGGTTTATTTGATCGATGATTTTTCTCAAATAAATGCCTATTAATTTTAACATTTCCAAATTCAGTTTTTTCGATCGCGTTAGCATGATTTTTACAAAGAAAAATATCAGCTTGAGACGTTAGGAGGTGGGTTTTTGTAATTTGAGTGATTTTTTGAAATAATCTGCGCAAGGCAAGATATCTTTTCAACGTTTTCGCATTTTTTCTCTCTTTTACATAAGGTAACAGTATAGGAAAGTTGACATAAATATTTTCACCGCCATTTTCGCGTATATGGTCGATAGTATCGACCATATATTCTTCAATGTAGGCGAAGGGAGCGAAGAGATCGTTGACTTCGTCTTCCCCAATCGATAAAATTACATTTTTGTTGAAATTTTTCATTCTTTTAATATACAGCCAATGCTGCTCAATTGTTCGGTTGTTTGAAATTCGATTTGCCACTGCGCCTTCTCCTATTCGGTCGTATATTTCATTTTTTATTTTATACGTCCTACCCCCACCTCTCGTTGCAGTCTTTTTGACCACATACATCGTCAATTTCCGTTTTTTGAACCCCCAGGCTTAGAATTTTGATAAAAAAGTTGCTCTGGGGTTGGTTGGGGAATTGATTGGGAGTTAGGTGCTTGAGGTGCTTGATTTTGGGGAGTACCATTTTGCATATTTTGAATGCTTAACTCGCCTCTAGCACCTTGACCGGTTGAATTGAATTTTGGAGGGGGTTTTCTCCATTGTGAATCCGGTACATACGATCCATAATTTCCTCTTCCTCGATAGTTAAAATTTCTAACTCGTACCTCGTGGAAATTGGGTATAAAATTTTTACCTTTGTAATTTGAAACTCTTGGTTTCTCTTGTTGAATTTCTCTGGCTTCTTCTGTTACTTGGGGATCCGTTTTCTGATGGAAATTTGTATGTACGTATTTCGTAGAATGAACGTACATAGCTAGATATTCATCAGTCACTGATTTCTTTGCCACAGTAAGTTTCTTCACGAGGTCTTCCTTAGTATTCAACTCTTCGAGGTTCATTTTATTTTGGATTGCATGGGGGATTTTTTCGAGAATTTTATCAATGATTTGCTCGGCTGTTAGTTTGGTAGCCGCTAACGTATCATACCACATAGAAAAATATTCGATATAGTCGGCCATTGTTTTTATTTTTTCGACATTATCGGTTCTAAAGTACTCAATGGCGGATTGTTTCGCCGTTTGGTCCCAATATAGATTTAAAAATTGCGGTATTAATTTTTCTAATTCTTCCCCTTCTTGAATTTTGGTTTCCCAAGCTTGTGTTTTATACTCTACACAAGAAATAAATAACATGCGACGATTTACAGGGCTTAGGTTTTGCTCAATCTCTTTTGTTTGAAATTGTTTAACAAATCTGACCGGATGGTGTATCATTTTCTGAGTGAACATCGTAGCACTTTTTCTGAAAAGTTCAATAAAGACCAATTCAGATGAAGATTTCTCTCCTCCTGCCTGTGCCACTCTCGCTTCAGCACCTTTCAACAAGATATCTACGGTCTTTTTCATTTCTTGTTCATTGTTTTGCCACATAGTAGTACTTTCAGTTTTTAATTCGTCGATGATAGAATTTTTAAAAGATACTATTGCTTCGCCTACGTCTTTATTCGTTTCAGTACACCATTTTCCCATTAATTCGTTGACAGATTTATCAACCGAAGATTCCAACTCTTTCACTTTTTCATTGTGTTTTGCTAGATAGGTAGCTTCGATTTCTTTTACCTTCTCATCTAATTTGGTCTTGTACAGTGATGCTAAGTTACCGGTAATTTATAATTGGGTAACTTACTGGTAACTTACCGGTAAGTTACCGGTAATTTAAGTAACTTATAAAATTTCACCAAAATGGTTCAGAAGATCAGAATTGAGATGATGGTTACCTTAAAATCATCCAAAACTCCCAACAACTGACAGAAATGGCTAGGGACTTGGGCAGATTTCCCGATTTCCCAATTCTGCTCATTTGGGCTAGGGCAGAACAAAAATTTCTGCATTCTGCCCCTCCCACTCATTTTTCATTTTCAAAAAATTCCTAATCAGTAATCACAAGTCACAACGCACCCCAACAATAATTTTCAAAAAAAAAATAATTATTGATGATTTCTCAAATTTTTTTCAAAATGAAAATTCCTTCACATTTAAAAATGAAAAAAATGAAAAAATAAAAATGAATTTAAAAAAAAAAACAAGTTAAAATAATAAAATAATGCTTGATTTTTGATTATTGATTTTGCTCAATTTCTGGAATTCCTTCACTTCTTTGAGTTCTTTTTTAGTTTAGCAATTTTTTCATCTTAAAAAACCTAGGAAAATTTGATAGCTGTGGATGCGGAAACTTTTCAATTTAAAAAGTAAACTAAAATCAGTCATGAATCATGATGTGAGATTGTGAGATACTGAAATTTGAATTTCAAACCACAGTTTTTCAGGAACTCCTCACAAGGAAAACCTAAATAGCCAAATTCAAGAACAAAATTATAGGTACGGCAAAGAAAGAAATCAAATTTTCTCTACATCAATTGTCTCTTAAGTTCAAGTTCAAACCACAAAGACACAGCATTCAAAAAGAAAAAAACACAACTTTTGAAGATTTGTAATAGGTACCTTGGTACCTACCTATTTATTTACACAATTACACATTGAAAAATTGTAACTTGTTGTATCTAGACAGCTATAGGAGCACATGCAAATTTATAAATTTTCAACATTTCTGTTGAAAATTTATAAATTACCGCGGTAACTTATGGTAATTTATGTCATGGTAACTTACCGGTAACTTACCGGTAAGTTCTCGGGTAAGTTACCACGGTAAGTTTCCATGCATCACTGGTCTTGTAATTAGTCTCTAGCTCGGTTGCTTTGTCTTCGAATTGCTTCTTAATCTGGTCTTCGATTAATGTTTTAAAATCACTAAACTCCTGTTGAGAAACCATTTTGATTTTATTTTTTCTGGTTTTTACAGGTATAGGTAGCGATTTATCAATCAACAGATTACTACGGTGCCTACGAATTTGTGGTGGAGTGATTCTAGCAGGACTTGAATCTTCCACTACTAAGAAACGACGCGGGGTATTATTTTTATCCGTTTTTGATTAATTTTTTAATTGTTCAATTTCAAGAATAAATTCTTGATCGGATATTTTGCGTTTTTATTGCAAAGAAATAATACTTTATCAAATATACTTTGATTTTTTAAGCCTCACGTAAGTCACGTTGTTGGATTAATTTTTTATTAATCGTGGGCGATTTGCTCATTAAATTTTTCAATTTGTAAAAAATAAATCCGTGCCTTTGTCGAGCGCCAATGAAGTAGGAGGTAGACCTACGACATACGTGTACCTCTAGTACGGTTATTGACCGGATACGGACGTTAATAACCACGAGGAGGATACACTGATTTGTTCAACGGATAATACTTTTATGACAAATTAAAACCCATGTACAGAATAATACGTTTATTATAATTAATATCAGTACAATTACATAAACATACATGTATTATTCTCTTCAGGGTTACTCAATAAGACCGACACCAATTATTCTCATTACCGTTCTCGGCTCGAAGCACTGGACGGATTTAGGAATAGTAGCATCAGATCACAAGAGCCAACACTGGGCAACTTTTGGTAGCCCAGCTTCTTTTATATATATTGATCGGATACGTAACTCATCTGCGAGAAGCGTTCAGGCGCAGTACGTAGCGGTTCCCTGCACACCCCCTACCCACTACAAGTCATTGTGACGTCATTCTCATCAGGTATGTAGGTCAAACAAGTAGGTAAAAAATTTGTCCGTTCTGTTGTTGCATTATTTTTAGGTCGATGACCGACGTTCATTGATCAATCTTTTGAAATTGACCAGATGTGACTCGTAAATTCATCTTTTTACTGTTTTATTAGGAAAATAAAAAATTAATACAGGAGTCTCAGTTGAAAAACCATTTATCCGTCTTATCGCGTAAATGTTTTGCATGGGAAAATTCATTGAAAACTCGTTGGAATCCGGAAATCCTTAACAAGTGCTTGAGCTTTCACAATGGAACAACTGATAACAAGATGAGTCTTATCGCTTATTATAAGCAGCAAATTGTTGTTCAAATGGAAATTTCTTACATTTTCTATAATTCGTGGTAGTTCGTAATAAAAATATTGCTGCGAATGTAATATAGTTAATTTCTCAGAATATCTTTTGATTATATTTCCACTCTATGCTCATGATCTATTGAAGTGTTTCTGAGCTCTTTTTTTCGTGAAAACATGTCCGATAATTCATCCGAACATTCAGTCATCAAAGAAAACTGCAGCGATACTAATGCTAAATTCTCACGACTGGCTGCCGAGTACTCAAAGGTGATGCAGTATTCATTAATATATATATTATGTATCATTACTTCATTATCATTATCTTCATCATCATTATCATCATCATCATCATCATTATAATGGTCGTGGCGTGTGTATAACTTACTTGCCTAGAAAGCTGATCTTTTCATTGTTTTTTTGTTGAAGATTCGAGCACAAAACGCAGTATTGAAAAAAGCAGTTCTTGAAGAGCAATCTAAAAATGTGGAGCTTAACGAAAAACTCAAAGATAAAGAACAAATTGTTCGGAAATCGGATCAAGAAATGGAATCGTTAAATTTTAGAAATTCTCAGCTAACACGGAGAATCGCAGTTCTTCAAGAAGAGATAGAAAATATATCAGTAATTTAATTTTTCGTTATACTTTTACGGTCAGTGACGTATCTATTTTTTAATACATTCGCGCGGATTGCAGAAAAGTGGTAAAAAGAAATCTAAGAATGCCTCCGATACTTCAAATGGCGTGTTTTATGGTACGGTAATGGACGAAGAACTGAAAAAAACGATGATCGAAAATGCTAAACTTTTATCTCAAGTAAATGATTAAATTTTTGTAAATATGTAGTTTTGAAACAAGATGTGTTTGTAACACTTTACGTTGCAGTTGAACGAAAAAGAAGAAAAACACCAAGAAGAAATATCGATTTATAAAACGGAAATATACGCTTTAAAACACGAATTGGAACAAAGTAATTTGAAATTCAAACAATTACTCGCGGATCACCAGGTACTTTGCACATTTTTGATGTACATAGTTTTTTTCTATACGAATTTCTCATTCCTGTATAACTTTTTTCAGTCAAGTATGGAACAGATGAAAAAAGAACAGCAAGAATACAAACGGGATTTCGTTAATAAAATGAATAAATTAAAAGAAACCGAAATAGAATTATCTACATTGAAAAAAGCTCATAAATCGTACGTTAATGACGTAGGTCCGAAATTAGAAGCTGTATCGGAAGTGATATCAAAACGGATTCCATTCTTGGATGAGAGTAAGTTGAAGAAGTTTGCGTTCATTGTTACTTGAGTTACTCGTTTATATGTTCGTTTTATTTTTCAGAACACGCTGCCTTAAATAAATTAAATGTAAGATGTTCTACGAATTCGTACGAAGAAAACATGCAAATCGAATCATTACAGAATTATTTTGCCGCATTATTGTTCACTTTTTATAATATCATTCATAATGTTACCTTGGAACTGAAACAACTGGTAATTCAAAGTAGCGAAATAATACTTAATTGAGTTATTTTTAACATCTTTTATTACGTAGTTTGTGTATTTATGCAAATTTTATTTATTTATTTACTTTCTAATTGTTTACTTCAGGGGTTTGAAGAATTGAAAATTTATATTAAAACGCTGTTAAAAGAAGACGATGGCGTGCTGTTGAATGAAAAATTGAACGCGTGTTACCAATTATTAAAAAACATAGGGTAATTTTACACACTTGTAGATTTTTAAGTGTTTCAAAATGTAATATTGATTCGAGATTTGATTACAGGTTGGATTGCAATATTTCTGAAAGCATGGAATACTCGGTTCATCAATTTATGAAAAGTTTCTTAGATTTATCTTCGTCTATTTATTCGTCATATATGAACAAAAACAAAACCAAATCAGCTGGCCTGGTTGATTACTCGAATGACGTATCAATTAAAAATTGCCTGCAAACGTTTCAAAAAAAGAAAACAGGTTGGTATTTGTTTTTCGATCGGTTTTGCATTTCATTAGCTGCATCATCTAATGAGTTACCTAATGGTTTGTTTCAGAACTTATCGAAAAAATTATGAAAATGCCCAACTCTCAGCAAACTTTAATTAAAGAAGAGTTCGGAAAATTAGACATCGCTATCAATAATGTAATGCGAACTCTCGTTTTATGTTTTTAAAAGCATAGATTGCCGATTTTAATGTTGATCTTTTTGCAGTTGATCATGGAAATTGATAGCCTGGAGCAAAAACGTGTTCAGTTGAGCAATCAAAAACTTGCCGATACTTACGAATTTAAAAAACGTGCTACGGATTATTTGAGATCTCTAAGAAAAGTAATTGCGTTCATTTTTGACGTTGTAACTTGAGACAGTATAATGATTTCTGTTCTCAATTTCAGGACAAGGTTGAAAGAATTCCTTATAAAGAGGGCATCGAAAATAAACGAAAAATGCAAGAATACATTATGCTCAATAATGCGTTAAAGGATGAAATTCATGCTTTAGAAAAATCTATTGTCGATTTAGAAAAGGAAAAAATCGATTTACAAAACCAATTTAGTATTAGCCTCATTAAACAATGTAACGAGGTAAGCAGATATTTCGTATGCTCACTTGAGAAAATATTAATTATTATTTGATTGATTGACCCGTTTTTCAAATTTTTTATAGGATATTAAAGTACCAACGAATTTAGATCTCAACTCATCAGAAATAATTTCTGAAGAAGTAAATAGACTTTAGTAAATTTAGAAGAAAAAAAAACTTTCTTAATACCTCTTGAATACATGGTGTCTGTTTATTTCAGATTGGTAAAATAAAACTACCTTATGACATTCCCGAAGAAATTCTTGCCCGAGAAGAAGAAATTAAAAACCATTTAAATGAAAAAATTACCGAATTAATCGTTCTGAAACAAGAAGCAACTAGTAAAGCTCGAATGTTCATGTTTGAGGTAATTTTGAATAACTCGATGAAAAAATAAAATTCACTTGTTGGTCTTAAAATAATATCGCTTGTTTTTTTCAGTGTCGTGTTCTTCAACGAAGGCTGGAAAATTGTATTGTGGAAAAGCAATTAATGGAGAATAAATATTTGAAATTTAACAAATCAACCCTCGAATTGCAAGAAAAACTATCTACCATTAGCCAAAATTACGAAGGGCAATTGAGCATGTTATCTGAGCATTTAGCAAACGTTAATGATAAATTAGCATCTCAAACCGAAGAAATAGATAATCTTCGTTATCAGATTAATAATAAGGTAATTTTTTAGTGTTTATATTTTTCGATAGATACAGATAATTCATTAAGTTTTCTTTCTTTTTTGTTACAGTCGTCGAAAAAAACCAAACAGAAGTAACATTTGTGAGAAAACATAGAAAAGACTGCATTTATGTATAAATGAAATTTGGAGCGTGTTTCTGTATGTCTATTTTGAAGTAGACAGTGTATTTTATCCTACCCATATTATTTATTTGTATTTCGGTTCGTAACCGATTAGGATCTGCTAATATTCGTAACTTATTCATCAACTTATTCGTGAAGGTATTTAAAACCTTCGTTACTAGTCAGTTAGATGATTCACATGATGCATATTTCATTTTCTTTTTCAAAGCGTTTATCATTTCTCTTAAACTAGGTACATTTTTATTATTTATTTATTTATTTTTTTTTATATTCGTACAGGTTCGTTACGAATTTTTAAATCCGTGTTTCGTTTCTACGGATTATGCAACTTTGAAATTTGAATGTAATTCAATTTTAATAACCTTTTACAACGTTAAACGTATTAATTCCAGATCAGTATTTTGTAATATTTGATTCGTTTGTAACATTTTTCTAATGCTCATCGTACGTGTGAAATTTGTATATTTAATTGGATAACACGTAATTAATGAACTTTCATCATGGTCGAATCCCATCGTTTTGTTTTTTAACGCAACTTTACTGTCTTTTTATATAACGAGTATTGTATTTATTTTTTATTTGTTTTAGTTTCGTGTATCTTCGAAGTGCTTCTAAACAACCCACCTTTTATGAGAATTCTTTTTCCGGAAGTGATTTTTTCAAACCAAAATTTCGTGTTGGTAATTTTTTTTAAATTATTGCTCAGTTACAAGAGTACACAGTACATACCCATTTTAAATGCATTAAAATCCCCAATTAGGCGTGCTTCAGAAACATAAATTAATCATCTGACTGTTGTTTCATATTTCAAAAAAAAAAAATGAGAATGGGTAACTTGATGAGTTGAATTTTTAAATTCCACTTTTTATGTTAACAATTTAATTACGAAACTCTTGTTTTTATTTTTTATTACTTTTATTACTGTTATCACAATGTTATTTCGGCAATGATATCTTAATATAAATATACGTATGATTTACGATCTGTTACAATGATCATTGATGATATTTTCAGGAGCGCAAGCTGTAGGATCAACATTCCCCTCCCTTTTCCAGAATAGTTTTGATGAGATCATCTGCTGAAGTCAGCAAATTATGAGGAAATGAAAGCTAAGTAGATTTCAACGAAAATTGTAAAAAAAAAAGGTCTATTTATTTGGCTACACTGCAGTAATCAATGTTCAAGTTGTTCGAAAGCTCGAGCTTTAAATGCTGACGCCTGACGCTATTTGCATTTTAAATCGATTATTTGGAATTTCGAACGAATAATCGGCAGCGGTAACTTTGGATTTTTTAAAATTTCTATGTTTGATTACTTCGCGAATAACACGAGTTAAAAGCTTTGAAAGTTTATCAGCGAAAGCTCATTTTTGATAGATGTTTAGACTAGTTTAGACAACCCTGAAAACAATCGACTGCAGCAGTGCTGCGAGACTTGTTAGTGGCGAGATATTCAGTTGTACGATTTGCTTTCCGCTTAAAATGATCGTAAAAGCTTATATTATTCAGAAATGAAACCCTCGTAGCTCATTATCGCTGCAGTTTTGAAATGAGAGCTTTTTTACCAATCAGTCACTTCTCACATAGAATACAATGGGCGTATTAAAAAATTAAATTTAAGTCACCTATCTTTCTAAAAAGCTCACATCTCAAAGATGAACTGGAAATGAGCTAGGTACGAGAGCTTGATTTATTTTAAAATTTTAATCAAAATTGCTCCTGCTCCCAAATAATTAATCAACAGTTTTCAATAAATTTTAATCACGAATAGCTTAAAGTAATCGTGAAAGCGTCTTATCTTCAAAGACGAAGCCCCTGTAGCTCATCTTCGCTTAATTTTTGCAATACGACTGACGAGCTTTTTTGCGAGTCTCGTCCCGCATGAAAATGGGCAAATTTCAGTTGAAGTTGAACAGTTAAACATTTTCATCTATAAATATCCAATGAATTATTATAATATTCATATTAATTTTATTTTAAAGCTTGAATTTTTTTCTTTCGAAATATTATGAATTTATTTCAAATTAAATTAAATTAATAAATTTCAAAAATATGAACAAATGAACTTTTGGCAGTCGCGTATGACCGTTGATCCTCGGCCATCTTCGTGAAACCCAATCGTACAATCGAATATCTTACCACGAACGAGTCTATTTATTATTGGCGTTTCTGAAAAGATTTTCAGTGATTTTCAGAGCATAATGTCTTCACTCTCTTGAGTGTAATCTTATCAACCCAAAATCTGTAATTCAGTCCTTTTTATACTTTAAAAATGTGGTATAGTTCGCGTACATTTAATGTCGAATCCGCACTCGTTAGTTACCTTTGGTGTTTAATGTGATCGATTGGCGTATCGTGAAAATACCAATGTTCACTGGCACTTTGAAGATTAAAATATGTGAAGCTTGCGGTCTAAGACCCACAGATTACCAGAAAAGGCACAATGTAACTTTTGGCAAACTAGACGATCAACCTATTGATCCATATGTCACGATCGACGTGGACGAACAACACTTACATCGATCAACCACCAAGCAGAAAACCTTCGATCCTGTGTGGAATGAATCATTTGTGCAGGAAGTACATAATGCTAGTTACCTGGAACTGACGGTATTTCATGATGCTGCTATACCACCCGACGATTTCGTTGCTAATTGTACCATAACTTTCGACGATCTGCTTCAAAAAGAAAAGGAAACGCCAGATTTTTGGGTACGTTGAAATTTAGTACGATGCGTATTGAACATATGTATCAGTAAGGTAACACCAATGTAACACTTTTGGCATGTAATTTTGCTTTTTTCACTCGTAATTTGAGTGTGTTGACGTATTATTAATTGAAGTTCATACGTATTAATTACAGGTTGATTTGGAACCTCAAGGGAAACTGCATTTAAAAATCGAACTGAAATGGAACTCATCAGGTACGTTTGGATTTATTCTCGGTTTATTCGTTGAAAATGTATATTTATAAATTTCACTGATTGCAGAACAAGTATCAAACCAGAAGCCCCTGGAATTCAAAGAACGTCAAGGCTTCAATCGTCGTCGAGGGGCTATGAGAAGACGAGTACATCAATTCAACGGACACAAATTTATGGCCACATTCTTGAGACAACCTACGTTTTGTTCGCATTGTCGCGAATTCATCTGGTAAAAATCTTCAAAAATCAACCGTAAAGTTGACGGATTAAACAATCGTACTAATGTTGATTTTTATGCCATTACAGGGGTATAGGAAAACAGGGTTATCAGTGTCAAGGTAATCTATTTTAGCTATTGTGACGCTCGATATGTGTTTAATTGGAAACTAATTGCTTACTTGTTTTGTTTTTCAATTTCAGTATGTACGTGTGTGGTACATAAAAGATGCCATAGATCTGTTTTGACTAAATGTCCTGGAATGAAAGATGAGGTACGGAGTTTGGTTATTTTTAACTTGGTTCGTCCGAATAAATTCACACGAGATAATAATATTTTATTTTCAATTATAGCAAGTGGTTGATAATAAATCTCAGCGGTTTAGTGTCAACGTACCGCATCGATTTGTCGTCCATAGTTATAAACGGTTCACATTCTGCGATCATTGCGGGTCTTTGTTGTATGGCCTGATCCGGCAAGGATTACAATGCGAAGGTAAAGCGATCAATTTTCGCTTTGTTAATTAGTAATCTGCTCAGAATAATGGTTAATGTGTATTTTATTCGAACAGTTTGTAATATGAATGTCCATAAACGATGTCAGAAAAACGTAGCGAATAATTGCGGAATAAACACCAGACATTTGGCTGAACTTTTGGATGAAATTGGAATTTCACCTAGTCCTGGAACTAAGGTAAATAAATGAGGAGTGACTCACCTCGAAAATGTTGAAGAGTCTTGATGTAGAAAAATACTTTCAGTTTTTGTACTTTGATTTTAAAGACGTAGAGATGTCTTTGAAATTATTGAAATACTTACCATCTTTTGAAATGAAGTTTCAGATTTTATCAACTTGCCAAAAATAATTCCTAAGGTATTACTTCAGGTTTAAAAAATCTTATCAGCTTACAAAAATAATGAAGATTTGAAATACTTTGATTTAATTCATTGTTTGTACGTAACACATGATTGGAATTGAAAACAATTCTTCAATTAATGTGATGAAAATTTCAGGATTACATTTTATAAAATATAATCGAAAATTACAATTATCGTGATGAAGGGACGTGTAGAAAATTGAGAGGTAAAATACGATTTAACACCTCGAAATTAAGATTGAAAACCTGGCATAATATAAAATCTTATTAATATGTTTTAATATATTTTGTACCTATTATTATATCTTTTTTTTTCGCGGAATAGGGATCAAGCAGCGTCGGCGGTCCACCATCAAATTTACAAAGCAGCACATCTCCTGTAGCATCCGATGAAAATACTCTATTATTCGATCAAAGACGGATGACCGATGATGATAAGCAGACTGACAGCTCAGAAAGAGGTATTTCCGTTCAACAGCGATATTTTTATAACTCGAACGTAGACATTAATTTAAAATTTCCGTCGTGTTCATCAGTGAATCGTAGCGGATCCAATGGCGGTGACCGAAAACTAGGAGTTGATGATTTCCATTTTATTAAAGTACTCGGCAAAGGAAGCTTCGGTAAAGTGATGTTAGCCGAGAAGAAGGGAACTGATGAAGTTTATGCCATAAAAGTATTTCTCTTTCTACGTATTATCAGCTCTATCTATTTGTACCTTAGAAATATTATCGTTTAAATTCGATTTTGTCTGTAATTAGGTTTTGAAAAAAGATATCATTATTCAAGACGATGATGTCGATTGTACCATGACTGAGAAAAGAATATTAGCTTTGGCCGCCAAGCATCCTTTCCTCACTGCCTTGCATTCCGCCTTCCAAACTAAGGTCGGTTTTTTATTCTCAGTCCCTTCGACGTCTTCACAATGAAATTTGGTATTCGTGTGTGAAATGAAATCGTCATGTTGCATTTTTACAGGAACGTTTGTTTTTTGTTATGGAATATGTTAACGGAGGCGATCTAATGTTTCAAATTCAAAGAGCTCGAAAATTTGATGAACCCAGGGCCAGATTTTACGCGGCCGAGGTTACGTTAGCGTTGCAATTTCTTCATAGACACGGTGTCATTTACCGGTAATTAAAACACCATTAAGGAGTTCTTTTTGGCTCTGTTTCAAGGTGTAATTTTTTTTATGACTATTTATAGGGATTTGAAGCTGGATAATATTTTATTGGATAACGAAGGACATTGTAAATTGGCTGACTTCGGTATGTGCAAGGAAGGTATCATCGATGGCGTAACTACCAGCACATTTTGCGGTACTCCAGATTACATCGCTCCTGAGGTACGAATATTTCAATGGATTTTAATTTTCTTCAACTATACCCGAAGAAGAATTATTAAAAATACGCGATGTTTCGATTTTTAAAGATATTACAAGAATTGGATTACGGAGCCAGTGTCGATTGGTGGGCATTGGGTGTGCTGATGTATGAAATGATGGCTGGCCAGCCACCCTTCGAAGCTGATAACGAAGATGATCTGTTCGAGTCCATTTTACACGATGATGTACTCTATCCAGTCTGGTTGAGTAAAGAAGCCGTGTCTATATTGAAAGGCGTAAGTACTAATAATTACCACGTACATCCTACACGAATTCTAAATCTAATTTTTGAATAAATTATATTTATCAATGTTACGCTTTTTTTTGAATTTTATGTTTGCAGTTTATGACCAAAAATCCTAGCAAAAGGTTGGGTTCTGTAGCGTCGCACGGAATGGAAAATGCTATAAGGACTCATGTCTTCTTCCGCGATATCGACTGGGATGCGTTGGAAGGCCGAAAAATCAAACCACCGTTCAAACCTAAAATCGTTAGTCCTTGCATATAATTTTTGTATTGTTTTATTGCATATATTTTCAGGATATGGATATGGGATTATTAATTTTTTTTTGGTACGTGAAAAACGAAAAATGTTTTTAGGAGGGGAAAGGAGTTCCAAATTTCGGAAAATATGATATGGTTAGCAAAATTCTCAAAAATATGAATGAAATATAAACAAAAAAATTATAAATCGAGATTAACAAAATAAATATGACTTTACAATATTCAGAAGTAAAGTACGAAAATAGAACATTCAAAAATTATTATTTTGAAGCATCAAATAATCAGTCGGAGGAGGTTGAAATCATAAATATTTTCGGCCAAGATACTTGAACACATTTTTTCCAAATGTTGGAAGGAGGGGAGGAAGGGCTAAATTTTTATAGAAAATCTTGTTTTTTTGCTAAAATTTGCAGGAAAAATTCAACTTATCATCAGAATTATTATCAAAATGACTGGTCCCGATTTATCAAAATTGCAAACAAGGATTTTTTTTGCTAACCCTGCAAAAAATATTTTTTGGTCAAAATTTCCAGAAAGTCTTGTTTTTTTTGCTGTAAAAAACTGCTTTGGTCAAAATTGCAAAAAAAAAGTTTTTTTTAAAATTAAAAAACATTACAAAGATTTATACTTTTTTGAAAGAACTGTAAAAAATACCCTTGAATTTTTTGCCAAATTTTCCCAAAGAACATTTTTTTTTCTTATCATAATTTACCTAAAAGTCTTCTGTTTGTCAAAATTGCAAAAAAATCTCACTTCTTTATCATAATTACAAGAAAGGCTCATTTTTTGTCAAAATTGTCGAAAAGTTTTGTTTTGTTAGGTAGGTGTTGAAATTGCAAAAAAATCTTACATTTCGGAAATTTGATTTTTGAGGATTGTCCCAGGGTAAAAATGAAAAATTATGGTGTGGTGTAATCAGAGTACATACTTAAATCGCATTTTAAAAATTACTTTGTTTCACATTTGATTTATTCTTATTGTTTTCGTTTTCAGAAAAACAAAAAAGACGCCTTGAATTTCGACACGGAATTCACCAAAGAGGAACCCGGTTTGACACCAATTTCAGCCGACATCGTTAAATCCATTAATCAAGAAGAATTCCGCGGCTTCTCGTTCACAAATATGGACTACAATCCTTCAAAATTCAGTAATTTCGCAGCGTAATCCACGTCTTGACGCTTAGAAGTTAGAAGAAGCAGAAAAAAAAAGAAACCAGTACAGCCACGCTGTATGATTCGTTGCATTTGAAAGTAACTTAAGCACAAAACATCCCCTCCGTAAATCTAATTTCATTTTTGCCCATTCGTACGTAGTAATTAGCTTCGTAGCTTCGGTTTAAATAGTATAATTTTTTTAGTTGAGGAAAAAATGACATAAACTACTAACAAAGGTATCTCAATAGCGTAGGATTAATTAATTCGCGAAGAAATGAATAAAATTGGCAGATCGAGTATCCGCGTTGTATAAATAAGCGCGGTACTCCGGTGAAAAAGTATGATTTTTCGATACGAGCGTATGGAGATAATATTTTTAACATAATTCATTTTAGTTCCAGTGCCTTGCTTGTGTACTATTAATTTCGTATAATATTAAATTTTATATAGTTTGGACGCGTCAATGAACGAATTTTAAAGAAAAAAACCCCATTTTATAAGTCGACGGCCGTATTCGCGTTTAAATGTTAATTTTTCTTGTGTCCCAGTATCCCTTAAATCTTTTCCATGTCCGCTGCATTTCTTTTTTTTTCGAAAGACCGTACGACCTTTTGTGCCCTGAAAAGATCCGATAAATGGAATTTGAGAACATTTCCTGTGTGAAATCGTACCGTACGATTTACAGGGAACTTCGTCAACGTGATTAAAATTTTGAAATTTCACCTCGTTCGATTTCTCGCGGGCACTAAACGGTCAAACATCACGTTGTATGAATTTTTAATTAGGACGTTACATTTCGTTATAAATTAAGGTTTAGTTAATCGACGAAAATATTAGCTTAAGTTTTAGTAATCGAGATTCGTTTGACGAATTTACTTATTTTTTTTTGTTGGTATTTTGTTTTTCTCGCGTTTCGAACTTTTCAAAGTAAAAATCGACAGTATTATTTTGTTCGCTTTCTATGCTTTCATTGTATTCTCTCTCTCTCTCTCTCTCTCTCTCCTTTTTTCTTTCTTTATTTTTCTATTATTTATTTTTAACGCCAATTTATCAAATGAAACGTATTAAATGCATTTAAAAAAATCTCTCGAACGGCGAATGATACACATCATTCGTTAGTTTGGCTTTTTATCTTATTATAATATTATTGTTTTCTTTTTTCGCTTTTTGTTTCGTTTTTTTTAGTCATGTGTTTTCGTTTTTATTATTCTATTTGTAATGTTTAACTTACCTAGTCTTTTAGTTTTTATATATTCCAATGTGTAATTTTAACAGATTTCTTTTTTCTAGTATTAAGATTATTAGGCCAATCGAAAGATGAATTTCGCATTTATTAAAACGAGAGAACCTATAGAATGATTTGTCCAAAAAAAAAAACCGAAACCGAAGACGAGTCTAGATAAAAAAAGGATAGTCGCGTGCTCTTTTTTTCAATATCCAGGACGTTCCGTTCGTTCCGTCCATCATATCGCATATTTGCGTTATTTAAGGTGTATTTTATTGTGTATCGTAGGTGTGCCTGAATGTGCGAAGCTGAAATGAAAGAGAGAATTTATTGGACAAGGTGTGTTTGGGCCGGAGGCGCGGATAAATTTATTATTATGTAAATATGTATGTAATTTTTATCTTCTTCGTTTGTTTTTTTTCTCCTTTCGTTTTTGGTTTACGACTGAAGCGCACACAAAAATTGTACCGAAGATACGAGAAGGTATCGTTAAATGTCTTATTAATTTACCATGAAAAAATTATTATTAATTACATAAAATGCACCATCGTTAGTACAAATTGAAAAAATTTTCATGTTAGACCAATTTTAAAATATGTAGGTAATTTTTCGTCTTGTTTCGCGTCGCGTCGCTTTTATCGTAATTTATTAAGTCGATGTTTTAAGCAATGTCCGGTCGATACGAGTGAACAAATGTTGTGATTTTATTTCCCTACCTAAGCGTCATCCCGTTACAAATTTCGTTTTTTATTTTTGTTTTTGTTTTTGTTTTTGTTTTTTTACATCATTCCTCGTGAATGGACGAATTCGCGAAATTGGCTAATAATCTGTGTGTTTTATTCATCTTTTTTTTTCTTCTATTAACGGACTTTTTGAGGTCAAGTACCATACCATAATCGCTTTTATATGTTAATTGGTTGAGTTTTTGTTTGTGTTTTATTATGATTTTTTTTTCGTTCGTTCATATTTAATACTCAGATGTGTTTTAATGTTTAATTTCTCTTTGTATCGTTGAGTTTTTAGTTTTGTTGTATGTAATTTCGTTGTTTGTGTTATTTGTAATTGACGTGGTGTTGGTGGCGCCGAAATTGGTGAATAAGTCGATAAGGAGTGCTTGAGGAGAGCCTGCTTCTCGGTATGGAAGCGAATTGAATGATGAGGGATCGATTATTTTTACAAGGTGATTCCGAAAACATCTGCTTTGCTCTTTAAATCGTTCCTGCAACATGAATGTTGAGTGATTTTGGGGTTATTGTGAGTTGGTTGGAGTGAGAACTCGCGAGAAAGCATTATTTGATTGTGACGAAGAAGAGATCATTTCACTGAAGTGGTTTAAAAAGAGATTAAAGGAAGTTGAGAGAGTTTTGAGTACAATTTTGGAGTGATTTGCATCCCATGTTATGGAGTTTTACTTACTCAGTGGATTGAATGGCTGGAAACCTTACCACATTGATCCATCAGATAAGTCGAATTTATGCCTTGTGTGTGATTAGTTGTCTATTTATCGTTTTGAAGGTTTTTAGAATGTTTCTGAATCACCTTGTATAAAAATATACTTGTGTACATTTCGTAGAGAGACCTATTTGAGTATTCCTCTTTTCAAATACCCTATTAGAGAATAGAGAAACGAAACTGGAGTCGATTAATAACGATCTCGTTTGCAAAAATGCAAAATAAAACGTGAAACATGATGTAACTTTCGTAGCTAGAATAATACAGTATTTATTCGTAATTAATAGAATGAGTTTGAATGTTTTAAACGTATGCTAAGTAAGATTTGACGATAGTCGAAGTATAAATTATAAGAATAGAGCAGTGTGAGAACTGAGAAGTATATATTTCTAGTTCTAGAAATATTTGATTTTGCGAGTGATGAGTGTATTTTTTTTTGCAATTAGGATTCTGTGTTTGAAAAAAGGTAATATTTTCTGCGATGGAATTACCTAAAGTTCAGTTTTTTTTTTGTTTTTTTTTCTTGATTTATTCGTTTGTTTTCGATAGACTTCTTTTATACTTCGATATCAGTGGCGATTATGTCGCAAGTACTAATTACCTATTTTGTTTTCATTTATTATTATTTTTTTTCTCGAAAAATCTGTTTCCTACATAAACTCGCATGACGAAATAAGAAAAAAACTCGAAATCCCTATAAACGAACTTACGTACCGCAACGAACAGTTTTATTAATAAAAACATAGCACCTCATTTTCCTACCTATGTATCCGAACCAGATGTGATATCGTACAAGATCCTAGACGTATATTATTTACGAAACATATATAAAAATCGGTTATTTATTTCCTATTTTTACAAATACAATTTTGAACCTCGCAGTCGACAAAAAAATTATCGATATTTTCGTTTCGCACAAATAACCAGAATACTTTTAAACGTACTCGAATTTTGTTCATTGGTTTGATTTTTTTTTACTTACCTCATTCTCGCCTGACATATTGTTGTATCAAATCCTCCTCCTGTTACCAGGTTCTGTTACCTATCTCTTCATTTACTTCTTCTGTGGTATATCGAAAGATTCGCGTATTTTTTAGAGCAAAAGAATATTTGAATCGCACAAAAATCTTGTTCAAAGCGTAGACAGTATTAAACCGAACAATATTATAAATCTTGCCGATTATAGTTCTTATAAAACAAGAACATTTTTAAGATCAAATTATTCGTTAAGATTAATTATAAAGAAAATTTGTTTTTTGCATTTATGATTTTATTTATCTTCTACCTTTTAATGGCAAATTTTACGAGTTCGTTTAAAATGCATTTTTTACTTGTGTTTTTTCTTTTGATTTATTTACTTTTTTTTTGAGGTTTTCGTTTTGTTTATTTATTTTTATTATTATAGTGGTATTTATACATATACGAGTAAAGGTATTATACTACATAGGTATTGGTCAACTACCACCTATAAATAAATGCATCACGTAAGTTATGTATGTATTATACCATCACATCAAGTTCCAATAATGTAGTATTTGTGTAAATGTCGTCGAATTCGTGATATAAGTTTTCTAAATGAAAGTTATTTTTTTAATCGAAAAGAATAATTCGGATAATATGAACTCGTACGTACGCATACTATATTATAATATTCTAGTCCTAACGTACAATGTATTTTTTTTTTTTTTTTTTTTTTTGAGAATTTGTTAACGTACTCGTATAATTATTGGATGTTACCTTGCGATATTCGTAATAACTTGGAAAATTGATTGTTGAGTTGCTATAAATTTTAAGTACATTTATGTAGATTTTTACCATTTATGGCGCACCCCCATGATCAGAGTTTAATTCGCGTTTACTTACCTCTCGAAATCAAATTGGTTTGATACCTAACGATTTCATAATCGTATGGAAAATCGAGTACATCGTACGATGATGTATTCATACCTACCTACGCGAATAACGCGGATGAAATGCTTGAATTTATAACTTTTTTTTTGTTTGTTTTTGATTTTACTTAATTTGTTTTTTGTTTCGTTGATACTAGTGATTGTATTTTTAAAAAATGAATTCCATGATACTGGTATGACCGTAGTACACCGTTTCTTTATGTAATAAACTTCTTTAATAAAGAATGTGTTGTAAACGCTTTACATATCGGTGTTTGTTTATTTCTATGGTCATTGTGGATTACTTACTGCGGGTTTGAATGAACTGGATGAGAAAATAGGGGAAATCAGGGGATCTATACGATGGGCTGCTGAACTGAAGCTGTTATGAGGTTTGGAAATATTAATGCACTACTAACATAAGCTAAACTTCAAAGTGCTGAACTCGGACCTTGCACTCGATTACTTTTGCTAACTTTTTCAAAGGTATCTACGTATCTACTAAAAGTACATTTCGGCTCAAAAGATTTTCAAAAATTTAATAATTTTTTCAAATCTGAGTCTAAAAAAAAAAAAAAAATGAACAATATCTATTAACAAGTGATTTTGGGGCAGTACCTACACTTATTTTTACAAGGTCGCACATTTTGCTAAAATTGTCGAAACTATTGTTAAGATTGTCCAAAAAAGTTGTTTCATGCCAAAAATTGTGAAAATTGTCACATTCTTGCAAAAACTTCCATAACGTCTTTTATATTTTACCAAAATTGCTCAAAAGTCTTTCTTTTTTGCCAATAGCTTCCAAACAGACATGCTTTTCGCTACTAATAAAATTGTCAAAGTCTTGCTTATTGCCAAAAATCGGCAACAATTTTCAATTTTGTACCAGAAATTTCCAATAAAGCTCACTTTCTAGTTTTTTGCTAAAAATTGGCAAAAACTATGCTTTCTGCAGAATATGACAAAACCTAGGTTTAGCTGTTGTTTTCAGCCAAAAATTGCGAAAAAGTTTTGCCTTCGGCCAAAACTGCCAAAAAGCCTTGTTTATTATGAATTTTTTTTCAAAATTTCCTACTGTTTTGCTAAAAATTCCCCAAAAGTTTTCGTAGTTAACCAAAAACTTATGAAAAGGGTTTCACTTCTAGGACAAAAACTTCGGAAAAGTAACACTGCCTAAAAAACCTGCTTTTTCCTAAAATTTTCAAAGTTTTGCGAAAATTATCCGAAATTTTTACTTCTTTACCAAAAATTTCTAATAAGTCTCTTTTCGCAAGAAATTGCCAAAATGTCTCATTTTTGACAAAAATTGCTTAAAATCTAATTGTAAGCTCTTTTGAAAAAAGAAATTCTCAAAAAGTCCCACTTTTTCCCAAAAAGTCAGTCAAACGTCTTATTCAAGCCAGGGCTGCCAAAAAATCCTGTCCTTGGCTAAATCCTGCTTTTCACCAAAAATTACCAAAAGTTTTCATTTTTTTAAAACTTAAACCACTATTCGGGCCGAGCATGCTGATAAGGCAAGCGGGACTCAAGCGGGAGACCACTTGTAATTTTACATTATTTAAGGAAGAAAAATAATTTCTAGGCAAAATTAGTTCAAAATTTACATGTTTCAAAAATTAATTGAAAAAATTAAAATGTTTTTATAAGAAAAAAAGTTAAATTTCAAGCGGTCTCCCGCTTGATTTATGTACATACAAAAATTGGCGCATCATGCTTCGTGCTCGGCCCGCATTGCTGAAGTTGTTAACAGTGCATTTTGATGAAATTTTCAGTCTCTCTTTTTGTCGAAAATTGCAAAAATGCTCACTTTTCTGCTTAGAACAATCAGTTTCACGTTTGAACAAAAAGTTGCAAAATGATCTAATTTTTTCGAAAAAAATTGCAACTTAAGGATACTTTTTTGCCAATAGTTTTCAAAAAGCCTGTTGCTTGTTAAAAATATTGAAGTTTCAACCAAGTTTATTTGTGATTTTTTTCTGCATTAAAATTTTTTTCTCACGTTTTTTTTTATTACTACTTTTTCATTTTTTTTTATTTCCCAAGCAGCTTTTTTTTGGAAAAAATTGAGTTCGAGCTCCGTGAATTTCATTTTGCGATTTTTGGCGAATTTTATCTGACTTGGATCTATTTTTTACGAAAAAAAGCAAAATTTCACCCTGTTCAGACGGAAATCTGAAATTTTGTGGTTGTTTAAATCCATTCTAAAGCCACCCATAGATTTTTTAATTCTGGAAACATTGCCATAAGAAGAATCAAAACGAAATTTCAAACAAGTATGTCCTTGTCGGTTTAATAGTCAAAATTATCTCCGAGTAATTATTTTTGAAAAATGTGAAAAATTGCTCGTTTACGAATTCGTTAAAATAAAAGGCCGAAATTCGATAATGCGCTTTACTTTTGACCTCTAAAAATCCATTGAAGCACAAATTTTTTGAAATTGACTTGAAATATCCAAATTTTGAGCGTAGGTGTACAATGGGAGGGTTTTTACTGAAGTGCCCGACCTTTCAATCCTATTAGACCCTTCCACTGGGTCGAAAAGTGGGATATTTTTCATGTTTTTCATACCTTTAAATAGCTTGTAGAGACTACAGAAGCAAGAAAGCTTGTCTGCTGCAGCGTGCAGCGAACGTTATCACTTCAATTCCACATATTTTTTCATTGTTAGTAAATCTAAAAGTAATCCATTAATTTGAACAACAACCTGATTTCAGAATTTCTAATGTCACTGTGTGATTTGAAACACCTGACGATTGTAGATTTATCACACAATAAAATAATTATCCAAGTCAACCTGTGGGGGGGGGGTCAAGTTCAACCTTTCAACCCTATATTTGACCCTTCTCCAGGATAAATAAACTTTTATGACTATTTCACGCGTTTTTTCTTTTCTTCTTTTTCGAATCCTCAAAAATTTAGAAATTCACTGAAAGCTCCAAAATCTAATTTATCAATTTTGGAGATTGAAAATAAGGGATTACTATTATTATGTAATTTATTATTCAGTAGATAAGTAGTCTACATGTAACGTGACTTGTTTTTGGATAAAAATGCTTCGGAAGAAGGTCTTCCCGAATGAAACGTTTCTGAAGCAATTCGAAATTGCATAAATCAGTGCTTTATTTTCATTTTTTCATGCATGTTCTTCATGAAAAATTTCAACTCAATAAGTCAGTAAATATGTCACACGTCACACAAAATAACAACTGTTACCTATCGACTTATCTTTATTTACAGCAAAACAATACTAATAGGTACACAATACACAATCATGTAGTACTGAAAAACAAAAATTTACCAAATTAAATTGCGATTGCGAATTCTGATTTAAAAACCATAACCCAATATATTTTAATTTTTCTGTTGTAGAAATTGTCAATCAACAGTCTACTAATTTGAATGCAATTTGTTTGTTTTCCTAAAACCAAAAAAACAATGAATTTGTTTTTGAGTTCATTTTGGGTTTTGGCTTTTGCTATCACAAAAGTTACTTCATAGAAGTTTTACTGAGGACAAAATACAAGTCAAATCAAAAGTGATTATAAGTATAAAATGAATAAATAAAATTTACAAATTAATCTTGAATTTGCAGATTTTAGTATTTATGATTGAATTTGAATATAAAAATTCTGTTTAATCTTCAGAAACGTAAATTCTCTTCTGGCAATAAGATGAGCTCAAGTATTTTGAAATAGAGTAGCTTTAAGATTGAATCGAGTTCAAAAATGAATTCTTTGAGAAAAATAATCAGAGATATACGTTAGGTACCTGCCTGTTTTAATATTTCGGTAAAAATGTGTACCTACCTATCTAATTGTAGCTTGATGAAATAAAAAAAATGTATATATCAAAATTCAAAAAACAAAAACAAAAAACTGCTTTTAAAATTTTAAGACTGACTACAACCCCCGAAATCAAAAGCAAAACAAAACACATTTCAGTCACGATCCTATCTATGACTTGCGAAAGTTCCTAAATACATGCGTAACCTAAGGCTATACTACCTTAACAGAAGAGAAGTTAATAAAGTTGCCTAATTTGTTCGCCGTAATTACATTCAGGATAATAATATACACCTAGAGTTGAAATGTTTATCCAACATTCGATTGAAAGGCGCAGCTGAGATTCATTGCACCACGCTGAATTCCATTTTGACGTTTTATTTACCTAGCAGGTATCATTTTTCGAAAATTCTCAATTATAAACGTTTTTCAACTTTTTCAGCGTTTTTCAAGCTATTGGAAAGCGAACCGCAGATGAATAAAATTAATAATCAAAATGTACCAATGATCGGGCCATTTCCCATGTTGAAATTGAATCGAAACCGGCGCTAAAATTTATCATATAGCATCACTGACCAAGAACTGACAATGAGTCGATGTTATCATCGGTTCACATTAATGGTAAGTAGGTACGCGATAATTAATTGTAAGTTATAACATTACCATTGAAAGGAAATAATAATAATGCGACTATATCACTCATTTATGAAGTCATTTTTTTTTTCTTTGTAATATCTATTCTTTTTATCTTTAGGGAAATCTCGAATGTCGAATGAATTTTTATTAGGTAGGTCTAGGTACGTAGTGTTTTTCTCGATGTACTTATCTGTTCCTTTCATCAACTAATTTGCAATGGAACGCGTACCTACGTGCCAATTTAATATACTAAATTAACATCGAGACTTACAGGATGAAATTTTCGAGCCTTTATTCATGTGAAACCTCACTAGCTGTCTTCAAAATGACTCACATAATTTTCATCGTACCTATTTGCTTGTCAAGTATTCGAGTTTTAGTATGGTACCTACTGTACCAAAAACGCTAATGATGTGAAAAGCAACATTAAACCGTTCAAGTCTCTTCTTTACCTGTTGCATTTAGTTGGTCAGCACGTCGCAGAAGTTCACTCGTTATCCGTGTGTAATTTTCGATTTAATTTGTCTCATTGATCCTACGCATCGTGGCGCCTTCACGCCTCGTTGCCGAAGGTTTCCAAATAAAGACAATAACGTCCATTTAACGAAATGCCAAAAAAAAGAACCGGATTACTAATGCGTTCTTTACTTCGAAATAATGTGCATTCCAAAATCAATTCATTCATTATTTTAACTCATTAACGCGCGAGCTAAATCCTTCGCACGCAGAGTAAGTACCTATAGTTATAGTATTTGGAATAGATGCATCGAGTAGGTACGTAAATGTACCTAAACTACAAATTATGCACCGGTGTCATATCGAAACCATAAAGGTATGCCATTGTAGCGGAAATATGATCGTAAAATGCTGTTGCTATTGTTACTATAACGTGGGAATTCTCAGACGAGCTCGTGAAATGATTTATTAATTTCATTTTTTCCTTCTTTTTTGGCAGGGAAATCGAATTACGCCGAAATGGTAATTACTTTATGTAATTGGCAGCTTGATTATCGTATCATCTTGGAATGTTTTTTATACTTCTTTTTTATAATTGGACTTTGGTGAAGAGTGAAGACGAAATTACACTTTTTAGGTATCTGTAAATTACTTTTATGTGAAACTTTCTTATTAGAAAATTATCTGATTATAGAATAGTCGGTTGTGTTTTGTGTTTTAGGTGAAGATTCGGGGCCACTGTAGCTGGTTCAGTTTTAACTATTTATAGTCTATGTACTTTGCTTTGCTCGACCAACGATACCTTATTCAATTTAGAATAACATAACTACTGCGGAGTAAAATTATTGGATTTTGTTTGCGGTATGAAATAGTGAATCGAGGTGATGATTAGATAATTTGCATTGCGAAGAATCAAACTTCGAATGTAGGTAGCTACGGAAATGGAAGATTCGGAATAAGGAAACTCGATTCAATAGCTCGATTTGAAAGCACTAAACACTCGACGATCATTTTCTCACACTTCTGGGTTCGTAAGTGGAAGAAAGAATGGACCTACTGTATAAAATTTGATTACTAATCACATCAATCTTGATGATTTCTTAATCGAAAATCTACATCGATGGAATATCGTTAGTTTTTAGCTAGGTACAATCAAAAGATTAGAATACAAGTAAGTACCTATACCTACCTATCTACTGACATTCATCTTACCAATATTAATCCATACCTTAGCTACAATGTGCAGAAGGTGAAAATACTCTTATTGAAACATCTCTAATACGTAAATATGCGTACAGAATGAACTATGAAGAAGAGATGGACTATGCTATAATCACCGAGTCGTTTGTCAATTTTGTATGTACCTAGTTTCTGAAGAAGATGGAGTCGTGTACCTACAAGCGCTACTTTTAATATTTTTCATGTCCGGTAAGTTGGAACACAGTCGGTCGAGTATGACTTCAGTCCAGGTGCGTAATATCAATTTCAGTTTCTCGGGGTTACCTACCAAAAAAAAGTACGCGAGTATAGCGCGCAAACACCCGCGGATACTACATTTCTACACGTGGAAAGATGAAAACCGGTTTCGTATTTACTGGCGAAATCGAGCAATACTTACGTTGAGATCTCATAGGCTCAAATCCATTTTCTTTTTGAATTAAAGTTTCTATTGAAAGTTTACGTATTGGAATGATCAAATATTGGAATATTGACGATGAAAAGAACTGAAATTTTAAAATGATATTAGCAATTATGGTTTAGAGTAATTTTGAATTGTGAAATCGTAGTTGGCATTTTCAAAATAGAAAATTTCAAGTCGGGGATGGTGATTGAAAATTATGTTTGGTTTTATAGTTAGTTTTTAATTTTGTGAAAACTAGGTTTTAGTCTTGAAAATTTAAGTGATATTTTACTTTGTTTCTACATTTATAATTACTTACGGTTATTTTCCTCGTTTTTTTTTTTATTTTCCTAATTTTATATAATCTGCAATGCCGACACATTATTCTTCCGTGTTTGTTTACTGTAGAAGCAACAGGTTGATTAATTTTTACTTCTTAGATTATTTTTCAAAATTTTAAATCGGTTCGTGGAGAAATTAAATTTGTGATCAAGTACTTGAAATTATGACCGTCATTGAGTTAACGATTTAAAGTCCCATTTAAACTTAATATTTTGTAAATCTGTTTTTTTTTTCTTAATAATGATAAAAATTTTATGTTGTTGAACTAAACATATTGACAGATATTAGGGAGAAGGAAAGAAATTGGTATACTTATTCTACTTTTGGCTTGTATTTTACTATAAGCATTTTTCTTTACGATTTTCATATCATTTCATGAAATCATTTTTGTGATAATGGTGTGGCATTTCATTAATTTTATTTTAAAATGTGTTAAAACCAAAAATGAACCAAAGGCAAAATTGGCTTTTTAATTTTGAAAAAACACCCAATGTGCATTGATATTAGTTGATTTTTTGAACTGCGAAGGTAAATACCTACCTAATTATACATATTATTAGGTTTTGATCATTTGATAAATTTTTGAGTTTTCTGTACAGTCAAAACTTCTGGTTCAAATTGATCGTCAACAAAATACAGATCAGCGTACGGATTGAACATGAACGTTGATTCGTTCTGTTCTGTTTTCTGTTGATCGAATGATTTTTGGATAGAATCGTTCAGTTTTTCTCATTGTTTTAAAAACCGTTGAGGATATTTTTCGATCTGCTCATTTCTTTAGGAGGAATACATTTTAGTTGTTCTATTCTGGTTTTGATTATCTCCATTTTCATTGTTTTGTTCTTTCATATTTAGTTCACGCTTATTGTTCTGTTCACGAAATTTAAGGAAGTAAAAAAAATAGATATTAAATAAAAAACCATCAAAATTTGAATTTGAGAAATTGAAGAACCAAGAAACAAGAATATTTTAAAAAGATTAATTATTTTTATGCACAATAGTTTGGGAATAAAATTTCAAAATTACATAATTACTTTACCGCATCTAAAATTGTTAATTGTTTATTTAAAATATAAAATTTTCCGTTTCTCAATTAAAAAAAAAAAAAAAAAAATACCTGAACCTACCTGATAAGAAATACAATTTTTAATATAACATGTAGGTATTTGCAGACTTTTTCATCATAATGTACCTACCTGTTATCTACGACTATTTTAGAGAAATGAATGCAAAATGACTGAGAGAGCGGAAATTTTGTCCTAAATCTGATCTAATCAAGCAGGTCGATCTGATATGTACGATCTAATCCAATCAAAATTTTGATCAGATCACATAGGACGCAGGAAATGTTTGAAATTTTATGATCTGATTTAATTTAATTTGATTGATGTGATCAGATCCAACCCTTTTCCGTTAAGAAGTCAATAAGAAAATAGGAACTAAGTAAGTACCTCTACCTACCTTTAAAAATTAAAACTTGAGGAAAAAAGATGAAGAAAAAAGGTCCAGACCCAGAGGTCGGAAGATTTAGCATTTTATGTAAGTATGATAGTATGTACATTTGTATAACCTGCAGATGCTTTATTCGGTGGTTGAAGTTATCTATCTACTACCTATACCACACAGAAAATGCTCTCATGACGAACCTTTTGACTTTTGAGCAATGATGTACTTAGTTGCACTTCATTTCTTTCTGTCAAACATCATTGCGAGATATTCTTGACTCATTTCATATTTTGTCGAATGTTCCCCATCCTCCCCAGTTCACGTCTCGCACACCCCGTACATAAGCACGCACACCGGGGCTGGGCCACGTGCATTCATCCAAAAATCACATCAACAGGTGAGGGGTGAGGTGATGAAGCGTAGCCGCAATATTATCAAGTCACTCAGCACCCGACACCCAATATGTAAATATCCTACAATGTGCACTCTCAGAAGGTAAAAAAATTGTGTAAGTACGCTACTGGAACTACATACAGATAAAAAGAGGCATTCAATCTTCTAAAAAATGTGAACCATCCTGAAATAGTACATCCATCCGTGTTTTAAACCCCCTCCAACATACCATCGGTAAAAACCAGTTTATCCTCTGTCTCTTGGTAGCATTGTAGAAACCGGCTAAGCATTTCTGTTCTCAGATGTGTTTCGGTTTTTTACCTGATAAAGCGTATGTAGTTCGTATTTTACTATACGCAATCGCAAATTATCTATTTTTATTTACATGTGTTTTTTTTATTTCACCCTTTCTTTAATCGTTACATCTATACAATCGGTGATAAATATTGATTCGGTTTAATTGTTTTCTATTTCGATAGTTTTTTCCCTCGCTTATTACCGTTACACATAAAATTCGTTGTTATTCGCGTTGAAGTTCGTTTCGTTTTTTTTTCTAGTTATTCCTCTTTTTACGAATACGAGCGTTTGTTTTGTTGTGAATCTAGCACGAAAAACATAATATTTATTACATTTTATGTAACGTAATTCTTCTTACGTTTTTTTGTTGTTTTAGTTCGGGTTTTTTGTTCTTTTTTCGTGCTCAGTGGTGAATGTTGTGGTGGATAGTAAACGTTATCTGTGGTGTTTTATATTGTTTTAAAGGATCATCATCTACGAATGTTGGATGTGTCTGAGGTGCCATTGAAGTAATTGAGGTTGGTTTTTTTGTTTTTGGATACTAAGTACACGTGTTAGAATATGTTGTGTGAGTAATTATTTAACTTGTTAACGGATATTACTAGATATATTTACTGTTTAGATACCTGTATTATTGATCTACAATAATGATGATCGATGAGCAAATCTGCTCGAAGATTGATCGAATTTGAATTGAAATTTTGTTCAAAGTCGTGTGAAATCTACCGAAAAGATATCTATCTTACGAGTTCGTAGTTTTTGATTACGAAACAGTTCATTTCACTGGAAAATACGATGATAAAGCTTTCGACTGTTTATTTCCAACGTACCAGGTTCGGTTTCATTTCGAATTCATCGTAGATGTTTCTTATTATTTACGATACGTTTAATATGGAAATCTCGTACACATTCTGTATGTTATTCGAAAACACGACGAACGTATTTTAATTCGAAAACTAATTGCAATCGAAAGTATGGGATAGTTTTATCATTGCCATTGTTTATTTTCACGTAATTTATTCTCGTTCCGAATTGTTTTTGTCTACAATAAAGTGGAACTGGATTTTGGAGGTTTGTCTAGCCTGCTCTTGTTCTGTATTTGGTTAGATTTTGACCAGAATTGCGATGAAAGTGAAGGAAATCTGGATTGAAAGGTACCAGAGATGAAAGGGACCATCGTTAAAAGGTGACATATTCGTAAACGTTTGTTTTATCGGTGCTAGAAATTGAGCGTCCAGATGTCATAAGTGAACTTGTTACTTGTCGATTCATCGTACTCGTATATACTTTGTTGACTGCTAAAGACTCTAAAGCCTTACAATTCTGGTGCGAAGTGTTCTGCGAGACGAGCATGCGATGTGAAATTTGATAGTTTGGTTGACTGCGTGTGAATAACATTTCCACCTTATGCATGTAATACTAGGGCTAAAATTTCGTTTGAGGTGATTGTGTGATTTATTAGAATACCAGGCAGGGGTGGATGGGGTGGAAATCTGAAAGAATGGCAGATTGGTTTTTCAAATTCATAGAGCTTTCTAAAAATTGGCTTTCAGATTCCTTAAAATCACTGACTTTCGGCTTTTTCAATTTTGCGTACCTACTAGTTACTCTCGGGCCAAACCAGAGGGGGAGGGAATTTCCCCGAGCCCGATTTTTTCATGGGCTCTCTGAGAGAAAATACAGGCCCTCAGTAAAATTGAAATATCTGATGAATTGAATTGAAAATGATGACCAAAAATTGAAGGGGGTCTCCTTATTTTTTCCCAAGGCCCGGATTTTCTATGCCTGACCCTGCGTATAGGTACCCTAGTTTCCGGTCTGCAGAGCTGAAATCTAGGATATCATAACGTTGAAGTTTTTTTGTACGTTTTTCAGTGGAATATGGACGTACTTACATAAATGTACATAATGTGTGCATTTATGATCGATGATGTGTTACGTTTCCAGGCCCCTTGCTCCTTTGATTCCATTTAGGTGTTAAAAAATGGGTACTGCGATTCTCTTTCTCACGCGTGATTGTACAGATTCGTTTTAATGGGCTCGTACCTACTCGTTGTACCTTCACCCAGTACTGGTGGAACGTGTCAATTTTAACACTCGTCTGGTTCTATGTACTCTATTGCATTACTCCAAAAGGGGTTACAGTACGATGAGGGGAACAACTATAGAATATAAAGTAGTTGTCGAGTTCGTGTTTTAGTCTGTATGAGAGAAGGTTGAGTTGAGGTACTGAACATTGCAAAGGTCTCGAAATTATTAGATTTGGTAGCATTTTTTTTGGCAAGTATCTGTCTTCGCTGACAGATGTTTCGTGTACCTACCTAACTATTGTCTACTTGATTGGATTTATCGACTGGATGGAAATTATTCTATTAGAATAATGTATTGATAAAGATTCGAGTGAGAATGGTTTGGGAAATAATAAATATTGGAAAGAAGGAAAAGAGTGTGTTGCTCGAAGTTTTTTCATATTAGAAGGTGAAATTGAACTAATCAAAAGGGGGGGGGGATTTTTTTTCAAATTTAGTACTTATGATGAATTATCAATTTTTGACGTTTTTTCCTTCAAATTCCAAAATGAAATTTTAGCTGGGTAATTTTCAAAGTATTTTGCAATTTTTCTCCTTGCACAAAATTCCAACTTATTTTTTCAAATTTTCCTTATAAGTTGAAAGAAAAGAATAAAATTAAAAAAAAATTTTATTTTGCGGATCTTGTGAAAAAAATAAGATCAGCAATCGAAGAAATTTTCAGCTGATAGAATTTTACAACAGATTTCTATCAACTTGGCTTTTTGTTTCTGTCTGCATTTGCAAATTTTGCTTTGGAAATCTACATAAGATTTCGGAGAGAATTGAGGAAAATTTTCAGTTTCCAAAATGAGTCATCACTCGAATTCAATTTTTTTCGAATATCATAATCTGATTGTTCAGTTCAACTTCTCTGATGAAAATTCTTTAAATTCATCGGTTAAACTTCTTTCAGGCGTTGAAGGATTAAAAAATGGGTACAGTTTCGAATCATTGGAAAAAATGACAAATTTTCTGTTGAAAAAATGATTACTTACCTAGTTCATCAAGTTTTGGAAAAGTCAGTAAATTTAATTCCATTTCCAAATACAAAAAAAATGAAATAAAAAATAAAAAAAAATTGAAAAATAGACAAAAAATGTTATAAAATTTTTTGGGACTTTCAAGATTGAGAAATCCATTTTGTTTGAAGAGATATTATTTCTAATTTTTCCCATCCTTTCATTAATTCAATTCAAAATGGAAATAAAAATTATAAAAATCTACGAGTAAACAAATTTTTAATTTATTGAAAGCTTCACAAATTTTTTCTCTCAACAAAAGTTAATTTCAAATCGGATCGAAACGAAAACGAAGAATTTTTATGCAGTAAGTATAGGAACGCTCAAACTTGAGTTAACATTTTCCTGTAAAGTCGAATATTTCACTGACTCATATAAACCAAATCATTTGTACCTAAACTAAAAAAAAAACTGTTGAATTTTTAGATCGCATGTCTTACTTTTAAAAACTTCGTAATTGATCGTTTTTGGTAAATTAGTGGTAATTTTTGGTAAATTTACGGATAATTTCGGTAAATCATCGGTAATTTTTGTTAAATGTTGGTAAATTACAAGTAATATTTTGGTAATTTAGTATGTAATTATTGGTAAACTGCTCGTAAAATTTTGACATGGACGTATTGTTCGCGCTGGAGGGAAGCGATATGTCCAAAATCGTATGGCATAATTTAAAAAAAAACAAACAATAAAATTCAGTGAATAAGTACCTACATAGTAAAAATGAAAAAAAATTAAACGCTGAAAAATCCCAGCTGACTCGAAAAAAAATTTGAACTTCGGTTGAATTAGAAATAATAGTGAGGAAATTGATTCAAACAAAGTGAAAAAAATATTAAAAATGAAGTAAATACTTAATCTTTAATTAGGTTGAATAGAAATTTGAACACATGAGGAACTGAAACTAAGCGAAGTAAGTATTACATTGAAAAATTCAATATCTAATTTTGAGAAAAATTTTGAAACTTCTCAGCAAGGAAGGTTTTAATTTCAAATCACGATTCACCTGAGATATTCTCAACACTTCACTTTTTAAGATTTGTTAAATTGGATGATTATTTTCTTATCTTAATATCTATATTTTTCATCGATTCTCCGATTTACAACTTTATTTTTTTCATCCTCAATTTTTAAAATTTTTGTAAAATGTCAAATTTTGAATAATTAGATAATCATAAATGATTGCCGATTCTGAATATTTTTTCGCTTTTTCACGAATTTCTCTCCATTTTTTGAGCTTTACTGTAACTCAATTTCAAACTTTTTTTTAATTTTCTGAGATTTTTTCAACATTTTATTCAATAATTTTTACACTATTCATTCAACTAATTTCAGTTCCGTCCGTATTTAAAATTTATTGGATAAGCATTTCTAATTCAACCCAATTTCAAACTTTATCTCGATTCACTTGAGATTTTCTCAACACTTCATTTTTAAAAAATATTATTCATTCAATTTTTAAGATTTGTTAATTTCAGTTACACTGTGTTCAAATTTCTATTCAACCCAATTGAAGATTATATACTTCATTTTTAATATTTTTTCACTTTGTTTGAATCAATTCCCTCACTATTATTTCTAATTCAAGCAAAGTTCAAATTTTTTCTCGAGTCATCTGAATTTTTATGTTTTGTTTTTGTATATTTTTACTTCATGAATTTTTTTATCTTAATTTCTTTTTAAATATTTTGTTGCCGTTGAAAGGTATCTATATATTAAAATTATGACCGGATTCTTGTGACAGCGAGATCTCAGGAACGGCTGAACCGATTTTGATCGACGAAGTCTCAAAAAAAAGCTTTTGACCCGTAGATGTGCAGGTTTTAATCAAAAGTTCAAAAAGTTGCGCCGTAAAGCTCAAAAAAGCTCAATAATTGATTTTTGTCCATACGTAGCGCATTCGACGTATACACAGTAGTACGTATATTATACCTTGAAAGAGCATCTAAAAAAGTCAAATGTTGAAGAAAAAAGTTCACAAAAAAGTTGTGCCTTAAAAGCTCAAAAAAGCTCAATAATTGATTTTTGTCTATACGTAGCCAACTTGAGGTATACAGAGAAGTACGTATATTATACCTTGAAAGAGCATCAAAAGAAGTCAAATGTCGAAGAAAAAAGTTCATAAAAAAGTTGCGCCATAAAGCTCAAAAAAGCTCAATAATTGATTTTAGCCTATACCTAGCGCATTTGATGTATACACAGTAGTACATATATTATACCTTGAAAGAGCATAAAAAAAAGTTGAATGTCAGAAAAAGCTTACAAAAATTTTTTGTCATAAGCTCAGAAAAGCTCAACAATTGGTTCTATATCTATTCTATATATTAAGATTATGACCGGATTCTTGTGACAGCGAGATCTCAGGAACGGCTGAACCGATTTTGATCGACGAAGTCTCAAAAAAAAGCTTTTAACCCGTAGATGTGCAGGTTTTAATCAAAAGTTCAAAAAGTTGCGCCGTAAAGCTCAAAAAAGCTCAATAATTGATTTTTGTCCATACGTAGCGCATTCGACGTATACACAGTAAGTAGTACGTATATTATACCTTGAAAGAGCATCTAAAAAAGTCAAATGTTGAAGAAAAAAGTTCACAAAAAATTTGTGCTTTAAAACTCAAAAAAAGCTCAATATCTATATATTAATAGCAAGGTGTTTTTTTTGTGATCGTTCATTTGGAAGAACCGCCGAACCGATTTTGTTCGACGATGTCTCAAAAATAAGCTTTTGACCCGTAGATGTGCAGGTTTTGGTCAAAAGTTCAAAAAGTTTTGAAAAAAGCTTTCAAAAGATTCAAAAAGCTCAAAAATTGATACAGTATAAACAAGCGTGACGATGTATACGCGAAAGTACGTATGGTCCACCTAGAAAGAGCTTGCCAAAAAATACTTTTTGACCATATTTGGTAAGTTTTATAAAAAGCTTAAAGCTCGAAAAAGTTGAAAAAGCTTTGTACATGACGTAAACAATTAGAATTCTTCAATACCCCATAAACATTTTAAATTACTTAAGAGGTCTACCCAGAAAGTGCTTGCCAAAAACTACTTTTTGGCCATATTCGTAAAGTTTTGAAAAAAGCTTAAAGCTCAAAAAAGCTCAAATGTCAAATTTTCCTTATATTATATTGTGTAATAAAATGTCAAATTTTCCTTATATTATATTGTGTAATATGTCAATTGATATGTTTTCGAGGTCGTACAGTTCGAATCTGGAGTCAGTTTTTTGGTGGGTTTGTGGTATCAAAACTTTGGAAAGTTCTGATTAAAGCTTTGAAAAGCTTCAAAAAGCTCAAAAAGTTCAGGGCAGTATAAATGACTGTGTCGATGTATACGCGCAAGTACGTATAGTGTACCTATAAAGAGCTTGCCAAAAAATGCTTTTTGACCATATTTGTAGAATTTTGGAAAAAGTTCAAAGCTCGAAAAAGTTCAAAAAACGTTATACATGACATAAACAATTACAATTTTTCAGTACCCAATAACTATTTTAATGTATGTATGGCCTACCTAGAATGTGCTTGCCAAAAATACTTTTTGACCATATTCGTAAAGTTTTGAAAAAAAGCTTAAAGTTCAAAAAAGCTCAAATGTCAAATGTTTCTTATATTATTGTGTGATATGTCGATTGATATGTTTTCGAGGTCGTAGAGTTCGAATCTGGAGTTATTTTTTTGGTGAGGTTGTGGGGTGAGTCATGGAGGAGCTTAAAGCTTTAAAAAGTTCAAAAAGCGTCATACTTCATAAGAACAATTAAAATTCTCCAGTGTCCAATGAATATTTTAAGTATGTATAGTCTCCCTAAAAAGAGCTCCCCAAAAAATACTTTTTGACCATATTCGCAAAATTCTGAAGGAAGCTTAAAGCTGAAAAAAGTTCAAAAAGCTTCAGATATGATGTAAAAATTAGAATACTCCAGTACCCAATGAATATTTTAAAGTATGTATAGTCTACCTATATCGAGCTCGCCAAAAAATACTTTTTGACCATATTCGTGAAATTTTGAAGAAAGCTTAAAGCTGAAAATTTTTTAGAAAGCTTCAGATATGACATAAAAAATTAGTATTCTCCAGTACCGAACCAATTTAGAGTACTCATAGTCTACTCAGAAAAAGCTTGCCATAAAATACATTTTGACACATTCGCAGTTTTGAAGAAAGCTTAAATGAAATCCTAAAGCTTAAAAAACATGAAAAAGCTTCATACAATCAGTATTCTCTACTACTCAATAATATTTTAATTTAAAAATAGCGTTTAAACTTTAGTGGTGATGGTTTTTATCAAAAGTTGAAAAGTTTCTGAAGGGAGCTTTAAAAAGTTTTTAAATAGCTCAAAACAGAAAAACAACGGTGTTGATGTACACATGAAAAAGTGCTATTTTTAGCACATTGGGTATCAAAATTAATCCTGGAACCATGGTTTCATTTTTTTGAGTTCTGGAGTGGTTATATCTAGCATCTCACTTTTTCATCAACTTATGCAAGTTTCGGACTATTTGGGAAAATCTCTACTGTTATATGTAGGAGTTTAGATTTTTCAACTGAGGGGTTGAATTTTTTTTATGAGTCCTTGACAAAATTAGAATCACGTTTTAAGGAAATTCCTAATTGCATTTTTGACTCGGAAATCTTGGAATATTTCTAAAATTGTGTCAAGTAAGTATTTTATTGAAGTATTCTCCAGTACCGAACCAATATTTAGAGTACTCATAGTTTGCTTAGAAAAAGCTTGCCATAAAATACATTTTGACACATTCACAGTTTTGAAGAAAGCTTAAAAAAGTTCCAGGTCAAAGTTAAGTGAAACTTTGACATTTTTAGTTATGTGGTATTAGATCCTATCCGATGTGTTAGTTTCATTTCAACTGTAGGAAAAAAACAAGTATTTTTGGAATTTTTCAGCAACTTCTGCTAAAAAAGTGATAAGTAGGTAGCCTAATTCGCAATTTTGCCTAAAACTTTAAATTTTTGCCAACTTTAAATGAAACCATGACTTTTCAGGCAATTGTTATAAGAAAGCTGATACTTTTTTTCAATTTTTGTAGAAAAGTAGGACATTATTTTAATGAATGATAAAGCGATGACAGAGTGATGCTTTTCAGGATATTTTAGAGAACAATTTACGCTTTGGGTTATTTTTGATGAAAAAGTAAGAATTATTGGAATTTTTGCTTTGAAACAATTTTTTTTTTCTGTCAATTATTAAAACAGCCATAAACTTTCACAATTTCCGGCAAAAAGCAACAATAACAATGTTCGCAAAAAGCACGACTTTTTGGGAATTACAGGCGAAAAAAGAAACTTTCAAAATTTTCAAAATGAACAATTCACGTCTAGAAGAGGAGCGCAGTATGCGCGAAAAACGGGTTATCTAGTTAGGTAACTATAGGAAAGAATTAACATGAAAAATCAAGTCCTCAATGATGGAATATTTTCCTCATCCTTCATGCATTCTGTGTTCATCTCAAGAAAAAGAGATATGTTCGAAAATCTACATCAACCTCTGCAAAATTCTGTTTCTATCAGTAAAATGAATAATCATCGAATTTTTGTTCTAGCCACGATTATAATGTAAAAATGAAAAATCTATTTAATCTTTTGACATCGCACACCCCAAGACTACAGCATCGTCGACATCTCGAACACCTTCGTAAATTTCTCAATTTCACAAACGTATAGCAATACCTATTTATAAACATAAACTCGTCTAGGTATACTCGTACCATACGATCTCTACGATGAATTCCAATGTTGCTAATAATTTCGCTAGGTATTTGAACGTATAAGTATTGAAATTCCAATACCTCGAAATGCCGTTAATCTCGAGCAATTGGCCGGACAACCGGGTTAATACCTCTTAATGTAACGCAACCGATGAAAAATTAATGGTACTGTGCTGCGATGATGATGGCAAGGTCGAGGTGGCGGTACAACCAAAAAATGATAATTTATTCACCGGTGTATGGAGAAAAAAAAATATAGGTATACTTATTAAATTGAGAAGAGGGCCCACCAAGACAGGGGAGGGGAAAAATTAATTTCTGTAAGCATATAAATAGGTACTACATGTATGTAGTAAGGTTGTATGTGTGTATAGAGTGGATATATTCGAGAGCGTTATAAATCAACAAACGCACGAGGAAACGTTTAAATTCTCCGCAATATATACAACACATACATGAAGTTATATCAACAGGTGTTTTTGTGTAAATTCCCATTAATATGTAAATGTCGTCTCGCAGTTTTTTTTTCCTCTCTTCTCTTTTTACTTACTCTACCTTCTTCCCTTCTTTCATTAAACTGGTGATGAGAAGAGACTTCTATGGAGTGAATTAAAAAGTATCCTGAATGTATGTGTTGGATGTCTTCTTGTCTATGTATAGAGAGTGTACTTGTGTGGTGTGCCTTCTGTCTCATCATCATCATCACTATATGCTACCTATGGATAGATGTAGACAGACACACGCATCGTTAATACCGAGAAATTTAAAACAACACCGTTGTCGACGACCGTGGTAGAGCAAGGTACGAGTATAGTAAAAAAAGGAGTAGTTCCGTGTAAAGGTTTAAGACCTTTTGTTAAAGAGGTAGATTTACAGGAAACGTCATCAACGGAATCGGTTTTTGGTGTGAAAGAATTTGTATGGGACTTTTTGTCACGGTGTAGGTAAAGGTAACTCTTGTTGGTGCTTATTTTTCACGACTTTATTTGTCATATTCAAAACAACGGTGCTTTTTCATTTATGCGATGATTTTCTTCGTTGGAGTCCTTGTGCTGGATTTTAACCCTAAACTAAGATCATTTTTTAAATATGTTCGTAGCGTTTTTTTTTTTCGACAGCCTCCTGTGTACCGTTAGAAGACGAGAGAAAATCACCAAAGTCGAATCGTCTTTCGTCTATAACGAATTCGACTCGAATAGGTGGAGTAGTTCGTAGAATGGGGATCATTTTTTTCCACCGGTGTCCGTCCACCACGAGATGAGCGATCTGGTGTGGGATTCTCTCTTTTCTTCGGTATTATACTCGGCTATATGATTAAGTATATGAAATTTTTTCTACTCTATTAGTCGCGGGCCTTTATATGTAATATCTAGTCTTTGCTTCTCGTCTGTTTATGCGAGTGTGTGTGTGTAAAAGAGAGTAATAGTGTATCTGTACTCTTACATGATACGCATATGAGCCGAAAGTAGTTCGATATATGATGTTGTGGCGATTAAACAACGCGAAACCCTAAAGGCTTCGGGTTTATAAATGGCCCTACTCGATGTGAGTTTACCGGCTAATTAATTAAAATGTGTTTTTATACGCTTCGGGAAGCGAATCGCGTACGATGAAGAGAGGGATCATTTTGTTGTTGACGAAAGTGATTATGAGATCGAATCGTGGTGTGGAATGTGTTGTTGGTGTGTTTCGTGGTCGACAGAGCAGCAAATCTTTTCGTTTTCATTGATTATCTGTCTCTTTACACTGCTCATCACCTTTACGTGTTATTTTTAACGATTGATGGGTCGTTTGATGGAGTTTTATTTTCCAGATTTATTGACGTAATTTTTTGAGGAAAATTGTAAATGGTTTTTTGTATTTTTTTGTCGTCGTTAGATTCCAAAAAATTCCAATTTTGTGTAGGTAACTAGGTATTGAGACCAGAATATTTTACTTTAGTTGAAAATGTATTTTGTTTCGTGGAACGGTGGAGTGTATTGAAAAAGAGACTAAAAAGTAGAAAATCAAAATATTTGTTCTGAATAGGAGTAAAAAACCTTAAAAGAAACGAATAAAATAATTTCCAAGTCCTTGAAAAAAGAAGTAGGGATCCCAACCTGTACAAAAATTTTTGAACCATACGATAGGGAATCGATATAGGACCCCCCAAAAACGCCATCAGCTTTCGATTTTTGGTGAATTTTTGAAAATTCAAAAGCTCATTCATTTATCATGAAAAAATCGAAATTTGATCTAATCAACATAAAAGGATGAAATTTGGTGTTTACCCTATTTTCGATCTCCTGAGGCGATTGGCACTAGTTTTGAACAGTTCTGAAGCTTCTAGCGGATTTTCGAATTCACCAGTTTTCGAAAAAACGCTGTAGGGAAGTAGGTGAAAATGAAATTCGGCACATGTTACCTCGGATTCACCACCTTTCATGACCTTATCGATCGATGTAAAATATAAATTTAATCAGTTCTCTGAATTTCATTTTTACCCTATTTACAGCATTTTTTCTCGAGAACTGGAGAATTCGAAAATCTGCTGGAGGCTCCAGAACAGTTCAAAATCGTTGCGAATCGACTCCGGAGGTTAAAAATGGGGTACAAACCAAATTTCAGCTTTTCATGTCAATTTGGTTAAATTTTGATTTTTTTTCATGCGAGAAATGAACCAAACTTCGATTTTTTAAAGTTCGCAAAAAAAATGAATTTCAGCATCTTAAATTATTGCTGCTGGTGTATTTTGGGGTCCTCTTTCGATTCCTTTATGTTCAGCTCAGAAATTTCCAAAAATCGAAAATTTTCCAGTTTTATGATCTAGCTCAACTGAACTAACTTTCGTGAACTTTTTCTGTATAGGTACACCATTTCATGATTTCAAAACAAAATTCCTGATTTTTTTGGATGTAAAAAATTTTACCTTCTGGGTATGGGGGGGGGGTGAGAATTGAGGAATATTTTTGGTTCACGGAAGAATTTATGAATTTGTTTGTTAGTTTGCAAGCATTAATGATTTAAAAAATTTAAGAAATCGAAAAGTACGAGGTATAAATTTAACCACGTGGGAATTAGAAAAATTTTAAAGGTGGTACACTTACCATTTGGAAAAGAAAAATTCGATGAGATTGTTCACTCGTACAACAATAAACAACATAAATTCGAAAAGAAAAGAATATAGCTACGTAGTTACTTTACTTGAATGGTGGAATTCATGGATAAGGAAGTGGAATTTTACAATCACGAGAACGTATCAATGAATGTTCTAAGTTCAAGGCAAATGTATGGTTCAAAAAATGACTCGTAAAGTTGACAGCAGTAATTATAGTAAAATAAAACTTTGGAGGGGAGAGAGATAAAGATTACAAGCATTTTTGAAAATAATAGGTACCTAATTCATTTTACTCGTCGAGCAGGACGAAGCTCAAAGATGATTCTAAAGATTTTAAACAGTTGATCATACTACTAATTTTCAAAATACCTTCCACGTTTTTTGGAGAAATCGAAAATTACGCTAGAGGCTCTAGAATGGCCAGAAATTGTGAAATTCAAGTTCAAAGAAGTTGATTTATTAGCTTCAGGGCTAATTTCTATCATTTTTACTGATTAGAGGTACATTTAAAAAAACAAAAAAATGAGTTTTCAAAAATTCGCTAAAAATTCAAAAATCAATTTGGGCAGTTGAAACTTTTGGTTATGGAGATTTCAAAGGCTTCTCTTTCCAAAAATCGTGATTTCGTTCAAATCGTATTAGCGGACACTCCAAGAGGTTCCTTCGAGAGTAAACAACAAATTAAAGAATGTAGAAAAAAAACATCACACGAAGAATATATCTTATCAAAAAACTATTACAACAGACTATACGACCAATTAATGGTACTATGCGTGGATCCGGGAGCTTTCGAAATCCAAAATCGTATGTAAATTAATGATGAAAAAGAAGAAATGTTCGTTATCTTTAGTAATCTTCACCTATTCAATATTCGCATATGGAATACTATATGATATAATGACCATAACAGAAGGAAAAATGAAGAAGAAAGAAATACCTAATGAAAGAAGTGTACCTGTTACAATGATACACCGCCTTAGAGCAGAATACCCCTAGTAAAAATCGAGGAAAGAAGAAGAAGAAAATTGAAATTCGTTAACGCGAAATATTCACCTACACTGCTGCGATACGAGTGAGAGATGGTGAGAGCATAAGTTGAGATGGCATCAGCATCATCATCTCAGCAATGTAAAGAGGTTTTCTAACAGACTGTTCAGTTAAATGATACAGATAAGGAGAGGAAATGTTATCGGTTAAAATTAATCAATTAACGTCTCTGGAAACGAGTTTCTTTTCCCTTGGTCTCTCGGATTCGACGTATAAAATTCCACAAATCGGACAATATTACTCGGCTAATGATTGTCTATCTTTGTCTGACGAAGAAGAGATGCTGGCAAATGCGAATATTCGAGACACGTTGGTTTGTTTTTTCAAATGTGCGTCGATTGTATGCATACACATACACAAGTTGAACGATTTGCCTATCGTAGGTTCAAATTACCATACAATTTGTTGGAAGAGTGCCGAAGCGTTGTTAATTTTACGCGAGTTGGAGTCTAAGTCGAAGTCATCTTCGTCGTGTGGTAGAGATACCACCTAATCATTTGGTTAATTGGATTTTCGTATATCGTGATGAGATCGTCGAGTAATGAGTTGGAAATACAGCCTGGAATGCGAGATATTCTGGGACCATGTCCTCCGTGTCTGTGTCTGACGTTGATTTTTGCCATTGGTTTTTCGAATATGTGTCCAAAGTGGCATCGATCTCGTGGCCCCAACTGGATGCCTTTTCTCCTTATGCGCGCGCAGCAGAGCTTATATACGTATTATATTTTCATGCACTTAAAGGAACTAGTTCAAATCTTGCTGGACCGACAAGACTGCGGTCGGTCGACGTTGAATCCATCTAAAGTATCATTAATCATTGATCCCCCTCAGTTCATGGTATACACCTACCATCATATTTTTGATTGTTTCCTATATCGCATCGTAGGGTAAGCTATACGATGTGTTTAACCCTATACAGATTGGATTAAATTGCGCATGCGTCTTTATATGTATTATGCTGCACCATACTGTATCATCTTCTATAAACATAATTCGTGTGTGTGACTTGGACTACACTACATGCATCAGCCAGCGTCTGTATAAGCATAATAATCAACTCGTATAATATACGAATAGATAAAAAAAACTATCTTAATAGCATAGGTCTATCTTCTATATACTAGTCCAGCTCCAGACTCTTGGTACGTATAGAAAATCAAAACCACGTTGTAAAAGTACAGTTCCTTTCAACACGAACGCACCTACCCTAGTCTCTCTACCTTGTATCAGGTAAACGCCGAACCAGAAACGCATCTTTTACACGGCCATCGATATTATAGACGATTGTTTCATCGTAATTTTTCAAACCATCTTCGTTATACCTACCCCCATTTTAGAAGTATAGAATAAAATTAGCCAGATGCACGAAAAAAAGAATAAGCAGAAGAAAAGGTATGTACCTAACCTGAAATCAAACTTAGATCCTTGTAAGATGATCTCGTTATTTGAATTTACTCCACTCGGTTGCTCCAGCACTCCACCATACACCGTCCAACATGGTTGTCTGTTGTTTTGGCGGGGAGTATACTCTCTAAAAGCATTTTTAACCTGGTTTTTAGGCGAGGGTGTTTTACGATCTACTTTTATCGGCCAAAATCACCCTGAACCTTTACCTATACGCTTGTCTCACTGCTCTTCTACCTGTATGTTTACTCAACTCACATATGTGTATTGTGTACAATGTGTATAGTTTATTAACTTTGATAGTGCGTTTGTTATGTAATATAAACGGATCTGTGAGGGGAAGAGATGAACGAAGGTGAATGCAGAAGGTTATTTTTGGGGTGCTATGGAAAGAATTCCTTGGTATATGAGGAAAATTTCCGACTTGTGAAATAGTTGACCTTTGTTTTTTGCTTTTAGTTTTGAGGTGCGTGGTTCCTTCTGGAATCCTGTTTTTGGTCAGACTTTGTTTCTCTCTTCAAAGTGAATGTTTCAAATAGCCTAGTTATTGTCTGATCCTGATTCTGATACAATATTTGAGATTTTCAAAAATTTCAATCATCTTAATATCGGTTTATTTTTTAATTTTTCGTCATGTAGAGGAAGTATACGTAGTTACGTAATACGTACACAGGATGTCTAACAGTCATGAAAGTCATGAAAGCCATGAAAAATTCATGAATTTTGGTAGGTGGTCATAAAAGTCATGAAAAGTCATGAATTTTGCTTGAAACACCCTTGACAATTTTTTTAAAAGCCCATAAAGTGAAAAAAAAAATCAAAAAGTTCAAAAAATTATAAAAATGAAAAAATTGAAATATCTACTTCGCAATTTCAAGTTGTTCATTGGGGGGGGGGGGTATTTTCATGCGGTGAAAATGTATAGAAAACACGTCATGAAAAAGTCATGATTTTTTGTCTAGGAATTTTGTTAAACACCCTGATTCAGAAATAATTCAAAATCTGGTGTATTTCTCGGGCGGGGTATCAAAATCCATGTTTCTTGACCTCCCAGTTCGTTTTTCTTGTAATTTCTCCAAAAAGTCAGGAAAGGGTTAAAAGAGGAGGAGGTATTTAGCAAACATATTTATCTAGAAGTCGTATAAAATAAATTGGGCGTAAAAATAACGATGTGTTTCTACTGCATTTAGAATCAATTTCTAATGTAATTTCAAAATGTATGAGATACGTTACACCGTCGAGAAAATTGAAAGGAGCCCGAAGTAGAAGTTTAGCTGGGAATTGGCTTACTGGAACGTACCTGCCATAATTTTCCAAAATTACGGTAATTTACCAATAATTGCAAATTGTGATAATTTACCAAGAATTACCATAGATTATCAAGAACCTTCGTTGATTACTGAGTCACCAAATGTACTAACTTTACTCAAAACATAATAATAATTCATCTTACCTTACCAAAAAATTATGGTAACTTACCAAGAATTACGGTAATTTACCAAAAATGAAAAATTATGATGATTTACCAAAAATTGGTAACATAAAGCAATTAACTAAAAATTATGGTAATTTTCCAAAGTTACGATAATTTACCAAAAATTCATTAATTTTTTAAAAATTACGGTAATTTACCTAAAATTACGGTAAAATTCCTAGAATTACGGTAATTTACCAAGAATATCGGTAATTTACCAAAAATTGTGGTAATTTTAAAAGTCTTAACGAATTGCATTAATAATTGAAAAAATGAACTTTTCTTGCCTCTAATTTTGTTCTTACACTGTAAATTACAGTGAGATCAGCAAATCTTTGCAAGTTTTGATATTTTATCTTGTAAAAATACGAAGTGATGGTGATACTGTGGTAATTCATTCAGCAATATAGTATTTTTGTTGTAGTGGATGGTAACTGACGCGAATATGATAATTCGGCAGTAATTTTCCGTAAAATGGTAATCGACGGTAATATTGTGGTAATTTTTTGGTAAAAATGGTAAGTGAAGGTAATAAAGTGGTATTTCCCCGAATAATTGCAATTTTCTTGGTCAAGAGGTGGGACTAGGGACTCCATCTCATTTTGTTGGTTTCTCTGAGTAGAAATGATCGAGTCTCACTACTACCTATTTGGAGAATAGGTCGTTTTCATTTCAAGATTCCATCTTTAGTCTTTACCAAATGGTCATTAAGTGGTGTGATCGGTTCTATTCGAATTGCTTCGCGAGTAGAATTTGATGATTGGAAAACAAATGCATGATGCGGTGGTGTATCCAGTGTAAGTTGGAAAAAGAGTTCATTTCTCGTCTCTGTTAATCGATCTCGAAAGAATAGAACACCGGCCGCAAAACAGAAACATTCATATCGAAGTTATTGGTGGTCAGGTATACGGATACAGATACTACAATAAATGATGCGTATTATAGACTTAGTGTGTATTTTCAAAATACATACTACATCTCGTGTGTACGTATTTATGCACCCAATTCATCGGCTGTCGTCCACTCAATATAATTATTTTATTTGCTCGTTCAAGCCGCGTTAATTCGTTCTCGTTATCGACAACGGCGGCGGTATGTTTATTGATGAAATTGGGCTCAGTATAGAACCCGCGATTGGTATACCTATAATCTATAATACGTATGTACCTAGACCTACTCGTACGAAGAGTGCATTTCGGGTAAGATGAAGTTGTAACGTGTACGCTTGGCTAGGTTCCCTTTTTAATGCTCGTTTTAGCGTGTAATTAAAATGTCTGGCTGCGAGCAGTATTGTGGAAAAAATAGAAAGAAAGAATGAAGAAGATGGACGACGAAGCCGGGCGTAAGCGTAAAACGTACTAGTACTACGCGACGAAGAAGAAATGTGCATATGTTTTGCGGGCGATGATGATGATGATGATGGTGGTGGTGGTGGTGGTGGCGGCGCCGCAGCATCCAGAAAGAAAGAGTGAGAAAGAAGGAGAAAATTTTGCGGCGTCCTTGTGAAGCGCAGATTGTGACCTAGAGTAAACAAAACGAAAGAATATATTACAAACATACTTATAGGAATATTACGTTTCAGATTATTATGGTGGTTGTTTTTTTTCCTCTCGCTGTTTGGATTGGCTAATTCTTTGGTTGTCGTCTGCGTTAATTCGTATCGATTGTGTACGAGCATAATATCGAATTACACACCGGACACGACGCGATAATTTGGTCGAGTTTGGAGAATACGAGTACCTATTCGACTCGGCCCTCCTCGAAGAATAAGACCTTTTCACCTGTCGGATGATTTATTACAACGCTTATGTCGAGAAAGTTTATATAAATCGCGATGTAAAATGTCGTCCTCGCTTGTGCGATTCGTGAAGCGAATTTTTTTTTGGCGGCATTGCGCCATGTGTGGGAACAATTTTTATTGTGATTCGGACGCGAGCAGAAATACGTTCGGTATCTGCATCAAACTGGGTGAAAGTTGACGCATATTTAGAGTACTTATATCGCAACGGTAATTACCTATGGTCGGATGGGGGTTTTTAATTAATGGCTCGTTGCATCGGTCGAGTATTGTACCATATACATATCTACCTAATAGAAAAGGAAATTGAAAAAATAGCTGATATGATTTATAGGGTACAGCTCAGGGTCGAAATGGAAGGTTTTATTGTACGTCTACCTACCCTACGTATAGACTCGGACGACGAAGACAACGAGTTATTAGGTTAATTGGCTGTCCGCGGATCTTAATTAGCTAATTGTTACGATTAACCTACGTGTAATGTTTGCCAATTTTCCAAGTATACCAGCGAATAAATAAAGGTGAAAAAGAAATTTTTTATGAAACGCCAACGTTTTGTACCTACGATGATTTACTCGGTAGCTGATCTGTCGAGTAATCTTATTGGCTTGGCGGTAGTTGAGCCGACGCGTAGTGCAGATTTGTCATAAGTGTCGCTTGGAGCGATTGTTGCACTTAACCAGCGAGCATATTACGTAAAATTTTATTTATTTGTTTGTTTCGTCCCATGTTACGTAATAAACTCTAAGTATGCGAGGTAATACGGCAGCAGTTCTGAAACATATTCAGTACGGTGATGGTTTTTTTTTTCATTTTATTGCTGGGTAATCTACACGACGATGTTGCCTTTTCGGATGCCGAGGTGAAAGGCACTACTTGAAACTGTAGGTAGATGGAAAATAACAGGGATTGGTACTACGAGTCGTAAAATGCTTTCTTTGGTGTGTTGGAGAAGATAAAGAGGTCGAAAAAATTGTGCTGTTATAATTTTGTGATGGAGGATTCGTGTTTCTGATCTGAATGGTTTCGTGAATTCTTCGATTCATTCAAACATACATTTTCAACCATCGAAAAATTCAAAAATCTACTGAAGTTTAAGAATGACTCGAAAAGTCGAAATCACTACCAATTGATTCGGGAAGTCGAAAAAGGGATGTAAATCAAATTTCAGCCTTTTACCTCAATTCGAGCCAATTTTGATTTTTATGGAAAATGAGTCTTGAATTTTTAAAAATTTGATGAAATTCGAAAGTTTTTTCAATCACAAGAACTTCTGAGTTCTTCCTTTTAAATTTCCATAATTATTGACACTTCTCACGATGATTCTGTTTCCTTCCCCTCTCTATATCTCTGTATCTCTCTCAGTCCTACCTTTTAGCCTGAACAAGTTACCTTTCCAATCGATCGGTATGCGATCAGTTTAGAAATACTTTTGCACAACATACCTACCTACGAAATAATTTGTTGCTCTGATTTATGTCTTCCCATTTATTAAACGAAAAACTCTCATCGAATGCGATTCTCGAATAATTATCTCGTTATGGCCAATTTAATGAAAATTTTGCACCTCGTATATGTTAATTAAAATATCAACCCAGAGTGAAAAAAAGCAATAATAATCAAAAGTTGAACTATTAACACAAAGTTCACCTCATACCTATGTATGGTTACGAATATGTAATGCCAAGCTTTAGAGAGGCTATAAAAATTATTATTACAGATAGACAAAAAATCTCGGTTGAGGTACCCGACGCGCATCAAATCGACTAAAAACACTCGTAATCGCCCGCAATAAACGCAATTAATTCCTCTCTGCGGTGTCGCGAAAGGGTAAGGGGAGGCGAGTAAGGGAGCAAGAGAAGGTGGAAACGAGAGAATTTAATAACAGGAAACGTATAGTGTACGTATAAATGTAAACTGGTTTTCGAATTCCATATTTGAATTATTTTACGAGTTTTGGAATTTATTTTATAGTAATATCGAAACGCACTAGGGTAATTGAATTAATGCGTTGGGTATTATTTTAAGGCAGTTTTAATATCGTGATTCCGTTCTTCTTCTTCTTTTTCTTCTACTATTTCTTATGCTTTTTTTTCGCGTGATTTGTGTTATGAGCAAGATGTAGTTTTTTTGTGTGTCGTTGTATGTTACAAAGTGGATTATAGAGGCTGCTTTAGCGCGTGGACCGTGTTACTCGTTCGTGGTGAAGAGAAGGGTTTGATTAGTGGATTTGAAATGTCCAGCACGAGGTTTTTTGAGATAGTTATAGAATATTATTGAATGTGTGTGTTCAAAGTGTCGTAGTTCGAAATTTGCGCTGTATGAAGATGAGTTGGAGTTGAATTTATTACAGTCGTAATTTCTTTCTCAATTCAGCCTAGAAGTTCGACTGATGAATGGATCATTTCAAAAGTATCCTGCTGTGGTCCATAAAGCGCAGGTGAGCTGGTTTTTGTAGGTCATTTGTTCGGTACGTGATCCCTAATTCGACTCAGTTTTTATGACTGATTGGTAAGGCGAGTTCGATTCAAGGTTTTTTTGAAATTGCTTCTCAGTAACCTGAACTGAAGATTTTTTGAGTGGAGCAAAATGAAATACCGTTAATTGAAAAAAGTGATATATGATCTGCGATTTTAATTGAATTTTGAAACATCTCGCTCAGCCTTGATGTATACATTGAGGTGTGTTTATGTTTCCTTCTCAAGTTGAAGGTCCCGACTGAATCTACCTGTCGATTGGTGATAGGACATGTTGGTAGCGTGCTCCCCTATCTTTTTAAAAAGTGTAGTAATTTAATTTTAAACGATTTTTTTAAACGCTGTAACTTCTCTTGCTGATTAAAATATTCGAATTTTGTGCAATTTTTTCAAAAAGTTAGAGAAGTTGTATAAAGAAGCATCATTGAAGTTGTAAAAATTCCTCAATTTTCTTTTTGAAAATAATAGTTATATTGTACCTACTGAAATGTTGAACATATTTTGAAATTTACAGAATTGGACTAAACTGGAATTTTTTTGGTAGGCGAGGGGCCCAAATTCCAATTTTCAACTTGAAATTTAATTTTCAAATTATTTTCTCGAAGTGGTGATGATGAAATTTTTAAATTAAAAAACAGAAAAAAAAAAGTTGAAAAATTTTCCAGTTTTATGCTATTACCGGGGGAGGGGGAAAATGAAGTGCAGAAGTCCACCATTTTGCTTCAGAACTGCTCAGATTTGAAAATGTTTGCCATACGTATTTTGCTACATTTTTGCAGAATTTCAATCAAGTTTTCAATCTTTTACAGGATTTATGTTTCAAAAAATTCTCATTTTTGCTTCATCAGTCAACTTTTTTCCTAACTGAATAAATTTGCATATTTTTAATAATTTTTATGTTATTTTTCCTATTTAAAAAAAAAGGAATTTTCAGCATTTCATATTTTTCTTCAACTTTTGGAATTTCGAATGATTTTTATCACCCCTTATTTTTTTTATGGAAAATCAACCGAATGATTTTTTTAATGAGACAATTGAACACATTTTTCCAGAATTGAACAAATGGGGAGAGAACGAATAATTTTTTCAAAAATTATAGCTACCTCTACCTGCCGACTTATTTGATTGGTATCAGTTTACGTATTTGAAACAAAAGTTTGGATGTGAAGGTAATTGGATGATGATATTCATCAATTTCAATTCATTTCCAGTTTCTATATAATTTGGAATAAGTGGAGAAGGAGAGAAAAGGTTAGAATAGGGTAAAACAGAAGCCAAGTGAAACATTTTCAAAGTCAATGCACTTTGGGCATCAGACCATCAGTGAAAATCTTTGTGTCAAGTAAAAGACATCTCAACGAGGACGTAGAAGAACCGATAGTTTTTTTTACTATCTAATTCAAAAGTCTACCATTATCAAAAACAAGCCTCATCCAGTTTTCTTGCAAAAACCGATCACGATTGTAACGACGACGATGGACGCGACCTCGTGTCCATCAGACGACTTCACTTGACTTGGAAACGAATGCACGGTAAAGAAAACGTCAATACAGATGCTCATTATCTTCGACTCCAGCAGCTATACGAATGCGTTCGAAAAGAATTCGGTAAATTCGCCCAACTCAATCGGATTCTCTATTGTCTCTAAGAGGATTTTCGTTTTAAATGTGACGAACGGTTATTACCTCCGTGCGTTTTTTTCTTCTGTTTTTTTTTTTTTTTTTTTTACCAAAGTCCAAACGTGTTTACGCGAATAAACCGGTTTTTTCGATCAACTACCCGGAGTAAGAGAAAAAAGCAAACTGGTTGAAAAAAATGAAATAAATCTGGAAAAAAATCATAATATATGCAATTCGAGCTATGATTTAGTAAGATTTCTTCCTGTCGGTTAATTGTTTTTTTTTTCTATTTCGGCGTGGTTTAAAAATACAAGTACGTGTATTCTTTTCGCGTGTTATTACCACTTAATACCTCTTTAAGTTTGCTTGAATTTGATACTTGTGAGTGGAAAGAGTTCTCTCTCTCTCTCTTCGGCGATGTATTTGGCGGATTGTTTGCGTGGTGATGTTGCGACTGGACACGATGGTGCGTGTGTAATTGGATGACATCACGTGTTAGATACGGCTGGCTTTATGGCTAGCATCTTGACGCTTTGACTTGGCTGGTTGTTTTTTGATGATGGTATCCATTGTCTGAGCTATATTCTAGTAACATTTGTAGTATTACTATCATGGTTCCTGTGTTTGTAGAAGTTGAAAAAAACTTGTACGAGTCATTGGATTTGATAGTGTTTTTTAAGTGTCCATTTACTAAAAGGAGACACGTTTCCAGGGTAATGGAATTTTCCCTACTTAAATAAGTATGTGTTTTTATGTGGAGGGAGGTTGTTGATTGCGTTGTTAATGGTGGCATTATTCGTTCATATGTGCCCAAGTTCTTGTTGGGGAAAAGTTTGTTCTTGTTGCAAAAACGATGATTTTTTTGAGGCTACTCCTTTTTAAGGGAGAAACCTCAAATTCGCAAAACGTTAAATTTTGAAGCAAAAAACAATTCATTTTTGAGGCAAAATATTGAATATTTTTGTTGTGAAAAACGTTGGTATGTGGTTGAAAAAATGAAGATTTTTTGAGGTCAAAACTCAAAACTTTGACTTTAATCAAAAAACAATAATTGTTGAGGCAATAACGTTGGTTTTTTTTGAAAGGAAAACGTTAAATTGTGAGGCAGAAACGGGATTGGTTTTTTAAGCAAATCACTGATTTGTGAAGCAAAAACGTCAATTTTTGAGAAACAATCATTTTTGATATACGAATAAAAACTGAGCGCGTGTTAAATCTTCTTTTTCAATGGAAATCGAAATTTCAGTGAATTTTCAAAGCATCTAGAGAGTGAAAGACACGAAGGAATTCGTCTAAGAAGGTCGCTCATTCACGCTGGCGAGTCGCTAGGTGAACAGAATCGCACAAGAGAGATGGGTTGGAAGATATAGTACATATAATGCGCGGTTACGTATCATAGAGATATGTACCATATGAAAGTGTAATGCATACGACGAACTCCTTATGTACATTAGCCGTGTATAGCATTATTTCAATATAATTATTTATAGTTTTCGCCACCAGCGCCACTTTGTTGGGCAGACTGAACTGCGAAGACCCCCTGTGGTATACTCATGGTCGTAGTCCTAAACAAGGCCATTCGTATGTTATTTCTTCTTCAGCTCTTTTCTGCCTTTTTTTTTCTTCCACACCCTTTCTCACTCTCTCTTTCTCTATTTCTCTGTTTCTGTTATTGACCACACTATATCCGCGGCGCGCATTTACATATATAACGTTTCTGTCATAAAAAAACACGTTTATAACTGTATCCGCGTGTGTACGTTTACTATATGGCGGCGCGTTGCGTTATTCCCGCGCACGCTCGCACACTTTTGATTAATAAATTGCACGGGACTAAGTAGATTTCCTCTTTTGTGGTGATTTTTCTTTGCAGTTTTTTTTGGCTATTTAGTATCAGTAGATACCTGGCTGTGTGTATGTGTAAATATCCGTACACGAGAATTAGACGGATTATTTATACCAGTCACGTGTCCAGTGGCGACTGGCGTGACGCCGCATACCGAGAATGCCTACGTAACAGAGGGTGCGTCTTGTTCTACGATCTATATTGCAAATTGATCGAACGAATTAATCGCCGCCTCGTCTTTTTTTCCCTACTTATCTACCTGTATTGGAGACGTTTATTAAGAGCGTACCGAATCGAATTAAAATCTATTTATTCGCCGGCCCGATCAAGGACGATGAGAGCACGTGCCTTTGACTATGTGACCATGATACGGTAGCGAATTTCCGGACCCAACGGCTGCTCCATCGTCGAAGATGTTCACGATGGTAGCTTACTTAATTCGCGTGACGAGAAATTACACTTTCGTGATTGTCTGTAATTTTTTACATTATTTATTGGTAGCTGTTGGTAGTGGCGCGCGTATTGGTGATCGATGATGGTAGAGAAGAGGAGTGAAATGGCTATCAGTGCTGCGAAGAATTTGCCGCCTGCAGTCTTCGAGGATCAGATTATTGGCCATTGGGCAATTCTACGTCAAATCGCAGTGTGTGGAGATTCGTATGTGGAGGATTTAGAAGGGCTGAGTGAGCTGAAAGGTACCTATTTCGGTGTTAGAGATGTGGACGACAGAAGGAGAGGAGGAGAGAAGTTAGTATGGGATTGCAGTGATGTTTGGAATGTAATGGAAGTAGAAGTATGTAGCATAGAGTTGGTTGATCGAAGTCCAAGTTTCGAGATTATTTTTATTACATTGTAGAATTTCTGAAGGGGTTTATTGTTATAGTTTTTGGTATGAAAAATCGAAAATTGGGATGCATGAGAGTGAACTCTAAGAGTTTAAGTGTATTTTGAAGAAAAAAAAACTGTCAACTGTGCTGGAGGTTCATTTCAAAAGTATGGAAAATAGTTCTGCAACCACTCTTGGAATCTCCTAAGCCATCTTCTTGGAGTGCTGTAGACTCAAATTTGTTTTACAGTTTTGGCAATTTCTTCAATTCTTGTTACGATTCCATTGACTCCTGTTGTTGTTGGGGCGATTTGAATTGAATATTTGACTCTCCTCCCCCATAAGGCCTCAGATCAGAAAGTATTCAATTTTTCTGATAACATCTCGATTGAAAAGCAACTGCAGACGTTACTTCATTGACGAATTTTACGTATGGTTACGTAGCAATTTTCAATTTTACTGATAAATAAGATTAAAATGTGACTAATTTGATTGAAATTTTATTCGATATCTAATTTCTTGTTTTTTTCCTTCTGTTCGCAGATCTCCAAATGCTGATAAAAAGCAAACATAAATAAAAAAATGAACGAAGATTAGCGATCGTGATCAGCGAGAGGAGGACGAGGACGACGCTGTGGTCGAGAAACACAGCAAAATGAGGAAACGAAGTAGCAGCACTGGGAATGGCGGCAGTAATACAATGCTGTTGTTGTTGCTGCTGAATGCAGCCGCCACCACCCTAGTAAGGGGTGAATTTACGCGCGACTTGAAAATTTCGGAGGGCGCTGCGATCGGTACCCAGATCGGTTTCATCGAAGACGGTACGTCCAGCGAAGGAGGCCCTCCGTATTTGATCATCTCGGTGCCGGGCGTGTCAGCTGATACGGTCCCGGTCGATACGGATTTGGATATTGATCAGAAAACTGGCGAGATTAAGACCAAGGTGGCGTTAGATCGCGAGAAAATATCGACGTATTATTTCGTAGCGATATCGCAGCATGGTCCGCAGATCAGAGTCAACGTGCACGTTATCGACGAGAATGATAATGCTCCTACGTTTCCGACTCCGACGATGAACATCGAGTTCCCGGAGAATACGCCCAGAGACGTGAAACGTACGTTGAATCCGGCCAAAGACTTGGATATCGGAAACTACAACACGCAGAAGTATAACATCGTTTCGGGGAACGTGAATAACGCCTTTAGATTATCGTACCATCGCGAAAAAGACGGCGTGTTGTATTTAGATCTGCAAATCAACGGAGCCCTCGACTGCGAAACGATCCCTTCGTATTCGCTGTTGATCGAAGCCCTCGATGGTGGCGTGCCTCCGCTCAAAGGATACATGACTGTGAATATCTCCATCCAAGACGTCAACGATAATCAGCCGGTGTTCAATCAAACGAGATATTTCGGCGTTGTGCCGGAAAACGCGACAGTTGGTACGAGTATCCTTCAAGTGCACGCGACCGACGCCGATTCCGGTGACAACGGAGCTGTTGAATATGCCATCAATCGTCGCCAAAGCGACAAAGATGCTTTTTTCAACATCGATCCAGTTACCGGGTTGATTGCTGTCAATAAACCGTTGGATTTCGAAACCAAAGAAGTACACGAGCTCGTAGTGGTGGCCAAAGATCGCGGACTTCAGCCCCTGGAGACGACTGCTTTCATATCGATCAAGGTGACTGATGTGAACGATAACCAGCCTTCGATAAATTTGATTTTCTTGAGCGATGACGCGACGCCCAAAATTTCCGAAGGTGCCGAACCTGGTGAATTTGTGGCTCGTATCTCGGTCAACGATCCGGATTCGAAGAACGAATACTCTAACGTGAACGTAACGTTAGATGGCGGAAATGGACATTTCGGATTGACTAAACAGGATAGCATTATTTATCTGGTTATCGTATCTATGCCCATAGATAGAGAACTGCAGTCGAATTATACCCTCGGCGTAGTAGCCACTGATCAAGGCTCACCCCCTTTACACGCGTTCACCACTTTCAACCTTATGGTAACCGACGTGAACGATAACGCGCCGGAATTCGAGCAGTCGCAATTTTACGCCAATGTGGTCGAAATCGCCGAACCGGGCACGTCTGTTTTTCAAGTAACCGCTACCGATAAAGACGAAGGTATTAATAGCGAGATTAAGTACTCGTTGATCGAGAACTCCTACAATAGACCGTCTTGGTTCGAGATCGATTCGAAAAGCGGACTTATTACGACCAAAACGCACGTCGACTGCGATACCGAAGCTATGCCTAAATTAATCGTCGTCGCTGCCGATAAAGGAAATCCCTCGCTTTCCTCGTCCGCTACCGTTGTAGTCACCATTCACGACGTCAACGATAACGAGCCGATTTTCACGCAGACTTTTTACAACGTTACCATACCCGAAGATAAGCCCAAAGGATCGTGCGTGCTTAAGGTGAGTTTTTCAATAATTTTTTATTTATTTTATTTTATGAACACGATGGTGTGAATTGTAATTAGATTCGGTTGTAAAGGTGATTTCACTTCGATATTGCTGCTGAAATGAGAAAGTTTTGACTCTGAAATGGTTTGAAACTAAAGCGTTTCATGCCTTCGATTTGAACGAGACCGCGATTTTTGATAAGAGCGTGTTCTGAAACCTCCATAACCAAAATTTCAGCTGCTCGAATTAATTTTTCAATTTTTGACGAATTTTTGAAAATTCAAAATTGACCTTTTTGTTTTTAACAATTTATGATCTTTAAAAGAGTTGGCTACCTAGTCAGTAAAATGAGGGAAATCGGTCCTGAAACCAGTATCAACTCTCCTGAATCCACATTTCACAATTTCGAGCTATTCTGGAGCCTCCAGCGCGATTTCAGATTTCTCCAGAATTTTAAAATTTTTTCCATATGGGCAGCCAAAAATCGAGTTGTGCCTTATGCTTGACCTATTCAACGAATTTGTTCGAATTTGGACAGATTTCCAGGTGGACACCCGGTATGCGGTTTTTTGACCAGCATTAGTTGGTAAAAAAAAACACTCGGGATTTCCGCCCGGACATTGGCTTTAATTTTGGATAAACTTGTTTAATAAGTATCAGTCACCACTCGATTTTGAACTGCCCAAATAAATTTCCACGCCTTCTGAAGAAATTTCACAATTTTTCAGGAATCGGAATAATGCTACAAGATTGTGAAATACGGATTTAGAGGGTTGATTTTTTTGTTGGTATAAAGTTTGAATTTTCGAAAATTCGCGAATCAAATCGAGTAGCCGAAATCTTGATTATGGGGATTTCAGACCATACTCTTTTCAAAAATCGCAATCCCGTTCAAATCTGGGCGAATTCCACGAGAGATTCTTTCTTCATCTTACAGGTTTTTTCTATTCGTTCCAGTTTTTGTTTTTTTGCTCGAAATTAGGGATTTCTGATCGTTTCGTTCGGCAATGCTCGTATCCTTGTCCGCGGGTCGCTGTTTTTTCTCATTTTATTACCGAAAAACTCTTCGAAACTCGCTAATAAAACCGCAAGTGATATCTACGCGGCCATAGGACCAGAGAGCTCGTAAAAATCATCTCTGTTTTTTTTTTTTATTTATTTCGACGAATTGCTAAAAAAAATTATCTCCTCCTCGTAAAAAATCTTTCTCGAGTTGTGGCATTCCAACGCGATCATCGATCAACAAAGCCTTTTTGCTGGACTCTCGGGCGCGATGGCCAAATAGTTTACAATGTTTTAACGACGTTGCCGCCACCACTGCCATCATTGCCCCATCTTGTAAGAGCTCTTGCTTGGACGAATGGATGGAGATGGACGCGCGAGCGCGCGCGCCAACGCCATCATTACTCGATCGTAAATTCTAACGCACCGATGTTAAAAAGTTATTTTATATTATTCAATATCATATTTTTTATTCTCTTTACTTTTACGAGCCCCGGCCATTCTTCGAAGCCTTTATCGATACCCAAGCACACCGCTATGCGAACGGTATTTCCGTTATGATTTAGTATATTACAAGCCGTGTCATCTTGACATCTCATCGGCGAAGTCCACCAAAGGCGAAATCTCGTACCTGCTTCGTAGTATCTCTGATATCTAAATTTTTTCCTCGTGAAATTTACAACTTTGTGTAATTATTACGTTTGACCTTTTTCCGCGCCGAAATACACGTGTTAAAAGCTTTTACCATTTTGATGGTAATTAAAACCTACCTACTCGTACTTTCTCGTGGGGGTTTTCATTCTCTTCTTATACTATAGGTATACCTAATGGAGTATTTCTGTCTGTTTTTCTTTCTTTTTATTTTGGCTCGGTTTGTTTTGATCCTTCTACCTGCCTACGCGTACCTCCATCCATAATGTGTATTCTTTGCTCGGTTGGAAAACCATCTTGACCATCTCTACCATCATCGATGGTAATAAACTCATAAAAATACCAGGTTCAATTAGATATACAATTTCGAAATGCTTTACCCTTTTAGATGTACCGACAAAACAGTCGACGAATTTAGTCGTATATTTGTAAGAACCTACCTATATGATATTAGTATAAAAATCGAACAAACATCGTAATATCAACAGGTAGTTGTAACTTACCAAAAAGGGTAAGCGATCAAAAAGCGACCCCGGTTTTTAAGAATGGATGTTTTGACACTTTTAATGGAACCCGGGTGGTCTTCATTACTACGATATCCGTCAATACGACGTACACATACAGGGTGTCCTAACTTCGTTCTTCAAAATAATTTCAGACTATCATTTTCTTCAACAAAATAGTGCTAAACTTTGTAAAACATTAATTTTTTGATCCAGAATACCTACGAGGGATTCGACCTTCCTCGCTTCACTTCTCTTTCCCTCATTTCTCTTACCCAAAATAATCAGAACAGACCACACTGTTCGCGCAATTACGACCATTTACCAGAAGGAGGGGTAAAAAAATTGTAAAATGAGAACGCCTCATGCTGAAAATTTACCACACATTTCTTCTGGAGATCGATATGCTATTTTTGTGAATGAAGCTGCGAGGAAACATTGATAGTAGTAATAGTATAGATAGGTATAGTAACCATAATACATATTTGCGATACGATGATTTATGTATTTCGGTGTAAACCGTTGGTATACGCGTAATGGGCAATGCTCCTTTAATCGATCTGTAAATCGTGCCCGTTTAAGGCGAACTTTAAAACGTGCTAACCGAATTAAATAGCGATTAAGGTCATACGAGGGACGAGAGAAAGAGAATGAGAGAGAAGCTGCACAGTATCTATCTATATGTACCTACTATAAATGTGGTGGTATGTGCAGCAGAGGCCTAAACACACAAATACCAGCAACGACGAATGTAGCAGAAGATTATGGTATTAGTTTAGTTAATACACATTTATACCTCATATATGTTGTATAGGTATATACGAGCGATATAAAAATCGCCTTAAAGCCAGCATAGAAGATCCAAGATCGCGAACGCCGTTTGGATATGGTACGCGGTATAAAGGTTGTTGACTGCGTTAATATCGTCTTCGATTAATTATATAATACAAGCTGGAATAGAGACAATATGAATGTATGAAGAGCTACGGGATACCAGAGGTACGAACAGTAGGGGGTTTTAAAGGATAAGTCCTGTCGTGTTGTTCAGTAACACTTCTATTCATCTTGTTCACGCTCTCTGGCAGTCAGATGCACACTGCACATAGAGTGCGAGAAGAATTTTTTGGTCCGCGTGTGTAATTCTTGGGCTTTTCGTCGCGCGTATCTGCCCACCTTCCTCGCCCTGTTTTGTCCTGTTCAGCTCGATCGTATCTAACTCTTTTTCTATGGCGTTTTTTACCATAATTTTTTTTTCTTCCGATGCATTGCTGGTTGTTTTTTATCGTCTTTGTTGTCGATACATTATAAACGTTTGATGGATTATTTGTTAAATTCATTACCTAAAGAGATAACTAACACCGTACTTAGGTTATGAACGATGAATATTTTTCATACAAGATGTCCCAAAGCATTTGTGAAAATTTAGAAAAATCTTTTCATGTATGTACAGGAGTCAGAAGTAGACTGATTACTCGAAAAAAAACATTCACTTTTTGAATATTTTTTATGAAATCTTTCTCGAAGGAAAATTTGAGATGACTATTAAATTTGCCTAATTTAATGTTGAAGTTGAAATTGCTGAAACATATCCAGAATGTGTCCTGATGCCCCCCTCCCCTCACCGGATTCTCAAGATCGATCTTGGATTTTTTCTACAAAATTTCGAAAAACAATCAAATTCTGTTTTGAGTGTTTTTACATCAATTTAATTTTTTCCGATACTTTTTTAAGCATTTTTGACATTTTTTTCATTTTTTGTTGATTTTTATTGATTTTAGTGGTTTTTTAAGTGTTTTTATATCATTTCAACACTTTTTATGCATTTGTGACTTGTTCTACTGCAATTTTGTAATTTTTCAAGTTGATTTTCAATTTTCACAATAACAATAATCTTAAGACACTTTTTTATGTGTTTTTAGAAAAATTTTAGTTTTTAATTTATTTTATTTAATGATTTTTTAGTGTTCTCACGTCATTTCAACACTCTTTCGTGCGTTTTTGACAAATTTTACTAAAATCTCGGCATATTTTTGTTGATTTATATTTTGCTTTTTCAAGTGTTTTCACATCATTTTAAAATGTTTTCATGAATTTTTGACAAATTTCTTTGAAATTTCGTCGATTTTCAGTGATTGTAATGATGTTTTGAGCGTTGTTATACCTGATTTGCGTGCTTTTTCAAAATTCAAAAATAATGATCTAAAATACAAAAATTGTTGGTAAAATTTTCCTCTACTTTCGGATGCACGTAAACAAAAATGCCCACAAAAATCGCTTAAAGAAAAAAATTTGTTGAAAATATTCATCATACAAAAAATGTTTTTGCATTGTTTCTAAAAATTGAAAAAAAAACGTTGATGGGTGGTGACCGTTCCCCTTTCTTTTCCTAAATTATGGTAGAAATACAAACGAATTTCAAATAAAATTTTTTTAGAGTTAAAAACCTCTAAAGAGTTTCATTCTAAATTTTTTTCAATGTGGTTTTTCAAAAAAAAAAAAAAAAAAAATTTTCCAAAATTTAAAATTGAAAAAAGTTTTAAAGAAGTGTAAAACGAAAGGAGGTGAACATCAATTTGACGATCTCAGATTTTTACTGGGCCTTTCTAGCGACAATATTTCGATAAATTAAAATCATCGAGTTTAAAAAAAAAAAAAATGAAAATTTTACTTACCTACTGAGTTTTTTTAAATCATGAAATATGTTTTCATTTTTCTTAAAGTTGTTTGAAAAAATTAAATGAGTTGAGTTAGTGTTCTTCGAAGTAAGAGTTTTTTTATTTTTTGAAAAAAACTCTCTTTCAAGTCAATTTTTCCGAAAAGATTTTACTGTAACATTCAATAAAATATGACTTTCCACTAATTGATCTCATTTGATTCGAAATCAAAATTTTCGGGGTGGGCAAAGTTTTCAAAAAAATGAATTTTCGAATTGAAAATTTTGAATTTTTTTCAATGCTAGACTTTTAGACTTTTTTAAAATCAAAAATAAACAATCAGACATTCATATTTTTTTAGGTATTAGTAGATGATCATACAACGCTCCATTGCAACTCGCAAAGTTTCAGTTATGTATTTAAAAGAAAAATAGAACAAGAAATGAACTTAGCGAGCTCAACTCTCATGAATAGTCGTGAAAGCCATGATTTGAACCCAAAGGTTATAAAGAAATTAATTTATTATGTTCCTAAAATCTTCACTTTCTCTTCTATCGAAGCTAATTGATATGATTTACTTACTTTTCCGAGCTGGTAATAAGGAGGATCGCTAATATTACTCATAGTCTATTGCAGTCAATTTTATTGAAATGAAAAGTTGGCAGAAAGTCGTCAAAATTGTGTTAGATGTTCTGCTGTCTATTTGTAAGTCGTTTACGTACTGTCCCAATAATTTTGAAAGTTCAGAACTTGGAAAAATTACCTGCATTCTTCTATACGTGGATTTTAAATCAGCTAATTAGCAATAAGATTATTGTATAGGTTCGAAGCATCATCATTCAATCGAGATGGAAGGACTGGTATACATATAGGAAATGGGAACTACGAGGTGATCAAATCACACGATACTGTAACGTAGCTATGCAGTATACAAGGAACTCGTCGATTCTTAATGTACGATGATTGAATACATTACATAGATGCTGACGAGAGATGGTAGGTACGTGTACTACACGGTACATTTTATAATACATAGATCGAAAGTGAAGCGAAAAACGAACTGAAGCCTGTGGCCTGTGTGTGTGATGGAGCTGGAGACTGGAGACTGGCTGAGTGCAGGGGTACTCATGATAGTCCAGTACATAGATGTATCGCGCAGCAATGGCAAATGTCGTGGTCGTGTTTGTTGCTAATTACTCGAGGTAAATATAGAGCGAAGGTGGATGACGGTGTATGAAAAACGTGTGTCTCGATATGATGCTGTGGTCATAGGATACTTATATCAATCAACCGGTTTGCCATATCTACCTAGGTACGCTGTGGTGTGTGTTTACGTCACAGAAACTGTGCTAATGAAGTATCATCTGTGTGTAAGTATATGTGTACCTCTGTGCGTCTTTCTGTCCTGTCTCTATGTCTCTGTCTCTGCGTCTTCGTCTGGTCATCGTTATACGTGTAGCTGTGCGTCTTTGTTGGACGTGGGTACACGCATTACATGGGTTTAGAAAAAGACAGCCAAGTGAAGAAACAGATGCAATGGCTATTCCGTTCACCTTCTCAGGTACTACGTTTGGTTACGCGATCATAATACTGATAATCTGATTAAAAAGACTAACCTCGCATTCCGTGTAGTATGTTTGGATTACCTACAACTTGGATGTATTACTTTGACCGCGCCACTCGTCTCTTTCGCCACCGCATCTTCTTGTCGATGTACCACTCTCGATGGATGATGGTGATTTAAGAGAAAAGTAAACGAAGAAGGGAAACGCTAACAAACAGAGAGAAAAATACTCGGATATTTTTAAATCGTTGTCGAGTATTCTCTCTTCTTGCCAATGATGAGGGAATGGCCCCGATTTACACCACGATTCACGACGATGTACCACTCTAAGAAGAGTTAAAGAGCTATAGGTATTTGCTCGGCGTTAATTAAATCGCGCTCTCTGGGTGACCTGTGCCAGTAAATGTCCGAGCTTCGATCTGGATCGTGTTGTGCTTAGTTTCATTACTGAACGATACCATTTTTTTCACTATCTTCGTCCGTATGGCTCGGTTTCTAATTAATGGTAAATTTTTTTTCATATACCTACTCTTACGACCTATACAGATACACTCGCAGAAGAGTGAATTTACTTACTGTTAGATTCACAAAACCGGCGATAATGCGCCTTGCGGGCTAATGATAATAAAATTATGCTTTCATTAGAAACTGTTGGTACGTAGATATGTACGAGAGTATGGGTACTACTTCTATCGTCTATACACTTATATTATTAATTCGAAACGTGGAAAATGGCGTATATAAGCCGAGTCGTCCGCGAGCCCAAACCGTAATAGTACCTACGCGGAATGATAAAAGAAATTAAAAGCTGGTTCCGAACGCAGTTAGAAAATTACTACTTGGTTGATGAGGTTTTTTCCCTCTTCTTTTAGTCTTCTGTAGCGTGCGGATTACGCTGCTGTTGCTATATGTACGGCTAAAGTAGTTATAGGTGTACGTATATGATGCAGTGAACTCGTAGTAGATCGTTCTTGGGACTTGAAGCATCGTTTAGAGGAAATAGTACGGCCATCGACGGGTAATTGAACTTGGGAGAGTATTTTCGGTATTTGTCGATAGCTATAAGGCGGGAATGTTGACGAATTGAGAAGTTGTCGGCGAATTAAAAATACCTAAATGGATGAACGATGAATGAAAGATTTCAAAAAAAGAAGGAAGTTTCAAAGAATTTATCCGCAAAGGCCACCTGAGGAAAAGAAACGCAACTCAGGAGGGAAACTTTTGAGCCCACTCTCTTCTAATTGAACGAAACCAAGCTAGATCGAAAGATTTTTATGAACAAAATTTGGGCCATTCTGGAGCCTCCAGCGATTTCTTAATTTTTTCCAGAAGTTTCAAATCGCTCTGGCAAGAGCCAAAAGTAAATCTTGTCACCTATAATTTTAATGGGTGCTTATTGGACACTCCCTCGGCCATATTTATTTGATGAACGTCTGAAACAACTTCGGTTAAGCTGGGCTCACTGGAAGAACATGTCACCCAGACCCCGGAACCAAATTTTCAGCTCCTGAAGTTGATTTTTCGTTTTTTGGAAAATTTTAGAAATGAAAATCTGAAAGTCGGGTCTGTATACTAAAGTCGACCTCCTCCCCCCTCTTCAAATCTATCGACACTATTTTCCAACTGATCTAGAGCCTCCAATAAAAGTTGACTTTTCTCCACAGCAATTTCAAATTGTTCCAGAAGGTGTTGTAATCAACTTTGGCAACTGAAAATTTAATCTTATCGTAATAAGTTCGGTATTTCAAATCAAATTAGGGTCGGTGAAACGAAAATTCGAGATGACTTGTTGGAAAGTAAGTAGGTATATTTTTTCACAAAGTTAAAAAATCTCAAATTCTTAAAAAATTTCAAAATCGTCAATAAATTTGACCCTCCCCCCCCCATCAATTGCCACCATTATTGGACCGATCTGTAATCTTTTAGAAAAGTTGATCTTCCTCCACCAATTTCAAATTGCTTCAGAAGGCGTGCGTTGTAATCAACTTCGATTGCTGAAAATTGGGTTCTGAGGTCTGGATGGCATGCTCTTTCAATGAGCCAAATTTCAGCTCAATTGCGGAGTTGACGAGCTGTAAAGGTTTTCTAGCCAGAAAAATTTACACCTATTTTATGAAAAATTTTAAAAATCGCCCTCAAAACAGCTTTTTTGAATTTTTTAAATTTTTAAAAATTCACAAAAAATCCAAAATTGAACTTTGAGTTTGACTTCTAAAATTTGGGTTACTGGGGTCTTAGAACACGTTCTTTTGATCTAGCTCAATTTCATTTAGATTGGAGAGAAGTTCAAAAGCTAGGTTTCGTTTTAAGTAGATAGCTAGGTACCTACTGAGGTACACGAAAATGATGTGAAATACATTTGGTCGGTGGCAGAGCATCTAGATGTTTTGCACTTCCCCAAAAACCGTCGATTAATGAATCAATACGCTATGCATATCGATTCCATCGCAAATACCACTTAATGTACAAGCCACGTTTTTTATTCGATATTATTAATATTTTTATTATTCCCACAGATACACGTTCGTTTTTTCTCCTCGTGTTCTTTTACCAGATTCAAAACAACGTTTTAGAAATCGATTAGTCTCGTCTGCTTTGGTCTGAGGGCAAATGTAGATCGCTGGATGGACGGATGCACGGACGCTACGTATCATCGATCAAAATGAAATAATAAACGCTCGTATACCCATTACCTAGGTTCCTGGTATAGGAACCGTGTTGCAGATTTGTCTGCGTGCGACGATGATCGAAGAAGAAGAAGGTGTGCGGTGCCTAGATATACCTTGACAAAACATACTTGTATGTATGTGTACATAGATATCGAGTGAAATAGTCGGACGAAGCAAAAAAAAAAAATAAAGAAGAAGAGAAGATTACTCGTCGTATACACGTGAAATTCAGTCACCGCGAATATAACAAGTTATAGTATTTCATACGATGTAACCGATACTCCAGGCAGTATGTTGTGGTACTTTCCGCTATGCTGGAAATGATAGTAAAAAAAAGTTCGCTTTACTCTCAAACACATGTCGTCGGTGGGATTTGAAAACCGCATTATGCAGAGCATTTACGACACCTTTAAAGTTGTAGATGGCTGTTGCGGATGGGATGGCGTACGTTGTCTGTGGGTTTTGTTATTGTGCTGGTGGTGCTGGTGGTGAGAGTATAATATAATGTCTGGTCTGCGAAAGTCTTCAGTTTCACCACCAATAAGTTTGCACGACGATGGTGTTACTAATTTGCAACGTTTAATATAATCATTTTCGGCGACCAGTGCGGTTGGCGTTGGGGCTGCGGTGGCGGTGAGGGTCTAGATCGCACACGTACTATTTTACGTGCCATCGGAAGACAGGAATGTGGTGCTGTGCGAAGCTGTAGCAAAAGAAGAACTTCTCTCGTGTATATGGAATTACGCTTACGAGGTCTCTTCAGCCTCCTGTATGGTAAATTTGGCAACTACGCGGCGTTAAATGGCCTAAGGCCATCCGAAGTATGTATAAGGTAGTTGTTAATGGGAGCTCTCACAAACGCAAAGTGGTCTGCGTCTAGCTTTGCATTAATACGCGCGGCAATAGATTGAATAACGTTCTGCACACGCGTTAGATTTACTCTTTCTCTGTCTGTCATCGTCTCTGACCATATCTCGCCGTCTTTCTTCCTATCGCTAATATGCGTGCTGGAATGCTTAGTTATGACCATCTTATTTCTTTCTTTCTATCTTTTTTTCTCTACTCTGAAGTTGGTAATTCTTCGGGTGGGGCCGGGGTTCCTTCCTTCCGTACGATGGTGGAGATTTTTCTGCATCATGCAGTGTTGCCGAATACGAATGTTGCAACTTTTTCGCAGATGTTAAGAGATACGAGATTTTTGCTGAACTTCTTACCAAAATATAAACTCGAGGATCTGTACGAAGGGATGTTTGATTCAAAAGTCCTCGGATCCGGCCCCAAAAAAGGTTGGAAAGTTTCTGACTCTACTCTCTATTGAGAGGCTTTTTTCCCACTTACTTTTGAAAGGTGGCTTCAAGGATCTCCTGAATCCTGTCTCTTAAAGTACTAACTCCACTCCATCTTAAAGATTACTCAATTTTTTCACTTTATAACAATACTCCTGCTTCTTTTTCGCCCCAGTTTTTATGAAAATTTTTCGATACTTTCGATAGTTCCTTTGAAAAAAATGTTTGCCAGTGCACCATTTCTTTTTAGTTTTCAAAGCACCAAATCATTTTAAATTACTACGTTTTTCATAATTTTGGTTCGGTTGTGACATCACCCGATTGAATGTCAAAACCACGCTCTGCTACCATGTGGAAAATTTCAACCACGCTCTGCTACCATGTTACAAATTCTGAAAACTCGTGAATGATGTTGTCGAATGGACTTTTGCCTTGAATATTACGGAGCGAATCAACAAAAAAATGTTTGCCAGAGCACCATTTTTTTCAAAGCGTTAATTTTTCTTAATTTTGGCACAATTTCGCATCAATTTGTGACGTCACAAAATTCCTTTAGGGCATCGAGGCTCCAAAATCGGTTCATTCGCGAAAGGATAGAGTCTTTTAGAATTGATAGGTAATGTATTGAATTTTTGTCTCAGCATTTTCAAAACTTTAACAAAATCTAGCGTTGCGCTTGCTCAAAACTCGTAGAGAAAATCTGCCAACAACACAAACAGCCACCACATTGAAAAAAGAGCTCTCAAGGATGTGCAGTGCATCCAGACTGTAGTTAGCACCAATAGGTTCGCGGTGGTCCATTGTATACGTATGTGTAGTTTCATAAGAGGTGTTGAACAGTTGAGTAATAATGAAGTACCAGAGTTTGAATTTTGTACGAGTGTATTCTATTGTTTTAAAGATTCGCGCGCCGGCTGAATCGTGGCCGCGGTATCTAAAGAAAATCGAGTAGGTAAACAATAATTAAAAATGAGACCGCAAAATGTACACAACTTATGCTCATAAGTATCTTTGGTATCATGTAGTGAAAGTTCACGTAAACGTAGTTTTCGGCGTCATCGTCGTAGTGCAATCTTGACGAATTATTCATGAGGTTAAGGTCGTCCAAGTTCTTATGGTATGTAATGTACTATGTAACTACGTCGGCTCGCCGAGACTCCTGAATCGTCAAGTTGGTGATGCTTTTCAAAGATTCCTTCCTCTTTGGCCAATGATGCGGTATAATGGAATAGTGAAAACCTCTCTCTGGACAATCGTAACACACCAATATACGAGCGCGTTTGATTTGAAAAGTAATTCGATATATTATAATGGCATAAATTGATATTCGTCCATTTGACCTTGTCGGTTAAAATAGGCGTTAGCTTGGGTATAACCGGTCGCCGTATATTCTGGATGATCTTATCCTATCCGCGTATCTTGCAGATGTTTTATTCTGGACGCGATTGTCGTCGTAGTCGTCGTTTGAGTAATTTTAATTATCCGTTCTGGCGTGCTATATCGAACGATTAAGATGTATGATGTGGTGATTCGCCTTTATCGAGGTTCGATGTAGGTTTTTTTTTTATTCGTCGTTTTTTTCCCTCTCCTTCATTCGTTAATTGGATGACTCGTGATTGGATTGTGTGGTTAAGAAATGGATTGCATGGATGTCTTGATTGAACGAGTAGTTTTATTGCACGTTGGGACACGTGTTTGTGCGTCTTCATGGTGGGTAGGTATGAGGTATTTGAGAAGGTTGTACTGCTGTTTTGTTTTTGCCCTTTTGGGGATAGAATTTTGTATTCTTATGGGGCAGGATACGAAGTATTTTTGACAGTAGTTTTTCGTTTTGGAGCATTGATTTGCGCCGAGTAGAAGATCACCTCTAGTGATTTCAGTGTTGAAAATTGATAGGCCAAAGTTTTAGTTGTGAATTTTCGAAAAATTATCATCAAACAAGCTCTTTTCTTCTTTCCTTTTTTGCTCCAGCCATAGCACAGAGACTTCTTACTATGTATAATAGAAGGTTTTCCTCTATTTTTACATGCAAAATAGATTTCACAATTGATGTTATCTGACTAACTGATCCTTAACTTCCAAAGTAGTATTTTCGTATCTTCATTCCGAATCCTGTTATCCTACATTTTGACACCTTTCTAACGCCAAGTGCCAGTTGACCTGTTTTGTATCAAGCCTCTCATCCCTTTCAAGATGAGTAGTGGTGACAAAGGGTAAACCCTGCCTGGTCAATGCGCAAAACACGAGTATTTTTGACATTATAAGAAATTATTACGCTCTCTTGAATTCCTAGTGATGGACATTTTCCGTCTCATCGTCACGATGCAGTGGTATTTCTATGCGATATTGCCTAAAGAGGTTGAAGTCGATAGGTCAGGTACACATGTGGATATGAATCGAAGATTGCTATCGTCGATTTGGCCAATCCAAGTGAGACAATCCAAATGTACGAATGAAAAAGGAAATAAATAAAAGGCGATTTAGCTAACGTAAGACAGACGAGCTGTTTTTGGTCAAGATGGGGAGGTTGGTGCAGAGACATACTTTGTCAACATTTTACATGCACGTGGTTGTCATCCCGACGGACATAAACCAGACATTTTACGTCGATACACTGTAACCTATTGTAATAATTCGTGAAGATTTATCGAATGATGGAAAATGGTCAGTGAGTTACAGGAAGAGAGTAAATTTCTGGTGTAATGGACCTGGACCAAAGAAGCTGCTGGTGTTGTATGTATTTAGATCAATATGTGTACCTGTACAGTCATACTACACGTAACACTTCTGTGTACCTGTATATTAAAAAATAGACCTGGTACCTTCACCTTCGCATACAGTATGTTCCAAGATGTGATGTGTGAATAGGTTTTTCTTCTACATATGTAGAGAAGATACATTTAACTCTGATGATGAGATGAAGAAACGCTTAAAAAGATATTATCTCATTGCGCAGGCGTGAAACCGTTTCAAAGAAGTGCAGCGTTTACCATACCATAAGGTTGTTTTTTTATCTGATGATGCGTTGTTGTTATTGCTGACATATCCATTGTCAACGAGAGGTGCTGGTACTGCTGGTACGCCAGATTTGTTCGAATGTTAAAAACGAAATGATGTGCTTATCTCGGGTACATTTGGGAAATACATCTAGAAATAAGTTTTTGAAAACGAAAATTTCTCCTAATTTACTCGGCTAGACCAAGTCCAAATTGAGGTAAGCGGTGATAACAAAAAAACACCATGGGTAGCGTGTTGTTGATGTTTTTTGTTCACGTGAACGTCAAAGCGAGAAGATGTAACGTTGTAAATTATAATTTGACATTTGAACTGATAAATACATTCACGAAATATGATAAATAGTATTTAACGAGTTCGATAAAGGTGAGTCTTGAGTGGATGAAGCGAAGGCAAAGGGAAAAGAGTCAAAGAGAGTGGGGAAATGTTGAACAGTATGTCTGGAAAGTCCTGAATGATGTTTCTAATTGTACAATATAGATGAGGGTGGTGTGGTGCACGTTCATTTTGAGTGCGAGACTACACAGAAAAATGTTGAGCCCCCAGCCGTTCAGGAAGCTGAGCCAGGGGTTCTCAAAATAGGGTTCTTTTTTAAAAAGCGTATTTTATGTACATAATAACTTGTGTAGTACCTTCTTCAGCAGGTCAAAATACTCCAATCACCACATTTTTCACGGTCATTTCGATCAAATTTTCAAAATTCTTGCATATTTTGTCACTCATTCTAGAAAGCACTGAAGAAAAATCCAAACAAAAAAAGTGAATTTTGGCAGTTTAATTGAATTGATCGTGAAAAGTATATTCAAAAGTGGCAAACATTTTTTTTCAAAAATGATACTTTGAAAACCCTTGGCTCATTTTTTGATCCCCATAATTGAATTTGTTTTCTGCAATAACTCCGAATCGTTCGAATCATATTTCACAATTTTAACCCTACAGAAAATTGATACCACTGATTGGACTTTCAGGACACACTGTACATATAAATATACTTTGATTTTTCGGCGAAAGTTACACTATGTATTACTAGTAGAATAGAATGATCGATGATTATCGCAGACGTGCTTTAGAAACACGCACAGTGAAAGAAGATGAGAAAGGGTGAACCTTAATATCGTAACGTAATTTAAAAATTAATTAAACTGAATATATCACACGATTTAAAAATATAGATACCTATGCCAAACTATGTGTGTAATTGTGTATACGCTATAAACATACTATATACCTACTATGAGTACGAATATACTGCATAAAATCGAACGAGAGCAAGTGAGATAGATGGTAAAAACACTGGAGAAGAGAAGGAAAAAGTTGCGCGTAAAAAAATTTATAAAAACCGGTTTCCTAAAATGTGGGTAATATTGTGAAGTGAACTGCGAATGAAATTACTGTAAAGAATGGAGTGTAACATCCTTTAAATTCCCATTCCGGCTGAATGGGAGCTGTTCTGTAGCTATGCTCATTTGTCTCTCTTTCTCTCTGTTCATCTCATCTCTGTCAGTTACTCACTTTATTCGATATCGCGTACGGTTCGTAGTACGAGCCAAATATTTTACTAGCTCGCAGCGAAATTCACGTTTCATTGCAAAGTGAGATTGAGATTGCCAAGTTGTTGTATTTTAATGTTATGATTAATCAGAAGCCGATGAAAAAAATGTTGATTGCTGCACCAACCAACGGATGACATTGAGTTATGGCTTTTTGCGCGCAACGAGATTACGTGAAATATGCTCAAGAGTAAGTAAGCTCGCTTCGAACTGATTAGCTAATGCAGAGGTGATTCGTTAGATGGCTAAGATAAGATCCAAGATCTCCTAGAGCAGCGATTTGATTCTTTTTTTTTGCAGATGAATTTTTACTGGAGAAGTTTTTTCACGTGGGATGGAAGTTTTGTAGTAAAACGAGAATGAAACTGGAGTAGTGAGAGGTTACATGGAATTGAGCCTTCCTTCTTCCTTCCTTTCCTTCATCTCTCTGTTTTGATGATGGAGGGTCTTTTTTGAAGGTTTGGAGACTGTATTGAATCCTGAAGCTAATTTTAATCAAAAGTTAGAATTGATTTCTCGATCAGTGGATCCTTTTCTCGATCAAATGTCTTGTGGAATTAGCTCTGAGTCTAAATTCTTAAACGATGATTTTTCGATCCATTTCCCTGATTTCTCATTTTTGGCGCAAAACTGCGGCCTCATTGGTGAAGTTCGATACTTTAGACCATATTCGGCGACGATATGGTACTCGTAACCCTACAATTGTCATAAACTCAAAACAGAAAAAAAAACTACCTCGTATACGTAATCTAAAAAAAAAACTGGTTGATGCTTTATTACTTTGCGTTGCATTGTGTAGTGGTCAACTGGTCATCTTACACAATGGTATAGAAAGTATAATGGTATGTGTTGGAAGAACGTGAGTGTGTTGAGTACTGTAAAAAAAAAAGATGAGTAAGCGAACCAACGATTGCATTGGATGAAGTAAAGAGGCTGCTCCAATACAATGGAGTGAGCAGTGAGAGGTAGGTACTAGGTAGCCATAGGTACATGTTGGAAAAAAATTAGAAAACGATGCGATGTAAACATTAAGTAAGGGTGGTAAAGAAACAGTAGCCGCTACAGACCCTGAAGCATTTTATAAAACTTCTGTCTTCATCTAATTCATGTACTGGCAGCTTATTTAGTGAGTTGTTTCTTTTCATTCCGATATTTTAGTACCTATTCGTGCTTACGGTATAATTTTCATTCCTCGAGTAGATTTTTTTCTGGGATAATCATTCCTTCTTCTTCGATAACCTTCTCCCTTCCTTTCTTCTTTTTCAGCATTAACGAGTTTTTTCGAATGAAAACATGTACCTGTGTGTCTGTGTTAAGATTTTTCCTCATATTTGGAATTCTAACCGAAATATCGTCGGAGGTAGAATTTAAAAAAATAGTCTAGGTTTTTACAGCATCGTTAGTTTAATGGATTTTTGGCAGGGAACCTCTACAACCCTGCAACTCCGATTGAGCTGAAATTAGGGTCACAGGCTTCAGAGTCTAATTTGTGAGCTGGCAAAGTTGATTTTTCGATTTTTTGTAAATTTTTAAAATTGGCGGAAATAACCTAGTATTAATTTTGCTCCAATAGACGTTGTAATCAACTTTGTCAGTTTAAAATGCAATCTAAACGTGACTTCGGTATTTTAAATCTTTTAAGGAAGGGGATGGGGAATTGCAAATTCGAGATGATAAGTTGAAAATCTCAAATTTCAAAAAAATTTCAAAGTCGTCAATTTTTGCCTAAAATTTCTTAAAACCTTTTCTTCTGCCCTCCCCCCAATCGACTCTTTTCTTTTGGCAGGAATAAGGAGAGACATTTTTACAGGGTTGAAAAAAATGAACGTCGAGTGGATAGGATAAAATGAACTTCCAGCTGCTGAAGCTGATTACAGCGCCTTCTGGAACGTTTTGAAATTTTTGGAGAAAAGTCAACTTTTGCTGGAGGCTCTAGATCTGCCTAAAAATGATGGCGATCGACTGTAAGTGGTCAAAAAAGTTTCGAAAAAATTTATGGCAAAAATTGACGATTTTGGAATTTTTTCAAAATTTTATATTTTTTAACATGTAAAAAAAGTACGAATTTCAATTCATCGCCTTAGATGTGCTTTTCACCAGCTCTAACGGATCTGGAATGTTGTACTCTTGATAGGATTGAATTTTTAGTTGCCGAAATTGATTACCAAGCCCGTATCCAGGATTTCCTCCTGGGGGGTGATGAATGACTCATAAGTAGGGGGACAAAAATCACAAAATTCCCAACGAGCTCATATGTATAAAAATTTTAATGGTAGGTAGGCACATTTCAGACATTTTCATGCTGAATTTCAGCTTGAAAAACGTGTTGCTCAGAGTGAGATTTTTGAAATTCACCCAGTAAATTGTTTATACCTATTTATAATGAAATTCAGATAAGCACGCGCGAAGCGAGGGCAAATTGGAGATTTGTCAATCCAAAGAATAAAAAATACTACATTTCTGATTGTAAAATTGATTTTTCTGGATTTAACTTGACACTCCTCACATCCTTAGACTTGAATTAGTAATTTGTTCAACTAGGGAGGGATAATGATTTTTGACGATTTTCGAGGTTTATTGCCTAAGCGTCGCGAGAAAAATAATTCAAAATTGTCGAAAATCATTTTTGCTCCTGAGTTGGATAACATATTTTTCGTTGGTGAGGGAGAAAAATCTCAGTACGTATTCAATTCCAATAATGATCAGTAAGCTGGAGCAAAAGGAGCAGTTTTTCAGTTTTTCTTTTCTCCCTTATAATAACGAAAAAATATGCTTCCAGAAATTTTGATTTCAAAAAAGGAAAGCAAACAAAAGCATTGGAAATTCATAATTCAAGAAACAAAAATACTTAATTAGTACATAGATTATGCAACTATGTACCTAGGGAGATAATGTGATTTTCAATGAATTTTGAAATTTGTAGCAAATTATCTCCCTAGAAACGCAAAACAACATGATTTTTTTCCTGTGTTTCAATGCAAGAAATCGTAGGAAATTATATTAACCTAAGGATTTTTTGGCCCTGGGGGGTGATTGTACCCCAAATCACCCCCCTGAATACGCCCTTGTAATGATTACAACACTTTTTAGAGCGGTTTGAAGTTGCAGGAGGCTCCAGATCGGCTCGAAAATGGTGGCAATCGAATTGAAGGAGAATGGACTATAGTCTGATATCCAAGTTTCAGATTTTTATTTCTGCACTTACCCTATTTAATTTACCTATAGGTTATTCCGTTATTATTTCAGAAATTCGCCAAAAATAAAAAAATCAACTTCGGTTAAATGAAATTTCGGGGAAATTGTAATTTTCAAAATTTTTCTGAAAACTCCAGAACTAAGTACTTGAAATGGTTTGAAACCTTTTACTTTTGATTTTAAGGTGAAGGAGTCGTAAAATGGTACCCGCGAAATGTCAAGTTTATACCTCAACCGAAACAAATTGATTATTTTATGCCATTTTGGGGCTTAATTTGATGTTTAAAAACTCATCGAGAATTTCCAGAAAATTAGTTCTGGTTTCTGGAATTCTGACTGGAGGTGTATTTTTTTCAATCGAATTTTGTTCGATCCAAACATTATTCTATCGGTTTGGATGTCGTCTCTTTTGTTAGTAGCTTTTCAGTGTTTCAGAGTGAATTTTGACTTTTTTCAAAAAAAATTTCGAAAAGTAAACCTTGCTTCATTGTGTGGATTTTAGAATTCTCGTATGTTTTATGCTGGCTTTGTTAGTGGAGAAGAAATTCAACTTTTTATGCAAAATGCAGTGAGTTCCAGAGTCTCTGGAGGAGGAAGGAGAAGAGCAGAAGTTATGTTGTTTTTTTCGCTGCAGTTTTACTGGTTTTTTTTTTTTTTTTGTAATTTTCACTCCCCATACCTGTTCAAGTTTCTCATTAACCGGTATCTACAACCCTTTCAACATTTCCTACTTTGCTGACGCCGGAATCTTCTGCGGATCCGTTCTGGATTTCACCCGTGTTTTCCACCCTTCATCTTGAGTATTGTATGAATAATCGAAAGGGCAAAGTTTATACATATTTGCACTCGCGGTGTTATCGGCGTATATTGGCGTAAAAGAGGAGGATGGGAGGTGGAGATAAAAGACAGTTCGCTTAGCTTCTTTTTTCTGTTTTATTATTAATTCGCGTTTTACCTGTACGACGTCGTCGTCGTCGTCGTCGTCGTCGTCATTGTTCTTTGAATCCGCATGTTTTTAATACTGAGGTTTTTATTTCTACAAATGAAAATGATCTTGAAAATATATTAGCATATTAAATCGCAGACGACAACGATCGGCATAAAATAAAAAGAATGAAAACCAGCTCGGCAGTGCTGCAGCGCCGAGAGACACAGAGGAAAAAGACACTGCTGCAGCGAGCAGCGAACGAGGACGTAGCAGGAAAATAAAAGAAGAAGACAAGGAACACTGCAGCTATGTACCTCTACTTACCTATACACTTACGTATTACGTACTCTTACATGTAGAAGACATGCAGAGACAGCGTGAGAGTGAGAAAGAGAGAAAAAGATGCAGCAAGAAGGCAGAAAGAGAACGTGTATGTAGCGCTTTAAGCCAGCGAGCGCAGCGACAACGACGACGCAAGTAACCGAGCTCTCTTCTTGGACATGGCTGTGGGGACATGTCCAGCATTGGCACTGACCGGCTATGGGTATTTCTTTTTTTTACCGCGATGCATTCTTTTTGAGGAGAGTGTGGCGCGCGTTATTTCCATACACCTTGAGCCACAGCCTGTAGTCTGTGTGGACACTGGACAGGGCCCAGTGTGCGTGGCGCGGAGGTTCACCTGTTTCGCATAGTGCGGGTGTGTCGCCTGGTTCGCTTGTTGTTGTGGCGGAGATAGAGATGGGGATGGCGGTGTCCACTGTCCCGTCCATTTATTCGTGTATACGAAATTATTGGGTCGTCGAAAACGTGTATTACGATTTCGGTTGTATCATAGTAGGATATCTTCTTATGGTAAAGACTTTTTATGTGTACGAGAGAGATACAGTTATGCAGAAGGAGAGACAGAGAGACTGGTAAGATAATCGCGCAGAGGTACAGGAATTTCTTCTCTATCGATACGCTCGGCTTGACTGGGGTATAATCGGCGGCGACAATATATTGCCTGTTGTCCACGCGGTGATGAGGAGGAGGAGGAGGTGGCGCGCCGCCGCGTATATATACTATGCGATCGCCTCAGGCTACAGATTCATTGCGAGTACACATAGGCAAAGTAAAGTGCATTCTAATTGCATAGTATTTTTGCATAAAACGGAAGCGATGTCGTCTTCGTTGTCGTTGTCGTCGTCGTATTCTTTTTAGACGACCGACGACTGGAGTTATTGCAGAAGACCAAGCGTACGCTCAAGTGCTCCTTTGTGTTAGCTACACTCACTCTTCTCTTTCTCTCTGTGTGTAAAGCGATCCTCATCGCGAACAAATTTACAGCGCCGTCCGTCCTGCTATTACATCTTACAGCATCTTTTGTATTAGGATTGCGAAATGTCATCGATGCTGCTCTTTCTGCAGCATATCGAGATGGCGGCTGCTGCTGGGTCGTTCAACCAAGTATTGGAAAATTTTTCTACATTTCGAATATTGTAATTCGTATATTCGTGTATACGAGCTCAATACGAGAGTTGTGTATTTTCATTTTGTAGGCAGGTACTCGCATGCGTACGCGAGCGAGAGCAGTCGATTGACGACGACGATGTGACACGAGCTGACGCTATACATATTTAAATATATTAGAATTAGATAATCGATGCTAGACGGTTTGTCTGTCTTTGTATAGACCGCAGGCGGAAAACCACCTCATATAATGCCGGCTAATTCATTAACTTAATGGCAATTTCCTTGAACTCGTGAGATATCTCGACTGCAGACTGCACGCTGCACAGTTTTAAAAATATTCATCGCTGGCAGACGAACGATTTACTAATTACGCTTTTTTCCCTCTTGCCTCCATCTCTCGCGGACGAAAGAGGTTGTTTAATGATGGCAAATTTTCTCATCGGTTATTATAATTATTTGAAAATAAAAAACATTCGCCAACAAAAGCAGTCGTATCAAAAAAATCCTTCGCCAGACATCGTCTTGGTATCGGTTTCTCTCTGTTTGCAAGCTCAGACTATTATTGTGGTATGCGCGACGGCAATGGCGATGGCGATGGCGCTCATTAAGCATATATATTCGAATGTTCGGTGGTCCGTGTACAGCCTGAATGGTGAAGAGACGCAGGGTGGTGGTATGATCGATGATGCAGAGCGTACTATGCTAACTCGATCGGGTAGATTTTCTTCCTGGTAATCGATCTTTATTCGGCGATGGTCGTCTGCGCAGAAACTATGTTAAATTAGATAATGAGTAATCTGTTTTTAGACCGGCCGGTCTAGTTTGCGTGTGTCTGAATCTGAAATAGTCGCCAATGTAGACGTAAACAAGAAAATGGTTGTGAGGTTTGTCCTTAAGATGGAACTGGAACAGAGGATGGGTTGTTTTGAAAGAAATTTGGCGCGAAGTGAGTGGGAATTGGCCAGAGTGTTGGTAAATGAAATTTGTGATCAGAGCGCAAATCCTCGTAATGAATGGAACTCCTTTTAGAATTTTATGATACGGATGAGCCAACGTATACGACCGAAAGAATTGATATATCATTTATTATACCGACATTTTTTTTCTTGAAACTGGATAAAATTCTCGTAATTTTTTATCGGTGGTTAATGAACTTGGTAGCATTAGGGGTCCTATACATTATGAAAGAGTTGGGTCGGAGGGGGGGGTTTACTTATTAGATGCACATTGCGAATAAATAAACCATAAAATTCGAGCAATAATATCTGGTATGTACCTATAATAACTACCCGAATGTTGTAATTCTCGTATGAGACCTGGAACGATAAAAACATATCGAAGAAGAACAAAGTGGAAGGCATTTCCGTAATCCGTATTCTGTATCATACTCGTACCACGATGAGGTACTACACGAAATCAACATCCACTCGAAAAATAATAATAAAAACAGAACCGACGACCGCGCTGACGATTTGTTATACTTTAGGAGGTTGATGAAACTCGTTAAGAGTTGAAAAAAAAAAATAACAATAACACAGCTCCCAATCGAGGAGGCATCGACGATTCGTCGAAGCTATTCATCAAGGCGATTAAAGAACGTATAAATATTTGTATATTATATGCGGTCTGGAATAGAACAAGGTATCTCCAGTCTTAGGTACTCTTATTCGTATATGTTGTATCATAAGATACTATACACACGATAGGTAGGTACATGAAACAACAACCAGAGAGGAGATATGCGCCAGGTATATAGAAGAGGAAACTATGGGAGACACACCTTCACAAATACCCTAATTTCGCCGACGGTGATTCGACGCACGATTTGGCCTTTTCGGGGCCGAAGAAACGACCGACGTGGTCTGTGGTAGAGAGGAGCCGCCGACGTGGACTATTTGGTTAATTAAGATTGCTTTAAATTAGTTGTATCTCCTACTTATCCCTGAATTTGGTTCGAATAGAATTGAGTGTGGATCTTAGGATTTGAAAAGGGAGAAAAATATACATACATAGTGAAGAAGAAATTTCAATTTTTATGTGAAATGGCAGAGTACTCTGGAGTCCTAGGAGGAGAAAGGGAAGATGAGGGGTTTTGGGATTAAAATTATTCATCGAATCTTAGAAACAAGTTTGATCAATTTCCAATATGTATTTAGAAAATATGTAATTTGTTTCATAATAATTATTTTGTTTGACTTTTAAAAACGTTGGAAAAAAATAGTGACATATCTCCCCCCCCCCAAATTAAAAAAATCAGAATTGCCCATTTTCAATGTACTAACTGAGTTAATTTGAGCGAATATACCTACCAACCTACTAATTATACTTTTGCACAATATGCATGATCTGAAAAACTCTAAAGATGTAAAGTAATGAAGCTTTGATGTATGTAGGGGGAGGGGGTGGAAGTCAAAAATCAGTATGAAAGTTGACTTTTTGGGCCACTTTCAAATCGATTTGGATCGAGAAGGCCAATTTCACCATAATTTGAAGGAATGGCCCTTGAAGTTTCATTGTCCTGTTATGAAAATCTTGCCATAGAGAAGGGAGGGGATGACGATTTTCTACCAGTTGATTTTTAAAAATTCATAAGTGATCATTTTCGACGATTTCTGCATTTCAGGTTTGGTATTCAGTTACTTTTTGAGTATCCAAGTTTCTGAAAGTAACTTTTGATTACTTTTTCAATAAATTTTGATACTTAAGTTACCTACTTGAAAAAAAATCAAAAATTCATTTTTTTAAAAATCCTGATCTTTCAACTACTTGAAAAAAAAACCTAAAAAAAAAATGTTGATAGTACTCAACAAAATATGAATAATTTGCGAAAGTGTACACAGGTTTATTCTTTTTCAACTAGTTGCTCTGCCTTTTCTAGGTTATGGTTACAAAGCCCTGCACTTGACCAAGATTGTCGAAGTCTCGCTTTCTGTCAATATCAGAAAAACGGTTGTCAACATTGATAAAAAGTCTCGTTTCTTGCCAAAAACTGCTAAAATTTACACCCTTTTTACAAAAAATTCTAAAAAGTCATTTTTTTGTTGTAAAAATTGCTCAAAAGTCTCACTTTTTGCTCAAATTTTCAAAGTCTCACTTTTGTCAATAATTGCCAACAATTTTCATTTTTCCTAAAAATTTCCAAATAACCTCACTTTTTTGCTGAAAGTCGCCAAAAAGTTTCGCTCGTTTGGCAAAAAATGCGAAAAACTTCCCTTTTTTCTGGAATAATCAGAATCTTTCTTTTTACCTAAAAACTGTCAAAAGGTTTTCTTTGACAACGAAAATTCTCAGTTTTGCCATTTAATCGCGTGAAACATCTGTTGTTTGCTGAAAATTTTCGATTTTTCCCTTAGAATTTCCAAAACAGGCCTCACTTTTTTGCCAAAGTCTTGTTTTTTCAAAAAATTCTTAAATAGGTAACTGCTGCTCCTTTTTTCACCAAAAATCAGCCAAAAATCTCGTTTTATTGCCAGTAGTTGCTAAAATGCCCTGCTTTGGGCTAAAATTGTCAAAATCTTGCTTCTTGTCAATAAATTTTGTTTGTTTTTTGCTCAAAAAATGATCAAGTCTTACTTATTGTCGAATATTACCAAATGTTTTCACTTTTTTGCTAAGAGCTATGCCTTTTGCTGAATTTGCGATAGTCTCGCTTTTGCCAAAAATCAAAACGTTTCACTTTTTTCCAAAAGTTTCCCATGTCTCGCTTTTTTGCCACAGTGGAGGAGTCTCTAAGATGACCTGAAATTCATTCAGGACCAATTCCATTGTTTTTATTGAATGAGTAATGAGCATAGACCTTTAAAAAATAAAAATAAATCGTCGAAAATGGTCCATTTTGAATTTTGAATTTCTTTTGGCGAGAAAATGTCTCTTGAGATTACTCTTTCCTATTAATTTTCGAACATCAAGATCTGGAATTACTAGAGCACAAACTATAAGAAGATTCCTTGGATTCGGAAAGTCCTACCTCAGCACAGGGTGAGGGTACGATCAAGTTTTTAGATGATTTCTGAAGCTATTTTTTGATCTTCTCCTTTCAAAGCTCGGGCCAAATGGGGTAAAAAGTTCATAGTCTAAAGTTTATATTTTTAACCCCTCCCCCCTTCCTTCGGCAATGATTTTGCTCCTTCAAATTTGCGTTTTCTTAGCTAAGATGTCGTTTTTTCTGCATTTTTTGCTCCCAAGTACATATGTATACAGATGCATGTTTATGGTTCGCAATGTGTCTTTAAGTATAATATGTTCCATCGAAGACCTATCGAAATATGCGTGCTGATGGCGCTGGCGTGGCGGTCACCGCGTAAAAAAGTTCTGTGGCCACGAGAAACCGGTCTAAACACGATGCAAGGCGCGAATTGTGCGCGCGTTCGAGGCGCTATATGTAGCGTGCTCAGTGCCCAGTGCCCGGTGCTCAGTTGCTCGGCTTTGGGAGTTGGGACGACGCGACGTGCGCGAACATGGACGCTCCAAGAGTGGAAATTTAATTAGTTTTTATAGATTTCGTGATGATGTTATACATTATGTGTACCTTTTTACTTATACGCTGAGTTTGAAGGGCTCGGGCAGCGACGAGGTGCTGGCGAGTCAATCGATGTGTACCTGTAGACGAGGAATGGCGAAAAAAAAATGATTTTAGGTTGTGGGCGAGTTGAAATGTGCTATGGTGAGGAAGATGAAGAAGAAGTATAGGTATTTGTAGGAGGTCGGTGAAGCGTCCGAGGTTCGCGTAAAAAATAATTATTTGGTGACAACGAACTTGGATTGGAGGTGCACAGGAAAGACAACTTGAGAGAGGAGAGGCGGGATATCGCGAAATTTTTTCATCTATACGAGTCTGCATATGTACATAGTACGTACTACACGCTATACACATGTATCGTAATTTACAAACCCATCATCGGTCGTGGCCAATTTATGGTTATGTTGGCAATAGAAGGTGGCGACGGACGACGGCTTGCCGGCCGGCCGCGACTCAATAATATGTACATAAGATGACAGAGGGCGAGGGCGAAGACGGCCGGCCGGCCCAGGCATCGGCACCATGTACAATACGAAGCGCGGCAAAAAGTGTGAATATTACACAGCGATATGTCCGCGTTTGTAAAATGTGATGACACATCAAGTTACCCCGCTGAGGGCAGAATTCTATTGTTGCGCGGCGCGCGGACTCCTTTCCCGAGCACAGCGTGTTGCTCCCCTTCCTCCTGCCTCGTTTTCCAAATGGTATTCGTGTTACTTAGCGGGAGGCCGCGCTATATTTACCCGTGGGCTATTATGTGGCCCCTAAAAATAAAATAAAAAAATACGGAATTAAATACGAATTTGCTGCATAAAGGCGTTCGTCGTGTTTTACACACCAATCTTCCCGGCTAGATCATTTTGACAGGTTTATCCGCCACACTCTTTCTATGCTCTTCTCATCTGTTCGTCTGCATTTCGTGGTCGTCGTCGTCCGACGACGACGATGACGATGACGACGTCTTCTGCTGTACGTACATTTATTCGTATCACGACAAATCCCAGCTCTCTGGCCCATTATACCCATAGAACTTTGGTGCTGCACTGTGAGAGGTGAGCAATTTAAATGGGCAAAGTACGCACGCTCTCTGGAGTACGTGTCGTTTTCCGGTATAGTTTACCTAGGTATGTACGTATGTAAATGTACTCTATTGGCCGCACCGTACGTACATAATATCGAACCGGTTATAATATAAATATGGAATTGATGTGAAATTGTTCTCCAGAGTCTTGTTTGAGGTAAAGGTTATACTGTAGTGAGTAGATAGAGCAGCAGTTGAAACATTACCATATTTAATGATGTTCCACGTCGTATTGGATTAATGATTGTGACGAGATCGCTGCACCGGGTATATTGCATTTGCACGTAGAGTTAATGATTAGCTGGGTACGTTCATAGGTGAGACATCACCCATAGAATGAGACAGAGACGCGAGGAGGTCAAAGAGATGCAGCTTCGTCGCTGTTGCAGTTTGTGTATCTGTTTCTGTAGCTGTTAGCTGTTGCTCGAACCAGTGCAGTGTATACTGGTATCGTACACGTACATACTGTAGATACATAGGAATACCAAACATACACTTGATTTATTTTTCACCAACGAAAAGTAGAGGAGGTGAACAACGAGTTTGAAAAAATGCATTACCACTCGATTTGTTCTTGTTGCTTCCAACCTACCTATACCTTACCTGTGCGCATCTAGGTGACAAAAAAAATAAGAAGGTGTTGTAACTGAAAATGCACCCCAGGTACACGGTAGTCTTCCAATCATTCGTGTACTTGATATTTTATTGCTGACGTCAATGCTCCTCAGTGTATGCTATTCTGAAAAGAGAATATGTACTTGTATTCAATTAAATATGCGGAAAATAAACGGGTCAAGAACAGAATTAAAGACTGAAATGAACCAAATGTCCAGTTTGAATTCATCCTTTGATACATGGGAGCAACCTGGAGGGGAAATTTGAACCATGAACCATTATACCCTACTCAGAAAACAATGTGTAGCAGATAATGAGAATTTTATTGTTTGATGATTTTGGAAAACAAATCCGGCTATAATGAGGTGAAATTATCCTTCATTTTAGAACCTGAGCTGCTCAGCTGTTCAATGTTCAAAAATTTGGAAAACCAATTTCATAACTTCCAAAATAAAAGTTTTTGGAAGGAAAAAGTAGGGTCGAATGATTGTTATGGTCCCCTGCACTGGCATTAAAAATAATATAAATTCCTTTCGGAAATGTTTTCAAGTCGTGAATTCGAAATTTTAAATGAGCCTTCAGAACGCTTCGAAGCTGTTACCATTCCAAAATTATAAATTAATTTTCAGATTTTTTTCAAGAATTGCATATAAAACTGACTGCCAATAAGCAAAAGTTGTATAAAAGTCATGAAAAATGACGAAAAATGAGCAAAGTAATGTTAAAATTCTGTAAAATATTGCAAAGATTTCACAAAATATGAGTATAAATTCATTTTAAATTGATAAAAATTGGTTGAAAATTTCCACAAAAATGGTTTCAACTTGTGAAAAAGTTGATACAATATCACGGAAATTGTGTTAAAAACTGAAAAGTCCCCCCAAAATCGATGAAACAGCTTCTAAATTTACATAAGTCTCATTGAAAGTGACTAGAGATTGACAAAATATGACGGAAAGTGCACAAATATCTTTCATATACATGATCAATACTGAAATAGCAACTTACGAATTATTGGCCTTTGCAAAAAAATAATTGAAAATGAAGTGAAAATACGAGTACCTAAAATATTTTTAAAATCGCCACTAAAGGTCTTCTAAATTTGATTAAATCAAAATTGGCACAAAAATGATTAAAAATGACAAATAAAAATTGGTAAAATGACTTCAAAATGTTGTAAAGATTACACAAAATACAAAGCCATGACATAAAAAAAAATCAGGGAATCTGTGAGGTAAAGTTTGTTGATGAAAATTACAAAAAAAAGTACAAAATTACACATAATTTTTTTTTATTTGAAAGTTCTGAAAAATTATCTGTGTGCTCAAAAATGATTTAAAATGAAGTAAAAATTTACAAATAATATCGAGAGAATTGCACAAAGAAGATACTTATCAATTTTTTTTTAAATTGTAAGTGTCTGTGTATGTAGATGTACGAAGGTTCTTTATAATTTTGAATAAGTTATAGATGTACCTACTTGGTGTTATTAATATGATTTGGTAAATAGTGAGTTAATTAAATGAATTCAACTAATCAATTGTTTTTGTTTATTTGTTACAGGTGAGTCTGAATTTTCGATCTAAAGAGTACCTAATGCAAATGCATACGTTAGAATATTAATTACTTACTCATAAACGGATACGCTGACGGATAAGAATGAGTAAGTCATTTTATGATTGAATTTCATCCAATTGATTTCAATTACATCATCGTTCAAGTTTCAACATTTTCCCAATTTCTGCCAACTTTGGAAACTGGAAAGTCCTGTCCTAGCTGCTGTGTGTGTGTATTTTTTTTTAATGTAATTTTTTCCAGTCCAAGCACATTTCCAAAACAATTCAAGTTGTTGATAACTCACGATGAGAATTGAGAAAAAATGTCAAAAAAATCTAAGGGAAAATTTAAGTTCTTTCAGCTGATAGATCTTCTGACATGGATATGTTTGTTTTGGATGGGGATCTGTCCAAAATTTTAAAGATCCTATCCATGTCACGCTGAATTTCAACTTTTAAGGCACGAAATTTCTTTGACTTTTGCAAAATCGCACCAAGTTTCTAATATCGTATCAGTCTTTGTGAAAATTTTGAAAAAAAGTTTTGGTGGGATGGGGGGGGTAAATACTCGTCATTTTTGGTCCCCGATTACTTTTAGTAACTGACTGATTGTTTTTGGTAAATTACTGGTAACTTTCAGCAAATTATTAGTAATTTTTGGTAAATTACTGGTAATTTTACGTTCCTTACTAATAACGAATCACTGAACCGAAACCGATTTTCAAAAAAATTCGGTTCATGAAGAGTGTTTCAGTTTGTAATGTTTACTCTCATCACATCAATTCGAACTAACACAATGGCCTTTGAATCCCTCAAGAAAGACCTATACCAGTGTTGTGATTTTTCAAACACCTTGTATGTACTATAAAACCAAAGTGTTTTGCACGAATTTTCAGAAAATCTTGTAACCTCAATAGGTCTTCGAGCACTTGTTATTCCAACCGGTTAGAATTTTCGTATTGCACTGTATATACTAAGTCGGACATAATAACCCGTAGTCGCGCTGAACTCAAGGCACAGTGGCGAAGAGAGGTAAAAAAGACAAGTACACGGGCACAGCGATGGGCGCAACTGCATCTGTATATTGAACATGGAGGAAAGAGATACCTTTACCTAGCTACTAGAAAGAGATGAGAAACCCTGTACTATACGTACGAAACAATCATTATTTCATCGAACCAGAATCGCATTTTATCGAAAATTAAAATCAAAATTGTAAAACAAGGAATCTAAAATGAGGAAGCCAGTTTGGGCATCGATTCTTGTTTTGCATTTCGTTTAGTCGCGCAATCAGCGTACGACATGTCACGATATATCGTCTCGCTGAACATCGTACATAAATCAGACTGAATATCTGGTTTTAAATTTTACTTGAAAACAGTGTTCTCATCGTTAAAAATTACTTCTTTCTGTTGGATAGTTTTTTTTCCTATCCTTTTACTACTGGACTCTCGGGCGTTCTCCGTGGCCCCCTGTACTCCTCGTAAATGCGTTTATAATACCCATACCTTTATACCTTTATGTAGTATGTGTATGTACATTGCATGCCTCTTACAGTACGTATGTCGTATGATTGTGTATTTGTGTTTGTTTGGTTTAAACATTTTTTTCGTTTATTGGGTCGGAATATTCTGTGTGAGTGTGTCTGATACCTTACCTTACCCACACACGTGTGTCGTATATGTGTCTGTTTGTTCTCTTTACTTACTATATCTTGGTATATGTAGATGTAGTTGTCGTCATAGTCGTCTTTTACTGTCTTCTGCATAGTCAAAGTGGGCAATTAAAAAGGTTAAATTGTACAGTGCAGACGAATGCTGAATGCTGAGGTGGTGCGGAGGCGATGTCGTGTATCTAATAGGGAAGCATTTCAAAGCGTAATTGGAGGTTGAAGTTGAATTTGGCAGAAAACTAGCATGAGGCACCGACTTAAGGGAGAAGCGAGGGATTCTCTCATGCTAATTACGTAGGTATTGGAAATTCTGTTTGATAGGTAATTATGTTGATGAATTTATGTCTTGAGGCCTGAGCCGAGGAAAAAGGTACAGCTTATTTTTTCCTGAAGTAGATTAATTAGGGGTTGAAGCGAAAACAAGATTTTCTTGAAAAAAAATCTTCTCTTTGAGGGCTCACATCAAATCGCCAATCTAGGAACACTTCTGTGCTATAGCATTTTTTTCAGAGTGACTTTCAATTCGATACGAAAAAAGTCTTTTTGGACGTATCGATTGTGGTGGTTTGGCGCTGGGATCAATATTTTGCAAAATATTGGACTAAATTCGAAAAATCATCTAGGGAGAGGGTTTAGATCCGCTGCAAAAGAGCATGTCCTAAAACCTCTCTAACTAAAATTTCAGGCGCTTTGAGTTCATTTTTAAACCTTTGGCGAATTTTTGAAAATTTAAAAAAATTCAAAAAAGCTGTCTCAAAGACGATTTTTTACATTTTTTCTTAAGTACACATTTTTTTGAGCAAAATAAACCGATGTGAATAATGCTTTTCTATTTCAGTTCCACACATCAACAAATACTTCTTTTGAGCCATTCTGAAGCTTCCAACGAATTTTCAATTTTCTCTGAAAATTTCCCGTAGGACCTGAAATTTTGATTACGTGGATTTTAGGAGATGCTCTTTCAATCTAGTTTGTGTGCGATGCTTTTTAATATTATGCAGAATTTGGCCAAATGAAAAGACCCCAACCTCTTAGAAAAAGACATTGATTCTGAATTTGATTCTTTTCTGAAAAGAGTTTCAAAAAAGTTTAGTTGGACTACCTAATCGTATTTTAAATGTGTTCAAAATGAGTGGAATTAAACTAAAGAGTTGATTTTTCGAGAAGAGTTTGTCTAACCCTGATGTCATTTGCCGGACTATCATAATTTTGTAAATTGAAACTTTGCCCGTCGCTTGGAATGGGGGAGAAAGAAGGGTTGGAATTCACAAAAAGTACAAAACTTGTATGTACCTTTTCTATATAGTAGGTATAATAGTAAGTACAGTATATGAAATAGCCGTGAAATTTGTTACGGCAAGATACACAAAGAAACTTGAGAAGAGGTCCATTATTCACATTGATAGACTACGTGTACATAATAATATATACAACTGTACGTGGTATGTGTATGTAGTGTACCTAACATACATATAAAAAAAATATATAGATACAATCTAGATTTAGTACGTTTTACATAAGTACATTATAAAACGATGTACGAAAAAAGAGAGAAAAAAATACAGAAAAATAAGCCGAGCCGAAAAAATATGCTGGACTCGGCGATAAAAGAGACGATCACCGAGAGAATTCGGACCTTTCAGTTGAATGGCAGAAAACATCGGACGTTGTACATATTACATAGCCATCGGTTTGCCGATGGAAATCGCTTCGAGCAGCCGGTGCAATTGTAATTTCAATTGTTTGTTTAAACGAATGGGCCTGGAGGTGGAGAACAGGTAGAGGAAAAAATTCGAATATCGCGACTATCTCTGTATTGCTGCTGATAATTGAGTATATAGAGATAGTTATCCTGTAAACCGAATCGAAAGAAACATTAACAATTGTATTTTGCAAAGATTTAAATCGCACAGGGGGTAGACAAAGGGTATGTATAAGTTGTCATGTACACGGATTTAGGATTTAAATTCAAGCTAGCCTTAAATTAAGCGGTTTTTTTTTATTGGCGGTCTGCAAAATGCGCCTGGTTTGGGAAAAATATCTGAAAAAAATGCTATACCTATTTATTAGGAGATATCACTAGCTTATTTAACTATTTGTTTCTTCTCTTCCCCTGTTCTCTGTGGTTGAGTCGCGTCCTTTCTGGTTGTTTTGTTATCGTTTTCATCGATACGTTTCGCGGTATGGCTTATTAACCAAATGAAGGCAACATTGTCAGTATTGTTGGATTTATACTCGTGTCAGGAACAGGAATTTAAAACTGGCCACATTCTACGTAAGTACTATATAATAAAGTCGGCCCTTAATTGAATAGCCAAATTGTATAGTCGCGTTCCATGGTTTTCTTTCTCCCTTGGTTTCGACTTTTGAATGGCTTAGTTGAAATGTTTTATTGCTCGTGCAGCAGCACTTGTAGGTTCCAAGTTTTTTTCGTTTGTCTCGTCTCTCTTTTTATGTAGTGGTGTTTTTTTTTTTGGTGAAATGTTCTATAATGGAGGTTTTCTCATTTTTTAAGTTGACTTTTTCCTTTTTTTTGTTTGCAGAGGTATTGTACAAGTTGGTTTTGTTGGAGGAATAGTTGCTTCATTTTTGTCTTGCGTTTATGAAATTCGCTAGTTATCATTCATTTCACATTTGCACCAAGCGTATGTGCATGTACATCCAAAATGTCAGAATTTTGAACTGAGCTTAATAGTCAGTACTCTGAATATTTCCATACAGAAAGCCAGACATGTAAACTCGGAGAAACCCAGATTTGAACATGGGTCTCATGGTGCATTATGACGTGGAATACGATTAATGGTGAAAAATATCTTTGAAAAACTCAAGTCTCAGAAAGCTTTAGGAAACCACAAACTAGAGATTTTAAATTTAACTGCATCAAGGTATGATTAGAAGCCTGAAATATGGAATTTTTCAATTCAACTCCAGCACCTCAGCCTCAGCAATTACTAATTCTGGGCCATTCTGAAGCCTCCAACGATTTTTAATTTTCTCCAGAAGTTTCAAATTGCGTTGGCGCAGTCAAAAATGAACTTGGTAGTCACCACAAAATTCCAGGACGTGTGAGTTCAAAAGTGAATTTTTTCACTTCCTATGAGAAGATAAAAAATGATCAATTTTTCAATGAATTAGGTAATAGGTATTAACACCTAAGTAATTTGATTTTTGAGATACAGAGGTATATGGAGTGACTCGTTGTGTTATTGGATTTTGAATCGATCAGGATGACTCAAAATCGGCGATTTCCAACGCATTTGTGGGTAATTCGTGTATTTGATGATTGAAGATCGTAAACGTACGATAAATGCTTGAATTCTGGAATTTTCTACTTCTATAAACACAAACAAGCACCCATCGAGAGAAATAGAATTCCTATATTACGGGGCATTTCGTTCTCTTTTCATTTTCAACCATTTCCTCGGCTTTTTGGCGACAAATACACGCTGATTAACGATCCGAACTAATAGGTAGTCTTGTTATGGTGATGAGAGGAAATTTTTCGCTATTCAGTTGGCTCGTGATAGCGTGACGATGACGGTTTTCTCTGTCATGTCTAGTTATGTTTGTGTATATTATTTCTATCCGCTTTGAAAGAACGAATTACATATTTGTTGTAGTATAATTTTTGAGAGACAGAGAGCTAGATAGACTTTGTATATCGCAGGCAGTTGGTGCGTGTTGAATAAACACGATGCCGCGGTACCTTCGAAGAGTGATTTTGCGGCGAGCTGGTTTTTTTCTCTACTTCTTTCCTATGTACATTTTTTCCCATTTTAACAGGCGGAATACACGCGGTCGACGTGTTTGGCATATGCATGATGGAAGCTTCTTCTTCCTCGTATGCTGTACTAGTGTATGCCAGGTCCGAGCTATGAGCTCGTTCTACGACCTAGGCAATGGTAATTGGACTGCTGTTGAAGGGGTGCATGGTTGTTATTCTTGAATCGAACTGTAATATACACAGAGCCTGTTCAACTAGTGACTTGAGGCGAAAACGGATACTACATAGAAAGAAGTGACGCTCACGGTGTAGGTATTGTTTGTTTTTACTTTTTGGCTTGCTATTGTCATTGCGGTTTTTCTACGGTGTCGATCGAAATTTTGATGTAGGATGTTTCTTTTGTTGTAAGATAGTTGAGGGACTTTTGAGTGTCAAAATATTACAAATTTTTGGCTTTTGGAGTCCTCTTTGCCTAAAAGATTGAGTATAGGGTTTCCTTCGTGAAGGAGGGATGGTCGAAATCGAAATCGTAGGTCCTCTGATGGCAAATAAGTTGGCTGGTTAATTTCTCAAGTTTTGCAATATACAACATGCAGTATGAGCTGAATCTCACTTTCTTTCTGCACATCTTGTTCCATTGAAAGAGCTGCACCCGATCATTCATCAGTCATTATCAATAACAAACTTCAAATCCATCGTATCTACAAAGTTTATTTGAATGCACTTGGCCAAATTCTTAATTCGTTTAGATTTTACCTCGCTTTGCTCACCAGTTAACTCACGATGGCGTATAGTCTGGCTCTACGAGCTGATTCTATCGCTTAATGCGAAACCGATAAATAAAAGTACGTGCCTACTACGCGATCGTATTTGTGTTCTGTGTCGGAATGTGTATTACAATATTACTTCCTCAATACCCTTTTCCGCGCTCTGGCTATTAAACGGTTTTACTGAACCGTTTACCTCTATCAGTTAAATGCAGTGTAGAATTTTATTTATGCCATCTCTATTGCACAAGGTGAAGGCGGGAAGCGCATTGATCTTTTGCTCTTTTTCTGGGCAAAAAAAAAATAAAAGCACACGCACAATCTATCCGTACTCGGAGTTATGTCTCGTGTAATGTGTTTGTAGTATCATACGGTTTGTAGAAAAGTAGATAAGCGTGATGCGAACTGAGGCCACATAAAGAAGGGAAATGGTAACTTGAGAGAGTCCAAGTCGAGTGCAATGCATTCGCGAAGAAAGTGACTAGCTGGCTTGGTAGCAGATCAGCAACTGGAGTTGAACTGACTCTGAGCAATGAGCATTGTGCCCAATCGGTGTGCTGTGCACTTAGTTTGTGTAGTTGTCGTTTGGACTATGCGGTGTAGTATACCGCCAATCGAGCGAATCTCTGTAGAGTTTTTCATCTTTTTGCGGTATTCTAGGTTTCTAGCGATAAGATCATGGTGTACTGGTTGGATTTTCTGTTTTCTCATCTTTGTGTGCCACATCTCTCGAGTAGATGTGCACAATGTAATAGTCTTAGGTACAATTTCATACCCATAAAATGTGTTTTTTGTGGTTATGATGCACGTGTGCCGACGCCCTGAAGGTTCGATGGAGCCTGTGTATTAGATCTAGGGTTGCAATTTTGTGTGTATTAGAATTGAAACTGACGACGAATTACCTTAGAATTACCCAAGATGAAGGTACCTCACTTCCTCAGTTGCTTTTGGGATTCCATAGATCGACTCATGGAGCTTCTCTTTCAGTTCTCAAATGATCAAGAGAAATTCGTTTAGTAAATCGAGAAAGTTCTCGCAAAGTGTCCATTCTCTGGAAAACTCGGAAAACTACAGGAATTTCGCCCTTTTGGAAAAACTCGTGGAAATGTCAGGGAACTTTGAAATTTCCCCTCCAAAACCAGAGAATTTTGTAAAATTAACTACAATAGGTAATCAATAATTTTGTAGAACTCCAAATTTCGCTCCATTTTTTGTTGAAAAATTTTCTTTTGTCCTAGATGATAATACGGCCCATAGTGATCCATATAGAAAATTTAGCCCAGCATGAAAAAAGTTCTGCGAAAAACACCGAAAATTTTTTACACCAAGTATACGCTTTCACTTCCAATTGTCACTTTTTGATCGTTTCTGCCCATTTTCAAAAAAAAATTTGGGGGGGGGGAGGAGAGATGCCCTGAAGAATGACCTGTCAATGTAAAATGTTGAAAAATGCAATATGAGTTGGTATTGAATTCCAATTTTATCGTCTACTATTTGTCTCGTAGATAAAAAAAAAAAACACTGAAATGGGGAGGGTGAGGTACGCAATTTTAAAATTTTGAAAAATGCTGTAAGTATAGATATCGAATGATTGGTTTTTGAGGACACTTGGTTTCAATTTCATCAACCATCTGTCCCTCGCAGAATAAAAATAATCCATCTAGGAAAAGGAAAGGAGATGTGCAAAATCGAAAAATGATGAAAAATGTCGTGTGGACAACAAATGATAGGTTTTTGAGGACGCAAATTTCAATTCTATCAACCATTTGCCCCTCAGACCAAAATTAACTCACCAGGGTGAGAAGAAGGAGGATGTAAGTTATGAGACATGACACTGAAGAAGATGAAGATAATCATTCCTGTTTAAAAATGGGTATTTTTCAATTCCTGTTGATGACAAACCCTTGAACCCCCCCTCCCCCCATTTTGATATGATTATGTGTTGTATTTTTCAAAAATTCTCAGTTTTACCTACATATGTACTTCCTCTGAGGCCAATTTTGGTGTTTGAGGTAAAATGACTTAAATTGAAAATTGATCTGGAAAATTTGGAAGAATCAACGAAAATCATTTCTTCATTGGAGTGTACATCCACTCTGATGATTTAACGAGCATTCGTTTTTTGTGGATACTCATGGATACCTACTATATTATATCTATTGGCTGCTGATTGACACAAAATCTGCAGTTGTACACGTTTTTGAAGATAATAAAATAATGAATTTTGATCAACTCTTCAAATAGATAGGTTCGCATGGAATTGAGCGAGCAATTACAGCGATAGATCCTTAGCGTTGATCATATGTCATGCAATTTGTGGGTCAAGAAACATCCGATATACCCTACGTATTTGCAGAACCATTTTTGGAGCTTATCGATTTGATTGTTGATCGACTCTGTCAACAGTGCCATTGGGAACGTGTTCAATTGTACTTATATCCATTGCCAATAACCACTGTCGAGCTGCTACTAATCCATCTGTGTGATGTGTGCATTTACTAAATACGGATTCCGATCTTCGATCGATGATGATTACCGAGGGAGGACCAGGACCTGGCCGGCGACCGTGGCATCGGCAGCGTGTCCAGCGCGCATCAACCTAAGCCAAGAGAAAGAGATAGAATGAGAGAGGCTGTACATTGAACCACGACCACCGTTGGACCACCCGTTCTGGAACGTAGCTTTTCAAACGTACTTCAAATTTTAATTAAAAATGATTCCGCAATTTACCCACGTAAACCAGCTATCGATTTCAAACGAAATGTGATAAAAAAGAAACACGATAACCGGTTTCGTGGTCTTCGGGCGCGCACCCCGTCTCCAGTCCACCGCGTGCGTATCGCGTATAGTGTGTTCAACTCTTCATCTCGCTGCGCGTCTTCTGTCTTGATGATGCTTCGTATAATAAACGGCGGATCTAGTAAGCTTCACCATGGACCGTGGACCATGGACGAAAGGAAGGAAAATTTTTTTTTACCAATGTATTCAAAACTAACAACACTTCGCACGGTGCGTTTTGTTGTCACATGATGATCCTCTCTTCCTCTTCCTGCTCAAGTCGCAGCCCTATAACCCCAGCTCTCTTCTCTCGGCTCTGCCATAAATGACGCTACGGCTACGGCTACCTGCGAGTCTTCGTGTCATTTATGTTGACAGTAATCGTGTGACATATATATTTTTACTCCTATCGAACGTGATTATGTATTTTATAATATTGATTAGTATTCAGCTATTTTTTTTTGTGTTGATCCACGCCTTTGGCTACCGGTCTCCCTGCGTGGTTTTTCACCTTCATCTCTTCTTCGTTCTGTAGCTAACTGGTGTAAGTTGTATGCTGCTTTGGTAGTATGTCGTCGTTAATTACACCATTCTACTTATGGCCAAGGGTTGTATTATACCGATCGGTTCGGTTTCTCTTCTCTTTCTTGCTATCGAGGTATACGCCGATGGCGGATGCATTGTTGGACCAACCAAACTGTATAAGAGGCGCGTGAGCTGCTGTCCAAGTTGCTGACTTGGTCTGTACTCTGTTGCATGGATGCCGTGTGTACCTAGACCTACTGTACGTACTACGTACACGACTCATCCAACAGTAGCCCTGGTTTGTTTCAAATACCCGTGGATATATACTTATTCAATACCTAGACCTACTACATACTATAATGGCGCATATCATTAATTTTTTTTTTACCTTCCTTATGCGTTTACTCAGGTTCTCTAGTAGATATAGGTACTATAATGTAGACTAAAATGAGCGTAGATCTGTTCGTATTTAATTAGACGATGTAATGAAACATGAATGCAGATAGCCGAGTCAAGGTTGCGGACGATTGATTAATTTATACGACTATCATTCGAATGTATCTGGCTGAATGTCTTTTACTTCTCGAATCAACGTTTCTGGAGATGAAGAAGAGATGTGACAAGAGGGATTTTTTTACGATCTACGAACTACTGGTACTTAGTCAAATGCACAATGTACCTAGTGGTGTATCCAAAGTTCTTCTCGAATCTCTTGAGTATATTTAAATTGCTTGGGAAAGTTGAGGGATGTATAATGCTCATTAGGTACTTTTATTGCTGGAATTTGATAAGGAATGAAGTTGAAATATTGGAAAAATTTGATCATGTTGGTTTAAATCTACATTTAGATATGTTTAAATAGTACATGTAAGTACTTTGCTAGAAGACTTTTCTTTTGCAAAATTGTTCAATGTATCTAATTTTGTTTTGTTTTGTTTCGTTTGTTTTAGGTAAATTTGCCATTTCATCAATCTTATCAAATTGATTTAACAATAGAAAAATGCCAACTGCAGGTAATGCGTTATCTATATATTTTTTTCCTGAATTGCATGTAGAGGTATCTACCTATATTATGTTTGCGGAAATTCGAGGGATTATTTAAAAAATTGACCTCTCAAGGTGGGTAGAAGAAACCTATCATAATCGTTCGAGCCTCAAAATCACATTTGATTTTTATTGCCGTGTTCCCCTTTCAAAATTTAGGACCATAACTTCTCCTCCAGAGCCCAGGGAAGGTTTTGAGGGCAAAAGATCATTAAAACGAGTTTATCAGCGCTAGGAAAACGAAAATTTTTACAACCGGATTGCATTTTTTTAAGAGCTTGGATTTCAAAACGTACCCTCTTCATCTGGGTTTAGTTTTGATTTTGCAGTTGAATGGTTCTCAGAATCGAAATTGGAACCTTCGAAACCCCATAATTTGATATCCACAAGAATTCATAGAAAAGTCGTTTCCAAAACGGGTCTCAACATCTGAGGCACCAAATCTCCAAATCTTGATTGAAATCTCGCCCCTACGCCCAAAAAAAAACAAAATCAAGTGGCATATCAATTTTTTTCAACATGAAAGTGCTGACTTCAAATTTTGGCTCATTTTTTCAATCTAAACCATTTGGACCCTCTTCCCTGCAGAAGTACTCTCAAAATCAAACATAATAAACGTCTAAAAATGCGGAATAGGATCAAAATTTTTCAATGCTACATGCTTGGAGGTTTTTGTAAAAATTACATGGACACTTTCTTATTTTATTTACAGCTGAGGCGTTCCCAAAATTGACCTCAACACCCTAATAAATGAGCCCCGTGGCCCCAAATTTTGGTCAAAATTGAAAAAAATTAAAATATCAAGTGGCATGTCGATTCTTATCAACTTGAAGTTGCTGAGTTGGAATTTTGGCTTATTTTTTCGATCGGACCCCTCCAAACCCCTCCCCCCTCTCAAACGTGGTTAAAATATTAAAAATCTTGTGACGCATCGTTTGTTAACTTCTAGGATACTGAATTCAAATATTGACTTTCTTATGCACCCGCCCTCTCCTTGAAACTACCCTTTCCTTCTAAATAAATAAAAATGCCAAGAAATTGTAAATGACGTGTGACACATCGTTTGTTTGGTATTCGGTGTCGCTGAGTTCAAATGTTCTCTTATTTCTTGTATACGACTCCTCAATACTCTTTTAGTCCTCCAATTGTGAAAAAAAATTCCAAAAATACGGTGTAACATGTCAATTTTTACTAATTCAAGTACGACAGTACGTTGCTGCGTTCAAAAATATCTATCTACTTTTTGGATTCAATCTTTCAGTGCCCTAACCTTTCATTTTGAGAAAAATACTTCTGCTTTTTTGTTTCTGGATTCTGTAGGTTATGTTCATTTACTGAATATTTTCATGGGGCAGACGCCCTGCATGAAATTTTATACCATCGCGAATCTTTCAATTTCTCTATTGGTATGAGTATGAAGATGTGGAATGGATCATACGTAGCTAGCTATTCTTTGAACCAAAGAGAATTATTCTCGCAGAGCATTACACCATTATCATCTTACAAAACGCCACACTTTAGAATGCACTCGGCTGAAAGCATGCAGAAAAAGTGCAAGCGAGATAGAGAGAAGCATACGTATGTAGATCCTCGTATATAAGTGAATGAGATGCAAACGAAAGAAAATGGCGAACGGTATTCGTTTGTTGCGCTAATCGCAAATACCATTCCAGCTGTTTATAATAAATGTATGGTATATCTTATAGACAATAGCTAATTTATTTATTGTATATCCCGCAAAGTAGCCGATATATTCGCCTATCGGTTCGGTTTTAATTATCTTTAATAACGATGTATGTGAGCCGATAAGCAGATAAGTTTAAACCAAGTACCTATTTTCTTTGTAGTATAGGTAACCTTTTTTTCGCTGCTGCATCGTAGGTATAGTATTCGAGCTTCTTTACGTGTCACGTTGGTTTTTTTTTATCTAGATGCACTTTTCTTCTTCCTGTAATAATGTAAGTGTACCATGAGTATGGTAAACGATTCCGGGACGAAATTTCCTTACATACGTTCGAGAAATTTTCTGGCTCATGTCCCATTATTTGAGTTGGTACATAGGAACGCATCTTCGCGTTAATATTATGTGCCATCGTCGGCAGGAAAGGGACAGAGTGAGAGGAGATCCATCTATATAGGTATTCTACAGCGGAAAAAAAAATGAGTAAATAAATAAAAAGGACGTGTAACAAAGTAGTTTAGAGGACGACGACTATTGAATGCGGGAACGCGTTGCATTTTCAGTAGTTCGATTGCGACGATAGCATCTAATTCATCAATAAAAAAAGACAAAAAATATATATTCAATTCTCTCTTTCTGTTTCATACAGATTTAATATGGTGTATAAGTGTTCCGTAAACGTTTAAATGTGTGTGTAGGTCTGCATAAGTATACCTAGGTACTCTTGTCTTGTCCAGTGTACACTTACTCTCGTACACATTTCTCCAGAAATCGTTCTCTGTCCTGTTCATCGGATCTGAGGAGCTGTAACTCGCGTGTTCCAGAGTAAATTAAACTTGCTCGAGTTACCTCATTATCGTCCCAATTCTAATTAACGAATTACCGCTGCCATCGCCACGTCCTGCAGTTGCGGTTTTAATATTGCTTTTTTTTCGTATATTATAGTGGACGCGAGAGACGCAACGACGGCGGGCAGTGTTGGAGAGAGGGGGCTAACCGATTTTAATAATAATTAAAATAGGTATAATATAAAAGAGGAAAGAGGAAAAAAATACACCGAGATTACTCTCTGAGCGTTATTTATGGTTTTTGGGCGTGGTATTGGCTAGGGCTTATTTATTCCGACGGCTTCCAGTGCTAGCTTTAGCGGTTCGCTCTATTACATTATTAAGTTTAAAAGAAAAGACCTGGGTGTATTACTCCTTCTTCTATCGCTATTCTGTATACACATAGGTCGTTTTATTCTATACTCTCCTCCGCGTCTTCCATCTGGTGATCTTCCTCTCGTAGTAGTCGTCGTCGTAGTCCCTTCTATTCCGATGTATTCTCGCGTTATAACCCCCTTCTTCTCCTCTGTTCTATGATATTATGCACCGCGAACTTGAAGAAGTATTGTTTTTTCATTCTATTATCGTTTGTACTCGAAAAACTCACCGTGTAAAGTCGTCAACCACCTCGAGATTATACCTATATCTTGTACTGTACACGCAATCATCGCAGTGATGTATGTTTATAACCTTTTACTGTGTAGAAGTGGCACGAAGGTGTGAAGGGAGGTACTTTCTTTCATATTTCCTGTTGGTATGGGGTGTTGCCATCAGGTTGAAGAGCCTGATGAAGAAGAATCAACGTGAAGAGATTATACAGAGGACGAAATTTTGCGGAGGGAGGAATTATTATTGAAAATTATTGATTGAATTTTCGTTTTTGATCGATTCAGATCTTCGGAAAAAAATTCCAATTATTTTTGTATTTCGACAAAATATTGGTTGTTTTCTTAATTTTCAACTCTTCAAAAAATTGAGAAAGTATTTGAAAGATGGAAAAACTGAGAAAAAAATTACTGATTGTGAGATAGGTACCTTCATAACATTTTACAGCAGAAAAGTGATTCAAAAGTTTAAGAAAACGTGAAGAAAGTAGAATGCAATGAAGCTGTGTTCTGTATTTTAATATCCCCAATGCACTGTAAATGCCCCAAAAAATTGAAATCTGAAAAATTTGAAAAAAAAATTGAAAAATTCCTTTTGAAAAATTGTTTAAAAATATTAAAAGAGATCCACCCCCTTGTTCCTCCCCTTCCCTCACCAGGCAAAAAATACCCAAAAAAGGACAACAAATCAGTGGGAAAATGGCCTGAAATGTGTTGAAAAAATTATTTTTCAAAATGTAAATTGTAAAGTCGTCATTTAACAGAACATAGACTTTTCAGCAGTAGGTAATTGAAACAATGATAAAATCACGAATTTAATCAAAATTTCACGAAAAAGTGCATAAAAAAATAAAGAAAAAAAATACCAAATTGTGTTTCATTATTAGGCTACAAAAATCACGAAAATGGTTCACTTTTGGGAAAATGGACAATTGGACAATTTTCCCAATTTCTCATGAATTAGTAAGGGACTTTGAAAAGATTTGAAATAAAAAATTTTCGTATTCAACGTTTTTCGTGTTGTTCGAATTGCAAAGTTTTGTGGGTGAGGGGGGAGGGTGTTCTAAGATTGAATTTGGTTCGTTTTCTGTAGGTATGCTGATGCGAAGAGAATCATCTTCAATATTGAAAAATATCCAACTTCACTGTAAACAAATAAATTTATATGTAAATGCCCTGTGTGTAAAAAAAAAATCGAAAAATATGTTTTTTTTAAAAAATTAAATTAAATCTACGTAGAAAGCAATTTGAATTCTCATGAAAAAATGATTCATTTTTTCGGCGATTTCATTTGCCCAACAATTTTTAATAAATTTACATCCTGAAATCACCAAATTTTCATCACGACGTGACGTTTTTTTCGAGAAGTGTAATTCAATTTTTACACCAGGGAGAAAAACTTGGAACTTCCTGAAATTGGTTAAAATTTACTAATAAAATGAGCTGATGTAACTTTATTGAAATTCATTTTTTTTTTTGTTAATATAAAATACAGACAGTTGCAATTTATCATAATGCTGGGTAAAGACCATGAGTGGATAAAAAGGATGAATTTGCCTCCAAGAGCTTTGTTTTGGACGTATTTGCAATTTGCATGCTATGTGGGTAATGTCAAAGAACTTCCGTGTGGTGTGGAAAATTTCAACCCAACCCCCCCCCTCCATCCGTTTCTAAAGGAGGTAACCTAAAATCCTGTGTACCTTTATGAGAAAAAATATTTGAAAAATCTCTTATTCAAAATTTTGAAAATCTGTTAACACCTTGAAGACTTGAATTTTTAGGGAAGGGAATTGTGGGTATAGAGTTGACGTGATATACGCATGTTAAAAGTACGAATTTGGCTTTCTGCATTTTAGTAGACACCCTGATAAGGGTCTTCTCCTCGAAAATGTTCTTCACTTTGCTTTCATGTGTTCCTCTCGAAATGGCACTTATTTGATTTTTTAAGGTGGTTCTTTACACTTTGAGGGTAGTATATTCAAGATGTCAAGGCAGAGTGTATACGATTTTTAATTTCGTATTTTTTCTAAAACGGATGCATTAAACTGTTGGAAATTTATGTAGTGCATGTAATTACGATTGAGAAAGTGAATTAAATTATTAAGAAACACTCAAATGGCTTTAAAAGAAGAATATTAAGCTCATTGTGAAATTATCATGCACACGGACACTCGCTACGGTTTTAAGGATTTCTCAGGATGTACTCGATGGAATTTGATGAATTTTGGATATGTTGTACAAAAATGCCCACTTTACATCAAGACAAAGCCCTTTTTTTCGAATTTTCATTTTTTCAATGACTAATTTTGGAAATTATGAAGTCGCGAAAAGATGTAACGAATTTGGGGTCTCAAACTCAAAATTTTGAAAAAAGGGCTTTGTCTTGATGTAAAGTGGGCATTTTTGTACAACATATCCAAAATTCATCAAATTCCATCGAGTACATCCTGAGAAATCCTTAAAACCGTAGCGAGTGTCCGTGTGCATGATAATTTCACAATGAGCTTAATATTCTTCTTTTAAAGCCATTTGAGTGTTTCTTAATAATTTAATTCACTTTCTCAATCGTAATTACATGCACTACATAAATTTCCTACAGCTTAATGCATCCGTTTTAGAAAAAATACGAAATTAAAAATCGTATACACTCTGCCTTGACATCTTGAATATACTACCCTCAAAGTGTAAAAAACCACCTTAAATATGTAATGAAAATTGCGAGATACAGTTTTAGAAAGAAGCGCTTCTTTTGAATGTATTTTTGACGACTGATCATCGTATATTTTTTTTGAATTTTTTGAAAGAACGTGTCGTGCAGGAGATGGTAAAATGAGAATTTTTGAGGAATTACTTTCAAAGAGTGGGGTATCGTTTTCGCATGATTCGATACCGCTGAGCACAAATATGACGTCAGATTTCGTACAACATTCATGCAGCCCCCTCCAGAGCTTCAGGCTCCCTCAATTTTTTATATTTTGAAAGAAAAAACCCAGGTACTTGTAACTCGCTTTGCACATCGTCCTCTCCTTATTCGAGTAATTAAAAGAGTTGCTACCCGAGATGATTACATTTTTTTGTTGATTTAATAAAGAGAAGGAAGGTGTTCGCACGGTATGTTGTTATTTTAATGGATTTCCATATAGGTACACTCTACATAATAATGTGTAGTACATAATATGCTTATAAGAGCGTTTATGCCGCTCGTTCGAGTACATCGCGTCCTATGTACGAGTATGTGTGTGTATACCTTACCTATATACTTAACAACGACGTGCGAGATTATACAGTTATGTAAACAAATTTAAAAAACTTAACACTTTATCTACAGGTAATTACAAAGGTGTAAAAATCATATTTACAGTATGTACGTTTCTTCGAGACTCCCATGTGAACGTAATTGCGTGACTTTTTTCAAAACGGTCGTCGTCGTATTCGTATTATTAATATATAATAATCGCAATTGTACCATACCTGCATTTATATACATTATATGTATATACCTACGAATACGACATAGGAACGTTGAATAAACCATAGACTATACAATACACATACTTACCTATACTCGTCCAGATACATAAGTATGCACAGCATCTCACATATGTACTCGTATATAAATTTAGAGGTGTAAGCCAACAACCCAGCCTCTCTAAGCTTTATCGCCGATTCGATGATTTATATTATAATCGTATTATAAAATCGATAAATCGAGTAAAATGAATTTCGCCATTATAGGATTGCGGCTGTGGTGTGTTTCGCTTTGATATCTGCACGTATGCAGGTACCTTTGGTATTATTGGTTTAGCTTATTTGTAGGTACGTTGAATATATGATGGCTACAAGAATTGTTTTTTAAGACCTAGCGAGAAAGATGACTAATACGAGAGTAGGTTTTTATTTTTTCTTCTCGAAATAAAAATTGGCAATTTGGACTGAAGCTCACGAAGTAGCCGAGGCAGCCTTTTCGTCATAACAAGACCAAACCGAAAAAGACGAGTTGTTGAGAGTTAGCTGGATGAAGTTTTTGGTCAACGTCGATGGTCGGTCAACTCGTAAAATACGTTTTAACACGTTCGACTGTTAATTTACTTTGTTTTGTCTACAGTAGTGATGTCGTAAACACGTACAATAATGGGTTTTAATTTAACGCGAGATGGTTGTTGCTTGGCAAAGTGACTGTGGGGTTCACCGATACTGCTCTGGTCCCGGCCCCGGCCCCGGCCCCGGCCATTCTCTATGGAAGCTTAATCGAAAACATAACTCTTTCGTACTCACAGTCGCAGTTGTTGTAGGTGCATTTAGTCGAATACGTGCGGCGTAGATGGCGACAAAAAATTTTTATTGATGCGAATAACTCGCCATTGTGTCAGCTATAGGGAGATATGCTATAAAAGATGTGAGAAATTGCAAGGGCATGTTACGAGATAATCATCGATTTACTATCGTATAAATTAATCAAAAAAAAAAAAAAAAAAAAACTGCGTGTAACATGAGTAATATTTGAGCTATGTTGAATATTTTCTTTATGGCGATTTTTTTCCTCTTCTTTCTCGCTACGCTTTTTACATAGATATTGGTCGTTGCGGGCAAATCATGCGCATGAATAAATTGAAAGATGTACAGCTGAGGGTATGAAAAATACACTCACATAAGAAAGTAAACACCATTTGATCGATTATTCTTCGCAATTGTCATTTGCTCGGTGTCTAGCCGCGAGTATACCAGTTCAGTGTGTGTCTGTGGTGTCCTCGAGCTTGTTTCTGCGATTCTTCGGTCTTCATTCTTGGCTGCTTTATTTCATGTATTTCTTAATGATACATCCGAGAACGAATTGAAAATTATTAATGTTTGGAATAATTAAAGGTATTAAAGGTACATGCACTCGTAATATTATCGGATTCATGACCTACACAGTTCACACTCACACTCGCACACATACTTGTACAATAATTTGCCTTCTTTTTTGATCTCTTTGTTAAGTAGGTACATTTCGTGTTCAGATATCTGAAGAAAGACTTGTGCAGGGGAAAAAAATTGTCTAAAATTGTAATCAAATGTTGCGTGGTTGTTAGATGATTTTTGTTCTCGCGAGGGTGTGTGAGGCGCGTATAGATATTCGTATTTGTGTACGTAATGTGCGCTGTTTTTTCCCTTTTTTTATTATTATTATTTTGTACACCGCTGATTATGTTTCCAGTTTGGAGAATAATTTAGTAAATTATAGTAATTACTTTAAACTACCGGTGGAGAAGAAAATATACCTGCGTCTAATTATTTTTTTTCAGTTTTTTTCCCCTCTGCTTACCCGAGATATACCTACTTTGCAGTTGTTGTTGGAATGCGAACAACGCGACAGAGTCGAATCGCGGTTATTTGTTCTGTTTCGCTTTCATGTGTGCGATTTTTGTTGTTGGCCATTTTGATTTTTTTTCACAGATTGAAAGGTGTTAGATGACAAAGGTGGAGAGGTGGAGAACGTTACCTACGTGAAGTGTTATTAGAGTGAAAAAATAGAAGATTTAATGGTCTACGTGTTTTAATGATAGACAAGGTGGTGTAATGTGAGGTGGAATGGTTTGAGGTGATGAAATCTACATGAAGTTTTGGAAGAAAATAATGTTGTTTGGTAGATTTAGAATGAGATTTGCTTCGTTTTGAGTACTAGCATGATGGGTCGAATCATCGAATCTCTATGTCTGGTGTGAAGTTCTATGTATATCACTTTGGAAAAGATTGTGATGTGATTAGACCAAATTGTATAAAAAAAACTGATTAAAATTTGTTTTAGAACCAAGTTTCAATTTTTTTTTTTTTTTTTGAGTAAAATGACCGAAAACTCATCAATTAAATTTTTTAGATTTTTTGCAATCGGCAATAATGACCAAAAATGGACATTACTTGCCGTGTTCCAAAATATTTCCCCAGCTGCAGAAATGATATTTTTCGATGTTTTGGCATAATTAGGTACGAAATATTTGAGAAGAAAAAATTTTCAAAACACAAATTTATCCTTTTTCAATAAGTGATTCGAAAATTTTTGAATGCTCGGTAAGACACAAAAATGGTCTTGGCAATGACCTAGGTCAATGCAGAATTGAATATTATATTTTGGAAGTGGGCATTTTTTTCCACAGCAGGTTGAGCAGGAGCCATAGCCAAAAACCCACGATTTTTTCGAAAATGCCACCTCTTTGAAAACCTATATCTTCCCTCATGAGAACCCTCCGGAGCTAAAATCTTTTCTGAGTAATTTTCTCCTCAAAATGGTCTCCGGAGGCTGAATCAAAATCCTCTAACATTTTCTTTGTCGACCCACCCTTATAAATATTTTGGAATCCCTGAAATGAATGAAATAGTACCTCAAACAGGGCTTGTTCTCAGTTACTTTTCAAGTAACCAGTAACCACCTAAAAGTAACTTTTGGCTGCTGAAGTTACGTTTTTTTGAAATCTTTGAAAATCCACTTTTTTTTAATCTCTTTTTCACCAAAAATGGAGTTCAAAAGTTGACCTGTAGTTTTTTTGGATAAAAATTGCGAAAAAGTAAGTTAAGTACCTTTAACTTTTTTGGCACTAATTGCCCAAAAATCCCGCTTTTTGCTAAAACTGTGCAAGTTTCCATCGAGTTTAATTTTTAGATTTTATGTAAGTAATTAAAAACAAAAAGTTCTAGTTTTTCGGTGTTTTTTTTTCTGCATCAAAATGTTTTGCTCATGTTTCGTCACTTTTTTGGTTACTTTTTTGAGCTTTATTCGTTACTAAAGTTACTTTTTTTGAAGGAAAAAAAATGAGTTCGAGTCCTGCTCATGAACGTGCCAATGAGCTAATTGACCTTATGATCCGAATACCCCCCCCCCTCCCGCCCAATATCCTATCATTTTCAACACTTTCTTTCAGCATCATTTTACCATACCTCTCCCCCTCCTCCCCCTCCTCATCCAACATCGTCCAACTTTGTGAATTTTAATCTAATAATTTCATTGATTTTTAAAAAGAAATATTTAATATTTTCTTTCCACTCTCTATTTTGAATCGATGATTTTTCATTGATTGTCGCGTAATTTTGATCACAAATTTCTCTCAGTATTTCAATTTTCAGTAATTTTAGGGCGGTTTTCACTCATTCATAAAATGAGGGAGCAAGTTCCAGATTTGTCAACAACTCATTAATTCATTTATTCAGTAAGCACTTTTTTGGGCACAGACCTCATTTTAAAATTAAAATTAAAGCAAATGTTGATTCACTCGTGTTTCATCAAAATTCTTTCATTTGCTTGGTATTTCGTTTATTCGTGGTTTTAGTGATTTCTGCTGCATGTTTGTAATCCCCTCCCCCCATTTAAAAAATTTCATAGTTTTTGAAAATTTTCCGATCTGTACATCAATATTATCCACTTCAAAGGGAGAGGTCATGGTTCTGCTGTCCTCTCTGTCCTGTTGTTTGGTAACAGCGTAACAGCACAAGAAGACAAAATGATCCCGTCTTTATATTCAGGTTGTAATTTCCTCCATTTCAAGTATCCACTCGATGGGTCTTATGAATCAAAATCCAAGCGAATAACCATTCACTGATTGAATAGGAAAGCAGTTCTCACATACCTTGCAAGATTGATGAATTGAAATCCGGCACTTTGAAAACGAGAAGGAGTGTGCACGAGACGAGTGGTACCCTACCTGTACCTACCAAACCAACGAGCAAAATTAATGACTTGTTTCGCGTCTGAATTCAAATGTCAAAGAGTTCGGTAGATAGGTACTTTGGCAAATGGTGCCATCTCCCAAGCACATTCGCGATTCGTACAGTACGATAAAAAAGAATTTATGATTATGTATTTTTTAGGTAATTTCGAATAATTAATCTTTATCGAATCCAGTCCGAATTAACATTGACTGGTGGCTTTTGGCGGATCAATCAATCTCTATAAAAATGGCGGCCACTTACAAAAAAAATCTGAACTGGACACGTTATAGTTCTGCTCATGTTGCTGCCTCAGCTTGTAAAGGAATTTTTACAGTAGCAGGTTGTATTGCATTTTCACTGTGGGCTAGTCGAGTCACCATATGGGGGGACGTTATTTGGCCATTAAGCATGATGGAAGACGTACTAACAGTCAGCATAGCAATTACACAAAAGCCTCGTACAAGTCTCCATTTTGTTAGCCGACCAATAAAATGATTGGTATTTGGAAAAGGTAGCGGACACGTGGTCATTAATGACAGCTTCTTCATCGCTTCGTTATGTATGTAAAACGTCCTTCGAACACGCTACCTGTATATGAGGTACCCAAAAAATAATGATAGTTGCTTTTCGAAGCTCGAGTAATTAAAATGATTCTTTTTTTTTTCTCTGTTTCGTTTTCTTCTTTATCTTATATGTATATTTAAAACGAGTCCTCCGGTGTATTTGAGGCTGTTTTCTTGGAAAAAGATCTCGATGCAAGGACATGGTTATTAATTTCAATTAACTAACGCGATTTTAATATTTTTTTCTGCGATGCGAAAGGGACGATTCGGATTGTTGTGGTGTGTGGATTCTTATCGATTTTATGCATATTTTATGTGACGTTTATGTGGCTGTGTATGCTGCTAGACGTGTGTACATATAGTCTCTTTTCTTGATAAATGTATAAATCTATATGGCCTGTTAACTTCTACGATGGGTTTTAATTGATGCATTATGTCATGCAATATATTTACATATCGGTTAATATAATATTAATTGCTAGATATATGTACGTACTTTTTTTCATATAAAAGAGTCGAATGTAATCAAGATGTTTATTTTTATTATTTGATTAATGATATAATCACGTCGTGATGCACGTACGTGAAGATGTATAGGCACATACTTACGTGGTGATAGGTAGGTACTGTTTTTCCACGCTAAGACATTTGTGAAAAGAAAAGATAGGGACTCCCGAGTGAGAAAAAAATTTCCAAAGGTTGAATTTTTGTTTAATGGTCAGTTTTGTTGGTATCCGCGGACACAATATAACCAAACCACTGTCTGCAGTCTGCACAGCGTTGAAGAAGAAATGATTTTATTATCGAACCGAGTTGAATTTAATGACGAGTTATTTCGCCCTTTTTAATGACGTCTGATGATTTTTTCCCTCCATGTATCACGGACAAAAAAAAAAAGAAGAAAGAATCAAAGCGTCATAAAAATTCACTCATTAAAAATATATGATGTGCTGGGGTCTGGGGTCTCGCCAAGATGAGCTAAATTTTGCGCCGCTTTGTCTGGAAATTTTTGCAATTCGAATGACAAGTTCATCGGCCACGTCGAGAAAGTCGTAGTCGTCTTTTAATCACACATAGTTGGCGAGTTAATTGCCTCAATAAAGTGATCGCGTATAAGTGCCAACTGCCAGGTAATAGAGAGGTATTTATGAGGTTGCGGATAGTATACGAAAAAGTTTACGATGTCGGATTCATCATGGCCGATGATCTAAGCGAGGTGTAATTAAAATTACAGGCGATGTTGAGGTGAGTCGTCGACTGCTGACGTTACTTACGTGTGTATGAAAAATTGTAATTAATAAAGTTTCGAGGTATATGTGCGAGAGTGTCACAGTTGCTTTTTTTTCAACGACTGCTTTTACCCCTAATTTGAAAACTGTAGGTATGCAAGATGGGAGGATTAAAACAAATTACTGTAATACGAAGGCTTTAAACGGCCACTCCGGCGCGTAATTAACGTTGATAAATATGCTGTCCAAATACTAACTTCTGATGCTGCGTACGTTATCGTATACCTTATGTGCCTTTGCCTACTACTGTTACTCTCTCACTCTCTCTTCGTCTTTATTAACACGTACTTATACTCGACGTGTAAGTAGACTTGTCAAATGATTTTTAAACGTGCGTCGAGTGATAAAAATGAAATAATGATGAGAAAAATCTCAGATTCTGAAGTTTTAATGCACATTTGCATGAAGACACCAACAGCCTGTTGTGTTTTTTTATTATTACTCGAAGGAGAGGCTAAATTAGGGACAGATGTTGCAAAAGAGTTATTGTAACTGATTGAAAATTAATTCACGCGATAATTATATCATTTGAGAATAATTAAGAAATTAATCGAAGAAGAAGTTTGATTGATTTTATGACTCTTTTGTATTGCTAATGAGTTTATTGGTGCAGTGAAGAGTTGAGAGAGAGGAAGGTCTTACAGAAAAATCCTTGATGGGAAATTTTAAGGTTTGTACAATTTTTTTTTCTAAATTGAAAATTGAGTGAGTTGAGAAAATTAGGGAAAATCCATTATTTTGAAGTGACACTTGAAAAAAATTCGAAATTTTTACGTTGAGAATTTCGACATGAATGATGCAGTTTTATTTTGTGAGAAGAGATTGAGAGAGGAGTTGTGATGATGAAATGATGTCAAAATAACTTTGAAAATTTTTTGGATTTCTGACTCAAACCCCTCCCCCCTCCTCATCCCAAATGCGTGCATGACGTTTCAAATTTTGACATTTACTGTAAAAATCTAACTGAATGCGTTTTTTTGAAATTTTAATCGCTAAAATCAATTTGGCACGTTCAAATTTTAGAATTTTTGTCTTGGAGGTTTCCAGCGTACACTTTATAAAAATCGCCTCTCCATTGAAATTGGAGGACACCTTAAGTGGTTCCCTTGACTATTAGCTATTTAGGCAGTTCCTCGTCAGCAAATTATAATGGATAGTTTTTTACTTAAAAAATCAAATTGAAGGAAAACAGGACTTCTTTTTTGATTTTTAGCACAATTTTGTCGAAAACACGACTTTTTCATTCATGCTGGTTTTGATTTTGCAAGACATATTGGATACTCTACATACTTAAAACTCAAAATAGGTGGGAAAAAAATAAATATTATATTGGACATGGAAATACCTTTATCCCATCATCCCACCATTTTCTCAAAAGTTGATTTTAAACAGCTTGTGCTTTTCAAAGGCACCAGTCTCCCTGAAAACTTTGGATGCACCTTTTGAACAGGGTAATATATCAATTACACAGCTCTCTTCCCTCGCCACTCGTGTTCCCATAGGCTAAAAAACTAAAATACTCGTATCCTGGATTTTTCAACGACTCTCAATTTGGCAAAACGTTTGAAAATCTTGCACCCAAAAAGACGTAGGTATCCCAATCTCTAGAAAAGTCTAGGCACACGAATCGGATCTGACTGATACGAATCGCAATCATTAGCTCTCGTAATAACTTAATCGTCGTTTTGTTAATTGTCCGCGGCGTCGCTCGTACAAATACCCCTAAGGTGCTCCATTTCCGCATCGACGCGGCTCTCTGTCGTTTTCTCGATAAACTCGATCGAAAGCGAGAAAGACAGGACGAGAGAGGAGGAAAAAATTGATAAACTGCATATTTCGTATAGCTATATAGCGCCGATTTCTTATCTGTCGACCAAAATCAGCTATTGCAATAAATTTAAAAATAATTACATCCGTGGTTCGTCCTCCCCCTGCACTCGCTCCTTCTACAAGCTAGTTCGCGCTTTACTCGCGCACGTAGTTTAGCTGTGTACGTCCAAGATATGTAGTTAATTCAAAGAGTCTCGAATTAATTGGCATTTGGGTTAATTGCATTTCTTTTATTGGACACCGAATGGGGTATTGGTGATTTTACGATAACGCTCTCTTCATTATGTCTAGATTAATCTGTAACTGGTTTTATCGCGTTCGCGTTAGGTTTTTTTTTCGAAGGAAGGATGACGCGCGTGACGTGTTCAAAATAGATTATGCTTTTTTTCGACACTCTGTGTAGAGTCTGTGCCACTCCACCCAGCTCTAGATGAAATTTCGCGCTCAAAAAAAATCAACTATATCTTGATATGCTTGGTATATAAGTTGCGGGTCTTGTACATGGGCCAGAGTATTTTACGAGCATTACACACACGTCTATGTGTATGTACCGTGCAGAGAGATATACTTACAAGGTATACAAATTCGGTAGATACGTGTTAAACTAGTATGAACCGGTATATATAGGTGAAAATATTTCATTTTGTATACAACGTATATAGAGGTATAGAATAGACTAAGCTAGTGCCGAAGCTATGCAGCTATATGTACACGCATACCCAGCATAGTTTGGTTTACATTTGATGGAAATCCTCTCTCCAGTTCTCGACTAATACTAAATTAATAATCGCTTCTTTTCGATAGATATATAGTACTATAGGTACATTTAAAGAAGTATAGTACCCATCGAATCGATATTTTTTCTTCACATAGTATTTTCGTTCACACAAAAATTCAAAACGACGACGATTAACTCGCCACAGATCAGAGACACGAATAATGCTCGCTCTTCTCGCCGGACACACATCTATGGTCCACACGTATGAACGTCGAAAAGCCCGGCCCAGAGCCGAGTACGCCGTTTGATAAATTAAACGTTATTTAAAGCCGAGAAAGTATTAAATTGTCAGAAAGCCAATCGATACGACTTCGATTTCTTAAATATATATAAAAACTACTAAAAATAGGAATTTTTGATGGGCAACTCTTCCACCACAGAGACCAGTTTCGTCAGATCACAATTACGATAAGCGCTTCATTATAATATTTTAAAAAACGCGTGGATCGTTGAACCAGCCTCTCACTCAACCTCTCTCGCTCTGTCTATCTCGCTCGTTTGCTCTGCCACTTTTATACATATACGTGTATAAGTAGTGTTTATACACACATGTTGGATACCCTACACTTTGTGCGAACACCAAACTGAAAAAATAAAGAAAAATACCTTTTTAACGAAAATAAGGCTGTTGGCAGGAAATGTTCATAGGGTGACGGGGGAGGAGCAGAAGAAGGAGTCGGCGATAAAATTTACTCAATTAAAAATTCTTCCAAAAAATGAGGAAAAGGATAAATTAAAACTTTTTTGTTTGAATTTAAATGCAAAATTTCGAATATAGAAAAACGGAAGGAACTGCCTATGAGACTTTTTTGCATTTTTGGGGGGAGGGGAGAGGCTCGGTTTGAAATTTATTGAGTCCAAATTTTTTAAAAGATGAAGAAATCCAAATTCAAAACGAAAAAAATAAACGAGAAATTTAAATTTTTTGAAAAAAGTGGAAAAACTAGAAGGTTTTTTCCTATTTTGAAAAATCAGGGCTTTTGGTAGGAATTTTCATTTGTTTGGATGAGGAGGAAAGGAGTGGTCGACATTAAAATTTATTCCAATCGAAATTCTACCAAAAAAAGAAAAATGGGTAAATCAGAAGTCTTAGTTGTTTTGAAAAACAAACAAGTTTTTCTGGCATGGCATTTTTAGCAAAAAAAAAAAAAAAAAAAAACGATTTTTCTCAATTTTATCCAAAACCAGGACTGTTTGGCAATTTTGGCAATTTCGAGTAAAAATCAAGACATTTTCATGTTGAGCTGTTTTCGGTCAAGCTAGCTCCGGTAAAAACCCAAATTTTCAGGCGATTCAGGCATCATCATTCCTCTCCACACAAAAATCATTAAGACAACAGAAATAGTATCAAATGAATCAATGTTCATTAACTAGTGTTTTAGAGCCGTATTTGCCACTTCGACTGCAACAGGCGTGCAAAAAACCTCACATACGTCAAGATAGATGTGTAAGTCAAGTACATAAATACGATACACATCCAGATATGTAGATGCTCACTCTATACACTTGGTACTATACGTACTAGGTAAAAACAAAAACAAAATCCTCGATGCAATTATTTATAGTATTCATAAATAATCTCAAGTCGCTACGAGACGTGGTCAGCGCGAAAACCTGGGTCAATTACGCCGGACGGAACCGGGCCAGGCCGGGCCTGGTGCGCACTGAGGACAACTGAGAAACCCGCGCGCCGCGCCGCAGTAAAAATTTACATACTCGAACAAATCACGAAATCGCATCTAATAAGAAAAATTACGATTTCGTACGCGATTTTATGATACGAGTACACAAATTTCTAATAAAATATTATCTTGAAATTTTTGTCGTATATATTCGCGCGCACATGTACATGTGGGTTGGGAACCTATATACTACCTAGTCCTATATCTCGTACTTATGCATATACCTGGAATGCTGCTGGTGCTGTTGCTGTCGTCGTCACAGCAGCAGCAACAGCTACAGCCAAGACGATCAAAATCCAAGATACCATATATGATCGGTGCAGTACCTACGACGATTTGTGCATTGCATACTACGAATAAATGTATATATACTCGTAGTATGCTGCAGAGCAAAGTTTACTTTACACATAACATAGCACAGTGTATCACAAGTTGTACAAATATACCTACTTGCGGATGCAGATTGCAGACGCACACAGCAATAAACTCGTAGCTAGTATCTCTACTCCTGAAGTGATAGATCAGTAAACCAGATTATCGTGTCTGGTCAAAAAATGTCTGCAAATCTGTATAGTAGGAGTGCATTCGGTTGGTTGCTGATACTGGTACTTCTTGCATTGTTTGACTCATTCACATTACCAAAATTATCATGTATGTATACTTACTTATTTTTGAGAAGCTATATTTTTTGAAAAAACACTACCAAATCATGAGGAATTTGGTTGAGTTGTTACATTACTATTCTCGTCCTAGATAAGTAGAGGATTGAAAAAATCTATGTTGAGTCAGGTCAAGAGAAAAAGTTGACAATGAACTGTCATTTTGAATTTGACACCTCAAAGAGATAATGATGACAACTGCTGATTTGATGGAACACTTTCCATTTTCTCTAGAGAACTGAAATTTTCATCCATTACAAATGAAGTAGAAATACAATCTTCTCTCTAAATTTGAAACCGTCAAATTTCACTGCTTAGCAGTCACGACATTTTGCCTTTTTAAAAGCAGTAGTTTTTTACTGCAAAACAGTGGAAAATCTACTGAATTGGTCAGTCAAAATGATTTTTTTACTGACCAATTCAGTAGATTTTCACTGTTTTGCAGTAAAAAACTACTGCTTTTAAAAAGGCAGAATGTCGTGACTGCTAAGCAGTGAAATTTGACTGCTTCAAGTTTAGAGAGTTGGTGACAAAGACCAATAAATAATTAAGAACTTGAACTGGAATCATAGCTCAAGATTGCATTGGAGTATTCTGAAAATAAGTGCAGTATAATAAGGAAAGGGGTGAGGCAGGGATGTCCCCTCTTAGCAAGACTTTTCAAGGTAAACTACCAGTCATGGACCACTTTTTTACAATTAATCCCCAAGACATCATTTTATGACCCAATTTTGATATATATTTTAAAAAAAAATAATCCTTTCCCTAATTCCTATTTGAAGTAAGGTCTAAAAAAAGGTAGGTAGTTTTTGAAGAAGTACCAATTACGGATCATGCAAATATGAACGGAAGCGTTTAATTTTTTTTACTCTGAGACCAGTAGTACCCTGAGAACCACATTAGAAAATTTTCATCATTAAAGTTCACAAATATTGAAGTTGAAAAACTACCAGTTGTGGACTGGTCCGCAATTGGTACCTGACAACCATTTTGAAATTGAAAAATTCATAGAAAAAAAATTAGCTACCAATTGCGGACCAAAACTGGATTTCACAATTTGAATGTTTATTCACCGGAACATGAAAATATGTATATGTGGTATGCAACATAAATACATAAGACTTGGCTTATAATCATCAATTTTGAAAACATTACAGCGATTTCATGTTTGAACATTGTCATTCTACCAAAAAGCGCCTAACATAAACCTAAAATCCGCAAAAAAGTTTGAACATGCAAAAAAGTAGTTCTTGGTACTAGCTTCACACATAGAAACCAAATGTTTGTTGAATATACTCTTTGGATCGATGTAATTGAATTAATTAAAATCCCTTGTACAAATTTAACAAAATTTTTGCCGTTAAAATTTTTACTTTCTGATTACATGATAACACCCAACATTCAAAGACCATGCATTTCTAGGTTGGCTACACTTAAGGCTACACAATGCCGCAGTTGGCACTCCTATCCGACAAGTTGCGAACTAGCCAGGACGTCACAATTAAAAAGATCCATAATTGGTATCCCGCAGTGTTGGCGTCCCGTAACGGTAACTGTAACGAAAAACGAAAATAACGAAATTTTTTTCGTTACAGGTAACGGAACTGTAACGAAAACGTTATTTTAATCATGTGATGTTGTGTAACTGAAACGTAACGTAACGATATTTTTCTGAAAGTAACGTAACAAAAAACGGAAAAATTTTGTTACCTTTTTCGTTATTTTTTTAGTTACAAATTACAAAACAAACCCTTAAAAAACTCTGATTTGTGTAGCTCTAGCTATGAAAATTTGAAGTGAAGTCAAAAAAAATGACTAAAATGAGTTTTCAGTGTTTTCATTTGTCTGATTTTGAGTGCTGTAACGCTATATTTTTCGTTACACTGGTATTTGAACCTTCTTGTAACGTTATTTTCGTTATTTTTGTCACATTTTTTCCGCCACAAATGCATTTTACATCAAAATATACGTTGAAAAAACACTTCTGTAACGAAAAAATTGTAACGGAAATAACGAAAATAACGTAACGAAAAAATGTAAATACAGGTGTAACGAAAAATACCGTTACAGCAATTTTTTCGTTACAAAATACCATAACGAAAAACGTAACTAAAAAAATATAAATTTTGTAACGTAACGAAATAACGGAACAAAAAAAAATATCGTTATGGCCAACACTGGTATCCCGGTCCATAACTGGTAGGTACCTAGTTTACCTGCAATTATGCAGAGGTGATGATGAAAGAAGCGCTAATTGAAAAATATATTGGGCTGAAAATTAATGGCAAAAGTAAATACAACAAGCTACCCAGAGGACAGAGTAATAATTGCCAAAACTGAAGCTTAGATGCAGAAGATGATGAATCACATAAGCAGTGTGCGACTGAAATATGGAATGAGAATAAATCCAGGCAAAACAAAAGTAAAAAAGTTCACAGAGATCGACAATAAAACATCGACAATCAAGATCTGGTCATAAGAAATAGAAAATGTGAACAAATTTTGGTGTTTAGGAGCTCCAATAAACAACAATGCCAGAGATCTTAAAGAAATCAATACACAAATAGGCATGGCTAGAACTGCATGTGACAGCTTACCCAAAGTGGTTGGTAACTGAATGATGGACTCTAGTCTCCAAAAGGGAATTTCATGATTTCAGAACTGAGTTGGCCGTTGGGGCGATTCCTAGGGTTCTTCAGAATCAGATTCGTGAATTACAGTTCTCGTACTTACTTGGGAGAATCGTGATTCTTCAGTCTCAATTCTTTCACAAAGCGTAAGAACACTGAATACCCAACCATGCCAACATATGGGGAAAGATACAAGGGAAAACATCAAGAGGAAGAAAATGTTTGGAGCTGATGAAGTGATGACAACCAACTCACCAGCAAAATCACCTTGCAAAACCCTGAAAGACACCATCAGGTATGCTACGAACCTATAGTTATTCAAATCTCCTGTATTAGCGCAAACTGGCATGAAAATGATGCAAAGGGATTTTTGGCCTCCGTGGTTGAAAAGTCCAAATACGAGTCTGATAATTATTGACATTTTTGAAGATTTTTGAACCAGCCATTAATTATTCATCTCTTCGAGAGATAGGTATACGTAGGTAGGTACTATACTGCTACAGATCAAATGTTCCAAAATTTGCTGAGTATGTACAAATAGGTCGTAGATGTTCATTTAATCATCCATCAACTCACACTTGCACTTGCACCCTGTCGACAAATCTTCGATTCTCGACCCATAAATTTGAGACAACTAGACCTCAAAAATGAATTTTTCACGTTTTTGTACCAAGATACTCCGAAAACAACACCTATAAACTTATTGAACCACAGACTGATAATTCCGATAAAAATCTGCTCGCGTGTAAAATTTTCCACGAGTAAAATTATCGTATGTGTGGTTGAGAGTTGAGAGTTGGCGCATAATTGGCGACGCTGGAGGATTTTATAAATGGATTGGATTTTTGTTTGACGGGTTTTTGCATCCCTTCTTGCCTTCTGCTCGACCATTATTATTTATGTAAACAAGCAATGGGCGAACTGTGTGTGTTGGAGAGAAACAGATCTAGGTATACGACGAAAGAGTTAAGATACCAGTACATTACACACGTACCTTTAGAAAGATAGACAGAAAAGAAAGGGAATGTGTGCTCGTATACTCGTGTAGTAGGTATAAAATAACGCATCGTGTGTTATCAGATAATTATAGCTAATGGATTACGAATGTGTATTGTAAATCGTGTAAATTAAACTCGTTCTTTGACAGAAATTTTCAAACGTGGATAGTTCGAGTTTTTTTTTTTTTTTTTTTGTCAATGGCACAACAACCATGTGAGGATGTATTTATAGAGAGAATAGCAGTCGATGAAAATGAACAACCGATAAATGAATAAATTTTCTCAATGGGTATTCGTCGATTGAAGGTATGCGAGATTTTTGTTTCGGTAACGATTATCATCTTCGCATCCATAAATAGGTATATGAAGTACATAAAACTGCAACGTGCTGCAGACTGGAAATTTTACTTGAAAATTTCAATTTGATCGTCGTCGACGACGAGTCGTAGAGTGTATACCCAATGTATAGACGAAGATCGCGAGTAAAATAACTGTAATTATGCAGCGCAGATTATTCATTATGTGGTATTAAAAAAGAAAAAAAATCAAATTGGTACGAGATTGTGTGTATGCATAGCATCTGTATAGCCTATTTTCTTCGTTCGCATTCGGGTTCTAAAAGAGCAGCGTTCGATTTTTTGCGCTTCTAAATGGCGCAAATGATTATAAAAATGAAATTACTCGCAATAAGCGAGTCGCGCAATTATTGAAGTACAGTTTTACATACGTACAATTTCAAGATATACGTAATTATACATAAGATAGGTACTATAGGTACGTAATGGAATGTCGAGTATTAAAATAACGTGATGGTAGAGCCAGACGATAGTCTTAGGTGTTTGGGAAAATTTTCAGGCAAAAATGCTGACTGGTAGGTGCACATTTTGAACTATTTAGAGCAGAGTGTCTCTGTCTAGCCTTTCAGAGAAATGATTTTCAATTTGCGTTTGATCAAATATTCCTGGTTCATTCAAGTTGGGAGAAGAAGCATGTGAGAATTGTTATTCAAATTTGAGTAGACACACTTGAAAAACATGTTTGTTGACAATTTCTTTCATCCTGAGTAGAAATATTTTTCATTATATGAGCAATCGATACAAAAAAGTGTTGGGTTTCTACTTTTTGAATTACCGTTGGTTTTTTTCCACTCGAACTAAAAGAATTTTAATTATTTTTTTTCAAAACTTTTTATTTAATGGGGGCTTCACCTTTTTAATTTTCCATAAAAACAATCGATATTATTCTCGATGGATGTATTGGCTTTTTTTTTACATTCTCGCGCCACAGCTTTCACGTATCTTCGCATATATGCTCACGACTGTGACCCAGAATTTTTCAAATCACCTTCATAAAACAGCTTCAAATAGGTAATAACCTTTGAAAATGGTTTTGAAACAAACGACCAAAGACTGATCCACATATAATATGACTCTCTAGTTATCACGATATCGTACTTTTGCAGACCTGCGGTACGAGTGTAAAAAATGATCGCGAGCAGGGTAAAAAAAATTGAGATAAAAATTACTCGAAGAATTTTCACACTTGGAGTACAAGAGTGCCTGGTCAACGAAGGCTACATAGCTTGCAAATTGGCAAGGCATAAACTCGTAAGAAGCCAGCCCTGACCTCGGCAATAGCGTGATGACTTGGAAACGTACTCGACTCTACTCGGCCGAACAAACTCAATAATTACACCATGGAAAGTTTGGATCGTATACATTCGCCCCACTTGATCCCAAGCAATTGTAAAAAAATAACCACTTTATTGATCGTAAAAAGTAATTACAAAACTCTGAGCTCATCTAACCGCCCCTCCGCTATGGCTGCCTCTCTTCGTCGTCGTCGTCGTCGCTTCCAACGTTCTCATTTTCGATTCCGCAGAGTCCGATCAGTTGTGCCCCCTTCACACAAGACTGAGCCAGATGCCTGGTTTTTAATACTGGGATACCGATATATAGGTAGGTAAGTAGGTAGGTACGTAGCATGGCCGGTATCTTATTCTGTTATCTTTAATTTAGGTACACGAGATATGGCGAAGATAGGCAAGAGTAGTATTTTCTGGTTAACCGTGTAGATTAGTAACGGTAAAATGGATTTTAGCTTCCACGCCATGTACGTGTGGTGCATTCTTGTACAGATTAAATTGAATGCAATTTTTTTTCACCTCTTCTCCCATATCTGCGATATCGGCAGTGAGCTGCTGGTGCACCCGTATAGCAATCGCGGCACACCGCAGAGTCTGTTCCCATCCCGTTCACCTCCGCCATATCGTAAATTAAAAAATTTCATTAAATTTTTTCGATTAATTTATTCGCGCGTGGCCGCCACCAATATGCTGCTATACGTGCAATCTTGATACATGGGTACAGTGAACGTGGTCGATTCGATTAGTCCACCACGATTGATACGATACCAACTCCTCTTCTTCTTCCAATTCAAACCATATTCTCAATACTTTTGTGGCCATCGTGTGGTATTCATATAAATGGGTACGATTTTTTTTGAGAAATTTCTTTCAAATTTTCCTTCATTTTGATTTTCTAATACTACCCTCGATTGAGTGCTATGCGCTCAAAACCGAAAGGTTTCGTATGAGTAATCCGATGCATTAGATGGGTACGAGTACAATTCAATTGTTTCTTCGTATGAATCAACTTCTTTAGTCATCACTACGACCAGATTTTGTGGAAAAAATTACTTATTCTGCTGGCGTTTCGAAACATTCTCCATGTACAGGTCGATTCAACAAAAGAGAGAGCAACATAGAGGGATAAAGAGAATTGGAAATTCAACGTAACAATTTTTCAGAGACAAGCATGCCAGGCTTTGTTGTAAAAGGAAATGCTTACGCTAATACGCGTTCTCAATAATTATATTGATAACTACGAGTATACATACATATACTCAAGCCAAGTCCTCGAACAGCTCGATCGTGTGCTTGAATTTATAGCATATACTCATGTAGGTACTTATTCTGCGTGAAAGTAGAACAAAATGGACGAAATTTACTTTCGAGAAATTCAACAATTGAGCACTGAGCAGAGATTAACTATATCAATGATTATGGTCGATTTTTCTATGTACATATGTGACGAGCTGGCCAGAATTTTTTGAAAAATACCTCAGATATTTCGTACTGATTTGAATTTTAACCAACACATATGTTCGCCAAAATTTTGAGAAAAAAATCCATTTTCAATTTCTGACAAATTCATCAACGACAAACGTTGACATTACAATTTTGGGATTTCATATAGACAGAAAATTAAGGAGAAATGAGAAAAAAATATACCAAATTCATGATGAATTATATTCAAAAAAGTGGTAAAGATTGAAAATTTGAATCAAATTCCAAGCCTTTCCAAGCGAGCTGCGAAATTGTTCATGGAAGTACATTCTCGGAATAAAGTTTCAAGGGAAATACATTCTAATTGAAGTAGGTACATAAATTCAGCATGCACATCAATTTTAATTCAATACAATTTTATAAACTTTTTTTTGATAAGTAAGTACATAAATATTAAAGCCAAAATTGTTTTGAGGACGATTTCAAGATTTTTTGAGCAAAATGAACCAATGCGAATAATTCTTTTAATTCAACTCCCGCACTTCAACCACTAAGTATGAGTTTTGGATCATTCTGGAGCCTTCGACGATTTTCAATTTTTTTCCAGAGATCCCCCTTGAATGACTTGAAAACAGTAAACATTTTCCAAAAATTTGAAAATGAATTTAAAGATCTGAATGAGAGAAGAGCTTTTTTGACGTTCTTTACTACCTACTCCTACATATAAAAAATTCTCGATTTCTGATCTCTAAGATTTGGTGCTGACTAGAAAAACTTCGCATTCAATCGAAACCCAAAATTTCCACCACATTTTCCGACACATATTCCGCGATGCTTTTTTGCATCCTTTCGCGGGGGGGGGGGGTGAATGTCCTTTTCGTTTTCCTATCACTTATCAGCTAAAAAAGAATTCAATTTTTCAAGTATTTGTGAGTTCTCTAGATTTATGCAGAATACCATCAAGAACCAAAATTTCCACTCATTCAACAGAAATTAAGACTGAATACGGGAATGAATGATGGAGGGATGTTGAAGAAAAAATATTATGAATAATGAAAATGAAGCTTGAAAAATATTGACAAATGATCCATTTTCTTATTCATTTTTTGCCCATCATCTGATACTTTTTCACATTGATTTGTTCATCTATTTTGATTCGTACAATTTTTAATATTTTTTCGTCATTTTTTTTGTTACAGGTGAGTTTTACGAAGCTGATTTATACTTCATTCTTACATATTCCAATAATACTTTTCAAGGAAGTGGTATGTGTAAGTAATTAGATTTTTTAGCATGTGTGATATTTTAAATTAATAATTACTTTAAATCTACGTATCTCGCTGGGAATTTCGTAGGATGGCCTCACACTTACTCGTATTTTTAGAGCGACTGGATGCAAACTCGTTTTCTTATGCAGAATTGGAAAGCGTTTTAAATTTTCGTTCCAAAGAGCTTACGAGATGGATGGATTTGGTAGCTGTTGATTGAAACGTGTTCAATTTTGAAATTTTATTAGGTTCAATTTTCTGGACATTCTAATCATAATTTTGAGCTATCAACCCGGTATTAGAATTTGGAAAAATCAACCTTGGTACCAGTTAAAATTTCAGTCTGAGATATGTACTTAATGACTTTCATCTGTTCAGTTTTAAAATGCAAAAGTTTGCCTACTTCAAAAATTTTGAAAAGAATTTTCTTGACAGAAAATTTTTTGTGCAACGTGTTTTGTCTTGTAAGTACAATTTTTTTGGTATCGTGTACAATTTAGAAGGAACATGTTAACCAAAAAAGTGATTGACATTGAAGCCAATTTTTGATATTTGGTTCCATGGTAGAACTTTTATGGCAAATAAAACTCAGGGATCTATCTAGAATTACTTTTTTAAACTCGTACAAGTAGTTGAAAAGAGAGGTGAATTTTTGAAGTTACTGAATAAATTATGAGACTTTTTTTCTAAAATTGTTTACTTGCCATCCTGTTTTATGTACTTTAGTATTGATACATAAATGATACAAAATTCGTCGAAAAATAGTACCTATTACCTACCAGAGTACGTAGGTGTTATCATTAAAATCGACCTTGACGTCCAAAAATTACAAACGCTCACGAAGAGCATGCAATAAAAATTGAAAAATGTTCTTCAAAATACATACTTAGTTGGCGTGTTTAAAACCAAGTTACCTGCACACAATAACGATGTGCTTTTCTCGGTCCATCGAGTGGTATTGCAAATGTAAGAAAATGAAAAAAAAATCCTCATGTTTACGAATTATACTCGTAAGTACTCGTATTGTTGCATTTTGCATCCGGCTGCTGTTAGTCTAAGGAGGAGGAGATGCATTGAGATGTATTACATTTTACGATCTTCGTAGAGATTTTCTATTCGTGTTACTGCTTTTTAAACATATAGTACCGAGGTTAAATGAGCGAAATATAAAAAAAAGTTACCGGTAATAACGAAAATACCAAGTACTAATTCGGTGTGAAAAAATGACTTTTTGTAATGGCATAGATACTAAACGTACAGACAGGTTCGCCGCGACCTAGACTTTGGATCTTTAGGATGACTTTTGTTGTTTTGGAATGCTGTACAACTTCTAGTGCTTTTGGATGAGGAGTGAAGGAGGATTGATGCTCCTGATGTATTGGATTTTGAATGCAATGCTCTAGCTGTTGGATGAAAATTGAGATACCTACGATGACTTTTGAGTAGGGAAGGAATGTTTACCAAATTCAATTTTCGAGCACTTTTAGGTTGAGAATAGAGGAGGAGGCGGGGGGGGGGGGGTCAGACCTCCTGGGTAACTGTTCGAAGAAAATTTGGCGGCGTGAAAATTGCATCGTATGCTCGACGTAGGAAAAACTGTATCTAGAGGAGAAATATGTCGATATGCGAATTACGAATGGAGAATGAGACACTGGATATATATTGGCAGAGAGTATTGAAATCCATTCGTCGTATATAATTTAAATAATTGACGCGCGCGGGGTCCGACGTGTTTTTTCGTGGCTCGAATGCGGCACACGCGAAGGGGAAAAGGCGTAACCATAGAGGAAGGCGATTGGCTGGAATGATGCGCTTTTTCCATTTTGATTGGCGGCCATTCGTCACGTGTATGTAAAGAACTGGAACGCGTAATGAGAGACGCTGCGCTGAGATCGCGTCGTATAAGGTGGTCGGGGTCCGGGGACCGGTTGCAATTGCTTTGATGTGCGGTCGTCGTAATGGCAATGAGACAGGTAAATAGGCAGCTTGTTACACATTGGCAAACGACGAACTCGCGGATTAAATACCCCACCAAAGTTAATTTTTTCATATAATATGTATAAGCTTCGTATTAGGCAGATATTCGATAGATGTGCCCGAATAAATATGTGTATTACCCCGCTCGGCCTGCTCCATCCACGTGTACGCGCGTTCTTCGCTAAGTATAGGTAATTTTTAGCGTCGTATAACTCGATTAACGAGTCTCGACTGCTGAACCAGTTGCCACGCTGCGCCGTCGTCTTCGACGTCCCTTTTACGCTGACTAACGAGCGTGTCGATGATGATTTTTCGCGAGAAGGGATTGGAGCGTCGAGTAGGAATGGGCAGATGGCGAAAATCAGCCAATCAACGAGCGCACAGCCGAGTCGAAGGTTTTAATTAAGACTTGCACGGTGCATCGTGTGTCCATTAGAGCTGATCTTTAATCCGGTTGTAGGTGGAGCAGGGAGGGGTTGAAGCGTTGGTGGGAAAATTCGTTTACCGTTCGAGTAGTAGATGATGGTATTTCGTATGAGAAAAAATTATACCTACCGACGATGAAATAATGTGATTAATAATTTACTTTGATTCGGATGTATAGATTAAGAGTTACTCGTTGGAGAGTTAATTCGGAAGTTTGCTAGATTCTCTGGAAAATTTTGCCGGTGGTAGGTGAATTTTATTAGGTAAGAGAGGAAAAAACGTAAAAATTATCGAATGTAAAATTATCCCAATTTTTCTAGTTGAAATGAAAATTTTCTCAATTTTTTCCTAGTTTAATGGTCAACTTTTTGATAATTTTTTAATGTGAAAATCATTGAAAAAAATAATCTTGAACATACGTAGGAACGAGTGAAACCGAATTCTTTTGAATTATGTGCCAGTTTTTCATAGGAGGAAGAAGAGGGTATTACGAGGAGGAAAACAGGACACGAAATGTTTCTCTTATTATTTCGATGTGTTATAGATGGCGAGAAAAAGGTCAACGAATTTTCGCCAAATTCGCAAGACACCTTCATTTTGAGTTGAAAGTCACTGAGAAAAAATTTTTAGATTTGGAGGTGCCCTTGATTGGGATATGTGGGTACTTAAAGAGCGGGAATTTTCAAAAGTGGATTTTTCGCTCTAATCCGTACCTAGCCTGGGTTTGAGAAAAACAGATCAGTTCCGAAACATATAGTACATATTTGAGATTTTGCGTCAACCTTGATCACAGACGTCAAAATTTGGCTGAAAATATGCAAATTTCCTATTTTTGAGTACAATCGTGTTTTTAAAATATTTTCTTCTCAAAATATTTTGCATTAATTGTGCCAAAACATCCATAAATACATATATCATTCCTGAAACTGGGGAAATATTATGGAATGCAGTTGTACCAATTTTATGGTTATTAATGTCTGTTTTACATGTGTACGCGGGACTAAAGGCTAGCATCACTACCAAAATTAAAGGGGAGCCTTTCAACATCCAAAAAGGGGTAAAACAAGGAGATCCATTGTCATTGGTCATCTTTTGCGCAGCTCTAGAAGAAATTTTCAAAGGAATAACTTGAGGTTTGCTGATGATGTAGTCCTGGTGGCCAAAAGCCTAGATGAGCTCTTAAAAATTATCTCAGAATTGCAAATGGCATGTCAAAAAGCAGGACTAAAAATGAATGCTTCCAAAACTAAGATCTTATCCAAAAGTTCAGAAGGGAATGAAATTAATATCAATGGTGAACACTTTGAAAATGTTACAGAAACAAAATACCTGGGTCAAATTATTTCATTCGATAACAAAATGGCGAAGGAAGTTAATAACCGAATCTCGATGGGGTGGAGAAAATTCTGGTCTTTAAAATTATATCCTAAAAGGAAGTTATTCAAATAAACTAAAAACTGCAGATATAATTAACGCATGTGTCTTCCCAGTGAGTTCTTATGGAGCTCAAACTTGGACTCTCAACAACAATCTCAAGAAAAAAATAAATGTTACCCAATAGGGTGTTAACTCACGAAATTAGAAGGAAAAACTGGGAGTGGGCTGGACATATTGTGAGGGCGAAGGACGGTAGGTGGGGAACAAAATTCTAAATTGGATACCAAAAGGGGGGAGAAGACGAGGAGCACAGAGGACGAGGTGGTCGGATGACATTGTCAAATTCCTTAAAACAAAACACTACTGCAGAATAGCGCTTGACTGGGCTGAATGGGCCCGGCTAAAGGAATCCTTTGCTCAAGATTTGGGCCTGGCTTGCTAGTATTAGAGAAACAACTGTATACCTATCTAATGTTTGTACAAAAAGCCAATAAAAGAATTTATTTATTTATTTGTCTATTTTACAAAATCGAGAGAATCTGATTGATAAATTTTTGGATATGTTTCTCAAGTCTTTAATTTTGATTCTTTTGGGACTGGGCAATTTTTCCCAAAGTAGGATAGATGATTGGTGAGGAATGGGAAAGAAAAAAACCTCGATTGTTTCGAAAATATCCCCTTTTTAAGGGTCCATACATAGTTTACCTCCTCTCCGAGTACACCTCTGGAGCTAAATTTTTGTTTATGAGAGACTTTCAACTCAAAATGAAAGTCTTCACTGAATTTAGGCTCTATATTTTTCTTTCAGAAAAATTTTCTCCAATACCTGAGACAAAAAAAAAACTTTTGAGATCTTTCCTGAACCCTGATATTAAAAGTAAATTCAACTTGGAAGTGGGAGGAATATGTATGTATAATCATAGGTACTGATCAACTTTCCAAGTACACCCCAATGTTTGATTCAATTTTTACTCTTGACACTGAAGAAATGCTCATTGCTCACACCTTCATCTTACAAGATGAAGATTCCGCGCGCTAATTTATATACATACATACGTCGAGTACTTCACCCCGTCCTCCCTCTGTCGCATCATTCATCGTGTAAACGAACAAGATCTGTGGAATCGATTATGAAACCGTTCACGTTTTACATCACACACGCGGTAATCATTTAGCTATTTATAGGTACAAACGGCCTTAGGCTTTTTTGCAGCATATCTTAGACATAGAAGCGGGCGCGTTTGGTTCAAAAATTGATTTTTTTAGTCGAGCTGCGGTGGGAGGGCGCGGCACGACGACCTTATAAGTATTTCAGATGACGATATACTACTATAAGAAATATTAATTTTCACTAGAATATGATCGAACGATCTTGTGCATGCAGACTTTAAACCAAAAGAACACTTCGCGCGGCAAACTCACTGACTTGGCGAAAAATCCATTAAGTACCTTATATGCTTATACTTCAAGTCGGCTCTTTACGTGAAAAAAAGTTACGTTCGTTTATTATGTGGGTACCTTTATCTGTTTACCTGGACGTTCGTGATGCTCGCGTAACAGTGTGTATGAAAAATCGTTTATAATACCAACGATAGGTACCCTGGTGATGAATTCAAACTGACGCGATCTCTCTCTCTCGTTCGTCCTTTTTAATGTATCGTCTGGAAGAAAATTCCCTCAGCGGGTGTACGTATATGTTAAGGTGGATCTATTGCTTGGGGGATGTGAAAAATTAAATTGTTGATACAACCGGGTTAATTCAGGTGTTCCAAAGGTTTGTAGATGAACTAGCAGTAATCTGTGGACTTTTGTTAAGCCTTAAATGTGCGGAGCATTTTTTAGTAAGAAATCCGGTTGATCGCCAAAATGCATAGAAATGAACCTCCCAGTTGCCTTTGAGAAGATCAATCGTCGTATATAATGATCGAAATCGATTGATCGAAAACATCAAATTTTGAGGAAAAAAAAGTACCTAAGAGTTTGTGAATTTAAGCCAAACAAAAAAAATGAAATAAAAGCAAAAAAGAACAAATAATCGAAAATTAATCGATTTTTTAAGTCCGATTGTTCAATTTTCAATCATGATTGATTTTTGATTGAGAGGTGTATTTTGAGACCAAAATTTAAAGTCAAAATTGAGTTTTCATTTCGAACCCAATCCGGCAATCGATCCCATGAGTCCAAAATTCGTGAATAAATCGATTTTTGAGGTCCGATTAATCGATTTTTGATCATAATCGATTTCTGATGGAGATATCCAAGTAGGTATACATAGGACTGAATCAAACATTTAAAAAATTATACGTACGTGCTCAAAAAATATTCAACGAGTTTTTAATAAAGGAAACCCGTTATAGCGTAATTGAATTCAGTAAAATCCTTACAGGAAGATGTAAAAATTAGCAATATGAATTGAAATTTATTTTTTAAAAACGCAGTTTTTCAAATTCTATTTCCGTATCACTTGATAACCATCAACCACCAAACCAAATTTTGATGTCAAAAATCCTAAATTCATTTTTAAAAAAACGTACTAAAATTCATCAAGCACCTGGCACTTGAGAAAGCTTTCAAATAAAAATGACATATGGATCGCGAGTCATCATATTACCTACTCAATGGTATTATATGGACAACACTGCTATCGATTGTACATTACATCAATACACCATGTAGCTATTTTGTTGTTCTTTTGACTCTTAAATATACCTAGACTATACCTACATATATAGACCTACGAAGTACGAACCACTGCTTTAACGTATCCGTGTAAAGCCGCCGGCAATTAAAAGATCCTTTCTGGTCCTTTTTTTCTATACGTATACAAAGAAATCCATTATAAGTTAACTTGTAAAACTACACGGTTCTCGGGGTCTTCCGACGTTTCGTGGTCAAAAGGAGATCATCGCGTATTACAGTACTACAAAGTCCAGGGATCGAGAACCTGGCACGAATCTGTTGGAGTCTTACTGACGGCCTTACGGGTTGTTTAATTAGGGAGCGGGATGATTGCGTGTTCTCGTAATGATACGTTTTGTGTCAACTTCTTTTGCCTCTCTCTGATCTATCTCATTTGCCGCATATTTATTGCTTTCGGGGTTGTCTCGTGTATGTGCCTATGAGTAAAGTGATTTCCGCTATTAGTGTACTTTTTCGAAGTATTTAGGTAGCTATATAGACCTCCATATTTCCGGATTTAGTATACCTTTTCTTTTTCTTAATTATTCTTTTACAAAGAATAACGTCGTAGTTGCATTTCATTGTCTATATGGGTAGGTAAGTATTCTACGATTCTGTAAGCTGTTTTCTTTGTGTAAGGAGGATAACTACGTAGAGAGCTACCGTGTTGTGTTTGAGGAACCTTTTTTCTCCATTCTTCGAGCTGGTGAAATACAAACACCTCGGATCAATACGCGACAATTGTGCGCGATTAATAATGATAGAAAAAAAACTCTTTCATGTCTCGTACTAGATTCGAAGGTACATAGAGAAGGGATTCGAGTTGGAGGACGTGAACGTGCGAATAAAACGATTAAAACGTGTCAACGGACAGGAAATCTAATATAATCGCGGTTGATGTTTATTTCTTTATTTTTTTTTCTACAGCCAAAGGGGGAACTATACCTATTACGTAAGGTTTTCAATGATGCCAGGTCATAGATTCTACATCTACACATATCTACTCGTACTAGACTCGACGAACACAATTCCATCAGGTAACAGATGTGCCTGTCAGTGATTGAAACATCCGAAGGAGTTGCTTAAAAATCACCCTTTGGAAAAATCTTATTCGTTTTAATAACTTGAACTGGTGTTCGCCGATCTGATCGCAGTCTGTGAGGCTTGAATTTTAAAATGAAAAATCACCCGGAGGCGGGTATAGCACTGAAACGTTGAAAGCCGCTAAACACAATTGTATAGAGATTCCAGTGTATCCAGGCTATTGTAATTAGCCAACCTGTACCCTTTTTATTCTTCTTCGCGAGAAAGTCAAGATAATGAAAGATTTTTCTGTGCATTTTGTTTCAATTTTCAAATTGCAGATGTTCAATCATCCTGGATTTTGATTGATTAAGAAATGCATGCTGGAATGGTAGGAAAGTTTTCTTGTTTCATCCTCTCCGCGTATGCTCAGACAAATTGGGCTAATTTTTGGTCCTGAAATAAATTTTTTTTCAACAACTTACAGTCTTGAGCCATTTTGGAACCTCTTGCGATTTTTCAATTTTTTAGTGAAACTTCAAATCACTCAGAAGAGACCAAAAATGAGCTGTAGAACCTATAACTTTGGTTGGTGTTTTTTGAGTACCCGTTTGACCCCACTTTTAGATCACTGCGAAATTCCAACAATGCCAGGTTAAAGGGGGGGAGGGGTTGATAATTTTGTAAATTCCAAAAAATATGAAAATTCTCAGGTTTTTGCAAAAAATTCCGAAAAACTTTACTTTTTTCCAACAATTGTCCAAAAGTCTATGCTTATTGTCAAAAACGCTTTCTTTTTAGTAATTGTAAAAATGTCGCCCTTTTACCTAAAATTACCTAAAATTGCAGGAAAAAAATCGCACTTTTCGAAAAAAATTAATTTTCTTGCCAAAAATTCCCAAAAATCGCTGTCTTTTGGTAAAATTGTAAAATGTTTGCTTTTCCAAGTCCTGCTTTTTCCTGAAATTGTTCAAGTTTTACTTTTTACTATTTGCTAAAAATTGTATAAAACTCTAGCTTTTTAGCACCAAAATAGTACATACTTAGCTGTTCTTTTTGCAAAAAATGTTCAGTCTTAATTTTTTTTTTTTGAAATTGTCCTAATGTCTCGTTTTTTTTTCGCAGAAATTGACAGAAAATCACTCCTGTTGTCAAAACTGTTAGTCTTGTTTTATTTTGCCAAAATTGTTTTTTTTTTTGCAAAAAATTGCAAAAATCCTTACATTTTTGCTTAAAATTATCAAAAAGTTTCACTTTTCATCCAAAAGTTTCAGTTCATTAGAAACCATGCAAAACACCTCAATTTGTAATACTCTGGTTTTTTGTGAGTTTTTTCTACATTAAAACGTTTTGTACATTTTGTCACTTTCTGGTTACTTTTAAAATTTATTTTGGTTACTAAAGTAACTTTTTTTGAAAAAATTTATTACGAGCCCTAGAAAAATTGAATTATTAAAAAAGCTCTATGATGAGAGTTTTTTTTGGCAAGATGTTGAGCCTCCAGCAAATTTTCTTTCTCCAGAAATATCAAATTGTTTTGGAAGTTATAGGTTTTAATGTTTATTTTTTACCTCTCCAGAGTAAAAATTGAAATTTCTGAAAAATGTTGAAAACTCGCTAAAGGCTCCAAAAAAGCCAAATTGCGGTTGTTTCCCAGTTGGATGACACACCAGACGATATCTTGCCGAAAAATCCTCTCGCCATACACCTTTGAAGATTTGATTTTTTTCACTTTGTCTGGAATTTACAAATTGTTTAAAAATCCAAGTGCTCATTCTAGAGCGATTTGAAGTTTCTGGAGAAAATTTAAAAATAACTGGATGCTCCAAAATGGCTCAAAATTAGTACGTATTTGTGTATGCGTGAGGGGGGGGGGTTATTCGAAGGAATTATTTACATTGGTTCGCTTTGTTTAGAAAAAATTCTCATTTTTATGGAAATGTTTGATGAAAATAACCATTAAAACAGTTTTTAAAAATTTTTTCAAGTTTCAAAAATTCTCCAAAACACCTAAGAAAGAACTTCAGAACCGGAAATTTTGGTTACTCTGGTTTTAGGACAAGATCTTTCGATCTAACTTGGCTTCATTCAAATCGTCGAAGATTGTCAGTTCTAAAGGTTCCCTCGTCAGATACGTGAATTTCAAATCTGTCGAATGATTCATCAGTTTAAAATCGAATCGGCTTTCGAAGAATTCATAGCTTCGTCCGATTATAACCTACCAAAAAGCGTAACCTATAGTTTTGGAATTGCATTCGCCAACGGCTACACTAATATGATGGAAAAAATCTCCGCGAAACATCTCACAAACTCGACAATGTAACCGAAAATTAGCCAGAAAAAAAAAACAAATCTACACGTACATATAATCGAGCATCCAGGCAATAATCATAGAAAGACGCGAAATCAGAAAAAAAATGAGAAAATAAGTTGTTTTGAAAGATAGAAACAGGGTGGAAGCAAAATGATAATATCTTACGATGCTGAAACTTCTCCAATAAGACGTATGATTTGCGAACTGTTAATTCATATTTACACGCGGTGGATGGCAAAGAGAAACAAAGATTCGAATTATCAATAGAGATACTCGCTAACTTGTATATAGGTAGACGTACTCGATCGAGTAAAACATAATAATCAGATTTTACCTATCTGCATGCACCTCTCGGATGGATGGTGAATTTTGCCAGAAGAAAAGCGTGTTGTTTTTAGTTTTTACCAACGCTTCTTGCTTCTCGTTGTAGTATGTAGTTTGCTTATTCTTACCATAACGTAACACTATAGACCTTTGGCTAAACAATTGCGTGCCTAAGACACAGTTGTCGTGAGTATTTTGACCTGATAGTTGAGGGTTTTCTTTTATGTATGTAGATGTCTTATAGAATTTCGTTATGTAATTGTTTGGACCAAAAAAAAATGCATTTATTTGAACACGTATTCGTCGGCTTTCTGAATAGCACCGGTGCCTTGCTTTTATTTTTTTGGCACTAAATGCTCGGTGACAAAAGATTTTGGGAGAAGAGCATTGAATACTGTCTCCTGTCTGTGTTTTGTATGTAGATGGATATAGATAAATGTATAAGGGAAGGTTAGTGACATCTCTGTTTTTTTTATCATGTCCTGCTTAAACAAACTATCGGTATTTTGGGACAGGTTGAATGGACCAGGATTTGTGTAGAAATCAATTTTTGAACGATTTACAATCGATACTAAGAGGATACGTGTTGTAAAAACGTCCATTTTTCCGGCCATATGTGTCGTAAATTACCTAAAAGGAGACGATGTTCTAATGGTATGTTTCTCTGGTGCACTAGCACTACCTGAGAACGATTCAATAAGAACGAACCTTTTTTTTTTCTACGATCGGAGCAACAAGTGAAATTGGCGAAGAGCGGTCTGACTATTGAGAGCTTGGTAAAAGGGTGAATTCACCCATTGCTCGGCCCATGCTATATCGTCGTATAGACATAGTCGTCGTAAAAATGAAACGTTAAAAATACCGACCAAAGTACAAAGCAGCATTGGGCCGGTAAAAAGAGAGAGAAAGAAAAAAGGAACGAATTAATAGGAAACATGATGAAGCAGAATGTGCTTTCTCGGACTGTAGTGCACGTTGTTGTTCGCTCATGTTAATTGATGAGTACATTGGGATGAGAAATTCGCTTTGTGTACGATTTGTTTTCGTTGTTGTCTGCGTTCTGTGCCTGCGCTGCGCTGCATTGCTCAGCCAGCCATCAGCCACAGCAGAAAATATTTCCAAATTCTCAAAGCCGAACAAGGTGCCAGTTGAGTAGGTTTTGTTGATGGTTGTCTTCATTATAATCTATACCGCAGAGAACGCATAGGAGGTGAGAATCAAAAATGCCACACTCCTGTAGGTGAATTTGATTCACGACCGATTCGTTTAAGCTCAATTGAAATCAATTCTTTAGTATACCTATGGACTGCGTGAAGTTCGCATACCTAGTATAGGTTCGTGGCGATGGTGAATCATTCTCAAGGCGAGAAAATTTTCACAATGAAAAAAATTCGTTCTCAACTGCGTTGCCGGGTGAAAAAAATATGTATCTATTCATGGGAGATAATTTAGTATACGTAGGTATGGCAACAAACACCATCGTGTGTCCGCATCCTTTATACTAGGAAACTGATTTGTTTGAAAATAAAATATGTAATTTACTGGTAAATGGGAAGAGAGACGCGTACATGTGTGTCGTTGAGAGCTCAATTTATCCTTAATGTATTCCGTTCTTGCCAGCTACTGCAGTTACAAATAATTCAGAAGCAAGCTGAACGCAGCGTGTGATCCATTAAACGGACAGATATAGACAATTTTACAGTAATTGATATACGAATATATTATGACAGGTTCACGACTCTGTAATACCTTTTTTTTTTTATCCAACCCTCCTCCTGCTATCTTCGTCTCTGTCTTACACCTGGATATAGGTGTATTGAATGTACATCTACATACATTCGTATAAACCGTTGCGTTATTAGTCTACTAGAGAGAAAATTTCCGCGACGCGAAATTAATTTCGCTATTTTTTTAAGCGTGATTTTCTATAGAAAAACCAGACTATTACGCTTTATCATTTTTTATTTTTTATTCGCCGAATAAATCATACGAGAGGAGTTCACTAGTCGTTCTGAATCAGTCAGGAGCCATTAATCTTTGGAATTTCACTGGACACAGCTATATAGGAATAAAGTTTTTTAAGTAGAAAAAAACCACCTTTAGCTTTTATCTCGTCTATTAATCTTGTCGAGTTGCACCTTAAAGTCTGGAAGAAGTGCGAGTTTAGGTTCATTTATACATAAAATGTATATCGACGTGTACTCTTCACGATAAATGGCTGTAATTTTTATTCAATTTGGAAGCACGAGTATCTGCCTGAGACCGGATAAGATGAATTTAAATTTTAGGATTTCCAGTACATGTTACTGAAAAGAAATGGCCCATTAAGGGTATTCTTTACCACGAGTTATCAGTTGTTTCAGCTCGAGAAAAATGCTCAACTTATGCACCTGATTACTCCGTGAATTTTTAACCGATTTCAATGGAGTTTGTTTTAATATGACGTTTATTCTTTTATCTAGCCGAGTACGTAGCGATTTTTCGAAATTATCAATTTTTTTTCTCAAAAAAAAGCTTTGAAAACACAGTAATTTGCGAGTAGCCAAGCAGGCAACTGAAGGCTTATATCAAAAATGTGGCGACGTACTCGGCTAGATCTCATTTTTTTGAACCATGCTGTGAAAAAATTTTTTTAAAAAACTTGAAACTTGCGGAGTAATCAGGTGTATAAGTTCTGTACTCTGATGGACGGGAGCGGGTGGCGGGACATGAGACATTCCAAGTAACAGTTCAGCCTAAAAAATATAGAGGGTGTGTGTGGGTGTTGGACGTTATGAAGAAGGGTAGTTTCGTTCTTCACAGATTTTGCGTATTTAAACCGTTTTAAACCGGTTTTACTTCTTCCGAGTTCTTCTGAGGTTACTGGTATTGGGTGTCGATTTAGTTTTCTAATTCAATAGGCAAGGCAAGGCGGCCGCCTAGAGTGGTAAATTTGATGATGGGAGGGGGTAAAATTTGAAGAAATTACAAAACTAACAAATTATGGAAAATTTTCTTTTTCAAAAATAAAAAATAGAAAAAAACGTTCCTTAATATCAACTCAATAGTCAACGTCGAGAAAAGTTGGAGTTTTTTTCCTATTGTCAAAATTTTGTTTTACTTCTCAAAGTATGAAATTTCAGAAGCTTGTTCTTGTTCAATTTTTCAAAAATAAGTATCAAATTTTGAAAAATAAGTAGACTTTTCTGATCGTCAAAAATGATGTTTTTACTTCTTGAATTATCAATTTTTAAAAGCTTAAGCTCTCAATTCACGTATTGGCCTGTTTGGTTTTCTTTTCAACAATACTCGAGTTTCACCCATGGAAATTTTTTTGAAACGTATGTCATGTACCTAGTGTACACCTACTTGGTAAAATTTCATTTTTTTTTCATCAATAAATTGAAATTATTTGAGTACTAGTTTCTAATATTAAGTATTTCAGTTTAATGACAAATTGGTTAAAATTGATACAAATTCGAGTTTATGAAATTGGCAATAATGATCGAAAAATTGACACAACTGAATTCCAAAGTATTCCCCCAGTTTCAGAAATTATATCTTTCGATGTTTTAAAATATTTGGGAAGAAACAATTTTCAAAATACTACGTAATTTACCCAAAACTAAGCAATTTTAGAATTTTTAACCACTCAGTAGAACTCTGAAAGAGCCGAAAGAGGTTTTGGATTTTGAGGACAATGACGACCTTGATCATTGATCGACGCCACGCAGAATCTCAAGTATACTATCTTTTAGAACTGGGGCAGTTCTTTTTGAAAAGAGGTGGAGGTAGTAGTAGAAGTAAAAAATCACAATGCATATTTTGAGAAATTTCCTCTCTCTGAGGAAAATTGGCACGTCTGAAAAGAACATTCAATTGCAATAAAACACGAAGCTGGCCGTATAAAAAGGACTTACATATTAGTTGGGGACCCGCATAAGGATCAATTGCACCCAGCAGCCTATCCTCCGGGACAACTTTTTTAAAAGAGGAGTCCTAAGGAACTGACAAAATTTCAAGTGCCTAAGTGCCTTTTTCGATTCTTGGTGAATTTTTGAAAATCAAAAGGCCAAAAATGAGGGGAAAAATTAAAATCTCGCCAAATTGATCTAGAAAGCTGACATTTTGAATGTACCCTATTTTTGACCTGCCAAATCGTTTGGAAACTGTTTCAGACCGTTTACGAGTAGTTCTGGAGCCTCCAGAAGATTTTTAAAACTTGAAATTCCCACAAAATTTCATGAAATGGTGTTGGAAAAACGAAATTCATTCTGCAAACTAATTTCAATATGCTACGAAGTCGACTGCAGGTGGATTTCAAGTCATTTTAGAGTCTCCAGCGACTTTTTGAAAGTTACTGGAGCCTACAGTATTGAAATTTTCACAAAAATTCATCAAATAGAGATGAAAAGCGGAAATTTACTCTGCAATCTAATTTTAGCACTCTTCGAAGACCACTTCAGGTGGGTTCAAGTCATTTTGGAGCCTCCTGAGACTTTTTGAAAATTATTCCTAGAGTCTCCAGCAGATTTTTGAAACTTGAAATTTCAATAAAATTTCATCAAATGGAGTTGGAAAACCGAAATTTATTATGCACAGTACAAGTGGCATTTTTAAAAAAATGGAAGTTTCAAAAAAGGCGCAGGAGAGGCTTCAAAATGACTTGAACCCACCTGAGTCCTGAAGTCGTCTTCGGAGAGTGCTAAAATTAGAGTGCAGAGTAAATTTCTGCTTTTCATCTCCATTTAATGAAATTTCGTGAAAATACAAAATTTCAAGTTTCAGAAATCTACTGGAGGCTCTAGTAACTTTCAAAAAGTCGCTGGAGACTCTAAAATGACTTGAAATCCACCTGCAGTCGACTTCATAGCGTATTGAAATTAGTTTTCAGAATGAATTTCGTCTTTCCAACTACATTTCATGACATTTTGTGAGAATTTCATTTCAAAAATCTTCTGGAGACTCCAGAACTACTCTAAACGGTCTGAAACAGTTTTCAATCGATTTGGAAGGTCAAAAATAGGGTATTTTCCAAAAGTCAGCCTTCTAGGTCTATTTGGTAAGATTTTAATTTTTTTTTTCTCGAAATGTTTTCAGAGGACTGCACAGTTTTGACAGTTTTGGTGATTTTCAATGGCACCTGTAACCTGTTGGTTTGAGCTATTTTGGTTTAGCACACTTCCATCAAAAATGCGACATCTTAGAACACGATCACTGACAAAAAATTGCCAAACTTTAGTGAAATTTTGAAAAATGTCTCTCATTATTCTCAAATTTTATCAATAAAATTCGCAAAAATGCAATAGGTCTTTATTACGTAACTTGAAACAAAATTTGAAAAACATGTGAAGCCCCTTGTCTTCTAAAAAAAATATTGACCCAAAAATTTAAAAAAAAAAAACATTTTGATCGTGTAGCATTTTTCACCCTCAAAAACGATGAAAAATGGAAAAAAATTTTCAATCAGAAAATTGGTTTTGCGGAAAATGTTTATGAAGTGGAACTTTTTTATCATTTTCTCATTCTCGAGAACAGTGTGAAAAGTCCCATCAGAATCACCCTCAAAAATTCAATATTTCGCATGAGTATGTCCTCTCTTCTTTTACTAATTTAGCTTACTGTAGTCTTTGCATCTAGTTATCTATATAACACTTGCGAGAAAAAAAAACAAACTGAGAGAAAAAGAAGTATAAAAATACCAACACAGCGGGGTGTAGGTATGGGTAGGTAGGGTGTATACAGTACGGTAATGTAAAAGGTCATTCTCGAATGTATCACACTAGACCCATACATACAACAAGAAGCTGTGACAGTTTAAAAAACTATGCAAGTATGGGGTGAAGAGGGTAGGTATTGTTAAAAGTGGGTTGCGTATGCACTATTGTCTGACTGTGAATGAATAGACAGAAGAAATGCACCTCTGCAGTTCGTGATTTTTGGTCGTTCGCGAAGTAAATCATCAAATGTAAACATATATGTTAAGGAAAAACTGGTATGCAACCAGAAACCGCACTTACTGATAAAGGTGTAAAGAATACCCTTAAGAGATATCTATCCAGCATAGACTGGACTATACTATAGAGCTTGGTTTCTACACATGTTACGTTAGATACATTAAAAAGTCTTATACTATAGAGGGTGTATGGTGTTACTTACACGTCTAGCCTGGCGTCCGAAGTCTGATGTCCTTCGATCCTTGTGTCCGTTGGCCTTTACAGGTGGTCGCAATTTATATAGTCGGCGGCAGTCTTTTGTTAACTCACCCTTTGTAGGTGGAGCATTTCAGATTATAGAAATCGCACGCTACTTTTTCTTTTTCTCTATCAAGTGAACATGCGCCGAAGGATACCGACTATGTAGCGCCATACGTACACTTTGCGTACATCAAAAAGAGATACCGTATCCTTATACCTATATACGAAATAGTGGTGAGAATTTTTTTTTTCTTATGGTATTTGGAAAGGAAGCTCCACATGGCTAGAGAGAGAAAAGAAAATAATAACACAGTTAGTCGTCGTTGTAATGTTTTATTAATGTAATATACTATTGTCTAAGATAATGTGGTATGACGGCGTCAGAATGAACGTGTATAATGTCAAGCGACGCGCACATACATTTTATATGTACCATGTCGTGATATTATTTTACCTACATTGTAAGAGTATGAGCTGTGGGCGGAGCTTAATGAATCTCTGATGTATGACAACTGATGAAGTGATGAGTATTCTAAACGCAAAGGTGTCGCGCATTCCCCTCCCCCTTCATCTTGCCCTTTACTCTGCCGCGCCGTCGCATGTTCGCAACACTTCACTCACATCAGGGTATAATGTCATGTCATAGGGGAGCTATGTAAAGTACCTACATAAGTGAAGCATTAGAAGTCATAGAGTAGCATGAAAAATTCAAATAGCAATGTTGGCCAAATACATTATGGTAAGCGAGAACCAGGGCTGTTTTCGCCACATTATTGCAAAGGTTATTATTATATGACGTGATTAATAATTATCGTCATGTAAGTGCTCTAGGTGACAGTAGTGCCAAGAAAATAAATAAGGTATGAATTTGATAAATCTTTATTTTTCCTTCACACATTTTGTAAATTTGGTAAACTGAGTAGGTTGCCTGTAAAGATCACGACAATTCAATGTTAAATCACGTTTATGAAGTATAGAATAGGAACAGATCACGAATGCGAATTGACCACACGTGATATCCACCTCTAGTTTTAGAATTCGTTTAGTTACTTATTTATTTTGTAAAATACAAGGTAGGTAGGTAGGTAGGTAGGTAGGTAATAGGTGTTTTAGATGGACAGATTCTCTTTCCTGTAGTTGATTACAAACCAGTCACGAAAAATGACAAATTAAGTAAACTTGAATTTGTGAAAGGATGTTCTTACTTACGTTTTTGAAATTTGAGTTGAGGTTATCTTATAGAAAAATTGCGCAGATGTGGTGATTTTCGACTCATAAAATAAATATTTGATGCCAAAGGTGTCTGACATGTCATCAAAGTGATCAAAATCTATCTTCCTGGACTATAGGTCATCAAAGTCATCCTTTTGACCAATTAAACGCACTGTTTCCATTCTGACCCCTAGCTGTTTTGCAGGCATCTCAATTGGTCCTCTTTATAAGGAACTTGTCCTTTTTTTCAATGTTGATCCTTAAAAGTCCTTTTTCCCAAAAAGTCCTTTTTAGGTCTTTATTTTCATGAGTTTCTCTCGCCTTAAAAAAATATAATTGTACCTACCTATAAAAAAGAGAAAAATTGCGTAAAAGTTGAGAAAAAAAATGCAGTAGAATAGCCATTGTTTTACATTTTTAACGTGAGAACAGTGGCATTTTTTTCTATTTTTTTTTTTTTTTTTGGTTTTGTTTTTTACTATTTTACGTATGTTTCGTTTTTTGTACCATCAACCGTTGATTTTCCAAGGCCTCGTTTGCTTTTTTATCTAGTTAGAATTTTAAAAAAAATCAAAATTCAAATTTTAAAATTTTGAAGCGAAAATATAAAAATAATAAACTCCTTCATTCATCACACCAGAAAACATCGTTTTTATCCCTCTCGAAGTACCAATTTTTGAGAGCTTTTGCCCTCGCTTCGCTCGGACCCCCGTTTGTTCTTTTTTGATTTTGAATTTGAAAAACAAAATATTATCATTCGAGTTTTGAAATTTTTAAGTAAAATGATAAACTTCTTATAACTGTAACTCTTTACGCGAAAAATCATCGTTTTTTATAGTTTCGTTTGCCTGCGTGTTCATTATTCAAAAATGTTGAGTTAGAAATTTCAAGGCAAGAAAAATCCATGTGTTGGCATTTTTATGTTTCCTTTCCCCCTCCCCCATGAAAAACTATTTAGATACGATTTGTTTGTGAATAATTTCGAATTTTTTTTCCAATTTTGTATAGCAAATTAAATACCTAATTATGTTGATATTGGCCCAAAACACCTGAAATCGGTGAAATTAAGGTCCTTTTTTAGTCCTTTTTTTGGTGAAAAATGTTTCTTAAATTCTTTTTTTTTTCAAAATTCAATTGAGATGTCTGGTTTTGAAAAATACCGGAAAAAACTGAGAACTTTGAGCAGTGGATGTGCTCATTTCTTTATTCCTTTTAAATATTTTCAGCAGTTGCATTATTCAAATCGAAAAAAAAACAGTTCAAGAGGAAAAAAAATTTTTTTTAAAAATGGGTGTAAAGTTTCCTCTGTAAGAAAAGTTTCAAGTCATGGGTATAGTTTTTGCGCGAAGCTTGACTATGAAATGCTATTGATAGGAACTCTGCAAAATTTTACTCAAGTTTGCAAAAGTCTAATAAAATGTCTGGCATTGCAAGTTTCAAAAACCTGACAAAATATCAGAAGATCATTTCTGATATGTAGTACGTATCCGGAGAACTCATCGAAGGAGATTTCATGAATTCTCCCGCAATGAATTCTCTTAGAAGAGCAATTTTGCTAAACAGCGAGCATTTTTTGCCGAAAAACAAGACTGAGACAATTTTAACAAGAAGTACTCTAGAAGAGCGGGTGGATGACCTTGAGAGGACAGACAACCTTGAGAGATGGTCAATGACCTTAAGAGGCCAGACAAGCTGACAAACGACTTTTGGAAGCCATAGAGGGGAGACAGACGACCTTGAAAGGCTATGGAAGGTGGGCCAGTGACCTTGAGCGTCCAAACAGACAGGTCAATGACCTTGAGAGATCAACTTTTTGGAAATTTCTGGAAAATAGCAAAACCATGACAATTTCCGCAAAAGAAAAAGATATTAAGTATAGCAATTTCTGGAAAAAAAGAGATTTTTGGACAACTTTTGAAAAAATGAGAAACTTTTTGAATTTTTTGCAAAAACGATACTTTGGACAAATTTTGGGAATTTTTGGGAAAAAAGCGATATTTGTTTGCAATTTTGCTAGAAAGGAAGAGTTTTTGTCAATTTTTTGCAAAAAACAAAAATCTGACGATTTTGTCAATTAGTGGCAAAAAAAATCATTGTTTGCAATTTTTTTCAAAAAAGCTAGACTTTTGAACAATTTTGAAAAAAAGTGGAACTTGTTGAATGTTCTGCAAAAAAAAACAATTTCCTCCAGCCATGATTTTAAAAAGCGACACTTTTTGTTAATGTTTGAAAAAAAGAGAATTCTTGACGATTTTTGGCAAAATGCAAAATTTGAACTATAAGTACTTACTATTTCAACAAGAAGGGATTTTAGGGAATCATAGTGGAAAATATACTGCTTGAGATGGAAGGCGGGGGGGAGGGGGGATCATAGAATGAAAATTAAGTCCTTTTTTTGTAATTTATGTCTGGAGGGGTGGGAGGAGATGAGGTAATATTGGAAATGAACTACGAGGATGGATATTTGTAACTTTTGTTAGCAACACTAACCAAATATTATAAGACCCTTTTTTTGTATGCTGTAAAAGTTCGAAGATGAAGATTTGCGAACCAACTTCTTTTGATAATGAGGAATATTTCTGCAATCTTTAAAGTTGAAAAAGTAACAGCAATCCTCATCAAACATTCTGCAAGTTGTTCCTGTAGTTGGATGGATGACCACAATCCACCTCTACAATCTCAACTTCTCATCCAGCATCAATCATCAAATACCTATTCGAAATCAAATAAATGCGAATTCGCGATACCGGTACGACCGCATCATCGATTCATTTCAGAGAAAAAAAAACTCATAAAAATTGGTATTATCCGGTACATGCGGAGTAATAATATTCGGACCTGGAGACGATAGGAAAGGAAAAAAGTGGACTGGGCGACACAGTGCGGTGCAGAGAGGGCGAAAAAGAAGAGGAATTATAATAGAATATAATGAACGGGGGACGAGTGGAAGTAGAACTGTAATCAAAGTTCTATGCGCGTCGTGGAAGAAAGGTGTTTATTACGCGGTGTTGGTTCAGAATGTGATGCAAGGCCACTTCTTCGCCTAATTGTAGGTTACTAACCAAGACCGCGTTACTATACAGCAAGAAGCGGATTCAATCATTTCGAGCCTAGCTAGGTGCTCTCGTCCCCATCTCTATCTCGTCTCTGTATCTACGTATGCGTGTACCTATGTATACTCTGTAAAGTCGTCTGTTTTTTTTTGTCAGCGTGTGTGTACTGGTATCTACAATACCATGATGCATGCACAAGCACAAGCACAAGCACATCCAACAACTCCACAAAAACTTAAATTCCAACTCGTTTCCACGCAATGACACTTGCCGCCGCCGCGCCGCCAACTTACCGGCGCGCTTCCGTCGTCCTTTCTTCTTGGTAGTGTGGACCACGAAACGCTCGCAGCGTTTTTCACAATTATATTTTTATATTCCCGAAAAAAACCTCATCTAGACCGCTCATTACTTCTTAAGTACTTTTTTCTTCTTCCTTCTTTGCCAACCCACAATTGAACAGAAAGATAGATCTACCTGTACTGTAGATGAACGCAGATGGAAAAATATGGTACCTACACTGGCCGGCTAAATATACGTTTCGGTTATTAATGTAGGATGAAAAAAATCAACGGCTCTGGAAGGAATAAACGTATTTCCTAAAGGATTCCCTTCGCAGCTCTGCAATCGACCTTGTTCATCATGCACTGGTATCATTGTTGCATGACAATAATGTTGGCGAATTTTAGCTTTTCTTTCGTTTCATTGGTTGGTAGGAGTAATTTTGTAGTATCTTCCATAGCTGGGAAGAGTTCCATGCATCAAAGTCTGACGAATTATCCACCTTAATTATCGTCAGAAACTGGATAATGACTCGATTAAAGTTTCCTCTGTATGTTTTTCTATCCGATAAGAAAAATGACCACCATGCGAATGATATCTCGTACTTGAAGTAATAACTCAACGTCGAACCATTGTTCCACGATACTCGCATACATTGTAGGTAACCATAATTATGACTACCCATCTCAATTACCTACAGCATTTCCACAAAACTGCCAAAAATTCCACACTAAAATCGTTGACATCTGTTTCATACCTAATGAATGTCAATCTGGGAAAAAACTCGACTTCACAGTCTAGATATTAAAATGCCTCTTTCAATTTAACCTGTATTTTCTTCACTGAACCAACCAACCAACCAACATTAAATGAATGAGAAAATCTATTCCAATAATGATGTCATATAGAGAGAACATCTTAAGTAGTACTGTACAGACAGGATGAAGACGAAGTTAAGGGAGGAAAGAAGATAATAATCATTGGGATTCGACGATAGTCGATACAGGTCTTCAGCTGCGCGTTCTTCTGCCACTTCTGCCAAGTATTTGTACTCGTACGAGATACAACACCAGTCAGATACTATAAAATTATATTATCATTGTACAAGAATGTAGAATGGAAAAATTTGCGGAGGATAACACTGTGGATGCCTGCGCGCTGCCGAACGCGTTAAGTGCATCATCTTCCTACGTGATTTTTACTTACTTAGAAGTATTATAAGTCTATAGATCTACATATTCGAAACATTTGCCTATCTATAATGGATGCTGTGTATGAGTATGGGTTGCTTTTCAGCAATCAACCGTCTACCTGCATGTTTATGTGTTGTTAATTGATATGGAAACGAGTCTAATTACTGTAGAAATTAATTCTCTCCGTGTTAGTGTTTGCATAATCGAAAAATTAATACCATCGAAGAGGATTTTTTAAAAATTGATTTCATTTATTCGTTGAGCACTCCAAATCAAAATTTCTTTGAAGGAACCACTATTTCAAAACAGCCTGGCAAAACTGTTGAAAATACACAAAAAAGGTTCTCAAAGCACTAGAATGGAATATGTATCGCTTGTTTGCCAGAAATTGCTATCTGCTTCTTACTTGAATTGTCAAAATCTTGCATTTTGCCAAAAATTTTCAAAAATTCTCGTTTTTTCAAAAATGACTAACAATTTTGTTTTTCAGAAAAATAATTGAAAATTCAATTTTCATTTTTTGCGAAACATTCCAAAATCTCACTTTTTCTAAAAGCTGTTCTCAAGTTTCACTTTTTTCAGAAATTGTTAGAAAGCCTTTCCTTTTGCTAAAATTGTCCAAATTTTGCTTTTTGCCAAAAATTGTCATAAATTATCGCTTTTTGAAAAATGACAAAAGTTTTTGCTTTCCGGATTCCTAAAAAATTTTGTTTTTTTACATTTTCAATTTTTTTTTCACAAAAATTGTTCAAAGTTTCATTTTTTGTTAAAAATTGTTGAAAATTCTCGTTTTTTCAAAAATGACAAAAGAGTTTACTTCTCAGACAGCTGACATTTTTTGTAAAAAAAAATTCATTTTGTTCCAAAAAATTTTCAAAAGTTTTTTTTTTTAGAAATTGCCAAAAAGCCTTTCCTTTTGTGGTAAAATTTTCAAAGTTTTACTCTTTGCTAGAAATTGCAAGAATTCCCACTTTATTGCCAAAAATTGCCAAAGCGTCTTTTTTTCTTTTTTCTTTTACCAAAAAGTTGAAAAATAGTGCAATTTTTCAAAATTGAAGACCAGAACATTTCAATTTGAAATGTGATTTTTTTGTTAGTTTTTCTCTACGTCTACATTAAAATGTCTTACTCACATTTTGTCATTATTTTGATTTCTTCTATTTACCTACTTTTTCTTTTATAAAAAATTGAGAACGAGCCCTTGAAATCGAGGAAATTCATCATTGAAAAATTAGCTTCGAATTGTCTAATTTTGGTCTTGGAATTTTGCTGTGGCATACATACTGTTATGTTGATTATTGGTTCATTTCCGGAATCCATGGTGGAATTGATTGGAGCTTGCAAAGTTTTGAAACGTGATTCCCTTTACAGAGTTGAAGTCTAAATTTTTTGGTTGGGAATGACTGGATCAGTTCTTTAAATGTGAATTAATTGAATTTCACTTCAGTTATTCGTATCTGGTTGTATCACGTACAGAAATGAGTTGAAATTACTTTCCCAGAAATAATTTCATTATTATGTTTTATGAACCTTATCATTTTGTTGGAAAATGCAAAAACCGCAATAGTAATATCCTAATTTCCGGATACTTTTTGATGTTGAATCGACTCGAGATGACGAATACGATGGAGGAGGATAAAAATGGTAGATCTCGTTAACCCACAATACCAAGACATTACCGAAATTCTCATCGAATCCATCACAATTACTGGTTACATTTTGTCTGAAATCTTTTCAACTTTAATCATCACGTGAGAAAAAGAATACTTACTCTAACCTATGTATAAGTCTAGAAATAAAGAGAGAGAAAAAAATGCCTACGCCTCTCTTTACGGCATAGAGGAAGGCACGAAGAAGCAAGATCAGTAAGAAAGAGAAAGATGGAGAGAAAAAGAGAGAAGAAAAGACTAGACGAAGAAAATTATCTTTTTTAATGGGCCCTTAGTCGAGACTTTAATGACAAATAGAGCGCAGTAAGTCGGTTCATCTGTCGATATGATGGTATGAAATTAGGATTGTAACCTCGGTGCTTTGGCGAGTAGTGCTGGAATATACCATTGTCAATGATTACTACGTGGTCAGACAGAGACAGAGAGAGGACGGTGACGAAGACTAAGGATGGCGGCCGAGGTGGTGGATGAACCGAAGAAAGATGCGCCGCCACAGACTAATAATTACGACTTGTGTATATATTTTAAGGGAGTTTTTTTTTCGTTTGCTTTTGTGGTTTGGTGTAATGGTGGTTGTGGTGGTCGGGGGCCAGGGGCTCTTCATTGCTCGAGATAATAGTAAGTCTGCGAGTCTGCGTTTTGGAAATGATATTAACCGCTAATGTCATGTGGGAAAGGTTCTCTATCGTCTGTATGTATGTTCTGTGTGCTTTGCCTGGTTCTCTTATGTCTATGTATTCGGTTCTGGTGCGTATATGGCACTGGCAGTGAACAGGTTCACGTTTTTGGAGATCGAGCCAAATGTATGTACATACTGCGGTATAATTAATGATCAGTTCTGGAGGTTGAAAGGGTAAACGATTTACGCGACAATACGTTGTTATGTCGATGATGGCATTCTTCGTAAAAGCTTTTTTTTTCTGGTAATCGATGCACGTTATAGTGTATGAGCGAGCTATCGCGCTAGTACATATAATGCGGAAAGATTTAAATAAGGCATTATCTATTGCATTAGAAGATGAAGAGAATATTGTATGTGGAAATGTATAGTGTACCCCCTCGAACAAGCTCGCTGCATCGCGCCATCCTGCCCCATAGACGCCTCGTTCGTCAGGTGATATTAATCAATGTTCATTAAAGCGATATCGATAGGTGGTGCGTGTTTTGTGATTGGACGAGTCGAGCTGTATTGTTCGATACGTCGTTGGACCGAGAATTATTGTTTTTAATTAATAACTTCCGATTGTTATACAAGCATAGATGATATCGCAAGTCTTCGTACATTGCCTACCAATCGGATACCTCTCTTTTTTTTTCTTTCTCGAGATGGGTAATTTAATGGGTGTGTGTTCGTTAGACTCGTCACGTATGTACTGTAGATGTTGGAGAAAAGGTCATTTGCCACTTGTTTAGTATTTTACCTCGAGATGATAATGTGCTGAATTGTCGAAAGCTTTACTGTTCTTTGAACACGTTTTTTTTGGCTTTATTTCAGCGTTGATTGAGGCAGCACCCTCCCATCTACCCTTAATCTAGGAAATGATGCAATTTTACAGCTCTGCGACCTCAAAAACATGTATTTTGATGTATCACATGATTATTATAAAGGAATATAAACTTGTTTTTTTTTAAAATGTGAAACTGAAAGTTCATGATAATTGTGAACTTTCGAGCTGTCGCTGACTTTAATACAGCAGACTGGTGTTTTTTGAAAGAAAAGTTCATATGAGCTTTCAATTATTTCGGAGGTATTTTCAGTAGGTTCGGTTTTCAGACGACTATTAGATAACAATGGCGACTTAGTTGGCAAATTCTTCCTATCTCTCGACTGCAATATTATCCAATAGTCGTCGTCGACCCATCGCATGAATATTCAGATTCTGAATTATAGTTGCTGCTTCAGCCGGAGCGGCCGTCGCTGTCGCCGACTCAGTAGTCAAAAACTGAAACTGTACGAAGCTGCATGGACCAGCTTATAAAATTTCAATCTAGATAAGATTTTCGTTTATGCCGGTAATTTGTGTCTTAATTATTAAAATTTATCGTAGCTTGAAAGTTCCTCTAGCTTGGCACGGCCGAGTGGGGCGAATAAGGTAGTTCGGCGACCGCGCAAACGACCAAGACCACAGAAACGTTCAGTTCGCCACGAAAGAGAAGAATAAACGACTCTAATCAAAAATACATCAACACTTCTTTAAATAAATTGTAACCGTTGATGTGGATTCAGTCTGGTCGTATCTCGCGGGAAGAAGAAAAGCCCAGCAAAGGCAGGGCATGGAAGAGAGCGAGAGCATGTAACCAAATGATGAAAAAAAGAGAAAAATACGTAACTTGGCTGGGCACCGACACCAGCAACATTCCGTTTGCAACGCATATGTCGGAATAAATTTCCAAAACCATATCAACATCCGGTTTTTCATGATTGCACCGCCACAGCCACAGCATCATCTACACACAGTCAGTCGTATAGTCACCGCTGCGATATTTATGCGCGCGATTTATCGCCCAGCAACGACGACGTGATCGCGGGGTGCGATAATGAGAAATTTTTCCCCCCTTCGATGCCTTGGTCCTCTGGATCGTCGTCGCGGGGCTTTCTATGCTAACGCCAGTCGCTGGTCGCTGCAGCAGTCCATCGATTGGCGTGAGATTTACGATCCTACAAACGACATTAGAGTTGCAAATTAATCTCGTAAATAGCCGCGAATCGTATTCTACACATATTACGATCAACGAGCTAGGAATTTGAGCGATTCGTGTGAAATTACCAAACGCTCATTGGGGAATTCGAGCGTTAACTATATAGTTGGGTTAATTCGTCACATATTGTAAAGAAATCGCCCGAATGGATTATCTAGAGTGATTATCGAATGATATGCCAAAATAGGTAGAGGTACCTATACGAGTGCTTTGAAAACGAGTATAATATGAATTTTAACTATTTTTTCAAGTTTGATTTTTTTTTCGCTTTTTGAAAATTCTTTTTTTCGAAGAACTAGATACGTATACCGAATATTTGAGCTAGGAAACGGTAAATTTGTCGGGGAAAGAGGATTGTTCTGATTTTTCGAATATCTGCTTCATTGCTCGTAAAATTGGTCTAATTGGGTTTATATAAGCTTATAAATTCATTTGAATAGATTTTGGAGCGTTTTTTAACCTGCTGGAATTTTCAAAAACGTATCGTTTCAGTCTCCTAGCTTTATTGAGTGAAGTTTTCTGGGGATTGTTTAAGGGAGATGAGATAAATTTCAGCTTTCTCACTCATTTAGGTTTTTTGTTCTTGTTTTGTAAAATTTGTTTTAGCCCAAGTTTAATTTTCGAAAATGCCTCAAAATAAGAGAAACAGATTTCAGCAGGAGTTCAAAATTCCTAAAAAAAATGATAAAAACAAAAAATTTCAAAATTTTAAAATGTTACTTTTTTACCCCTCAACGTTCTTTATCCGCTGAAAATTCATTAAAAAATGGTTCATGCCTAAGAAACCCGTTTCAAAATCAAAAATTATATTTTTTCAAAATAGAACCAATTTTTTCTAAATTGAAGTTTTAACTTTCTTAAAGCAAAACTGACCATTATTCTAAAGCTAAAATGACCATTTACCTCTTCCAAAGAAAAATGGCCATTTTTCAAAGAAGAAATAATCGTAGTAGTCTTTTCTTTCCAAAGATGAAAATAGTCATTTTTTCAAAGCAAAAGTGGTCATTTTTCCAGAGCAAAAATTTTTTTTTGAGTAAAATTCGTCATTTTTTGGTAGCAAAAATAGTCTTTTTTTCTAAAGCAAAAGTCATCATTTTTTAAAAAACAAAATGTTGAAAAAAAATAATTTTTTTCAAAGTAAACCCCTAATTTTTTTTTATAAATTTGAGTTTAAACTTTTCTAAAGCAAAACTGGCCATTTTGCTGGAACTGAGATGGTCGCTAGCAAAGTAGCAAAGCAAAGTGGTCGTTTAGAGCTATAGATATGGTCTTTTTCTGAAGCAAAAATGACCATTTTTTTTTACAAAGGAGAAATGATAATTTTTTCGGAGCAGAAATGTTAATTTTTTCCGGAGCAAAAATATTCATAAATTCTTTTGAAAAGTTTTCCTTAGGTATTTCAAGTTGGAAAACATAAAAATCAACTCCCAAAGTGCTCCTTACAAAAGAACAGCACTATTTAGATCGTGGCGGGGTCTGGGGGAGGGTTCTCTTCAGAAGAAAGAGAATTATTTTGAAAAATAATTTTGGCAGACGAATGAAATGAATTAAAACTTTGAAAATTGAAATTTTGTATTGAAAGTACATATTCAAAAAAAGCATCAAATCACTGAAAATTTCATGTTACTTTTCATTGAACCCGACCCCAAACCGAAATTATTTTTCAAGAAATATCGAAACCCATTACCCAACCGGTTTAAAAATCCAGACCCGAAACCCAAATCAACATCCCTGGTTGAAAAAAATCTTTCATTTCATTTTAAAAATTTTTCCTCTACTCGTATTTCAGCTCTCCTGTTCAAATTGATCGTTATTTTGAAATTTTTTTCATTTTGGTAAAAATGAAGGAATCACTTTCTTACACGAAATCCTCGTTTATTTTGATTCCTGAGACGCCCTGAATGCTGATAAAAAAAATTCGTGGACTCTGTTCAGAAATTATTATAATTTTTTGGGGATTCGATGTAGGTACTAGAGTGATAGATCAAGTGAACGTGTATACCTAAACCTAAGTATGTTGGTATCTAGGAACGATACACATATATAAAAATTAAAGTATACCATGAACAATTGCACCAGATTGGGTCTATCTTACCCGCATCTTTCACATCTATACGTATCTCCTCGCTAGAATCAGCAATTTAAGTGAGTACATCACAACAAGTACATATGTACTCGTACATGTATTGTGTTCAAGTGCATCTGTGCGCACTGCACATAAGTAAATACATCTCGCTTTCGAGATAACCTACATCGAAGATGATACGAGTATGTCGATCAGCATCCGCGTATCTGGGCATATTTGTCATTCGCCTCGTAAATGATCCGGGTAAAAATTATGTGTATCTGCTTTACAAAGATCTCGTCTATGTTGATGCACTTTCAACACATATTCCATAGTCCACACTATACCTTCATTATGTACCCTACTTGTAGATACGTACAATTCAAAATAATTTCTTTATTATTAAAGAAAAAATTGAAGATAATAATAAAGTTCTTCTACATTTATACAGCTCATAGGAGTGAAATCATCATCAAAATGTACTCTTACATACTATATTGTGGTTGATAAATCACGTATTGTGGTTTCCTTTTTCTTTTTACTCCTAGTTTACATAGATTTGTTTCATCTTTTGACCCTTCTCTTCTCACTTCATTCACAGAATAAGTGTAGGAACTATCAACATGAATGAACCAACTTCACAGATGGTTAATCATTCAGCTAGATTGACCAAATCATTAATAGATATGTCCATTTTTCAAAAAAATGACTCATTCGATTCCTGATGACAAATACATTTCTCTTACGAGTTGCAATTATCGAATACTTCGCAATAGACGAGCTCAGAGGGAAGAAATAATTCCAAAACTCGGATTTTGATTATCTTCAGATACCGTCACCATTTTTAAAACATTTTCGATACAACAGGTTTCATTTCCCTCGTCTCTTTATGTACGAGTATTATCCGTTACCAATAATTCCCATTAAAAAAAACAATAAATTTTGCTGCAGATTATATTCAAATTCACATCAAGAAGAACATCAATATAACTCTCGTAATACCCGATAAATAAAGATACACGTCAGATTCACAGTAAAACAGAATAGGTACTCATAATTTCTGCAAGAAACACATCAAATCTGCGCCTGAAAAGGCTAAGTACACACTAAGTATACCGGATAAGAGAATAGAATATCTCATTTGCTCGTGTATTCAGCTACATAAGACGGCTATATGAAAGAATACATCCAATACCACGTATCGCGAAAGGCGAAACAAAATGACCATCTTACAAAATGAAAAAAAAATCCAAAGATAGAGAAAGAAGCTCGCACATAAACACAGATGCGTAAGCTAAATGAACGAGTGGTCAGTGACTGGTTTCGCGTTTGGTCTTCTTGTATCAGGTCAGCATTTGTATACACCATAGGTGCATTTTTATTTCACATTTTATTATTATTTTTCTATACTTTTGAGCTCGAGCTATGTTATCAAACACATAGGACAAATCGAAATTTAAAATTCACAGAAGGGGCGTCGAATACGCTGTCACGACGATGCTTCCTTATGTGTACGTATATGCAACCTTGTTTCACTTCTCTCGCGAGTACCCTTGCCCAGTGTCCAGCTGCACATGCTCGCACTCTGCTGCCCACCACATATACGAGACGAATTCCTAAAGCGTGCTGAGTCCTCGAGAGGACTTTTCGTGTTCGCGTGCATTTGGACCTCGCATGGACCTCACCGTCCTCACCAGTGATGTTCCAGTCTTCATTTACATGTATATGCGTACGAGTATCGAAATACTACATACACAAACTGAATGCATTTTACAAGTGCCTTGCCTATACTATACTTGGCCACTACAGGAACACACTGCTCGGCACCGGCTACCTTAAGGGCGATTCATACATTGTGTTTAGGAAACACTCGAGTCGACATACATCTACATAATCTCCACGAATACGAAACAAGGTCGAGCTGAACCTATGTACTACACAAAACCGCACACATTTGATTATTTTATTAACATTGTTCTTTTTTCATTTCACTATATGCAACGTAGTTTGCCTCTGCGTATACTTACTCTCTTCCTTTAGCATGTGGACTCAGGACCCCAGGCATATCAATCATTCGCCGCGCTGTATTTATGAGGTGTGTACACATTGCATGATACACCTCTCAGGCCCTGGCCGGATAAACATTGGCATTTATAAAATAAGCGAGGAGTTCGTAGACATAGACATAGGTTATGTGGATGCTTTCCATGTAAAAAAGGTAAAGATACAAGAAATAAAATACGAGACTGTCGACATTTACTCAAATTCTTTAAAACGTTTGATTTTTCAGTCGATTTTCAATTTTTTCAAAAATCAAAAAAAAATCAAAATGACTTTAAAAATAGGTGGAAAACATTCTAGTCGTTTTTCCTACTACTTTCCCTTCACCCTTTCCCAAGCAAAACTCAAGTTTCAATTTTTATTATTAAACTGAAGGAGAGTCAGACGAAACTTTTAATACATTAGTCAAGTGTCAAGACCCTTCTTATAACACTATTCCTAAAAAAAATCATCCGTAGCAATTAGCCCAACAAAAAAACACACCTTTCCCAGACCAAACAAATATCCATACCAGGGTTTAAAAAATGGGTAAATTTTCTCACTAAATCCTAGTCACGATCATTACACTGAACGGAAACACATACGTATAGCTTTACTTTTACCATTAACGTTTCAATTTAAATTCCAACATATAGCTCGCATCTTCGACACTGGTGCTCTTCGTTGTCTGTAATTTTTGTCAAATCGAAAACCCTGTTTTGCTGACTATACTCATTAATTCTGTTAATAGTGTACAGCGTTGGTACTTGTGTTTTTCACCCCGACAACCTTTGCCTGGCCCAGCTAAGCAGATTGGTACCTCATGTCTGACCGAATAAAGAAAAATATTCTCGATAAACAAATAACGACGGCGTTTATTTCGGACGATTTGACGCGTAGAAATGAATAATAGTCGTTCGAAAAGTTGATAAAAATGTATTGGAAATTAAGCAAAGAGAGAAGAAAAACAACTCGGGTGACATAATAAGTCCATTACGCGAACGTGAGATAATCTAATACGTTTCAAAGATGGGTTTTTCAACTATGGATCGAATCATTCCTCCGAAATAGATACCGGGTGTATTTCTCTCCTTTTTTTTTTTGGGATAACGAGACCAGTCTTTCTTTAGCCATACGCATATTTGTATAGTATTATTATTAATGAGTGTACTCAAATGTACACGAATTTTTAGTCCGATTTGTCACGCCGCGCTGGTACTGTTTCGGGGTGAGTGTGCGATGGCGAACCTAAACCTATGGATACATTATAGGTGGAATCTAATGCGTATATTTCAAAATTACTTACCAGTATAGAAAACCAGAATTTTAATGTAACAATTAATTCGATCGACCTTTTTTTTCTTTGGCAGGGAAACTCATCGAACCGGATGATTCTTTTTGAAGGAGATGTTTCACGAGTGTTTCATTCAAAAAAACGCGTCAAAATGTTAATTGAAACATACCTATTTCTAATCGAGCACTGCAGATATCGATTAATCACCCATGTAGTTTCGAAATCGAATAGGTAGATGAGAAAAAAAAAACCAACTTTGAAAGGAAACTAACAAAATATCCTAGAAGCTCAAGCTTAGATTAAAAATCTCTTGAAGCAATATATTCGATTGCAGTAGGATATTCTTTCTTCACTTAAACAACGATTCATTATAGAACGACTTGGGGAAAAAAAATTAATCATGAAAATTTACTATCGATTTTTGAAACATTGATCATGAGTAAGAAAATGCTTGTTTTTAATGAATCGTTCATCGAATGAGTTTTAAAAAAATCATTTTGAAAACAGAGATTTTGGAAAATTAAAAAAAAGGCCCCAAATGAATCACCAAGCAATATTTTTGGAATTTCAACGAACAAAAAAATTAAATGAATGAATCATTATGGAACGAACTAAAATGGTTTCACAAATATTGCTGTTTCAATTTTTCACAATTTTTAAATTTTTTTTGTAGACACCGGGTAGACATGAAATCTTTATCAAAAAATTATCAATATAAAATGAAAATTTTTGGAGCTACTGAAGGGGAAACTTAAGTTACTATATTTTTTCTCCAAGAATATGAGCAGAAATATTTGATAAAACTTGAGCTTGTCAAAGCGTGTCTACCGGCACAAAAAAGGCGAGAATTTGAACTACCTATAGGTAGCACGAAAGCACGAAAATTTCTAAAATATTGACGTCATATTATCAAAACTGTCGTTGTTTGTTTTCAATTTTACAAAATGTGAGATAATTATGGGAAAATTCGCGATTTTGCATGAATTGTGCATCTTTTTCACTATTATTTAGCAACCAACTTTTGAAACTCAAAATTAAAGTGTTTTCGCGAATTCAACAGTTGGTTGCTTAAAAAGGGGCCAAGAAATTACAGACATTTTTTTTTCAAATCACGAGTTTTGGATTTTTTAAAAATTTTCTGGAAAATGATTGTTCAAAAACAATGAGATAGTCTTTCAAAATCTTGAGTAAGGGTAGAAATGAAAATTTTGCAGCCCGTTGCATTGCATTTTTTTAAATTCAAAAAAGTAGCCTAAAAATTACAAAAATGTCTTGACTCTGGATTTCAATGAACTGTACGAACCTTTTTAGGGGTTGCGTTAATTTTTTTTGACAATTCTCTCGTTCTTTTGAATAAAATGATTAAATGAGTAGTGAGGGGCGGGGAGAAGAGGGCGAATCTAGAAATCTTATATACCTTCATGGAGAAAAATATCAACAAAAATTCCTCCTATTAAAATATTTTTAAAATCTGGAGACATCTGGAAGACTTGATTTTTTTTTATGGAAATGGGGGGGGGGAGGTAGATTTGACGACATCGACGCGGTACGAAATTTCATTTTGGAAGTACCTACGAAAAAGGCACGAATTTAGCTTTTTGGATTTTAGTAGACTAGACACCGTGGCTTCTTGAATTTTGCTGGAAATATTTCACGAATGAAGTTTTAAAAAATGCTCATTTCGCTTTATGTGTGGGAAACTTCATGTTTATAAAGTTTTAATTTTTTCGATTTTTCGAAATTGGCAATGATCACTGAAAAATTGGCATTGCTGTAATCCAAAATATTCGCCTGATTTCAAAAATGATATCTTTAGATATTTTGGCATGGGTAAATGCGAAATATTCGAGAATAAAATTCCTATTTTCAACACACGAATTTACCCAAAAATAAGCCATCTGCAAATGTTCAACCGCTCAAAATGGTACCCTAGAAGTGATCTGGGATTTTCACGGCTCAAATACCATCTTTTGAAACTGCACCAATCATTTTCCCCATAAAAAAAAGTTGGGTAAGGACTAGAGCGAAAAACCCACGATTTTTTCGAAAATGCACGCTCTTTGAGGACCCATATCTCTGCTCCAGGGCACCTCCGGTGCAAAAAAATTTCTGGGTGATGACTTTAAACCCAAAATAAAGATCTCCACTAAATTTGGTCAAAATTCTTTGACTTCTAGAGAATCTCCCGTCAAAGGCAGAGTAGGCTATTCGCACAACATCGATGATATGGTATTCTTCCGGTCGTTCAATACGTGTGTTGTATAGTCGTACAGATCTCTAGTGTGTAGTCGGCTTATAAACGTGAAATCGAGATCAATTACGTATGTTCATTTTTATACTTTTCACGTTGTACTACAAGTTGTATGTGCGTTGGCTAAAATAAGCCATATACAGGAGTCGATTCAGAGCAGTCGTAGCGCGTCGTTTGATTTATGCTATACGACGACTCGATCATTTCTTAATTAGTACCTGAACGTTCTTAATTGATGTGTATAGGTAAAAAGTAAACGAGAAAGAGAGAGAGAGATGGAAACACGAGGCGTATAGAAAAATCAAGAAGAGAGCAGTGCATGAATGCGTATATGAATGTGGCATCTTGCTTAGAGGCTTGCTGTAGTACGTATAAAAATGAACGAACGAATGCGAGAAATTGAGAAAGATGTGAGAAGAAACGAGAGAGAGAGATTGCTATGCGTATGAGATGTGCAATTCGCGGTAAAATATTTCAATTTGTTCGTCATGTGCGATCGGATTCGTATTGGTAATCCGAGGTATAATGCATTAAAATGGCAGCAGGAAGGAAGCAAGAGGGAAGGCGAGGCGTGTATAAATACTTACCTATGCCTTGTAATTAATACGTCGAATCGTGATTATGTGGTTCAATGCCTCGATGATGTACCTAGCTACCTCTGCAGTATGCCTATAGTGAGAGATACGTTTTCCAAAATGTTGGTTAATTTAGTACCTCTACTTACCCTCTATACTTCTCTATCGCTCCTATATGAACGTATACTGCTTTTTTTTTATTTTCACAACGACTTCTTGTATTAATATTTTCATTTTTATTTGTTTTGTCAAACAGGTTTCGGCATCTGATTCGGATTGCGGTGTTAATGCCATGGTTAACTATACATTGCTGGATGGACCTTCGAAGAATAATCCGTTTTACGTCAAGTCTATCTCGGGTGATATATGTATCGCTTCCGAATTAGATTACGAGACAAAAAACGTCTACGAGTTTCTGGTCATCGCTACAGATAGAGGTAAGATTACTCATATGTCATTTACCTAGGTACCTACATAGTACATAAGTGGTGTAATTATATATGTTAGGTACCAAGTCCGAAATTGTACAATTCGGGGATGGTACAGCCAAATTTGTACCATCTCCGAAGTGTCCGGACCAAGCGTGAATATTACTTTTTCTTCGGACTTTGTTCGTACCATGCCCGGAGGGTCCGGACGAAGTGTTCGACTTGGTACAATTTGTGTTGTGCAAAGTCCGATTTGAAGTTTTATAATGAAGAAATTCGAATTTCATGCCATTATTTAAAAATTCAAACCTTGACATTTTAATCAAGTCAAAAAACGAAGGCATTTTTTTTTTGATTTATAAATTTTCAAAAGCTTTTGCACTCGCATTTGCCTCTTTTTTCATTACAAAACTGAAATTTTTTGAAATTTATTTTTCAAATTTTTAAAATCTTAAAACCAGAAAAATTATCTTTTTGCATCTAAAAATATAGGTACCTATAGGCCAATTATTTGGTTCTTGAATTAGGAATTTTCGAGAGCTTCTGCCCTCGCTTCGCACTAAGGCCAAAGTTTCTTCACTATTCTGACATTTACATTTTTTCTTCAAAGAACAAGACTAAAGAAATGATTTTTTAATCTTAGAATTACAAATTTTAAAATCTTGAAACCAGAAAAATTATATTTTTACGTCTACAAATATACCTAGGCCTTACCTAGGCCTATTATTTAGTTTTTAAATTATGAATTTTTGAGAGCTTCTGTTCCTCATTTCACTCTAGGGCCAGTTTTTTCATTATTCTGAAATTGACATTTTTTCTTCAGGGAGACTAGAAAAATGATATTTAATCCTAGAATTATAAATTTTTGATAGGTTTTGCCCTCACTTCACCTGGGCTAATCGTTTTTCGTTTCAAAATTTTGCATCTCTCAATTTTTGAGAACTTCTCTAGGGCTGGTTGTTTTTCATTTTGAAAATTGAAATTTTTATAGGTAAAATATCAGCTGAAATTAGAAAAATTCCCAAGGCGATCAAGGCCCACAACATTAACTTATTTTATTCTTATTGATGCTATTCAATCTTTTAAATTAATACCAATATAATAAACGCATTTTAAATTTGTGTGGGGGGGTCCTTTTCAAGGGCGAGGGAGGGAGGGGTATTGATGATTATTTTTCAACTATAACAATACAACAGTATAGAAAAAGCATAAAATTTAAATTCCTTCATTATAAAACTTTAAATCGGACTTTGCACAACACAAATTGTACCAAGTCGAACACTTTGTCCGGACCCTCCGGGCATGGTACGAACAAAGTCCGATGAAAAAGTAATATTCACGCTTGGTCCGGACACTTCGGAGATGGTACAAAATTGGCTGTACCAACCCCGAATTGTACAATTTCGGACTTGGTACCTAACATATATACACAATGAATAACACGCGGCGAATGGTGAACTAAAGGTGTAATGATTGGATCGTGATGAACTTGTCAATGAGAAATTCTCCAAACGTGTTCACTGTTCAGGGTCATTCAACTTGACGCGTGGATTTATTGGAATTTGAAATTTGATATTGTTCGAACCTAGTTTCCGAAATAGGAGGTTGAGGACAGAAGAGATAGGTTTATTACATTTGTTTTGGCGAGCCTTCCTTTTGAAGATTATTTCTCAATATGTTTGTTTCCAATAAGGTGAGAGTTGATTTAAGAACTGAATTCCCTTCCGGTCCCTCCCTTCAGGAAAAAACTGAAGACGATTTCGTAAAAATTCTTCCAATATTGGGTCAACTATATGGTTGTTTTTCTTAGACAGATATCGGTCTCTTTTTGGAGCATTATCATATTGACATCGCATTTTATTCGACAAATCGTACAATAAACTGTGGGGGAAGAAGGTCCAGGAAGGCAGTTGTCTGCACATTGCATGATCGTTGATCAGATATAATATAAGCTGTAAAGGAAGGTCACTGTATCATCGAGTAAAAGCAATGAAGACAGAAGATACCTACTCTGAAAGAGAGAGAAGAAGAAGAAAAATATCGTATATGCTCGTGCAAATGTAAACTGATGAGGAAGAAAAATGCAACACGTAAATGGCAGTGACCCAGTAGCAAAAGTACATATCTAGGTAAAATACTACCTGGGACACTATACACACGTAGGACAGGTAGGCATCGCGAGATCGAATAAATATGATTATGCCTTATACCTATAGACGAGGGCAGGGTGTTCTTTTGAATTATCGTATCCAGAATCTCGAGCTAAAAAGAAAGGCTAATACGACCTTTTCGTCTGCGACGACGACGTTCGCGATTATAATCTTCGCCGAAATCTGGAAATGGTCTGGAAACTGGACTCGATCGGATGCAGTTATGCGGGGTGTGAGACAAAATCGCGTATGTGTATCCGGAAAATAGTGTACAACTCCGACACATAATATGTACACTGTACAGTCTGCTATGTCCAGTGTCTTTTTTGCGGTGACACATAAACCGCTCGCGCGCCGCCATCGCATATTTTCACAGAACGAAGAAGACGCATATTTAGTATTTAGTCGCGATGGTTCGGATCAGACTGTAAAATTTCATCGGGTATCAATTAATCTTTAGGAATAGTTATGTGTTTGTTATGCGTATATAAGGTTGTTTTATGTAATTCGGAGATCGTGTGAGTGTGAGCTAAAAACGCGATATTCTTTTATCGCTTCGTCTATAATATGCGAGCTGTGCGAAAATGAATCCTTGTTCAAGTTGAAAACCAACAAGCCCAGAGATGGACGCTATTAATCAATCGGCCAGTTTGGAATGTCCGAATACTTGGATTCTTCTAGGAAAACACGACGACGAGCGTCGTCGATGTCCTCGTTGTCGTCGTATATGGTTGTGAAGTGTGTAGAAAATCTCAATCGCTGCTTTGGTACATAGCAGAGGTGATGAGAGTTGAGTCTTGAAACAGGCTTTATGCAGGATTTAATGCTGAAAGTTTTCCATATTCATCAAACAGGACGTTTTTCATTTTTTTTTTTTTGAAGATTAAAAATTATAGGTGTAAAGTAAATTCCAGATCCAGATTCTTATGTTGAAACAATTTTTAATTTCAAAAAAATTGTTGCTGAGCTGGGAAATTCACGTTTTTTGGAAGCTCTAGAATGGCGCGAAGCTCGAAATTGGCATCAATTAATTTGAAAAGTTGAAAATAAGATTTAAACCAAATTTCAGACTTTTACGTCAATTTTATCAAATTTTGATTTCTGTGTGGGAAAAACAAAGCAGGATTACCAAAAATTTTACCTAACTTTAAAATCATTTAGGAAATTTTCCATGAAATTGATGACGTAATTTTTTGATGTATTTCGAGTTTCTTGTGCCTCAAAATAAAGTGTTTTTGCCAGTTGGAATCCCCTCCCCCTCCCCTCCCCACCCATTTCCCCTTGTTAGCAGAAATGATTTATGATCCCCTAATTCGAAGAGTCTCAAAGTGTGACATTTTTTATGCACATCTCATTTTTTTTGCTGTCAGGTGTTCTCAATGATATGAGAAAATTCATTTTTTTTTCAAATTTAGCATCATGAAAATTCTAAAGTATGTTTTAGAGTTAGACCATCATTTTGAAAAGTGTCTTCTAAAAAAAAGTCTCTCAGGTCCACCTCAGATCAAAGTACGTAAAAGAGACATCGATGACGTCTGAGTACAAGTATCTGAAATTGGTTTTGAAAAAGTAAATAGTTTCATTACTTTTTGTATCTGAAAAGGGGCGATTAAAAACTCTCAAGCTGAAACCCTCAAGAAGACGTAGGCCTATACTTTTAGTATGGATACGAACATTGAAAATATTAGAAAGCAAACTCTTTTAGAACTCAAGGGGGAAGGTTGAAGGGTTGAATCCAAAATAGGGAAGATTACTGGTGATTTAAAATTTCAACTCGATCACTCTTTATGATCGAAATCGAAAATCAATCGATCAAAAATATCGTTTTTTTGTTTTTTTTTCAAATATTTTTGGGAAATTTTTTTCAAACCCAAGTACCTAGGTGTACAGAAACGAATTTGAATAGATCGATCACTCATAATGATCGAAATAAAAAATAAATAATCGATCGATCTGAAAAATAAATTTTTAAAATTCGATCAACTTTTGTCGAACAAATACATATTATAATATGTGTGTGTAGGTAGTACTTAATTACGATGAAACGAAAGAATGGTCGATTATAGTAAGTACATCAGAAATAAAAATAAATCGATTTTTGAGGTTTGATTGATCGGTTTTTGATCGAGAGGTCTGTTTTAGAGGCCAAATTAATTTTTCATTCTGAACATAATGGATTATATGAAATTGAAAATCGCAAATGAATCGATTTTCGGGTTGGATTAATCAATTTTTGATCGTAAAATTTATCTTTGTGGTGGAGGTGTAGAGGAGATAATCGAAGTCAAAATGTTCGGAAAATTCCGTTCTCTTCTCCCAAATTCATCTGCATTGTTGATTTTTTCTTTTTGCAACTCGCACCTTATCTGTTGATTTTAGTTTTTATCTACATTTTTCGCGATAAAGATTACAATTTTTTCAGCTGTTTTTCTCTTCGTCTCCTCATTTCATTGAAAATGGAAACGCATCTGAATTTGATCAAATTATTGTTCCACTTTTTTGAAAAATGATCATCGTTGAGGACATTTTGCCTGAGCAAGTGGAAGGAGGGGAGGAGACAAATCAGACAGGAAAATTGTGAAAATTTTTTCGTTTCTAGCTGATTGTCAAAAAACGTAAGAAAAACATCTCCTATTGTAATGGAACTCGCTGAACTGAGGTAATGTTGTGGTTTGTGCGCAATTAGGCAACATAATACGTACGAGGACAAGCTGGCATGGTAAGTGGCGAGGTGCCCCTCGTATATACGAATATACTTCTTGTATGACTCGATCTCTCGATGGTGCGCCTGTATGTAGCATAGAAGCCTACGCATATTACTCGGCCGACGACAATTTGCGCGCATATAAGGTTTGTCTCCATGATTACAGCTCGCTCTGTCTCTGGTACCTTTCGTTTCATGACTTCTACGCTCGTTGGTCCGTGTAGTTTATCGTTTAATACGAAGACTTATTACCTGTTTTTGTCACTTCCTACATATTATTCGTGGAGCGTACATTAATTTCACTCTTTAACGTGTAGTTGGACTTTGGTCTCTGGCGAAATACGACCAAAAACAGACCATCTTTTTAACAAATGCCTATTTTGAAGTACGAGCTGCTGAGCTATAGGAATCGAAGGACTGAGATCTCCAACTCAAAAAAGATGCGTTTTTCGTAGAAAAGTAAGGGGTGTGAGAGTTCAAAAACGAATCTCGTGTTGGAGAAATATCGAATAGTAATGATCTAATGGGTTCATATGCGTTGTCGCAGACAAAGTAAGCCTATCTTATGTAAACCACAGACCACCCAAGTTGCCTATCGAAGGTTTACCAATGTAACCAACTAGCTGTTTAAAAAGACATTATAGATATATTTAAATACAAATCGGTCTTATTATCGCTGCCATGAGGGTAACTTTTCGTACAATTTAACGACGAGGAGGAGAATTTTTAGCTAATGAATGATGTCTGAAGTGAAGATTGAGTAGAAACTTATGACGGTTCATGATGAAAATTTGCAATACTTATAAATCAATTTTTATTACGTTTTGTGGTTGAAAATGAAGGAAAACTCTGGCTAGATATGAACCAGTAATGGATTCGTGTTGGTTTGACGATGATAAACAAAGCTATTCGAAAAGTGCCCTTAGTTCTACCTTTTGTTTTTGTCGAGGTAAGGTACCATGCAGTATACTCAATATAGAAAATTACTCGGACTTCGGACATCAGATGCTCGTATCTTGGTTTGTGGACAAAATAGTATAATGTACGTAGAGCTCCGTATGTACCTTACTACATACATATGTACCATGGATGGACGGAGACGAGTCAGATAGGGAAAGGAAGCGTCTAATGGAAGATTAAAGCAGCGCGGAATTTTTAAACAAATGATAGAAGTAGCTTTGGCGGCTATTACCTCAGCCAATCCATTAAAAAAACGGGCTTAAATTATTTACCGGGTAATTTTTCATGCACCGAAGTCGTGTTGTGTTTTTTCTTTTGGGTGAATTTATCTAGGAAATTAAATTACCATTTTTCATTTGTTAGTGAAAAAAAAATAGTATGTGTATTTAATGTACCTACCTATCTATTCACCTACTGTCGTACTATGACTAGTGTGTAGTGTATTTATTCATTTTTTGCCCCTTCTCTATTTCTCTTTCTCTCTTCAATCGGATGTATGCATATAGAAATATGCTCCTTAGCGTAAACAGGTTTTTATCATATTTCGTAAAGGCGACACTCATTAATTAGAATATGTCACATTGTGGCTTGTGAATTTGTGCTCGGCTTTTTATGGGCGATAAGAGCACCTTCGGGGCCCTGTTGTCCGATATATTTTGCCAATTTGTTATTTATCGCGAATATCGCTTACATGAGACATGACCATTTTTTCCTCCTCCTCCTTCTTCTTCTCTTTCTCTCAAACATGTCTGGTGTATTAAAATACATCCTCCTTTGCTCTCTAGCCCCCGTGATGATTTTTTTGTGTACGAGTATATGAAACGAGGAGACAAGACGAAGAAATGAAATATTAAGATCAAAATGGGTGTTGGTTGTTGGTTTTACGAGCAATGTTACTGGGTGGTTTTGCGATCAAAAAAAAAAAAAATAGGTTTCAGGGGCAATGGTGGAGTGGATTTTAGCGGATGTTTTAGGCAGAAATTTTTTACTTTTTTTTGCATAGGTGTAACCTAATCTGTCTGATATTGGATTGCTCTGAAGAAGAAAAATGCGAGCAAGATGTTTTCCCGTTAAAATAGTTGATAGATTTCTTGATTAAAAAATGAACTAATTTTCGTTAAAAATTGGCCAATCATCTCGAAGAAAAAATTAAAATTCCTAAAATCGAAATGCTATGTACGAGTAGAAGGTATTTATTTATATTCAAGCGGATCAAAATCAAATACGTTTCGATTGCATGCTAATTTATACTGAATGAATCTTTGCATTTGGTGATAACATCTCGATTCATTTTTTTTCTGGATCAAATTCCAAAAATTTCGTCCTCGTTCGAAGAATTTCTCAAAGTTCATCGTCGGTTCTCATGAGGAACGATTTGGAAAGAAATGTCAAATTATTGTATAGGTATTAGAAGAAAGGGGTAGGAGGAGTAAAAATTATGAACCGTTGATCTCGGTTTTTTAAAGAAAAGTTCAGTTTTCTCTGCTTTATCTCCCCCCTTCCCCTCCAAAATGATTTCAATCGTTTTTGATAATCTTCGAACCAGAAGACCACTTTTTAAAGGGGGAATAAAGGAAGGTGCGAGCTGTCCTCTCTCTTCATTCAGTTCTATTCTGATTCTTTCAATAAAACATCGATTATTATGGTTTTCGAATCGAATTATCAATTTAATTCGATAATCGATTATTGTATCGATAATCGAATTTGAGAATTGATGCTTTCAATACTGAATATATTTGCAGTTTTTATAATGCCTTATGTAATTTTTGCAGAATTTCATTTGATGTTGATTATTCATTTTTTTTGTAATTTTTAGTACTTAGCCCGATGCAATTTTTGGGAGATTTTGCTCAAATTTCGAAATGTTTTATAAACTTTTATACGTTACCAGTGATTTTGGTTTCATTGATTTTCAGTGATTTTTTTTTACTGATTTTAAGATTTTTTGTGATGTCATCTACTTAGACTGAATTTTTCAAAATTCTGTTCTATTTTGATATTGATCAGTTTTTCGTTGGATTTATTTTTTCAACTCATCTTTTTAGAATTCTCTGCAACGTTTGGCGCAATTTTTACGAGTTTACATCAATTTCTGATCATTTTCAATTATTTTTTATTACTTTTCAGGAAATTTTAAATCAATTTTTAAAAAATTTTAGGTTCTGAATTTAGCTAATATTACATTCAATTCATCATGGAAATTTATAATTGTTGATATGTGGTGATTTAGCAATTTTTATCATTCAATTTTGATATTGTTCAATTTATTTTTGGAAATTTTCAATACTTAATAAGCGGATTTTTGCTAAATTTTGCTCAAGTTTTGAGCATTTTATTAATCTTTAATCGTTTTTGGGTTCAACGTTTTAACATTTTGTGTTCTGTGTTTACTTTTTGAATCTAAATATTTTGAATTTTCATTTCAGTTGTGATCAGATTCACATCTAAGTTTTTTCAGCCTCATTAAATTAAATTTTAATTGTGGGCTTGAAAATGGGGTAATACGAGTATGAAGAACCTTTGAGAAAAAGGCAACAGAATGGGGGGGGGGGTCAGGGGGCTGTTATTCTCCGCATTTGATAGTAGATATTTTTCTCATGTCCATTGATTGAGAAAAGTCTGGTGGAAAGTCGTAAAAATGTTACAAAAATTATCTATCGACTGTTGAAAATGCCATAAAAACTGGTTTGTAATCTGATACGAAATATTGAAATTTTCTTCCGAAAAAATTTCTGGAGGGAGGGAAGGAGGGATTTGAGAATTTTTTCCTTCAGAACATTGCCTATATGGTGCCTTGTTGCTGACTTCCTTCGATTCTGATACCTCTCATCGTATCATCTGTTTGAATTTTTCGATCAAGTCGAGTGAGCAAAAATCATGAAAAAACTCCGCGATATAATTGCTGAAAAAGTATTCGTACTCGTTTCTGCCTTCTTTGTTTTTTCAAATTACTTCGGTCAGGAATAACTTGTAAAAAAACAACGGCAACATTGATTCGATCTGAACTTCTGGGTCCTGGTCTTACTCTGCCCATGTTGTTCTTTCTCTGTTTCTCTCTCTGACACTCTGTTTCGGGTTCATAAGCTGGGTTTCGTTCTAGCTGTAGCGATGGTGTGCGGGGTACCAAAGAGTAATCGGATTGTTTGGTATGGTTGCGCGTTGTGTATAAGCAATAGCTCGCTGGAATCTGTCGCTCGCGCGTCCCAAACCCCATAAATCAGCTCGAGTTGACAGGTCTGGAATCTAGTTGTGGCCGCCGCTCGCATCTCTCTGCCTATCGTCATCGTACTGTGTGCAGCAGCGTTCGGACGATGGTTGTATTACTATATTCCAGATCTTGATCACCATCTGCGGACTCTTTCGTTGCATTTTTTTTTTAGCGTTTTTGCCTCTCTCTGGGTTGCGATGTTGTTGTGTGTTTGCGTAGCAACGTAATATCTGTACAGTGTACTCGTAGTATATATACCTATAGGTACTTCGTATGTAGCCTATGTTGCAGGTAAGTAAATACGATTCCGCTGTAATCGTAAGTACCTATAATAATACGAGTACTTGGGACGTTGGCTGAACGGCGAGTACACCAACGCGATCGATTTATCTACGATTATAACGAACATATCGCAGATAACACCTTGTAGAGGTATTCAGGGGGTGATTTGGCGAAGAATTTGGTCAGATAAGGGTGCACAGGTGTATTGCGGGATCACAGAGAGTGCCGCATAAAACAGGGAGCTCCCATTCATATAAATCTTAGATACTCTCTCCTCTCGTAAGTCGTATTATGGTGTGGAGTGATTAGCACGAGGCTTCCTGGCCGCAGCTACTCATCATCGTCGTATCTGCTGCGCTCGCGCGGCTTAGTTATGATTTATGTGAGTTCGCGGCTTCGGCTCACAGCAGAACACGCGGAGAACTCGGAGTCGAGTCGCGACATCCTCCGAAACGTCTTTGATAATATCGTTAATATGTTGACATATGTTAATGGCTTATGTGTAACTCGTTAAGATGTTGCAGTTGGCATAAAACGCTCATCGAAATCCTTTATTCCGCACCCTTTTTCTCTCTCTTCGCCTCGCTCTGGTTTTGTGCGCTTATTATACGTTGAAAATCTTACGCCAGAATGGAGCGGCTACCTTTAATCAATGGTGACCAACTCGTATGCTAATTAATCGCCTTTACCGGTGTTGTCGTGGCCGGCACGCGAAATACGATTTTCAATGAAGATGTTACTATTCATATGTACTATGAGTGTGTAGTACGAGTATTAGAGGATTAAGATTGCCTTGTGATGTGGTATTATATGGATGGAGTGTCGAGGTTTTGGTTTTGGCGCGAAAGTACGTCATACGTTGACGAAGAGAGAATCTTTTGATTATAAGCGAGGTATTGGAGTATACGTTCTTGATGTATCTTCCATATTGGAGAATTTTATTTGACGAAAAATATCGTGCAAAGGTGATCAAGTGGCAGAATTACACAAGTAGATCGGGTTGCCTACCCGTGTTTGATGAAGGCGTTTGTTGGAATTGAAATTCGCTTACAGTGTTGCAGTGTTCATGCTGATTTGAACTTGTTTTGATGATAATCTTGTAGGATTTCACTCTCTTAAACATCTGAAAAATAAATTAAAGATTTTTGCAAATCTGAAAAATTCACGTGAGAAATTATGGATTTTTGAGAGAATTCGTGAAAAAAATTTTACCTCCAAAAAAGTCCTCTCTTTTCCCTCTGGATCTGTTAATACTTACCTCCCAAAATTTTGAAAAATGCAATTTTTTGGTACTAATGATAAAGGGGAGGGAGAAGCTTTTACATATTGGCTGATATGATTTTGTGCTTTGTCATCTCATTCCTTCCCTAATTCATTCTCCTGTTGAGCTAGAATTGGAAGTTTGACCTTTTTGCATGTTTTTTTTATTTTTCAAATTTCAAGAGTGAGATTTTCAGTGGTGTCAAAAGGCTCAAATGAGTTCTTTAGAAATTCTAGACCTTTTCAGATAGATAAAGCTATAAGGTCAAAAACGTCAGAAAATTACGTTCTGTGGTTTCATGAATGAAAAAGTATAAAAAATGACTTCTTTTTCCAAATTTTGAAACTGCGGATTCCAACATTCAACTTCTGTGAGCGGGTTCAAAATCACAATTTTTTATACTTTATTCTGTATACGACAGAATTCCTACAAGATGACCCTCAAATTTCAGAAATAGAGAAGCCATTATGCTCCTTTTTGCATCCCTTTTTTTCTCCCCACGAATCGATTAATTTTATTGCCTAGGTATTTATTTAGAAATTTAGCAATTTTTTTTCAATTTTTGGATGTTTAATTATATTTTAATAATTAATGATTTTTTTTTGAATTTTCTTCACAGGTGGTTTAAGTGCGACATCTGCTGTAAAAATCACCATCACCGACGTGAATGACAACGAGCCCGTATTCTCGCCCCGCGAATATCGTATCAACTTTCGCGACGATGTGTCGAGTAATACGCCAATCGCAGTGATCCGAGCTTTTGACGCGGATTCGGGCCATTTTGGCGCGGTTTCATATCGTTTCGCGAGTGGTAACGACGAAAATTTGTTTCGAATCGATCGCAATACCGGCGAGTTGTTCGTAGTGCGTACAAAATCGTTGTCGTATAGTCGCCAGTACGCGTTGAATATCTCGGCTACAGATGGCGCTGGTAGCAAATGCTTGCAAGACGCGCAAGCTTTCATTAGTGTCGCGAACGCGGTGCAGTTCGAACGTGCGAGATATGAGTTCAACGTGTTGGAAGATGTGGCGGTGAATACGGTGCTGGGGAGTGTCAAGATCAATGCGTTTTTTAAAGGTGAGTCTGGAGCAGATTTCTCGCTATTGAATATGTAGATACTATATTGATACCTGTAAAAATTATTTTACTGATTGCATTAGGGGTGAACAAAATTAATTCGATTTTGAGGGTCTCCTGGGTCAATGTCCTAAGAGCTGCTGAAACTCGAAATGAGTTTTGAGAGAGTCTTGGAACGTTTCCATTGTAGAGGCTGAGCAATTCATCTATGGTAGGATAAAACCTTTGCCACTGCCTTTGCCCATGGGCATCATTCATAAAATATTTACCCAGGTATTCAAAAAGAAAGGAAAAAATGACAAAAATTTAAAAATTTCCCTGAGAAGTTTTTAGCAGAATGAATGATAAATTAGGTGATGTCCACGATAGTTGAAAGCAAACGAACGACAAATTATGCGATTTATACGATGTAAATAGAAAATGAAGTTGTTTGGCAAACTTTAAAACAAAAAGAGGGCTTTGTAGGCTGCAAGGGAAAAATCAGTGCTTTTTGGACGTTTTGGCAAAAAAACACACACAAATTTCTTTGCAATTTTGGCAAAAATTACGAGTTAAGACCATTTGACTATTTTATCAAAAAACTACTTCCTGAGAATGTTGACGAAAAAACATTACAATTTTCGTCAACTCGCCAAAAATTGACACTCGCTGATGATAAAAAATTGGAATTTTTTGACAATTTCAGCAAAAACAGGATTTCTTAGAGCAATCTTGGCAAGAACAGGACTGTTTGACAATTTTGGCAAAAATTGGCTCCTATTGACAAATTTACCAGAAATGGACACTTTTTAGAATGAATGAATGAAATTATTTATTTTAGGACGCTTCAGCATCTGGGCTTTTTTGCGTCCACAATACATTTACATTATAAACAAAATGAACCAAGTACAGACAACATAACAAGTAAAATATAATTCACAAAATAACATAGCAAAAAAATAAAGATTCACTAAATGAGGTCTTAGATCACAATGCATTTAAAAAAGGTGAAAAACTTCTAACATATAGGTATCTTCATCATCTGTTTGAACATCTTCATAAGTGAGCTTCCCTAGAATCTTCTCTCTGAGGTCTTTCTTATATTTGGGACAATAGTTAATCAAGTGTATGATGATAATTGGCACTCCACAAGGGTCACATTGTGCCAGTTGCTTGTCTTTGAAAAGTGGAGAATGAGTATAGGCAGTATGCCCAATTTGTAATCTAGTTAGCACTACTTCTTCTCTCCTACTTTTCCTGTATGGTGTAACCCTTGAATCAGAACATAGTCTTGTTTGCTGCACTTGATATTTTATGGCATTTGTGTCTTCCTGATCTATGTGAAGATTAATCAGCAAATCTCTACAACGACAGCCAATAGGGCGATAAGTTCCTAGTATACTTTTCTTCCAGTGGAGAGTTAAACATTTTGTAAAAATTAGGATGGCTTGGAGAATTTTCAACTTTCCGGTACCACTTTAACATAAGCTGATCTCTCCTCTATGATAAAGGAAGTAGGTATTCCAGTCTCTTCAATTTTGAGAAAAATGGACTCTTTTCAACAATTGTGCCAAAAATGCCACTTCTTGACTATTTTGCCAATAATTGATGCTTTTTGACATTTTCCCCCAAAAATTGACATTTTTCCCCCTAAAAGTTGACACCCCCCCCCCAATTGGATTTTTTTGACAACGTTAAAAATTGACACGATGATGATTTCAGTGTTATCTTGGGAAAAAGTTTTCAAGTTCACCCCTTCAAAATCTCTAGTCTCACGTGGTAGCATTGTACAATACATTTGATTTTCCCAAAAATGTCAAAACTCTGTAAGTAAGCCTGCTCATTCACATGGTTCCTTATTACACACTGACACAGCATCTTTTTTACCATCTTCCTTAAAATAATTCTTATCATCAGGTATCAGGCACAATATTTGCTCAATTTTCACGCAGATGCGATTCCTTTACCAGGTGTTGTATTGGCAATGCATGGTGCATGATGCACACTGCACAGTGCTTGGAGCTCGCACATGGTACACAATGTGGTCCGTGGTCGTATACTAGTATACTTACATAGGTACGAGACTGGCTAGCTTGACAATAACGGGAATGTGAAAAGGATAAACGATTATGCAAATAAGATTTCACTAGACTGTTAACGATGATTAAGCTCGAATGGGAAGACAAGTAGAGGCGGTTAATCAGTTTGCAAGATACACGCTTTTAGAACGCTACTACATGCACCTCGCAACTCATTAGAAAGAAGCGTGCACGTTGCGCCCATACGTATTTGCATATGGTATACCGTATGCGTATATAATACCTTGCCTTTACCTTTGCTTTACCTACAATACTGTATATGTACCAAGTACCATCCTCAGACCTGGTTCGCGTTCCTTCTCTAGCGCGACACCCTGCTTGTATAAAGTTTTTGAACATGATACTTTTTTCTCCACCGTCTCTCTTTCTCACTCTGCAGCACACTCTTTTCGTGTACGACGACCTCTGAGTAACGCGTCCTGATAACGAGAAACCTTGTTAATAATCACTGCATTTTTCCAAATGAGCAGCTCCCTCCCACGCTGTGTCTCATCTTTTGCTAACTTCTTCGCACTTACTACCTATTTCGAACGATGGTTGTTGACTTTGCCTTTGGCTTGCTCTTAATTCGATTGTGTTCTTCTTTGTTTTACCTTGAATACCGTACGAAAAGGTTACCCGTGGTCGTGGTTTTTTTTCAGTCATTCTTCAGGATTCTGTAGGCTGCTGAACGGACGCAGTTAGCGAGATATTTTGCATATAAGCTATTGTTAAAGAGAGCTTTCAAGTATACTGCACTATGTATTGGTATTACTGTTTAGTAATCGAGTGTTCTAAAACACAATAGCAGAGCGGCTTCGTCCTTCTTTCATAGGCGCGCTTATATTGCAATTAACGTCATACCGAAGCACGTAATATGGTAGCCGAGCAACAATTATTCATCGTGGAGCCTGCATTCCGGCATGTATATATCTCTCCAGTTTCCTTAAATTGTCTATATGGCGGCATACACTCAACCAATTCCGTAAGAAAGTATTGTAGGTTATACACCCGTTCGAAAACTTATAGAGAAGAAATTTCCCTGGTTCCAAAAGTTGTTTACAGCATCAGCTCTCCTGAATTGCTGAAGAAAAGACAAATGTTTGGATTCACTATGATGGACCATTTTAGCCATTTTCAAAAATTTTCCGAACATTGAAAAACCAAATTTAGTACCCGCGGAGATGGGTGATGCTCTTTCTCTGGACCAAATTTCAGCTGGTTCAGAGTTGATGGGATGATGGGCTGTAATAAGGCTCACTTGTTAGGAAAAAACGCTCAAAAACGATTCTCTGACTAAATATCATTACCACTCTGTTCTGCAACGTAACTTATACAAAAACAACTAATCTCCTTTCAGGAACTAACTGTAAAGATAATATATTTTTACTCGAGCACCTTGGCATTGATTTCAATACAAACCAGCACAAGTTGAAGTGCACGCGGTCAAAGGCCACGAAAGCTCTTGTTCCTATAGGTACCTACACTACTCAGATATGCACCACGATAAAACCGCATCGAATGTTCTCCTCTTACTGCCACAGCCGTCAAATTTTCTCCTCAACTTTCCAAACGATCCGCGGACAAGCTGCTGGAAACGGAAATGATAATAATTTTATGAATACAGCAGCGACGATGCGACGCGATCGTACATATAAGTGTAAAATATCGTCGATAATCGAGAAAGAAGAATTTTTCCCTATGTTTTTTATTTTCTTTTCCTCTGCGTATACATACAATCAAACACGAAATCACGATTGTGAATACGTTAAATAGGTCTCGTAAAGAGAAGATACCCATTCTGCGGAGTATATTTTTCACGAAACTGTATAAATATCTGCAGCGGCGTATCTCTCACGGTGGATTACTACATAAAAACTCAACTTGGCTATGTCTCTGGGTCTTTTTTTTTTCGCTTTAAGCTGCGCCTCTGTCTTATTCCCCGGTTGCTTTTTCTGTTCTTTTTTTTATCGCGGAAAAATCGTGTACGATATGTACGTCTTTATTTTCATAATCACGACGACCAGCATCATTAGGGAAATGATACGAGGTACAGGGGGTCGCAAAGTGATTTCTGCGGGACTTCTTGGCCACTCGTTGTCAATTATTGATTTTGATCGTTTTTTTTTTTCAGTGAAGTTTGAAGGCTCCCTGAGGTAGTCTATGTGAAAATTTCAGTTGCTTAGTTGAAAAATTTATCGTCCTGTGAGGAGTTTTGAGATTTTCCAAATAATCCAAAAATTGCATGTCATCTTCATATTTCAACATTCGATTACGTCATCAAAGCAAAAATGTTTTTATTATTAGTTAGTCCCACACAAAGCTCGCAATTTCGCCAAATTTTGTGTCATGTTTCAGCCCGATTTCCGACAAGATTTTATGACGTGCTAAAAAATCCTCTCTTAGCGACATAGATTTTTCTTTTCTACATTTTTTAAACAAAGGCATTTTTGCCAACAAAATTTGATTCTCACTGAATTTGTAAACTGCCAGATGACTTTTTTTCAATCTTGCTTTTTTTATGTTTTTTCTAATTCATTTTTCATTTTTATTTTTTAAATAGTGCTTTTGTTCAGTGTTTTTGATCCATTTTTTGAAAAAAAATCTGCATGTATTCAATTTTTGTTGAAAATGTCACATTTGTGTTTTTTGGAAACTTTCATTTTCCAACAAAACTTTTAATCGAAAGCTCAATTTTTTTGTAATTTGGCCAATTGGGCAAGGTGCCCTATCACACTCATCAAAGAAATTCAATTTGCTAACCTGACAACCTAGAGAACCTTCAAAGGGTTAAAAAGGCTCAAATTTTTCAAAAAATTGGACAAAGTTCGCCGAAAGTGTGATTGGACGACTATGAACCAAACCCAACAAAGCCTAAAGCTCAATGAAGCATAATCAACCCAATAAAATCAAGCTCAACAGAATTTGGAGCATGGGAAACTTAAACCCAGTAAAAGCAAATTCAACAAAACTTGATCGAAACTCAGCAAAACCATGTTTCGCATAAAAAGCTAAAGCCATACCATCCCAATCCCCCCAAAAAAATCAAACCCAACAAATCTTCAATATCGAAAGTGGTGCTCAAAACGTTATGGTACATAATTAGAACACAGCTCACAAGAAGGATTTCCAGAATATTGTTGCTTCCCAATTGCTTATTTTAGGGATGGCGGGAGGGAGGGGGGTAAAAATTTGACCTTGAAACGCGATACCTAGATACCTTAGTAGTTGGAATATGAATTGAATAGACGATTTCCAGAGTTTTATGTATTTCCCAATCACATTTTTGGAAATTTTACTCAGCTTTTTGAAAAGTCTGAGCTCCCCCCTTCCACCGCTATTTTTCTGTGGGGTGGGGGTAATCAAAATTGAACCCTGAGCGATGATTTTGAATGAAATTTCCTCAGAAACGACATTTTCTGAAGTACATACAAGTTATCTGCACTTTCATTTTTTCGTCGATTTGTGGTCCATTTTTAAAAATTCAAACCCCCATTGTTGGATCCTCTATTTTTCTTTTGAGCAGCTGATATTTTTTCCAGCTTTCATACGAGTTATCATCCTTCGCTAAAATAATGAGCAAAACTTGAATTTTGTTGATCTTCTGTAAATGAATTGTTTTAGCCATTTTCAAAGGCAATTTTTTCAAAAATTACAATGTTTTTGTATTTGCATAAAAGTAATGAGGGATTTTGGAGGGAAATTGGAAAGAATTGCCATCAAGCTGGAGAAATCAAAAAAAAAAAAAAAAAAAAAAAAACGTTTTCAGTGAACAATACTTATTAGAAAATTGTTGTAAATTTTGTATTATTGAATGAGTTTTGCAAGTGACAATTTTTGCCCGCCCTCTACCCTTTGAAAATGTCTGTTGTGTTCCTCTGATTTGTTAATTTTAGTATTTTCATGAAACGATCTACAAAGGTTAGATGTCAGAATGTGTTTTGATACAAATTCACTTTCAATTTTTAGCCAAATCTAGTACAAATTTGAAGACACCGTAAGTAATCGCGATCAATATCCTCCTTCATAAACCACTCCAACAACTAACTCTACATCTCTCCTTTCGTCTCATTTCACTTCCTCATATCGTGTACTACAAAAGCGCACTATAGCTTTGTACGTAGATTCCCTGCTCCCTATGTACCTTAAACACTGGATGACTGGATAGTGGATATACTATGAGCACGCATAGATACGATAAATAGAAATATACGCTTATCTGCGCAAAAATTCCAATCATTCGAGTATCGCCGAACGCTACCGCACATTTACCGGTTCGTCGCCATAACACGACACCGTATAGTCCGCAATACGGTCACGATGCCGGCACGAATTGGTCGCCTTAGTAAAACAGAGAAAGAGAATGGAGAAAAAATAAAGAAAACTTATATACCTAGGTACTCGTACTACTCGTATCTCTGTAACTCTGCGTACAGCACAATCGAAAGAAGAAATACTTGATTGTTAATAAATCGAGGGTGAATTAACTGCGTTTACTTGAGTATCCGCAGTGTGGACAAAAGCGGGGGTTGTGCGAGCATTATTACCATACAAACGGAGAAATAATATAGGAAAAAAAAAAGACAAATACTGCATAGAAATGCTATGCACAGGCAAAGCCAGCGAGCGTGGAAAGAGCGCCGCGTCGCTCGCGGAGCTTTAGTCGGCTTAAAGCGGACTACGGAGAGTGCAGCGCCGCAGAAGAATTTCCTTCGTCTTTCTCTTTCGCTGTTTGTTTCTTTCTTCCTCGGATAGTGTTATTAATTACCTAGATATGTAATCGATGCTCCGTGTAAACAGTATATATTTACATTGAAATCCGTTTCAATAAAACAGCGATAAAATAAAGTCCTTGGTATGCGGTATTAGGTGTACGTATATGTGATCTGCCTCTATAGTGGCAAGCGAGTTGTTGAAGAGGAGAAAAAAAAATCATATCCCAAGATCGCATAGTACCCAGATGTAATCAGACGCAATTTCTCGTATCTACGGTCATCTTTACCTTATTCTATGGACTTAACGTGTGTGCCATTCTATATGGCATAGCTGTATGAGCTGAACTTGCGCTGATGGCCGACTAATTCGACCAATTTATTATACCTATGGTCGTTTGTCTCGTTCGAATGGACTAATGAAGAGAATTATGAAGAAGAATTTAGTCTTTTAAAGAGTAACTGCATGAGGGATCGTGACGAAAGTATTATCGAAAATGATTCTGGAGGGGGAGAGGGGAGAGATCCAATTAAAAGTATGTGATTACAGGAATTTGGAGTTCGAGCTGTGGAGATCAATCTGGTTGCAAAATCTTTGAGGAATGGTTCTTTTGATTCGTTTGAAAAATCGTCTAAAATTTTAAGAGAAGGGGGGGGGGTACATTTTGTGGAGGAAAATCGCGTTCAAGTTACTCAACTCTTGAAGCAGCATGCTCGAAATAAATCTCATTACTACTTACGCGTCATTTTTCTTTGTTATTTTACCCGGATCACGGTTCTCAAGGAGAAACCATAAACCTCGTACCCATATAGGTGATCTTAATGAAGTAAAATTGGTGACCGCGTGCGCGATATCCTCTCCAACGTCGTATAATATACGTATACGAACGAGTACTTGATACTTATAGGTGTTGGTCATTGATTTCTGTATCTAAAGCAAAAAGAAAGAGATAGACTGGTTTAATTAAATTAGAAAAATAGTCGTGCCTTTTAAATACCTGTTTAGTTGGCGTATTATTGCGCATGATCGGTTATTTATCAGATTAACTTCATATGAGATACGAGAGCGCGTTATTTTTCTGCCTTTTTTTTTTCATTTTGTTTCGTTTCGATCATGGAGACTGAGACCTCCCGTAAATCCCGATCAACCGAGTGAAGCACGACCAAACGTGACAAATCGAAGTTACTCGTATGGTACGAATGTAAATTTCGTTATATTTCTTATGGTACGAGGTAAACGTATCCTTTGTATGACGAGATCTAAGATGAAGTTGGGTGTTTCTGATTGCCCAAAATTGTTGGAAAATTTTCAAATCTAGTTGACATTTTTCTAAAGCTTACGAAAATTCGCCTGAAACCATAAATCGACTCTAAATTATTTCAAAATTGTAAGAAAATCATTTAAATTATCTAAAAAATTATGTCGGTAGGTTGAATAATCGTTAGCTACAGTTCAACTGCCAAAAAGTGCTCTAGAAATCACATTTGAACAGTATTTTTGCAATGCAAATGTTTTTTTGTACATACATGAATTACAGGTCTAAAATCTGAAAAAAGTCTTTTTCTGAATTTTAATTTTTCAAAAAGGCTCAAAAAAAGTTGTGATGTGAAGAATTTTTGATTTTATCTCGAAAATATTGTAACCCATTTTGATTGGTCTCATGGCATTTTTTCAAAAAACCCAAAAACCAGTATTTTTATCCCAAAATTGGGTTATGATTTTGTTTTATACAAACTCACTTCGAATTGGATTTTTTTCTAAATTGTGGGAAAGTTTGTTTGAAGTTATGAAATTGTGCCAATATTGTTCATAAATCCCTTCAAAAATCCGCCCATCAGGAAATCTTTGAAAGTTCATTTGAAATCCTGAAATTGTTTCAGAATAATGGTGCAGATAATTCGCGGATTCAAATCATTTGAGCCAATTTACTTTGGTAGAAAGATTTTTCTGAAATCACGAAAAAACTCAAGTTTAGCGACGGACATTTTTTCCATTAGAAATTGTCATTTTTCACAAAAAATAAAACATGGTTTCTCATCAAAATGTTAATTTTTCATTTTTTCACCCACAAGGTCATTCATCCACCTCCCTCCCCAAAAAAATCATCACTTCTTCTCTAAAAATTAATATTAATTTTTTCACTTGAAACTGTTGATTTTTTGTTTAATGAAAAATTGTCACATTTTTCACCAAGAGTTCTCATTTTTCCTTGAAAAAATATTCTTTTCTCGTTTAAGTGAAAAGTACCTACTGTTGATTTTTTACTTCAAATTGCTACTAAGAAGTAATAGTCATGTTTTTCACCAAAAATTGTCATTTTTATTAGACATTTTTTAAATCTTTTAGAAATCGAATGATTTAATTTTGTCGAGAAACTCTATACAAAATAATTTTAATTCAAAAAAAAAAATACAATTTCAATTTTTTTATAGGGGAGACGAAAGAAGGTCAATAGTGCTTTATCTAAGTGTTTTGTCAGAAGAGAAAATCATACGAGTCTTCCCTCCCCTCCTCCTCATTATCTGGACGGTTAGAATGGATCTGACTTAATTTTTGGTTCGAGTTGATTTGGAGTAAGCCTTTATTGAAATATTCCTTCAATTTTTGTGACTTTTCAGCTGTTATTTTTGAATCGATGAAAAACTTCTACAAAGCGAGAACCTGTGGCACTGAACAAATCTGTGGAATTGAAATTGAACAAAAAATCAGTGAAATTCGTTGTAAATTTTTGTTAAATTGATTGAAAGTTCAACATCATAAGTTTTTATGAATTTTTCTGGGATTTATTATTGATTTTTTTTTGTAACAGTAATCCCTGATTCATCTATACTTAGAGACATTTTTTCAATGATTTTCTCTGTGCTGATGCTGATTCAATCAATTGGTGGTGCAGTATCATCAGTTGATAGCTTTGTTGCTGGAACTTGAGGAAAAATCTCTAGAATTAATCTGTTGTTTGAAAACTTTTTCCTTCAAAGGCGAATTTATGGTCGCATTCTCCTCGCCTTCAGTGTGGTGATAAAGAAATGATGAGGGGAAGTGCCGGAAGGGGGGTATTTCGTAGCGGCGGGTCTCGATACGTGTGATGTGTATACTTGGGTAAACATTAAACATTGGTATAAAGAATAACAGCATTTTTAGCGTATTAAGACATCGTGATGAGTTATAAATGATCAGACGAGGGAGATCGTGTGCACGGTGGGGTGGGTAGGGGGTGCACCTAAGCGGTAAGGTAGCTGTACGCGTATTACTAGGTACATTAGAGGTGTTTTTATTTTTTTTATTTTATAAACGCAGGTGTAATTTAGGTGTGCCTCGGTTCTGTCGAATTTAATGATTATCGTGTAAATGTGTAGAAAAAGAAAACCTTTTCACGGTGCATAGATATCAAAATGAAACAAACGCGAAAGATAGACCGAGTCAGAGAATGAGAAAAATAGAAAGAGATAGAACGATGAGGTAAGAACGAGGGAGCTCGAAAGGAAGCAGAATATTAAAATATGTACGGCATTTCAACATTCTTTACGTTAATGTTGTATCATTTACTCAATATTTGATCTGTCGGCTCTTTGCTGTGTATGTATAGCTGCTATAGCTTCTTGGTGTATCTGCAAAGCTGGCTATTGTTTCATTGTATGTACGATTACCTTGGCTGGCTGTTGTGGCTGTGCGTTTTAAATTAGTATAAGAGATGGAGAGAGATGGAGAGGCTTTGCATACACAACGATGACCCTCCGAAGAGCGGTCATTCTAGACGTATCCACGGAGTACTTACCTCTTTAAGGTCTATAGACCTAAGTACATACATAAATACCTACTAGGTACATTTAGAAAATACTATACTATACTATGTACTATGTACCTTTAAAGCTACCGATAATATTACGAAATAGCTTGCTTATAAGTTCATCGCAGACCATATTAATGACTCGATATTTCGTACGATTTTTTTTTTCTGTTCACATAGGCGAAGATCAAATAGTCAAGTATTTCATCCATAGCGGCGATCCCGGCGGATGGTTTGCTCTGGATCCGTTCAGCGGCCAGCTAAAAACATCGTCTTTTTTAGATTACGAAAAGTTCAGCTCGATTTTACTAAACGTACAAGCGATCTATGGGAATACGCCTTCTACAACTTATACCCAGGTGAGTGATGCAAATGGAAATTTCATCAATAGCTCCGAGTCGTAGACGCGGTAATTTGATGTTTGGTTGGCATAAGTTGTCGGAATGTTTTAAATATGATGGGCTATTTTTTTTTTACCTACTCTCGTACGTATATGAGGAGTATATATTCGTTTTCGTATCATTGTGTTCGTCGTTAATGTTAGAAAAAAAAAGGATGCTGGTTGCGTGACGACGTCCACTTTTTTTTACTCTCTAAAACAGAGGTTACACGTACCTATATACTTTGGTGTCGAATTCGAAGAATTGTCTTACTAAATTGACCAAACGCAGTAATTACCACTGGAACGTAAATAGAATTGCGAGCCAACCGACGTCGATGTCGCCTGTTTTTTTTTTGACTCGAAAACTGGCATATGTAATAGAGTACCTACACGTCTTCGGGCTGAATGTGAATCGAAACTCTCGCCGGACTTGGGCTGACTCTTGACTCTTCGTCTACGGTAGGAGAGATTATATCATTCGAGTAGTCAGACCTTGAGTGTAATGATAATGATAGATATCGATTAAAAATTTTTTCATTTAATGGACAATTTTTATGTAAGGTGAATGAGTTCATATTATACTCGTACATGGCGAATAAATGCGTAAAGGGGCGAGTACCCAGACGATTAAACGACGTCTAGGTCTAAGAAATTTGCTTCGGTAAACATGAAATAAGTTTAATGAGTATTTTATGTGCTATCGAGAAATGAAATTAAATAAGGAATTGGTTTGGTTGTTATTAATTGAACCAAGTACAGAAGCATTTCACATATTTTTATCGTAATTGACGGCGATTATTGGTGAAGAATTTCCAAGAGGGTAGGTAGGTAGAAATCAGTGGGTTGTAAAGTGTGATTTTATTGAATTTGTTTTCAAATTTGAGAAGGAATATTGGGTTTGAAGGTCGTTTTTGGAATGTAGAAGATGTTTTAAATTTAAATTGCTTAAAATCTAGATAGGTTTTTTTTTTCAATTCCAAGTTTTATCAAAAATCAAAATGATGCAGAAAATTTCTCCATGGTACAAAAAATATTCCGCAGAAGTTTCTTCAGGTTCCAAAAAGTTGATTAGGAATAGAAGAATGTAAAAATGAAAGTTCCTTTGGTAAGAATTTCTAATTTTTTTGAGCTGTGCAAAAGTAGAAGCATAAAAGCAATTTGTCCCCCATTTTCAAAGAAGTTGAAATTTTTTCTCAAAATTTGTGAAATGTCAATTATGTACTTAAAAAATTCATTCTTTCAAAAATAATTCGAATTCATTTAAACAATAATTATGTAGGTATTTGTATTTCATTCGAATTGTGCATTTTTTCAAAACTCTGCCCTCGATACGTTTGATCCAACTTAGTAAAAGGTGGAGTTGGGTGGAGGGGTAGACGGACACGTTTGTTAAAAAATGGTCAAGTAGTTCGATGAAATTCTACTAGAACAAATTTTTCACCATTTTCAACAATTTTTGTTCCAAATTTGCCATTTTTAAATTATCAAATCAATTTTACTGATTTTGTGGCAACTTCAAGGAAATATTGTTCATATTTTTCAAAATATTGGTAGCAAATTATTTTACGAAGTTTAGCATTTATTGACACTTTTTTGCCATTTTCAATGAATTTTATGTTACTTTTGCCAATTTTTATGCCAATTTTATTGATTTTCTGGTGATTTTAAAAAATGCTATAATTTTGCAAATTTTTTGTCATTTTAAACAATTTTTGACTCAAATTTAATATTTTAATGTTGATGAAAAAAGAAAGGTTCAACTTGCCTGCACTTTTTTTGATATTTTCATGAATTTTTTTCTCAATTTTGAATGATTTTCATCATAAATTAGTCAACTTTTTTGAAAAATTTTAGAAACGGTCTGCGTCGTTTTCTTACATCTTATTGATATTCTGATATCTTTTTTTTTTTTTTTTTTTTCAAATTTTCAACTATTTTTACGCATGCTTCAATATTATTCCATCATAACAATTTGAAGCAAATTTTTTTCCATGTTTTGTGGCAAGTTTATTGATTTTCTAATGATTTCAAGCAATTTTATTCATATTTTTGTCATTTTTGCAACATTTCACGAAATATTAGCAATATTTTTATACACTTCTTTTTGTCATTAGATCTATCACTTGAATTTGGTATTTTTTTTTTGAATTTTCTGCAACATTATTAAAAATTGAATCATTTTCTAATATTTTATCAATTTTTTCTCAATTTTCGACGGTTTTTACGGATTAATTTCATTGATTTTTCTGATAACTTCACGTAATGTTCATATTTTGTGTTATTTTTGGGCTGTTTTACAAGTTTTTAGTTGTTTGTTTTTCAACTTTACATCATTTTCAGTAATTTTTCACCAAATTTTCCGAATTGGATTTTAATTTGACGATTTTACTGGTTTTTTGATCATTTCTAGCTATTTTACTCGTTTGTATACCTTGTGTAATTTGTAGAATATTTTATGAAATTTTTCAACTTTGTTTTGCAAAAATGTTCAATGAAATGTGAAAATGCTGAAAGTATCAAAAAAAATTGTCAAAATTGTACAAAAATGATTTAAAATGTCGTAATAATTCGCATGCTATGAAAATTGGTGAAATTATGAAAAAAATGTTACGTAATTTTTTTCTCGATAGTGTTGACAATTTGCGGGGAAAATATTAATGAATACTTGTCCACAAAAATTTTCTCAATATTTTCAATAATTTTTGCATTAAAAAAAAAAAAATTGAAATGTTTTCATAAATTTTGGATTTTTAGAATTTGTAACAATCTTTTTATGAGATTCTTCGATATTTTTTTTCTCAATAAATTCTTGAAAGTGCTAACGCGGTTGTTTTCTTATTGATTTCGCAGGTGATCGTAAAACTAGAAGACAGAAACGACAACGCTCCGGAATTCGACTCGAATCCGATCCGATTATCTGTACCGGAGAACGCAGTAGTCGGAGCGCCGTTGTTCGCCGCCTACGCTCGTGATCGAGACTCGGGCCCTCGAGGCTCGGTCCGCTACTTCCTCTCATCCGGCGGCAGCTCTGGCTCCGGTTCGGCTTCATCTTCAGCCGCCGAAACGGGCTTCTTCGCTATCGATCCGGTAGCCGGATTGTTATCGTTGACTTCGCCGTTGGATTACGAAACTAGTCAAAGACACACGTTAGTGATAACCGCCTCGGACGAGGGTGAGCCGCAACTGCAAACCAATCTGACCGTTTTCCTCGAGGTACAAGATGTGAACGATAATTTTCCGGTGTTCGAGCAAACGGAATACTCGATCGTGGTATCGGAGTCGTTACCTAGTCATTCGCAGGTGAGTTGACCATCATCGTGCCAAATGAGAGAACCTTTTTTTCTTGGCGGGATTTACCTACTATTCAGTATATAAGTAGTGTAGTTTATTTTCCTTTCCTTTCCTTTCCTTTCCTTTCTCGTATATGCTTTTTACGATGTGAGGAGAATGTGGTATTTTTGATTTCTGTCGTTTCGGTAACGCCTTCTCTCCTATCTGGTCTACCTGACTTATTCACGCTTTTTAATTGCTTAATAGCGTTGCTAACGAGAATCTAATTTCCTTTTAGTGTGTACTATTGGTAAGGTATGGTTGTAGGTACTAGAGTACACTATAGCATTGGCATAGCATGGTATCAAGCAACCGTTGTAGTACGAGTAGTATCTTCGTTGTGGTTGTATAGGTAGAGGTATCCAATACCCATAGATGATTAACTTTACGAGGAATGCGTCAGGACTATTTAACCAATTCGTAATGTATACGATACGGACTCGTTTTATACGCTTACCTCGTTCACAAAGTCACGAAGTATTAATTTCGTGTACTGTACTAGTATGTGCATTGCATAGATGGTACCTAGACCTACCACCTACATGTGTACTCATTTTGCAAATTGTACGAATATTTATTCTCTCAAAACTCAAAAGGAAGGGAGAAGTGAAAAATTGGCAGCATTTAATATCTCGCAATGTGTTGACTCGTGGATCAGTTGATTGAGAGAACCGTACATTTTGCTTTGTGAATTACTCATATGTGAAACGTCCAGCTTTTTTGTATCCTTTATCAAAGCTACTCTTGCAGGAAAATTTTGAAATCTTGAAACTATGTATCTTGTGGTAAGAAGGTAGAAAATTTAACCATCCCCCCTCCTCATCCAATTATCTCTCATTTTGTGGATATTTTTCGTTGAATGGATAAATTTTATGTGAAATGTTCTGAAAGAGGATCTATTGAAATTTTTTTGGTTTTTCGACAAATCGAAATGTTAAACTTCAATGCTTTCAAGACAGGAAAATAATTATTCAGAATACTATATTTTTTTGGAGTGAAGAGGAAGAGGAGGAGAAAGGTGAACAATCGAATTCAGGAAACGGAAGTGAAGTGTTATCTTTGAAATTTTCAATATTTTTTGTTTTTTTTTTCAAGAGTAGGTACACTACACGCTGAAATTTGAAACCACAATTTCCAAGGACAACTAGCGTTCTACGAAGAAATTTAATCATGCCCTTTCCCATCACTTTTTTTGGGTGGGGGAGGGGAGGAGAAGAATATTTTGAAAACACCTTGTGAAAATCAATTTATTTTCAATTTTTTTTTTTTGGAAAGTTCATGAGAATGAATTTTCAATTTTTTTAAAGTTTTGTATCCAGCCAGTTAATTTGACGAAGTTTTGCAAAACTTTCTTATGAAATGCCCTCAATAAGAGACGATGAATATCAAGTCCTTCAAATGTGCACGTACCACCTCTCGATCACAGCTCGAAGTTTCAAACTCAAAATCTTACCTTTAAAAAAATCGCAATAGGGATTTGACAAGACAACTGTCGCGCTCTAGGAAATTGTAGTAAAAAACACCGGAACTAACGAAAGGTCCCGTTGTTATCAGCAAGGCGACACTAGCGCGGCGACCCTCTGTCAAGTTCCTATTGAAAAAAAGTGAGAATTTTCAAGTTTGAAATGAAAAGAAAATTAAAAATGTTAGAAAAATATCAAAATTGAAATGAGCAAATTTCTTCAAATAGATTAAAATCTTGAAAAATTGAAAAAGCTAAATTTTTGAAAAATTACAAACTTTAGGAGCGTTAAGAATTGAAAAAAATGAAATTTTTTGAAAAAAATCAAAATTTTAATTCGAAATATAAATTTCAAGAAAGTTTAAAACTTGGGTAAATGAGAAATTTTGAACAAATTAAAATTAAAAAATGAAATTTTGAGAAGAATACCCATTTATTTTGTGTGCTTTTTAACACTATCAAAGGTTTCACAGCGTTCAGTGTAGCCAGTTGAAAGTTTAGAAAAAACAACAATTCAACTTAATTTTGAAAAATTGGAATTTTGAATAAATAATTTAAATTTAAAAAAAAAAATCATTAAAATTTGGGAAGAAAAAGAAAAATCTTGAAAAAGTTTGTAATTAAGTAAAATGAAAATAAAAACAGTGCAAATTGATAATTTTGAACATTTTTGTTTTAAAAAAATCAAACATTGCAAAATAAAATTGAAAAAAACGAAATATTTTGAATTTTAATGGTTTTGAAATTGAATAAAAAGTAAGTACAGTACACACACACTGAATCCATTTCTGACTGATGATCAAAGTTATCTTTTTATTTTCAAAAACAACCTGAAAATTTTATGCAAATGTTGATTTCAAAAATAATCAAGAAGTTTGCTGCAAATGTGGGTAGCTGATACGTATATGTAACATTCTCTATCCTCCCCTCTCTGTAGTTTTGTTCCAGGAACTGGAAAAATTAGTCTTTTAAAGAAAAATACTCGTACCTTAAGAAAATGTGTTTTTTTGTAACTTCTATATAGAAATTATGAGGGATATTTTTTTTGTGAAATTGTTTTTTGTTCACTCAATGAGACTATTTTCACCCCCTCCCCACCCTCTCCTCTTTTCAACGATAGCGAAAAATGCAATTTTTCAGTTTGATTGTGCTTCTAAAAGGAAATTCTTTGAAACAAGGTGTTACTTTCGTTGCGTATTAGAGTAATTTTTTTGACCAGCAAAGGCAAACTCAAAAATTAAACGAAAATGTAGCTTTTTGAAAACGGAAATGTGTTTGAGAAACAAATGTTTACTTTTTGAATTTTTAGCGATTTTAATTCTGGCATAATGTTAGAAATCGATTCTTTTCATTCTGAATTGATCTTCAAAATTAAAATTTCACTTTATTGTAATACTTGACCCTCTTATGATTTTTATTTGATTATTTTTTCAAATTTGGAAGGAGGGCAAATTTTCAAAAATTGTCTAAGTAATTGATTCAGTTGTTGATTTTTTAAACTAAAATTTCTCTTCAGCACTTGGATAATTTTCTCAAATGGTTATGGAGGAGGAAGGGGAGGATCATGTAGAGCTAAAAATTTCAAAAAAATTATGCTATGCAAGTGTAGAGATCAAAAATATGTACCTACTTGCTGAATTCAAAAACTTAGGTTCAAATTTCTGCAAAACTGTGTTTTAATTATTAGAAATTTAAATTGAGATCAAAATTTTATTCATTTTCACATGATTTGGGATATCAGCAAAAAATTGTCATCGGATCTCTTCGGAGAAAAATTCACCATGTTCCTTTTTGAAAAAAAATCCCCAAATTTTACATTCCATAGATCTCTCATCGTGTTATTTTCATCTACTTACTCGAGATCGTCCAAAAATCACCCATCTGCCAATCGAATTCTCTCCACAAGTATGTAAAAGCCCACAGCAAACAATTTGACACTTTCACGCGAAGGTCGTCCCAATACCTAATTAATGTTCAGGCTATAGGTTGTTTGGGTGATGGCCGTGAATTTCCAAGTACAAAAGAAGGAACTCGAACTGCACACGGGCCAGACACACATAATACATACAACAATGATGGTTTTATCAAAAAGTAATTTTTAATAAGACACACACACTCGCTCGCACTCGCCCGAGCCGCATGTTAATTCTTCTCTTTATTCGATTGTTGAAAGATTAAAGAAAGAAGAAATGAGGCGCGCGAGATAGTACACCTTATACCGTTTGTGTGAGTGAGAAAACGTGAGGGGGACTTTCCTATATACTGCGGAGCTGCACTAACATCTCATAACGCTTATAGACGAAATTCTAACACGGAAGGGGGCCCCGACAACAGACCCCCAGGAGGATCACCGTAGGACGAACACAATCATAATGTTTTATTATACGTATAGTATGTACTCTGTATAGTCTTTCTGTATGTAGTTCGTCGATATACCCTTCTCTTCTCCTCTCATCTTATTTCTCTATCTATCTAGGTACACAGATAGATACGAGATACCTTTACCTTTACATATCTAACGTACCGGAGAAAGAAGGATGTTCTCATTGTGAACTTACTCGATTCGTAATTACCTAAACGACTCCTCTCATCCCTCTCACCCTCGATGCCTCTTCCAGCTTTGTATTCTCTTCTCGAATTCTCTCATACGCGTCCCCGCGCGTTGATTTGATTGATGATTGTCAAGGTTAAAAGACCATCTTACCGATGATTCGATGATGTACCCGAATCTGACACAGCATCACTCTATAGAGGTGCTAGAGTTCCAGTTATACGTGGTGTCCCGTTCAATGTGGGCTGGAAATTTCGGAATATGAAAACGAATTGAGAAAAGTCTCGTGCGAACGAAGATGTGCCTGTTTTGGAATTTCGAGGAGCCAGTTCTAAAATTTCAATTTAAAATTCGATTCTTTTTGTTCATTTCTTTTTTTGGTCCCTTCAGTGTTTGGTGTCCCTAAATCTGAAGAACGGTATCCAATAGGATGGGACACCCTGTATAAGTGAGTTACATTGCCCTGAAAAAAAAAGAAACCCTTTTCCGGAGCTCTTTAGAATTGTATTCGTCGGTCTCAGACTGAGCAAAGAATATTCGAATATTAATTACAAAGCGCCAGTTGATCCCATTTTTTTTTATCAGGTTGGGGAGAAATTAGGATACCTAAATACGAATTAATTAAATCGGAATTCGAAATTTTTTTTTGACCGATCGCGTGTTTCTCGAATGATTTTTCGTGTAATTATTCGTATTACGAGTATTAGAGCAGAAGTTGGAAATGGAATTATAAGAGAGGAAAATATAAAGGTTATAATTGTTCGTATAGGTATAAGGACGACCGGTTTATATCGTTTACGGAGTAAAAAAAGAGAATACGAAAAAAATAGAGAAACTCTTTGTAGTATATCAGGGAGAAAAAATTCCGTCTCGGATTATTATTTATAAAAATGAACTTAAAAAGAATCGTAATACTATATGCATATGGTAATTGAAGCAGCTAAATTAGAGACTACCGCACGTTCTTATATAGTATAAGGTACAAGAAGTTGAAAAAATTCTATACTGTTTCGAAGAAGAAAACAAAGAGAACACGTAATAATTCCCCTCGGTCGCCTAATTAAAGCAATTTAGTCCATGGTTGGTATATATCGACATGCATTTGTGTTTGCATTCTAGGATCTAGGTACTATAATTTCATCTAAATAAGTTTTTAAAAAAAACTCGAACCTATACGTATCTAGTATGTATGTAATGTAAAGTAATGTAATGTACTAGTTACATGCTGATGCACGCCTCATTAATCGAATGTCTTTGTTCTTATTCGCCCACAGATCCTGCAAGTAATCGCCGTCGATTTGGATACCGGTAACAATGCAAAAATATCCTACAGATTGGCCGAAGCTAAAACGGAAAATGGTCTACAAGATGATGAATCGTTCGGCGTGAGCTTGAACAGCGGATGGATCTATCTGAAGAAACAACTGGATCGCGAAACGACCAATGCTTACACGTTGAAAATTACCGCTTCCGATAACGGCACACCCAGAAATACGGCTACCGCCATGGTGCAGATTACCATATCCGATTATAACGATAATGATCCGCAATTCACAAGGGATCTGTACGAGTACGCCGTTGAAGAGAATAAACCTCGGGGGACTGTCTTCGGTATGGTCAAGGCGACTGATAAGGATGCTGAGAATAATGCCGCTGTGCGATATAGTCTGATACCGAGCAATTCCAGCTTCCAGATTAATCCGTTCACAGGTGAGATTAACACGATTTTATTAGCTATTTACATTTTTATGTGTACTGTGTGTGCGGTGTAATGTGGTAGCGCCTGATAATTGGTGGGGTGGCAACCTTGTTCACTCATCACTCTGGTGTGATATTCTTGTAAGATATGAATTTTTTTCAAATACTCAAGTATATGTTACACGTCTAAGAAAAAAAGGGCAGAGAGGGGAGGGTCAGTTCTGGAAATGTAGTTACATAAAAGGGCTAGAAATCAGTGCTCTAGACTTTGATATTTTTATTTTTTTAAAAATGAATAAATAAGAGCTGAACTATTTTCAAACAATTTGATTTCAGTATAAAAGGAAATCGTAATATGACAAATGAATGAAGTGTACCTGAAGTAATGATAGATATTTTGTTGGAAAATGAAATATTCCAGTTCTTTTCATGATACAAATAATTGACCCCCCCCCAAAAAAAATCAATTTTTTTCTTCAATTAAAAAACATACATTTTCTCAGGGATTACATTATTTTTTGATTTCACAGAATTTTTAATTGGCTGACCCCCTACTCGTTAGCATAATTAAGGTTAAAACTTTATTTTTTGAGGAAAAACTACCTATTCGTTTTCAAGGGTATGTTCCATAAAATTAGCTAAAAACAATATTTTCATTAGTGCAAAACAAGTGCGTAGAAATGGCCAATTATGGATCCGCGACTTCAATTTTCCAACTAAAAATGCGATTTTCGGTACTCGTGTTTTCAATTCGATATTTTGAAAGTACCTATACCGTCACTTTGGAAATTTTCCAACTAAAACCGTAGGTATTTTTCCAATTTGAACCGATTTTTTGCCTATTTCAGAGGTCAAGACTTCTCACCCTACACCTCTGCTCCATGTAGGCTCTAGTGCATCAAAATGGGTAATTTTGGAGATTTTAATTTTCCCATATGCCCTGATTTTTCCATACCATGTTGAATATAAAACAAAATTTATCAGTAGTCAGATTTGAATTTATTGCTCTTTTTTTGAAGCATTACAGACGAATTTCTAAAAAAATTCCACAGAATTCGATTTTCTCAAATTTTTCTGCAACTCTTTAATTTTTGGGAGTAAAATAAAATTATAGAGCCCATATGATTTTCACGTCCTAAGCTCGATTTTGAGCGTTTTTCGGACTAGTGATGTGGATTTAGGTTGATAAGTGAAGGCTTATGGTACAAAAACGATATTTTTTGATTTTTTTTTCTACTTATTTTCTAAACCTCCAAAATCAATTTTGAAATGTTGAATAATAAACTGTTGATTTTACGTACATTTTTGTTTGTACCTATTTTTCTTTCATTTTCTTGGCAATTTTCACGATTTTTTCGAAACATGAAAAATTCTTAAATGATCAAAACAATGTTTTCGGATCGCACTTTTCTACCTTGGGGTAAGATGGGAACTGGAAAGGGCTTTTTGATCAGATCTTTATTATTACTCACTATTTTTTGGATGCTACGAGTAAAATCACACTAATTTTCATTCTTTTCGCGATGATTTATAATATGAATTTTTTGAAATTCTTTTCCAAAAGTCTGCAATTTATCATGAAAAATTTGGTCAAAAATCAAATTTTGAAGACCACGTCCAATGTTCATGGGTAATCGCGAAAATAACGCATTTGATGGTAGGTAATTTAGCTCGAAGATTTCACATTTAGAGCTTCCTATCTCCCCCCTCCCCCTCCCTCTTCCCTCCCCTCTCTTCTGTTCACACAAAAATTCTGAGTTACATTCCCAAAAATTGTTTGACCGGGTTTCATTTCCAAAGAGCAATTTTCTTTTACACATTTTTCATAAATTCAGTGATTGCGATGTAGATTAAGAAGGAGGAGGGAGGGATGATGTTTATGGAATATAAGGGAGAAATGGAGAAATTACTTATTGTTAGGTACTAATACTTATTGCTACCGAGAAACCATCTCAAAATTTTTCCAAAAACACGCACAAAAAAAAAATCTTTCCTAAAAATTGAATGATATGTTTTTTAAAATTACATTTTGATTATTTTTTCAATCACTCAAATTACTTACGTATTTTTCGAAGAAAATTGAATGCGATTTCTAAAGATAAGATGTTCAGAAATTATTACGTCAATTTTTAAAAATTAGATTTCATGTCCAGATAACTTGAACCAACTCATCAAAAAGTTGTATTTTGAAAAAAAGATTGGAAGAAAATGGTGTAAAGTAGTAAAAAGTGATCATTTTTTATCCTGCAATTTTTTTTATGTTTGATGACAAAAAAAACTTCTCAACTAATGAACTCCGTTCAAGGTGAAATTTAGCTTACTTACTAAAAGAACATTATTAGAACTGAACTTTGAGCTAACGTAACATTAATGTATGTATTAAGTTTTTGCGAGAGGAGTTATCGAGGTAAAAATCTGAAAATTGTTTCATGTGACAAGATCAGCTTTTCCCTCCTTCCCTCCCTCCATCACTTCGGAATTTTCTTCTTTTTTTTCAAAAATGATCGCTAGAGAAAATTTTATATTCGAACCTGCCTCAATCGATCGAAAGGATCTCAAAGATGGTACATCCAGATTTATATGTGCTTAATCCCATTTTCACCCCATTTACAGCGTTTTTTTTTTTTTTTTTTTTTTTGGAAACTGGAGAATCTAAAAATTTTCTGGAGGCTTCAGAACTGTTCAAAATAATCACCAATCGACTTGCGGGAGGTTAAAATAGGGTACTAATCATATTTCAGCCTTTTTTGTCAATTTGATAAAATTTTGATTTTTTCATAAAAAAATGAATTAAATTTCAATTTTTGAAATTCCAAAAATTAAAAATGAATTTCAGCAAATCGATTAGTGAGACAGGGGGATGAATTGAAGATTGAGAGGGATGTTCAGACTTTTATTTTAAGATTTACTTTTTTGGTATCATTTTCAAAAATTTGCGAAAAATCGAAAAATCTGCGTTGGCAGCTCCGAATTTGATTTTTTTTTTCCGTGAGCCAAATTTCAATTTGATTGAAGTTGATGAGTTGTGATTCTCTGGTGAGAAGAGAGGAATCAATCAGGGAAGTTGGGTCAAGGTTATCAAATAAACGTTTTCTACCAAAAAATTTGGAGATGAGTTTATTTTCGGTGCAAATATCAGGTCATAGATTTTTTTCTGATCAGAAATTCCACTTGAAAATTTAATTATTGTTTTCTGTGAAAAACTTTTTAAAAAAAATATGCTCTTGGTTGATTGTTCACGTCATACTTGCCTACTCATTTATAGGCTTAAAAAAAATGCTGATTACGAGTAATACGATGCCAAAAGTTTTATCTCTTTTCTCTCCTTCATATTTCGTACTTCTCGTCTTGCACGAGTAGGTATCGAGCATGCGTTATTCTCACCCATCATCCTTCAACTTTTCCTTCGCCTTTTTCAAGTGCTGACTGTGGCAACCCGAAGTAAAGTAAATATCAGTTGCAGTCGCGATACATCGTTTGCATCACGAGCTATGTGCATCCTTTCCTTTCTGTCTCATTGAAGTTCAGTTCCCTCCGCACGTATGCGATGATACGGTTACGGAGTCCTCAATTCGTTGGCGATGTGTGTTTGTGGGATGGACGAGAGGACGTGAGGAGGAATATGAGATGGATTTTTCAATATTTGAGACTCGAGATCGATCATTAGAGAGATCACTGATCAAGTACACGGGGACGAAAAATTTCGAGAACACAAAGCGTGCGCGATTATCATCGTTAATTATTCGCTTTTCGGATACACTAGGGCTACGTGTGGAGAAGCTGCAGCGTGCTTAAAATAGTAAGAGGCCAAGTCGCCATCGTGATCGTGTAAAGATTCTTTTATCTTTGGCTTTATTAATCGATGTTATCGGATCGTTTGACGATTGTTAAGACTATAAGTACGAGTATACGGTACGACGACTTATAGGAAAAAGGCTCGATCTCGCAGCGAGGAGATTTAACCCGTTCGTATTTGTAATGAATCGACTGGAGCTGTAAAATGATCCATACACCATCTGGGAAGTTAATTACAATGACGTAACGGTACTCGTTTTTCTATTAGTTTTAATTTACCTGTATGTGTGCTTTGTCATCTGCATTTCTTATAGACGAGTGAGGATGAGGAGAAGCTCACTGGCGATGGCGATGGCGCTGTGCTATGCTGCTATGCTATGCTGTGCTGTTGCTAATCGCGTGAATTTTTATTGCTTTTTATTTTATCTACTCGTCGTATCTTTGGATAAATTTGTAAGGTTGCTTTTGACGACGGCGAGTAATTTTTCATCGGCGATGTACTCTATTTGTCATCACGTCTTAGGTGTGCTGGGATCTTCTCTAGACGCTAAAATAGAAGAAGAAATCTTGTGGGAATTTGTTCGGAAGTGTATTTTTTTCCCTTTTATATATGTATATTCTTTTTTCGTACGTGTGTTGCTTATAGTACGTTGGATCACCAAATGGACCCATGTTTAACTATCGATTTTTAGTAGAATAAATAATGAAAACATTAAAAAGCCATTATAGCTGGTAATATTAAAAGCTTAGATTGGATATGTGGTCGGAAAACGCCGCCGCGCCGCGGCCGCCGAACTAAAACCTGTGTAATGTGCTCTTCTGTAGTACTATTAGTAAATCCACTCTTCTCCCATCACCCATCTCTCATCGCTCTGTCTCTACACAGATGATCCCTTCTCGTCTCCGAGTAGGTACCTAAGTCTGTTGTGTTTTTCTTTCGTATGTCTGTCGGGTACTTCTCCCTATATACACACAAGCAAAATATATTATTTATCCTACACGTAAGATCTATTCATATTGTAGCATAAATTCGGACATACGTTGAGAAATTTCTCACATAGTCATAAGTACTCGTACATAGAGAAAAACCGCGATCTGAAATAACAAGAATATGATGAGGTGGTGGGTTAAAGGGAAAAGATTTTGATCGACGCTCTAATACAGCCATGACAGATCCAAACACCCGTGAAAAATGATGGAACGATTTATTCGCACCAGGTTTTGCTTTATAGTGTCGTAAAAGTTTTATTCGCTTTTATCATTTTCTAAGCGCGAAGAGATGGGTTAATTATAAAAATTGTAGGTACGCTGCGCTGGTTTGATTTTATTTAATAGCGAGAGCAGTGGCCAGGCCGAAGCCGAGGTTCGCGGTTCGCGATCATTGATTACACCTCACCAGCTCACACAAACAAGGTTTAATGCTCCTCCATACTCGTAGATTTTGTATTAGTGTTTTATGGAATTTACGAGCGTGTATATGGCGATGGCGAGAGTAGGTAAATGGTGGAAAAATTATCGATTATTGTATCGGATCGTATTACTCAGCCAGATATACTAAGGAATGCGATAATCGAATACTTACCAGGTAGTTTTTTTGATTCGTGCGCTGTTTGTGTTCCCCCTGGAGAAAAAGAGATGGTGTGAAGAAGATTTACTCGCTTATCGATTCGCGAATTTTTTTCTCTATTTATTTATTACCATCGAGGTTAGTTATATAGGTGCTAGACAAACTGCGCCAAGATATCTGCGAGATATATCTGTGTGGATATTTTGGTTGATTATTATACGAATAGGATGGATTTTTTTCTAAAGCGAGTGATGAGCGATTTAATCGATCAACTGGGTCAGGCTGTTTATCAGAGCGACTAAATATCTCAGATTTAATTCTAGTTGATCGATAAAGAAGATGAACTAATGGCAGAATTATTTCGAAATTGATTTGTGAAAATGAACGAGACAGTTAATCATAAAAATTATTGTACTTTGGTTAGTTAATTAGCTGATTTGATTTGATTGTGTTCGAAAAATTGTATTAAGGTGGATTTTTTTGTCAATCAAGTTGATCGAAAATCAGTAAACTGGCCTAAAAATCAATCAGGATCATCGAATTATTCAAATTGATCAAAGAAAATGACAGAAGTGCTGAAGAAGGGGGAATCGAGAGATTAAATCTAAAAAAATCAATGTCATAATTCACCCTCACCAACCTCGTAGTTGTCCTTGATAAGTTACATTATTGTATCTTCATAATTTTTTGATTGGGGGGGGGGGGGATTTTGATCATGTTTGACGGCACGTGAGTGAGGTTCGAGAATTGAGGTAGGTTCTAATCAAAAAAATAAATCAATATTCGAACTCGGCGCTTTTAAATCAATATTAGTTGGTAAGAAATGTCGCTCAATTTTCAATTTAAAAAATTCGGGGGTATTATTTTTTTGAGAGTTGTTGTGTTGATTTCATTTTCAGTGTCATCGTTAAGGGGGGGTGGGGTTGAGTGGAAGAATTTGCCCCGAGTCTGCGTTTTTTAAAAAGGTTTGTGACGTTTATGTGTAGAAGAAAAATAGCTAGATAACTAATCATAATTTTTGAAAATGAACTGAAAATTTCCTTTTTGAAAATAATAGTCGAAAAAACGTTATTTTTGAATATAAAATGAAAACTTCCTCTTGTTTGTAAGAAAGTACATATGCAAACATTTATTTTTTCTCCTGAGCAAAATGAATGGAAGTTGTTTTTTTTTTTTTATTTTGATATTTTTACATCATTGGAAAGCTCTTGAAAACCTCTTTCTAATGATGTAAGAAACTCAAAATGTGAAAAAATGGACTTCCATCCCTTTTGCTTTGGTGCACAGAAATGCAAATTTTATTTTGAAAAGAAAATGCAACCTTCATTTTTTGAAGAAAAAAAAATTAAAACTTCATTTTTGAACAGAAAATACACAGAATACTCGAAATTTTGATTTCTGAAGAAAAACCGAAAAGGAACTTCATTTTTAAAGGGAAAATGAGAACTTTTGTAATTTTTTTTAGACGAATCTTGTTCTAGACACCTTTTTAGACAACGAATTATAATTTTTTGGTGGAGGGAGAGAAGGAGGGGACTTCATAGAGAAGAACTTAAGTGCTGAAAAATTCTGTTTTGTGAACAAAATAACTTATTTTCGACTTACGTTTGTTTATGAGAAAAACCTTTTTGCTAAAGGAGGGAAGGGGAGTGAAAAATGTTTAGGAGAGTCTCATTTTTTCGTCCCCTGGCCCATATTTACTCTCGGCGGCAGCACTGTCCACTTAATTTTTATTCAAATGTTGATCTTTGAAAATTGTTGTCAGCAATTTCGTTCAAGTCGGCTAAAAAGGTGACAAATTGAATGTTGATCAAATTCGTCTAGTTATTAAAATGACAAAATATTATTGCCTATTGGTACCTAGTTGGTCCACCAAAGTCACAAATTTAAACGAAAGTAGTCATCAAGTGTTGAAATTTGGGCACAAGTCAACAACTTTTTTCTAATTGGTCCAAGAAAGTATTAACAAGTTGAAAGTTGGGGTCAGATTAGTTGATGAGAGGACCCAAGTGACCTTTTTTAGTGGTTGGTCGATCGAAGTGACAAATTTCAGTTCACTTACCTACATTAGCCATCAAATGTCAAACTTCAGGAATCGTTGTCAAAAACTTTGTTCAAGTTGATCTGAAAAAATGATTAATCAAACTTTCAGCAGATTCAGTAAATCAGTAAAAATCACAAAAAATCATTGTTTTATCCAAAAAGTACATACTTAATTAACTTTTTAAAAATTTCTAGTATTTTATGGAACTAGTTGACTTTCAATATACAGTGGAAATCGCTTATAATGAGATCGGTTAGTACGAGATTTCGGATACAACGAGCAAAATGCTCGGTCCCGAGTACAACGCCATTTAAACATGTACAAAATGGTACCTGTTAGAACGAGTTCATTTATAACGAGGAATCCGGATAGTACGAGCTAAAATTCTTGAAATTTGGTTCATTTTATTGTTTTTTCTTCCGCTTACAACGAGTGTTCATGCAGAAAACATTCATTAAATCCCAAATTTTAGCTTTATAATTAAATTTGGTAAAATTTTGAAATTTAGACAGATTTTGTGGCATTTTTTGAAAAACAGAACCTTTTAAAAAGCCACTAGATGCTCTAGAACTACTCAAAACGATTCAAAACTGTTTCCAATCAATTTGACAAGTCAAAAATAGCAGTAAAATTGACAATTTTTTTTGCTATATATGTGTTACGAGCATCATTTATAACGAGAAGCTCTTTATATCCGGTTATTACAAGATGCTCGTTATAAATGCAAAACCTTTTAGTACGAGAGACCGGATACAACGAGCAAAATGTCCGGTCCCTTGAATCTCGTTGTAAGCGATTTCCACTGTATGTATAAATAAATACATCGAAAGTGACCATCAATGTTTGACAATGTCCAAGTAAATCAAGTGCAAAAATGAATGGAACTGATGACAAAATAGTGACCTGTTGCAGACGAATTGGCAACATCTAACACAAACTCCTCTGTTTTGATACTTCTGACTGAAAGTAATCCTTTTAAATTTGACACCCTATGTCATTTCATTTCTGAAAAGCACGATAAAATTATCCTACGCCCTATGCCTCACCACAATAATGAAATTATGGTTGGTAAATATTACGTTATGTATGATAAAAATAAGTCCATCGATGGTTTATTGTGGGCAACTCCATGTACCTCTACCTATTATCAAAATGCTTGTATATTTTTGGATACAATCGTATATCGAAGGTCACACAATGTATATCTTCGAATTACTCGGTGTGGCAGGGATTTATGATTATGTTGGTGAAAAAGAGATGAAATTTATACAATGATAGATAGACACACATACGCGTGTATAAAGATACATCTTATTATTGTAGAATGCATTTAGGGAAACGGGGGGAATAGAAGTTCGAAGACCTCTCTCTAATACGTGTGGTTCCATTATCACGGCAATAAAACCATATTTTAAAGGTATCGACGTGGGAGCTATCGAGTAAAAAGGCATATAGGATGGTTTATTTTTTAAAAAGGAAAGAGCTATCACTCTGTAGCAAATACTGAAGTAGAAAGAGAGAGAGCGACTTTCTCGAGAGTTGAACTTTTTTTCTATACTCGAGTAAAGAGAGCAACAGAGAAAAAGCATGTTTCTCATTTGTCAAAGTATCATATGCTGGAAAAAGATAGCCTCCTGAGTTGAATTTGAATAAGACAGCGAGAGAGATATTTTACGTAATAAAACTATATTACCTACAGTGTGTGTTTGTGTCGTAAGTGTATGTACACAAGTATTAAAAAAATAACCACACTGGTATGGCAAAGAGAGAGAGAGAGAGCATGTGAGGAGAGTAAAGGTATATAAGGCTAGTACGCAGGCTAGCTCATAATAAAAAGATTTAGTTCTGGCGGACTCTGCAGGGAGGAACATTAACACCTGCTCGCGAAGAAGACCAAGTTTAAGAAAGAATTAAGAAAGAAAAAAAGTTAAAGAAAAAGAGATGTATTATGGATAGTTGGATAGGTAAGGTATAAACGTGTGTGATTTTTGTTTTTTCTCTTACTTATATATCTCGTAAATAAATGTAATCAAACAATGTCGTAAAAATTATGTGCAGTTTTTCGCGTCCCAACTGGTAAAAATAAAACTTATTCACTATACTCAAGCAGGGGAAAAGAATAAAATTTTAATCGTTGCGGTAGTAAAATTTTTTTAGATGAAAATATCGGTTTAAGGAACTAGTTATCTCCTGTTGAGATTGGATCAAAGATGGGCTTTATGATGCGAATTTTTTTTTTCGTGGAGCCAACGAGATGTAGGATATGTACCTACCTACGCATAAGTAATTTAAGGGGGAAAAAAGGGTTTCGTAGTAAGTACTGAGTCCATTCTATATGTGTACATTATAGAGAAACAAAAATGTCGTGTCCAGTCCCCCCTTTCAATTCTATCCACGACATAGGTTAGATAGTACCTACTATGATGTATGTAGGAAAACTTCGCATCATTCCCGAATCATTTTGCTCATCACGTCGGCGCCGTCAATCAAAACCGCATGTTAATAATTATGATTAAATCTACTGTGTTGAAAAATTCCACAATTCTTGACCAGAGTAGCAGAGGCAGGGGGCGTATGAGGATACATGCCAGTGTGTGTGTATGTAATGTAATGACGATTATAATATACTGTGGTACTTTTCGACATTGCTGAATACCGGACTCGAATCACGATGGGATGAGGGTAAAGCGGAAATTAGGCGCCGGTGATTTTTCCACAAGTTGGAAATACGAGAAATTAATACTGTTAATTCTACCAACAACGATGCAAATTTGCAAACCGGAAACTAGATGCATTATACCTACGTTGGCAAATTTTTCTAATCACGTGGGTTTGTTGTTTTTTTTCATGTGTTACAGGAGAATTATCGACTCGCGAGCCATTAGATCGTGAATTGAAATCTGTTTATGAATTGGTAGCCGAGGCCAAAGATCAAGGTACACCTTCGAGGAGTTCTAGAGTAGCGGTACGGATCAGAGTTACTGATGTGAATGATAATGCTCCGGTTCTGGACGATCCTCAAGAAGATGTAATCAGCGTAAGAGAAGAACAACCTCCTGGCACAGAAGTGGTTCGTGTTAGAGCGAGTGATCCCGATGATGGAAACAATGCTACTTTGACTTATTCCATTTTGAAAGGTATGGATTTGTTTTTTTTTTTTTTACATATTACGGTAATCTGTGGGTGAATTTGATGTCTTGAATGATCATCTGTCGAAATGAATTTTCGGGAAGATCATGTCCACAGTTTAGATAGATTATTTTCCTATCTGTAACAATAGATAAGAAATGAGGCTTTGAAATTTAGAATTTGACAGCACAGATTTATGTGGTACACTACTTGCCTTTCAATTCAAAATTTTGTAATTTTATTGGGTGTGGATTAGAGCTGTGGGTCCGAAACAATTTCAGGAATTTGGGATTGGGTTTTGGTTTCAGGATCGTTTATTCATTTTGGGATTGGATTTTATTTTAGTTTTGTTCTTCTAAATTTTTATTTCGGTTTTGGGATTGGTTTTGGGATTGAAAAAATTGTTTTGGTTCTGGGATGAATCAATTCCAGTTTTTGGATTTTCATTTCAACTAATTTTAAGCCCAAATCGACTAATGGACCCGGCAAGGTGTCTAAAAAATGGGAGGTTTTGATATAGGGAATCCGATGGTGTAATTATTAGTTTAGTGTTTTAAATGCATATTTTGCTTAATTTGTCAAGTAATTTTTCTGAAATGAACGATGACACTTAAATTATGCATAATAATAACGACAATTTATCAAAATAAAATCGTGCATGGAAAAATCAAAAATTGAAATCTTGAAACCGAAACAATTTTGTTTTAGTACTGAGATTGTTTTAGGTTCAAAGTTAATATCAGTTTTGGGATCAAGAAAAATGAAAATTTTTAGGAATTGAAAAAGGTTTTGGGGATGGGATTTGAATTGGGATTTAATCAGTTCCCACAGCTCTGGTGGGGATGCTTACCATTATACTACCGAGGAAAATTTGTTATTATGAATAAGGATGGTTCAGTATTTTGATACTATCAACCATGGTGAACCAGAAAATGTTTAAAATCAGATACTTGATACATTTGACTGCGGCATGATGCACCTTATTAAAAAAAAATTTCAATACATCAAAATTGTTCAATGTTTTATAAAATTTTGAAATCTGGGTTTGAAAAATATTTTGAACATTTCAAATGTACATAGATAAAGGTAGGTAGATGAGGCTGATTTCAGGGTATTGCATCACTTTGCTGAAAATTCAGTAGAAAAAGTATTGTTATAGGAAAAAATACGTATTATCAATATTCTAATTATCAGTACAATAGCGATAAAATATCATCTGTATTGAAAAAGTATTGATGAAGTATCTATACATTACTAGTACCATCAAAACTCTGACTGAAAATTTACAATAGGTATCTGGTACATATATAGTTTCTTTGCACATGCGCAAAAAAGGAGGCTTTCTGCCAGAACACTTTTGAGATGACAGCAAGAATTTGTAGACATAAAGTTATACTCAAGCAGCTTTATGTATATAGGGTGTCTCACCACGGAATAACCCCTTCTCATCAGTAATATAGGCAACCCATCCTAAGCACAAGTATGCATGTTTGCCTACCTTTGGAATTTGCAGGGCCTAAGTTATCATCTCATGAAAAATGTTTGTTTTTGATTTTGTTTGGCAACTTCAACTTAGCGCTATTCAAAGACCATGATGGATATAACGTTGCGTTTCATGGTCCGGCCATCATTATTCTAGGTGATCATGATGGGTTATAAAATGTGTTCAAAAGTTGATTATTTTCACTATGTTTGTGAATGTCTCTTGAAAAAAAAAGTTTGCTCTTTCCAATGGCATAGTCCTCACTCATCTATTGTGGTTAGTTGAAAAGTTATTAAGGCTTGAATTCTGAAACATCATTGCCTAAAAAATTCAGAAAATTTTTTCTTCGCTTCAAGTGGCCAAATCTTGAAAACTGTTGTAGATAAATTTTTTACTTATACCTAATTATTGTGTTTCATGAATTTTGGCCAATTGTGAAAATGTCATTTCAGGTTTTCAGATTCGTGAAAATCCTTTTCAAGATTAGGTCTTCAGGATTTGAAATTTCGGGGCAGTAGATTTTGGAAGTCGCTCTCGACTATCAGCAACTCTTCTGGTTTTTAGAAGCCAGGTTTTTCTTGTTCATATTTTTTTCCCACTTTGTATGACTTTGTGGCATGCCCCTAATCCTCTTAAAATGGACTCGGGAATCTGAAATTAGGCATTCTTATTTGGAGATTATATCCTGAGTCTACTTTTTGGGTGTCAACTTTTTGACTCTTCCTGGCCCTTTTCAGCTGTGAAATAATATCGGAATTTGGCGTCTTTTTGAAAACGTTGTTTGGTTTTGTCCTTGCTGGTTAGACATCTCCAATGACTAGTAAAGACTGTAAAGAGGTGTTCAGATGTTCTTAGTTCTGAACAAAATTCCCAATCAATAGTGTGGCTATAAGTCATAGAAATACGACTCAAGAGTCACTGCAAATCTTATTTTGAACTACGAGACTACAAAAATGAAAAAAATATGTCATCGAGAAATACCTACTAATTTTTTTTTCGCACATGGCATTCTTGCAGGTCGAGATACCGATGGCTACGGAGTATTTACGATCGATCCGTTAACTGGAATAATGAAAACTAGATTGGCATTAGATCACGCCGAACGTTCTGTTTATCGAATCGCAGTCGCAGCCACCGATAATGGTATTCCGCCAAAGCAAACGGTTCGCGTATTACGAGTCGAGGTGTTGGATGTAAATGATAATAGACCGACGTTTTCAAGTTCCAGTATCATATTCAAGGTACCTACCAACGTTATAATACTCTATTGAGCTTGAGAATTTTTATAGTACCGCGTACTTATATACTGTAAAGATAAGTAATGCGGGCTCAAAAGCGCCGCAATCGTGGCGCATCTTTTGCCACACATGTTTTTGCATATACTATACCTATACACCTGTAAGTGTAAGTGTACCTTTCTATATCATTATTTTTACTCCGATTGTACAGATTCGCGAAGATGTCCCAGTAGGTTACATAATCGGTAGCGTTATCGTGGTAGAAAACTCAGCTCAGGCGAACAGAGGCCACATCATGTACACGTTGAACTTCGTCACACCAGCCGAAGTTGAAAAACCATTCGATATCGATCGCCGATCTGGATCATTAGTCGTCATCAAAGATCTAGATCGAGAAGCGTGCCCGGAATACAGACTAGAGGTTCGAATCTTGGACACGAGTGCAAATCCTCAAAGTAGCGCTGTCATAGTCAAAGTGGAGTTGTTGGATGTTAACGATAACGCACCTCGTTGGATGACCGACCCGTTGAGGATCACCTTACCGGAAGATTCTCTGGTTGGAACCACTGTTTGGAATTTTTCTGCCACTGATGCCGATACTGGAGCGAACAAGGAGATTAGATACGGATTGGTGAGCCAGTGGCCGGCTCTGGAGCAGCCTGTGTTCTCGGTTGATTCGTTGACTGGTAATTTGATCTTGAACGCTGGGTTGGATTATGAGAAAATCAAGGAATTCACGTTGATTGTTCGAGCCACCGATCAAGCCGTTGATTTGGCTGATAGGAAGAGTACAGCTTTGACTGTTCAGGTGAGTGTTTTGATCATACCGAGCTTTAATTTGACTTTTTGTTAGATTTGCTCGTCTTTAACTCTGGAAAATTTCCTACCATTCTGTTCCAGGTTTTCGTACAAGACGTAAACGACAACGCTCCTGTCATCGTATCTCCCATCTCGAGGAATCTATTTATCGGAAACGGCTTATCTAAGGGTACCATCATCGATCGAATCATCACCTCTGATCCAGATACGGGCGATAATGGCCGCGTCACCTATGTCATTACATCAGGCAACGATGCCGGATATTTCGCCGTCAACTACGAAACTGGTGACTTGACCGTAGCTCGATCGATTCACTCTGTGGAGAATTTCATCATAAACGTGACCGCCTCCGATCACGGTACACCGATTCCAATGCACGCTCACGTATCTCTCAACATCAGCACTCGAGCCAAAGAAGAAAACCAATTGAAATTCACTAAAAATGTCTACTACGCCAATATTAGCGAAGATCTGACACCGGGTAGCGTCGTATTCGTCGTATCGAACAATATCATCAAATATGCATCGGGTAAGCGTGCTCATATATGATCCGAAATAATTAAAATTTTTTCCCACTATAAACGATCGAACTCTATGCAGTTCTCCTCCTACCCCTTTCTTCTACGTATGTAGCTGTTGCACTGTGATTTTAATTAATCGAGCGTAGGTACCTCTCTATGTGTATGGCGATGGCGGCCAAGCTGCGTACACGTCCGCACCGGTAAATTATAGAGGCGGTGTTGATAAGTTACTCGATTAAGTATTTAGAAAAAAAAAATAATAATAATGAAAAAGAAAGAAGGAGAAGGAAAAAAACACTAACCGAGTGTTTCGCGAAATATAAATATATGTACGCATTCCCCGAACTACGGATCGAGGATGCTCGCAACCTGCCATTAAATTTATCCCAGATATTATTATACCGGACGAAATGAAACGTTGAATCTGGATTATATAGCTCGCGCATATCTGCACATTCAGCGAAAGCTGCTCTGCTCTTTTTAATGATATCTATCAAAGCGCAAGCAGTGGTAATAGTATCTGCGAGATTTGGTTTTCTATTCCCCCCTCCCCTCGCTCCTTTTATATACCTGCATCCATCGTGGTTATTCTCGAGTCGAATTAATTTATACCCCGGATCGTTTAACATTAATGGTATTTCGATAAGCACATTTTTTTTTCGTCGATATTCTGGTGTAATTTTCATCTCTGTACTCATTTTTGCGATATTTAAGGACGTGACGAAAGCGTCAATAGCTATAGTAAAATTTTTATGGGATAGGTCAGGGTTTGAATTTGAGTAGCGTACGGAATCATCTTACGCGAAAAGAACTCGTTTTGTGAGCAGGAATTCACGTTCGCCATTATATGGTAAGGTCTATAAAACGTCGTTGTAAGTCAATATTGGCATTTTTTTCATCTCATGTCGATCATCAGAGGCGTAATGTACGAGATGAGGTTATATACTCGAGTGATGGGTGTATTTATTGAGTAGTTATAAAGTGAATGAAAACCCAAGTAATCGTTATCAAATGCGAACTATCAATTTAGGTATCATCAAGTAGGCATGGGCAGTGTTGCCAGTATTGGCAAAGGGCAGAGTTTTATGAGGATGGGTGTTGACTGGTGGTAAAATTTATATCTATGCGTTCAATATGATGCATATTTTCGAGTGATGAATGCTTTTGATTTTGATGGAGGCATTTAATTGGAGGGAGAGGCTGAAGAAATGGAAAGAAAATACATCCACTATGATCTGCAAATGTGTACAGAGTGAAGCTGAAATCGTTGGTCTCTAGATCAAAAATCACCGGAATTGGGCAATTCTATTCAAACCATGCCATTTTTCCTCGTGCTTGCTGCTTGAAAATGTCTTCAAAATTTACAGGTGTGAAAACCGAGAGGCCAGATTGAAAAACTAAGTGGAAATTTGAACTTGGTGCCTTCAAGAACCCTGAAATTGATATGTCACACGATATTTTTATTTTTGTAGAATGTCCACCCTTCCCCCTCCTTCTTCTTTTCTGAACGTAGCAATTTAAAATGTCAAGAAGTTGATCTCTCAAATGCATTTATTTGCTCGAAAATTTGAAATTATTCAGCAGGGGCTCACTTATGCAACCATTTGTACCAATTAAAAATCATATGAACACACAATATAATGTACTTAATCGTATGTTTGTTTTTCTAAAATACAGGTCTTGGAACATATTTACGTTATGAAATCCCTCAAGGCAGTGCTGACAACACGTTTGCTTTAAAAGAGAAAGAAAACGCCATCATATTGAATAAACCTTTGGATCGTGAAACCAAGGATCAATACGTGATACCGATTTATGTGAAGGATATTCAAACTGGAAAATTCGATTCGGCTGTGATCATCGTGAACGTAATCGACGTCAATGATAATGTACCCTACTTCCATCCCGGATCGTGTTATCCGCTCTATGTTCCGGAAAATATGGATGCTTCGGTGATCCATACTGTGGTGGCTTTGGATCGAGATTTGGGAAATAACGCGAAAATCATCTATAATATTATTGGTGAGTAATTTCTGAATGTTTTTCATCAATTTACCGCGGTAATCACCATGAATACTGGCTATTACCGAAGAAGAACATATTCAAATTACCGGTAATTTACCGTAATTACCTTCATCACAAGTGTTATTTTTTGTTGAAAAAGTCGATCTATACGGATCTACATGTGTTAACAATGAACATAACAAATATTTCCAATTTTAAATTTACCGTAATTTCTGGTAAATATGGGTAATTTAAGGTAATTATAGGTAATTTGCGGTAAATGGTTGGTAATTATGGAAATTACTCTGAAATTGTAACCTTAGTAAAAGTTTAACATGTCAGGATCCAAAAGTTGTAATTGCATAACCAATGTTTTGAATGATTTCCTTCATTTTTGGGTAAATTACGGTAATTTACTAATTCTCGGTAAATTAGGGTGTTAATAAGTAATTTAGGTGGAGGAAAAAGTCTGTTTAACATGTTCTGGCAATCTGACCCAAGTTGTAATTAATTGCCTTGAATATTCAACCCCTATACTATACTAAATTTCTGTCATTCTCGGGTAATTTACCGTAATTGTAGGTAAAAGTTGGGTTATTTATGGTAATTATTGGTAATTGATTTTGTTTATTGGTAAATTTGTGAAATGCAATGCTTTAGGGTAACTATGGATTTCGTAAAGCGATATTTTTTTTAAATTTTAGATAGGTACCTGTACCTACTTCTGTTATTCTAATCGAATTTTGATATTTTTCTAGATGGCAATATTGGCAATAAATTCCACGTCGATTCCATCAGCGGTGAACTTACAGCTCAGTCGTTGGATCGTGAAACACAATCCCATTACCAATTGACCATCGCAGCTCAAGATTTAGGTTCCAGCGTATCCCTTACCGGATACTGCAACATCACAGTTTACGTAGAAGATGAAAACGATAACGATCCTCAGTTCGAGAAACCGATGTATCTAGTCAACGTAGCCGAAAACGTACCAGTTGGAAGCACTGTTCTGACAGTCAAAGCTGTAGATTTAGATTTGGATTTGAACGCTCAAGTGATCTATTCGTTGAGAAATGAGACCGATTGGACGTTCAGGATAAATAATCAGACCGGAGCAATTACAACGAATCGGTGAGTATTTTTCAATATACCTATATTGTCAAATTGACGTTGAAAAATATGTGTAAGAATTTGCTAATATACGAGTAAATTTATGGATTTTACAGCCCTTTGGATAGAGAAGAGCAGAGCGTGTACGCTTTCCAAGTGGTAGCCATCGATATGGGACGGTACAAATCGCAGTATCAAACGGTCAACGTTAAAATCACCGTAGAAGACGTAAACGATAACTCACCAGTTTTTTCCAAATACCCTTATTTCGCTCAGATTTCACCTTACGTTCATATCGGATCGGAAATCGTTCGGGTATCGGCTACCGATCGCGATAAAGGCGTTAACGGCGAAGTAGTGTACAAATTTTCCGAAGATTACCACTCGAGCAAGTTTAGAATCAACACGAACACCGGAGCTATCAGTTCGGTGGCTAGTTTAGCGAACGATGTGGGTAAAACGTTCCATATCGAGGTGATAGCTTCAGATAGAGGATCTCCGGCATTGAGTTCGAGTAGCTTGGCTGAAGTTAAAGTAGTGGATGGATACGATAGTTCTTCGGTGGTTCTGAAATTCCAGAATATTTCGTACAGTGCTCATATAGCGGAAAATTCGCCGGCTGGAGAGACTGTGATACAGGTGCGTAGTATGGCAGAAGCTGAACGAGGTATTGGGTTGATGAAGGTACTAAATATGTGCGCTTTTGTTTGTTGGTACAGGTATTCGCGTTGAAAAGCGACGGCAGAAGGCAGAGGATCAGCTACAGTTTCGCCTACGGCAATGAAAACGAACCGTTTGAGATAAACTCGAGTAACGGATTGATTCGCGTGCGTAATTCAACGGTATTAGATTACGAGACGAATCCGCAATTGCAATTGGCGATCGTTGCCCAAGAGAATAGCACTGGAACGACGTTATTCGCATTCGCCGAACTGACCGTCTACTTGACCGATCTAAATGATAACACACCGGTGTTCACGCAGGACCAGTATTTCACCTCGGTGCTCGAAGGTATCAGTAAAGGGACGTATGTGATACAGGTGAGCTTACTGATGTTTTGTATTTACTCTTAGTTATATATGGTCGCAAAGATGACCATGTTAGATAATCAAGTAGAAGGTGTTGAGGAAGATGATCACTAATCGAACGTTTGTTTGTGTGCATAGTTATTGGCAGTGGATGGCGATTCGGGACCGGATTCTAGAGTATCGTATCATATCGTCGATGGGAATCACGATAACGCTTTTATTATCGAGCCACCGACTTCGAACGTGATCAAAACGAACATCGTTCTCGATGCTGAAATCAGAAACACGTATAAATTAACGGTGATCGCAACCGATGACGGAATACCTCAGTTGACCAGTACAGCTACAATACGAGTCAATGTGATCGATGTGAACGATAATCAGCCATCTTTTCCTCCTCATAATTCCATCACTGTTTCCGAAAGTAAGCTCTCAAACCTGAGTTAATTTTAGACCCGACGAATACAGACGAACGGAGGATTAATTTTTTCGTGTCTTTTGCAGACGAAGTTGTAGGCAGCGTGATAACATCGGTGGTAGCCAACGACGTCGATTCCTTTCCATGGCTGGTTTATTCTATGGATAGCACAGAAGACGAAGATGCTTTGGCAACGTTTGCCATGGATAGACATAGCGGTCGATTAGTGCTGAAGAAACCGTTAGACTACGAAAGGAAAAACGAATATAAACTACGAGTGGTCGCTTCTGACCGGAAACATTCTGCCAAGACAGTGTTGACGGTGAATATAGCCGATGAAAATGACAACGCTCCTGTATTCGACCAACCATATTATCAATTCACTTTATCAAGTACGTCGCGAATTGTGATGTTTTTATACGTTTTTAAAATATGGGATTTTAATTTGTGGTCTTTTACTCGTGTTCAGGTGAAAATACTCCATCGTACAATGGCCCTGTTACCAAAGTTCATGCTCGAGATGCAGATTCAGGAGATAATAGCGTGGTTAGTTATTCGTTGAGTTCGTCTAGTCCTGGATTCAGTATCGATATCATTACTGGAATTATTACCGTTAATCAATCTCTCCTAGGAAAAGATTCGTTGCAAAAGGTATCACAAGTGATTTGAAATTTATGTTTTGCATTTTAATGAAATTGAAGCTGATGTTTGGATGTTTTATTTGATTACAGGGATTCTTCGATATTGTGGTCAAAGCTACGGATAATGGAGACGAACCATTGTCGACTGAGGTGCCAGTCAAGTTTGATACTAGGTTTGGAATTCATTCGAATATAGCGTCCGCTCTGCAGTCTGAGTATAGGTATGCTGAGTTTTATTTTCATTGTGAGAAATGTTTACCAAGTGGAAATTCTGAAATTAAATTTATGAAAAAGTCGAAAAATTAGTTCGAAAATTTGCCGAAAACTAAGAATTTTTATTCCTAAACTTAAATAGTATATTACGTGACAGGAGCGGAAAGTATGCGATTAACGAGTGCGAAGTTTAAGGAGCGAGGCGAAGCCGAGTGACTTAAATCGCACAAGTTAATCGCGTTACTGTCCAATCCTGTCGCGTATACTATTTTAATTTCATATGAGAGGAAAATAAATGCTAAAATTTAAAAAAATGGCTGATTTCGAATTTGTAAACATATGCGGAAAACAGTTACTTTCCTCCCTAGGGAGGAAAGTAACTGTTTTCCGCACATATTTTGATAGATGCGTTAAAGACGTATTTTCCAAACACAAAACTGTCTAGGAAACTACTCATTTTCCGATCATGTGAAATTAAAATATTTTACTTACTTTTTTTTTTTTAACAAATGAACTTATTACTTCCCAACTGGCACAATTTTTTTTGAAAAGGACGAAGGCGAATTGAAAAAGAACTCCTGCAGAAATTTCAGCCGCTGAAATTCATTTTTTGATTTTTGAAGAATTTTTAAAAATTTAGATTGGGCCCATTTGTTATGAAAAAAATCAAAATTCGAGCAAATTGACGTAAAAAGCTGAAATTTTGTTTGTACCCTATTTTCAACCTCCCAAATCGATTAGAAGTATTGTCGAAATTCTGAAAATCCGCTGAAGGCTCCAGAATGGTTCGAAACAATCAAAAATCGCATCGAAATTCGAAAATAGGATACAAACCAACTTTCAATTTTCTAGCTCACTTTGGTGAAATTTTGATTTCCCCTTCCCCACCTCGTATTTTAATCCCAAATTTGAATTTTCAAAAATTCGCTAAAATTCGGAAAATGAATTTCTGCTCTTGAAATTTTGGCTAGTAATATTCTACAAACAAATTTAATTTTATTCGCCATTGCCTCATGTTCGATGTTCTTTTTTACAGGATATCGGTTCGTGAAAATGCACCCAAAGGAAAATCTGTGCTGCGGCTTAATCCAACTGGCTCGCCGGATAATTCTCTGTTGTACAAGATCATCGAAGGCAATGAGAAACATCATTTCGATATCATCGGGTATGTATTATTTAAATATACCGTCTCCTCTTTCGTAATATTTGTTCCTATAACTATAATCTTTCCTTTTTTTGCAGACCATACGGAGATATAATCATATCATCAGCCCTGGATCGCGAAACCGTAGACGTGTATTCGTTGAAAATCGCCATAGGACACAACACATCGATAGCTCGAGTTCATATCGTAATCCAGGACACGAACGATAACGCTCCGGTGTTTAGCGACTTCGAACCAAACCTAGTGATCTCCGAAAGTACATCGATCGGTTCACCTTTAATGCAGTTTCATGCTTCTGATAACGATCTACCTCCAAATTCAGACGTCAGATACGAAATAGTCTCGGGCAACGACCGTAACGTGTTCGCGATCGATTCGATATCTGGATTGTTGACTTTGAAAGAACCCTTAGACTACGATTGCGGATTTGTCGAGCACAATTTGGTGGTGAAAGCGAGCGACGTAGCCAAACCACCTCAGGATTTACCTCTGAGTTCTTTGACATCGCTTAGAATCAGCGTAACGGACGAAAATGATCACGAACCGAAATTCCCCATCTCCGAGTACTTGGAATTTGTAGCCGAAAACGAGCCCGTCGGTGTGACTGTTTTTATCGCCAAAGCTACCGATCAAGATAAAGGCATTTATGGTAAATTGAACTACTCGATTATTTCATCGGCCGCTTCAGGATTCGCAGACGTAGACGATTCGTGGAAATTATTCAAAGTTAACCCGAGCACCGGACTAGTCGCCACGAATGCTGTATTCGATTACGAAACTCGTAGCAGATATGCTTTCACGTTACTATCTTGTGATACCGGAGGAAAATGTGCCAAAGTCAAAGTACGAGTCGAGATCGAAAGTAAAGACGAATTTTATCCTCAGTTCACCGAACGTACGTTCAGATTCGTTATCTCCGGCGACGTACCAGTTGGTTTCGTTGTCGGTCACGTCACAGCGACGGATCGTGATAAAGGCCCTGATGGCCGAATTGTCTACCAGTTGACCACCCAGCATCCTTATTTCAAGATTAACCGAACCAATGGCGCTGTAATGATCAAAAAGAAATTAGACAGTTTAACCAGCGATCAAGATATTAGTCTCGTAGTAAGCGCCAGCTCCGGTAGACAAGGATCGTTCACCAATAACAGTATTGTAGAGATAGTTTTCGATCAACTGGCTGCTCCCGGAATCAATCTGGCTAGTTCGGGCGATACAATGGCGACTTCATCGTCTTCGGTCGGTGATTGGATCCTCGTGTTCATCATTTTATTCATTTTGGTCGTCGGTGGAGTTGGAGGATTCTTCGTTTTTCTACATTTTCGTAACCGCAGGCAAAACAACGTGAATAAATCAAACCTCGGTGGAGCTACGCAACGTGTCGATACGTACGTCGATCCTGGTGCTTTTGACACGATGCCTATTAGAGGTACGGTTACTCACGGTGTTACCCAATTTGGACCTCCTAAATATGACGAAATACCTACCTATCGAGCTACCAACAGTGGCAGTAATTCGGCCGCTGCTACGACTAGCGAGCTTTCCGGTTCGGAGCAATCTGGATCTAGTGGACGAGGTGAGTTTTTTGTTCGAGTATTTCATTCATCTGTTTACGTAGATAGTGATTTTGGTAGTGATTTCTAAACGTTCAATTATGTTTTCATTGCAGGTTCTGCTGAAGATGGAGAAGATGTCGACGAAGAGATTAGAATGATTAACGAAGGCCAAACTAGACAACGAAGGAATCCAGACGATGATAATCTGTCAGACGTATCCGTCCATAATACTCAGGAGTACCTCGCTCGCTTGGGTATCATCGATTCGCATGCGAATTCCAACTCGTCTGTGCAGAACGACAACTGTAATGATTTGTTGAATCATCGGCAGCCACCTTCGGTTAATCAGATGAATATGTTCGACGATGACGGTACCAACGAAACGGATATTACCAATATTATTTACGCTAAATTGAATGACGTGGCTAGTGAACGAGGTGAGTGCAAACGTTCATTTTAATTAAAGCTCTGCTTGTAACTTTTTTATTGCTTTTTGGAGTTTTTTTTCGAATATTTTTTTGTATTTTTGTTTTTTTTTTTGTTCTTTTTTGGTTAATGAAATCCATTCTAACGACACCTTTCATTTGATTTATTTCATTTTCGCAGGAGGCAGTAGTCAAGAAGAATTATTAGACCGCACAAGTTCAACGGGTCGAGCCACCTCAGTAGACCGATCAATGGTGCTGGACGGCTACCAAGTACCCACCACAACCGGCACTCAGCTCTCAATGAGCGGCTCTCTCAGCTCAATCGTGCACAGCGAAGAAGAGCTGACCGGCAGCTACAACTGGGACTACCTGCTAGACTGGGGCCCCCAATACCAACCGTTGGCTCACGTCTTCTCCGAAATAGCTCGCCTGAAAGACGACGCCGCCTCGGTGAAAAGCGCCACCAGCGGTACGTCGAGTAATAAGAGTAAAACTCATCAATCAGTCATGAAAACAGTTCCTCCTCCTTTGATCACGAACGTAGCGCCGCGCTCTATAACCGCTCCTGTGATCAATTCGAGGCCCACGATGCAGCACTCGACTCCGGCGCACCAAAATCAAATGCTACTGTTACCAAGATCGCCGATCAGTCACGATACCTCGACTGGGTTCTCGACTTCGGCAGCCATGTCGCCTTCGTTTTCACCTTCGTTGTCGCCACTGGCTACCAGGTCGCCGTCGGTGTCGCCTCTTCATCTGCATACGATGAGTAGTCATCATCATATGAAACCGAACAGACATCATGCCAATGAGACAGATATACGGATTTAGTTTCGTTTCTGTTCTTTTCTCATTTCCTAGTATTGTCCCTCTTTTTTTTCTTTTATTGCTCAAGTTACCTGTCTTTTAATAATTTTCCTCTGTATAAATGTGTGTGTATGTGTCTGTGTTTTGTATAGTTTTTTTTTTGCTTTGGTACCCTTACCAATATAGGAGACTAATTTTTTACCTGCCATAAGTTGACGATGCGACGTTCCTTCAGTTTTATTGATGGATTTACCAAATTATTATTTATAATTAGTTTGAAATTGTGTACTATACGTTTTTTTTATACGATGTTCCGCGAATAAGTGGTAAATTTTTCAATTCAGCGAATGTAGATAATTATGTTTTTGAGCCTAATGTATGAATTTTATATTCCCAATGTTATTTTGTAAACACGGTTAGACCAAAGTTCCTTTTTATTATTTTTTTTTTACGTTTAATGTTTAATATTTTTTTTATATCCGAAATATCGTATTTTTTTAAAAAGAAAAATCGACTGATGTAATTTGTAAGATTTTATCGAATCAAAATTTAACTAAATTAAGCATTATTTTTGTTTTTTTTCTCTCTTTTAATCGTGAATTTTGTATTTGTATTTTAATGTAAATTATTTTCCATGTAAGAACGATAATAATGGCGTTGTTTTTTTCGAAACGCCGATCATACTAGTCATTGAATATGTCGTTACGTGGATTCATTACTTACTTTAGTAGATGAGAAACTGATACACTTTTAAGCAAAAACGCCATAATTTTTCTACTTTTTTTTGCATTTACTAATTTTATATTGATATTTATAACATATGGCCATTTTAATTAATTTATCTACCTATTTAAATTATATAATTGGTTACGAGAAACGTGGATCAAAATTGAAAAGTATTTTTATAGAGTGCCATAAATGAATGTAATCATCGTTACAGATGTGCCATATTAAATCATTCTGGACCATGGTTGATTTTTTTTCACTTGAATCATCAATTTTTTATTAATTAAATTTTTAAAAAATGAAAAATGGCCATTTTTGATTTTTTTTTTTTGAAAATGCATTAAACTGGATATGTTTCTTCCAATAATTGATATAATTGTGATATTTTAAATTTTCGAACGAATATGGAACACGTTAGTGTTACGGCGTTGTTTTTAAAATAATTCGTCCAATACGATAGTATTTTTTTTCATACTTCTTTTTTATAATAGTAATTAGAAGAAATGTTTTGTGTACCATGTGATAACATATTTTCATATTCGTGTACGATTTTCATGTATATTTATTTTTTTTTATATAATTTGTTGTACGAACGCAATAAATATTGTTCATTTTAACGAGCGTTATTTCTTAAAATTATCTACACATTTCGAAATATGGAAATTTTTTTGAAAATACAATGTTCATGTATCCCACAAAAATATATGTATAATTTAGGATCATTTTCAAGTTCGTTCCTCTTTAAAGCATCATAATGATCTCAAATCCGTAATTAGCGTCCTAAAATTAGCATAAGACGTCGTTAAAATGTAGTAGTTACATCAAAATCGTGATTAGCGACCTCAAATCAAAAAGTAGGTCATCGTTAGTTTTGAAAAAAATTTCATCTTGAGTATGTAATCGCAATAAATGATTTTGTCGGTGAAAAATTAACCATACATACGCCTGCAAAAGTCACGTTAAGCAACCACTTTGATCGTGACTAAAGATGGTCAAAGCTTGTTTACAGTTTTTCAACTTCAACTTTAAACTTGGTAAGTAGTTAAGTTGGACATAATGTAGGTACACTGAAAATCGAGAGTAAAATGGATCGAAAGAAATCATTAAATCAATAAAGAAAACATTGGAAGAAAAAGAATGAGAATATTATATTCAATTAATTATACTGTGCATTGCATAGGTACTGCATTGATGTAGATAATATTGCAATCTTTTCGAATTCAATGTTCATTTGATTGAAAAATTACTTTGAAAAATCATCAACATCCAGCCAATATTTGAGAATCAACATGAACGTCTTTCCTTTTTCTCAAAAAATAAATTTTACTTACCTGCTTCAATTTTAATAAAAATTTGAGGCATTTCCGATTTACGAGTATCAAATAAAAATTAAAACTCAACATTTAACAGTTTGAAAAATTGGACGGAATGGAAAATAAAAATAAATGAAAAACTATTCTGAATCTGGTTTGTTCGGGCGACCTCTTCGAACGCTACCTAAACTTCACTACGTCTTGCCCTTTGCCCATAGTGGTGTCCTGACATTCTACTTCTGCAGTTCAAATTCTAATTTCCAACGAAACTACTTATTTAAATTCAATTCATCTTGCTGTAATTTCTAAGTATATTTTATTGAATTATAATTTCCAATGAAGCTGTTTATTTAATTTTAAGATGATTGATGAATGACATGAAAAGAACGTCTTGTACCTATTCGTTGAAATTGTTCTTGCAATAAAAACATTTTTTTGAAAAAACTAAAGAAAAAACTTTATTCCGCCAAAAATATAAACGTACCTTGGTAATACACTTATGAAAAGTGACCAAAAAAACAATTCTTAGTATAGTACCTACTGAAGAACACAGCATATTATTACATTCATACCACAGATGGGTGTGTATTTAATAATATAACAAGTCCACTTACGCGTAGGTATAAAATTACAAAACTAGAAATAATATAGGAAGAAAGAAGGAAACGAGCTCATTTTCAAAACTAAAACTAAGGAGTAAGGAACAACCGTTCGTAAAACTAAAAATAAAACTAGAAGGATACAAACAATGTTTATAAAACTAAATAACTCAAATTGCAGAAGACGAAGTCGAAGCATCGGCTAATTTCCTCCTCTTCAACTCCTGTTTTTCTATTTTCAAATCCAGGCGCATCCGCTTCATATTCAACTTTTCTCTCTGCACTTCCAAGTATTCTGATCTCATCGTAGCTAACTCGCTGGACTTTTTTTTCCATACTTCGAGAAGTTGTTCTCGAAATTTCTGGTTCTCTTTGTGCCTTTCTCCATAATCATTGACGATTGACTGCAGTCGATCAGTGAGGTCCTCCATCTCTTTTGTTACCGGAGACTGAGAAGAAGCTGAAGATGAGATTGAACTTGTTTCGTCATCGTTAACAGAGTCGAGATCATCTTCATCACCATTACTTTCCTGAGTTTCGGTCTCACTCTCATTACGCAGTGGTTCAATAAGCTTTGCAATATGGGTAACTATACCAGTCATAAGTTGTTCACATTCAACTTCTACAACAAATGAACCACGTAACATCAATGTTGGATAACTAATGTAAGATTACAAAATAAAATATGTTCATTACCATCATCGTCTTCAATTAAAGCATTCAAAACCGGTAGGGGCGGACAGGGTAAGGCATCGAATAATTCGTAGTCAGAATCAGAATCAAAAATGTCGCTGCTACTAATTGTATCATCTGTATCACTATCATCAGTGGCAGTAGTTCCTTCAGTTGCTGCTCTCATGGATTCAGACATTTTATTTCAATTTTAATAAATTGAGAATATCAAAAATGTACTCAAGTATGAAATACAATACACACACGAGATGTAAAACAAAACCAAACTAACTTTTTTCTAAACAACCACGAGGCACGAATTTTCAACTAGGGTAGGGTAGAGGGTACTTTTTCAACTTCAACCACGTTTCTTGTTTCCAGTTTTTGCTTTATTCCGATAGATAGCGCTTTGCGTGCGTTGAACTTGAAAATACATGCAAAAATTGCACATTTACTTACTTTTTCATTTGATAGATGGCATTAATGTTGTTTAAAATTAATTTCGGCCTCGGATTCGCGTTGAAGAAGTTGCCTACCCTTGTATTTTAACAGACATTTTAAACAATTTTAATTAAAAAATAAGCGCAAAAAATTTATTTGATGCGAATGAAATTGCATATCTATTCGTATTTTTCCAGGAACTTCTTCACTATTGTATTGCAATAATATGGAGCCAGTGATTGCTCTTAACTTGATAAATAATTTTATTTTTGCTTTGGTCGTACGACTCGTACGTATCTATCATTACTTTAAACGATTGTCTAAACTAAAACTCGTCATTTATTTTACTGTAACTTTTTTCATCAACAAAATGATCAAAAATACGTCATTTTTTTCATATCGAAAACGCTGATTAGTTGAGTATTCAACTGCGTATTTCAAACTGCAATGTGCACTCTTCCAAAATATAATCCTGAGTGATTTTTTTTTTTTAGGTAATTCACTTATTATGAGTAAGTGATACATTTGGTTATGATTCTCTTCAATCCTTACAAGATAAGAACTGATCTACAGTAATTTACTTCGAGATAATAAACGCACAAGTAGGTACAATTATGCAGACAACACTTGTAATGAGTTCGAAATGAGAATATTCCGAAACGGTACCTTAACTCCTGAAAACGCTGACAAGCTTATCACATTTATTTTAACAAGCAATATATAGGTAGGTACATAGCAGAAAAAACGTCGAATTCGATAACGTAAGTACTAAGGAGAAATTTTCATTAAATTCATTTCTTGTGTTGTATATTTCTTTAGGAATATTATCACGCCGAATGAATAGAGTAGGATTTTTTTCTTACCTGCGCTTTCGTCGTATATACGTAGCAGGATTAAATTTTCGAACAAAACATTCTCCAAACGGTAGGTATGAAAAAACCTAAGAAAGGAACGGGTTAAATGACTGTTCGGCGTATTATGGTCATTGAACTGGAATTTCAATTTAAGAAATGGTAATACGAGTACAACTCTCTCTTCTCTCTCTCTCTCATTCACTCTTTTCCAACAAATTGAATTCTTTTTGCTATGATTACGTTGGTTGGTGGAATAGAGCGGAAAGATGTTGACAATAATACTCGAATGTTTAAATTGATTTATCCATCGTCGAATGTAGTTTTAATAAAATTGCAGTTACGGATAGATAAATATATAGAAGAAACGTTTTTCGAATTCAAACCATCGGTAGGTAAATATTAGAAGTAGGAGTACCTCGTAGAGTATAAAAGTACCTACGAGTAAACCGTACTCGTTGCATCTTGCTCGGTCATCTTGGTTATCGAATGCAACCCACCTACCTCTCAGCGATGTGCTGCTGCATGTGACGAACATGCAAGAAAATGCACGTGTGCTTTCAATGTTCCTGTAATATTTTATTTAGCTCGCTAAAAGATATGTATTGTAAAAAAAATTCGTTGTTTGGTTGGAGGAAATATAAAATACGAAATTCCAAATTATTTTCAATTCTTTGTAGTTTGGAGGCAGATAGGAAATTACATAATTACTCGAAAAATAACCGAACACTTAACGAAAATATGAAAAATGGAATACGTACCTATGTGACAGTTACCCCATTTTGCAGTCTATAAAAGTGAATGTCTCTTGTACCTGTTAAATTGGATAGTCTGGTACAGTTTCATAATCTACATTTACGACTACGATGGAAGTTGAGAACATTAAACTGAATGGCAGGGTGGTGAGTTGGACATTCCATATTAAATTGAATTTGTATAGTTAAACCACAGAAGCTGCAGCTTATACTCGTACTTACCTAATACATATAAAGAGATCATGGTTTACCACTGTTAAAGTACCACTCGTATGTTTAAAGGTTGACTCAGATGAATATACATGGAGCTGAATGTGGTAGGTACCTAGACCTACTAGCTGTACATTCATAATCATGTATTTTTTACTCCAACTACTAATTTCTATTCGCGTAGTATAAAAGGCTTTACTGTACGAGTAAAAATGAATGTAGCGGAATTAAAATAGAATCCGAAATGTACGATTGCAGCAAGAAGCAAAAGGGTCTTTATTAAACGTATCGCAATTCGCAAAACGTGCAGTATAGTTTGGTGCTCAATTTACAGGCTGGATGTAGAGAAACTTTGCGCATAGACATGAAACTGTAATAAAACTTACGTTGCGACATTTGTTAATAACGAAGATATTTTAGAATTCTTGAAGCGTATGAAAATCGTCACCGAATGATACGGTCGTGTAATCCGCACTTATATAAGTACCTATAGCTTCGACTTACAGGAGAATAGGACAAGAGTGTAAGGGTTAACAATGTAGGGTTTGGAATTAAACTCACAAATCATGTACCTAGGTACTTATATTTCTGTATTACCTATATTTGTATCGATTCTACAAATAACTTTTCGATAGATAGGTAGGTACTTATGGCACCTAATGATTGTTTTTTTTTTTTTTTTTTGTGGTGGTGGGAAGGATGGAATATTTTCCAATTACACATTTCAAAATCAAAATTTCAAAAAATGTTGAAAAAAATTGGAAAAAATTTTCTCAAAAACTGTTTTTAAAACTTTTGGAAAATTGGACGATGAAAAAATCTTTCAAGATAAACATAGGAAAAATACTTACGGAAGCTTATCCTGATAGGTACCCTGAAAAAAAAATATTTTCAAGTACCTACCATATCTGTAAATTATGCCAACTAATATTCAAACGAAACATGAAAATTAATTCACTTCAGTTTATACTTATGTACCCGTAATTTTCTCATTTTAATTTCAAAATGGAGTTTATTTTGTTCACTCGAGTCCTCGCAAACCTCTTGTTATGCCCAACCAAAAAAAATAAGGAAAAAAGAAACCGAATAGCATTTCAGTTCGGTTACAGAGGTGTCGAAGCGAGCCGCGCAATGCAATGAAATATGAGATAAGTTTTTGAAAGCTCCATTTGAAAAAGGGTCTTTCCCATTGCATCTAGAGTCTAAGGGGTTGATTTGGAAATACCTTATACTTTTATTCTCACAAGTGTCGGTGACGAGTAAAAGCCTTTATCATTTTTAGCCTTTGTTTAACCCCGGCCACGTTGGTTTCCTTCTTCAATGAATTCAACCACCATTCGCGCCGGCGACTTGAAAATTTTCTTTAATTTTCGCGCCCGAGTTTCGTTTGTAGTCTATACGAGTAATTTGCATATATGAGGAAGCATTTCATCGTTCTATATGTATGCGAATCTGATGCGGGGCATTAACTTTTACTACGTAATCATTGGTTAAGCCCTTTTCTTAGGATTTCGCTTTTGCGAGTAATATTCGCGGTGAATGTTCAAACTATCGTAAAACGTCCAACAACGATGGGTATTTCCTAAAACTGTACAAGTATTATCATTATAGTTTTGTTAGCTTCGCTTCACTAAAATTTTACTATAGTTAGCTCGTAGCTGCCGCAGCCGCAACGATTTCCATGTAAAGATGGCGAGATGTTTTCCGAATAATGTCTTCGACTTTTGTACTTTCAAAATGGGCTCTAAGCTTTAAGGTTTTCGCAAAATTATAAGCACGAGTAGGTAATTAAAATAGGTTCCTAGGTAAAATCTTTCTACATGCATATGGTTCTATTTTGCAATTTTTGCAGAGAAGTCACATTGAGGTAATTTTTGAAGATAAAGAATTTTTGAAATGTTACGAAAATACATTTTTTTGCCAAATTTTTGGCAAAAAACAGGAATATGTATGTATGTACCAATGCAAGAAAAAAGCAGGACATCTTGGGAATTGTAAGCAAAAAAAAATTGTAAAAATAATTATACATTCGAGACTTTTCAATGATTTATGGTAAAAAAAACGGTCGTCTGTCTGTCTTTCTGTTTGGCCTCCTGAAGTCATTGACCCGTCAATATGGCCTCCCAATGTTACGTGTCTGCCTGTCTGGCCTCTCAAGGTCGTTGATCTGTCTGTCTAGACTCCTGAGGTCACTGACCTACCTGTCTAGTTTCTCAAAAACGTCTACCGGTCTGTCTGGCCTCAGTTATTGGCCCGTCAATACAGATTTCCAAGGTCATCTGTCTTTGTGTCCAGCCTCTTAAGGTCATTGACGTGTCTTTCTGACTTCTCAAGGTTGTCTGTCTATCTGCCGGCCCTCTCAGCAATTGATTAATCATGTTTCGAGTTCTTATAAGTCAGACTTGGTATGTAAAAGTCCACTCTTTAATATAAGTAAAAATTTTAAAGATTAATAATTTTTTTCAAGTTCTTAAAAAATGAAATGTCTGGAATTGAATGAAATATTTTACAAGTTTTCAAAAGTCATCATCATCATCAAAAGTTTCTTTTACAACATCTGGTGTCTTGGCCTCTAACATCAACAATACAGAAATTGAATTAACAAAAAATTTTTAACAAAGAGCACAAAATATAACAAATGACAAAATCTTAACAAAAGTAGGTAAAGCAAAATTCACAAAAATAGGCTATACTTAACAAACGTTCAACAAAAGTATTTATCTAGTATTTTAACAAAGCAAAACAGATAAATTATAGCAAATCATAGGGTAAATGTGCCTAAGTTTGCGCACCTAATTTTCAAACAGCCACTACTTTTTATGAAAAGCAGCTAGAATATTGAAATTTGTACAGAAGGTTCCTCAAACATTTGGCTATGATTTGCCCCAGAAATAAAATTTTTAATCGATTTAGTTTTTGATATTTTGACCAAAAACCAAAAAAAGTCAAATGCGCAAACTTAGGCATATGCCTTCCTAAGATTGCGCATTCACCTTCCCAAGATTGTGCACCAGTGAAAAACATAGAAATTCGTCAATATTATTTAATTTATGATGAAAGCAAACAAAATGTCTCCCATGAACGTGCATTTGAAACTTCTGAGTGAACCACACTGGAAATGCGCTCATATCTGGTATTTCCAGCATTACACCCATTTCTCTCTAGCTTTTGACGAGGAGTAAACTCGATATACGTATAGAAGGTGTCATTTCATTCAAATAAATTGAATTCTTGACGAAAATTTCAAAAAGTATCATTATTAATTTAGAAAAGTAGCAAAAACTAAAAATCGCAATCTTAGGCACAGGGGTGTTTTTTTAAAAAATTGAAAAATTGAAACCTAATTAAAGCAGAAAGTACTTGAAATATGTGCTTGTTATAATCCCCAGACAATGACGAATCTAAAAATAGCTTATGTAGATTTCTACTGCCATTTCCATAAAAATTTTCACGTGCGACTTTTATTGGAAAAGTTATAAAAAAATTTGAAAAAAAAGTTTTTCGCTTGTCATTTCGCGACACTTGGTGCTACCATCACCAAAAAACGTGAAGTATGGTCATTTTGATTCTTCTTTCAAGTAAAGGCGGTATCAATGTTGTAACTCTCACTGGTTCTGAGAAATCGTTACTGCGCAATCTTAGGAAGCGCGCAAACTTAGGCACATTTACCCTAAATATGCACTTGCATGAATTAGGAATAGGAACAACTTTTCACACATTTCTTCATCTTCATATCACTGAGAGAAAAATATAATATCATAAATTACTATATTTTATATCCGAAATGTCCCCCAACTGGCCATATTGTAAGAAATTGTAACAATTGCTACAAAGTAATAGTAAAAAAATACTACATATTATTGTAAATTTCACTATAAATGATAATTATTACTACCTATAATTTGTGTTATTTTTTACAATAAAAACGTGGGGGACACTTGCAATAGGTATAAAATATAGTAATTTCTAATATACTTTTTTTTTCTCAGTGTATACTTGCATGTATTCAAAACTTTCCTCAAGTGTTTCACTTTTGATTATTTCATATACTTTAGATGAATCTGTAATATGTTGTATTGTCACATTCACATTATATGTGTCATTTTTTGAGAGATCTTTCTGTAAAAAGTGATCTACAGTACATATGAGCCAATGCAGTAATGTCCAATCTCCAATACAAATCCTGGCTAGAATCACCTCTTCTCTTCTGTTTGTTCTAGGAGGAAGTAGTTTTAGTTGGAACAGTGAATTAATAATTATACTGTTTATAATAGCTTTAAATCTGAGATATGTAGAGTGGATCCCCACTTGACAATGGATTTGCTGGTAAAAAAAAACGGCGTAAATTTGGCAGTAATTCACTGTTAAAAAACGCTTGCTAGACTAGAAGCAGCTGTAACTGTTTAAGCAGCTGATTCATTAAAATTCTGAATAAAGTTCTACTATAGACACTGGACCTGCATAATAAGACAACCAACTCGCGGCCATCTTGGCAAAATAAACTGAGTAACGCCAATTTATCCCGCTGGGTGCTCTTGCCAGCGCTGTACTTCAATTTTGCAGGCAACAGGGAAAAGGAAGGGTTGTGTAGTAGGGCGGGTTGAAAAAAAACGTAGGTCTCAGAATTTTCTGAAATTCACATACCTATGTGGTTCCTTTTGAGTTGAAACCAGGGCTGGTGGAACGGAACAGAACGGAACAAATAAACGGAACAGTAAACAAATCAGGAAAAAATCTTATTCAGAACGGACCAGAACAGAACAAATAAGATAATGAAGTGTTCTTGAACAGAACAGAACAGAACAAAACAGGAAAAAAATGGAACGGAACAGAACAGAACAAATTTCAGCTTTCCAAATTCCATCTTCATTTGGTAAAATTTAGTGGGAATTTCGATTCTCAAAAGGTCAATAATCTGCTGGAAGGTTGCAGAAAATGCAGAAGAATTTCTCAAAATGGCTGAAAATCATTTTCAATTGATTCGGCGGGACAAGATTACCTATAAGTAGCTCATTCCAAATTCTGGTTTTCTAAATGAATTTTCATTTTTCAAAATTTTGTAAAATTTTGATTTTTCTCTCATTTTGGGACCAAATTTGAGTTAAAAAAAATTAAATTCATCTAAGAATGAGAAACAAAATGCACTTCAGTTTTTGAAATTTTCAGAATTTCGGATGGTGTCAAATTTTGCATGTTAATTTGTTCATTCGATGATTTGATCTAGCTTTGTCTAGTTCAATTCAAAAAAATTTCTGCCAAGTAGGATCCCCCCCCCCTTTGTTAAAACGGAACGGAACAGAACAGAACAAACGGAACAGAACAAAACAAATGGAACAGAACAGAACAAATGGAACGGAACGGAACAGAACAGAACAGAATGGAACAAAAAATTATGAGCAAAACGGAACAGAACAGTAAAAATGCGAAGTGATTTGTTCATGAACGGAACGGAACAAAACGATCGTTTCGGTCACCAGCCCTGGTTGAAACCACCCCAAAAAAATGTTTAGCCCCCTGCGGCACCATGAGGCTGAGCCATGTGGCCTCAAAGTGGGGCCATTTTAACTAAAAATTCACGCTATAGTTGCAACTCATTCAATTTTGTTTTCAACTGGTGTATGTGTACCGCACTTCAAACTTTTATTTAATGTTTAAAAAATAAGTTGTGCACACATGTTGCGCATGCGCACCACAGTGCCAGTAAAAAACTGCTGCTTAAAACGCAGCTCAAAAGCGGCTGTTTAAGCGGATGTTTTTTTTGTAAAAGTAGCCGCTTCTAGCTGGTGACTTTTCACAAGTGAAAACTGGCGAATGAGCAAATAAAAACTGCTGCAATTTGCAAGGCAAAGCGGCTATTCAACCCGCCTCTCCCAACTTACAAAAATGTCATTGACTAATAAATTTTCCTGCGCCTAGGGCCTGCGCCAGAACAAAGTATATGGTATGGCATTGGGATATCCAGAAGGGGTATGTAGATATTGCACCATTAATTTCTCATGTTGAGAATTTTGCCTACTTTTTTATTTTAAGGGGCAAACATTTTTTTAAAAATTTGTAATTTCCACATTTATCAATTCTTTATTTTTTTTATGTACTTAGGTATATTTTATTTTTTTAAAATTAAAAACAGGTGGAATCATTTTGACTCCTCACTGACAATTGTGTGTCCATGTCCAACTTGCTCGTGCACAGCAATTTGCCTATCTTTTTAATTTAACTTATTTAAGGGGCAAAAAATTTCGAGCTTCTGGCCTGTACAATTTTTTTTTAAAATTCTGCCCCTTAAAATAAAAAAGTGGGCAACCTTCTCCACATGGCAAATGAATGGCAGAGCATACTATGCATACGCGCATGTGTACCAGGAGTAGTTACTACCCTATCACTCGTTCCTGCAGAGCAATTGCAAGAAGAAACCAGTTTGAAACAATTGTCACCATGTTGGGGTCGGCAGGTTAAGAGGCTGATTTTTATAAAAGTAGCCAATTCTAGCAGGTGTTTTTTTTTTACCTGCAATTTACTGCCATTTTTCTGCCCTTCTTAAGTGGCAGTTCCAGTGAAAAAAGGTGCGATTTGACGGAAAAGCGGCAAATACATTGTCAAGTGGGTCAAGTTAAGTCTCAGTGTAACTATGAGCTCTTTTGTTCTGTATCCAAATGGTTTGTACAGGGTGCCCAGAAGTATCGAGTACCCCAAAGAAAGTTTTTCATTAAAAATGTAGGTTGGCAACGTGAAATAGATGCATATGATTGGTGGAATGTTATCTCTCCAGTCCAACAACCAATAATGTGCTATCATTATTATCATTTACTGTGGCCAACCGAAGTATTTTAGTAGAAAACTTTTTTAGGGGTACTTGATATTTCTGTGCACCATGTATGTGTTATACCTACCTGTTTGTGTTGAAAATGAGAGTGGAACGTTTTGAAATGACTTATATGACTATAGTATTATTGGCGATTTTGACATATTATGTACATATTGTTTTAGAGCTAAATTAGCTAAATAGTTTCTTCTTTCTTGTAGAGAAATTCCAGATTCTTCAGTAAGCTTCATTATAGGGCTGGTTTGGAACACTCTTAATGATAGATGTAATGTATGGTTGGTGAAATGGTGATTGAATTTAATTTCATTTGAGACATTTTTGAAGCTGTATTGTAAACAATAAATCCATAGCTCATTATTGATTGCAGGTGGCTGACATATATTTTTAGCAAAGATTTTCTGTCTGCTCCCCGGGCAGTATGGCTGAGTTTTTTTTAGTAGGTTTATGGCGTTGCTTGATCTATTTTTTGTCAAAATGTAACCCAAGGAATTTATAGTGCTGAACATTTTTGATTCGAGTCCCATACAGTTGCTGAGTTACATCAGGGAATACACGTCTTTTTTGATGGAAATTACTGGCGACTGTTTTATCAGCAGGGAAACGGAGACCTTTGCTAGTAATCCCACGATGCATATCATGTCAGTGTTGGGTTAGTGAGATAAAAATTTTGGACAGATCCTTCGATCGCGTTGGCCTCAAAAAACATTCCGACGTGTTGAACTAAGATTTTGGCAAAGTCTCACTAGCTTAAGTGACTCGCACTTTTCTTCTTTCAGACATCTCTCAAAAAATTCACCCCTCTCTTTCACTGCATTTTATTTTTCTCCATTTTATAGTACCTTACTCAGACAAAATGGAAGCCTACAGATATTTTTTCAACGAAACGAGAGAAGAAATCAACGAAAAAAGAAAGAGAAAAACAGTCACCAAACACGAAAATATAGTTACACCTGACGAAAAAAAAATTCGATTTCCTAACACTATAAAAATCAAGCCTAGAGAAAAAAAATCCGCGGTAAGTTTCTTTCGTTATTTTGAATATCATATTTCCCTGAAGATTTTCACCATCGAAAAGAGTCGCTGTGTGAGATGACAACCACGTTCGCGGCGTACACAAATTACAGGAAAACAAGCCGAGTAACCGACAATTCGTTCGAATAATATTTGCAGTAACGGAATGTTTGCTTTATGTGTGTGTAAATTTTATTCTCACTAGAGAAAGCTCGTTTTTTCGGCAGAATTTCTTCACCTAACGAGAAAAAACTTTCGAGGCGAAAGTACCTATACCATACCTATATTCTGCTTATTAAAAATATTCGTTAATGATTTCTTTTTCTTCGAAATTCGAATAATTGATGAAGATTGAAGATATAAATAATTGAAATTTAAAACGAAACATCTCCTTTGAATCATCACACCAGATGATATTTTAAACCCCCTACTGAAAAACTCAGTGCGCTTTCATTTGAAGTTGTATCGTTATTTCTCCCTTTTTATGAATATTTTTTTTGAATTTTTCAAAAACTTAAACGTATAAAGCGAATTAAAAATAAGCCCTTTAACGTTTTCATTTTTTATGTGAGTATAAAAATATGATGAAAAATTCATACTAGAATAGGAAGGGGATTTTTTTTTTCGGCAAGTAGGTATTCTTACCCAAAAAGTGGAAAATCCATTCGATTTTTTTGCTGATGATGAATCCAACTGATTTGCTTTTTTTTTTCTAAATCATATCCTCTCTGATTTCTTTATCTTCGAACAATATCTACCAATATTTTATTAATCCTTAACAAGACGTCAACTCCCACGCACAGCTTAACAAAATATGATTAAGTTAAAATCACCACCGAAAATAAGTAAATAATCATCAAAAATTATTATCTACACAAAATGATCACATAATCGAGCTCCAACTCCTATCTTGCCCAAGATTCCGTATCAATGGCGTAACAAACCGCATGAATAATTCAATATCCTTGAAATCTGCAACCCTCTTTGGAAATCCGCTAAAAAAAAATATGAATTAGTCCACTGGCACTGGCAATAGTATGGCAGTTGCAGGCAGGCGTCTGTCTATAGGCAACGTGTAGAAATTGAAACGAAACGTAAAATAAACTTAAATGTTTGGGAAATGGGCTTATGAAAATTTAAATATTCCATCCTATCGCCGATACCCCACTTTGTGCTTTGTATTTGCATAAGCTCTTCTCGGTAGGGGTTTCATGTACTGTATAGTCCTGTAACGTATTCTTCATTTCACTACAATATCATACAGCTTCCAAATCAAACGAATCTTTTTTTTTGTAATGAATATGCTTTATGCCCCCTCTTTATTCTATGCTATAGCCAAAGAACCGATAAGTTATAAGGCCTTTTATCAACATACACCCTGCAAAAGGGTTAATTCGTGATCCGTTTTCTTGCTTTACGGGCAATCGTATAATTAATTAACCTTTCAGGGGATATGGTTGTAGCCTGCTATCATAATTAATTATTTTTACAGCAATAACACGCTTTTTCCATTAGATTAATGCTCTGTGACAGAAAATAAAGCGTAGACGTTTACTCGATCTGTAAATTGTATAATTTTTAGCCAATTTGACGCGTCTAAGCAGCAGGATCGGAGTTCGATATACGTGATTATCCCTTTTTTAAAAGGAACTTATGACGTAGCGAGACGTACCAATAAAAAGAGTTGGTGTTTCGTTTATTTTGGATCTAAATTAGGTATAATGCTATCTTCAGAGAATAATGATTAAACACGGTCAAGAAAGTCTTCAAAAGGAAAATAAGAAATATTCAAATTGATTTCGATAAAAAATTTTCTCCTTACAAAGCTTTTTTTTTAAATTTTTAAATTTTTAAAAATTTTGGTTGGGCTTGGTAAAGCTGGAAAATTTATCCAAATCCAATCAAATTTTCAAGGTTAACCAAATCTGTTTTTTTTTTTAAATTTCATCTCTAATTTCAACTTTAACCCCAATCAATCAACTTTGTTCCTCATTCATCGAATTCGAATTCAATTGAGATGAACACGAACCTTCAATCAGCCAAATGAGAAAGTTTATCAGCTTATACGAATCTGAATAAAATTCGAGATGGAACTTTGGTAGCCTAATCTCTGTTCTCAAATTCCTCCAAGAATATTACGTGATCGTTTTTCGAAATTTGGATCAAACTGACAACTTTATATCTTCGGTAATGATTAATGCAAAGCAAAGCTGTTCTATGGATATTTGCATTTGCACCCTCTCTGTTTATCTTTTTTCTCTCGAAATCCGTTTTTTTTACTCCTATAGTACGAAACACATCAAAAAGTAACCGATTCCGATCATCGGACTAAATTTATCGTCTACGATTATCACACCACGAGCTCCGAAAAAGTTTTTGGCGTCGGTTGGAGTGTAAATGAAATGTATAATCATCGTGTGGTATTTATGGTTCACTTTAAAGTATTGCTAGCTCTAGCTACTCTCTCTACCTTCGTATATTTTCTACGATTTCAACAAAAGGGGGAAAAAGTTTCTTTAACGTTTTCACGTCGTAGATATAATGGATGGAGATTATAGAATTTTTTGTACCGTCGTGGTGTGAGAGAGTATTGTACCACCATATGAGCATTTAGTCGCCTTTTTAAATGATATACATGTTTCAAGGAGTAAAATTTGTCAGTTATAAATCGACTCTTATTAGCAGATAAAGTAATGAATATATTTCGCCCCTCGATGAAGGTGCCTCGCTTCACATTCTACGGCTCCATTCGAGCTTTCACGTCCTGTATATCTATGGTTAATGGAATGAATAATTTAGATCTGAAGGGCTGCACTTATCACCTTCATCACTTTCGACTCGCGCAGAGAATGCTACTATCGTTTCGTTTCAAGCAGGGTGTTTCTTAAGATATTATTGAAACATTTCGTCGGATTAAATCATTAATTGCGGTTTGCTTTTTACTTTCATTTTTCATCTTGCAACTCGTAGGTACCTACACTACACTTGAAAATATCCTACGTAGTACGTAATGTATCAAAAATTGCATCGTTGTTCGGGTGTAAATAACAAACGACTCGTGAGTTCGTATATCGTGTGTTATCAAAGCTCTTAATGATATGGATGAAAAATTGGTCGTGTTATCGAATTGTAGGAATATTTCATCGCAGAAACCTACATGCTTCGAAATTGAACATACGATCGCATCAATTTACTCGTTATACACTTCACCCTAATATTTTGCAAAAGGGTAATACCAACTCGTATCTAACTTGAAGCTTAAATGTTACCTTTATTCGACATTTACCGAGAAAACACCCCCATTTTACGTGATAATAACTGCCATTTCAAATCAAAGACTCGCGTACAAGCAAGATATCTCAGAGTTTTCTCACTTTCCACGATATAGACTTCAGTTTTTCTTTTTTCTCTATTTGATTTGCTGAGAAGATGTTTGAAAATTCCCTCCAATGAGCTTTTCAGTGTCTAGCACCTCGTTATGTCAAAATATCACAAAAAACATGTTGAAAATGTGTCAAAGTCATTTGAGCAAAATCAAATATCCGATTTCATTTTTAATTCGAGTTTGTAATAGTCGGGGAGCCCACTCAAGGAATAAGGATAAATTGCACGCCCCCCCGTCGATCCTCCGGGACAACTTTTTTCTTAAAGAGGGAGTCCTAAGGAACATTTCTAGCCCTTGTACTCAAAAAAAAAGTGGCCCTACATACAAAATGGCGGCCATTTTGATTGACAAGTCAGCCGAAATCGCAGATTTTGCGTTCCAACATAAGACTTGCACAAAAATTTTCAAACTATACAAAAGTAGATCGAAAGATCAAGCAAAAATTTATCACCTGTCAAAAGCTAAAGTGCGTTTTTCGATTTTTGGCGAATTTTTGAAAATCAAATTTAGGCCAAAAATGAGGGGAAAAATCAAAATTTCACCAAATTGACCAAGAAAGCTGACATTTGGGATACACCCTATTTTCGACATGCCAAATCGATTGGAAACTGTTTCAAACCGCTTTTAGCAGTTCTGGAGCCTCCAGCAGATTTTTGAAACTCGAAATTCCCACAAAATTTCACCAAAATGGAGTTGGAAAGCTGAAATTTAATTTATTCTGCAAACTAATTTCAATACGCTACAAAGTCAACTACAGGAGGATTTCAAGTCGTTTTGGAGCATCTAGCGATTTTTTGAAAATTACTGGAGCCTCCAGTAGATTTTTGAAACTTTAAATTTCCTAAAAATTTCATCAAACGGAGATGGAAAGTCAAAATGTATTCTGCAAACTAATTTTAATACGCTACGAAGTCGTCTGCTGGTGGACTTCAAGTCGTTTTAGAGCCTCCAGCCACTTTTTGAGAGGTCGTGTGGTGTTTTTTGGAAAATTGATATTTCCAAGAAGTAGCTGGAAGCTTCAAAACCATTTTAAACCATTTGAAACCACCATGTAGGCGACTTCATATCGTATTGAAATAAGTTTGCGAAGTAAATTTGAGCTTGCCAACTCCATTTGGTAAAATGTTGCGGTAATTTCAAGTTTCAAAAATGTACTGAAGGCTCCAATAATTTTCAAGAGGTCGCTGGAGGCTCCAAAATGATTTGAACCCACCTGAAGTCGTCTTCAGAGGGTGTTTAAATTGGACTGTAGAGTAAATTTCAGCTTTCCATCTCCATTTGATGAAATTTTGTGAAAATTTAAAGTTTTAAAAATCTGATGGAGGCTCCAGTAATTTTCAAAAAGTCGCTGGGGGCTCCAAAACGACTTGAAATTCCCCTGCAGTTGACTTCGTAGGGTATTGAAATTAGTTTGCAGAATAAATTAAATTTCAGCTTTCCAACTCCATTTTGATGAAATTTTGTGGGAATTTCGAGTTTCAAAAATCTGATGGAGGCTCCATGAACTGCTCAAAACGCTTTGAAACAGTTTCCAATCGATTTGGCATGTCGAAAATAGGGCGTATCCCAAATTTCAGCTTTCTTGGTCAATTTGGTAAAATTTTGATTTTTTCCCTCATTTTTAACCTAAATTTGATTTTTAAAAATTCGCCAAAAATCGAAAAACGCACTTTAGCCCTTGAAATTATGACAGGTGATAAATTTTTGCTTGATCTTTCAATCTACTTTTGTGCAAGTCCTATGTTGGAACGCAAAATCTGCGATTTCGGCTGACCAGTCAATCAAAATAGCCGCCATTTTGTACGTAGGGCCACTATTTTTTTTTAGTACAAGGGCTAGAAATGTTCCTTGGGACTTCCCCTTTAAGAAAAAAACTGTCCCGGAGGATTGACGGGTGGGGGGGCGCAATTTATCTTCAAGTGGGCTCCCCGACTATAAGTAATTTTGTATGAATACAAATACGACATCAACGACATGTTAATAGAATTGCATAACCAGTTTGCCGTAAATACTGCAAGATTCACAAATCCGCGTGAATTTGAACCAAAAATGAAGTCAGGTCTTCTGATTCTACTTAATATTTTTTCACAAGTTCCTTATTTTGATGGTCTGGTAAAATAACCTCAATTTCCACTCTAATCCCAAAGGGCAGGGAAGGGGAGGGTCTCAAAATTTTCTCACGTTTATGATGTCTTACGAAACTGTCAAACTTGAAAGGTTCATCTCACGTCCGTTTGTGAGGCTTTAAAAATACAAGATAGAAGATTCAAGTGAATGTTATATTTTTCGTACAACAAACTAAGGGCTCTCAGTTTTTGTTTCTGAAAATGTTTTATCCTTCAAAAATACTGTATTCAAGAATTGGTATCAAAGTCGAACCTCGAAAGTGATACCTAGACGTTTGATCAGTTCTGGAAGTGGGCCTCTTGATTTTCGAGTGGATAGCTGACTTTTTTTGATGAGTTGTACCAGAATCGATAGTTGAAAGATGGTTTCCTTGTCAGAAATGTATAATTTTCATAATTTCAAGAGCTCCCAGAAGAAAATCGAGAGTGAAAAATTATTGTTGGTGACATTTTCTCATTTCTGATTTTAAAAAAAGATTTACTAGGTAAGTACCTATATTAGAATAATTCTCATTGGAAACATATTTTTAAATTTTTCAACGCGATAAAACGTGATTTGAAATTGGTAAAAATATATGTGTACGAAGAAATTTCGTGAATATGGAGCAAAAAGTTAAGTTTAAATTGATTTAAATTTAAAATCAAAAAAAAAATTCTTTCAAAATTTTGTAAAAAAAATTGAAAAAAAAACTCATCCGAATAAGTAAATTGAATTTATTAATAATAATACTGAAACAACTTCAACGCAGGTACTTGAATAAGCAAACTCCAAACACACATATTTCCATACTCAGTAAACTCGCAAAAAGCATCGCATTTTCCAACCCAGAGCTCGGCTGCCTTCGGTAAATATTTTTCTAAAACGACGAAATATAAATTGGCATGCAAAAAATAGTACCTTATAAATTTTACTCGCCTCGCGTTCTACAGGGCACCATGTATCTTTCGAATATTCCAATTCGAGTCGCACGATATAAAGAACATATAGCAATTTCCTAAATCATGCAAACAAAAAAATAAAAAAATAAAATCGCCCTTCGATGCAAAAAAAAAAAAAATGGAGGCTTTTACGGTAGCAAAACGTGACCTCAAATACCGAAACAATGAAAAAGAAGTAAAAAGCTTTCAATGCAGTAAATTTTCATAGCAAAATATTCGGTAGCTTCGAATAAAAAACGAAGAAAAAAGAGCAGGGTAGAATAACAAGAGGGGCGTATAGAAAAAAAGGGTGTAAGAAAATTGAACATTAATAAAAAAAAAAAAGAGAACCGCTTCAAAAAATAATCTGACAAAACGAAATGGAACAAAGAGGAAAACGACATTAATTTAAAAACAGATTTAGTTTTCAAAAAGAAAAGAAAGTTGCCAAGATAATTTAGACATTAAAATTCGTCTTTTTTTACGATGGATTTCTGGTATATATTTCCCATTTTACTGCCTCTTTATATGGAGGACAATGTTTTCTATATCGTTGATACTTATGTTGCTCTTTTTTTTCCCTCACTCTTTTTCTTTTTTACTTCTCTAGCGCGATTTTCCAAACAAGAAAGAACGTTTTCTCCATTTATACAAATATATGCGTAGGTAGGTACGTTTTGCATAGAAAGTAATATCGGTTCTCTTATTTTTTTTGGCTTTGGCTTCGGTATGTCTTTACCTGCGTGCGAAATAAACGCCATTTCATGCTAATCGAGTTTCTTTACATTTTTTCTGCTATATATCGTTAAACGAATTGAATGGGGGTTAGAGGATCAAGCCTACAGAAGCTGATATTGTTGTGTATCACGATGAATAGAGAATATAAGGTACTTGCCGAATAAAAATGAATCGGTATTCTTCGAGTTCCATTTTATTTTAACGTACCTATCTATTTTGTTTAATGGATAATTCGAGTATATAAAAATCTCAAGTTTTTAATATTCGAATATTTGCGAACTAAATATCTACGTACTTACCTATAAGACGAGCAACAAGTTTCGATGATGCTTTTAAACATAGATACTTATAGTAAACTTTAATGAAAGAAATACCCTTCTTGTATAAGAAGGGGACCTCTTTATAAGGTTATTTTTCATCATTACTGCCAAAACAATGATATTGGCAATTGATCGGTTATGGCTGAAATGAACGGACGTGGTAAGTGAACCGTGTAAGTTTTAGCCCAAGAGTTTCGTAATATTCGCAAAATTTTGATATTGTTTACCGTGCAAACGATAAAACTTGGTTTCATTTTAACTTTTGCGGTGGAAAAGTGGATTCGCAAAAGTCTAATATCATTTCTTCTCTTTTTACTCGTATAGTTATTATGGCTTTTTCGTCGTCGTCGAAGTAAATTTCGATTTTTTCAAAACGTTTTTCTATCACATTTATTATTTTTATTATTATTAAAAAAAAAAAAAAAAAAAAAAAAAAATAGAAAAAAAAACGCCGAAAAATTCTAATAAGGTATCTCGAAGTTGGCTTTTTATGTATTTAATAATTTATTGCTCGATGTGAAGGTGAGCAGGTGTTGTTATTTTACCTAGTTTATTGATAATATAAATGAATAGGCACCTATTGGGAATCTGTTCTTATTTTCCAGGTAGATCAGGTGTCATACTCTCTTTTTTGAGTAAAATTCTTTTATTTATTGAAAAAAATAAATTCTGTAAATAAATGATAATATTAGCAACAAGATTAAAATTGGCAGTGGCTGTTTTTTTCAAAAAAAATATTTAGAGCTTATAAAATTAATAAATTTTTTACAGACTTCGACTAGTTAGAGATCGCTGAATAAACAGTACCTACTTCGTTTTTTTTTTTTTTTTTTTTTTTTTTACAGATTCCTCAAATAGGTATTTTAATCATTTTCGAACAATTATTTACAGCCAAAAAAAAGTAACCGAGCTTTTATCTCCAGCATCGTACAAATTAAGCTATCCTCGTAAGTAACTTTCACCAATCCCGAGCCATTTAAAATTATCTCTTTACACCTGTAAAAATTGGCTCTCGCTTTGGGACACAAGTCGACTTCTCCAAACCACCAACATACTTGTAAACGTGTGCCAGTGAAACACGCCAGATAATTAGGTATCATTATGAGAGGAGTATAGGACGACTTGCGGAAACGTTCCAATTGCAACAATGGTGTTGTTGCTCGTTTCGCTAATTTATTTCGAATAAAACCAACAATAAAGGGGGAAAAAAAGACGAATGCGGGCGGTCGTAACTATTTGCGGCATCTTGTACGTAAAAACTCTCTTGGGGAAACATCCGCCGCAGCGATTTACCTTTTGTCTTCCGCAAAGGAAACCGTGTGCTTTTCAAGTTGCAAAAACACGCCATTCAAGCAAATCGTACAACCTAAGACAAAATAACCGGCGGAAAAATTGGAAAAAAATTTATTCCTAGAAATAAAAATAAGTTAACAAGCGCATAAAAAAATCAAAATGTAATATAACAAAAATATATACCAAAATATATAAATAAGAAAGAGAGGGAAAAAATTAAGAAAAATATTCCATACAAATTGTATTATAATAGCAAAAACTTTCGATGACGAATACATAAGTACATAGTAGTATGTATTTGTAAATTCACGCCATGACACAAAAGCGTGGTAATTTTAGCGACTGGAACTGGATTTGATTCGGGATTGTGTAAACTTTTCCGAGATTATTTTTTATTCTTCAATTCCACTCGGTACGTTTGTAATTTTTTAACGTTCGCTTTGGAAAACTGACCTAGAATAACGAAAATCATACATTAGGTGAACTCAACGTATAAAATGTTCGACGACGATTTTTTTTCCTTTTGGAAAAAAGTCGTCGTTCAGACCGGAAATTCAATATTCGAGTTGAATTCGTAAACTGGAATTATTTATAAGACTGGGTTTACCTTTATGAGAAAATAAATCGTTCTTTTTTATCCCATTACAGAATCTTTGGTCTACGGTGCCATTGGTAAATTCTGAACTATCACAGTGTTTCGTGAAAAGTCTGTTTTCTAATCTGTAATTAGGAAAATACCGCGATAGAAGGGTAAGTACGAGTATATTAAATCACACTGCGGTTAAAATGCTGACAAAATGAAGCAACCAACGTAAGTATAAGATACGCAAGGTATGATTAATTACCCCTCTCGACTGAGCGTTAATAATTTCGAGGTTAAAGGAAGTGGCACAGCTGATTCGTCCTCTTCTTCCGAATCATTTTCGGCGGTGGTTTTACCATTTCCGTTGGTTAATTTCGAGTTTCCTTCCATTTCTTGTAAATTTGGGTTAGAAGCGCCGTCCGGATGCCTTAAATTCATTATGTTTTTCCTGAAAGGAAAAAACGTGAGCTGATGTAAAAATGCAAGAGTAAAAATTGGTAGCACGTAATGTTGCTTGAATAGGTAGGTATCTTTTTTTTTTTTTTTTTTTTTTTTTTGAAAAATAATAATAGATACCTAATAACAACAATAGAAAATCAGCCTAAAATCTGAAATTTTGTAAAACTTTTGAAATAAATTTGTGAACTTTTTGCAGTCAAAAACTTTTTGAGCTTTATAAATGTTTTATAGTGGTAAAAAATCCTCCAAATTGAAAAAAAACCTCAAGATTACTCACCAATAATTTCAGAACTTTCAACAGGTGAAAAAAAATTAAATTTCGTGGAATCTAATAAAATTTAAATTTGAATAAAATAATTGTAAAAAATAAAATCCAAAAATGAAAATAAAAATTGTATAATTTTAAGAAATTAATTAATAATCTCCCACGTTGAAATTATTGCATCTGATCGAGTCTAAAAGCCGAACAGATTGATCTAAATCAGGTTTATAAAGATCGGACCGTATCCAATTTGGTCTTTCTTATCGGATCTGATCCTGTTTGAATAGATCTAATCCGATCAAAACTCTAATCTGATCAGATCTGATTAGATTTCCAAATTGCATCTAGGGAATGTCCAAATTTAATTCGACTAAATTAGAATCGTTCTCCATTGAGCATTCCAAATCTAAAATAGAAATACTTTTTTCCATCGAAATAGAATTGTGAGATATTTAAAAATTAAAAATAAGTTTTTCTCAATTTTAAACATTTTTCAAAATTATGATATTTAAAAAAATTGTGAATACCTATTTTAAAAATTGTCAACTTGGAATTTGAAAAATGGTCAATTCTTAGCAATCTACTCAGAAGTTGATGAATTTGAAGATTGAACAATTTTTCCAAAAAACCTTGAAAAGTAAAAAAATGTAATTTTTTTTGAATTCTTGACTTTAAAAAAAAGCGAATTAAAATCGTCAACTTGGAACATGAAAAAACTTGCTAAAAAATTGATAATTTTGAAATTGAAAATTATAAAAATATTGATTTAAAATAGACTTTTGTAATCTTTTGAAAGCAAAAAAATTGCAAGTATTGAAATATTGTAAACTTGAAATCTGAAAACAATACACCATTTTTCTACTTGAAAAATTGTAAGCTTTTCAAATGAAAAATTCTTAACTTGAACATTGAAATTGAAACAGATATTTTAAAATTGTAAAATAAAAAAGTGTGAATTTTTGAAAATTTTACACCGAAACTTGAAAGAAATTTAATGAAAATTTTTAAAATTGTAAAGTTGTAGCTCGACAGTGTCTTTTACAATAATTGAAAAAATCTCTGTCAAAAAAAAAAATTATTGCTAGCTTTTGAACTCTCAATTTTTGTTATAAAAAAAAATACTCAATTAAAAAAATGTGAAGTTTTGATTTAAAATTAAAATAAATCGTGCATTTAAAAAATGTGGAATCGAAATTCGGGAATTTTTTTTTTAAATTTATGAAAAATGGATCAATGAGCATTGTAAGTTTTTCAACAGTAAAAAATCTTAAACTTTGCGATCTCTCACAAGTCATAATCTAAAAAATTACGTATTTGGAAAAAAAACCTGAAAACTACATCTTGAGTAAGTAACAAAAAGCAACGTTCCAAAGCAAAAACGAAACAAAATAGAAGCATCAAACAATACGTTCCAAACTCGTAGATCCACAAAAAAAATCTTTCGTCAAATCAAAAAGTTAACTGAACTAAACTGATATCTACTTATTTCACCTCATCACAAAATTAAAAACTCATCAATTGTAATTACATATTAATTATTTTGAATAATAATTCTAAAAAATCGTTCCTTCACTTGATTATACAGGTCTCTAGGTATACAAAGCTATATCTATCTACATAAAAATTATACATGCAGATTACGTTTTCTACTTACATATGCCTATATGATTGCAACTTTCCTAAACTCAAATCGTCCTGATGAGACCAATAAGTATTCCGCTGAGAATCATATTGTATTGATGTCAAGCTAACTTTGCAATTCTCGCACAATCTATCGTTTCCGGTAACGTTCTGTAATAAATAACACACAAAATCTTTCTCAATATTGTACCACATTACAGCAGTAGGTAGGTAGGTAGGTACCTACACCCACATAAATTCGATCGTACTTCTCAATTTTATTTTATTTTTAGTACACGAACACGACGAAAAATTATTTACGAACTTACAGCGAGATAGGCAGGTTCGCTGGCTATACTGCTGTTCTCAAAATCGTTAGTATTACGTAAATTATTCTCAGCTGGATTGCACAGTTCGGAAAATATCAACGATTGGCAGCGTGAAACAGCACGCAGCGTATCGGTACCGTTTAAATGCTTCGAAAAGCACGAATTCATATTGAACTTGTTCTCGTGATGCGATTCGTCGAGTCGAGATAGAGCTGATTTGGTTTCTGTTGAGAGAAAAAAAACACATCGAACGAGGTTAATTCGAAGTTGGAGTTTTTTTCAAGAAATAGGTATAGGCGAAGTACAAAATGAGATTTCTTTTTTAAATTGATCGAGATAAAATATAATACCGAATAGGTTCATTTTTATAAAAAGATCGAAAACTCATTTCACTATTTTCAAAAATTCATCCAAAAGAAACGAATGAAATTTTTAATAAGAATCTCATCACTTCATAATGTTGATTGCATTTTGAAAAAAAAATACATTTTTTCATCCCCCTTTGAATAAACTTATTAATTATTATCAACACAATTACACCCACCGGACCCACCCATTTAATTTATTCAAACTAAAATATCGGAGCCTGCTTCTGCTTTCAACGTCAATTAAACACCGTTCGTTAATTACGACCGGTGATATTTTCGCGAAGAATAAAATAATATCTACGAATACCATTAAGCACTTATTATCATTTCAAAACGAATAGAATTTTTCAGCCGGTCATTAATTGAAGTTTACGCCAAGGACCAATTAAACGGACGCCGACTTATAACCTTCGACTTGGAAAACGCAATTATAAATTTTAAATTGAGGAAAAATGCCAAACTGCAAACGTAATTGGTAAAAAATAACGAATATGATTGACATTCGAGCATCGTCGTTATTTGTTGGTAAAATGTACAACGTTATATTAAGGCGATTTGAAGAAATAAAAAATAAAAATACAAAGGAGGAAAAAATGACGAACGTTTACCTTTTTCATTAAATTTGATGTTATCTCGAATCGACGAGTATTTTTGTTGAACGGAATTATGATTGAGATACCAGCGAGATCTTGGGAATATTCTGTCTAAATCGTTAGCAACTGACATGGAATCTGGAAAAATAGGTCAATTTTGGAAAATCTTGCACCAAAAAAAAAAAAAAAAAAAAAAAAAATAGGTAGGTAGAGGTACCTATTAGATTTACGTACCAGTAAATGTTGAAACGACGGTCATGTTCTCTTGACTGAGAACCCTTAATGGATGCTCTTCTTGATCAACTTCGGGTAATGGATTTTCAAGACTTCCCATACAAAGAGCAATATCTTCTTCGGTAACCTGAATTTTCATTTTGACCAAAAATATTAGTGATTAATTACGAGTACAAATTCCACGATGCCAAACTGAAAAATAAATAAAATATAAACAAAATTCACCTGTAAACAGGAGTCTTGCATTGGAACTGGTTCCTCTGGTTCTTCCACTTCGATAATTTCGATTTCAATATCCTCGTCTTCTTGATCATTTTCGTCACATCTGGTCTCAATTCTTTGATGATTTTCTATCAAATACGCCCCTAAAATCAGAAAAATCCCCACAAATCAACACCTCTTCCCTTTTTTAATTATAAAAATACCACTTAAAAAACAAATCTTACTCTTGCAATAGGTTTCTTCGCTAATATGACCATTGATAATGGGCTCTTCGCTATCATCTTCTTCTTGTCCACTGCCTTGCCCTCGACAATCCATATCGACGGCCTCTTCAGCATTATCACAGGTTTTGAAAACGGTCAGACTTTTATACTGCGGTATATTTTGTTGTTCGGTTTCACCCGAGGGGCATTTCATACTTCGATATTGCATTTGATAGGATTGATTTTCGACCCATTTTCGAATCATGTTCTTCTTATGGCTATCCATGAAACCGTACGCTGGTTCGGTGACTGGTTTCTTCATCGGTCCATCGACCCAGGTTTCTTTCTTACTCCACGACGAGGATTTCTGGCCTTCTTTTTTCATCATGTGTACATTTCTCGCTTCGGCTATTTTAGACTTGGAGATACGAGGACCATCGATCCACCTTTCTTCGCTCAGTTTGACCGGTTCGCAGGATGTCTTCGGGGTCCGAACTGGAGACGAATGGGCGCTATGGAAACCCGCCTTAAGGTGGTGTTTTCGCGATGCTAAGTTCAAAGCCGTCTTAGTGGTTTCGGTTTTGGCGAGTTTTTGAGGAGACGCTGGAACTGATTTTGAAATTTGAGGTATTTTCGAACTCGATCGTAGAAATTCACCGGATTCGGCGGATTCGCGAAGCACTTTACTGATCAAGCCACGGTTATCGGCTGAGTTGAGGTTTGGAATGTGTACCGGAGGGTGTTCGCCATCGGTTTCGTCGCTGGGGCCGACGTAGATGACCGTGTCAGCTGATTGCTCGCTGCTGGATGGATCGAAATCCGAGCTGCTGGTTAGACGTCCGTTTTCGTCGACTGTTGTGTTGATGCCGTTCGAAACACCGATAAACTACAACATTACACGAGTACATACGTCTACATGAGTGTACATTATAATTTACATTCGACCGTTTAGCTTGGAAACGTGGTCATTATCTACGTACGTAATACGAATCTCTATGTATAGGTAAGGTACCTAGGACACTATACTAACTGAATACCGAATCGAGGCAACGTACAGGTACCAATACGTCGATTAATTGATATTCGATTTAGACTATAAGGTAGGTATGTACTGTGTGTTTAATAACCTTTATTTTACGTCTTCTTATCCTGTGTATGCGCGATGCCATCTGTACCGTGGCCAATGTTTCGTGGTAATGTTGCACCGACGGCGAAACATGAGCTATCATCGCCGCATGGCATGTTAACGAGCTCAGACATTCTTTCAACACTTGCGTGATCTTGTGATCTCTGCGGAAGTGAATTTATAAACGAACATTAATTCGCTATCAATTGAATAAACCTCGACGGTACCTTCCGGAATTTAGGACTGTCGGAGTAGGCATCGTTGTATATACAGGGTGTTCTGTACGAGGAGTCGAATAATCCTCCTGGTAGGGGAGCAGCCTGTATGACACGAGTGTGAATTGGTTTGCTGGTTTCAGAAATTGAAGGGATGGGATGATGACGCATTGGTGTTAATTTTTCAATGTCATTGCCACCGAGATCCAATGTGGATCCGGGCCAAAAAACAAGGACCTCCAGAAAATTTTTCACATCCCCTCCTTCCTCTAATGTAAGTATGTTTTTTTTTTCAAAAATTGAGGTGGAAAATGAGTTACTCACAAAACTGAATTTTCCCGCAAATTTTTCGCTATAAAAAAGTCTCTTCCTCCCAAAAAATTGATCAGTTTGTTTTCAAAAAAAAAAAAATTAGCTATCGGGGAAATTTTTTGTAAAAAAAGGCCTTTCGAGAAGAAATTTTCTCAAATGAGTTAGGTACTTACGTCGAAAATGAAAACATTTTCGAAAGTTGAAGCAAAATTTCATAGTTTTTGTTCCATAAAGTTTCCATTTTCCCTTCAAAAATGATGAATGCATACTCTCTTTTAAAAATTAAGTCTACAAACTTTTATAAAAAACACAGGCTCTCTGGAAAACGCTGACCCGGGGCAAAATGCCCCAGCACTAAGAAATTTCATGCACCAAAATTTCATTTTCATAAAACAAATTTTAGGTATTAAAAAACAAAAACAGAATTTTTGTCAAAAAAAAATTTTTGAGGGTGAACATTGAACAAAGAGTTCTACGAAAAAATGCATATTATAGAAATGAAATGGGAAAATGGGAAAGTTCCTATTGGTAGGTTCAAGTGATTTTTCAACTTAGGAATCATAGTTTTTGAGATTTTTCATAGCTCACTTCACATTTCAATATTCCAATTTCACTTATAATGTTTTATCACCACACAAAATGAACTTCCTATTTCCAAACAAAGGAGTTTTTTGAAATGGTACCTACTATCCGATTAGGACAAAACCAAACTAGATTGAAAGAGCATGTTCCATAACCCCATTACCCAAATTTCAGCTCCTGAAGTTCATCTTTGGATTATTGACGATTTTTAAAAATTTTCAAAAATTCAACTTGGTAAAAAATTTTACTTTCGAACTAGGATCCCTGGAGTTCCGCGGTAACCACCAAAGAAAATCTAGAGAGTGCCCAATAATGAGCGCTGATTAAAGTTATAGGTCATAAAATTCATTTTTGGCCTTTCCAGAGTGATTAAAAGTTTCTGGAGAAAACTGAAAAATCTGCTAGAAGCTTCAAAAAGGTCAAACTAAGATTGTTTTTGAGTAGAGTAATCGGGTGGACAAACCAGACAATATCTTGCCAAAAAAAACAGCTCATTATGTGACTTCTTTGAAAATTTGATTTTTTTCACTTTTTCTAGAATTTACAAATTTGGTCTAAAATTCACTTTTGAACTGGTAACCCTGGAATTTTGCAGTAATCACCTAAAACACTTTAGAGGGTGACTAATAAGCACTGACCAAAGTTATGGGACCTAAAGATTATTTTTGACCTTTCTAGAGTGATTTGAAGTTTCTAGAGAAAATTTTAAAAAATCGCCGGAGGCTCCAGAATGTCCTAAAACTAGTATAGTTGTTGATGTGTGGGAGATGATCAATTGACGGAATTATTCACATTAGTTCATTTTGCCCAAAAAACATTATATTTTATGAAAACGTTTAAAAATCGCCCATGACAGTTTTTTTTTTAATTTTTAAACATTTTCAAAAATTTTTTTTAAATTCAAAATTGGACTTCAAGGTTTGAAATTTTGATTACGGGGGTTTTAGGACATGCCTTTTCGATGTAGCTTGGTTTTGTTCAAATCGGAGAGTGTCAGTTCAAAAGAACCCTCGTAAGAAAAAATTGAACTTTTCCCCCAGAGTTTCATTTCTATTCATTTTTTTGAAGGTCCTGTTGGTTTTGAAAATTGATTTTTTTGTTCCAATGTTTTCGTTATATTTTACAAAAAAAAAAAAAAAAAAAAAAAATGAAAACATATAAGTAAACAAACTTTATTTTAAAAAAAATCATAGCATCAATTTCATTTAAGATTGAGCAGAGACTGAGAGTCGTGCGAAAAAAATGAATAGAAATGAAAATTGTACAGCATAAAGTACTCTATCAAAAAAAGTTTATACCTGGGAAACTTATCAATTTTTTGAGATATTTTGTAATTCAAATTTCAACTCAAATTTCCATCTTTTATCAGTGCAAAAAATAAACTTCAAAAGAATAAACAATTGAACTTCAGGTACCAAATTTGTTAGACTTTACAATTCAATTTCTAGTTATTCGTTTTCTCTTCAGGGTGTTTCATTTGCTTAAGAAATCACTTGAATTTCCACCAAAAAAAAAAAGAATAAATTGTAGACCGTAAATTTTCTATTAAAAAGGTTCAATTAATTTTTTCTCCCAAGAAGCCTATAGTTTTTGAGATATTCGCTTAAGAAGATGGAAAGTTGACGTTCGAAATTGAAATAAAAAATATCTCAAGATTCACAGAACTGATTGGAAATTTAACTCTCCCCATCTACCTTTTTCCTACTCATTTTTATTGTAGAATAGGATATATATATATAGGTATTAGTATCCAGACTTGTCAACTAATGAATGGGTTAATTTTACTATGCAAGTGGACTGACCAACTTCTCAACTATAGTTGACAAGTCATGGGTTAATTTTACTATACAAGTCAACTATGAGTTTTCAGAAACTTCCACCAGAGGGCGCATGGCTTAGAAATCAAGGCGCGAGGACGAACGCAGGGTCTATAGTCAATTTGTAGTGAGTAGAATGTGATGTGCTGGTGGAGATGTATGTAAATACATCGAACCTGAGTGTGCACAACAACAAATTTGACTCTAAATTTTTCAGTATTTTATTGGTCTATGGAAAAATTGAAAACGTCAAAAATTTTTATGCTGTTCAAGCTTTCTTGTGGTGTCTTAACTTTCTTAAAATTCAAATTACTTTGACTCCATTTTCAAAATTTTTCTCCAAAATTTAGCCTAAAAATCTGACTACTTTTTTCAACACATAGATTTTTTCAATATTAGATTGAATCTGCAAATAAAATGTTGATAAGTGATTTAGAACAGAAATTATGCCAATTTTAAAATTTTGTTCACTTTTCAGTGTATATGCCAAGCATAGTTGACATGTCTGGTCGCAAGCAAATATATATGTATGTACTTGATTGGCTCAGAAAATCGATTCTTCTGTTCGAAAATTGAGGGAAAATGCAAAAAATCAATTTAAAAAATCGGTCTCGGGGAAAAACCTTTCGTAGTGGAATTTTTTCAGATCTACACGCCCCTTCAATTTCTAGAATCGGTAAGCCCATTAACAATTGTGTACGGTGGGTTGCTGTACTGCCAGGCAAATCATTCGACCCTTGGAACGGAACACCTGGTATGAATAGAATTAAGAATGATATAGAAAGACAGGCATATGCGTACCTGCTTGGTAGATGCTTTTGGCCGTTGAAAATTGCCAACAATACGTTCCCCAGATTTGACACAGACAACGAACCGGTCGATTTGGAGCGATCGTTACCGGCCAAGTCGATCAAATAAAGTCGACTTCGACCACCGGCCACTAAATACATATAAGAAATTTCGCATCAAAATTTTAAATTCGTCCACACCTCTTAAAGCTATGTACTTATGAATGTCTGAGTTTAAAGAGGATAACACCCCACTCACCTGTGCCTTTATTAGCAACATTGTATTGGTAAACATGCAACGTGAATAGAAAATGCGATTCTTCGCTGGTTGATCGTTCGTTTTGAGCAGCGTCCAAATAGAAGGCTGCTTTTTCTGGTAACGGTGCCCTGAGTTCGCTTCTATTTTGTAAATTTGATCCCAGAACTGGATCATCTTTGAGGTACACTCCGGGCGATTGTTCGTTATCTGAAATGAGAAAAACGTAGGAACTTAGGCATGGATAATAATCACAGACTATATTTCAAGGGAAATATGAAGGGTGCCTGCTCACAAGAGCTAAAATTATTGGTTTGAATGAGTAAGAAACAGATCAGTAAAGAAAGAATTATTATTTGGGGGGGGGGAATGATGTTCAAAAAACTATATCGTAATTTACTGACATATTCGAAAGAGAAAAAACTAATCCGGACCCATATTTCCTGAAAATATCTCTTAACTTTCAGTGTCAAACTATTCGCATTATTCGCTTATAAGACGCTCCATTCGCTTCATTTAAACATCCTTTCAATTGCGCAAATGTTACGAAACTCTTTAAAAGCTTCCACACCAACTCGAACAAAGTTCTAATAAAATTCCAAACTTCCATATAAATTCACACTTCAAGAAAATTTAAGATCACTAAATGCTTTCACAACATGGAAATGGAAAATCTTCGTAAAACACGAATAATAATAATATACGATAAAAAAATTCTCATCAAAATTGTGCTTTTGAGGTATAGGGTGTGATACCTCCCTGTGATTTGCATCTTAAAAACGAACAGATTATATTTCAAAATACATGGTCTCGGTTCAACTTTCACCCTCCTATATCTATTCTATGATCCTCCAGAACGTATAGGAGTGGTGAGATTTACAAGTTTTAAATTCCTAATATTTCCCTTATTTTTTTTTTTTTACTTCCACAAATGCCTATTTACGGTTAATATTTTTCTTTTCAACGACCTTATACGACTTGTTTCAGTCTCGTGTGCAAAAGAAAATGCTGCTACGTGATAAATATGTATGCTTACTCATATTAAAATCCCCATGCATACGTATAGCATTATTCATTCGAGCATTCGTTATAGTTGATGTTGCATTAGTCGTACCTACGTACGCTTGTCTATAACATATGCGAACAGTGTAGCGAATTTCGATTCTCGTTTCTTAATGAATTTTCAACCTTCGATAGTACAGCTCTTCGTCCCCCCATCCTGCCCCCTCGTCTACCCAACTACCGATCACGCGACAAGTATGCTACGTGTTTTAACGACGAATCCTCTGTGTGCTGTGCTCTTCTTCCTGGATATATATGTAGAGAGGAGCTTGAGTTCGCCCTCGTACTATACCTACACTTGTACAGCACTACAGCAGGTAGGTAAAGGTATAGAGTGCTGTGTGTATTTAAGCTCATCAGCATTAGCAGCTTTAATAATGTTTCCGGTGTGCGTTCTGATTAACGTAACTAAGTAATTAAAAAGCTTTCCAGACGTCGACGTTTATTTCCTAATTGAAAGCTACTACTTTATTATAACTTTTTCGCATTACTTATGTTTACGTTACGGTATTTAACGCACGGATTGCGGAATTCTGTTCTCGTAATTATACGCGAATCGACGACTTGTAAAGCATCATTATCGGAAGAGGATGAAGATGAAAGAGAGTGAGGCCTAATTTTGAGAGAGTGTGTATAGAATTGCTACTAGAGCTCGTAACTATAGAGATTTTGAAAAAAAAGTCATCTATGAGACATACATATTCTCAGTTGGTTCGACTGTATGAGGTTAAACATAACATTTCTTATCCTTTCAATAATTTTGCTTTTTGATAAGTTTTTCAAAATTATTACCTATCTATGTATATTTTATCAAAATTCATCATTTTTCGAGCACAAAAGATTTTTCAAATTGAATAGTTTTCCAGTACTTACCTAATAAAAAAAATTTTTAAGTAAGTAGATATTCAAGCACCAGAATAATTTTTGAACTGGACAGAGAAAAAGCCAAAGACATTTCAGGAGCCGAATTCCATTTTTTGATTATTGACAAATTTTTGAAAATTTATAGGATCTTTGTGGGAGAATAAAAATTTGACCAAACTGAAGTGGAAAGCTTCAATTAGATTTGTACTTCACCTTCAACTTCTTGAAATCGATTGCTGATAGTTCCAAGCAATTCTGGAGCTAGTGGAGCTTTCAGTAGGTTTTCGTATGTGCTTGTATAAGTTTTGACAAAATCGCCATAGAAAGGTGCAAAATGAAATTTAGCACGATTTTTGAGATATTTTCGATTGATTCAAGTAGAAGTTTTCAGAATTCATTTATAATGGATCAAACCAAACATTTTCTTCAGAAATTTATTCAATCCAAAAATTCGCTGGAAACATCTAAATGCCCCGACAGGCTCAAAACCACCACAAATCAACTTGAAAAGCTGAAATAGGGTATACTAATGCACACCAAATTTCAGCTTCCTATTTCGATTTCATCAAATTTTCATTTTACAATAAGTAGGAAATAAGCCTCTGAATTTTCAAAAAATTCTTAAAAATTTTAAAATTAAATTCAGTGCTTAAAATTTTACCTAGGAACGGAGGTATTTTGTAATGATTTTTTCATGTTTCTTTTTTCAGTTCATAAAACTTTTCTGCTGTTGGAAGTCCCTTTCTGTTTATTAATTTACGTGGGTAGTTCGATCCAGCAAGAAATGGTCGGATCTGATCAGATCCACACATTTCTTGGATCCAATATAGCCTGATCACTTGATCAGATTTGCACAGATCTGGTCAAATGTGGCCAAGTCAAAGTTTCAATCGTATTACACTTGTTCCGACCTGATCAAATTCATTAGAGGAGAATTGATTGTATCAGACCTGATCAGGTCCAATATTGGAGACCTGATTCGATCTGACCAAATCTGATCAGATTTAATCATCTCCCCTTGAGATAATACGCATCAGTTCTGATAATTTTTTGTACAAGTTTTGCGAACCCTTTAGCAACTTTTAGAGAGTGTCAACTTTTTTCATTCATTACCTGGTAATTTTTTCCAGATTTCAGATACTGAATTTTTATTGATTTTTGCAAAATTTCGTTCCGTTTTGATAACATTTACCTAATCATTTTTTTTTTGTAATTTTCAATACCCAACATGTAGGTACTTATTTTCAATAATACTCAGACGATTCAGCACTCAAAAATTTTGCTCGATATTTCATCAATTTAACATTTTAAATATTTTCATGACAATTTGATATTTGAAGCAGTTTCTACAACATTTCGTTCAACTATAGGTAATAATATTTCATCAATACTTATTTGATAAATTTTTCAAACCTGAGTTCAATTTGAAATTTCTGTAACATTTTGTTCAATTTTATTTTTTTTGTTGCAAATTTCTAAACATTTTTTGATAGATACTTATTTTAGAAAATTAAATTTTTCTAGAATTTTACAATATTTTGTAAATTTTTACATAGTGATTTTCAATTACTCTTTTTATGACATTTTAACAAGTTTTTACGACAATTTGAACAATTTTTGCTAATTTTTTCTCAATTTGGCTGACAATTTTATTTTACAACTGAAATTTGATACAATGTAAAATTGTAAAATTGAAATAAAAACTCATCGAAATTGAAAATGATGAATTCGAATATAAAATTATAAGATCCACAAAAAGTTCATCATGCGGAAAAATTGATTTAATTTGAAAATAAAATTCAACAAAAATTTGTTCGTTAGATAAAAATTCGAAAAGATTTGAAATCAGGAATAGAAACCAATGAAAAATGCACCAGATTATGAATTTGATTTAATATAATATGTAGGTATCTATTAATTTTTTTTTTTTTTTTGGGTGTTTGTAATTACTTGATTATTACACCCGTCGTATGAGATTTAAATCGAGTTGGTAAGGTCAAGTTTTTTAATTAGGTCTAAGAATTTTTTAATTTCGGAAGGGTCGTCTGGTATGAATAGGGATCTTTCATCTATTTGTAGGGACAGTCTGTGTTGATGTAAGGAGGGACATTGAAATAGTAAGTGTTGGACAGATATAAGTTCTGAGAGGCAGAATTGACATGTGGGTTTTGGGGCCTTTTCATAGAGGTGATTATGTGTGATTTTTGTGTGGCCAATTCTCAGTCTGGTTATAATGATTTCTTCAAGTCTGTTTAAGTGGGAGAGGTTTTTCCAAGGATGGACTAATTTTTTATGTTGAAAGAGCTTGTTTGTGGTTTGGAGGGACCAAAAGTTTTGCCATTTCTTAAGTGTGCTTTGGGTGAAGATAGATTTGAGGTCGTCAGTTGTGATAAATATAAGGGGAGAAAGGATGGTGGCAGATTTTGCATTAACATCTACAATTTCATTTCCTAAGATTCCAACGTGGCTGGGTACAATGTACATACATAAACTGTATGAAGAAGTTTGAATTTTGTAAGTCAAATAGAGTTTTATGAATATTTTGAATTAGAAGGTGATCGGAAAAAAGATTTTGGATAGCAGTTAGTGAGCTGAGGGAATCACTTTGAATTAAGAAGGACTTATTTTCTGATTCATAAGTGAGTATGTCACAGAGACAGTGGAAAATAGCTGTGAGTTCGGCAGTGTAGATTGAAGAACAGTTATGGATTTTAAAATTTGAAATTTTATCATTTATAGAGTATGCATATCCATGTGTGAAGTGTTGGTATTTTTGATCCATCTGTAAAGCAAAGATTGAATTTTTTGTATTCTGATAAGAGTTCAAGATAGTTCTGTTTTATTACTAATGGAGAGTGGCTATTTTTTGGGTAGTTAATAAGCTGTAGGTTGACTTGAGGAGGTTTTAGAAGCCAAGGGGGGTATAATATTGTTTTTTGGATGAGAGTTTTGGGATTGATTTGAAGATCATTCAACATTGTGATGAAATTAGAAATGGGTCCTTCTATATGATCAAAATGTTGGGGGTTGGGTGGGTTAATTGAGTTTTGGAGTGGATGGGAAGGGTTGGTGGATGCATTAAAATCAAAACTCACAAAAAGTTTATTCAGTTGAGATTCGATTTGATTTGAAATTAAAATCAAAATTGACCAAAATTGTGCAGCTATTTAGTAAAAATTTGATTTGATTGGTAACTGAAAAACGAAATTCTCTGAACATACATATCTTCCGACTTAATTTGAAACCGAAATTTAAATTCACAATGAATTTAGCAAATAAAAATTCGGTTCAATATGAAGTTAAACTGAAAATTCGCAAAAAATGTACTCAGTTGAGATTCGATTCAATTTGAAATTGAAATTCATAGAAAATTTTCCGACTAATAATTCAATTTGATTTAGAATTTAAATTCGGAGAAAATTTATTCGCTTGAGATTGGATTTCACAACCCTCACCAATATTAAAACCAACCAAAAAAAATTGAAATTCACATCAATCAATTTAATATTAGATTTTAGTCGAGATTTATTAAAAAATTTCATTGATTTAACAAAAAAAAATTGAGTTGCAGGATGTCCAAAAAAATCTCGATCAAATCAAAATGCAGCTCTTGTGCAAAGAACTTTTTCAAAAGTTTTGCAGGATTTTGAACACTGCAGTGTTGGGTTTCCTGAATTTCTATCTTCTTAAAAAAAAAACTGCCTCTTCCTCATAATTTGTAATAAAAATACATATTTTCATCGAAAAATATCATTTCTAAAAATGCAAAAATATTTTGGAATGCAGTAGTGCCAATTTTTCGGTCATTATTGCAAATTACAAAATGCCAAAAAATTTTACGTTTTTGGGTATTTCTTCAATTTTTTGAAATTGGCAATCATGGTCAGAAAATTGGTAGGTACCAGTGGTACCACTATCTTCCAAAATATTTCCACAGTTTTAGAAATTATATTTTTGACTATTTTTCGCAAAATTGGTTGGGTAGGGGCTAGAGAGAAAAAACTAAGATTTGTTTAGAAAATTTATCTTCTGTCACGATTTCTTCTGAATAATTTTGAACTTGAAAGTCCCCCAACATTTTTTTTTTGATTTTTTTTCATGATCCACCCTAAATTGATATAACTTTCAAACTGCTGGCTTCTGCATTTTCAAAACTTGAAACCCAAAATTCTACGTATTCCATAATAAAACGACCAAAAATTGATAACTTTTGACCAATTCGGCCATTTATTGATCATTTAAATATTAAATACGGTCAAATATGTACGGTCCTTGTATCCTGTTAACGAGCTCATTTTATGCAAAAGTGCCTACATAGGTAGGTACTTATAAAACATAGGCATAAGATACCACGCACCAACCACCACTATGTATAAGAATAGGATCCAACTAAACGACTCGACAACCATAATAAAAAGCTCGGCTGACGTTCGTTAGTCGTAATGTTCTTAGTTGCGGTTACTAAAAAGCTTAAATTTTACACAAACGTTTGCCAAGTCGGGCAAGAAAACAAAACGAGCAGGAGAAAAAAAAACGTACGAAGGTACTCGACATAACATGTGATTCACATTAGGCTAATTACAATCCGGTAAACGGGGCTCTTTGTTTTAAGTTATTTATGGTACCATTATCATTACACAGTGCACACTTATGCTGCCTACATGTACATACATTGTTTGCTATTCTTCTTTTTAACAGTTTACCTTATATACCTACTCGTTTAGTCCTGAGTATACATATATATTTCTACCTTGTCTTTGTATTGTTGTCATTTTATACACCTACCTACTACGTCGTCCTACACTACGTGAACGTGAGATAATAGGACGAGTGCGGGTCCTCTCTTCTTGTTACGTAGTATCCTTGTACTTTTCAAGCACCTCAACAACCATTGACAAGATTTATACACTGTGGTGTTTTCTTATAGCCTACTCGTATATGTACCTGCCCTATGCCTATGCTGTGTGAGCCCGTTTATAATTGTACTCGACTACCAAGGTGGAATCTTTTCTGAATTTTAAATTTATTCGTATCATCTCGGCGCTTAACAAAAGTAAACTACAACTATCTCGACTCGGAATTTTCTCATCTTCGCAGATATATACCTACTTTTGCTTTAAAGGCTGCGCGTGTAAAACGTAGATTACAAAGGCTATAAGTTTTACACCTTCGGGGAAAAGTTTTCCACAACGAAGACGAGTGTTTTGCCAGTCCAAACTTTGGTTATATAGACTATACACAGTATACACAGCGGTGAATTTATACATCGAAAACTGGCAATTCTTCGACATCTCGCTATGGTTCAATATTTACGTCCTACTATAGAGATAAGGTTCGATTTACTTACCCGAAGCGTAATCGGTTAGAAGGTCTTTGATTTGTTGCGAAGCGGCTGTAATTTCAACCGCTGATACGCGAACCGAAAATCTAGCACCAGTTTTCTGTTTTTGTTCGTTGACCGCGCGATAGAGCCACGTGATGGCGCAAGGTATCACGCCCAGAGTGGCTGCTGATTCCGATGATCCGATCATTGTTTTGGTTTTGCCTGCAAAACAATAAAACAATATGTTTTAGAAGAATACCAACCAAAAAAAGGACTAAGAAATGGTGAAAAAAAATCGAAGTGAAATGGAAGGGGTCAATGAAATGAGTTCTTAATTATTTTCCTGAAATTTATAGAGAATTTGATAGGAACGAACATAAAAATTGAGGTTTAATCCAAGCAATAGAATTTTACCATGCAAAAAATTGGAAATTTTGACCATGAGTAAGTACATTTTAGTTAGGGTGGCCAATTTTGTACTTATACAAAGAAAGTATCCTAATTGGTATAAAAAATGTTGAACAGAACAAAAGAGAATAGATAAATAGAATATCAAAATACACCACCTGCCAAAATTTCAGGTGCTGAAATTCAATTTACATTTTTGGTAAATTTTTGAAAATACAAATCGGGACCAAAAGTGAAAAAATAAATAAAACACCAAATTGACATAGGAAACTGAAAATCGGTTTGTACCCTATTTTCAACTTCCCAAGTTGAATGGTCAGGATCGTTAAGAGCCAATATAGGCCCGAGACAAATATAATTTGGCTCCATTTGTAGGGACGAAACTAATAGGGGAGAAGGGAGGGGATTCGACTGAAAATTTTCCGAATGACATAGGGAAAAAATACTAATTTTACCAATTGAAATCATATTGATAATTATAACTTATAAAAATCTTAATTTTCTGTTCTGAATTTTTGGGGGCTCAAATACGAATTCTTTTATTTTAAAACAAGAAACAAATTGGCCCAAGCGAAGCATGGGCGAAAGTTTTTGAAAATTTGAATTCGAAAGGTCTAAAAACGATGTTTTTTAAGGAAGTGGATTAAAAAAACAGGACAGGTCCGAGCGAAGTGAAGGCGAAACTTTTGAAAATTTTCAATTTTAGAAGACTGAAAAAGATGCTTTTTTAAGCAAGGAGTTTATTTATTGGCTTTTAAAAGTTCAGAATTTGAAATATTTTTTTTTACGAAGTTAACTTTGAAAAAGAAAGGAGAACAGATCCAATAAGTACTTCATTTTTTTACTTCAAAATTTTAAAAATTGAACGATATTTTTTTTGTTGGAAATTTTTGTTTTAAAAAAGAAAAAACAAGCCTGGGCGACACGAGGGCAAAAGCTTTCAAAAATTTGTGTTTTAAGAAGTAAAAAAAAAAAACAGATTTTTCTTTCACCACAGGCCCTTCTTTTGCTCCCCTTCTCGAATGCTCTGTGATTGTCGGTGATTTCAAACTTTTTAGGAGCCTCCAGTAAATTTTTGAGGATCCCAGTTTTCAAAAAAAAAAAAAAAAAAAAGCAGTAAGTAAGGGATGAAAATGAAATTCAGCACCTATAAACTCGGATTTATCATTCTTTAGGGCCCATTCGATCGAATTAGGAACATATTTCCAAAATAATTTTGTGCCAATTCAAATCCAAAATTTTCTCCAGGGATTATTTTTGAAAAAAAAAACAAAAAACTAAGAATTCATTCGAAAATCCGACCAAATTTCAGCTTTCTAGGTCAGTTTGGCGAAATTTTGGTTTTTTCCTTCTCATTGGACCAGAAAATGTTTAATAATTCGCCAGAAATCAAAAAATAAACTTCTGCACTTGAAGTTTTAGCTTCAGTGAAAATGTTTAATTATATTAAGGTTTGTTGATCCCAAAACCGAAATCAAAAAAAAATGTAATTCTGAAATTTTCAGCCCAAGAAGTTAATTTTAACCGTCTACAAAGCTGTTCTTATTTCCGAACAGGAGACCTAAGCGATACATCAATCTCCTTATAAATGATTTTTTTCCCCATTTTGGTTTCAATTCAGTGGGACGAGGGGGTAAGTGTAGGGTGCTTCAACTTTCTAAACAGCATTTTGAGGTCCGAAATCCATCGGTGTTCAAAAGTGATCAGTCATTCATTAGAAAAATAGCAAGTAGTTAGCAGAAAAATATTTGGACCAGATAAAAAAAATTGAAAGAGCATCCAAAAATACACCATCTGCACTCAAATTTCAGGAGCTGAGTTTCACTTTGATTTTTTGACAAATTTTTCAGAACTCAAATTTGGCTCTTTTTAAATATCAAAAAAATCAAAATTTGATCAGATTAAGGAAGCCCTTTTTGACCTACCAAATTGATTGGTAAGGGTTTCGAGCCATACTGGAGTCTCCAAAAAATTCTTGAAATTTTTAGTCAAGTACAAAAAATTGTAATAAAAAGGTCAAAATGAAATTCAGCTTATAGATTATCTAGGATGTATCTTTCTGACCTTTTTGGTGAATTTAGGCAAGAATTTTTTTCTACGCTTTCAAATCCAATACGTTCTTCAGTTCACATTTTTTGAAAAATGAGGAACACTCCACCGTTCTGAGAGCGTCACATAAAAACCTGAAATTTCATTCAGAGCTATCCTATTTTGACCCTCAAAATGGATTAGTAGTTCTTTTGGACTATTCTGAAACTTCTAGCAAATAAGTAGACTAGGTATTTAATTTCAGTTCTCAAAGACAAAACACACAATTGAGATTGTGAATTTGAAGTGATGGAAGCAGTACTGTAGAAATTTGTCTTCAAACGTAGGCATCAAGAAGGTGACTAAAATAGTAGGCAAATCTGAGTTTATATGTAGATGCTAAATTTCATTTCGAACCGGTTTATGACATTTTTTTCTAACACTGAAAAATCCAAAAATCGATCCAGAACAGTTCGAACTCATCAACCATCGATTTATGGTGGGGGGGGGGGGTCAAAATGGGGTAAACCCACATTTCAGCATTTCACCACAATTTGACCAAATTTTGAATTTTTGATGGAGAATGAGTCGAATTTGAATTGTCAAAAAATCGTTGAAAAATAAAATTGAACAGTTGAATTATATTTTCGGATACTTTTCGCAAACCGAAATTTTTTCTCATAGTTGGAATAACACCCACTTTTTCAACAAAATTTTACTCTTGCGAATAGAAAAATTTGGCTTAATTACAATTAGTCAAAAATCAACAAGCAAAATGTATTCTTATAATGTTAATATTTCTTACCTAATTTAGCATTACCGAAACAAAAAATACACCCATCGTTTCCATTAATCACAGCATGAATAACATCGGTTAACGCATTTCCGCATATTTCCACCTGTAAATAACAGCGAGATGAACATAGATTATAGCAAGTGAAAAGCCCCAAATAACGCTTAAAAAATATAAAAGAACAGCAGCTTACCAAAGGATCATCGTCGGAAAACAACGCGTCAAAGGCGAACATTTTCGGAGCAGACACAGCGCATTTTCTTTCCTCCGGTGTATCGTTATGAGCATTAGAATTAACAGGCTCATAAAGGGTGATCTGTTTACGTTTCTTATCCATCGAGAAAACAGGCGAGATGGCATCTTCTCCGGTACTGCTCGAGTCAACGCACACTTTGAGCATAACTTTCACCTGTAGGTACATACAAGGGGACAAAAAAGCACACGCTATTATTAAAGCACTAAATCATAGCAAAAGTTGAAATTTAATAAGACCTAAGGCGACAAAACCGGTACCTACAATTGGCGTTAGATTTGAAAAAATGATAATCTGTTGGCGATAAATTGGTAAAAATATAAACTTTAAACGTTTCAACTTTAATATAAAGTTAAATGAAAAGCTCGTAACAGTCGTAAATTCGTTTTGCCCAAAAGCGAGAGACGTATAAAAAGATAATCCTCCATATGGATGACACCCGCGAGTATAAAAGTGGGAACCGAGTCGTCGGAGCTTATATACCTCCCTAACAATTTCCACGAGATGTATCTCGCTTGCCTGTCTACCTACCCTTTAACGACGATAAAGCCGTTTACCATGAAATCTGCGGATTCTTCGAACTATTATCATCGAAAACGTTCTCTGCCTTATGTTGTTTAAGCCTCCGCCGTCTCGTCTCATCGTCGCGAGACCTTCAACCCTCAGACGTTTAACACCACAGAAAACTTAACTTCCTTTTGAACTTTGAACTTGCTTGGCTGTGTGTAAAACCCGAGCGCCACTTTATTAAAAAAATATATCCTTTGTAATAGCTCCCATAATACGTTTAGCTTTTTGGATAATTAATCGGTTTATATTATGGCAATGGCGGCGGCGGTACGTTTTATTAAATATTACTCTTTTACGAGTATTTGCAAGCTTTTCCTTAATAATGGCTACGCATTTAGCATTTTTATGGCTGTCTCGTAAGTATACATTTTATAGGTACGTTTTCCGATATTAATAAGTAAGGATGAAAGATTTTCGAACTCTTCACAAGTAATTAAAAATAATGATTCGAGAGTATATAGATTTCATCAAGTAATCAGAATCACAAATAATCAAAAACTAGGCCAGTTTTGAAAAGTGAGACGGTTCTGACAAGTAATTAATTTGGAAAAACGACACACTAAAAATTATTTTCATTCAACTCATTTCTCATGTCACCTCCATCCATCCTCATTTTCAAGGACCCATAAAAATGACAAAGTTCATTTTTTTCAATGTTGATTTTTATAGTTTTTCCAGAACTGCATGATTGAGATTGACTCAGTCTATCTACATACAGAAACCACCCCCTCTTCCTTTCAAAAAAAATTCAATTTTACGGATTAAGAAAAAAACATTGCATAATTTGGACTTGGAAAATAGAAAGCAGATCCTGCATCGTTTGTAAATCTAAAAAATTCCAAAATAAGCGACTGACGATGAGCAATTTTTCTCAAATTCAACTCTAGGAACACGAATTTTCTTGACAACAGCTCATTTTCACTGTAACTTACATATTTTCACAAGAAACAAGCCCAAAACTGTACAATGTAAATTTTGAAAAATTTATAATGATCGATCGACTAAATTTCTCCATCTTTTATTCATTCATTTATTTTTGTATTCCTATAATTCCAAAACTTATGTTTTTCATTTTTTTTTGTGTGTGTGTCTGGTTGAAAGTTAAATTCAGACTTTGGTTCAAGATTTTTAAATATTACAGATGAGTGTACCTGACTATACTTCAAAAATTCATTGAAATAAACAAATAAAAATTTAAAATTTTTAAAAAACCGTCGAGATATTTTTCAAGCTTTTGGAAATATGTATTTCATGTTCAGAACATTTTGCTCTCAAGAAAACCAAGTACATAAATATGAGGTATTTAGCACAAAATAAAGTGAGTGAAAAATGAGGAAAAATATCAAAAGTTCAAGTTTTTGGAAAGAAATCAATTGTTTTACTAAAAAAACAGTCTTTTTCGTGAAACACTCAGTGAAAACTCGAGTAAGAAAAATGTTCAGTTTTCTTTTTAGTAAAAAAAAGTTAGATTTTTTCAGTGAAAAATGGGCAGTTTTTAATAAGATAAAAGAAGTTATTTTTAATAAAAAAGGACGATTCTAGTGAAAAATTGACAGTTTTTTTTAGCTCAAAGCTGTAGGTTTTCTAAATAAAAAAGTCAGTTTTTTAAGCCCCAGTGAAACACTATCGCATTGTTTATTAAGTGAAATGGTGTCTTTTTTTTGTACAATCCTGCTTTTTCGATGTAAAATTTAAGGTCGTCATAGTCTTCTTACAGTGAAAAAATGTCATTTTTTTAGTGAAAAACTGATGTTTTTTATAAGTGAAGAACAATTGTTTTTTTTTTTTAGCAAAAATGTCCAGTTTTTTTTTAGTTTGGTAAAAAACTATTGGGGGTTTCAGTGAAAAACAGGTGGGTTGTTAAGTGAAAAATATTACTTAATGTTTTTTTAAAAAGCAAAAAAGTTCTTTTTAGTGAAAAACTGTTGTTTTTTTTTGAAAATCAGTAGGTTTTTTAGCTAAAAAATTTCCAGGATAAAACGATTGGGGTTTTCACTGAAAAACAGTTCGCTTGTAAAGTGAAAAATATTAATATTTTTTTTTAGTGAAAAACTGCTGCTCTTTTATTAATGAAAAACTGTTGTTGTTTTAGTGAAAAAACTGCTGGTTTTTTAGTGAAAAACTTCTGTTTTTTTTTAAAGTGAAAAACAATTGTTTTTTATACAAAAAATGTCCCAGTTTTTTTAGTTTAGGAAAAAAACAGTTGGGCTTTTCACTGAAAAACAGTTGGTTTATAAGTGAAAAATTATTGTTTTTTTCTTCTTGTGAAAAACTTGTTTTTATTAGTGAAATATGATCAGTTATTTTTGGTGAATTACTCGTAATTAAAGTTGGTCGAAAATTTTGGTAAATTGCTTGGGTAATTTTTGTTTTGGTAAATTAATGGCGTAATTTTTGGTAAATTGGTATTCCAATTGGTAAATTTTCGTAAATTGCTGGGGTAATTTTCAGTTTTTCAATAAAGTTGGTTGAAAATGTTGGTAAATTACTGGGGTAATTTTTGGTAAATTGGTAAATTTTAGTAAATTGCTGTGGTAATTTTTGGTATTGTTAAATTAGTGGGGTAATTTATTTTGTTGAATTGGTGTCAACCTTTGGAAGTAACTTACTGGGGTAATAAAAAATTGGTAAATTAGTGGGGTAATGTCTGGTAAATTACTGCGGTAAATGTTGGTAAATTGTTGGGGTTATTTTTGGTAAATTGGTAAATTTTGGTAAATTGGTAAATTTTGGTAAATTGGTAAAAACCTTTGGCAGTAAATTACTGGGGTAATTAAAAAAGTCGGTAAAAAATTGGTAAATTAGTGAGAAAATGTCTGGTAAATTACTGAAGTAAATGTTGGTAAATTGCTGGGGTAATTTTTGGTAAATTGGAAAATTGGTAAATTAGTGGGTAATGTCTGGTAAATTACTGAGGTAAATGTTGGTAAATTGTTGGAGTTATTTTTGGTAAATTGGTAAATTTTTGTAAATTGGTAAATGTTGGTAAATTGGTAAATTTTGGTATATTGGCAAATTTTGGTAAATTGGTGAATTTTGGAAAATTGGTAAATTTAGGTAAATTGGTAAATTTTGGTGTATTGGTAAATTTTGGTATATTAGTAAATTTTGGCAAATTTTGGAAAATTGGTAAATTGGTGAATTTTGGTGTATTGGTAAATTTTGGTATATTGGTAAATTTTGGCAAATTTTGGAAAATTGGTAAATTGGTAAATTTTGTAAAATTGGTAAATTTTGGTAAATTAATAAATTGTGGTAAATTAATAAATTTTGGACTTTTGGTAAATTTTGGAAAATTGGTAAATTGGTGAATTTTGGTGTATTGGGTAAATTTTGGTATATTGGTAAATTTTGGCAAACTTTGGAAATTTGGTAAATTGGTGAATTTTAGTAAATTGGTAATTTTTGGTAAATTGGTAATTTTTGGTAAATTGGTAAATTTTATAAAATTGGTAAATTTTGGTAAATTAATAAATTTTGGTAAATTTGTAAATTTTGGTAAATTGGTCAATTTTGGGGTAATGTCTGGTAAATTACTGAGGTAAATGTTATAAATTGCTGGGGTTATTTTTGGTAAATCGGTAAATTTTTGTAGCAAAGTCGGTTAATCTTGCGAACTGCGCAAGATGTTTTTTTCAAGTGAACAGCTTGATTTTTTTCGGCAATAAAAGTGTCAGTTTTATAAATTAAAAAAGTTTGGTTTTCAAATATGATCAGTTTCATTTTTTAGCGAACAGTCAGTTATTCGAAATTAAAGAACTATTGTTTTTGAGAGAGAAAACGGTCGTTTCAGGTAAAAAAAACAAGAGCTTTCGAGCTTTCAATTTTGAAAAATATTTCAAAAATTAAAAAAAAAAACAGATTTTGATTAATTGTGACTTTTTAAACCACAATTTTTGTATAAATTGGAGTCGTACATCTGATGTGGTCACCCTTGAATAAACACGTTTAAAATATAAAATATACCCTCTTCCAAAAATTTCCCTGAACATTGCCCCTTCATATTTTACGATGGCAAACTAATTCACACGTGTGTTTGAGCGGCTGTATTTCTAGGCGAATGTTCTACATTTTGAATCGAATGAAACACTCTGTAGTGTATAGTCTCAGCTCACGTTATTTGTTTCAAAAACACCAAAAGTACATACCATTGTAAGTATACGTTTCAGAGTAAGTTCGTTTTTCAACCAACATCTGCCATTTTTCAAAGCCTGCTGACCAGATCAATAAACAAGTCTGCACGATATGCAAACAAAGCAAGTTTAGATATACACACAACGATGAGGTTCTTCTCTGCACAGTTCGCATCCGACCACAATTCACACCAAAACACGGTCTTCTGGTCTGGTCTCGCGCAGAAAGACAGAGATAAAACGACGGTGAAAAAAAAATCCGTCTGAACGTTGAAATATGCGAAGTTGAAGCAAGTCGGACGTTTATAAATCGTGTTCGCCATTCGGGTCCGCGGCCTACGAATGGTCCAGCGTTTAACACCTGTATTCGCCGGTAGACGAGAAGGGACATTACCCACCCGTATAACGACGTTCCCAATTAACCCGTAGCTGGTTTCGAAAATAGGGCTTAATCCCGCATTGTCTCCGCGTATACGAGTATGTGGCTGGCCGAGGCCGAGCCCGAGCCGGATCCGGCACGCGGCGCTGCAGAAATTAGGGTTAATTCGCCAGGGATTTGCCTTATGTTGGCCAAGTTTTATTGCTAAGTTTGATGCGTTGTGGCCACATTAACGTTGACCAAACGTAAAACGTTTTTGGAATAATAATTCCCTTCGCTTCTCTTCTCGTCATCATCTCACATGCTGCGTCGCTCGAGTCACTGCGTATGTGTGTTGGTGTGTATCTGTAATATTTATCCCTTTATTTATCTCTGGTCAGGACATATACGTTGTATTACGTGTATAGGTAGGTAGAGATAGGTACCTATACCTAACCTATCTGCGTTCCATTGTAGTATTATATAGATACGACGTGAAACATAGTAATATGTCGTAGTATAGCTCGTCAACTCGTTATATTTGGGGGTGAATATGAAACTGTAGAATTGCAGAGAGACGTTGACGTGTTTGCCAGACCAGACCAAGCAAGTTAGGCAGCGCATATGCGTGCGAGACTTCGAAGCAATCGAAACATTTTCCAGTATTTCTCTATGTACCATGAAAAGTATACATAGGTAATACGAGCGAGTAAAACTAATTACAAACTTTTAATCGTATTACTCGCAAACGTTCAACTTATAATTAAACCGTAAGAAACACGTTAACGTTATGAATAACAACTCGTCTCTCCCACGGTTTTTCACTCCATAAATTAAATTGACACATAATACCCACCAGTGAAAAAACTCACCCTGACATCGACGATGGATTCATATCAACAGAACACACAGAAAGTCTCTCCGTGTATTATGTATATGTACTTCCAATATGTATACTTGCCAAGCATTTCCTTCCTATTTCACTCTCCATCTCTCTTTATAAGTAATTTTCATCAAAAGCTTCCATCTATCGTACATATACGTAAGGTTCGTTTTTATCGAATCAATCTCACCAGCAAGCTTTTTTCGCAGCGATTTTTTTTTTTGCAAATTCTTTCCCCAGCGGCATGCGTGATATCAATCATCGTTTTTTCTTTCCCTTTTCACCTCACCTCTCTCTCGAGTTTTCTTTCTCTTTGAGGATGTATTCTTTTTACTTTTTTTTTCGTTACCCTCACTCGTTTACTTCGTATTGAAATAGTCTCGTGTTGTGTTTTTTTTTTTACTCAATAGCTTGTGTACTTCATGAGCATTTACTTGCATTTTGAATGGCACTAGCCCCGAACTAGACGAGATGTTAGTGAAATTAAGGTCGCTTTGATTTCACTTTCGATGTGAAATCATTTCCGAGAGGGTGGTGCGATTGGTTATCCCTTTAGCCTTTTAGACGATTGTGTTTTCTTTATGATATGCCGAGGCTACGACATTTGAATGTGAAATGTGAAAGCGAAAGTGATATGAATGTACGCGTAGTAGGTGTGAACTTTGTATTGAGTTGTTTCCTGCAGTACTTTACAATGTACTATATTGGAGGTGGAGATGTATGTAATTGCAAAACGAGAAAATGACTAGACACCCCACCTCCCTCTCAACTGCGATAACATCAATGACTCGCCCTCTTTTGGGGATTTTTTGAGAACTTTGTATACTCACAGAACGATAATCTTAAATTAAATCAGGTATCAGGCGAATTTAGTGCTTTATCACAAATATGAAGATCTCTAAATTCCATTCGCCGTTTTCTCCTCGAATTCATCGACAATCAAAATTTGATAATTTTTGTTTAGGAAACGACCAAATGTCTCAAAATTTGGATCATCAAAAATGCAGAAAGTAAATGATATAGGTAATAAAAGTTGCTAAATTGACTTCCTAGTAGATGAAAATCATTGTAAATTGTCAGAAAAATTAGCATAACCGAGCAAAGTTTTGACTAAATTGCTCAACAATTTGTTGAAATGCCATGAAAATACTTGAAACAATTGTTTAAAACATCATCACAAGTACCTATAACTCATTAAAATGACACAAAAACGCATAAAAAAATGAGCAACACTTAATGTGAAGTCTAGAAATTTGTATAAAATCTGAAAAAACTCGACTGGATTATTATAAAATTGATTGAATATTCTTGAAATTTCATGAAAATTTGTCAAAATTGTAGAAAATATTATCTTTGTCTCTTTGTCAAACTAACCTCTCAATTATTGAAAAATAAAATAGCATAAATTACAGAAAAATTAGCACAAAATTGAGCAATTTTTGCAAAAACTGATTGAAAATGTGTTAAATTACCATGAAAATGGTCAAGTAATATATCGCAAAAGTGATCAAGTATCAAGAAATTGGAAACAGATTTACCAATAATTACTCATGATGAATCACAAAACTGTGAAATGAACGTAAAAATGGCTGAAAATTGTCAAAAGTTGATTAAATTTTAGTAATGTTAAAGTATGAGAAAAACGGGTATTTTGGTAGGATATTTTTTCAAATGTTTCAATTTAGGGAAAGAAGGGTTTAAATTTATTCAATCCAGAACTTTTTGGGGTCAAGATGTTTCTCAAAAAAGATTTAAAAAATGAAAGAAAAAAAAACAAAGTCTGCAAGAAGAGAACGGAAAATTATGTACTTACCTACATGAAGAAAGCTTGATTAAAGAGATGATGAAAGAAGAACAGAACTCAGCAGTTCTGGTAAACAAATGTGATACTTTTTGTCATTTTTGGCAAAAAAAAACAGGACTTTTTATGGCAGTCTGAGTCATAGACAGAAAATAAGACTGTCTGATAATTTTGTCAAAAACTGGGACTTCCTGACAACTTTGAAAAAAAAAGAACTTTTTTGGCAATTTTGGCAGAAAAAAAAAGTACCTGGTACTATCAATTGCAAGGCACCTGATTTTGGAAAAATATGACTTTTTTATCAGTTGAGGAAAAAAATAAATCCTTTTTGGAGGAATTTTGACAAAAATGAAAATTTTTCAACAATTTTGCCCAGTGGCGTAGCCAGGATTTTCTCAAGGAGGGGGCAAAACCAGATTTTTAGGTATGAAAAATCGATATGAGAGGTAATTTTCTGGAAACCTGTTGTGATGTGTGGTGAATTTATGAAAATAAAGGCAAAGGTACTGCTCGAGCGAAGCGAGAGCAAAAATTTTTAGAAAAAATGGGTCCAAATAACAAAAAAACGTCCATTTTTGCATGTTTTCTTTCAAATTTTCGCTCGTAAGGGGGGGGGCATGGCCCCCTTCGCCCCCCCCCTTGGCTACGCCACTGATTTTGCCAAAAATGGGAGTGAAGTCTCCTCTTCAATGAAAGTTTTAGATTAAGGATATGTTTTTTGCTAAAGAAATGTCAAAAATTGGCGATATTTTCAAAGTTTTCGAAAGTCTGACATAAAAACAACTGATTTTTTGCTTTTACCAAAATGTGAGGAATCGGTCATTTTTGTTGAAAATTGTGCCTCTTTTCAAAAAATTTCAAAAAGTCACTTTTTTCAACAATTTTTCAAATCTTGTCTTTTTGCTTGAAATTAACAAAAATTTTACTGTTTTAACAAAAACTACCAAAAAGTTGAAAAAAGTGTTTTTTTTACAAAAAAATCTATATGTACCTATTACGAAAAAGTCTCATTTTTGGCGAATTATTGCTAAAAAGTGCTATTTCATTATGGTGCTATTTTGAATGAAATATTTTGTTTTATGCATTTTTTTTTTACTCAAGTAGATACATAAAAGTTGGTTCAATTTTTTTATTTTTTATTTTGAGATTTTTTCCTGGGTATATTAAAATGTTTTGCCTACGCTTTATAATTTTTTTGATCAATTTTTTAAATTTCTGTGGTTGCTAAAGTTACTTTTTTGATAAAAATTCAGTGGGTAGATAATAGATACGTGCCCTGTTCATGATTAGTTTGATACCTATTATATCTTGAATCTACCAAATCTGAATTTTAAACCGGATTTTTGAAAAAAGTACATTTCATTCCTTCAACTCGTATAGGTACCTAGGCTACCTACTCTTTCTATTGCTGTATTACAAAGAACTAAAAAAAAATATTTATTCGCGCTTTTTACTAAAAAAAAAAAATCGTAGGTAAATCGTTTAAAGCAGATTAAATGAAATTTTATCTCGACTGGAATTAAACCATGTCCACCTATAAAACTATGTGTTAGGTACGTAACGTACACGACTTTACACGTATCTAACGGAAAACGGAAATTTAATTACGCGGCAACATATTGTACACGATTATAAACGTTTATTGTGATTAATTGTTTTTTCAGCACGTGCTATATTGAAAAATGAGTTTTAAAGGGCAAAATGAAAGCGACATAGGAAAAAGCTCGCAGAGAGGAAAAAAAACTGCACGGCGAAACGATTCAAAAGATATTTTCAAAACTATCTAGGCGGCCTTCGACCCCCTCCTCCCTCTTCCTTCGTTATCCAAAAAAAGGGGTATGTATTGCATCGGGTAATAAATCAAAGTGAGTTAGAAACAGCAACATCAACATCTGCATTACCAATTGCAAGAGGGTTACTTATCTGTGAGTTCTTGAGACGTTTTGACAGTGTTTCGCAAAATAATGCCATCCGAGTAGGTACGGGTGAGAGAAAAATACCTCCAACTGGGGTCTCGTTTTGCACAAGATCTGAAGATAGATCATTCTATAAACGTCTCACTATATGAGAACGCGTTTGATACGACTGTACATTTGCGAAAGGACACGACCCTTTGGTTTTTGATTAATTTTGGTAATCCCTTATATCGATGAAGAAATCCTGTAGGCGAAATTTTCCGCAAAAAAGAGATAGTAGGCCTACGATACGGACGCGAATGTATCTTCTCTGACTCGGGCAATCTGGCGCTATACCATTAAATCATTCTATCGCCGCCGCTAGACTCGACGCTTTTAATTCACACCCTTAAACCAAAGCAACGTGTACAAAGTTCTTAACCCCCTTTACTTACTCTTCGTTCAATATTTACCATCACTCCTCTCTCCCTCCTCTCTCCCTCCTCCAACCTCAATTTGGCGTCCAGATTTACTATGTTGTTCGTTTCTGTGTACTTCTATATAGGCTTACGCTTTTAATTAGTAAAAAATTTATTTCCGAAAAAGAATATGGCAGCTTTTGCGAGCGAACTCCGACCGTTACCTACTTATTATTCAACGCGAAATATTCTTTTAAAAATTGATTTTTTCCCAGCCTGCGAAATTTTAATCGTAATTTAGGGCTCTTAATTAATAAGCGCGAAAGGTAGGTACCTACGAAGGTATAGGCGAATTATGGCTTCGACGAGGCACGTTTTTTTCTCTCCAGTATTTCGAACGTTTCTTCGGCTCTTGTTGCATATTTTTCATCTATGGTCGGTACCGTGAATTCAAAAGAATTGAATATTACCTTAAGTAGGTAGCTATATTGAAAATATTAGCCGAGAAAACCCATTCAAATGTCGCTGAAGTTGTATTTACAAGTTTTTTAGGTAAGAAAGCGAGACATTTTTCAGAGGTTTTTGGTTTCTTATGGGCAACAAAGTGACATTTTTTGGCTATTTTTGTCTAAAGTGAAGAAGTAAGACTATTTCGCACCTACCTAATTCATAAAATTTATTCTGGATGTTTAAAACCTGAAAAAAATGACAAATTTCTGACAAATTTACCTAGCTATGTCAGAAATTACACATTTTTTTCTGACACAATAGTGATAGCTCAGATAGCTACCAACATTATGTCAGACTTGTCAGACTTTCAAAAACTGAAAAAAGTTGAATAAATTTTGAAAAAGCATTGAGTGAATCACGATATTTTATTTGACATTCATGAATTTCGAAAAAATTGCCGATAAATTCTCAACATTAAGCCAGTGTTTCAAATACTTTAAGAATTGGGGGAAAAGTTTATTAGTTTTAATCTGAATTCAAAATGTTCTTTCTGAATTTAAAAAACGAAAAAAAAACCTATGAATTTTTGACATTACATATGTCAGACTATCAAAAACTTTGAAAAAAGTGGTCAATTTCTGAAGTTTCTAATTTGCATTGGAAAAAAATTTATGATTTTGCTAAAATAATGTCAAAAATTTGAAAAGCACATTCTAATATTGAGCTAAGATTTTTCTATTTACTTGGAACTTCAAATACAAGTAGTTATTGAGTTCACTTGAGCGAAAAACATATCTGTGATTTAAAACTTTTCTTGGAGAGCAAATGTCACTAATTTAGCAATATTTGAAAAAAATGTACTTTTTTGGAATTTTTTGCAAAAAGGCCACAATTTTTTATTTGTGGCAAAAAACTGGGCTTTTTGTTTACCTATTTTTGGCAGAACGCGAGATTTTGACACATTTAGCAATCTTTTTAAAAAAATGAAGATATGAGACTTTAACAATTTTTAGTAAAACAATAAAACTTTTAGAGAATAATACGCCAGTTTTGTGATTTTGGCAAAAAAGAGACGTGACACTTTTATTAGCACTTGGAGAAGGCAAAAGAACGGCTTGCCACACTGCCACAGGGAAGTGTCCCATCACCTGTCCTTTTTAATATCTACACCAACGACCAACCAATTAAAGGTCCTGCACGTCGCTTCCTTTATGCAGACGACTTGACACTCACAGCATAGTGTGACACATTTGTAGAGGTGGAAGACACACTGAGTCAGGCAATAGAAGAACTAGACGAATACTATAGAGCCAACCACCTTAGGCCAAATCCATCCAAGACAGAACCCCGTTCGTTCCCACTTGTGAAACCATGAGGCTAAGAGACAGCTCAACATCCAATGGGGAACCCCAAATATCTAGGAGTGACACTGGATAGATCACTCACCTACCAGCAACAATGTGAAAAAACCAAAATGAAAGTGACTGCTAGAACAAACCTGATCCAAAAGCTGGTAGGTGGCAGCATCGACATTTTAGTTTAACCTAGACCGCTCTACTCATACACAAAATAACTCCGCTGATTTTGTCGCCAACTCTGAGTAATAAACAAAGGCAACAGCACATGCATAACTCAACTACTATCAGCAATATACATACACATATGTATGTACACACACACACACACACTTACATCATCAGTTGTTGACACATGCGCTGTTGCGTTTGTTCATTACTCAGAGTTGGCGACATAACCAGTGGAGTTATTTTGCTTATGAGTAGCAGTCTATGTTAAACTAAAATGTCGATGGGTAGCAGATGGGGAGCTAAACCACAGGTCCTGTGTACATCAGCATTAGCGCTGTGTTACTCAGTTGCAGAATACGCCTGCCCGGCATGGGGACGATTAGCGCATGCTAAAAAAGTAGATGTGCCCCCTGAATGAAGCCTGTTGATTGGTGACAGGATGTCTCTGACCAACTCCACTCACAGCTCTACATTGTCTCGCAGGGATTGCACCACTGGAGGTATGTAGGATGGTGGCTGCCAGAGCAGAAAAAACTGAAGCAACACACTACCCCATACACCCCATGCATGGCTACAAAGAATTACCAGAGAGCAGACTAATAACCAGACACAGTTTTCTGAGAACAGTGAATGAAATAAGTGCTCCTGCCAAAGTTGAATGCTGTCAAATCTGGAACACAGCATCAAGGAACAATACTATGAGCGAATCATTGCCCCAAGGCAACCAACTAAAGTACAGCCTCTGGAAAATTCTGAATAGAATTCGAAGCGGAACAACACGCTTGAAATCCAACCGATACAGATGGCACTTGGCTGATGACGTTCTATGCGGATGTGGCGAGGTACAAGTTGACAGACACTTTTTCAGGTGTCAATTATATGGTGACTTCGACGCAGACAAACTGGACCGGACAATTGATGACGAGGGGATGAAGTTCCTCGAATATTGGGACAAGAAGGGAATTTAAATAATTATGTAGTTAGTATTGCTGACTGGACAAGAGAGAAAAAAAAGCAAAAGACAAACCTTTTTTGCATTTTTTGACAAAAAGCCAGACTTTGACATTTTTTAAAGAAAAATCATGACTTTTTGGCAAATACCTAGGTAACAATTTTTGTCAAAAAAAAAGAAACTTTTCCGCAATTTTTTCGTAAAAAAGCAAGGCTTTTCCGTTTTTGGTAATTGTTGAAAAAAACGAGACTTCACTATTTCAGCTGAAGGGGGGAGGGGGATTTGGCAACCTCTGACAAAAAACACAGATTTTGAGACATTTTTTGGAGAACAATAAGCCTTAAGCCCTTCTGGAATTTGTTGAAAAAAGAACAATTCAGATGAGGGGCTTTGAAAATATGTACACATGTAAAGTATACTGGTAAAAAAACAAAAAAACAATTAATTGTAGTGGAAAGTGAAATCAAAAATGTCGCAAATTAAATACGTTCCACGACTAAATGTCCAATAATTCCGAAAAACTGATTTCTTTTCTTCACATGAAGCAAAAGACCACACAACTACGTACAATACCCAAACATTAATCCGGCATCTCAGCAAGATTTATGGCCACGACGGTGGAACGAAATCCAACAATTATATCGCCAACGAAACAAAAGAGAAAAAATTATTAACAAAATATGAGTTAAAGAGTCAGCGAAGCGTAAAGGAGCGCCACCGTTATTACTTTACTTATACATCATTTTCCTTATTTAAAGGGAGAGGATTTCGTCGGGGAATAACAAGACCAAGTGACGATGGGAATAAAAGACTGTTGTTCGGTAGGGTGACCAATGTGTATCTAAAACTTTCATTGTTTTCATTACCACTGGCACAAAAGCTGAGGGTAAATCTATTACGTACATCTTTTTTTTCTTCCATTCAAATTAAAAACATATTTTTTGGTATTTTTAATAAACGCCGTTAAAAGAGAAAAAAAAAAACAACGAGCCTTTTCAGTCGAAAGATGAAAAATTATAAATTTTGCGGTATGAGGCGTAGGCAAAAGTGAAGGGAAAAACACGCTAATTTCTCGCTTGTTCGCGTCGCTCGACTGCTAAAAATTCATTACGAAAGTTCTCTTTCTTGTAAAGTTTACAAGTGTTGCCAACTGGTGTTGATTTATACGATTTTACACCCAGCAACAGTTTCCAATATGCTTGAAGACCGAAGAGAACAACAAGCTGCGATTAGGGATGACTAGCAGGTGAGAGAGGGGGAGAGGTGCAGATGAACGGTATGTTAACTACGCGTGTACATATTATGGATATGCAAAACATCTTCGAAGAATTCTTTCTTAATATAGTCCGCGGTAAAAAATTGTTTTACATTCATTAAAGAAAAAAAATTTGGCTGCAGGAAAAAGCACCCCATTATTTGGTCTATGTTTTCTCTATTCGAGAGTATTTTTTATCCTTCGACCTGATCAAATATTCAAGTCGCGTAACTTCGCCAATACTACTTCCCGATATGGTATAGCACACCGGCTTTCCAGATATTATTTTCGAAAGCCTGGCTACAGCACGACGCGGTGTGTTGGTAAAAGTGCCATTGCCTTCTTCGCAGCATCAGTATTCCAGTCAAAGCTTACAATTCCAATTATGAGGCTCAGATCGGCACATCTCCCGTATACGCCTAGCCATTTTTGCGGCTTTTTTTTACTCCTTAACTTATAGTAATATAAAACTTTTCTTACGTCTTAACGAAATCCACGCCATCGTCGTAATACGAAATCCTTCTTACAGAACACAGATGTTGCATTGCAGAAATTTCCAACTATATACCGACCCCTCTGGCTTCCAAATGCGTAACGCATCAATCACATAACGCCTTCGAGTTGCTGTGTTTTTTTTCGCGTACCGAATAACAGAGAGTGGGTACACAGTGTGTACCTACACCTACACGGTGCGAGTGTCTCGAAAATTGGACGAAATAATTTCAAAACTGAGATTTTTTCTCTCCTCGTTTTTATCGACGATACGACGACGACGTGACGTGAAAGGTAACTTAGGTTCGAAATTTCCCGACGCAAAAAATACACCTTCGATCGCACGTATCTGTGGTCTGTGCATGGAAGATGTAGAGCTTCCAGCTTCGATGAATCAGCTGTCTACATATCAGAAGCAAGAGGAAAGCAGAATGATTATCGAGCGACAATATTCGCGTCGCACATCATCCTCTTCTTCCTTAAGGTCTGTAATCTTTTTTTCTTCCTTCCTTCCCCCTACCTCCCCTCTAAATCGTAACTTGGAAATGACTCAATCAAATTTTATAGAATATGTTATCCAGTACTTCTGACATAAAAATCAATTCATCTTCGCCCCTCTTCATTCCATTCACTTCATCTGGCTTAAATTTTAAACCGAGGCATCAAATCTTTTTTTTTTTAAGGAAAACGAGACAAATTCAAGTGTTAAAATTCATTAAGAATGAAAAGCGAAATTCGACGACGGAAATTTCGTTTGATCGTTGTAGATGGTGAATCTTTTAATACACATTAAATAATCCATTTTCGAGCAAATTTTGTCAAGCTTTGGAGATTTTATGATCATTTTTCAAGTAAAAAACGTAGATATCCATGTTATAAGTTTTTCTTTCAGAGAGACTTTTTTAAACGTTAAGCCAATGTATGATTGCAAAAAAAAAGTTGATTTTAGTTTTAAAAAGTTGATATTTAGTAAATCTAAAAAACAAAAATGAACGAGTTTCTAGTGTACTTTTTAGTGAAAAGCTATCAGTTTTTCAGTGGTCAAATATCGGTAGTTTTTTTAGTGAAAAATAATAAGTTTTTTTTAGTGTAGAACTGACCGCTTTTTTTGTGAAAAACTGTCAGGTTTTTCAAGTGAGAAACTGTAAATTGTTTTAGTGAAAAAACTGTCAGTATTTTTAAGTGAAAGACTGACAATTTTTTTTAGTGAAAAACTGCCATTTTTTAGAGTAAACTGCTCGTGTTTTTGGTGAAAAACTGTCAAAGTTTTTTTAGTGAAAAACTGTCAAAGTTTTTTTAGTGAAAAACTGCCTGTGTTTTCAGTGAAAAACGGTCACGTTTTTTGTAGTGAAAACCTGGTCATTTTTTTCAAGTGAAAACCTTTCAATTTTTTCAGTTTTTTAGTGAAAACTACTCCTCTTTTTGTGAAAAACCAGCAGCTGTTTTGGTAAAAAAAACTGGCAATTTTTTATTGAAAAACTTATCGTTCTATTCATTGAAAAAAATGCTTTATTAGGTACCTAGTTTTTTTTAGTGAAAAATTGTAATGCACTTTTTTTTAGTGAAAAATTGTGATCAACTTTTTTAGTGAAAAACTGACACTTTTTTTGGTGAAAAACTGACCATTTTTTTCAAGTGAAAACCTTTTAATTTTTTCAGTTTTTTAGTGAAAAGCTCTTGATTGGTGTTTTTTTTTTAGTGAAAACTACTCATCTTTTTGTGAAAAAACAGCAGCTTTTTTGGTAAAAAAAACTGGCAATTCTTTATTGAAAAACTTACCGTTCTTTTCAGTGAAAAAAAATGCTTATTAAGTAGTTTTTTTTTGTGAAAAATTGTAATACACTTTTTTTAGTGAAAAGCTCTTGATTAGAGTTTTTTTTGGTGAAAACTACTCCTCTTTTTGTGAAAAACCAGCAGCTTTTTTGGTAAAAAAAACTGGCAATTTTTTGCATTGAAAAACGTACCGTTCTTTTCAGTGAAAAAAAATGCTTATTTGTGCTTTTTTTAGTGAAAAATTGTGATCAACTTTTTTAGTGAAAAATTCTGAGTACCTCTGTGATAAAAATTTTTAGTGAAAAATTGTGATCTACTTTTTAGTGACCAATTCTTATCAACTTTTTTAGTGAAAAATTGTGATAAACTTTTTTAGTGAAAAATTGTAATAAACTTTTTTAGTGAAAAATTGTGATAAACTTTTTTTAGTGGAAAAATGATGGTTTTCAAATCGAAAACTGCCAGTTTTTTCAGTGAAAAACGGAGAAGCTTTTTGCTTGGCGAATCATTCAACAAGAAGTCACCAGACAGTCAAACATGAATTTTCTGTGATTTGGTGACCTTTTTTTAGTGAAATACTGGGAGGTCTTCCTTAAATAAAAAACTTGCAGTTATTCTGATGAAAATCTGAAATTTTTTTAGTGAAAAACAGAACTGACATTATTTTATTTTCAAGTGAAAAACCAACAGTTTTTCTAAGTACATAATATAAGTACATAACTATATGGCAAGAATTGCATTAAAACACATGACAGATGAACAAAATCGAACGTCCAATCAGTAAGTTTGTATTTTCATAAAAACACATTTTGATCACAATTGAATTATACAATCATATTATTTAAAAGACCAATTTTGACATTAAGTTGACCCACTTACATTGAGAGCCACTTTCGACAAGAGTAAAACAAAGTGTACTTTTCGTGGTCCAATTTCCCAGCGTAACTAATCATTGGATTTTTTCCATCAATTTATTTTCTTGACTAATTTTTAAAAATTCGAAGCTGCAGCTGATTTTTTTTGTGGAAACTACACTAGATATGTGTCCTCATGTCCTGGGGGGGGGGAGAAATCGTTGATCGAAAGGTTCCCTTGTTAGCTCAATTTCCAACTGCCACTTTACTGACTGAGACGACGATTTCAGCAAGGAAGGGATTGAATCCCTGGTCATGGGGTCGTGAAAACTGACACGCTAGTCGAATTTTTCATTTATGCGTTCCAGATTTAAAACAAATAAGCCATAAAACAGCTTTTAACCCGAATAACTCGCGCGAAATGAGCCATTGCGGATAGATTGGTATGGTAAACAGTGAAATTAGGATGGGCGATGCAACGCGTTGCAACGTCATTAAAGAAAAATACGAATGTTAAAAACATAAAGCGTGTTATTGCGTCGTATCTCGCGTGTAATGTAAATTACTTATTCGCGCTACACGTCATGCAAGCGACGTACGTACAAAAGGTTGAAAAAGTTTTTTTTTTTTTTTTTTTGACAAAAATTACAAGAGCCTATCAAAACGCTGCTCCAGCAGCTCCGTGAAATTGATTCGTGTCTGTGCTTTACTGGTTGCATGCAAATGTTACGGTACACGCAACCCTATAGCCCAACGGACCCTAATAATATCGCCATTTCGGATCATATTTTGATATGATTTTAATTCGACGTAGTGAATTATAGTACGAAAGGTACCGGAATATATTAACGACGCCTTCGTTCAACCAATGGCCACCTACAGAGTCTCTCAAATCTAGCTGTATAGGCTTACCTTACATTATATTTTTTTTTTTTGCTTTTTTCTTTTCAATGAGAAATTTTTTTCGTCGCCCGCGATTCGGATAATCTGCTGATTAATGTTGAAACAATCGCCACAGCGTGTATTTTTTACTCGAGTTTTAACTTTGATTTATTCGTTTACGGCGTAAATCCGGCTTTACTGAAGAAAACGAAAAACATTTATCTTTATTCGGCGACCATCGTTGTTATCAACTGTAAGAATCAATAAGACTGAGCTGTGTTTCCGGCTAACTTAAGTTCGAACGGTTATTCTTCTGGGATTGCGAAGGGATGATTACGCCTGGCCAACTTTCCCCTTATATCCTCTTGCCCAGTACATGTAGGTATACTTTTCGTCGTTCACTGCTGTACTTATACATACTCATTCTTGGTTGCAACACATCTGAGGTCCGAATGATCGTTGATAGGCTTTTATACTTACGTACTATGACACGATCAGGTGCAGGTTACGATTTTATTGGGGATACTTCTGTTTCTGTTGTAAGAATGTTTTTTAGTGCAGTGATCCGAGTCGTGAAATTATGCTTTTATTGTAGGTACCACATAGAAGTTATTTTTTATCAGAATACAGTCTGTAGATGACGTATAATAATATTCCCAGAGAAGGGAGGTACCGCAATCACAACAGACAGAACAAATTTTTCACTATGGACAATGGACATTGAAGAACTAACGCAGATGATTCTGGAATTCAAAACGAATCTTTGAGAAACCGCGAAGAACTTTTTTTGATTTTTGGAGAATTTCTAAAAACCTCAAATGATTCACTAATCACTTCCCATAAAAAAGTTGAAAGATATATTGTATTTGCGGACTTTCACTTTATTTTTTGCAAATTATGTATTATGATTTAAGAGGTAGAAGGAGAGGGGGCTGTTTAAGGTTGGTATTATTTATACAAGATGAGCACATCATCATCAGATGTTGTTGATTCCAATTTAAACGAAAATTGGAGTTTGGGGAAGTATAGTTCGTGTTACAAAATACTATCCATAGCAAACATTTTTATTGCCTTGGATGATTTTTTGATTTTCAACAAATTTTTGAAAAATGAAAGCATCAAAATTTTGGTTTATCTCTTGAAATTATTGTTTGACCATTTTTTCAAAAAACAGCTGCTACAAATTTTTCATTAAAAAAAAGCTGACGGTTTTTCACAACAGAGGATGAATGCTTTTCACTTGAAAAAAAATTTTTTTGCACTTAAAAACTAGGTAACCGTTTTTACCATAAAAAATCAACTGTTCTTTTACTGGAAAAATGACAGTTTTTCACTGAAAAAGACTGACAGAATCTCACTAAAACAGGCATACAGATGGGTTTTCACTGAAAAAAACCAACATTTTTTTCACTAAAAAAACCAACATCAATTGTTTCACTTGAAAAAACCAACATTTTTTTCACCTAAAAACCAACATTTTTTTTTACTAAACATGAAAAACCCAACATTTTTTCAGTAAAAAAAACTTTGTTTCACTAAAAACTCGCATTTTTTCACTAAAAAACTAACATTAGTTTGAAAAAACTCACATTTTTTTCACTACACATGAAGAACCCAACATTTTTTCACTAAAAAACGACCTTTTTTGCATTTTTTCACTAAAAAAACAACATTATTTTGTTTCACTTGAAAAAAAAACTAACATTTTTTTCACTGAAAAAACTCTCATTTTTCACTAACAACGAACTTTTTTCACTAAAAACTTGCATTATTCCACTAAATAAACCAACAATAATTGTTTCACTTAAAAAAACTAACATTTTTTCACTGAAAAAAACTAACACTTTTTCACTAAACATGAAAACCCTCAACATTTTTCACTAAAAAAAAGTAAAAACAAACTTTTTTTTCACAAAAAACTCACATTTTTTCACTAGAAAAACGAACATTTTTTCACTAAAAAAACTAACATTTTTTTCACTAAAAAAACCAACATTTTTTCACTAAAAATTAAAAATCAAACTTTTTTAAACTAAAAACCAGCATTATTTCACTAAAAAAGCAACAATAATTGTTTCATTTAAAATAACTAACATTTTTTCACTATACATGAAAACCCCAACATTTTTTACCAATAAAAACAAACTTTTCTCACTAGAAAAACTGACATTTTTTCACTAGAAAAACTAACATTTTGTCACTAGAAAAACTAACATTTTTTCACTAGAAAAACTACAGTAACATTTTTTCACTAAAAATAAAAAATCCAACTTTTTTTCACTAAAAACTAGCATTATCTCACTAAAAAAGCAACAATAATTGTTTCATTTAAAATAACTAACATTTTTTCACTATACATGAAAACCCCAACATTTTTTACCAATAAAAAACAAACTTTTCTCACTAGAAAAACCGACATTTTTTCACTAGAAAAACTAACATTTTTTCACTAGAAAAACTAAAAATTTTTCACTAGAAAAACTAACATTTTTTTCACTAGAAAAACTAACATTTTTATCACTAGAAAAACTAACATTTTTTCACAAAAAAAAACACTTTTTTCACTAAAAAACTGACATTTTATTCTCACTAAAAAAACTAAAATTATTTTTAAATAACAAAAACTAATCTTTTTATAAATAAAAAACAGACGTTCCTTTGAAAAAATTTGACAGATTTTCTCTAAAAACAAAATCTTGTCAAGAAAATGTAACACAATTTAGACTGCATTTCTCATCAATTTTTTGCCACTATCAAAATTATATATACAGACATTTTATTCGATTTTTGGGCTTCTTTCAATTTTACAAATTTAAAAATTGTTTTAATGAATACGTTTACAAAAATGTTTTATTCAACTTCAGAGAATTTGAGTACTTATGGTTTTTTTGGCAGCTTTAATTTTTTTCATATTTGACGACTACACATTTCACTTTTTGTTTTTGTTTATAGATATGTGTTAATTTTAAGTCTGCTGATTTCTTGTTTTGAAAATTACCAAAAAAAAAGAATCTGTGAGAACTGATAGGTATGTCACTCCATATTTTTTCATAATTTTCGTTCTTTTTTTCAGAATGGAGAGATCAAAAGAATTTGACCTAAAACTTTTTTTTTAGAATTTTTATCACAATTGGAAGCCCCTGTGCACCCCTCCTCGACGATGACACCCAGTTTTGAAGATTAGTTCGGTTGTAAAGGGATTAAAAAAGTTTCTTCAGTATTATGAAAAATCGAGCTTCAACTTCAAATATTTTTGAATTCAAACTTTTCACATTTAAATTACTGATTTCAAATTTTCAATCAAGTATTCTCTTAAAAATCACGGAAAGAAACTTGCTCTAGGCTCAAACGAGCCTTGAAAAATAATCCTTCAAAGTTTGGCAGTGCCACAATAAATCGTTAACGCTATGAAATTTCGAGCTTCCCTCCCTGAAAATGATTCCTTGTTACTCAACTAGCTCAACTGATCAAAAGGAGCTCGTAAAAAAACTTGAGAGAAATCTAAGTACTCGACTTCATCCTTTGGTTTGAATTTTGTATACTTGGAATTAGTCTCTTACCTTTCCAATTCCGGTGGCTTCTTTTTGACCGATCTTCCTAAGTAAAGCGGACGGTACCGGAGGCGGACTGCGATGCAGCAGGTTGGAAAACCCGCCGATATTTTTGGTTCCAGCCGAGGCTCCATCTTCAGCCCCGGAGCCTCGTCTTCTTCTCCTATGTGGCGACGAATTCAGCTTTAACTTCTGAGACGCTCTGCAAAAATCAAAAAAAAATCACCCTACATTAGATTCAGTCGGGGTGGAAATTCACCACTGTTGTAGGGTGTTTAATGCAAATAAAACTTAAATTTCCGTAATAAACGACAAAAGCATATACAAAACCAGACAACAGGAAATACGGGTCGAGTAGGTAGGCACTAGGCAGTATTTTCGGCATCATTCGAAACGACACCACGCAGCACATCGAACCGAGAGGGAAAAAAGGTGCCGAAACGAAGAAGCGCGAATTCTCGAACAACGCGTTGAAAAACACTCGGGATTTTCCAATTTCACACGTTTCTGATTCGCAAAATAAATGAAAATGACTGACTAGTTTTCTGTAAACTGCATTCGCAGAAGTGTTTTTTTCCTTATCCTCTTCTTCGCCTCCTTTCCGCCTCGGTCTATCTCCTTTCCGGCGGTATATCGAGAAGTACACGGTGACGGCGAAAAGCGGACTAAGAAAATGGCGAATTTATCCCCCTTTTTACGGCGAACCAAACACGCCGTGGAAAAAAGATGAGGACATTTGAGTTAAACTTGGTAATATGTGGCGTTCGGTATCTGTCGTGAACGTGAATCGTAACTTTTAAAACAAACCCGTTAAAAATGTACCATCTATCCCCAAATTCGCATCGTTTCCCTTTTCCTTTTTTCGTCTGCCTAAGTCTTTTCGAGCGTGTGGTGCTTTAAGAAAACCTTTAAATTACGATGACATCGTTTTCAACTCGAACCATAGTGAAAACTTCTTTTTATAATTTGTTTTAATTCGAACCACGTTAATGGGTTTCGTTTCGAGTTGCGAATTGTTTAGCATGACCCGTCACCTCACTCTATCGTACTTGGAGATGGTGTTTCCTCACTTTCAACCGAAACCACCCGCAATCGCAAATCACTTCTACCCGAGTCCTCCTTGGAATGCGAAATGCGAATCGACTTACTTAATGGCGATAGGATAAGTATCGGAACACTTCACCCGGTGTTTCTCAGGTGCACTGTGCAGTGATTTACTTACATATTTATTCTTTTTTCATTCTACAAAGTTACTCGCTTCGACTGCATCATTTCACCCTCCTCCTCATCTGGCGTAATCAATCGGTCGCAATGTTTATCATTTGAATGGCATTCTTTCACGAGCTGTACGGTCTTTTAATGCGCGTTTCTCTCGCCGGATTAAATCGTCGAAAGGGAATGCAATTTTAAAAGAGGTATTTCAGCTTTCCCAGATTATCGTGAAAGTCGCACCACCTTTCAAAATACTCCCGCCGATTGTCCGATTAAACGAAGTACAGGGAGACTCGCTAAGATTTACCCTTTTTTACACCGAATAAAAAGACACATGTGTTCGTGAAGAGGCGAATATTTTTTGAAAATTTGCTAATGACCAAAATTGCGTAGACCATTCTTTCTAATTTTGATTTTTCAAAATTTATATCAGCCAAATGAATTTATCAGAAAAATCACTATTATCATATCAACTGATTATTATGTGACAATGTAAAAATATGAGAATTGGAAAAAAACTAAAAAAAATGGAGAAATGAAAAACTAAAATTGTTTTAGTTTCAGTCTCAATTACGATAAAGTTTTTGAGAGAGGGGGATAGGGAAGGTGTATTTCACATAATAAAATTTTATAAAAAGAATAAAAAAATCAATTGGCATAACCTTACACATTATTACATTGAAATGTCAACAAAAAAAATTGAAAATAGTTAAATAGGTATTACGTATCTTCTATTAAATTTAAAAATGAACAGAAAAAAATAGAAATTTGGAAAATGAAAAATATTACTTGAAATCAACAAACGAAAAACTCTCAAAAAATGAAACAATTTAAAATTGATTAAGTTTCTGAAAAATTATTTCAACAAAAATTGAAATTTATAGGTATAGAAAAAAAAATTAAGAACAAACATTTGAAGAGTGATATTCCAAAACTCGCTTTGTCCATTTTTATCGAAGTTGGGTTTTCAGCAGTACCTGGTAGATGAAGTATTAACTCACATTCCTACATCATCAACCTACCAAAATGAGGTGTTAAACTCACCTAAATAGCCAATTAACTAAAAATTTTTAAAAAATAATGTTCCAAAACGCGCTTCGTCCATTTTTATTGAAGTTTTTTTCAGCAGTATATAGTGGATAAAGTGTATACCTACACTCCTACATCATAAATCCACCCAAATAAAGTGCTAAAGTTGCCCAAAAAGGCAATTTACCCATTTAAAGGGAAACTGTTTTTCCTCTTTCCTGAAAAGTTGTGAAAATGGACAAAGCGAGTTTTGGAATATCACTCTTCATTTTTATAATTTTGGATAAAAATACGATGAAATTTGAAAAACAGAAATCTGAAAAAGAGCTTAAATATACGATTTTCAAATACTTAGGTATTCCTGAAAAAAAATAGTATCATTTTTAAAACTCACAAATTGGAAAAAAATTGAAAAATGATACTTCAATGGTTGTTGTTTTGATACGTCGTAGGTGCAGTGCTGCTATTGAAACATCGAAAAATAAAAGCGAACTACTGAAAAAAAAGACACCCCTCCCTTCCTCTCCAAAAAACTAAGAAAAAAAAACATCAAAAATTTATCAAAAAATTCAAAATTTTTGCTTGATAGAAAATTATTCCGTTTCCTAGTTTTTAAATGAATAAAAATCACTTTGCAGCTCTGAAAAAAGTAATTAACTGTCAATAAACAGATAGACTTCGCTGGCCCTACCAGCTTCAGAAGGGTATGGCAGAGCTACTGAAACGATAGCTCTACTAATGTATGTATAGCCAACCTTGAAAGGCCAGACAGAAGACAGACGACGTTGGGAAGCCAGAGAGACGGGTCAATGACCTTAAGGAGCAAGTTAGACGCCCATGAGAGGCTAGACAGGTAGGTCAATGACCTCAAGAAGCCAGACAGACGAGCCAATGACTTTGAGAAACCAGACAGGAAGTCGGGTCAATGACCTTAGGAGGCAAGACACATAGACAAACAGACAGACGACTATAAGATGCTAGGCAGGTAGGTCAATGACCTTTGTAGGCCAGATAGGAAGACAGACGACCTTAGGGGGCCATACATGACTGGCCAACGACCTTAAGAGGCTACACAGGCAGACAGACAACCTTGAGATATGGTACCTGACATGCATGCATGCAACCTCCAGAGGCTAGACAGATAGGTCAGTGACCTCAATAAGCCAGACAGACAGGCCAATGACCTTTTTATTAAATTAGGTATTCGTTATTCAGAGAGTTATCAATTGTCGAGTAGGTAATGTCCACTCAAAAATTTGTCATTATCTGAAATTTTAAAGTTTTTGATCAAAAGTGGTCTGAAGTAGAACTCAAAAAATCAAAAAACTGAAAAATAATGATTCAGGAAACTAATTTAAAACAATTTTCAATTTTAAAAAAATGTATATTTTTTCATTCAAAGCTGTTACACTTTGACAGAGCTAGAAGTAACTCAATCCTCTTCTTTTCTCTCCCTCCCTATGAACATGAGATGGTGGTGTTTGAATTTCCATTGATCTATTATTGTACTAAATCACTTTTCATTTTCTATATTTGATACAAAAAAAAAAAAAAAAAAAAAAAAAAAACGAATCGATGCAGAAAGTGGAAAATTTTTTTCAAACTTTTTCATTAGGTACAAGAAATATTTTCAAGTAAGTTCTGATTAAGTTAGAGCAGAAGTTTGAACCACTCATGCCGGAGGAAATGTTAAAATCAAGAAATTCACTCGTTTATCCAAACACATTTTCTTCCTACTTATTTTTAAGAACACTGTACGTAATGTCCAAGCAAATAAAAAAAAAAAATAAAAAAAAAAAAAAAAAAAAAAAAAAAAAGGAAAAAAGTATTTGAATAGGTTGGTAACTTATCCCTACACTAATACATCAAAATTCACCCACTGACACCTTGCACGATACACTTTAGGGCAATTCATCATACACCAGTGCATTATAATTTGCATAAGTCAACTTTTAAAGGAACTAAGTAGGCACTTGAGATACTAGACGACAAGTTGATGTAAATATATTCGCATACTTCAAGTACATATTTGAAGACATTACCCATCGTAACCACGTTTACAGGTAAAAATGACCGAAAAATTATCCTTAAACGTGAATATTTCTAGAATAAAGGTAGGTAAATCATACACACACATTTGGGCTCGAGTGAATTTTTGATACGTTCTTTAACAGAGTACTAAATAGAATTTGAATTTAGACAACCTCCTGCTCCAATTTTACATGTTATGAAATTAAAATAAAGAGCGAAGGGCTGCGATAGTACACTATATAATTTAAACTCCATTACACCGTTTCAACTGGGCTCGGACAAACATACTTTTTTGCAGGTAGTTATAACCTCGAGAACCCCTTAATTTCTACCTGAGATTCGAATAATTTAGCCATTTAGTCGAGTCCCAGCGCTTATGAATTTTTACTCGACTCCGTATCATGGCTCCTGGCGCAGAAATACGGTACCATCCAATCCACATGTGCGTTCCGTGAAGCGCAAATAATTAAATGAAGGATTACAATGACCTATTGTAAACGTATTACGTCGGTTATTGCGTTTCGGTGTAATCTGGGTAGGATTTACGATGTTTAGAATAAATTATGATACATGGTTTATATCACACATAGTGTAACGTATGAATCAATCAATTAATCTAACTCGTGTATCATTTTTACTCGTCTAGGAAAAAACACACACATACAGAGTGAACAAAATCTGGACCATTTACATAAATGATTCGATTTCCAAGAGCATCGTTAGCATTTTTTTAGAGGGGAGTGTGATTTTGAAGCCTCGAGGCAAAACACTTCATTTTTCCGGTATCTATTTCCACATTGAGGGAGCATTCAAACTACCAAAATTCTGCTTACGTAAGAATGTTCTTACTTTAGCTAACTCCCTACCGTTTGGCAAAAAAATCCATCGAATAAACACCACCATCGACAAATCACGTTCTATTGGTAGGTACTTAAAGCTGGAAAATCATTCACGAAAAAAATGATATTTCAGGTAAATTATCATCGGAAATCACATTTCACTCGATTGATTCTAAATTGAAAGTGAAATCAAAACGATGTCGAGCAAATCGTATCCGGAGTCTTGTAGATTGAAAAGTGCACTTGGTCGTCTCCTGCCTCGTTTGCAGGAATTATAAAGGGATTGGCAAAGTAAGGGGCCTTCGATACGAGCACGTTTTGTCCGTAAATTATGGTACCTAGCTGGAAAAAGATTAAGGCGGAGAGTGGAGAAAAAAAAACACAACCGAAGAAAATTATTAACTGCGCATCGAGAAGCACGAGTATTAATATGGGGATTGTGTTTTCCAAAATATACGAATGTACAAAACTACAACCATCTGCGACCAATTACTAATGTTCGACATTCGATAAACAATTTTTTTCCCGTTTTGACGCGAGAAAGGGGTTCGATTGACAATTCATTTTTAGGAGACGCATTTGGCGCTCAGGTCCGCACCATTTCGTACTTCGATCCCCTATTGTATGGCATGGCAAAGTTCGATGCTTATGGTGGTACATATTTTGCTACTGGTGGAAAGTTTGCTAACATGAACCATTATACCTACGAGTGCTTTGATAACTACCGACACTTAACTTGCGATAATGGTTTAGACTTTGAAAATTATATAGCCAGCCTTGAACTTGGATTTAACTACAGTAGGTATTATAGACTTGCGATATTGGAATTTCAAAACGATAGAAAGCGTCAAGACCGCAGAAATCGTCCGGCTTTCATACGAATTTCCGATACAAATTAGATAAACGGAATCTCAATCAGATTTCCATAACGAGAACACCCTCGGGGAAGGATATGAATATTTTTCACTTCTTTCTAACAACTTCCCCTTTTTTTCGCGTAAAACTAACACGTATCGAAATTGATTTTCAAAGTATCGATAAGGTGGCAAGAGAAGGACAAACCAGAGCGAAAGTGAATACGGTAAGCGAAATGGAAATAGCCTCGTTTTTTTTCTAAAAGAAATGCCCTTGAAATTTCTAAGAAAAAAAACATCGAATTGGGAATTTCAGGTATGCTGATAGATCTTTTCATGGCCCTTTTGATGTCGTGAAGGGGCAACAACATTTCGCACACTTATCAGAATTCGATTTTTTAACTAGATTTTAGTGAATTTACCTAATTCAAGGAATTTTTCATCTTCAATTTCACGTCAAAAAATTACAGTTACAAGTAAAGTTTGGCCATCCAAAGTTTCTTTGCTCGGGGAAGGAGGTGAGGTTGAAAAAATGGTCATTGAAAATTTTCTTATTTATTAGTACGACTAACGAGAGGCAGAAGCAGCTACATTTGAAACCTGCTGTAGTGATTTCTTAGTTTTCTCAAAAAATTTCAAATCGCTCTAGAAGGGACATTGGGATAAAAATGAACTTCAAAACCTATGTAGGTATGTATAACTTTGATCGGTACTTATTGAGCAGTGAGCACCCTCTAACAGTGTTTTAGGTTTTTATGTAGTTACCTATACCTACCAGGAAATTCTATAGGTATGAGTTAAAAAGTGAATTTTTGATCAATTTGAAAATTCTAGAAAAAGTGGGGGGAAAAATCAAATTTTCAAAGAAAGGTGTACAACGAACGATTTTTTGGCGAGGTATCGTTTTGGTGTATCTACTAGATCACTCGTCTTGAAAACAATCGAATTGTTAGTTTGACCTTTTGACCCTTCCAGGAGGGTTTTGATTTTAAAATTTCTGAAAAATTTGATATTTACTTGAAGACTTCAAAAAGGTCAAATTGAGATCAGTGCCGGTTTTAAGGGGGGGGATTTGGGTGATAATCCCCCCCCCCAAGAGGCCAGTTTTTTTGGAAAAAATTTTGATGCTATAAAGTGGGAATTTTCCAAGCATTTTTGCGCTCTTGTTTCACTGAGATGGATGCCGATTACAAACCAATGTTCATTTTTTTTCATATTTTTTGAGAAGAAGGAGCCTTTTTCTTCTCAAGCCCACATTATATAGGTATATTTGTACACGATTTACTTTGAATAATACTTTGCAGGCAAATTTCAGTCACATGATGTCCCTCCTTTTTAAAAATTAAATAAATAAATAACATATTTATTCAGTGGCGTGGCCAGGGAGTGAAGGGGGCCATTGCCCTCCCTTGCGAACAAAAATTTGAAATAAAACATGCAAAAGTGAACGGTTTTTTTTGTTGTTTGGACCCATTTTTTCTAAAAATTTTCGCTCTCGCTTCGCTCGAGCAGTAATTTTACCTTCATTTTCGTAATATAATCACCACACCTAATTTCGATTTTTCATGCCTAAAAATCTGGTTTTGCCTCCTCCTTGAGGAAATTCTGACTATGCCACTGTATTTATTTGATTTCTGCTCTCCGAGAAGCTTAATTTTACCCCCCCCCAAAATGAGACGGCAAAATTGTTTGGTTCTGACCCAATTATCCCCCTCCAAAGAAAAATCCTGACACCGGTACTGATTGAGATTGTTTTTGAGTCGGGTAATCTGACACTCTATAGGAATTTTACGATAACCACCTAAAAGATCGAGAGGATGTCCAATAGGCACAGACCAAAATTATAGGAGCTTAAGTTCATGTTTGGCCCTTCTAAAGCGATTCGAAGGTCCTCTAAGAAATTGAAAAATCGCTGGAGGGAAGGCTTTGAAATGGACCATAACTATTTGTTCTCGATGCTCAGTGACTCGGATGGCGCGCATGGCGTTTTACAACAAAACTATGACCATATCAAGAGTTGAAAGTAGTAATTTCGTAGTAATTTTCAACGAGGAATTCGAATCCGATGCCCTTTTTTTCGCTAAACCCTTTGAACGGGAAAGGGGGGTACCAAAATCAAATTTTGTAAAAATGAAAAAAAAATCGAGTGATAATGTCAAATTATAGGTTTTTTTGGGTCGAGAAACACGAATCTGAGGACCTGAGGTCCTTTTTTCCCTCAGACCCTTTGGGGGCCCTTGGAGAGGTGCTACCAAAATCAAATTTTCAAAAATGAAGAAAATTGAGTGATATGTCAAATCAAAATCAGTGCTGTGAGAACGCGGAAGTGCTCGTTCCCGTTCCCGTTCTTTGTTCTCACAATAAAGAACGCCGTTCTTTGTTCCTTATCACTCCCAAAAATCTAACACCTCGTTCCTGTTCCTAGTTCTTATGCTTCATAAGCAGAAGCGTTCCCGTTCCCGTTCTCATTCTCAATCAAATTTCCAAAATTTACATTCCTGTGTTCCCATTCCCGTTCCCAATAGGGTTCTGTGGTACAAGCGAAGCCATTTTTGATGGAAATTTTTTTCATTTTCTTCTATTGTACCCAAAAACTACTAAAAGTTTGTGGAAAAAGCATATTTTTTCCTATTTTTCAGAGTTTTGGGAGGTAATTTGAGAACCCTGAAAGAACATCTAAGAATGCCAAATTAGCACTCCGTTCCCATTCCTGTTCTCGTTCTCACAAATTTAATGTTCTCGTTCTCAGTAAGAACGTTCTTCAAGAGGATTTGTGTGATTATCCGTTCGTTCTTTGAAGGAAATTTGAAAAGTTGCGTTCTTTATGCGTTCCCGTTCCCGTTTTCGTTCGTTCTCACAGCACTGGTCAAAATAATAGGTTTTTTGGGTCAAGAGACCCAAATCTGAGGTCTTTTTTCCCCTCAGACCAGTTGGGGGCCCTTGGGGAGGTGCTACCAAAATCAAATTTTGTGAAAATAAAAAAAAATCGAGTGATATGGTAAAATATAGGGTTTCTGGGTCGAGAAACACGAATCTGAGGTACTTTTTTTTCATTCGGCCCCTAGGCGAGGCGTTACCGAAATCAAATTTTGAAAAAATCACAAAAATTTGAGTAGATTATCAAAATTTAGATATTTTGGTTGAGGGGTTTTATTAGGCAGTTTTTCAATCATTCGACCCGATATCGTCGGTTATTTTTTATCATAACTTGAAAAAACGCACCTAATCGCAAAGTAACTAACCACGCCCAAATTCTACACACTTCAACATACATTTTCACGCAATCGCGGTTTCGAAGGGAGTTCAATGAAACAACATATGGCTATTCACTTACAATTATTTCACGTTACATTTAGTTAAAATGAGACGAGATATCTTAAGAATGGTAGCACTTATCCAAGGGCCCCCGAGGGGTCTGAGGGAAGAAAGGGCCTCAGATTCGTGTTCCTCGGCCCAAAAAACCTATATTTTGACATATCAGTCGATTTTTTTTATTTTTACAAAATTTGATTTTGGTAGCACCTCCCCATGGGGTCTGAGGGTAAAAAGGACCTCAGATTCGTGTTTCTTGATCCAAAAACATACATTTTGACATATCACTCAATTTTTTTTTCATTTTTACAAAATTTGATTTTGCCCCCCCCCCTCCCTTTAAGGGGTCTGTCGAAAAAAAAACTAAAAAAAAGGACATCTGATTCGAATTCCTCGTTGAAAATTACTACGAAATCACTACTTTCAATTTTTGATATGGTCATAGTTTTGCTGTAAATGCCTTGCGCGCCTTTTCTCGCAATCCGAGTGACTGTGCGATGTTTGGGAGTTGAATTGAAGGAATTATTCTTACGCTCACCTACGTACTTTAGAATATTGTATTATTTCAAGTAGGGTGAAATTTGAAACTACATAATTATGTACCTATAATTACCCCGTCCTAAGATTTTTAATCAAAACGGTCACCTGACATTCATAACCAAAATCTATCAGCGCCGTGAACTGCAGAAAAAATAGGCAACATTTCGTTCAAGGGAAGGTAGGGTACCACTTTTTGTCACGAATAACCTTCCAACGTTCGGTGAGGTACATGTAAGGGCCCACCGTCGACCGTATATAATGGACGAATAATTCAAATCGCAGGAAATGACGGCTAGATTTTGGATGCAGAATCCAGGAAACCTTCTGCTCATGCGCCAAACATGACGCTTACGGTGCTGGTGGAGAGAGAGACGGTTTACTGGTTGAACGTGGGTTGAACCAGTGAACCGTCTCTCTCTCCACCAGCACCGTAAGCGTCATGTTTGGCGCATGAGCAGAAGGTTTCCTGGATTCTGCATCCAAAATCTAGCCGTCACATTTTGTCTTTTTTTCACCGTTGAATTATTCGTCCATTATATACGGTCGACGGGGCCCACGGAAGTTCCGTGGCCAATGGCTCTCTGTGCACTACCGACGGTCTACCAAACGTTGGATGCGCGCGTCACCACGGACAGCCAGGCAGCGCTGCTGATAACGGTGAAGTATGTATCGCGTTCTTTTCCTACTTGTATGTGTGTGTTAATACTGCCAGTCATATGTGTGTGTGTGACTGTGTGTGTAAAATTTTGGTCGTTAGTGAGTGTCGTGTGCTCGTGTGTGTGATATTTGTGCCATTGTGCGATGTGCGTGTTCATTTCATGTGCACAGCAAAGTCCAACTTCAAAGTCTGTGATTACGACTGATAACGAAATTATTTTAGCATTTAGCTTGTTCAACGCAGATGATTCAAACTTCGCAGTCGTGTAAAAAAATAATGTGTCTTCGTCGGTGTTTGTAGCCGAATATAATATTAAAAGTCGATCCAGATCGTTATTTACATTCTTTGGTGAGTTGAATTTATGAATTGAATCATACACTAATATAGGTACTATTCTGTGATTACCCAAATACCCAGATTATTAGATATCGAACAAACCGAACGCTTAGATACTCATTCAAAATTCGCAGAAGGATATCTTCTTATATTCTTACGCAATAATTCTTGAACGGTTTTATTTTCAGATTACTCAAAATGGATTCAACCTCGTCAGATGGACGAAGCCTTCGATCGTTGTTCAATGGACATCCGCCGACGTTGAAAAGAAGCTGCTCTTTGAAGATAGCGTTATCATTATGGAAATATGTCTTATTTTGCGATAAAGTCACCGAAAAAGTTGTCTATCGGTTCTCGTTGCCGTTGGAATCTAATACCAGAAATGAGACAGACGGAGAACTGGGTGGCGATCTCAATTCAATATTTTCCATCGACGTAAAGAAATCATTGAATGCCTTGAAATTGCCCAGATCAATTGCAGAGTGTATCCGGAAATCGTGCCAACAAGTCGGAAATGAAATGAACAAATGGAAAGATCTCATGAGGAATGAAATACTACCTTCGGTTAAGGTTAACATGTCCCTATCTCATTTGAAATGCTGCACGTGGTATTCGAACGGTACGATCGATTATAAAGAAAGTGCTCGAAAATTTGTATCGATTGCTGACATCGATAAAACTAAACAATTCGAAATCGCTTCCCATTTCTGTTTGGAGGATGTACTGATCGATTTATGCGAATCTCCGGATGCGGCCCTCTTACAGTTGATGGAAAGTTTCACCAAAAAAATCCAATTCTATAGCAAACCTCTTGTTTATTATTGGTTGTGTAAATTGACCAAGCAAATAAATGAATTACCGATGGTTCAAAATGCTGCTTCTAATGCCGCTTCCGTAGATGTTCTAATGCTTACACGTTGCAGTGTCAAGTATTATTGGTGGTCGATCGAATACTTTTTCCGACGTTTAAGCGATGAAAATCAAAGTGCAATCGCTATCCAACTCATTCAATCAAGATCATTATTTCGCGAAGTGCATCCGAAAGAATTGGCGGTAACGATGAACGAGAATCAGCTCACTGCGATGCTGTCTTCCATTCCGGTCGATTTTATTTGCAAATTGATGGAATACCACGACCCACAGTTGGCATTGTCAGTATGGACTCGTGTCAAGGATTGGATCATCGACGAACAGTTTATTATTTTGATGAAAAATTTGATGAAAAATTATTACTCGTACGACTATGACAATCGTCAAATGCGCAGTATTTGTTCAATGAAAATTTGGAATTCAGCTTACGATCATCAGAAAAATGTTTTCTTGAGCCAAGATAAAAGCGTAATCATCGAGACATTTTTCAATGGATGCTATACCGAATTTTCGACTTCGGTTTTATCGTACGCTTCGGCAGAACGCAGAAAAGAATTGTTTTTATATCACGGATATTTTCTTGTGCAATATGCCGAATCTGAGCGCGACTACGTCAGTAAAATTCTCCGCGTTTGTCTACCGAATCCGAGCGATGCTGATGTAGAAGAATTTATACAAGCTGTGTTGAGTCGAACTTCAAGAAATGCTAGGTACATCGAACATAATGAAACACGCTGCGCTGAATTCTTGAAGTCATATTTTCCCAATAATTACGAAACTTTAATGAAAAATCCAAATTTTTTACCTCGGTTCGATAGAAATCGCGATCCAATTTCAAATGTTTCGTACTTGGGGCCTCATGCGAACGTGCATTTGGCGGTTCCACGTAATTTACTGTAGATACTGTATCTGTGTATGTACTTTATTAATTGTGACAAAAATATATTTTTCTATGTTGATACTTAGGTATGTAAGATACGAAAATTTATTCGAGATTATGCCCTGTAAAAATGAAATTATTTGTTGAGCAATAAACGAAAACTATTTTTTTTAAAAACATTTTTCATCTGCCTATCGTTGAATTTTTCTCATTCCTTGACTTATATTATTAGTACTAGTTAGTATATAAACTCGCGCGTGAGTACAGCAATAAATTTAGCAAGTTGCATCATTTATTTTAATGTTATTGATGCTGAAAAGTCAACGGGTATCAATGTGAAATATGTTCTCTTCTGTTCTGTGTTTTCTACCTTGCAAACTTGTTCGTTTCATTCGAATCAATTTCAACTTAAATGTGAACAGACCATTGACCATGGCATCAAAATCAAAATTTCAATTTCTCTCAATTCAAGAAAAAATTAATTAAAACTCTAAAAATTATGAAAATTCCATAAGGTCATCTCACGAGGAAAAATTGCCACATCACGACGACAAAATTTTAATAAAAGATCGTCAAAATGAACAACACCGAGCATTTCATTCCAATACAAAAATTGAAAAATTACAAATTTTCAAAATCAAAATAAAATTCCGAAAATTTATAATTATTTCAAATTTTAGGATTCAAAAAGAACTAAATTAAATGTTCTTTTAGCTTCAAAATAGTGTTTTTGTATCGGTCTCACACCAACTACATAAAAAACCACCCCTTAGCAACCAAAAAAGCTTGAAAAAAGGATAAAGTAATTGAAAAGTAGGTAACCAAGAAAGTTATAAAACCCGAGTAAAATAAAGTCTCTTCTCCAAGGAGGGTTTTAAATCACGAATATTTCTTTGATCAAGTTGACTTATTGCTCGATCACACATGATCATCCGGTCCAGGTCTTCAGCTTGATTCAAACTAACAAGGGAACCTCTTGAGGTGTCACACTCCGATTCGAACGGGACCACGATTTTTGGAAAGAGCATAGTCTAAACCCCCAAAACCAAATTTTCAGCTGCCCAAGTTCATTTTTCGATTTTTGGCGAAATTTGAAAATTCAAAATTGACTGTTTTTGGCGATTTATGCTTTTTTTAAAAAAGTACGTACTTGATCAATAAAAATGGTCAAAATAAGTCCCAAAACTAATATTAATTACCCAAATCCTAATTACACCATTTCCAGCCAATCTGGAGCCTCCAGTGCGATATTTCAATTTCTCCAGAATTTTGAATTTGCTCCAGAAGGCGTGAATATGCAGTTGGGCAGCTAAAAATCGAGTTGTGTATTATACTCGACCTGTTTAATGAGTTTATCTACATTTGAGCCGATTTTGAAAGTGACACCTCAAGAGTGGTTTTTTGAGCAGCTTTTTTCAAAATTGAAAAATCCTAAAAATCAAAAGATAACCGTTTGTGAGGAAATTTTTGGATTTTGCGCGAATCGCTGTATTTCTTCAAGAACTAACCCTCGGAGCGCAAATTCTACCATTTCCAGCCGTTTAGAAACGAGAGTGACAACTCAAAGAACCACTCTTGAGATGTCACTCTCAAAATCGGCTCAAATGTGGATAAACTCGTTAAACAGGTCGAGTATACGTAATACACAACTCAATTTTTAGCAGCCCAACTGCATATTCACGCCTTCTGGAGCAAATTCAAAATTCTGGAGAAATTGAAAAATCGCACTGGAGGCTCCAGAATGGCTGGAAATTGTGAAATTTTGATTTGGGGGGGGGGGTTAGTTTTGGACAAAATACAGCGATTCGCGTGAATTTCAAAATTTTCCACACAAACGGGAAACTTTTGATTTTTAGGATTTTTTAATTTTGAAAAAAGCTGGTCAAAAAGACACTTTTGAGGTGTCACTCTCAAAATCGGCTCAAATGTGGATAAACTCGTTAAACAGGTCGAGTGTAATATACAACTCGATTTTTTAGCTGCCCAACTTCATTTATGTATTCACGGTTTCTGGAGCAAATTCAAAATTCTGAAGAAATTGAAAAATCGCGCTGGAGGCTCCAGACTGGCTTAAAATGGTGAAATTTGGATTTGGGTAATTAATATTAGTTTCGGGACTTATTTTGACCATTTTTATTGATCAAGTACGCACTTTTTAAAAAAAAGCATAAATCGCCAAAAACAGTCAATTTTGAATTTTCAAAAATTCGCCAAAAATCAAAAAATGAACTTGGGCAGCTGAAAATTTGGTTTTGGGGGTTTTAGACTATGCTCTTTCCAAAAATCGCGGTCTCGTTCAAATCGGAGTGTGACACCTCAAGAGGTTCCCTTGTAAGCTTGAGCTCTATGCTGAAATCGTCTGCAGCCTGACCGAGTGACCGGTCAGATGTGTCTGAATGGCAAAATAATCGCAAAAAGAACGCATTTTAGAGTAATTTACCCCCCCCCGCCCGGTTCTTATACATACATACCTTCATTTCCCAATTTGATGTTTTGCATAACTTATCAGCATTTGATTCTTTGACTAGATTTTAGTGGATTCAGTCCAAGGACATTTTTAGCTTGAGTTTCATCCCAAAAACTTCAATTACAAGCAATGTTTGACCATCCAAAGTTTCTTTGCTCGAAGAAGGAGATGAGATTGAAAAATACCCATGTGTCTTAAAACCCCCACAACCAAAATTTCAAGCCGGAAAGCACTTTTTTTTTGGTTTTTCGGCGAATTTTTGAAAATTCAAAAAATTAAATAAAGCTGTTCGAAAAGCAATTTCAAAACTTTTTCGTGAAAAATACATTTTTTTGAGAAAAGTGAACCAATGTGAATAATTTTTCAATTTTAACTCGCACGCATTATTTCTAAAACCTCCTGTAGTGATTTTTTCAATTTTTTTCAAAAATTCCAAATCGCTCTAGAAGGGACAAAATGAATTTCAAAACGTATAACTATGATCGGTAGGTATTTATTGAGCACCCTCTATTTATAGTGTTTTAGTTAGTCACCACGAAATTTCACGGGTAGGTATGAAAATGAGTTAAAAAATGAATTTTTGGCAAATTTGAAAATTCCAGAAAATTAAAAAAATCAATTTTTCAAAAAAGTTGTACAACGGGTGGTTTTTTTGGTAAGATATCGTTTGGTAAACAAACTTAGTTTGACCTTTTGACCCTTCCCATAGGGTTTTGATTTTGAAATTTCTGCGCTGCTACGTTTTTTTTTCAATTTAGATTTTTTCACATTTTCTGGAATTTATTCAAAGTTGGTCAAAAATTCACTTTTGAATTTGAACTGGTACTCCAGGAATATTGTACGATAACCACCGAAAAGATCGAGAGATCGCTTAATAAGCCCAGACCAAAATTATACGGGGCCAAAGTTCATGTTTAGCCTTTCAAACGATTTGAAGTTTCTCTAAGAAATTGAAACATTGCTGGAGGCTTTGGAATGGCCCAAAACTATTTGTTGTTGATGTTTGGGAGTTGAATTAAATTGAAGGAAGATAGTACAACCAATCATGTGCTATCATTATTATCATTCACTGAGACCAACCGAAATATTTAGCAGAAAACTTTTTTAGGGGTTCACGATATTTCTGGGCACCCTGTACCTTGAACTCATGATAAAATTCGAAACTATAATGCCTCATCCCAATATTTTTATCTAACAATAAAATGGTCACGATCACCTGGCAATTGACATTCATAAGTAATGATGAACAAGAGCTATCGGCGCCGTGAACTGCAGAATAGGCAACATTTCGTTCAAGAGAGGGGCTAGTAATGGCTTCTTTTTGTTTTATCACGACCATCACGACTAGCAACCTAAACAGCTGATTGAGCTGATAATTCTATTCTATTCCAGGAAGTGGTGCTGCTGAAAAAGGCGAAGAATCGAGTTTCTCCGCAGTTTTCTTACATGAAGTATGTGTGTGTGTGTGTGTGTTGTAGTAGTGTATGAAAATAGAAAGTTTTTCGTTTGGTCGTTTGTGTCATGATTGTGTGTGATGATGACTGATGTGTCTACAGTGATCGTTTGTGCATGTGCAGCATGTGCAAAGTCTGTGTCTGTGATATGAAAATACTGACAAGTAACGAATGAATTATTATTTCAGCTTGTTCATCGTGAATGATTCGAACTTCCCAGTCGTGTAAAGAAATCTGTCTTCGTCAGTGTTTGTAACCGAATATACGAGTAATATTAAAAGTCGATCCAGATCGTTATTTACATTCTTCGGTGAGTTGAAATGAATCATACATTAATATACCATTCTGTGATGACCCATGTTATTACTTATTAGATATACCGAACTAACCGAACGCTTGAATGCAGGAGGATATCGTCTTATTCTTACGTAATAACTCTTGAACCTTGAACGGTTTCATTTTCAGATTACTCAAAATGGATTCAACCTCGCCAGATGGACAAAGCCTTCGATCGTTGTTCAATGGACACCCACCGAAGTTGAAAAGAATCTGCTCCTTGAACATAGCGTTATCATTATGGAAACATGTCTTATTTCGCGATAAAGTAACCGAAAAGGTTGGTGTACGGTTGCGATCTACTACCAGAAAGAACAAAGACGGCGAGCTGGTTGGCGATCTTAATACCACATTTTTCATCGACGTAAAGAACTCATTGGATGCCTTACAGTTGCCCAGATCAGTTGCAGAATGTATCCAGAAATCGTGCCAACAAGTCGGAAAAGAAATGAACGAATGGAAAGATCACATGGCGTACGAAATACTGTATTCGGTTAACCTTAACATGTTCCGTTCTCATTTGAAATGCTGCTCGTGGTATTCGAACGGTACGATCGATTATAGAAAAAGTGCTCGAAAATTCGTATCGATCGCTGACATCGATAAAACTCAAAAATTTGAAATCGCTTCCCATTTCTCTTTGAAAGATGTACTGATCGATTTATGCGAATCTCCGGATGCGGGCCTCTTACAGTTGATGAAAAATTTCACCAAGAAAGTCCAATTCTATACCAGACCTCTGGTTTATTATTGGTTGTGTACATTGACCAAGCAAATGAATAAATTACCGACGCTTCGAAACGCTACTTCTGTAGAGGAGGTAATGCTTACACGTTCCGGTGTCAAGTATTACTGGTGGTCGATCGAATACTTTTTCCGACGTTTAAGCAATCAAAATAAAATAGAAATCGCTATCCAACTCATTCAATCAAATTCATCACTCCGTGAAGTGCATCCGAAAAAATTAGCGGTAACGATGAACGAGAATCAGCTCACTACGATGCTGTCTTCCATTCCGGTCGATTTTATATGCAAATTGATGGAATATCGCGACCCACAGTTGGCATTGTCAGTATGGACTCATGTCAAGGATTGGATCGACGACGAGCAATTTATTATTCTGATAGAAGATTTGATGAAAAATGCTGACCGTGAAGATCGTCAAACGCGCAGTATTTGGTTAATGAATATTTGGAATTCAGCTTACGATCACCAGAAAAATGCTTTCTTGAGCCAAGATAAAGGCGTAATTATCCAGAAATTTTTCAATGAATGGTACGCCGAATTTTCGACTTCGGTTTTGTCGTATGCTTCGGCAGAACGCAGAAAAGAATTGTTTTTAGAACACGGAGTTTATCTGGTACTATATGCAAGATATCATCTCGACTACATTAGTGAAGTTCTCCGCGTTCATCTACCGAATCCGAGCGATGCTGATTTACAAGAATTTATAGAAACTATATTGAGTCGACTTACAATAAATTTTTGGACCAGTAAATATAATCAAACATGCTGCGCTGAATTCTTGAAATTGTATTTTCCTAAAAATTACGAAACTTTGATGAAAAATTCGAATTTTTTACCTTTGTTCGATCGAAATTGCGTTTCAATTTCAATGTCTCGTTATCGTCGTCGTTGGAGCCTCACCTGAACGCGCAGTTGGCGATTTTACTGAATTTACTTTAGTTACTGTATGGTATTTGTGTATTTTATTAATTATAAGATAGATGTATTTTTTTATGTAGATGTGTAAGATACGAAGATTTATTCGAAAATATGACCTGTAAAAATGAAATTATTTGTTTAGAAATAAACGATCACCAATTTTCAAGATGTTTAACCGGTCAAACATGAATAGGATAGAAAATGTCAATGAAAATATTTCATCTAGCAGCAGTACTTTTCACTGAACCCTAAAAATCGATCATTTACGAATGTTTGTTTTTGTTTACAAGCAAAGTTGACCTATTCATTGTTTTTTTCAATTTTCAAGCAATTGACATTTTTACGTACTTACCTACCAACAATGAACAAACGTAAAAGAAAGGTAACCATGTTTTTATAAAATAGTAAGTTCATTCAGCAGGTCAAAGACTTCTCGATAATCGAAAGGAAGATTTTCTTTATCGGTTTTTGTACCTAATCATTGAACAATTTTGTTTTAAAACAAGTATCTGTCGATTTCATTCAATTTTATCATTTTCTTCGTCTATTTTAAGAATTTTCAGAATTTTACAAAATTGGTCATAGAGACATGTGAAATGTAATGATTGTATAGTTGGTGGTTCTTTTTTCGGTAACTCGTCGCTCGAATTTTCAAAGCAGCACTTATCTATTTGGCTCTGAGTCACCTGTCACCTCCTTTTGAGTAGATACCTGGATGGAAAGTTTTTTGAGGTCGAAAACCTTTTTAAATGCAAATCAAAACATTTAAAATAGACTAAAAGGGCTCATTTTGAATAGTTTTTTGATTTCGAGAGACCATTATGTTCAAATTTTTCGAAATATTCAAGGATGCATCTTTTCATCACAATAAGACCTCTTCCATACCAAAATTCCATAAGCACATTTTAGCCTTACTTCAAGAAAATACGAGCAGGGGGTCTAGAAACTTGTCTCGTGAAATTTGCAAAAATCAAGATTTTTTTGTTTCTACCCTTTTTTAAAATACCAATGAGAATTGAATTGTAGATAAATTTTCAACAGTAAAATGAAGTTTCGTCTCCTCCCTATCGATTCGTTCAAACGTGCCACCATTGCCACCCGCATCGCTGACAAGCGTTGACCTTTTTATCAATTCGCGATAAATAATTTTTTGAAATTCTGAAAGCTCGAACATTACAAAAAGTATAAATGTAAAAAAGGATAGCGTCGAGAATTAGTGTTAACTTTTTCGTCATTTGGTAACAATGTTTTGCAAACTTTCACTAACTTACCTCTTCATTTATTTTTCTAGTAATTTTTTAAGCATTTCTGGTAAGTTTGATTTGAACTTCGTTGGCTATAATTTCTTTGAAGTGGTTCACTTCTAATAATAATAGCGGATATTTTACAAAAATATGTACTAATTTTGTGATCTCTTTTTAAGCTTTTAAAGGCGATGAGTTTAGTTCGATGTGTGATCTGTTAACAAAAAATGACGTCCCTTATGATACACTTTCACCTACGAATGTGGAAACAAAACGTGCTAAACATATTCTCACGAAATTCCCTCTGGTTATACAGAATGCTCTATTATCTCCATTCATAGTTCAGAATTCTGGATATTACCGTAAGAACAATATTTACTATTCATTTCAATACTCAAGGTTTTCATACTGGCGAAAAGATGGATTTTAATCATGATAATATTTCAGTTGAAGTTATTGGAAATCCTGAGGTGCCTAATACCGGTGCAGCATATGGCGGAGTATTATGTAATGAAACATTCCTTTTTTATAGAGTGCGATTTTACGTAAACCCAGATCCAAAGGGTAGAAGTTTCCACACAGTTGATGGAAAAGGGTAAGTCTACACATAACCTACCTACTTACCTACCTATAAAAAATGTTGCACAATGGAGAAAAAATTGAAAGATTATTTAAAAACATATTCCCAGACAGAATTTCAGGAGAAAATGTTCGTTGTTCGATTTTTGGTGAATTTTTAATTTGATTCATTTTGGGAATGAGCGAATCCAAAAATCTACTAAAGGCTTCACAGCGGTTCGAAATCACTAAACTAAATTTTAGCTTCCTAATTTTTTTATATTTTACAAAAAAATCAAAACAAACACTCAATCAGTCAGGTGATGTGTTTTTAAATGTTCTTTGGATTTTTCGTCAATTCGCCCAGTTTCAACGATTCTTTAATTCTCGACTTCAAAAACCTTGTCTTTTTTTTACAGAACACCAATAACTGCAAGTCTGATTTACTTCAACAAAAAATATGGCACATACGAAGAAGCTCGAGAGCATCGCGGTGGATTGGTTGTTGCAGATTTTCCCTTCGGTTTTGTAAGTATCTCTTCATTGGAGTTTCGATTCGATTACAATGAACAATAAGCTTAAAAAAATATATCTACAATCTATTTTCTTATTTGCAGACTAAATATCCCAATCCCTTATTTTTCCTCGTTCGATTGGTGTTAAAATATATTGTTCGAAAAGCAGGCACGCAGATCCCCATTCCAGGACTTCTCATTTACGCGTTTTTCGATAGATTACCTTTTCTGTTCTCATATAACGCTATGTTGGGATCTTATAAAGATCTTGATGAGAGTGGGACGGTAACACAATATCAAGGAGTGATTAATATCTTGTCCAGGACAATTTTTCCAATCAGCGAAGCTCAAGTAAGAATTATAAATGCTTTTTAAATAAACGAGTAAGTAGGTAGGTAGTTCAAATTGGATCTCTTTTACAAAATGAAATATTTTACAGTTTTTAGATTCGTTTGCAATTATGGAAAATTCCAAAGGTGGAACGCTGAATAGTACACAGGCACTTAATCCATTCAATAACAGAGAACTTCTCAAAGTTCCTGGAATTGTACAATCCTTGACTTTGCTTTAATCAAGTACTTACAAAAGAAATGATCATGACGTAATTATTAACGAATAAAGTACCAATTCAAGTTCTGTTATCTTACATTCTTTTCTAATTTCATTTACATGCTTATTGCTTGAGAAATCAAATACACAGAAAGAGTATCCCAAAACTGCCTTCGCACCCTCGCATCTAATTAGCTCTCCTCAGCCTCAGAATCAAATTCTCTCTTCAAAAAAAAACTGCCGAACAAACGTGAAAAACCATTGGATAATGCCTCATCCTGGCGAAAGTTTGGCGAAAGGACTTTTACCTAAATTGGGTAACATTTTTCGGAAATTTCAAATTTCAAAAATCTGACAGAGTTGGAGGCTCCAAAAAGTGCTCGAAATAGTTCTAAACTGTTTTTAATCCATTCAAGAGCTCGAAAACACAGCACATACCAAATTTCAACTTACAAGTTAAATGTATAATGTATAATTTTGATTTTCTTTCATTTTTGGCCCAAATTCAATTTTAAAAATTGGGCTGGTGATGCATTTTTGCATGCTGTTTCGATTTAGCCCTGTGCAATTCAAACACCGTCAGAACTTCAGGCCAATACTAAAATTTTATTAGTTAGTTCTACGAAGGCTTAACTGATACCTACTGTAAGTACACCCAAGTTTGATGGGTTGCCTATCATATTATTACAATAGACACATAATTTCACATTCAGCCTCAAAAAAGGGTTACTTACTTCCTTTCTCAAAAAGGGTTTGATTGAAAACATTTCACTTTTTCATCACAACCGATTAAGATAAAAATTCTATTTTTTGCTTAAGATAGTCTCAAAAATTAATCACGATCAATTGATGAGAGATATGCTTCACGATTTCTTTTTCTTCATTTTCCCGAGAAATCTACCTTTTTTAAAAATCACCTTTTGAAATGAAAATTGTTTTTCAAAAAATACATCTGCAATCAATCAATCAATCAATCAATCGATCGATCGAAACAGGGTAAGAATAAAATGATTATTACTGACCAATGGTAATATTTTAAACCGTGCAAGCAGGTAGGTACCTACTAAAAAAAACGACCAAACAACTAAACAATTTCTTCACACATTTTCCAATGATGTAATGATGTAATAAAGGTAAGTTCCTTATCCTTATCAAGCAAAACGACCATTGCAAATTACACAGAAAGAGAATTTTCCAAAAACACGTAAAAGATACCAACTACCAAAAAAGTTGATTTGTAATTTTTCCTTTTTTGCGCTTTTCTAAGAATTGATTGACATTTTTTTTTTAAGTTCGAAAGTACTTGGCTTTAAATGTTTGAAAGGTAATTTTTTATCTTTCATTTTTTATTTTTAGACAGTACAAAGCGACATCGTAAAAAGATTTTAAAAAAATTGCGAGGAGTTAAAGTTTTTATACATACATAGTACCTATGTTTGATGATTTGCATATCTTGCGACAAAAACTAAAATATAGTTTTTTTTTTGGCACTTTTCTAAGAATTGATTGAAAATTTTTTCAAGTTCGAAAGTACATAAATGTACCTACTTGGCTTCGAGTTTTATAACCTTTTTTATCTTTTTATTTTATATTTTTAGTACAAAACACCATCGTTAAAAGATAAACAAAAATTTGCAAGAAAATAAAGTTTTCAGAATTTTCAAAAAATGAAGCAGCACGAATAACTTTCCAAATCAACTCTCCCACTCAGAAACAATGATTTTTGAGCAGTTCCACAGCCTCAAAGAAGTTCATTAATTCTCTTTCTCTTCAGAAATATTGAATTCTGTTAATTGAAAATTCGTAGTTGGGTAAGGTATGTACTTACTTGAAGTGAAATATGTAAGTATGTACATGAAAGTTTGTGAAAACCTCTCATTAGCTTTGATAGAAGTTATAAGGGCTCAAGGTTTACAATTTCAACCTTTCCAATGCAATTTGAAATTCCAAAAGAAAATTAAAAACTCGTTACAGGCGCCGGAATTACTCAAAAATGTTTGGTTTTGAATTGGAGGTAAAAATGAAATAATTATTTTACACAGATTCGTTTTGTTTGAGAGGAAAAAAAACATAATTTACTTTTAAAAAATTGAAAAATGCCAATTTTTGGACTTTTCAAATTTTTAAAAATTTGTCAAAAATTTAAAAATGAATTTCAGCATTATAAATTTTAGTTTTAGAAGCCTTAGCTTGCTTTCTACCTTGATCTATAGTTCAGATTCATGTCAGCACAATCATGACCAAATTAAGAGCCACTCAAAAATTGAAATAGTTCTGGATAAAAAATTTATGAAATAAAGCAGAATTTTTAAAGAGAATTGGAGGAAAAGAGAACGCGAAGAACTGAAGATACAAAAAACTCAAGTCTAATTGCGATCTAAATGAATTATAGGTACAGGAAAAAATTCACCATTCACTGATTATTTGAATAATTATTGAAAATAAGTAGGTACCTATCTGATTTTTAATCAATACACTCGAATCATTTTTAAGTACGATAAAATTTCATTTTTGAATGAAAAATTATTTTTTTTGAAAGGAAATTGAGTTTTACGATAGGAAATTTTTACTTTTCAGCCTCGTTGATAATTTTCCACTTTATCATTGCCACTGATAATTTTTACAGCTGTGGGTAGGTAATTCAAGCAAAAAAAACGGCCACATAGGTAGGTCTAGATATTATTAGAAAAGGAAATGTTTAAAAAGAACCAGATATCAAGTAACTTTACGACTAGCTGTTTCAATGTTGCGTATATCGTTGCTCACGTTGTATTTCATCTGCATTTCCAGTAATTTTCTGGGATGTTTCGGTAAGTCAATTTTTCAATGAACATTTTAAGATGTACTCACCCTGAAGTAATCACCAATTTCGAATTAATTTTCAAGCCGACAAATTCAAATCTTCAATTTCAATGTGCGATTTGATCAAACGCACAAAACCCTTACCGTACCCTACGCTTGCCCCAACAGATGTGAAAACAGATGAAGCCGTTCAAGTCAACACATCTTCACCCCTGGTCATAAGAGCCTCGTTGTTTACACCAGTAATAGTTGAAAATACCGGATATTCTTGTAAGGGATTGGAATTCCTTCAATAATTTTTTAAAATAGAGTAGACGTCCTCTGAGGCACTGACGCGGTGTTTTTCCTTCAAAATTTGAAGCAATAATTTGTGAATTTCAGTCGTAATTCGAGCAAATCCACCACCAACTAGCTTCAGTACATTCGGCGGAATATTATGCGGCGAGCATTACGCATTCCACCAATTCCAATTTTTCGTCAGCAAAGACCTCAATAGTAGGAGCCTGTATACACTAGATGGCAAAGGGTAAGTACACGGTATGAATCATTTTCCTACACAAAATATCACCATCCTTCATACTACCTACAAAATGTTTCTCAATAGAGCTCCTTTAAGCGTTTCTATAGAATATTACAACACCAAGTATGAAACTTTCGAAAAAGCTCTCAATTATCGTAATGGCATAGTTATTGAATACAACTCAATTTCTTTTGTGGGTATTTTTGGATTTTTCAATGATTTGTAAGACATATTCGCGGAAACATCTACAGCAGTTCATATTCGTCTTTACAGCTTCCTTTCGACAATCCTCTATTCTATCCTCTAGAATTTCTACGCAAATTTCTTCGTGAACCAGGATCGAAACTCATCCTACCAGGATTTCTGGCCTACGGATGGTTTGATGCTGCTCCCTTCATCGAAACTTACTACGCTTTCTTCTCAGCTTACGTAGATTTAAAAACTCGCCATCAATACGAAAGTGTGATTGCAGGAACGCCAAAAATATTTTATAGTTTTATAAGCAAACGTCAAGTAAGTGGTAAAAATGTGAAGCAATAACATAGGTAGGTACCTACTTGGAATTTTTAAACCAAAGTTTTAAAAACATTTTTCTACAGTTTGAAGCTTTTTTCTTGTATTTGCGAAACAAAGATGGAGAAGTATTGGAAAACGTGCTGCCGCTTCAGCCTTTTGGAGAAAGAGACCTTATTAAAGCTAATAGACTAACGCAACAATTAGCATTATTTTAATTTGATCACGTATTCATAATTTATTATACCTAAGTCAAATGTTGTTTTGCTTCCACGAACATTCACTTTTTTTTATAAAGTTGACTAAAATGTCGATTTCATATTTTATTTTGATCAAGTAAGTAAACCGTATCAACATTCAGCGATGGTCTCGAATTCTTTAAATTGCAGAAAACTCTTTGCATACATTTATGTTTGATGAGTTGCATACCTTGCGACTAGAAAACTATAAAAGGGTACCTATACCGCAAATCCAAGGTTAAAAATCTCAAATACGAGTATGAAATACCAAAAAAAATCGATAAATGAAATGAGCTATGTTCCGCTAGTGATAATAACGTCACAACTTCAAAAAAACAAGAAAACAAACAAACTTATGAAAAATATTCACCTGCCAGACAATGTTGAATGAGGGGAGTAGGTCTAGGTATTAAGAAAATTAAATGGAAAAAATATCGAAAACGTCTCAGAAGACTATTTAAACCACCAAAAAAATAATAATTAAAATATTATATTACTATCAAAGTTGATTAAAATCGTCAAAAAAATTGGCGAAAATTCCATCGAAAAAATGAAAAAAATCATAAAAACAATGGGTACAAAATATCGAAAAAATTGATGAAATGTCATAATCTAGTAATTTATCAGCAGCTTACCACAAATTACCGGGATTACCAAAAATTACCAGTAATTCACCAGAAATTACCAGTAATTCACCAGAAATTACCAGTAATTCACCAGAAATTACCAGTAATTCACCAGAAATTACCAGTAATTCACCAGAAATTACCAGTCCCTTACCAGAAAATACCACTAATTTACCAAAAATTACCAGTAATTTACCAAAAATTACAAGTAATTTAGCAGAAATTACCAGTAATTCACCAAAAATTACCAGTTACTTACCAAAAATTACCAGTAATTTACCAAAAATTACCAGTAATTTACCAAAAATTATCAGTAATTTACCAAAAATTATCAGTAATTTACCAAACATTACCAATAATTAACAAATTACCAGTGATTTACCCAAAATTACGGATAATCTACTTGATATTGCTAGTAATTTACTGAAAATCACCTGCAATTTACCAATAATCGATGAAATATTCAAAAAATAATTTGATGATGTTTTGTAATACTTTTGAAAATCGGAAAAGAATCCCGCTGATTTCATTAAACTATGCCAACGTTCCTACGTCACAAAAAATCACCAAAAATGTCCCAAAAACTATAAAAATTTGCAAAAAAAAAAAAGATTGAAAAATTATCAAAAAGTGATTAAAAACTTACCTACAGAAAATTTTTAAAATGAAAAAAAATACTTGATCACTTTTTTGCATTTATAAAAATTTTCCTTCCAGGTATTCACACCTCACTACAAGTTTATCAATACTCTTGATGGTTTTTGTAATGGTAGAAGATAGGTAGGTCATAATTCTGTGCAACATGGGCCATATAGGTATAAAAATAAAACAAAAAGTTTCAACAGAACTAGATACCGAGTGCCTAGCTTTACGACTGGTCATATTTAAAATGTTGCGCAAATCTTCGCTTACTTTCTTTCTCATTTACTTTAGCAGTAATTTTCTCGAAGAATGTTTTGGTAAGTCATATTTCAAAATTCTTAGTACATACTCATATATGAGAATCTGTAGACGTTCGCTAATAAATAATTACGGATATTTCGGATGATTTTTCAAGCCGAAGAATTCAAATCTTCAATTTCAACCTGCGATATGATTAAACGCACGAAACCGTTACCATATCCTACGCTTGCTCCGACAAATATTGATACGAAAACAGCTATATTGGTCAACACATCCTCACTTCTGTACCAAAGAAATGAAATATTAGGACCTGTATTAGTTATGAATACCGGAAGTGCGCGTAAGAGACTTCGAAATTTTCAGTAGACCTACATAATGATTTGAAGATCATGATTATACTCTAAATTTCAGTCGTGATTCGAGCGAATCCACCACTAACCACTACCAGCACATTTGGTGGAATGTTATGCGGAGAATTTTACGTATTCCATCAAGTTCAATTTTTCGTGAGTAAGAACCTTACAGGCAGAAGCTCCTATACAGTAGATGGAGAAGGGTATGAAATATTCTCAACTGCTCGAAAGACAAATAATTTTTCATAATTAAGTAAGAGAATTAATATCTTCTTCGATAGAGCTCCTCTAACTGTATCAGTGGAATTCTTCAACATCAAGTACGGAAGTTTTAAAAATGCTCTCAAATATCGCAATGGAATTGTTCTTCAATTCTCTCTATTTCGTTTCGTAAGTATTTCTTTAAATAATGTAGGTACCTATCTACTATTTTCTAAGCACGTTTACAAAGAGCAAGAATCTACGACAGTTGGTATCTGTCTTTGCAGCTTCCTGTAGACAATCCTCTGCTCTATCCTCTCCAATCAATGCGTAAATTTCTCCGAAAACCAGGATCAAAACTCATCTTACCTGCAGCTATGTCTTACGCATGGTTCGATACTTTCCTTCTCAGCGAAACCTATTACAATTTTTACTCAGCTTACGTAGATTTGGAGACTGGAAAACAATACCAAAGTGCGATTGCCGGAACGAAAAAACCATTTTTTTACACACTGAGCAAACGTCAGGTTACTTGAAAAAATATCAATCTTCTTTGTGTTTCATTTGACCCACTAAATTTTTAAAATTGACCCTTAAAATTTTATTTTTTGCAGTTTGGACAGTTCTTCTTGTACTTGCGAAACAAAAATGGTAAAATAATGGATAATACGCTTCCTCTGCAGCCTTTCGGTGAAAGGATCCTTCTCAAAGCCGTTGGAGTAGGCCAACAATTACCTTTGTTTTGATTTTTTTTTGTGATTTTAAGAATATTGTTTCTTCTTTAAGTTGTCTTGTTTACCTATTCTTTAAATATTCTGAATTTTTTCCAAGTTGACTAAAATAAAATTGTCAGAAAATTTTTAATTTTTTGCTCGAACTACCACCAATTGACGATTTTGCTCATTTATTTGCAAAGTCAAAGGGATCGAATATGTACCTACTACAACTCACAAAAAAAATCCAGCAACTTGAAGTTTCTGGTCACCGATAATTTTCCTTCAGTTCGTATCACTGACCACTGGGTTATCAGTACATTACAACTGATGGTTTTTTTTTAATGGCGATAGTCGATGATTATTTCAAAATTTTGCGAAAAAACTGGCCATATAAATACGTAGGCAACCTATAAATAGAAAAAAAAAGTTCCAACAGAACTAGATACTTAGGTACAAATAACTTCACAATCAGTCGGATAAAATGTTGCGAAAAGTTTTGCTTACTTTCTTATTCATTTCCTTTACGGGTGATTTTATGGAATGTTTGAGTAAGAATATTTTTAAAGTATTTAGTGAAAATTTCCCGATACCTACTTATTATACTTAGCTAATTTGGGTACTACTTTTTGACAATTTTTTAAGTTGATAAATTCAAAACGTCTTCGATTTCAACATGCGATATGATCAAACGAACCAAACCTCTGCCCTATCCTACTTTTGCTCCTACAAATGTGGACACGAAAAAGGCCATATTAGTGAACGTATCTTCAATTCTGATCCAAAGGAATGAGGTGCTCGGACCATTAATAGTGAAGAATACTGGAAATGCTTGTAAGAAATTGAAAACATGTAATTCTATTAATAATGGAAGAAAAATGTGTGAAATAAGTATAGGGTATTTTTTTTCTTCAAACAAAATAAATTTCAGTCGTAGTTCAAGCAAATCCACCACCAACTACCTCCGGTACATTTGGTGGAATATTATGCGGTAAATTTTATGCTTTTCATCAGGTCCAATTTTTCGTGAGCAAAAATACCACAAGTAGAAGTTACTATACAATAGATGGAAAGGGGTATGAAAAATTATTCTGCTTATACATGTACCTAAAAGAACTAAATGTTAGTATCATCTTTTGTACTCAAGAGAAACATATTTTTGCAGATCTCCCCTAACTTTATCAATAGAGTATTTCAACATTAAGTATGGAAGCTTTAAAAATGCTCTAAAATATCGCAATGGTATAGTTATTCAATTCTCTCCACTTCGCTTTGTAAGTACCTACCTACCTATTTTTGTGATTAATGATAATTATAACGTTTTCAAAGCCCAAGGAAAATGATTAAATCAGATCATAGACCAGTTGATGTTTAATCAGATCAGATTGGGTCAGATCTAATCAAGTTTGAATAAAATTTAATCCAATCAAAAATTTGATCTGGTTAGATCTGGTTAGGTCAGATTGTATCCTTGGAATGTCCGGATCTGATCAGATACAATCTTTGAGGGCGAATGATTAAACCAGAGTCTGTATTCATTTTACAGCTTCCTTTCGACAATCCTCTATTCTATCCTCTCCAATCATTGCGTAAATTTCTTCGCAAACCAGGATCAAAGATTATCCTACCTGCAGCTTTAACTTTTGCGTGGTTTGATGTTTTCCCATTCATCAAAACTTACTATACTTTTTACTCAGCTTACATAGATTTGGAGACAGGAAAACAATACGAAAGTGCGATTGCCATGACAACAAATCAAATTTTTCGTGTACTGAGCAAACGGCAGGTAGGTCACAAAACTGCGAATTACCTCAAAATGAATTTTTCAACCAAAATGTTATTCAAGTGAAATTTTTGTCTACTTATAGTTTGAACAATTCTTCTTGTTTTTACGGAACAAAGATGATGAAATGTTGGATAATACGCTACCTCTTCAGCCTTTCGGTAAAAGAGGCCTAATCAAGGCTATTGGAGTAGGCCAGCAATTACCTTTGTTTTAATTTAATCATGACTTAAGACAGATGAATAATTTACCTAAGTATTAAAAAAATGCTATCATAATTTTTGTAAGGCTATCGCTGTAATGTTGACTTCATATTCGATTGCCATTTTCCATCAAATCGTAATTTAAATTTCATGAATTGAAATTAATTGATCGAAGCTGCTTCGTGAAAAATAGTTGATAGATAGTTTTAAATGGTCAAGTTCAAAAAAAGATAAAACAACTACACGTCGACTGAAAAATAATATATTAGGCGTTTTCAAATGATTACGTAATATTTTGTAATCTCCTTACTTACCTATCTTTATAATGCGAAAGGAACGCTATAAGTACTACAAAGATAAAAAAAAATCCAAAAATAAGTAGAAGTAGGTACTAATAAACGTTGGCTTTATGATTTTTTTTGTTCCTTTCTAAGAATTGATTGGGAATACTTAAATATTCGTAGTAGTGGTTGACTGGTTGGTAACCATTTTTTTTTTTTTTCATTTCGCACCTATTCATTTTTTTAAACATAAAACGACATTGTAAAACGATAAAAAAACGCATACAAATAGTAACCTCACATGATAAGTGATACGAGGTAATTTATTTAATTTTTTTTTCATTATTTATGAAAAGGAATTAGGCTTACCTACTCAGATCGACCAATCTCAAGTTCAAAATCAACTCGTAATGTATAAAAGTTCACTTAGGATTCTACCCTTCTTCAATTCTCCCACCTTCTCTAAAAATCTGTAATCTCCCTTAGGTCTAAAATTCTGCATTTGATTTTGCTCATTCTGTATTTAACATCCAAAAAAGTGGATAGTGAAGCATGAATCGACATAAAGAACATGTCTTTATAGTCGTGGATTAGATATGAATTGTGTACTGAAAAAAGTGGAGATAAAATGAGGGTTAAAGAAGAAGAGCTCAAAAGTGAAATTAGATAATCGATAAATAATATGTTTTGAGGTGAAAACTGAAATGAATTTCATGTTAAAAAAGTGAAATGAAAAAAGGGGGCACATGAAGTGAAATGTAGACTGATACAATGTATAGATTCTTGACATTGAAAAATTGTATTTGGGAGGGGGGAAGAAAAGTTTGCAATAGGAAATTCTTATTACTACATACTTCGCACTGATAATTTTCTTTCAGTTCGTCCTTCAGCATAGGTTTATCAGTACCCCTAACAGCTTTTTTTATAGGCGATAGTTGATAATTGGTTCATAATTTTGGGCCAAATCGGCCGAGTATAAAAGAAAAGAACACGTTCGAACCGAACCAGACACTAAAAAAATTTACGACTAGCTTGTAGTACATATTTCAAAATGTTGCGTAAAGCTTTGCTTACGTTTTCTCTCATTTACTTCGCCAGTAATTGTCTAGGACATTTTGGTACGTTATATTTTTTCAACTTTTAAGCATGAATTTCCATCTAGGTATTTGCCAATTGTAAGTTTTAATTTTGTATAATTTTTGAAGCTGGGAAATCCAAATCTTCGATTTCAACATGTGATATGATCAAACGAACAAAACCTCTTCCCTATCCTACGCCTGCTCCGACAAATGTGGACACATCAAAAGCCATTCTAGTCAATACGTCCTCGCTTCTGGTTCAAAGAAATGAGCTGCTTGGACCATTAATAGTCAAGAATACCGGATACGCTTGTAAGAGAATATAATTTTTGGAAATTTTTTATAAAATAGAATTCTGCACACTAGATTAAGTTAAACCAGAGCAGTCAAATTTTCTGAAAATGGTTTCTTCTCAAAACATCCATAAATTAATAAACAATTTTTGAATTTTAGTCGTGATTCAAGGAAATCCACCTCCAACAACAGCTGGAACATTTGGTGGAACATTATGCGGAGAATTTTATGCATTTCACCAAATTCAATTTTTTGTGAGCAAAAATCTCACCAGTAGAAGCTACTATACAGTAGATGGACAAGGGTATGCATCGATCATCTGCTTACTTGAAAAATCACCCAATTTTTATACTTATTCGAGAAAAATGTGTTCTTTGCAACAGAGCTCCTTTGACTGTATCCGTAGAATACTACAATATCAAGTACGGAAGTTTTGCAAACGCTCTGAATCATCGCAACGGTATAGTTATTCAATTCTTCCCATTTCGTTTTGTAAGTTTCATTTTAAATGTTCACAATTTGTACTACAACTCAACTTATAGAACCAGTTCACGGCAGTTCGCATTTATTGTCACAGCTTCCTATTGACAATCCTATAATGTATCCTCTCGAATTTCTGCGCAAGTTCTTCAAAAAAGCCGGTTCGCATCTGATTCTACCTGCAGCCCTGTCCTACGCATGGTTCGATATTTTCCCCTTCATCGGTACCTACTACGCTTTTTTCTCAGCATATTTAGATTTAGAAGCAGGAAAACAATACGAAAGTGCGATTGCCATGACATCTACAGATAAATTTTTCCATACAATAAGCGAAAGACAGGTAAAACTGTGAATACAGAGCACTTTTCTGAATTTTTTATCAATTTTTATTCAACTTGAAATATTGTTCAACAGTTTAAAGATTTCTTCCTGTATTTGGAGAACAAAGATGGAGGAGTATTGGAAAATGTACTGCCTCTTAAGCCTTTCGGTAAAAGAGATTTGATTCAAGCTATTGGAGTAGGTCAACAGTTACCTCTATTTTAACTTCATCGACTTTTTACATTTTTTTAAATGGATGAATAATTTTTACTTACAACACAATTTCTAAGCTAAAAGTCGCGAAAATAATTTTTCCATCCGTATCAAATGCCATACCACATGCATAGATAAGTTTTGTACATCATAGAAATCAAATAAAAAGTTGCTGAATCGTGCTTTATGTTAGTAAAACTTTCAGGTATTTCTCTAAAGTCCATTCCTTCATTTTGATTTCCTGATTAGTCGGAGAAAAGTATTTCAATTCTGAAAAAATCACTAAAAAAATTCTCTTGAAATTGTCCAAAATCCATGTAAAGTATTGCAAGTGAATTTTTACTCACGTTTTGTCTGAGTTATAAATTTTGGAAATATTTTGAAGTGAAATTCTTTTCGAATTTTCGAGAGAGAATTTTCAGAATTTAAATATGCATACCTAACTAGTAACTACTCATCCACTCAATATCGAGTAGTGGATATTTTGACCCATTAAAAAAAATTCTAATAAAAATACCTAAAAAGTAAAGAGGGAATTTTTTTGAGAGTTTAGGAAAAACCCGAAAACAGTTTTTTTGAGGAGCACCCAAAGTTTCAAAAATTTACAAGTGCGTCAAATTTCTAATAATTTTTGAATTTTCAAAAAATTCAAGCGCGGCCTTCAATGCTGAGTTTAGACAAAATGAATGCAACTTAACTTTCAGAACATGAAATGTTCCACAAAAAAGTCATGTTCATTTTTTCTCATGTTTGAAATTGAAGGAGCCAGAGTATGAGAATTTCAATTAATCAAGGCCCCTTCAATTTTGAAGATAGGCAAAACATGAGCATAACCTTTTTTGTAGAGTGCCTATTCAAAGTTCTACAAGTTGATTAGCCTTTATTTTGCCTAAACTAAAATTAAAAACGCTCAAATTAATTGAAAATTCAAATGAAAAATTTACGAGTAAGTAGGTAAATACTTTAAGTTTTTTAAAAATTCTCTAGCACCTTTAATTTTGAGTTCAAGCAACTGATGAATATAGAACTCATGTGCTCTGCAAAAATGTCACGTTCTTGCCAATGTCTCAAATTAAAGGTGCTGAAGCACCATGGAAATTTTAATCAATCATAGCTCCTTCAATAATTCTGAAAATGGACTATAAAAGAACGTTTTTTATGATTTTTTCGAAATTTAACCGATCTGTTCTTACCATTACTTAAAATCTCGAATACTAAACATAGAACATTGTCCCTTCACTTTTTGGAGTCAGCAACTCAAATTACATTCAAGTACATAGTTTGAATTTTTGTTTCATTACCAGGCAAAATGTTTGACAGAGATACAAGTTGAAATTTAGTTCACTTTGAAAGTAAATTCTGGAAGAGTAACGTCTTTAATTAGAAAACAAAATCATTAGAAGTTGGGTTTTTGGAGATTTGAGCACCCTTGTCCCTTATCCATTAAATTACCAAATCAGACTCACGTTGGACAAATCAAGGCACGATCTTCTTCACTGAGCAATGAGCACACTACACAGACAGAGTTTTTATCAAATCGGCAAGGAGCTCTCCCAACCATTTCCTTATCAGTATATGTAGGATCTCTAAAAAATCAAAAAAACATTTTTTGGGAAAATCATTCTCCATAAAAATTGTTGCATCTGGCCAAAAATCATTTTCGTGATACGCCATTAAAAATATCTCAACAGACGCCGACTCCAATTTAGCTTAAAAATGAATAATTTTTCAATTTTCAAGAACTCAAATGAAAAAACTCATAAAGAACACCATTTTGAAAAACCCTAACATGTAAAATTGACGTCATAACTTTTCCAAAATTCCATCGAAATATCTTAAAACCATAGAAATGTACTTTTTGCGATGATTTTTTTTTTTTAAACAGACAATACAAAAGTCGAAAACCTGTTAATATGTAAAGTACCCAAGCCTGCTGAAATTTTAGGCTTCTTAAAGCGACTATAAATATAACAATGACTAACCAAAGTCATGAACTTTGAACTTGATAGGCTGACCAGAACGATAATAATTATCAAATGACACGTACCAAAATTCAAAAAATTCGAGCTTTTTTAGCGACTACAAATGAATTTTCATTTCAAAATTGAAATTCGATAAATATTCGTCGTAGAAAAGGCCATCAGTCACATAACCACAACATCGTTTTCATGATATTGGTTAATGATAGCTAATCTGTTTTGCTTGTGGTTTATTTTCATGTAAAACGAGCATTACATATTACATAACCCACCTAACTGCACAAAAAAAACACTTTCAAAAGTCAGTCCCATCAGTAGGTAACTTAATAAGCGCAAGTTTAAAATGTTGCATAAAACTGCTTTAACGTTACTCGCCACTTTTTTTTTTAGCAACGCTGTAAGAAATGTTGGTAAGTAGGATTCATGTAAAATTTTTCTTGAAACTTGTAGCAATTTTCCTAGCTAAATACCTATTAATTCGAGAGGCACTATTTTTTAAGCTTCGAGATGGCATATGCCACCATCATCGTGTGAACTGTTTTCATCGAAAAATGTATCGTATCCTACACCTTCACCGATCAATGTTATCACCAAGGATGCCATTGAAGTTGAGACAAATTCGCCTGTAATTCTAAAAAACCCACTGCTTATTCCATTTACAGTTAAAAATAGCGGATATTCACGTAAGTAAATTCAATTTTTAAAAGATTATTATGTACTTAATCTTTCAAAATTAATTTGATGCTCAAAAATTTTAAAGGAAATCGAGATTCAATTTTTTTGCTCACTATTTTCACCAATTTGAATCACTCTTTGATTAAAGCCATAACTAAACACAAATCTCTTTCAATCAAGATTGAGCTATACTTACGTAGATCTCCACAAACAGCATTTTACTCCTTATTGTCCCCCCCCCCAAAATGCAAATTCGAAGCACAAAATATCATATTATGTACTTAATCCGTACAGTAAGACAACTTATAAACAAATAAAATATTTCAGTTGAAGGTTTTGATACTCTACCAGCTTTATTTCGTACCCATGTAACAACATTTGGTGGAGTACTATGCGGCAATGAGTACCTTTTTTATAAAATAAGGTTCATCGTCAGTGATGATCCTAACAATTCAAGCTACTCACAAATAGATGGCAAAGGGTGCGAAAAATTTTCACTAAAAAAAAGTACCCAAAATTGTGTGTTTTTTTTTTAGTAAAATACGATCTTATTTTGTAGATCACCTTTGACTTTGAATTTAATCTACTACAAAAAAGAGTACGGCACATTTGAAGAATCTCTCAAACATCGTGATGGTGTGCTCCAGGAAGACTTTCTGCTTGATTATGAAAGTGCTTTTATGTTGATTCGGGCTTGATAACTCTACTTACATTTAAATTAAGTAATACAAATGAATCTCTCGTATTAATTTTCGCAGGCCGATGTGTATAATGTTTTATTCGCTCCCGTCCAACTCTTGACAGACTTATTACTCATAGAACCAGGATCACAGGCGATCGTTCCTTCAGCCCTCGCTTATGCATGGTTCGATAGATTACCATTTCTATTCGGGTACTACGCTTATTATGGATCTTACATTGATTTCGAGACTGGCAAACAATACGAATGTGCGATTACCATATTGGCTGATAGGATTGTTTATGGACTTGGCAAAGAACAGGTACCTACCTATCTAAACATTATACGACTTTGATTTTAAAATTTTCAGGCTGATATTTTTTTTCAAATTTGATTTTTTTCAGTTCGAAAATTCATTCTTAAAAGTGAAAAATATTCATGGAGGAAAACTAATTAATCGACAACCTATTCAAAAAGTTGGCAAGAGACCAATTTATAAAGCCAAAGGGCTGGGTGGAATATTTACTCTTTTTTAATTAGGTAGAGGTATTTGAAAAATTATTTTTCAAAAATGTGTGTTTACAGTTTCATTATTTAGCAATAAAGATTTTACTGTCTTACATCTGTCTCGAAACTCATTTCAACAAGTGAACAAACATTTACTTTCTAGAACTGATTGCCAAAAATTAACATAAATTTTACCTGTGTCATTAAATTTTGATATGACTAGTAGGCAAAATTCAAAAAATAAAATTGAGGAGGTACGAGTACCTAATCTGAAATTTGCATGGTCCCGTCCCGTGATGAATTTTTTCCTACTTCGTCAGCTATACCACTAAAAAAGGTTCAAATTATCTCGTCATAGAATCAACAATCTGATATTGAAACTCCAATGAAATGTCAAAACGATCTAAATCTCATATTTGAAGGTTGGTTTGTGAGAAGATAAGTGTTTAGCTGAAGGTAATAGTTCAGCTCCATAAATTGGTATGAGATCCCTTCATAAATAATAAAATGAAACGACTCACCCATTCTCATGCAGCACTCATTCTACTCGTATATGCACATTTTTGACAAGTAAAGGCCAAAAATCGTACTCACCTGAAACAAAAACAAAAAAATATTGATTAATTTATTTTCATTACAAGCTCATTTCATTATTCAAATTAAGTAAGTAAGTATTACTTATTATATTGGGTCGTGGGTCACCCGCTGATGTGTCAAAATCAAAAATGAAGCATCAAGACAATATGTGACCAATTTTTTAAATTCTCAATGAAATTACTGAACAAAATATGTATTTGAACTGCAGACGCCGATTTTGGAAAAACCAGCATCAATCGAGATCATACGTGCAAAAGCTGTTTTCAATAGATTAGAGGATTCAAAAATATGGTATAGGTACATCTGATTTCAATTTCAGCTGTATTAGATTTCGATTTTTTAAATCCATTTTTGTTTTAGTTCAAAAATGCAATTTAAATTTCGCCAAAAATCCAAAAACTGCACCTTTGCTTCGGAAATTTTGACTGATGATGATTTAACAGGCAATCCCAATATCAGAGGAAAAAATATGGGAAGTCATAGGTTTAAACTGAGATGTTTTCGCTTTCCTTCTCTCTGCTTCTATCACGTTGACTTTCTTTAGATTCAAACAAGGATATTCTAATTTCATTTTCCTGCATGGCCTCCACTTTTCAGAATTGTTTCAGTTCTGCACTTTGAAATAGAAAACTGACTTATTGAAAAATTAGGGACATTTTTTAAAGCTTTTTTCCGTATCTTTGGGTATTTCTGGAAGGAAAAATCACTTCAATAGAAGTTTGTACTATTTTCACGGTGACATTTCTTCAAAGCACATCATTACCAATGTCACATGGCACTGGCAATCACGCGATTTTTAAAAATAGCAATAAAAAAAGGTTCGCATTTCAGTTCTTGTTATCTTCGAAAATTTACCTATAACTTTTAAAATCGTTCAAAACCGCAAAAATCCCCCCACGTTTCCACTTATCAGACGTAATACAACACTCGATTTCCATAAAAAAAAAGTTTTCTTTTTTAAAACAATGGAAAGCTCACTCGCGAACTATTAAGTAGGCTGCTTTAAACTTCAACGCAATAATGTTTCAAAAAAGTGTCTTGTTCTTCGCTCTAATTTATTCATTTTCTACCATCGATTCACATAAAACGAGTAAGTTGATTTTTTTAAGCATAGTTACTATTTTTACAAGCATAAGTAAGTATGTACTAGAAATTTTTTTCACATTTTCGTAATTCAGGTATTCGTATTTTATAATTCAGAACCACCAGAGTCATGTCCATATTTCCCATCAACACCTCCACCGTACAAAGCATACAGTCCCATAAATATTATAACTAAAAATGTCATCCCAGCCAACGTATCAACCCCAGTCAATTTAAGAAATGGGATATTTGGTCCACTTTTTGTCATAAATACTGGATATGCGTGTAAGTCGAATGAGTCGTCAAAACAGGTAGGTAAAATATATTTCATCGAAAATAAATTCCGTATTAAAATATTTTCCAGTCGAAGCTTATGGTAATCCTGCAACACTTGATGGGGGAATAATTTACGGAGGAGTACTCTGTGGAAAATTGTACAGGTTTCATAAACTACGAGCATATATTTCTCAAGATCCGAATGGAAGAAGCTATAATTTACAAGATGGGAAAGGGTAAGTTGGCATGATAATAAACATGATTACAAATTCGTTCCCATGCAACAAATAATACGTAAGAGTTACAAAAATTTCCAAAGATCGCCACTGTCAATCGCTTTGCATTACTATAAAGCTGAATATGCATCTTTTCAAGAAGCCCTTAAACATCCAGGAGATGGGGTGGTTTTAGTAAATTACATGATCACATACGTAAGCAACAATTTACACTATAATTATGATTGTTTACTAGGCTTACATATATGTACTTACTCTATACCTACGTGTGATAATTCGCTGATTTACAGGGCCCAGTGTACAATATATTATTTATTATACCTCAAATCGCCCTGCTGCTTTTTAGAATTCCTAAATTTGGAATATATTTCGCACCCGAGATTATAATCTACGCTTGCTTCAATATCATATTTGCAATCACGGAATATTACGCTTTTTATGGCTCTTATTTAGACCTCGAGAGTGGTATTGAATATCCAAATGTTATTCAAATTCAAACCGCCGGTATTTATCCTCTTTTGACCAAATCTCAAGTAAGTAGATACAGAAGTAATTTTATTTTTCGTGAAATTATTCCACGGCCTATTTATACCCTACATAACAATGAATACCTACAAATCTGTGTATTTTTCTCTACAGTTGAAAGCTTTCCAAACATTGCGCAGTATAAATGGTACCTTGTTGGAAACTGTAGCGCCCCTTCACACCCGAAACCAACCTATTTATTTGGGGAAAGGATACACAGAAACGTATTCTTTATTTTGAACACTCATAAGACATTTTTTGTATAAAATAAAATTACTTATGTTATTAAATTTCAATAAAATAATTGTACTTTGTACATTCGTTTGTCTTTTTGAAAAAGCTTGACAATACAAAATCAATTTCCTCTCCAAATTTTGTTGACGAGAAGGTAGGTAGAAACTATAGTAAAAATTTCCGAGCAAAGAATCGAATGTTGCATGTTAAAAATCAACTTTGGCAACTTATTCTCTCTCTCTCAAAAAAAAAAAAAAAAAAAAAAAAAACACAAAAAACTAATTAGGTACAATTTACAGGTCGTATCAATTTCTCTAAAGATCTCGATAGATCTTTGTTCGATTTTCAAAGTGGAATTTTCCCAAGCCGAACATTAGCATTATCAATGTCACATGGCACTGGTAATCACGTAGAGTATACATGTAGGTAAGTTGCTAGGAGCATGGCGCGATTTTTACAAATGGTAATAAAAAAAGGTACCTACAAATTTCTGTTGTTATTGTTATCTTCGAAAATTCGACTTTTAAAATTGTTCAACATCGAAAAATTCCTTCGCGTTTGCTCTTATCAGACGTCATACAACACTCGATCTCCATGAATTTTTTTTTTTATAAAAACGGTGAAAAGCTCATACACGAACTAGAAGTATTTTGGACTTTAACGCTATAATGTTTCAAAAAAGTGTCTTGTTCTTCGCTCTAATTCATTTACTTTCTGGCATTGATTCACATAAAACGAGTGAGTTGTTTTTTTCAACACTATTATTTACATAAGTACTTATAAGTAGATAAACATTGTTCACATTTTCGAAATTCGGACATTCGTATTTTTTACTTCAGAACCGGCGGAGTCATGTCCATATTTTCCATCAAAACCTCCGTCGTACAAAGCATACAGTCCCATAAACATTATAACCAAAGATGTGATCCCAGCTAACGTATCAACTCCAGTTAATTTAAGAAATGGGGTATTTGGTCCCCTATTTGTCATAAATACTGGATATGCGTGTAAGTCGAATGAGTCGGATGAGTCGAAATAGGTAAAAGGTTTTCCATCGAAAAGAAATTCACTATTAAAATATTATTTTCAGTTGAGGCCTATGGTAACCCTGTAGCAATTAGTGGAGGAATAATTTACGGAGGAGTACTCTGTGGAGAATTTTACCGGTTTCATAAGCTACGAGCTTATATCTCTCAAGATCCGAATGGAAGAAGCTATAATCTAGTAGACGGAAAAGGGTAAGTTGGCAATATGATGGACATAATTTCGTTTCTATGCAACAATAAAAATATAATGTTGAATTAAAAATATTTTCAAAGATCGCCATTAACAATCGCTTTGCATTACGGGTCGTGCTGGATTCACCGACTCCCAGTCCAAACTTGAAATGAATCAGTCAGTCGTTCATCAAATCATCACTTTTCACTTCAGTCAGTTTTCACTCATTCGGTTTCATATTTATATTTTGAATGAAAAATTTTCCAAGTTCTGTCATTGTGTCCCATACCAACTTCCTACACCACTGTATAATTAATTCAATTTTAATTTAATTGTTTTTGAAAAGAAAATTATGATCAATTTAAAGAGAAATTTTATTTTTAATTTTGAAAGAAAAACCAATCCAACTTCAAAACTTTGAACGGATTCCCAAAAAATGGAATCAATTTCGAGCTCCAACAAATTCGACTTACGTCTTGGTACAAAACTGAAAATTTTAAAATTTAATCTATAGCTGAATAATCAATAATCTTTCCTACAATCATGAATTACGAGTTTGGAGTTGAAAACTGAAACCCATTTACCATTTCGTTGAATTAGGTAATTGTTGGAACTTCTGGAAATTATTTCCAGGAACAAGAACAACTATTTTATAATCAGAGCTCAAATATTTTTTCCCTAAAAAACCCTAAATAGACGCTGAAATATTCCCTAAAAAATGCCAAAATATGCCCTAAAACGTAAAAATATTTATTCTCCAACGATATGGGTATTGTTTTACAAAGAAAATCAATATGGGACGAAAAAATTATGCCAGTCCCACTAATTTTGCGGGGAAAAAATCCGAGCCCTGTTTAGTGTTTATAACAGTTATAGTTTTTTCAAAATCGACCAATGAAGGAATTTTGAATAGAAATAATGATACAAATTCATTCAATAAAAAGTAAAAACACTAGTAACACCCAATAAAATTGATATTAGTGCTGGTAAAGTATAATTAATTAATCAATCATCATTTATCAATCAACTTATCAAGCGAAAGACGTTGAGAGAGTGAGCGGGATTGAAGAGTCATGAAAAGAATGAGAATCATGAATCGACTCTTTTGGACTGGGAGTCGGTGAATCTAGCACGACCCTGATCACACACGTAAGCAAAAATGACACTATAGTTACGATTTTTTACTATAGGCTTATTAGTTATTACTTTACGTATGCATATGTAATAATTTGATGATTCACATGCAGGGCCCAGTGTACAACATACTTTTTATTCTTCCTCAAATCGCTCTGCTGCTGTTTAGAATTCCTGGATTTGGAATATACTTTCCACCCGAGATTCTACTCTACGCTTGGTTCAATATCATTTTTATAATCACAGAATACTACGCTTTCTATGGCTCTTATTTAGAGCTCGAGACTGGTATCGAATATCCAAATGTTATTCAAATTCAAACCGTCGGTATTTATCCTCTTTTGACCAAATCTCAAGTAAGTACTGGGCTAATAATTAGAACTTTTGATGGAATTATTCTAAATCCTATAACAATAAATTCAAATTTGTGTACTTTTCTCTGCAGTTGAAAGCTTTCCAAACATTGATCAGCATAAATGGCACTTTGTTAGAAACTGTAGCACCTCTTCACACCCAAAACCAGCCTGTTTATTTGGGAAAAGGATACACAGAAACTTACTCTTTATTCTAAACATTCGATAGGTATTTTCTGAATTAAATTTATCTGCGTTATAAAATTTCAATAAAGTTATACTTTGTGCTATCGTTTGTCTTTTTGAAAAAATCATTATGGGTAAGTTGGTATCACTGTCATCAATACAAGGTATATGATTTGAGAAAAAATGTTTCAAAGACGAAATGCTTATAATGAAAAATGCCGAATCATTTATCTTGACTTTTCGTCTCAAAACACGTGTTTCTCTGTTTTACTACTCGAAATCAATTTCCCCTCCAAATTTTTTGATAAAATGGTACCACTGATGAAAATTTCTGAGCAAAAATCGAATTCTTCCACGTTGAAAAACAAGTTTGGTAACTTATTCTCTTAAAAACCAAACTGAATTACAATTTAAAGGTTGTATCAATTTCTTTAAATGAACTTGAATCTTCATAAATATTAGGTAGGTATCTTACTTATACCTGCTTTGTACACCTATGATCACGTATATTTACAAATTACCACATTTTATGCTTGTAAGGATTTTCAATACCGATAAACAATATCTAAAAATAAGTAATTATGTTACCTATCACTTTCTGTAAGTTCAATGTCACATTGAAGCTTTTTAAAAATTCATGTTTTTCACCAACATTCGCATATCTCGAATACACCTATCTTTATATTCAAGGTGTTATATCCTCATATGCCTAACCTGCCTGTGTGTACTATTATGTATTACTCCCTATGGTAACACTGCGTTGTCCTACTCGGAGCTGCACCCTAGACGCAGCTACGAGCGTGTGGATCGGCGTAGTTCTGTTTCTTTCGGCCGGAGAGATGGACTTCCGTGTTAAAGAAGTGCTCGGATGCACTGATATATTAATTCTCAGACCAACATACGTTGTAATCTGTGAATCGTGTTAATCATGGTGATAATCTTGTTTGAATTATGTTAATCTGTTCTTATTTTGTGTTAATCGTCCAATGGGACACTGTTTAATCGGATTAAATGCCTTTTGTGTATGCAAATGTGTCGATTTAATCCACAACTTGTGGTCTATTCTTATAACGCCGTCCTGCTGAGCTAGCCAGGTAAGTTATTCTCCTCGGAGTATTTCTTAGTTCTCCCCTTTGAAGTAGTGATTTATTATATTACGGTAACAGGCATAAAGTAAGAATATTCTCACATTGGCGCCCAATAATCTTCGAAAAAGACAGATTGGTGACTTACACTCGTCATCTGCCTTTAAATTTCCATTCCCAGTTGAAATTTCACACCATTGTGTGTGAAATTGCAACAAAGAGCGGAAATTTCCCACTGAAAAAACCATTTGTGTTTGTCCCCTCGTAAGGACAATAAAATTAGGTATAATTTATTTTTAGTCAGTGTGAGAGTTGATATTATTATATATTAACCTTACTCAGATATTCACATCATCATATGTAATATCATAATAGATATTTTATACCATCGTGTGTAAATATTTCAAACTCAAATAAAGTTGATTCTAACTGAAAAATGAGTATCTTTTTCTTTTCATCTTCGATCTATTTTAGGTAGGTTTGCATAGTCAAAACCTACTTAAAAACGTGAAAACGTGGTCCCTCTATACCTCTGCTACCCCTGCCACCACCCAACGCAGGATAGCGCCAATTTTGGTTGCAAAAACAGCGTGAAGGTCATAGAGAATGTGAAAACGTGCTCGTCAGTTTTAGGTAGGTTTGCATAGTCAAAACCTACTTAAAGCCGCAAAAACGTGGTGCAATCTATACCTCCGCTACCCCTGCCACCTCCCAGCATAGGATCGCGCCAATTTTGGTACCAAAAACAGCGTGAAGGTTATAGAAAGAGCGCGAAGTCGCGAGCCAATCACGTTGCAGTAGCTACTTTACGCCATATTGTGCTGTTGTATCTGCCGCACCCCACCCTAACAACAACGGACGTTTCATAGCTAGCTAACCACGTTGCAAGCCGCTGTATCACACCACAACGGCCTGTTAGAGCTACCTCACCCTCCCTACACCAACGGACGCGACCGCATCAAGCCAGTTGTGCTGTTGATGCAGCCGCGCCCTTTTTATTTCATCACTTTGCGCCTTAACTCAGTAGTTGTTTTTTTGCCGTGTATCTCGTGTGCCCCGTGTGCTGAATTTATTCCAGGTAATCACTACGTGTGTTTTTGCTATTAGTGCTTTTCAATTTACTTCAAATTGTGCATATTTATTTTTTGCTTAGCTCATTTTTGCTTTTAAATACTGTGCATATTTCCGCATTTTATTTTTTGTGTCTTTTTGTGAATTTTGTCTCGTGTCAATTTTTCCCAAAATGCCTATTCAGACCCAAAGTAGTACTGGTTCAAAAACCAGATTCTACCACTGTCTCTGTGTATTAGGTAGACACAAAAAGTCTTGCCCAAACTATGTAAATAATTCACAGGATCGTGATTCTAATTCCATTTGTGAACAGAATACTAACGATCCTACCACCCAAGAGGCTGAAATTGTTGCTAATTTAAGCCCATTTTCCTACACCTCATTTTTCAAAAAATGGGATAATTCTCCAGTTTCTCCACTTGATTCTGAGGTGGATGGAGAGGATTTAGAGGAGGTCGATGCTGACGACTCTGAATCCACTAATTTAGCTAAAACCTCCCTCCCACTCCACATTAAGCCCATTAAAAACGTAATTCCTGAATCGAATGCACAATCTGACCAACAATTACAACAAATGAATTCTTTGATCACTGATACTACTGATCTAGAATTCCCAGAATTGCCAGAAGACGTTGATACTAACGATCCACTTCTGGGATTATTCAAGGACACGTGGTCATCGCAGGTGCAGATGATTAAGAAAGTTAGGGCAGGCCAGGCTGTACATGACAAGTACATTCGCGAATTAGAGAAGGACAAGGAGGTGGTTGCTAAGGTATTGACTGCTAATACCAAAGCAATTAAAAAAACCCACAACCAGTTCAAGAAATTTGAACAAAAATGCAGTTCCTGGGCTGACAATCTTGTCAAAACAGCCGAGGAACATGTCACCCTAGCCACTAATACAGCCTCAGAAGCCCGCGAACTCGCTGCGAATACTGCACGCGAATTTCGCAAAGATAGGGAAGATAGGAATGCCAAAATGGATCAACACGTGGCAGACTGCCAGGTGATGGCTTCGGAGCTGGCAAAAGTGAAAAAAGCCCAATTTGGTGGCTCTCACAATTGCAGCAATGCTATTAATGCGCCAAAGTCCAAAACCATGCCATTTGATTCAGCCTCCCTGAAAAGTGCAGGTATTTTTTATGATGAGTCTAGGAAATTTTTCCCCCACGAATTCGTTTCACAATTTGAAAAATACTTCGAGAACTTGAATGTTGTGGAAGCTCACAAAATATTCTTGTTCATCGGAGCAGTGAAAGCGAAAAATGCCGACACCTGGAGAAGCAAAGTAGAGAATGTGATTTCTTACAATATGCTTATCCAGAAATTTTTTGATTTTTATTGGGACAAAGCCCATCAGAATGCTGCACTTAGGGAATGCGAATTACGATTCCGATCCCCCTCAGGTCCTAAAGAAATGGCTGACCAAATGATTCGTTGGGCTAAAACCCTCATGAAACAAAAATATGCCATTGAAGAATGCATAGTCGATCTTCTGGTGAGCAAAGCCCCTTTAGAGTATAGAATTTACCTTAAGGAAGATGGCCAATCTGTGGAAAAACTCATCAGTAAATTGGAATTTTTTTCCAACGATGATGTTGACCCAGAAAACGAGGTACCTATTGTGTTCTCAGGTCCAGCTTACTCCAAGACTAGCTACCAACAATTTGGAACCCCAGTTTATAATAACAATGGTTCCAAGGAAGTTGAACTCCCTGATATGGCTGCCCTTCAACGTCAGTTTAGGAAAATGTTAGGTGGAAACATCAACGAACATGATGTTTTAATCACCCTTACCCCTAAAAAGAAGTTTGGTCAGTCAGAAACCAAGAATTCTAACTCTGATGCTCAGGAATCTGTGAATACTGCAAAACCTGAGCAATCCAGAGAAAAATTCCATGTGAAAATCCCATCTCACCCCCCTCCTACCTCAAATCCCATTGCTCTAATTTTTAATAAACATGGGCTGGAGCCAATTCATGCTTCCGATAGTGAAAGCAGTTCATCAGAGGAATCCGAGGATGAAGAAACCCCTCCAAAATAAACCCTGTCCTACATCCTAAAGTGATGACGATCCTGTCACACCCCCAGCTGAAAATCAACTTGAAATTCAGGTTGAAATTCACCCAGAGCCAGTTTGGGACCAAGAACCAAGTACCTCAACAGGGGTGAGTGTTGTTACTAACACCCCCACTGTACAATCTCCCACAACTTCCGTTGCTCAAACTCACGATACTGTGAATAACAGCATCCCCACTCCATCGATGTCAGCTGGGGCAAATGTCAATTTTGACACCCCTACAGACTCCATAGAACAACAAATGGAAACCACAGTCACCACTGCCTTGTAAATAGTTGAGAATGCACTGTCATTTTTAGCTATAATAAGCTTCCCCATGTTGTTCAATAAATACCTATTTTATAATAAATGGTCATTTTCAACAGATGAGTAATCTATTGACTTATAATAATCAATAGATTCCATTTTTAGCAATTTCCCATCCTTCAAACGAATGATTTGGTCTCGAATATGATTTTGACTCCAAAATTGTTCAAAAATTCACAATTTTGAGAAAATTTGAGCCAAAATTGCATTGTCATTTTTCAGATATCTCAAAAGTGTGAATTTTTACCTCAAAAATATTATTTCAATTTTGAACAATATTTTTCCCCCCAAATTTGAACAATTCAATGTGAAATGTAATTTTGCATTCGAAACCGCCCAAAAACTTTGCAATTTTGAGAAAATTTGAGCCAAGAATGCATAGTCATTTTTCAAATGTCTCAAAAACGCAAGTTTTGTGCCCAAAAAATACCAATTCAATGTTGAATGGTATTTTTTCCCATGAAAACGAGTAATTTGGTTTCAAATATGATTTTGAGTCCAAAATTGTTCAAAAATTCACAATTTTTGGGAAATTTGAATCAAAAATGCATGGTCATTTTTCAAATACCCAGAAAATGCAAGTTTCCAAGTCAAAAATACTTATTCAATGTTGAAGAGTATTTTTTCCCATGATTCGTAATTTTTGGGAAATCTGAGCCAAAAATAATGCATTGTCATTTTTCAGACCTCTCAAAAACACCAATTTTAACTCCAAAAAACATTTATTCAATCTTGAATAATGTTTTCCCCCATCAACGAATAATGCGTCATCAAATATGATTTTGTGTCCAAAATTGTTCAAAAATTCACAATTTTCAGAAAATTTGAGTCAAAAATGCATTTGTCATTTTTCAAAAATTCTGAAAATTCCAAATTTTACCCCAAGTTGAGAAACCCTGGTACTACGCAGTTGTAATTTTACAACTACGTAGTCCTTTGTGTTCCAGCGACTAGCTCGTCAGCACAGGCCGCATTATGCATTTTGCCGCCATCCTGGCACTGAGACATCTGTCTTGGCAGTTTGTTAGAAGGTGCGGGGTAGGGTGAGTGTGATAAGCACACGAGCCAACAAGCGATTCTGCTATGAGCTCTCCGATCATTTCTTTTGTGTTCCTGCTTGTATCAAATCCAATGTTGGATAATTTTTATTCCTTTTATTTGAAATTGTTTTACCTACACTGTTATTATACATGTGTTCCTTCTTACTTTTGATGCTATTTGTAAGAAAGCATAATCATTTTTTTTTCCTTTTGTGAAAAATGTTTATTATGCTGATTTCTTTTGAAGTTTTCCAGTTTTTGGAAATCTTAAGTTTTTTTTTTCAAGTGACGTGATTTTTTTTTTTTTCTTCTAACAATAGAATGTGTCGTTCGCGTATGTATAATCGTTGTCGTTTTTTAATTTCTAATGTGAGCTGACAGTTCCTGATACCTGAAGTTCCTGATACTTGGTGAGTACAATCGTTATTTTATGCTTTTAAAATATAAAATCAAAGTGTTAACGTAAACGTGTCAACGAGGCTCCCAACGCCAACTTGACAGACATATTATTTATCCCTAGTATTGCTTTTTTCACGCATTTCCGGTAATATTTTATTATTTTCGCAAGAATTCTGTCTGACTGACCCCCCCCCCATCACCTTCTCTGTTAGATTTCAGAAATGACTGAAATCCTCGATCATCTCTGTGAGGGGTGCAAGCTCTCTGTCACACACCTCAGCCCTACCAAGGTATCTGAAGCCAATAGTGCGAAAGACCCTTAATCCATTTCTCACCCCAGTTCAACCACTGAGCCGAAATGACACTATTTTTTTGCAACACAGTGGTTGAAATTTACGAGCACCCAAATTGAGAATAGGAATTCCACCAGAAAGTGCTCAATCTTGAGCAATTTTTGTACCAAAGGTTTTTCCAAATACTCAAATAACTACGAGTTAAAAATTTACTTGAAAATTTTCAAAAAGCCAAGTCTTAGAAAATTACTTCAAGTGAATTTTTCCCAAACCAGTGAAAATTTTGGAACCAAAATTTTCCACATTAAAATTCCAAACCAGGTGACAATGTTGTCAAATGGAGTAAGAGTATTTTCCACGATCTCAAACTATTAATTTTAATAGGTTGGGAGAAATCATTTCAAAATTTTGCAATTTGAAAAAAATGCAATTCGATACTGAATGCATTTTTTTCTTCCTTTTTTCCTTTTTTTTTTTTTTTTTGGTTTTTTGGAAAATTTATCCAAGTAACCAAGATAACATGTGTCCCAAACCATGAACAGCAGAGTGCTCAAAATTGATAACTGAAATGTTTCAGTGTCATTTAAATCCAACATCAAATTAGGGTGGAGTTTCCTAGGAGAGTTTACACTCAAAAAGGCTCATTAACTTGCGATTATGCAATTTTTGACAAATTTTTGACTTATAATCTTTGCTCAAAAATTCCACTTAGCTAAGAAACACCCTCAGCAGGGGCAAGGACTTCCCCCTCCCCCCTGCCATTGATTCCAATAGAACTGAAATAGCCCATCTTGAAAAATAATTCCATTGTGAAATTTTTCGAGAAATTTTTTCAAGGAAGTTTGTGTCCACTCCAAGCAGGTAAGAATAGAATTTCAATACTGATTTTCAAAATTCAAACCAAGATAGGCCAAAATTCCTACCATCCTGAATTTTCACTATATGACATTTTCCCAAAACTTTCAAAAATAGATTCGATACTGAATTTATTGATTTTTTTTTTTTTGGAGAGACTACCTTACGAAAACAAACAGTATAACATATGCCCCGATATGTGGTACTCAAAGGGGACTAAAATGGCACATAGTTGCATTTTGGTTCCAAGTGAGGTAATTTCTCTGAAGAAAATAACCCTGTCCCAAACCATTCCCAAAAGAATTGATTCCATAGTGAATTTAATTCAACTCCCTACGTCATATCCAAAAATTGAAATTCGAAATTTTTCAAATTCAATGTCCCCATTGTTTTCACAGAGACAGGGTAAAACACGCATCAGTCAGTTGTTGAGTGGGAAAATTGAAATTTTTCAATACCCAATCCAACAAGACAAATCAACAGACTGGTTGAATTTTGAAAAGATATGTATTTATTGTATCTCGAAAAATTCACCAAACTGCTGATTCTCATTTCAACAAGATGGAAAATGTACACACGATGAATAATATCACGTAGACATTTTTATCCAAATTGAAACGTGTTGAAATCTGAAAATAAACAATAACACTCCTGAGAAGTGAAAGCAGTGGCACTAAAACCACCAACACCACATTGCTCTCTCGTTTTGAAATTTACAAGTTATTATACTCAAATAATTTCCAAAACAAGCAACTTTTCACCTTACAGAAATCCCCCACAAAATTCTTTTCTCAAAAAATTGATTCGATAATGAATTCTATTAATTTTTGAGAGAGAATTTAGCCTACCAATGGTGGATGTAACGTATGCTCCAAAATACCTTACTTTCAGCCAAAATAGGTACAACACAATACCTATTCCCAAATTTCAAAACCAAGATAGGGTAGATTTTCTCAGCTGAAAAAATCAGACAGTAGTTTTCCAAAATTCCAAACAATTTCATTTGAAAATAAATTCCATGGTGAATTTTTTCTTTCGAATTGATTGGAGAGAATATAACCATCAACAGGGGCAAAAACATCCACCCCCTCTCCCCCTCAAGCTATTGATCCTAATAACTTGGAGAAAAATGTTAGTAAAATTCCCCAAAAATGAATTCAAAACAGAATTTTTTTTTTTTGAAAAACCACTCTACAAATGCACCTGATACAACGTATGCCCCGCATATGTGGTATCCAGGTGTCAAACTTGCACAATTAGTTGCTTTTTGGCCCAGAGTAGAGTGAATTTCCAATACTTCAACCATGTGAAGAGACCAAATTCTCAAAACATGACGAGTTGGAAATTAAAAATACCCTTCCCTAAAACTTCTTCAAAAATCCATTCTATGATGAATGCATTCTTCCCATTTTTTTTTTTTTTTAATCATAAATTTACCTTACCAACTACAGATGTGCTGCATGTCCCAACACACATTCAATTCAGAGAATTGAAGATTGAAATTTTTCAACTTCAGTTTAATTACCTTCCGATGAAAGGGTAAATTTTCATCAAATTACCAGACCTTGAGATTGGAAGATTGAAATTTTTCAGCTCCAATTTCAACAAGCAAAATCAGTAAATAAGGTGAATCTTTTTTCCCCTAAAAGGCATTTATTTTTCCCAACCACTATCAACCAAGATTCACCAAGTTGCTGATTCGTGATTCAACAAGATAAGAAAATCTACATGATGGTTACTATCACGCCCATATGTATCTTCCCCCGCCTCTTTCATCGAATATTTACGAGTTATGATACTCAAGAATATCCCAAGAACACAACTTCACAACCTACAGTTGTTCAAATTTGAAATTTTGATGCTAAAATTCAAATTATAATCAATTGTTGAGAAGTATTTTCGATTCTGAAAATCAATTTCTACAAGTACCAAATGCTACAAACGAGAATGCTTTATAATAAGCTCTCTTTCTCACACACGTAATCATGCTATGTTTCTTTGTAAATTTATTAACATTTTTTTTTTTTTGTATTTTTTGTTATTGTTTTCAAGATTGATTCTAAACATTGTATTTATTATTTATTGATGTAACTTTCCACTGTTATTTATTTCTGTGCATTGTAACACATAGATTGCTCACTGTAAATTTTTTATTTTTTCTTTTTTTTTTTTTTAAAAACAATTTTTCTTGTGTTATTGTATCACACCTGCATAGTCTGGATGTTCTTTTTGTGATCCAGTTGATAATCATATTTAACCTTTTAATCGTCAATACAGTGGAATATCAAATCAACAGCTGGTTTTTAACGATCAAAAAGCTACACGAACAAACGAATTAATGAAAATTGGAATTGAGTACTTGTTAGAATTTAAGTTGTGTTATCTTTTTAAGTTGTACCTTGTCTGTTCAAAATATCCATTGTGATAATTCTGAACCCAAATAACCATTTGTGTTATTGCTATTCCTTGCTTATGATAGCAGTTGCCATTTGTGCAAGCTTTTTCCCAACAATTAGCACTTTTAGCCTAGGCTCTCCAAAACTTTCCCTTTTTAACATCGTCTGTTTTTTCATATCATGGTATATGACAAACAGCTCCCCTTCCCCCCTTCCACGAACTATTATGTTCAGAGAAGGGAAGAACTCGCCTTCCACACTCCCTCCCTTGTTTTCGATCCATTTATGATCAAAACATGGTGTTACCTGCCGGAGTCTCTTCAACTCTCTTTTGATCCTGTCTTTGTGTCGTTTAGTATGCGTTCATAATGCAATGTATTGTTATTGGTTGGTGCGTCGGTGATTTGGTGCCTTAGGGTGCCAGTTACTGGTGGCCAATTGGTGCAATACGGCGTTATGAATAGCGCTTAACGTCACACTTCTAAATTTAACACACTTTTGTCTCTCTCGTAATTTTCTCATCGTAGAAAATACGGGGGGCAGAAGTATATACCCATGATATTACTCATAGTCAGGTTCTAGCTCATATGTGGTATATAATGTATCCGTAATTGTCTCCGATGAAGAAGCTCATCATCAAAGCTAATCTCGGAGGGGCATATGTTATATCCTCATATGCCTAACCTGCCTGTGTGTACTATTATGTATTACTCCCTATGGTAACACTGCGTTGTCCTACTCGGAGCTGCACCCTAGACGCAGCTACGAGCGTGTGGATTGGCGTAGTTCTGTTTCTTTCGGCCGGAGAGATGGACTTCCGTGTTAAAGAAGTGCTCGGATGCACTGATATATTAATTCTCAGACCAACATACGTTGTAATCTGTGAATCGTGTTAATCATGGTGATAATCTTGTTTGAATTATGTTAATCTGTTCTTATTTTGTGTTAATCGTCCAATGGGACACTGTTTAATCGGATTAAATGCCTTTTGTGTATGCAAATGTGTCGATTTAATCCACAACTTGTGGTCTATTCTTATAACGCCGTCCTGCTGAGCTAGCCAGGTAAGTTATTCTCCTCGGAGTATTTCTTAGTTCTCCCCTTTGAAGTAGTGATTTATTATATTACGGTAACAGGCATAAAGTAAGAATATTCTCACAAAGGCAATTCTGGTTTCTTATCTCTAATTTTTTTAACCAATTTTTCTTCAACAGGTATACCTACCTAATAGATATTAGGTAGTAAAACCGAAAGTACATCCTGCTGATTTAAAACGACTACATCAGTACTTTGTCCTCGAATGAATAAGTTGTTTTTTTCTTCAAATATTGAGTGAGCAGTGGTTCGAAAAATGATTCTAATAATTTACAAATAAATATAGTTTTCTGGTTCCATTCTGTCATAAAAATAAAAAATATTCCCTCATAAGACAGTTTATATTTAAAACTGAAGGAGTCATGAGCAGCTTCTTCAATTTTACAAATGGAGAGTTCTGTTCGTCTTGAAATAATTATTCTCAAATTGAGACTAAAAATGAGTGAAAGATTAATTTTCGACTCGTACTAATAAACATTTAGTAAAGTAGATAGGTATACGTACTTGATCATAAATTCCTTTGGTTTTAAATTTTTTTTAATTTTAAACACAAACCACTGATGAGAAATTACTTTTAAATATGTACCTATGACAAGTATTTATGAAAAACTATTCAAACAACATAAATTCAAATTCATTGTCAGCATAACAGTCGAAAAGAGTGTATGAAAAATGACTTCAATTCCAAGAAACCAGCACTACCCAGTAACCCATATCTTCCACCACTTTCACATATTTGTATTTTGTTGATAATCAGTTTTCCGCTTTTATGACACACCAACGATGCAAATGAAAAGTAAAATTGTAAAATTTCAAAAAAATCAATTCAACGTAATTTTAATACACGAGTAAGTATTTGAAAATGTTGCCCAAAGTTGTGTTCATTTTCGTATTTGTTTCATTGTTTGATCATTTTCTTGCAATTTCTAGTAAGTGTGGTTTAATTACGTTCGAGTGGTTTTTAAATTTTGAAAATAGCCAACTACGGAGTGATAATTTAGAATTTTTTTTTCAAAGCTCCACCTTCGGCATGTGATGTGTTTTCGTCTAAGAGTAAGCTTGCACCTACACCTCACAACAGACGCTCCCCAATCAATGTGATCACCAAAACAGCCACCAAAATCCACGTGAATTCGTCTCTAATCATAGAAAATGGAATATTAACGCCACTAAAAGTTGTAAATACAGGATATGCTCGTGAGAAAGTTTCATACCTCTAATTTCTATCCCACATATTATAGAGTCAAAAAAACAATTAAGCTACCTACACAACGTATAGCTCTAGGGAGAAAAATATTACAAATTGTCTCACATAATGTTTGAATTTCAGTCGAAGCTTACTCGTACGATGTTGACCATTCTACAATACAAACACACGGAGGTGTACTATGTGATAAAACCTACATATTCTACAAAGTTGTTTTCTACACCAGTGACCATCCAGAAATTTCAAGTTACACACAAATTGATGGAAAAGGGTATAAGAAAAATGGTCATTAATGGCATAGGGCCTTCATTACGAGAAAATATGCTGAAGCATAGCGGTGATTCAACCAAGAAATTTGCCTAAAAACTGTACCTTTTTTACAGATCACCACTGACTCTGGGCTTGATTTACTTCAATCAGGCTTATGGATCATTTAACGAATCTCTCAATCATTCTGATGGTTTGGTTATCCAATATTTTCAAATTGGTTTCGTAAGTATTTTTCAACTAAGTATAATTATATCGTTTCTTTTTTACAAAATTATTGTCATTTAACATGTGTTATGCACTATAATGATTAATTTGCATTGATCGGTACAGGCTCCCACGAGAAGTCCTCTATTTTTCCCATTCAAATCGTTGTTTCCTTTGCTTCGGAAGCCTAATTCACATATAACCTTACCAGCAATCGTTGTTTATGCATCTTTCAATAAGTTATCCGTTTTGTACGGATACTACGCTTATTATGGATCGTACATAGATTTGTCGACTGGAAAACAATACCCTTGTGCAATTGCTATATTAGCTGATAGAACTGTGTATACCATCAGCGAATCTCAGGTATGAGTCGAATTAGTCAAATGGGCACATATTACGTACATCAATTTTTAGCAATTGAACTTTTTTTTTTTTAATTTGAAATTCAAACAATTTTCTGTTCGTACAGTTTGAGGAATCTTTCCTGAGTCTGAAGAATGTGCATGGAGGAACACTAGTCAGTAGACAACCTATTCAGGAGACAGGAAAAAGAAAGATTTATATAGCTGATCAAAAGCTTTATGGGAAATTCCATCTTTTCTAATCAGGGCAGTGAATGACAATATTAAAAAATTCCACATTTTTAATGATGTTATCAGGTTACATGGAGACAGTTTCTAATGTTCCTGACATGAAAATTTTTCTTTTGTGTTTTTTTTTCTTTCCATTTTACTTTTTAGATAGACATAGTCTTTACTCTTTATTTAGAAATGAACAATAGGTAAAGTAACTTTCTTAGAAATTCAACAGTCATAAAAATCATTCCAGAACAAAAATCAAAAAAAAAAATTTTCATTAAAATTCTTCAAAATTTATGAAACAATATAGGCCTAATACGAATAAAAATGTGAATTTAAACATTTTTTGAATGAATTTTAGATGATTTTGATGGGAATAAGGAATTTTTTTCTACACTGAACTTTCTAAGACATAAAATTCTCTTGAGTATAACTTTTCTCAACTTTGTAAATAACATTCCAGGATGGAAAACAACAATAAATGTAGAGAAAAAAATTTTTACGAAATATAATTCATAAAGAGGAAAACTTTCAACGATTTTCAAGGGAAACAGGTAAAAACCATCAATTTTTGAACACGTTTTTTCATATATTTATTTCATGTTGTATGGTGCTCTCTGATCAGCCACACACCACAATCATCATTCATATGGAAAAATTGTTGACAAATAGATCACTTATGAAATACCCTGTATACTTATAAGGTTTCACTGAGCGGTTGAAAAATTACAAATAGCTTATTTTAGGGAAAATTCTTGTTCTGAAATCATTTCCTTCCTAAATATTTCACATTAGATGATGGTCAGATCATCGAAAAATATCGTTTCTGAAAAAGTGAGGATGAGGAAATAGCTTCAAAAAACGAAAAAAAAAAAATGAGAAGTCTTTCCAGAGCTGAAAAAAATATCTGGTGGACTTTCTACTCAAAATGAAGGTCTCTGTTGATAAAATCCGGGGGGGGGTGTTGGCGAATCCGCCCCCTGAAACGTACAATCCAAACAAAAACCTCGAACGAACTCAAAAATGAGTTCAGGGTTGAATTAAATTCACACTGACGAGTGGAAAAATGTCGTCCATTTAGATTTTCCAAGAGGAACGCAAAGAAATGAGCCGAAACCAAATCTGAGGCAAAAGGAAGAAAATTTAAACATCAATAACTATTCAGAATGTAAAATTTTTTTATTATCACGTCATCTTGAAAATCGATTTTCATCAAATTCAATTCAAGTTGTTGCAAGATACTAATTTTTCGATTTTTTCCTCGATTTTTTCACGAAAAGAGTGACTTTTCAACTCGTAACTGACGTATCTCTCGATTTTTTTTCTGCTGGCTCGGATTGTGTTTTGTGTTTGTGGGATGTTGTGTGATATATTTCCAGTCATTACTTTTATAAAATTAAAATTCACTGCCAAGTTGGAGCATTCTGATACTTCAAAACGTCGTAACACAAAATTTTTAAAAAAATGACTTATGTGTTTCTTTCTTGATACCCCTCAGTTAGAGTTCTCTTTTTTTCAGCGAAGGGCAGTATCAATGCCATTGACAATCACCGAACTAGGGTAATTACCGAAGTACATACATGCATAGCATAATTTGTGGAAATGGTAATGAAAAATTTAGAGTACATGTTTTGACGATAATTATTTTCGGCAAGTCAACATCAAAAATTGTTAAACATCGCAAAATTCTGCCAACAAAATTTTTTTACTTTCATCAGACAGACGTGTGCTACGAATACTCGATTCCTCAAAAAGAGGCACAGAAAAGCTCACCCACGAGCTAAATTTTCCTCAAACTTTTATGCAAAAATGCTTCAAAAAGGTGTCTTATTGTTCATATTTCTAATCAATTTGTTTTTTATCGGTGATTCACATAAAACAAGTAAGTTAACTTTTCAACATTTTTATTTTTAAAAGCATTCAATATGCACAAAATGCGCGTCGAGAAACAGGAAACATGCGCAAACATAGGTGAATTACGAAATTTCGCATTCAAGGTTGAAATATTGCAAAATATGCAAAAATTAGATGGGCTCAGAGTACTCCGAATATTGTGCTTTTTAAAGGTGTAGTACGTGGGTATGTAGTTATATTTTATATCATTCACGTTTTCATGCAATCGTATTTTTTACTTCAGAACCGCAGGAGTCATGTCCATATTTTCCATCAACACCTCCACCGTACAAAGCATATAGTCCCATAAATATTATAACTAAAAATGTCATCCCAGCCAACGTATCAACTCCAGTCAATTTAAGAGATGGGGTACTTGGTCCGCTTTTTGTTATAAATACTGGATATGCGTGTAAGTTGAATAAGCCAAAAAAGATAATACTACATTTTTCACCGAAAAAAAAAAATCCGTATAATATCATTTCCAGTTGAAGCTTATAGTACCCCTGCAGATATTCCAGCGGCGATAATTTACGGAGGAGTACTCTGTGGAAACGAGTACAAATTTCATAAACTACGAGCTTATGTCTCTCAAGATCCGAATGGAAGAAGCTTTAATCAAATCGATGGAAAAGGGTAATCATTGGCAATATGATGAACATAATTACCTAATACCTACCTATTCGCTTCAATATAACACATATAAAAATATAATATCTAAAAACTACAAATATTTCCAAAGATCGCCGCTATCAATCGCTTTGCATTACTACAAAGCTGAATATGGATCCTTCGAAGAAGGACTCAAACATCCAGGAGATGGGGTGCTTTTAGTGAATTACATGATCACACACGTACGCAACAATTAAATTATAATTACGTATGGTGTTTTACTGGGCTTATATAGGTACTTTACGTATAATAATCCGATGATTTGCAGGGCCCAGTGTACAATATATTTTTTATTCTGCCTCAAATTGCCCTGCTGCTTTTTAGAATTCCTGGATTTGGAATATACTTCGCACCTGCGATTTTACTCTACGCTTGGTTCAATATCATATTCATAATTAACGAATACTACGCCTTTTATGGCTCTTATTTAGACCTCGAGACTGGTATTGAATATCCAAACGTTATTCAAATTCAAACCGCTGGTATATATCCTCTTTTGACAAAATCTCAAGTAAGTACAGGGCTAATAATTATAGAATTTAGATGAAATTATTCTACAGTCTATAACATAAAATTCGAATCTGTGTACTGTTCTCTGCAGTTGAAAGCTTTCCAATCATTGATCAGCATAAATGGCACTTTGTTAGAAACTGTAGCACCTCTTCACACTCAAAACCAACCTGTTTATTTGGGAAAAGGATACACGGAAACTTATTCTTTAATCTAAACATTCAATGGACATTTTCTGTAATTGCAATAAAATTATATCTACTTTGTGCATTCGTTTGACAAGTAAAGAGGAAAACTATTCAACGATTTTCAAGGGAAACAGGTAAAAACTACATATCAATTTTTGAACACGTTTTTTCAGATATTTTATGTTGCATGGTCTTCTCTGATCAGCCACAAACCACGATCATCATCCACATGGAGAAATTTCAGACAGATAAATCATCTATGAAACACCCTATATAATTATGTACTTTTAGGATTCCACTCAGTGGTTGAAAATTTACAAATCGCTTATTTCAGGGAAAATCCTTGTTTTGAAATCATTTCCTTCTAAAATATTTCACGTCAGATGATACTTAGTCGGATCATCGAAAAGTATCATTTCTGAAACTGAGGATGAGGAAATACTTCGAAACACAGTGGTGCCAATTTTCTAGTCATAATTGTTGACTTCAAAAAACGAAAAAATTTGATAAGTGTTTCTGGAGCTGAAAAAATATCTGGTGGACTTCCCACTCAAAATGAAGGCCTTTTCTCTTGACCAAATCCTCTGACTTGGGGGAGGGGTTTATTCTCTAAAGTGTGCAACCCATACGCAGTTTTTTTTCCAAAAAATTCTGATGATTACTTACATGAAAAGCCCGAACGAACGGAGTTTCTACGGACCAGTTGAAGGGTACAGGGAAAGAACTCAAACAATCAGTTCAGTGTTGAATTAAATTCACACTGAAGAGTAAAAAAAAAATGTAGTCCATGAAGATTTTGAAAAAATTTGATTTTTTCTAATAAAAATGGCCTTTAAAAATAGAGGAACGCAAAGAAATGAAACGAAACCAAATCTGAGGCAAAAGGAAGAAAATTTAAACATCAATAACTACATATTCAGAATGCAAAAATTTTTTATTATCATGTCATCTTGAAAATCGATTTTCATCAAATTCAATTCAAGTTGTTGCAAAACACTAATTTTTCGATTTTTTCACGAAAAGAGTGACTTTTCAACTGATAACTTACGCATCTCTCGATTTTTTTTCTGATGGCTCGTATTGTGTTTTGTGTTTGTGGGATGTTGTGTGATATATTTCCAGTCATTACTTTTGAAATTCAATTTCACTACAAAGTTGGAGCATTCTGATACTTTAAAACGCCATAACACAAAAGTTTAAAAAAGTGACTTATCTGGTTCTTTCCTTGTACCCCTCAGTTGGAGTTCTCTTTTTCAGCGAAGGGCAGTACCAATGTCATTGACAATCACCGTACTAGGGTAATTAGCAAGTAGGTACATACATACATAGCATGATTTTTGGAAATGGTAATAAAAAAAAATTGGAGTACACGTTTTGACGATAATTATTTTCGACAGTTAACCATCAAAAATTGTTTAACATCGTAAAATTCTGCCAACAAAATTTGTTTTATTTTCATTAGACGTGTCCTACGATCCACGATTCCCCCAAAAGAGACACAGAAAAGCTCACTCACGAGCTAAATTTTCATCAAACTTTTATGCAAAAATGCTTCAAAAATGTGTCTTATTGTTCATAGTTGTTCTAATCAATTTGTTTTTCATCATTGATTCACATAAAACAAGTAAGTTAAGTTTTCAACATTTTAATTTTTAAAACCATTAAATACGCACAAAATACGTCTATGTATGCATTTTATGTCATTCATATTTTCATGTAATCGTATTTTTTACTTCAGAACCGCAGGAGTCATGTCCATATTTTCCATCAACACCTCCACCGTACAAAGCATATAGTCCCATAAATATTATAACTAAAAATGTCATCCCAGCCAACGTATCAACTCCAGTCAATTTAAGAGATGGGGTACTTGGTCCGCTTTTTGTTATAAATACTGGATATGCGTGTAAGTTGAATAAGCCAAAAAAGATAATACTACATTTTTCACCGAAAAAAAAAAATCCGTATAATATCATTTCCAGTTGAAGCTTATAGTACCCCTGCAGATATTCCAGCGGCGATAATTTACGGAGGAGTACTCTGTGGAAACGAGTACAAATTTCATAAACTACGAGCTTATGTCTCTCAAGATCCGAATGGAAGAAGCTTTAATCAAATCGATGGAAAAGGGTAATCATTGGCAATATGATGAACATAATTACCTAATACCTACCTATTCGCTTCAATATAACACATATAAAAATATAATATCTAAAAACTACAAATATTTCCAAAGATCGCCGCTATCAATCGCTTTGCATTACTACAAAGCTGAATATGGATCCTTCGAAGAAGGACTCAAACATCCAGGAGATGGGGTGCTTTTAGTGAATTACATGATCACACACGTACGCAACAATTAAATTATAATTACGTATGGTGTTTTACTGGGCTTATATAGGTACTTTACGTATAATAATCCGATGATTTGCAGGGCCCAGTGTACAATATATTTTTTATTCTGCCTCAAATTGCCCTGCTGCTTTTTAGAATTCCTGGATTTGGAATATACTTCGCACCTGCGATTTTACTCTACGCTTGGTTCAATATCATATTCATAATTAACGAATACTACGCCTTTTATGGCTCTTATTTAGACCTCGAGACTGGTATTGAATATCCAAACGTTATTCAAATTCAAACCGCTGGTATATATCCTCTTTTGACAAAATCTCAAGTAAGTACAGGGCTAATAATTATAGAATTTAGATGAAATTATTCTACAGTCTATAACATAAAATTCGAATCTGTGTACTGTTCTCTGCAGTTGAAAGCTTTCCAATCATTGATCAGCATAAATGGCACTTTGTTAGAAACTGTAGCACCTCTTCACACTCAAAACCAACCTGTTTATTTGGGAAAAGGATACACGGAAACTTATTCTTTAATCTAAACATTCAATGGACATTTTCTGTAATTGCAATAAAATTATATCTACTTTGTGCATTCGTTTGACAAGTAAAGAGGAAAACTATTCAACGATTTTCAAGGGAAACAGGTAAAAACTACATATCAATTTTTGAACACGTTTTTTCAGATATTTTATGTTGCATGGTCTTCTCTGATCAGCCACAAACCACGATCATCATCCACATGGAGAAATTTCAGACAGATAAATCATCTATGAAACACCCTATATAATTATGTACTTTTAGGATTCCACTCAGTGGTTGAAAATTTACAAATCGCTTATTTCAGGGAAAATCCTTGTTTTGAAATCATTTCCTTCTAAAATATTTCACGTCAGATGATACTTAGTCGGATCATCGAAAAGTATCATTTCTGAAACTGAGGATGAGGAAATACTTCGAAACACAGTGGTGCCAATTTTCTAGTCATAATTGTTGACTTCAAAAAACGAAAAAATTTGATAAGTGTTTCTGGAGCTGAAAAAATATCTGGTGGACTTCCCACTCAAAATGAAGGCCTTTTCTCTTGACCAAATCCTCTGACTTGGGGGAGGGGTTTATTCTCTAAAGTGTGCAACCCATACGCAGTTTTTTTTCCAAAAAATTCTGATGATTACTTACATGAAAAGCCCGAACGAACGGAGTTTCTACGGACCAGTTGAAGGGTACAGGGAAAGAACTCAAACAATCAGTTCAGTGTTGAATTAAATTCACACTGAAGAGTAAAAAAAAAATGTAGTCCATGAAGATTTTGAAAAAATTTGATTTTTTCTAATAAAAATGGCCTTTAAAAATAGAGGAACGCAAAGAAATGAAACGAAACCAAATCTGAGGCAAAAGGAAGAAAATTTAAACATCAATAACTACATATTCAGAATGCAAAAATTTTTTATTATCATGTCATCTTGAAAATCGATTTTCATCAAATTCAATTCAAGTTGTTGCAAAACACTAATTTTTCGATTTTTTCACGAAAAGAGTGACTTTTCAACTGATAACTTACGCATCTCTCGATTTTTTTTCTGATGGCTCGTATTGTGTTTTGTGTTTGTGGGATGTTGTGTGATATATTTCCAGTCATTACTTTTGAAATTCAATTTCACTACAAAGTTGGAGCATTCTGATACTTTAAAACGCCATAACACAAAAGTTTAAAAAAGTGACTTATCTGGTTCTTTCCTTGTACCCCTCAGTTGGAGTTCTCTTTTTCAGCGAAGGGCAGTACCAATGTCATTGACAATCACCGTACTAGGGTAATTAGCAAGTAGGTACATACATACATAGCATGATTTTTGGAAATGGTAATAAAAAAAAATTGGAGTACACGTTTTGACGATAATTATTTTCGACAGTTAACCATCAAAAATTGTTTAACATCGTAAAATTCTGCCAACAAAATTTGTTTTATTTTCATTAGACGTGTCCTACGATCCACGATTCCCCCAAAAGAGACACAGAAAAGCTCACTCACGAGCTAAATTTTCATCAAACTTTTATGCAAAAATGCTTCAAAAATGTGTCTTATTGTTCATAGTTGTTCTAATCAATTTGTTTTTCATCATTGATTCACATAAAACAAGTAAGTTAAGTTTTCAACATTTTAATTTTTAAAACCATTAAATACGCACAAAATACGTCTATGTATGCATTTTATGTCATTCATATTTTCATGTAATCGTATTTTTTACTTCAGAACCGCAGGAGTCATGTCCATATTTTCCATCAACACCTCCACCCTACAAAGCATACAGTCCAATAAATATTATAACTAAAAATGCCATCCCTGCCAACGTATCAACTCCAGTCAATTTAAGAGATGGGGTATTTGGTCCGCTTTTTGTCATAAATACTGGATATGCGTGTAAGTTGAATAGGCCAAAAAAGATAATGCTACATTTTTCATCGAAAAAAAAAATATCCGTATAATATTATTTCCAGTTGAAGCTTATGGTAACCCCGTAGCAATTAGTGGGGGAAAAATTTACGGAGGAGTACTCTGTGGAGAATTGTACAGTTTTCATAAGCTACGAGCTTATGTCTCTCAAGATCCGAATGGAAGAAGCTTTAATCAAATAGATGGAAAAGGGTAATCATTGGCAATATGATGAACATAATTACCTAATACCTACCTATTCCCTTCAATGCAACACATAAAAATATAATGATATCTAAAAACTACAAATATTTCCAAAGATCGCCACTATCAATCGCTTTGCATTACTACAAAACTGAATATGGATCCTTCGAAGAAGGACTCAAACATCCAGGAGATGGGGTGGTTTTAGTAAATTACATGATCACACACGTAAGCAACAATTAAACTATAATTAATTACTTATGGTGTTTTACTGGACTTATATTATATATGTAGGTACTTTACGTACAATAATTCGATGATTTGCAGGGCCCAGTGTACAATATATTTTTTATTCTGCCTCAAATCGCCCTGCTGCTTTTTAGAATTCCTGGATTTGGAATATACTTCGCACCCGAGATTCTACTCTACGCTTGGTTCAATATCATATTCATAATTAATGAATATTACGCCTTTTATGGCTCTTATTTAGACCTCGAGACTGGTATCGAATATCCAAATGTTATTCAAATTCAAACCGCCGGTATATATCCTCTTTTGACAAAATCTCAAGTAAGTACATGGCTAATAATTATAGAATTTAGATGACATCATTCTAGAGTCTATAACATAAAATTCGAATCTGTGTACTGTTCTCTGCAGTTGAAAGCTTTCCAATCATTGATCAGCATAAATGGAACTTTGTTAGAAACTGTAGCACCTCTTCATACCCAAAACCAACCTGTTTATTTGGGAAAAGGATACACAGAAACTTATTCTTTATTCTAAACATACAATGGGCATTTTCTGTAAGAAAATAAAATTACATGTGTTATTAAATTGCAATAAAATTATATCTACTTTATGCATTCGTTTGACAAGTAAAGAGGAAAACTATTCAACGTTTTTTAAGGAAACAGGTAAAAACTACGTACTATATCAATTTTTCAACACGTTTTTTCAGATATGTTATAGTTGCATGGTCTTCTCTGATCAGCCACAAACCACGATCATCATCCACATGATATGAAACACCCTATATACTTTTAGGATTCCACTGAGTGGTTGAAAATTTACAAATCGCTTATTTCAGGGAAAATTCTTGTTTTGAAATCATTTCCTTCTAAAATATTTCACGTCAGATGATACTTAGTCGGATCATCGAAAAGTATCATTTCTGAAACTGAGGAAGAGGAAATACTTCGAAATACAGTGGTGCCAATTTTCTAGTCATAATAATTGTTAGCTTCAAAAAACGAAAAAAATTGATAAGTCTTTTCGAAGCTGAAAAAAATATCTGGTGGGGTGGAGGTGGAGATGGATTTCCCATTTAAATAGAAGGTCTTCTTGATTGAATCCTCTGACATTTTTTTTTGGAGGGGGGAATCCATCCTCTAAAATGTGCAACCCAAACACTGCCTTATTTCAAAAAAATGCTGATGATTAGATGAAAAACTCGAACGAACGGAGTTTCGACGGACCATAGTTGAAGGGTACAGGGAAAGAACTCAAAAATGAGTTCAGGGTTGAATTGAATTCATACTGAAGAGTAAAAAAATGTAATCCATTTAGATTTCGAAAAAATGGTTTTTTTTTCTAATAAAAATGACCTTTAAAAAATAGAGGAACGCAAAGAAATGAGCTGAGACCAAATCTGAGGCAAAAGGAAGAAAATTTAAACGTCAATAACAATTTAAAATGCAAAAAATTTTCATTTTTACATATGTCATAAAATCGATTTTCACCAAATTCAATCCAATTTGTTGCAAGACACTAATTTATCGATTTTTTTCACGAAAAGAGTGATTTTTCAACTCGTAACTTACGTATCTTTCGATTTTTTCCCATACTGCCTCAGGTTGTGTTTGTGGTTTGTGGGATGTTGTGTGATATATTTCCAGTCATTACTTTTATGCAATTCAAATTCACTTCAAAGTTGGAGCATTCTGATACTTTAAAACGTCGTAACACAAACGTTTAAAAAAGTGACTTATCTGATTCTTTCCTTGTACCCATCAGTTGGAGTTCTTTTTTTTCAGCGAAGGACAGTACCAATGTCATTGGCAATCACCGTACTGAGGTAATTAGCAAGTACAAACATACATACCATGATTTTTGGAAATGGTAATAAAAAAAAAATGGAGTAAGTACATGTTATGTTTTGACGATAATTACTCGTATTTTCGACAAGTCATCATCAAAAATAGTTTAACATCGCAAAATTCTGCCAGCGAAATTTGTTTTACTTTCATTAGACGTGTCCTACAATAGGTACTCGATTCTCTAAAAAGAGGCATAGAAAAGCTTACTCATGAGCAAAATTTTCTACAAAACTTTTATGTAAAAATGCTTCAAAAAAGGGTTCTATTGTTCATAGTTCTAATCAATTTATTTTTTATCATTGATTCACATAAAACAAGTAAGTTAAGTTTTCAACGTTTATATTTTTAAAAACATTAAATATGCACAAAATACGTCGATGGTGTTTTGGAAGAAGGGCCAATCTGTTTTGGTGAAAAATGCGAAAATGATAAAAGGGCCAGTGTCGATTTTTAGGGCCAAACTGATTCTAAAATTTTGAAAAAGGGCCAATGTGTTGATTTTTAGGGCCAAACTGACTCCAAATAGTAAAAAAGGGCCAAACTGTGATTGAATTTCATTGATATTTTTACATTCTGCAATTCTGCATATTATCTGAACCAGTTTTATCTAGTCCCAAGATAAAATATTTGTTTACGTTTGACTACAAGAGCAACACTGACGATTAAAAATGAGAAGAACATTGTTACTTAGAGCCAAAAACCATACTTACCCAGAAAATTGAAGTATTACCTTGTGTTATGGTTTTTCAAAAATATTACGTAAACTCGTGAATTTCACAAGAATGGTTGATCTGATCTGAAAACTAATATCACCCTTGGAAAGAGCGTTAAATTCTGAATCAGATTACGTAGTCAACGGTCCTTAATTTTAAAATTTTCCCATTTTTTTATGCTTTTCACCTTTCCTCAAGCTACTTTACCCACAAAAGTTCTCAATTTGAGGGAGAAGGGGTGGTCGGATTCAAAAATTGTTTGCGGCATTCGATCGGACGTGAAATTTTACATCCGATAGTGAAATAAAATTTATGGGTTACTGCTGAAAATTTTCCAAGGCAAGTTTTCAAAGTACCTGCTACCTCGATGGGTTCTAGCTGGTTTGGGTTATGTGATTGCAATCTCTGGGTTCCGTCTCTTATTATTTGTACCAAATAAAGTTTATGAATTTATTGTTCCAATTTTGTTGTTGATTTTTTTACACTTTTTTAGCTGATAAGATCGATTATGCATTAATTAATTTCAATTTTAGAATTTTTATTTTGTAAAAAATTACACAATTGTAAACCATTACCTTGTATAAAAACATCTCGTTTCCTACTGATTGTTTCTGACCTCATTATTTATGCAGGCACATACCTTCATCTTGATTTTTCACCTCCTCCTCCCATCGACAGGTATAGCTTTCGATTTTAAGGTCACTTGAACTTGAAACTTTTCAAATTGCTATCAAATCAAAGCTGAATAAATTTTTTCATCAAATTCTGATGGTTGGGGAAAGGCGTGAAAAATTAGCACGTTTAAACAATGAAAATTGGTTTCTGGGGGCATAAAACAAATTTTTTATACAGCACTAAAAATTCCAATAAATATACGAGAGCACAAAACTTAATTTCCCCCCCTAAAAAAAATCAAGCTAAAAATTGACATTTCACTAAGAATTATTTTTCGTGGCGTGAGCCTGAGACCTTGATCGCGGAAGGAATTGGCAATCGGTGGGAATGCAACAGTTGTGCAATAATTATAAATACTACAGTACGCTGAGAATGGTTTCATTTCACCATTAAAATATACTTATGACGAGCGAGACTATTCGAAGAATTCAAATTCGAGTATCTCGTGTACCGCATCTGGTAACGAGTAGTTCGACTCACTCGTCAAATACTAATTAATTAAATCGTCTTCTGCTTCTCTTTAATTTAACACCGACACGACGACAAGATCGCGAGGGAGGAGAGAAACGAACCACTACGAACGTTCGAGCTCTCCACGCCGAGCACTGGAGAGACACGTCAGTGTACCAAAAAAAAAAAAGCGAAAGAAAAAAAAACACACGCGACAGCGACGACTAATTTATGCAAACGAGGAAATTTATGGTTTGTTGTTTTTTAACGCGTGCAATAAAAATTAAACGAGGAGAAAAAATAATACAATAAAAGCGCCGCTCTAGCGACCGTCGTCGTCGCCGCCAAGGCAGAGGGGATCCGAGAGCGAGAGGATATATACTCGCACACCCAGGACATCGAAACCAACAGCCGAGTTAAAAATGAAAAATTTTCGAATTAAGACACTGAAGTAGGAAAAAAAATACTCTAACGGTTGCCAATTAAATGCTACTAGAAAGAAAAAAAAACGTTTATCCGTCGTTCGGGGAAAAAACCATATATACCTGACCGTCTGTGGGGGTGGGTAGAGGGTGGCGGGTAATAAAAATATCCTAAATGCGATAACAACCTACTGGGCTGTGTTAAATGCGCCGTATCTAACGACTTTATCAAAACACGCGATATTTTTTCTCCGTTATATTCGCGAACGAGCGATGCGGCGATACACAAGGGTGAAGTGCGAAAGGACTGAGAAAGGGTGGTAAAGCGAAAAAAAATAACTAGTTTCATTATTATTAAAGAAATCATCGTCGGTGTTTTTCCTCTCAGTGGATCGCGGACAATGGAACGTCCCTTTTGGGCGATGACGATGAGTCGTCCCTTTGGCTTTCAAACGACTATGTTTCTTCTGGGTTCTATGCACCTACCACCTACATAGAAGCATGCACTATATGTATTTAGTCGTATTTAATTCGAATAATGCGCGATACATCAAAAGTAGTACCTACGCTCTTTTCGTAATTGCAGTCAACACCGGTCGGCTTTCGTGCCATTTGAGGGAAGGGTGAGCGGGCGGAGTGACGATGATGGTAGAGAAAACACATCGAGCCGACGTTGTTTTTTTTTGAAAAAGTTTTCTTATAGTGCACCAGAGCGTATTGTGTTATAGTATCTCTGAAAAGAGAGGGAGAGCATCGGGTACGAGAGGGTACCGTTTTCACGAGCTCTTATTCCATGTTAATAGCGCATTATCACGTGAAGTGACACAGAAGCCGGCTAAATTATAGCTATAAAAGAGTATTTTTAATTTAAGTCGAAAGCATCGTCGTCGTCGTCGCTGTGTTTTCAAAACACAACGCAGCGCAGACAAACCGAGAAACGATGAAGTCAACGAATGACTAACGAATTCCTGGAATATTCACAAAACTTTCTCCGTGAAGCTGGCACAATTTGTAGATGATATCGACAGCAGAGTTGATCGATCAATGAGAGATCATCAGAAATATTTTAATCAATTTTTTGAAAGGCTGTAGTAGGCCAACAAGGTAATATTTTGAACTGGCACTCTCGGATTTGAACGAAACCAATCAAGAGCTGAAGTTCATTTTTGGAAAATTTTTGAACATTGAAAAAATCTGGGTTAATAAATGAGCTATTCTAAGGGCGATTTTTGCATTTCGTTCTTGAACAGAGTGAACAAGTGTGAATAATTTTTTCAGTTCAATTCTCACACATCAACTTCTATTAATTTTGGACCATTTTGGAGCCTCCGGAGGTTTTCCAATTTTCTCCAGGAACTTCACTTCATTCTGCGAAGGCCAACAATAAACAATACTCCGACATATAACTTTGCTAAGTGATTATTGGATACTCTCTCGACCGTTTTAGGAAGTTACCACAAGATTCCAGGAGTTTGTTCATGCCTTTCTTGAAAATTTGAATTTTTCGTTTTTTTAGAATTTTAAGAATAATTGGTCAAATTTTTGAACAGGTGCTCCAGGAATTTTGTGATAATCACTTAAAGCGATCAAGAGTGTGCTTGAGAAGCATAAATCCAAGTTACAGGAACTAAATTTCCATTTTTGGACTTTCTAGAGTGATTTGAAATTCTTGAAAAAAATTCAAAGTTCGCTGGAAGCTCCAGGATGGCTCAGAACTAGTAGTTGTTGATAAGTGGGATTTAATTTGAGAGCATTTTGAACATTGGTTCATTTCGCTCAAAACAATTGTCACGTTTCATACGTAAAAATGTTTAAAAACCACCCTTAAAACAATTTTTTTAATGTTTTAAATTTTCAAAAATTTGCCAAAAATTCAAAAATGAAATTTAGACCTTGAAATTGAAAAAAAAAGTAGCCTTAGTAACTAAAAAAGATCGAAAAAGTGACTAATTTTCAGAAAAAAATCATAGAAAAATATGATCGAGACTGAAAACAAGCAAAAAATATGACTTTTTGTAAATTATTGGCAAAATAGTGATGCTTCGTGCGATTTTTGATAAAGAGCTTGAATGGCAGCTTTAGCTACAAAAATAGACTTGGACAAATTTTGGGAAAAAAGTGAAATTTTTTATCCTGGGCAGAAAGACAGACGTGGACAATTTTAGCAATAGACAGAGTTTTATATCAATTTTTGGCAAAAAAATGGCATTTACTGGAAATTTTTGGTAAGGTAAGAACGTGAAAATTTTTGGCCATTTCTGTTAAAAATAGCAAAAGGCAAGGCTTTTTGGCAATTTTTCGGAAATACATAAGTGAAATTTTTTGGGAGCTATTTGGGAACTTTTTACCAAAAGGAGGACATTTTTAGCAATCTGTGGTAAAAACAAGACTTTTTGGTGATTTCTGACTAGAGGCGAAACTTTTTGCTATTTTTGAAATCAAAACCGACAATTTCAGCAAAGAGCAGCCTATTTGGAACCACAAAAGTGAGGGTTATCAGAAACTTTTGTGAAACAGTGAAAATTTGGGGCATTTTCAGGTTAAAAAGTAAGATTTTGTTACCTTTTAGTCAAAGAAGAGACCTTTTTGCAATTTTTTGACAATCAGCAATTAATAATAAAAACTTTAGATAACTATTTTTTGTTAGAAAGTGAAAATTGTAAGACTTGCAACCATGACAAATAGGTAAAAAACGAAAGTTTTTGTTATTTTTCTTTGAAAACAAAACATTAATAGGTAACTTAAATAAAGGTCAGGCATGTTAAAAAAATTTGATAAAAAAAGCAGAACTTTTTAGCAATTTTTAGCAAAACAGTGAGTCTTTTTGGGAATTTCAGTTTAAAAGATGGAAATTTTTTTTGACAATAAGCAGGTTTGAACGTTTTAGCGCAAAGCTACCTAGTCTTTTTGGAAATTATTGGCAAAAAAGTGAAATTTTTTCACAATCGTTGTCGAAGATGTGAAATTTTTTGTAACAAAAAGCAAGACTTTTTGGGATTTTTTGAGAAGAGGTGATAACGTTAAGCAATTTTTGACATGAAATGAGACTTTTTGCCAATGTTGATAAAAGGTTAGATGTTTTGGTGTTTTTGGTAGAAAGCGAGACTTCAACAATTGTAGTTAAAGGCAGGTGTAGCCAGTTGAAAAAAAATGAGGTAAGTATTACAATCTCAAACGATTCACTAGTTGATTTTTTTTCTTTCAGATGTGAGGCCAACGTTTGGAAAACTTTGCACTTTTGAAAATTAAAAATAAAGTAACTCGAGTAAGTAAGTGATACAAAATTATTAAAAAGTAATCGAACTTTATTTTAGTAACCTTAGTAATTTAGTTACATGAAAAGTAGTCGAGAACAAGCCCTGCATACATGCTCTTTCGAACTACCTCGTAGCTTTGATTCGTTCAAATCAGAGAGTATACCAGTTGAAAAGGTTCCCTTGTTGTACATATTATAAGTTCTTTTCAAGCAACTCGCATGAGCTTCCTCTATAGATCATGAAATTAAATTAGGTAGGTACTTACTCATTTCATTCTCATAAAGAAATGCATTCTAATCCATTCAAAGCGAAAATTTGTACTCACCTGAAACAAAGAAAAATACAATAAGTATGCATTAGATCACATATTTTTGAAACCAAAAACTCAATCTTCATAACTTATTTCGTACGTATAAAAAAATCAACCTCATTTATTGACATAATAATACTCAGAGTAGAAAACAAATTGCACTCGAACAGCGAAATTAACAACAGCACATGGCACGAATTTCCACTCCTGGCGCAGAACCCGCCTCTCGCTCCGGGCCACATAAAACACGATGAAGTCAGCGAATGACGAGAATTCCTAGAATTTCCCCGAGACCTTTTCACATTGATGGAAAGTTTTCGCTGTGAAATTGTAAAATTGACTTATACACTTTTTTATGCTACGTGGCGATGGCAAATGCGCGACGAGAAAAAGAACATGAACAGGCTGGTGATGGTGAAAAAAAAAGGAACGAAAAGAGGATCGAAACAAATTAGAAGAATTTCGCCGCCGAGTTCATCAATGCCAACATGAATAGTAAGGTACGAATTTAGCTGCTCGTCACGTATCCAACTTTCTTCGCAACCATCGCGTTCGACTCACGCTAAAACCAACTCAAAACATGTACGTGTCTGTCTAAAAAAAAAGCACCGAGCGAGCAAACGGAGCATATGCACACAAACGAACATAGTCAAACGGACGCGCGTGTAACACGTCGAATTTTCGTATTTTTACTCCAGCTATACCTACGTGTTTTAATGGGATACGTGTTATGAGACATGGTGTAAAACGTGATGGAGAATTAGACTCGATATTGTACCCTCGCGTCGTCTGCGTCTTCGTCTTCGCGTAATTGCAAACGAGTTCGAATTTGAAAATTTTTTTCCATTTCCGTAACTTACTCACATTTGAGAATAATTTAACTGACAAGTGTAGACTGCCAAATGAAAAGCTACTTTCGCGAGTAGGTAGTAATTTCATAAACAACAACAAAACTTATCATTATCATGCTACGAGTACCTACGAGAAAAAAGTTCGTGCCTGTTTTTTCTCCGCCGAAAATTCGCCTGGAAAAATTAGCTTTTTTCCGCCAACATCGAATCATTCTCATCTCATCCCATCACGGAGTATACATCATTATTCTTGAAAACCTAGCGAAATGAGTTTTCTCCTACGTAACTGACATTCTTGCGGTAAAAGAATAAGACTCGTTTCATTATGTAGTACGATGATGGAAAACTAACGTAAGACTTGGGAATACCTATACGTACACGTACACCATAGCAACCCAAAACTTTCACATTTCATCTAAGTTCGCATCAATGACTTGAGCCAATTTCAGATGCTCTGTTTGTCTGCTGAAGGTAACTGCAAACTAGATTGTAAATTTGAGAAAAATTTCATTTTCTGTGTTCGTACTACAAATGCAGGTAGACGTACATTTGATACTGTGGATCTCTCGTGAGAAAATATTTGACGTTATTTTTCTTCTCATTTTTCCGTCAACATGGGTGAAATTATTTGTGGACGGGTTTGTTTATAGCGAGGATATTTTTTTCAAAGATGTATTGACGTTTATATTTTCTACCATATATTTCGTTAAGCAACGAGCGAGCGAAAAAAAAACGAAAGGATTATTGGTAGAAGGTATATATTGCGACTTTTTATCTTATTTGGAGGGCACGTGTTTTTTTTTGTATCTACTGAAAAACATAAGTCAAAGTTAACCAATGTTGAAACCTAAATGTTAACCTGTTCGAACTCATTTTTGGATTCACGATGAAATTGTATGGTACACATTTCATAAGATCTTGGGATGATGAATATTTAAAAAAATTCTAAACCCTATTCTGCAAAATGAATAATAATTCCAAAATCCATTTCGGAATTACACATTCGAGATTGTAAGACAAAAAAAAAGATTAAGACTTCATACAAAAATTGTCAATTTTCGCTCAAAATGGGCCCGAATCAACTTCGGTTGCTGAAAATTTGAGCTTGGAAGCTTTTTGCCCTGATCTTTTCATCTTTGAAAAATCAAATCCATGTCAGATGTTCCATTCTAAGGGTCGAAGCTGAAGCCCAATACAAAAATTGAGGTCATATTTATTAATGTTTGGCACCCTTAAAAACATGTCGTTCATAAAATCACATGCTCCAACATTTTTTTTTTAATGAAAAAAATTTCTACCAGCGTTTGAAAGCGCTCCCAGCTTGAAAATTCTCATTCTGAAAGCTTATAAGTTCAACTGTCACCTCAAAAATTCGACCTTCATCTCAGAACTTTACATTATATCTCGAAAATTCACGCTCTATCTCAAAAATTCTACTTTTATCACAAAAGTTTAGCCATCATATGAGAAAGTTGAATTGTCATATAAATTTGAATTTACATCTCGAAAGTTTCGATTTTATCTCAGAAATTTGTCTCGAAAGCAGAAGCCTCATCTCAAAACTTCAACTTCCATAACAAAAATCTACCTATCTAATCGGATAACTTAATCAACTTTTACCTTGAAAGTTGAAAATGAAATTTGAACATCCATTTCAAAAGTTTGACTATCATAAATGGGAAAGTTCCCCATCTTGAAAGCTCAACATTCATCGCAAAAGTCAACAAATCACCTCCGATATTTAACTTCCATTCAAAAGTTTATGTCAACACTCAAATTTTTATCTTAAAAGCTCCATCTTCATCACAAAAGTTCAACTTTCCTTTTAAAGGTTCCACAATCATTTTAAGAAAGTTCAACTGCCACGTCAAAATTTATATTTTCATATTGAAAATTCAAATTTTAGCTCGAAAGTTCAGCCTTCACTTCGAAAGTTTAAAGTTGAATTATTATATCTATACCAAAGTTCAACTTCCATCACAAATTTTTGACCATCAAATCGAAAAGCTGAACTGTACCTCAATTCTCAAAAATTCAGCATTCACCTCGAAACCTGATCCTGAAACTAGAACATGTCTGCTCAGTCTTCAGCTCAAAAGTTCACTCTCAAAAATTTTACTTTTATAACAAAAAAATCAACCTCTATCTCGAAGAGATTGATAATAATTTCCAAAGCTGAATTTTCATAAGAAAAGTTTTGATTTCAAATAAAACATGAAAATGTGATTTAAAAAAGTACAACATTCAACTCAGAAGTTCAACTTTTACTTCCAAAGCTGATCTTGAAATCTGAACTTTCATCTCATAAATCAATTTTTATTTCAAAAAAATGCAACTTTCATATCAAAATTTTGATTTTTATCACTCAGATTCAACTTTGATCTCAAACGTTGAATAACAGTATGACAAAAACAACTTTCATCTTGAAAGCTCAATTCTTACAATGAAAGTTCAATTCTTATGTCAAAAGTTAATTTTGAAAATTGAACCATTGACAGCGAAAATTCCACCTTGCTTTTCAAAATTGGTCTTAAAACATGAATTTCCATCTCAAAAATCAACTTTCATCTTAAAATTTTTCTCAACCAAACTTTCACTCGAAAGTTGAACTATGTTTCCTATCTGAACTTTCAGTTGAAAGTCAAAATTTTAGTAGTTGAAAGTTGAACTTGTACTTGAAAGCTGAAGATTCACATAAAAGTTGAACTATTACAAAAAAGTTGAACTATTACAAAAAAGTTGAACTTTTACACAAAAGTTGAACTTTTACACAAAAGTTGAACTTTTACACAAAAGTTGAACTTTTACACAAAAGTTGAACTTTTGTAATAGTGGTATAAGGAATTATTAGGTAATAGAAGGAATTATGAGACTGTTTGGTTTAGAGAATGATGGCATGAAATACTTTCCTAAGGGGTGAGAAATCTCCTATACCTGATTACATATTACTATGCAACCATAATTACCTTTGGTTCACTATACACACTAGATTTTTTCTGAACTCCATAACCAATAAATTAGTTACGAGACAACAATACTATAGAGGTTTATTGATGAAATAAATATCAATGCACTGTATAATACATCGTGAATATCATAAGGTATTAATTCTAAAATACACAAGGTGAATTAACACGGTATCATAAAATAGCTGATTAGCTCTAGATTACGTTATGCGAGGGACGAATTTACTCAGGATGATTAATCCTGGCACACATGAGAATAAATTAAAGATTCAGGCCAGATTAAAGTTATCTAATCATAAACTATAATCCTTACTCTGCTCGTAAGTAGGTAATATATCTAAAATATATGAAAAGGTTCTCTACTTACGAGACTCTTCTACATTATTAGCAATAAAAGCATCGATAATGTGATTGGTGGAGAGTGTTCCAACTCATACCCAACTATTCGCGTTAATCGTCTCCAATTAAGGGGTCCATGTACCTACGACGATTCTGTACTCTATATCGTAATACATTTTGAAACTGGGTACATACTCTCATGGTCGACAAATGAGAGATGATCCAAAATACCATAAATCGCGCTAATTCATTGAATCTTAATCACATTTACGTTAATTGACACAAATTCACACCGAACAAGCGGGTAATACTTAGGGTTAAAGTGCAAGGAGGCCGAAGCCTAAAATAGTCTAGACGGTTGACCACTGTACCAAGAGCTCGAGATCTTGCACAGGTAGTGAAGAAGGTGTTTTTCGCCATCCTGGTCCAGACCCAGGATCGCGGTAATTTACGTACGTAACCTTTCCCCGCTACCTCTAAACCAGTTATTATAAAATGAAGTACCACTATAGGAATAGTTACAATAGTGACCACCTACGGCAGTCAGGGCATATCTGCTCATCACACTTTTACACAAAAGTTGAACTTTTACACAAAAGTTGAACTTTTACACGAACTTTTACACAAAAGTTCAACTTTTACACAAAATTTGAACTTTGATGCAAAATTTGAACTTTTACACGGAAGTTGAACCGTTACAGGAAAGTTTAGCTTTCACATGAAAGTTGAACTTTTACACAAAAGTTGAACTTGTATTTGAACGTTGAACTTTTACATGAAAGTTGATCTTTTACATATAAGTTGAACTTTTACCTAAATGTTGGCCAAAATTTTACTTGAATCTTGAACTTTGGCCACAAAATTGAATATTCATCGCAAAATTGAACTTTCAAATATAAAGTTGAACTTCGACATTGTACGCTTGTCTTGAAATTTGGAATTTTACATATCTATCTCAAACTAGAGCCCCTTAAATTTCCGAAGTCAGCAGTATTCGAATAACTGAACTTAAACCAACTTGAAAGAGGGGAGTGGAGGTTGAATGCTGCGAAGCCGCGTTATTAGATTCAATCTGCGGAGGGGGAGGGGGTGTGAGGAATTGAAAACTGTGTCAGTTTAATTCAGGTAGTCACAAGCTTCGGACGTTTGATAAGTTCAATCTTCAACATCCTATCATCATTGAGAAAACGACCGTAAAAATATCCGCTTCAAGGGGAATAAGGTAGGCAACTAGGCACTACACCTCCGTGTTAGATACAGTACTCGACTCGAAACGAATTATTCTCCGGTAATTATTACAGTCAGGAATATTATACCTATTCATATGTAGCAATAGTGTATCCTGTGCATCCATAAAGCGTACCTTTTTACGAAATTACGCCGGAAAAACATGACAACTACGACTGAAGAGTTCTACGAGGAGCAGTTTACAAAGCAGAATGTACGTTACAGGTGCCTGTAGTGCGTCGACGGATACGAATTTGCAGCTTGGTCGTATAGTTTAAAATGTCTACGTAACTTACACACGAGAGAGAAAGTCTTACACACAAATGGGCGACAATATTGCAGCGCGTATGCGTACCTTGCTCTTAGGAGATAACGAAAATTCGCTATTAAATTAGGGTTGCGCGTTACGCGACGTCTTGCCGGCAAATGTTTATGATTGATAAAGAAACATATTGCTTCATCATCATCATTACATGTATATACTTCGTGTACACCTAAAAGCAACGTGAGCTTATTTGCAAAACAGGGTAATACATGTACGACGACCCATCTAGAGAATTTTTCTAACCCTAAAGTACGAGTAGGTACATCAGCATCGACGAAGCGATAAAAAGCTCGAAAAATGTGTTTAAAAATGTACTTAAAGTGCAACGGATTTCGTCGTCTTAGGATCGTAATCGTTAAACTTGTAAATATTTTCCACATCGAGTATATTGATAAAACATTTCACAGATTGTTGATTTTTTCAAGTAGTTATATCAAACTAGAATAGGTATTGGTACAATATACCCGGTACACGGTTTTCCAGAGAGCATAGAAATGTCGTTTTCATAAAATCGACGAGTATCATTCATAAGCATCTGCATTTGTATCGAATAACGAGAAGAATTAAGAAGCTGTTTGCTTTCAAACCCTCTTCAGATTTTTTTCAATGGAGGAGATACAATAAAGTGTTAGGTACGTCATGGAAATCCCGAACAATTCGAAATATCCTCAAACATTCGAAAAATTGGACCATCTAGAGAAAAATCCCACCCCCTTGAATCCCTCTTCAGGAAAAAAAAACTCGGCCTACATTTTTAAACTCCCATTTGAAAATAATTTTAAAACAGTAACCGAGGGAAACTAATAAAAAAAGATGCTGCGGACGTCTCATCCGCAGAAAAAAACCTAATTACCAGAATAATTTCGCCGCATCCCATCGCATCGGTTATTCAGCGTTGGCGTCGTTGGACATGGCATCGCATCGCGCACTTGGAGTTGTAAAATGAACTCAAAATATTAATAAATTCGCGCCAGGCAAAGTTTTTAAACCCATTTGGGTAGTTTTGGAAAAAGCAACAAAAATAGCCGTCATTATTTTACTTTTATAATTAAACAGCGTGCTAGGCTTTTGGTATATGAAAAAAGGTTCGCCAAATAAACGTCATACTTATGTACACAAAAATGGTGAAAAGTTTTATAAAAGCTGTAGCTTTTGCCTGGTTGCATTGCTGGTATAATGTGTGCTATACTGCCGTACACTTCCTACATCTCTGGTCCAAGAGAATCTAGTGAAGCTTTTTCGCCATAACGAAATGTTAAAATATCCAATATAGGAGGATAAGCGTTATTATACACCGTGATGAAAGTTGTATGTATGTAGTTAACTGTGTAACATGTACAGTACACTGTACAGGGCAGATAGTCAGATGTATACGTAGACCAGGTACTGTAAAACATATTATTTTTTCCCTCTTTAATTTCATTAGGTACTGACCTTTTCTTAAATATTGTATGATCTGCACAGCTGTGTAAAATAAGAGGGATTATAGAGGTATTATTATTGTGTGCCTGGTTTGAGTAAATCTACGGAATGTTTTCCCATTGCACATCCAAGTTGAAAATTAACGAGCGTCAACCATCATAGCATGAGAGCGTGATTTTTGTACCTAATATTGCTAGTCTTGGATAAATTTTCGACACATCTGCGATATATATTGTACTTACTTACCAACTTACGAGAAACTTTTCGCTTTTTTTTAACGCTTTTAATGGATCTTGGAATTCGTATGAGAGTTTTGTCATATGTGTTCGTCGATGCAGACATTCAGTCAGTGCACATGTTCGAAGAAGTTTTAATGTCTTAAATGGAAACGTCTTTAAGAGGGAATTGTTTTTCTGGAGATGTTTACGTTATTATATAGATTCGAATGAGGCAGGAAAAAACTGGAGGTGGTTTTGAAAATTATTCGATCTTTGAGGGTAGTTTTTGAAAGATTTTCGGATTGAATAATTCGCAGTTTCAGCATCTTCGAAGCAGACTTTTCGTTATTAAAATAAAATAAAAATACTTCAAAGTTTTTTTTTTCTCCAACAAACAAGGGCACTTTTTGAACTGGAATTTGACTCTTCGATTTGAACGAAACCGGGCTATATCGAAAAATCATGCCCCAGCCTTCCCCCGCCCAAATGTCAAGTTCTGAAAAAATCTTTTAAAATTTTTTGAAGGTTCAAAAAAAATTCAAAAAATTAGTTTCAAGGTCGATTTTTAAACTTTTTCACGAAATGTCGATTTTTTTAAGCGAAGTGAACTATTGTGAACAATTTCTTCAATTCAACCCCCAAATATCAGCAACTATGTACTAGTTTTGGGCTACTCTGGAGTCTCCAGCGATTTTTCAATTTTTTCCAGAAATTTCAAATCACTGTGGAAAGGCTGGAAATCAATTTTAGGATTCATAACTTTAGCTGGGGCTTATTGGGCACTTTCTCTGCCATTTTAGGCAAATTTTTGGCTTCAAATTTTCAAAGAAGGTATACAACTCCTGGAATTTCTTGGTAACCACTCAAAATGGATCAAAAGGTACCCAATAAGAACCGACTAGTAATAAATCATAAAGTTGGTTTTTGACTTTTCCATGGTGATTTGAAATTTCTGGAGAAAATTGAAAATTCGCTGGAGGCTCCAAAATAGCTCAAAACTAGTTCTTATTCACGGGTGGGGGTTGAATTGAAAAAATTATTCATATTAGTTCACTTTGATAAAAAAAATTTAATTTCACAAAAAATGTTGAAAATCGTCCTTGAAACATCTTTTTTGAATTTCTTAAATTTTCCAAAAATCAACTTTGGGACCCAAAATTTAGGTTTGGGAAGGGAGGGGGAGGGGGTTAAGATACTCTCTTTCGATCTACGAGTAGCTTGGTGTCGTTCGAATCGAAGAGTTCAAAAGATTCTCTGTGAGAAAAAGAGCCAAATAAGATACCTTAAGCATAATATTTTTCTGATTTTTGGAATCAAGAGAATCTGTAAAGTGGTCTTATTTGAAAGTTCGAGTTAAATTCAACAGATCCGAAAATTGTTTCCTAAAAATAGGGACCTACTACAGGGTCTCTAATATTATTGGGTAAGTATTGTGACAAAAAAATTTCTTCGCATTTTTTCATAATTTACAAAATTTTAATAGACTGATTCTCATTATTTTAAACATCTCAACATTTTTTTTTTCATGCAAAGCAATTGGGGAATACACATTTTACAAAATTTCAGTATCATTTTATCAATTTTTCCGTAATTTTCAATAGATTTTTCACGACGATTCTGGACAAATTTGCGATAGAAGGAAACTGCACAGAATTTACAGCAATCTGAACATTTTTGAGCAGTTTTTAACAAATTTTTACCCGAATTTAGCAAATTTTTCTTCAAGGATAACCATTTCAATGTTGATAAAGCAAAAAGCAACCAACTGCATGGCTTGAAAATTTTGGATTCAAACAAATCTAGATCAAAAGAGTATGAAAAAATATCTCAGTGGAATTTTGATGAATTTAAAAAAGTGAAATTCTGTATGAACTACATTTTCAACCCTGCCGGCGGATTGAATTCTAAAACCTGTCACTAATTCATAATACTCAATTTCATTAGGTATCAGAAAACTGAAATTATTTTCGAAATGTCGCTGGAGGTTCCAGAACTATTGAAACATCTGTGTATATCTGAGAAATAATTGTAACTGATGGTGCAAACCAAATTTCAGCTTCGGGTATAACTTGGTTGGTGAAATATTGCGAAAATTTCAACTGCAAACATTTACTGGAGACTCAATTAGAGCTGCAGAAAATAGCTCCAAATCACTTCTAATTTTTAGAGGAAGTGAGTGAAAAATAAATTCCAATCTCAAACTTCAACTTGCTATTCCAATTAGGCACAATTCAGATTTTTGCACTTGGCCCCAATTTAATCTTTAAAAACAGCCCAAAATCCAAAAAATGAAATTCTGCACATTTAATTTTGGCAGATGAGGTATTTTTATAAACTCTTTCCATCTATAACTTTGTTTAAACTCCAAATTTTTCTGTTAATTCTGACATCTTTCGTTATCCCTTTTTGGTGAAAATTCTCGAACTACAAGTACCTATCACAAAATTTTCGTATTTTTTTACCAAATCCTTCTGAAAAATTTTCATTCCATCTTCATCAAACATTTTCCAGCCAGATAAACTCATATCACCAATTTAATTGCTCTTAATGAACTTCAAGCCAAACTTAGAAATCAGAACCATCTTCAACTCGTAGGAAAATTCGTCTAAAAGGTACATCCAACTTACATCTCGCTCGCTTTCTCTCTCTCTAATACGCAGATATCCACTAAATCCCCAACATTCCACCCCATTGGCGATTTTAACATCAAAATGCAATATTTCCTACTTAAACGCCATCCGATAAGTTTATCGACCATGATGATTTCACCGGCCGACGTTACACGCGCCAATAAAACCATTTCTCGATAACTTGGTATATGCGTTTAATTCTGAAACCAAATCGCCAGAGTTGGTGTCGCCTCGTTAATTATCCGATAGCGCAGACTATTTGTACGTAAAATTGAAACCCATAGGGTACACATTTCCAGTTCTCCAGTCTGATAAGTACTTTCTCGTCTGGTTGTCGTAAAATTTTCTCTCGTGCGGTATAACTTTTCTTTCGACAATTCATGCTCGCATATTTTACACCATACGGTCCCCTTCTCCACCTACTCGCCATCTCTAGCCCCTTTTTAAAATATTTCGGCGGTTCTTAAAATTAATATGAATAATTAAAAAGTCGCATTAAACAAATAAAACTGCAGCACACAGAACGACGACGTTGTCGAAGCAACAGTTTACATTAAGCTTTGAGAATGTTAAGAAAATTCGTTAAAGATTTTCGAGGGTGCATTTTAATTAAAGCTTCGTGTTTTTCGCGCGAAATTTTTATTTTTACGCCGTCGATATTCGCGCTGTTCTTAGTATTATTCGTCCGAATATTATAGAGACTTTATCGTACACCGTGGCAAATCTTGAATTGTGCACAGTGCACATTAAGAATACCAGCATTGTATTTTTTTTTATTCGCCAATTCGCCTGTTTCGAGTGTACCGAAGTAATTAAGCGTTTAAAAATATAGTCCAGATGACAGCGAATTGCATAAGAATTCGTGGATGGAGAGGGGTTGTGAAAGAAGAAGGGAGTAAAATGACACTAATTTCAAAGCAAAAATAACCAAAAGCAGAAGACAATTATTTCTTTTCATTTTAATTTTGAACGAGACGAAATTTACGAGACAGAAATTGAGAAAATAATGGCACTTGTACAAGATCTGCAGTGATCAAATCATTAAATCGTTCTTGAGATATAAACAACACGAAACAATCTAGATCTCACAACATAGCTTTAGAATCTCTTTCACAATCTTATAGATAATCTTTCGAAACCCATTCTACTTACATTAAGCATTCATCGTCGACTCCACTTCCCCCATTTGACACTTAAATTAATCCTCAAGCAAAACAAACCATCCCGTATCATCCACATCCCTTATTTACTTTCATCTTTCGAAACCAAACAAAACTCGTAGGTATCTTTGACTCGGATATTATACTAGTTAGTTTAACTTCAAGAAACATACCTACCTACACAAAACGTCAAATTTACAGGTACCCTATTTTTTTCAATTTTCCCCCTATATACTGTAGATTATATCTGGTTAAGAAATTTTCAAGGTTTCGTACTTAGCATTACACGTTTAATCCGCTTAAAATATACACGATATTTATTCCATTGCCGAAGCTTTCTTCCGTCACTGCCTATTAAAATTATGAGAAGTTAAGTCACGTCCGGGCGCCGCAAGCACCACCAAAGGGACTTTACCTTATCATTATGAACTCATAATGCAAACTCGAATTTACATCCATAATGAACCGCAAGGGTACCGAGTAAACTCGGCGAGGTAACTTTTGTAATTATATAAAACGCCAAGACCGGGATTATGCATTGTCTTTTTATATCTGCAGAGCAAAGAGAATATAAGCCCAACACAACAAAAAGCCTGCCGAGCCGTATATGACGTTTTACAGCATTGAAATTTCTTTATCAATTCTACCCATCTGCCGCAGCAAATGCGGATTTTTAATTCAAGTTTTAGCTGCTCACATTGTTAGCGAAGATTTTGAAGAGATTTTCGAATAAATTTAATAAGAATAAGGGGGCTATTGTGCTAGAGGATTTTTTTTGTAATATTCTTACTTTATAAGAGTTTGAAAAGGAGGGGATGGAGAGGAGATTGAAAGCTACTGTGAAAAAATTTACGATGATCGAATGATTTTTTTTCATCAAATTTTTTTACACAAACAAATTTTCAAGCAGAAAATTTTTGAGATAAAATTTTTTATTTTTTTTCTGTTTGAAAAACACAAAAAAATATTTACCTACCTAAAAGAATTTAATTGTCCTTATTTTTAAAAAAATTTAAAAAAGACAAAAAACTACAAATTTGGATTTTTGGACAAAAAAATTCAGTTCGTTGACCATACTTACTCACAGAATTAAAAAAATAAATAAAAAATAAATTAAAAAAAAATTTCTATTAAAGCATACTTACAGGTAATTAATTTTTTTTAAAAAAATCAAAAATTTAACTCACCTTCAAAAACGAAAAAAATTCAAAACTCGAATTGCCCACCACCAATAAATGGATGAAAAAATATTCGAACACGCGCACGTATTACATGAGGTATCCTACAAAGCACAGGGGTTCACGTTCAAACGATCGTTTTACTCGACGAGTACTAAATTCGAGATTCGCTTCGGTACTTTGAACATAACAAATATTTTCACCGGTAGATACGACGTCGCGCAGTCGTATAATCTCATTCGTTTTATGCACTTTTGTAGGTGAAAAAAAGTACAAGTTTAATTTGTGGTGGAAAATTTCGTCGTCGTTAACTTTACATCAACATTTTTACTTTCGACGTGGCGAGAAAAAATACTCGCGGTGTACAGTCGAGTTATTTTATTAATTTTCTTTTTCTCCTTCAATGGTATCTTTCTACGTGGTTAATGAATTCGCTCGAGGTGGAATTTCTCGAGAAAAAATTCCAATTCGAGCAACATGTTTCATTTTTTTCTCTATCTTTTCTACTTTTTTTTCATTTTGTTCGAAATGAAGTAATTTTTTCGACGAGTTGGTAAATTGACTCAATTTCAACGGTGGTTTCTATTTAATGAAATCAACTGGGGTACGGGGAAAGTGAGAAGGAGAAAAATGAGAGTAGAAGGAACATATACAAAGGGCACAAAAAGGGGAGGGGAAGGGAAGATGAAAGTAAGAAAATTCGATTGCACGAGTCTTTAATAGCGTAATAGATACCTACCTAAATTTACGTACTTATCCATTATCAACATGTTGAAAAATTTAATCTCGACCAGAAGATAAACCTCCAGACCAAGTTTTAGCGGCTGAATTTAATTTTTTGATTCTTGGCGAATTTTTGAAAATTCAAATTCGGCCTGTCTCACCCAGAAAAATCTAATTTTGATCAAATGAAGGCAGAAAACTGCAATAATTCGGTTCTCACCCTATTTTCAACCACCCTAATTGATTGGTGCAGTTTTCAGACCGTTCTGACATCTTCATCGAATTTTCGCGAAAAGGTTCTATTAAAAAGGGCCTAGGAAATTCAGCACCAACCAATTTGATAATTTTTTCAACCATTTTCAATCGAATGAAATCTATGAATATTTTAATGAATTGTGTTTAGAATACCCTGCACTCTCAAGCTTCTAGCAAAGGGCTCGTACTCATATATTTTTTTTCCAAAAAAATAACTATACTTGACAACCAAAAAACATTGGAAAAAAATTTTAATGCAGAAAAAAATCATTTAAAAAAACAGAACTTTTCGTTTTTAATTAAAATCTTAAAATGGAACTCGACAGAACCTTACTTGTACAGTTTTACCATTAAAAAGCATGGACTATTTGGAAATCAGTGCCAAAAATATTTTTTTCACAATTTTTGCTAAAAAAAATTGTTGGTGTAACTTTTTTACTAAAAAAATTAAGATTTTTTGACAATTTCTGGCAACAGAGTGAGAATTTTGCAATTTCTACCAAAAAATAAAGTTTTTGACAACTTAAGTCTGGTAAAAAAGCGACATATACGGACAAATTTTTGGAACAGAGTGAGACTTTTTGGAATTATTTGCAGAAAAAAGCACAACTTTTGAGGTCCATTTCAGTGGCCCCACCCATTATGTGAAATTGGATGAAACCCATGTAGATCGATTGTGCATCGTTAGTGCAGGTTAGTGCAGCTATTCCCGACGTTAGTGCAGCCCCCTCTCCCCTTATTTTTAAAAAAAACCGTGGGTGGGGCCACTGAAATGGCTCCCCCACCCATAACGTAAAACTGAATAAAACCCATATAGGTCGATTGTGCATCGTTAGTGCAGGTTAGTGCAGCTATTCCCGACGTTAGTGCAGCCTCCTCTCCCCTTATTTTTGAAAAAAATGTGGGTGGGGCCACTGAAATGGCTCCCCCACCCATAACGTGAATCTGGATGAAACCCACATAGATCGATTGTGCATCGTTAGTGCAGGTTAGTGCAGCTATTTCCGACGTTAGTGCAGCCCCCCTCACCCCTTTTTGAAAAAAAATGTGGGGACGAATCACGAGAAATGATTTACGAAATATGGGCGTGAAAAATTGTTGAAAGCATTAAATTAGTTCGAGGGTTATTTCATGTCAATTCGATAAAAAAAATGCGATTTTGAAAGTCATGTCTTTCGATTTCGCCCCAATTTTTTTACAATACAATGGAGGGGGAACACCCCCACCCCCTATTTTGGGCTAAACTTTCGAAAAAAATCTGGGGCATGTGATATATCGAATTGTATATTTTTGCCGACGCTGAACACGAATATGACGTCAGATTTTTGATTGGACCCATCCACGCCCTCCAACAATTTTTTTTTGGACTTTTACCAATTGGTGGAGGTTCTGGGAGCCATGGGTGAGGTCAATTTGAAAAACTATGGCTATATTCGTGTTCAGCGAGATTGAAAACATCCTCACTTAATTCTACAGACTCTGGTCTATAAGATTTGCTGGTTATTTTTCATCAGAAGTGTATGGAATTTTCATTTTGGAACTTTTTTCAGTCCATTTTCACCAAAATTTTGGAATGAAATTTTATTGTATATTGAGGTGAGATCTATAGTAGGTATCTCACATGGACCCAAAATCCCAAAATGAAATTTGACTCAAGTGAGTAAGTTTCACATTATAGATTCTTTGAACTATTGTATATCTCAGCTAGATATGCATGAAATTTTTTCAAAATTCATAGAATCTCATTTATACAAAAAATTATATTTTTCATAGAACGAACTTGAAACTCAATTTCCAAAATATAGACATATTTTTTTTCAAATAAAAATCCCTACCATTCATCTTTATTTTTTTTTGATTTGAAAATTATGTCACTTCTACATTTGTGATTGTCACAACTTGTGCAGACAATCATTTTTTATTGTTTCTTAAAATTTTATGTTTAAATTACCTGGAGAAACTTTTTGGAAAATTTTCGTATCCCTACATCGAAAATTTATTTTTGAAATTGGGATAGAAAAAATCTCAAATTCTAAAATAAAATTTTGAGTAAACCTCAATTTTTTTGTTGAAAATCTGCTTAACCCATTCGGTACCGCGGACAAGTATACTCGTCCAGGGGTCATTCCATTTCAATTCGACCCAGATTTTGACCTTATGTCTTCCGAATTTTTTTCACATGACCTACCCACCCAACTACTTGAAAAAAACACCAATGATTTTCCCCTTAGCCCTCTCGAAAGCCCAGTGGGGAGGGTTTAATTCTTTTGCTTTTGTAATTTCCTGAAGTATTCCACTTCAGAGGCTTATAACTTTTCCGCTAGAAAACTTATTGACTCGAAAATAATTTCACAATTCATAGTGGCATCCAAATTTGATTCAAAAACGTTCATAAAAGTTCACAAAAATTCTATTTCAAAATTTGAAAGTTGAACTTTCAATGAAATTTTAAATTTCAAAATGGCGCCGTAAGTGCGAGCTATAATACATGTAAAATTACGCAAAAATCACAGTAGATGTAACTTTTTATGCTGTTTCAAAATAATTATATTGTTTTCAAAATGAGCTATTTTAACAGTGGGGGGGGGGCTTGCCCACCTCAAATTTGGGTCCAAATTTCAAAAAAAAAAGTATGAACATGTAGTATAATAACTGTTATGTTTTCGGAGGTGCTGAACACGAATATGACCTTGGTTTTTCAATTTTGGTTCATCGGAAGCCCTAGCACCCTCACGGCCACCCCACAAAAAGGTCACATTCCAAAAAAATGGTTTGTGCAACGCGACACATGAAATAGTATGTTTTTGGTGACGTTGAACACGAATATGACGTCAGATTATTGATTAGGTCCCATTCACGGCCCCCAGAACCTCCACAAGGAGGGGGGTAACCTTAAAAAAATGATTTCACTCGTGTGACACAAGAAAGAGTATGTTTTCAATCTCGCTGAACACGAATATAGCCATAGTTTTTCAAATTGACCTCACCCATGGCTCCCAGAACCTCCACCAATTGGTAAAAGTCCAAAAAAAATTGTTGGAGGGCGTGGATGGGTCCAATCAAAAATCTGACGTCATATTCGTGTTCAGCGTCACCAAAAACATACTATTTCATGTGTCGCACAAACAAACCCCTATTTTGAACTTTTTCCCCATTTGGGAAGATGCTGGGGGCCGTACATGGGGTCCAATCAAAAATCTAACGCCATATTCGTGTTCAGCGTCGGCAAAAATATACAATTCGATATATCACATGCCCCAGATTTTTTTCGAAAGTTTAGCCCAAAATAGGGGGTGGGGGTGTTCCCCCTCCATTGTATTGTAAAAAAATTGGGGCGAAATCGAAAGACATGACTTTCAAAATCGCATTTTTTTTATCGAATTGACATGAAATAACCCTCGAACTAATTTAATGCTTTCAACAATTTTTCACGCCCATATTTCGTAAATCATTTCTCGTGATTCGTCCCCACATTTTTTTTCAAAAAGGGGTGAGGGGGGCTGCACTAACGTCGGAAATAGCTGCACTAACCTGCACTAACGATGCACAATCGATCTATGTGGGTTTCATCCAGATTCACGTTATGGGTGGGGGAGCCATTTCAGTGGCCCCACCCACATTTTTTTCAAAAATAAGGGGAGAGGAGGCTGCACTAACGTCGGGAATAGCTGCACTAACCTGCACTAACGATGCACAATCGACCTATATGGGTTTTATTCAGTTTTACGTTATGGGTGGGGGAGCCATTTCAGTGGCCCCACCCACGTTTTTTTTTAAAAATAAGGGGAGAGGGGTCTGCACTAACGTCGGGAATAGCTGCACTAACCTGCACTAACGATGCACAATCGATCTACATGGGTTTCATCCAATTTCACATAATGGGTGGGGCCACTGAAATGGACCTCAACTTTTGGCAATTTTTGGTAAAAATGAGACAATTGGAACTTTATAGGCAAAAGACGAGTCTATTTGCTAGTTTTGGCAGAAAACAAGATTCGACAATAATTTTAGCAAAAGGCAGGGTTTCTCAGCAGTTTTAGGCAATTTTGCTAAAAAGCAGGAATTTTTAACAGTGCAAAATGCCAGACTTCAACAACTTTTGCAAAAAGCAGGACGTTTTAGGAATTGTTGGCAAAATGCGAGACTTTTGGGTAATTTTTGAAAAAAAAAAGTCAACATTTACAATTAGCAGAATTTTGCCAAAATATGAAAATTTTTGTTAAAAAGAAAGACTTTGACAATTTTAGTAAAAAACAAGAAAGTGGTTTTTCACAATTTTTGTCAAAAGTTGGGCTATTTTGCAACTTTTTGTTTAAAAAAGGGACGTTTTGGTAATTTTTGGAGGCTCAATTTTCGGGGAAAACACGTGTCATTTCTCAGCAATTTTGCTAAAAAGCGAGATGTTTTGTCAATTTTTTGCAGCAAGACTTTTTGGCAATTATTGGTGAAAAAAGTGATACTTTTCCGCAGTTTTTGTCGAAAACGCAGTGATCCCTTTTTTTTTTACTTTTGACAACTGTTTACAATTCCTACCAAAAAAGCGAGACTTTTGGGATATTTTCGGGAAACGTTTTTTTTTTTTTTTTTTTTTTTTTTTTGAAAAACTACATTTTTTTAGAAATTTTTAGCAAGAAACGAAGATTTTTGGCTACTTTGAAAAGGGCGGGATTTAGACATTTTTTTATTGTTTTTTTTTACAAAGTAAGATTGAGATTAGAAAAAATTGGATTTTGAGAAAAATTTCAAAAAAGTAACTTTAGTAGCCAAAATTTTGAAAAAAGTAGGTAATCAAAAGTTATTTTTAATAGTAGGCATCTTTAGTAACTTAGGTTCCTAAAAAGTAATTGGATACGAGCCCTCCCAGTGCGATTTTCGATTTCTGCAAAATTTTAAAATTTCTCCAGAATGCGTGAAAAACAATTTGAGGTGTTCAAAAACGAGTACGAGTTGTGGCTCATTTTCGATGTGTTTTTGAATAAAGAATTCATCCTTATTGAACGCACTTCAGTTGTCCACCTGGAAATCTGATCAAATGTGAATAATCCCTTAAAACAAGTCAAGAATGAGTCACAATTCGATTTTCATTAAAATTCTGGAAAAGTTCGAAAATCGCGCTGGAGGCTCCAAAATGGTCAGAAATAATTAAATTTGATCCGAGGGGTGATTTCCATCATTTTTACTGAATAAGTGCGCATTTTTTCAGAAACATAAACCGGTGAAATTAGTTCATTTTTAATTCTCTAAATTTCAAAATTTGTCAAAAATCGAAAAATTAATTTGGGCAGTTGAAATTTTGGTTATGGTGGTTTCTGACCATGCTATTTCCAAAAATCATGGTTTCGTTGAAATTGGAAGCGAACACCCCGAGACGTTCGGACGTTCCCTAGCAATGTAAATTGAAATTCAGACTCAACGCCTCCAAAAAAAAAACCTATAAAATTTTTTGTAATTTCATCCATCTTAATCAGAGTAAATTCGGAACAAAGAAAAATACAAAAAGAAAGTCACGTGGAAGACACTTCCAAAATGGAGTAAATTGAGTGCAAATACATAATATAATGTAAATAAGAGGAGGAGGAATTGAGAATATAATAACGCGAAACTTTTCAAAATATTCACGTATGTAATTACATTGTAATTCGTTCCTGTGGTAAAACTTGACAACAACAAAAATCAATTTCAAAGTCTCAGACGTTGAAAAATTTCAAGTATTCTCGTATCGTTCCGAATTCAGCCGAGCAGATTGGACGAAAAAAAAAAGGGTAACCGAAAACTTTATTAGTCGAGTAAATAATACGTACATCTAAGAGAAGATCCTAAATAAATACACGAGCCATCGCAAGTCCAAAACAACAGAAGTACGAGTATAAAAAGAATAGGTATTCCCAGCAGAGGCCTCCTTAACTACGTACCCTCAAAAAAAAAAAATCCAACCAAGAAAGTAAAAAATCAATAAAAAGAAACTCATTTCCTACACCACACAACATTTTTGAAAGATCAAACGACCTCGTCAAAAATGATCATAAATTAATAAAAAATTCCACTGATTGAATACTTAATAAATTCATCCTTATATAATTTCGCGGTTTCATTAACAAGCGAAGCTACACCCTAAATTGGTGCGTATTTTCTTTGCAACCATAGGCGTCGTCGGCGGTTCTTCTCCCCTACGTAGTACGTAGGCCTACTACTACGTGCTTTATTTGTACTTGAAAAAGTGAAAATTATCGAGCATTCAGTTCCATAGGCGTAAATTATGGTACTATGCTCCCCTTCGAAAATACGTATAGGCAAATTATCCAGCAACCGTGTTCAAATGGGTGATAACACATCAGCCTGCCGACTAATCATACACCATCGTGGTTCCTTTTAAATGTCGACGTAGGCAATACACAAATCATCGTGATTCCGATTCGCAGCCCTCCCATTTTCGGTTGCATTTTTTGCTTTTCTTTTTTATTTACGTTTCGGTTGGTAGTAATGTAAAGCAAAGGTCAATGTTGCGATGAAAAAAAATAATAAACATGATAGGTACCTATACACACGCACAATTCTATTTATTCATGGACGTGTGTTTTGATTCGCCGAATAATCGCGTATACGTGGAGGAAAAAAACTGCCTCTTTGACCCTTTCTAATCGAATTATGCGAGGAAAAAAACATATTTCGCTGATCTAGGGAGATGTGAATTTAAAAGCAGGATTGCATGACCAATGTTTGGCAAAAAGATATATGCATTATTTTTTTTGTAGAGAAGGTAATGGTTTGAAAAATGGGGCAAGAAGTGTTTATTGAGCATCGTTTTGTGAAAAAATTCCCTTAAAAATGGCCAAAGAAGAAGGGGAAATTGTGATTTATCTGCTGATCATTTCTGCACCCAAATTCAAAATTTGATTCATAAATTTAGAAAAAAATTGAAACACTTCGAACATCAGAAAAACTAGACAATTAAGAAAACCAAAAATTTAGGTAAATTCAACCGTTTCAATAATTAAATATTGAAATATTGGGACGAAATTAAAAACCCACACACCAAAATAAGTGCAAAATTAACCCCAAAACACGCCGAATGCTTTAAAAATTTCAAATTTGAAAACGCAACTCGACAAATTAATAAAAATATTTCTTTCTCGCTTCTCCCTCGCCTAAAGTGAAAACAGTCGTGAGAGTTTTACGTAAATTGAACAAAAATTCCATTACGTTGGCATTTAACAGCACGCAGCGACACATTTTCCGCACCAGCCAGAGCCACAGCGAACTTAACACCCCAAATAAATCATTGAAACGCGCTAAAAAGATTACAAACACTTCGCGCCAATTTTTAACTTCTGTCAACACGTTCGCATTTTAGCAAACGTAACCTTCTATTCGACGGGGTCGCGAATTGCTGCTAAAAATTTACATAAAATTCGCCAGAAATTCAATTCGCGATTCGGTCTGCGGTATTAAATCCGCGATTCCACATCCTCCACATCACTTCGTTTCATTACAAGAATTTCACTTTTGCAGGTACATACACTTACGTTGATATTGAAAATAAGAGAAGAATACATATTTACATCGAGTACCTACCTAGTACCTACCTACGATTCGGGGTTGAAATCATATTAGGATAAGCATACGTGAAAATTCCTACCATTCCCACTTTCTTAATACATTTCAACCAAAAATCGCGTGAAACGGTTAAAGAAAAAATTTATATTCCGCTCTTTTATAGAAAATAAATCTAAACACACGTTGTGAACTTTTACGCGTTGATACGATACGGTGGCGGTGGTGTTTGCCCCCCTGGACCCCCTCATCGTTTATACTTTCGCCTTCATTTTGTACGTAGGTACTATGTGATGTACACAACATACACACATCGGAGCCCCGTGTTTCGCTTTTACATTATTTTTATTATTTTCTTTTCCCATTTACTCTCTCGTATACCTCTCTCTGTCTGTTTGTACGATATACCCTGTCCCTTTGCCTTGGTGATGCATTTCATCTCTGCGATATCCATTTAGACTTGTTGTTGTTTATAGACTTCGTTACTTTATGTGTACGTTTTCGACTGCTGCGCGACCAAGGCCTTTTATGTTTATGCCGGCCCGAGTTAGTAGTATTGCTTTAACCAGCTAAACAAAGATTACGAGATATGAATAAATTATCGAGATACATACGTGCGTATGTATTTTACTGCTGAAGCGACTAACGTCGAGGAGACGACTCATCTTACTATACACATAGGTAGGTAGTATAGCTTCTCATAGGCGTTACTTTTTTTAATTACCGTGCTCCAGTGATCTATTATTGGGAATAGCTTAAATGCATATCGAACATTTTGTAGACTTGATTTCAATACAAATAGGTATATACTCGTAGTACAAGTTGAGGCGCACAAGGGATGGAAATACTATAAAAGGAGGCCTTTTTCTTGAAAAAGCAGTGCAATGTTTTGTAAATTATGCACCTAATTTATGAGTTTCGAAACGGGGTCGAAAGTCAAAGGAAACATTTTTTTCAACGGATAGAAATCCCAACTTTTTAGCACATCATTTTTTGAGAGAACTATTGGATTCATCTTTTTAATCTCTATCATTACAAGGAAGCCACTCTTAGTTTTCAACACGTTCAAAAGAAACACAAATAAATTAAAAGAAATTTGATGCATTGTAAATTTTTTCTTCTAAATTTTAATCCTCAGATTTGGTCGATCTTCATTTCAAAAAGTTGAGAATAAATTCATCGCCAACAAATATTTTTACAATTTTACAGTGACAATTGAACTGGAGATAGACTGGCGACGACAGTACACGCTACTGCCAGCCGCCACACTGAAGGCTGTTAAGAGGAAGCAAAAAGGGTATTTTACTCAACCTCGCAATTGATAAATGGCAGGTGGACTGGACAGACTCCTGAGCGCTTAAGACAAAACGATTTATACCCAACATCAGGGACAGACTCCGTAATAGACTGGTAGTCAATACGTACATACATATGTGACGCAGTTGCTGACTGAGCATGGGGACATAGGTCAGTACCTATTCGAAAAGCCCAAGAAGAAGGACTCCTCTACCTGCTAGAGATGTGACACTAGAGAAGCTGAAGATACTCCTCACATCATGTGGAGGTGTCCCAGACATAACGAAGCTCAAGACCCGCTCAAGCAGGCCCTGATGTTAGATGAATGGTTCTATGAACAGTCCAAACTGCTTAGACAGGGAGGCATACCATTTTCTGTCTTTGCTAGTGAAGCATTAACTGTGAAGACATGCCGGCAAAGCAAAAGCGATACTGCATGATCAAGTATCCAAACGCAGCAGGAGCTAGTTAGTAGTGAGATCTGGCCTATCAAAGACACATAGTGTCTATAGGATGTGTGGGCCAGGCATGCTACCCCTGACTTGCAAATCATTGTACCATTGAAGAAGAACCCAGCAGCGAAGCAGATGAAGAGGAAGCCAAGCTGGCAGAAACACTAGACCAGACAATCACCACTCATTGAAGCACATCCAAGCAGCAAAGTGGTTGAAGAGGGAACCAAGCTGCTAACCACCGGGAAGTAAAAGAAGTTACTTACCTATTTTTGTTAAAGTTATGAAAAAGATTGTATTTTTGATTTTGTTAGAATTAAGTTAAAGTTAATTATAAGTAACTGGCGATGATCCATAGTCAACAATTGAAAATAAAACAAAGTGTGTTACTATGGTGAGCCATCAAAAAAAAAGTCCAACTTTGAAGAACTGGAATAAATTTTGAAGAATCCATCACATCAAGTCAGCCCTTTGAAAACTTGTAGAAAAATGACCAATTTCTGACATTTTTCCTTGAAGTAACATTAAATGGATGTCTAGATTTCAAGTCTGACTTTCAAGAGCTTGTAATAAAATTATGTCAAAGTTTCACGGAAGACTTCATCTTTTAATAACCCTATAAGACTATTGAAAACTTGGAAAAAGCCGTTTAGAATCTCTATCAATGAGATTTCATTTTTAGGTTTGAAGCAAAAAACATATCTATCCATGACTTGAAACTTTCCTTGCAGAAAAGACGTCTTTACCTCCATTTGAGAAATTTTTTTTTTTCAATTTTGCAGGTCTCTGTGTAGGTGGTAAGCATTGTAGGGGAGGGGACTAAGAAAAAGCTTTTCTAGAAAAAATAATTATCTAGAATTCTGCTCAGAGATGAAAAATTTTCAAATCATTTTTTCAATTTTGGGGGTTTTATAAAAAGGGACCAACATCATTTGGAGGATCAGAGGGTGTATCTCTTGAAAAAGTGGTTATCTAAAAGTACTCTGCTCAGAAATGAAGCATTTTCAAAAAGATTGTAATTATACAATTTTTATTTTTTTTGTTGATTTTTTCGACTTTGAAGTTTTTTTTGAAAAAGTGCTTCCTTATTCAGAAATATTTTGTAGGTACATGAATAAAAAAATTTCAAAAATTTTCTAAAGACATCAATTTTTCATATTTTTTTATTTTTCCCGCATTTGGGGGCTCAATACAAGAGAGCCAGCATCATTTGGGGAGGGGCAATAATGTTTTTTTTTTCTTGAAAAGGGGGTCATGTATGTAGAAAATTCCAATGTGAAAATGAGTTATTTTCAACAAATTTTCTCTGATTTTGATTTACGTATTCTCATTTTTTGTAATTTTTTCAACTTTGAGGGGCTCCTCATTAAGAGGTCAAGAGTATGGTTTGAAGGGCCGGGGAAAGTTTTTTTTTTGAAAAGGGGTCTTTTAAAAAAATTCTGACGCAGAAACAAAAAATGTTCATGAATAGAACTTTTTCACTATTTTGATTTTTTTCAAGTTAGGGGGCTACTGGCACCACTTTTTTCACAGATAGGGAAAAAATGAAAAATTGGGAATTATTTTCTCACTCGAGGTAATAACTTGTGGGGGGTGGGGGAGGTACAAAATGCCAACTTTGCAAAATAAAGTACACCCTATTCTACTATACAGGATATACCTATGTATATTTTTCATTGTTTGTAGTGAGAGCTAAACAAGTCTGAAATTTCTTTGGTCGAGAGGGTGCAAAGAAATCGCCAACCAAAGTTTATACGTCCTAAAGTTAATTTTTGATCCTACCATAAATGATAAGAAGTTTCTGGAAAAACTTGAAAAATTGATGGAGGCTCCAAAATGGCCAAAAACTGGTAGTTGTTGAACTAAAGGTATTATATAGGTACACTCATGTTGATCGAATAAATTAATGTTTCACGAGAATGTTTAAAAATCGCTCCCAAAACAGCTTTTTTAAACTTTTTATACATTTTCAAAAATTTACCAAAAATCAAAAAATGTACTCGAGCTCCTGAAATTTTGTTCATAGAGGTTTTAGGACACGCTCTTTCGATCTAGCTTGACTTCGTATAAATCGGAAAATGCCACCTGTCAGTTCAAAAGGTTCCCTTCTCGAGAATAATTTCCAAACCTAGCTCTGTCATTACATTCTCTTCGACATAAATACTCCCCAAAGTTTACCTTGCACCTGTCATATAATCGTCCGGCTTACCGTATCTCATCTCACTTGAGACCATCACATCGATATCAGGGCCATCTAAGACGACGTACAATTAGCAGTAAAACCATTTCGTAGTCCAATAAGTGTGAAATATTAACCATACAGCAACCCTCGAGTCATTACACCCCTCGAATGTCAAATCTAACAAAATTCAAAGCCTTGTAAAATCTCAACGTATCATTATTCATCAGCGTGGCGCGAAAACTTGCCGACACGTTGAAGAATTTGCAGAAACGAGATGACAGAGAACAGAGAATGTAGAATATCTGAGGGCCTTTGTTATTGCATCAGTATTAGGTACCTACCTTATTCGTACACATATTCGTATAACGAAATGAAAATTAATGCCCTTCTTGAAGATAATTGTACTGCAAACGAAGAGTGAGCGAGTAAGTGAAGGGGTATTTTCGCGAAGATGTCTGCATCGTCTTCGTCAACGAATTCATTAAAAACCAAAGCAGTAAAATCGTACATATATGTAAGTCGTAAAAAAAATACTATACATCAGACATGTATGTAATGTACATATGTATACGTACGAAGAGCTCACAGAACATGAGACAATGTGTGTAGGTGAATCTCTCTGCTGCTCGTATATATGGCCATTTATTCATATACGCGAGAAGCTTTTTTAATAGCGTGACTCGAGTAGGTACCTACCTACGACGCTCGCCGTGGCGCAGATTTATCGTAGACCAATTGTACAATTCGCAATAAATTTCCATTGACGCGGTTTATGGTTATCGCGATTACATAAAATGGCGCAGGGTATTGCGCCTTATACTACAACGACGACATATGCGAATCTTGACATGTTTTTTTACGATCTCGTACACTCATACACACGGTTTAGTGCGTTTTTCGAGCTTTTGTCGTGTGAAAGACCCTCGGTAATTCGTTCAATATCGAAATATATACTTTCGATCGTTTACGACTACGAAATAAAAACATTTTATCGGCTATAGTATACCTTTTTAAAAAAGATGCCGATTATTTGATTACCAAAAATTGTTCTCGTACGATGAAATACTGCTCTTAGAAAGGAGAGGGTAGAGAGGGAGAATATATTTCAAATTTTGACAATTTTTATTCAAATCCCAGATGATTTTCAAAAGCTTTGCCTAGAAATTGGTCGAATCCAGAGAAGGGACGGTTTAGATCCTCTTTAGAAGATCATTAATTGAACGACATTTTATAAATTTTCAAGCACTTCAATTCATATTGAGTTGATTTGCCCATTCTCATCAAAAAACCGATCCAGCTTTTCGCGTTTTATTTCAAAATTAATTTAACGATCGGTATATAACTTCAAAATAGCCTAAACAAACGCAGATTTTTATGGAAAAATATTTCAAAATATGGAATATTTCATCCATATACTCGAGCATTAAAAACTCTCTCGATGATGACTGGTACTCCTCGGCGAATCATTTAAGCCAGTTTAAATTCAGTTAGAGCGACTTAGTTGGAAACACGGCGCGAAAAATATGGTCTCATTGGGCATAAAATTAAAGAAAAATACTCGAATAAAAGGGCCATCCAGGGGTTAAGGAGAAGACATCGCGACAAAGAGAACGCAGGGGGAGGCAGTGAGAGAGTAAGTATAAGGAAATAGGAAATAAAAAACACGACGTCTCGAAGATAATTATAATAAAGCTTTACTACTCCCCGCAGTATTAAAAAGTGAGGCAGCTTGGCGTGGTTTTCGCGATAGAAATATAAGCATACGACTCGCAAGTTGGTGTGTTTCCAGATTGTTTAATTTTTCAGGAATGTGGCGCGCGTTTTGCCGATTTTAATTGAGTTGTTGCCTTAAGTTATCAAAAGTTCATCTAAAGTTTATTAAACTTTCTCGAAGTTTGACAATATATTCGTTACCGGAAGCTAAGTTTCGTTTAATCTTGTCTTTTTGATTGTAATAAAGCAACTTGTACGACTTCGAAACCGCCCACAGTCTATTAATAATTTGCAAGTCGGAGAGACGTGCAGGACGCAGGAGGCATCGGGCTCGTGGCGAGATGACTTTTATTGTATTTTTACGGAAAAATTTCCTCTCAGCTTCCGATTTGTTTATAAACGTTATTGCTGCAGAAGTGCAGATGGTTGATTTGGCAACATTGTTGCATGGACTTTGCGATTTGTAGTCCTATACACGAGGCAACAACGACGACGACGAGCAACGTGCAAGAAGCGAAGGTATAAGAAAGTAAATAAAAAGCTTGTTGAAAGCTCGCACACAAAATACACTTTCTATTAAGAAGGAAAACCTTTGAGGGTGGTCCTGGGAGATCGGTTAATTTAATAATCCCCTTTTGTAGTTGGAAATGTCGAAATACGTTGCTCGTACGTTGAAATCCCTTGTTCTCTCCTTTTTGGATAAATAAATTTTATGCGTTTGGCGTTAAGTCGAACATCGGTAATTTAGATGTCCAAATTAGGATTAAAAAAGAGGGTCAAATATTTGATAAGCACTTGCAGTCGACATTTTGCGAGTTTCCAAACTTGCTTTTGAAATTGCATCCGAGGTGTACTTGGCACCTACCTGACCAGAATCTCCTACATCATAGGAAACCATATCTGTACCTATCCTGAGTTGTGCTGCACAATTTTTAAAATTTTTCATGCATTTTTGGCAAATTTTACAGGCACATTTTTCGATTTTTGGTGAATTTTTGAAAATCGAATTTGGGTCCAAGATGAGAAACAATGAAAATGTACCCAAATTGAGTTTCATTTTCGGGTTTTGGAAATATTTATCGGAATAATATTCTGGAAGGTTGACTTTGAGAACCCCTGACAAGTCGGAAAACTCAAGTCTTGTCCCCAAATTGTAGTTTTTTTTGCAGAAAATTAATGCTGTAAAAAGGTTTGTAATTAAGTTTACGTTTCGATTTCAAGACAGTGTTGATCGACATAATTTTTAGAAAATCGATTTTGAGGACCCCGGGTCAGTTACAGGCTGATGAGCTGTTTTTGATGGTGGATTGTGCGTCATATTAGCAATTTATTTTCATTTTCTGTTTTAAAAAAAAATACTGATCAGGATAATTTTTTGAGAAGTCGACTTTGGCTAGAAAGCTCAAGTTCGCAGCCAGTAGGTATTTTTTGAGACAGATTCTCTTTCCAATTTTTAAATTTAGTCACATTTTTAGATTTTTGAATATTAAGTGAGATAAGTTTTATTCATTTTTTTGTTTTTTAAATACTGATTTGATTGGGATAATTTTTTTAAAAATCGATTTGAAAAACTAGAAAAAGGTTCAATTTTGGCATCAAAACGTAATTTTTTTGCTTGACATATAGTTACTGCTTCCAGTTTGCAAATTTAGTTCATTTTTTTAAATTTTCAAGTGTTGATCGAGATAAGTTTTCGAAAGGTTGACTTTTGAGAACCTCTGAAGAAAGTTCGATGACCTGATAGAAATGATTTTTCGGTGTTTTTTTTTGCATTATTTTAGCAAAAATACAAAATTTGTAGAAAAGTGATTTTTTAAAATAAAAAATTCAAGAATTTTTGGCGAATATGAATTTTAAAATTAATTTAGGGGGTACTTAAAATGACAATTATTTGGAACCAGATTTTTTCAACGATTCTCAAAATGTCTGAAAATTTTGAAAAAATATAATAAAAGTTCAATTTTTTAATTCTGGCTTAAAAATATTCCAGGCCAATTATGATTTCAACGAATTGAAAGTCCTTCAAATTATCAAATTCTTCATTATTCGACCACGAAAAATTCTTTCATAAACATGAAATAGAAAAGGTCCAAAATCTGGGTCAAAAATTTTTCAAGAAATTGAAAATCTTCACCTTTTTTTCTTTTACTCAAAAAAAAAATCAGTGATTGAATCATTTTTTGTCACACTCCAGGAACTGGGCATACCTTATCATTTAATTCCAATCTCCAAACATTTCTATGCAGTGGTTCTAAGAATTTTTGAAATTCTCTATTCAGAGATTACTCATCTTCTTCCTTTTCTCCTGACTTGAAACGCTGAAATTTGGGGTATACTCAATTTTGACATGCCAAATTGATTGGAAACGGGTTTCGAACCAATTTGATCCGGATAATTTTTGAAACTAGATAATTTCCCCAAATATTCCAGTTTTTCAAAAAAAAAAAAAAACTCCATAAAATCTGCCCAAATCAACTTCAGCACGCATGCTCGAGATTGGTGCTTGTCGGTGATTCACTTGACGGATTACACGCCATTTTTCTAAGACCAGCACGTTCCATATGAAAGTGTATTTTTATCCTGCGATTTCATAATTGAAAATTTCAAAAATTCGTTTCCTCAGCGTTTGACGTAAAAATCTGAAATTCAGTTTATTACCCGTTTTTGACATTTCGAGCCAATTGCAGGAGATTTCAAGTCATTTTGGAGCCTCCATCGACTTTTTGGAAACTCCAGTTTTCCAAAAAAAAAAGACGACAAAAAACTTTCCATATCAATTTTAGCACGTAGTCTCGCAATTGGTGCTTATTAATGACCTACTGGACTGACAACACATTATTTTTCCAATTTTCCAAAATCGAGGTGTTCCAGTTCGAAACCATATTTCCGTCCAGCTAGTCAAAAATAGGGTGGAACCTGCAAATAGTTTTGAACTAGAACACCAGTGGGTCACCAACAAGCACCCATCTCAAGTATACGTGCTAAAGTTGATTTGGACAGCTTTTATGGAAGTTTTTGGAAACCTGGATTTCTAAAAAGTCACTGCTGGGAGCTTCAAACTGACGACGTCCAGTCGACTCACCATGTTGAAATTAGAATGCAGAACTAATTTCAATTTTTTGTGCAAATTCCCAGTTTCAAAAATGTTCTGGAGGCTCCAGAACTGCTCGAAACGTTTTGAAACCGTTTCCAATCTATTTGGCGAGTTGAATAATAGGGTTTATTTCAAATTTCAGCTTCTTAGAGCATTTTGGCAAAACTTGGATTTTTTCTTATCTTTTGCCCAAAAATTTTCAAAAATTCACAAAAAAATTGAAAAATACACTTCAACGCCAAAAATTTTGGCTGGTGATATTTTTTCCATGCTCTTTCGATCTAGATGTGTCCAGTTTTGGGAAGTTCTCCGGATGATGAAAATAATACCCAAATTTTAGACAATCCTTCGGTTTCTTTTTCGATAAGGAAATTCGGCTGAAAAAGCGTGGCAACTTGCAGATTCACATACATTTATCTCTTCGGATATCTCGTATATGTAAAATACGCACGCTAAAATAAAATGGAAAAATCATCGCGATATACACATCGTGTCACAAAGAAAATGGTAACGACGACGACGGCAACGACAACGACAACAATGAGCCCTAGAGGGAGGAAAGGAAGCATTGGCAAATTTAAAACAACTGAAATCACAAGAATGCTATAAAAAATTCACACCTAGAAGTCATTTAAATAATTTATAAACTCGCGAGAGTTACTACATTGTGGAGAAAAGGCTGATTTTGGAATTCGGGCTGGCTTTTCTGTCTCGCTTACTCGTTCGGCTGCCTTCATTGCCGACTCGTATATACTTACTATACCAACCTATAACGCCTCGCGTCGGCATTTTTTCTTGCTTTTGCCGCCGCCGTGTGCTGTGTGCTGTTCTCAGTATAAACGACAAAAAAGATAAATTTCAACGGAGACCGTATTTTACTAAGTCGTTTACCTTAACTCCTGAAAACTAGACTGAATCATTTCTTCCCCCTTTGAAAATCATAAATCACCTGCTACCTGTCAAGACTTTTGAAATTCCCTAGTCCAAATGCATTTTGTGTTTTTCTCTTTTTACCCGCGCGCGCTAAGTTTGTTTATTTTGTTTAGCAAAAGTTCGCCGAGTAATGGGCAAATTGTTTCCAAGTCTTCGCCGCGCTGCTGCCGCTGCAGTGCACTGTTTGTTTAGCTTTCAACAAATTTCGCTGCTAGGCTGTCTTCTCATCGAGCATCGGCGTGTATTGCTGCCATAAGCTGGGGGCGAAGGCGAGCAGGACGTTTGTGTGTAGCGAAAACGAAACGACTGTGACAGTAATTGGCTTGACATTGACGGTACCTCGGTTCGCGTTATATCTTATCAGCCTAGTACTTTATTAAGTTTAATCTCACTCCCCTTTGACTGGTACTTAATCTTCAGGTACTACGTGTCCGGATTAAGATATATCAACGTAGTAGAAGCCCAGCTTCAGTTGAATTTTAATATACTATAAAGGCGAATCTTACGTAACGTCGCGTATTCTATATGCGAGGTGTAAGGGTAGAAAACGAAGCGCAGGGTTGATGTAGTAATTTTTTCACGCTCGCGAACCATTTGTTCTTTTCATCTGGTCGCTTTCAGATGAGCATTAAGGCGCGGCGAACGAATAAAACATTTTCGGATTTTGACCATTTTCAGTTGAGACAGTTTCATTTTAGTGTCTCGTGTTTGAAATTTCAAACTGTTGTAGGGGAGAAGTGCCACAGGTGCTTCAAGTGAAGGGGGAAGGTGAGTATTGGAAAAAGTGACCAAAAGTTTTTCTTGTGTCCCATCTGACAAGAACAGTTCATTTTGAGTTGAGAGTCACTCAGAAAAAATTGAAATTCCAGACTTGCTCCTGGAAGGGAGATATATGAGTCCTCAAAAAGGGGGGATTTTTAAAAAAATTGAGTTTTTTTTTGCTATAACTTTTACCTAAGCTGTTTTGAACATAGCAAAACATAAATTTCTGAAACTGGGAAAATACGTACGATGCAGTGGAGCCAATTTTTTGGTCCTTAAAGCTAGTCTCAAAAAATCGAAAAAATTTAATAACTTTTTGGCTATTTTCTCGACTTTTTGAAATTGGCAATAATTGCAATATTTCCCCCGTTTCAGAAATGACAATTTTCAATGTAATGGCTTAATGAATGCAAAATATTACAGAAGAAAAAATTTTCAAAACGCAAATTTACTCAAAAATGCGCGATTTGCAAATTTTTAACCACTCAATACGTAGAACCCTAAAATACGTGGTCTTGGATGTTTGGCCAAGATCGACGCCGAATCTCAATTACCTAATACTCGTAGGTATTTTTTTTGAATGGGCTATTTTTTTCACAGCAGGTTGGATATGAGCTAGAACGAAAAAACACAATATTTCCGAAAATGACTCCTCTTCGAAGACTCATACCACTGAATTTGGTCAAAATCCCCCAACATTTTTTCTTCGCGATCCACCCCAATGTATGCACAATCGTTTTATATTGGCCAATACTTTAAAAACAAATAGAACGTGATTTACTCAGAGCTCTATCGCACTCATTTTTTTTCCAAAAAAAAGTAACTTTAGTAGCCAAAAAAGCTTGAAAAAGTAACCAACTAGTAACCAAAAAACAGAACTTTTCGTTTTTAATCAGAATCAAAAAATTTGATTTTGCAACATTGTGATTTGAAAAAAAAAGAGATTTTTTTTGGGAAATTTTTGAAGAAAAATTTTTTTTTTGCAATTTCTTGTAAATAGCGACACATTGGGAAAATCTGTCATTACCACTGATTTTTTTAATGCGTTTGAACACACTCACTGATTTTAATGGCATGGCGTGAGTCTCTACCACTAGTTTTCACTTGGGTTTGAACACTACTACTGATTTAAATGCTGTCTATCTCTACCACTGTTTTTTATTTGGGTTTATTGAACACACACACACTGATTTAAAATGGTGGCTGTCTCTACCGTGTTTTTACTTGGGTTTGAACATACCAACTGTTTTAAACGGTGTCTGTCACCAACACTGGTTTTTTACTTGGGTTTGAACACTACCACTGATTTGAATGGTGTTTGTCTCTACCACTGGTTTTTACTTGGGTTTGAACACTACCACTGATTTAAATGGTGTCTGTCACTACCACTAGTTTTTTACTTGGGTTTGAACATACCAACTGTTTTAAACGGTGTATGTCACCACCACTGGTTTTTTACTTGGGTTTGAACACTACCACTCGTTTTTACCTGGGTTTGAACACTACCACTGATTTAAATGGTGTCTGTCACTACCACTAGTTTTTTACTTGGGTTTGAACATACCAACTGTTTTAAACGGTGTCTGTCACCACCACTGGTTTTTTACTTGGGTTTGAACACTACCACTCGTTTTTACCTGGGTTTGAACACTACCACTGATTTAAATGGTGTCTGTCACTACCACTGGTTTTTTACTTGGTTTTGAACACACACCCACTGATTTAAAATGGTTTTGGAATTTTTTGAAAAAAACATACTTACAATTTTTAGCAATTTTTGGCAAAAAAATGAGACTTGGTAAATTAGACAAAAGACGAGACATTTTGTTACATTTAGCAGAAAACGATATTTTGGCAATAATTTTATTAAAAGGCAATGCTTCAAAGTAATTTTTGCCAAAAAAAAGCGAAACTTTTTGGCAATTTTCCTAAAAATTGAGAATTTTTGTTAAAAAGAAAAACTGTGGCAATTTTTGCAAAAATCAAAACTGTTTGACAATTATTGGCAAAAAAGTGTTTTTTTTTCAATTTTTGTCAAAAAAGTAGGGTTATTTTGCAATTTTTCAGTAAAAAGCAAGACTTTTTTTGTCAACAAATTTTAACTTTTGGGGGAAAAGAGTGAATTTTTCAGTAATTTTGCTAAAAGGGGGAATGTTCTGTCAAAATTTGCAAAATTTCCTTTTTTTTTGGAAATTTTTGACGATCTCTACAAAAAAAATGAGACTTTTGGGCATTTTTTTGGAGTGACTTTCTAGAACTTTTTCACGAAATTCACGATTTGTTAGCACAAAACGTGACTTTTTGACAAATCTGTATGGAAAAAGAAAGAAAAAAAAAAAGCATTTGTTGCTATTTTTTTTTTTTTTTTTTTAGCAAAAATCGAGTTTGACAATTTTAGCAAAAGGCAGAGCTTCATAACCAAACAAGTGAAAAAGTGTTCACTTTCACTTACTACTCACTGTTGATATTTTTCAACATTTTTTCTTATTTTCTTCGCAAAGTCGGGCCAACATTTGGAAAAATTGTACTGTTGAAAATTGTTTCTAAAAAAGTTACTTTGATAACCAAAATTTCAAAAAAAAAAAAAAAAGTAATGAAAGTTATTTTTGGTAATTTTAGTGGCTGGGTTACTTAAACAGTAGGTAATCGAGTACGCAGCGAGCCCTGTTTTCTGGAATTTCAGTCTCATCGACCTCACACAAGTACATCAATTCATTCATTTCATTTCTCTCCATAAATCAATACATGACAATAACCGAATTCGCTCGAAGGAAATCCACCTAAAATCAACGTTTCGCAAAAAAAAACCTCTCTCGACGAGTTGTAAACTAAATAAATTTATCGAGTCTCGTTTATTTCCCAGCGCAGATTTACATTTTCCAAACGTCGCAAGAAACGAAAAAAAACACACACATACACACACGCTGTAGCAATCGAATCCATACAATCGGTATCTTATTACATTTTAATCACGAGTACATTCGAACTCCGGAAGAGTAGAAAAAAATTACAAATAGTCGATTGCGTAGTCCATTACAGGAAGGTATATAAGCCTATGTGGCTTCCATGTAGTACATTACATACATAGTAGGCCTACGATATGTAATACACTCTACAAGGTGCGCACACGCCCAATATACTCGTATGTATGTACCTATATGAAGCCAAATACACACGATGGAACATGCCAAATATTCGGTATCAAATTACCTTCAAGTATACATATTGTACAATGACGAGGTAATGAAGTTGTTCTTTTAAACCCCTTGTTACAAACACCGATTACCTTTCTCTTTTTTTTCGGGGGGCTGTTTTTCAGCTTATACACAATACACTGCGGCTGAACAAAAAGCACCGCGAAAGGGAAAAAAAGACAGGAGCTGAGAGTGTCAATTTCTCATACACGTATTTTTTCTTTCAACGCATCTGTGTATGGCGAGAAGGTGAAGGTACGAGGTGTAGATGTAGGTGGCGGTACTCTCTCATCACCCTGTCATCTTGTTTCGATAAAACACTTGTCACAAAGAGAGGTTTCCCCGGTGATATTTTTTTTTCAACGCGGCTCGTATCTTGTCAACGATAAAGTCGTTATTGATCCATTGATCAAAGGACCTGTCAATCTTTTGATCTTCTCGCCGAGCACTGTGTCATGTTCTCAAGTACCAGTTGTGAAGTCTGCTGTGTGATGTGTGAATGAGTTCGATTTACCACCTGATTTATACACCATGTTTTAGAGAAACGGGTGACATGAAACCACGATAGCAGAATATCGATCGAGAACGAGATGTATGTGGTTTTTTCCCATCGGTATAAATATAAAAAAATCGAATAACTCGGATTTATATATAATGTATATTTCCGTTGCAGCAACATCAACGATTTCCCAAATAAATATGTGGCTATGGTGGTTACTAAATCGGCGATGAGTACGCTCGGGCTAGGATCCTACGTGATGCTGGCGTGGTAAGATAAATGTCGTCGGGGGATTTCCCCGGATAGTGGATGAGGTGATAGGGTTGCAGGAAAATTGACTGTGGTTCATTATAATGTAGTATTCAACTTTCAAAAGGTCACACAAGTGTTAGCTGTTTGGTGTGTGGGCAACTAGAGGCCTATTTTGGGGAGGGGGAGGAGAATTTGAGATTATTATGCAGAATTTTTACTTATATGAGAATATTGATTTTTTTCTTATCGAATGATTTAAAAAGCACACTGTGATGTTAAACTTTGGTAAGACTATTTAAATGCGTGAAAATAACGAAGAAAATTTTAAAATCCATGGTTGAAAAATCTTGGAATTCTTGGGATTTTTTGTCATCATGAGTATCGTTGTAAAGGGAATTCCAAGCTCTTGAATGAGATTGAAAAGAGTGCCGGCTACCAACTTCGGAAGTTTTGAACTGAAAAATTTTGAAATACGATATTTTCAAATTTGTCAAGAATAAAACCTTTCCTAGAAATATGTAACTTACTGGTAACGAGTGAAATAATTTGATCTTCAAAAATTCTCATTGACAAAAAACTCGATACCCAATCGATTAAAGAACATACTTAATTATAATTTTGAGAAATAATGCCAAAAAACTAAAATTTTTACGAAGCTAAACACTGCTCTGAGATTTTTGATAATTGCCCACTAATTTTATTCAAATTAAATAAATTTTCCAAATTATAAAAAAAGGAAAATTTTTGAAATTTTTTTGAATTTTCTTGCGACTTTTTGATTTTTTTGGAATTGGGAATTTCTCGAGATCTTGGGGTAGTCTTAAGAGTGCACGAAAAATATGTTGGCAACACTAATTGTGATGCTTTTAGAATATCAAAATTCAAAATGGTGTCGAAGGGGGTAATTAGATGAAACAAATCTCTCTAAAAAAAAAAAATTTTAATAACTAGAAAAAATCCGATTGATGAAATTTCAAAATTTTTACCACACTTCGAAGCCTATAGGATGCAAAATTTCTCATGACCCTCCCCCCTTTCATTTGAAAAAAATATGAAGAAATACAACAGTAAACATTGAACCAAAATTTAGAAAATTTACAGAAACTTTGGAAATCTCTCTTGCATCAAAAAGGTACCTACTACCTACTCGACCAATTTTTTCAATTTTTCTTTCGAAAATGAAAAATACTCTCCTTCCTCTCTTTTTTAAACTCAGATTCTATTTTTGAAAAACAAAAATACTGCAATTCTATTCAATGGAATATTACCTACCTATTACGTGAAAAATTATTGTTCCCGAGGACCAGGCAGGCAAATAGCCAATTTTGTCATTTTCAACATTTTGGCTTCTTTTCCGATATTCTACACCTACATATAGGTCAATTGGAAATGATACAATTGAAGAGCCCAGCTGGAAATCTCTGGAATGGTAGTTTTTCAGCTCAGGAAACTCGAAAGAAAATAGAAACGGATTTTCAAAGCGATCTTATTAAAAAATTTACGGTACCTATTTCGTGTTTCAAAAGTATCAAGTTTCTGTCAACAATTGACCATTTTGCTTACTTACTTGAAAATGAAAACATAAAAAAATTGAGAAATCATCTTGGGTGACTAAAATTTCCAAGGAAAATTTGGACCATCCTTTTTCCAAAAATCCAATTATTACCGAAATCCAAGTGGAGTATCTTAATGGTCAACTATCATGTTATTATTTGATGATTCACAGAAAATAATTTTGAAAAATCCACCCTAAAATCTGGTCCAAAAATATGTTCTCCTTTAACATGAATTTTTATAGCTTTATAATATTGTGTATTTTGTTTTACCGACTTTGCCGTGAAACGGAAAAGTAAGGTATTGTATTTGTCATGATGGTTGAGAATTTGGGTGGGGGTGGGTTTTCTTGACGAATTGAAGTGTGCTGATCACGATAAGACGTATGACGCAAAACGAGATAAGTTTATATAAATACATATATATTTATTTATATATCAATTTATGTATAAATTTGTGTCACGCTGAACTCAAAAGCTCCAAACTTTAAGTCGAAACTGATGATGGCACAATATTGCTTTGATACTGAACTAGAGAAATTTTTAATTTGGCCGAAATCGATTCAGCCGTTTAGGAGACATGAACGTTTATGTGTGTTTCAACGTTATGGATAAGCTGAAATTTGTGTAAACCCTTATATCTCGCAAACGGCTCACCCCCAACAAACAGACGGGGTGGTAGGGTGTGAAGGTTGCGGATTGGTGTGCCGGAGGTAGGGTGTTCAAATCCCGCGCGAGTCAAGAGGCGAAATTTTTTTGTCGATTTTTTTGTTAATTTTATTCGTCCAAAATTTTTTTGCCACAAAAAATCAAAATTTTTCAAAACTTTCTAGTGTAATTTTTGTTTCAACAAAAAACATTAAGTTTTTGGTAAGTAGCCAGTAACTTTTGATAATTTTTTTTTTTGGTGAATTAATATTAATTTTTAGTAAATAAAATGATTAGTTATTTTTGGTGAATTACTCGTAATTAAAGTTGGTCGAAAATTTTGGTAAATTGCTTGGGTAATTTTCGTTTTGGTAAATTAATGGCGTAATTTTTGGTAAATTGGTATTCCAATTGTTAAATTTTCGTAAATTGCTGGGGTAATTTTCAGTTTTTCAATAAAGTTGGTTGAAAATTTTGGTAAATTACTGGGGTAATTTTTGGTAAATTGGTAAATTTTAGTAAATTGCTGTGGTAATTTTTGGTATTGTTAAATTAGTGGGGTAATTTATTTTGTTGAATTTGTGTCAACCTTTGGAAGTAAATTAATGAGGTAATAAAAAATTGGTAAATTAGTGGGGTAATGTCTGGTAAATTACTGAGGTAAATGTTGGTAAATTGCTGGGGTTATTTTTGGTAAATTGGTAAATTTTGGTACTTAAATTGGTAAATTTTGGTAAATTGGTAAATTTTAGTAAATTGGTAAATTTTAGTAAATTGGTAAATTTTAGTAAATTGGTAAATTTTAGCAAATTGGTAAATTTTGGTAAATTGATAAATTTTGGTAAATTGGTAAATTTTGGTAAATTGATAAATTTTGGTAAATTTGGGTAAATTGGTAAATTTTGAGGTAATGTCTGGTAAATTACTGAGGTAAGTAAATGTTGGTAAATTGCTGGGGGTTATTTAGAGCAAAGTCGGTTGATCTTGCGAACTGCGCAAGATGTTTTTTTTTTGCATTTGAGAATTTTGGTGCTATTTCAGCCAATTTTTATATTATTCCACCCAACCACAGTCATACGAGTATTTTCGGCCTTACCATAAATTTCACATCAATTCAACCATCTTTGTATTAATTTAGCGAACACTCAGGTGGACTGCGAACAATTTTTACAATATTTTGAGGTAATTTCTACATGATTTTATCCTCGGTTCAGAAACAATTCAAATGATGTATTCATCCGTGACAAATGTAAGAAAACATCCAAGGAAGTTATTTGTACGGCAGATTTCTCTGTATTTTTTGTCGGTAACATCATGAGAAGGTACAGGCGCGCAAATTGCATACCCCATCATTCGTTTAGCCTCATTCAACAGATGTATGTAGTACATATAGTAATGAATTATTTCGATAATACAATTTTTTTCAAAAAAATACAGAACAAGATACACGCCGCGCACATCACTCAATCAATAATTATCTGCGTAACTGCGTAGGTAAGTATGTTAGGTACACAATACATCAAACTTTCATTTTTTCCCCCTCAATAAATACAGTAGAAAATTTTATAAAAACCTGCTCTGACACATTTCATTTTCACAGTATAACATTAGAAATCAGATAAACAAGACTAGGTATTCCTCGCAAGCTTGCAAATATTCATGATGTGTAATATGAATACAAAAATTTCCTGGTTATCTCTCTTCTTGGTTTTTCCAAGTAAGTATAAAATTTTTTTAAATGAACGATACTTTCCAAAAATCGTCAAATTTCTAGTGTAGGCTACCTAATTCTGATATCATTTCTCACCAAAAAAAGTACGCAAATATTTCAGTTTTACACCAATCACAGAGCACTGGATACAAGGAACGATTCGAATGTAAGTTAATACCATCCACCTTTGACTTAAGCATACGATATTTTGGGAGAAAAAATTAACAGTTCCTTTTTCTTCGATTTTAGCACAACCACCACAATTGCCGCTTTTAACCAAGCTCTCAAGAAGTAGGCACAAATAGCTATCCACACCTAAACAAAGATGAAACTTGGAGAAAAAAAAATTCATTTCGCAATAATTATTATTCAATTTTTCAGATCCATTGTATTGTTATAGCACAGGAACTTTGGACTTGCTTCAAAATTTAAAACAAGTGGTCAGCGAAAATTGTTTTAAACATGAGGAAAATGAATTCAGTGAGTAGCACAACAACTTACTACACGCTATAAGTAACCACACCTAGACTTACATTACGTATTATCTCATTTCTAGGATTCAAGGTGAACCCTGAACAAAGCTTTCTTTATCAGGCACACATACCGGGTGTTTCAATGAAAAAAACAATCGAACGGAGTATGCTTGGTTCATTTCATTTGAAAAAATTCTCTTTAGATAAGGTACCTGAATCATTTTAAAAATAAAAACTATTATTTTTATTTTAGGGAAAAAAATGTTGGAACGGATAGCTTCAGTACCGATTACAAAAATTCAACGATGTTTATCTACTAATTGCAGCAGTGAAAAACAACAACAAGTCGAAGGTATGTACACGAATATTTCTTTTGATTTCGTGCGCTGCAACAAAAATTGAGAATCGAAATCATTTTTACAGAATTCATTCAAGTTTTTAGAAAAGCAGTCACTCTTTGTGAAGGTACTGAAGATATGTTTTAAATTTAAAAAATTAATATATTGAAAATCACATTTCCTCAAGTAAATAACTCATATTTCTATTAAAAAATGATTTTTTTTTGTAGATTCAGAATATCTTGGTAGTGAGTAGCCTATTTGAATTATTAATAACATACTTACTTATGCTCCTAAAAGAAGGCCATAGAACTGAACATTTTGAATCAATTTTTACACTTCAGCTATAATAACCAATCTGGAGCAGACGTGTAAGTAAAGAAGAAAAAAGAGAAAGAATTTCATGCAACTGAATTTTTGTTCCCTTGAATAACACGAGTGTTGAAAAAATTACCAATCGCCGAGTCAGAAAACACCTAATTGTTTAATTGTAGGAAAAACTACTCCAATAAATTATTTTAGAATTCGAATATTATTAATCATTCCTAAATAAACATTTAAAGCAGCTCGAGATGGGGTAGTAGGACCCCTGAAAAGTGAAAGCCATCTTCTAAAAGACTCCATCCCCATTCCAAAAATTTAATTTTACTATAAAAATGTTCAAAAGTTTCAAAATTCGTCTCATATCTTTTACAACGAACACTTGCAAAAAAAAAATTGTAAATCGAAATGAGAAATTTTTGAAATTACAGTCATTACCTACACCTTCTGAGTAAAGAAATTCTGATCATTTCAACCCGAAGTTTCTTCGACCCCTCCCCCTCCCGATCCCACCCATCAACTTATGCATCAATGATGCAGATATATTTTCAAAACGTAGGTACTTTCCCATTCGGTTAAAATGAGGGGAAAACGATTGAAAAAGTACGATGGGTAGAAACACAATAATTTACACATTCGAATGAGATAAAAAACTACTATACTATATACAAAATGCACCAAACTGACAAAAATTTACACCATTTTCATCGTACGTTGTCATTCCACCTCAGCTGAATTCAATTCTACAGAACAAAACATTGAAATTAAGACGCAAAAATTTTTCAATTCTGTCATCAAAGACATTCTCACTATAGGTGTTTTTTCGCATATCAAATCACTATAGACCTACAACCACGTACCTATACAGAATATACCCATACCGTACAAAACCGCAAGAATATCTCACATCGACCAACAAGACCAACCCTATGCAATGTGCACGCGTCGATGCTTACACATCTGAAAAAATAAACACAAAAACGGCGTTCGAATTAAAAAGAAAAATATACATCGTATACCAAACATATCGCATTCCATCCCAATTTATTCCTTTTGTGAATAATCACGGCTTAGTACAATGTAGGTACGATGAGAAATACGACGACGATGACGACGATGAAGCTGGAGAATCGTTCGAATCATTACATATTATTGTTTTACGGTTGAAATTTAATCCTCGTACACGTACCGGATCTGATTAAGTCTTTTTAAGTTTTCCCTTCTGTTGGCTTTGCTTGTCATACGTACATGTACAAAAAGGCCTCAAGAACGTAGAGTAAAAGGGGGCACGATGCATATAAATTATGTATCGTCTGTATACATAGGCCTATATCTACTGTATATACGTCATCGTACACACAATGACGATCGCTTCGGCAATCTTACACATCAGCTATATTCCATACTGAGTACTTATCTCTTTATTTTTTCGCTCAAAATAAAACACTACCACGTGAATTTCGATTCCTCTCGTTACATTTTTAATTATCAACATCGAAACTTACAAAATCGTGTTGAAAATTTTCACTAGCAACGTACGTGAGAGTTTACATCCCATCCCCCAAATGCATTTCACAGCACGAAGTAAGAGTAGGTACACACCGATGATGAATCGCTGGCTCGTATAGCATTGAAATTGCATTTCAAGTTCATCACCTGAAATCTTGACACCTTATGATTGATATCGTTGGCTGGTTTGAAAAATGCCTCACTTTCGTTACCGTATAACTCGCTGCTGACAAGATACCTCTGGGGATGCTTTGTCTTTATGGTATACGGGTTCGATGCGAAAGATATGTTAAAAATATCATCGGTGGTTTCTTTTTTCCAAGCTGAAATACCTTGTCTGTTCGAATGACAAGTCGCATTTAAATATCTTAATTCACTGGAGTGGTAAATGGACATTTTGTGTCGGTATTTTTACTTCGTCAAACAGTTGCGAAGTTTGACAAAGAAATAGAAATGCGGGGGCGTCGAATTCACTGAGCGACATTTTGATTCTCACTGTAACTGCCACTCTCGTATTTTCAGATCTGTATGCAGGTTTTTTTTCATTAAAATTTACACTTTTTGATCCCTATCGTATTTTAAATCGGATAGCTTAAGTCGATTTTACGAAATTCGAACGTCTTGAGGGAAAACAAAAATCAAAATCTACATACAAATGCATAACGATGATAATATTTGATAAGAATACTGAAAAATTTGAGATGTTTCAAGAATTAAAAATGATAAAAAAATAGGGGAGGGTGGTACACAGTGAGACGGTTAAAATTGTTTTGGCTCCAGAATGGACAATTATGGACCAATTTTTTTCGTAAGTACAAATATATCATTCGAAAGAGCTTTTTTTTCTGCATTAAAGAGTATTTTCAAAAAAAAAATTTGACTTCAAAATTTTTTTCCATGGCCAAAATAAAAATTTTCAAAATTGTCTCACTGTGTACTCGGCGTGGTACACACTGAGACACAAACTTTTTTTTTTCTTTTCTCAATGTAAAATGATTAAATACATTTGAAAAGTGTTTATTGTACCCTTAGGTACATAATTAGTACATTTAAAACATGATTGTATATCTATATCGTCAAAATTGAAGGGAAATTGAATGAAACTCTGTAAACGAGTATACCATATGTGTGAACTGCTTTCCGGAGACTCAATTCACCTTTTATTACCTTATCTACTGTTTTAGACATGACTTTTGCCAAAATAGTGCAGATTCTTTGATCTTTTTTTTTCGAACCATCTAAACCAATGCTAAATTGGTGTCTCACTGTGTACCCACCACATGTGTCTCACTGTGTACCAAGGTGATAAATATTTTCAAGGCGATGTGAAAATTTTTTAACATGAGATTTTTTGGAAATGTCATCATATTATGAAAGTACATGCTTCATACTTGCATTTTAGCCCAGCACCGGTTTCAAAAAAAAAAATTCTCCTCACAACACAAAAATCAAAAAATTGCACAATTTTACTTTTGATGCAAATTTTTACAAACCAAAAATTTAAGGTAGTTCTGTTCAACTCAGAACTTTTTTGTTCGTCATGTAGGAGCACCATGACAAGACAGTCCTACTAATGTAACCACCATTCCGAAATATTAATTTCTCTAGAAGTTATATCCAATGTCTCACTGTGTACCACCCTCCCCTACAGAATAAAAAAATGAAAAAGTCATCATATTAAAATTTCAAAAAATAGATTTCCCCAGCATTTGGAAAAAATCAATAAATCTTTTAAAAAAATAAAAATTACACTAAAATGTACTAATTTAATACGTTGTCATCATTTTTGACATTAGTTTGATTTTATGTTAAAATTCAAAGGAAATGAAGGATATTTTTAAAAATCAAATTTTAAAAAAGACGAAACTGATCAAACTATTTAATTGAAATCCGGTTTCAAAAATTTTCAACAAACAAAATATGACTTTTCGAACAGTAAAAAAATGTTGAGTTTTCATATTGTGAATTATTTGGAAAAAATACATCACTCAACATTCAACGTTGTCTGATTAAAATTCCAACAATTTTTGACTTGAGAAGTCTGACTTTTAAGCGTTTGGAAAAAATATAAGCCCAGACAAGCAGAGCAGACAGACAACCTTGAGAAGCCAGACAGAGAGGTCAATGACCTCAAGAGTCCAGACAGGTAGACAGACAACCTTGAGAAGTCATACGGACGGATCAATGACCTCAAGATGCCAACATGGTAGAAGGACGACCTTAAAAAGCCAGATAGACGGGTCGCAATTACCTCAAGAGGCCAGACAGATGGTTCAATTATCTCAAAAGGCCAGACAGTAGTATGTACAGACGACCTTGCGAAGCGAGACAGACAGGTCAATGACCTCAAGAGGACAGACAGGCAATATTGGAAAGCTAGTCAGCCACATAGATCAATGACCTTGAAGGTTCATACAGTCGGGTCAATGACCTCGAGATGTCAGGCAGACATAATGTCGACCTAGAGATACAAACAGGTCACCGACCTTAAGAGTACCGATGACCTTGAGAAGCCACACATACGGGTCAACGACCTTAAGAAGACAAACAGGCCGACAGACGATCTTGAGTGATCAGACAGAAGGGTAATCATAATCACCTTTAGAGGCCAGATAGGAATAGGTACAGACGACCTTGTGAAGCCGAATAGACGGGTCAATGATTTTAAGAGGCGAAGACAGGCAAGTTGACAGGTTAAAAATCTGAAACGGATTATCACGCCAGACTAAGCTTTTTAAAATCATAAACAGAACGACGAAGTATTAAAATTAAAAATAACAAAAATTTGGAAAAAAATTCAAAACTGAAAAAAATTGCAAAGATTGCACAAAGTTAAAACAAAACTGCTTGAAATTGTCAGAAAATCTATAAAATCAACATAAAAGTGCACAAAAATCAAGAAAAACGGTCAACAGAATATCTTTAAAAAGCTGTGCAAAATGTCCTAAAAATGATGAAAAATTGGCAAAATTGGCATGAAAATCATTGAAAAATATTACGAATAAAAAATATGAAAAAAAATTCATAAAATTGATATAAAATTAACTGAACTAGAAAAACGTCAAATTTTGTAAAACTTTTGAATCATCAGATTTTGCATGAAAATCAGCGAACATGAAGTAAAAACTCATGAAATATCACGAAAATAAATTCAACAATACGATCGTTGAAAATGACATAAAATTGACGAAAATTGCCAAAAACTGAATATATGACTCATGAGAAAAATTATTAATCATCAGAAAATGAATCAAATGCCCACTCCAAAATATAATGAGAATGACTTATGAAATGTACAACAACCAAATATTCCAACGTAGGTTTGAGCTTGTTTTACTTGCCTATGATCAACATACATATAGCATTGGACTTTTTAATAACCCCTCCCCTCTCCCTCCCCTCTCCCCTTCACAGATTGAATGCACGTTTTCAATAAGATACCCACTGAAGAAGTTTGATCAACATTTCGACTTAACTCATGTTCAGTATTATTCACCTTGATTTTATTCACTTATGGAGGCAAAAAATACCACTGAGATCCAAACAGGGGCTCAACGAGTTTGACGTCTTGTAACCATACTCTCTCTTTTCTGCTCATTAAAGAAGCCACCATATAACGAGACAACGTCTGTCAAATTTCAAACCCCTTTCATTCAAAATTGATATTTGAAGGAAGGGTTAATTAAGCTGACACACGTATCGTTGGAGAATTTTTTCTTCCTAAATCGTCGCTCGCGCAAAAAAAAACCAAAATTAATCATGCTATTTTTACATATACTTAAGCCTGGGTAGATTTACCTATTTATATTCCGTACAATGACGACACGACCGACACGACGTAAGCTAAATCTCGTTTAATTAAAAGAAAAGGCCGGGCTGGCGAAATTATCTTATAAAAGGCTTACATGTTGGTCACCCCTAGAATACCATAAGACAACCGGACAAACGTGAATTATGTAAATATGAATGTTTGCTTAAACGTACACACGAGAGAGATCCCTTAAGGTACTTAGCATCTCGGGATGAAATGCTTAGTAAGTTGACCGAGTCTCCTGACGATGCCTACGATGTCGTCGTCACCGCCACCGCCATTATCTACCGAATGAGAGAGAGAAAAAAACCAACCCTTTGATTTTTATACACCGTCGTCGTCGCTAAAAATTATCTGTGCGAACGAAGGGTCGCGTGAACGCAATTTTTACCCCTGTTTATCTCGCGAATCATCTCGTGTTGTGGCAAGATACCATGTAGTATACGCTTTTCTTCTTTTTTTTTCCTCTCTATACACGAGGAAATTAGACAATTGGTTCCCGGTAGTTATTTTTTCTACGTCGAGTAGACGAAAGGGGATTCTTTACGGAAAATTATTTCGATATTTATGTAGACGTTTGGTGCGTGCTTTTTTGCAGATAAAAAATTTACCGAATGTTTTTGTAAAAGTGCAGGTGCTCGGATAAGATTTTTTTCTTATTATTTTTTTTTCAACGTGAAACCAAAACTCGAGGTGAAAATCTGCGAAAATTTATTTTTCCTTATTTTAAACGCGTTACGAGGCGGTCTAATACGCGGTGCAACCAGCGAGCAACAATTTTTTACGATAATTTGCGTCATTTTAACGAATTTTCTCTTCAGTGGCGAACTTTCTTTAGGCTGTAGAGGTTTCCATGGCGAGAATGTGAATTGAATTTTTTTCCTCGCTTTATATAATATTTAGGTGCTATAAAAAAGCTCAGCTAGAATAGAAAAACCACGAGCTTTTTTTCGCAGATAAGCCGCGTTTTATGGATAATAATTCAAATTTAGTTAAATTAAAAAAAGATGGCCTAAAGAAAGTAGATTGAAAATTTTACCATGTCACACTATTATTTTTCGACTACCTGAGGTTAATATTTTAGAAAATTGAAAAAAAAAATCTCAAATTATCCGAAACACGTTTAAATAAAGCGATATATTCCCTATTGTCTAATTTCAAAAGATAAATTATTGTTGTTTTTTTTCAAGATGATTGCAGACGAATTACTTTTAAAATTTTTTGAAAAAATATGTTTTTTGGCATTTTTTTCGCCATTAGAATCCTTAAATACTCTTGCCCTGAGCCTCTCTACCTCTATTCCAATCCATGAATCCACACAGCAGCAAATGGTACTCGTAATCAGATTTGGAGATAACAGAGGATATAATTTTTTTCGAAAATTAGGTACTTCTCTACCCCGTTCTCCTATTTCAGTCGCAAAAAATGGATTTTGAAATTTTTTCCAAGCAGTTATCATAATTCTGCATCACCTCAGAAACTCACCCTTCATCAAGATAGCCCTTATTTTGAAGTTCCTATTTCATCATTCCAACTAAATTAGTTTATTTTGGGTGAAAATTGAAAAATACAATTTCAGCTTGAAAAATGGGGGCCCTAATAACCACGCCAAAATGTAATAAAAATTGATTGATCCATAAATTCTGACCTCGAGAATTTTTTTGAGCGTATAATGCAAAAATTCAGGTAAGGTCGACATAAGGAAATATTTCTATGGGGCATAGAAAGGAAATTTTGAATAATGATTTTAGTATTTAAAAAATTGAAACAAACGTTTCAGTCGTGTTTAGGGTAACAGGGTCTTGAGAAGGATGGGGCGAGTAAGGAGGAGTAGATGGCTCCAAAAATCTGAAAATTCTGGTCATCGCACATAACACACGAACCTCAGAGAATAATTTTGACAGCACATTTCAATGAGGGGAGAAGAATATACGAACTGCAAAATTTTCAATAATACTTGACTAATTTTCTAGATGATGAGAAATTTTAAAATTTGGCCTTCGGGATTTCCTTTTCAAACTTCAAAAATGATTTTAAATAACAAAAATTTCCAACAAAAAAAATTTAAAACCAATTTTACAGTTGAAACTTGAGTACAAAAAACAAAAAAATTTAATAGGTAGGTACCTAGGTATGTATTTTTTTATTAGTCATGTCAGATTTTCAAAAATTTGGAAAAAATTATACTAATGTAATTTTTATCATAATTAGGTCTAACTTTTGAGAACGTTGACAACATTCTGGTGAATTGAATATTCAATTACATATTGAATATTTCTAGGTACTTAATTTTGTCCAACTCTGATGGTCTTGAAAAAAATCACGATCAAATACCAGATATACCTAAACTGAAAAAATAACCAATCGCTGACATTTTAATATTTTATCAAGTCATGACTTTCAAAAACATGAAAAAATCAGATCCAATATTTAAAGTAGGTACCTACCTACCTACCTACCTACCTATGTACAAGTAAATTATGACGAATTCTTAAAATTATGTTAAGACTGTTAAAAACGAAAAAAAATTGCCAATTTCTGAAATATTTCTACCTGAATTTTTGCAGACTTTTAGATATAAAGTTTGACTTTTAAGAAACTGAAGAAAAAATTAATTGCAATTATAATAATGTAAGATCCTCAAAAATGACTTTTTGATATTTCATAAAGATTTCTCAGAATTGTAAGCATAAAAAAATCCATGATTTGTAACTTTTTTTGGAGATGAGACTTGACCCCTTTTTAAAAAAAATCATAAAAAATAGAAAATTTCAAAATCTTGGAAGACCAAAAACCACAAATTCAGAATTTCAAAATTCAATATTGGCATAAAAAAATACAATTGTTTACACATTTTCTCAAAATGGCAAAATTTGCAAAAAAATTTGCGACAAAAACACAATTTTTGCAAAAAAGCAGGAGATATTTCTATAAATGGTAGAATATTTAAGTTCTCGAGATCACTTCTTTTTCAGTTCAATAGTTCCAAAAATTTCAATTTGATGCATTAAAGGTGTCATATTTTTATGATTTTACATTCTTAAAATGGACAAAAAATGACCCCTTGGACAGATAGACAGGCACTCAGACAACCTCGAGAGATCAGATAGGCTGACAGACGACCGTGAGAAGCCAAACAGGTAGGATAAAGACTTTGAGAGGCCAGTCAGGGGGGGGGGTAGTAATGGCCCAAAGTAAAGGTCAACGACCCTAAGCGAGGAATAATGGCCTTGAGTGAGGGTCAATGACCCTAAGCGGGGGATAATGACCTTGAGTGATGGTCATGATCTCAAATAATCGGACAGGCAGACAGACGATTTTGAGAAGTTGGTCAGGTACACAGGTCAATGACCTTGAGAGTTCTTACAGATGGTCAATCACCTCAAGAGGCCAGATAAGAGTGCACAACGACCTTAAGAGTCCTAATAGACAGGTCAATGAACTTGAGAGGCCAAACAGCTGCATCAATGAGCTTAAGAAGCCAGCCAGCCAGACGGATCATCTTCTTACAGTGAGCTCAATTTCAGCTCGATTGGAATCGATGGGTGTAATGGTTCTATAGGATTTAAAAAGTCAGTCTTCGACACGATTGCTTACGTTAAATATAAATCTACTGCTGTCAAATCAGCGAAAAATTTAAATTTCACCTTCTCCCCCTGCACTCATCCTCTTCTCAATGTTTTCAGCTGGCTGAAATGTTTGCTGCGAACAACTCTCGAATACGCTTCTCTGACAGCGCTAAAAAGGCGCCCAACATTGTAAGCACACAAATTAGGAATCTCACCGAGCGATGCACCTTCGTTCATCATACGACAAATGTGTTCAACTCGTATGTACCTGCATTTGTTTCTTATACGTCTTACATCTCATCACTCACTCAATAATAATTAGTTTAAAGAATACGCCATAACGGTGGGAGAACCGGTTTAACTCACACATGATGAAATATTTAACGAGAGTAACTCGAGCATAGGTACCTACATAAATTACTCATCGATTAGTACGTCGTCTTACGTGTAACACATACACACGCATAATCGGACACGAGGAAGCGCGTATTACACGCAGCATCGTTCGATTCGAAATTAATATCAAATATCCTTACCTGGCAAAAAAGGCAGCCGCTGTCGATGCCTGATAGGTAATCCGATCGCTGTACGCTGCGTATTTCTCCCTTTTGGCAGCAAATCCGTTGTCGGTGGATCGGGACCGGGACGCGTATTTCGAGCATATTTCCAGACTAGATAAACCGTATCGAAATCGATAATCCAAACTGTGAAGCAGAGCATCGTTGGGGCACCGTTCCGAGGCAGATCTACAATACGACGAAGCGAATTTAGTACCACGGGTATCGAGAGCAACCGCACCTCCGCCACCATTTGTCAACATATCTAGATCGATTTTACGAGCCATGTACATTGGCTCGATCGCGAATCTAGTCGAATTCACCGCACTTGAAGAAAATTTTTCGAAACTCGGTACTGGCCGGCATGAATACGCGGACGTGTCGTAGCAGGCTGGCTGTTGGATCGCGAACGCGTTCGAATGCGGAGGAGTCTCGTCAGCGTCATCGTCACCGCGGTTTAATGAATTAGGCCGGTTACACGTACGGCCGCCGTTCGCGACACCATTCACGAGATGACTAGATGATGGTGGTGCATTTTCATCAAGCGAGGCTACATTAGTAGACCGGCACCGAGATGCATCCGATGTTGCAGTTAATTTCTCCTGCCTTTCTGCGTCGTCGAGGGGATCGTATAGTTTAAGTACGCTTTCAGCTACCGTCTGCTGCGTCTTCCTTTCGTTATCGTCTGATGATGGCGAGGTGGCGGTGGTCGAGGTTGACGGAGCTTCAGCTGAATTGGCAACTTGTGTCGGTGATTTATGTGCACGTATCTGCGAAATTGATAATATACTGTCGATTAGATGATGATGTGTGTTATTTTTCTACACGTACGTACGTACATACACATAAAGATTACTATGGGTGTGTGAAGTACACCAACAAAGTAAACCTTACGAGATTCGCTGTTCTATTATTAATCGTAAAAGTGCGAAAATTGCTATAATCAAACTGTCGATTGATTGGCAGAAATAAAATTTCAGCACAATACACGTCATGCGTCACGTTAAAATATAGAAATTGAATGACCGATCGCACGTGTCGAGAAAATTGTGATTGAAATTTCCATAGAAATTGAAAAAGTATTGACTGCTAAGATCTTAGATCTATCTACCCTCCCTCTCATCCCATCCCCTCCTATTCCACCCCCCAAAAGAAAAGAATACGAAAAAGAAGACTCTTTTTATTTCTAGAGCAGATGATTGAAAATCAACATTGATAACAGAAGTTTATGACGAGGGTCACTTCATTTCTCTGACGAAGAAGATATTTCAAACAGGGGAGACATTTTTAAACTAGATCAAGCCAAACCTGAAAAATACCTTTAAAAAATACGTAACCGGCCAAAATTCTATTTTTCAAATTTTAGCCAATTTTCAAAAATTTTAAGATTTATTTTCCAAGAAAAAAGTCAAAATGTTATTAAATTGAGATAGGAAGCAGAAATTTGGTGCGTGTACTATTTTTAATCTCCCAATTCGATTTGCTGGTGGTTTTAAGTGGTTGTGGAACCTCCAACGAATTTTTGAAGATTTTAATTATAATTACCTATCAAAAAATACCAATGAATTTGAGCTGCAGACTGTTGACACAAATTTTGAAAAACTTTGCTCAAGGGTTATTCCACATCAATTCAACCTAGAAGTGGTAAGGGGAGGGGGGGGGTCGGCGATTTTTTTGAAATTTTTCCTGCGGAAAAACCTTCCAAAAGAACGATTAATAGCGCAAATCGCAGCCCTCTAGCCCTTTTTTAAAGGCTGCTAGGGGGTGTCAAAGTTTTCAGTGAACCTAAAATATCATCCATTTTAGCAGTGGATTACTCGATAACCGCGATACCTATCAAAATGGAACTTTTTTCAATAGTTGGGGGTTTTTAAAGGCTTTTTGGTGATATCATAAAAATCAGTGTTGCCACTTTTTTTTGTACGAAAAATCAGCTCGAAAAGTTTCAAAACGTTGTTTTCATATTGTTCCGACTTTTCCGACTCTCAAAAATTCTGAAAAAATATATGTATTATGGACAACTTTTCATGCTGAACAACATATTAAAAAATTGGGATGGCATTATTTCGTAAAATCGATTTTAAAAATTGAAAGTTTGCGGAAAAAATGAGATTTTTTGATTTAAAACATGAAAAAATGTTTTGACTGGTGAAGTTGACCGATTTCATCCTTTTTTTACGTATCCGTTGAAAAAGTTGAAGACACCCGTTCACTCAATGAAATGAACTCATCATCACAAAAATTAAAATTCGAAAAAATTCAATTTTCCATTCCAATATCAAAAAAAGTTTAAAATTCAGATGTCTTATTTTGACCTCTTTCTGATGTGTTTCATGAAAAGTTGATAATAAAAATTACATTCATGGCAAAAAACTTAAAATTCGTTTATTTTTTCAATTCACTCAGAATTTTTTCGAATTTTGATTTTTTTTGTGATGAGTTCATGTCATTGAGTGAAAAGATTTTTTCAACTTTTTCAACGGATACGTGAAAATAGGGGTCAGATGGGTCAAATTCACCAATCAAAACTTTTTTCCATGTTTTAAATCAAAAAAACGAATTTTTTCGCAAATTTTCAATTTTTTTTAATGGATTTTACGAAATAATACCATCCCAATCTTGTTGATTCGAGTTTACAGGAATTGAATTTTATTTAAGCTTTTTCCATAAATATTTTTGGAAACTAAAAAATCTCAAAATCTGTTGGAAAGTTCAAAAGGATCCAAAACCACTATAAATTAATTCCAGAGCAAGAAAATAAAGCAGGAACCAGGAAAATGAGTTTTCAAGATGAGCACGCATTTTCAAAAAATGGTATAAAAAGGAGCGAAAGTGAAAAAAAATTTGAAAGAAATGAAATTCATTACTTTTTAAAACTATTTTTTTAAAAATTAAATTAAAATTTTTTGGAATTGAGCTTCAGAAGACACGGATATTTATCAAAATATCATCAATAATAAAATATTTCAAGGAAATTGAACCAATGTGAATGATTTTTCAATTTGAACTTTTAAACATCGGCAAATACTAGTTTTGGCACATTCTGGAGCCTCCAGCGGTTTTTCAATTTTTTCCAAGAAACTTCAAATCACCTATAGAAAATTCAAAAATAAATGCACCTGACTCATCGCATTTCAAATTATCCCCTCCACACGCCTCGCTTCGCCATTCCAATTGCAAAATGGAACGTCTCGCCCCCTCTCTCCACTTCAATTGCAGAATGGATGTCAAATTTGGGTTGTACAACATCGAAAACGTTATAATCAATATATGGGTATCTTACGTACTCCTGAATCCATAACATTTCAAATTATTCCCTCCCCACGCCTCACCTCCTTCCCCTCACTCTTCTCCCTACTACAGAGACCTTCATTTCAAGTTGAAAGTTACCCACAAAAAATTTTAGCTTATGAGGTACCTCTGAAGGGGAGATTTCCAAGACCACTTTTAGGGTTCTACTGAGCAATTGAAAATTTGCAAATCGCTTGTTTTCAACTCGACAGGAATTTTTTCACTCTGGGACAAGGTCAGTGGGGTTTTATGCCTCTTACTGGACGTGCGTAAAAATACATGATTTTATTTTGCATGTTCAATATGTTGCCTAATCCATCATTTATGAGGTAAGTACTAATTTTTGTAAAGTGATCCCCAAAATTTGCTCCAGGGTTCCCAACCGAATGATTTCCTGTTTCGACAGTCAACGGTTTCCCAACTTTCTCGTTGATAGGGAGAAAAATAACTTTGAAACAAAAATTCCCTTGACTTGAATTTAATGAAATGTGCCAAAACAGTCATTTTCTCATCATAAGGTTGCTAACATTGACTTAAAAAGAGTTTTATACCGAATTAATTCAATTAATGTAGTAGAGTAGATAAGTATTACATTGATTTCAGAGATTTGAACTTTTCAACACATTTCTATCCTCTGCGGACCTTCCTTTTCAGTCTACTTATCCATTTAAAAAAAAGTCGAATCGTTGCAACACCATCTTCCTTCTCTGTTAAAATTAAAACCTTTTCAATCGTCCCATCAAAGTTTACGTTTAATCAATCATCAATCATCACTAAACTACCATCTCAAATCAATCGAGCTAATTGAAAGGGCCACTCTAATACATTGCTAATCATCAACGCGATGTTCTCCTTTATACACAATCAAAGTAAAAAAGGGAGAGATGGCGAAAAGAAATACTTACATACGCGTTAGAAAAAAAATATAGTCAATACGCGAATCGACTTCAGACACGACGACGTAATTTACATAATGCATTTGCGCACCGCACTTTCCTCGTTGTCGTAAATGCACAACGTCACCCCTCCGACCTATTTAAGCCTATTTAAAAATGATCTCGACACTATTGTGACACGTCTAAATTAATGGATTTTTTCGCAAATATGCGAAAAACATCTGCGGACACGTGTCTTTTGATCCCTCATCGCTCGACGTGTTAAAATTTCCTATATCAGCCAACCAACATCTCCCTATTTTTCACATTTTTTTTTCTTTTTTTCGCGTACCAAAAAATAACGAAGCGGGTTAACTTTTCATAATATAAGGCGATCAGAAAAAGCACTTATAAGAATCGTCGGCTTAATAAATCAGCGTTAGAAAGGTGTTAATCTGGCTATAAGAATATCAAATTAGAGGGTTTTTTCGGAACGCGTAGTAGTCGAGACGTCTTCTATCGAAGGGTGTATTTTTTCCAACTTTAATGAATCGTTTTCGGTTGCGCGGTTAGTTCTTATTAAAACCGATAGTAACATGACATTAAGCAGCGTTGGTTTATCGAATAATCATCGCCGAGATATTGGAAATTTCTACGGGTGCGAATAACGAGCGAGGGCGAAAACGCGAAATCGACTCTCACTTAAGCTTAGACGACGATGATGACGACGAGTACTACGACGATCGAATTTTAAGAAAATGTCATTTCCGAATTAAAAGCCTCGCAATATTGCTACGTTTGTAAAGAATTACCCCGGCTCGAATGTGTTTCCGTTTCGAATTTCAGACGCGATTCGAATTTGATGCAGCGTAATGAAGGAGTGCGCGACGAGTTTTTGGTTGGAAATTAAACGAGAGCTGGCTTAAAATTGTCCGATAATGAGGCCCTACGAGCGGTTATCAAGTACTCGAACACGACTATCGTTTCCTGTATGACTTCTCAATCTGCTGTTTCGTTTTGAGTTCGTAGATGGGATCGAGATTTTGAAAATAATACGAAGGGGTGCGAGTTTCGTAGAGAAAATCATCGATGGTACTTATTTAGGACAATTTTAGCTGTTTTCGTGTTTGAAAAAAAAATGGTTACAAGGTCTCTTTGAAAAAAGCAAAAGGCACTATGAAATCATGGAACGAACAGAGACTTTTTGTGCCAGTTCAAATCTAAAATTTAGATTTTGAAAATATGTGCCAGAAGCCAGAATCGATCGAATGGCCAACAAAGATGACAAATCTGGGTTTATAGGCTCTGATTTTGACTTTAACCCTACTTACTTACTGCATTTTTTCGAAAACTGAAGAATGCAAAAATCCGCTGAAGGCTCCAGAACAATTCGAAACCACAGTCTAATAACTTGAGAGGTCAAAAGTAAGGTACAAACCAAATTTCAGCTTTCTATGTCAATTTGGTAGAATTTGTATTTTTTCAAATTTTTGACCCAAAATTGAAGTTTTAAAAATTCGTCAAAAATCGAAAAACGAATTTCAGCATCTGAAATGTTGGTTGGTGGTGTATTTTGGGGTCCCCCTATCGATTCCCGTTCATCTAGTCCGAATTTTTTTTTGCCAGTTGGGATACTTCCCAGGTAAAGCTCTGTCAAATACATATTTTTCAACAACCAGGGACGAAACTGAAGGTTTTGTTGGGGAGGGGGAGTGCAACCGAAAATTTTCCGACCGATATGAGAAAAAAATACTTACCAATTTTGCCGAATAAAACGAAAAATGAGAAAACAAATTCTGCCAGTTGATATTATAGATAGGTAGGTAGGTCTTCTTATAGCCCATCATGACTTGTGAGAAATTTGGACAGAAGCTTTCAAAAATTTGTATTTTGATTTCAAAATTTTAAAATTAAAATTATGATTTTTCAGAAATTCCCGGTTTGAGAAAAAGCAAACAGGTCCGAACGAACGGAGGGCGAAAGCTTTCAAAAATTCGTATTTTTATAGGTGATAAAAAATTGTGTGAGGGGTTTGATTTTTTTGCTTTTAAAATTTTAGAATTTAAAAGACTGTGACCTGTTCTGACAATATGGGCCATAAGTCGGATTTTTCATTTTCAATTTTTTGGCCATTTTGAAAACTAGACATCATATCGAGTCGAATGAGACCAATCCCAGGCTCCTAGCTCATTTTTTCCCACCTTTTTTCATTTCTTGAAGTTGAAGGATTGAAAAACAAAATTTTGAGAAAAACGCATTTTAAAGAAAAAAATTTATGAAAACTGATAATGTGATGTTTTCCGAGAAAAGGTACATAACGTTTCAAAAATGGATTCTGGTACTTGAAAGTACGTAGAATAACATGGAATAGGTTAAATTTACGATAAGAACACGTTTGCATTATAAAAACGTAAAAAAATAAAATAAAATGAGAAAATTTTTTTTTAAATTGAATTTTTTTTCGATTTTTACTTTCTTTTGCAAATATATCGAAAGCTAAGCCTCCTAGAAAAAAACTAATGACATTGCGTCGATTGGAAATTTAATTCTCTAGGTACAATTTTCCTCGATGTAATTTTTCCGTAGAATGCTTTGTTCCGCCTCCAGATGCTTTAAAAGGTTTGAGCGCTCAAATTTTCGACTGACACTAACTTCAAAATGCGCTTTCAACACATTTTTCGGCCAAATTACGTATTGTGGCTGTGTCACATGACAGTTCACATGTCAAACAATAAAAATCCGCTAAAAAACAATTTTTCAAAATTTTGACTTATTTTTACATTTTTGCCTCTACTGTAAAAAAAACGTAATCCGACTTATGGTACTGTCAGAACAGGTTACAGATGGTTTTTTTTTTAGAAATGTCATACTTTGAAAAAAAACACAAATAGGCCTAAACGAACTGAGGAAGAAATCATTCGAAAATTTGTATTTTTATAGAAGATAATATCTAAGAAATGTTTTTTTTTTTTTTTTTTTTTTTTAAATAAGGAGTTTGATTTTCTTTGGTTTCAAAACTTTAGAATTTGAATGTTTCAAAATGTGCAATTCAAGTTCCAAAAAATTCGGCAAAATAGTCCCTTTATCAAGTTGAAAATTTTTTTTTAGCTTTCTGACAGTCAAAATTTGCCAATTTTTCAAATTTGACAACTGTGTCCTCCCTCCCTCGCCCCTTTGTTTTTCTTTCAGCAGCACAAAAATTTTTCCAATCCGATTACAATTTAATCGTCTATTACACGCTTTGCCTATAAGCAACTATACTCACAACTTTCAATCTTCAACTCACTTGTCCTCGACTTTCAGAGCAAGACCAGCCTACTCATATGGCATCGAATCGAATCGAAAAACAAAACCATACACTTATACTAAATTCTCATATCTATCTAAACGCATTAATCCCGTACTCGAATCCGATTAAAGTAGTAAAAGCAGTATCCGGAGCACTTGTCGTATCGTGACAAAAAATACCACCCATAAAATCACCATCCATAAAATAAGACAGTCGCCAGCAGACCGGCGTATAGATATCCGAGAAAATCCTAAATCGTTGTAAATTTGATTTAAATCTTGGCCAAGCTGTGGATTTATAGCATGGCAAAAATGACTAACACACAGGGTGCATCGTCGATTTCGCGCCACCCTTAGTACACATACACATACAACATAGCATAGTGGTAGTCTACCAATGATTGGGGATGATGACTATACGACTTGTGTGCGTTAAACGTGCTCGTGCTCGTTTCACCACCACCAGCAGCAGATCCCACGATATCTGCTTTAAATCATACCTACCCTAATACCAATGGGAGATACCACTTGGGAAGAAAAAAGGCCAAGGGTTACACGATAAAAAAAATTCTAGCAACTTTCACTGTTTTCTTTCCACAGAGAATTAGTAATTGCCAAAATATAAATCTAATTAGTAACGAAAATTGATTCTTTTTCACGTAGGTAACCCACCCAGTCATTATTTACTTTAACGTAACATTTGTGTGTGTTTGTGTGTTGATATACGTACCGAATTTTGGTTAGTTTGTCGTTGTACGGCGACGTCGTCTTCGTAAAGGAGGCGTGCTGCGGCTTCATTTGGGCGTGAAATTCTGTATTAAAAAGAAAAGGCAAAAAACACGAATTAAGTCGACGTTTAAAGAAAAATTACTTACTCGAATTACCCGTCTAATTTTTTTTTCTCTATTTCTTAAGGTTAATTACGGTATCGCGTACTAATATAGTATAAGTGCTCGGGCAGAATTTTGAAGGCAACGAAAGGGGTATGGTAGGGGTACGCCGAAAAGTGGTACAGTCGCCGAGAGCAATCGTGTTTCGAGTTTATTACTTTGGGTAGTAATTTACGTCATTCTGTTCCTAATTATCACTTTTTCTACGATTCGTGTACACGCTGATGATGGCGAAGAACGTAGTAGCGGAGGTTATTAGAAATACCTACCTCGAATAAGTAGATGTAATAATATCTACCTTAAAACTTAGAGATACCTAAGTCTGTATTTTCGCAGCGTTAAACAACCAAAGAATCTTTAATAGTACTCGCCCAACTTGGAATGAATTTTTCAAAAGCTAATCCAGCTTCATCGTTGATTATACTACGATGTTTACTTTATCAGCTTTAGTAGTACAACGTAGAGGTAAGATACAAAGAACGCTAAGTACTGCTCGGGTTATTCTCTCGGGAGATGAGATGGAGAATTTAAAAATATATCGCTAAAGTTTCGCTTAGGTATATGCTCATTGGATTACCGCGCGTCCTGCGTCCTGCGTCCGCGTCCGGGCAAAATCATACTACGACCAGTATCGCGTCTCGTAATATTCTGATAGGTTAATGCGCAATTATACGAGTACTATCCGTGGCGAAAAACGTTTAACCGCGTTTAAAATGCAAACTTATTTCGAGTTCGCATTACGCCGAACGACTCGAATTAAGTAAATTTCCGTATCCCGGACTCAGACTATGAAGAACACGATGCGCAAATACGGCTCGTTATTAAAAACGAGCGTACTTTGGATCGTAATCAGTAAATGAGAATCGGAGCCATCCAATAACACAACGATGTTATATTGTAAGAAAAAGAAAGCGTCGCAGAGAAGCAGGAAGGGCCGGATTTTTTCCGGGAAAAATCACAATTTTCAACTTCTGATTCAATTTGTGATTTTTCATAATTTTGATCACGAATTGGGAGATGTTGAGGGAAGAGATGAGAGGCTTCAAACATTATCGGATTCCTAGACAAATTTTGATTAAAACTACATAAGAATGGAACACCAATGGAGGATGCAAAATCGCGAAATCAAGTTGAAATTAGAATTCAAAAAGAAGGGTACTATCTGGAAAAATTCATTGTTCCCCTGCGTTTAAAGTAAACAGCTGAAATTCAGTTCCCAAGTTATTTTCAACATATCGAGTCGATTATAGATGGTTTCAAGCCCTTTTGGAGTCTCCAGAATTCAAATAAGAAGAAGTCTCTTTTCTTTTACCGACCTATAATTGACCTGTTTTCTAATGCATCTAACGTACGAAAAATTCGTGCCCAGCCTGGGAATCGAACCCAGGCCCTCCGGATTGCCGGTCCAGCGTGCATTCCCACCGGCCCAAAAGTAATTTCCTTGCAGGTTGCCTACCTGTACTTAGTCTCCAGAATTCTAAAACTTTTCAATTAAGTACAAAAGTATGGTTCCAAAATCCAAACTGGCAAAATTATGATTTTAGAAAAATGGTGAGTAATCAGTGAAGTGGGTCATCAACCAGCACCAATCGAGAGCATACACGCGCTAAAGTTGATTTTCACAGATTTTATGGCGTTTCTTGGGGAATTGGAATTTCCAAAATGTCACTGGAGGCTACAAAACGGCTTGAAAGTTGAAACCACCTCCAGTGAACTCAGTATGTTAAAAATAGGTTACATAGTAAATTGTACGTAGCTTTTCAACTTCATTTTGGTAAAATCTTGGGGGAATTTCAACATTCAAAAATCTGCAGGAGGCTCTCAAACGGAGGGTAGGGGTCACAAATGAGGTATCTACACATCTCAGCTCTCTAGATCAATTCAGAAAAGTTTTGATTTTCCTCATTTATTACCCAAAGATTTTCAAAAATTCACGAAAAATCGTAAAATGCACTTTAGCATCTGAAATTTTGGTCAGTGATACATTATTTTTACGTGCTTTCGATATAGTTTTGTCTGATTCAAAAACTTGTTTCGGCCCTTCTCCACTTTGAACCCTTCACAATGGAAAGGATAATATAATAATTGATAATTTTTTCAGCTTTGTAGAGAAAGTGAATCATAGAAAAATTGATCAAAATTCGACAGATCGAAATAATGCAAATGCAATATACCTATTCTCATAAGTAGCTGATTTCTAGAGCCAAATTTTCGATTTACAACCCCCCCCCCTTCCCCTTCCACTAAAAACAGTAACGATACTTCACAAATTCTGATGACATTTGAAAATTAGAAAAAAAAAACAAATGAAGAGTGATATTCCAAAACTCGCTTTGTCCATTTTCACAACTTTTCAGGAGAGAGGGAAAACAGTTTCCCTTTAAACGGGTAAATTGGCTTTTTAGGCGAGTTTAGCACTTTATTTGGGTGGATTTATGATGTAGGAGTGTAGGTATACATTTCATCCACTAAATACTGCTGAAAAAAATTTCAATAAAAATGGACAAAGCGCGTTTTTAAACATTATTTTTTTTTTTAATTTTTAGTGAATTGGCTATTTAGGTGAGTTTAACACCTCATTTTGGTAGGTTGATGATGTAGGAATGTGAGTTAATACTTCATCTACCAAGTACCACTGAAAACCCAACTTTGATAAAAATGGACAAAGCGAGTTTTGGAATATCACTCTTCAAATGCACATGAAAAAAAATAAAAAGAAGTAAGTTACTTTTTGAAGAATCATCTGAACTCATTTGTTCTCATCCTTTTGGGCATGAACTATTGAAAATTTTCTCAACATTGAGACAGAAATTATTGTGAAAAAATTTGGAGCTTTGGAATAGACGTTGAAATGACAATACAGATTATAAATATCTCCCTCCCATTTTTACAAAATAATGATTTTCATCATCAAAAGAAAAAACACTCGAAACTAAAATTAAAATAGATTTTTGAAGTTGAAAGAAAAAAGACTTCCCAAAAAAATCATATCGCTGGAAAATAAGGGGCCAGTTCTTGGAAGTTTGTACTTATTTTGAAAAAACTGCTAATTAATATGTATTCTCATTCTCAATTTTAATTTTCCTACAAATTTGATTTTTGGAATTGATTTTGAGCAGATTTCATGGCTTTTCACTGGGTGCGTACAGTACTTCCCAAAAAGGTACTAGAAAATTTTAATAAATTACAAAATCCAAAATTTTAGGCACCCAAGTAGATTTTTTTCGATGGCTAAAAAACTGTGGAACATTGAATTGAAATTCCTGGTAAAATAAAAATCTTACGGGAATCTTTCGAACATTTTGAGAAATGTTCAAAATTGATTCGTGCATTCAAAGATTGTCTACACTTGTGATCCAAAAAATTTGATTCAAGTGGAAAACTGAATTTTTGGATACTTTTTTTGACAAAAGTGTTGAAAAACAGTCTGAAAAATTCGTCGTCGTCACATTCAAATTTCAAAACAAGAATTTAAATATCGAGTGAGTACTGACTAGATCTTCAATGATCTGCTGAATCGAAATCAAGATACCTTTTTTTCCATTTGGAATATCTTGAACGTTTTTTCAAAATTCAAATCTGATATCATCTCGGCCCCTATGAGACTAAATCAATTCAAATTTTCGATTTATGGATAAAATTCAATTTATAAAAAAATATATATTTTTCCAAAATATATTTCATATTGATTTTAGGGCTACTTTTCGCCAAATTTGTAGCTCCGAAAATCGAAATTTTCCCTTCGCTACAGTTTTCTACAATTCATCCACTACCTATCTACTCGTTGAGAGCTTTCAAACAAAAAAAAAAAAAAAATCAGTCTTATTCTACCTTCAATAGGAGCCGAATAAAAATTTAGTGAACTTTTTCGTCTTCGCCTTCGGTATTATCTATAAGGGTTCTCATCGAGTTCTGGAAAAAATCAACGATTGCAATCCCCCCCCCCCCCCTCATAAAAAAATACAAAATTTTCAATGTTTCAATTTACAATAAACTGAGAAAATATGAGGGAAAAATTTTCAAAAAGTTACTATACAGACTATTAGTCCGGCATATGACAATAGGATTAATTGCACCCCCCCCCTGCCGGTTCAAGTCATTTTAGAGCCCTCAGCTACTTTTTTGAAAATTACTGGAGCCTCCAGTAGATTTTTGAAACTTCCCACCTGAAGTCGTCTTCAGAGGGTATTAAAATTGGAGTGTAGAGTAAATTTCAGCTTTCTATCTTCATTTGATGAAATTTTGTGAAAATGAAAATTTAAAGTTTCGAAAATCTGCTGGAGGCTTCAGGAATTTTCAAAAAGTCGCTGGAGGATCCAAAACGACTCGAAATTGACCTGCAGTACTTCGTAGCGTATTGAAATTAGTTTTTAGAATAAATTTCAGCTTTACAACTCCAATTTGATGGAATTTTGTGGGAATTTCGAGTTTCAAAAATCTGCTGGAGGCTCCAGAACTACTCAAAACGGGTTGAAACCGTTTCCAATCGATTTGGCATGTGGAAAATAGGATATATCCCAAATTTCAGTTTTCTTGGTCAATTTGGTGAAATTTTGATTTTTTCCTTTATTTTTGGCCTAAATTGGATTTTCAAAAATTCACCAAAAATCGAAAAACGCACTTTAGCACTTGAAATTTTGACAGGTGATAAATTTTTGCATGATCTTTTGATGTAAGGTTTGAAAAATTTCGTGCAAATCCTATGTAGAAACGCAAAATCTGCGATTTCGGCTGACCTGTCAATCAAAATGGCCGCCATTTTGTAAGTTGGGCCAACTTTTTTTTGGGCAAGTTTGCTTTAAAATGTTCCTTAGGATGTCCCCTTTAAGAAAAAAGATGTCCCGGAGGATCGCGGGGGGGGGGGTGCAATAAGGGCTATTGTCATATGTCGGACTATATCTATCCTACTATGTACAAGTACATAGGTTGTTCTCACGAAAAAGTGACAGACCATTAAATAAATATAGCTAGGAGTTCCAAAGTCTAAAGTCTAAAAAAAAAAACCAGTTGTTTTAGCAGTACAATAGTCGCAGAAATGGTTGAAAAAATTCGTCTAAAACCCTATTTAATTTTTTAGGTATTCTTTTTTCCCATCAGATATCCTGGATTGGAAAAAAAGAACAGATTTCAACCGTTTTCCTTTCCCTTACTTTCATCTGTCACTGTTTTTTTTCTCTCTCTCTCGAACCGTAATCAAAATATGCAACGAATTGCGGCTTATAAATTGCTAATTGGAATCGTACACAAGTAATTATAATCAGATTAACTTTAATTAATTTCGTTTCGACTTTCGAGTGGAATCGAATCCTTTGGATTTTCTTAATACCGTATTCTCGAGAGCTGACTTCAGGGCGGCTTTATTGACTGCAAAATGCGAACTGCAAACGCATCTTTTGCATTCTACATAAATACGTAGGCTTTTATCTCGGATTCATCAACACGTGTGCCGGCGCGTGTATGCGGTGTGTATGAAAAGTCAACGTGCTCGGTAATCTCGCAGCCTTTATTTAAAAACGAGGTTTTTTTTTCTCCCTCATCGCTGTTTCCTTCTCGTATACACGAGGTGCCTTTAAAGAATTGACTGAAAAGCGACGACGACTACAATGATACGTTTACGTATAGTGGATACATTAAACGATGCGTTTTTTTACGACCTTTACACAACCCTGCTTCACTTTTTCTCGGATTTAAGATTGGATTTTCGCATCTAGAAATCTGAATATAAGATCTAAGCTATTACGTGCATAAGGGCGATAGAATGTGGCGTACGTCGGAGCGATGTGGGTTTTTTCCAAAGCTCCAACTCGTTTTAAATAATGGAGAAATCGAATTAAAAGGCTTTTCAGAGGATATGTTCCGTATACACTGATCAGATCTGGAATAGGTCAAGAGTATAGAGTTATCGCCGTTGTACCGAGAAAGCGAAATAATCGAGGGTTTGTTGCAGATAAAAATTTGCTGATCGAGGTGTAATTCGGAGTGATCGCAAAGGCGTGATGTTGGTCCATTTTATACAGGTTTTAAATCCTTTTAGATTGGTTTGAGGCGAAATACTTGAGATATGAGTTTCAAGTACATACTAATCTACCAACTATTCTCACCCTAATGGCAGATTTCATGATCCTCTTTCTAGACCCATTTTCATTTCTCGTAGAAAATAATCGTCAGAAAATTTTCAGGGGTCCAAAAGCACGTGTTTTGAAAAATTTAAAGAATTAATAATTTTATAACTCCTCTCTCGGAGAGTCCCTTTCATTTTTTGCTTGTACCAGAAACGTGTTCAATGTGCCAAAAAACATGTACATATTTCGATACAACCACAAAAATTTAGAAAACTTTGACACATTTTCCACATATTCGTAATTAATAAATAAACGCAAAAAGGTTCGAGCACAAACCAAAGCAAAAAAATGACTCCTTTCGAGCTTCATCGGACACCCGAAAAAAGACATCATTCTCCCTTTAAGGACACCCAGGAAAAGCGCAAAACAGCCAGCCATTTAAATCAAGCATCGTATCATTAATTGCGAGCCGGTGTTTAAAAACCATTAAAAGGACTTAGTAGCCTACATAAAATACCCTTTGATGGTAGAATCCGGCGTGCCGCAAACCGCTCAACTTCACCGAGAAGACAAATTAATTACTCAATCACCTGAAACGTACCCGGTACGATACGCTTTCGACCTTTCAAACTTTTCACGTCGTTTAATAAAATTTTCGCACCTTTTCGCGAACCTTCGTCAAAGCACAAAGACGTAGCATCGAGTGAAGAAATGAGAGACGTCGAGTTAGACCTACGTGGTATATTATATACACAAACTGAAAACTCGAGCAATAACACGAACACTATATATAGAAAAATATGGCCGCATTCGAAATAATTCTGCTGATTACAAGAATAGTACGCCTCTGGCATAAAAATTACACAGCATCGCGCCCTCGACACCGGAAAGCTCTGTACCTACGTTCAAAACAATTTCCACCGACAAGGATCGCTTTATTTGGAAAATTCTTCCACTTTTAATTTGTTCTGGTTGCGACTTAATTTCGTTACGGACGATCCCCGAAGTACTTCTTATGTCCCTGGACGACCATAATGTCCTTATTTTGAAGCCCTCTTAAATTAAACTGTGCAGTTTAAATACTCGCTGTTTAATTAGCAATGCTGTACTGTAAAGATAAAAATTTGTCGGATCGTTTGATATTTTCCATTTCTATGTTTAAAGGTAAGTACCTTGTTTTTTTTCCTTCTTATATTCTTATTCTTTATTCATTCGCTTCGCTTCGCTTATAGGTAGTATGTAAAGGCACTTGAAGCATTTTTTTCTACGTTTATTTTTGACGAAACGAATAAGGAGATGTAGTGTGCCATTATACCTTAGGTATTGTGAATAACGAAATACCTATCCGCACAATAAATGCTCAACGAACGAAGATGATATTGCCAAATTGATTTTTCGATTATTCGATTATTTTAAATATTTTTTATCGCGAACAAAAAAAAAAGGGTGCGAAATACTATACCAGCAACGAGTGAATTACCATCCGAATTTCGTTTTACGTTATTTCGATAACACGAAACGTAGTTCGAATCAACGAACGCATTCGGAATAATGAACAGAAATGTTTTTCCGATTGCGCCTTACGCTATACTCTCGAGTAACGACCATCCTAAACGAATAAAAAAAATACAAGAAAAGCGTACATCAAGTCCAACGTATCATACAGTTCGTCGAATTGAACTTCCAAGCACCGGTACATTTTTTTTGCTCTTTTTTCCAAGTTATGTACTTGCACACGAGAAAATTCCTTATTGGAATTTCATATTAAAATGCTTCATTGAAATGAATGGAAAATGGAAAATTCAACGGTAACTGGGAAAGTTTTTCTTGCGGACCGATAACGCTATCTGTGGATTTTTACCGAGAACGATGTTCTGTGGAAAACTTTATTTGGAGGGAAAACAGAGCGATTTCACTCGAATCTTTCTCGTATTACGATGAGGAAAATGAAATTATGCAACAAGGCAACTTTTTGAACAGACACACGTTGACTTGAATGAAAACAAACCAGATCGAAAGAGTATGTCCTAAAACCTCTATAAACAAGATTTCAAGACATAAAATTCATTTTTAAATTCTTGACAGATTTCTGTCATTTTTAAAAAATTTTAAATCAGTTTTAACCCTTTGGAGGTTCTCTAGGTTTTCGGGTTAGAAAATTGAAGTGCCTTAATGAGTGTGATAGGGTACCTCGCCCAATTGGCCAAACCACAAAAAAGTCGAGCTTTTGATGAAAAGTTTTATAGGAAAATGAAAGTTTCCAAAAAACACAAATGTGACATTTCCTAAAAAAAAATTGAATGTATGCAGAATTTTTTTTGAAAAAATGAACCAAAAACATGTGTCAAAAACATTGAACAAAAGCACTCTTTCAAAAAATGAAATAAAAATTGAATTGGAAAAAAATAAAAAAACAAGGTTGAAAAAAAGTCATCTGGCAGTTCACAAATTCAGCGAGAATCAAATCTTGTTGGCAAAAATGCCTTTGTTTAAAGCATGAAGAGAAGAAAAATCTATGTCGCTAAGAGAGGATTTTTTATCAAGTCATAAAATCTTTTAGGAAATTGAGCCGAAATATGGGACAAAATTTAGCGAAATTGCGAGCTTTCTCGCAGGAGGTAACTAATTATAAAAACATTTTCGCCTTTATTCACGAGATGTAGCATAGAATTTTCTTTCATTTTGGGAAAAAATGAGTATTTTATCACTTATTGGAGTATAGGAATATGAAGATGAAGATGAAGAGAAATGGTAAAAATACTAAATAAAAATCCAAATTCATCTACGAGTTCAGTCTTTCATTTAGTTTACGCTGTGGATTTGTGTTTTTGTTCACTATTTCTCTTCATCTTCATCTTCATATTCCTATACTCCAATAAGTGATAAAATACTCATTTTTTCCCAAAATGAAAGAAAATTCTATGCTACATCTCGTGAATAAAGGCGAAAATGTTTTTATAATTAGTTACCTCCTGCGAGAAAGCTCGCAATTTCGCTAAATTTTGTCCCATATTTCGGCTCAATTTCCTAAAAGATTTTATGACTTGATAAAAAATCCTCTCTTAGCGACATAGATTTTTCTTCTCTTCATGCTTTAAACAAAGGCATTTTTGCCAACAAGATTTGATTCTCGCTGAATTTGTGAACTGCCAGATGACTTTTTTTCAACCTTGTTTTTTTATTTTTTTCCAATTCAATTTTTATTTCATTTTTTGAAAGAGTGCTTTTGTTCAATGTTTTTGACACATGTTTTTGGTTCATTTTTTCAAAAAAAATTCTGCATACATTCAATTTTTTTTTAGGAAATGTCACATTTGTGTTTTTTGGAAACTTTCATTTTCCTATAAAACTTTTCATCAAAAGCTCGACTTTTTTGTGGTTTGGCCAATTGGGCGAGGTACCCTATCACACTCATTAAGGCACTTCAATTTTCTAACCCGAAAACCTAGAGAACCTCCAAAGGGTTAAATAAGGTGATTTTTAAACTTTTACAATAAATTGTGTAGTTTATTTGGAACAAAATGAACCAATGTGAATAATTCCTTCACTTCAACTCCCACACATCAACAACTAGGTAGGTACTAGGTACTATACTTTTGGAAATATTTTGGAGCCTTCAGAGATCTTTCAATTTTTTTTCAGAAATTTCAAATCATCCTGGAAGGTGCCAAAAATGAATTTTGAAAACCATAATTTTGGTCGATGATTATTAGGAGTCCTCTTCATCGTTTTAGCTGGTTACCGAAAAAATTCAAAAAATGCCAGTTCAAAAATCAAGATCATGAATGAAGCACATAATTAGCAATTTTTTTGGCAAGATACCGTCTGGTAAGTCCACTTGATCACCCCACTCGAAAACAATCGCAATTTAAAATTTTTTTGACCCTCTAACGATCATCCAATGTTCTACAGAAACTTCCAATCACTCTAGAAGAGGCCAAAACTAAACTTTTTTAATCAGTAATTTGGTCAAAGCTTATATTGGGAACCCTCTTGAGCGTTTTAGAAGTTCAATTTGATACCTCTTGAGCGATTGGAGATTTTTGGAAAATTTTGAAAACTTGCCGAAGGCTCTAAAAAAGTAAAATTTTGAATAATGTTTCAAGTCCACTCCCCACAATTTGGAAAGCAATTCAAGTAAAAACAACTAAAAATACCTACTATGTACAAATTTTGTTGAGAACGTTGAAAATTTTGCAACACAAAAATCTTCTCAAATGAACTCCTACAAGATGAAACTTTAATTTCTGAGGTTCGCTTTTCACGTAATTTCTGATCTAGGTTCAAAAAAAGTCGAAATGGTGATGAAAAGAGTGAAAATTGTTGATTACAAAATTTTGAAGAATTTGAACTCCTACCCTTTTGCCTGCCTGTAGTCTCCCATGCTCAAAATATACGAACAATACGAACATAGTGGGTAAGTATATCTATTTCAATTTACGAGTCAACAAAATTTTTGATTTGAATGAATTTTTAGTAGATAATTTTTCGTAACCTCTTTCTGAGGTCAATCTTCAGAAAAGAAAAACTCGATGCAAAAAAAAAATCATAAACGAAGGAATATTTGTTGGTTTTCAACATTTTAGGGGATTTACGCTCCTCCCCCTCACAAAGCCAATCCCAGGACCCTCTCACCGTAAATCTACATGAAATATTTACGTCTTTTGTTTTCTGATCGGAAACATTCTTCCAAAAAGCAAACAAGAAATACGGATTTTCCAAATTTTAGAGCATTGCACCTCCCTCCCCTTCACCAGGTCATCCAAATACTCTGAATCTCAAACAGAAAATCTCAATTATATATCTTAATAAAAATAATACATACTTCAATTTGACGGATTTTCACCGTTTTCAACAATTTTGGGACACACATCTCCCCCTCCCCCCTTCATGAATTCTGTAATGTTTGATTTTCAAGGGTTTTCTGATTTCAGGATCAAACGAATCAATGCGGTCAGCGACGACAAAATGATCAAAAATGAGTTGAATGCTGATTTTCAAAATGTTAAGCATTCAACTCCCTTCCTCTTTCCCTTCCTACAATTCACATAACCCAAATATAATTGAATTATTCAGTTTTAAAAAATCTTTAAATAAGACTAATTTTTAGTATTCTAAAAATACTTGGGCATATGATCTCATCTTCCCTTCAAATGGATTTCAATGAGATCAAAATTACCCCCCCCCCCCTAATTATCATTCTACTGGAATTTCTGCATTCTATAGTCAGAAACGTAAACGAGATCTTCATGCGTAAATTTATAGTTCTATTATTTTGACTTCAAATTTGATGGCTCCAGCTTTCATTCAACAGTCCCTTCAGTAATGGAGCAAGCACACACATAGCCTAATTATTTTTATTTTTAAAACGAAATGGGTAATTTTTCAACCGATCAAGTTGATTTCGATTAAAAAAACACACGAAAAAGCACTCCAAAATTTATTAAAAATCAAAAAAGAAACTTACCCAAATTTTTTCTCAACACAAACAGGAACTCTAGGCGGTAAAACAGGAATAGGTACTCTTCTGCGTTTAAAACGAAGATACTCGGTAACGTGGCAATTGCGTTCTACGGCTTCCATAGAAATCTGCAACACCGCAAACAAAACAAACAAATAAACCAAAAAGTTCAACCAGTAACGTAGGTATGCAAGTAATCCGACCCTAACAAGTAAAATCCATCTAGTTGTCCAACAAATTCGGTTTAATAGTCTACATCACCTACGCTTTTCTACGACAAACAAACGCTTAATTTCACGCCTGATTCTGATCCTTGAAAAAAAAACTACATCTGTATCATAATTCCGTCAACGCGAGCGAGAGTGTAAATCGACCCTATAGTATCGAGTCAAAGCCGCACACCCCATTCAAACAATAGATATATAAATACATTTGTTTAGGGATTTCAAACGATTCGACACTTTTTACGACCGTATGAGTCAACTTCAACCCTGCTGAGTTCGATCGTAAATACATATTATAAAATCTTCTTAATTAAAGTTAAAGTACGGACACCGTCAATGAGTGTGCGTTTAATGTGGTCTCTGCTAGGTACACGCTTTTAAAAAGAGGGGTAGCTTTGAAAAATCCCCGACTACGACTCGTCTTTGTGTCATGAATTGCGAAATTTTCGACGTAAAAAATTAATTACTCGTGTGATCTGCACGCTGCAGTGTACAATACGGTTATGGTGTGAGTGGTAATTTCGCATACGAGCTATTTTACGACTTCGATTATTGGAGTGAAGTTTAAATTAGAAAATAGATGTTAAATCATGGAGATGTTCAATATGTATAAATTTATCATAATTTTTGCATCCTTTTGTAAGTTTGTTTGAAATTTGGATTTAGTACTTTTTTGCCATTTTCTACTCATAATGTTTCAATTTCAGCAACACAATTTTTACTCGGAGAAGGATTTTTCGCAGCTTTGAAGGATATCTACATGTAAGTAGATTGTAAAAGGTATTTAGCAGTTGTACATTAAGCTAAACGAGAAACAAAAATGTAAATTTTTAATCCTTCGAACATGTTTTTTTCTTCTCAGATTTTACCCCAGCAGGTATTTCTCAACATACAATGTAATTGTAATTACCCATATTAAACTACGAGTACTTTATAATGTACCTTACCTACTCATACGAGGTTTCTATGTGCACAAGAAAGGGTTGCGTGGCATGCATCAAATCGGCGGATAAACATTTTTTAAAGGGTGTCATCTCATTAAAATCCGATTGCGCGGAAGCCAAAAATAAATATACAAAATTTAGTAAGTCGATTCGCAAAATGACATGAAAGATTATCCTGAATATTATATTCTTCAGTACAACCAAAAGCCTCATTTTACAGAAGCCCTGGGAAGCACCTCATACTACATGTTTCATATATGTAAAGAAGACAATGAAAAAGAGTATCAGAATCGTGAGTCCACATATCAAATTACCTAGAATGGATGTTTGAGACAGAGCTTATTTTTTTACAACTTTGTTAACATAAAGGTTTAAAGATCATGACAGCCCAAGCAAAAAAAGTGTTGGAAGAATTTGAAAAATGTGCCATACCAACCATGGATTTTGGTCGAAAAAGCGCCATCAAAGGTTTGTATATGTAGATTATTGTGATAATTTACAACAAATCTATCAAATTCAACAATTACTCCTGATTATAGATGCATGGGAGAAATTCCAAATTGCAAGAGATAAATGCGGAAGTAAGTAGGTCCACATGTCAAAAGGGCATCATTTGCTTTTTAGGACAGTTGAAAACGAGAATGAAAAAAAAAATGATAAGAATTTCAAGTTAGAGAGCTGACTTCCTCCCCCTCTCACCATCTTAATAAACTTCAAAATTTTTCATTTTTTAACAATAAAATTCAAAGAAATAAAATTTTTAAAATGTTCAACATTTTATTTTTTTTAGAGAGCAAACAATTTTTTTAGAATTCGAACCAAAATTACAAAACTTTTTTGAAATTCCTACAGGACCTTTAGGTAAATATTTTACAGCAGACCAGAACTTCTCACCATTCGTAAGTTTTAAAAAGATTTCATAATTTTTGTCACCTCTCATTTTCAAAAAAAGCAAATGATGGTCCATCTCACAATTTTAAGACTCGTCAATTTTTATAGAACATTGAAATTAAATTTATATTTCTCAGGTAAAGACCATTTGACTGGTAAGAATGATACACATCAATGAACAATCGAAAGAAAATAATGCATAGATTACCTATTCAACAATTTTTTTAGCGGAGTTTCAGAATTTTTGGGATAAGTTACCCAACACTGGAGTAGCAGAAGCAGTGTGGGGAATAACTCCAGAAAATGTTGATCTTATCAGCAGTATAATCGCCTAAATTACGAAGACTGTGGAAAGGATGCGTATTGTCATAAAATCGTATTCCAAAATACGTATAAATTCTGGTACTCGCTCAGAGTTTTCCTCTTCCAAACGATGTTAATAAAAATGTCCTAAAATTATTGTTTACTTCTTTATTTTCAAATTGAACTGGACTAATTCGCACTAAGGAAACTGAGAAACGAAAAACTGAATACCTAAGATTTTTTGAAAATTTCATGTTTTGGCAGTAAGCATCCTTTCAAAATGGTCACCCATTAAAGACTATTTACCTACTCATACAATTTTTTATTCAAACATTTTTCAGTTCATTTTCATCTGATGAAATAGTAAATGAATACCTAAATAAATCATTCATCACAAATATTTTCATGTTTTATTAAATACTCACTTGAAAAAGTTTTCAGTATGTTTTTCGGAAAACTTGAACAATCATTTTCTCATATTAATTGAATAGGTAACGAAACCTCATTCGAATTCGACTTTATTCAGATGTTTTATATTATAAGCAATTTTTATTCAAATTTCTTTAATGAAATTACGGCTAAAGAAAGGAAGACTTTAAAATTCCACAATATGTTCAATTGTTCATATTTACAATGAAAATATCTGTCACTGCTTTCTCTTTCACTATCAATTCATTAGAAATGATTCTGTGTGATTCCAATCAATCGATTAGAGAATTGAAGAATTTGGTCGATCTCAAGACTCAAAATTTTGAAATTTTTTCAATGATTTGGAAAATATTTAATTCAGACGAATTTTGAGCCATTGATGAAATTTCATTCCAATATTTGTTCTCATATTTCAACCCATATTTTAGGAACCACTTTCCGAAAAACTGAACTTTCGTGAACTTTCGACAATATAAATTGGAAATAAACATCAAAGATGCTTGTAAATCATCATTTAACGAGACAATTTCTCCATAAATTTTAGTTTTCCTGTCAGAAAACGATTGTAATAAAGAATAACAATAAATTGTACCTAGGTACATGTTTTGAAAATTTGGCTATAAAATTCTATATGAAAATTTATTCAGGAAAACTGCTGCCCTTTCACTTGAATTGAAAAAACTTCAAATTTCATTCCGTCACTGTAATAATTGAGATATACAAGTAATCAGAAACGCGAAAAGATGAAAGAAATGGCAACGTTATATTGCATCGTTTCAATATTTTTGGGTAAGTGAACTGCGAATTTTTTCTTGATCTAAGTAAATTTTGCAAAATTTGAGTAACATTCAAAATTTTCTCAATAGTTATTCATTTACATCGATGTCTTGGTTTTGTTTCAACTGGTAAGTTGATCACGATGCGATAATGTTGAATAAATTATCAATTTCTTGACTTTGAATTTTTTAAAATGTGTATGTACTTTTTTTTTGCAGTGTACAACCTTGAAAGTAAGAAAGATAATGTGCAAAATCTGCTATTGGCAATCAGTAACTCAAAATCAAACTGAATAGGATAATAATCAGAAAAAAATTTTATCACAGCATGTATAAGTTGTTACAAAACTACAACTTTGGAATATTTCGACGCCTTAAACAAAATATGGCCAGATTGTGCAACTACAGAAAAGGCTGATTTTGGTAAATCTGCTAAAAATTAAACTACCAAGGTAATTGTTTTCATATTAAGAAGTAGTGAAATGTAATAGGTATTAAAAATGTTACAGCAACTGTTCCGAGACGTGCCTATTATGTGTATAATATTTGTGAAAACCATTACGTCACAGGAAACATATACAAGGAGAGTATGTAGCAAATTTTCATTATGCTCACCGCAGTGCATACTTCGAAAAATTTTAAGTAAGTATGTACATTTTTTCATCCTATAACCTTTTATGTGTAGAGTTTCCGGAAATGCAGACTAAAGGCGCCGCTGCACTTGCAGCTTATAAAAAATGTCAAGCTGACGATAAATCCTTCAATGATGATAAAAAGGCGAATATAAAAAGTAATGAATCTTAATAAACATATTTTAATAAATTGACAGATAGAATCATTCTTGACATTACTTTTGCAGCTTTTACCACTCATTTTGATGAAGACAGAGAGAAGTGTGGGGGTAAGAAGTAAACAATTTCTATCATAATTAGGTACATTATTTCAATAAGAAAATGATCCCGAACATTTATTTCTTTTCGTAGACGTGAAATACCTGGAAAGTAAGAAAGAAAAACTTAATAAATACAAGACACACCATTGAATGTTTTTTAACATAATTTTATATTACATAGATGACATTAAGTATTTCGAAGATCTGAGTTCAGATGTACCAATACCTCCATCAACTCCTAATGCAAATGGTGTGACAAATCAAGATCAAGCTAAAACTGCTTCGAGTCCAACGCCATCTAAAGACTCCACAAATACTACTCCAGATAACAAGCCACCACCAGCTAATCCTACCCCAGGTGATACATCATCCAAAGACAGCAATGCAACATCTAAAGATCCCAATAATGTAACTCAAGGAAACAATCCTCCAACTAACCAAAATGACACAAAACTAAAAGATACTATGGACACTGCAAAAGGAAACAATCAGCCATCTAATAGCTCTAATAATATAACTCCAGGCAGTGGTTCATTGTCCACTTCTAGCCAAAGCAGTGCAACCTTAGCTAAAGAATCCACTTCAGCTGATGCGGTAAAAGCAAACAACAATCCGCCACCTAAAGATGCAGACAATAAAACTCAAAACAATAACTCGCCACCACCTGCAAACCAAAGTGAAACCACCACATCAAAAGACTCCACTGATACTACAAAAGGAAATGGCAACCCACCATCCAAAGATCCCAACAGTACAACACCAGGAGGAAATAACCTACTGACTACAAGTTCTAATCAACATAACACAACACCATCAACAGGACAAAATAATACGTCTAAAGATAACAATCCTCCACCTTCTGACCCCAATAAAAACAACACCAATCCTCCACAATCTGACCCCAATAAAAACAACACAACACCTACAGATCCAAACAATACTTCCCAAATCACCACTCCGCCTCCTGATAAAAATATTTCAACTAATTCTCAAGCAACCAGCAGCTTATCAAGTGGCTCTCCCAATACTCAAGGAGGTATCACACCACCTCCCAACCCTTCTCAAAATTCAATTTCCAATACCCCTCAAACTGCAGATCCGAATTCCCCAGCTTCATTATTACCTGATCCTGGAGCGTTGCTGAATGGTTTAATAGGTTATAGCGGTGGTATAACCACCTCCCCAAATAGCCAACAAAATGTTGCGTCAGCATCTGCCACTGGTAACACATCACTGAACACCTCCCCAAATAATCAACAAAATGTTTTGTCAGCCTCCGCCTCTGGTAACACATCACAAGGAAATCAAATAAATAATTCAAGTGCAACACCAACAGTGTCTTCAAATGGTCAGGCACCTAGCACTACCACTACAACTGTTGGGAATCAGTCTCTGAATCTAGGTTTGGGACAAACATCCTATTGGTTCTAATTCTAAAATTTATGAATATGGAGTACTCACGAAATGTAAACAATTCTATAAAAATTACAATTAATTTATGTATGAAATTCAACTGAATAAATTATCCAAAAAAATATATTAGACTCGCACAAATCGTTGCACTTCAATTTTTTACCTGAATCAGTCACTCAGGAAGATGAAAATTGAAAATCATTTGAATTTGAGTGAATTTGAAATAAATTTCGACACTGCAATATAGAATCAATCAAATCATTCAAATTTTAAAATGTCTCATAATGAAAAATTATTGAATCTGTCTAGGTTTGAATAGAAAATCATATCAACAAAACTGTGATCTGGTCACATTAAATTTGATTCAAGAAATATTGTAATCTGATCAGATTACTGCTTTTTCATTTTTAAAAAACGCTGGAAAACTAAAATGAAGGCATGTGATTAGTATTTCTCCGCACCAATGGCAGATCAAAATCATTCCTTATCTGGAAAAGTGAGTATATACCAGTAGGTAGGAATGGTTTCCAATTCAATGAGTAGTTACATAGATGACTTCTTTGCCTTTCAAAAAGGATTCCCCATTTGGTTATAAAAATGCAAGTAATTCCAATTTTCAACACATAAACAATACTTTATGGCACATTAATGACAGAAGAACAGTTGACATAAACCATGAGAATTGATAGGTAATAAAATAAAACTCATTCACAAAGGTACCGCTTTCCCATATATGACATAGAAGGTATTAGAACACCTCAATAAGTACAGTATGTGGCATTATCAAGCTTTCAAGATGATGAAATTTACATTATTTTTTGCCTTAGTATATCAGAGTAAGTTTTCTCCAGAGGTGTTTTTAATAATTGAACAAATATGTTGAGAGGTTAAAAATATTCAATTTTGCAGTTGCTCAGATTACTCAAGGGTTTGTAACATTCAGTGGAATCAATAATCTAAGTATGAGATTACTTTTATGTTATTAACTGACAAAATGATACTTGAGTAAGATTTTTCTTCTAAATAATGTTAACTTTTTTTCAGTTTGGACCCCACCAGGTAAAGTAATGCAAAATATTAGGTATTCAACATTTTGTAATTGAATAGATATTAATAATTCGCCAAAAAAAATGCTTGAAAAGGTTGTGTAGCATGTTACCAAATTGAAGGCAACAACTATTTTCAAAGTTTAAGCAAATTGAGACCTCACTGTGCAGATAAAGAAATTAATGACTACAGTGAGTGTTCTTTTCTTTAAATATATTTTATGTAAGAATTTCCAAGTAGTAATCACATTCAAAACATTTTAAAGATGGAGTACAGAGCAAGTTCTTCCTCCACCATATTTGTGAATATCAGACTGGAACTGGATTTAGTGACAGTAAGTATAAATTCAAACCATTCACACTGAAGTGAAATAATTACTATACCTCAGCAGATGGGTACCTATGCAAATAAGATTCTGATTATATTTTGAAATCCTACAGAATACAAAGCTCTTCAAAAGCATGGGAACTTGATTTTACAAAAATTTCAAAAATGCTTCAGTAGAAAACTCCCATCAGTTGTAAGAAGAAAACTAGAAGGTGAAAAAAAAATTATTCTCAATGTTTTTAGTATTTAAAAAGATGCAAAAAATTCAAAAAATTGACATTTTTAGACTTTACATTTGAATTTGAAAATGCAAGGAAAAGATGTGAAAGTGAGTAAAATGAAAAAAATTTACTACAATTAATCAATAAAAAATGAACCATCATCGCCTAATCACTCATTCACTTTTTTTTTAGATGAAAAATTTATGGAAAGTAAGTCTGAATTTAACACATCAAACTTGAAAAAAATAATTTTTGATACCAACCAATCTATTTTTAGAGGGGTTGAAAGGCATACGTCAAATTTACTCTGAACCACAATCTATACCTCTTCAAAATCATAAAAGAATTCACAAACCAAAGAATCCTACAACAGTGGAATACAGTGAAATTATGCAAGCACCCACATCCCCCATTATTGAAAATGAGGCGAACATGACTTATCTAGCACCTGTAGCTCCCATAGAAGACTTGAAAGATGAATTTGAAGATCAACCTGCATCACTAACTGATGAAGCAGCGAGATTAGATGAAGCAAAGAATGAAGAAATTATTTCAGATCATGATTCTACTCTAATTGAAAATGTTGATCCAGCACTTTTAGAGCCTTCTACTGAGGAGCAAATTGAGGATCAGTCTATATTACCAACTAATGATGAATTAGTAAATCAAGTCAAGGGAAAAAAATTGAATGCAGAAAATGATCTTACTCCAGTTGAAAATGCTAATTCAACACCCACAACATCTGAAGAGAGACTTGTAGACCATGTAGCATCTTTAGCTGCTGGAACCTCAGAGGATCAAGCCCAAGATGAGGGGATTGCTCTAGATAATTCTGCTCCTGGCGAGAATGTTGATACCACTCTTGCACAAGATCACATAGAAAACCCTGCATCTCCGATTGATGATATGTCAGAGAGTCTAGTACAGGATAAAGAAATTACTTCAGATAATGCTTTTACTTCCAGTGAGAATATTGATAATACTCTTACACAAGATTCTACAGGAAAACTGGAAGATCAATCCGCATCTCCAATTGATAATATAACAGAAGGTCAAGTTCAGGATGAAGAAATTACTTCAGATAATGCTTCTACTCCTACTGAGACTGCTAATGCTGATATTAAAGAAGATTCTGAAGAAAAGCTAGAAAATCAATCTACATCTCCAATTAATGAGGTAACAGAGAGTCAAGTACAGAATGAAAAAATTACTTCAGATAATGCCTCTACTCCTGCTGAGACCACTGATGCTGATGTTCAAGATGAAGAAATTACTTCAGATAATGCTTCTACTCCCACTGAGATTGCTAATGCTGATATTAAAGAAGATTCTGAAGAAAAGCCAGAAAATCAATCTACATCTCCAATTAATGAGGTAACAGAGAGTCAAGTACAGGATGAAGAAATTACTTCAGATAATGCTTCTACTCCTGCTGAGACTGCTGATGCCGATGTTCAAGATGAAGAAATTACTTCAGATAATGCTTCTACTCCTACTGAGAATACTGATGCTAATACCATGAAAGATTCTAAAGAAGAGCTGGAAGATCAATCTGCATCTCCAATTAATGATATATTAAAGGGTCCAGCACAGGATGAAGAAATTACTTCAGATAATGTTTTTACTCCCAGTGAGAATATTGATAACACTCTTGCACAAGATTCTATAGGAAAACTGGAAGATCAATCTATATCTCCAATTGATAATATAATAGAAGGTCAAATTCAGGATGAAGAAATTACTTCAGATAATACCTCTACTCCTACTGAGACTGCTGATGCTGATGTTCAAGAAGATTCTGAAGAAAGGCCAGAAAATCAATCTACATCTCCAATTAATGAGGTAACAGAGAGTCAAGTACAGGATGAAAAAATTACTTCAGACAATGCCGCTACTCCTGCTGAGACTGCTAATGCTGATGTTCAAGATGAAGAAATTACTTCAGATAATGCTTCTACTCCTTCTGAGAATACTGATGCTAGTACTATGAAAGATTCTAAAGAAGAGCTGGAAGATCAATCTGCATCTCCAATTGATAACATAACAGAGGGTCAAGTTCAGAATGAAGAAATTACTTCAGATAATGCTTCTACTCCTACTGAGACTGCTGATCCTGATATTAAAGAAGATTCTAAAGAGATGGCAGAAAATCAATCTACATCTCAAATTGATAACGTAATAGAGGATCAAGTACAGGATGAAGAGAGTACTTCAGATAATACCTCCACTCCTACTGAAACTGCTGATGCTGATGTTCAAGATGGAGAAATTACTTCAGATAATGTTTCCACTCCTATTGAGAATACCGATGCTAATATTATAAAAGATTCTGAAGAAAAACTGGAAGATCAATTAGTACCTCCAAATGATAATATATTGGGGGGTCAAGTTCAAGATGAAGAAACTATTTCAGATATTGCTTCTACTCCTACTGAGAATACTGTTGCTAATACTATGAAAGATTCTGAAGAAAAGCTGGAAGATCAATCTGCATCTCCAATTAATATATTAGAGAGTCCAGCACAGGATGAAGAAATTACTTCAGATAATGCTTCTACTCCTTCTGAGAATACTGATGCTAGTACTATGAAAGATTCTAAAGAAGAGCTAGAAGATCAATCTGCATCTCCAATTGATAACATAACAGAGGGTCAAGTTCAGAATGAAGAAATTACTTCAGATAATACCTCTACTCCTACTGAGACTGCTGATGCTGATGTTCAAGATGGAGAAATTACTTCAGATAATGTTTCCACTCCTACTGAAACTACTGATGCTGATGTTCCAGATGAAGAAATTACTTCAGATAATGTTTCCACTCCTATAGAGAATACTAATGTTGATATTGTAAAAGACTCTGAAAAAAACCTGGACAATCAATCAGCATCTCCAATTGATGATATATTAGAGGATCAAGTTCAAGATGAGGAAATTACTTCAGATAATACTTCTAATCCTAGTGAGAATGTTGATACCTCTATTACAGAAGGTTCTAAAGAAAAATTAGAAGAACAATCTGCATCTCCAACTGATGGCATAGTAGAGGACCAAGTCCAGGATAAAGAAATCACTCTAGCAGAAAATGTTGATGCAAAGCAAACAGATGATACATCTATAGTAAATGATACAAAGAAAGAAATGGTTTCAAGTAATTCAGCTGAGAATTTAAATCCAACAATCCCGGAGCCTTTTGAAGAAAAGCTTGAGCAACAACCTACATTACTCAAAGATGTTGGTTCATTGCCAATAGAAGCATCTAAGAGTGAGTCATTACCATCAAGTGCAGATACTAATACTTCATTAGATCAAGTAAAGAATGAGGAAATCATTCCAGACTCAATGTCTACAATTACAGAAGCCTCAGAAGAAAAGCTTAAGGATGAATCTGCATTACTAGCTACCAACTCTGACCTTCCAGATGATTCTGGCAAGAATTTTGATTTGGAAGACCAAGTTCAAAATGAAGAAGTAGTATCTGATCATTCATCCATTTCTACTATAAAGGATCAATTAGAGCCCTCAGCAATTGATTATTCCCCTAAGGACGATTCAACTCTTTCCACTGATGATTCTTTAAAACAAAATGTTGGGGGAAAAACAGATGCACATGTTAAAATTGTAGATAAACGTATTCCTCAAAGTACAAATGCTCTCCCAGATAAGCACACCCAGGAGCTTTTAACAAATGACAACTCTCTAGAAAACCTTCCTGAAGTTGAGGGGAAAACTATAACTCCTGAAATCATCACAGAAACTGAACCAAGTAACTCTTTACTAGAAGGTCAACTTGGATTAGAAAACTCTGATGAAACTTCAATAGGTAATTTATTAATTTCACTACCTAATCAATCCTCATTAGAACCAATAAATTTAGTAGAACGAATCTCAACATCTGAAGATAGTCCAGGAAAAATAGCATTCCATTGGGAAAAATGGGGGAGAAAGCTGAATTTTGGTATACTGGTCCATTTTTTTGTGCTGAACACGAATCCGATGAGTCCCCGGTCGTCCCTGGTGTGCGTTCTCCCCTATTGTGGATCTAAGCCCCCCAAAACCAGTTTTTTGCAATTTTCTCCCCCGCATTGCATTTTAGCGAGAAATCGGTAGTCGGATAAGAATCTACGTCAAATTTCCGATCTAGTGATATATCAACTTTCTTTCTACCCCCAAGGGGGGTGGAACCACAACCATTCAAAAAAGGGGGTTCCCCAAAAAATACATAAGGGCTATAGGCGCCTAAGAGGGGTGAAATGGTCCCCAAAAGCGTTTAACATGAAAGGTGGGTACCATAGAGAAACCTCTGCGCAAAAAATTTCAGATCCACACCCCCTCCCCTTTTTGCGGAACCCCCCTTTTTTGAAATTTCAGTAGCACTTTTCTCAGCCCCATTTCAACCGATTTTGAAAATTTTTCTGGAAGTTATGTATATCCTTGATAGGTATCCCCACAAAAATTTTCAACCCCCTCCCCTCATATTTACCCCTCAAAATAGCGTTTTTCAACTTTTCAATGCTTTTCAACAATGGTAAAACTTGAGGGGGCCAAGTGCTCTGGAGAGGGCTAGATGAGTGTAACAAAAAATCTGACGTCATATTCGTGCTCAGCGGTATCGAATCATAAGAAAATGACACCCTGTTCATTAATATTTAGTTATTTTCCCCAAAATTCCCATTTTACCCCAACCCTCCCTAAGACACATTTTTACACCATTTTGAGGGGTAAATATGAGGGGAGTGGGTTGAAAATTTTTGTGGGGATACCTATCAAGGATATACATAACTTCCAGAAAAATTTTCAAAATCGGTTGAAATGGGGCTGAGAAAAGTGCTACTGAAATTTCAAAAAAGGGGGGTTCCGCAAAAAGGGGAGGGGGTGTGGATCTGAAATTTTTTGCGCAGAGGTTTCTCTATGGTACCCACCTTTCATGTTAAACGCTTTTGGGGACCATTTCATCCCTCTTAGGCGCCTATAGCCCTTATGTATTTTTTGGGGAACCCCCTTTTTTGAATGGTTGTGGTTCCACCCCCCTTGGGGGTAGAAAGAAAGTTGATATATCACTAGATCGGAAATTTGACGTAGATTCTTATCCGACCACCGATTTCTCGCTAAAATGCAATGCGGGGGAGAAAATTGCAAAAAACTGGTTTTGGGGGGCTTAGATCCACAATAGGGGAGAACGCACACCAGGGACGACCGGGGACTCATCGGATTCGTGTTCAGCACAAAAAAATGGACCAGTATACCAAAATTCAGCTTTCTCCCCCATTTTTCCCAATGACCCTTTTTTTTCATCTAATTTTCCTGGACTAAGATGGCATGACATCTTTAAAAGATAGTGATACTAACCTTGAACCACAAAGTGATAAGTTATTAAATTCTATGCTCACAGAGAATGAGAATAAACCATCAGAATCACCTTCAAATGTTGAAAAAAATGAAAATGAAACTGATGATGACACAATAGGCAACCCTTCAAACAACAATGCCTTAGAAAATTTATCTGAAACTGGTAATGTAAATTCCTTTCCTAAAGATGGTCTAGAAGACAATCAAGAAAACTTGGCCAATGGAATTGAAAGCAGTGCTGGTATCTTAGACACTAATACACCTATAACTGATGCAAGTGATCATAGCAACTATGATTCAAGTAAGAATGATCGATTTTTATTGAAAGATTATTTAAATTTAATAATTACCTACTCAAAATAACAATTCATCACCTTCAATTAATATTATAGGTGACACACAAAAGATTGATCATAATGAAACAATTTCCTCACCACTATCTTCAGAAAATTCCAATGAAGCAAAAAATGTGAGTCAAGGACTGGATCATCTTATTCAGAATGATTTACCCACCTCTGAAAAATCTAAAAAACTTGACCCAGTTTCTGAACCTGAACCAAATAATGTACTCCAAGAAACACCTACCAACCTAGTTTCTGATGAATCAAAGGCCCAGATACCTACCACATCATCAAATAATCACTCCTTAACCCCAAATTCTTCAAAGAACCAGCCCACACTTCAAGATGATGTGTCTTTAGAAGCTGAATCAACTCCCAAACAGACGACTCATTCAAAAACTCCTGACAATAAAACAAAAGGACCTAAAGATGTACAGCAAAATCAATCTACAGCCCAAGATACAATCAAAGGTAGAAAAGATGAATTGAATGATGGTTACTCAATTGATCACAATACTATTGAAAAATTAATTGAGTCTCAAAATGAAGAAGATGGTCATCTTGAGATTTAAAATAAAGACGATCCTCTAGATGCAATAAATACATATATTTGGTAATCTTTATGCCTATTTAGATTTTATATCTGCAGTTTGTCAACTCATACATATATTCTATTCTTATTCATTAAAATCTCGTTAATACATATGAGCCTTAATTTCTTTATCTTGAGTTTAAAATGAGGAATCTTAGTAACTTTTAGAAGTATACCCATTTCACATTGTTGGTAAAACATTCAGTAATCAGTTTCAAAGCAGGATCTTTGAATGTGTACTTTTATCAGTAACATTTTTGGTAATTCGTTTACCATAAGTTACACACCTCATTGTTCCTCCATACTTGTTCACAAACAAGTTTTTCATAAATCATTTTAATTATACAAAAATATGGCATTGCTAGCTATCAACATATGCATTAAAAGAACCATTAAACATGGCACACACACACCGCTCAACACATCATACAACAATACTTACCTATTGATTCAAAAACCCGCTTTTTTCCTTCAAAAAATGAATTATCATGATATGAAATTCTGTCGGATTCACTTCACAGCATTTCAAAAAATTTTCATTGCCAGTCTAGCTAACTGATGTACGCTTATTTGTACAAAATGAATACATTTTCCTTACCATTTCTGATGTTGTCATTTCTCAGTAAGTAGATACATATAAAACTTTTGACTTTGATGATACAGTACATACTTTCCAAGAATCATCAAATTTTTGAAGGAGGAAACTGCATGTAAATGTTTCAGTGTTACATCAATCATATGGGGGTAAACATTGGGAACGATACATTGGTAAATTGATTTTACACATTGCCCTCACAATTTAATTTTAAAAATCAATTCATTTCTATAATTGTAACACAACTGCCTATCGTTTATATTACAGATTGGATACCTAAAGGTGAGTATTTTTCAAAGAATTAATCAAGCGACACTTCCTTGAGATCCATTTTTCATGATAAAAATTGATTTTGCAGATACATTGGCTTGCTACAGTGACAGAACTATAGGGTTATTTGAAAACTTGAAACAAGTGGTCAAAACATACTGTGTTCAAGATGGAGAAAACGAATTCAGTACATAACACAACTACTGGCTAAATACGTATTGTATTTGAAATACACAGTGCTTCTATTAAACTTCTATTTTCATTTATCAAATTTTCAGAGACCAAAATTGTCACAAGATCCGGATTTTATAAAATTATTGCTAAGGAAGATGGCGAATTATTTGAGAACGGTATGTTGAAATTCATTCATTTAATTTGAAAAAATCAATATCAAAGTCATATCCAAACATGGCATCTGTGGTAGGAAAAAAACAAGCAGAAGAAATAGCTTTAAAAGTGATCACCAAAGTCCATCGATGTTTATCCTATGACTGCAGCAGCGAAAAGCAGGAAAAAGTGAATGGTATGAGAATTATTTTTAATTTCGAGCACTTCAAAACCTGAGATTGATATTCTTTGTTTATTCTAAACAATTTTCATAGAATTTATCCAAACTTTTAGAAGACAAATTACTTGGTGCGGGGGTATGTGTTGAAATGAAAAATTAATGAAACTATGTACTAAACTAGTGCCTATCATGGTAACTTATCACCACTTTTTTGAAATATTTAAATTTTTTACAGATTCTGAATTTCTAGCGAGTGAGTAACCTATTTCAATTTTCAATGACTCGCATAGGTGGACTTGGTTCATTTTGTAGCACAAAAACTTATACTTTCAGAAGCTGTAGCTACTTTGGCGACGACTTGTGAAGAAGAAAAGAAAAAAGGAATTTCGAATGACAGCGATATTAAATCCCTCTTTGCCCGGAATGGCGTTAATGATATGTCCGATTGGTGGGCTAGGAAATAGATTATCATGTAGAATTAAGTAAACATTTTTCCCGAAAGTAGCAGAAATTATAATACCTACACATAATTATGTATGAATACATCATTTAGCATTTCATTGAATTTGATCATTTCTGAAAGGAGCTTTGTTTTATGATGGTGCCATAAATCATTTGATATCTCAAATCTAGGTACCTATAGATTTATCATAGAAGGATATTACGTTAGATCCGCGCATGGTGAAAAACATAATTTTTGGCCATAGTTAAAACCCCATTAGGTATTAATTTCATATTTTCCTAAATTTTTCTGGGTGAAAAATTCGATGATGATCTAGTTAGAAATAAGAACATCCTAATTCCTAATCCGTCGTACCTAACCAATAGCACAGCTTCTACTGCCACGAAGTTTGATAACCAACATAATTTTCAAAAGGCCCATTTTTTTGAATTCCCATACAGTCGATCAGTTTTTAAACTGCCCCCTATTCCTGCAAAAAAAGTTTTTTAGACGAAAATAAGAATGAAGCTGTGAAAAAAAATGTTTCACAAATTACAAAAGATGGTATTCGTACCACAAAGTATTGAATTCAAATATGTACATAGGTATTTAATTCAATAAAATTGATCTGTTGTCATATTTTGTGATGTTTTTTTGTTTTTTTTTTTCATAATTCAACTTTTATCACTAACAAAATATGACAATCAACATCATATAGCGCAGACATCAAAAAATGTGTGATAGATATATTAGTTATTTGATCGATGATCTATACAAGGGCAAACGAATGACTATTAAAAAGTATGAACAAATAGTAAATAAGGTACTTCATATCATATGAACACCATTTGAGAATATTCTACTCATCTACCAACACTTCATCTCAAATGTATAACATGACTTCATTATCATTGTTTTCTCTCTTATCATTATTCGCAGGTAAGAAAATTAAATTAAAGTAACCAGACAAATTTCATTGAAATTCTTGAAAAATTAAAAGTTTTTTAATCAATTTAAAAATTCCAGCTCTGCATCAGTCCGAGGGAATTTTTTCGTGGGATTATCAGAGTAAGTGCTTAATAAGTATTTACCTAGTGATTTGACCAATTTTTCATTCGCAATGATGAAATGATTACTTTATTTCAGCTATAACACCCAGAGGTATTGTTACGTTGGATTAAAATCAACTTTCAATAATACGTATTCTCCGCGTAAAAACTTAATAAGGCATTAAATTGAGTGAAAAAAATGAGTAGGTACTTGTACGAAAATCATTATGAATTTTACAGGATCTATAGATTGTTATAAAGGCGTGACAATGGAATTATTTAGAAATTTAAAAAAAGAGGTCGATGAAAATTACATTCAAGATGAAGAAAAAGAACTTTGTTAGTAATGGCATCAGATGATAATGATTTATTTCGTTAGGTAGGCTACTTGTGATTTTTTTTCCTAACCTGTTATGTGCATTGCATTATGACAGGGTACAAAATTAAGATACGATCGGAATCTACGGCTTTAATCACTAAACATGGCCCATTTCGCGAATTATTCACCGAAGGTAAGAGAAATATTTTTCTCAAATTGTAAAATGTGCTTGATTTTCACATTTTCTTTTGTACAGGGATGAAACAAGCAGAAGAAATAGGTACCAGAACTATTAATAAGGTAAATCAATGGCTATTGGATAATAATTGTGATGACGAAAAACAACAACGAATAGAACGTAGGTGTACTTGAAAACCAATATTTTTTAATTTTTTAATTTCAAATGAGTAAGTCATGAGCCCAATTACAAATATTTTTTTTACAGATTATATCAAAACTTTCAGAAAAGGTAGCGCTGGATGTGGAGGTAAAGAGTATACTACATATTAAGTATTAAGTAGGTATGGTAATAAAAATAAAACGTAAAAAATTAATAATTGACATCTCAACATGTACCTACAGATTTGAATTATTTGAATAGTAAGTAATCTACCTATTCAATAAAAACTCAAATATTAATTTTGAAAGATTCTTTTTAAAAATTCGGTAATTTCAACTTCTAGATGCCATCACAGCTTTGGAGCAGACTTGTATGGATAAAAGTGAAAAATCAAATACAGACGATTCGGCATCTGTTTTGGCTGTCAATGAAGATAGCAGTAACCATGATATAAAAAATCCTTGGATTAGATCAAGCAGGCTGCATATCTAATGATTATTTAACGTATTATAAAAACATTAGTAAATTTATGTGTTTGAATTTTGTAATAGACTAAAACACCAAATTTTGGGGGTATTTTCTTCCTTATTTCGTTAAAAATTTTAATCATTTCCATGCAGTAGATTAGATACGAGTAGTTAAAATTCCTGTACAGTCAAGAAAGGGAGTTATTTCAATTTTTGAACTACTAAAGTACATAGGTACCAGTTCCCGAAAGAAATTTTGAAAACTTCAACCGTTCAGTTGCACAGTTTAAAACAGATGGAATGAAAGGAAAAAACATAATGTTTGAATTTTTTGTACATTTTTTGAGATTTCTGTACCTAAAAAATTTTCCAACTCGATAAAAATGTGTAAAAAAACATCCTTGAAGCATTTTTTTTCAAATCTGTGGGGTGAAAAATTGATATTGCACCTTCTTTTCAACTTAGATACGCAAATAATTAAGATTGGTGAAAATCTCTCGTACATATTTCAATATCCTAGCAAATTTCTTGAACTTGGATTTCTCCCAATAAAATTATAAACTGAAATAAAGTTCGTTTTTACATCATACGTGCATTGTTAATTTGTCCACAATACAACAAAATATTCAACTCTTCTTGTAGTCAACTTGACAATTACGCAAGTGTAAGGTTTATTTTTCGTGGATCATTTCTACAGCTATCTAAAAAACCACCTTGTTTTTCATCCACATTAACAAAATCATCAAAGCATAGCCGAATGAAAGCTATCCATCTATATATCGATGCAATATGTTAACAAATGTGAAACACGTCGTTAGTTCGACAATTAATGCAACAAATGGAGACGTAACTACGCGAGGCTACATATTTTTCATCGAATAAACGACAGGAGGAATACCCTTCAAAAAAACGCCGCATTGCTGCAAAGGCATGCAACTGTAGACGTACAAGTGTTATAATAATTCATATTTATTTAAATGAACAATTGAATAGGTAATCATTCATTACAGTGTGTTTAAAATGACTCGGTTGTTGTTTTTTTTTCTCTGGGTATTGACAGGTAAGCAAAAAGATATGTATTTAAAAAAATCTGTCAAACCAAATCTAAACTAACTCCTCGAAACTGGGTGTAAAAATTCTGGCAATTATACACCCCCAGTATAAACAAATGTAAAAAAAAGTGTGGTAGGTAGGTAGGTAGGTAGATAGGTAGGTAAATTTTTAAGATTTTAAATTTGAAAAATTCATTTACAGTGACAATACATCAATCTCAAAGTCAAAGTTTCTGGCAAACTTTTAGAGACAAATGTAAGTAGGTAGTAGGTACTAATCCCAAAAGATAGAAAAATTACGTAATGCTCGTAGGTACATAAGCTATTTTAACACGTTTGAAATTTTTTTACAGATTGGAAACCTAAAGGTAGATACAAGTATTATAATCAATTATTAGTATGTAGAATTTTCGATTTAAATCCATAGGTATACGATTAAAAGAAAAAAAATCTATCAAAACGACACCTTTCATAAATTTTAGAAATAATAGATCCGTTAGCCTGCTACAGAACTCTGACATTGGAGTTATTCGAAAATTTGAGAGAGGTGTCAGACAAACTTTACGTCAAACTTGGAGAAGACGAATTCAGTAAATTGAAACACATTTAAACCTTGATGAACACGTAATGTTTGTACGAGTATATTCGTATTTCATTTCAGAATCCAAGGTTAAACCAAGATCAAATTTTTTTTCTTTTTTTTGCAATGATGAAACAGATCAAAAATTATTCAAAAAAAGTACGCAATTTAAAATTTTGTTTGAACTATTTATTATGTAATACGTAAGTATCTATCTATATATTTTACTGTTACAATTTGTGTAGGGCTGGAAGAAGCAGAACGAGTGGCTGCTAGAGGGATCAGCTCAATTCGACAATGGCTTACTTATCATTGTACCGACGAGAAATTAATGAAACTAATGAGTACGCCGATCAAAATAATAATTATCAAACAAAATTTACATAATTAAAATGTTACAAATTATTTATATTTTGTCAATCTGGCAGCAATTACTGAAGCTTTCAGAAAAGGTAGAGATAAATGTGGAGGTAAGTGTAGGTGTAGGTATTGTATTGAAGAGAAAAGTATCTAGGTACATTTTATTCTGACGTGAAAATAATATTCCCAACTGATTACAGATCCTGACTACCTCAGCAGTGAGTTAAACAATTTCAATTTAAACTGAATTTTTTGAATAAGAGATAATATTATAAGTAAGTTTAAGTAGCTATAAATAGGTACATCACTGGTAATGATAAATTTTTCTTTCAGTTTCTATCATGCTTTTGGAGACAGCATGTTATTCCAGACCTCCATATGCCTGGAAAAGCAGTATTCACGGATTGCAGGACGATCTATTAGACTCGATAGACCAGTAATTCGATGACTTTGTAATTGAATCAGCTTATGAATATTTTCATTTGAAGAAATAACCCTTCTTCGGAAATTCCAACAAATTGTAACATAAGCAAAACGAAAAAAAATTGAGCACGATAAACTTGCATTTTTCAATTCAAAAATGAGTTTTCTTTCTTTCTTTTAAGTTCGAACTCGAATCAGAAAGTTTTTGCCATTTCGCTGATGAAAATGAAGTGATCAAAATTGTGGTATTCTAGTGAGTTCTGATTGACACGGCAGTTATAAAATTTCACTGCTAAAGTTGCAGCATTCATTGAGAATGCAGCTGAACAATTTTTATAAACTTGAAAACGAGAAGTTTTTTGGAAAAAATAGATAAAATGGGAAAAAATTGAAACAAATTATTATGCATCTAATTTCACAGCGAAAGTAGTTTTAAGAAAAAATCATTGAGTACGACAGAAATACTGACGCAATCTGTATCTATATCTAATCAATAATCATGATAAAATCACTGCTTGAGTAAGTAATGATGAAAGTTATTGATTGAGTGATTTTCTCTGACTTTACGGAGAAATTTTGTCAGTATTAAGTCGCACCTCGGGAGTAATAAGGTGACATCTCAAAAAAGTGAAATTTTACAGGAGAGTGATTTTCTTTTTTTTTAAAAACTTGATTCATTATTTTTATCAACTTATAATTAATTGTGAGGAATGAATAGCACATCATTTTAAAGATCTGGTATCCTACCTTCATTTAGCATAAGAACACTTTGAAAAATAAAATCTTAAAGAGGGAATATTTCAATGTTTGGAAAACATTTTGAGTTAGAACCTTTCATTAAAGTTGATATGGAGGCGGAAGGAAGCGTCCAAAAAAATTTCATGTTAACAAAGTTGTAGAGAATTAAATTTTCAATCGACATTATGTCGTTAGTTTTTTTCTAGAGTGCTTAGTTTTTGAGTTTTTCTCAAAAAACTAAAATTTCATTATATGTGCAAATTCATTTTTCTGAAAAGTGATCAATTTAAAAAATGTTTTCCATTTGGTACAAACCAATAAAAAATGCACTCCTTGTGACTATTTCTAACTGACAAACATTCAAAACAATCAAAACTGTTTGTTAACACTTTGTATACGTACGAAATTTGCTCAAAAAAGGTGGAGTTTTTTGAGATGTCACCTTATAACTCCAAACAATTTGCAATGTTGTTGGGATTTTGAGTTAGGCCATTTGGGTTTTTTACATGATCTAGATAATGTACCCAACTCAAAGTGTTATTTTTGGTTGAGGGGGGTCATACAAGCCCCAAAAATGCAAAAACATCAAAATCAATTTTTTTGAGATGTCACCTTATTACACCCGAGGTGCGAAGTGTAAGCAACTCAAAACTGGCTATTTCACTCACTGAAAAACAAAAATTCAGGAACAAATTTAGGGAATAGTCAGGCATGGAAATGATCAATCCTTGCCTTTGAGATCTCAAAACAAAATTCAAGGATAAAAATCAATAGCTAGGCGACAAAGTACAAAAAACAAATCAATAAATTATCATTAAATGAACGAAGCGTTAGTATTAAGTACGTATTTAAAACATTTGAATGACAATGTTTTGGTAAAATTTCGGCCAGAATGTATAAGGCCATACATACCATTAATTTTTCCAACTGAAAAATACACGATTCCTTCGCACTAAAGTCAACTTCACCTGTCATTTTTTAAAAGATATTGCAATTACACAAGAGAAAATAGTTACGTCATCCTCATCCCTCATTCGCACAAAGAGTAATTGAAACACACAATTATGTACGTATTATAGCGCATTGTTTTAGTAGGTAAAGGTAGGTATATAATAGGTACATAACTCGTGCATGCGTGGCATCAATAGAAAAACGACTGAGCTATCGTTTAAAACTGCGATTAATATCAATAATATCTAAAATGCCTTGTGGTTCTTCAACTCTTTACCTTTTGTTAATTGGTGAGTACTTGAGTAGGTATCTACAAAATTTGTTAATTTCACATACCTATCTCGAGATTCTGAAGTTGGAAATAATGTTTCAGTAATAATACATCAATCGCAAGGTGAAAATTTACAGGAGAATTCAGAACGAAATACAGGTAGGTAAATACGAGTATGTACATATATGACGGCGGTTTGAAGTAGATATTCTTAACAAACTATGTAACTGGGTTCATACCTAGTTACTAAGATAACAAATAAAACAGTTTTTGATTCTTCTAGATTTGTTGACCTGCTACAAAAGTGTAACTTTGGAACTATTTGGAAATTTAAAAAACATTCTTCAAAGGCCTTACGGACAAATAGCAGAAAATGAATTCAGTGAGTGAAATACTTGATTGTTGAAATGACACATTCATAAAAAATATGTGCTTACTTACGTAATACATAATATGTACTCGTACTTTGTTCATTTCATGATCAGAATCAAGCGTTGAGTCAAGATTGAAAACTTTATCCTTACTTTTGTCCAATGAAAAACGTTTAGATGATCTAGTATTTAGGAGAAGTAGGCAATATTTTTAATTTGATAAAACTGTTGTACCTACAATACAATTATTTACACGCGAGCTTCACACTCAGAACTACAAGAAATGGAACGAACAGCTGAGATCGGATTCATATTTATTTCCCGGCGGTTGAAATTTTCCTGCACCGACGAAAAACAAAACCAGCTGCTAAGTTAGCGACGAATCAAAAAATTAATCCTGTCATTATTTTAGATAAGTACATTAGCGACGAATTCTTCTAATTCCTTTGATAAAATGTTTCAGAATATATAGCAAATTTTAAAGAACATAAAGCTAAATGCGGTGGTAAGTATAATACGGAAAATGTAGGTAGCTTTACATAAATAAACTATCTAGATCCTTAATAAAGTAAAGCTTTTACAAATTAAAACGTCAACCTAAATAAAGCCTATTTTTACCCATCCGAGAAAATACTAAATTTTTCTATTGATTTACAGATCATGATTACCTCACCAGTGAGTAATAAAATATATTTTTCAATTTTTTTGGTAAAAAATTTCTCATTACATCCAATATCAATCATTCTTCCAGATTCCCCAATGATTTTGGTTTTGGAAAAAACGTGTCCACAAAGAGGGACAAAAGGTTATGCGGAAAATGAACCCTCGAGTAGGTTAGCCGAGTGGAAAAACAGTGGTTATGTAGATCAAGTAAGTAAAGAATTGAAAAACAAAGTCCAACTTTTAAATAATTGAGGATTACAGTTTCGATGCTTTGAATGTAAATGTTTAGCATAATATGTAAAATTAATTAGGTAGAAATAAATGTTTTTCAAATGTCATTATTCCTTATTCGGTACAAAATCGTGGCTATGCATTAGCGCGGTTTTTAAAATTTTTTCAAACAAAATGAAAGTCATCAATTAGGCTATATAAACGATATCACAAGGGCGCATTATTGGAAAACTTTCACTGGTACCTGTCACAGTTCTTGAAAAATATGTTCATATAAAATATTGTGTAAGAAAATGAACGTGTTTTTTCAACTGACATTGAAAAAATTTAACGCGATGCTTTCAAGAAATAATTCCACGATGGAAATTTCCCACTTTGTGAAATTTTAAACGAGTGAAATTAAGACATTCGTAATGATTCTCACAAGCGAGTGGATACCTAATATTTGTTTCTGAATTTTTAAAGAAAATTTGTAGCTCATATGTTCAATATTATATCTGCCCAGACAAGCTTTTGAAAATGGATTTTGGATTTTACTGAGTTTACTTAAAGAGAGAAGACTTTCAAGGTTTTGAAAGTCTGTAGTTGGAATCTGAAAAAGTGTTTTAAAAAAAGATTCAAAAAACGTCCACAAACCAGATTTGTGAGAATTCCACGTAAAAAACATACATGAACTCGTAGGTTCGAGTACTTATATTGACACATCAAAAATTAATAACGTTTTAGTTACCTATTGCTTGAATGATTGTGAATTTTCGTGAGTTTTTTCCCCAATTTACTCTTAAGTATTTTTCAAAATTCGAATTTCAGACAAATTTTCAAGTTAGGTCTGAAAAACATCAAATCCAAAAAATCAATAATTTCAGACACCAAAAAGGATATTTTTTTAGTTCCTAAATCATAAATTTTCAAAAAAAGCTTTGCTCTCACTTCACCCAGGCCACATTGTTTTTTTTTCAAAATTCAAATTTCTTAGAAAATTCAATTCTAGTTTGAAAATGATTAAATCCAGAAAAACCAATTTCAGACATCAAGAATATTTTTTACCCCCTGGATTACGAATTCGGCGTCACTTCTAAATTCAATCGCACAACTTCTAAATTCAATCGCACACATATCACCTTGAATATTGAATCAGTAGATACTCGTAATGATATGTTCACCGAATCAATCAGAAGTCACAATAAAATCACTGAATTAATAAATTGAAATAAGTAATTGATTCCTTAATCACTCAATATAAATATTGAACTAATATTGCCGAATCAATGAATAAAACTGACTCTATGATTCAGCCATTTCTTAATTACAGATTTGGCAGTGAAATTTTGACTCAGCTTTAGAAAGCATTTTTGCAATATTCAAACCTCTCGGATACCTATAGTACACATGTTTTTCTCCAATTTTCCTCACAAAAGCATAAAAGAAAAAAAATTAACCAAAATGGATTTTTTTTTTCAACAAAAACTTCCCAAATGATTCACTTTGGTTATTTTTTCAGCATAAGTACAGGTAAGTAACGTTTTTTCAAAAAAATAATTGAAAGAAAAAAGAGCCCAGCCAAAACATTTTCAAAACTCGAGTGAGCTGTGAGTGAAGAATAAGTGAAACTTCATTTCATAGTCAGAACAGCTTTCAAAGGAATTACTGAACCGAGTAGTCCTTTTTATTTATGAAATCACAAAATTCTGCTCGACATACCATCTCTTTCCTTTACAATTTCAAATGATCACTAAATCAGCGAATTATACTCATCCTATAATAAGAGCTATTCGAAAAATTCAAACAAAAATTTTTGAACAAAATTCATACCAAAAGTGAAAAGGTGAACCTATAATCATCATAAATTTCTTCAACTATTAACACATAATTCCTCCGCAACAACCCAAATCACCTGTAATTTTTTGCCCAACATAAAATATTCACGTCAGCCTTATCCCTCATCCGCACAAACAAAGTAATTGAAACCCATACGTATTATATAGCCCATTGTAATAGTACCTATATAATACATAACTCGCGCATCCGTGGCACAATTTAACAAAACGACTCGGTTATCATTCAAAAGCGTGCCTAATATCAATATCTGAAATGCCATCTAGTTCTTCAACTCTTTACCTTTTGTTAATGGGAAAACTTTAATTGAACGACAGAAAAAGTGAATTGCACGACAGAAAAATCCCACGACGAAATCGTGTTTTTGAACGACAGGGATTTAACGACAGTTTTGGTCATTAAAACGACAGCATTGAACGACAGACCTTGAACGACTAGCATAGAAAATTCACGCCATGAAAAAGGGAATGCACGACGAACATGGGAAACCCCGACGAAATTATTTAAATTGCCCGATACCCCAAATTTTTGTCCTCTTGTTTGAATTAGTGAACATGAATGGAGCAGTATTTGTGAATAATGGGTAATAGTTGAGTATTTAACTACCACTTTTTTTTGCGAAAATCGTGTTAAAATGATATGAATTAGTATCCTGACGAAGAATTTATTCAAAATTACTCGGACAAGTTGAAGAAAATTGGTAGTTAGATACTTATGAAATTCCTGATTTATAGGAATCTAACTACCAATTTTCTTCAACTTACTACCATCTTTTTTTGCGAAAATCGTGTTAAAATGATGTGAATTAGCATCCTGACGAAGAATTTATTCATTATTCTTCAACTTGTCCGAGTAATTATGAATAAATTCTTCGTCAGGATACTAATTCACATCATTTCAACACGATTTTTGCAAAAAAAAAGTGGTAGTTAAATACTCAACTATTACCGAATAATGAATGGTACGCTTGTTTCAATAAGTGATATCTTATCATTTTCGTTTCATTCATGTCTTTGTTGAATAGTTATATCTGAAGTTTTGGCGATGTAGGTACCTGCTCAGTACACATACATTGAACTACGTATAACATTACCTAAATTGGACTTCATATTCGTGTTCGGGGTGTTCGAGTCATATGGAAACGACACCAACATTATGAAAATATCTGAACTTTCAATATAGTGAAAATTGAGTTGGGGCAGAGGCACTGGAAGGGTGTGGATGCGAGTAGCATAAAATTGCACTTTATATTCGTTTTCGAGGTGTTCGTTTCATATGGAAACGACACCAACATTATGAAAATAGCTCAATTCTTAATATAGTAAAAATTGAGGTGGGGGCAGGGGCACTGGAGGGGTGTGGATGAGGGCAACATGAAATTGGACGTCATATTCGTGTTCGGGGGGTTCGATTCATATGGAAACGATACCTCGTTTACCAAAAACAATAATTTACACCAGAATCCATTTTTAACCCCCCTCTGTTGGTTTTTTCAATTTTTGACCACGGCCCACCAAAAATTTTTTTTTAAAAAAAATATATGTTTTTTAGGGGTTAAAAACACACTTAATTGTGCTGAATCATGATCATTGCTAAAACAGGCAAACAAATTAAAAAACGCCATTTTGAGGGGAAAATATGGGGGGAGGGAATTGACATTTTTTGTGGGGATACCTCTTATGGATGTTTACAACATGCCAAAAAATTGAAAAAATCGGTTCACATGGGGCTGAGAAAATTTTTTTATTGTAATTTCAGAAACGGGGGGTTTCTCAAAAACGGGGGAGGGGTCTGGGGGTCTGAAACTTACCTGACGGAAGGTGCTCAAGAGTACCCACCTTCCATGCAAATATCAACCCTGAAGCTCTCGAGGGCAAATTCACCATATTTATCCACCTATAGCCTGTGATTTTGTGAATAAATTCGTCGCTATTATCATTATGTCGTCGTTCATTTCCTAAAGTCGTCGATGCATTTCATTCTATTTGTCGGGCATACACTGGCGTTCATTCGATTTTCTTGGCGTGCACTTCAATTTTTGTTGTCGTGCGATTGTTGAAAACTGTTTCCGTCGTTAAAAAAGTGATTTTGGGACGTTAGCATCTGTCGTGCAAAACACTTTTTTTCTGTCGTTCGGATGATTTAATCTGTCGTGCCGATAAATGGCACCCAAATTGGTGAGTACAGAATTTGTCAATTTCACACATCTCGAGATTCTATTACCTAAAGTTGAAAATAATTTCAGTGTTGATACATCAATCGCAAAGCGAAAATTTTCAGGAAAATTCAGAACGAAATATAGACACGAAGGCGATTCAAAGTACATACGAATCATAACAAACTCAAGTACTAATTGGTTTCTAGTATGTACGTACGATAATAAATTTAAAGTGTTTTCAATGTTTTAGATTTATTAACTTGCTACAAAAGTACAACTTTGGAGTTATTTGAAAATTTTAAAAATATTCTACAAAGACCTTACGGACAATTGGCAGAAAATGAATTTAGTGAGCAAAACGATTGTTGAAATGAACCACTCATAAATAATATAAGTTTACTAATGTAACAGGTATGTACTTTGTTCATCTCAGAATCAAAAGCTGAGTCAATATTGAATAGCTTATCTTTACATTCTTTCAATAAAATGAATACAGAGGATGAAATATTCAGAAGAAGTAAGTAGGCAATATTTTAAATTTTATACAACTGTCCGATAATACGATATTTACACGTGACCTTTCCTCAGAACTACGAGACATGGAACTAGCAGCTGAGATTGTATTTAAAAAGATTTCTCAGTGGTTAAAACCTATCTGTACCGACGAAAAACAAAAACAACTACTAAGTAAGCTAATCAAAAATAAATCGAATCATTATTTTAAATAGGTATGTAGCTAGGTACCAAATTTGTAATAAGTAAGTTTTCTTAATTCTTTTGGTAAAAATTTTCAGAATATGCAGCAATTTTTAAAGAACGTACAGGCGAATGCAGTGGTAAGTGTTATATTTGTTGAAAAAGTGGGTAGCTCCATATAAATAAACACTAGATGTTCAATGAAATGAAACTTTCATAAAATTTATACATCTACAAACCTTTAATTAAGCCTAACTTTGTCCTTGCTTGAAAATACTAAATTTTTCTGGTAATTTACAGATCATATATACTTCGTTTGTAAGTAAAACTTATTATCACGTTTTCTTGGTAGAAAATTTTTCATTCCTAATGTACTTATTCAATACCCATCACCCATTATTGTTTCAGCTTTGCCACACATTTTGGAAGATACGTGTTCTCTAACAAAAGCAGAAAATATGGCAGAAAAGTGGAAAAACAGTGGTGATACAGCTCGGGGTACATGGCACTAGAGTGTCTATACAAAGTAAGAATTAGCTTAGATGTTTTGAATATGTGCAAGTTGATTGCGAATAAATTGAATTAAGTAAATGCCGTAGTACGTTTCGCTTAAATTTCTAGATTATTCTCAATTTAAAAAAGCTGATTATTTTACGAATTTCATTCCAATATTACTATCGGAATGAGCGGTTTTTCGAATTTTTTCAAACAAAATAAAAATCATCATTCGAGCTATAAAACGATAAAAGTAGAACGCATTATTGGAAAAATTCCAATACTACCTGTCACAGTTTTTAAAAAATGTGTTCAAAAATTGAGCAAAAAAGTGAACGTGTTTTTTCCAACAGACACTGAAAAAATTCAATGATGTTTTCAAAAAATATTCCATACTTGGTGGTTCGTGAAAAAAAATGAAATAAAAACATCTGTAAAAACTGCGTAATTTACCTATAATAGCCTATAAAAATCAACTCGTGGGAAAACTTCATCCAGTTGCAGTTCATTATGTATTTTTGGCCCTTCTTGCAAATGATACAATACTTTTTATTCCGCACCAAAAAATTTTTTAATTATTTCCGCAGCGATACTACCTACATGAATTTGAATACCTACTTCGTAATTCAGTAGGTATGAAACTGGGAATATCACCGAATGTAAGAACATCAGACCTCACAATTACACATTTGTAATCAAAAGTGCCCATATAACTATAAGTTGAATGCGCCAATGAGAGTAATTTTCAAAATTAGCATATAAATGCACTTTTTTAGATTACGATACCTACGTGTAAGATTTAATGAGGCAGGTAATTATGTGGTATCAGTTCAAACAGTGGAACTTGAATAAAAACATACGTTTTTCGAAATTTAAAAAACAAGCTGTATAAAGCACGAAAAAAGGAAAGATATTTTAATTGGAAAAGGAATACATTTTAATAACAAAAAAGGTAAGTATCCCCAGTTGAGAAAAATTGATAGATCCTCAACACAGATCTGAAAAAGTTCATACAAGTACATACATACGAGTAGACAATTTTAAAAATTATGTCTAAGAGACCACAACAAAATGACCCTACCAAAGGGGTTCAAAATTTGAAAATTTTTCAAGTTGAAATTTTTTTGTTTAGGTGATCTTATATGTAGTTGCCTATTATCACGTTCAGGACATTAGAAAAGATCAAAGTTCATTTTTGCCTAGTTCGGAACTAGGTACTTAAAAATTAAATAGGTTTTTTCATTTTCTTCTTCGAAGCGGGGAAATTAGAGTACGTATGCAGAATTGAACAACTAATTCTTCCCCCCCTTCTATCCGAAAAGATGTTGATTTCACAAAAAAAATTTATGCTTACTCATCGCCAAGAATTAGACCAAAAATTTTGGAATTTCTGAGATGTGTAGGGAAATAGAGATCAATATTTAGATATGGAAACCTTTCCAAATTTTTCAGCCAGCGTTTTAGGTGAAAATTTTGCCTAAATATTCCCATCTCAAACCTCATGTACTACGAGCATTTTTCCGAATTTTATCAAATGGTAGGTCAAATTAAAGGGCAGAAAAAAAACTATATATTTTTTTGGAGGGAGTTTTTCAGTCGTTTTTGAGAACACATGAGAAATTAATCACGAGCTAAAAATTTACTGATCTTCACATTTCTTTTTACGGGTCACTTTACGAGTACCTAGGTAGGTCTTGCCTTTTTGAAAAATCGTGTCACGTTTTTATATATTTTTTAAGTCATACCATGTTTCAATATTTTGATCCTCACGTTGAAAAGCAATGTCGAATTGTCGATAACATTGATTTTCAAATTTTCAGATTTTCAGACGCTCAAGCGAATTTTTTGATCGTTTAGGAACCAGGGAAAGGTAATTTTTAAATCGGGCAATAGTGCGACTAAAAATTCAAATATTTTGTTTATGGTCCACTGGTCAATTGAAGCCCAAAAATACGAAACTGGATTTTTTAAAAAATAAATAATTCATCCAGAATGGTATGAAAACTGATTTCCATCGTCAAAAGTTCGTAATTTTCACGTAGTTTTTTTCTAGAATTCATTTCATCTGGGTAAATAGGCTATGTACTCGTAATAATTTTGAGAACATAAAAAAAACAGACTCGAATCCTTATAGGAGTGCGAGTTCAAAATTGATTATTCATTTTTGATTCTTCTACAGCGTTTTAAAACTTTCGTGGAGAAATTTTAAAACTCGCAGGAGACTCCTAAAAGGTCAAATTCAGATTGTTTTCGAGTTAGGTGATCTTATAAACTCACCGACGATTATCTTGCTGAGAAAACCGGCCATTATAATATAAACCTTTTTTAAAAATTCGATTGGACCCACTTTTTCTGGAATTTAAAAATTGGTCAAAAATTCACTTTTGAACTGACACTCCTGGAATTTCACGGTCACCACCTAAAACAGTAGAAGGGGGCCCAATAACTACCAATCAAGTTATAAGTCATCAAATTCATTTTTGGCCTTTTCAAGCAATTTGAAATTTCTGGAGAAAATTGAAAAATCGCTGGAAGCTTCAGAATGGCCCAAAATTGGTGGATGTTCATGTGATGTGATGGAAGTTGGATTGAAAAATTTTTCGCATAGCTTTACTTTGCTGGAAAAATATTTCATAAAAACGTTTAAAAAAACTCCCTTACAACAAATTTTTTTTCAATTTTTTGAATTTTCAAAAATTCGCCAAAAATTTACAGATACACTTTAGCACCAAAATTTTGATTAGGGAAATTTTAAGTCAATGTGTTCTTTCAATCTAGTTTGATTTTGTTCAAATCGTAGAGTACCAGTTCAATAGATCCTCTTGTGAGTCAAATTCTCGAGTCCTGAAATCGCTTTTATTTTTAGATTGACTTTGTCAACTTCTGGAGCTTTACACCATTTTCAACACAACATATGACTTGCTCAGCACCCTGTTACACGTATCTACTCGTAAATTAAATTTCTTCACTAAAAAAAAAAAAAACATTCGAATTCTGTAATCGACTACAACTTTTGAAAAAAAAAATACTTCGCATACCTCCAGAGAAAAAAAATCAAAAATCCGCCAAAATTTTACTCTCGATAGAACATTACATCGCACACGTAGAACCTTTGCCAAATACCATTTAAACCGACTATTAGCGACCTCTTATCGCGACGATTTGTCAAATTCGTATCTTCGCACATCACAAAACACTCCAGCAGTACAGATTTGATACGCAGATCTCCTCGTACTTGAGCAAATCAAATTCTCCAGCTAGTATTAAAATTTCAACACGATCGTACATAAGAAGATTAAGACCTCGACGAACCAATGAATATGCATACGTAGATAGAGACTTGACCGAAATAATCTTGGCATAATTACATTAACACATGTATCTGTCAACAGTCGATACATCTACTGCGCAAGCAGCATCGAGTCTTATAACTTTTCCAACGCCATAATGGGAAATTTTCCGAGCAATTGGAATCCACACGCGCAATTATCCAGCTTATTATTTTCCTATTTAAAAATCGAGACGAACGACGTGCAAAGTACGAGTACATATTCGAGGTTAAATTACTTGTTAAAAAGAAAGCTTTTATCGTCGAGTACTCGAGAGAAGAGAAAAAACGTATCAACATTTGCCAAATTGCAATTCCTATTGTTTCATTCATCGTCGCGGTATAGGCGTTGGTGTAAAATTGGACGATGATGTGGGGTGAGTGAGCGAGACAGGAAGGCAATTCCACTCAAAAGTCGAGTACCTTAAAAGGGCTCGAGATGTTTTACCATTATATTACGGGTACTTTTCTCATCGCAGATATCAATTTCGTATTTTTCTATAAAATCGCCATGTTTGGTGGCAATTTATCGAAATACTCGAATGAGTAGGTAGGTACCATGGGCAGGTATATGAATATTTCATTTTTTTTTTCAGACGAAGGTAAAAATCAACTCATCAAGGAGAAAGTTTTTGTGACAAATGTTTAATTCAGATGAGCTACTTATTTGAAGTATATACTTTGAATTCTACATAAATCAGCTTGAGAAGGTATCAATGGAAAAAAAACATGCACCCTCCATTGAAAAAATTTAAGGTATTTGTCTTCATCAAAGCCAGCCAATTTCAAGATTCAAATTCGTATTTACATCATATAGATAGGTATGAGTAGGTAGCACCCATTACCCATATGTATGTGTCTATGTACAACATCGCCTCTTACCCACTGCTGGGTGTATTGAAATCGTAAATTCGCTCAGACCAATGACTCGTAAAAAGGTTATTTTTTAACACGTATGGCTCGAAATTAGAATACTCTACGTATACGTCTATGTTACCATACACATAAATGTACTTGCGTTTACGCGTTTCCAAACGTGCCAATGAGCAGCCAAAATATACCTAACGTGTATACTATGCAATGCAGGCGAGATTGCCCCGTGCTATGCAGGTCTTCTCATCGTAGTTGTATACGTAACGTATGCATGCGTGTATTTGCGCCTATAGCATATAAGAGTGTACATAGATATAGTACATGGCATAACACACATACACATAAAACAAAGCTGCTTTCGTATACATTCATATATGTATACGATCGCCTTTTAATGGATTTTTTATTTTCACATTTGTAATTCCTTTCATTCTATGTACGGTGGGCGGCTGCGTCTACGTTAAACGTTTATACGATATGTAATATGGAGAGGAAGTCGACGATTTATTTCCGCGCATGGTGTTCGACAGACGGCAATTCGAACTGCGAAACGTAAAGCTGAAATGAGCGATTTTGGCTTCAGCATAATATAGGCGATTTGACTGGGACTGGGTGCTGCGATGACATATAGCGTGAAAAAAATCATTTTTCATTCGCGGAGATCCGGAAGAGATTTGGTGGAATAATTCGAGGGTGGCGGGTATTTACTTCGGAATATTTCGAATCGCGAGTTATACGAATCTTATTCTGGATAGAATCAGATTTTTATCAAATTTACAACGTCGTAGAGGTAATTGGAGGGAGGATTCTCAAAGGATTAATACTTCAATACCCAGGAGACGTCGTAGAATCCTGCCAAACTTTCTAGCATTTTGAAATTTTTTGAATCTCATTTGATACAAAACGATGAGAAATGAACAGCAATCTTTCGCCACAGCTTCACCCCCGCTCCCACGTTAAAAATTTCAAATTTGAACTTTTTTTCGATAATGTAAAAATTACACAAAAATACTCAATTCTATTTGGGTGCTAAAAGAGGATGTGGTGTTTTTCAAAAATTCGGGGGAGGGGGTTCAAAAATTTGGTTCTCAAGGAATATCTTTTCGGAACCAAAAAGGGACAAATTCTGGATTAGGGACTAAATTTGGTAAGTAGGTATTTGAAAAAAAACGTTATCTTTCTATAGCTAAAATATAAATTGAATGAAAATTGAGTAATTTTTTTGGCTTACAGAAAAAATTTTGCATGGGGTCATTCCATGCCAAACCAGAAGATTTGAAAATTCATCGACAAATTGGTGGGGGGGGGGGGGATTTTGCTATGTCTGTCTACATTGGTGAAATATTTCAAAAATGCAAAAATATTCATTTTTTAGATTTCTGCTTTTATTCAAAACGGCGGCGAAATTTTTTCATTATGTTTCACTCATAAAATTGTAGAACGAAAAATGGTATTTCTCGACAATTCGTTTACAAATTAGGGGGGGGGGATTTTTCACATGTTCGTTTACACATTGGTAGATAAAATATCTCAAAAATGCAACAATTTTCATTTTTTAGTTTTCTTTCTTTCCTTTTTTTTTTTTTTTTGCAATAAGTGCCAAACTTATTATTTTTTTTCTAAATTAAGTATAAGTTTTTAAATAAGTATTTTTAAGTTTTTGAAAGCGGCAACACTCCCTGTCAAAGTACTACAATTTGAAAAAAAAGTTCAAAATTTTATACCACTTACAACCGGAGCTATTTGCAACTGAAATTTTACATTTTTGGCCATTTTGAAAAACTTTTAAGCCCCATAGCTCTGTCATAAAAAATGTCCGGTTTGCGTCATTCGTCATTGTTTGATGACCTCTACATATGGTCAGATCAAAAAAAAAAAAAAAAAATCGAAGACCTATCGTGCAAAAATCCGCCGATTTGACATGGAATGACCCATGAAGGTTTTCATATTTCTGGGATCAAATAGGGTAAGTAAATTGATTTTTTAAGGGGAAAAAAGCTGAAAAAGAAAAAATTCAGTTTTGACTAAAGCAAGAGATAAACTACTTTACTCAAGTAGATAGGTACATAAAAAAATGAAGAAGATCAACTCAAATGGACTTTTACCCAACTTGTAAATTGAAGAAGGCTACAAACGGATTTTGAAAAAAAATGTATAAAATGATCAGAAAAATGAGTGTTCAGAATTCTTGGAAAAATTCCAAAAAAAATTTGTGAGCTCATAAGGCTTTAGCGTACACAAAACACAACTTTTCAAATTTCTACTCAAACAATGGATTTATCCTATTACATAATCAGCAGAAAAATTTCTGACCCGGACAAAGCCAATTACTTTTCAATTTAGGCAAATTTGTCAGAATCAAATTGAGCCAAAAATGTGAAAAAATCGATATTTTACTAAACTGATTGTGAGCTAGAAATCTAAAATTCTTTGTTTCCGATTTTCGACTCACTACATCGAATCGATTGAGATCGGTTTCAGACGGTTTTGAGAAATTCTAGAGCCTTCAGCAGATTTTAGAAATTTGAAATACGCATTCAAAAATTTTTACATAATATAATGAAGTTGGGATGTTGGAAATTTGAAAAGTGTGCTCTATAACAACTTAAAAGCATCTCTAGTTAACTCAGTAGGTTCAAACTAGAGTTTACTTAATGTACCTAAATCAAAGCATTACCTACAACTTTATTACCTTATGTGAAGTTTTGGGAATTAAATTTCAAACATCCAAAAATCTGTTGGCGGTTCTACAATGCTCGAAACGGTGTACACTTGTTTTTAATCAAGAGGAGAGGGGCTCAAAACTAGGGTAAATATCAAATTCAAGCTTTCTAAGTAAACAAATGGTAAAATGTTGATTTTTTCACATTTTTGTTCCATAAGTATTTTGATTTTGAAAAATTCACCAAAAATCAAAAAATCGACTTTAGCGCCAGAAGTTGAAAAACAAGGCTAAAATTTGATCTGCGCCAAATTTTCAATCTTCCAAATTGTTAATAACAATTTCGAATCATTTAGAAGTCTCAATTCCAGCTAAATTTTGATAATATTTTTAGAGATGGATAATTGCGAAAAAAAATTGGATTTGAACTGGAATCAATCAAAGTGGTTCCCAGAATGCTACTCACAGTCAATCTCATTTTGCCAATTCTGAATGTCATTTAGGCTATTTTAATTAAATTTTTCGAAACGTAAAAAATCGGCAAAACTCAGGAAATTCCTAAAACGGATTAAAGTTGCTGCTTATCGATTCTGCGGTGGTCGAAATAATGAAATATAAATTTATGTATTCTTAATCTTAGTTCTTTACTTTGATTAGAACAAATTATCATATTTCAAGGTGTCCATTAAATCGAAAATATAAGAAAAAATGACATCTTGATGACCTTTGGATGAACAAATCGATTTTCACTTTTGAACTACTTTTTTAAACTGTAAAATTACGAAAATTTCAAATTCAACTTTGATGAATGATTTTTATGGAATTTTTCACAAATAATTTTGTACCATTTTTTTTGTAACTGAACATTTTATTTTTCGATTTTTGTGGCATTTCAAGTAAGCAATTTTTCAAAATTTTGCTTAATTAAGTACCTATACCAATTTTTCACCAATTTATTTATGGTCCTTTTCAGTAACCTGACAGGTCAATTCAACAATAATTCTTGGCCAAAAATATGATTTTATGATGACTTTGATCACCTGGTAGACACCATGTATTTTCAACATGCCAGGTTTTCCCCGCAAACAATCAATGTAGGTTTTATTGACAACTTCCCAAACAATTGTTACTCAAAATATTTTCAAATAATTTCTAAAAAAAAAAAAAAAAAAAAAAAAAGAAGATAATTGCATTTAATTTTTGGTTAGGTAGAAAATTAATTTTGTCTATTTTTATTATTTTTTTAATGGGTAAAATTAAGAAGTTCACAAAAAAAATGAAGAAAAAAACAGAACTGCAGAGCATACAGTTCTTTATCTAAGAAATTTTGTTTTTGAGAAATTTAAAGCCAAGTTTGGAAAGTGAAACTTTACCATTGGACAATTTCATTTTTCGACACCTCATTTATGGGACACCCTGTATACGATGAACCACCCTAAATTTCCCATATTTTCATAAATTTCTCAATATGAAATGAAGATTACTCTTTTCAAATTTACACGTCAAATTCTCATCATTTAACAATCAACATAACGTTCGTTAAAATAATTATGCAGAATGGCTAACCCCTTCACCTTTTAAATTAGGTACTAAGAATCAAAAAAACCAACTCACCAAATTTTAAACTTCTTTTACATCATTGTCAATCACTAGGATTCAGGAACTCGACTCCAGAAGTAGCAAGATGCAAACTCGTACTAAAATTAACACAATCGCCTGCAACACATCGCAATTCATGTAGAAAAAAAAACACCGCACTGAATTTTAAAAAAAATCCCAACTAATGTTAATTCCACACAAGTAAAAATACAAGCAACACACAAACAAGCACACGACACAAACGACCGAAACAAGTAGGTAAAAAAAAAAGAGCGACAAACCAAACGAAGAAAAAAACGCGAAAAAATAATTTAAAACAGAGTCGAAAAACGTAAAAAAAAGAAAGAAAACTTTTACAAAACAATCGAAACGGAAAGTAATAAAGAAAACGTTAAGTAAACCGGAACATGACAAGTGAATCGAGGGGGTACGCGTAATGCAGACTGGCATTTGACTTTAAGTAGCCATACTTTTTCACGCTATGGCGAGAAAACTGAAAAAGGACTGCTGAATGGAAAGGGAGAAAGGTCGGGTGGGTCGCGATCGCGGTTCGAGTTAAAATAGCATTCAACCTTCCTCTCATTTCCACACTTCGCGATGCAGTAAGCGTAAGCGTAATGCATTTTAGTACCATTGCAGGAGCAGAAGCAAAAACACGAGGTGCATAGGGAGGGGAATATTTCAGAAATTTATTTCATCTTTTTCGTTTCCCTCTTCTCATCCACACAAACGCTGAGCATTCGTCATCAAGCCCCCCCCCTCCTTTCCTCACCTGGATTCTTATCACACACGTGAGAAACGGTACTTAAATGCAGTTTGACAGAACAATGAACTCGTTGACAGATCAAGGTAACCTGTGCGAGAAAAATTTACATAAATGTTTAATAATTAAAACTAGTTCTCGTCTTATTTTTTTCACTTTTGCTTTGTTTTAAGGTATACCTAAGTACGTACTCTTCTTTTTTTTACATACCAGGGTATTAAATTGGGAGGTATCGTAATAATAAGTACATGAAGGAAGCTCGCCGGCGAGGATTTTCTTAAAATATTAATCACGATCACGTGTACTTACAGTATATTAATACGCAGTCTTATGTACGTTTAGCATTACAAAAACACATCCCAAATTACCACTACTATAAAGTCGCGTATATGTGTACACAAAACGGTATCCGAACCGAACGTTTATTTTAATAATGTTTATTTTCTTAAATTCCGGCTTTTGTATTTGAATTGTAAATACCGCCTTGGAAACAAGCACAAGATAAGCAATTCGGCTATACACGTATTTAATCTGGCCTCTCGATCTGTTTATGTATATTCATTGTTGAAGTTGCATCAGTCTCCTCCCTCTTCACTGGACAGGTAGGAAAGGTACAAGTGTACGAGGAGAGTGCGATAATTCTTCTGATAAAATTTTTATCTGCAAGTTTTTCAAATACCCGCCGACAAATGAACTAAAGCAGAATGAGTAATTGGTTCCCAAGCGTCTACCTGGCATATAGGAGAAGAAATGGAACAATTTACGAGACGATAACGATTGCAATTCGATGAGAGACGCAGAAATACCTGTTCCGCATACTTTGCATTTTGTACAGCTGTAAATATATACTACATTTGCATAAATTTCGGTCGACTTGAAAGTAATGAAAAATACGTACGACAAAATGAACATAATATGGTCATTTGGAAGAAAAATGTTCAGATTTGCAGGATCAAAATAAGAGCTTGAGAAATTGAAATTAAAAATTAATGTTCGCGAGAAGAATGCGGTAGTAGTACGTAAGTCGACATAAAAAATTTCTAATTTACAAATCTACCTATCGCTATCTCCATCTCTGTTTTCTGTAGGTAAACGGATTTGTTAAGATATCGATAACTCTATTAGGAATTTCGAGTTCTAAATATGTCAGCAAATAATCCAAGATGTGAGAGAGCATCGTTTCAAGAATATTATACGATGACGTTGTTTAAAAAAAATTTTGCGGTTTCATTTTCTTCATAAGATCCCCTGAAACTTCACAACTTTAATTTATAGCTGAAATTTAGCTAATTAAACGAGAACGTGATTCACACCAAGAAATCAGATTTTTGACTTAAAAAACTGATTTTTCAATTTTTGGAAAATTATTTAAAAATGACGAAAATAGAGGACAGATATGGGTTTTCAATCACGGGGCATTTAAAAAAAAATCACGGTTCTTTCGCTTTGGTCCTTATCCAGACTGCTTTGGGTAAATGGCCTCAATTTTTTGGCCATTATCGTTAATTTCAAAAACTCAGAAAAATTTGACGGGTTTTTGGCTAATTTTCTGAATTTTATGAAATTACTGCAAACAACCAGAAAATTGGCACCATTGTATTCCAAAAGAAACAGACGACCTTGAGAAACTAGACAGACGGATCAGCGACCTTGAGAGGCCAGACAGACGGGTCAATGACGATGAGAGGTCAGACAGGCAGACAGATGATCTTAAAAAGCCAGACAGAAGTGTCAATGATCCCCCAAGAAGCCAGACAGACGATCTTGAGACGCTAGGCAGACGGGTCAATGACCTCAATACATCAGAAAGACATCCAGACGGCCTTGAGAAGCCAGATTACACACAGGTCAAATACCTCAGGAGACCAGACAGACAGACGACCTTTAGCAGCAAGACGAGCGGGTCAATGACCTCAAGAAGCCAGACAGATGGGTCGGTGACCTCAAGAGACCAGATAGACAGACAGTTTGAACTTTTCTTACAAGTATGGAGGAAATTGACAATTTTCGTCATAAGATTTACAATAATTTAGGACTTTTTGACAATTTTGACCAAAAAAATTGAGGCTTTCTGACAACTTTGGAACAAATTGGGAATTTTTACAAGAATTACAAAAATTAGGAATTGTTGACAATTTTAACAAAAAAATGGACTTTTCTAAAACATTTTTAAAAAAACGAAACTTTTTCTCCAAATTGTAGATACAGTTTTCTATGTTTGTAAGTCAAAAAAGTTCTGTTTTATGCAAAAATAATTCCTTGCTCACAAATTCCTACTTAAGGGGGTGCTCTACCTTTTGTTTGTTTACTTTTTAGCATACCCGCAGGCAGAGATTAGATATTTTTCAAACGCATTTTTTTATTAGTTGGAGAGAATGAAAGTGAATAATTATGAGTGAAAACGTTATTACTGTATTGAAACGATATAATAAAACTTTGAAACAAGCTAAACGATTAAAATATAATGAATTCAGACGATTCTCTATATTCGAGCATTCATTGTCAGTCATCAGACACTTGACACATGATTATTCTGAAACTACTGAACAGAATTTGATGAAATTTGAATATGTTGTGCAGAAACGAATTCCCGACAACTTGACGTTGCCCTTTTTTTGATTAATTTTGTTAAATCAAAGTTATAGCCATTTGAAATTTTCAAATGGCAATATCTCCAAAAATACAAAGAAATTTGAAAAAAGGGCAACGTCAACCTCTCTGGACCATTTTTATGCACAATGTATCCAAATTTCATCAAATTCTCTTCAGTAGTTTCAGAATTATGGTGTGATGACTGACAATGAATGCTCGAATATAGAGAATCGTCTGAATTCATTATATTTTAATCATTTAGCTTGTTTCAAAGTTTTATTATGTTGTTTCAATACAGTAATAACGTTTTCACTCATAATTATTCACTTTCATTCTCTCCAACTAATAAAAAAATGCGTTTGAAAAATGTCTAATCTCTGCCCGCGGGTATGCTTAAAAGTAAACAAACAAAAGGTAGAGCACCCTCTTAAGTTGAAAAATCGTCATTTTTGTCAAAACAAAGTACTGAAATAATCATATCATGAGTTTTTACTAGAATTACCTATAAGAAAATCTCATTTTTATCAAACATTACCTATCGAAAAATAGTTAAAATTGCCAAAGTCATAATTTTTGTCAAAAAGTCAAGTTTTTTTCAAAATTTCCAAAAAGATCCTTTTTTTGCTTAAGATGTGATGAAAAGGCCTGTCTATATGGACTGTAAAAAAATGTGTTTTCTATGCAGACACCGTCAAAAATGTTCTTTCTGTGTATCATTAGCACATTTCAACTAAGTTTTTAGACCTATTCATGAAAATTTTTTCATGAGTTCTTCCCAAATTTTCAGCTTTTCAGAAAATTCATTCAGAGGAACGATTCGGAAAAAATCTCACCTAGAGTTGCAGCACACATTTTTTCAAAATATTTTATGCAGGACCTATAAAAATGCAACACTGCTTTTTTCAAAATTTTTCCTTTCCTAATAAGTCGGTCTTGATCGGAAAACATTTTTTCTCGCAATTTATGATGAAAGATGTGCAATTACGCAACTACAACTACACCAGCAACCTGAATTTGGACTAGTTAAATTTTTTTTTTCACCCGAGATTTAATGAATTTTTCCAAATTGAAAAAAAATTACTCTGACACTCAGACGAAAATGAGTTTGAAAAAATCGAAGATCATTGACTTCTCTGAAATACGAGTAAGATTGAGAATAATCAAACATTATGATGTATTTTGAATTTTGGTTATTTTTCTAGACTAAATTTTGCTTCGAAAAACCACCCTAAAGGGCTACCAAGGGTTCTCAAAATAGGCGTAATTCATTCAACGTTTTAATAAAAATTGTAAAAACTGACTTCGGACTCAAGCTGACACCTCTGCTATTTAGGAGAATGAAAATAAGCAGCAATCTAACTTCAAAGATTTCATCGTAAACAAAATCCATTTATAAAATCCTAAATAACCAGCTGAAAAAGTAGGTATTCCTAATTCCGACAGATGCCCTTCTGAACTTTCAAATCTAACAAACATCTTTTAAGCATTTGATTTTTCTTTAATTTATTTTTCAAATATTTATGTAATTGTTTTCGGAGATGTACATACTGTACTTGTACTGATACAACCACTCCAATAAACGAATCGATAAACCACCAATTACATAAAATAAGCCTATTCCAAATCTAAAATCGAAAACTCATTCTTAAAAAGGGGACCGAGTACATGGGGCAACCACTCTTCATTTTCACTAACAGAAAAAAAAAGGCAGAAGGCAGATAACAGAAACCCCGGAAGAACAACGAAAAAACGACAAACTTTCGGAACATAAATCACAAACCCAACATAACACCGAAACCCAAACGCCACGCGTTCGTAAACCGATAAATAGGTAATTTTGAACCCCCCGATATATCAAGCAGCCGGCGGCCCATCGAACCTAGTTCGGTGAACACCCCTCACACATAGTCGTAGGCATATAGGTAGGGTAGGTACTCGTAATACGCGTTCCATTAGTATAACACGCATGGCAGAAAATGTCAGCCCAACGTCAACGTTGCACATGCAATTGAAAAATACAGAAGTGTGGTTAAAAAAAAAGAAAGTCGAATCGGCTAACATATGTATCTAATTAGTAAACCGAATCCTCGACGTTTTTGATTATTGCGGCTGAAACTGTTAAAAAGCAAATTGCTCAATTTGTCAAGGTCCATAAAGATTGGGGGTGTTTCGGCAGAGAATAAGGTACAAATATATCTACTCGAGTATTTATTTTCGAACAGGGCAAATTGAACTGGTTAAATAGGATGGTGGTGGCGTTCAAATTTCACGTAGGTAAAAAGAACTTGAAACATGTGGTATTAGAAAAAATAAATAAATAGAAAAAGGCGGTGAAAAAGTACCTACTATAAAAAGAAAAGGCTACGAGATTACTTCGATTAAGTAGAATTTTTCAAAAGAATAATAATTTTTAAATTATGTTTTTTTAAACTGATGAGTATAAATTTAGCAAACCAATCAATAAAAATATTTTCATTGAAATTAAAAATTATTGAATTTTTTTCTCGTCTTTCAATATTATTTTATTCGGAGATTTTAAAGTTCAAAAATGAGAAGTTAGTCTCACTACGTCAAGTCAAAACGACATCTTCTGTAACATGTCCTTCAGCCCTTCTATAATAAAAAAATTTTAAAAATTAAAAAATTAAAAAAAATTTAATTATGAAAATTAAAACTAGTACCTATATAAAATTATTCAACTATAACATGTAAGTATAACAAGTAAATCAAATCAGTCTTATGAAAACATTTTTTACTCCTTCTTAAAAAAAAAATAAAAAGGAAAAGCAAATTTCTTCACAGCACATCGCTTTGTCATGGAATTACCACAGAAATATTTTATCATTGATAACGTCGTTCAAGATGTCTTTCGCTAATAACCTGTTAAATTTTGAAATGGAAAAACATTTCAAACACTTGAAAAAAATTATACTACAGAGTCATTCCACTTCATTTCGACCAAGCTTCGCTTTCTCAGAAGGTTCAAACTTCAAACTTGGAGAGATGAATTTGCAATAATATGCACTTTGCAGAATACATAATTTATTTTGAAAATTTTCATTTATAGGATGAGTCATTGGGTCCGTTTTCGTCATATTTTTTTCCAAATTTGGCGAAACCTGCTGAAAAATGACGATGAAATAGCTTCAAACAGACGACAAAAAAATTTGAAATTTTCGAAATAGCTTCTAACAAACTTTGAAATTTTTGAATGGATATTGCACATTCTCTTCCACCTCTCCCTGCCCTTCTCTTTTAAAAAAGCTCAGATTTTCGAAACATCGATTTTTTTAAGCTATGGGAAAACACAACAGGATCATCCAAGAAAGTAAAAACATCTCCTTATCTTAAATCAACACCTTTGAAAACGTTTCAGTCTCACAGGAACTTCTTCGAAAGCAGTGATTCTCAGAATTTTGACTTCTCTCGAAAAATTCCAGATTCCCCCTCTATTCATTCTTTAAATTTTTGAAATAATTACTTGAATCAAAAATAACACTCAAAATTTGTTTTTTTTTGCTTTCTTGGGATGAAATTTATTAATTTTTTTCATTAGAAACAATAAATCAGAAAAACAGAATTCTCAACGAAAATTTAAAATTGCAAGCGTTTTGAGCCGAAATACGACTCATAGTGCTCGCTTGACTTTATAAACACCTTGTGCGATCATATCTGTTCAATTTTTTTCAAAAAAATATTCTCTATACCATTTCAAGAATTTAAAAAAAAAGTCAACAGATGGACGTATAAAATTCTTTAAAAATTGAAAAAAAAAAAGTCAGCAAAATAATATACCTAGTTACCTACGTTTTTAAACAGATTTAAACAATTAAAAATTCATCAGTTTTCATTATTTTTAATTTTTAATTTTTTTTTTTCAAGATTCATCCAAACTACTAAACTGGAGAGAAGGGAGATCTTGACCGAAAAATCGTAAATTTTCAATACTTTTTGATAAGTAAATTCTGTAATCGGTATTTGTAGCTAGGATTCTTCTAATCAAAAAAAAAAAAGTTTTACATGCCCTTTTTTATTTGCTTCAATTTAAGAAATTATAAAAATAATTTCCGATTTGCTTCTTTTGAATTTCTTAGATTTTGATCTAATAGAAAAAAAAGTAAAAAAGGGATGTCGTTCAAAAATCAAAAAAAATATCCCCTCCCTTCATGAATTTCCATTATGAAAATGTTTCGAAATAATATATTATGCAACAATACATCTCACAAATAGAAATTAAAAATTAATTTTTTGGATCGAATTGACGTGGAATGATTCATACAACGGAAAAAAATACTGCACAATTACCTAACGGTAGGAGTTGGTACCACTGACGACGTAAGAAGGCATAAAACATCGTTTTCGTTTAAAACTGCGTATAACTTGTAATTTTCCGAATACCAATAAGTTTCACGAGCTATGTGAGATGATTTCTCTATCAACAAAAAAAAATTTAATAAAAAAAATGAAAAAAAGTGAATTGAAAAGAACAGTGTTTCAAAAGATTCACAACAAACGAGAAATGAGAAAATTACCATTATCTTTCAATAGCTCCTGCACATTTTGGTAGTAAAATATCCTCAAAATATCCAAATGAATTTTATTCTCTGAAATCGAACCTAACAGAAGATATTTTCCAACCATCGGGTTAACCAGCATCACTCTAAAGAAAACACCCAACGTAAGAATCAGAAAATCATTCTCGTAAATAATGAACGAAATTATTGGGAGAAAAACCAACCCTATGATGCCATTTTGCAAACTGAAACAATCCGGAAGCACTTTCGGTACGGTGGTTTTCACCTCATTCAACTGATCCACGACAGGACTCCAACATACAGCTACACTTTGCTCGAAATCCATTAAAGAAGGGGCAGGACCACACAGGGCGCTGATCCAGATATCATTAATTAAACAGCAAGACACCAATCGAAATGCAATCTAAACCACAATTCACGATATTTAGAGCTCAATTCAATATACAATAAATATTGATCTATAAAATCGAAACATTTAATTAACCAACCTTGGGACTTTTTATGGGAAGAAATACAGGAATATCGTTGGTTGTCGTGTTGCTATTGATGGATGTCACAATCGATAGGAGTTTTTTCTCGATACCGGATAAATCCCACCAGGCTGGAGTTGCTACGACAATTTTACCACGAACTGTTAGGCAGCAAAATAGCGATGATATGCTTTCCGACCATTCGTCCAGTTTTTCCTTTGAGAATAAGAATATTGTAGATTGGCTAGTTTGGAAATCGATAGCCCTTCTTTACGATATACGATCATTATTATCTTACTTGTAGTAAATTGAAATGTGAACATGGCATTACTTCGACCATGGGTAATAAATTAATCGTGTCGTCATTGTCGTAATATTCGTCAGCATTTTTTAGAATCTCGTCCACAATTGGGTAGCATGGCTGTTCCCCAAAAGGAAAAAAAAAGAAAAAAATTATACTTCACGAATTATTACGGATGCATAAGCATTGAAATTAAATCATGTGTTGTGGCGAGAGGAAGGTGAGAAGGAATGAGATGAACGCAAAAGACTCATTTGGGTCATTCCACGTCAATCGGACCAAGAAGTGGTAGGTGGGTTCGCCGATTTTTTTGAAATTTTTCCTGTGGAAAGACCTTCCAAAGGGATGACCAATGGCGCAAATCTCAGCTCTCTAGCTCATTTTTAACGGCAGCCAGGGGGTATCAAAGTTTTCAGTGATCCTAAAATACCATCCATTTCAGCAGTGGATTACTCGATAACCGCGATACCTATCAAAATGGAACTTTTTCCGATAGTTAGGGGTTTTGAAAGGCTTTTTGGTGATATCATAAAAATCAGTGTTGCCACTTTTTTTCGTACAAAAAATTAGCTAAAATAGTTTCAAAACGTAGTTTTTATATCGTTCCGACTCTCAAAAATTCTGAAAAAAATATATTATGGACAACTTTTCATGCTGAACAACATATTAAAAAATTGGGACGGTAACTTGGCACAAAATCGATTTAATAAAATTTAAAGGTTGCGAAAAAATGCGATTTTTTTATTTAAAACATGAAAACAAGTTTTGATAGGTAAATTTGACCCATTTGACCCCTATTTTTACGTATCTGTTGAAAAAGTTGATAAAACCCTTTCACTCGATGAAATGAACTCCTCACAAAAAAATCAAAATTCGAAAAGATTCAAAAAATGAACGAATTTTTATTTTTTTGTTGTGAGTGTAATTTTTATCAACTTTTTCATGAAATACGTCAGAAAGCGGTCAAAATAAGACAACTGAATAAATTTAAACTTTTTTTGATGTTTGAAATTGAAAATTGAATTTTTTCGAATTTTGATTTTTTTGTGAGGAGTTCATTTCATCGAGTGAAAGGGTTTTTTCAACTTTTTCAACAGATACGTAAAAATAGGGGTCAAATGGGTCAACTTTACCTATCAAAACTTGTTTTCATGTTTTAAATTAAAAAATCGCATTTTTTCGCAAACTTTAAATTTTATTAAATCGACTTTGTGCCAAGTTACCATCCCAATTTTTTAATATGTTGTTCAGCATGAGAAGTTGTCCATAATATATTTTTTTCAGAATTTTTGAGAGTCGGAACGATATAAAAACTACGTTTTGAAACTTTTTCAGCTAATTTTTTGTACGAAAAAAAGTGGCAACACTGATTTTTATGATATCACCAAAAAGCCTTTCAAAACCCCTAACTATCGGAAAAAGTTCCATTTTGATAGGTATCGCGGTTATCAAGTAATCCGCTGATGAAATGGATGGTATTTTAGGTTCACTGAAAACTTTGACACCTCCTGGCTGCCGTTAAAAATGGGCTAGAGAGCTGCGATTTGCGCCATTGGTCATCCCTTTGGAAGGTCTTTCCACAGGAAAAATTTCAAGAAAATCGGTGAACCCACCTACCACTTCTTGGTCCGATTGACGTGGAATGACCCATTTGTAAAGATAACGAAATGAAACTTCAAAGTTTCTATATCTCGTGAATAAAAATTATTTCAAAATGAATTCAAACAATTTTTGTAAAAATAAGCACACAAATACAACAATTTCCATCACCAACATGACAAGCACTATTATTTGTTCAAATTTGCTCACCCTGATCTCTTTCTTCAAACGATCGACACGTTTAACGTTAGTCAATTCATCTATTCCAACAGTCAATACCATAGCATCGAAAATGGAACTTAAAATCATCTCTCCGTCGTTCAATACGGACTGTTTACTGATCAAAATTAATGATAATCTGCGAAAAACACACGCACATTAAAATTCAAAATATATTTCGTCAAAAACATTGTGGAATATAACAGCTTACTTTTCCGTGACATTTTTCCAATGAACAAAAAAATCTTTTCCTTGAGTTGATTTAAAAGTGACAGCGTGAACTTTACCGAAGACTTGAATTCCATTTAATGGAGCTACTTCGGAAAACGTAGGCTGGAAAATGAATAAATAATATAAATAATGCTGTAATTAATAAACTGAGCCTTGGATTTAACAAAAGATCTACTCACTTTAGTATCAGTACCAGATGATCGGCTGAATATTGGTATACCTCCGGATACCATGCAGTACACATGAAGTACCATTTTTATAAATAATATTTTTCAAACGTTGATTAATTTTATGCTGGTTTATCGCTCAGCCTGCGATATTGACAAAGAAACAACAAAATAAATAAGGAATTAAAATACAAAATAAAAGAAAGACTTTTCGAGGTATAAAAATAACGGTCAGGATTTAGAGAGGTGTTAGATTAGCTTCGTACAAAAGCACTTCTTCTTCTAAGGTAAGATTCATGCCATAATCGCTCATATCGTCAATTTCATCGAGCTGCGAGTCGACTTCAGTAGTCTGAGATTTGGCTACGTTTTGCGAATCGATTTCAGCGGTCTGAGATCTGGTCATGTTTTCGACCGCAGTTCGTAATATGAGACTGGCAGCTTCTTTATCACTCGATTCGGCGGAATCGTTAATATAATCTGTGGATTCAGGCTCCGGAGTTGCTCGTGCTTTGAGCGATTCACGTTTCGAAGATGGTCGAATTTCTGTCTGAGGCTGGGTACTAGATGGCTGATTCGGTTGTGGTTCGAAAATATCAACATTTCGACTTTGATTCGCTTTATGAATGTCTTCGGCTGATTTGTCGAGATCACTGGATGTGTTCATTGATTCACGTTTGGTTTTTTTCGATTGCTTTTTCGATGCCGGTGTCGTGGAGTTTTTCTTGCTTCGTTTCTTAGGTTGCTCGTCGAGGTCATTGGTTGATTCGCGTTTCAGTTTTCTAGGCGTTTTGTGAGGAGTTTTACGCGGTGTTTTTCGAGTGTTTTTAACTTTAGGGCCTTCTGGCAAATCGCCGACAAAATTTCTCAACTTGGAGTCCCACGACATCGCCATAGCGTCAATTATTGGCGGAGGTCTTTGAATACGCGGATTTTCCCCAGAAAATCGCCTTTCCAGTGGTCCGATAGGTGTTCTAGGTAATATTGATTGGGAATGTTTCAACGAATCAGCATTCGCCTGTAGAGATGGGTTTTCTGTAGATTTTGACGTAGGTTTCGACGCAGGTTCGCTTGAATCTGAATTCGGTTTAGGAGTCGGTGGTGGTTTGACTTGATTTGACTGCACATTTCGAGCTGTATTAATTTTTAGAGGATCTGGTTTACTCGTTTTCTTCAGAATATTCGGAATCGATTTAAACGTGTGATTTTTAGAATTGAAAATTTCGTGGAAAGCATTACCAACGGCAGGTTCTACAGGTTGAGTGATGTCAGTCGTAACTTTGCTAGGATTTGATTCTATTTCAATTTCGGCAGGAATATCATCAACGAGAGCGTGCGAATGTTGAGTCGTATCGGATGTGTCTTTGCTGGAATTTGATTCGGATTCGTTTACTGGTGAAATAAAATTGAATTTAGCGAGTGGCGATTCATTCGTGTTCGATTTTTTCTTACTAATTAGCGAAGGCTCATCTTGATCTGGCTGTACAGTTTGTACTGGTTTGGTTTTCAAAGGATCAGATTCATCCGTCGCCGATTTTGAAGCTTGATTTATACGATTATCAACTTCTAAGACAGCATTATTAAGAGCATGCTGTACAGATTGAGTCGTGTCAGAGGTAACTTCACTAAGATTCGGTTCGGAATCATCTATCGGTGGACTAGATTCGCGGAATCGTTTGTACGGTGTAACGTAATGTTCCTTTCTAAAGTTCGGATTAAGTGATAAGTTGGCGAGTACAGTCGCAGGAAGAAGACTACCTTTTTCAGCTTCTGGTGGTGTAAGCAGATCATCGGGTGGTTTGGTTTTTTGAGCTTTTACTTTCGGTGACATTGTTGGCTGACGAAGACCAGCTTTCATTTTAGATTTAAAGACTGGATTTTTACTCTGCATCATGTTTTGCTTTATTTTGCAAATAACATGTTGACTAGACTTCCTGGGTTTATCGGCATCTTTACGCTTACAAGCAGCGGTCTTTTTATTTTCTTTTGATGCTTGAGGAACAACATGTTGCGAATTATGTAGCGTTAAATTAATCGTCGAGTCGTGTTTCGGTTTATCAGGCGTATTAGTTTTATTGCTTTCTTTGAAATTGTCTGCTGCTTTGCCAGTGTCATTGTTATCTAATGAGCTGATTTCGTTTTCTATCACACTATTTACGGAAATCGGTTCGGTTTGTACAGTTTTCTCCAAAGTCTTAGTTGAGTTGTGAGATTCGTTTACAGTCGAACTACTCGATACATCCATACTTTCGACATCTTGACCAGCAGGAACTGAATTATCAGGCAAATGAGGGGTGATTTCACTCATAGTTTGAGTTACACTCGTCGATGAATTACGCAAAATACTTTCGTTCGCCAAGTCATCATTTTCGTTTCGTTTTCGATATGTAGTATCACTGCGACGGGAATCATTGAAAGTGAAATCCTGCGCTAGTATCTCATTGGCTAATTGCTCGTTATGTTCTCGTACTTGGGTATACACAATGTTCTTAAATAACTTCATAATATTCTGATGAACGCATTGAGAACTTGGTCCTTGTTTAAAAATCAACGAACATAATACAGAATAGCGATCTAATATGTCAACCAACGATAAGTCTTGCACTTTGGCGCTAAATTTACGTGACTTTCTCTTCGACAGACGACATTCCTCCATAACGTTGCTACTGTTGAGAAATGAATCTGCCAATTCTTGATTGTTTTCGGCCAAATACCCGTAGATCAGACGACCGACCTCAGAAGGTAGAAAAGACTCCATCATAGCGAGGAACTGGGATACATACGATGAGATCAAAATAACGCTTGAACGCTAACACCGAATAACTTGACCGATTCGTAGCCGTATTAACAAATAAACTGAAAAAGTAATTGCCGAACTATAATTAATGCACTAATAATACAATAATTCAAAGAAAACTACCTGTAAAGTCCCAAAATACTGTAAAATCCGCGGCAATTTTCGGTCCAAATTTTGTGTTATTTTTCCAAAAAAAAAAAAAAAAACACCGCCGAAAAATCATGGCAGATGAATGACGTCATGGCAGAAAGAATGAAGCAAATGTAGGTAAGCATAACCTACCTATCTAAAAAAAAATATTTTTTCATTTAAAAAAAAAAATATATTTTTAATTTACTTTTTAGTTTTTTGTTTCATTTTGAATAAAAAGTGATCTTTCATTTAATTTCGTTCGTCTTATTTAGATCTTTGTTCCTAAATATCTCTTTTCAGTTTTCACAGTAGAAGAAAAAAAAATGAATGATTGAATATTGAAGTTACATATAGCAATTAGCAATCAATTCAAAAGTTTGCCTTTGCATGCTTTGCTTTGCTCTTTATGTTTATTCTTTATGGTTCAGCAGCAGCAGCTGCCAAAATGACATGAAATCACAGGTCGTTCATAGAAAGAATAATGCAACGTGTTTGCACCATACAAGCTTCAAAAAAAAAATGCCCTGAAATAAAATAATACATTCAAAAACACTTACCACTTACTTACTACGATACGTTCCTACAACTGTGCATAAATGTACATGTATGTACATTGTAATTTGTAGTCAGTTAGTCTTGAAATACCTACCTATAAAAAGTAAATAGGATCGAACCCACTTATTCAAATTATATTACTTACACCATATTATTTCTCGTAAAACATCAAAGGTGTCAATTTTCATTTTTCATGATTAAAAATACCAGTTTATTCGAACACGCATTGAAAATATTACCAGTAAAGTCAATCAGAGAAAAATTTAGCCCAAACCCTCCCAAAATGAATTCAATTTGTACCCAGCATAAAAAACATAAACCAATCCCAATTTCGTTAGAATTTGAGTGTGACTTTGTGACCAAAAACCAATATTGTTTTAAATAAGTATATCACTTGAAAATAACCATACGTACCTTCATCGTTTTCATATGGCCAATGATACCCATTTATTTATATTGATTAGGTAAGTAAGTATTCAAAATAACATCATAAATTGTCGGCATCAAATTACTTCACACATGTCCATCATAATTCAAGCTACAATTTGCCGTCTTTTACATATTGCAAAAATCCCCCAAAAAAACACCCTTTTTGAATGCGCATACTTATTTTAAATCAACCCAGTGGTCAGTACCTAATATACCTTTATTTCTTGAATAAAACTTGGACCAAATCAATATTCAAACACTGTTTAATTCAAACTAAATAGTAAATACATTGCGAAAATTTACATTAAAAAAAGGTAAAAAAAACAACACATACAAGTTGAGAAAAATACATAACCAGTACACACCGAAATCCAAAAACGGATCAACAGATGATACCTATAGATACTCAAATTAAAATAAAACTGAACGAAAAACAAAGCAACAAAATGTCTAACTCAAACCAACGCTAAATTCTTCTAATTATAACTTATAAGCATCAAAAAGTGAAAATTAAAAAATGTTAAAAAAGAGGAAAAAATAAAATTAAATTAAAAGAATAAATCTTGAGATCCGTTCTGCCATAATTATCACTAAAAAAATTACTTATCTTATAAGTTGAAAAGAGACATAAAATTCAACATGAAGTAATCTAATAGGAATACATTATACAAGTGTCAATGAATTATTTGAAAACAATATCTACATTACATATTATTGAAATAGGACCTAACCACTTTTACCATTTGCTTTTACATAGGAAATAGACTGAACAGTAGGTAATCAGGAAAACTGCTGTATTTTAGGCAAATGCCCTCACCAAAATCTGCTCACTCATTTGATAAACATTGAACATCAGTTAAATGTAATCGAGGATAAAACATTAATCTCACTGTGTGCCTTTTAAAAACTTCAACCTACAAGAATAGGCAATACTGACAAGTCTTTGAAAATGGATACCCAAGTTGACAATAATTTAGGTCAAAGACCTGACAAATAATTTGATGAACAATCGACAACAACCATTAAAAAAATATGAAAATAAATTGGCGTAAGTTCATTAGAACTTTAAGCAACGCATTAGCAATCATGATGGTCTTCTCAACAACCATAGAGTTTAAACTAGTTGGTGAATTAATAGCAGCAGAAAAAGAAGAACTTATAGGAAAATTATTACCACAAATAGGTACACAATTGATAAAAAAAAATCAACAACAATACACTGGAGAAAATTCAACAGAAAAACGTCAAGGAAAAAAATAAAATACAACTACAATCAAGTAACATGCTGAGCTGTGTGAAAAAGGATACTTTTGGATTTGGCTCAGTATCAATTGACATCTCCCTCCATTGACTTGGTACTCGTATCTAGGCTTTTCCATAGAACTTTGACTTGTCTTGAATAACTCACGGACATCATGCAAAGATTACAAATATTTACATAATAAAGTTCTTATAGAATTACAATTATAACCTATCTTCAACATTTTGATAAATATTAGGTTTAGATTCTCAATTGCGTTAAATTAAATTTGTCTTAATTTATTTGATAGGTATTAGGTACCACGTAATTGTCTATTGCGAATCAAAACTGTTTCACCATGGGATGAACGAATAATTTAATGAGTTTTACTGAAAAGTAAAGTTATTTTTGTGTATTGCAGAACGGATATTTTCCCTTGCTTTTGTTCCCAAATTAGGGTAAACTATAGTTAACCAATTTTTAATCAAAATATCAACCAAATTGGTCAGGCACTATCTACTTGTTTAGTGACCAACTCATATTGAATAGGTACTCTCAGGTGTTGCACTTTTGGTGTGTAATTCAGCTTGCACTTGCTGTTCTTTCAACAACTGAGGCCACTTTGTATGTTCATCAGCCCATGTATTTACAAAAACTACGGTACCTAGAGTCGCCATGACCCTTTCAACAGAATTACTGGTAGGAGCGAAAAATGACGTCTGTCTGACTTCCACTCCTGAGTGGATTTTAACTGAGGATCATTGTCCAATAACAAAGCTTCTGGTTTGCCAAATTCCTTTTCTATTCTTCAACCTTTTTAAGTACCTAATAAATAATATTTGTTGATGTGGCATTTTTAATAAGAGGTTGACATAAGCTAATTTGGCAATATTTGGGAGATATTCTTGGTAATATTGAAAGAATCCTAAAATTAATAACGTTGACATTCCTCAATGTTGCTTGGAGGCTCAAAGTCAAGAATGGTCTAAATTTTACTTTCATCAATTCTAGACCCTCCACTATGCAAAATAAAACCCACATATTTCACCTCAATTGGCTCAATTTGACACCTTTTCGATTTATTTAACCAAATTTAATGTCATGCCTGTCTCTCTAATTGTAAGTTTCATTTTCACAATTGGTCCTATTGAGTCAGCATGAATGATTTTGCAAAGACATACAGCCACTTCCAATGTAAGTGTTGCTTTCCTTTTTTGCACATTTTTTTACCCTTTATAATTTTAGACTCGACTTTTTGACTCGTTCATTTGATTTTTAATTAACATCACATTTCCTTATAGGTAGGTACATGTCCTCAACGCAGTACTGTTTCATTCAATTTTAATTAGTTTTACATTCATAAATTGTGATTGATAAAATGATAATGGTGTCCAAGTAGACTGAAATGTGAAAAGTGTCTCACAATGTTTTAATTTTAATTTTTTATAATGTTTTTTCATTTAATTAAGTCTTTGTTCACTAAAAGGCGTGATTAATTATTATTATTCACTTACGTAAAAAAATATGGCGAGTTGCCTCATTTTACATGTATATACTGGGCACTTGAAATTTTACATTACCATATGATGTACATAATTATTACTTCGTTGGTTTGTTGACTTTTTCTTCTATTTTATGTACCTAAATTAAAATGAATTTTTATTCTCACGCGTATGGTACCGCGTTTTTTTTGAACATTAAATCTGTACCTACATTCGTGTGTAGTGTTCCCGTGTTTACAACATACAACATTGGTGGTTAATCAGTAAGTAATTTTTTTTCCCCGATTAATCGATCGATCATGTTTTTATAGGGTATTTGGCGTAAATTTCATCATAATCTTGCATTTTTTGGCGTTAAAATTGAAAAATGATAATTTTCAAAACCGTGAAAACAGAAAAATTGACCAATGTATTTTCGACATTTTCTCCAGAATAGTCACATTTCTGTCATTCTCTGTTATTTCAACGGTCAATTAATTAACATTTTTACGAGAGTTATTCAAAAATAAGTAACTGAAAAATTTTATTCGAATTTGTTCCCTTTGAAGATCTTTATTTTTGTAGTCATAATGTATTTTTTTTTTGCAATTTTGAAATCAATTTCCGTAATTCTTTGCATACTCTTTCGATATGGACTTGTCTCGCTCAAAAATTTTGGGCCAGTTAAGATGGCCATGGCAAGAATCGTCATTTTGAATGTGTGTACTGGAAATAGCACTCGAAAAGGCTCGGGAAATTAATAATTATATTCCAAAAAAGTAGAAGCTGTAAATATGGACGATTCTTGGGGCTACGAAACATTACAACTTCGCTTATTGAAAATTTGAAAATCACACCCGATGGCTAAGATAATTACAATTAGAAAAAAAAAACAATTTCTGGGATGAAAACTTCCCTATAGAATTTTTCGTTTTGATAAATCTACTTGAAAGACTAGACGTTAAAGTGCACTATTTTTTTTTCTGGTGCAAAAACTCGGAAGTCTTCGGGGACAGTCGGAAATACTTCGTTCGACTTGTTCTATTTTTCTAGTGCGTTAATTTTTATAATGTTTTTTCATTTAATTAAGTCTTTGTTCACTAAAAGGCGTGATTAATTATTATTATTCACTTAAGTAAAAAGGGATTGTCACCTCTTTCAAGTTGCTGAGTTCAAATTTCTCGAATTTGAACATAAAAACAAACCTGAACTTCTTATCACCATTGAGATTGGCAAAGAATCAGTGAAACTACCCCTTTTTCTATTTATAAAGGGACAGTGGGACACTCAGCCAAAACAACAAAAACTACTTTATCCTACTAGTAGAATAAAACACTACTTTATTCACTCTCGCTAGTCGCTCGAGTGATCAAATGCGCGTTTTCTTCCCACGTTTGGATAAAATATGTTATTCAACTAGTGAAATAAAGTGATTTTCGACGATTTTTAATTACTTCCCTCGCTCTGCTCGGGAAATAAACCTCAAAAATCGTCAAAAATCACTTTATTTTACTAGTAGGATAAAATACCATTACCTACTTATTCTCAAGTGTCTAACTCACCTATAAAAAATTGGCTGTAATCTAATTAACATCTCTTATGAAAAGTGAAAAAATCACTTTTTGGTAAATTGGTAGTTGTGTAGAAAAATCACAGAAAACACATTTAGAAAATAAAAAAATTCACGAAAATAGTAATTTTTTTTGCATATACCTAGACAATGAGGTAATGATCTTCTTCATTTTTTCCCCTTATGTGAACCGAAAATCATGTTTCTTAAGTACCAAGGTAAATTTTGTTAAATTTTGAGGAATTTTTAAATTGTGTTTCACCTAAGCATGTTAATTTTTAAGGATATTTTACTCGATGTTGCACGTTGCTTTTTGATATTTTTTTGTTGTTTTTGGGTTATTTTCACAAAACGCGTCATTTTTAAACGTAGAAAATGTTCATTTTCAAGAATGTCGTGTTCAACATCCCTCATATTTTTTAATATTGTTTATTTTTCAGATATTTTCCAATTTTTTCTTGTTTACCAAAGGTATCTAACTCTTGGTTTTTAAACATTGCTAAAAAAAATTCACTAGCCAAATTTAATGTCATGCCTGTCTCTCCAAGAATATGATTCATTTTCTTAATTGGTCCTATCAAGTCAGCATGAATGATTTTGTAAGGACATACAGCCACTTCAAGTAGGTAAGTGCTGCTTTCCTTTTTTGCACATTTTTTTACCCTTCACATAGTTTTCTTCTGTTCAATTTTTAGTTCAGGTACATCTTTATGCATGTCCTCCACCCATTCCTGTTGCATTTAATTTTAATTAGTTTTTCATTCATGAATTGTGATTGATTATGGTTGCCAAGTAGACTGAAACGTGCCTCACAATATGTTTTAATTTTTATTTTTTTTAATATGTATTTTTCATTTAATTAAGTCTTTGTTCAGTAAAAAGTGTGATTAATTATTATTATTCACTTACGTAAAAAAAAATATACCGAGTTGCCTCATTTTACATGTACCTATAGTTATTCAAATTTTATTCTTATGTGTCACATCAAGTTTCAGTTAGTACCTATTTATTGCGCGTAATTATAATCATCTTTATTGTGTATATTATCATAATTGTGTCATTGTCTAGTAAACTGTTCATAAATATTCAAAATCTTATTAGGTACTTTATTAAACTAAGCATATAGATGAGCAAAAGCTCGTTTTATATTCACTTGGATTCATTCATTGGTTCACCAAGGTACGAGTATTCAGTAAGTAATTTGTATTTTTATAGAAAAACGGTGGCCATTTTCGTGTTCAGCAACTCCGAAAACATGGTATTCGACGTGTTATGGTCGCGGTACTGAGACTATTCGTTTGAATTTTAGCCCCATTATGGAGAGGGGGTGCGCTGGGGGGCTTCAAATGGGTTCAATCAAAAAAGTATGACCAATGACCATATTCGTGGTCACCTTTCTGTAAACATTCCATTTTATACATTACACACAAAAAAAACTCCTCATTCGCGTTTGGAAATTTCAGACCAAAATTGTAGATGGAGGGGGGGGGGGCTGTACCCAACACTCTTGGGAGTCGATTTTGGTGCAAAATTACTTGATGAATCGAAATCGGCACTCTCCTCAAAAACGTACATTTACCCCAAACCAACAATAATTCTTCTGTTATACACGGATGGGCATATGTCAGTAGGTATTCCGATTCGGAAATAACATTCACCTCAAGGTGGCGTCATTGTGTAGAAATCTTATGGGCACGATCTGGCTAATATTCATGCATTGAAAATCAATGTTACGAAATTAGATTATAAAATTTCTGCAAAATCAATGATACTTATAATTATTAATTAGGTACCTGCATTTGTTTAAACATTTTTCCATAAAAATTGAAAAAATGAATTTGAAAAATCAAAAATTTCATTTTTTTAAAGCACTTACATACTAAATATAGGTTTAGGTACCACCAACCTAATGTACGAATTATTTTCAATTTTGTTTATTAAATTAAATTCTTTCAAAGAGTAATTTTTTTCAATTGTTTTTTTGAAAAAATTAAACTACCTACCTGTGTATTTTTGGAAGAAATGGCATAAGTTAGTAGTACCTACATATAAAAACTTTTAGTTTAGTTGTAGCCTTATTTTTTAATTTAACTAGGACAAATGATTATTAATTTACTAATTTAAGCCTATTATCGATTTGAAAATGACTATACGAGTATGGTCGATTGGTCAAATTCCGTGTGATAATAAATAACTTTCGATTACAGCTATTTTCTTTATTAATTATTAGAATAATTGCGGTCAATTATTAGTTCCATTTCTTCTTTTTGGTTGAATTATGACATCGAATTTCTATTTTGTTAAGTATCTCTACCTACGTAGCAAGAAGTTGAAATAACAACCCCGTTTATTTTATTTTCCAAGTCCAGTCGAACATTATTGACTGAGGACTGTGGAAAATATTTAAAATGTAGGTTGAACGGTTGAACTCTTTTTGCCGCGGACCCTTCACTAGCTTTATGCATTCTCGCATTTGTTTCATCATATTATCTTTTTTTTCAAAATTTATTTATTTAAATTAGTACCTAAAGTACATTATTATGAAAACTAAATATTATGGTTGGTATCCAATTTTTTTCATGGGAAAAAATTCAGTGTTTAGATTTGGATGAATTGTACCAGCCGTTTCCAGGTATACCCACCTATAGTAAGCTAATTTTTCTTTTTTGTAAATTTTTTTTATCACTGTTCCGCTCAAAAGTTAAGGAACCTGGTTAGATCTACTTTAATTTTTTCTTTCATTTATCACGGGTAGCAGCTCTCCACATTATATTCGTCTCTGTTTCTTATTTTCTACTAGTTTACTTTACATCACACGTAAGAAATAGATACAGTACGATAAGTTAAGTTAAAATCTAGTGTCAACAATTAATCTAGTGCTTGAAAATTCCCCAAAATTCTTCATCAAAAGCATTGATTTGTTATTTTCGGATTTGTAACCCCAAAACAATGTTTCTTGTCATCGTACAAAATCATCCCGCTCACCCTCACATGATTTCCACTTTCTAGAAAAAAAAAATGGGTAGGTATAGATGGATATTGCGATGTGTACTAACAGTTAGCATCACAGTTTCTAACTAAGATAGTTTTTATTCCTAAAAATTTGGGAGAACCACAAAAATTCTGTTCTCTCGCCGAATTTCCGGCAATTTTACAACTTTTTCAAAACAAAAAATGCAAAAATTGCGAATAGTTCGATTCTTAGATTTAGACTATGTTATAGGTACCTAACCTACCATGAATGAAGTTTATCATTTTCAAATGAGACTAGCCTATAAAAAAATAAGAATATTCTAAAATAGAATATTAAAGAGATACGATACCTCGCCGGATTTTAAGTGCAGATTGCCCGAGCAGATGTGGATGTTTTATTGAATACACTTCACAAACTTCCAATCCATCCTACCATCATTAAAATAATGAATGATTGTGGATTTTGTGGTTGGCGATTTGACCAACGGGTATCGAAGTGTGAGGTTGGCAGGCGCAGGACGCGATTTTTGTATTTGAACGTGAGATGCGGAACAGTCGTTCTTTTCGTTCGTGCCGTTCACTAGGTACATCACGAATGACGAATTTTTTTCTCGCAAAATTCATCAATGATCAAACATCAACCATTCATCTGCAATCTACTAGGTGCCTACTACCTACATGAAAATTTGCCAGCATCAAAATTAAAAGGGATAAAATTTTTAATTTTTCTATCGTTACAATTTGCGTGCTATTCTACTAAAACTAAACTAAAGCATTAAAATATTCTGCATTTTATTCTCTTTACTTTGTCTTTTTTCTTTGAAAAACTAAGGTTTTGAAGTTGAAGAAAGTGTGCGAAATAAAAACTGAAAAGTATGTTCGCCTACCTGAAGGATGCTTTATCGTGCGGATCGCCCACTTTTTTCAACTTTGAACTTGAGTTTTGTTTTGTCGTAAAAGGTAGAGTTTTAGAAGAAAAAAACAAAGTGAAGGAATGAAAAGTGCAAAATAGGTACTTTGCTACTTTAAACTAAACAACTCTTACAAGCTCACTGAAAATTTTCGGTGATTTTAAAAATAAAAGAATCACGTAGGCCATCTCAAATTGTGATTTGTTGCGCATTGCGCGTTCAAAGTTCAAAAAGATAAATCTATTGAGTCGCACAATCGCCATCTAATCTTGAAATAAAATACCTAATTTAAAAAAAATAATAATTAATTAAATCTAAGTGTTGTCAGCGGTATATAGTCATTAAACTGAATTATACTTACGTATTAGTTTCAACAATAATGTTACATTATGGATGTGGACAAAATCAATCGAACTTTGCTTGTTAAAACGTTAAATTTTCACGGTGTTCAACTGCAAAAAATATTCGAAGCCGAATATCAAAATTTTTCTCACCTAAAGATATTTGGTAATCTACATTTTAACGAATATGCTGCTCGTCAGAAACAACTGAGGTAAGCTCAAGCTCAACCCATCACCGAATATGTTTGAATTCATTCTAAATCTGCGCTGATTTCAGTTTCCAAGATCGTGGTAAACGATTCCGATTGCAGCAATTCATTTGCAGAAATGCCAATCAAATATTCGACAGACATGTCAAACCAATACGCAAAGATCGTAGAACTCGTACACTGGACACTGGATATTTTCCTGTTTTGCCTCCTTACGAGTCGTTCTTATCTATAGATAAACACCCACGTTGGGAACGATTTTTCGAAGTAAGTATATTTCTGCTGATATCTGCAACCATTCACACAACGTAATACTTTACTAACTCTTCGTTTATATTCCAGTATGTAAATCAAGGAGACATTATAGTAGCTTCAGTATTGAGTAAAACAGCTGCTGGTATGATATTAAAAGTATTATTTGGAGAAAGCGATGAAATCAGATGTGTGCCAGATGTCGGAATCAAAGTAAGTTGGTTAATCGATTTGAGATGAGAATCAATTTCCGAATTATTACCATTTCCTGTTTTTCAGGCGTTCTGTCCGGCATCATCCTTAATCGCAGCTGCTGATAAGAAAACCAATATTAGTAGAGCGTTTTTAATCAATGATATTGTATGTTGTGAAATTGTGGAACTTAACGTTGATACTGGAAAGATTACTTGTGGCATGAAGGGCGTACATTGCAGTCCAGAGAATCAACTTCGACTAGGATTAATGCATTCGGATGATTTTCCAGTTGAATATAGGTTAGTTATGGTACATTTGTCCACCACGTACCGTCTTTTCTATGATTTACTTTGTCATTTGTTGGAATTATTACATTTCGAATGATCAGTAGAACTTTGAAATTATGTCTGTGATGTTTAGTTTGAATAATACATACTTATGTAAGAGATTGGGACATTAAATCCTGCTTTCATTTTGAAAATGATGCAAATTTAATTTTCTGTTGCAGAGTTTATCAAGATAAAAAAGATAACGCTCTATTCAACGTTTTATTAGAAAAATCGGAAAGCTTTCAAAACCCTAATGTAGTAAATAATCTAATGATGCATTTAGGAATACCCAACGAACTGTACACTCACATGGATTACCTGAAGTAAATATTCAAATCATTATTTTCAAAACATTCCTAGATCTGGTATTCTAACCGAAGATGATTTTCAGGGAGAAGTTTCCAGCGAAAGATTGCGCAGTCGAATTACGCATAGCTCAAGCAGCCAAATGGGCTATTCAAAGCGTAGCCGACGGTGTCGAACATTTCAAATGTGGACGGCTATCTGAAGCATATCAATGTCTAAATAAAGCTTTAAGTATCGACCCTAGAAATGTCGAAGCGCTGGTGGCTCGAGGCGCTTTGTAAGTATCTCTGAAATGTTCTTCGTGCGGTTATGTCTTCGTTGAACGAAATCTATGGATTTTATTTCAGATATGCCAACAGTAGTAATTACGAAAAAGCTATTATCGATTTTGAAAATGCGCTAAAATTTAATCCAAATCATCAGAATGCTAAAAAGTATCTCGGAGATACGCTGGTCGCTTTTGGGAGAGCGTGAGTCTTCGTATTTATACGATTAACTTACCGTAAGTAAAATTTTACCAACTCAAGATTCTGTTATGTTCAGATTCGAAGAAAATGGCAGATTTACCGAAGCCATCAACGCCTATGAAACCTGCTTGACGATTATTCCCAATCACGAAGAAGCCAGTAATTCGTTACAGTTTATTAGAAAGAAACTTTTAGCTTCATCGAAGAAAGAAAACGTCGAAGAGTTCGTAGAAACGAGTAAAATTCAAGGTACTAACAGCAAGTTGAACCAGTTGCTCACTCAAGATGATGATGTAATCCCAATTACCCGAGAAGTTAAGAAATCCAAGTCTAAAAGGTGAGCTAATCTTCAAATTTCTCCATTTTTGAGAATTTTGATCGTAAAATGGATATGGTTTATTATTCCAGACGAGACTCGTCCAGTAGTAGTTCCTCGTCATCTTCAGACTCATCCAGTGATTCTAGCGACTCCAGTTCTAGCTCAAGTTCGTCATCCAGGTCAAAAAAGAAGAAAAGGTAACCCTAATACGAATTTTTATCAAATATAAATAATTAAAAGTCCCTAGAATTGATATTTTTTTTCTAGTAAAAAATCTAAGAAAGAACCTTCACTGTCGCCTTTGAGCAAAAGAATGATTCAAATGGAAAATGCCGGCTTTAAACAAGGTAAATATGTATTTTCGGAAACCGCGATAGATTTATTGTAAATGCAGTTGCAATTTTGCGAACATCATTAGTTGCTCAGAATAGCTATATGTTTTTGTACACGCATGTATCTTTCGATGGTTTGTTCGAAGATTTTTTTATTTTTGCAATGTGATGAAGGATGGTTGCGATGTTATGATCACGATTTGAATTGCAATATACTAAGATCTCTTTTACTCTTGCAGCTGGTTCAAGTTATCAAGCGTGGGGTATGAGTATTGAAAACGAATACGAATTGAGAGTTCGCAAGTTCCTTGAAGAAACCAAAAGAGATGAAGATTATGAAGATAAAGTACGAAAGTTTTTGGACGAAACTGCCAAATGGTATGTGAAGTAGCTAGATTTGCAATTAACCAAGATTTCCAGCTTTTGAAGTTTATTATTCTCTGTAGGAAAAAGAAGCAAAAAATCAAAGAAGAGAAAAGTAAGCGAAAGAAGAAAGTGAAGAAGCTTAAAACTAAAAGTAAGACTATACATTTTTGTGGTTTAATTTACTTACTTATACACCTATCTTTGTTGATCAGAAAAGAAAAGAGAAACCAAAAAGAAAAAAAGGCGTAAGCATAGATCTGAATCTGTGAACGAAGGTGAACTTGTGTTACAAGAAAAGTAAGTATTTGATTACCCTTCTATACGAGTATATTAATACAGTGAGGTCGATTGATCTTAAATACATTTAAGTTAGGTAATGATTTCACCTTTCATCTGATAATACGGTCATTGATTGAACCCACAAAATGACATCTTCCTATTAGAGGAAACTATTACCCACCTGAAATGTATCTAAGATCAATCAACCTCACTCTGCATAAAAAGCGTTCTTATTTTTTCAGTTCCTCTGGATTAAGTACTTTGAAAGACTTGGAAGACTTGCAAAGTAAATTGTCGGCGTATTATTCGAAAGTAGAGAAGAGTACTACGAAAAGGTGTGTACATTTTCAGAAAAAAATATTCTAGTGAAACAAAATGAAATGTTCGATTGTTTGGTTCATTTTATAAAATTGACTGGCTATTTTTTTTCTTCAAAAATGTACTTGTACTACGAAGTATTAATTTTTTTCGATTTTTTTTTTAGCGGTAAAAAAGAGAAGCACACCAATGATAAGAAAAATCAGTCGTCTAAACGTAAAAGTAGTTCAGAAGATATTGAAGAAATCGTACCGGAACCTAGTGAGAAAATTCGACGCCCTGTTGGTAAGAATTCAATAAAAAGTATTTTCATTTTTCTCACCTTAGCATTAAAAAATCTCAACTATTTTATTTTCCACTATTTCACTATATTTTCACAAAATCTTTCAATTCTAGAAATTAAGGAGCCAGAACCATATGTAAACGAAGATTACACCGCAGTCGAGCCTCAAAAACCCGAATCAAACGCTTATAGATTTAAAATGCAACTGAACACCGTCACAAACAAGTAATTACTGAAATGTTTTTTCATCTTTTTCTGATTCTGTAACCTAATCTTATTTTTTGGTATGTACCAGAGTCAAACGACGCAGTAGCGAAGATCCTCTATGGGGAGAAGATCAAACACAGCCGGAACCAGCTGACGAACCTTCTACATCCAAACCAACCTCGAAATCTCGATTTGATCCGATCATGGATCCTTCGGTATCATCAGTCAAACGTTCCAGGTCGCCTCCTGTATTAGATAAACTAGGCAGTTTTCTGATCAAAAAGAGAACTTCTGCTTCGCCGAAACGCGACTCGTACCAGCGTCGTAGATCTTTTTCAAGGAGCCTTTCGAGAACAAGGGAATCGCCTCGTAGAAATACTAGGTATCGTCCATCTCCTCATCGTAGTTCATCCAGAAGACGATACAGGTTAGAAAAGAATTTTTTCCATAATAAGAGAATCAAACGAATGATTATTTTAAACGATTTATTTTATGTGTAGTCGATCTCGTAGCCGAAGTGGTTCGTATTCGCGGTCAAGAAACTCCAGGTATTCCAGGTCCCGATCTAGATCTCCGTATTATAAAGATCGCGATTATAATTACAGAAGTCGAAATAGCGGCACGTACTATAAACCAAGGGCGCAAAACTATCAGGGAGATTATCGAGATGATAACTGGAAGAGTAATCGTTCAGGAGAATACAGTTCTAGATATCGAGATGGTCGAGACGATAGAGATTATACTCGTAGAAGGTAAATGTTCTAAATGAGTTCATCATACGAACATAGGCGTAATGAAAATTTGTCGATCTCCCCCCTCCTACTTATAAAATATGTCGTCTTTGTTAAAAAAATTGACCGAACAAATAAACTACTTTCAGAAGAAACGATAGCACGGATCGTGCCCCTTCGAACGAAGAATCCAAGGATACCCGAAGAGATCCTGGTAACGAAGGTAAGAATCGAGAAACGTCTTACGAAAAACATGGTGATAATCGCTCAGATCTTAAAAATAAGTCGGATCGAAGTGATCGTCGTAAAAGTGTAGATCGTACCGCCGAGTGAATTTTGTTTCCTACGAAGATCCTCCTGATCAGAAATTTTTTTTTCACATTTTTCTTTTCTTCTCTTGTTCGAAGTATGTTTTGATGTATGCCTTAATTTATTATTTTGTATGTATTTTATGACGTTCATCTTAAGTACATTCTTATTTTTTTGAATTAACTCGAATCGTTGCTTGTAAATAATATTTTTCACGTGGGAGATTTTTTTCATTTATTTCGTAAATACGAATTATAAACTTAAGAAAAAGTAATATAAAAAACGAAATTCCTTATAGAGTACTTAGGTTTATAAATGAACAGCGATATCGTATGAAAATATCTAAGAGATCGAGAGACAAGTGAAAATTGCAATAATTATTACGTTATCGATTTGTACTTAATTACATAATATCAACGATAAGTATCAAATTTACTGTCTAGGGACGTACGCCATTTTACGGTGAATCTGTCTCAGTTGCTGGAGCTGAGGATGATTCATATTCATCGAGCATTTCCAATATACTTTCAGGCGTACGTGTCATTTCTAAATCCAATTCATCCAAACACTCGAGTACTTTTCTGAATTTTTCCTGCTTCAACGGTTCAAGATTAACAGATGGTTTGAAGAAAAACTCGTCGTTGATATTGAAACAAATATCGTACAACGCCTCCACGATAGGGAAAACATCCTCGTGCTTTGTTTTTTCGGTAGACTGAAGGAACTCCTTTACCCAGGGATGGTATGAATTGCTAGACGTTATTTTTTGCCACTTGTCGAACCTGCACATCTCCGTCCATTCTTCTTCATCGTGACCCGGAGGTTTACTAACCGCCTCCAACCTTTCGAGCAAGTACCTTAATTTTGAAACTATAAACAGGGGATATTTCTCCTTCTGAAAGCAACAAAGTTAAAATGCCATTAGAGTGAGAGAATAATAATATTTCAAAATCAGATGAAGATCGAACGCAAATAAAAGGTTTCACTTACTGGCGGTAGTGTCGGTTCGTGCAGTCCTAGAATTTCCGACATGAGTGAAGCCATGTCTAATGGACCTGATTCATGTTCTTCATTATCATCACTCATTCTTCTCAGATCAGATTAACTGTAGGTAGTTAAATTATAATTAATTCAGCAAATTACTGCTAAATGGATTACTGATTTCTGTTCTATACTATTCAATGAATAAATTCAATTCAGTCATTTCATATCTTTATCAGCTTTACCTAGCTTTACGCTTTACTCATGTGTTTTCCAATTCCAACGACACAACAAAAGTAAATAGTAAACTGGATCAGGATGGAATTAGCCTTTTAGCCTAGAGGGGTTTGTTTCTCGCCCTCTGGTTGGGTCGTTCCTTCCTTTTTTGCACAACAGAAGCAGCAGCAGCAGCAGCATATAAATAAATATAAACCTCAAGGCAGTTAAGGCTCAATAATTTTCATTTTTTTTAAATTTTTAATTTAAAAAAAATTGAAAATGAGCACTGAGCAATGCAAATGCAATACAAAAAGAATTTGAGTTAAGAAGGTTAACCTTGAGTGATCTTTCATTTCATTTCATTTAGTCTTATTCAGATCTTCGTTCCGAACTTCCTACAGTAGAAAAAATTGCATTTTTCAGCTGAATTAGGTAACCATCGAGAAATATCTCACGAAGAATACGGTGATAAACTGATTATCTGATAATCACTCGGATCGAAGTGATCGCCGTAAACGCGTAGATCGCACCGCCGAGTGAATTTTGTTTCCTACGAAGATCCTCCTAATCAGAATTTTTTTGTCTCATTTTTCTTCTCTTCTCTTGTTAGTCTTGTTCGAAGTACCTACCAAAATTTTGATGTATATCTTGATTTATTATTTTATATTATGTTGCAACGCTCATCTTAAGTAGGTACACTTTTATTTTTTGAATTAACTTCGAATCGTTGCTTGTAAATAATATTTTTCACGTGACAGATTTTTTTATTCATTTTGTAAATACGAATTGTAAATTTAAAAAAATAAGTACCTATAATATAAAAAACGAAATTCCTTATAAAATTTAAGTATTTAGGTTTATAAATAATCAAAGATATCGCATAAAAACATCTACGCAGTGTCTTATTAGTACAGAGACCGAGAGACGAGCGAAAATTTGCAATAATTATTACGCCATCGATTCGTAAGTAGGTATGTAATATCAAGAAGTACCCGAATCCTCGGGGTTTCTACAGGTGGGGATTTTCGTTAACAAATTTACTGTCTCGAAACGTACGCCATTTTCTGAAGAATCTGTCTCAGTTTCTGGAGCTGAGGATGAGTCATGAGTCACATTCAGCAAGCATTTCCAATAGAGTTGACGTACATGTCATTTCTATATCCAATTCATCCAAACACTGAAGTACTTTTCTGATTTTTTCCTCCTTCAACGGTTCAAGATTAACAGATTTTCCGCCGAAGCCGAACAAGGCATCCGTGATATCAGCACAGATCTCGTATAACGTATCCACAATAGGGTAAACATCCTGATGCTCTGTTTTTTCGGTAGACTGGATGAACGCATTCACCCACGGATGCTTTGAATTGCTAGACGTTATTTTTTGCCACTTTTCTTCCGTGCACATCTCCCTCCATTCTTCTTCATCGTGACCTGGAGGTTTACTAACCGCCTGATATCGGCGAGAACTTGAGTAATTGATAATTACGAAATAACGAGTCGACACGGAGAATATTAATTAACCAATTAATATATTAATCAAATAAAACAATACTTCATCAAACAACAAAATAATACTCGGATACACGGAGAACACATCTAACACGTAGTATAACAAAACAGCAAGTGCGAAGAGTTACACGAGCGTACGTAGCTCGTAGCGCGGCAGGGCCGCGTTACACGGGCGGAGTATCTCTGTGTTGAGGAGCGCAGCCTGGCGGCTAACACTCCCTCCCTGCGCGACTCATCTTTCGCAAAAACATATTTACAGCTTATAATTAACAGGAACAAATAAATCACAAAATTCAAATAAACAGGAACACAGATTCAACACATGAATATTCGGAACAATTCAACGACAAATTACAAATAAAAATTTTTCTCTGTTTTTCTCTCTGTCTATCCCATTGGTTGATCGTCGTTATCGTGTTGATTTCTCCGTTGATAGGCTTCATCAAGTAAACGTTCGCCTAGTAATTGAAAATTCGGCGCAGCATCGCCTGGACCACGATCTTCAGAATCGGAAAAATAATCGACGTCAATACCGTCGTCTACGTTATCGGCGTTTCGGCGATGCGCTCGATTGCGGTGTCTCCGTTCGCGATTTCTCTGACGTCTACGTTCATCAATAGTCAGGTTCTCTGTTCGCAGCATCATTAATACGCGTTGCGGGTGTTCATCCAGCGCAAAGTGGTAAATACGCGACATCTCGATTAATTGATGCAGACCTTCAATCGCGTCTTCAATTGAACCAGGATCTAAAACAATTAATAAACACATACGCATATCTGTATTAGTCTGTACTACTCTGTTTACTCTGAATTCATGGCGGGACGGGCTCGGGGATGAAAACTCTACTTAATTTCACTCAGTAATCTGTCTCTCTGCTCTATAAACGTCTCTTTCGGTAAGGCTTTCGTCAAAATATCAGCGTCTTGGTCAGCTGATCTAACCCACTCTAAAGTGACTTGATTCTCGATTACAGCATTCAAAATATAATGCATCTTGATCTCTGTAACGTGTTTCAACGTTGGTGCTCCAGGTTTGTTTGCACACGTAAGGGCTGGAATGTTATCTCCGTGAATGACGTATGGTCGGTAATCTTCTCCGGTGGCTCTCGTCAGGGATGCGTTTACACCTACGCAATCAACTAAACATGAATTAATCGCGATATATTCGGCTTCACACGTCGAATTGGCTACTAAGCCCTGTCGTTTACTGGACCATTTGACCAGATCTCCGTTGAGTCGAATTACAATTCCGGCAGAAGATTTCTTCGTGTCGTCGCAATCTCCAAAACTTGCATCACAATAAGCATCGATTCCTTTTCCGGTTCCAGTATACACTAACCCTAGGTTTCGGGTACCTCATAGATATCGAAATACCTGCTTAACTTCCTGCCAATCCTGTTGTGTTGGATTTCCTTGCTTTCTGCTTAGCCAATTTACTGCAAACGCAATATCCGGTCTCGTAGCGTTGCTCAGGTACAATAAACTGCCAATCGCTTCTCTGTATGGAAAAGGTGCTCCGTCAAACTTCGCTTTTGGTTTCGGATTTTGTTGACGTCGTCTCTCTCGCTTATTCGGTTTATTCTTTTTCGGTTTCTCTGTCTTATTCTTTTGGCTTTTCGGCTGCATTGGAATCTCTGTCGAATACGCATTCTCCATGTTAAATCTCTTCAAGATTTCATCACAATACTAGGCTTGGTCTAACGTTAAAGTATTCTGTTCTTTGTCTCTCTGTATTCGTAATCCAAGGAATTTCTTAGGCTCTCCCATATCTGTCATCTTGAAAATACTTTTCAGTTTTTCTACGTACTTCTCTAAAATCTTTGCATCGTTCCCAGCAAATATCATATCGTCCACGTATATAATCAGTATGCCTTGAAACTTGCCTTTCCGAATCCAAAATAGGCAAGGGTCATTGACATCGGCTTCGAACCCTAGTTCTCTCAGTTTCTCCGCAAACTTTCGGTTCCAACATTTGGGGCTCTGTTTCAAACCATATAACGATTTTTCCAGCTTAAATACGAACTCCTTTTTCTCTTCGTCTGACATGTCAACACAGTCAGGGATTTCCATGTAGGTTTCCTCTTCCAAATCTCCGTTGAGAAAAGCTGTCGTTACGTCGAGTTGTCTGGCGTGAAGTTTCAATCTGTTTATTACTGAAAATACTACTCGTACAGTGGTCAATCTGGATACTGGCGCGTATATCTTCGAAATCGCCATACTCCGTTTGTCTTTAAATCCTCTGGCTACTAACCTGGCTTTATATCTCACGTTTCCTTTGGTATCGATCTTCCTCTTGAATACCATTGTGGAGTCAACAATCGTATGTCTCTTATCTCTGGTGTCTCTGGGTCTCGGTACAACTTTCCATACTCCGTTGTCTTCCATCGATTTCAACTCAGCATCAACTGCTTCCTGCCAATAATGTCTCTCTGTTGATTTCATCGCTTGCTTATACGTCGTTGGGTCAGAAATGATGTTTGTAATAAGCGCGAAAGCGTTTAAATCCTTCGTATCTTCGGTGAGTTTATGGTACTTTTTCAATTTCTCAATCTCAGCGTCGAAGTGTTCCTTTATCGAAAAATCTGTCTCAATTTCCTTCGCGGTGAGAGCTCCTAGATCAATTTCCTCTTCAATCCACTCTGTGTCGGAATCACTCTCTGTCTTCTCATCTGGGTCACACAGGATCGATAACTTTATATCCGTTTGAGTTTCTATTGATTTCATCTCCGGTTTCGCTCCGAGATCTATTGGATCAGTTTGGACTTCTCTGGAGGCTGTACGTAGCCATTTATCAACGATCGTCGGTAACGGTCCTCTGCGGGGTTCATTTTCAGGTTTCCGGTAGATCTCTTCGAATTCTTTCAACCACTCTCTTTCAGGTATCTCTGGTACGTATTTCTCTGTCAATCCATTTATGTCTCTGTAGTTCTTAAATTCAACACATTTCACGTGCGTGGCTCGGATGATCTTATTGGACTGCGGTAGTAGGACTTTATAACCTGTAGCGGTAAAACCAACAAGAACTCCAAGAACGGCGCGTTGGTCAACTTTCTGTAAAGTTGGATCATTTCGGTGTACATACGCAATACATCCGTACCTTCTCATATACTCTGTTCGTAAAGTCACGTCCGGAAAAATCTGTTTTATTGGAATTCTGTAACCAATACTGGAATGAGGTGCTCGGTTGTAGATTTGGACTGCCGTTGCTAAAGCTGTATCCCAATGATATTGAGGAACTCCGGAGTCCAAAAGCATTACTCTGACCTTTGCCATAATCGTCTGATTAAATCGTTCGGCTGTTCCATTATGTTGTGGTGCTTTTGGCTCGGAGTATTCAATCGTAATTCCTCTGTGATCGCATAACTGTCTGAACGCAGCTCCGGTGTACTCTCCTCCGTTGTCACATCTCAGTGTAGATACTCTCGAACGTCCTCTGGTATATTTCTCAACTAAGTTAAGAAACATTAGAAAACATTCAAGAACATCTGACTTGTATTGCATCGTGTATGCAATAGCGAATCTACTCGCATCATCAACGAACGTTACTATCCATCTGTGTCGTTTGTAGAGCGTCGGTGTTTTCAAGGGTCCCATAACGTCTGAGTGGATTCGATCGAAAATGAATTTTGATTTGTCACGAACTTCCTTGAACGGTTTCAATTTCATGTTCGCTAGAATGCAAACTTCACACGAACGAATCTGCTCACGACTTATTTTCACCTTCGCTAACGCTGGACTTGTCTTCTTTAACTTCATCATACAGTCGTAACTCAAGTGTCCCAATCTGTAGTGCCATCTCATGGCTGGACTGTTTTTAAAATCGACGTAGTTCATGGGTTTCTTCACCGTCGATAATCTCTCTACGTTGATTGGTTGTCCCAGTTCTTCGTCTGAGATCTCTCTGTTCAATTTGATGTCATCAATCGATTCCGGGCATAGGTAAACAGGTGAAATAATCTCACGATTTTGCTCCCTCCGTTCTTGAGATCGCTCCCTCCTACCTGGAGAGCTCTCCTTCGATTTCTTTTTCCCCTTCCTCTTCGATTTCGTTCTCTGTTTCACTTCCTTTTGTTCATTCATCTCTTGTATATTTTCAGTTTCAGCTGTCGACGTTGATGGTAAATTCTCTGTTTGAACCTTTCTCCTCTTTATGCTCTTCGACGTATTGGCACTGCTGCAACTTGGTCTCGTCGGCGAATGAGGTCTCTTTTTGGGTTTCTCCTTTGTCGTCGTATTCATCGCGATTTCACGATCTCTGGTTCGAATACGGAATTCCCAATATGGTCTCTTGTATTCTCCGGCTAAAATAACCTTCGTCGAAACTGGATCAATGATGGACGCGTGTTTATTGGTGAGTAAGATCTCATACCCAAGATCTACAAACTTCCTTAGCGAAAGTAAATTCTCTGTCAACCTTGGTACAGCTAAAACGTCTGTCAAATGAACTTGCGAATTACACACTTCACTCATTCCTAAAATCATACCTCTCTTATTCGAACTCAGTAACGCACTCGGATCTCCGTTCGCACCTTGAATAGGGTGTACATACTCTGTAGACTGGGTCAAATACTCTGGGTTGTTTATAAAATGGGAGGTAGCTCCCGTATCACCTAAGAAAGTGACATGCTTACCTTCCAATACGCGCGTGATCGCCATCGCTGCGTCGTTTAACTCCTCCTGTTGCCTGGTTAACAGGGCTCTCTCGGCATCCGGCATCGGCCTTCCCTCGTCTGCTTCATCAGGAACCTGCTCTCGGTGAAGTCGCGTTTCGATCTCGGTGAGCCTCTCGTTGACCTTCGTGAAGTTCAATTCCATGATCTGCTTCACGTACATGAAATTAACGGAACGATAATTCGCTCTCCGTCGATCAATCACTTCTCCGTCGCCAATTTCCCATTCTTCTTCGCACGGAATGTCTGGCCGAATTAGTAGGTTTTGCCGGATGATTTCGGGCGTGCGTGGCCGCGGCGCATTCATATCTTGGCCTAACGAATTTAAATGCGGCTTCTCTGTTGCATTACTCTGTGCTGAACTCGGGCCTGGCTTGTTCCACTCGTCGTCGGTTTTCGCCTCGGATTGGGCCGTCGTATCCATTTCGGCTTCGGCAACCGTTTTCGTCGACTTAACTTCCCACAGCGGTTTCTCTGGCATCGGTGGCGGGGTTGGAGGTTTCGGTGCCGCAATTGTACGATCGAGTTTAGTCGGCTTCGTTGGTTTACGATGTTCCGGGCCTTCTCTGTTCGTATCCGTTTTCTTCGGTGTCCTCGCGTCCCTGCGTGGATTATACACCTTTCCAAGATTCAAAGGCGATTTACCGGCGTTCGGATTCTGTTCACGAAACTTTTTGAAAATTTCGTCTGTTGAAGTGCCTTCTTTCTTCGCGGCTTTCGTTTGCGGTTTATTTGGGCTTGATCCTTTCTCTGTTTTATTCTCCGGCGCCTTAATACACCCAATCGGGTTCATTTCAACCGGTTTCTCTGTTTTCGACGTCGAAGCGCTAGTTCCTGGCTGCGGTGTGTTGGTAAACGGCAGCATCGTCTGTTCTTTCGTATGTTCCAGGTAGGCCGGCTTCGGAACTGGTGGTATTGGCGGAAAACCAGGCGGCGGTTGAACCATCGGTTGGCCAATAATGGCTGGTCCGACGGTGTCCAAAAACGACGAATACTCGACGCCGCCTATATCGAATACAGGCTCGATCTCTGTCGGTTTTCTCGCTTCGACGTTAATCGCGTGAATTCTCAGTTCCACTCGCGTTCTAAACCAAGCCAACATTTGTTCCCACTTGGCGATGTGGTTGTAAATCAATCCAGCCTGGGTTCCGTTGAGCGAATTAACGTCGATGTCCGGTAGCTCCATCAGTAGGAAAGACGTGTACGGCGATTCCTCTTCGATGTGCGGGTCTACAAGCATCGCAGGAAAATTACGTAGACGTCGCGCTCCCTCCGGTCTCGCCATAGAGCGACCGCGTCCGGGCGGCGGTGATGGACCGCTGGCTGACGAATGCGTTGATGAGCTCTGTCGGCGATTCTCGGTTTGGGTTGCATCTCTGTCTGTTGCGCTCCGGCTACTCTTATCGGTTTCCCTCGGCGGGGATGAGCGGCTGCGATGTTGTTCGTCGCGGTTCGGTGACCGGTAACGGCTCGACGATTGATGTCTTCGACGATTTTCTTCGATATCGTTTCTCGCGTCTCGGTCGAATCTCGGTATACCCATAAAATCCTCCGGTTGCCGTTCACCGCTAATTAATTGGGCTGCTCCGTTAATTGTATCTCTGATCCGGTTGTCTCGGGAACTATCTCGGTACTTTGCGAATTCTGTAAAATAAATACAACTCTGGTTAGTGTCTCAACATTACACAGAAACTACTTCTTCGGCTCTGATTTGGGTGGGGGTTTGTTAGTAACGATTTTCTTCTTGGGCGGAGTCTTTTGACGATCGCGATTCGAACGAGGCGTATACGGCTTCCTATTGTTCTTCCAATTACTCTGATAACGAGGTTTCCCTCGGTACGGTTGCCGGTTCCTCTTGGGAGTGTAATTCTGGCCCCTGGGGCGGCGCGAATTATTCCCCCAGTTGGAACGGCTGCGATAAGAATTTCGATTTTTATGGTAATTGAACCTCGGTTTACGATTATTACTTCTGTGTTTTGATTTACCGTGTTTGTAGAATACGCGGGGATTGTTGCATGTCGTTCCAAAATGACCCCACTCCGAACATCTGAAACACCTCGGTCCATCTTCCCACTTCGGACATTCGTAATCATAATGATCCGGGTTGGAGCAGTTGTAACAATTGTGATCGGGCGGTCTCGGTAGGGTATCGGCGTTGTAAGGCGGTCTCGGTTGGGGCTTTCCGTCGCTCCGTCGGATAACTGGTCGGTGACTAGCATAGTTGGCCTGCTGCGGCCCACCTCTCCGTTCAGACTCCAGCTGTAACAACAACAACTTAAGGTCAGCGAGACTCGTATGAGGATATTCGCCCTTAGACTTAAGAATAACCCTAAGCTCTGTATAGATAGACTCTGTCGCCTCTACTATCCTATCAAAGATCTCTGGCTCGGGAATCTCTTCCCCTTTCGTTTGCATCTTAAAGTCGTAGGTGAGTTCGTCCATACGCCCAAAGAAAGCATCGAGAGTCTCCCCTCTTCCTAACATCAGCTTGTTGAACTCGGACTTGATCGTACCCCTACTCACGTTCCTCTCTACTCTCCGTAAGTCGAAAATGGCGTCGATCATCTTCTGTACAGGCGTAATGTGCCCTACTCTCGCAAAATAATATTCGTCTAGTCTGTGTAGGACGAGATTACGAAGCTGCTTCTCCTCAGCTTTCCTCTTGGTCCGCTTCGTGAGGTTAATATTGTAGATCTCAGCATCCAACTGTAGCATCTGATGCCACGTCTCGATTCTCACCTCCTTCGTCAGTACCTTACGCGTTTCATGATTGCTTCGCATCATATTCTCTGTCAGATGGTTTTTCCTACTGGAACGCGTTTTCTTCTCTTTCGACTTCTTAGACGATTTCTTCGGTTTCGTCTCAGTCGCTGGCTCACTCTGTGTACTCGTACTATTTCCAGATGGTGGAGGAGGAGGCGGAGGATTTTGGGTACTGTTCGACGTAGCACCTCCTCCAGTTCCAGAATCATCTCCATTCTCCTCTTCTTCCTCTTCGGAGCTGGAATCAGACGAATCATCATCCGACTCTTCCGAGTCCGATTCGGAGTCCGAAGAACTACGTTCATTTTCCGAAGCGTCGGACATCATTGGTTTTGGAGTCGGGGCGCGGGGTCGTTCAACTTGACGTTGCTGTTCAGGCGCGGGTCGCGGTACCGTCTCAGTTTGAATGGTGTTCTCGGTAGCTGGCACAGCATCCGGCACTCTTCTCACTAAGATCGGTTTCTCAGTCTCTGTCTCTCTCTTCGAACGTTTGCGTTTCTTCTTCAACGCTTTCTCAACCATCTCATCTTCGGCTCTCAGTGCAAGCAATTTACTCATCGCTTGGTCCATCGCTGCTCTCCGCTTCGCACCTGGTTCCCAATTCAAAAACGATAATTGAATTTCACCTTCACTCTGTACATACGAGTTCGTACTCACATCTGGAATCGTACTTGGATGCTGGGTAAAACTCTGAGATGACGTTGAAGGTTGCGTCACCGTAGCTACCGTACGACAGTCATTCTTAGGTGGTAGCGGGATTGCTACTGGCACAGCATCTCTGTTTATCGGTTGACTCACTTTCTCTGGCGACTTAGACTTTTTCTTTTTCTTTTTCTTTTTCTTTTCTACCTCTTTCGTCGTATTCTCATTACTCACTACGTTCTCTGTGCGTGTCTCAGTGCTGGTTGTCTTCGGAGCCTGATTGCTATTGTTTCTAATAATTTTGTACTGAGTGACAATATCACCTTCATTGTACTTAGTCGTCTGTCTACTCGAATCTACATTACTCTGTGTACTTACATCTCGATTTGATCTCGACGACTCAGACTTATGGGCTTTTCTTCGGTTACTTTCTTCCCTTTCCTAGTTACCCATTGTTTATATCAATACTAATTACTCTAATTAAATATGCAAAAATTACTCTGAACTTGGTTCGTGTGCTTACTCTGTCTCTCTGGCGTTGACGTTCAATGTTGGCCTGAATCTCGTTCATTCGTCGCGTTTCAGCTTCTATATCTATCTCCCGTTCCTCACTGGAACGATGACGTCGGTGGCGGCTTCGGGAGTCTGATCTGGACCGTTTCTGGGCTTTAGACCGGTGATACCTGTCTTCATCTCGTCTGCTCTTACGGTCATCATCATCTCTACGATGTCTATCAGCCTGCACGAACAATTGACTCAAATTAGCGATACTAGGAAGGGCTCAGGTACTTCGTGACGTAAGAAAAATAGCACGCAAAAACAGCATCAGCGAAGCAAATTTTGAATTAATTAGTCACACTCCTAATTAATTCCAATTCAACACAGAGTCGTTCGGTCCAGTCGGATCACACTTCTCGTCTGAATTTCACTTCTCTGTGTCGCCTGATTTCTCTGTATGATAGGTTAGCGTTCAGCCTGAACTTACTAGCTAACAACAACAACGATTCTGAAGCCCAAGATTTTCAAAAATTTCCAAAATTTCGAAAAATTCTCTAAGTTTTCTCTGACCAAAGAAAAATCGGGCATGACCTTAGGGCGCTCTAACCGTTACGATCACCGAATTAACATAAACGTACGTACACAAGCACAAACATAAACTACACTTCTCTGTGATGCTGCCCGTTACTCAAATTGGTCCAAATACGTAGAGAATCGTCGTTTTCTATCATACTAGAGGTGTGCACATCGTAACGAAAAATGGCAAAAATTTCTCTGTTAGGCAGCCGAAAACTACACAGCATCTCTGTACACGCTATGGCTATTTCAACACACACAATTTAAACTTTGTTTTGAATCTCTGAACTAATTTGGCTCGAATTTCATCTCTAATAACGGCGTATAACTACCCGCGAACACGTGTGTGGATCTTGGACTCACAGATCTCATTTCTACGTAATATTTTCATAAATCATAATTCACATCATCTCCGGAACTCTTTTATACGTATTATAAACGTCTCATCTTATTAAAATTCTCGGAAAAATTCACCACTGGAACTCTTTTTAATACTCTGACGCCGGTTTCACACGTGTTGCGTCATCTTTCCATCTCTGTAGCCAAAATCTCTGTGTGTGTGAAAATCGCCATTTCGAGTACTTTGATACTCAGAACGCATAATTAAGCCACTTTTAAAAGCATAATAAGCATAATTACTAATAAATAGAAATAAATACTGAGATTTCGAGGCATCCAGCAACATGGCGAACATGTGCTGGCCCTTTGACTATATAGATATACTATGTATATGGACTGCTAACCCTTATCAAAGTGTAAAATGTAAACATAAAAGTCCACGCAACAAAATCGACGGTTCTAGTCGAAGATTACATGCAATTGTATGCGAGGATGACGCGAGGTGACGCGCGCATCCAAGGTTCCGTACTGTGAGAGCCAATGAGCAACGTTTTCAGGCAACGAACACCGCGTTTCATTGAGTGGACTTTGAAAATCTGGCTTACACGATTTCTCCATATAACCAACGTTAAATTGATAAGAATCAGCAGTCCATATACGTAGTATATCTATATAGTCAATGTGCTGGCCGCTCTCGTCACCATCAGCTCTGCATACCATGATATCGGCGAGAACTTGAGTAATTGATAATTACGAAATAACGAGTCGACACGGAGAATATTAATTAACCAATTAATATATTAATCAAATAAAACAATACTTCATCAAACAACAAAATAATACTCGGATACACGGAGAACACATCTAACACGTAGTATAACAAAACAGCAAGTGCGAAGAGTTACACGAGCGTACGTAGCTCGTAGCGCGGCAGGGCCGCGTTACACGGGCGGAGTATCTCTGTGTTGAGGAGCGCAGCCTGGCGGCTAACACCGCCTCCAACACTTCAACCAAGTTTCTTAATTTTGTAACCAAAAGCATGAGACACCAGTTGCGCCCCGTCTGAAAACAGCAAAGTAAAAACGCCAATACATATTTCAAAATTAGGTGAAGATCAAAAGCAAATAAAATGATTCCCTTACCGTCAGATCACTCATTCTTCTCAGATTAATTTAAAAAAATTGAAGTTGAATTTTAATTAATATTTGGCAAGTTACACCTATATGTAATAGTTGCTACATAGTGCATTCCTACATAAGAGACAACGTTCAACGTTCAACGCTCAACCGGAAGAAGATGCTCGGTTATTGGCTGGAATCGTCAACCTAAACGCGCAACGTCCAACCGAAACAAAATATTTTGAATTGGTTGAGAGTTGAGCGTTGAACGTTGAACGTTGTCGCTTATGTAGGCGTGCACACATGCAGTTACTTACTATTTATTATCACTATGTATTGATAGGTATTCTAAGGACACAACAAACTGGATGGAATGTTGTTCCTCTGGAACTGGATGCAGGATGCCGATTTTCTCGCCCTCTGATTGGCTCGTTACCAGCGTTCTTCTTCTTGCACTAGTTGCACTTCTAAAAAGCCTCATTTCTTTCATTTTTTTTTTTTTTTTTAATTCAACATCAACTGTTTATGTTTTATTTGTAGGTTAACCTTGGCTCGTAGAAAAATGAAAATTACTAGGTAGTAGGTATGTATCATCAATGTCCTCGTATAGTTTATCGAGAAAACGATACAGGTTAGAAGGAAAATTATTCCATAATGAATGAGAGCATCAAATGAATGATTCTATCAGGGAGATTATCGAGATGATAACTGGAGGAGTAGGTAATCGTTCAGGAGGATACAAATATGTAGACCATATCAGCGGAGCTTCAGCGATCGAGATGGTCGAGACAATAGTGATTGAGATTATACTCGTAGAAGTAACTGTTCTGATTGAGTTCATCATAAGATGAGCAGTGAGAATAGGGAGATGGATCAATTTTTGAAAAAATTATCTTCAAACAGACGTAGGTAATGAACATTTGTCACCCCCTCCGCATACTTGAAAAATAATAGGTTGTCTTTGTTACAAAATTAACACACAAGAAAACTACTCTCAGATAAGATCGTATCGCCGAGTGAATTTTGTTTCCTACGAGATCCTCGTAATCATGGATGTTTTTGTTCACATTTTTCTTCCCTTTCTCAAAATAGGTACCTACCTATGTTTTGATGTACCTATACCTTGATTTATTATTTTGTATAAGTACATAGGTATTTTACGATGTTCATCTTAGGGATAAAGGTATGTACAATATTGTACATTCTTATTTTTTGAATTAGGTAACTTCGAATCGTTGCTCGTAAATAATATTTTTCACGTGGCAGATTTTTTTTTATTCATTACGCAAATACGAATTGTAAACTTAAAAATAAGTAATATAAAAAAACGAAATTCCTTATAAAATTTAAGTACTTAGGTTTATAAATAAACAACGATATCGCATAAAAACATCTACGCAGCGTCTTATTATTTGTAGTACAGAGACCGATGAGAGACAATGCGAATGTAATATCAAGAAGTACCCGAATCATCGGGTTTTCTACAAGTGGGGAATTTCGGTAACAAATTTACTGTCTCGGAACGTACGCCATTTTCTGGCGAATCTGTCTCAGCTTCTGGAGCTGACGATGATTTACTCGTATTGGCAAGATCTAACCTATTTTGTAACCTCCTACTGATTTTTTTCTCGGGCCTTTTTCTGTTGAAAAGTTCTTCGAATTTGGCGTTAACGTTGCTCGATGATTTACTACTGAGAACTTTGGGTGATTCGGCTGACATACGACGGTTTAGCTCTGTCATCTCTGGTTCTTCCGCTGTTTCTTCGTCGACTTCCTATTGAAAGATAAAAATGAGTTTAGGGGAGGCTTTTACGTAAGTAGATAAAGATAGGTAGGTAAATGATGTACTTTGATTTCGGAAAATGTCACTGGTTGGGTTCTGTAACGATTTTTTTGAGATCCTCGTTTGCGTCTCGATGATGTATCCAGGACTAGTCTGATCGGCTGAGGGTAGACTGTGTCCATGATTCTGGAAAATTGAATTCAAATTAATGAAGGGTGTAAAATTAATCTTATTTTCAAATAAGAGACAAGTTATATACAAAGTGTAAAACGTCCCTAGATCAGTTTTAAGTACAGCTACAATAAAAAATTTATCATATTTTGAAAATGGATTGGTTTGGCTGTAGCAGTAGCTTCGACGCTGACATCTACCTTGCTCTAATCAAATACACAACTTTTATGTGGTTACGAGGTTAATGTCTTCCATAGCTGAAAGGGGTTTCTGAGAGTACCAGTAAGTAGAGATAATTCTCCTGTATTGATATACCTATGAGAGATCACTATTTTCACTCCAAAATTATTCACTCACTTCAATCACTTCCAATCAGCCCGTCATTTCTGCACACCATTAAGTGCAGGGTTTTCTCATGACCTGCTCCATCATCCATGTGGCCTACGGTTTTGAGCTCACTAACTCCCTGCAGACTCCAACGATTCCTTAGCACTTTGAATCCCATATTTGACCTCTTGGAAGTATCACACATCTCCCCCCTCTTGCAGTTACCACCCGTTGACCTGATTTTTTTCATTTTATAGTACGGTGGGTTCTGCGCCAGGAGTAACCTTTATTTGAGTGTTTCATCTTTCCGAATTGGAAAAAATGGATTAGAATTTAGAAATAGATAAAAATATAAAGTCTTGATTGTCTTGAAAAAAAAATACGCCTGATTCTACTTTCACTACGAACAGTCAAAGAAGACTGAAAATAAGGAAGGAACAATGGTGGACCAACTTCCACCTCACTAAAAAAACAATATTTCACATCTTTCAAACACTCAATTTCTTTCTTCTGAATATTAACAACTCAACAAATTGAAAAAAAAACAACAACTCTCAGTTCGTCATGAATTCCTTAAATACTAAAAGCAAGAGAAGGGAGAGTAGGAGGGTACTACATATATTTTAGCTATACCTAGAAGATTCCTAATTTAATAATACATATAGGTATAGATGAAATCAAAATATGTTACTCATTATTTTATTTATTTTATTCAAAAAATGTTCTTATTTCAGGAAATTGTTTATATTTTTTAAAAATCTACATGTCATGACTTTTCAATCTGTGAATTTTCTCATAGTCAGGTTGTGAAAGTTCTCACTGTTACTGTTGAACTTGCGTATTTTTTTCCTCACAAGTCATTGAGAAGACATGAAATGTGGATTTTTAAAAAATTCGAACAATTTCTGGAAAGTTGAAAGTTGAACTTTCAAACTTTGGAAATTGAATTAAAATCAAAAATGTAATTTCAAATTCTGAAAAAATTGTGTAGCAGGAAATGTTTAAGTAAGTTTGAATTAAGTAATATGGTGTAGTTTCGAAGTATACCTAGCCAGGAATTTTCAAGAAAATGAGAACATTTTTTGATTATACATAGGTAATTAATAAAATCGGTAATAATTAAGTAACTAATATTTAATTTCATCTACCTAACTATATTATTAAATTAGGAATCTTTACCTATTGATTCATCAAATCAATACAATTTATTTCATTTAATTAAATTGATTTGAATCCATTTAATTTAATTTCTTGAATTTACAGGAAAATCACCTACCCACTATGAACAAAAAATAATAGGTAATTACGAAAAATTGAAAATAAAAAAACGAAGAATAAAAAATAAAAAAAACTCTCACGTATTGAGCGTAAGAAGACCGACTTTTCGTAAAATAAAAATCTTTTACTAACGAATTGATCCACTTTTTTTGAAACATTCATTCGCGAACGAATTGATTCGTATAAGTGACTCGTTCGCGAACGAATCGATTCGTACAAGTGACTCGTTCGCGAACGAATCGATTCGTAAAAGTGACTCGTTCGCGAAAAGTGGCTCGTTCGCGAACGAATCGATACATATAAGTGATTCGTTCGCGAACGAACTGATTCATTTACTCAATTTTTGGTGAATCATTCACGAACGAATTGAATTATTTTTATTTTTTCTGAATCATTCGCGAACGAAATGGTATTTGTTTGTGAATCATTCGCGAACGAATTGATTCGTATTAGATTAGTGACTCATTGGCGAACAAATCGATTCATAAATTAAAGAATTGATTGATTCGTTGGCGAATGGTTCTTTCAAAAAAGTAGCCTGCGGGGCTTCACAAACTTGGAGACGAGAATATAACTTGAGGAATCATGGGCAATTTTTTCTTGAAAAATGGAGGAGAGGGTGTTTTGAAAATTCTTTTGAAAGTTTCATGAATGTTTTTTTTGTTGTTTTCTGAATATTTTTGAAGCCAACACTGCTTAGTACTTAGACCTGGGCATTGTTGTTTTTTTAAATATTTTTTTTATAAATTGTGAAATTTCTAGTAAGTACCTATACTTTTTTTTTTTGCATATGAAAATTTTGTCAACTTTGGGGTGCTCTTGGCACAAGATGGTTTCAGTCACGATATTATAAAATTTTAAGGGATTTTTTCCATAAAAAGCAACAATTTTACGAGGATGGCAGGAGAAAAATTACAAAAACAACTTCCACCAGTATTCGCAGGTATAATTAGTTAACTAAAGACATCGAAAAATTTGAGTACAAAACCTCAATCAAAAAATCCAAGCCGAAGACTCGCTCATCTATTTTTCCTGCAACTTAATGCCTTTTCTTTTTCAATAAAAATGATAAAAATGAAAGAAAAAGATATATCCTACGTGACAAAATCTGAACATGACGAGAAGGTCGCCTAAAATACATTCGTTTATAATAAAATACGCCATAAAATTCTACGAATAACGTTAAAGTCGATCGAAAAAATTACCCCTGCCTGCTTCTGCTTTGGTAAATATGCTCGATGAACTGTAGCCAAAAAATTACACACTCGCTAGAATTTGTACTCGTCCCAAACTAAACGTTTCGATAAACGATTTTTGGTGCATTTTACTCGCTACCTATCTACTTACTTGTACCGCATGCACATCGATACTGTACCTACCCAAGGAGGCAGTTCCTACCTTTCGAGACTCTACAATCTCCTTTTAAATGAATTTTTTCCACCATTTTCAATTTTTACTTACGAGTAATTTACCTAAACGCAAATGAATTGTAAAAATGCTCATATGTAATATCGGCGAACGGTGGCCTGGACCGGATCCAATTTATTGGCGCTAATTTAAGAACTGCCGCTAGACAAGCTGGCGTTTTTCAAAATATCGCGTAGTTTATTAACCTTTCCGAATTTTGGCAATTATTCATACGTATAGTATAACGCATATAAAGTAAGTATTTTCTGTCATAATTTGGTAATCGAGTTTGTAAAAACGTCTATTTTCTCAAAATAACGAGTTCTTTTCATCAAAGCAACGGCGCGGCGTGCGATGCGTCTTTTGTGCCGAATTCAACGAGCCACCGGTAGCTTCGAAGAATTAGGAAATGCCGTAAGAGTGAAATTGCCAACAAAATTTCCCCTCTACCCCCCCCCCTCCACACGATCGTACAGACTCGCGTGCTGGTGAATTGGCGCAGCACGTGCGTAGTACATAATGAGACTTGCAGAGATGATCTGTGGAATATTTTGAGGTTTCGATCGATTCTTCAGAGATCAGAGGGGGCAGGGGTCACAAAACTAGGTACATTTGGGAATATGGGTCATCGTACCTGCTTAAGGTGTGATAATCTCCAGTTCTCGAGCACGAGGTAGTAACTAGGGAACGTTAATTTTAATTTCGTGTAATTTGTATAGCAAGTAGGAATTCGTGTGACTGCAGAGTGTCGTACGTTAAAACTTAGAATTACATTTTAACGTGAAAAAGTTCACAGCTTTACGAGTAAAAAATACCTTTATAACCTCCTGGGAGTAGACAATGCAAAACGAGTACAAACTGTTGTGAATTTTTTTTTAAATTAAAAAAAATACAAACGTATTAAAGGAAGAATTTCTTACCTATTTTTAGAAAACTGATCAAGAATCCCAACGATGAGAATGACGATGAAGCTGCTGCGAATGAATTACAAAGATTGCACACCGCGTACGAGTACGCATCGAATGACACGAAAAATTGCACTCGAATAATTTTCAAACATCGATGACACTTTCACTGGTCGTAAAAACGTTGGCGAATCATTACAATGGAAGGGAAAATTGAGCAAAATGAACAAAACAAAAACATCGGTAATGATGCGAAACGAGAAAATTCTCTCGATGTGTGTGAGATATACTCGTATGTTAAGAGCTAAAAAAATTTCAACGAAAGCGCATTTCAAATCGTCGTCTTCGTGGTGTACTCGTACTAAGAAGCTGTCATTATTTTCGAATGTAGCAGCTTTAGTCTCCTCCCGGATCTGTTCGAAGGCTCTTCGTCTATCGAATTTTCTCCGTATTTTGCGATGTTTACGTTCTAAATATAATACACACGCCGATGCCACAGAGAATCCCAAAGTTGTACGTGAAATTTCCTCATAGTCGTTTATGAGTATTTTTCCATTATTTTAAACTATCCGCTGTCACGATCGTCGTTGATTAATGGCAGAGGATAAATCTTTCTACAAGATCCTATATCGCCTATAGGTATTACTGTAGGCTTATAGGCCTGTGTTATTTGCTTTTTAGTGTAGTTCTAATTTTGATCTATCTATAGGCACTTATGTATTTAGTCGATTACTTACTTATTAGTAGTGTTTTCGATCTAAGTATTGGGTTGTGTATGCAAGTTTAAATTAAAAAAAAAAAAAAAGACGACCAAGTGTCTTACCTACCACTTTGAAAAGTTATTAAGTTCAGATTAATTGCCTACTTTTTCAGCAATTTTTTTAAATTTTTTTTTATTACTTTTCTTCACGATAATTTAATTAGCGAGCTTTGAAAATGAAGGCTCATTAGAGGTAAGTACACTAGTTTACATGATATTCGAGCTAGAAAATTATTTATAGAGCATCGATGTAGCATTTGATTAAAGGAAATACATTATACATATATTGGCACGACAAAAAAAAATGATTCGAACGACAGGGAATTCGATTGACAAAATAGGGTATTTCAACGACAATTGTTAACGACAGTTCAGTATTTCACTTCAGGTAGGTATAATACGAACAAGAATTCGATTTCATAGAACGACAAAAAATCTATCCAAAAAAAAATGGTCTTCAATTCGCTAAAAAATAAAAACTTATAGAAAGTTGTAAGTACTGTTTTTTTTTTTTTTTTTTTTTTTGCTAAAATTGTGAACAAGTTTTAATTTTTTGGTCAAAACCACCAAAAAGATCTTGCTCATCGAAACTATCAAAAAATATCGTTTTTTGCCAAAATAACAATCAAAAAATCTTACTTTTCGTTAAAACTGCCCAAAAGTGCGTTCAAAAACTCTCCGGTGAAATTTTTGATCCTTCAAATTACTCCCATCTTCTCCTGTTGTCCAAAAAAGGAAAAGAAGCACTACTTGTGCAGTAGATGAACTGGTTTTTTTTACGTGCTATTTATCAATATTTTAGTAATGTGTAATTCGTATTTTTTATGTCGTCCATTCGGCGTAAAATTATAGGACTTTACAGGCAGTTATTGCGCCTTGAATTTTCAAATTAAAATACCAAATTGTCAAAAGAGTTCAATCGAGTCATTTATTGCTTATTTGAAATAAAATAACAAGTTTCAGAAAAAAAACGCGACTTATCTAACTTGTCGACAAAAAATTTCATGAAAATAATATACCTAGTTCTTTAAAGTGCCAAACGCCAAGGCCAAACGATCGAGTAATAAATCAAATTAATACGGAAATGAATTACTTAATTTAAAATAAATTGAAATGTTCAAAATAAATTGATTGATAATGAATTAAATTGGAATTTAAAAAAATAAAATAATTAAATAAAATAAAATTTTATTATGCTGAGGCTGATAAAGTTACGTTCAGGGCTGTAAAAAAACACGTTAAAAAAAACAAAAACAAATTTTTTTTGGTTTGAAACTTCTTTAATGTTTAAAAAGTTTTTTTTTCTTGTTTAAAACCTACTTATGTGTTTGATTTGAACAAAAAAAAAAAAAAGTTTATTGTTTAAAACACCAACACGTGTTTTAAATAATTGTTTGAAACATTTTTGCTTTAAACATGTACAACCCTGAACTCTGGAGAATCACTGGAGGGAGTGGCCACGTGATAGCCACGTGGTGGCCACCGTTTTAGTGTGTGTGTGACTGTGTGTGTTTTTTTTGTTCTTCGGAATTGTTTTTATTTTGTTTTTAATTAAAAATCGTGTTAATTTCGTTTAAATCGATGCTTATTGCTTACAGAAACAGATAAAAACAAGTACATATGTATTAATTTGTATAACGTATCCGAAATCATTCTTCGAATTGATTATTGTTACCTACTTACCTATTTTAATATATCAACTTCCTACATATACAACTTTAGTGGGAAAATGTTTTCCGACGATGGAACCCCAGATGATCTCGCCGGTAAATATCTAAGTATATTTTTGCAGTTAATGAATTTCGTAATCACGATGAATCTCGTCCTTTCGTATATTGAACCTCATTTTGAATCATTTTCTAAATCGTTCCATTACTTCAGCATATCTCTTATGTTTGATTAATAGGTACATACTTATCCATTGTCACGATGCTTTTGCAGAACAGAGCCGTTAATTTGCAATTTTATGGAGTAAATTTCGTAATAATTTATCCTATAACTGAGTTACTTAATACATTCCCTAATTTTGTTTCACAGACGTTCCAGATGAATCCAATAGCCGAGAAGATTACAATTCTGTACTGTCCGATGAGGAGAAAATCACTAAGGTTGTTAGATGGAGTTATATACTTACCAACAAAGAGCGATTTTGAAAATTATCTTACGATCTAATTTTTTTTCTCTATGGCTCTAGGAAAATGAAAAGTATGATCCAGAAGACAGCAAGAAAAATAAAAAATGCAAAAAACGAAAAATGAAGATTGATGCGAGGAAGCAAAAAGAGCACAATAAACAAAAATGTGCGGATGGTGGAAAAGTAAGCATGCTAGTCGACAACATACTATTTAAGACCAAATACGAACACTTATGCATACAATTAAAATGGTTCTCACATCAGTTGTTTCAATTTCAGACCTCAGTATCTGAAGAAACTCTGTACAATGACTTTGAGATCAACGTTAAAAGGAAACGAAGTAGTCGTAGCAAAAAAGGTTCAAGTGGCAGAAAGAGTTCCTCCGCAGCTTCAAAAGTTTCAACTCTCGATATCAAACTAGATAAAAGAAGACGTGACAGTTCTGTACGTGATTTACATACCTATATCTCGTAGTATGAATTCCGAAAATTTTAACAATCTTTGTTGGTATAGGATGACGAAGGACATAGCGGTGACAGTGACACTGCCGGCGAACCTGATTCTGACGCTGAATTTGAACAAATGCTTCGAGAAGCCGAAAAAAATGAAGGCGGTGACAGAGACACTGCCAGCGAACGTGATTCTGACGCTGAATTTGAACAAATGCTTCAAGAAGCCGAAAAAGCGATTGCTGAAAAAAATGAAGCCGATATTACTGATAACAGCGAATTTCCAGCTCCTGTCAAACACAAAGCTAAAACTAAAAGTGGAGGCAAGAAAGAAAAAAAGATAACTCAAACTACGTCCAAATTTCCCAAAAGATGTGAGGATGGTTCCGAAGTGAGTGTACCTACTTGCCTACTTGGAAAATGTACCAATTCCTTCGTTTTCATTCTGTACTACCTATTATATAGTACCTTACCTACGTAGATATATTATTTGGTATTACAATTACCTACTTAAATGAAAGTATACGGTTTTTCTCACATTAACACAAAATTGTTATTATTGTTTCATAGAACAAGCCTCGGAAAAACAAAAAGAACAAGCTCCAGAAGAAGAAAAATGAACAACTGGATGACGAATCGGTATGTACTTACGTAAATGATTCAGTTCTTTTGGAACCAATATAAGTGAAGAGAATCTTTTTATTTTCCGAACAAGCTGTATCTCTTACTTTACATATGTTTTTTTTTTCTCAGTTTCGAATGCCAAACAACAATGAATTGCCAAACGTGAAGAAAAGACTGAGGGCTCTCACAAATCGAATCAACAAACAGAGCAGGGAAATTCAAAGGCAAGGCGATCAAATAAATCAACAAAAAAAACATATTTCGAAGTTACGACGTCAAGTAGCCAGGTTTCAATTAGCAGAAATTGCAAAATCACTTCATCAGTTACTATTTTGCAACGAAGATCCCCGTGCTAAAACTTTTTTTAGCACATTTCAATATGATGAAGATGAGACTCGTAATTTTATCGATGAGGTAATAAATTCAGCGATGTTTGGTGAGTAGCTTACCCACACGGATACATTACATACTTACCCAAAGTATATGTAATCAAAATTCCTGAGAGTTCGAAAGTCGATAAAATTATAGAAAGATGAGGTCTTGAGAAAACTACTCAACTTACAACTCCATTAGGGTTTTTGTCTGTTTCAGACAGAGTGAGATTTTTTTTCAAGTTTAAATCATTGTACATACATAATTCACTGCATCTCATTATTAGGTAGCTTATTTATTATTTTGAATTAAATAATTTGAGTAAAATTGGTTATTATTTGTTTTTTTTTTCACCTTTCATATTATTGTTCCGAAATGGTCCTCAATTTTTTTCAAATTGAAACGGTTCTGGTGGTTCCTTTATTTTTCCCCTTGGATGACATCCAAAGCAAATCTTTTTCGCTCAAAAAAATGTCAAAGGTTAGATGCATTCATACTCATTGTTTTTCCAAATTTGATGTTAATTTTTCCAATAAGTAGGTACCTACTCATTTTAGCAGCAAAGTGGCACAAATCAGTTAAATTTATTTGAAAAAAAAGTCAAATAATCACAACGAATAATAAAAACGCAAATGAAAAATATATATTTTAATCGTAAAACTGAAAAATGCTACACAGCATATAAATACAATTTTACCGTTTTACAAATTACATGTTAATCGAAGTATTTGTATGACTAGTTTTTAAAAGTAATACGTAGCAGGTACCATAGTATAGTATATTCGATGTAAACTTACAATACTTTTGAAATGCCGAATTCCACACGCGAATCATGCATACCGGTTTGTAGCGCTAAGCTGTTACATATTACCGTTCTACGACTAAACAAAATGTAAAAAAATCCAAAAAAAAGAGTATACTTTTCAAAAGGACAATCATTTTTCTTCCATAAGAAAAGGGTGGTAGGCTACACAATCATATCGAAACTACAACATTCGGACCCAAAAGATCGTTTTACGAAAAAAAAACACACGAACAAAAATAATTGCAGATGAAAAATGAGCAAAATAGCCTTTAACGGAACGTAATTCGTATCATTGGAGTAATTTTTGGGCGAGAGGAAGGGAGGGGAATGAGGAACCAAAAACTTTTTTAAAGGAAATAATAAACACATACGCACAACCACTTTTCCTCTTTAAAAATAAAAATTCCAAAAAAAATTCTTCGTAAAATTCACCAATCCTCCTCATTTTCCTCAAACGAAAAGAGGGATTTTTTTTTGAAAGATTGCAATTTTAAAAACAATCACGTAACTGATTTAATTTTTTAAAACAATAATCGAACAATTATCAATATAAATTTCGAGTGACATCAAATTCTAATGAAAATATGTGTAAACTCGGGAGTATTTTTTGGATCAAAGGGGGGGGGGGGAGGAAATGAATTATTCCAAGGACCAAAAATAGGTATATTTTCGAATTACGAATAAAATTCCGCATCGTAGAAAAAAAAACAATAAGAAATCTGTCCATTTTAATTTCCAATTAGGTACTTAGCCATCTTACCCACTTTTCAAAACAACCCTTCCGCGTACTATATTTTTCTCTGATCCGTAAGAATTTACAATGAGATCAAAATTCATTCGGTTGAAAATTTCGGAAAAAGCGCAACCTATTAGAAAATAAAAATTCAATGACACTGTAAGTAAGTATTACATAAATGCATAGACAACGAATTCAAAATAACCCATTATACCGCGTCATACAATATGAACACACAATATACGAGTAAATACGTAATAAAATAATTATCAATACGTCGTACGATACCAAAATATAACAAAATATTCGAATATATTGCGTGTGTTTCGTAAACTATAGGTATATACGAATACGTAACGTACTATACGGTAAAATATTAAAAAATTAATTTGAATTCGTCTATAAAATAATAATCGTACATTAACGTCGCGCAATCGAGCGACTTATTTTGAGGGGAAATTTCGGTAACATTGATAAAATCTTGAAAGCACCACGTTTACACACGAGCAACAAACCATATTCGAGTGCGGTCTGTTGCTAGCACTCTTAAATTTTATAATAGCGTTCGGTAAATGGCCATTTCATTTTTTTTTTTTTCAGTACAAAATCAGAACGTCGCGTCGTGATGCGTATGAAAAATATATACAAAAAAAGTAGAGTAAGAGAAAAAAAAACGAGAGAAGAAAGTAATCGTAAAAAAAAGAGAAAAAAATCGTCGAGAACTTAATCAATTCTCACAACCATAATAATAAACAAACAACTGCGTAAAATCAACCTCACTTCGAAATATACGAGTAATTAAATCGATAAATAAAATGGAATATTAAAATTACACATACACACGCTCACATACGAAAAAAAAAAGAAAAAAAATAGAGGTAAGAAAGTAGAAAAAAATACACATCTAGTGATTTAAAAATAATAGGAAGTAAAGAAGCACGCGATGTAATAGGAAAATCCGATGATAGATGCGAAGATAAATTTTTTCGTCAATATCACAATTTACGAATGGCTGGTTGAGGCCATATTATCCAACGAAACCGTTCTTCTTAAAGGTAAAACTTTATTTTCGCAATTTTTATTCAACGTTTTTTGCGATTTTCCAAATACATTGGTAGCGTTTCTTCCAGCATCTGAAACATAAATTGCAATTACCATTTTTTAGTATTAAGCTGTATGCAGTGTCATCGTTTTTCTTTCTCTCTCGAGCCACGTCGCGTCGTCGAGATCTGATAAACAGTTCGCTATAGAGCTATTTTATCGAGATTCGAGACGCAGAAAATGATTTCGAGAAGAAAAAAAACAACAAGTGAAAATTATTAACTTTGTACATAGAGAGTATCGATGTCTTAACCTATTTTCTTGTTGTGTTTTTTTTTTCAACGTTTTTTTTTTTTTTTTTTTTTTGTCGAACAACAATGTCGTCAAATATGAAACATCATCAATTTTCTAGGAACTCGAATAACGAAATGAATAAAATACATAGATACGAATAAAAACTGAAACAGAAATACTGCTGTAGGGTTTATCTTACTGTGTTTTTTTCCACTGTCATTTTGAACTTTTTTTTCAAGTGAATTTCTCCAAGAATACCAGGCTATTGGACTGTACCAAGCTACTGGATTGGGGAGCATTTTTTGGTTTTGCTCATTTTCTAGACTTTAGACACCTGTAGTTTCTTCCCATGAATAGATAGAGGAGCTTGTAGGTAGCGCGCTGTGTTTGCCTTGACAGAGCTAGAGCTACAAAATGGTACTAATCCCCGTATATAAATCCCCCATGTCACCCATGGCAGGCTAAAAAGAGAGAGAGAGTAGGTCTAGCCCGGCAGGGCTTGCAAACTGAAACCAAAACTGAAACCCCCAAAAACCAATTAAAATTGCTCAAAACCGAAACCAAAACTGTAACCAGGAGCGTTATTCTCCCACAACTAAAACCAAAACCAAGACCAGGAGCGTTTATTTCTCAAATTCAAAACCAAAACCAAGAGCGTAACCAATTGAAAACTGAATTGGTTTTGGTTTTGGAATTTTTCAGGTAATTAGCCTAATTAATATTGCATTTTTGGTAAAAAATAAAGTAAAACTGATGCTAAAGGTGAAAAGGCCTGAAAAATAAAAAAGTTGACAATTTTGGCACTTACATAGTATTTGAAGAAGTAGGTAATCACTTTCTTGGCCTTCTTCCCTCTAAAAAATGGAGAAAAAAGGAAAAAACCCAAGCCAAAACCAATTCCTTTAAAATCAAACCGTTTCAGCAAAACCGGAACAAGAGATAATATTTCAAAAAACCTAAACCAAAACCAAAACCTTTATACTTTTTTGAAAAACAGAAAACCGAAACCAAAACCAAGAGTGATATCTATCCGGTTTTCAAGCCCTGGGTCTAGGTATGAGAGAGAATGAGAAAACAATTACCAAGTTTAACACAGTTCCACGCCTCTGACTTTGTATGCTCCGCATTAGGCAACTTATTCAACACAAATTTCTGTTTTCAGTTCGCGATTTTTTTTATATGCATTCTGAGGTTATTTTTTGGTGGATTCTGGCACAGTTTATGGGCCAAAAGTGCCAAAATGGGCCAGGATAAGCCTTTTACATCTACTAAGGCATAGTCTGAAATCCTTACAACCAAAATTTCAGCTGCCTTAATTGATTTTTTAATTATTAATGAATTTTTGAACATTTAAAATTGACCACTTTTGGCGATTAATGCTTTTTTATTTGGGTCATTGAAAAGTCTCCAAGACGGTTTTCCATTTTCCAGAATTTTAAAATTCCTCCAAAAGACGCGGAAATCACTTTGAACAGTTAAAAATTGAGTTGTGGCTTATTCTCGATCTATTCAAAAGGTTTATCTTAATTTGAGCCGGTTTCCAGGCGGACATCTCGCGAGTATTTCTGTTTATTCATACCAGCATTCTCCAGTACTCGAGAAATCAGCTGGAAATCGGCTCAAATGAAAAATGAACTCGTCAAGCTATGTTGAGAATAAACCATAACCCGATTCTTAGCCAATCAAATTAGTTTTCACGCTTTTTGAATGAATTTAAAAATTTTGGAAAATCGAAAATCACGCTAGAGGTTCCAAAATGGCTCGAATTAGAGAAATTCGGATTCGGGGGATTGGTTTCAGACAAGATACAGCCATTCGTGCAAACATTAAAAATTTTCTTAATGTAAGAGCAGAAAATTTTTGATTAACTGAAATATGCTGTTCAAAAAAATGCAGTTTAGGTGTTTGCCTAGAGATTGGCTCAAATAAAGATAACCCCTGATTAAGAATAAGCCACGACTTGCCAGCCCAAATTGATTTCAACGACTTTTGGGTAAACTTTAAAATTTCGGAAAAATCGAAAATCGTGCTGGAGGCTCCAGAATGATCGAAAACAGTGAAAAGAAGCTGACATAGCATAAATCACCAAAAATTGTTCATTTCACATTTTCAAAAATTCACCAAAAATTGAAAATTTAATTTGGGAAGCTGAAATTTTAGTTATGGGGCTTTCAGGTTATACTCATCTTTTTGAAAATCGCGATCCCATTCAAATCAGAGGCGGACATCTCGAGAGGTCCCTTGTCAGGAAATGTTATATTATTTCGACCATAGTCAAGCTAACAGAACACTAATTTGAAGCTCATTTTCAACTTGGATGAAAATCGTGTATTTTTAGGAGCCCTTATTCAAAAAAAATAAAAATCTCGAAAAATGCAAATATGCAACTGCAACTCTGGAAGTTTTCTACTTTAAGCCACATTCTAACAATCATCGTGTGTCTGTGACTAATTTCTGACAGATAGGTATGAGAGGAAAATTATGTACTTTTAGGGCCCAAATTATCACAGAAAAACGGCCATCCAATCCCAAAAAGTGGAAACAGAAATCCAGTGGGCTCCAAAACAGGTGTCAACGATTGCAAAACGATACCAAGAAAATTACTAAAAAGAAAGATTCCAAGGCAGCTGCGCATTTGTATTTTTGGGCATTTTACAGTTTTTTAAACATTTAAAGCCCCCCCCCCGTCCCAACAAACACAAAAAAAACTTACCCTGGAGATGGCATTTTTTCATGTAGATAATAGAAAATTATTGGCGAATTAACCAATTCACGCAATTCAAAAGAAAATGAATAAGAAAGTCAAAATAGGAAACGATGAATTTTCCATTAATGCTTGGCTATTTGGGTAAGGTATAGAAGCTGTTAACGAAGTTTCATCCTTCATTTCCTGATTTTCAATTTTAATTTCCAGTTGATGCTTCTTTCGTTTTTTCATTTTGTTTTTTCAACTCGAGAAGCAGCAAATTTTCAAACGAACCAACCTGAGTAGCTTCACATTCTTTTTGGAAATTAATGAATTCTCAAACACAAGTAAAATGAAATCTCAATTTCAACACCTGTACTTAGAGAAGTAGAAAGAGTAAAAAAGGTAGGTACAAAATTCAAAGGAAAAAATCCAAGAAATCTCAAAAGTGAAGTGGCATATCGATTAGGCGCTGAATTTGTTCATAATCTCATTTTTCGATCTGACCTCTTATTATTTTTTAGCACCTATAGGTAACTACATAGAAGCACCTATCATTTATCAAGATCTTTAGGCTAAATTCAATGGAAAATTTTCAGTTTACCATACAGCAATAAAAAACCTAGTTTGCTGATTCAATATAACGTTGAACCGGACTCTAGAAATGATTTCTTTACGAAAAAGACAGTTTTTAATTCATCCAGAACATGGTTTTTAATAATAGTTTAGTGGCATCTACCTACTCGTAAGACTACGAAGATTCGTTATAAGCATACAGCCTATTCATATTGATAACTTGTTACCTTGTTATACATTAATGAAACGAGCAACAACCAGTTAATTGAAGTTTACAAATGAAATACGAGTATAGAGGTTCTCAACTAATTGATTTAAAAAAATAAACCAAGTTGCACTTTTTTCTTCTTGTTCAACGAGTAGGTACTTACTCGAACTTTTTTTTTAAATGGAAGGGTGTAAAATAAACTAATGGAAAAACACGCGATGAAAAAAAGTACCAGATAAACGTACGAGAGAGAACTCATTAAAAACTCATAAAAATCGTGGTATTTCTTTGAAACCCCCATCAAAGATAAAGAGGTTATACGATTTGACTCGTACATATAAATGCATAACGCTCAAAACTACATACATTTTATTACAACGTTTTCCAAACCAAGCTCTCTTTTTCCTCTAGAAACTATAAAAAATTCGTTTTACTAACACACATTCGTACGTATTTCTTCGATCTCCCAGTTCGTATTGAATTCTCATCTCGTCGTTTTACGTAAGTAATTCTACCGTCAACGCGAGAAATAGGAAACTTGTTCGTAAACAATTTCATCCTTCGGAAATATTTTGCCCACATCAAAGGCATCTGATAAAGTTAACTTAAGCGTGCGGAAACACATGTAAAAGTATCCAACTGCGAGTACGAATTTGAAAACAACCTTCACAAATCATTACCTACATTAAATGTACAGATTGGTGGAGTTATTCGAGACATCGAGAGGGAAATCGGTCCGATGTTTGAAATAGGTACGATCACATTAGTAATCACTAATCAGTAAATGGATATTGGATATTTCGCAAAAAAATGTTTATATAGCTTTCAAGTAGGTATAAAAATAAACCACGTTTCATTAATTTGTGTACAAAGGTACAAAAAAAACATAATTTTGCGTTAATTATCCAAGTAGGTATAGGTACGGTACCTATATTTTTAATGAATGGATTTCAGTTCAGAATAAAGAAGATGCGATGGGTAATGAACGCAATGTGCTCGATATTATCGAATTTTAATCACCAGTTAAAAATGTCCATTGCTTCGGAATCGTGTCATTTATCAGAATTATGAAGAAAGTAATACATTTTTTGCGATTCGTTTCGTTTTTTTAAATATATTTTAATTGAATTTTCTTCAACATTTTAGCGAAAATAAACCATATTTTTTCATAACGTTTCAAAATAGTAATTCTTATTTTTTTGCTCAAGTTTTCCATTTTTTTTTATGTTCTTAAGCTAGATATTTTAAAAGTATTGTAAAAAAGAATCCAACTCCACTGAATACACATCGAGAAAGAAGACATGAAAAAAACCTGATATTTTCAAGTTTGAAAAAAAAGATCAGAAGTTTTTTTCAAAAAAAGAAGAGACTTTTTTTCACAGGGTAATTAAAAAAATTATTCTCTGTAAAAAAAAAATAAGAAAATGTTTTGAAAAAATTTTATGAAATGAAGCATTTCAATTTCGAAAAAATGTTCTAATCTCCAGAAAACAAGATCAAAATTACGAGAAGTGAACAACTCGCAGTTTGAGAAATTTTTTTTTTAAATACAGCATCCTTTTCTCCCTCCGCTCTCTTGCCACGTGATAAAATTATGATATTTTGTTGGAAATCAATAAATTGAAATTATTCGATTGAACAAAACACTCCAAAATACATTAAAATTTAAAAATACAAGTAATAATTTTTTTTGGTATCCTTAAACAATTTTATTACAAATTTTTAGGATACAAATGCCATAGTTTCAGTTTATTTGAATGCACAAGTAATTTATTATTTTTTTATTTTTTTTTAGAATTGTTTATTTTGAACGATAAAAACATTTTCATTACGTGTTTTTTTGGTACTAAGAAAGACTATAAATTTTTTCAACAGCCAAAATTTATTCAAAAACATTTTATAAATTATTTTGAAAATACTGAATAATTAACGAATGAGTAAAAAACCTAAATCGAGCTTTCATGTAGAGTTTTCTTTCGAAACGCGGCATAAAATCACATAACGTTTCAAATTGTTCAGAAAAATTTCATTTTTTCAAAATTGTCCAATCATTTTTTTTAAATTTAATCTTTCAAAGTTCTTTAGAGATTTTTTCTTGTTTTTTAATTTTATTAACCTAATTATTCAAGGAGTAGTCTTTTATTTTTTAAAATAAGTTTTCTGTTCTGATATTCTCACAGTGCTTTTTAGGTGTATTTTCGTGCTCGCATCTCCCCCCTCCCCTTCTCCACTAACTTATCCGCGTCAATACCTTTAAATTTTCAAATCCTGAAACCAATTTTTATCACATCTCTTTCTCTAAGTGAGAAAGATATCACCTACACTACCAAAATTCACTGCCTCAAAATAGCCAAGTATTGAATTTACTTGTATTCATTAAGAAATCTGCTAAAAAGAAATTACTTATTCAAGTTCCACACTAGATGAATAAGCACTAAATGTAAATATATGATAATTTAAAGGCGATAATGCGTATACAAAAACAAATTAGAAGCTGACACACGTATTCTTATTCTCATTCAGATCTTGAGCCTGGTATATACACGACGAAAATTCTAAACCTCACACAAAACTATAATTCGATTCAAAATACACCAGAGGGTCGACCTTAGAGAGTTTTCCGCTACTTCCGTCATCAGAATAATATCGAGTATCGCAACGTAGCTGCGAGTTAGCCTCCAAAAATAGGTGCATTTTTAGGTAAAATTCCATAGAAGCGCACCCGACAGAATACGAGTTCGATTTACGTCATAGCTTTTTACAAGTCGGGTTAAATTTATCGAAAAAAATCGAAGCTTAAATGTAATTACACGCCGGTCGTATGCATACGATAAATTTTTAATTAAACGCCAACGATATAATTTAGTCGCTGGAGGAAAAAAAAGAGCGCCATTGACTAGGATTATTTTGCCCCGTTTTACGCGTATTTTTGCGCTAGTAAATGGGAGCAGAGGGCACCTTGTTGGTGGCTGGCTTTACCACACTGTAGTTTTCTGTGCGCGCTCCTTTATGCAAAATCAAATTTCCTGTCATTTTATTTTGTTACACTAGTATACATGTAAGTTGGCTACAATTTTATTATCTGCGTATCTCTTTAACTTACCAGCATCCAGAATGGCCTGTGATACTGTCCCGACTGCTGGTTCGGTTGACGGAGTCGCCCTACTTTCTACCTCTACTGGTAGATGATGACTCGTAACTGGCTGCAAAAAAAAAAATACACAATGTGTTATAAAAATTTAGTCAAAATGATATTCTTAAACAAATACATGAGCTTGACACTTGTTAGCATCCAAAATATAAAAACCTGCATACATTTAATAACAAATGAATAGGTACATATTTTTTCTTGCAATAAAACATCTATTTTTTAGTCAATAACACGAATACCTACATCAACCTATACTTACTTGAATACACGAAACGTGGAAATAAAAAATAATTTACCCAGAAAAATTTACGCATCCTTGGGCAATTGGACAAGAAATATTTATTTGTAACAGTTCGATTGGAAATCATTTTCACGAGGACACGACTGATGCGAATGAAAATTCGGAATATTTTTCAATCTCGCCTACAGAAGGAAATTTTTATTCACCAATACTTGAACTTTCGAGAAAAATTTTGTAACAATTTTTCGATGAAATTGCAAACGATGAGAAAACCTTTGAAATCACCAACGGAAAGATTGCACGCGATGTGCTAAAAAAAACCATGATAAATCACTTTTTTTTCAATTTCAAAAGCTTATAAAGCCAGGGCTGTTAGACACGAAACGTAAACGTATCGTTTCGTTTCGGTTGAGCTCTTTGAACCAAACTGTTTCGTTATACCGTTTCGTTTCGTTCCATAAAAGTGGTATCATTTCGTTTCGTGCCGTTTCGTGTCGTTTCCTTTCGTTTCCTTTCAGCCAAAAAAGTGAGAAAAGCGGACATTTTCATTAATAAATGAGGAAGAGAACCCCTCTAGAGGCTCTAAATGGATGAAATTTGAGTGAATTTGGCAAAATTTGGTCAAAATTTACAAAAAAACTTGCAATAAAAATCCAAAAATTGAAGAAACAGAAATGATTCGTTTCGTTATAACGTTTTGTTTCGTGTAATTTTTTTGATTCGTTTCGTTTCGTGTCTCGTTTCGTGTCCAGAGGAAAAATTTTCCGTTTCGTTCCGTGTCTTTCGTTTCGTTTCGTTTCGTATTAACAGCCCTGTATAAAGCAGTAGTATATGATGGAAAAATTTCAAATTAAATTTCCTTCGGTAAAATAAAAAAAATTCAACGCAGAAATGTTTTCAAAGACGCAGTATCCGATTTTTTAAACAAGAAGGAGAGGAGAGGATAGCTTGAATGCAGAAATTTCACTTTTAAGGCTTCAAAAAACTTACAAATGTGGATAAAATATAATTTCCTCCTTTGCTGAGTCCCTGAGCATTTCAATAAGTCAGTTCCACAGATTATATTTTTTAATAATTCCACAGAATGGAAATTTTATTGATGGAGTTGTACGAATATTTTCGGAAAGTACAAAGTATTACAGCCAATTGGAGTCAAAAATTAATCACTGAGGAGAAGGGAAGATGAATTTTCAGGTACCAAAATGCACTTTTTGAAAAAAGTGGAACCTAATATACGAAAAAAAAACAAGAAAATTTTACCAACATGATCAAGACTCAAAATTTGGGCACTTCTGAAAATATAGAATTTTCAAAATATGGCAGGAGGCTTCGAAAACGGCTTGAAACTATCTCGAATTGACTCACAAGATAAAATTTCAGGTACCAAAATGCATTTTTTGATTATTGATGAATTTTTGAAAAAAGTGGGACTAAAAATGCGAGAAAAAACAAAATTTTATCGACATGATCAAGTCCCAAAATCTGGACTCTGAGCTCTGGGCACTGTTTGGAAGTATAGAATTTCCAAAATATAGCAGGAGGCTTCGAAAACGCCTTGAAACTATCTCGAATTGACTTACCAGATAAAATTTCAGGTAGCAAAATGCATTTTTTTATTATTAATGAATTTTTGAGAAAATTGGGACCAAAAATTCGGGAAAAAACAAAATTTTATCGACATGATGAAGGCTCAAAATCTGAACTCTAGGCTCTGGGCACTTTTTGGAAATATGGAATTTCCAAAATGTGGCAGGAGGCTTCAAAACAGCTCGAAACTATCTCAAATTGACTCAACATGCAAAAATAACAGTATAACGTTAGTTTTAGCTTTCCAATTTCACTGGGTAACATTTTATGAAAATTTCAAACTTTAAAAAATGCGCAGTTGGCCTCAGAATTGCTCTAAACTGCTCAAAACAATTCTAATCAATTCGAGTGTCGAAAACAAGATGCATACAAAATTCCAGCTTTCTGTTCACTTTGGTAAAATTTTGATTTTTTCACGTTTCTGGCTCAAATTCGGTTTCAAAAATCGAAAAATTACCACTTGAAATTTTGACAATGTATTTTTGTATGTTCTTTCAAGCTGGCTTCATAAAGTTCAAAATTCTTGTCAGAATGCAAAAACCTCGAGTCAAACAAGATTAAAAATTTCCTGAAATTTGAGGACTCATTGACTCATTGTGTAAGGTTCAAGGAGTTTGTATCGAAAAATTGAATTGAAATTTGACATCAGCTCTATCACAAACATAACAATTGATATGCCACATGATTTTAATTTTTTTTTTCAAAATGTCACCAAAATTATGGTAACGGGGGCACCCAGTTTGCCAGATAGAAATTTGGCAGGAAAAAAGTTCATTTTACAATTATGTCTTCAACGTAAACTTTCAGGGTCTTCTACCGCATTTTACATTTAAAAAAATATATTTTTGAAAAGTTGGTTTTAAATGCAAAAGGGGGGGGGGATTTCAAAACATCGAAAACGGCGACATGGGTATCGAATTTTAGGTTTTCGAGCACACTGATTCTGATTCTGAAAATCGCTTGATCCCAAAATCAAAACTAACCCTTCAGAGAGGGGAGAATGGGAATCCAAATTTTGAAAAAGTACACCATAAATATCAAAATCTACGTTACAAATAACGTTAATTCTGAACCTGAAATCAGTATTTTCTCAAGATCAGCACTGAACTCCAAAAAGAAGGATAAAAACATCAACCTGGTTTTTACTTGAAAAAAAAAACGGAAAATGAACCACGATTTGTCATAACTCTAAATTCGTAACCAAAAAGCAACATTATTAATTTCCCGAGTAAAAAACGAATAAATTTCGCATGACCGACGAATATTAATTCATCAAAAACAATATTTTCGTGTGGTACGTCGCGTGTCGACGCTAAATCCCCTTCAGACTACAGATGATTGCTTCTTGAAACGCAAATGAAAACACCTTACATTACAATATACGTTTACGTAGGTATGCAAAGCAATGTTTTTTCGAAGTATAAACGTTGCCAACGAAACAATTTCGGTTCGCGAATCAAAGAAATTCCCCAGAACGTAATCGACGTAATTCTTTCGAAAATCGAAACGAAAACAAAACACGTGCCTTGTATTTGCATTAGGTAGGCAAAAGGCATACTTTGGTTATGTACACCGTGCCGTAAGGAAGAAATTACGTCCCTTTGTGTCCATCTTCGCATACAATACAATTGACTTTTATGATTAGCTCACGTGTACATAACACGAAAAGCTTTACCTACCTAGTAAATAGAATGGATAATTACAATACAAATAGAGATGTAGTACACATGGTTATCAACTTACAACAATGATAGTTGTTTCAACTATCGTTGACACGTGCGAATCAGGACTAAAGTAAAATATATCACTGAATGGGTCATCTTGTTCAACTCGTAACATACTTTCTTGACTTCCAGTAAGCTGAAAAGAAAAAAAAAACACAAACACATTAAAATTAACGTCGCTTAATTAGATATACTTTTCGTATAAATAAATACGAGATATTACGATTCTGTATAGTTAAACCGTAAGTACCTAGTGAAATAAGCGAGCTGCGAAGCTGTTATCGTCGCCCGTTTACCAACTTACATAACCATCCATCAGCCCTTCTACATCGCCAGCAACCAAATTAACCCACAAAGCAAACTAAATTAAAACTTTAGATATACCGTAATTCAGACACGCTTTACAAATTTAACCATCTTTTTTATATTCAATTCGCGTTAATTTACGAGACAAAAACGCGCCTAATCAAATTCTCGCCAATTGAATATATATCGGCAACTTCACGACCTTGGCGTACCTTACACTCGTACTTATATTTTTGTTGATAGCGTGTGCTGAATGGTTAAAATACCTACTGAATACATGGCACATACGACATAGAAGTAGACCGCGTATTAGGAAATACTGCATAAATATTAATCCTTTTAATTACCTACAGAGGAAAAAAGAAAATCAACGTAGGTAACCAGGAAAACAAATGTAATGGCCAAATTCTCAGTACGCAATCATTTACAGATCGAAATGGCAACATTTTTTGACGGGAGCGTTATGAAAAGGGAGCGTATTTTTTTGAAATTTTGGGACTTCATTGTAAATCCTGAAGGGCTCGTTTGAAATAAATAAGATCTAAATAAGGTAAGCTTCTCAAAAAACCGCAGGTCACACAAATTAAAAAAAAAAAATTCTTCAAAAATTTGACAAAGGGTCATTCCACGTCAATTCGACCAACGTTTTTGAGTCATGTCTTACGATTTCGTTCAATTTTTTTTTACAATATCTACCCACCCAGGAAGTAAGAAACCCGCAATCAATTTAGTCCCAGCCCCCTCAGGAGGCGGGTGGGGGGGCTTCCATTATTTTCACCTTGTCTCGAGGTACTCAACTTCAGCAGCGCATTCCTCCAAAACTATGATACTTTGATCAAAACTGATTTCACAGTTCGAAAAGGTATTGCATTTTGAACTTTTTAAGCATTTTGAAATTTTAAAAAGTTGAAAGTTGTAGATAATGCATATTGTTTATATTTAGAACGACTATTTTCAAACTTCTGAATTAATTTATAGAAGTTTTAAGGTATTCTGGAGCCCCCGGCAGATTTTTTCGATTTTCCAGTTTTGAAAAAATTGCAATGAAATAAGCTGAAACCTAATAACTGGGATTACCTGAGGCACAAACTTTGAAAATTCGGCTAAAATTCAAAATTTTTTCAGCAAAATTGCTCAAAAAAATTCAATTGTTCGTTTTTTGACCGAGTTTACATGATAAACTCAAATTTTAATCATTTTAATCACCATAAATGCTGAAGCTTTCAGCAAATTTCTAGATTTTTCAATTTTGGAAATTAAATATTTTTTTCGAAAATAATAAATTTTTAATTTGAAGTAGCAGAAACGAATTTATAAAATTTGTGCTAGGATTAATCGAAAGGGCCATAAAGATCACCTAATCCAAATTCCTAGGCACTGAATTTTATTTTGACTCATTTTACAAACATTTTTTTTTTTTAACCTGGGGAAATCCTAACAATTCGGCGAGAGCTTCAAAACTTTAAGACTGCTACAAAATGATTTCAAAGGTCAAAAATAAGGTACCTATCTGTAAACAAATTTCAGCTTTTTATACCTCAGCTGATGAGTTTGTAAACGACGAATTTTTCATTTTCAGTTAGAAATTAATCACTGAGGAAAGTTTTGGAATGAAATTGGTATACTAGTTGAAAAAGACTAAGAAAATTGGTCTCTAAATGCATTGAAAGAGCCACAAAGCCCGCGATAATTTGAGTTTGTAAGAGCTGAATTTCATTTTAGGTCATTTTACTTACTCCAAGATGGCTTTATAATCACCAAAAATCGATTTGGTAGGTCAAATAAGGTTTTAAGAACAAACTAAAATTCAATCTGGTGAATGTTTTTTGGACGATTTTTAGATTTTTCATTGCATGGACGAATCATTTTTTCGCCATTTGGAATGTGTATCTCCCTTAAAAGATCAGAAAATTCATGATAGGTAATAGAAGTTAGAACGACCAGATCTGTGCTGTACAATATTTTCCAGTTGAAATTACAAATATTAAGCTGGAAAATTTTCCAAACTGATCGAATGCCCATTTCTAAGCAATATCAAGTGACAAACGGCAGGAGAATCACTGTCCATGCCTTTAATCCAGTTGGGAGAAAATCGCTTAAAAATTAAAAAAAAAATCGATTTAAATCGTTGAAGGGGCAAGACTAATAAATCAACTCTCACTTCCCACGCCCACAAATTAAAATATTGAACTTTTATGGGAAAAAACAGATTCTGTAGTACATAGTTGAAGAATTGAAAAATTTGAAAAGAATTATGGTTGCTTGGATGGAAATTGGGAAAATTGAGTGACATGATTTCAAATTTGAGGATAGGTTTACTTTTCGAATCGTCAATAATTTTATTTCACTTCAATCTAATTCAAATGCTCAGATTCAGCCATCATTTTTTTTTTATCTGAACTGCCCATCATTCAACACACCTAGGTGGAATTTTCGTCTAAAACTATAGAATAGACCACACATATGTACTTTAAACAAACAATAAAAATGTATATTTACTTCGAATCCGAAATATTTCAAAATATCCATTTTGCACATCGGACACGTTCGATTTTCCAGCAGCCACGGATCGATACATAATTTATGGAATTCGTGCCTGTAATTGAAAGCAAAATTGAAAATCTTTCAAACGATATACCTACACATACCATAAACTTATGTATATTATACACATATAACGTACTAACGCGATATTATAGCCATTTTATTTAAGTAGGGTAAACAAACTCTCTAGTCTGCGTCTCGTGCAAAAGGACCTACAAATATTTGCCGAATGTAAACACCTCGAATTTATGTAACCCCCCTGTTAGGCATCATCGGCATATACGAGTTCGTGTATGTAGATATATGCGAAAATTTGCTCGCTTTAAAAGCTACGTTTATTTAATAGGTACCTAATACCTATCTTCGGTACACACATCGCATTCGCATCGAGAGTCGAGTAAATGTAAGTGATTTGTTGAACACAGCTTTGGCCCCGTATACAGGCGTACATTTTGCCCGTTTTCGATGAAGAAATAAGTGCTCGTATATACGTTGAATATTTTTCACCATTAGCTTTCACCAACACCATCAACTATCACATGTGTGTATCTTTTTATACAGGGTGTTTTTTTGCCAACTATTTTTTTCTGCCATTCACATTTTTTTTTTTTTTACTCGAAACATCGCGAATCGAAATTTTTAACGCAGTAGAACTACATACATCGCGTATCTATTATTTTCGCTGCGATTTTTTTTTTGTTTTGTTCATCTCGTTGGAAGAGCAGCATACGTAGAACGCCGTAACATCGAAAATTTACGATTTACTGCATCCGCATCTCGCAGTTCTAAACATGATTTATGGCCGCGAAATTTATCCCGTTTTATTGCTCGACGACGTTTGAGTTTAACGTTAAATTACCGTAACAGATGCGCAGTTGTGCACCCTGTAGTCAGCGTGTCCCCTTTATTTACGCCGTAATTACCGATAAAATACTCGCTTTGCCAACCTCAAGTACACACCGAGACGAACACGAAAGAATAAATCGCCGAGGTACGAGTATATTTATCGGGTTATTCGCATTTCTGTAGATATTTTACATTCGGTAATTACCATTCGTAATACTGATATATCGGTAAATTACCTTGAATTACAAGTTTTTTGGTAATTACCGGTAATTTACGGGCGGTATTTCACAATGACTTGATTTAATTTCCAATAAAATAATATTCGGAGATTTATTTCAAAATCAGAATTTCATTTTACAGGCATCGTTTGAATAATCAATTTTCAAATTATTGGTAATTACCTAACTAATTGTAAGTAAAGCTGGTAAATATCGGTAATTAACGTAATTTTTGAAAAATGGTTCTGAAGAATGATTTTTTTTTTTTATTATTATAGATTTTCGTCAATAAATTTCTGAAATAATCGATTAATCTGACGATTTTTCAAATAATCGGATAATCGATTATCATCGATTATTTTTGCCGATTAATCGTCCATTTCGATTAATCGATTAATAATCGCGCAACACTATCCAGCAGATTCTTTAAACTTGACATTTCAACAAAATTTCATTAGGCAGACGGATCAATGACCTCAAGAGGTCAGATAAGAATATAAACGACCTTGAGACGCTAGACACGCGGGTCAATGAACTTGAGAATTCAGAAAGGCAGACCGATGACCTTAGAAAACCATATTGACAGGTAAATGACCTTCAAAGGGCAGACAGGCAGACAGACGACCAGCTGAGGATAGACAGGTAGGTCAGTGACCTTAAAATGCCAGTCAGACCGGTCAATGACCTTCAGAGGCCAGAAATGCAGGCAGATGATCTTGGAAAGTTGAACACGTATTCCGTTACCGTGAAAGACTAAACACTCGCGCAGACAATTTCGAGAGGTCAGAGAACCTTAGGAAGCCATCCTGACTGGTCAATGACCTTGAGAGGTCAAACTGGAACACAGACGGCCTCGAGAGTCTACATAAATGGGTCCGACGAGAGACCGGACAAGCAGAAAGAAGAATTTGAGAAGCTAGACATGTAGGTCATTGACCTTGAGACAGGCAGACAGACGACCATAAAAAGCTAGATATGTAGCAGCTAAAAATCAAATTTTTCAGCTGTTGAAGTTGATTTTTTAAATTTTGGCGAATTTTAGAAAATGACTGGAATAGTCTATTTAACGACAAGGTCATCAAAAAATAGTAAGCCACGAGATGAAAATCTGAAATTTGGTTTGAATAAGTATTAAAGTTGACTTCTCGAATGGACTTCGACCATTTTCGAGTCGATCTGAAGCCTCCAGCAGCAGTTGGTTTTTCTCCAGCAGCATTGAAATTACTCCAGAAGGCGAAGGCGCTGTTATCAACTTCGGCAGCAAAAAATTTGGTTCAGAGGTGTGGATGACGTGAACTTTCAGAAAGCCTTACAGCCAAATTGGAGGTGACGATTTTCACATTTTAAAAAGAACTTCAGGAACAGTAAACATAAAAATAAGCCCAAATAAAAGTAAATAGTTGTGAGACCACAATGATTTTACGTCCACTAAATTTCCTTTCGCCCATAATTTTAATTTTCAACACGAAGAAAAATATTCCACAAGATGAAAAATTCAACGCAACATAATGAAAAATACTTTGTAATAATCACGATCGATGCGAAATTTGTGAAAAATACCCGTACTCGTGCTCTATACTCATCACCCAATCAATGGGGAATCTTGAAAAATGTCCGATCGTAAATAATCCAGAATGGAAACCACGAAAAATAAAAATCGACGTCGACGTTGAACCATTTGCCCAACTCTTGAAACAACAGAGAAACCCTCAACGAAACAAAGTACCATAATTTATAACCACAGTTTGGAGATTTAATTTCTTTAAAAAGTCCGTATACTCCGTAGATGAATCGTGTAGAGAAACTCCGACCCCATTTTGATAAAATCTATCCGCGTGTCTAATTTGCATAAACAGAGAAAAAAGACCACCTCGTAAATAGTTGGCCGTAGAGCATCATCGCTGCCGCGTAAAATTATTAAAAAATTTCGCGCATATTTAGCCGTGAAATTGACACGCGCTGCCACGAATAAAATCCACCGTCAACGGCCGCTTCGTCATAGCGATAAATTTCAACAAATTCGAATCATTTATCACGAAGGTGTGTGTGGTGTGTGGGTCTTCACATGTATGTACTTTGCACGGTCGCGTGAAAAAAACCACCGTTATAGGCTCGGTAGATACGAGGTGCTAAAAAATCAACTCGGCTCAACGTCACATACGTCTGCCATTCATTCGTGGGATAAATGAGTAAATCAACTTGTTCTATAGTCTAACTTTATAATCACACATGTTAATTTAAAATTCAGTAATTCACCAATGAAAAATCATTACTCACCGACATGGCAGTAAACGGACAACATCAGCAGGTTTGAACAATTCGATACAAATAGCGCAACAATCAATTTCACCTAGTTCATTACCGATCTGCAACAACAATAATTACATATAGGTTGTTTAAAATGTCAGCTATATTTTTCGCTCGTTTAAAACATCCCTCGAACCCCTCGCTCTCGCTCCTTCGTATAAATTGGCGCATACAATTGGCGGAATAAAATTACGCTTGTAATTACCTCCCAAAACAATGAGCGAGCTTTACTTTCCTCGAATTAGATATATCGTTTAATTTTCTCACCTCGTAAAGTCCACAATGCTCGGAAAATTTTACCCAAAAACCCACGTAACCGTGTAGTTTTATTACATTTGAAAATTATCTCGAAAAGTTATAACGCGAATCGATATTATACCCAGAAGTGTTGCCGCCGCTTGTGGGAAATTTTCTTCGAGAGAGATTTTCTTCGCCAAAGTAAACTTTTCCATTTTCCACCGACACACCGAGGCGAGAAGGCGAGGTGAAAAAAAATAAAATTATTTTATTGCGAAAATAAAGCCGGCTTTATGAGTGTTTTTGCAAACTTCAATAAACGTAAAAAGTCAGCAGACGGTTGATGAAAATTTAATCCGACATTTTTCAAATTTTACACGCTCTTTTGCGAAACGTTGTTGAATATTAAATCGGTTACAATTGATGGAAAAAATTACATTTTACAGCGTTCTAAATCTTTTCCCTCTTCTTATCTAAAATTCAACGTTTTTTCAATGAAACTGATGTAAAATTAATAGCTCTAGACGTTCCGTCTAGTTTTATATTCGTCGTAACGTGTGCTGTAACGTTTAACGTGCAAAATTGCCACAATAATTGCTTATTTTAGGGTAATAAAATTATACAGAGTGATTCGCATAATCGCTGCATCCTTCAACCGAACCATTAGGCAACTCAACTCAACAGAAATATGCAATAGGGTGGAGTAGAAAACACATAGGTACTTGAAATTTGACAAAATTCATTGAGAAAGTTTGCTTCGAGTTAAGAGCATCACACGAAAAAAAAAATCAGCCCTCTCTCCTCTTTCTCTTCTATAATGCAAGATGCAACAATAGGTCCTCAAAGAATAGTAGATAACTTGAAAAAAACGTTTTTTTGCCCTGACTTTTCTCACAATCATAAAGATGTGAAAACAATTCAAACAAATCGTAAAAATTGGGCTTTCATAACGTAAAAGTGTGTTTCTTGAAAAAAAATTTAATGAGGATATTTTAGGGGTTGTATGGCTTACCCTTCCACCCTCCAGGTTTCGCAAAGAACTAAACATTTTTTAAGAATAGTTTTAAACCAAAAGTTTCTGATTTATTCTAATATGCCTACAATAAAAGAGAAAATAGTGGGAAGAGGAGGTTGCTTTGTGAGGGGTAAAGGTGGGCGGAGTTGAAATAGAAATGCAAAGAAATTTTAGAATTTTTTATAATTCAAAATTGACATTTTTCGACAATTTATGTTCATTTTCAAAAAAATTTTAATCGCGAAAATGAAGAGAATCAGTCCTGAACTCTTTCGAACTATATTTCACTATTTTCAGCCATTCTGGAGCCTCCAGCGCGATTTTCAATTTCTTCGGAAACCGTGAAAATTAATTTGGGCAGCTAGAAATCGAGGTGTGGCTGGCTTATTCTCGACTTTTTTTTAACAGTTTATCCACATTTCAGCCAATTTCCTGGGGGACACCTCGAGTCTGTTTGTTTGAAATGTATTCTACAGTTTTCATGAGAAATACTTATATACAGGCCAAAAAAACGCACTCGAAAAGTTCGCCGGAAATCGAGCCAAATGTGGATGAACTCGTAAAATAGATCGAGAATAAGCCACAATTGATTATTAGCAGCTCAAATTAATTTCCACTTTTAGCTGCGTGAATTAATGACTTCCGTCCGTTCTGAAAAAATTTTAAAACATGGGAATTCGACAATTGCGTTTGATTCTCCAAAATAGGTAGGGCTTGTACTCAATCCCCTCCCCTTAAAAATGTACAAGTAGAAAAATATCGCCTAAAAAAACGTAGAAATCCACTTAAATTTTTTCTTAAAAATGACTTTTTGGCAATTACCTACTTACAAAAAAATGACACTTTTCTAATTTCTGTCAAAAAGAAAGACAATTTTGTAACTTTTTGGGAATAATGGAAGACTGTTTGGCAATTTCTGACATAAGTATAGATCAAAGAAGGAATTTTTGGCAATTGAGGGGCTTCATGGAAAAGGGACCTTGGTCAATTTTTTTTTCATTGATTTTTACAAGTTCAAATAAGCAAACACTTTCCAATTCGTTTTTTTTTTCATGGAAGAACACTTCAAATATCACTGAATATGGTGGAATTTATAAAAAAAGAAATTAAATATATTCAGAATTGTAAAAATCAGAAAAACAAAAATAATTGACTAAGGCCCTTTTTCCATGGAACCCTTCAAATTCTGGAAAATTACCGATATTTTGATAATTTAGCAAAAGGCAGATCTCTTTTTGAAATTTTTTGCAAATAAAAAGACAATTTTCAATAATTTTTGGCAAAAAAAGTGAGATATTTTGGCAATTTGGGTAAAAAGGAAGATTTAAAAATTTGATAAAAAGCGAAAATTTTTGTCAATTTTTGGCAAAAAACAAGTCTTTTTGGAAATTACTGGCAAAAAAGTGAATGATACTTTCTTGCAATATTTTTGTCGAAGAAGTGAGCATTTCGGCAGCTAGGTAGGTACCTATTTGTTAAAAATGTGACTTTTTCGGAAAATATTGACAAAAAGCAAGATTTTGACTGCTTTGATAATTTTAGCAAAAAAGTAAGGTTTTTTGGTAACAAGGTGAGACTTCGGGCAATTTTTTGAAGAAAAGTTTATAAAAAAAATAAAGCCGAATTAGAAAAATTGAATTTTTGAAAATTAAAAAAAATATATATTAGTAACTGAAATTTTGAAAAATTTGGTTACCTAAAAAAAATCCTGCTCCAAAATGACCAAAAATGGTGAAGTTCAGTTCGAAGGGATTAATATTAGTTCCAGGATTGATTTCAATCATTTGTACTAAAAATGTACATGTACTTCTAGAAAAAAAATCGTAAATCGCCGAAAATAATTAATTTTGAATTTTCAAAAAGGTGCCAAAAATCGAAAATCAATTTGAGCAGCTGAAATTTCAATTTTACAGTTTCAGGGCATGCTCTTCCACAAATCACAGTTTCATTCAAATCGGAGAAGAACAATGCTGCTGCCAATTTTTGAAATTTTCAAAAATTCAATTTCATATTTTGAGGAAAAGGAGGTAAACTGTCTCTTGCGTTTCCCACTTGGCGTGAGTTCAAACACTTCATGAATCTTCAGTCTCGTCTGAATCACGTAATTACAAAGATATAAAACCCGAAAACATTACCCCCCCCCCCAAAAAAAAAACTTTCCTATTGTGGATTTATAAAAGTTAAGTATTTGTTTATTTATTCCCAAGTTGAAAACTTTTTTTCTCATTTCCGAGTTTCGCTTCTTTTTTTCCTAACATCATGAAGTTACGATTCTTTTAATATGGGTTCTAAAATAAGAAACAGTTTTAAGGGTTGACGACGTAGCAAGCACCTGCATTTAGACTTAATCGCCAAATCGTTAATATTTATTAGGTACTTCGTTTATAATCATCAAGATAGACCTTAAATACTCGTAAAATGATGAGAAACACATAGTACTAAGAATCATCTAGCTTCCACACAATTTGTAAAGTAAAATAACATCGTTTCAGCCCAGATATTATAATCTCTTAATAAAAGCATCCTAACTATTTCATAAAAAATTCACTTGACCACAGGCACAACTGAAACATATGAGGCTTAGATATTCAGCTAGGACATAAAATAGAAAACCATAAGAAAAGGTGCAAAAATGAACCGAGTGAGGAGGGTTTAGAAAGTATTAATCCCCTTCCCACTCCTCTCCTTCACGTATACTCGTATGCATGACAAACTTCAGCTTTATAGCTTAATTGGGATGGTGTTCATCAAATAGCTCACTTTGAATATTACAGCTTGCAATGAGTTGGCCATTCTTAATGGACACATTGGACACTTCTCTAGGTACATATAACTCGAGGTCAAGTTTTTCTATGAATTAAGTCAAAATCTAAGATATTTTTTCATCCTACAAGATGAACATTCCATTCAAAATTCATTTCAAGTAACTATAGGTAGGGATCAATGACATCACGATCAATAAATACACGCAGATTTTCCTTGCACAGAAATAGGTAGGCAACTTATTTAACACGTCTATAAACAGCTCGAACAAGCGGTTCTCAAAATGTGCGCAATTTTCATTTCAAAAGGCCAATATCGCGGAAAAGTGTTCCTCAAAACTCAACACTAGATCGCAATACGTCTTCCTTTCGGTTTCTTGCGCCAGTTATCAAAATAAATTCCTATTGTACCGACGAGATTATCGCCTTATATAAAAGGATTATTGTGGTTTGCGGTGCTGGTTAAAAGTCAAGCACTCGGCTTATGGCATCTACACCGGGCATTTGCACGGAGTTAGGAAACATTAAGATAGAGGTATAAGATAGCGTGGAATTAATCTCCGGTACTTACTTTTTCATCGGATCTAATATATCTGGTAGGAATTTTCTGCAAAGCTTTCTTGGCAGCGCTGCATAGCCTTTTCTGAAATGAAAAGTATAACAGAGAGTCGATTAATACACAGTACCAAGTAACCACAGGTACTAATGGTTTTCCTTAACAAATGGCCAATTAAAATTCAGGTCACTATTAAGCCACAAACACAAAACGGCGGATACGATAGTAAACATAAATACGAGTTGGCATGGTAAACAATTTTTTATCTTTCGTCACAGCTCACTAGGAAGTTGGCCATAACGAAATTTTCATTAAGTACATATCAGCAAGGATAACGAGAAGGGAATTTTCAGTTTTCAACAATGGCCAATTTATTTGCTCTTTCATAACTTGTTTTATTTCGCCAATATTTCACATGTCTGAAGCAGAAAGTGGTAACGCGTGAAATAATTTTCCGTAATTCCGCCTTCTATGTACTATACACTATACAGTAGTATACACGCTCTCGGATATATAATGCCATACAAGTGAGAGGGTGCGAGACGCGTCGGGGTGTAAATATACGACGATAAAATGAGTTTTGAAATATCAAACGAGAATATTAAAAATGAGATGGTTTTATAGTGTGTGTACGTAAAGTATACCTGCGAGAGAGTCGGCGACGAAAATGATGAAACGACAAGTAGGTACGACTATCGTTTTGAGAATTTTTTTAATTTGATACTTTACTTTCTTTTTTTCACTGCGAGCAGTCTGCGATATGTTTCGAGAGCTTTTCACGCGAATCCTCGTAAAAAAAATGTAATTTTATACTTTGATACTTTATACGTTGATGGTAGAGTAAAAAAACAACAACACAATGACGTAAATTATTAAAAACAAATTCATCCACCTTGTAAACGCTCCTTATACACGTGGGTCGGGGTAGGTGTTTTCAATTCCTCGCGTCAAAATGAAAAAATGATTGAGCTCTATTCCTTGCAGTGATTGTATGTCTAGCGTCAGCTCTATATTTGAGTACTACTCGGCAAAAAGGGGAAATTCAAAGGCCCTGCATCAATAAAGGCTCAATTGGCGAACTTGATTACACCGATTTGTAGCTCTATCCAAAGACAATGTGTAGCCAAAGTTTCAGACTGCCAGCTGCAGTGGAATGAAGATACCCATGAATTATCCCCCTTTTACCTGGAATTTTTTTTCTGGAATATTATACCATTTTTTTTGCAAATATGTATATCGAAAACAAAACCTTCTAAAAAAAAACTATAACGATATTAAATGATCGGAAATTTAATTTTCTACCAAAAAAAGGATATTATCGATCATTTTCGATAACACACCATTCTAACAGATTACCTATTGTTAACTTCGATAATTGTCGATAACTAACGACAATTTAGCACCACTAGAGTTCCTTATAATTCATGAAACATGTGTTGATGACGATGACTGAATAGCATTAGGCTTACGTCATCGGCCTCCCTAAAAATAATTTTTCACCTACTTAACATGAAGCCTAATGTTCAAGGAACCCTAATCGCGAAAAAAAATTAAAAAGAGCTAACTCGAGTTATCCCCTTTTTGCGTGGCAGTACACATTTCTCCAAAGTGCCTTCTGTGCTTTTGTTGCGTTCAATAGACAATTATGGAAAAAATATTTCAATAAAAGTTTATGCACGAGCCTAAAACATTCGATACAAAACATCCCACGTTTTTTATTTCGTTAACTAAATTCGAAACGAATTTTTTTCAAAAAAATTTCTCTTCGGAAAATTCCATTCCAAGTTTATTGGCCTTGATTTAATTAAGTAACTCAGTCTTGTCCCAACTTTTGGTGAAAATTGCCAAATACTGGCGTTACACCGTTCTTATGCCAAGATTGGCTCAATTTACCAGGAAAATCTCGCGAAGAAGGCTACTTCGGGGGATAATAAAAATTTTCCGTGAAAATCTACGCGAAGGTACGAGTAAAATGCAAACAACTTTCAAAGAAAATCAAGAGAAAGTGTTGGGTGGATTTTTTTTCACACAAACGAGATTGTTCGAGAGAAAAAGTTCATGAACCTAATGTACTGACAAATTTTTTCGTGTATCTTTCATTCTTCATCGTTTTGGAAAAGGTCCACTTATACACAATACAAGAACATCATTTTAATAGGTAGGAGAAAAATTGCTCGATATTTTATTAGAAATGAGAATTTTTATGCAATAAAGGGTAAATGTTCTGGTTCACAGAATAACAACGAATTATTTATCAAAACACTGCACTCTGAATTGGGGTTATTTTACACACTCGATATCATATTTTTCCGTACATTTATTCCATCCTGTCTCATTATAGAAAAAAATTAAGTACCTATTATGTATACTACGAGTATGAAGGTGGTAAGTAATTTTTTTGGGACTTGGTACAATCAAATTTTCGATTTGATTTCTTTTCGATACAATTCACGTCGAATTGATATGCAAATTGACCCTCCCCACTACCAAATAGGGTTTTTGACTGATATCTCGCAAAATATTGATCTTATGACTAACTTATAGCAAAAGCAACTCAGTGGGATATTAATCAACTTTAAATTTCGTATCGAATGAGTGTACAACGGAATGTTCTAAGCTCAATAGTGGGGGGGGGGGGGGTCGGACGAATTTGAATCAATGGAGATGCGAAGAGGGATGAAAAATCCTATATGGTGAAAATCACGAACGCGGGAATATTTCTCACGTGTCAGACTCCAATTGTTCCCTAAACATTACCAATTCTCTCTCTCCCTTTTGAGGATCATGAGCCCCCAAAATAACATTTTTTAAAATCAAAAACACATCTGCAAATCGCTTATTATAAAATGTTCAAATATTTCGAGTTTTATGTGGAGTAAAGAACGTTTTCATCGTAATATTGTTGCTCTTTTCTTCTCCCCACCCTCCACCACGTATATTTGATAAATACTCGAACATACTTGATGAAATCTCACGTTTATATTTCATCACTTCGTTGATACCAACAGAAAAAAGTACAACTATACGCTTAATGATAAAAATATTTATGTAGTTATTTATTTAATTATTCCTAAACAGGGTGTCTAGTAATTTATACTTAAGAAATATTTGATTAAGTCATTCCCTCACCTCCACTCATTTTGTAAAAATGTTGAAAAAAAATTTCCCACAAAAAGCACAAATGAACCTATAAATTTAGAAAAAAAAACTATCAACTTTTTTAGGACGAAAAATTTTCAACTTTCGACAAAATGTAAAAATGCTCAATTTTTTCCCATTTTCTCGAACTGAAATTAGAATTTTCAACTTTTTTTCAAGCATTTGAATCAAAATGAAGGGTTTTCGGAGCACTTTTTCAGAATTTTTACAAGAATTTTGGAGAAATGTTTTTCAATTAAAATTGATAACAGATCACATCATAGAAAAATAAAATCTCGACCTTACGACAGTAAAAATCAAAATTTTGCCCCCACTCCCCATTCTGTGAAAATTTTACTTTTTGAAACCAATACTTCCGTAAGTTCCACAAAAGGGTAAGGTTCAAAAACGAACTGACAAGGGAACCTCTTGAGGTGTCACCTTCCGATTTGAACAGGATCACGATTTTTGGGAAGAGCATGGTCTAAAACTGAAAACCAAATTTTTGGCTGCCCAACTTCATTTTTCGATTTTTGATGAACGTTTGAAAATTCAAAATTGACTGTTTCTGGTGATTTTTTTGTTTTTTTTTTTAAGATCAGTAAAAATAATCAAAATTAGTCCTAAAACTGATATTAATTCCCCAAATCTAAATGTCACTATTTCCAGCCATTCTGGAGCGTCCAGCGCGATTTTTTAATTTCTCTAGAATTTTGAATATGCTTCAGAAAGTGTGGGAAATGGCGAAATTCGCCCTTGGTGGAGGAGGGGGGGGTTAGTTCTGGACGAAATACGATTGATTTTTTGGATATTTTATTATGAAAAAACCTGGTCAAAAAATCACTCTTGAGGTGTCACTCCTATAATCGGCTCAAATGTGGATAAACTCGTTAAACAGGTCGAGTGTAACATACAACTCGATTTTTAGCTGCCCAACTTCATATTCATGCCTTTTGGAGTAGGTATATTCAAAATTCTGGAGAAATTGAAAAATCGCGCTGGAGGCTCCAGAATGATTGGAAATGGTGAAATTTGAATTTGGGGAATTACATAATATTAGTTTTAGGACTTAATCTGAGCATTTTTACTAATCTAGAACGTACTTGTTTTAAAAAAAGCATAACTCGCCAAAAACGAGTCAATTTTGAATTTTCAACGTTCGCCAAAAATCGAAAAATGAAGTTGGGCAGCTGAAAATTTGGTTTTGGGGGTTTAGACCATCCTCAAGAGGTTTCTTTGTGAGATGAACTGACCATAAAAACAAGGTAAAGCTTGAAATAAGACTATTCAATGAAATAAAGCACGAATGCAATTTCTATCAAATAAAAAAACTTTAAAACTTCTTTTATGCAAATCTATGTACCTCCCCCTCCATGATTTTTTTTCAAAATCTTCGTAACAGGAAGTAACTAAAACCCAGTCAATAAAAGTCAATAAAATCGATACCAATATTTTTGACTAATTATTTCACATCATGATTTTTTTTTGGCCTCGACAGCTCTTCAAGGTACCTAAATATTTCAACATTTTGTTATTATATGAAATAAAAGTTTATGGGTCGAAAAACATTTTTTTAATGAGTGGGCCACAGTTTTATCTACACATAATTAGGTATCAATGTTTGAAATAATTTTCGAAAATAAATATACAATAAAATAATTTGAGGTAGGTAAGTAAGTAATTACTTTCATGTTTATCAAAAACTGTCAATAAGCTCAAAATCAAACCATGCCCGAATCACCTACTAAATCTTCCCGGTCCGATTTTAATCGCAATAAAACATAAGGAAGGAACTAAGATGCTACTTTTACGTCATAATAAGGAAAAAAATCAATTCAAAATATATAAATACATTTTATGAATCACAGTATAAAATCATTTCCACAACATCGAGTGAAGCGAGTATGTACATTATGACAACTTAACGTAAGATGTAAACAATATTTGCCGAAGATATGTCAACAAGGCCATAATAATTAATGAAAGTTATAATAAATGAGCTACTATAACGTAGCATCTAAAAAAAGCTAATAATTGATATTAATGGCATTTTTCTCTCGATCATCTCGGTTAATTCACCCATCTAAATAATGTACGTTTGCCAAAAGACGTATAGCAGGGGCTTTTCTTCAATACGAAAGTTGCTCTATACCAACCAGGTTAGTTACATAATGCGAATTTTAATCTTCACCAAGACGCGGAGAGAATCACTGGGAGAAAAATTATCACCAAACAGATGATTTCACTCGACTATGATGCGATGGATGGCATCTTCAGTTCAAAATATAGGACGCTGTACAAGGTATGTACTCGTATACAGCAGGAAACTGCTTTTGAAAATGTTCCTGGTTTCTAAATGGACCGCTCCGCGCTCGTTTCACAGACACAGGTGTAATTAAGTTAGCTTTATTCATTCACAAACACAATGTTTTTAATGCATAATTGCCGTTGTTAATGTGTCAGCCATATAAATAAAACGAGAGACGATTTGTTTTAAACCAGGATATGACCTTCGTTCGGTTCAGCTTTTTTCCTCCAATGCGGTGTTTTTTTTTTTTCGACGTTAAAACGAAAGAAAAATTGTACCTATACATATACTCGTCGTAGTAGTATGTGCTATTGTGGGATTGTGAGCACGAATTGCTCGAGCTACCGCAGCAGAAAAGAGTGTAATTACACCGAGTCAACCTCTCGTATACTTATCCATGTTTATGAATTGCTTAATTGTCCGTATGACGTGATCTGTATCTTTAGTCTCTTTACCACACAAGTGCTAGTGCCCTTTATGCCATCTTCGGGTGCGATTAAGTATACTTCTTAAGTATCGCTAACCTTCGTGGTCACGCTGTATGGTGTAATTTTCGCGTACATTCGAGTGGAAGTGCATTCTTCATTTATTGTTTGGCACTTTGGGCGCGGGTGATATGGCCAGCAGCTCATTCGAGTGTACGGTGATTTCACCGGAACAAATATTTGATGTATTTCGATATATGTAGTGTGACTGTGAGGTGGCCCTGCACCATAATCGTAGCTCGTTATGACATAATGAATACTTCTATTTAATGTAAAAACCGACCATTACGTTACGTCATAAATTAACACAATCGTATTAGGTAGGTACCTATCGAGAGTTTGTTTGAAGAGAATAATATTTCTGACCACCGTATCGCCCTCATTTGGGCGCCATATCGACTTCGAAATTTGTTCATATAGCTGTACATCGTAGGTACTGTCAATGAGATATGATGTAATATTTAATAAACGTGCGTTTTGTATGTGCAATGGACTCGCTAATATAAACGCTGATTGATTAGAATAGATAATAATTGGCTGTGCTGGTGTCGTACACTGACCTTCATGAGTATAATAGCCCTCCTCATCTATTAAAATAGGGATGTTTTCGAAAAAAAAAAATGATGATGCTAGAGTAGAGGAATATTGACAGAATTAATCCAAATTCCTGATAAAAAACATACAATCATGGTTTTCGAATAAATTTTCAATTTTTAGAAATTTTATCATAAAATTGAGCACATTTATGAAGATAATTCCTCAGCTCTTGAGTTTCAAACAGAACTCATCAAATAACTATTCGAAATTTTAGAAATATTTCACAAAACCCTTAAACGACATTTTCAGGAAGGACTAATTCCGAGCCTTTGTACGTACTCGTATATTGGGTAGGTACGTATAGATAATTATCACTTTTTTCACTCGTCATTCAACGATTTTTCTGCATTCTAATTCAAAAAAAAAAAAATAATGAACGCATAAAATGCATTAAAAAGACCTCATTTTATTCTTCGGAGTGTATAATTAATAGCATTAAAAATAAAACTTATCTCCGACAACTTTTGAACGGTCGATGTTTTTCATTTCTACAATTCTACTCGTATCTCCAGGGCCTTTATAAATACTCGACTCGACGTCTGTAAATGAATAAATATCTCGGATAAAAGGGAAAAATTACACCGAGGCGTAAAATAAGATAAATTTCGACTCGATCCTTGACCAAGGTAAAATTTTCTGCTATGTAGTATAATGATTACAATTTTAAACACCATCAAAAGATGTTTACATTTATCAAAGGCGAAGGCGAAACCTCTTCTTTGCATACGCCCTTCAAGATACATCCAACTCGTTTAATTTCCCATTCAAGCCCAGCAATACGTCAAAATCTAAAACAAACGAGCTCGAGAACTGTATACTTTCAAATAAAATTAATAAAGTCGTAATTTTTTTTAATCAAATGAAAAACGTTCCGGGGAAAGACTGCAAGGTATGTCTGTAAGTAAGTAAACTGAAAGCATCCACAATTAACTCGAGTTAACTATAAAATACTAAGTATAAAAGGGGTTTTAATAATTCACTTCGAAACATGGCTCGTTTCACTGAGCTATTCCACGTATATACAGCACGTTATAGTGTACCTTACAACAAGCTTCGAATTCTCATTTGAATAAAACTATCTTATGAATAAAATTACATAATAGGATTTTAAAACAAAACAACTCGTGCAAGAAAATTAATGAATACCGAACTGCTTGTTGGCGAATATCTCGGATACTTATACGTAAACGATCGGGCGCGAAAATCGGTTTGTGAAAATTCTTAGACAGGGTGTTCGAAGAAAGGGATAGTTAGCGAAATTTATGATGCTTATTACTGAAATTAATGAAAAAATGTCGAGCAAGTTTTTGAAAACAAGAAAAAGTACACGATGTCGTATAAAAAATCGGATTAATTTTTTTATTTTAATAGTTTTTTTTTGTGGGAGGGAAGAGGGAGAAGGGGGAGGAGATTTTGAAAGTATGTTCTTAAAAATGAAAAAAACTCATTAATAGGTACATACTTTGAAAAAACGAAGAAAGTTGAAAAAAATATTCAGAATAAAAAATACAACAATACAATAGCATTAAACGGCTGAATAATCGATTTTAAAATTCAAAAAACTTTTTTTAAAAAATACGAAAATTTACCAAAATTGAAAATATTTTTCCTCTTTGGTTCATCTCATCCGTTCTCAAACCTCAAATATGTATAATAAAGTCAAGGCTTGTACCAGATTTTTTTCCAAAGAATAAACTTTGGTAACCAAAAAAGTAACAAACGTGAACAAAACATTTCTGTACTAGTATTTTCAAATTGAACCTTTTTGGTTTTTAATTTTGAAAAGTTGAAATACTTTGCAACTTTTTGGCAAAAAAAACCTACCAGACAATTTTTAGGAAAAATTGGGACTTTTTGGAATTTTTGGGACAAAAAGTGAAATTTCTTAACAATTTTGAAAAAAACCAAGAATTCTTGTCAATTTTTACAAAAAACAAAACTTGACAACTTTGGAAAAAAACAGCTTTTTTTGCAATTTTGGCAAAAAAGTGAGACTTATGGACAATATCTAGCATAAAAGGAGAATTTTTTGGAATTTTTGATGAAAAAAATATCCAATTACCTATTTTTAGTATGTAATTTTTGCTACAAAGAAAAAAATTATGAAAATTTTTGAAAAAGCGAGAATTCATGATAATTTTTGGCAAAAAGCGAGACTTTGACAATTCTACCTAAAAGCAGAACTCTCAGCATGAAAATGAGACGTTTTGGTTTTTTTTGCAAAAAAATACTTATTTTGCTAAAAAAAAATTTTTTTGACAATTTTTGGCAAAAATCAAAAGTTTTTGGGAATTATTGGAAAAAAGAAAGACCTTTTTAACAATTTTGCTATGGAGCGAGAGTTTCTGTCAATTAATGAGAAAAACCATGACTTTAACCATTTTTACAAAAAAACAGGAAATTTCGTCAAGAAAGCGAGATTTTCAGTCTCTGAACAATTTTTTGTAATTTTTTGCGCAAAACTATCTAATTTATAGACGTTTTACTGAAAAGCAAAAATTTTTGTAAATTTTTAAAAAAGCGAGAATTGGTGACAATTTTTGCAAAAAGCAAAAATTATAAAAAAAAGTGAGACTGCGTTTGGAATTTTTGAGAAAAAAGTGAAATTTTTTTACAATTTTGCAAACAACAGTTTTTTTTGTCAATTTTTGACAAAAAACAAGATTGGCAATTTTTGCAAATGACAGGATTTTTTTTACTAATTTTTTGCACAAAAATATTCATCTGACTTTTAAAAATTTTGGTAAAAGGCAAACGTTTTTGCAAATTTTTGAAAAATCGAGAATTTGTGACAATTTTAGCCAGAAGCAGAAATTCACAAAAAAGTGAAACTTTTTGGAATTTTTGGGGGAAAAATGAATTTTGTTTGCAATTTTGCTAACGAATGATTTTGTTTGTCAATTTTCGCCAAAAAACAATACTTTGACAATTATTGCAGAAAGCAGGATTTTTTGCGATTTTGGAAAAAAGTTGATATTTTTTTACAATCTTTGTGGAAAAAGTGATTCTTTTGGATCATTTTTAGAAAAAAATAACATTGAAATTTATAGAGAATTATTGGGGGAAAAAAGAGACTTGATTTTTTGTCGAAAAACAGGACTTCAAAAATGTTTGCAAAAAGTGGATCTTTCAGGTAATTACAGTATCCCATAGTCAAAAAATGACATTTTTTGAAATTTTTGTAAAAAAAGGATAGTTTTGACAAATTTATGTTTTTTGGAAAAAAACACGGTGTGGGTTAATTTTCGGATAAAAGATTGAAATTATTTAGCAATTTTGCTATATAAAGTGAGTGTTTTTGCCGATTTTTGGCAAAAAGCATTAATAATTTCTGGCAAAAAAAAGTCCCTACGAAGAAAGGAGACTTGGAGCTGCATGGGTTGAAATTGACCATTTGAGCTGCAATTTTCAAAATCTCATTTTCCATCCAGAATGAGCTAATTTCGGTAAAGGGAGAATAAAAACCTATCACATTACATGCAATAGAAATTTCATGAATCTGTTCATCGACATTGAAAATACAAGTGACGGCGCCCGAACGCGGGCCTCCTTTTTTTTACGACTCGACGATCCAGCTTCATACAAACCGTCTTACGTTAAAATGTCACCGGGTACAGTTAAATGAGTGCATTCATCTTTGATCATTCAATGTCTAGTTTATAAACTTATAGAGAAACGTGTGCGCGCGTGGCGTAAGTCACCATATATGAGACGAGATGGTTTTTCTCATTAGTGTTCTTCTGCTTGACGCATTCATGCCCTGCTGCATGCTGTTGCAATATTGCTTACTTCTTAATACGTAAAGCTTACGCATACCGAATAACTAGGTTTACATTAGGACGTAAAATGTTCAGACGACCAACAATAACTTAATGCGCACGAATGTATAGCAAAAAGAGTATACTAGGTAGGTATAAGGTATTGAAAGAGCGAAAATCCGATTACTGGCACAAGCTCTTTTGCCTCTTAGTGAATACTTCATTAACCATAGTAGAGAACTCGTCGTTCTTCGTATGGCTATTGATTTTCATAATGAAAAGTCATAAGGTACGACATTATACTGCCAATGTCAGCCAGCATCGCGTTCGCAATGTCAAGGCGATTACGAGCGTGGTAAATTCTTGATAAATGTTGAACAAGTGCCAGTGTTTATGTCGAATGAGGACGCGGAGACGGTGCCTCGGATCATTATTTAACCTAAACGGTGGGATCGAGAGTGTCTTTTACCTACCTACAAGTATATGTAGTAATAGGTATCAGTGGCGATGGCTAAATGTACCGGGAAATAATACCGGCGCTAATATGATTCTCCAGAAGTGCTATGAAAATTATTTAATAGCTCGTCGTGTCTAGAATGAATATTGAACATCGACTTCCTACACCGTGTGGTAGTGTTCAACCGGAAGAAACGCTCGCTCGTTTGTTTTCATCTCTCGCAGCTTTTGTAACAACGATAAGAAGAAAATAGTCTCGGTTAAACTTTCTGGAATGAAAATTGGCTTTTGTACGAGACCTATTTTTTTCATTTTCGCTGCATTCTCGCCCATCTAGATATTTACTCTATACAATGTACTCGTACAGTTACTGGCCCTCTAAAATAACATCTATACGAAGAGAACCCCACACTATTTCAATCGCCAGTCACACCGCAAAGATGATAAAATCAAATTACCAATGAAAACCACAAGTATCAGCTCAGCTACTACGTACTACCTTGGTTAGTCTAGGAACGAGTTAAAAATTTTGTAGCCCGAAGCGTAATGCGATGTTTTTTTCATGAAATTAAACGAGCCGGCAGCAGAATGTTGTAAAATTTCAATTTAGTATACGCAAATTTAGCTTCGAAACGTGTACAATTTAGAGAAAAGCTCGTTGGTATCGAGATAAAAAAAAAAAGCTTCTCGAGTTAGGTACTAATAAAGGGGTCTACGACGACGAAATTAGATACTTAGAAGGAGAAATAACCAAATACGAGCTTTATTACGCTGCTAATAGAAAGAGGGTTGAGATTTTTTTTCGCCTCTATTGCGAGACCGATACAGAAATTATGTCATCGTTGATTACGAGTAATTGAAAATTAATCGTTTTAATTTGAATTTCTAAATGGCACAGGGCCAAATTTATCACTCTCTGTGAAAAAATAACCGTCCGAAGTCGGACAGATAAATGCACGTATAGATTAATGGGACGTGAAATTGAAACGAAAAAAAAAAATAACACCATTTTTGGTTGGTTTTATCGATATTTTTTCGATGCTAGTCGTACATTGTTTGGTAAATATGTTTACATTGTGTACGAAGATCATTCACCTATTGACATCGTAAAAATTACTACTTAATTAGCTCGACGATGTAGAAAACGAAATGACATTGGAATCGAGTATACACTGAAATTATGCCAAACTTCCGTCAAAATATCGACGAGTAATTACTGATGGCGAGCATTGTACGCGTGCATTATAAAATCGTCGTGTTTATGGTAATTTATTAGCGCTTGATTATTTTTTGTTGAAGTGATGGCCTTTTTAAGTCTGTTCAAAAAAAAAAAAAAATTAAATCAGGTTCTCTAAAAACCCAACAAACCTAGGTTACACAATTTTTTCAATTTTTTGAAATTTAAGGGTCTATTGCGGGGCTTTGGGAGCTCATAACGAAAAACCAAGTCGAAATTTGGAATCAGCGTTATCGAGAACATAACAAACGATATGTTACTAGATTTTCAATTTTTTTTTACCAAAATTGGGGGAAGGGGGGGTTCAGTGTGCCCTACTGAAAATTTACGTTTTTTTACTAAAAAAAAAGAAAGAAATGAACACGAACGAATTGCACCTGTGAGATTTTCATCATATTCTACATTTTTTGGGATAAGTATACATATTTTCAAAAAGTCAAGGGGGAGGGGGTAATAAAATTCAAACCATCGAAAAAATGATATGGGTATCGAATTGAAGGTTTTCGACGACGCTCATTCCGATTCTAAAAACTATTTGACCCCAAAATCAAAATTTCGCTCTCCGGAAGAGTGAGGGGAGGACTGAAGACAATGTCAAAATCTATGTTTTCGAAGGAGGTGATTTTCGTTCTGACAATTGTTTGTCCTCAAAACTAAAACTGAGTTCCTTAGAATGGAGCCTGGGTCCCAAAATTTCTAAAAATGCAATTCCGATGTCAAAATCAAACGTGGTTTGCAAAGTCTAGTTTTGATTTTTGGGTCAAACAGTTTCCAGAATCAGAATCCGAATCAGAGATCAAACTTTTCAAAACGAGCAAAAAATAGATATCATTTTGGGAATTGTCCAACATCAAAATCAAAAGACCCAGGGAATTGACATTTCAAGCGGATCATTTTACAGGTAAATTTTCACAATACCTATTACGAATTCACTTATGAATAATTCTGTCTTCGGTCCTGGTACCAAAATTAGATTACTCGTGAATTTTGAACGCTTGAAAACTATTGAATGGGTTATTCACCGCGTGTTTATCTTGAATCTTACGTCATCACTTTAAACTCGAGTACATGACAGGAAAATGTATCGATTAAATCAAACATAGGTAAAAATATAGTAGGCGCTAGACAGGTACCTAATCAAGTCGGGTATCAAAATTCCCAAAATGAGAAGCAAACTCATAATACGGCGTGTAATACGACTCAACAACTCGTACGTCACAAGTTAAGTACATCTGCGCAACACGGGTTGATTTAAAGCATTTGAAATATATCTCGCAGGAGTTATTCTATAGAGCAATCGTTTCAATTTTCATTTTGAATATTTTATTACAGATTTTTACGACGACGACGTCACATCGGATCTCGTATCCTTATTAGAAAAAAAATATCAATATCCCAATTTAATATATTTCCATATTAGCGTGAATATTTTTCGAGCGAAAATCAATTGTGTAAACAAATCCGTACCCTTAAAACTTACACGAAATACAAATCCCTTAATAAACATCATCATCGATATCGTCACCGAAAAAAAAAATAATAATAATTTCGAGTAAAAACAGTTTTTACGAAATCGAATTTGTTTCTTTTTTTATAGGCTATATGATTTCTGTGTAGGCAGAGAGCTGGGTACCTAAGTGTATCTGGTAACCTTTCATTTTTTTCCCCTTCTTATGTATTAAGATATTTTTGCACCTCTGGCTCTGTGATAGATAGGTAGAACCCAACTAGATTTATGTATCGAATACACTATTCGTATAAATTGTCCACCTGTAGACCAATACACGTCAATTTTTTAAATCTTTCACACACTTATGTACGTCTACGTACATTGAATTTTTATGCAACATGTCGCGAACAGAATTAGTTCCACGTATAATAAGTAAAATTGGCCAACACTCACCGATAGTCTTTCCTTGGCATGAATATATCGACACTTTTGCACGTAGTAGAATATAATCCATCCTAATGATACGACCATTAATACGATGAAGGAAACGCTGACGAATAATACAGAAGTCCTGCAACAAAATTACCAATTATTTGTAAGTAACGGTATTTTCGTATACATATAATAAACGCGAAACGTTGAACTTTATCAAAGTTCACTGCCACATTAAGACTTGCACACGTAATGTAAAGCTGCTGCGGTGCATTGGCGCGTATCGTTAAAAGCATACCCGCGGATATCTCGCTGTACAAGACGAGCAGTACCTCTTTCAAAACACGACGTAAATTTATAGAGATCTAACGAGCGTAAGAATCTCTCGAAAGCGTACATAGCGACACAATAAAAGTGAAAAAAACATCTTGTGAATTTTTTTCCCCGCTCAAATGTACCACCTTTTAAATCCTACCCTCAACGAGTACAATCTTGTAAAGAATCAACTTTATGTTTGGAGCATTTTTTTTTCAAGAATTTTTCTACTCGTATTTTTTTTTCAACATGCCATACCTATTTGTCTGTATATACAGGGTGATCACTAAATGTCTCAAAAATATCATTTTTTGCATGTTATCATGCAGCTATCATATCAAATTATTCTCAAAAATGAGAAATGCCTAAAATTAAATAAAAACCAGGTTATTTTCAGCATGTTTTATTTTAACAATTTGTTCGTCATTTCGACCACTTTTGGGATTGAAAACAACAATTTTTTGATGAAAGGCAAATTTTTCCATTTATTGGGAAGGGCCCTTTATTTTTTTCAAATTGATGCAATATTTTATGAATTTTCATTCAATTTTCGGTGATTTTCATACAAATTCGAGGAGATGTTAGCAATATTTTAGGTACAAAATTTTAATGATGCTTCATCAATTTTTTTCAATTTTTCATCAACTTTGTGTAAACATTTTTCAAATTTCCTCATAATTTTGAGTAATTTTGTTCATATTACATAGGTTCTTATTTGAAGCTATTTTTGACATTTTTTGGAAAACTTTATTGTGGTAAATTTTACTGATTTTTCGGCACTGCTGACAATTTTACGTGGATGCTGCTTTTCGCCAATATTTTTGAAAAATATTGTTGGTCTCGGTATATTTTGAGTAGATTTCTCAAGATCTTATGAATTTTTACAACATCTTCAATAGATAATTTTCAAATGAGGTAAAGGAATTTTTTGTGTTTTTTGCACATTTTCAATAGTATTTCATCAACTTCTTACCAATTTTCAACCATTCAAACCTTTCATCAAAGTCGTCATCATTTTGAAGTTTCATTTTTTCATGCTTCCACCTCCTAAAGATTTCCATATTCTTTAATTTTCGTCAAAGTTCAAAAAAATATGGTCACTGAAAGTCCCCAAAATCGAAAAAAAAAATGATAAAATGTAATGAATAAATTTTTAATAGAAATTTTCAATTTTCGTAAGTTTTCTAAATTTTTTCTTCTTAAATAAAAAACCTCTACCGGTCTTCTGAGTATTTGGAGTTTTCCTGTATTGTATGAGACCCCCCTTCCCCCACCCAAAACGACAAAATCAACAAAACATGAAACTGAAAGAATTGATGAACTTTTTTTTTATTTTATGTTTCTGCGCCAGAATATTTCAATATAACCTCATTTTCCAAAAAAAAAACTCCCCTCGTACACCTAAAGCAACATTGATGTTCCAATAAAGAATCCCAAATATAAAAAAAATCAACATTTTTCTGAAATTTTGAATTTTTTTGACAAAATTTCTCCAAACACACCCTTTTTTAGAAAAAAACATTCCGTAATCCTCCAAAAAAAATTCAAAAATTATTCTTTCTTTCATTTTTTGGTTTTCTTAAACTCTGAGAACTCCGTGCAAAAAAACTTGCATTATTTAAGAGAATAAAAGAGGTTTATTCTAAGGGATTCTGATGCAAATTTTATACGTATAAAAACCAACAACTTTGATGAATCTCTTTCAAAATGTTGAACAAAAAATTGTGAAAAAAAGCTCACACACAAAAACAAATTTGAAAATGAATCAAAAACTTAAGAATGGTACAAAAATGCAGCTACCTATTTGAAAATCGTTTTACAAATTTTTATGAAAAATCAAAATTTTGAATTTGTGAGCTTTTACAACAGTTTTATTTATGCTGGTTCCTGAGCAGTTTTCTCGATTGCATTGCCCCATGAACAAAATCCTGACGTGACGAATGAAGAGCTCAAATTTCCAGCTGCTTATACATTGAGGGGGCGATTGTTGATTTTTTTCGAAATAAAAATGTAACTCAAGAAAAAAATTGTTGTCAATTAGTCCCAGAAATGAGTGATGAAAAATGGAACATTTCGATTAATTATATCCTTCCCCCCCCCCATTTCAACACAGCGAAACAGCTCGGTTTGAAAACTGTAAACTCTAAAAATATAAAATTATATTTTGAAACAAATCGTATAAAATACGAATTCGAGCGAGAAAAATATAAAACGAATCTAAAAATAACATTCAAGCTAAGTTTCCTCAAATTTTGAGAAGCCAAAAAACGATCTATTCTGAAATTATGACACGAAACGTGAATCAATGCAGAACATAAGGAATCGTTTTCTAGACAATTTTGTCAGTTTAATATTCACTTTGGTAGGTATAATTGGTTAAAAAAATTAAGAAAACACAAGTACAAAATTACAGAAATTTCATCGAATAAGTCGGTGTAAAACATTCGGGGGTGGAAAACATCCCACTAAAGTAATTTCGCTCCACCGGTGGATTAATATATCATCAGCAAATGTTGCTCATATACTTTCATCATAAGTAAGTATACTTAGGTATCCGCATAGAGAAGAGTATCAAAACAAAACTAATTTATTAAAATATTCGTTTCGCCATCATGTCGTTCAACTTAATGCTGGCAGATTTTAAATTTATCCCAAAGTATTTGTGTACCGAGAGAAAAGAGAAGATTGCCAACAAACAAACTGCACAATATAATTCCGACTACAAAAGTTTAATTACTTTTTGAATTTATAATCAGCCGGAGTTTCAATTCGAGCGCAATTTGTGGCGTCGGCGCGTAAAAAACCACCGTTTTACTCGTATATTATTTTTCGCATCTCCTCGTTGGGACTTTTATCTACATCTTCTATATTCTTCATCTTCAACATCGCTCCGTTACGTATATTTTTTTTTTGGAATATAACCTTTACTTTTATTCGACTCCTAAGAAGAAAATCTTTCGAATACCAAGGTCTTATAATGCGTACGTGCCAGTAATTCATGTGACAGGATTATTTCGAGAAGAGTACACGTGAAAAAGGCCTATTACCCCATTTCAATATGTAAATTCAAGTTTGCGAAGGCATAAAAAAAGGTACCATTTCAACACTATAGCAAACATCTTGAAAGTTTAAATAAAAATTCGCCATACCGGAGAGTTTTTCAAATAGAGAAAAAAACTTTTTTAAAAAGGTAGGTAGGTATAAGTAATAATAACAACCGCAACACGATGTTGGTTGGAAATTCCGGCGCAAGTTTTTCCATATAAATTTTAAGCTAGCAGAATTCGAAATGAAAATATCCCTCGTGCTGTCAAGATACACAATACTCGATAACTTTTAACCCTCTTCCTTGTAACATTATAAAACGAAGGTGAACACCATAATGAAAAAAACCAGTTGGTAAGTATAAAACCACACTAAAATGCATCGTTCTTGATTACTATATCCTGATAAATCGAGTATACTTTTTCTATCATTTAGTCATAAATTACTCCGACGAGTAATAATTTTTTACATAAAATGAAGAAGATATCCCATTCGGCTACATAATTTTCCAGCAAGATGACGATGACGCCTACAAAAACGCAAAATTTTATAACAGTTGTCGACTGAAGCCCATTATATTACTCTCTATAACTTTTCTTCGGCGTAAGGAAGTGAAAATCGATTCGATGAAATTTTACGAAAATTTGTCGCTTAATCTGGAAAATACGCACAAGATGGGGGGAAAATATGGTCGCGATACCAAAAAGCCATTCAATATCTAAAGGATAAACTTCCAATTCGACGATGAAATATTCTTTTTCGACGATTTCTTCCCAAGGGTAAGTCTATCATAAGTTTTGTACTAAGAACAAGAAGACGCGTCCTGTGTGCTTAGTATTGATCATCTTTTCGTTCTTTTTTTCTAAATGTAAGCTTTCGTAATTGTGCGTTTTCCGGGGGTAATTTGATAAGCGGTAAGAGACCAGTACATAATGCTTTCTGAACATTTTTTCTTCGAATTGAAAAACCATTTGGAATCTAATACTACGAATTCCACTCGGGTGTATCTTTTGTGCACTGTATAGTAATTCTGTGTATATCACGTCGCAGCCTGTAGGCTATTATTTTATATTTTCAAAGTTTCCCTTTGGATTTTTATATCAAATTTTAATAAGGTTTTAAAAAATTGAAAGAAAAACTAACGAAATTAGAGTACTTAGGTAGTTAGAAAAGCAACTTCAGGAGTCTTCTGGGAGTTTCTTTTTTCAAATTTGACCCTTAAAACACCTATATCCTTGATCACTTCGATAGTGGGCATCAAAATTGGAAAATTACCACAAATACAACCGCATGGCTCGTACTGATTTTTTTTTATGTAGTAACCAAAATACTCTGAAAAAGTAACCAAAAAGTGACAAAACGCGAGCAAAACATTTTAATGAAGAAAAAAAATAAATACAGAACATTAGGTAGGTATAAATTGAAATAAATATTCTGCAGTTTAATTTTATAAAGTTGAACTAGGTACAATTTTGAAACTTTTTGATGATGAAAAAAAAAGACTTTTCAACAATTTTTGGCAACAAAGTAGGTGAGCATTTTCGTAATTCCTAGCAGAAACTCAAATTTTTTGCAAAATAACGCCAGACTTATCTTTTTGAATTTTTTTACAAAATTCGAGATTTTTGCACAATTTTTGAAGTTTGAAAGTTTTTGACAATCTTTGGCAAACAAATGATACTTTTTTGAAAACTTCTGGAAAAGAGCGAGATTTTTTAATAATTTTTGGAAAAAAAGTGAAAATTTTTTAGCGATTGCGAGAATTTTGCAACTTTATCAAAAATTAGCCATGTTTGGGAATTATTGGCAAAAAATCACGTTTTTTTTGCAATTTGTCTCGAAAAGTGAGACTTTTTTGAAATATTGTCGGGTAAAACGACGAAGATTCTAATCTCTTTGTAATTTTTGGCAAAAGGCATGACCTTTGAACAGTTTTTGGAAACGAGTAAGAATTTCCAACATTTTTTTGTAAAAAACAGAGAATTTTTCAATTTTGACAATTTTTAGAAAAAATTAACATTGACAATTTTAACAAAAAGCAGGACTTAGTGGCAATTAACTTACTTAAGTATAGACAAAAATAATACTTTTTAACAATTTCTAAAAAAAAAATCTTTTGAAGATTTTTGAAAAAAAAAGTGAAAGTTTTTAGCAATTGTGAGAATTTTTTAAAAAACAAAAATTTGACAACTGTAGCAGAAATTAACAGTTTTTGGGATTTTTTTTTATTAGCAAAGAAATAACATTTTTCCTCGCTTATTTTTTTGTAAAAGTGAGAAGACTTCTTTTTTGAAATTTTGTTGGGTAAAAGAAGGATATTTGTTTGTAATTTTTGGCAGTTTTTGCAAAAAGCAAAAGCTTAGTTCAATTTTTGAAAAACATCAAAACTTTTTAAACATTTTTCGAAAAAATTAATAGTAGGTACCTAGGTAGATATTAATTTAGCAAAAAACAGGAATTTTTGACAATTTTATTATTGGCAAAAAAAATGATACTGTTTTGGGACCTTTGTTGAAAATGGGAGAGTTTTTTTCAATTTTTTGGCTACAAATTGAGACTTTAAGACATTTTTTGACTAAAAAAATCAATTTTTAGAAAAAACTGAAGATTTTTTGATTTTTTTTTTTGCAAAAAAGCGACAATATTCAGAAATAAATGAGTGATCTACCTATTTGGAAATTTTGACAAATTATTTGGCAAAAGGCATGGCTTTGTAAATGTATCGCATAAAATGGACTGTAGCCAATTGGAAAAGATGAAAAAAGATACTGAAAAAATTGAATATTTGAAAATTTGTGTAAAAAAACAACTATAATTATGTGTACTTCTACGTCAAAAGGGCCCATTCGGTCGGTGCTGAGAAGGGTGTAGATTTTATTTTTCAAAAATCGGTACAATCTTCCAAAGTTTTCCAATTGATTTAAATGGCGTGCGAACGTGAAGCTTTCATGGACAGCTTCACACTCAAAACACTGTTGGAATCCACCGGAGAACATTGGAAGCTTATTTTGATTTTTGAAAAATAAAATCTATACCCTTCTCGACACCGACCGAATGGGCCCTTTTGACGTAGAAGTACACATATGGTGACCAAAACTCAGAAAAAGTAACCCAAGCCTGTTATAATAATTTTGAAAATAAATTTGACTGACTTTCAACACAATTATTTGATCTTCTTATCCTCAGTTTAATATGAATTTTCCTCCGAAAAAGACAAACAGCCAGATCTTTAATAAGGTAGTCCATGTAGAGGGCAATGCCCTGTCCACTGAAACAGACTCTAATACGAACTTGATCTAAAACGTTCGTTGGTGTTTAGTTTTAATGGTTGTATCATTCATTTGTATACATCATGATTAGGTAGAATGAAACTAAATGAAACCAAAGCTGCTGGAATGCAAGACAACATGTCCTATTGAACTGGCCAAGGCGATAATCTCGTCGATCGATTTCTTCGTAAATCAGGGTTATCTTATCGTTCAACTTATTATGTATTTCACTACATATAGATAATACGAGTATACATCGCGTCACGCAATGAAAAATTTCATTAACAAGACAGCGTGTTTAGAATAGGTAGGTGTTGGTTTAAATCTGAAAACTTCTCTCATCCGTGAATCAAGCAATGGCGAAAAAAATCTCAATTTAACATCCTCGCCGTACCCAGACCTACATCTGCTGTAAATGAAAACAAAATCATCCGACCAAGGTATACGAGTACAAAGTTGTACAGCTTTTACTCTGTGTAGGTATTTTTCTCTACATCTCCGCAGGCTTTTTAATCGTAGGTACTGTAAAAGCTGCTCGTTTAAAGCTTTTTAGATAATTGGAAGGTAATTTAGTAAAAGTGCAATAAGCTCGGTTCATCGTGTGCTAAAGTAATATAGCGTAGCGGATATGGATGACGAGAAAGCACGTCGTTGTGTCGTGGCTTAAGGCTTCTCGAGGATTTAGAAAATGAATAAAATGAAAAGATTTACTTTATAATGATATTTAGAAAAAATTATTTCGCCGAGGTTACGTTATGTTTTCTTTCAACTTTATCCTCTTTTGAATAAAGTTGTATCTGAGAGTACTTTGCATTAAATTGCATCGTTTTTGAAGAAAAAAAAACACGTGTGTTTTTTATTTATCGAATTTTTTCTCTTTTTCGATCATCTTTTTTGCACACAAGTGGATCCGCGAATAACGCTGTATTCAATTTCAAGTACCTATACCTAGACCTACTTAGCAAAGTTCAACGCGGAATACGATTTACAATATTGGTATAACTTCCTTTCACGTAGGAAATACACGTTTCCTTCTTTACTGCGTTTTTTTTTCAGCTTTTGCAAATGCATTTCTTTGAAGTCGTTTTGAAAAAAAGTAATAAAGAAGCCATAAAAATTCTTCAAACGGCCAATCCACGCTTAGTAGTAGGTATTACCGTAAAGTTTTAGGTCATTGGGTAAGTAGAAAAAATGACTTTAGTACGGAAAGGCAAATAAATGCACCATGCTCATAATACGAAAAGTGCTCGTATACGGAATAAGAATAGAAAAATACTCGAAAGGTGGGAATAAGATCTAAAGTTTTTACAAGACTTTGATTGCTTAAAATGAGCACGTAAAAAATTCAAGCTCCTGATGTAAAATTCTTAGTTTCACTATGATTGTGTTTGAAAATTTCAAATTGGAAATTTTTCGACTCTTGAGAATTCACTGGTTCACTGCTCATTTGAGATTCTTGGGTTGTTCTTCGACGTGACATTTCGAACTTGTCGCGTAAATATTCAACTTTTCATCCCATTTAAGTATGAAAACTCAAAGTTTCAAAATTTTGATTTTTTTCTGAGAATATTTCGCTCCGTGAGCGAGTTGTGTTGTGATTGAAGATTACGTGAATATTATCATCGATGTATGTAGGTAAGTTTTGAAGCGATTTTGAAGCATAGAATTTTAACGAGGACTCTATCGAAGTAAAAGAGGAATTCACTTCCAAAAAATGGTGTCGAAATTGCAAAAAAAAATACAAAACAAAAAGAATTAAGTCATCGTGTGATCGATTGTCGTGTTCTTAAAGGCAAGGCACTGAATACGAATATGATCTCAATTTTCCAATTTAACCGCCCCCTCCCCCTCGGGGTCCTAATATACCCTAAATAGAGCGGAAATTTGAAATCTATGAACAGAAGTATGACCTTAAATTGGTTTTTTATTGGACTTAATGTTCAATCTACAACACTTTCCCCTCTGCAAATTTGAAAAAAATCATTGAAGTACTCGTAAGTATGATTTTGAGGACGTGAAAAATTAAAATAACCTTACTTTTTCGATTGGTTCTCGTTCTCGGCTCCCAGTTCCCCTCCTCTTCGCCTCAGTACCAAATTATGACTCGAATTTCATTCTCATTTAACAAGAATCAATCGTCGTCCTCCCCTCCGCAGATCCATTCAACACAAAAATTCGAAGAAAAAATATTAAAAACTTCATAAATTTTACATCACGTTTTGAGATCTGGAATTCGTGCGAAAAGTTCACGTCTAGACATCTCTGGTTTTCGTATTAATTTGGTTCAGCGCGATAAAAGCATGGGAATGTGGAGTAAAAAGCTTTAGTCAACTTGATCAATAACACGCGCGCTTTTTTCTCGACACGTTATTTTTCACCTTGTCAATTATTACAAATACTTATAGCTAGTCACAGGGAATAATAAATCAAGATGGATGGAATACAACTGGAGGTACGGTTATAAAAACGATAAAAAAATCGTCGTCGGATATCGATTACGTAGCTCAGACCAGGATGCTATAAATAACCGAATCTGTATGGGTAATTTTTCGCTTATAAATGTACTGAAGCCTATATCCGGAGATAATTTTTCTCCCTTATACTCGATAATTCGCTATATAACCTCGCATACATATTCGATTTGGGTACAATGACTGCAATACCTACCTTTATCAAAGAAATGATAGCTCGAAGCTCGCTAAAAAGCTCCTATAGAAAACCTACTTTGTATTGAAAAAAGCAACAAAAATCGATGCCTGGTGTAAAAAATTCGTTCGCAGTTATAGGTAGGTAGGTGGTAGGTATATTATGACGATATAGGTGTACACATGAATGAGGGCGAATTGATGGTGATGGCTACGGGAGGGGTATTATCGTATCCTCATTTCTGTGATCCTTTTCAGTGCCAAAAATATCGACGTAGAGTAACTTTGGCGTATCACGCGGTTTTTCGAATATTTGGTTGGTTTTGTTCCCTCTACGCTTACTGTGCCATAATATATTTCATACAAATAATATCTAAAATGAAACGATGTAGCACAAAATCGCAACATCAGCGCACCCCTTCTGCCCTTCTGACAAACCTAAATATCATTTTTTTCGTCGTTGTCCGATAGGTATACAAGCAGCAGGTAAAACTCTTCCATGCGAAAGGGTGAAAAAAAGACCCGGAAACGTGTAGAACTGATTCATCGTTTAGCGTACTGAGATCCTCCACTCGACTCTCGTCCACGCCACTGGAACGTTTACCGCATTTTAAAAAATTTACGTTCTTTTTCCCCTTCTGCTCCATTGCAACTTTCGTCTTCCTGTCTCGTTGTATCGAGTTCGGCCAATCTACTATGTGCTGTATGCAAACGTCGTGTCTCCTCGAAGCGTTAAATTTATGCGCATATTTTAATCGGAAATTTATTTAAAAGATGGCAAATAAATTGAAGGTGGTTTTTACGAGTACCTACCAACCTCTATATACACGAGTGTGTGCAAAGTGTACAATGTACAATACATGTCTTCTGTACTGTAAACACTCGTTTAATGGCGAGAGTTTAATTTTCATTCGTTTGTATGTGGAGGATTTCTGTTCCTGGTGGATCGATTGCGTGAACACGGTTGACACAATTTTTTTTTTCAGAATCTCTGCATTCTTTGATTTTTTAGGCAGGTAATTTTTGCAATGATCTTCAACCGACAAATTCAAATTAAACTCAAGTTCACCTTTCAATTTTTGACAATTTTTTTAAAAATTATGAATGAATGGAAATTTTTTATCTATGTTTTTACTGAAGAGGCAGCATCACTACCTGAAATGACCTTTTAATAATTGGAAGGTCATTGCTTCTGGTAACTGAATTGGAAAAAAATAAATGCTAAAAATCTGGAAATGGGTTTGATTACAACGTCTTCTGGAGCAATTTGAAATTGCTGGAGAAAAGACAACTTTTGCTCAAGGCTCAAGATGGGCCGAAAAAAAAGTGACACGATTCGGGGAAGGGGTCGACTTTGTGAAGTAAGCGAAGTTACGAGCATTTTGTTGCAAAAATTGACAATTTTGGAATTGTTTTGAAAATTAGACATTTTTTCAGAATTTTGACTAATTGATTTGGAATAACGAACTTATGGCAGGATTAAATTTTCAGCTTCCAAAGATTATTACAATTCACCTTCGGGAGCGATTTGAAATCGCTGGCGAAAAGTCAACTTTTGCTGGAGGCTCCAGATCGATCCAAAAATGGTGGTAATCGATTCCGGAAGGGGGAGGGGTTAATTTAGCATACAAACCGAATTTCAGATTTTTATTATTTCTATGTTGGCTCTTTTTGTAGAAAATTAATATTACCAACAGGCTATTTTGGCCATTTTTAAAAATTCGCCAAAAATCAAAATATCAACTTCGGCAGCAGAAAATTGAGTTCTGAGGTCTGGGTCACATGCTCTTTCATTGAGCCAAATTTCAGATCGATCGAAATTGATGAATTGTACAAATTCACTGGTAAGATTAATTTAGGACAGCTGCAAAAAAAATTCTACACTTTGACAACATTTTTTTGAAAAAATTCTTTAATTTTGAACAAAAAGTAAGTATGTCTCAAAATTCTGTGGTATTTGACAGATTTATCTTTTTTTTAAACTTAGAAGAAGTATTTTCAGCGATTTAATGACATTTTCTAGATTTTTCGACAGAAAGTCAACGCATTAAAAAAATTGCTTCAATTTCAATAACACCTACTGGCTACTATCAGTAAAAAAAAAAAAAAAAACAACAACCAATATTCTTGGTTTTCACAGAAAAATATCCGCACCTATAACGAATTAGAATGAAAATCTAGTAAAAAAATATGCCATACGAAGGACATATAAGACCACCACCGTACCTAATATCTTTCATACGAGTACTACCAGTGTTCAGTGTTTACCTGTGGTTCTCTCTCTCTTTCTTATACGTAATAATTAATCGGATATTTTTTTAATACGCTAGAGCTGGTTTTACACTGTGAATTATTTTACGTCATTTGGATTGGTACGTGCTCATTGTTTGGGCTGAATTTTTTTTGCGCGCATTTCAATTACTATGCGATTATTGTTACCGGGAAATGAAAATTTTTTCGTGTAAATAAATACACGTTTTGAAACGCGCATGGTTCAAAATAATCACGAATTTAGTATCTTGTTTATGTACAATGATGTTTAGAAAAAATTGACTCATCGATTGCTCGCTTCCTTGGCTACGTTTCCGTCCGGGATTGATAGCAATAATTATTACAAAACGTATAAGGTAAGGCACACAGATAGGCAAAAGACATACTTACTTATAAATACGTAGACGACCGATCCAGACCGACAACGACAACACAACACACGCCACTCTCGAGTAGGTAAATTTCACCCCCCTCGCACCTCTTCCTCTAACTCCTTCGCGCTCGCTACGCAACCCGGTCCTTCACCTCGCATTTTTTTCAAATTTTTTTTTTGTCAAAAACAAAATTTTCAGATTAGGCATATCGAAAGCCTAGAATACATAGAATCAATAAAACAAATTCATTTTCTAGTTTTCACGCTGAGTTTCCATTCTATGAACTGAATATTGCCATGGTTACAACTATAAGATAAAGAGGTCAGAGATGACGTTTGAACGGCGAACACTTTACAGTAATTATTGTAAAGTCTTCGGAGTACGCTATTTTTTTTCTACTTTTTAATCATCATTTTTTTTTTTTGCACTGTATAACAACAGTGCACACGTACGAACAAATTAGGTACAGATAGAGATACTACTGCATCGTCGCAACAATTACCCATAAGAGAAGTAGAAAAAAATTGTAATTTTGTCCACAAAGAAGGTTACCGCGTGTGACTGAACCGTTATTCGTACAAAGAACTTTAATTAAACTTTACACACACATAGGGCATAGGTGTATCTACTGCTTACTGGTCAAGCCGGATGCTTCCGCATTTGAAAATTTTATAGATTTGGTTTTTATTACGTTGCGGTTTTCATTTTCAAGTAGTGGAAAATCAGGTTTTTCGTGTGTATTTTTTGTTAAAGAGTGAAAATTTTGTGCATAAAACAAATACAGCAGCGGTGTAATAAACTCATACTGTAAACCACGTTTTGTGTTGAAATTCTCACTTCTCACTTCGAACTTGTCGATTGAAAACAAAACAAAATTCCCAAACGAAATATGAGATGAATAGATATTTGGAAATGTTAAATAGTTATTAAAAAAATAACACGAAAAATTAAATGAAAATGAACTACCTACATCATATTTTGGAAACGGAAATGATTGGAAAGCTGAATGGATTCAAATAAAATTTTCCGGGAAAAAACATAAATAAAAGTTATAAAAAATTAAGGAAATCAAAATTAGTGAGACTCAAAAAAAATTTTTTTTAATAAAAAAACATTAGATACATGAGTCGAAATTGAGTTTGGTAAAATTATCAAATCAATAACAAAAAAATTAGAATTTCAAAGCAAAACTTGAATTGGATTTTCTGATTTTTTCAAAGCAAAAAATGAACACAAAAACTTCGTTTGAAAAAAGTAAAAATGAACTCATGGTGAACCAAGAGGTTCGCCAAAAATAAAAAAAATCATACCGTAATTTTTTCAAATTTTTTAAAAATTGCACGTAATAAAAAAATTGTAGGTAATTAAAAATAGAGTAAAAATAAGAATTCGAAGCAGAATTTTTTTTTAAATCGCAAGAACAAAGTTTTTGATTGATTTTTACAAAAATTACTAAGGCAAAAAAAAAATGAAAAAAAACTTCATAACTTGATGAAAAATGGGAAAAAAGTTTGTTAAAAGTTTTCTCAAAATTTATTCTCATTCTGCAATACGCAGAGAAAAATTTTTAAAGAAAAAATGGCTTGATCGGATTCTCCAAAATACACACATAAATAATCAATTTCCTCTTTAAATGTCAAGTGAAAAAATTCAAAATAGAAATTGATAAATCCTTGAAATTCAGATTTTCATTCAGCACTTGAGGAACTGTCGAAGAGGGGAGGGGAAGAAGTACTCCCACAAGCAGAAAATTGAAATATGGACATGAATTTTATTACTTTTTCGTTTAATACAAAAGGATAAAAAATTAGATAGATACTCGTGGACAGTTATTTTTAAAAAACTCAAACTTTCAAGGGATCATCAAGAGCTCACAGGATGGAATAATTTATCGTTAATAGTTTCATTAATATAGGTCCACATACGGTTGTACAAAACATCCCCGAGCGTTCGGTTTCCAGCCCTGCAACAAAAAGGACAATTTAGGGCCAAGGGATCAAACTTCGATCAAGATTTACTATAAAATGGTCAAGTAAAAACCACATATACGTCCAATTTAATAAATGCAGGCATTTTTTTTTAGAAATTGTAGCTAATATGAGATTCCGAAAAAAAAACAACAATTAAAAGCGTATTACGAAACAACAATTATTAATTTATGTTAATTGATGGGAAATGTACCTGAAATTGACCCAGTGAATTACTTTCTCTCACCTTACAATTATTTACGATTTATTTTTCCCAATCATCGCGTTAATTTGATAAGATAAAATACATAAGTACGCGTGAATACGCAAGCGTAGGTACATATTAAAATAAACTGGTATGAAAATGAAATAAATTTAATTTTTTTGACGTCATTGGATCAATATGCAAAAATTTTCTACTCATCTTTCTATTTTTAATCTTTAATTCTAAAATTTGTTATTCAATTTCCAACTTGATGACGTTGATTCGACAAAAAAAAGAAATGCTGGAAAACGACGTCACGTTTTTTTAAATTTAGAAATACTTAATTTTTCACTGTATGATTTTAAAAAAATCAAATTTCAGTATTTTAAACATCGCCTTCTTTTTCAAGCAATCCTCGTATTTGCAAAAGAATTTCATTATAAAAATAATCGTGAAGAAAATCTAAAAATATTTTCAACATATAGAAAAGATTATTTTGATGGAGTAGATACGTAATAGGTATAGGTATGCAGATTACATATTCAATCACTTTCATTAATTTCAGTATCGTAAAAATCAGAGATAATAAAATCAGATAATGAAGATCTAAATTGAAATAAAAATAGCAAATTATAATATTTCCATTCGATTCAATAATATTTCAACTCAGAATCAAAAATAATCCCCGCCATATTATGTCATCCAAAGCACAGCCAAAAATTTCCCAGGTATTAAAAAATTTCAGCGAAAAATTCGTCGACGAATTCCTGTGCAGTTTTCATCTCTACGACAATAAAAAAAAACCTTCACTGGAAAACTACCCACCACATTAATAACGTTTAAAATTCAATGAAACGCTCGTTTAAAAGAGGAAAAAAGATTCCCCTTGGAAAAATATTCGTTTCAGTGCAAGTGCACAAAGGTGGCGTAGATTTTTATTATCGAAACCTCATTGGAAAATTTTTCATATTTTTCTCCACCATGGAGCGCTAGAATACGAGTATAAGGAAAAGGTAATGCGACGAAAGGCGAGTAAAATGGAGATGAAATAGCATAAAGCCGGTTAAATTCATCATTTCACGCTAAACTAGCTAGAATTACCCTGGAGGAATATAATGTTCATTCGGTATATGGAATGCAATCATCCAACATACATATGCTTTCAAGTGACTAAACGAACCCTAAGGGCTCTTGTAGAATATACCACTTCATGAGTGGTCGCCATACACACAGAAGAGCAATCGGGGTAAAAAAAACACGTACCATTTTCATGATTAAAGTCAAACAAGTCGCCCATAAAAAAGAGACGCTGTGTACGTAGGTACTTTTTGTTTCAACGAAAACAAAAAACCAAAAAAAAGGGGTAAAGGTATTTAAAAAGTACTCGTATAAATTTACTACATCTATACAAAAGTTTTTACGATATCGTTTAGTAATAAAGCTCGAATCAGTATTAAACCACGATTCGTCAATTTACGTGGGTACATTCAACGCTACGAGTCGACGCATTGACGGAAATTCGCATGCGTTTCGTCTTCGAAACGCGATATACATAGTTAATGTTTTACGAGCTATCAAAATTTTCACATTTTTGACATCTGCCATCGGTTCGTTGCCCAAAATAAACCGCGTTAGCGTTGAAAAAGATGGACTAAAAGGTACGAGAGTGAGCGAGCGAGCGAGGTGAATGAAATGAAACCTGGTTTAGAGCTCTCGATGAGCGATCAATGAAATACGAAACTTTCAATATTGCATATCACACACCGGCGTAGCTGTAGTAAGGTAAGGCGTAAGTCGACTCGTTACAAAAGCGAAAACACCAGCTAAGCTAAGGTGTCAATATTGTTGAAAAGTGGTTTCCAATACTACACGATCGGATAGACTGCTACCCTGCCAGGCTGCCAGCGCCGGCAAAAGGAACAACCTGTTATCGGAACTGAATCTCGGAGAATGCATTATGCATAAAATACTCGAATGTTGGCTCTCTATGACTGACTGTGTTCCTGTATATTACAGCACAGGAGATAATATAATAATAATAGTCGCTTAGGCCGCCGTTTATATACAGATAACCGTGGACTTAAGTTCATTTAGTTGTTAACCTTGATAGTGTAAACAACGTTTACAAGGGCGCTGGACATTACTCTAGACTGCTTAGCACACGCGTAGGTATTGTTTTTATTAATTTTTTGTAAGGCCTTTACGACGATGATCAACACACCAGAATCCTGCTACACGATACACGAGATTCTTGGAAATCGAAAATGAATTCTTTCTACTCTCCCTCTCTATGACTTCTCTCCAAACAACCGGACAAGATTGATTGGTTCAAGGGTATTCCCCCTCCCCCTCCAATTGTGAAATGTACAATCGATGTACATGAATACGGTAAGGAATTTTTTCATCATGAATTTTGATGAAGGTACATTTGCAAAGGTCAGAGGTACCTGAAGAAATTTATCGACAGGTCCAATAGAAAAATTGTTAGATCAAACAAAAAAAGGATTCAAAAATTCACCACCACGTAAAATTTGAAGCGACGAATTAAATTTGGCGAAAATCTCAAAATTCAAGGTTGGCTCATTTTACAACAAAAACATCATAATTACCTAAGTATATCAAAATTGAGTTAGAAAGCCGAAATTTGATTCAGAGCCTACTTTCAACCTCCCAAGTCGATTGGTGGAAATTTCGAGCTGTTTTGAAGCCTCCAGTAAAACTTTAAATTTGCCAGTTTTCAAAAAAAAAAAAAAAAAAAATTAAAACATGACTGAAATCGACAGAAAAAATTTCTCAAGTTGACGTGATCTTTAAAGTGCCCAGTTTCACTAGAGCTCTTTTATTGCCATTTTTTGAAAACTGGACTGGAAAATACAAAAATCCATTAGGACTCCAAAACGGTTTGAAAATTGAAATTACCACCATCGATTTAGGAGGTCAAAAATAGGCTTCGAATCAAATTTCAACTTCCAAATCAATTTTAAAGTAATTTTTTATGCAAAAATTGATCAAATTTAAATTTTTTTAAATTCTCCAAAAATCAAGAAATGAAACTAACCGCTGAAATGTTGACTGGACATATATTTTTGAAGCTCTGCTGAAAAAAAAAAATGTATGTATTTTCTGTAGGGATATACGAAGAAATTTTGATTTTTTTCACAGAAAATAAAATGTGTTTCATTTTTTAAAATTCGTACAAAAAATGGCGAATATTATGAAAAATGTTCAACTAGATTTTCAATTAATCGTGTACAATATTCATGCTTCGCATATTTCTATTTTTATTAAACTCATGCAAAAAGTGAACACGGACACGATTCTGAAGCGTGGCCATTTTTAAAAACAATTTTAAAAGGACAACCCAAAACTGGCAAAAAAAGTTCTAAAAAATTTTTTAATTGCATGGACTTTGAAAAAAAAATTCATAAATAGGTTTAGGTACATAAAATAAACTTGGAAATTTTTTGAAAAAAAAAATGAAAATGTCATACAGCTCCTCACTTTAAAACACAGCTACTTTAGCACGTTCGTGTGCTGATTATGTGAGTTTGATAAAATCACGAGGCAGAAAGTATATAATTAATTGGCAGAGGAGATGAAAGAAATAAGTAAAAGTTATTTAAAGTGAGTTGAAAATCATTAAGCTGCTTCAAAATTGTTGAAAATGCAGCAAAAGTAGGTAGTTTCAAATACCTATTGAAAAAATGATTAGATTGGCATTTCTCAATTTTCGGTCGATTTCTGCTGTTTTCATGACAAATTTCTGATTATTATTGAATTGAATAAATTTTGACGATTTTTGTGATCTTTTTGATAAAAGCCATTTTAATTCCTAACAATTTCCCAACCTTCGCCTTTTCTTTAGCAAATGCCACAAGGACAGTGCTCGTTGCATTTGTTGACAGTAATTTTGCCTCCAATTTTAAAATAAAAAATAGCAAAGAAAGAAAACTTTTTGTTTGAAATATTTTTGAAAAATTCCGAAAGAAGCAAAAAATATTTTTTATTAAAAACACAAATTTATCAGGCTAGATGTAGGTACCTAGCTAATAAAAAAAAATAAAAAATTTCAAAATATAATAAAAAATAACATGCGAAATACACACAAAGGTAAAACTTTCCAAGTCCTTCAATCTCCGGAAAACTTTACTTCCAGACACTCGAATGAGAAGGGAAAAAACCACTCGTGGCTCTTGAAAAACACACACGCTGAAAAATTGTCAACCATTTCAAATGGCGCCCAACCAAGCTACCGTCTGTCGAAAAAATAAGCCTCATAATACCTATTTTGTGCACCGTAATCTTATCACAAGCCAAACCTGCATACACTTGACGGATATTCCCGCAGCCTAAGCTATCAAATTTTCATGGTCGTGTCGATTCATGAGAAAATAATACGGTACCGAACAAGCAAGGTTACTTTAACAGAGCTACTTTTCCTAATCATTATTAATGTCCCATTCATTATAGGTGTAGTTGAAATACCAATAAATATTAAAATAGGCTACAACTCGTCGAGGAGTATATAGCAGTTGCAATCACGAAGATGATTCCGAATCAATGTAAACAATTGATTCGGCAATTGAGCGAAACCGGCTGCATACCTGTTACATTACGAATTTTTCGTTATGTACGACATTTTCGCATACTACGTTCAAATTCAAATCAAACCTCGTCTTGTGTGTATAGCTTTACAAACATGCATATTATAGGTAGTCATATATTAAGTCGTAGTGAACAAGGCTGCAGGTAAATTCCCACAGACAGGTCGTCGGTTTAATATTAGACCGGATTTGGTAAAAGAAATCACATCTTTTCAAGGTACAGTGGGTAAAACAGATGAGTGCCATTGTGGATTAAATTTTTCGGCCAAATCGAGTGAGTGAAATTTGTCGACGACTTACTCATACCTATTATGCCTAGGGTACGTAGGACGTACTACAGAAGACACAGTCAATGACACTTGGTCAACGAAAGCAGACGGCAACATTAAAGGTACTTCAGACGACTAGTCAGTTGTGCGCCTGTTACTGTATCCTTGACATTAACAACCCCCAATACGTATAAAAACACCAAAAGAAGCGATCGATTGATAAAAACACACCAAAGTATTCTGCAGTATAGTGGCATAAGATAACTTCCACAAACGACCTTTTTATTATCCGGTCAAATGCGATGATACATGAGATATTCGCGTGCTATTTGTAATCTTGACCGTAAGAAGTTAGGTATACTCGTATAGCCGCAGAGTAACCTGCCTTGAAAATATTTCCCTCCGAAAGTCGAATGTTTCCCCCTTTTAAATAGCTGGGCCTATAATTTTTAGACACGTGCCTCGGGTTTTGAGTTTGACTCGCCGGTTGCGAGTTCGCAGCGTTATTTATAATCCGGCTGGCATTACTCGTTCGCAGGTCTGGAGCATGGTATGGCACCGCGTACCGAATATTTGTCTCTATTTCCATTTCATATATAAACCGCCCGAAGAAAGCCATATTCAAGGATATATGCTCGTACTCGTAGTACACTTACACTACACAGTACACACAGTACGTTCGTTTATTAATTTCTACACACCGTAACGATTCCCTGATGTGAAATATTTCCATGTAGATTAATTCTCTCCAGGCTGGCTTCGAATTTCCGTATCTTGTAACTGCGACGTTTCCAACGTGTACTATATTACTTACAATGTTATTCCGCGTTAGAACTACGACAGGCCAAAAATACCTACGGATTCGTATATTTGGCGTCTCAAGGAACCATAAAATTGATATGCATGACCACATTTTCTAAAAAAAAAATTTACACTCCTCACTGAAGCTCCAAGCAGACTGTCCTATGTAAAACGGAGGTTCCCCAATAAACAAGAATGGTTTCAAAAAAACGGAAAATGAAAGAACATTTACATAGAAGTACACTAACGATCAAAATTTCAGGTGATGAATCGCTTATTTATTAATTTTTGAAAATTTAAATCATTTTTGACGCATTTTGGCACCTACTGGTGAAAAAATCAAAATTTTATCAAACCGAGATGGAAAGTTGAAAATTTCATAATATCTTATATACGACTCTCGAATTGATTGGTGGAGATTTCGAACCTTTTTGAAGCCTCCATCTGGAGCGGATTTTTGAATTTCCCTTTCGAAATATCCAAGGGCTCATGGGATAACTGTTCTCACAACCTTTTCAATTAATTCTGACCCAATTGTTTTCATAAGTTCAAAATCCATATTATTTTGATTCTTTGAAAACTGGAAAATCCAAAAGTACAACAAAAAGAGACGAGACCACAAAAATGGAAGTCATGACTCATGCGGTCTGACTGAGCATTTTAGAATGATATTTCGATATTTTTTTGTACCGATCACAAATTTTGTTGGAACGATTCAAAGCTCCAAAAATAGGTATCGTAAAATTCGCGAGCTGCATCTTCCCCCTCCTCCTCTCTCCTAAAAGATGCATCTACTTATGTTAAAAAAAAAATAATGAAATTAGGTAGTAGGTACATTAAAAGACTGAAGTAAAAATTTCAGGTAAGGTTTTGGACATTGAGACCCCTCTCCTTCCCCCTTCTTCATAATCCAAGTAAAGATTTAGAATTTTTAAATTTTGAAGAAAGTTGAAAACCACACTGTTTAAGATGGAACATTCTAATAATTCGAAACAGTTTGAAGAAGCTCCCCCCCCCCTAAAAAGTGGTGGAAAAATTTTCTTCTTTCTACAGCTATTGAAAATTTGAAATTTTTGAACTTGGTTTAGATGGAAATAATCGTTGGCGAGGACGCGACCCAGGTGAATTCCAGATTTGACATCATATCCTTCAATAAATTTTTCATCACTTATCTTGATTTTTCAATCCCCCCTCCTGGGGTCTACCCTCCCCAGCAATACATGCGTTTTCATCACTACAGATTTTTTGATCTTTGTTAGGAAATTCAATGAATTGAACTTGAAGTCAGAGTCCCAGGGTGAGACGCAGTTACAAAATATAAAATTCTCTAGCTCCAAATTAAGAATTTTTGCGATAAGACTGAAGCTTGTGGGCTCAAAAATCACCATAAAATGACTTGGGGTAGGTCAAAAATTCGATCAAATTTTAGTTAAATTTTTCATGGCAGCCTTTTAAATATCAAAAATACAAAAAATCAAAAAATAAAGAGTTCAGCAGCAAAAATTTTGAACGCGGTATATTTTTGAATATTCTCTCAATTTTTCTCTGTACTTTTTTTTCATGATGGACAAAACTTTTTCAACCAAAAAATAAAATCTATACATTTTTTTACCGCAGTAAAAAGAATGCTTGGGTGGTAAATTTTTCAATTTTTTTGGAAAAAATGGACCATCGTGCAATTAAAAAATGATATCAGGTGCTGTTTCAGTACCTTTAAAAATTTAATGAAGAATCAATTCTGATATGAATTTCGGAATTTCATTCCATCCTTGAGTCCTACTTCCCACTCACATTATGTAAGCAGGTACCTAACTGAAAACTCATTAAAATTCCAACTTTATTGAAATACACTCAACACAAATTTGAAAGTTTGATTCGAATTTAAAATGATTTAAAAAAGGAATAGCCGAGAATAGAGAAGGATGTTTGATGAAATGATGAAAAATCGTCATCATGTATCGATAACTAGGTAATCAAATTCTCCGAATTCGGATATGAAAATGATGATGTTTGCATTTAAATGGATAAATTTCGATATTTAGAGTACCTAGGTGTGAATATACATGCGGTTTCTTCTTCACGTTCGTGTTTACTTTGAAGGGGAAAATTCAAGGATGGAGTCATATAAAAGTATAAAGATTCGGTAGTAAAAAAATCAGAATAGCAGCCAAATTACGCGATTTATGTTCCCAATGTCTCTGTGCGATGATATTCATAAACGAACTAGAAGCGAAAGGCCTTCGCAGCCTGTTCCAACGATTTGATCTTTCATCTTTAAAACACTCGCACTCGGTTTGAACTAAAAATACAAACAAATTCACGACACTTGTCGCCGATCGATTGGCATCTTTCAAAATTCATATACATAACGATTATCATACCAACCTCTGTCTGTTCGGGACTCACTGCCCTCATAGACGATATTTTTGCATTATTCAGTTCGCCTAATTTTTTCTCGCGACTATTTTTTTTTTTTTAGGTACCAGTATTGGAAATTACGAATCTGGCGTAACGACTCAATTTTTTTTTCTTCACAGTAGCGAATTCTTCGAGCGTTTCAAATTGGTAGATAAAAAATGTTATTAAAATAGCACTCGGTTGCATCTGCTGTTTCGAATACGAGAAATGTAAAGCTGGGGGTCGTATCGAGACACGTCGCTCGCAACGTCTCAATTTATCTCTTCCTATGTGCCCGTTAACATACACCATTCATTAAGGCGAGCTTGAACGAAAAACAGAAATAACGATACTGTTTTTTGTTTCCTTTCTTCTCTCCTCTATCGCATATACACAAATTCGAATCTGAATCGCTTGACGTCACTAACTCTTTTTCATTATCGATTTCACAAACGAAACCCTCGCGTACATACACTTAAGCTTATATATACTGTACAAAGTAACCGTAAACTATGATTTTCAAAGTCCCCGGGCATCTCTAATACACTCGACGAACGCAAATTTTGTACTTATCGCGTCTGGCTCTTCGAAATTATACACTCAAATTTCAAATTACTACATGCATATGCATATGCATAATGTACATAAATAGCTATACATATAAACGAGACGAATTTGAACTCTCATATGGATACCATGTCAGCGACGATAACTTATAATGTATTTGTACGTCATAATTATGTATAGACACGACAGTCTCCCCAAATGAGTTTCAAAGTCATCAAGATTCTTGATACATTATTAACTTACTTGTTAATGTTTGTCGTGGATCGCGGACACACTTCAGCTACAGAAATATGGACCGTTACTCTCGTACCATTATCGACTAATCTCGATAATTCTTCGCCTTTCCACCTGAAGGTGAATACTGCGGCAAATTCTTCTGAAAAATAAAAAAAATCACAGTTTTAGAATAAATATGCCCTATGTAACCTATATATAAGACTATACATTTACTTAATTTTATGAAATATGTCATTATTCCAAGCATTTTAGGGGGGGGGGGCACAAAATGTTTATACGAAAAATATTAAAATCAGTTAAATAATTAACGATAATAATTCTCGAAATATCATTTATTACATCCTGTCGTATTTCGAAGGTTAAACCGAACCATACTTGTTTTCCGGATTCATTTTTCTTAAAAATAAAAATTTCTTCCGCAAAATTGACATACATGCCTCTTCAACCAAAAAAACAACTTTTGAAAGAAATCTAAGTCATACACTCACCTGCCTCTTCACTGATTTCTTCAAATTATAAATCGAATGCCAAATCAAGTTTTGAGAAATATTTATACAGAAAAAAAATCGCTGGATGCAATTTCTTCAACCAGCTAAATTGCCAATATTCTTTCCATTCTAGACATAACAGTAGACTAACGTTTAACTATCACCCAGAGGGCTTGATGGCCTCCACCTCGCTCACATGGTCATTGATCATATTTTCTAAGAATTAGATAGGTATCGATATCACTAAAAATGCTGCTATTTTAATTAACGAATAATGTAACGAGTACTCAAGAGGGAATGGGGACAAAGTGCCAAACTAAAATAAGATTTATAACGTACTTCAATCTCTCCGGGGGGAGGGGGAACTACTTCAAAAACCACGGAAAATGAGTGATGAAGATATTCAACACCATCCCCCTAAATAAGTGATTTATTTTTGATTTTTTTTAGAGGGAGGGGAGGAGATCGTGAAATTCAAACCAGAAAAGGAAACTTTCATATTGATTAGAACTCGTTTTATGAAAATCAAACTTCCAAAAAAAATTGTGTAAGTATCAAAATTTTTTTTTATCTCAAAAATCACATTAATTTTAATTTTCAGAATTTATATTTGGTTTTTTGTTTAAATTGTAATACGTAAAGTCAGAAAATTTCTCAATTCCTCCACATAAAGTTCAATTTTTGAGGTCATTGCCCTCTGGTATACCATGTGTTAGCACCTATTGAAAAATGAAAATTTTAATCGGAACTAAATTACGAGTGCAATAATCTCAAGCTTCTTCAGTAATATTTTCCCCTTCATTTTTCGTTTTAAAAATACCTAAAAATCATAATTCGTCGTCCCCCTTGAAAAATCTTGGCTACATCACCCAATTACTACTTTACATACCTAGGTGGATTTTTTCAGTGTCTAACTCTCGCTGCTTAAAACATAGTCATTTCAAAAAAATCCACTCATTATCATTCTTGTAGTTGATGAAGAGTTGCAGGGCGGGGGGGAGGGATTTTTCGAAATCTAAATTTGGCCAGACCACGAAAACCTTGTTTCGAATGATTTCAAAACAGTGTGGTAAAAATTCAATCCCTCAAGTACTTAGCTCTCCCCTCCTCCCCCCAGCAGAACCTCAATTTCAAAATCAATTATGACTCAAAATTAAGTACATACAAGGCCTTAATGCGCTGTTTTGATTTTAAAAAGTTTTTTTTTCAATTCATTTTTAAGTGGGGTAATCATTTGTCAGACAAGGGGAGGAGGATTTCGTAAAAAATAAAATATAGCGCTCGAAAAAAAAATTAAGGGGAAGGTTTTACTGAAGAAGACTTCGATTCAACATGAAAAAATTAATTCCCAAAAATTTGAAAAAAAAAATCATCGTTTTTATTGGAAATTCCAGGATAAAACTTGAGACTTCCATGGACTTCATGATTGGTACAGGACTTTCCAAGTTTATACATCGTATCTATTAAATAAATACACGAGACATCGTAAAATCCAACAACACACTCACTCCTGGATGATCCAATTTTTAAAAGGGTCAATTTGACTATTTGAAAGTTCATTCTGTACCAATAAAGATTTTCGAAAGCACACTTTATTTAAATTTTTCAAAACCAATATCATGTGAGTTTTAGATGATCAAGATAAAGAAGATGAGTATCTAAGATACAAGAGATAAACATCGAGTGAAGAAAATTAAATTTCAAATGGTATAAAATAAATAAGCATTAAAGTCGTATTTGAGTAAGAGCATATATTTCCATTATATTCTATCGACGTAATATATCTTCTGTCCCTTCTTCCCTCCGCCAAAATTGATCTTGATTTAAAAAATAGTAATTTAGATGGCAGTATGATAATGAACTTGAAATCATCTCTCGATTTTTATCAATCGATTTTAGGCACATGTTAAAAATTAACCACGATCAACCATTATAGTATAGCAATGAAAATTAGTACACCTCCGAAGGGAGTAGAGAAAGGTACTCGCTACTCAATAAGGAAGAATTACACAATCTGATTTGAAAAAATGAAATCGTGAGTTATAAATCGATTTATAAATATTTTAATACGCGTATGATTTCAGTTCCGGTAGTACCATATTTTCTCGAAACACAGCCTATATTTTGAAATACACATCGGTATTATCACGATTTACTGGCTGTAACCCGAAATTAGATTTTTTTAATTACGAGGTTGAAGACCGCCGATCAAACCGAATATGCTGAAATTGAATATGACGTATTTGGAAATCCCGCGAAGATTAAAGTGGTTGGTAATTTTTCCAACTGAGTTCATTTTTATAATAAATAATTCAACAAAATTACCGAACAAGTTTATATTATAAAATTACGGTTGTCAGAACGAGAGGGGAAAAAAAGCGATCTCTGAGATTCTTCTTGAAAACAAGGTGTATTGTTACAGAGGATGAGATGAGACCTCAATACAAATGAATTTTTCATCGAGATAACCGCGTCGGGCGAGTAATATTGCATACTTTGTTTTCAACTTTTTTAATTAAAATAAAAAATAATCATAAAAAAAGGCTTCGCGACACGAATATTTTCAACTATTGTACCGGTGTGCTCTGTACAGAGACAGACGCCAAACAAGGGCGAATTTAATTTTCTTTTTTGCGTGCCTGCGTCGAAATTAAAGCAATTTTTTAATTATTTTCGGCGTTGTTGTTTTTGTTTAGTTTAGTAAAGGTATACGATGTTTACTACACACGTACATAGGTACGTATAAAAATTACGCGAGTTCCTTAATATACTCATAATTTTTGGAAGACAATGTACGATAGACGGTAATTAAAACGTAGGTAAGTAATCGATTTTCTTTAGAATTTTTTCCAATCTCGTAACATAAACTAGGGTAAGTATATAACACAGACAGTTGAATTGCGAAAAAAATGTATAATATAAATAATAAAATTATTAATATTTACGATTCTGCTAGGAAAGGTAAGGTAAATTTTCCATTCAGATGCTCATCAAGGTACCGCCCTTTTATTGCGCACATTTTAATGGCAACCAGGACTACGAGTAGGTTCGCAATTCCAATTAAATGCGCCACGATAATCCGTTATAAACAAAAAAGTCGCAACGGTAAAGAGTCGAAACACATCTAAGAATAGGTCAGATTACAAAATCGCGTATTTAGAAAAGTAGTCGGCAAGTTGCACCGAAAATATTACCAACGTTCTACTTCGGTTTACGCTCATGTTATTACATACTACACACGTAATTAATTACTATATTTAAAACCACTTTAATGAGCGTTGAATTAAGACGCGTGCATTTAGGAGTAAAAAAAAAATATAAAATAAAAATAAAAAAAATACCACCCGGAGCCATTTTGCCTCCTATACTGGTTTTCTTCGCTTCTCTTTTCATTATAATATGAAACATTGTGCTGTGCATTAATGTGCATGCGGCTTAATGTGGGAAAAAATTACATCTCTCTCCTGCCGAGTACTCGACTATATGTTTTTTTACTACTCGTACAACGTTTATTGCTCCAAACTTTCGGTAGTTAATAATGCAAATGGGTAAACTTCTCCGATGACATCGTTAATAAATTTTGATAAACGAATCGAGGAGTAAATTGGCGTCACCAGCGACAAGACGACCCCACCAACAAACTGAGTGGTAATTTTCAGTCTTGTTCGTCTATAAAATCAAGCTTCAGCATTTTTTAGAAGCTTTTAAATTGTAGCGATAAGTTTTTGGATTGGAAACTAGATCAATTCGTCTACACAGAGTTGTAGATACATAGAGTTCAATTGAATCAAGAGTAAAAAAAAATCCATACATGGTATCGATATCACATCGATTAAGCATAAATTTTCTTTACGCGGTCAACATAATCCATCAACAACTTGTCATTGTATCGCGAGTCTTTTGCAACGACTGGTATTTGCGCTTATGAAGGTGCTAGCAGTAATTACTATATCTTAGATTGCGGTTACAAAAACCACTGGTTTTAGTTGTAGTAATTGACTCGAGATGTTGGTATGTATACAACGTACAAGTACAACTTCGCAAACGACAACTTATTCAAGTTCAATAGTTTCCATACATTGTAAGTAGAGTAGGAGTTGGTGCGACCCTCATTTATGCTCGATGGAAAATTTTCAACATGGATTAGCTTTTGAGCTGAGTGTCAGATAAATCAATGTTCCTAAAAGGTTCGGAGAAAAATTCAATAAAAGATCATCTGGTAGCCTGGTATGATGACATGATGTTGAAATATCCCCAAAAATTCAAAAAATTGAAAACATCAAAAACCTCTCAAAATTTAAGAAAAATAGGTCTCTTACTTATAGATTAAAGCTTACGCAATTTTCAGGTTGTGATCATTAAACATTTGAGAAATGAAAAAAAAAAAACAAAACAAAACAGAAAACCACATTTACAAGCAGTGGTATTTTAACTGGCAACAATTTCTTGACTCGAACAGAGAAAAATTGAAACAGCATTAAAAAATACTTCAGTAAATCGACTTCAAGGCCCCAGATTTAATTTTTCCATTTTTGGAAAATTTTTGAAAATTGAACTTAATCTAGAATAAATTATATTTGGATTTCCCAGTTTTGAAAAAATTGCCATAAAAAATATCAGAATTCAATCCGGCCCCCATGAACTCAGATGTACAATTTTTGTGATCTTTCTGATAAATTAAGCTTTCAAAATTCATTTTGATACTCTGGAACTGAAAAATTCAAAAATCTACTAATTTATTTTTGAGGTAAAAAATAAACCATAAACAAAATTTCAGCTTATCACGTTGACCTGTTTTGTGAACAAGTAATTTTTTAATGGGAACAAGTTCTAACAAGGGAACCTCTTGAGGTGTCACACTCCGATTTGAACGGGACCGCGATTTTTGGAAACAGCATTGTCTAAAACCCCTAAAACCAAATTTTCAGCTGCCCAAGTTCATTTTTCGATTTTTGGCGAATTTTTGAAAATTTAAAATTGACTGTTTTTGTCGATTTATGTTTTTTTTTTTAAATACGTACTTGATCAATAAAAATGGTCAAAATAAGTTCCAAAACTAATATTAATTACCCAAATCCAAATTTCACCATTTCCAGCCAAATTCAAAATTCTGGAGAAATTGAAAAGCGCGCTGGAGGCTCCAGAATGGCAGGTAATTGTGAAATTTGGATTTGGGGGGTTAGTTTTGGACAATAAAGTACAGCGATTCGCGTAAATTTCAAAAATTTCCACACAAACGGCAAACTTTTGAATTTTTGGATTTTTTAATTTTGAAAAAAGCTACCTAGTCAAAAAACTACTTTTGAGGTGTCACTCCCAAAATCGGCTCAAATGTAGATAAACTCGTTAAACAGGTCGAGTATAATACACAACTCGATTTTTAGTTGCCCAACTGCATATTCACGCCTTCTGGAGAAAATTCAAAACTCTGGAGAAATTGAAAAATCGCGCTGGAGGCTCCAGAATAGCTGGAAATGGTGAAATTTGGATTTGGGTAATTAATATTAGTTTTGGGGCTTATTTTGACCATTTTTACTGATCAAGTAGGTACTTTTTAAAAAAAAGCATACTTAAATCGCCAAAAACAGTCAATTTTGAATTTTCAAAAATTCGCCAAAAATCGAAAAATAAACTTGAAAAATGGAATTCAGTATTTATATGAACTTTAGCCTGCTGATGAATTTTCTCCTATTACTTATTAAAAGCAAGCTTAATAATTTAAAAAATATTTTCAAAAAATTAAAAACTCAAAAATCATGCGTCAACCTATTTTAAAACGTACAAAATAATGATAAGAACAATACAATTTGGCAAAATGACCAACTCTCCTCCCATTAAAAAAATCCACATGAATGGGGAAAATGTTGGAAAATTATTTTAATTGAAAATCGAAAAAAATGTAAGAATGATAGGTGAAGGTAAGTACAAAAAAATGACATTTTGTCAAGACATCGAAGAAAAAGTAGAACCTTTTTGACAAAGACAAAGATGTCGAGACGTAAGAGCAAAAACGCGTCCAAAAGTAAATGTCACCCCCCCCCCCCCGGATGAGAAATTGATTTGCAAAAAAAGCATTAAATTATAAACTTGAAATTGACATTTTTAAAACCAACTTTTCATTAAGAAATTCAAAAATTGCCAAGCTCTTCAAAAACTACGCTCATTTTTTGATCTGCATTATTACAACCACATAATTCCCGGTTATCATAACTTGAACAAGAACTTCACGACATGAGTCAGCATCACTATCACTTTCAAGCGAATTGCACGACATTCCTCATTCACTACTTGCTCCTCAACACGCGAATATCATATCTTTTTCGTTTTTTATGCGAAATTCTGCAACTACCTTAAAAGTTGGAATCATTTCAAATACTGATACAATACTCGTCAAATATTCGCAAATCACCCATCCTCCTCCATTTAAGAACCTTTTAAGGTAAACTGGTCGCAATACGGAGGATCATACCAACCAAACAATAATTTACTTCGCACACAATCGAGCATCTATTATCAAAAAATCGTGTCCGTCTACTGGTAAAAATTACGCTATCGATGCACGCGACGAAGTGCCGATTCATGCTCAATCAACGAAAAAATTCTCATCACAATTGCACCTATATAAATACAATAAGTACACTTTGTACTCGTGCAGCGACAAGTACCACCTATCCATTAATATTACACGCAAATAAACCTGTTCGATTGTGTACAATACCTTGATATGTAATTTTCCTCACGCGTACTTTTTCTTTTCAATTTTTCACCAATATAATCATCTTAGGTGCGCGAAATTGTTGCGGTAATAAAGCACAGCGCCTCGACAATGAAATTTTTCAGCAAATTTATCGCACATTGTTAACATTGTAAAAAAAATGACGCGCGCCTGAATCAAGGTCGAAAATATATAACCGACGAGAGACCAGATCGAATTTCCTCGTGGCTCACATAGGGAAAAAATTACGAAAAATATAATCATAAAACAAAGCGAGTTATTAATTTTGTTGTTATTTTTCACATAGGTAGGGTATTTTTCATGAAAACGACAAAAAAATCAAGTACCCTGAAAAAAATTAAACACGAGGCAAAGAAAAACACCGTTTATTTGTTTTCTCAGGTATATACTTCGAAGAAAATTGTCCGAAGGAGGAAGGTAGAAAATAGAAATAGGACAAAAATGAAAATTATTTTCTCTCATTAATTTTATCGCTTTCGTGTTTGTTTTAAAGCTAAAATGAAAAATTCATAAGTCGAAATTTGAAACGAAACATTTTTTATAGGGTGTAGTTAATTTTTCATTTTAATTTCTCAAACCCTTCTCGACTCGCGTCTTCTTTTCTGCCACCTCTATCTGCCTCAACGATTTTTTGCTGTTCATCATGAGTAGGTATCTTAATGAAAATTCGAGATAAAATGTATACTCAGGTACTTTACTTATACTATTAATAGAAAATCGAGCAGAATTGTTTCAATTAAGAAGTACGTACGTATACATTGAAGTGAGAAAATAGTAAACACGCATGCATTTTTTTTTTGTTCAAATCACAAAGTGAAAAAAAACTTTCTGCGGGAAGGATTCATTAAAGGCACGAAAAATATTATTCATTCAATTACAAGTCAATTATAAAAAAGGAAAGAAGTATTGACGTCATAGAATGATAATGCATACTTAAGTATATTCGAAAAAATTACACAGTCGAGGAAACTTGGAAAGAGAAAAGAGATGAAGGAAACAGATAAGAAATAACACCCACGCAGCATACACCATGAGGGACAAGCTTTCGTCTAACGAGAAAACCTCTCGAGGGGTACGCCTCCGAATTGAGCATGACCGCCATTTTTGGAAAGAATATGGTTTGAGGTTTGAAACCCCCATAACCAAAACTTCAGCTGCCCAAATTAATTATCTGATTTTTGACAAATTTTTGAAAATCCGAAATTGATCATTTTCGACGATTTTATGCTCTTTAATTAAAGTAAAATTCAGTAAGAATAATTAATGAAAATTAGTCCCGAAACAAATTTCACCATTTTCATATCATTTTGGAGTCTCCAGCGCAATTTTCAATTTTTCCAGAATTTTAGAATCTCTCCAGAAGACGTGAAAATTAATTTAGATAGCCAAAATTCGAGTTGTGTGGCTTACCTATTCGCGTCCTATTTCCACATTTGGTAGGATTTCCAGGTGAACGCACCTCGAAGGTGTTTTCCTGTTTTCTGACCAGAATTCTTCACTTGAACTATCATTAAAAAAGTACAGATTAAAAAAACGCACTCAACGAGTCCACCTGGAAATCACGCCAAATATGGGTAAACTCGCTAAATAGATCAAGAATAAGTCACCACTCGTTTTAGCAGCCCAAATCAATTTTGACGCCTTTTGGAGAAATTTTTAAAATTCTGGAGAAATCGAAAATCGTGCTGGAGGCTCCACGGCTCCAGAATGACTCGAAATGGTGAAATTTGGATTCGGGATGAGGCTTGTTTTAGACTAGATACGAATGATGCAAATTTCAAAAATTTCTCTACAAACAGAAAATATTTGATTTTTTCCAATATTCTGGAGAAACCTAAAATTGCGTGGGAGGCACCAGAATGACGGGAAATGGTGAAATTTGGTTCGAGGGAGTTGATATTGATTTCAGAATTATTTTTCATAATTTTTACAAAAAATTTCATTTTTTTCAAGAAGGGCATAAATCGCCGAAAATGGTCAATTTTGGGTTCGCAAGAATTTGCAAAAAATAAAAAAATGAAAGGCAGCTGAGATTTTGGTTTCTTCCAAATTTGTTCCCAAGGTGTCCTTCTATTCCTTCACCTGAAGAACAGAATGCTTGATCTGAAACGCCATTGAGGGAGTCTTATCCAAAAAATAAGTACATATTCGAACTAATCACCCTCAAAACCCAAACAAACGACATGTCACACATCATTTATTATTTTTTGGTAAGTAGGTATTTCAACTTTGCTTAATAGGTGTACTGATGGGGGGGGGGGGGATCATCAGATCAACCGGATCGAGACTCGGATTCAGCGCTTTCAAATTAATTAATAAAAATTAATATGCCACATTGCCACATCACTTTTGATTTTTTTTTGGATTTCAATTAAAGTTGGGATCCTTGCAACTCCTAAAAGAACAAAAGGATGATAAAATCCTATTTTGAAAATCAGTTCGTAATTTTTCAACATTTTTAAAAAACATTTCCTATCGAGATTTTATCATTTCAGTTGCTGATAAAAATTTCCTAATATTCTCTTTAAATTTCCATCAACACATTGGCTCAAAAGGTCAACAAGTCTTTAAAAAGGAGCTTTCAAAAAATCAGCAACCGCAATTACCGGAAAATTACAAGGCTCGCTTCATTTTTCCCGTCTCCTACCTTTCTTGGAAAATTGAGACCGAAATGATAATATTAGTTACTTTACACAGTACCAAGAAAAAACCTCATAAAAAATTGAGAAAAATTAAAAGACTCGACTGTCAAAGCTATTTCCAAAACCCACGATAAAAAATTCGACATTAGGACATTTCATCTGAATTTTTGAACTTTTCTCGAATAATTTGATCATAAAATGTCTTATGTTGGGCAACGAATCAGAATATACAAATCGATGGTATTTGTTTTCCAATCTTCCACCGAACGCCTTTTTTCACTCCTAAAATGTCAGTGAAAAAAATCTACAAAATTCCTTACTCACAACCGACATGTATTTCTTTTATGTGTATCTTTCGTATGATTCTGTTGTCGAATAATTTCTCGAAGATATTGTATTTTATTTTCACTATGATTACGCGAAGTTGACGTTGACGTAGCGTTAGTTGTAGTGCTGGAGGTAGAGACGGTGGAGGGTCCATTTATCTTAACGTTACGCAATCGTAAATTTACTCTGGTTGGTTCTTTGTATACAGGCACCGGTGGTTTTTTCGGGTAAGTTTTCGGTTTGGTTACATTTTCCGGTACAGTTCGAGCGATTTTTTCATCATTATAGAGTCTGCGCAGGACGCTGGCGTGAGTATGAGCGACGGGTATATCCGGCGGATCTTGTAAATATTCAGGATATGGAACCGGTCTGGGTATCTTGACGCCTTCGCCGGTACTTCTTTCGAGTAAATTCAAGAAATCTCTTTCGAATCTTAGAAGAAATTGCTGAAGTTTGTATTCGTTGGCTAACAGATCATCTTCGTCGATTATGGCCAACTTATCAGATACTCTGGCGGGTTTCTTTTTACTGCAGGATTTTTCGGTATGTAAAATTGGCTTTTCGGCCGAAATCTCGGATAGTTCCTCGGTGAGCAGAATTCCAGGGAGAGTTTTGCGAGGATAAGGTAATTGTAAAGGGTTTCCCGACTTCGAGGCTCGTTTATGAGCCAATTTACTTAACCCGTTGAATATAAATACGGAAATTACTCGTATTGCGAACATAGTTGTTAGAATGTTACACGCTGAATGAGGCAAAGAGTACATGTTGGGGTACTTTTTTCTATTTTTGCCAAGCATTTTTTTTTCGTCTCCCGCTTTGAAAAAAAAACCAGGTCGTGTTTTGTATCGAGCGTTACAGAATAACAGCGAGACGTTAAAGGTAAATATTTTCTCGTATCAAAGATGTAATTACCAGTGACGACGAGGTAATTAAATTTTATTTAAAGGAAAGAAACTTACTCGAGTGATAATTTGTTTACAGTCGGTGAGCGCCACTGCATCGACTGTAATTAGATATCGAACCCGGGGTAACGTGTTTTAGGGTTGTAAATTGCATTTTACCATATTTCGACGAACGTCTTATCAAATTTGCACTTCCCATCCACAATTCCACATCCATCCTACTATTGTTTAAATGGCGAATAGCGAAGAAATTTCGCAAAAAATACCTTCGCTTCGAACTTGTAAGTATTACATTCTCATTTCAATTCAACGATGTGCATATTCGCGACAGTGAATATTTTTAATGGTATTTTTCTACGAGTTAATTTAATTCTGCTACTTGGTTCGCGAATTCGTAAAATCTAACGAGAACGATGATTGAATCGGGTACTTGAAGATGTTATTTACAAATTGCCAAGTAAAGAGAATTTCATCGCACCCTTCGCCATCTCGAGTAATACGATTCGAAATTATTGAGACAAAAATTTAACAATCACAACCTCGAATCAGCTAAGTAAGAGAAAATGCTCGTAGATGGAACTGCGAGAGCATTGTTCGAGCAACTATGAAAGAAAATGCGAAATTGAATAATCTACTTTATTGTTTTTTTGTTTCTCGGAGTTTTTTTATCCGGTGTTAAAAGATGTCGAATGATTGTAGTTTTTTGTTTAGAAAAATTTTCCAAACAAAAAAATACAACGAAACTGCTGAATCGAGTACCTACGTACAATTTCAAAAGAGGTTGAACCTTGTCTTGTGCAGTCGTGACGAGCAAATGAATGAAGGAATTGATAGAATGAGAGTTTACAAAGTGCAAATACATATATCGAAAATAATTATGTTTTACTCCTCCCTCGGAGATTTTGAATATTATGCAGAGATAAACCAAAAAATCAATTCACTTAAAAAAAAATACCATACTTATATTTCCCCTCAAGGATATGAAGCTATAATTATACGAGTAGATATAAGCACCAAATAAAGGTGAGAATACTGAGAAGTCAAATGAACTTTAAAAAAGATCTCTCATCTTACTGACTACATCTGATAAAGGCATCGAAGGAAACCAACTTGAAAAAAATTCAATATACCGAAGTGGAAAGTGCACGTGACAGAAATAAACATCGGATTTTGGTGAAGACTAGACCTCAGCTGAGGCAAATCGGCCGGTGATATGACAAAGACAACAAAGAAAGCTTAAAAAATATGCAAAATGTGCACGTGATAAAAATATTCGTCGCGTATTGTGGTAGTAAGGAAATGACCTCTGTTATTTGTCTTCGTAGCCCCCTGGAGCGACAAAGATTCGATAATGAAATAATTTATTTTCGTGGCACTTCATCAAATCACGTGGCTTTTGTGTTCGATTATGTATACGCTTGTGATGAGCGCGTGCAGTGAGCTGAAGTTTGATATTTTTAATCAAATTTTGTGGCTTTGTGGCCAGACAAAGATGTTTTTTCAAAGGTTCAATATCGAATTTCTCGTGTAAAGGTTTAATTGCATGTTGTGTGGATAGTTTGTGTTTGTATTGCCTTGATTTCACGACATTAAAACGCAACCTCATCTTTTCAACATTTAAAAATTCGCCATCCTCCACAGTCTTCATCCCCCAAAAATCGTACTCGAATGTTGAAAAAGTCAATCCCTACCTACATGTTCCCCCAGTCTCCGATCACTCATTTTTCCCCCTCAAAATTATGGGCTGTGAAGATACCGAGGGATTGAATCCAAAAAATTAATAGGTATTAGAGTTCAACAACCTCTAATTAGTGAAAATGGACACATCCTACCATAATTTCTCGAAAAAAGAGGGGATGGAAGGGCAAGTCTATTCTAAACTTGAGAAGATGTGATGTTTGAACTCATCACCCTTGGACATCCAACAAACGTGCTAATACTTACATATACAATGTCACTCCATTTCATTTTTTTTTTTTTTTTTTTTTTTTTGAATATCAATAAACAATAGGAACATTTGTACCTCACAGAACTTCTAAAATTTTATATTCAAGATGAGTTTGATGAAAAAAAAATATAAAAAAGAAACTCAGGAGAATTTTTCAAAATTTTAAATGATAACTTTACTTTAAATTATCTAAGGTGTCCATTGCTTCAGAGAAATGATTTTCCAGAATTTTTCCAATTTTCCAAACTAATTTTTTCGATTTCGCAAATCTTTAAAACAGACGAACGAAGAAGAAAAATAGCGAAAGAGGAAGGAGGGGAAGGAAAATTTTGAAAATTACTCGTATTGGAGTAATTTTCGGAAAATTTTTAATCACGTTTGTCGTTTTTACTTCTTAGACCCAAAACTCGAAAAATTGATAGAAAACGAACCTGGGAGAATAATTTTAACCACACGAGGTCAATATTTATGAAGATTTATGAGCACACATTTTTTTAAAAACACGGTAAACTTGCCTGGTTTAGCAATATTTTCCTTTGAAAAAAATTGAAAATGATGATTCGGATATAAAAGAGACATTTGGGACCCAAGATGAGTTGAGAGAGAGGAAGAGGAATTTAAAATGTCCCAAAATTTGAAAAAACAGCACTTCATTCATTTTTAGATGAGTATATTTTGCAGCTGTGTTGACTCTTTTAGCTTTCAACCAATTATACGACGAACTAAAAATGTTGAAAAAATTTAAAATTATTCACCTCAAGGAATGTTGTCGTTGGTTTCAAAAATTTTGGGGCACATAGCTCGAGTCTTCAAATGAGTCTCTATGAAAACAAAGTATCAATATGAATATATTCAGCCAAAATCACAATAAAATTACTTCTTTCAAACTACTATTTAAGACTGTTTTTTAAAAGAAAACAAATCCTACCGAACAAGTCATTCACTCCTCACCTAATTTAAACCTGCAGTATATTAAAAACTCATCAACGAACCATTCAATGGGAGTTTGGCAGCCTTTTCAATTTCATCACCGTCAAAAAATTTCGTTCAAGATCCTTGAATTTGAAAGTCAAAGTCTTCACCCTTCTGCCCTTCTTTCAGGGTACCGAGCAACGAGCAAGCAGCAAATGAGAATCTAAATTCGCCATAATACGTATATGTACACTTGACCATGCAAGACTATGACGTAATCATTGTATAGGACACGGTCGTCGTATGCACCTAGGAAAATGGAGGAGGTACGGAGCAAGAGAGGTTCGGATGTTTGTTTACGATTTTAATTTGGCCAATTAAATGTCAACTTTGTTGGCAACCGACGACGTAAACCTTTTATTTTTAATTTACCTCGACTTCTCGTACCCTATTCGAATATCATCAAGTTTTTTTTTCGCTGTTCTCCCCCAAAATCTGCTAAGTTAATTTGGAAAGCTCTAGAGGAGGCCTTTTTTTTTTTACTGATGCCAAATTATCGTTCATTCTAAATAAGAATCGAAAGTTTAACAAAAAATTCGTATCTTTTTATAGAAACGTTTGATCGAGTTAATCAATTAAGTCTACCATTGTTGAAGGAGAAAATTTCACCCGAGGGGTTTCGAGTTTTCAAAAAAATCAAGGTCGAAAAAGACGAACGTGAAATTCAACCCGCTTCGAGGACTGTGTTTTTTTTTTCAACACATCGATAAATTTTCATTGTTGACGCAGGTCTATACCATGTAACATGGTATATAGTAATATTACCTCCCATCTTTTCTATACCGTTAGGAATTCGTTGCGTGTTTTTCATTGTTAGAACGTAATTTTTTTTTCATAAATTGAAAGCACGCTGAAAAAAAATCGTATTAAGTGGCGTCACATTAATGGTATAACTTTTCTCGCTTTGCTTTTGTTAATTGCCCTTGAGTCGAGACCGTTACGTATAGTATTTTGTATACGAATTTATGTGTATAAGACCAGTAACTGTGTATAGTGTGTACACAAAATAACGTGCAAGCGTACAAAATGTATCATGGGTACTGACGATGGTCCGCGGTGGTGGTTGTGATTTTGACCTAAATTTTCTCGCCATTGCTGCGTAAAGAATTTATGAAATTTTTTCCCCGCGTTATTTATAGCTAAGGCATCGTGCCGCAGACGCTGATTGATATTCAAAGCAGCCGCTGACGACAGACTACCGATAAAAAAAAGTTTCGATGATGATGCGGTTTATACTTCTTGAAGAAAGCAAAAGTGTAGTTAATTGCGGTGAAATTCAACGATAATGTAGTTGTTCGAGGTTGTTTCACAAACAAGACGAGTTTCGTGAATGAAAAATAACGAAAAAAGTTAGATAAAAAAGAAATTTCGAAAAAATTGCGAAAGAATTTGAAAATTTTCTCATTTTAAAAGCAATATTTCGTCGAAAAAAATTCGGAATTTCGGACTAGAAAATTTCGTTACCTACAAAAAAAGAAAACGAATCAGATACGAGAGAGAAAAACATTCTTGGAATTTATTGCTATACTACTATACTTACGTCTCAATATTCAGCGAAGCGAGTTCTGAATATAAAAAAATGAAAAATTTAAATATGAAAAAATATTTTCACAGATTTACATTCAATATGCCACAAGCAGAGAAAATTTTCATTTTATCTTTTGACTCGAAAAATAACCGAGCAAAGTAGGCAGGTAGATAATTTAAAAAAATAATGCGTCCAAATACAATTTTAGGCGAATTTATTCGCAATTAGAAACTTCATTTCCAGTAAAATGTTGAGAAAATTGAACATTTTCGAAACAACCATTTAAAAAATAGAAACTATTACATCAGAATCCTTTTTGCGTTTTTACAAAGGTAGACTTTCAATTCTAATCCAATACTTAATATTCACGAATTTTTCGAAATAAGGGTCTAGTGAAAAATTCTGAAAAAATCAGAGTGAAGTAAAGATCATTTTCTACTCTTGTTTTTAACGAAATAATGTGCAAAATGGTTCTCAACACCCCTGGTGATACAACCCCCCCCCCCACAATTTGATAAAAATTTGAAGGCGCAAGTTAAAATATTAGTTTTATTTGTTCGATACATCCCTTTATTGCCTTCACTCCCTTAAAGAGATCAAAATACAAAAGTATGAAAAAGACATCAGAGTGTCTACTAAAATCAAAAAAGCGAATTTCTCGCCTTTTTCTTGCTTTTTTCTTGCTTCCAAAAATGAAATTTCTTACCCCTCTTCTTATTTACGCGTAGATAATCTTCGCTAACCCCTTCAACCCCCCCCCCAAAAAAATTCTCAACAAATTATTCTTCAAAGCAGAGAAGTGAATTAATTTCTCAAATGAAAAAATAGTAATAAAAAACGTAATGAAAACAAACGTTGAGGCAAGTCTACTGAAGTGAATTCAATCCTACGATGACAACAATAACAAAAATATAAAAAGTAAACTTGAATGCGGATCAAAGTCATGTTATTTGGGGGAGGGGGAATATGATGTCATTTTTTCGACAAAAAATTGTTATTTTTCTGACAAAAATCAAAATTTTAACGTGCTAAATACCAGTGACATATACAATTACAAGATCAAACCATGAAAGAGCTTAATTATATATTTTTATTTGTGATTGAGGGGAGAGCAAAATCAGAATTTTAGACACGAAAAATCGACATTTTAGGTTGTTTCAGAAAACTCTTTACAATGAATGATCATTTTACTGAAATGAAGGTAAAATTACTGCTCGAGCGAAGCGAGAGCGAAAATTTGTAGAAAAAATTTGTGTGAAAAACGAAAAAACGGCCATTTTGTATGCTTTATTTTACATTTTCATCGGAGCACAATAATATCAACAATTTTGAAAAGTTAGTTCTATTCAAAAAATGAAAAAAATCCAAAATTTCCAATTTAATTTTTGAATTTCTAAAATTTGTGAAAACACTATCTTGAATGGCCCGAGTGAAGCGAGGGCAAAATTTTTGGAAAATTTTCCATTTGAAAAGTAGAACAACATCAATTTTAACAATATAAAAACTTGAAATTTTGGTGGAATAACTTCAAGTTTTCAGAAATTTTTGATGTGAATTCTTGTAAATTTTCTTGCTTTTCAAAGGAATTTCTATACTATTTTCTAACTTTCTTGCCACCCATGCGAATTTCTCGCCTTTTTCTAACTTTCTTGCCTTTTTCTTGCCAGTAGACACCCTGCATGTGACGTACCATTTGTTAGGTTAATCGGTTTTCTCGAGAGAAGGAAGGGGGTGTCAAAGGCCAGCTTCAATATTTTTATTACAAGTACCTACCCACCTCAGGAAGAAGCAGGAAAAAACGGAATTGCGGCATTGAAAGGAATAAAACGTTCTTTGAACGTGCCAAGAATATTGCAATTACCTTTTTACGAGAATTTTTTTTTCTCTAACAAACTTAAATAATTTCCTTCTTTATATTTTCATTTTCACTTTTGGATGAAAAAAAATTGTCTTTCTAGAGCAGGAAAACCGCAGGAAAAAAAGGCACCTTTTTTCTCTCCCCATATGAAAAGCTTCTGTCAATAAAATAATCAGCAAGGGACCCGTGAAACTACACTTTCAACAAAGGAAACATAAAAATTGAAAAAAAAAAAACTTTTCTCGCGCAAAACTATCTCTTTCTTTTCGTTTTTTTTGCTTCACTTTTGAATGAACATAATAAGAAGTTATTCTGTATTTATCTCTTATGTGATAAAATTACTGATAAAGTTGCGTTTTTTTTCTTCCTTAGGTATAAAAAGATATCAAGAAGCTGTCTTCTTTTTATCGAAGAAGTTTATTTTTATTGAATTTTCATACGCGTTGTAGGCTATTTCACAGGCTCCTGATTTTTGACTGGAAATAAAGATTTTACTAAAATATGTATGTAGGTATAGATAATCGTGTTTTAAGCATCCTCAATCCCATCTCAAGTCAAATTACTGTTTCCATTATGATAGAATTCGTTGTATGTGAAAAGTTCAATTTTTTTGCATTACAAAAAAAAATGCCAGCTCTAATTTGTGACATGCGTACGACCTTCTGGGTCAAAGGCGTGACGAAGTGATGTGCCGTGGGGAGGGGGTGAGACTTAAATTTTCTCAACTTTTTACCTCAGTTTTTACCACCACCCTTCTCGAGATCAGCCTGAATTTTTCCCACTAATTGGCCAAAATTGGACCGAACAATGTTTTTTGGGGTGCGGGGAGGGGGTGGGAAAAAGTCAGAAGAATTCCGAATAGTTCAACTTTTAGATTAACATTTTTCTATTCCTGGAAATTTTTGAAAATATTCAGATAACAGAATCAAAATCAAAAAGTTTGAAAAATAGATTAGAATGGAATAACATTTCAGATATTTTGTAAAAATTAAAATAACAACTGAAAAAAGGCCAAAAATGACCTTGAAAAGTGAAAAAGTGTTTTATTAGATGAACGGATGCATTTTCATTTCTCCTCACTTTCAAAGATATGTACATACATTTAAAAAAAATTTCAAAATAATTTCATTCAACAAAAAAAAAATTGGTCAATTCAAAAGGAAAAGACAAACTTTCGACTCGATGAATAAAATTGATGAGAGGAGAAAAAAGAAAAAGAAACACACGACTTTTTTGTTCAAAAATATATATATAGAGAAAGGCAATGAAAAAAATATAAAATAAAATAAAATTGGCGCAGAGGTTAAATTTAAAATTTCAATTTCCTTCACAACAGTTGAAATATAAAAGGGAGAGCAAGAAAATAAATAAATTATAATTTATAAAGTTAAACTGACCTCCAGGCTAATAATATATTCACATTTTGACGAGAAAAAAAATCAATGTTACTTCCAACATTTGACTATCAAAATTGTCTATGACGATTCATAGAAATATTTTTGAACTTTTCTCGAGATCTTTTTAAACTGATCTTCAGCCCAAAAAAATGAGCTTTAAGACGTCTTCTTTCCTAACTGTGGTTACAAGAAATTCAATCTGGTAGCTCTACACATACACCCATTAACATAACGGTGGATTAATAAGACCATGCCATTCACGGTTGAGAGAAGTCATTAGAATTAGAATAAACACCTAACGTAACGTGGTTCCAGATTCAGGCAGCCTTCAACTTTCAGTCATTGGACTCCTATTCCTCTACATACTCGTACGTTCGAGACGAGTACTCTCAAACGTAATAATCACGTACGATCAATCAAGTATACGATCGAAATCATCACCTACTGACGTTCGAATTACGTCACACATCTCAGATGAGATTTTACTTCCGGTTATGTTACATTTCGGCAACATGTGTTTTTCCCAGTTACAATATTCGGCATCTGTGCGCGCGTCGAAAAGTAGCAGCATCTTTTATATCGATGTCAATCACCTATAACACCTATAAAAAAAATCACCTCCACTGCTATCTTCTTTGCGAAGACGACGACGTCGGTACCCTTTGAATTTACTCCGCACCATCGTTCGCAACTCAACACTATAGGTTTTTATCTCCACACATCCACGCTCAGTTTGGAATTCGAATAAATGTCTGCTGCGAACAGTAGCTGATTCGCTTTACTTTACCACTAAAAATACCCGTTTCGAGAGCTTTTTTCCTTATTCGTCGTGTATTCGAACGACGACGACCGACGTCGTCGGGTATAAAAAGTCAAATTTATTTTACCAGTTGTTCTCAAAATTTCACCCAGGTTAAATGACCTTTTTTTCCCCCACATCTCTGCACTCTTCATCTGCACGTATTTAATCCTCTTTTATAAAGGTGTAGGTAGTAGGTAGGTAAGAGGTAAGGTACCTTATAACCTCGTATACGTCACACCGGATTATACATACAAGTCGCTTCCGGACGCTTAAGAACCGAGTGTGCTTGGCTTATAATGCTTAGATACGTACTTAAAAATACCCATACCTACTTCAAGTGTAACCGCATCGAGTATTACTCGTGATAATTATCCGGTTATCGTTCACTAATACAATATTATTAACAAAATGACTTGTAAAGTGAATTTGAATCTGTATTGTTTAAAAAACCACGCAATAAACGAGCGATATATGGGTGAGATGGGGAGAAGAGGACCATATTTCATATAAAACTACTCTTTCTGGTACTTCGTACACCTCGATAGACGTGATTGCAATAAATATAGTCGAACCTTTTGCATATTATGCTGAGGTGTAGCCTGGGTACTCGACGTGACTGACATTTGTCTATAACGTATTGTGTACTGTACGACACATCTTGAACGCCCCAATCTTGAGTACCAACCACATGCACATTATACATAATGGAATGAGGAAATAAGATGGAAAAAACCTCCTCTCTTCAATCATCTCGATGAACAAAGAATCTCATTGTTAATAAACGAATACGTGACGAAGTAAACTGAAACACCACAGACCGGACCACCAGTCACCACCCTCGGCGTTAATGAGAATTTAATTGACTACCGAACAAAGCCTAATCGATTTTATCCATCGACTGCCAAGATAAGTAAATCTGTGTTTAATAATTCCATCACTCGTTCGTCTCGGTTTGGTGCGTTTACAGAATATCAAATGTACATAGGTACACTCTACACTGTATAAGGTATCTAAATTCTAAATATACACAGTCGAATTAATTCGTATGTAAACAACAGGACACGAAACCACGCAGATGATTCAAAGTTTACACAATACCTACAACATGCTGACCTAAGACAGTAGGTACAGTAGGTAGAAGCTCGTATAAAGGTACGAGTAGTTCACTTTGTCCATAGACTATGGCCAAAATCAATTCGCTTACAGTTTTACAATTTACGCTTACGCATACGTGTTCAATAAACGTATTAAGCTACGGATGGTTGAATTATTTATATAGGTAGATAGCCAGATAGCGAGCTACCAACACGAGATACGACGATAGAGTGAATTGAGCAAAGAGCAGTTACCCAGACTGAAACGTTAACGGATGTACCTTTTTCCTTTTTGAATGATCGCCTTATTTTATACACAGCAACCTTTTCACCGAAACATCGAACTGGCTACGAGAAAAAAGAAAACTACTGTTTGCTGGTTGGAAATCTCAAGGGTAGTTTCTCTGTGTATACGATGCTGATGAGTTTGGCAAAAAAGAACGGATTTTTTCCACGTTTTTATTCTTTTCCTCCACCCACAGCTTCCTTCTCCCTCTTCGAAGGCGTATGTTTGTCTCGACCTTTTTTCTATTCTCTCTCGATCTTTTTTTTTTTTAATATTTTGTAAATATAAGAACAAGAAAAGGATTTCTGTTTCTGAAAGTTCTATAGTTTTGAGGAATTGAAAGCGTAGGTAAAAACAAAAATTAAAGTGCTGAAGAGATAGCACAGAGAAAATGGGGTGGCTCAGCGACGAGAAAGAATCTTCGCAAATCTTCCAGGTGTACCTAATCCTTCGAGAGAATTTTTCTTTGTTATCGTTTCATTGTGAGTATGCAGATTAGGAAGACACAAGCTTATATTAATGGTACTGAGATTTGAAAATCCCGGTACAGGTGTTTCAACTTTTATACCTAGCACATGAAAAATTATTTTTTCAATTTTTTCCATTTTTCAACCCAATAACGTCTCGAGGTACCTATTTTAAGGGCTGAATTTTAAACATTTGAGTCATGACTCACTCTGGAAATTGAGAATTTCCTCGAAATTCCATCTCCTGAAAATTGCTTAGGTATACTTTCCTCTCAACTTTTTGAGACCTTTTCTCCCTCTCAAAAGAACAACAAAGCCAATGTCCCAAAACACTTGTTGACAACTTCGAAAGCTCAAAAAATGTTCATATACTCGTAATTGCAATGAAACTGGGTAAGATGTCTTCAAGGAGGTAAGGTAGTAAAAGCTGACATTTAGTTTTTTACCTTACCTACCATTTTTCGACCTGTCAAAATCAATTAATGTTTCTAATCCTTTCTCTCTCCCCCTCCCTCAAATTACTTCCATTCACCTTTTTTTGGCATCCCTCTTTCCGTTTTTTAAATGAAAAAGTGATTCCCAAGTTTTGCTCTTTCAATAGGTACATATACTCAAGTTCACTTAAGGAGCTCCTGATAATTGAAAAAATCAAATCTTTGAAAATTGAATAATTTTCCAAAAAATTTGTTTTAAAAATCACCAATATAACTACTAGTGAAAAAATCAAATTTTACAAAAGAAAAAAATAACATATTCTGATTAATTTAACAAGAAAGGAGCATTGACCTGAAAATTTAAAATTTTCCTTACGTCTTGTCAAGGTTATTTGGTAATTACATTTTGCTAGACTGCGTTAAATTTCAGAAAAATAAATTAGCTGTTTACCAAATCTGACCAATTTTCAAAAAATCGTAAAAAAAACATTTTCGTCGTCGCTGACATCGAATCTATGGCATTGTTAGGGCATTTAGCCACAAAACTCAATTTTGGAAAAAATTACCATTTTCCAACAGTGTTATCAATTATGGTGCATAATGCCATTCTTAAATACATATGAAAAACTTAATGATCTCTCCCATGAAATCTCTTAATAGGGTTGTTTCGAAAAATTTCAGCCTGCCTGAGAAATCAAAATATCATTCAAAAAAAACACCACAAGGCCAAACTTCAAGATCTGAATTTCGATTGTCAAAATGCCGATTTTGGCAAATTTTTAAAAATTCAAACTTGGATTTTTTGGACCACGAAAAAATCAAAATTTGATTAAATTGAGGTACCTATAGAAAGTTTAAATTTGAATTATGATAGTGAAAAGTGGTTTTTGAGATGTCCTGGAATCTTCAGCAAATTTTTATATTTTCAAATTTTAGAAACATTTTTCCAGACCTATTTTAAACTAAACGAGGCTACGAAGTAATACTTACTAGGAGGAAAAAAATTTCAATTGATTATATTTCGAAACGAGGGGCTCAGCAGTATAAGGCAAAGTTGAGAAAAAAAACAAGAAACTCAATTTTCTCATAAGAATTAGCAATTTTAAAAATATTCAGTAAAATTTTTAGAACATCAAAACTGATTCAAGTATTTTAATTTTTTAAACAGAGGATCAAATACAACGACGAAAATTAGAATTTCACCCACCTCGGATACTGAAATATCTATCGACTGAAATATGCTAAAAATCTTCCCCTCCCCCCTTCATACTTGAGGAAAATTTCCCTTTTCTCACGATTAAAAATACATTTAGGTAGGTAAGCAGTAAGCATGTAACAAATATTTTGCCTAGAATTAAATCTACAGGTATTTCTAGTAAAAATTAAATATGAACTTTCTCCCTTTTCCAATAAAGAAAAAAAAGAAAGAAAAACTCCGACTCGAAAACCTTGAATATAACTTTTTGTAATGCACACTTTTAATGGATTGAATTCATACGCCCACTTTCACTGCTCTAACCACCCTGCCTACTTTTTCGAGAACTTAATCGCCGTCAATAGAAAGTTATTTAAGCTCGGCAAAGCGAGGGTAGAAATTATTGGAATTGATAATTTCCACTCGACAATTTTCTCTACATTCATAGAATTCTTTCATTTGTTTCCTGCGCCATTCATCCATTCATTTATTTTCAATCAATTATGAGAACAAATGATAAAATTTTGCAATTTTACATCTTTTTGAAAACGGAAAAGTTTTATATTCTTTACAGGCGTTATTGTATTACGAAGATTAAATAATCAGATATTTTCAAACGAAGAATTTCAAATAGCACAACCAGCTAATAATAAGAAAAAAACAACTTTACTGATTCTGAGAAAGTAATCATAAAAAATAGTCAGAATTGAATACTAGGTGCATATAATGTGGTACAAACAAAATTCCAGCCTTTTAAAAGCTTGTTATTCTCAAAAAATTTCAATTTTCACCACTTGTTTTTTCGAAAATGAAATTCTAAAAATAAAATTTGATCAAAATTGAAAACCTCGATGTTATTTCCAATTTTACTCTTTGACTATGATGTGTAAAAATTTTTCTTTGAGATGTAAGTATCGAAGTTGTTGAAAAATGGGAATAAAATTTTATAGGGTCGACACAAAACACTGGAAATTTGAATATATTCGAATCCGAATCGCAATTCGAATCGTTTTTTTTTTATTCGTGACTCAAACCTTTTTTTTTAGGGGGATTCGGTAAAAATGATTCGTAAAACGATTCGAATCCCATTTTTAAGTGGCCGTGATCCGAAAAATTCGTGATTCGTACGACGAATCATCTACCTATAATCTATATTTTACAAAATTCGTCGGTTTAGGAAAAATATGAGATTTGAATCGCAAAATTTTGAATTTTTCCTTCAAAGTTTTATGAAAAAATTGAGAAAAATTAGAGAAGAAATAATTATAACCCGTCTACGAATCAGGGTGTCTACCGGAATTTTTTGGCCGAAAATCACTACCTTTTCACTACCTTTCAAAAAAAAAATCACCGCTTTCCAAAATCTTTTTACCCCCCCCCCCCCCTCCCCACTTTGGTTAGAACTTTGTAATTTTTTACATTGAAGTTTTTTATCAATTTGAAATCAATTCAATGATTTTATAACCATTGCTATATTTATTCAAGTTGTTACAATTTCTCATGTGTACATGTTAAAAATACAAAATGAGCGAACTCGAAAAATTGACAAATCAACTATTTTGAGTATAAAATTCTTTCAAATATGAAAGATGAAGGATTTTCTTAAATTTTTAGCAGTGATTTGTCAGAGTGTCTAGCCCAACAAAATTTCAAAATGAAAAAGCAGAACTTAAGCAGGACATTTTTTAAACACTTGGGATTTTTCAAGATGGGGAGGGGGTGGACGAGACAAAATTTTACCTAAAATTTTTTCGCTTTTCCAATTTCTTCAAACATTCCAAGATTTTTTTCAAGCAAGCGGATGTCGAGAATATAATTTTGTCATTTCAATTTTTGATTTTATTTTTACGTACCTTTACGGTTCTTGTTACTGTAATAAAATTGGGCGAATAAAGAACTTTTTTCCAAAAAATTTTGTTTCAAAGTTAATGGAAAATTTGAACAACATTTGGAAAAAAATATACCAATTTTTCGAAAAAGCTATCGAAAATTAGTATTTCGAGGGGTATAAAAACGTTGTTTTCTAGGGTGATGAATGAAGAGGTTTATCATTTTTGATTCAAAATTTTAAATTTGAATGATTATTTTTTTTTTTAATTCTAACTTGAAAAAAAAGCAAACTAGCACGAGTAAAGCGAGGCCAAGGAAGCTTTCAAAAATTCATGTTTCAAAAAGTAAAAAAAAAGTTTTTGAACATATTTTCTTAAATTTAACGTGTAAGTTTTTTATATCGTGACGAAAAAGAAGAGCAGATAGCCCGTGCGAAGCGAGGGAAAAACTTTCAAAAATAGGTAATTCAAGTTCTAAGAAAGCCAACAAATGAGCCATTTTTCACAAAATTTTTCTTGAGTGGAAATTCGGATTTTCCGCTTTTTTTAATTTTTCATGACCAGTACTTTTTTACTACTTTCACTACCTCTGGTAGACAACTAGACACCCTGCGAATAAGTCACTCCAAAACCACACACAATCATCTCTATCGAAAAATTCCTAAACCCTCCTGTCAATTCTGTGAAAATGAACCTACCTACATCCATCCAACATTTACAATTCATCTGGCCTAAATTACATACAACAAACAAGACTGTCTCTCCATAATAGACCTAAATTCAACAACTATCCCAGACAACCCTTCGGAAATCCAAAAATTCATAACCCTACCAAAAACATCAACCTAACAAACCAAATCTAAACTGTAATAATCCTGCAATTATTAACACCCCCCCCCCCACAAATAATAATAATCAAAAAAAGTCTTTAGCTTATAAAATTTTACAGCGAATACGTATCTAACTCCATGCTTTTTGTTTCCTTCTGCATCTGGAAATTAGACTTCGAAAATCAACGTAATCTTTTGGAGAAAATTGAAAAAAATTCTCATTTTTTAAAATGAGTGATCGCTCAAATTCCATATGTCATCAATCTGATTGACATAAATTCCAATTCTTTTAGAAATGGCTAAATTTTGGATGTATCAATCAGTTAACACTGAAATATGGTCGACATTTTTTCCTAAAAGCCATTTCTCATACCTAACCAACGCAGAAAGATCCTCGTTCTCGAATAACCGGTCTTTTGGTCGTTTTGACAGCAAGTAGATACGGCCAACCGGCACCTTGAGTCATCAGCTCATCACAACTACATATAAGTACCATCGAATCACACCAAATACCCGACCAATCACTCTCAATTACAAATCATCCAGCACTCTGAACATAGACATATCTACACGCTTCAAACCTCAATCCGCGTAAGTATAGTAATACGGTAAGTAAATCGACAGTACCTGTGGAAAAAAATCGATACCCATATCACCGCAGGGTTTTAATTACCAACCTTTGTGGTTCATTACCAAATCACGCGGGAAAAAGAGAGACGGAACTACAGTTACACTACGACGAGGTCGGCTCATAGCATATCATAGCGATGAAAAAGTCAAAGTCATTACCACGGCTTTGGCAAATTAGCATCCAGCCAGGCGCAGCCTACATGACTTCACTATTTCGGCTCATCTAGTTATTATCCTTGAATCAGAGGTTATTGCAGATCTTAATCGTATAAACGGTAAAGCATGGCGATTGTTCGACATTAGAGCCAATAAGCTGTTGCGAGGAGATACCGGACAAGGCGATGACGATGGACAGAGACGGCATTTGAGAGAATGATAGAGAATTAAAGTTAATCGACACGACGTCTTTTCGACAAATAAAACATCAAACTCGGTACATTTCATTGTAGTTGTATATCGACCTTGTTGTTTTATTTCCTTTTCGTGTCAACGTTCTATTAAGCCCAGTGTCGAATGACTGGCAGCTTTGCAGATTCCTTACCCTATGGTGGTAAGATAACATGACACCCAACGGGCCAAACTTGATAATGAGAAAGTTTAACCCTATGAAACTCGAATAATAAGGAACTCCGCAACAAGCACAAGTACATAAGAGACCGATATAATCGAGTTAAATACATCTCCGTTAATACTGTGACAAGAAACTTAGTCATTTGAACTTTGCAACGTGACAAGTTCGGTAAACTTTGATGTTTCGGTCTGGCTGACAAACGTTATCGGCGCTTTGAATTATCTAACCAAAGTAACCGCCATCGCCACACTGTAGGAGTAGATTAGTCTGCCTATGCAGCAATAAGCCTACCTACGACTTTCTTTGAAGTTTGATACCGGATGGTTCAATTAATAGGTAAAGGCTGTATTATAAAACCCAAGAATCAAATTAATATAATTTGATGATTGCAAACAACATAGAACACAAACACGTAAAAACATGCCGGAAAAGTAATCGTCATAAACGTACAGGTCAGGTCAACGATCAGGTTGGCTACGTATGTGATAAAAACACACGTGCTCGGTGCTATTCTCGTTACTACGTTTACGAATGTGTAATGTACTAGGTAATGTAGTGATATTAAAATGAGAAAAAAATAACTCACTCGGAACATTGTGCTGCAATCGCATTCGCTCCAAATGCGGTCCATCCTTATCATTATAGACGATAATACCGGAGGCATTGCTATTATAAGCGTGTTCCATTTTTTGTTGAAAATTACACCTGCCTCTTCGGACCAATGCGATCCATGGCTCATCTTTGGGAAACTCTCCGTAGGATGGTTTGAGTGGAAAACTACATCCGGTAAAGGCTTCGTCACCGTTGACCATAGCTGATCTGACATGTACGACGATTCCGCTGACTGCGGAAACGTGGAACTCACCGTATTTGGCTACTTCGGTTTTCTCCCATTTTACTTGACCGGTTGACTTATCCAAGTACGAGATGTTGAGAAAAGCTGTCGTATACGATTCTATTTTATCTTCCGAAGCTTGTTGCATGATCGGATGACTACTCCAGTCGGGTCCGATACATATCGCGTATTCCACCGACGTCGAAAACACTAGCAATAACAAACTTAACGAATTCATTGTGAATAATTATTATTATTACCTATAGCACTCAACATTTGATTATGGTTAACATACTGGTACGAAATAACAACCATACGTACGAAAACGCGTAATTTTTCGCTAACACGAGGGTTAAAAAAAATAAAATACTAATTCCCTCGTAAATTTTTACGAAAAACACGAACAAACACTCGCAAAAAAACTACAGACTTGTCGTCTACACTCCAAAAGGCTATAACGACAATTAACATGCAGCGTTCATTGATTTCGAATGAATCTGGCGGCCGGTCAGAGACTCAGCTGGTTAGTGGCTTCGTGCATGTTGGCGCAGCAGTGTTACCATCTTCGCCCGAATAAAGTACCCAAGCGAGGTTATCAGCCTATCGCAAACGAGGAATAAATTCTGTTTACGCATTTTTTTTCGCGAAAAAAATAGTAATTATCGTAGAATTGTTAATTGAGAGGAGTTATTAAGCGATGTTTTCAGTTGATACGAATTTCTATCCACCAAATACAAATTACTGTATAATTTCCAAATACTTTTTTATTCAGTATGGATGGCTGTAATTAAACTTCCAAGTTCCAATACCTACGTCCTAATAATGCTCAGTCGTTAATTATAATTAAACATCTGGACGTAATTTTTTAACGATAAATGTGAAATTAAGTTTATCTTCGGTTGCTTTTAGAATACCTATTACAATGGACTGGATTATTTAATCTGATAATGAAACCGTTCAACACTTCACCAGTTTCCTACCGAACTACTGAGGAATAAAATTCCCAAACCTTTTGTCTGAAAATTCACAATATTCTTTCCTGAAATTACATCGTTTGATAAGAAAAGACACCTAAAATCAGAATGCATTTCCAAAGATCAAAACCATAAATGTCTCCTTTAATATACACCTAATCGAACGTATGATTTTTTTCAAAATCTGACGATTCATAATGTATGAATGAATTCAAGGGCAAAATGCACTTGACATTCTCATCGGGGGTAAAAAAAAATCAATACAAATGTTTTTAAAAAATCATCGGTGTGCAATTTAACGACAACCGGCCGCCTTCGAAGACAAACATAAAAGGAGTATGAAACCGCGATTAATTATGAATAATGAATACCTAAACGAGTTACGAAATATAGATTCGTAACCTTTCTTGGTTTAATTCGTCGAAAATTCCAACAACTTTGAAAATTTCGAGCATAAAATAAATTGATGAAGAGCGTAGGATGAACATTAAAAACGTAGGCTTAGAAAACACGTGAACGTCAGAAAAGCCAACCGAACTAAAAATTAGAGAAAATTCCTTTCAAAGTAATAATTCTGTAACTCGACAAGCGTAAAATTACGAATAAATTCGCTCGGCTCGTATAAAAATTAAATTCGTTAAATTCGAACAGACTTTTCTCGTCGTCGTCGTTTGTAGGATGTTTTTAAAATAAGGCATAAATAACGCTAACTAGAACAAAAATAACGTCTTATCGCTGTCAAACTTCAAATCGTGTACTTATGTAGCCTTCAAGTTGAAAAAATATTAACAGGAAATTATTTTTAAATTGATTAACAAAAACGCAATCTCGAGCACGGAGTAATCTTTAATTAGAGAGATGGTATAAACGTTAATTAGTATAAAAATATAATACAAATCGATACAAAAAAAATCAACTTTCAAAATCGAATAACAATTCAAAAAGGGGTTCAACGTAATAAGTTAACAAAGAAAATGAGATTGTTTCACGTAACGTTTCAACTTGGAACAATGAATACAAAAAATTCATTTATTTACATACAAAAATGAAAGTTAATAAAATTGTAAATTTTGGAATGCATTACACGTCGATATGTCGTTGAATGAAGCGAAATTTGAAGAAAGAAAAAAACCTTCGTTCGATAAAATTAAGATACAATGAATATCTCTAGTGTATTTTTGTTTCTAAATATAAATTACCATTATTATTACCTTAGTGGCAAGGTAAGGAAGAAAAACAAATACCATTCGAACTAGGAAATGAAGTTGCATTCGATTATAGAATACAAATTGTGATATTTTATCGGTACCGTATAAGCTGTTGTTTCGTCAACAACACAACGACGCGACGCGAGTAAACTTATCGCAGATTTTAAATAGCTTTTTCCAGTTTTTTTTTTTTTCTTTTACATGTTTTCTCTAACAAAGAAGTAATGATTGATTATTCAATTGACGTGTGTTTCAATACCAAACGAATAAGTTAAAAATTAAAAATAATAGGAATTGATGTGGTGATGTTAATGTATTCCATCAAATTTTTGATTTTTTCCTTCCCATTCATTACAAAATTTCTAGTTCATAATACATAAATATTAAATTTCGCATTTGAGCAAAGATTTTTTCATAAATATTCCAGGCTACAGAAAGAAAGTCTTCCAGTTATAATCCGTTGGAAATTAAATTCTTCTTTTTCAAGATTTTCGATGATTTCGGACTCGGCCACCTGATAAATCATAAGTAAAAGGTTCAAAATATGAAAATTTTACAACAAAAAAAATAGTAAAATATAAATCACTAACATGAATCTATCCATTGCATTGTGTAGTGAAACCGAATGTTTCCAACGATAAATATTAGGATACTTGTAACAATCGATCGTCAAATCAGCTAAGGCTTCGAGTACCGCGTTATCTAAGCTCGTTCCTCTATTACTGAAATTTGATTTTTAAAAAATTAATGAAGCAAAGTAATAATTATTTGGAAGTAAAGCTGCTTAGTAAATCATTCAAGAAGTTTCAAATGTGACATCCCCCCCCCCCCGAAAAAAGTAATAACATTCTTTCTGAAACTGAAAAATCGTCGCCGAACCCGAAACATCTTCTATTCAAATGTAAAAGAATATTCTGTAAAATGATATTTACTCGCAAATAAATATTTCTGGTCCTTCATCTGGTATATCCATTTCATCATCTGAACCTGAAAGACTGCTGGGTGGCGTATAAAATTCATCGTCATCGGAATCAAGATCACTTTTATCACAGATTCTATCTGAAAATTTGAACAAAAAAAAAGAGTAAAATAAGTTGCATAAAATTAAGTCCCGACGTAAGACTATAAATGTAACTCACAATCATTCGGTAATTTCAAAGTATTATCACAGTTTACATCAGAATTAGTGGTAACTTGAGCTTTATTGTTTGAATCTGAAAATACAGCCAAATTAATTTCCGAAAAATTAAAAGACAATTTACTATAATTCCATACCTGCTAAATTATTTGCAGGCGATACAGTTGCATTCTCTGGTTTGTTCGAATCTGTATCTATAATTGTGTAAAAAAAAAATCCTGCATCATATTTTTCAAAAAAAAATAATAATCAAATAAATCAATTATTTTACAAACCAGTTTTAGTAGGTTCATCAGCATCTGAGAATAGTAACCTGTTCCTGACTGCTTCACCCAATCGATGGAGTTTCGATAAAAATCCGCCGTTAGAATCGCATTGGCAATTTACAATCTCTAGCCATTCTTTTTTACACACTTCTTCATTAGTTGCTCTTTCCGAAGGTGCGATTACACCTTTCAGCAACCTAATTACGTGGCCATTGATGCATTTCAAAGTTTGAACAATATGATCCAATTCAATATTATCAGATGCCGGCGATAATGTTATCTGTTTGACCATACTATTAGGATCGCTGAAAAGACGAGTTGAAATTAAAATTATGCGTAGGTCGATATGGCGAGATTTCAAAACATTACTTACGTTTGGTCGATCAGATTAAACGTGGATGTTGCGTAGATTAATTGACGCTCTTCTAATTTTAATAATTTTCTCGTAATCCATAACGCGGCTCTTATGTGAATTTTTCCAAATGGAAAATACTTGAATGCAGAATCCTTTCGACAACCATCCAAGGAAATCATCAAATTGCGTACTTTTTTGATCAATCCCACTACGTTATCCTCGATGGGCATTTCGGCTGAGAAATGTTTTATAAACGTATCAAAAACATTATCAGCGAACATCTGAAATAAAAATGCAAATTGAAAAATTGGTTCTAAAACCAAAATAAACCTCCAATATATCGAGTCGTACCAGGCAGACATTTTCCATTAATAAATAAGGCGAATTCGAAGCATCGCCGCCACTTTTATCTTTGAAAGTTTGACTCGAGAGATCACTTCTTGGAGGAACTGGGCTATTGATTGAGAATTTGGCGAATTCGTGACATAATTCGGACATAGGAGAGAGAACAGTGTTGTTTAGGTTCTGCGTCGGTGCAGGTTTCTGAAAAAAAAAATCTCGTTAGCTTATTCAAGTTGAATTTTCAAAAATGAAAAAAGATTATTTTTACTTGTGAGATGATTTTTTGTTTTAGATATTCCTCCAATGACTTCAAGCCTTCCTCGCTCCTCAAATCAATGAATTTGTCCAAGAAAGGCCAATATTCTTTCCAAGAGACGTGAAATTTAGTAGCTAACGTTCTGTAAATATCAACAAAATACAATAAATGTCATAAGGAAAAGGAAATTGAACAAGAATAGAGATTATACTACCTTCCAACTTTTTCAATGCCTTTCTCAATTTCCAAAGGATTGCGCAATAGAACACCTTGTAACAAATGTGGAGTATTGGGAGACGTACAAGAAGCGCTTCGTATGGGTGATTTCCACGATTTATGAAAATTATTAGCTTCGTCGTAGGTCATCGGTCCAGCAATAGCTCTGATTTCCATAGAAGGACTCACCGGTGAGGACAACTATAAAAAAATAATCACGTTTACAATAATTTAAAAGAAGTGTAAATTACGACTATAGGAAATAAATTGTTAGAAACACAGCACAAAAGCAATAAATCAACGAGTTAGACAAAGAACAACTCCGGACAAAAGATGAACGTTACCTAAAAATTGAAATACCCTACTTTGGCGTTGATGAAAATTCAAAGTTTTACTGAAATTGATTAAAATTAGCGAGTCTTGAATAGAAAGCAGTTCTGCGAAGCTACAGAAAATATTTCATATGAAATTTATACATTACCCCGGGGCAGACGGGTGGACTCTTGGGAGAATACGGTTTACCAATGACGGGTTGTACGATGTCGTCGCTCGATCTCCAAACCGGGACATAAAATAATTCATTGAGCATTTTACGAATTTTTTCAACCAATTTTACATTGTCGCCAGACGCTTGTTTACAAGTCAACTGTAAACAAAATTGTTATTTAGAAAATAGTTCTGTTATTTATTGTCAGATAAAAAACAGTAACTTACATCTCTGGGCGTTTGGTTGTATTTATTTTTCATGTCAATTTTCAATTGAGGATATTGAATAAATACAGCAACAACATCGGCGGCACCGTATTTAGCAGCGAAATGTAACGGGGTTTCATTCAAGGCTTTGTCGGGAGTATTAAGGTATAAATCAACCAACAACTCAGGGCGAACAATGTACGAATTCTCTCCGGCGGCTCCGTACAGTAGCTTTGTGAACGTAGGATCTGATATCGTGCTTAAAATTAATTCTGCTAATTTAGGTCTGTTGTGTTTGGCAATAATATGAAGCGCATTGTACCGAGGACCTTCCTGTAAACATGAGATTTTACGTAAACAGCGAGTAAACAAAGTAAAACGTTTGTATTTTTTCAACGTACTTGCATGATTGTCGGAGTATCACCAATACTTATTAAATAACGAGGATTTTCCCAGATGTAGTCTTTAACCGACGTGTAATCGTCATTTTCGATACAACGACGAAATTTATAAATATCTTGACGTTTTAGCGATTTGAAAGGGATACTTTCCGTGACAACGTTCGGGTTTCCTTGTCCTCCGATGGATCCATTTTGAGCAAAATAACAAGCCTCGTTTTCAGAATTGAAAATTTTAAAACGAGCGTTTTTATATTCTTTTAATACTACAGCAGCTTGTTCGTAGCTCGTGTATACGTGTAGTTTTTCTCCTACAATTAGAACAACGTGATGAGTTAGAAAAGAAGTAAGATCTGCGAATGAATACTCATTTCTACTTACCATCGTTAGTATTGTCGTATCCATTGGAGTCTTTTGGGATATAAACTCCGAAGTATTTTTTGCTGTCCAACATCTTGAGCGAGTTATCTTCTAATTCATAATTTAGTAACAGATGATATAACGATTACACCAAATTCCCAGCTAAAAATAAAAGCCATAAAGTTAGCAAAACGTAAAATCATGCATAGAATCATGTAGCTGTAAAATAGTGTAATGAATAAGAATTTTCCACGCGAATTACCTTCGAAAATTAACCACTTTGCTTTCAATTTTAACGCTGACGGAATTCAACATTTCATCAACCAATTTTTGTTATCTACTGAAAATTTTCAGGAAAAGCGAAACCCAACGATTTTTCATGAGGAAAATATACCATACGCACACTACTGTGCAAAAAAGAGCAAAAGTAAACAGCGCAGTCAGCGCTCCTTTGAAAATCAAAATAATTAATTCTCACAAATTTTATTTGTGAAAATTAATTACGTGAAATGATTGGTTCGCGCTTCTGAAGTACGAAAGTTGCAAAAATTTTCAAGTTTCTCAAAAAAAAATACTGATAACAAAATCAAAAAATATTGAAGTTTGCTTTTTGTTTTCCCTAAAATGAAAATAAATTAAATATTTTGAGAAAATGTCTAAAGAAAAACAAGCGGTGTTGAGCTATTTAGAAAAAGTAAATCGACCGTATAGTGCCAATGATGTAGTTCAAAATCTTCATAAAGAAATTGGCAAAGCTGCCATTCAAAAAGCTTTGGATCAGTTGGTAACCGAGAAAAAAGTCAATGAAAAGATTTATGGCAAACAGAAAGTTTACTCAGTAGTTCAAAAAGACGACGATGATAAAAAAGATGTTAACGAAGAGCTTCGAAAATTGGAAACCCAGGTAAATAATGAACATTTTATCTTATAAAATTAACATACCATTTGTACATTGTGATCTAATTGTCGTAGATTTTGGAAAAAAACAATAGTCTGCAGAAAGCTGAGCAACAGTTGAAACAAAATCAGAGCCAGTTAAATAAGTTCCAATCTGCGTTAACAACCGAAGACGCGATAGCTAAAAGAGATGCGCTGAAATCAGAATTAGAAAAGTTGGAAACCAAATATACTAAACTGTCTCAAAATACGGTGTTAATTTCAGAAACTGACCGGAAAAAAATAATGAAGAAACATGAAACCGTTGTAAAAGAATATAAAAAAAGAAAACGAATCTGTATGGAGATGATAAACAGCATTTTAGATAGTTATCCGAAGAGTAAAGCTGCATTAATTGAAGAAATTGATTTAGAATTAGACGATGAAACTAATACTCCTCCTGTTTAAACATTTTGAAAAGTTTGCTCTTGAAAATATGTGTTTTGTAATTTGTGAGCTTTAAGCTCAAATGTGTTAATACTTATTCGCAGTGATACTTTTAGGGAGTATCATAAGGTGTTTTTTTAAATAGTCAAATTATGCGTTATTTATGTTTTAACCTGCGCAAAGGAAATTCCTGAATTTTCCGTTATGATTTTGTACGTTTTTATTACAATATAATTATATTTATTACCAATGCAAAATATGTAAAATTAATTCTGGGGAATTCCATCCTGGCAGGTGGGCGCTTGTCCAGGTAACATTGAACTTGAAGATTTTGCTGAGATGAATGCACAAACTCATTTTTATAAAATCAACCGGTTTTAAGAAATTCTTAAACAAACGTACATGAAACAAAATCATTTACTAGAATTACTCCCATTGAAATACGATATGTATTAATTAATTAGCGCATGTGATCCATTTGTTACGTTTTCAATGTATAGTGTTACATAATAGGCGTAGGTAAGTTTCCTGAATCATCTACTGAACTTAACCCTCAATAAAAAGCCTACGATCGTAACATTTTCTTTTAGTTTTCCTTTGCATAGGGTCAAGGAAATGGAAAACGGTAACTGTATTTCACATGACGATGATATTCGCTCGATTAGGTAATTTTGTTCGTTTTAGTGGTATTTTCAAATTCGTGTTGTGTTCAGTGAAGTGATTAATTATTTGATTTTTTAGTAAAAAACAAAATGAGACGAAAAAAGAGTTGGAATATTCTGATTATTTGAAATTAGAAAAATTGTTATCGGCTCAATCAATGAGAAGTGTCGAATTTAATCAACCAGCTCATCATGAACATCTTTTCATTATTACTCATCAAGGTAATGAAGTACCTATACTATTTCTATTACATAATTTTAAAAAATTCAGTTGATTTCAATGTTTCAATAATTTAGAAATTCCTATAGGCTTTCCTCTTTGCGTTATTTTTAGTGAAGTAATTTTTGTTCGGTGTATTTCAGCATATGAATTGTGGTTCAAACAAATCATTTTTGAATTAGATTCGTTGAGAGATATGTTCAAAATTAGCAAAGCAAGTATAATTATTTCTTATTAGAAACGTTTTAAGAATAAAATTTGATTTATGAACGTTTAAAAAAAAATCGTTCATGGAATCGAAGATGGTAGGTAATTTTATTTTAATTGAAGACTATAAAATATGTGGCTAAAAAATTATACAATATAGTAGGTATCTCGTGGTAATTCTTTAGAAGGCAAGCAAGAGTATGAAATATGTAAGCTAGTAGGTATATCTCAGTTGTTTGCCAATATTGCATTAGCATGAATTTGCTCGTTTTTCGCAGATTGACTACGAAAATCCTCATGAAATCATAAAGAGACTCCATAGAATTGTTCTAATTATGAAGGTGAGTATTTTTTCCTCCTTCATTGTTGCAGTTTAAATTTTAATCTATAACTACGCCTGAATATCAATAAAATATGTACGTATAGGTATCGTATCAGGTATATCAAAATTAAATATAATAGGTACGTCTATATCAGTAGAGGAATTGAATCCTTGGTTCTCGGTTCTCGCATTTACTTGGAGACTACATGTACGTGACGAAGTAGGTATATTGACCTATAATAATGTTTAAAATTCCCCATTTACAAGTTGTTTCCCTTAAAACTCGCCAGTTTTGCGAGAATCAGACATGCAGTCGTCGATAATTTTAAAATAATAATCGGATTAATATAGTAATGCGATTTACTTTTTATCTCGAAATACAAATTCTGAAAAAATTAGTTTATTTGACCTCTTTATTAATTCATTTATAAAGCTTCAGTCTATTGACGTTAAGCTGCATATGTAATGTACCCATTTCTACAATGAATCACCATTTTTATAGAATGATCGATGATAATCAGACGTCTTTTTTTATGCTTTTATTTCAGCTTTTGATCGAACAAATAAATATTTTGGAAACGATGACGGCTTTAGATTTTTTAGAATTTAGAGACTTGTTATGCCCGGCTTCTGGTTTTCAAAGTTGGCAGTTTCGATTGATTGAAAATAAATTAGGTTTGTCAAAGGTATCACGAACGTTGACAAAATCGAATTCGACTTAATTCATTCATAGTACTTTTTCTAATTTCATCTTGTACTAAAATGCGCAGGATGACAGGGTTCAGTATCAAAAAGATTTTATGAATCAGTACCATACCAGCAGTGCGGCCTACCACTCTCTCAAGCAATCAGAAACTGAACCAAGTTTACTATCTTTAGTTCAACAATGGCTCGAGGATTTTCCTTGGCGAGTTACGGATTCAATGAATTTCGAAGTTTCGTATAAAACGGGAGTACAGCAGTTCCTTAAAGATGAACGTTTCAACGGATCGGTTAGTCAAATTGCTCAAACCAAACCAATTGAAATAATCGCAATCGGATTGAATTTAAATGTGTCGTTTACAGGATTGCTGCCCTTCCAATGGTATACAGTCAACACGATTTAAGAATAAAGAGCTTCTGTTCAATTCACTTTTCGATAATAATGTTCACGAACAACTGATCAAACAAAAAGAAAGAAAATTATCTCGAAAGGCGATTCTAGGCGGGATTATTATTTTGATGTATCACAACGACCCACAATTCCGTGCAGCCTATCAAATAATTAATTTAATAGTCGATGTTGATCTTCATTTAACCAAGTGGCGCAGTAAGTTGGCATTTTTAACGCGAACAATTTTGATGATATGTACTAAATTTATGCCAATGATTTCAGCGAACCACATGTTAATGGTTCAAAAAATGATTGGTAGTCAAGTTATTGGCACCGGAGGCTCGTCAGGATACCATTATCTGCGTCTAACGTTGAAGTAAGACTAAAAAATCGAGAAATTAATGCATTTTGAAATTCAACGTTCTAATATAATTTAAATTTCATTACAGCGATCAATACAAGATATTCGGAGACTTGGCCAATTTACCAGCTTATTTAATTCCTCGTTCATATTTACCCTCGTTAGAGCCGATTAAAAAAATCAAGACCAATTCAAGAGATTTTTAACAATCCGTAAAATCATACTATTACAATAATTTACTACACAAACTGCTCTACAACGAAGATTACAATACAAACAAAAAACACTTATTTTACAAACTTATTTACACTACAACATTGTAATAACAATAATTTATACAATAAAGTTTAACAATAATAGCATGAAATTACAAAATACATTTTTTTCAATTCTTCCTTAACTTTCTGAAAACGAAAAAATTATTAAAATGAATACTCCTATAGACAGACAGATATGCGTAATCTAGAACAAAAGTACTCACACATTAAGAGGTCTTTCTTTATAACACACATTCTTTGATCGGGAACGAAGTCTACGACTGTCATTAAAAGAATTTTCAGAACCTAAACAAAAGTTGATGAAAATGGTTAATTTTTCATAATATAAAATACGGTAAAAATGCCTTACTTGTTTCGTTTCCAAAAGTGGTATTCCTATAAATGAGCACGATAAAATAATTAATACAACGAATTTTTGAGATCGTTTGAATAGAAGCAGGTATAGACGATAACTCACGTTGACAAGGATTTCTTTACATCAGCTTTCATCGTACTTTGGTTAGAATTTTCTTCGTCGCATTGGACTAGACTGTTTCTTGAACTGCTCCTATGGAAAGAAGAAAAAATTACTTTATTGGTAATTGATTTGATATTATAATTATAAAGTTCGCAAAGACATACCTGGTCCTGTATTTTTTACGCTCCCCTATTAAAGAATAATTTTCAGGAGGTGCTTCGTTTTCACGAAACGAACTTCTGAAAAAAAAACGCATCAATTTAATAACGATCAGATAAAAATACATCTCCATGATAATTTTTTCAACGAAAAATATTCTTACCTTCGTCGTGATCTCGATTTTCTTGGTGGCATATTTTCATTTAAATGGTCATCATCCCCATTCTTGCTCTGATTTCTGTAGAATAAGAAGTAAAATGTTAGTGATACTGATTACTACAATGTTAAAAAAATTACATCGAATAGTTTGACTAACAAAATAAGGCTTGAAGTTTTGAAAGTTTCGCTTTTTTTATTTTGTTTATTTTCGTCATTCTTTTTAAAGAAATACCTGTTCAAAAATCAAAAGAAAAAATGCTTTTGTTACACATCGACGTCAAAAATATTCAACATCATAATGACAATTCTACTCACGATCTTTTAGATTTTTTACGCTCAGTTAGAAAGGAACGATTGCAACCGCTTTCTTCGTGCTGCCCAAAATAACTCCTATCGAAAACAAATCATATAGGTCTACATTTTAGCACAGCTTTCTCATGATATGATACACAATATACGAAAAGCTAAATCTAAACACTTACGAATGGGTTGATCGTTTACGTTCGCTTCTAGGTAAAATGCGACTAATATCTTCATCAGTGGTACTGAAAAACATTATTCCAATTATAATAATATATACGTATCACGAATTAAAATTTTATCCGAGATACCATCTTACATGGAAGGGGATTTTTCTTTATACGATATCACTGTTGTAGAATGTACAGAATCATTCAAATCCAATGAATTAACCGGTGTGAGAACTCTACGCAGTACCACAATCGGCGAAGGAGCCGGAAGACAAGGACTCGACGTAACGATGGTGGGCGAATCAGGAACGGCATGCAAACTTTCAACATCGGATGAAGCAACTGAATTTCCGCCGATTTCCGATGGTACGTGGGAGTTTCTTTCAACTTCTGATGGTACATTGGAATTTCTTTCAACTTCCGGAGGAGGAACAGACTTCTCTGCGACGGAGCTTGGTTCAGTAAAACTAGATTCGAGACTCGTAGGAAACGTAAAACTTCGATTCATTCGACGATCTGGTAACGAATGAATAATTAAAACAAAGAAAACCACGAAGCCTACCACACTTGCGGTAAAAATACCTTACCTCTAATGCTAGAATTATTGAACGCGTTTCGAAGTCCACCTTTGCATTTTCGAGCAGTCAACTGTATGATCTATAATCGAAGAAATTTCACGATTAAATTGATCACAAAAATAAGAGATCAGTCCTGGTCAGAATTACCTCATCTTCCAATTCTTCCATCACCGGTGATGGGACACAAGCATCAGAGATGATACGAGGATTTCTCTCTGTTCAAAAAAAAAAAAAAAAAATCGTATTGGTTATAAAAATACTAGAAAAACTAAAAGTAATAATTGTATCACACGTACCACCATGATTATTCTTTGGATATATTTTGGTAGTAGTATCAGGTTCATCTACGGAAATTCATATCAGAAAAATATTATGACACAAATCTTTACATAAATCAGCATACATTCAGATAATATCAAATTACTTACACGTACTACCCACTACTGTTTTCAAAACATCGCAATTTAGTTTCAAAGTCGTGATGTCATCTGATAATCGGACCAGATTTGGTATCATTGAGGTCTTCACACGTTCGTCAATATGGTTTAAATTTTTCTCAAACGATGATAATTTGGTCTATACGAAAAATGAAAGTCGATAAAATCGTGAATACATACATAGCCTACCAAATACTATCAGTATAAATTCTTCACCTTGAGTATGCCATATTCTCTTAGTAGGTCGAAATATAACGATTCGGTAGCAAGTTTCTCTTTCAGCTGCAGCGCCGTATTTTCTTTTTCTTTCTGAATTCCTTTAGCTAAAGCTCTATTATTCAGCTGTAATGAACTGATATCTGAAAGTACAATACGTCATTAAAACCGAATAAATCTTACACAAGAATAATATTCAATTCAACTTACGGCCTGCATTTTCGTAAGCCAAGTTCAGAAGATATTTGAACGCTTCCTGGTAGCATCGAAATTTTCTTTTTGCATGAAGAACAGTCATAGATTTGTAGACATCTCCAGCCTTCTTCACGGACATGGAGGGTAGTTGTTTTCGTTTCAATATCCTACGTGGTATCATGGTCGAATTTTATAATAGAACACTCAAATTTACACATTAAAGAATAGTACTTGGGAAGATTTTCAAGGGAATTATCAATGTTTCTCGAATTTCGTCAAGTTTTAGAAGAAGAAATAAAAGAATGCCGCGCAACTTGTGATTCAAAAATTTGATTTAACGTTCGGTTTGTTTACAAAGATATGAGCGCGTTTTCTGTATTTTATCAATGGAAAAATTTAGATCGCAATATCTTAAAATTAAACGAATGAAATGTTCCAAGATTTTAATATAAACTCTATAAGAATGTCAGTTTTGAATATTGTTACAGAAAATTTGAAATTTTTTTGTCTACACTTCAAAAAAGCTGAATTTATGGGCAAATTTTGGACAAGCAACTGATAAGGGATGACATTGGTGACAATGGCGACATCAGCGACATGCTCGATTTTTGTCCTAAATTTTTACATTATCAAGTTTGATTTTTTTAAATCAAAAAATCAATTTTTCGATATTTTTCGAACAAAATTCAAAGATTTGTGTTCTTTTGAAGAATATAATAATTTTCCAAAACAATGCGTGTGACGATTAATACAAAAAATGATTTTTACATTTCGCCATTTTCGCTCATAAAAAAAAACAAAAATTTTCATAAATTGAATAGCGTACTCTTGTGATGAGTCGAAGAACTAATAACTAATCATACAAAAAAAACAATCACAACTCGGCAAACAATGGCGAAACCCAGGTGATTAATAAAATGGCAGACTTTTTAGGATTTTAGCTTTTGTGTGTGTAGTAACACAAATTCATTCATAACAACAGAATAAACGGCGTGTGCTTCGCTTGTGTAGTTATCGACAAAAATAATACTGTATAATTATTGTTCATTTTTATCACTTTCGCGTGATTTCGCGTCTAAATGGAATCACTAAAAGGGAGACCAACTTACTAAACGTAAGTGTACCAACCAATTTCTTAATGTATTGTTTCTTATGTTGCGTTGTTGTTCAGGCTAGTTAAAAAAATGACCGGTCAGATAGAGGAAATCGTGGCCGTTAGTGTGGGCACGAAAGTGATTCAGGTCACAAATATTGCCCCACAAGCGACCAGAGATCAAATGCACGCATTATTCGGCTATATCGGTAAAATAGAAGATATCCGGCTGTATCCTACGGTACGAGATGTCTCATTACCTGTTCAGTCTAGAATATGCTACGTGAAATACTTCGATGCGGCTTGCGTAGGCGTTGCGCAACATCTTACGAATACCGTATTCATCGATCGGGCGCTAATAGTAACCCCATATCAAACAAAAGGTGGCGAAATACCTGACGAATACCGGGCTTTAGATATCGCCGCTCAAGCCAACGTAATCCCGGGTCTATATCCATCCGAGCCGAAACTACCCTCTCATGTGGTAAATCACATCATAGGAGAACCACCAAATCAACAGATCATAACACAAGACCCTGTCCTCACTTCAAATGGCTTACCACCATATCCACCATTATCAGCCAACCACGAAGCTCGTCGCATCGAAGAGATTCGTCGAACGTTAGTCGTAATCAATGTCGACGAATCGGTGAATGGCGAACAGATGGTAGATTTTTTCCAGAGAGCTGGAGATGTTAAATACGTAAGATTTTGTACTCGTGAAAACGATAGTAATCGATACGCGTTGATCGAGTTCTCCGAACAAAGTAGTATAATACCGGCGTTGAAAATGAACGGTAGCGAATTATGTGGCAGAAAAATCCAAGTGTATCATTCGACTCAATCGATAGCTAAACCGATGGCTAAGAGTAACGAAGCTGCCCAGCGTGAAATAGAAGAAGCCATGACTAGGGTGAAAGAAGCTCAAAGTATGATTTCAGCCGCAATCGATCCAGTTATCGGTATCCTATCTAAAGATAAAAAACGTAGTAGAAGTAATTCCAGATCGCGTCGAAGATCGCGTTCGCGTTCTCGTCGCAGATCTCGATCTAGATCGTCGAAATATAGACATCGTTCGCGATCACGTTCGCATCGTTCGAAACGTCGTTCACGATCTCCTCATTCGCGCACTAGACGCTCCAGATCGCGAGGCAGACGTAGATCCGGGTCTAGAGAACGAGACCGCGATCGCGACCGAGATCGAGATCGCACCAGACGTCATTATAGGTCGCGTTCTAGACGATCTAAAGAACGTAAACGATCTAGATCTAGGGGTCATTCTAAACCGCATAAACGACGCTCGAAAGACAGAGAGAGGAATCGGTCGGCGTCGCGGCATAAAAAATCACGTTCCAAATCTCGATCTAGGAAAAGGTCGAGGTCTCGTTCTAATCGTTCTAGTAGGTCGAAAAGTAGAAGACCCACGAAAGAGGACGACCAGACGAATAATGACAAAAAGTAAATATTTAACAGAATTATTATTGCAACGTATTTTGTATATTTGTTTGTTTTTTCTTTTTTTTTTAAATGTCTGGTTTCGTAAGCGATTGAAAGGTCGAGTTTAAAGTATTACTGTTCAGAATTTCTACTTTTATTAATTTCTTATCTTTCACATTCGGTTTTTACTTCCAACGTGCTTGTTTCACGTATAGATTTTTATTTAGTAAACAGTATGTTCGATCATGATCATATTTTTATCTCAAAAATTGGGCGATTGTTGACGAACAGATGAAAATCGTCAACCATGATTTCTTAATTAAAATAATCTTCGGATTTAGGTAAAATAATTTCGATGTATTTGATTTTAAATTTGTGTATTATCGATTTTGAATTTATTTGAAGAACAGTAATTATTCTGAACTTTGTGATGTTAATGAATGTAGTTATAGTAATTTTTAATTTTAACGATTACGCTTATGGCCGACGAATGATTCGCTTCGTTTATTTTCTAAGATGAATTACGTGAAAGAAAGAAGCGGGTTTTCAAATTTAAATGATGGAATTTTTTCTTTTTAAATATCTTATGTAAAGTTGGACTCGTCATTTTTTTATGTGTTGTTTCAGTCTGCGGATATGCATTCGTATATTTCTGTATGTGAAGTAAAGTTATATTTTTTATGTATCTTAAGAAGAAGTAATTTTTCATTATTTTTTTTTTTTTTTTTTATTTTTTTTTTTGTTACAAAATTGTAACTCTGGATGCTTTTTATTATTTTGATCTATTAATCCAAAATATTGACAACGGATAAAAAATGTATAGCTGAAAAAATAATTACACCATGATTTAGATTTAAATCACATAAATTATTTCAGTTACATAATGTACTGTATTTATTAAATATATTAATCAATCTGATCATATATAATTTTTTCGTGCTCATTTTTATAGGAGAAGAATCGAGAATTCCGCGAGCTTATAGTTAACCCTAAATGAAGAAACCCATCAGCTGCAAGTTTTAATGTCGTTGGTTTTGTCTTGTGTTTTAGGATACGTATAGAACAGGAAAATTTCAAGAATGACTTGTGACATTCTGCCAGAAACTACCACTTTAACTGTATTATCGTTGAATTGTTGGTACGTTTTACGTGTATTTAAAGAAAAAAAAAAATTCAAAACAGAAAAAGCAACGTGTACTCGAAGCTTATGACGAAAGAAAATTAATTTATCAAACGATGAGTTTTCATCTATTTGCTCTAAAGCACGTTTAGTGTTTGATGAAAATTCATCGTCGGTGAAATTTCTGCTTATTTGTTTCAAGGATGGATGAGGATGGCAAAACCGAGCATCTGCGACTTAGAGTTAGGCCCTTGGAATGATGAAGATGTCACTGCTGCAAAGTGATCATCGATGGGGTGACATTTTCCCCGTTCATTTTATTCCCTCTCCTTTTTTTTTTTTTAATTTGAGAAAACACGAGAAAGTTCGCATAAAAATTTGAATTTTGTTTGTTTTTTTATTGTTTCTAGAAAATGAGATTAAATGGCCGAGTACTCGGCGAAAACGGTAACGACGTCGTGTTTTGGAGGTTATGGTGCTGATACAAGTCCGTCTGCAGTTTCTTTCTGTTTTCTTGAATATGGAATTTTATTGTTTCGAGAATGACGCGATTTTTTTTATTCTTTTTTATATTTTTTTCTGTTTTAATTTGTTCAGAATCTCCGAAGCTTGTATAATGCAGCTGACAAAGGTGTTATGTTTCAAACGAGACCTTAAGTAGAAAATTATTTCTTCGTGGAGTATCGAGTCGGCGGTATTTTGTTGATGATGCATTTTACGTAGACGTATCGGTTTTCAACGTGTATCAAGTAGTTTCCAACTTCGTACTGCCAGCCTGTGCAAAATGTTTATGAAAATTGATATCTGCGAGTATTTCAAACTGATTGATTGTTTTGAGATACGATTTCAGTTCGAAAATAATGTTGATTAGTTGTTATGCCCGTTATTTGAGATCGTTGCTATAAATATTGCGAATTTTCAATGACAGAATGAAAAATATTAGCGAACTTGTAGCTATGTATTTTGTTTTTCTGAAGGAATTTCTTCAGTTCATTCGTTTTATAATGATGATTGGAAAACGAGTAGAAAGGACGGTATATAAATTATGTGGAATAATTTTGAAATTGAGACAGGATTTGTTTAGAAAATTTTCTAGATTATTGAAGTAAATTGCTGGGTTTGCACTTGATTAGCGATTACTTTTTTAAAATTTTAGTTACTGAAGTTGAGTTACTTTTTTTTCCAAAAAATTCAATTTTTCCAAAATCTTGGCTCTACTTTTTTGAAGAAAAAAAAATTATCAACAAGGTTTAAAAAATATTTATTTACCTTTTTTCATTTTTTTCCCAATTAGTCATACTTCTTTTTCAGCGTTATGAATGAGTATAAAGCCCTGCCTTTACCTAAAATTTTTATTGTTTCGCTGTCTGTGAAAAACAGCAAAAAGTCTCACTTTTTGTCAACGTTTTCCAAAAAAAAATTGCAAAAAAGTCTCACCTCTTCAACAAAAATTATTACAAGTAATCGATGAGAAAATCTTTTTTTCCTAAAGATGTCAAAAATTACGTAAAAGTTTTTTTCAAAAAAAATCCCAAGTCACTAAGTATTTTTAATTTTTTTTTCCAAACATTACTTGGTTTTTTTGCGAAAAATTGTCAAAAAAAAGCTTTGCGTTTTGTTGAAATTGACAAAATTGAAAATTTTGCTTTAAATAAAAAAATTGAAAAATACATGTTTTTTTGCTAAAAATTCTGACTGATGATCAGTGTAACTTTACTTGTTGACATTATGTCAAAGTCAAACTTTCAAAAATTTGGAAAAAATCGAATGTCTTGGTGGTTTGAACCAAAAAAAAAAAAAAGAAATTCTCTTTAAGCAGGAAATCGACAATTGTGTTTGAGAGTCCTAAAAAAGAATTGTGAATCCAGTTTTTCAATTTTTTCCCCTTCAAAATGATGATTTTATTTTTCAAATTTGTATTTGAGTTGATAATAGGTATGAACATTGAACATAGGGGTAGAGGACTGAGAAAATTCATAAACCCAGACTTCAAGATGTTGGTCTTCAATTAATTTCTGTAAAAAAAATGAATAATTGGGTCCATATTCACCGTTCTTGAATTGTCTCCTTACTAGTACTGGATTAGCTTCTTTCAATTCCTGATTAAAATTTAAAATCAATACACTAAATGAATTTTATCATATCCCTATCATTCGTTCATGCTTGAAATTATTGAATAAAGAGTCGCAGCTAATTGTGTGAAATTAAATTGAAATTTTCATCGAGATGAATTTTCACCATCATTGAACATATCTACTGTGGAACCTGAAGAATTGTCTGGCTAGAATTTCAATCATTAGTTACAGTATTCATTTTGTACACGATTAAAATGTTTTCAATAGAAATTATGAAGTACTAGTAGCAAAAATCATCTCCGAAATTATGTTGTAATTTTGTCGATTTTTTTCATGTTAAATTAGATACTTATTTTAATTCTTGATTTCTGACTCTATCGTGAAATAACGTTTTAGTAGATAAATTATTTTTCGATGAACAGATTTACTAAATTTATCGATGAGAAACTCGCAGAAGTACCATTTTTTTGATGTGTGTGTAGTGATGTGATGTACCATTTCAGTTTTTGAGTGTATCAATGTATCACTCATAGACAAAATTCTACGATCAATTCTTCAGGTTCCGTGGTTATTTCTATGTTCCATTTTTCAAATAGAATGATGCACATGCCAGATCATGTCTTTAGATTTAAATACTGATACATTACGGGGGTATACCTATTTTCATGAAATATGGTTATGTTTCCGATTTTGTAGGGGTATCCGGTGGGTTTCAAAAGATTACAAGTATCGAATGAAAGCAATTTGCGAAGCATTATTTCAAGATCGTAAACAAGATGTTATTTGCTTGCAAGAGATTTGGAATATTAGCGATTTTGAATGGTTCCAGTTGGAAGCAACGAATTGTAAAACGTTTCCTTATTCTCATTACTTCTACAGGTAAGTTCAAGTGTAACTTCAGCTATCTTACTGAATGATTAAAGGCTTATTATCGCCTGTTTCCTGCGAAGATGACTAAATTTCTAATAATAACGCCTATAAGCAGTCTGAATACTGAAACTGTGATTGTGAATGTCTGTACTGTTATGTTTTACTCGAGCATGGTGAATGCATTTTTGAGATAGGAAATGAACTCGTTACACGTATTGATTGATGATTAATAAAATATAATCTTTAAATCAAGACCTCGACATTCATCGTAGTTGTAATCGAAAAAAAAAAAAAAACGTTTTCAGTGGCGTGATGGGATCCGGTGTTTGTATATTTTCAAAATGGCCTATCGAAGAAGTACTTTTTCATAAATGGCAAGTCAACGGTTACGTTCACAAAGTTTTCCACGCAGATTGGTACGGTGGTAAAGGTATCGGTCTTTGTAGATTAAATGTCAGAGGAAGACGAGTCAATATTTACACATGCCACGTAAGTTAAAGGGAAATAGGTAACCTATTTGAATAGAAAATTTGCTGATTCAGCATATACCTAACACGATCATTGCATCCTCAGACGCATGCCGAATACAGTGACGATGCCGAGTATTTGGCTCATCGACTAGTCCAAGCTTTTGATATTGCACAATTCATCAGAGTTACCTCGCAGAATGTCGATTTAGCAGTTTTAGCCGCAGATCTTAATACAGAACCAGACGAATTATGTTTTAAAATCATTACCGACTATGCTGACTTGAATGATTCGTTTAAGGTTGGTTCTGGTGCCGTGTTTTGATTACTAAATTACATACCTACCTACTTAGGCATGGACAGTAAATAAGCTTTGCTATTTATATTTTGATATTTTATGTAGCTAGATCGCGTGAAGTTTTTGGGAACGTATGGAAGTTCCGGAAATAGTTACAGTGATCCTAAAACGGTGAAGAAAAACCCTCAAGGACAACGTATCGATTATATTTTGTACAAAGCTGGTCCCAATGCTAACGTACGTTTAGCCAAGCTATATATTTTAATCTTTAGTTATTTTTTTGCGTAATTTGTTCTAAAATTGAGAACGTTGGTTTGCCCGATTAGGTCGAATGTTGGGATTATTGTAATCCACTGCAACAAACGATTCCATTATGCTCCTATAGTTATTCTGATCACGATGCCATATCAGCCATGTTCAAAATTAGTGATAAATTTTTCTTAGACGATAATCACGGTAAAGATGCCCTCACATGGCATCACTGTAGTCCATAGATCTCCATCGTTGACAGAAAATGTTACGTTTCTTTATTTATTACAGGTCATTTTGAACAGCCTTCAAAAAGCTACAAAGAATCGCTCGAAGAAGCATATCTAGTTTGTGATAAAGCTGCCGAAGAATTATCCAATCATATGAAATGGTGCTTTCGAATTTGCATTATGTGTATAGTCATTTTTATTGTTTCGCTCATCAGTTTTTGTTTCGTTAACGATAGAATTTTACCATTAGTTTCTTTAGGGTGTTCATTTTTCATATGTTTATGTTCGTTATTCACATTAGTTTGGAAACAAATGGAGCGTAGAGGTATACTTTGCGCTGCTCATGGAATGAAACTTTCTATCAGAGGCGAGAACGATAATTGTGAGAAAAAAGTTGATTAGGATTTTTAACGTAATTGTGATTATTTGGCTGATTAATTTTGTGAATTAGTTTTATTAGAATGACTGGTAGTGAGATGGTCCATCTGCTATCTATTCGGTGTTTTATTTTTCAAAAAAGTTGTTATTGAATTAATCATTGTACGTGCAATGTGCATGTTTACCCTTGAATTTCGATATCAATTTTATAGTTATTTATTTATCTAAAATCAAAATTGACACTGTTCCTATTCAATTTATTATTTCATCAGTGCAATTAAGCATAGCATTTTGATTTAAATATACGTTGGTGAGTATAGCGAGCACCACTAGTCTGTCAATTTACTTTCAATTAGACATTTCATTACGTATTACCTACCTATACTATAAATTTAATTTTTTGAATGAGATTTATGTGAGATTATCAACTTTTAAACCCCCCCCCCCCCCAGTTTATACTTCGCAGTAAACATATAACATCGATCAAATTATTTATTGAGATGATTCTTTTTATAAAAATAATACTTATCAAGTTATCATTATTAACCATATAAAAGAAAATATGTAGTAAAGTATTGACAACCTTTAACAAACAAGAATCATGTCAAATTTTAGTTTATTTATTCAAATAACGAATCATATTTTATTTACGATGTGATAAAGATTATTTCGTACATTAAACGATCGTGTTATAACAATAATTTTACTATCGTAGCGATAAAATGAAATACATTGGTTACTTGAAATTTTAAAAATTATCGTACTGCATTTTGTGAAAGGAATAAAACGTATACATACAACCTGAAAGTCGATAAGGTAATTCTCGCTTGGGTAACTGAATCAGTGGCGGTAAATTATGTAAAATAAAATGTAACAAAAAAAAAAGAAGAAGAAAATGCACATCATTTTAAGAATAGTCTCATAACGCGTACTTCCATTTCACTACTCGAGTATAAAGCTAAAGCCTTCACAACCTTTCCAACAAAAACGTTATTTAGGTATAATATTTAGGTATATGCGGCGTAATAAAATAAACGCCTTATTATTAACATTAAAATAATTACTTTAAAAAGAAAAACACATAAAACATCTTGATAATACGATGACCAGCATGAAAGAATGATAAATAAAAACAACGATAAACAAAAGGGGGAAAGGGGGAGTAAAAATAAATTGATCTAAAACGTAGGAATCGAAAATCAATAAGAAATATCTAAAAATATACGAAAAAAAGTAAAACATCCAGGAATAAGAAGACTAGCATACTTGAAAGGATTAGTCGAGGAATGTAACGAAGAAGTTTTACTTCAATTGTTGTTTTTGTAATTCTTCTTGTAATTGAAGTATGTGCTCAACTGGTTGAGGTTTGCCATCTTCGCCTATTTTGCATGCCTGTATCACACCTCCCCTAAAATCATCAATGGTTACTAGTAACGTAATATGTGGCAGTTTTAACAGATGCATAGAATAAAAAGGTACAAACTTATGAAGTTTATCGATGGCATTGACCAGTTTCATGGCTTCGTACTCCTTTTGCTCTTCAGTCATTGACTGCATAGGAGAGGGTTTTGCAGGATCGAAGCATCCAATAACAGGATTAATTCTGTTCAAAAATAAAGTTTAGATTTGAAGACGATAGTTTCTCTGCAAGAGATTTCCGAAAAAAATAACTCACTGATCTTTGTATTCCTTGTATTCTTCAGTTTCGCTGTTTTCACTATCAGAAGAATAATCCGGATTCATGGCAGCTTCATTTAATAATCCTCGAGATGCAAACATACCAGCAGCGTTACCAAAACCGGTATATTTTATCATACGACCCACTGCGAAAAAAAAACAAATTTGAAATCGTTCGACATCAAATTTCAAAAAAAAATCTACACTTACCATTTTCTTTGCATAAGACGAATAGAAACTCGGCGACGGCGTCTCTGAGATGAGTGTTAGTGCCAGTCAATAATCTGCACAAACGATTACGGATCTTATTCCCTTCTTCGGGTTTCTTCATGACGTCTCTCAAAGGTGGCAAAACACGCATTCGAATATGTTTACGTAAGAACTTATGAGTCCTGGAACCTTCAGTAAGCACCTGAAGTACCGGAGATAGATTTTCGTAAGATGCACCTTCGCTGCTAGATAATCGATTTTCGAGGAAATTAATCATAACGTCGATAGCCTCGGAATTATATTCGTCTTCTTCTTGCGGCATCAACATTTCGTAAGAGTTGGCCGGCATGTTGGTCAATAAATTTATTATGTTACTGCATAACTTATCCTGGACGTGAGGAGGAGTTGAAGATAAAAGCAGTTCGCGTAATATAGTAATTAATCTATCCGACGGTTCGAAATCGTCTTCGGTACCCAACGGTAAAACTCTAACGGTCAAATTAAACAGAACCTTTAAAATTTCACATGACAGTTCCACAGCGTTTTCCTGTAAAATATAACGCATTTAGTCTAAATTCAAGCTATCAAGCAGAAAAAAATAACACCAGATACGGACATCTAAAGCGGGAAAATACTGTAAATGATTGTCATGAGAATATCCACCGCCTTCTTTCAAGATAAAGTCCAACGCTTCCATTAGATACGTGAGTGCGTGCAACTGCTCTTTCAGCTGAGTTCTGAAATTAATATTGGAATACGAGAATTTAGAAACGATCTTATTTGATAATGTATGTATTAATGTACATAGTTCACTTGACGATAGACATACCTCACTTCTGCTTTATAAGCTGTTATTAAGAACAGCAATTTCATATCAAAATACTTGATTAGGTGCGGTATATTAGCATCGGGATGCAATCTCAATCTACGAATAATGCCCTCCAAAGTACCATTGGTGGAACATATAGTTTGAACTTTTGCACTATTGAATGTCATATTGCATAAACATTTCAAAGCTTCGACGATAACTACAAATACAACTCGAATCAATACAGTTTCACTTAGACATAATAGAATAAAATTGAATAAGAAACTTGAATCTCACTCGCATGTTCCTTGAATTTATCGACTTTTTCAGCATTGGTGCCTTTAAGAGCAGCATGCTCGAGTAAATCTTCGATTCGTTGATCGTTGATGCATTTTTCTAAATTCACTTTGTCTCGGCTGCAAATCAAACATTTATTAAGGTTCGTTTACAAATGAATAGATTTTTACATATTCCGATACCCTTACCTCAATATCCGCAGCGTTTTCAAGCATAATTCGTAGATACTTTCGCTGTTTTTATCTTTCAAATGCTTGAACACTATCGTCCATAAACGTTGTAATACATTGTCTTTCTCGAGATTATCGAAAGTAAAACTTTCTTTGTTCTATAAATATACAAGAATCAGCAATAAGCAATATTTAAACAAAATACATAGGGTATTCATGCGAAAAATTACTTGGTCCGAGAAAACTACCTGCTCAGTGAACATCACTAAAACCGATTTGATATCTTCCAAGGTACCATCTTCCATACGAATTAAAGAAATGTTATCCATGATTACAACCTGCCAATTACTACAAAGAAATAATCTAGTAAAACTGTATACACTTAATTAGGTCATTAACTCGAAGCGAATGAAAATGAAACATAAATTTTTCAAAATTGATTTTATTTTATCCCGATTTTCTAGTTGCCGTTACGCCGTTCTACAAAAAAATAGTGAAAAAAAATATAACAAGTAGTGATGGGCCGATTATTAATCGATTAATCGAATAATCGATTAATCGGCCTGAAAAATAATCGTTTGGCGATTATTTTTTCTTCTTCCGATTAATCGATTAATCGATTATTTTGAAAAAAATAATCGATCATGTTTTTATAGGGTATTTGGCGTAAATTTCATCACAATCTTGCGTTTTCTGGCGTTAAAATTGAAACAGGATAATTTTCAAAACCGTGAAAACAGAAATATTGACCAATCCATCTTGTATTTTCATCATTTTCTCCAGAATAATCACATTTCTGTCATTCTCTGTTATTTCAACGGTCAATTAATTAACATTTTTACGTTTTTTTCAGCAATTTTGAACATTTTAATGTGATAAAAAAATAATCGAAAATCATCGATTTAATCGATTATTTTTTCACCGATTAATCGGAGTCGCGATTATTTTTTTGGCCGATTAATCGATTTTCGATTATTTGAAATAATCGATTTTTGCCCAACACTAATAACAAGATTAGTTTCCAAGCTTGAAAACTCAAAAGGGTTGTTGATTTCGAAAAATGTTTGTTTACTGACGTCATTTTGAAATTCAGCCAATCAAAATTGATTATATCGATGACGTCATTGCGTGTAACCAATCCAAAATATTGAAAGTTTTATAAGGGTGAAATTTTGGTAAATTGAAATTCATTACCTTGGGATTTGATTTCTTTTTCTTTTTTTATTCCATGAGAAGATATTTGAGAATTTTCTGATTAAAAATGTGAATTTTCCATTTTTCCATTGCGCGGGCCCGGGGAGGCGGGGATTGAAAATGAATAATGGTACAAACAATTATCGGATGAGCTGCTATCAACCCTGCAATGAAAGTAAGATTCGTTATAATATTTATTATTGAATGCGAATGCGAATGATGAAGATGAAGGAATAGTCTGCGGTGGGTATTGCTGACGATCTCCTTCATCGTCGGAAAATTTGAGTAAAACTAGACATGTGCGCCGTTAGGAAATTGCACGGCGGCGGCGTAAGGACAATTTTTATCAGCGCGGCGGCGTTTTAACGGCGTGCGCCGAAATTCACGCCGGTTCTAAATTAATGGCGGCGCGGCGGCGTGAACATGGCGTACAATGATTCTGATGAAATATTTAGTCTAACAAACCAATAGTTTTGCCTGTAAAATAGAGAAAATTTGGTAACGGAGGTTTTGAGGGCCCCACTTTTATCTTTGATCTTTATTTGACCCAAAATATAAAACCATAAAAAGACTTCAATTGGAGAGAGTTGAAATTTTTTTAAAAAAAATTGACATTGGTACCAAAATTTGGGGTTTCAAGGGCTGTGGGATCTTTTTTAAGACCATTTTCCGCGCCGTTTCACGCCGATAAGACATCGGCGCGTCAAAATTCAAATTATCGGCGGCGGCGCGCCGGCGTGAAATCGGCGGCGCACATGTCTAAGTAAAACACGTCCGTATTTCTTTCCGGAGAAAGTATTGACATCAGAAACACTTATCAGCGTTATTCTAACCGATCTAGAAATTGATATATACTGAAGTAAAGAGATCTGCTGTCGGTGACAATTAATTTCTTGTAAGGATGCAACATGTTGTTTTCTATGCAATAGGTAGATTTCAAAGGGCTGATTCATCATTCCGTAATTTTTTGAACTGTTTGCATACATGTATTAAGAATAATCATCTACATTCTATTCCATTTTGCCGAAGATGATGCAAATTTAGACGACTAGTCACCACCGACCGTTACTCGCCGAAATGTCCAATGATTACCAGTTAAATTTAAGAATATGATCTCATTGAGAGTAATTTATTCCTTCAATGCTTTAGCCGAAAGCCGAAATTTAGACTAAAACGTTTGAAATGACATACCACGATTATGTAACAACGTGGTAAATATAACTATATTATTATATATAGATGATTGTGATATCCCCGCCTTCGATGACTAAAATGCTATTTTGGTGCTGAGGAATGGTACGGCGAAATAATAAAAGCTCGGTGTAGGAGGTTTTGAATATCAGTTTAATTTTTGAAAGTGAACACTATCGTGTACTTGTGACTTGTATTTCTTTTCCTACGTTACTTTCGCGTATTTCATTTAATTCAACATGTCGTTGGAACGTGCTGTTCGTGCTAAAGTGAGTCGATTTTTTTTTTTTTTTTTCGTTTCAATTTATGCAATTACCTGCGTGAATATTTTGAACAATCTTTGCTAATCGGTTTTATTATTTTATTAGATCGCTGGTAAACGCGACCCACAACAAGACAAAGAAGCTCAAGAATGGGTTGAAGCTATTTTGGGCAGAAAATTCCCCTCCGGTGTCGCTTATGAAGATTACCTCCGCGATGGTGTCGTCTTGTGCGAATTAATGAACAAAATTGCACCTGGAAGCATCTCCAAAATCAACACATCTGGCGGTGATTTCAAAATGATGGAAAATATCAACAAGTAAATAAGAATTAAATTCATTATAAGTTATCGACTGAGAGTGTATGGGGAGTGATAATAACATCGAATGAATTTTCCAGATTCCAAGCTGCCTGCAAAGCTTATGGTGTAGCCGATCTTGACACGTTCCAAACTGCCGATTTATGGGAAAGGAAAGATATTGCTCAAGTCACCACCACATTGTTTGCTTTAGGAAGAGCTGTAAGTACCTAACTTTTTTTCATCTTTGAATTTTTAAGAGAAATTTTCAATAATTGCAGCAGTTTTTTTTAAAATAAAATTAACGAATTACCTATTTGAATTTTCTGGCCATTTTATTGTTTTGCTTATGAACTGGTATTACAAACTTTCTGATGAATTAATTGACCGATTTTAATAAATTGTAAGGGATGTTTTTAATGCAAACCATTGAGAAAACTAATTAATTCTGAAATACAAAATTATGCTTGATTTCTAAATAAATAACGTTGAATACTCCTTAGGTAATTGAATACTTGAACCTATTAACCCAATTTCTTAGTCAGAGAAATTGAAATTTTGTTAATGTCCTTTCATACTTAGGTACTTAATTGAATACCTATCTAATTTTTTTTAACATAAAATTTTGACGAAGTTGTTCATCTTGCTAAAGATATCTTTAAATTGAATTTTCAATTTTGGTATTTATTTCAAAATCTGTTTAGGCAGGTATTTATTTCGTTTTTAATAATTAAATACTCGTACCATCGTCAGTTCGGTATCATCACGAATCTGACTTGATGTCATTCAATTTCAAAAAATATCGTAATTTTATTCCATAAATAAAAAAAATTAGAAACTAAAAAACTTCCTATATAGGTTCTCGTCGCCAAAAATGTAATAAAAAACATATTTATTCGCTATAAAAAAATACGTTTATGGCCTTCGAGTTACAAGCACTTATCCCTTGACAGCGTTACACTTTGGGCCGAGTTTCACAAATATACCTACCTACAGTAAAAGTACGATGAATTTTTAATAAAACCATTAATTTGTAATTTTAAGAAAACTAAAAAATTCATTAAAAATATCTAAAATAATATTAATTACGTTATTTTCGAGAGTTCTTGGATATGATCCAAAGTACTTGCCAAAGCATGTCATAAATAAGTTGTGAAGCTGCGTTTTGCTATGGAATGTTGGTACTTTTAAAAATAGTTAATCGTAAAAAAGCCTGTCCGATGGAAGTTTGAAATATTACATTGCTCGTGCATTATCAATCACATCTATTGAGAAAAATTTCTTCGAATTATTCTCATTTTTTTTTTAATGCCAAATCAACTTAGTGGTATTTTTAGATAGATACACATTAATTTCTCGTTTTTATTCGCACAGACTTACAAACACCCAGAATGGACTGGACCTTACCTAGGACCCAAGCCATCTGATGAATGCAAGAGAGATTTCAGCGAAGAACAATTGAAAGCTGGTCAAAGCATCATTGGTTTACAAGCCGGATCAAACAAAGGTGCCACTCAAGCCGGACAAAATATTGGCGCTAGCCGTAAAATCTTGTTAGGAAAGTAAATTTAAATTCCATTTTTGAGTCTCGACGATTGGAGTGTTTTTGGAGTAATTTATTCATCTCTTTCTTTACCTATTTTTTTTTTTTTAATCGTAACAAATTGTTATTATTTACCGGGTATTGTGCATTTTTGTATATAAATTCGATATAGATGGAAGTTCAGAGCAGTTTGTAATTTTTTTTTTTACTATCTACGTTTAATGTTGTTAACTTTTGAATAAAAGGTGAAAACCGAAATACCTATATATTTTTCATTTATCGAAGGTCAATGAGATTCCTACTTACACTATACATCAAATACCTACTTTTGACGAGGTTATTCAACTTTTTTGATTCACGATGGAGTGAAATATGTACTTTTGAGAGCACATGGTATGTGATAGGTACCTACTCAGTATATCACCCTTGAATTTCTAGAATTTCTGTCCCATTAATCATTATCTAACTTGGATGACTTTTAGAAATCAAGGTTTTTGGGTGACATGGCGTTTACTTGCTCGTTAATCTCTTTATTTCTGGGTATTTTATTATAAGCTTATTTTTAGAGCGTGAAAATTGTAACCAAGGTCAGTTTCACGTTAACATCTCGTACAAATTACATCAGCGGAAAAAATGTCTGTGTAAGGATTACCCATGTCTCTTGCGATTCTTGTACTTGTGAATCATTGTAATTTGGCATTTGAACAATTTTTGCGTGATCCACGTGGTCATTTCAGACATAATGATCATGACTTATCGCTTCTTTGTATAGCGAATTTATAGTAAATTTTAGATAAGAGCTCCAACAATCTTTCAACTTACACGCATTGCGTCATTTAGAAGACAAAGAACTCATTACGATGGAATTTTGTGGCATAGTCTTATTGTTTGTTTTGCATATACCGTACCTATGTGTATTTGGCAATGCAGACGTCTCGGAAATTGCTGACTTGCTCTTGAAAAAATGGTCAGGTGGTAGGCTCAAATCTGAATTTTTTTTTAATCGATCGAATTGACGTATTAATCATGAATTATTGATGAAGGTGTGTTATTTACCAGTGTTGCCTGATGAAGAAAATACTATCATATATTTTTTTAGTGAATTTCCTGGCTCGAATACAAATTTTATGATAGAAGTAAGCTATTGAGGTTCGTTTGCCAAAACACGAGCTTGATACGTCTTATGGGACATCAGATTAGATCATATTCATTCGGTATTATTATGGAAATACATGTGATTTTGTGCTACATGAATAGGGTGTTTCAAAAGTCCGTTGAACAAACTGCTTAATCATCTGTCTCATTTTTCGTTTTTTTTTTTTTTTTTTTTTTTTTTTTTTTTTTTATGAATTAGGTAGGTATTAGATAGATACTTACTTGGCTTTAATTTTTTCTTTAAAGAGAACCTAGCGTAGAAATTGGAATTTGATATTTTTCACGAAGCTTTTTTCCCATTAGATGATGTGGAAATTCTGAAAATTGAGAATTCGTTGGGTGAAGATGGGAGTATTTAGGACTTGAGCTTGCTCACAATTTTCATAAAATTTCGAGTTTAGATTTTGAACAAAATTTTCGTTTTCCTATAATTTTTTTGGAAATTCCGATCTTTTAAAATGTTTTGAAAAAAATTCAACTTTGTTTTAAATCATTTTTCTTTGGGTTTCTTCGCATTTTTTGGAAGATTTTCATTTGTTCAATTATTCTTGACTTTCCTCCGAGAACCTGATAGGTACTCTAAATCAGTGATGAAGACAGAATAAAGTGATATGAGAGAAATAAAATTTAATGTTTTTTGATTTTAGGCCAAAAAGTAAAACAAAAGGTGAAAAAATATTGGTGTTTGAGAACAAGAATTTAGAAATTCAGTTTTGATTATTAATGTTAACTATTTCATGACAAAATAATAAATATAATTTTTTCTTCATTTCAAAAACGCTTCTGCATAATCCACGTAGGTACTCAATATCAGAAATGAAATGAAAAATGAGCGTCATCTATTCAGCAAAAAGTGGATTCTTATTTTTCGATTTTTCTGGAACTAGGTACTTACTTACTTACTTACTTACTTACAATGAAAACAACACAAAACACCAGAAAAAAATCATTAAAAAGTTCTAAACAAAAATTTTAAGCTCAAAAAAATTGAAAATTTGTGCAATGTAGTAAAAATTACAAAAAACACAAAAAAAATGTTTCAATAGGAATATTTTAGAAAAATAAAATGAAGGCACTTGAAATTTTGTAAAATGAATAAAAAATTCATGAAAATTCATAAAAATGAATAAGTCAACATTCGTAAAATATTTTTAAAATTACACAAAATTGAATAAAAATAATTGAAAATAGCAGAAAAACAGTTGGAGAATGCCAAAATTTTGTAAAACATTCCAACTATCTATAAAATTGCTTGAAAAATCATCAGAAAATCAATAAAATTTACATGCAAAAAATGGTCCAAAATTACGAAAACATGAAAGTTTTGGAATCGTCATTACCATGCAGAAAAATTTACCCTGAATGTTATTTAAAGTTTTTTGTTTTTTTGTTTTTTTTAAAACAATGAATCTTACGTGATTACCATAAATTAGTACTAGCTTTAAGGAGTAATTTAACGAGGGGAGGGGGTCACAGCCAGGTAGTTCTTTCAGTGTTGATGTGTCTGCGTAGGCGCTTCATGGTGGGCATCCGCGTAATATATTCTTGTACTTCATCCACATACATAGGATGTTCAAGTCTGCATGGATATCGTCATTGCGTGAGAATCTGCATGCATTAACGATCATTCTCAGTATTACATTTTGCCTTCTCTGAATCATCTGACAATTAGACTTCTGGAGTCCAAGTGCATTCCCAGGTATTTAGCTGAGTCAGCCTGTGGATTGGCTCGCCAGTAAGATAAACCCTCATTGAGCTGTTAGCATGATGAAGAGTGAAGAGTACATGCCTCGACTTCTGGTGATTCAGGGCAATCCTCTATTTCCTAGTCCAATTGTGAATTTTTTCTAGTGACTTTTGCAGTATGTTGTTGGCACTACATACTTTGGTCTCTGCTCACAGCCAAAATTGCAGTATCATCTGCAAACATTGCAGTGGTGGTAGTATCATCAGTTGGGAGATCACGAGTACTCGTATATAGCAGGTAAAAGAGGGGGCCGAGCACGTTACCTTGTGGTACTCCTGCCTGGATCTCGCAAAACTGTGACAAGGCCTCTTCGTAACTGACTCTAAATCGCCTCTCCTTCTAGTATGACTCAATCAGACAACAAAAGTTGCCTGGAAGAATTTTTGACAACTTATAAATCAGACCTCTGTGTCAGACTGTATCGAATGCCTTTGCAACGTCCAAAAACACTGCTGAGCAATACTTTTTCTCCTCCAACACATTTCCGATGATGGTAACTACCCGGTGCACTTGATCAATAGTTGAGTGTCTTTTCCTAAATCCAAACTGATGGAGGGGGAGATTTTTGCCAACCAAATGAAGCCAATCTTTTGATCAAAAGTTTTTTGAACACTTTGGAGACAGTTGGTAATAACGAGATTGGTCTATAAGATTTTACATCATCAGTAGGTGTTATTAAAAGTGAAAACAAAAATCCTGGAAAGATTACAAAAATACCGGAGAATGTCCCTAAAAGTGACTTAAAGGTCGAAACAGCAGCAAAATAGCAAAACTAAAAAAAAAAATTATTCAAAATTACGATGAATTGCTGGAATTATGCCAAAAATTTAATAAAATATTGCAGGTAGAGTAAAATAAGTACCGCATAAAATGATTGAAAATTGTCAGAAAAACAGTAAAATTTACATATAAAATGTTTAAAAATTGATAAAATAGATACCATCAAAACTGTACGTTATAATTAAAGCGAAGTTACCAAAAATTCATAAACCAAAATTTGAATTCATATTTTCTTCTAATAGGAAAAATTTTGGATATTATGTTTGAATTTCTTGCGCTTTTAGCCATTTTTAATGTCAATGAAGATGTACCTATTATTGAGCCATCAGATCAATACTTCCACCCACCTTTCTCAGAAAAAATGAGTAAGTACCCAAGTACTCCCCCTCCCTCCTGGTTATCAGCGAAGCAGCCATATGGAATTTTTTAATCATTCTCAAACGCTGAAATTGGGAGTAAAATTCCTAAACAAATTCTTCATTTTGTACCTATACAATTGATCTAGAATTTGATGAATTTTCCAAACCTTAAAGCAACAAAATAAAGTATCAGAGACCAAGAACAGGGACGACGTCATTTACAGATGATTTAAAAGTGATTTTTTTCCGCAACAATTTCCATTCACTCTGATGATCTACCGCTTCAAAAAAGATGGCGAATAATTGTGAAAATTTTACAAACAGTGGGGCCAAAATTTCTAAAAGTGTGAACTAAAGACACTCTTCAAGGTACCTACATTCAACACCACGTCATGCAACACTTAAAACCGAGAAAAATTTTCTTCTCGAAGAAATCTCAAACTGGCACATCGACTCGACCCTGCAGGCAACTCATCAAAATTTTCTAGAAAAAAGCTCGCTTTGCCAAATTTTTAAAAACAACTCGGTACAGGAAAAAATTCCACATCGATAATGCACGTTTCGTCGAGTGTTTACGACGCTTAAAAAACAAATCAATACCGCGGACATCCATAAAAAAAATACTCATTCTGAAATGATGGTTTAATAAATCTGGCAAACGTTCACGGTTTCATCGAGACATCTGTTGAAAGTTCACCGGACGACGATAATTGGTTATTCGAATCTCGCGACATAACAATTAGATACATGCATAGTATTTGGCTGCGAAACTTTCCATCGCCTTCTCTTCTGCCTTCTTGGCCTCATCTTCTGGGCCCATAAGCATTCTTATTCTCATACTACAATGTAACGATACGTCATAGTATGGCAATGTGTGGCGCTTCTATGACTTTGAGTAATTTTTCAATTTCGCATACATCGAATTTGTATTCATCCAATTCCACTCTATCCGTATTATACGTTGGAATTTATTTTTAGATATGAGCGATATCTCTCAAATGATACGTACTAGTGTTTATAGAAGTGACGGAGTTTATCTCATTTATTGTTCGTATACCAGTAGTACTCGCGTACAACAAATGTAAATGTACCACATTCACACTCACACACATACCTACGACCATCTTATGTAGTCATATGCCAAAAACACATAAGATGAAAGCCACCAACGCCAACGCTTCTACGAGCCCCAAACAGGGAGGAATTACTGTTACGGTACATTTTACCAATTTCGAGGATACTTTCACAGCGTGTAGATCATCTCGGTTCATTACGTTGGCGGACGGGGACCTAGAGCTAGACATAGAACAACATGGCGTATGGTACACGGTTCTTGACCACGTTGCTAAGTAAATGTTGATTACACGTTTGAAAAAGGGATTTATGGGTAATGGTATTACTAATGGCGAAGTACCATGCTAAAGTATCTCCTTGAATTCTCTTATATACTCGTATTTGTGTAAGTACATAAATGTGGGCTAGATACCTACCTACTCTGAAATTCTCTCGATCGTTTTCATTTTTACACATAGCCTATGCCATGTTCTATTTCCAGTTCTTTTTCGCGTTTTTTTGGAACATCTCGGTCGTCTTAAAGAACATAAGTACAACATACTGACATTTGAATCTGTTCCAATGTATGCGGAATCGCATCACTATGTATTATGTAAATTATACAATATAAATGATGACGCGAAATTCAAATGATCGTATCTACACATATGCGTTGTATGCGTCTCTTTACATCGAATAATGTTCAAAGGCGGTGATTGCACGATTGTTTGAAACGACTGTCAGAATCTGTAAAAAAAAAAAACAACAGTGTATCGTTATTCCATCAGTAAGTATAGATATACCTAAAGGTGAAATTCGGTCATTTCCAACCCCCTTCTTCATCTCCCTGCATCAATACTTCGCGTCCTTCTTCATACACATTCACGTTCTATCACACGTTTCATCGCACCAATGCCAAAAATCTCTTGTACTTTGGAATGACCTCTTTTGTAAAATTCGTGAAATTTTGTTCGTTAAAATATATCACGCGAGTCGCGAGATATAATAATTCTTAAAGCGAGTTACGCAAGATTAGAGCCGAATTTTCTACCGATTAGGTCGAAACAATCATTAGGTGTGGATTGATTTAGAGTCTAGTTGAGGATCCGAGGGACTCTGAATGTTCAGGACTTTATAAGCCATGAACAGAAATCATTAAGTTTATTGAGAACATTTTTTAGTAAGAGCCGGATTGGAGGAGGATCTATAATGTACTTGTAGGCTACATATTATTTTGATGTCTATTTTTCTCTAGTGAGCCCAGGTGAAGGGGGCAGAAATGCAAACTCTGAATTTTTGCAGGGCTCGTACCTGGCTACGTATTTAGTTAATTTTCGAATGACAAAGTTAATGAACTTATTAAAAGAAACTTTTGGTACTGTTCAAAACTTTGGTGATTTAAGTTCTTTTTTTTTCAAAAAATTACATTTTCTAAACCTTGGCTCTACTTTTCGAAGAAAAAAAAATGATCCAGTGAATAATTTACAAAAATATTCGCTTCTTTATTTTTTTTCTACTGATCAGATTTCCTTTTTACCTATCGTCACGATTACAAAGCCCTGCTTTTAGTTAAAGTTTTTCAAGTCACGATTTCTGCCAAAAATAGCAGATAGTCTCCCTTTTTGTCAAAATTTCAAAAAAAAATTGCTAAGAATTATGGCTTGTTAGCAAAAAAAAATTCAAAAGGTCTCACTTTTCTACAAAAATTGCCCAAAAGTCTCGTTTTGTTGCCAAAAATTGCCAAAATGCCTTACTTTTTTCATTTTTGCTTTGCTAAAATTTTTCAAAGTTCATTTTTAATTGTTTTCAAAAATTGTCAAAATCTCGCTTTTTGCCAGAATGCCAAAAATTCTCACTTATATGTCCAAAATTGCCAAAGAAGAATTGTCCAAAATCGTTGCTTTTTTTCTAAAATTGTCAAATTTTGCTTTTTTTCTAAAATTGTCAAATTTTGCTTTTTGTCTACATTTTCTAAAAGCCACAACTTCTTTACAAAAAAACTTGCAAAAAATCTCACTTTTTCAACAAAAATTTCGAAATAGTAATTGCTAACAAATTTTTGCATAGAGATATGTATTTCCTAAAAATGTCAAAAATTTCAGAAAAAAATCTCATTTTTTTTATCAAAAATTATATAGACAGTGAAAATTGTGTTTTTTTTTTGGCAAAAAGTTCCAAAACGTCTCATTTTTTTCAAAAGTTGCTTTAAAGTCTTGGTTTTCTGTCCAAAAGGCGTTCTTTCACATTTTCAAATTAAATGTTCTGTTTTTTTTTGGTGATTTTTTTACATTAAAATATTTTGCTCTCATCTTGTATTTTTTTAGTATAGGTACGAGTACTTTTTGATTTTGTAATTTTTTGAAATTTTTTGGTTGCCAAATGTTACTTTTTTCTGTAAAAAATTGAATACGAGCCCTGCTCTGCTTTATACTAAAACTGCCAAAGTTTCGCTTTCTGCCAAAAGTAGCAAAAAGTCTCGCCTTTTGTCAAAAGTCAAAATTGCCAAACAATCTCGTTTCTTTGCCAAGAAATTGTCAATTTTTCGCAAAACATTCAAACAGTTCAGATTTTCTCCAAAATTACCCAAAAGTCTCGTTTTGTGTCGGAAGTTGCCAAAAGATCTCGCTTTTTCACGCTAGAATTTGTGAGGAAGTATAATTTTTTGGCAAAGTCTTGTTTTTGGCAAAAATTGACAAAAATTTTCGCTATTCAGCAAAATGGAAATGTCTAGCGTAATTTTCAAAAAATCAAATATTTTTACCAAAAAGTTGTTTAAAAATCTGCCTTTTTCCACGAAAGTTGATAAAAAAATATTTTGTTTGACAACTATAATGCCTTCTTCTTTCTGAAATCGTAAAAGTCTTACTTTTTGACAGAAATTTTCGCTTTTTAGCAAAATTCCTGAAACAGTCTCACTTTTTTTTCAAGAATTACACGAAAGTTTCGCTTTTTTGCCAGAAATATCCGAAGTATCATTTTTTGCCAATAATTACCAAAAAAAGCCAGTTTCTTGCTAAAATTTTCAAAAATGAGCAAAATTGTTAAAAATGGTCAATTTTTGCTAAAAATTTCAAAAAGTTGCACCTTGTTTCAAAAATTGTCCAAAACTTATGCTTTTTCAAAAAGCCCTTCTTTTCGTTACAATTTTCAGTCTTTTTTTTTTAGAAAAGCGTTGCAAAATATGTAGGTATGATAGTTCAACTTTTCAAGATTAAAAACCTAAAAATGTAATTTTGTACTCGAAGTTCTGTTTTTTTTTCAAGTATGGTGCATTAAAATGTTTTGCTCACGTTCATTATTATTATTTTTTTTTCGGTTTCTTAAGTTACTTGAATCGGTGAGAACAGAAAGGTACAAAGTCACAATTTCGACAATTTTTTTTCACGGATACCAGGGTTTCGAAGTACGGCGGATCGTCTGGTGATGTCAGATTTCCGCAAAACCGCCGGGAAAGTGGTATTTGGGTGCAGAAAAAGGCAGGGTCCGCATTGATGACTTTTTTGTTAAATTTTTTGAACTCTTTGAAACATAACTAACATTTTTGAAAAGACCATTTTTTGAAATTCAAGTTCATCTACTAAGTATGTACTGAAAAAAGACGAAAAAATTAACAACTTTGGCAACAAATTTTACACCTCAAGAGATTTTTGATCAATTTAAACGAGATAACAGTCCAAGTGATGTATGATGTACTTAGATGTAGAATCAAGCCCCATTCGTGCCCGAGCAATTTCTAGAAAAATTTTGGCGATTGAGTGCAGAAAGGGTCCAAGTCCCATTTGTTCAGGCAGCAACAGCACCGGCGCACGTGAATATTTTTTTTTCGAAGCTGTGCTAAAAATTGTGTCTTGGGGTTCTCTTTCAATGACCTTAAGCATGTTTACCAAAATTTTTTGATTTTCGAATTAATCAGTTTTTTTGTTATTCCTGAAAAATGAGAAAATGCGACTTAGCCCCTTTTTGTTCTCACCGATTCACTTTTTTTTTGCAAGAAATTGAATACGAGCCCTGTTTTTGAGTAGAAAATTAAGCAATGTAACAAAAGTATAAGTTCTCCTGGCCAATAAACCCTAATTTTAAACCCATTTTATCGTTTGACCCCGAGAAAGACGATACCTACTGTAAAACCAAAATTTAAATTTTCTTACAAAAATGAAATATAAGTGTCAATATGTACGTTTCTGAGGGTGATGAATCCAACTGGCAACTTTTAGTCCAGTTATTTTAGCAAAATTTTTAGTCGAACCTCGAAAAAATTGGGGGCAAGCTTAATTTTACATCATTTGTTCAGATTGGTCTCTAAAACAACCCATCAAAAGTTGCACTCTCCAACTTTTCGGCTACCCCCGCAAGAGGTCATTAACCTTTGCCGATACAGGTTTTTCGGCTGTATCGCCAAAATGAAGGGTCCGAGAGGAAAAATGTTGAACAAAAATTGTTCTACGCTAAATTTCCTATCAGCATGACCCGTCCAGCTTTTCCTAAAATGGCGATTTCACCCTTACTGAGGAGGGGGTAAACTTGTCAGTTTTATGAAAATTGTTTTAAAAAATGAAAATCGGCAATTTAAAACGTGAACTCGATTCACGGTAGACTCAAAAATATTTTGACCAAAGTTGCACACTGCAACTTGTCTGCTACCCCCGCAAAAGGTCATTAACCTTTGTCAATCTACGTTTTTCGGCTATATCGCCGAAATGAAGGGTCGGAGGGAGAAAAGTGATTGAAATAAAATTATTCTACGTCAAATTTCCTATAAGCATGAACAGTTCAGTTGAAATGTATTTTTCGATTCTTGGTGAATTTTTGAAAATCAAATTTAGGCCAAAAATGAGAAAAAAAATCAAAATTTTACCAAATTGAGCTATAAAGCTGAAATTTGGGACATACCTTATTTTCAACCTGCCAAATCGATTGGAAACAATTTCAAACCGTTTTGATCAGTTCTGGTGCCTCCAGAACATTTTTGAAAATTGAAATTTCCACAAAATTTCATAAAAATGAAGTTGGAATGCGAAAATTCACGCTTCAATCCAATTTAAACACGCTTTTAAGTCAACTGCTGGTGGGTTTGAGTCATTTTGTGGCCACCAGGGACTTTTTGAAAATTCTTGGAGACTCCAGTAGATTTTTGAAACTTGAAATTTTCATAAAATTTCTTCAAAAACAGTTAGAAAGCTAAAATATATTCTGTAAACTAATTTTAATACGCTAGGGAGTCGACTGTAAGTACATTTCAAGTCGTTTCGGAGCATCCAGCGACTTTTTGGAAATTTCTGGAGCCTCCAGTAAATTTTTGAAACATGTAATTTCTGCAAAATTTCATAAAAAGGAATAGATTTTGTGGCATTTTTTGAAAAACAGAAACTTCTAAAAATCTGCTGTAGACTCTAAAACGGATTAAAACTACGTGCGATCCACCTCAGAATAATGGCAAAAATAAGGTGTCTCTGTTTGGTGAAATTTTATGGAAATTTCGAGCATTGAAATATCTGCCGGAGGCTCCGGTAATTTCCAAAAAGTCGCTGGAGGCTTCAAAACGTCTTGAAATCTACCGGTAGTCAACTTCATATCATACTGAAATTAGTTTATAGAGTGAATTTTTGCTTTCCAACTGCCTTTAATGAAATTTTATGTTTCTAAAATCTGTTGGAGGCTCCAGTAATTTTCAAAAGGTCGCTTGAGGCTCAAAAATGACTTGAACCAACTTGCAGTCGACTTGATAGCGTATTGAAATTGGAGTACACAGTCAATTTTGGATTTCCAACTCTGTTTAGTAAATTTTTATGGAAATTTCGAGCATTGAAATATCTGCTGGAGGCACCAGTAATTTCCAAAAAGTCGCTGGATGCTCCGAAACGACTTGAAATGTACCGGTAGTCAACTTCATAGCATACTGAAATTAGTTTATAGAGTGAATTTTTTTTCTTCGAACATTTTCCCTCTCGGACCCTTCATTTTGGCGATACAGCCGAAAAACCTGTATCGGCAAAGGTTAATGACCTCTTGCGGGGGTAGCCGGAAAGTTGGGGGGTGCAACTTTTGATGGGTTGTTTTAGAGACCAATCTGAACAAATAATGTAAAATTCAGCTTGCCCCCAATTTTTTCGAGGTTCGACTAAAAAATGTTGCTAAAATGACTGGACTATTTGCATACATGGTCCCTTTAGCCTTGAGGCAAACATCAAATCAATTTTTGAAATTTTTAAAAGATCAAAATTGATCATAAGAAGTGACGCTGACTATAAAATAACGAAAATATGAGAGCGGCGAGGAAAAGGTCATGCTTCTTATACATCCATCAAATGGAGTCGAATATTCGAGATACAGCTGGACGTAACGTAAAAATAAGTAGGTACCTATCAGATTTTTTTCTAGATGCTCTAAGTGATGTTTACATCGGGACTCGAGGCAACATAAAAAAGATCCATAATTCTAATTTTAGGAGTTCGGAGTCGCGGAGTCAGAGATATTTAGAGATTCGTATGGGTAACCTTCGGCAAAATATTCATCTGTACTTGTTTACTCTTGTAGTATTATTTTAGGGATCCATTCGTGGCTCGAGGCGGTGGCTCCTTAGCTGGGACTCTTCGCGAAACAAAGAGCTCGAAACTGGAGCTTTTGGATATGAGCCAACGTTGAAAAAAAAAATAGCTAAAACTGATTTCTGTATATTCTTTTTGTTTGAAAAAATCGTCTTTCGCGTTGCGAATTCCAAAAGATAAATTTCGTCTTGAATGTTTATATTATTGGTTTTTGTTTCCGTATATTTTGAATGAGTAGGTAGGTAATACTTATTCAAAGTATTCTATTTCGACGTCAATATTATGGTCAAACAAAAAGAGAGTGAGAAAAAAAAATCATCGAAACGATTATTTCCAGTTCCAGCCGTCTATTTATTACACAATAGGAGGATGTATCGTATATGTAGAGAAAGGCCAGCGTACGATTTGTGAAGACCTGTTAATCAGAGTATCATTTTTATTTGTTGTTCGCCTTTTTGCCATAGAAAAGGTTAAATAATTAAAAACGAACCCTTTTCGACCTTTAAACGAGAAATAAATAAAAAGTTATCTCATACGTATACAATCTGGTGGCCGTGAGGGAAAAACTCCATCCCCCCAGTATTTTATCCGTTCGTAGGTTGTATTCGAAAGTAAAACATATTTCCCAATAGGAACGGTTAAAATATTGAATGTTACCGTAGCGTTCGCCGGTGAACGCGGATAAATAATGAGGTCGTTCTTTACCGATTCGTTCTTGTTTTTATTTTTATCCTAAAACGTTTTCCCAAATTAACACAGAGTTAACATCGTACCTATACGTATCTCTATCCTATACAATGGTCAAGGTATATACACCTCTAACCTACCTGTTCGAATTGCTTTTTTGTTTTTACTCGAAGCACATTCGGCGTAGTAGAAAATAATTCAACGCCGTAATTTTCCCCTATAAAATTTAAACCTAATACCTGGCGAACGATTCGCCTCCAGAAAAGACCGAAATTTGGCTACCTTTCGTTCTAGGTAGGTATACGGTGTACTCTTCGTGTGTCTCACATTAGTTTACATGTAGTTAATTATCAAACATTACCTCGGATTCCGAAGGGATTACGTTACAAAAACATCGCAGTTTTCATTTGAATCTGTTGTAGGTAAAAAAAGCTTACCTTCCATAAATCATAAATTTTAGCGGCTAAAAACACGCCGGGCGTTGTTCTGAATAAATATATCAATTTAAATACGAGTTCGTTTTTAAAATTAAACCGCTAAAGTACCCTAGAAACGAACAAGGTGGGAAGCTCGTTCGCCTATAGGAAAAAAACACAGCCAGCGAAACAGGTGAAATTTTAATCAACGAGATTTTTATTGGTCTACCTACCTCTCTGGCCTGAAAAAATATATTACCCGGGAAGCGAATGTACAAATTAAACGAATCACTCGGTATGATTCGCTCGTTCATGGAAGAAATTTCATTCGATTGTTGGAATTTCGCATTCTTCATCAATCTTGACCATTTTAAGAATGAACTCGTTGTTCATTTTATACCTAATCCTTTTCGTTACGGTCAATTTTTCACCTGGAAACTAGAAATCTCTCATGTAATAAATTATACTTACCAGCCTTTTGGTTTTGAACGTATGTAATTACTCGCGAACTCGGTTCAATTTATCACCAGATTTGAAAATTGGTTTCTTGTTTGATCGATTATCAGTCCCAAGTCATGGTCATGTGGATGGCTATTTTTTTTTTGTAGTGAGAGCATCCAAAGGTAACGTGAAAAGTACGTAAAATGAAATTTTCAGAAAATGTTGTGCTCGCTAAAAATTGAAGTTTTTTTGCAAAAAAAAAAAAATCCAAAAGAGTGTCACTTCTTATGAAAAATTTTGACTAAGGAAGTCTTCCATCTTCAATAAAAATTTCGAAAAAATACAATTTTTTAATAAGTACAATTTTTTGGCCAATAATTTTAGTGTCAAAAATTGGTGCTTTTTGCTAAAATTGTCATTTTTGTTTTTTCCCAAAAACTGTCCAAAATTCTTGATTTTTTGCAATAAATTACAAAAATTGTTCAGAAGTTTTGTTTCTTACCAAAAATGTCAACTTTTTAGCAATTGAAAAGGTGTCACTTTTTATGTACTTGAAATCGCCAAAAAATTACAAAAAAGTCTTTGCTAAAATTCATAAATTTTTGCTTTTAAATTCGTTTTTTTTTTCAAAAATTATCCAAAAGCCTCGCTCTGGTATATTTGTCAGAAATTGTATCTCTTTATTGCCACCTTAAGTCCTGCTTTTTGCTAAAATTGTTAAGGTTTTATTTTTTGCCAAAATTGTAACAAATTCTTGCTTGTAGTTCGTTTTTTTGCAAAAAAATTCCTAAATCTTCTTTCTTTCAAGGAATTGTCCACCAGTCTCCCTTTCTGGCCAGAAATTGTCTGAAAATCATTCCTTATGTTAAAATTGGGAGTCTCATTTTATTTTGCCAAAAATTGGACTTTTTGCCAGAAATTTAGAAAATCCTTACTTTTTTGCCAAAAATTTTCAAAAAGTCTCGCTTTTTTATCAAAAAGTTTCAAAACATGTACTATGTAGTTAGTTCAACTTTTTAAAATTAAAAAAACCTCAATTTCAATTTGTATCTAATATTCTGGCTTTTTTGGTGATTCATCAAAATGTTAGCTCTTATTTTGTCACTTTTTTGGTTGCTTTTGGTCCCTTTTTTTCGAGCTTTTTTGGTTACTAAAGTTATTTGGGGGGGAGGGGGAGGGAATTGAGCACAAGCACGTTTTCAAAATATCGAAAAAAAAATTTTTAAAATTAGGAAAATGAATAAAAATTTTCCAAAAATGGTTAAGAGAAATTTGAAAACTTTTTTATCAAAATTTCAATAGTAATTTGAAATAAGTAAACTTTCAGACATTTTAAGCAATTCTCATTTATTCAAAAAATGAAAATTCGAAATGAAAATTTCTAAAAAATATTGAAATATTTGATATGTAGCAATTTTGAACCGTTCTAGAACTTTCGATAGATTTTTAAATCTATCTCTTCAAAAATATCTCAAAAATAATTACGTGAATCGACAGTCAGCAATTGAAAGAAAACAACGAATTTAGCATGGTTTTTAAACGTTCTGATAAATCAAGAGAACCGTTGCCTTATTTCAATTATTTTTTTTTCAATTTCATTTTATCATTACAATTTTTTCATCAAACGACGATATTTTTGCTACAGCCAAAAAAGTATTCATTACGTAAGTCTAAATTTTTGAGAACGTTTTCCTCATTTTTGATACTTAACGATGTTGAAATTGGTAAAATTTCAAATTACCTGCGTCACCTTGAAAACCACGTACCTACAATGTTTATAATGTAGGTACCTATATATGTATGTGTTACCACCTCGAAGCAAAACATTAGTTTATAGTATGGGAAAAGTGCCACAACTTTGATAAAATTATGCTAGAGAAATGCGGCGTTAATTACTTTGATGTGCGAACGCTCAGTTGATTTTAACTTCGCGTAAAATTTTTAGAGGCTATAATTCTTCTCGTTTTATCAATTTCAAGGGAATTGAGTGAAAGCGAAAAAAAAAAAGAGAAAAAAAATCAATGTCAGTGGCGAAACGTACACGTATAGTAGGTATATACGAGTATATTTCGTTTACAAGGCTAGAACGCAAAAAAAAGGAAAAGTTTCCAAATCAAAACATATTATTGGAAATTTTTGGACATGGGCGAACGTCTTAAATTCTAACACGTACAGCACGTTAGGTGATTAGAAAAAAGAAACCAAATTAAAGAAGATGGCGAATAGAAAAATGATAGGAAGAAGCAAACAAGAGGAAAGTAGTCAAGTTCTGTCATGCGTGTTCTGCTGATTTCCCAATAGACTTTAACGTTTCCCTTCATCATTTTTCTTCCAAGTTTTCGCTCCAATTTTTTCATCCACTTTTGTATTATTTTTTATTGTTCGACTTCTCAGAAAACACGATTACTCGGTAAATTTACCGATAACGAAGCCAACGCTGCGATGCTTCGTACTCGTATATACAAGTGCGAGCTTTTTATATAAATTAAATTTTACGTCTGAAGAGTATATAAATAATAACCGGTACTCAGGCTCATTTCTATTTCGCAGGTAATTTTTACGTCTTATATATTTTTTCCACTCACAATTCCAAGGTGTGTTTTTTTTTCTTTTGCTCCTTCGTATCCTCCAGTAATAATGGCGACAAGAAGTACAAGTGTACGCGTGCTGGTATCTTCTGTACACCTTCCACTCGAGCGTTATACCCGAACGAATATCATGGTGTTAATATTTTTGCATAACTTGCGCCGTAAATACGTTTTCGTGATACGACCACCTAATCTGATTGGGTTGTTAGCGTACCTAGAGACCTACCAAATGAATGCGAACCTCTAACCTATGTGGTATCGTTTTTCACGCCATATTATTGGGGGTTTGAATTTTTTTTTTTTAAATTTGAGATTTTATGAGCTTGTTTGGTTCCTCCAGTGTTGCCATTTTTATAAGTCGAGTAAAAAAGCTGAAAATTTCAAAATGGAGAATTTGCACCGAATTCTGTGGAAACCATTTTGAGTTTAAAGTCCCTCAGAAAAAATGTAAGCTCCGGAGGTGCTTCTGGAGAGGAAATATGGGTTCTCAAGAGGGAAGGGATGAAGAGATTTCAAATAGATCTCTTTTGGTCAATTTTCAACCACTCAAAAGAACCCTAAAAGTGGACTCGGATTTTGATGGCAATGGTTTTGGTTGACGCAGAATCTCAAAAACTAGGTACATATTTTTTGGACTTGGGCTATTTTCCTCAAACAGGTTAAATTAAATATATATTTATATAGGGGCTACGAAAATTCTCTCTTTGAGGACCCATAAATCTCTCTTCTAGAAACACCTACAAAGCCATTTTTTTGAGTGATTTTCAGTTCAAAATTGATTTATCAGTTGGCTTCTGCCATTTTCAAAAATTTTCCAAAAAAATGCTCTATTGAGTGAGCCAAATTTTTGCTCGATCAGAGCTGATGGGTATTGAAAGCAAGATCGACTGCACCTTTTGAAAGTATAATTATAGAATTTAAATTTAATTCGAGTTTTCAAAAGTTGAATTAAGTTGAACGCTATAAAATGAAAGTTCATTTTAAAAAATGGTGACTCATCAAAACTTCAGAAGAATGACGAGCCCCCCCCCTTAATTCAAGTCAAAATTTAAAAAAGAGAGAAAGAATCGAAGCGTGTGATAAATCAAACCTATTTGAATGACAACTTTTTGAGAAACTTATCACGAATATGATCGTAGTTTTTTAATTGAACCCCCCCCCTTCTTCGGTAAAAATCCAAGCTAATATACTCCAGTTGAGCAATTCATCCGAAAGCTTGTTTTTAAAGATGCTAAGCATGAGTACGACTTTACAAGGGAACCTCTTGAGGTGTCATGTCACCCTCCGATTTGAACAGGACCGCGATTTTTGGAAAGAGCGTGGTACCCCCAAAACCAAATTTTCAGCCACCCAACTTCATTTTTCGATTTTTGGTGAACGTTAAGTGTTCATGCAAAAACACATCGCTATTCGTTTATTAATATGATGAGTAATGTTTGTACCATTGTACCAAGACGTAGGTATCCTAACATTAAACACAGCCGCCGTGCATCTGTTGATCGACGTGACTTCATGACTTGCCAGATGATTTTTTAAAATTCAAATACCTATACCTAGACCTACCTAGACCTACCTACATATGTGTCAGAAAATCGCTGGTGAAAATTCTTCGTAACGTCTTACCTGTAGCAGTCGACAGATTGATTCGATAAGTTAGGTACAACGAAACAAATTTCACCGGTAGAAATGAATTTTTTATGGAGATCACTTTTTATGGTATCATTTTCCATACTCGTAGGTAAGTGAAGTACACTATCTTTCTCATAGTGAAATCCAGTTTTGAAATTAATAATCAATGAGCTATAATCTTAATTTCAGGCGGTGAATGGAAGGAGTGGAACTTGGGTAAGAAATTATCTGTACATTCGTATTCAATACCCACTCTTTAAGACGATATCTAAAAGTGAAATCATCACTTGATTTGTTTTTTCGTTTTTAGACTACAGGAATTGCTTGAAAGAAAGATTCGAGGGATATGTTGCAGCCATGGAGAAAATTTTTGCTCCCAATAATTCATTAAAAGAGCACAGTTTTATCAAAAAACTTAAGGGTCAGTGTAATATTAACTACTATACTATACCTTTATTATTGATAAATTAACAGCAACAGAACTAATAATTATACTCGTAACAAATAATTTTTTTTTCACGAACGCGAATAGAAGTCGACCCCAAAACAATAATGAGTAAGTACGTTCTGAAAAATTTTCAATTATAATTTTCCATAAGTAATGTACCTACGCGTATTAGCAATTACAATACCTTTCCTATTTCGTGCATACCTTTTATCCAACAAATTCGATTGATTATAGTACTATGCTAATGATTACAATGAATTTACTTGTATTTTAAATAGGCTTGAAAGCATTTTTGGAGCTATTTGGAGAATATGTCATCAAGTGTGCCCGGCAATTGAATTATGACTTGGTCATATCAAATAGAGAAACATTGAATAAGGCAAAAGGTAGATAATAATTTATAAAAATAGCACATATTTCGATTGTAAAAATTTTTAACTCGTTACGATTTTATGTGAATTTTCAAATTTATATCCGCTTTCATAACTAGGTGTTTTGTTACATTTATGTGCCAGCATAAAAAAAAGGTGCCCGGACGGTGAGTATTTTAACTTTACCAACGTTAGGTACGATTTTTTCACATTTCTCATCCCTAAAAAACATTAAAGACTTATAACCTGAACCCAGCCTGAACCATGCACCTTATTTTAGTTTCAGATCCGATTCCACTAAGCAGTAAGTGTACCTACTACCTATATTTTATTGTATGTAGATTACACGATACTACGTAGTTCTATCATGATAATTATAGGTATACAGATACACATTACACAAAGTAGGGATACGGTTGATGACGAGGGGAAGGGGAGGAATAAGTTTTTCCAACGTCAAACAACATGAACACTCAAGGGTCGTGAATGTTTTGAGGTTTCCAGCAAATTTTTCCATTTTTTAGTTTTCAAGAAATACGTACATATAATGTAGATCACCACATGTGCACAAATTATTCTTCAATCGTATATCATTCATTATTTATTACATTTATGTACCTACGCGTTGATTTAGAAAATAAATATTCAACTCTACAGTCGAAATATTGATTAGATACTAATTATGATTTCTTTGCTTTGAAGCTGAACTTCATGAAACGTTCATTACTGTATTAAAAGGTAAGTAAATAGCACTTCATTACTTGCTCTTGATCAATTTTGATGCCAAATTTCAAATGAGAATTACTAGCTGTTTTCTTTTCGCATGCTCCGAGCAAGGAGTAAAAACGCACGGAGTAAACTGGAATTGTCTTATTTACTCCTAAAGTGCGTGTTCGAAAAGAACGCTTGCGAGTGTGTAAAGTAACATTTTTGATAGCAATTAGTTCAGGCGAGATGAAAATTGCTTTTAAAAATTAGAATTTAAAATTTATAATGCATTCAGTTGACTTTTTTAGTTTTTTTTCTGATTATTGCGAGTTGAAAATATAAAATAAATTATAAAATCCAAGGAAAAACTAATTTAAATACAAAAAATTATTATTTCAACATTTGAAAACGATAATATTGTACACAACACAGCACATTTGAACTTTATTTAGTGAAATAAAAATAACTTGTCATCACAAATGTCCTTTTCAAAATCATTTTCTATTCAAATGTCCATTTTTCCAAATTTATTTGTACATTTTTTACATAAAACCACTATAATTTCAAAATACCCGCCATTTTAATTTGAATCCAAACAAAACAAAACGTTCCGTTGCTACTTTACTCCTTTTACTACTACTTTTCAGAACGAGCAAAAATAACCGGTTCTTTTTACTCGGAGCAACGAAAAGAACGCCAGCACAGAGTAAAAAGGAAGTGATTATTTTGCGAAAAGAACGCTCTATTTTACTCGGAGTTATTCGGAGCTACTCGGAGCATGCGAAAAGAAAATATCTACTTTAGGAGAAGAATCGCAATTCGTGGAAAAATGTGGAACATATGATGCAGACGCGGCCCCATTGTTGTACGACGAATATTATAAATCTGAAATTAAACCTGGAATGAAAGCAAGTACGAGTACGAATACGGGTACAAGTACAAGTACGAGCACGAGTAAAAGCAGAGGTATTTCCTTTAGAAATCTTAGTGGTATCAGTAGATTATTTTCTTCTCGAAGTTCTGCAGATGACACGCAGTAAGTAAGTAGGTAATGCAAAATTTTGAAAGGTGTGCCTACGCTTACCTACCTACCTATTTCATATTTTTAGGTATATGTACCCTATGTACCTATATCTAATAATTGTATAAATCCATATTACATACCTAACTATAATGATACTTAATTTCATATTTTATTTCAAAAGAGTTTAGTTTTAAATAACATTAAGTCTTTATTTTAGGTACATACATTAAGTACCTAATTGAGTTAAGTGCCTGTGAAACGCAGAGCAGAATACTAATAATACACGATATTTTAAATAAATTGTTGATTAAAAATTAATTTATTCTCCTTTCCCTTAATCCCTTCGATTGTATTCGTATGTAAAAACATTTGATTCTACGTTTTTAAATAAATTGAGAAGCTTCAAATGACATTTTTGGATGAAAAAAATGTGACCATGAAAATGAAATATTAGAAAAGTATTCAACTTTCATTATTTTCATCCTCAATTCTTCCAGAAGGAAGTGGTAAGAGCCACTCACAGATTTTGTGAGGTCTGACTCTACCTACCATCCTATACCTACCTAAGACTCTCGGGTGAGCTAATTTTCAGATTTTTCAAAATCTGACAAAGCCCACATGCAGTGGTCTGAAATCTCAAAGTAGTAGCCAAAATTCAAAAAATCTTCAGAATCGAAAAGTCTCAAAACTTGATTATGAATACTTTTTGGAAAGAGCAAAATATATGGTCTAAAACCCCCAAAACCAAAATTTCAGCTGCCCAACTTTATTTTTCGATCTATGGCAAACGTTTGAAAATTCATAATTGACGTAAGTACAATGTACTGATCAATAAAAATGATCAAATCAAGTCCTAAAACTGATACTAACTTCCAGAATCCAAATTTCACCTTTCCATGCCATTCTGGGCCTCCAGCCCTCCAGCGTAATTTTTCAATTTCTCCAGAATTTTGAAAATGCTCCAGAAGGCGTGAATATGAAGTTAGGCAGCTAATAATCGAGTTGTGAGTTATACTCGGCCTGTTTAACGAGTTTATCCACATTTGAGTCGATTTTGGAAGTGACACCTCAAGTGTGGTTTTTTGAACAAATTTTTGCATAAGGAAAATGGCCAAAAATCAAAAATTCCCCGTGTGTGAGGAAATTTTTGAAATTTGCGTGAATCGTTGTATTTCGTCCAGAACTAACCCTCCGATGGCGAATTTCGCCATTTCCAGCCACTCTGGAGTCTCCAACGCGATTTTCAATTTCTCCAGAATTTTGAATTTGCTCCAGAAGGCGCGAATATGAGGTTGGGCAGCTAAAAATTGAGTTGTGTGTTATAATACGACCTGTTTAACGAGTTGGTACACATTTGAGTCAATTTCGGGAGTGACACCTCAAGAGCGGGTTTTTGACCAAATTTTTACATAAGGAAAATGGTCAAAAATAAAAAATGAGGTGTCACTCCCGAAATTGACTCAAATGTGTACCAACTCGTTAAACAGGTCGTATTATAACACACAACTCAATTTTTAGCTGCCCAACCTCATATTCACGCCTTCTAGAGCATATTCAAAATTCTGGAGAAATTGAAAAATTGCGCTGGAGGCTCCAGAATGGCTACAAAATGGTGAAATTTGGATTTGAGGAATTAATATCAGTTTTAGGACTTATTTTTTTCTTTTTTTTGATCATTTGATCAAGTACGTACTTAAAAAAAAAAAAAAAAAAAAAAACATAAATCACCAATAGCAGTCAATTTTGAATTTTCAAACGTTCGTCAAAAATTGAAAAATGAAGTTGGGCAGCTGAAAATTTGGTTTTGAGGGTTTTAGACCATGTTGTTCGTACTTTTTCCAAAAAGCGCGGTCCCGTTCAAATCGGAGGGTAACACCTCAAGAGGTTTCGTTATTAGTTTCTCGATTGGTCTAAAATTATTGATGATGTGAAACTGGTAACTGAACCTACTTTTTCGATATTGCTTTTTTTTGCGTAACTCCTGGCATCACATCACAATTAAATCTGAATCAAGTGGAAGGGTATGAGTTCAAACCATTGATTGAAATCGAATGACTTCATTTTCATGCTCTTTTTAATTAATTTTCAACCATGCGGGGTAATCTTTCTCTGATTCAACTTTATTATAATTTTCCTCGATTACAGCTTTGTGCTAAAATTTCGGAAACTGTCTGAATTCTACATTATAACATTTCAACTAAAATTTCAACATAGTTTTTCGTGTTGAATGATCCTACTTTTTCAAAGGGCTGTTTTTCATTTTCGTCCGAGCCTTTCCTGAAAAAATCAGTATTTTTGATATTGGAATTTTTTCGATAGTATTCTTACTTTATCATATTTCCTTAAGGTTTTGCTTTTAGTTGGGCGTTTTCATTTTATGACATTTATTCTTCAAAATAAAATGGCTACCTTTCGAAGCTGGAAAATATGATAGAAGCAGGAAGGAGTTATGTTCCGACGATTTGGTCAATTTTTACTGAAATGTCACTTTTGTGTACAAATAGATGCGAATGAGTAACAAAAATATGACGTACTGAAGAAAAATGAAACGATATATGTAGCTAGGTACCATCAATTTGTAACCTTACATTGTGAATTACCTATATCCACACATTTTTTTAAAACTTGTGTTTTATGTTAGATTTTCGGTCCCACAAATAATACTTACCTATATGAATGCTGACGCATATAGATTTGTTTTCTTTTTGAATTTCCTCTGTAAGATAAATTAATGACAAATTTCCTCACATATTGATAAAAATAATAAAATACACAAATATAGGTATAGAATTTGCGCATTGCAAGTTTGAAAATTAAGGTTTACAGGAGATGATTCTCACGTCTTCACCCCAAAAATATTTTTTATTCGATGCATTTTCCTCCGGATTTGTTCAAATCGTTGAATATTTCCTTGTTCTAAATTATGAGAGGGAGAGCAAGTGAGCGACTTAACAGCAGAATTTTATGAAAAAAATAATGCCAAATTCGGACTCAGCATCTATGAAAACCTACTAGTTGATATACAGGACGATTTTTTATCTAATTTTTGACCCTTTCCCCCTCTCACAGTTTATACGTGCTACTCACCCCCTCCCCAACACACACACTCATACACTCTTGAGCGTTCATGTCATCTTGTGTGGTTATTAATTACAATCGATTTGTATCTCAGCGAAATTTAAAGAATGTATGATGTGTTCAATTTTATTTCATTTGAAGGAGTAGTGTGCATTGGAAGTTATTGAAGGGGTGGGGGTAAAATTGGAGGGGGAAGGGTTAAAAAATGATAAAAAATCGTCATGTAGTATATCGTTTGTATAGTTTTCAACCACGCTGATTACGAATCTGGAGGTAATTTTTCGATTGAATGAAAAGGTAATGAGCGAATATTAAAATCGAATCACTCTATATTTAAAAATAATGTTCTTTTTTTGTACATCGTTTACAACTATACAGTATACATAAATTAAAAATGAATAAAATTCCAATGTAGGTACGACAGATTTATACAACCATAAAATAAATACATCACATTAATATATTATTTACAACGAATAGAAAATTAATCTAAATTACGGACAGTATAGTATAAATGGTATGTGTGTTTTTTGATTGTTTGGAAGGCATATAGGTAATTATTTAAATAATTCCAAAACAATTACGGCGTTTTCTGGTGACTTTTTGAATTAACATTGTATGACAAAATCACAACTATATACGAAGAAAATAAAATTACATTTAATTGATGAAAATTGCGAAGTAATTGTTATATTGTAGGTATTCAAAATCAGAAATAGCCAAAATTCGAGACAAATAGGTACCTACACGCAATCGAAACCTATGTTTTTCTACGATTGACGTATACATTTTCTTCGGGTTGGTAAATTGAAAAAACAAATTATAGAAAAAAATTGAAGAAAAAAAATTACATTTCAGTCTTATCACGCGAAGTTGCCTTAAAATTTTGGCACATTAAAACAGATGATTAGCCGTAGGCGCCGTATGGCCTGTAGCTCCCAATAAATAAGCCGGATTGGCGGCGGCTGCGGCTGCCCCTAATAGGCTGGAAAACGGGTGATGGTGGTTTAACGGTTGGTGATGATGTTGCTGATGAGAGAAAGCTTTTTGAGCATGATGCATTAGTAATGCCGAACCAGAGGATGGACTAGTGTTGCTAATGGTGTTACATATTGAATGTGGCTGCGATGACGCCGACGACGTTATCGATAGCGACCATTTATTGGTGTTGTTGTTGTTATTGGTTTGTTGGCTCTCGGAATCGGATATTTTACCTGTAAATGTACATAATACATAGATACGTTTTACTGCTACGACATCTTCTACCTACGTATAGGTATACGTTTACAAAAAAAAAATAATTCTAACGAGTTTTTAATTCAATTTTTGTGCCGAGTTGCAGGAAAAACTCTTCAACATGATGTATGGCGTATGTTGGAGAATAACAACTCTCGAACAATTAATCACCTCGCGTATATACAAAAGGCAAAGACTGAAAAGAAATTACGCTGCTTATTTTTAAAACATAATGGCCGTCGGAAAGAAGAAAAAAGAAACGATTACCGAGTTTAGTTTAAAGTGACGTATCTCCCTTTATTTTATGTGTTTAAGTTACGCCATTTAAAATACAGTTTAACAGTTAAGAGGGAAAAGTTAGCGAGAGCAAGAAACAAAAAGAGAGAAAAAAAAGAAGAAAAAGGAAAAACATAGCGCAAAGTCTAAGAGAGTTTAGTGGCGAATTCGCCCCGTTATCTGGAGGCCAAGGGGGGGGGGGTACACTATGCTGTGAAAACTGTTCGAGGGGAATGATTTCGCCGGAGCTACTTGTTTTATAGTATCACATGTGTGTCCCAGAAATATCTGACGTTAATTGATATAAACGACTGTTCAGACTGGCAATTTTCTAGATTAAACGTTAGAACTGTAGTTAGCACTCCTGTAGTGTTTTTACTGGAATTTGTTTCTAAAGTCAGACAATTGAGCTTAACGCCGCTGATACAGACTAACTGACGGTATTAATGTAATTGCGCAAACAATTAACTAATATCGTGTTATAGTAATCATTTTCGTCGACGTAAAACTTTTCGCTGCGTTTTCGCGCCAATTTTACTCCGACGGTGTAATTTTTTTTTGTACAATTTTTACTTCATTTATACTTATAAACATTTTTATAATATAAATATAGTAGATTAAACTTTGCTATTAGGTGGTTCCTCTAAAGCTATAAAAATTTTACTCATACGTCGTATATGTACCTACGTACTGTATGTACAACTCGCTTGCTAAGCTACATTTTCTCGAGCTAAGAATATTCGATTTTTTTCTCTCCTTTTTTCTTTTTTTTTGGTTTTTTGTTAATAAAAAAGATCTCTCGTACATTTGTCTCGCTTCAGATACTCGAGTGTATTTTTCATTTTGGATTCGAATTCGATACAGAAAGAAGAAAGATATGAGAGAAAGTTGAACGTTGTGTATGGTGGATAGCAACAGATACATCACGTAATAAAAATATCAATGTGTAAAATAACACACCACCCGAAGAAAAAGAGTCGATATAATAAAACCAGAAACAATATGCCAAACATTTTTTCTCTCACCAACTACCGGTTGATTCGTTTTGATATATAGCACTTCGATGGATATTTTTGATGGGGAATGTAGCCCATATGTGTAGGTACGTACGTATGAATTATATATTTTACGAAGGTGTGTTTCGAAAGGCCGAGAATTATCAAAAATATACCTAGGGGAAAGTCCCCTAAAAGTGCGCAGTCTCCTAATAGTGCGCAGCGCCATATCTCGCGATTGGCACCAGGGATGTTCCGTAAATTTACACATGTAAATTTACCTTTATTTTACACGTAAAATTACGTAAATTTACACGTGTAAAAAAACTCCCTTTTTTTTACACAGTGTAAATTTACACTTTTGCCAAAAAAATGTGAAAAAAACATTAAAAATCGAAAAATCAAATGATGTATAGGCTTACATTATTATTAGTGTTATGAATCTTAGAATCTTGAATAAAAATGATAAATGATAATGCAATGCATGCATTATGCTAAGTCTAAACCTTGTCTGAGTCTGAACTAGAATAAAAAATTACCATCTTCTTTTATTTTAGATAGGGATAGGCCTATTTAATATGATAATGCGAACTCCGGACAAATTTACCAGGTTTTTAATTAGTTTAACTTTATTTTATACTCATTTATAGAGTGTTAATAACTCAAAATGTTCTTAAATTCGTTCACAATCTTCACATTATCACTGTTATCAACATTTATTCCTGATTTCTGATTGGTTGAATTATTTTACACATATTTGGCGTAAATTTACTCAAAAAGTGTAAATTTACACGTTTTTTGTGTAAATGTAAAAAAAGTTATTTTACATGTAAAGGAACATCCCTGATTGGCACCACTGAAAAATTCGTGAGGTAGCTCATTTGAAAGAGCGTGTCGTGACGATTATTTTGATGTATCATACAAGCCATTTGGCTAAATTTTACGCGTGCAAAGTCAAAAAATGTGAATTTTCAATTTCTGATGTAATTATTTTTTGTGAAAAGTTAACAATTTGTATTGCTCTCGTTGAATTGCAAAAATTTATGAGATAACTTATATTATATTATTTTGTAGGGAATTTTATCCTCTTTAATATTGTTGTAAAAGTTTGAAAATTCATCCTTTCGTTTTCTTGAAAATAATTTTTAAAGAAATAGAGGATATTTTTGAACCATGGATTCCCAATAGTGCGCATCCTAGAAAATCTGTAAACACGCTTGTGTTTTTCACTACCTGACTTTTGTTTTGATAGAATGGAGTGTTAAATACCTGTAAAAGGCTAAAGGGTGTTAGTTTTCAGTGAAGAAACATTCCTAAGAGTGAAAGAATACTTGAACAATGGGCTTTCTATGCAGAAATAAGCTCACACATAACCCCTACTCATAGTAAAACATATTTTCGCAATTTTCGTCAAGTACTCGTGTTTTTTATATCTGTTCTCAGTGTTCTCGTGATAATGAAACGTATTATTGCGATTTTTGTCAAGAATTAATTTTTTTGAAGTAAATTTACACATCGCGCACTATTAGGAACCCTACTGCGCACTTTGAAGGAGCCCATGGCTCCTAATAGTGCGCATTTGACATTTTTTACTCAAGGTAGGATTTCTCAGTCAGTTATCAATGAAAAATTTTGAAACTCTGGAATTATGTAGCTGAATGATACAGCTACAACATATCAAAAAATCACGATCCTAGGTAACCTTGCGGCGGAATGACAGCGATTTTGGTACTAAGTGCGCACTATTGGGAGACTTTCCCCTATATTTAATTATTTATATGTATAGGTTAGGTAGGTAGGCATTTGTTTTATATTTACCTGAATTACTACTTATGGATTTAAGATCGCCGTTGCTGGACGATAAACTGGTATTTGAATTTGGTGTGGACGGAGTCGATGGTTTCATATCTTTGGTTAAGCAGCCGTTACTTTTATTCTCATTTTTTACCGCGTTGCTGCAGTTGAGGTTGTCATTGGTCGAGTTGGATGATTGACTGGCTTTTTGCTGAGCTAATCTTTCTTGTTTTCGAAACTTGGCTCTTCGATTTTGAAACCAAACCTGGAACGAGAAATACACGCGAGGAGTTATTATCGTAGTTTGGTACTTGGGTATTTATATACATTTTTTATTTTTTTCTGTTACAGCACATGAGCTGGAAATAAATGAAACTAGATTTGCAAAATTTCACGATGGAAGTTCCAGGAAAATGAATCGAATGTTCGTTTAAGTATGTGAATAACGGTCCATGGAATCATGATTATTATTAATACATTTTCAGGTAAGGATCACTCGAGATATTTGATATGTAATAGGTAGATATAACTGAGGATAGGAATATTAAATATGTACCTACATCGTTAGGATTTTTCATCATGAATAAGATAATTATAATCTTTCGATTTTTTTTAAAATTAAAAATATTGAAAAACGGGTCATTTCGAGATCTTTTTTCTCGTCTTCGAGAATTTCTCAAATCTCCCCCCCCCCAACCAAACCCCCTGATTAAAATTAAGATGGAGGCTATCACTATTCTATGATATTACCCTCTAAAATGACCTTAGGTAGGTTATGGAGAAATTTGAAATTCCAGATGAAAAATGAAAACTTGCTAGAAGTTCCGGAAGGGCCCAAAATATTCTCTAACAATTTGGTTGTTTTACGAGGAAAATCGTCTTCCAAACGATTTCAATCCAGGGTCACGCTCGTGACCCCACCCCGCCCCCTCCCAAAAATAAAACGAAAACGACGATTATAAATGAAAACGAACAGAGGAAAACAACGAAAAAAAAAACGGAACGAGCTGACACTGATATTCTGAAAGGAACTCGTCTTTGTTACGGCGTGTGCCGCAAACTCATTTTACTGAGACAGCGTTTGTCAAATTGAAAAATTGAAAGTACCATTCTTTCTAATTTTCTAAGCGCTTTCTTTTGAGACCATAGCGAAGTTTGTACGATAAAAATTGGCGGACTTTGAGTTAAGCAGTTTTTTGTAATTTTTGTAAAATTCTTCTTAATGGTCAAGAGGGCTACTGAAAAAACGGCAGAACCAATTTTGATGAAATTTTGGAATTGAGTTCTACTCGTTGAATGCTCTGACCTTTTGGAATCAAATTTTGAAAATTTCGAAATTTGATCCTTCACCCCCCCATTTGGGGCCCCAAAATTTTGAAAAAATTAAAACTGATATCAAAAACGGAATCTATGGGTTGAAATACATAAACTGTGAAAATTTCAATTCAATCCGATGATTTTGAAGGGTTTTAGAGCTTTTCAAAGTTTTGCTGTTTTATCAATTTCAGTCATGTTCAAAAAGCAAATATAAAATAATGGAATCGAGTTGAACTTTGGCATTAGTAAAAGCGACTATTCTCAAGTTTAAGGAATGTATATTCAAAATTTCAACTCATTTAGTTTCCGATTAAGCTCTGTAGCTTTGGCTAAATTTATACAAAAAGAAAGAACCGTTAAATTCGAAAGCATGCGTATTCCCATGCACGTTTTGCTGTTCAGCGCAGCAGTAATGTGTTGAAGTGGCCCTAACTTCAGAGCAGCCGCGAGACTGCATGCGTTATGCGTCGGATCGCCATGCCGGAGGTCCCCAGTTCGAATCCCGCCCAACCCTGATATTTTTTTCAATTTTTTTTTAATGCTCAATATTTTCTTTTGAGTATTTTTTAATAGACAAATTTACGTTTTGGCCAAATAGACGTTTCCATATTTTCACCTTGCTGTTATTGATGAATAATTACTTAATGCATTTTTTTCCATTTTTTATGGAACTGAAGGAGATTGGGGAAATTTTTATCTAGTCATAAATTCAAGAGGATGGAATTTCCTTTCAATGGGTACAATCATTTCTCAATTTCATACAGTAATTGCGATTTTTTTTTGTATGCCAAATTTAAATTGAAATTACACAAAATTTTTAGCAAACATTGGTAATATAATAAGTACCTAGTTTAATAAACGAAAAATGTTCGAAATTTTATCCTTTTATTTATTTTTTTTTGCCGAAAGCACCAGCGTTTCTGTTCAAAACTTCAAACTCAAAGTTGTAAGAAATTGTTGTGCTCAGTAAAAATTCAACTTCAAACTAAATTTCTCAACATTTTCAGTGAATAAATGCGTATTTTATTGAACTAAAATTTAAAAATTTCATCCTCTTTCAGAGAATTCAGATGGGTTTTTACACAAAACAATAGCGTTTACTGTTCAAAAGTTACGACTCAGAGTGGTGAAAAGTAGCCATGTGTGGTAAAAATCACAACTCAATACTCATTGAAGTAGAATTACTATAGTGAAGTTAGTACCTAACAAAGCTTTAGTAAGTACATATTATTTGAATGGTAAACATAAACACTAGCGAAATGGATGAAAACCCATTTTGAAGAGGATACAGTTCTGAACATTTTGGTTTTATTAAAATACGACGCATTCACTGAAAATTTTGTGCAATTTTAGTTTGAAGTTGAATTTTTACTGCGCATGGCACTTTTTCACAACTTTGGGCTTCGATAAGATTTGAACAATAAATGCTAGCAGTGGTGCTTTCGAAAAAAAAAACAATCCGAAAGGAGATAAAACAATGGATAAAACTCTGAAAATTTTGGTTCATTAAAATACCTATTCGTTCACTCAAAATTTTGCGTAATCTTAATTCAAATTTAGCCTACAAGAAATCGAATTTATTCGTTTCATGATTTCATTAAATACGATTAATTTCCTGCAAAATTATTTGAGTAATATCCAGCAAATTTTTAAACATTCTTGGAGCTTCCAGCACATTTTTGAAACTTGAAAATGCAGTTGGAAAGTCGAAATTTATTCTGCAAGCCAATTTGAAATACCCTATGAAGTTGACTGCAGTTGGATTTCAAGTCGTTTTGGACCCTCCAGCAACTTTTTGAAAATTACTGAAGCCCCCAGCAGATTTTTGAAACTTGAAATTCCCTCTAAATTTCATCAAGTGGAGTTTGAAAGTCGAAATTAAATCTGCACTCCTCTATCAAGTCGGCTTTAGGTGGATTCAAATGATTTTGGAGCCTCTAGCGACTTTTTGAAAATACCTGGAGCCTCCAGGAGATTTTTGAAACATAAATTTTTATAACACTCTATTGAATGGAGTGAGAAAGGTGGAATTCTGTTGCAATTTCATGTTTTAAAAATCTGCTGGAGGCTCCAAGAATTTTCAAAAAGTCCCTGGAGGCTTCAAAATAACTTGAACCCACTATCAGCCAACTTAATGTTGTGCTAAAGTTGGAATTGAGCCTGAATTTCGAATTTCCTACTCTTAATTGATAAAATTTTATGAAAATTTCGAGCATTGAAAATGCGTGGACAGCTCCAGTAATTTTCAAAAAGTCGCTTGAGGCTCCAAAACGGCTTGAAATCCACTAGCAGTTGACTTAATAGTGTGCTCAAATTAGTTTGTAGAATCAAATTCGGCTTTCCAACTAGCTGCATTTGTTGAAATGTTGAAAGAATTTCAAGTTTCATTGTATTTTAAAGCTTAATGAATTTGAAATTTGAAATTTTTCAATACATATTGCCAATATTTTGTCCAACTTTTATGAATTAAGAAAATAATGTAACTAATTTCTAGCATGTCAAAATTTTGAAAAAATGACAACTTCTTGGTATTTCGAGATATTGAACTCGTCTGTCTTTTGGAAACAAAAAAAATCATAAATTGTCAAAATTCTGTCACTACGTAAGAAAAACAACTGATATCCCCCAAAAAATTCTCCGAAAAAGAATCGTACACCCCGCCCTTATCAGGGGAAAGAATGTAAATATTTTAGTAATAAAATGTTGTGATATCATTTTGAAAACCGCCCCCTAAAGTTCAACCAAATTTTTAAGGCTTTTCCTCCGAAGTCAAGATTATAAGTTAATTTTGAAACACCTTCTTTTTAACATAATTTTAAATCAAAATAAGCTTTCAATTATTATATCAATATAAAACTATTAAGTGTGTAGGTTCAACAACAAAAATTAAAAAAAAAAAAAAAAAAAAAGTAGGACAGACACAGAGTTTGAAGAAGCTTGGTAATCTAATCTGAATGTTGAACTGTGTCTACCCCAATTTTTTTAGAAGTTTTTTTGTTGTTGAACCCACACATTTGATAATTTTGTACTAATAATTAGTCTAAAAAAAATTTGGGCGGACACAGAGTTCGAAGAAGCTGGTTAATCTAACCTGAACGTTGCACGGTGTCCGCCCAAATTTTTTTTAGACTAATTATTAGTACAAAATTATCAAATGTGTGGGTTCAACAACAAAAAAACTTCTAAAAAAATTGGGGTAGACACAGTTCAACATTCAGATTAGATTACCAAGCTTCTTCAAACTCTGTGTCTGTCCTACTTTTTTTTTTTTTTTTTTTTTTAATTTTTGTTGTTGAACCTACACACTTAATAGTTTTATATTGATATAATAATTGAAAGCTTATTTTGATTTAAAATTATGTTAAAAAGAAGGTGTTTCAAAATTAACTTATAATCTTGACTTCGGAGGAAAAGCCTTAAAAATTTGGTTGAACTTTAGGGGGCGGTTTTCAAAATGATATCACAACATTTTATTACTAAAATATTTACATTCTTTCCCCTGATAAGGGCGGGGTGTACGATTCTTTTTCGGAGAATAATATGTATTTCAAAGTGATACTAACAAGGGAGGTGTCCCAGGTGACATCCACCAATTTTAACGATTCTTGCATCATTGGATAGAGGACATCGAACATAGCCTAACCACAAATTTTCAGCTGCTGAAGTTGATATTTCAGCCTTTCCAGGGCGATTTTTCGATTTTCACATTGCAATTTTGAAAAAATCGAAAAATTGCTCTGGAATGCTGAAATATCAACTTCAGCAGCTGAAAATTTCACCATGGGCTAGTCTTATCATATTTATTGAAATGCCCAAATAATATGAGATGTTTCGATATGCGACCTCCGCCGACCATTTTTACCAATTTTTCAAAATTGCCATGTGAAAATCGAAAAAATACCCTGGAAGCCTGAAATATCAACTTCAGCAGCTGAAAATGTCACGGTGGGCTAGTCTTATCATATGTATTAAAATGCCCAAATAATATGGGAGGTTTCGGTATGCGACCTCCGCCGACCATTTTTGCCCAATTTTTCAAAATTTCTACCTATATGAAAATCAAAAAATCACCCTGGAAACCTGAAATATCAACTTCAGCAGCTGAAAATTTTGTGGTTGACTATGTTCGATGTCCTCTATCCAATGGTGCAAAAATCATTGAAATTGGTGCATGTCACCTGGGGCACCTCCCTTGTAAGAATTCGGCCTCAAAAATACAAGAAAGTAAGTGTTGTATTTTATTATAAAAATACAACATAAAAACGTGAACTTCTTTATCTTTGAAAATGTTGATGCTGAAAAGAGGAGGAGGGAGTTTGAATCCTTTAAAATGTTATTTTTTGAAAACTTTGCTTTTACTCAACCAATGTCTCGACTTAATTTCTTTGGATTTACCCATCCTGTTCCGCGGCGCGAAAAAAATTGTGTCATTTAAAAATAAACCAAATGCAGTAAAAAAAATTTGAAATTGAGTGAAATATTTTCTAAAAACAAAAAATTCTGTAAAAACGTAAAAAATGCCTAAAAATTATGCTTTTTTATGCTCGTATAGGTAGATGTGAGAAAATGCTCTAACAAATTCGGTTCATTTTACTGGAAATTTCATGAGTCGTGGAGATAATTGAAATCAAATCTAAAGGTGTTAAAGCTCGGTTCTTCCAGAATGATTTAGAATTCCTGAAAAGAGTGTGACATACTGGAGGAGGCTCAAAAATTGTTCAAATGATTGTTGTTTTCAACCTAAAAGCCTCGCTTTTTGCCAACATTTGAAAAAAATAATTATTCACCAAAATTTTGCAAAAAATTTCACTTTTTGGATGAAAAATTTGCCAGTAATTTCAAAAAAAGTCTTGCTTTTGCCAAAAATTGACAAAAAGTCTCGTTTTTTAACAAATTGCTAAAAAATCGTGTATTTTTTCTAAAAATTCCATATGTTGACAGAAAGTCACTTTTTTGCTGAAAAAAAGTCCAAAAAAGTCTTAACTTTTTCAAAAATTGACACAAATTCTCATTTTTATTTTGGTTACTTTTAGGTTCCTTTTTTGAACTTTTTTGGTAACTATTGTTACTCATTTTGAGAGAAAATTCTAAATAGTTATTTTTTAGAACTTTTTGGGTTTTTAAAAATTCGCCAAAAAAAATAAAAATGAACTTTGAAGCTGACAATTTTGTTCTCGAGAGTTTTATGGCATTATCTTTCGATATTAGTTTGGTCTCGTTAAAATTGTATTGTGTTGATTTCAGTGGTTACCTTGTCGTTCAGTTACTTAAACTTTTCTCTCTCCTGTCTATCATGATATGCCTCAAAGGAAAAAAAATGAACACAAGTAGAAATTTTTTTTTAAATGCTCAATAGTTTGAGTCAGAAACACGTTTTCTTATACATTATGTATTTTTCAATACTCAGAAAGTAATTTTCGAAACACAAGTTGGAATTTTAATTTTTTGCCCTGAGAAAATTGCCATTTCTGTCTGGGAGAAGGGTCTACAACGCTGAAAATTTGAAAGAAAAAAAATCAAAATTTGATCTACATAATTGAAATTGAAAACTGGAATTTGGTTGATACTAATTTTTGATCATCAAAAACAAGTGGTGTCGGTTTCGACTTTCTAGCCACTCTGGAGACTCTAACAGATTTTTAATCTTCTGATGTTCTCAATTATTTCAGAAGAAGTCTTTAATGGTGACCACCAAATTTAAATTTACCATCTACAAACTCGATTTTAGGACCGAATCTCTTTTTTACCCATTCAAATCCTTATTTTAACACAATCTTTCGAGAAATAGAAAATTTAAAGCTCCATTATAGGGGCTTCATATTGGTTTGAAATTGCAATACCTATATCGATTTGAAAAAACAATAATCAGACGTAATTTGAATTTCAGCTTGAAAGTGAATTTTTTGATTATTTTTTTCAAAAATAATCGCTGAAGAAAATCATGCGTTTTATTTCGCTGAAATACATTTTTTGAAGTGCCCTAAATCATTGGAAAAGGATCACAAGAATAGTTATAAATTCGAGGCTGCTCATAAGGCTACTAAATTTAATTTGAATTCTGCTTATAAAATTTCTTGAAACCCACCTAAAAAACTCAAAAATTCACCAAATGCTCAGAATTACATAATAATACCTATTATTTAATCAATTTAGTTGAGTTTAACACAAAGTTCAGCTCAGCTTCTTATCTCAATTTCAAATAAATTTTGATTTTTCCTGTGACAAAAGAACTTGAAAATTTTCAAAAAATTTTCCTGAATCTGACTTTGAAATTATTCTTTACTATTGTACTTTTGGAAGCCCTTTCAATTTTTTTCGTTCATTGCAGCTCAAAAACTTTTCTTCCGATTGAGATATCATCTTTATGAAAATTTCCCATCGCTTTTGCTTTCCCATTTCATTAAACTGACCCTTCAAAAATGGTAAAAAAAAAAAAAGTAAGCAGATAACCGATACAACACGACGACCAGATCCATCGTCAAATTAGGCTCCGTATACCAACGCGATGGTTGGGAAATCAATACATCACCATAAAGGTAATATTAATTACGCACCTGATACCGTCATCAGCGGCTATAGTGTTTTTTAATCTTGGTTATTTGGTTAATAAATCATTAAGGTGGAGTGCATTTTTGCACATTAAAAAGTAACTCGTTTTATATAACAGGTGTGAGTGTTTATTCGGGCAAACGAGGCTATTTACGATGGCTGTTTACTTAACAGCTAAAGTAAATCCAACTACCCCGTTTATAAGTATAAGGGGTGCGCGATTTTAATTCATTGAATATTGAACGAGGGTTGTTTGTGGGTTAACACTGTATATTGTATACCCTTCAATCGTTTGACGACCTGTTTAGTTGTCAAATATCACACCGTATACAGTTGCAAGAATGAACTACCCAATCACTTATTTATGACGCACCGCCAAAGTAAACATTCGATATATACTCGTATGTATTTGGAATTTCACCAAGCGGCAAAATTTTTTACGCCGATCGCGATTCTTGGACCATTTAAAAATAAAGACAAAACCCATTTACATTTAGCATAACAGTTGGTGTCGTTTCTGTAATCTCTTTTATTAACAACGATATCTTCGCAAGAGACAAGGTGCGTGCATCGTATAGTTGTTACTCTTTATGGGGGTATACCCGCGCTATTCTCTATCTTCGTTCGGACGATTAAGTCTGCAAAATTCATACCGGTCTTGCTGTATAGCGAACAATGAACGCGTTGTACGATCCCTCTTTTTTTTTACATCTCCGTGATCCCTCTCTGTGTATCTGGCATTCGAACAGATAGTACCGAGGTACTGTACAATGTAACACAGATGTTAAATTCGTGACATCTCTATTTTAGACATCATTCGATTTCAATTTATAAGATTTCCAATGCTATTTACTTTATAACCTTATATATAGCGTGTTAAATGGAGCCGTACAATTTACACGAGGTCATTTTTTATCCTTCCTAGACCGAAACTTCATCTCCGTTTATTAACTTCATGGTACATTGTTGTCGTTTGATTAAGTTGTTCCGCGATGGTCAAACAGTGTAAAAGAGGGTGGTACTATAGGTATAGGCTATGTAAAATCCACCATGTATGTACCGAGTGATATGTAAAGTGCATTCTGTATTTACTTGATTACTTGTTTATTGCTTTTTTTTTTATTATATTATTTAATGTTCGGAACAAGTTGCATGATAGAATATTTATTTTTCAAACGCAGTCGGCAGGTTTATATTTTTTTTATGGCGGTGGTGGTGTTTTTCAAATCAGATGGGATCATCTGGTTGGAGATTCTTTCTTGGTTGTCGAGAGTGGAAGTTTTCATTTTTTTCTGTCCTCGGTTGCCCTACATACATGTACATAATTATTACACAGGGATGTGATATCATCACCCTTTTTTCAAAGTCAAATTAATCATATTTGATATTTCATATGTCAAAACATTCTCTAAAGCTTGTGTTGGAGGACTAATTAGGAATTAGGATTATTGAGGAATTTCAATTAGGTACCGAAATTCTTTTTTTGATTTTTGAAAAATTCAAGAAATTGCCAGTTAATTCATTTTAGTAAATTTTTGCACTATAAATACCTACATTTACTACGAGAGAAGTATTTTAATAATTGACAGTATTTTTTTAGATCAGAAAAATAAGAATCGGAAGAGCATCCCAAAATAAGCCACTGGGTCAAATTTCAGACGTTAGATTTATTTTTTCATTTTTTTGTTAAATTTTGAAAACTTATTTGACCAATTTTCTATGATTAGCTAAACTAAAAATTTGATCAATTCAAGTTAGAAAGTGGAAATTTGATTCATAAGTAGGTAAGTATGCTATTGTTGAACTCCTGAATCTCTTGTAGGTAGTTTTGAGCAGTTCTAGAGCCTTTAGTAGATTTTCAGGTTTTCTAGTTTTAGAAGAAATTGTCATAGAAAGAGTCAAAATGAAGTTCAGTCCAGTTTTTTGGAAGAATGGGGGGGGGGGGTTAAAAATTTATCATGCACCAACAATAAATTTCATTTTTCAATTTTTAGTGAATTTTTAAAAATCCAAAAGTTCACTTTCCACCGAATGATAAAAGTGAGTTATAAACGTGTTATTCGGTTTACCTATGTATAGGTATATCTTATTTTTTGACCTCTCAAATAGATTTTATGGTGGTTTTGAGTCTGTTTAAAGTTTCCAGCTGATTTTTGGGCCGGGAGGGGAGGTTCCAAAAGAGCTCGAAACTATTACTAATTGATTCGAAAGATCAAGAGTAGATCATAAACCTAATTTCACTTTTCAACTTCGATTTTGTCAAATTTTAATGCTATTTTATGGAAATTACCTGAACCATTGGAATTTCCAAAAACTCGTCAAAAATCGAAAACTTGAATTCTACACCTAAAATTGGTTTTTGATTATTTTTGGATTGTTTTTCATTTTTTTTCTTTGTTGGAGTTGAAAAAAATTTGGCAGTAGAGAACAATAGGTAAGTAAGTAGGATACAACCACGAAAAATACGTGAAAATATCTGATTTTTTTTTGTCATAACTTTTCTTATTCTCAAATAATTATTTAGAATAAATGCAAACTCATAGGAGATCACAAATTTTTTCGACTTCTGCAAGACAGAAATCTAGAGTGCTGTTCTCGTGTGTTTTTTTTTAGCGAAAAAAATCCACAATTTTATTATAATTTCCCAAAATTTTTCAAGAAATTCTGCTTCAACTAAAATTTAAACTTTGACGCTTCTCAATTGGTTTCGTTTCCTCGACACCTTCAGCTAAATAATTGATGGGTGAACCCATTAGGGTAAACTTCAAAAAGAACAATTGTACTATAGGGCAAAATGATGGGGAAAAAAGTAGGTAACTGACAAGTTTTTACATATAACAAATTAGATTTTTTGAAATTCATATTTCTCAAAAACAAAATTCACGTCAGAATCTCAGAATCCTGCTTTTATCATGATTTTTACTGATATATCCTGTGGCGTTTCTTTTGATATTCTAAACTGAAAATTGTTAAAAAATTGTATGCCTTTCTTCACTTTCAAAATAATTTTCAATGAATTAATTTGCATATTTTTTTTTTGTTGAAAAATTATGATAATAATGTCAATAAAAATGCTCAAAATAAGTTGAAAAATTTGAAAAACGGAATGCTGAGATGATACAAACCCCCCCCCCCTCCTCTAATAGGTATTGGAAACCCTATAACACTAGAAAAATGAAAAATTTAAGTGTAACATTTTGAACCTTATTCTCTTCTTTCTCCAAAAAAAGTCATGATGTGTTTGCAAAATGCTTCGCCCATGAAAAACTGAAATGATAAAATGTATTTTTGACACCCCCTTGGCCGCAAAAAAATCTTAGAATGTCCAAAAAATATTGAAAAATCAAAAAATTGATGGGTAAAATTATGAACCTCTCTCTCTCCTGTAAAGAAGTCGTAATGTTTTTGAAAAATGTCCTGCCAAAATTCCTGCTTTTTCATTTTGAAATTTTGTTAGACACTTTGAATTGAATTTTTCGGTATTAATTGACCAAAATTTCATTTCCAATATTCTGAGTTTTTTTTAGATAATTAAAATATATCCGATTCTTCTACAATTTTACCACAATGAAGTATTCTAAAAGAAAAAAATTTAAGAAAAAGAATTTATCAATTTATTCTACCTCTATTTCCCCCAACTTTTGAAACATACATACTAACTTATTATGCCAAGAAAAAATCCAAATTATCTGTATAGACGAAGCTGAAAGGACTAGCATCCTTTCTTTCTCTTTAGGGTACCAAATCTTTGGAAAAAGGGAGTTCTGGGAGCTGTGTGGCCAAATTATATTTTCAAATACCGAATCCAATTATTAAGTACCTATTTGTTTTTCGAATGAAGATATTGTTTATTTTTGCATTTCGTTGCGCAAAAATCGTCTCAGAGAAAAAGGACGAGAGGGTGAAAAGATGATTAGAAGGAGAAGATTTCCCCCTATATCGACAATTCGACTCGTATTTCAATGTATAGTTAGATAGATAATACAATAGTACATAAATTGAAACGTGGAAAAAATTCTGTCCACATCTCGTCGGTCGTAGGCTGTTATAGATTCCTGAAGGCTGAAACTCGAATCAAGAATGCCTTAGGCTTCGACGACTGTAGTATAGGAATATCTGTTTACACATTATTCCCTTCATTGAAGATTCATTAGCGGTGCAAAGATGCGACCTGGGAGACATTTCAATTACGAGAATTGTTCGTACTCGACTACTCGTATATGTACGATCGGCTGAAGGCATTTGGCATTGGCAATTTAAACTCTTGATATATTAATTCAAAATGATGCATTTTGTAAACTCCGAATAAACGCATAGCTAATTTACAAAATACCATAGAGTACGAGCCGTAGCAGAGATCCGAATCGTATACAATGAAACAGTGTACTCGCGCCGAATAGGGTAGCAAAACGCCTGCTACGTGAGGAGGGGATGCAGGGAGATAGGGAGGTAAATTTGCGCTGCCTGCTGCAGGCAGCAGGCAGCAAGCAGCGTGTACGCGGATGTTATAGTATTGTATTTCATTTAAATGACAAAAATAAAATACCTTCATCAACATTTACACGATCTCTAATTAAATATTCATGGTTTAGCGAGAGAATTCGCTAATGTTACGTTGTTACTATGTCAAAATTGTCTTTGTCGAGATGTTCAGTATGTGTATTATGGTGTAGGTACCTCTACGTCTGTTGTGTTCTGTTCTACCTATTTGGTATCTACATCTACATACACATGGTAACGCATGTCATTTCTGTAGCCATGCTATATACCTATAGTATGTATTCGACTCCCTGTACGACGAATTGCTGGCAGAATGAAACTGGGGATATAGTTGTGTAGGAAGATGATTAAAACGAGAGAGAGAGAGAGCCATGCATAGCAACACTCACGTATACACAATATATGTTTACTTTGACAGGCAAGGTGGCAATTTCGCAATTCGCACTTGTCCTATCGATGATTTGTAATTATACCTGTAAAAAGTCACCAAATACACGTGTCAAGTGTACCAAAGAGAGGGGTAATCCAGCACCAGGACGCGGCAGGAAAAAAAAAACATCCCTCGCGTAATAACTCCCCGGCGGGTATTTCAAACCATTACTCTTCCGTTTCTTATTCAGTGAATTGTTAATAATTTAATATTTTGTTGGCGACCTCCCTTAATTGTTTAACTCCCCTAGCGAAACGAGACATGGTCGTGTTAACGAATACACCGCGATATAGTACAAGGTTATACTCGTATGTGGCGAGAATCGCGGGTATAAAAAATCCTCATGCTGGATGTACTACTTGTAATTCGTAACTGTGTATAAAATGGTCATCAATGTATTCCCTCGGTGGATGTGGGAAAACACTATACGTTGAACGTTGATTTTTTTAAATCAAATGACGAGCGAAAAATTTTGCGACTTGGATGGGTAACTTGGATTGATTCTCATGTTGACTCATTCTTCTTTTCGCGTGTACATATAAAATGAGAGGGAATGAGGCGTAGGAGTTTTCAGGGGGGAGGGGGGTTTTTAGATGACAGACTTCTAGACTTCTTTAGAGTTGATATTATGTACTAATTTAGTTGGTGTTGTTTGATTTCTGATTGAGTATTTGTAGGTATTTACTGGTGTTTGTTTTGGAGGAAATTTTTGAAATTTTTTGAACAATTTCATTTTTTTTCATACTCATTTACTTAGGACTTGATTTTAAAATGATCTAACTACACTATAGACTCTGAATCTACTGAAAATCTGGCCAATTCACCAGATTCGGGCGAATACTATGCCATGTTAGTTCTGCGCCAGGAGGCGTACTCACACGAGAATTTCTTAGTCGCCTACCCACTGATTTCTCTCATTTTTAAAAAATCAAAATATAACAACCTGTAGGGCAGTTTTTAAGAACATTTCAGCTGCCCAGACAAAAAATGGAGGGTCCTACAAGGATTTAAATGTTTCAATAGTCCAAAAAATTGCACGTAATTGATGAAAAAAATTGAAGGGTGAGTCAGAGAGAGATTGTATTTTTAGGAGTCTCAATTTAAAAAAAAAATATTGTAATACTTATTGAATTTCTTTCGAGATCGTCAAAATTATGACCTTTCAAGCATGATAGTCATGAAAATTTGACATACAGGATGAAAAATTCTCAGAGTTGTAGGTTCCCAAAATTGTACCAACATTTTGAAAAAAGACATTAAAAAAATTAGACCCAAAAATAAATTTTTTCACTTTTATTAGCGTTGATAATTAGGATATGATGTGGAAAGAAATTCCTAAAAGTGTAGTTTGAAATTTCATTTTTTTTTTTTTGAGAAAAGGGACTTGATAAATACCATTTTTTTCACTCATGTCGAAAGAGATTCCAAAAACATGTTCGTTATTGGAACAAGCATGGCCTAAAAAAAAGTGGCCAAAGTTGTAGCGGTTCCATTACACATTTTGAGACCTTTAAAAAATTTTTTGAAAAAATATTGAGTTCTCAAAAAATATTACCTACGCATTATCCCAACAAAAATTTTCTAGAAAAATAACTCATTTTGTAATAAAAAAAAAATGTAGTAAATGAAACATATAAATTTTACGAATGAGAAGTCCTTCATTTTGTGAAAAATTCCTTTTTCAAGTTGAATTCGAAAAAGTTTTGCTTTCCAAAAAAATGTGATTTCTTGCAGAAATTGCTAAAAATCGTGAAAAAGTTTTAGTTTTTTTTAGTTGCTAAAATTGTGAAAAAGTTTTGGTTTTTTGGTCAACATTTTCAAAAAGTCTTTATTTTTTCCAAAATTACCAAATAAGTTTTGCTTTTTACAAATGCTGCGAAAAATCTAGCTTTTTCCCCAAAAAATTCCATAAGTTTTCTATTTTTTAAAAAAAGTTTTCCGTTCATGTTTTTTTTGTGAAATATTTCAAAAAAAAGATACCCCCAAATCGCTAAAAATTGATATAGTTCTACTGTTTTTTTTTTGTTTTGCTAAAATTGTGAACAAGTTTTGCTTTTTTGATCGAAATCACCAAAAAGATATTGCTTTTCATTGAAACTATCAAAACTGTCAAAACATCTCGTTTTTTTACCAACATAACATAACTGTCAAAAATCCTACTTTTCATTAAAACTGCCCAAAAAGTGTGTTTAAAACTCTCTGGTGAAATTTTTGATCCCCCAAGGTTCTCTATTTGTGTTGCCATCTCCTGGTTGAGCAAACAAAAGTTAGGGTGTCTAACGGTCCTGCAAGTCTTGCAAGTCGTGCAGTTGTCCTGCTTTTTTCACTTTTCATCAAAAAGTCCTGCTTTTTTCAATCGGACTTCAAATTACGAGTATCAATTCATTTCTACTTTTTCTGAAAAAATTTCGTGGAAAAGGACTCATTTGTAGACTTTTTTAGAACTTGAATTACAGAGCTTTGGCCCTTGCTTCGTTCGGGCTATTTGCTCTTTTTTTTGCCCATAGAAAGCTTTTATTGTTCAAATTAGTAAGAGATGTTCAAAGTTTAAATTAGAAAAATTAACTCCTCTCTGCAATTCTGCATAAAAAACTTTTTGTTTTACTTCTCAAAACATGAATTTTTGAAAGTTTTTGGTCTCGCTTCATTGGGACTCGTTTGCTTTTTTTCAAGTTTGAATTTTTTTCTAAATCATCGTTCAAATTTTAAAATTTTGAATCAAAAATAATAAATTTCTTCATTTATCATACAACTTGAAATACCAATTTTCGAGAGCTTTTGCCCTCTCTTCAATTGGGCCCGTTTGCTTTTCTTTTTTCAATTTTGAATTTTAAAAAAATCATTCGAATTTTAAAATTTTGAAGCAAAACAATGAACAAGTAACTCATTACCCAAAATGTATCTTCCTATCTCATTTTTTCAAACTTCAAATTTTTGTTTCTATTTAGTGAGGAATTAAAATAAAAATTTGAGAATTTTTTATGTCAATGATATGCTGTAAGAAGTGTACTATAGAAGAGGGAGAGGGTATATTTTAAAATTATTTCTGCTGTTTTTCTAGCACGAATTAAAAGAGAAAAATTGAGGTGAAAGAAATATGTATCAAGTCGTATGAGTACGAGTAGGATGTATAAAATTGACCTCACGTCGAGTGAAATTTTTCTTGGCGAATTTTCGCAACATTTTCCGTTCACATTTGATCCGTTGGCGTATGAAACATCAAAAAAATACTTATCTAATGAAAATTTTGATATATTTTTTATTCGAGATTATACGTATACGTACGTATATGGAATAGCGGCAGAAGAAATTTCAAAAGTGACGTTTAATTTCAAAGAGTTTTCTCATCCGCGTGTTGGTAGAATTTTTCATCTCGACTCACATCCCCCTCTCCTCACTCAATCGTTGACTCTCGTGTTAGTATAGCTGGGGTATTGAATGACTGAGGATGAGGAAACTCGTACGAGTATTTCATAAAATGGAACCGACATCTATATCAGATTCTCACACGTTTATCTTTTTCAGATGATCGAACTGCTGGGAAACGTGGGAGAGGAGGGGGCAATAGTGAAAAATTGTCGCAGTTATCGTCGTCGTCACGTTATAAGCGCGATAAATTGATTATTCGTTAGATTTATATAAATATGTACGATATTCGATACGCATCTTGTAGATGTAAAAAGTGGTACGTTTAGCCAGAGGTGCCTACTGCCTATGCCTATATGCTGTAGGGGTAGGTATGTATATGTATAGGGACGAGGAGTGATAATAAAAACAACCATATCAATTTTCCAAGGGTTAGTTTACACACATTTGAAGTGGCAATTGTCGGACAATGGAGGTCGTACGCTCGGTACTCGTCTGATCGGAAAATTACACTTGAGCAACGTACGCCGGTCTCGTGGCAAGACCACCTTTTACACGTGTAATCCGATTGGCTAAGGTTGTCAGTATTTACAAATAAGTTGTATCGAATTACGATGTGAGAGTTTTTGACGCGTATTTAGAGCTTTCCAGTAGCATATTTCTGAGGGAAAGATTTTTAGATAAAAATGAAATATACCTACGTACTATGTACTATGTAAAGGTATACTTGAAAGCGAAAGCAGAGAGTATAGGTTTTCATGATGGATATTATTACGATGTTGTTATTGGCAAAAGTATAGGAAAAGTACTCGTTTATTACCTGAACGCGAGCTTCGGTTAGTTCGATTTTAATGGCGATTTCTTCTCTGGTATATATATCCGGGTAATGGGTTTCTTGAAATGCTCGTTCAAGTTCTTTTAATTGGGCAGACGTGAACGTGGTTCGAATTCTGCGTTGTTTTCGTTTCTCCGTTAGAGATGAATCGTGCGCGTATACTTTGTATGGTAATCCGCCTGTAACATTAGGTAATTGCGTTAACAACTTTGATTTTTAAAGCTGCCTTTTGTCGGAGCTTTTTAAGCGAGTGTTTTCGCAGGGGTCGCCAAAATTGGCTCAAAGTAAAAGTAGCAGAAACGTAGCATCCATAGAAAAATCTAGTGGCTGATAAAATGGAGAGTTTTCATTTAAAAAGTGGAGGGAGAATGACATAGAGGCAGGTTAAGTAGGTACTACATATAAGAGCCTACTTTTGCATTGATTTCTGCTTTCCTGATTTTGTCCTGCTCTTTCGTCAAAATTTATCAAAAAATTTCGTGTTTTTTTTTATTTTTCAACGAACTTTGAAATAGGTACCTATTTATATTCAATCATTTACGTTTTTTTTCCCCAAAAATCTAAGGGTTTGTTTTCGCTTTTTCGACAATTATTTTCAAAAATTGAAAAATTTCGATTCAAAAATGTTTAATTTGAAAAATTTTTATTCCAAAAATATCGAAGTATTTAGAAAAAAATCAATCACCTAAAACGGTCGAGAAGTTCCCCAACAAGTTATGGGTTCCAAAGTTCATTTTAGGCTTCTCAGGAGTGATTTGAAATTTCTGTCGGGGGCTCTAGAGTGTTCCAAAACTAGTAATTTTTGATGTGTGGGTGTTGATTTGAAGAAATTATTCAGATTCGTTCACTTTGCTCAAAAACAAAAATTATATTTCACGACAAAGTTGAAAAAAATCGCCCTTAAAACAGTTTTTTTTTCAATTTAGTCGATTTTTTAGAATTTGTAAAAAATCCAAAAATGAACTTTAGAACCTGAAATTTCGGTTACGGGGGTTGGACATATTATTTAGATCTAGCTTGGTTTCGTTCAAATCGGAGAGTTCCAGTTCAAAATGATTCCTTTATCACCTACCTAGTTTGTTTGTCATATGTATTATTCGCAGATTTTCTGAGTTTTTACCGGAGTGTGAGGGGGGGGGGGGTTAAAAGTTTATACAATTTCGTTTCTTGAATTTTTTTCAACTATTAAGGAAGTTTTGTACAAAGGGACCAAAATCATTTGGTAGATCGCAGGACTTTTTTCCAACGATATTGCCTCTTCAAAGGAATTTCGACGCAGAATTTGAGAATTTTTTTGGTAGATCGCAGGACTTTTTTCCAACGATATTGCCTCTTTAAAGGAATTTCGACGCAGAATTTGTGAATTTTTGAAAAATTTTCATTGGCTTTTCCTGTATTTTTATTTTTTTGAATTTATTCAAATTTTAGATCCCTGTGCAGGGAGACTAATATTGTGAATATTGCTGTTTTAAACTGTAAAATTCATTACACATTATCTGATTTCAGAATTATGATAATATTTTTGAGATTCCAAAAAATTTAAGCTTTTTTCTGTGATAAAAAAAAACATTTTTTTTCAAATCATGAAATTCTGATTTTTTTCATTTTTATTTTTCAAAACAAATTATTTTTGAGCTTTGAGCTGGAATAACTTATTGATAGGTACTTAATTAAAAATTTGATCCTAGTCTCAAAAAAATATCTAAAGTGTGCTGATGACATTCTTTTTAGAAAAAATTTGAAAAAATTGTATAGTTAAGGTAGTAAGAATATTTTTAGTGGAGCAACACCTTACTAAATTTCACCTTCTTCTTCACTCTTAATGACATTCTTTTGATCCATTCTTACCCAAAACGAATTCAAGCTAGTGATATACATACATGATTTGTAATCAAAATAGAATCAATTGAGTCCCTCCCTCTCCCCCTCCCCCTTCCTTCTAGAAAAATGTTTTTAAATTATGAAAAATTAAAATTTTGCAAAATGTTCAAGATTACTAAGATTAGTATAGGGACTCGAGAGCTGAAAATCGATGAGATGTACAAAATATGTGTACAATGCTTCAAAAATGGCGGATATTTGGAGGTTTCGTTAGTTTTTTTTTGTTCAAATTTCGAAATAGTTATGAGAAGTAAAATTACGATAGAGTAAAAAAATTATCACTTAAATGTAGATATAACAGTGTGGTGTTTTTTTTCTAAAAACCCCCCTTTCCAGAAGATTCAGAAGTTTTTTTTTAAATCTATTTTTTTCTAGTTAACTGTGCCTCGACGTTTTTAAAAAATGAAAATTTTACTAAACCTGAACATATTTTTTGAACACCCTTTTTTCTCCTCCTAAAATTGTTTAAAATAAAAAATTGTGATCCCAAGTAAAACGATTTGATAAAAAAATTGAAAAAGAATGGTTTCCAAGTTTTCGAAATTCGTTGAAACCTTCGGTTCCTCAAAAAAAATGGTAGAATATTGATTGGAAAATCTATCAAATTGACAAAACTTTTTTGGTAATTATGATTTTAAATAAGCAAACTGCGTATAAAAAATTATTTCGGAGCATTTCGCCAATTTTGCACATTTTTCTGGCATTTATCTGTCAGTAAATTTTTATTCGTAAACGTGGTTCGTGGTTCATTTCGGAGATGGCAACATTGCCCGCAGGAATATCGTCTCTGGCCGCCTCACGAGGCTGTGATTTCTATAAGTTTGCTGTAGCAATAAATATCCCAATCTCTGTCGAGTTGGCTGCCCGAGCCAGTGTGTATTCGTATGTACGTACTGTTGAACTTTGAGACAATTTGTTATTCTCGTTCAGAAGTGAACTTTATGAAAAACTGAACAGACATGCATGTTTTTCATAAAGAGACCCCTTTTTATTTGCTGAACCGTCGGAGACAATTCACGATTTCGTACGTCGGAGACGTAAAACGTCTTGAATGTATTGTCTTTTGTGAGTCAGTGATTCGAAAGTACGTAGCCTTGGTAATCTTATCATTTTGCCGATAGAAAGTATACTTTTATGGAAAGGTAAACGAGTAGGTATTACCTACCTAAACTTGTATTCTCAGAAATTAAATATGACCTTATGATAAACTACACATTAAATAATGATGGTTCAAAGAAACATAATTTGATATAGTATTAAATACCTATACGTCCTACGTGTATAGATAATACCCACGTAATTTGGCTCTTAACTTAATCAAAGACATTTTGAAATTTTTCATTTTTCAGTTCTTCATAGAAAACAATAAAAAAAATTTGGAGTACCGATATTTCTAGAATTTTAAACCTCGAACCTAATAAATTTGTATACTTACTCAAGTCTCAACATATCCGTCAAAATTTTGTACTTTTCATGTATTTTTTTCTGGAAATAACACGAGGAAAAAAAATGCTACTGAAACCTCATCGAAACATTCGCGTTATTTATTCGCAAACGAAAAAAAAAAAATTAGTGATTAACCATATATTGGGTATCACTGAATCGTTTTTCAACTTTATATTGATCGCCACAAGAACTTTACTCCACTGCACCCTGTTCCTTCGGTACACACTATCGCAATTTCCAGTACACTCGAAGGCTTTGAACAATGCGAAAAGAGTGCGAGGGGCGAATGGGGAAATTTTCATTCAACTAAACGTCAGCCATGAACCGAAGACGAGTGTCTTTTAACGACTAACTGACTCGAACTCATTCCTTCGTTCCTTGGGTAAATAAAAGGGAGTGTTTACTTAATAATGGCGGACATTTTTAGTAGCGGAATTCCCTCCTACTTTTAATTCAGTGGCGTGTAGCGAATTTTAATGCAAAGCTTTTTGATTAAAAGTTTTAGAATATGGTCTGAAAGGTTATGATACCGAGACTTTAATTTTCTTGCAAGTTGCCTTATAGTACGTACAATACGTATACATGTAGTACCATGATAAGTTACTGGCAAGTTTTTCCACTTCTTTATCACTCTGTCTGTAATGTGTGTAGTATACGTGTGCGCCTTTTGTATACTATACGCAACGGAATCGAGAATACATTATGCTAATTTCAATTCGAAATTCGCGCGGTTTGTATTTTAAAATTGATGCCATGCGGAGATTATGATTTAAATGGCGTCTGTGCAAATCTTACACGATCTTTAATTACGAACCTACCGAGAACTATGTTTTCGCGTTGCCTTGCCTTGCCTTGTCTTGCCTTTTGCTCTGTATAAAATATTATCCAAAGTTGCGAAAGTCTGCTTGCAAACAGTTCGTAGCCTATATATTTTTTGAGTTTGCGTCGGCGGAATTTTCAAAAGCTCGGTTTTATTTTAGGGCTTTACTGCCACTCGACTCGACTAGCCGTATTTTATTTTCTTGCGAAGAATACGAGTGTTCTTGTTGTATGCGAAGATGTTCTCTTTTCTTTTTTTTTTTTTTTTTGTTTCTCGTCGTTGTATAGTTTTTGTTCGTTTAATTTGAACTGTATGCAGCGAGTATAGTATAAGGAAGGATATTCCGGCACTTTGGTTTTAATCAAGATGAATTCAAATAAACAGTGGGGAGAAAAATTTAATCATTTTGGAAATTAACTTAATTTTCACTAATTATCAAAGTATATTTGTCCTGATTTCTTGGGCTTGTATGTATATTAATTATAATGTCAGCATCTCAAGTTACCGAATCAATTCCACGGTATTAGCCTCATTTATCGAATCTTCAGCCATACTTTCTGCGCCCTAAGGATTTTACCGTGCATTTTGAATTATGAAAGTGATATGTGAAGAGATTGAATGAAGAGTACACAATGTTGAAATATCAGTTTTCACTTTAATTTTGCATTAAAAATATATGAAAAGTTCAAAAATCTCTAGTTTTGGACTCTTCTTCTCGCTGAAAAAAGTTTACTAGGTACGTTTTGAAATTGACAATTTAAATTTTTTCCGAAGATAAAACATTTTAGATTTCAGATTTTATTTAATAAGTTTGTGGTGATAAACTTCAACTGGATGTCTTTTTCAGATTTTTAGATAGTTTTTGCATACATTTTTCCATTTTCCCTCTTCTGGTTAAAAATAAAAATTATTTCCCAAAAACTTCAAAAATTTTAGAAAATAAAAAAAGTGGATCGAAATGAGTTTGGCTTTGTATAAAAAACTTGAGTTGATATTTTCTATGATAATTCAATGAAAAATTATCTGCACGGGCACAGGTAAACAGAGAAGGGAGAAGTAAGGAGCAGATTTTATTTCTGAAAATCGAAAGTAATAATTCTTTTGATTTTGATAATGTTCCCCAAAAGAGTTTAGTTAATCTGAGTACTCATAAGTTATACGATAAATATGTGCTTTACCTGGAGCTTTTAGATCAACAGATTAGGATCAGAAAAAATTCACTGCGTTATTGATGAAGGACGACGAAGGACGACTTCAAGTTCCAATCAACGTTTTTTAATGGATTTGGTAAAAAAAAATTGGAGTTGAAATAATTGTAAAAAATTGTATAGGTACCTACTTTCTTTTTCCCCTTCTCTTTTAAAGATTAAGTAGGCCTATTTGTAAGCATCTTTAAAAAGTGTGATATGGTTTCCAATTTCCTATCTAGTCAAAAAACAAGCATGCACTGGTAACAATAACACGTGGGGAAAAACTCAATTTTAATTTTTTTGGAATTGTCTTCTCTAGTTTTCTACGATTAAAAATTCAGAATTTTGATTCTTTGAGCTCCTGAAAAATCGTATTTTTTTCCCATAAGATACATTTATGACCCATATGATTTCATCTGACTCAAATCTCAAACTGAATCATGAGAGAAGTTGAAGATATCACCCCCACCCTCACCTCCACCCCTACCACTCTTTCTTTAACCAACAAAAATGATCTTGAAGATGAAAAAAATGGATAGAAGTAGGTAACTTTTAATCAATAAAATTACTTACTTTTTTTTTTTTTTAATGTTAAATTAATTTTCAAAAAATTTTCCAATTGACTACAAAGTACTTTCAGCCTTATACGCTTATAAACTCCTGCATTGAGCTAAAATTTCCAAAGTTTACGATTCTGCCAAAAATTTAAAAAAATCTTACTTTCTGTCAGAATTTGGAAATAGTCTTTGTAAAAAATTCTAAAAAGTTTTCTTTTCTCCAAAAATTATTCAAAAGTCTCGCTTTTTCGCCTGAAAAATGCCGAAAAGTCTTACTTTTTAACCAAAAAAGTTGCCCAAAAAAGTCCCCAATTTTCAACAAAGATGCGAAAAAATAGGTAGATATTTAATAACTACTTAATTGCCAAAAATTCGTGTTTTTTAAAAAAAAATTGAAATTCTTGCTTTTTGTTAAAAATTATCAAAAATTCTCGACTTTTTGGCAAAAAATTTCAACAAGTTTTACTTTTTTGTACAAAAATTGTCCAAAGGTCCCGCTTCTTGCCGATAATGCTAGCATTTTAGTATGTAGTTGAAAATTCTCGCTTTCTTACCTAAAATTTTCAAAAATTTCGTAGGTAAGCAAAAAAATCTCATTTTTCGAATCTCTTTTGCCAATAATTTCCAAAAATTGCTCACTTTTTTGCTAAGATTGTCAAATTTTTGATTCTTAAAAAGTCCTATTTTCTTGCTGAAATCGAGTTTTGCTTTTTCCAAAAATTAGATATAAAATAGTATCCCTGCATTTTGACTAATTTTTAAAAACAGTCATTTTCTTATGAAAAATTCCAAATTTCCATTTTTCAAAAAGAAAAATCGCAAGAAAACCATTCCCTTTTTTAACATTGTCAGCCTCGTTTCATTTTGTCAAAAATTTGCTTTTCTGTCATAAAGGTGGAAAAATCTTCACTTTGTTGCCAAAAATTGTAAAACCATCGAAAAGTTCCAATAAATACGAAGTTTAACTTTTTAAATTAAAGGTTAGAACATTTCAATTTGTAATGTTCTCGTTTTTTTTGTGACATTTTCTGCATCAAAATGTTGCTCGTGTTTGTCACTTTTTTGGTTGTATCAATTTTGGTTACTTTTTCTTGCCTTTTTTGATCATTAAAATTAAGTTTTTTTTTTAATTGAATAAGTTTTTAGAAAACCATGTTGAGTTTTTTTTCGAATGTAGCTCTACAGCAATTATAAGGGTGAAACTTATTTTTTTTCAATTTTTAAGTTTCCTGTCATATGTACTTTTAGTTCATCCAAATGTACCTGGCAGGTAGGCTAAAATTTGGAATACTGATTTGAAGAATGGCCTTTGTATGTATGTACTTGAATTGTTTGATTTGAAGATTTTGACCTTCCAACTCTTCTCTGGTCTTTCCCAGTTTTAAAAATTTAGAAGCACATTTTTTCCATTTTTTTTAGTGTTTTTCACGATGTTATTGCTCAAGTGCATGAAACGCCCCCCCCCGCCCTGGAAATGTCTTGAGAGGTAAAAATTATGTGTACGCATTTCGAAGGTATAATATGTATTTTATTAATTTGTCTTCTCAGGGATTCAAATCTTTTTTCCCATACTTTAAAAAAGTGAATTTATGCATCTTTCAGTGACTTTTAATTTTTTGTCATTTTGCTGTGAATAAGCCTGATTTGATTGACTTAAGACACAGGACCCTAAAATTCAAAGTGTAGATTTGGAGAGTAGTCTGCTGGTGCTTTTTGGAATTTTAGGCTCACCAGCTCTCCCCCTCCCTTTGCTGCACTATAAAAAAAATGGTCATCTGTAAAATCAGTAAAATAACCCATGAATGAAAAGTAATATGGCAAAACGAGCCTCCAGAAGCCTCTATGGTAAGACCAGACTTGAAAAGTGCCTTTATTTTGGTGCAGTCCATTGACAATTTTTTGTGAAAAATTATAAATTTCACTTGGATAAAGAGATTTTCATCTAGAGAACGAGTTATTTACTTATTACTTATACGTCCTCTTTTCATTGTATCAAAGGTCTTGCTACGTATTCAAAAAAGCACTCAAGGTCACGTTGTTTTATCATAAAACCAAATTATTAAAGGTGCAAAATGCCTCCTCGTATATAGGTACTTATACCTATACTTACGACTTGGGCGCGACGTTCTGCGGGAAAAGATTACACTCACGTAAGGGGTCTGTAATATTATCCTTACAAGTCTGTTCACGCTTTAGTGGTGCATTTAATCGAGATAAAAAGTCAGACGGGAATTTTAAAAAAATGATATAAATTTCTCGGCTCGGTTTGGCTTTTGCTGCGATCGTCAAGACGAAGTTTTTTTCCCCGAGCACGTCATGTAGGTGCCTTACCTATACATAGGTACTTTTTTTTTAAGAGTCGTAAAAGTCGTTAAATTTATTACAAGCTGTCGAAGAATTTGCTTTATTTACAACCGTTGCCGGCGAGCGAAGAAAAAGCTACGGAACGTGGAAACGAATTTATACCTGATTAGAATAATGTATTAATGCGTCTGCAAGTTGCCACGAGAAGCGGGCGCGCGAAAAAAAAAAGGATCGAAAATGATGAAAATTTTCTCCGGAGTGAGTTCGCACCTTTAAAATCGAATTTCGCGTGCGTTAGAGAAGCACTTGCCGGCTTTTCAGTGCGAATAAAATATTTAGAAAGCGAAACGGATTTGATTGCGTGTACAAATGGATCTCTATTTGACAAATGTAACGCAATCATTTTACAAATTGTGGTCACATATCTTCTTTACAGTTTTGGAAACGCTACGTTCTTGTTACGTTTATCATATTTTCGGTCTTACAAGTTTTTGATACTTATGTATTTTCATGCGTTCGGTAACATGTTGCTTCTGCGAGATTACAAATCACTTCTCTTTACTCCAAGATTTACCCCTTTTTATCATCGTCGAGACGATAATTTTCAACAGAGTTTCCACAAATGTACCGCGGGTCCCTGATACTTGTTTCTGTATAGTCCCACGTACTCGTAAAGGCGAAGGCGATGACTCAAAAGTGAAAAAGTAAAAAGGGTGCTTGATAATTACATTTAGTATTTCTTTGCCGCACGTTGACTTGTTTGTGTGCTTCAGTATGGCTGTTCTGGTGTTCTTAAAATTCATTTTAGCCGGAGGTGAAGTCTCCCACACGTTCGCCTTTTACACTGCAGATACCCTCTCGAGGGGGTGTGTCTTTCGACGAACTAATCGTCTTTTTGAGTTATGGAAGGTTACCTTTCTTTGGATTAATTACGAAATGCCATCGAGGCTCCATGCCGAGATTTATTTAGTGACGGATTTCGAAAGCTTATACCAAGTGTCGAGGTTTTATTTGTAGGTAGTTTTAGGTGTTATCTACGTGTGTATTTAATAAACTTGTGCGAACATATTGTTGTGCGATGATTTTAGTGGTGATTTTTTATTTTTTGTGAGCTTTTGTGGAGTGAAAATTGGAGTGTACTCGTATGCTATTCTAATTAAGAGATGTCTGTCTGATTTTTTTGTGGGATGAAAGGAGAAAGGGATGAAAAAACAAATTTCCGATTTGTAAATCATTTTTACAAAATTTGTTAGGTAAATGTGTAGCCTTTTGATAGTGTAATTTTGTCGTTGTTAGAAAAATACATATCAAAAATAATCTGGCTTTGGATTAGGTAATACTTCCACTTTTCTTGACACATTCAGTTTGGTATGTTTCTTCCTATTTTAAATTGCAGGAGTTGATTTTCTTTTAATCACGTTTTTTTTTCTTCAAAATTTGAATTAGTGTTTTCAATGCGAGATAAGTATTATGTACTTTGATAATCAGTTTTGTTTCTTTTTTTTTTCTTAAAAAAAAGGGTACATCTGTCGTGAATATTTCTATCCAATTTTTGAAAATTTTTTAGGAATTGAAATTTTATTACAGATGGATTACATTAAAGTGAAATCTAGTTGATTTTGAAAAAGAGTAACTACATATACTGTATATAACTTTATTAAATTAGATAAAAGAAATTTAATTCAGACGTTGAAAAAATTGAAAATTGAAAGAAAAAGCTTTCAAAACTGAATGAAAAAAAAAATGTTGAAAAACCTACTTATATCTAACCTTTTTGATATGTACCTATACTAGTAGCCTCCTCAACTTTTTCCTTTTGATTAAGGTGATTTTGACACAATGATTTAATCAAGTATACTGTAATGTAAATGCAAACTGCTCAAATTTAAGTATAAGTTTTACGAAACGTTTCATTGCAGAGTCGTCGAGATGCCAAAACAGGCCTTCATAGATAGGTCTACGTACTTAATGATTCGAATCACGATTCGGATCAAAATCGTCGTCATTTGATTCGTGATTCGAATCATTTGTTTGCTGTAATTCTGTAAGCAATTAACTATGCATCAATTTCGCCAACATTTTATTAATTTTCGATAATTTTCAGCTATTTTTATGCTCATTTTACAGTTTTTATGATACTTGGCTTATATAATTTTTTGCCAAATTTCATTCCACTTTGGAGATATTTGATCAATTTTATTGATATTTTTTTTTTAATTATGTAATTCTCACAACATTTTTCTCAATTTTTACTCGTTTTTAATAGTTGTATAATCACTTTAGCAAGTTTTAACGTTATTTTATGCATGTTGTTCAATTTTATCAACATTCATCGTTTTAGTAATTTTCAAGTTTGAATAATGAAATTTGTCGAAAACGTTGAACAAGAAAGGAGAAATGTGCTTATCTAATCATGAAGAGTTTAATGCGCTAACACAAAGATAAAGCAATAGAATCAATCTGAATATCATTTTCTACTAATAAAATACTATCACTTTTTACAAATTATGATTCGTAATTCTTAACTTACGAATCACGACTCATTTATTTCTGAAAATGATTCGAATCACTTTTTTTGAGCAGTGATTCGTGATCCCTGCCCCTCTTGCTTTCTTTATAAGAAACTAAATCGTGAAAAAATGAATGAATCATTTACGATTTTTTTATATACGTACAAATTGAATTGGAAATTTCTATATTTTGAGAGGCGAACACTTGTGGAAACCTGATTAATTTCAGGCCTTTAATTTTTAATCACCTCGATCGCATCAAAAATATATATGGGAGTTTACGTTGTATCAAAACTCTAACTAGTCTTTTTCAAACTGCCTTTTCATATCATCACGAAATTTTATGAATCAATTGTACTTTCTTACAGAGAGAGGTCTTGACTGAAATTACAAATATTTTCATTTTTGGTTTTTTAATCGAGTTTTTTGTCAATCTTCGAATATGTGAGTAACCTATTAGTTTTTTGATGTTCGATCGCTTGACAATTCAAGCTGACTTGGTTTTGTTTTTTTTTTTTTGCTTTCATTTTTTTGTTCATTTAAATGCCATTCTAAATACCTACTCGTATTTTTAAAACAGTTTTCAAATTTATTTTTGCCAAATTTTACTGAAATTTCAACAGTTGTTGATGACTTACAGTGTTTTTAATTCTTGTGTACCTGAGTTTAGAGGAGATTTCAACAATATTTTATGCAACTTGGGCTAAATTTTCTTGGAATTTCATTACTTTTTGTTGATTTGCAATAATTAATAGGTACTATATTTATGAAAAAACTAAAAGTAATCCAAATCGGATCTTAGATATTGGTTTTTGGTGTTGGGAAAACCAGCTAATTACATTGTAATTGTTCAATGACTGCGTAGGCATTTAGCAACAGGAAAATTGAAAACAATAATTTTTAGGTTTGTGTTTGATTTTTTGGTTACTTAATGGGTTTTTAGCATTCACGAGCCCTGCTGAGTTTCCCAAGATCCTTGAGAAATTTTGTTCTCAAATTTTCGAAGTACATTTGGATGGTTTTTTAATGCCTAATTTACGTATTTATTTTTCCATCGTTTTTAGTGTTGTTCATTTTTCATTCCTGTTCTACCCTTCAATACATAGATTTAGGTACTGACATTTTTTTTTTCATTTTTCTAGTTTTTCTAGTTTTCAGGAGGTAGAAAGAAATAGATTCAAAAGCCTTATGAAATGAAGAAAGAATAAAATGATTTTTTTCACAATTTCACATCCCTCTTCTCAAAATTGTCCTGATTTCTGAATTTGTATGAAGTCATCCTAAGATGAAATTCAACTACCTACCTTGGTACTTAGAAATTTTCTCATCTTAATCTGCAATTTTGACAATCAAAATTTTCAGCTATTTTGTGGCCAAACATTCGGATTTTTAAAATAATAAAAGTTGTGTCGTTTTGTGATTCATCTGTAGGTAGATGATGAATTGTATGAATAGAAGATCAAAGGGAAAAATTGGCTCAAAAAGATTCCTGTTCTTGGTTAAAAAATGAAGAAGCCTCCAATGAAGCGATTTCAACCCTCATGTGTAGCAAATGTGATGATGAATTCAAGTTGGTTACTTGAAAGATTCAGTCCAAAAAAAAAACAACCTACGTGCTTCGTTACATCATATGATTGTGACAGGTACAAATAAATCACAGAATTTCTTCAGTAAATCTTGTTTAAAAAAATGAAAAGTAAGTGAACAATCCATTAATATGGAGGTTTTGTGGGAATTTTGCTCGCTATTTGTTTCAGAAGATTGTTGCGATAAAGAAAATTATCTACCTGCCAGAAGACGAAAATCAGCTTCGAAGATGTTTGAAGACCCTTAATTCAAATTTCAAGATCAAGAATTATTAAAGGTAAGGGGAACAACTGTGAAAAATGCATGTTGTGGAACCAAAAATTCATCGTAGCTACCTCAGGGGGAGGGGAAATTCACAGATGGAGGGAGAATTATTCCTTCGATGTACCTATTAGGCGAGATGATCCTCTTTTGAAAGTATAGGTACTTTTCATTTAGAAGAAAAGGGATCGATAATTTTTATGAGACATATTTTTCTAGTTGATGATGTCATAATACCTAATTTCGATTTGAATATGATTCTGAAGGTTATTTCTCTGTCTTTATTCACATTTATGTATTTGCAAATTTGTTGGAAATTAGGCAGTCACGCATTCTCAAGAGTTTTTAAAAATCATCTATGTTCGTACTTCTTCCTTCACTTTCAAAGGTAGGCACCTAGGCGGTTTCACAAAAGAATATTTTTGTTTGTTTTGAAACATGGAACATGAAATTTTGTTTGAATTTGAAAAAATTCACAATATTTTGAATTTTTTTTTGGAAAACTTGTAAGTACATTTTTTATTTTTCATTTCATTTTATTTCATTTTCTTCTGCGGATATAGGTATCAAACCAAAAAGCATTATAGCCCCTTCTGAAAACTTGATTCAATTCAACCACATACCTTGTAAATTCATCGATGGAAACATAGAGGATCTTTGATGATCTTGATGTCCCCTGGATCCCATAATGGCACACTGTCCCATAGATCCGGTGGTCAAAGAATGACCCATAGCCGGACCGGTATTGGCAGTATGATTATAACTTCTAGCCATCGATGCGGCGGTATACGATCTGTAGGCTTGAGACATCTGGCTGCAGGAGGCCAGATCTCCATAAGTACAGGATCCCAAACCGGTCGGATCCATTCCGGTAGTCGACAGCGAACATGCTGTTGCATCGAAATTAGCCGCAGCTTGATTGAGATAACTGTAATCCATGATTTTCGAATGTTTTTCACGCACGTTCGGTGTAAGGTGCAGGTTGCAGGTTACGTGTACGTGTACATGTAATTAAGAGGTTTCAGGTTGCATTTTCGTATTATACCGCACACGGGGCGCACGACGACGATGTTTTAATTTGATAAAAAAAATTTCCAAGACCGAAAATTAAATTCACCGCTAACGTTATTAAAGATAACTAAATTTTCCACCAGCAAAGAGAGCGAGACGCTGCGAATAAGCAACGAAATGTTTAGAAAGCGGAGAAAAGGGTAAAAAGGCCAGACGTTTGCTAATTGAATCAAAAACTCTATATCGAATTATGCGAATAATATGATAAGGAAAAGGAAGAGCGGAAGATTAGCACACGACACGACGAACCGGGGCGAAATTTTCTCTCTTTTCCACGAAAATACTTAAGAAGCGAAAATTACCTTAAAACCGAAGACGTCGCGGTGAATGAAAAGGAGGAAAAAGAACAAGAAGAAAAACGTGTAATAATTTAAAACTATTTAACGAATACGTTTCCACGGCGAGTTACCAAATCAAATGATCATCTGTAATTCAATAAGCTCGGGTTTATAGAAAACAGGGTAAAAGCTTTGAATTTTAGCGCGATGTAGTCGAGAGCCCGAAACCGTAAGGGTGGCAAGGGACGTAGGCGGAGCCTCGCCCACCAATCCCCTCGTACTGTCACCCTTGTTCGACTATAAATCCCTAATTTCTTCCCCTTTTTTAAGCAACATTCTCATTGGTGCTCGTCGATGTCGCGTCTCATCTTCACCCTCTTCAACGCTACCAGCGCCTTTTTTCCCAAATACGCAGTTTTTTCCCTTTATATCGTAACTACTACGTAAAGCAAAGGGGGTGAGATTTTTCCTAGTGTTTTTTTTTCTTTCACTTCTCCGCGTCGTCGTCTTTATCTTCGCGCAAAAACGAGACCGAAGACCCAAGACGTCCGGTTAATATTGAGAGTCGAGTCGAAAATGCCATATACCGGGGTACCTCTTCCCACCCCCTCCCCCTACTCCTTCTGGCTCGGTATAATAAAACGAGTATCGGTCGCATTGCAAAAGTATGCGGTGAAAATTAATTTTCGCTCACCGTCCGGTATCCGCCACAATTATGGCTTTCAGCTTGGAAAGATCAAGTCATTGACTGAGTATTTCTGATGGCAACAGTTTATTGACTTACGAATTTTAACGCACATTAGTTGTTCGGCCGCCTTTGCCATAAAATTTATCCGTTTTCAATAATGACGCCGCACCTCGGCTGACTTTTGTAAATATTGAAATATAACTCGATTTTAATTTTTTTTTTTTTCGCCATCGGAGTTCGTTTTGTATAGTTTTGGTATTTTACCTGTTAGTTTTCTTTGTTTCTCGTCTGTCCTGGGCGGACGTTCGACGATAATAGTGTTTATTTTTTCTGTTTGAATTATTCTTCTTAATTTGCCTGCATATATTTGAGCCCTTTCAGTTTTTTTATCGATATTTTTACCGAAAAATGTTCTTCATTTTTTTTTTATGTGACAGGAGAAATAAAAGAGGGATTTGAAAATTTTCTGTTCTATAATTTTAGGATCTTTTTTTATCCCTGTCAAAATGTTATCATGAGCCAGAATAATTTTTGTCGAAATCTTTGGCATCGTTTCTCTGCTTCTATTGAAACTTGATTTCTTTTCAAATGTTATCACAGTACATAGGTAGATCACAAAAAAATCGGAAGATTGTGGAAACCTTTGTTTCATTTCAAGTTGAAAGTCTCTCAGAAAATTTTTTCATCGTCGAGATACTCTTAAAAGGGACATACTATAACTTCAGCCCTCAAAGAAGGAGTTTTTTCAATTTTGTATAAAACTCCTTTAGGAAAAAAAGGCATATTTTCTCCATTTATCTATTTACTCGTAGGTACCTATGTTTACTTTGATTTGTTCCTTCAGGGAGAAAAACACGGAAGGAGAAGAGCTTAATTCTATTCATGTTTTTGTCACAAGTAAAGAGGGATTGTTGAAGTCATCGACTGCTTCTTATTGTTGAAATTTTTTCCATAATCCATATATTTCAGACATGGATACCTCTAATTGTCAGATTTCAGGTTTTTTTCCAACTTACTCTCCATGCTCAGAAAAAATATGCAATCTCTCTTTTTTTTTTTTTGACTTGAATGCATTTTAGACGAGTTTGATTGACCGGTTTTACTACTCACATTCTACTCAACTTGCCCACAGAGAGTGTGAAATTTTATTATCAATTTTTTTCAGGCTTCACAGTGTTCCGAAATGAAGAAGTATAGTGGACAAACATCAGTTTTGTATTACAGATCTATAAAATTTTGGTCATCAGGATTTTTTGGATCACTGAAGTCGATTTCAGCACTTATTTTGCCACTAATCTTGAAATAAGCCTTTGAAAGGGGGTGAAAAACATAAAATTTTTAAAAATTCATCTCTAGTACGTAATGTACCTATACATATGTATATCAATTTATGGGTTTTTATAGGAGCTGAATTTGATTTTCTGGATGGTTTGATCCCTACCTAGTTGGGCTCTGAAGAGATATAAGGAGGTGGTGAAAACCATTTTTCATTTAGAAAAATTTATTGAAATGGGTCATCGCCATACGGGTTTGTTTTGGACGCTGAATTCAATTTCACGTCTTCTATCTATGATATCTCATATTACAAAAAAATCAAAATTCCAAAAATAAACGAGTTTCAATTTTTTGCTATGCGAGTGTGATTTTTATCAACTTTTTCATGAAATACGCCAGAAAAAGGTCAAAATAAGACAACTGAATAAATTTAAACTTTTTTTGATGTTTGGAATTGAAAATTGAATTTTTTCGAATTTTGATTTTATTGTGATCAGTTTATTTTATCGAGTGAAGGGATTTTTTTCAACTTTTTCAACGGATACGTAAAAATAGAGGTCAAATGGGTCAACTTCACCAGTCAAAACTTTTTTTCATGTTTCAAATCAAAAAATCGCATTTTTTTGCGAATTTTCATTTTTTTCAAATCGACTTTACGACATAATGCCATCCCAATTTTTTAATATGTTGTTCAACATGAAAAGTTGTCCATAATATATTTTTTTCAGAATTTTTGAGAGTCTGAACCATATGAAAACTACGTTTTGAAACTTTTCGAGCTAATTTTTCGTACGAAAAAAAGTGGCAACACTGATTTTTATGATATCACCAAAAGGCCTTTCAAAACCCCTAACTATGGGATAATGTTCCATTTTGGTAGGTATCGCGGTTATCGAGTAATCCACTGCTGAAATGGATGTTACGAGTATTTCAAGTTCACTGAAAAAAGCAGCCTTTAAAAAAGAGCCAGAGAGATGCGATTTGCTCCATTGATCATCCTTCGGAAGGTCTTTCCACAGGAAAAATTTCAAAAAAAATCGCCGACCCCCCCCCCCCCTCATCACCTCCTTTACCACTTTTTGGTCGAATTGACGTGGAATGACCCAGTTACGTCAACGTTGCATGGCAATTTTTCACAAAAAAAAAAACAACAAGTAAGTAGGGACAAAAAATGTTGGTGGATATTTTTACTTACTTATTATAAGGTATATACTTAGTACCTTGGACATGTGCTACTTTCAAATAAGAATTTTTTACTTTAAAACCATGAAAAATTGGACATTTTTGTGGAAAAAAAGCGTACAAACAGGATTTTTGTTAAAAACCAAAAATGTCCATATTTAGGTAAAACCCCACGATTTTTTGAAGAAAAAAAATGAAAAATAGATGTGTTTTAAAACATTTTAAAGTAGCTAATTTTTTTTAGCCATTTTGAGGTACTTAACTATACGTATACCTATACGTAGGTAGTAGGTACCTACCTACTACCTACCTCATTTCAACAATTTCTGTATGCATGATGAATATGTAATTTTTGTGAAAAAACGTTTGAAATCAGGAAAAAGGAAGTGGAATATAATGTAGAAAACATACCTAAGTACCGTATACGAGTATTCAGAATAAAGTTTTAATGACTTTTCGATTCTGAGGGGTTTTTTGAATTTTGGCTACTTTTTTGAGATTTTGAACCACTATGGGTTTTGTCAGATTTTGAAAAATCTGAAAATTAGCTCACCCTAGAGTCTTAAGTAGGTACATGTCAGACCTCACAAAATCAGTTAGTGGCTCTCGGGCTCTCGCCTCCCTTCTTTCGGCAAGAATTGAGGCTAAAAAATGGAAGTTGAATTTCATTTTCATGGTTCCATTTTTTTCATTCAAAAATATCATTTGAAGCTTCTCAATTTGTTTAAAAACATAGAATTAAATACTTTTACATACATTCGAATGGATTAAGGAAGTGGAGAAAAAATTAATTTTTAATCAGCAAGGTTAGAAACAAGAATAAATAATAATACATTATATGTACCTAATTATATAAAAAAAATCAGCAATTTACCGACTTAAAATATCGTTTATTAATAAAATATAAAGACATAATAACTATGTCATTTAAAACTAAACTCTTTTGAAATAAAATATGAAATTAATTATCATTATAGTTAGGTAGGTAAGTAATATGGATTTATACAATTATACATACTTAGGGTATACCTATACCTAAAAATATGATAGATATACGTACCATATGTATAATTGCATAAATCCATATTACATACCTACCTAACTATAATGATAATTAATTTCATATTTTATTTCAAAAGAGTTTAGTTTTAAATATCATCTAAGTCTTTAGTCCGTTTCATTTGCAGAACTTCGAGAACTTCGAGAACTTCCAGAAGAAAATAATCTGCTGAAACCACTGGAATTTCTAGAGGAACCTCTGCTGGTACTCGTGATCGCACTCGTACTCGCACTCGTACTTGGTTTCATTCCAGGTTTAATTTCAGATTTATAATATTCGTTGTACAACGATGGGGCCGCATCTTTATCATATGTTCCACATTTGTTCACGAATTTCGATTCTTCTCCTAAAGTAGGTAATTCTCATTTGAAATTTGGCATCAAAAGTGATCAAGATCAAGTAATGAAGTGCTATCTACTTACCTCTTAATACATCAATGAAGATTTCATGAAGTTCAGCTTCAAAGCAAAGAAATCATAATTAGTATCTACTTAATCAATATTTTAGAGTTGAATATTTATTTTCCAAGTCAATGCGTAAGTACATATTAATGAATGATACGAGTATGCGTAGGATTGAAGAATAATTTGTGCGCATGTGGTGAACTACGTATTTTTTGAGAACTAAAAAATTGAAAAATTTGATGGAAACCTCAAAACATTCACGACCCCTGAATTTTCATGTTGTTCGATCTTGGAAAAACCCCTCGTAATCCACCGTATCCCTACTTAGTGTAATGTGTAGCCTATCTGCATACCTACATAATGACGATAGAACAGTACAGGATGCCCACAAATATCGTGAACCCCTAAAAAAGTTTTCTGCTAAATGTTTCGGTTGATCACAGTAGCGCATGATTGGTTGTTAGACTGAGGTGATAACATTCCACCAATCATATGCATCTATTTCGCATTGCCAACTTATATTTTCAATAAAAAACTTTCTTAGGGGTTCACGAAATTTTCTGGCCACCTTGTATCGTGTAATCTACAATAAGGTAAGTAGTAGGTAGTAGGTATGTACTTACTGCTTAGTGCAATCGGTTTTGAAACTAAAATAAGGCGCATGATTAAGGTTATAAGTCTTTAATTTTTTTTTAGGGATGAGAAATGTGAAAAAATAGTACCTACCTAACGTTGGTATGGTACATATTAATGTATAAAATACTCACCGTCCGGGCACAATTCTTTTATGCTGGTACATAAACGATATATAACACCTATAGGTAGTTATACAAGATGAATGAAAGCGGATATACATTTGAAAATTCACATCAAATCGAGACGTGTTAAAAAACTTCACAATCGAAATATTATTTTTATAAATTACGTATTACCTCTGGCCTTTTTCAATGATTCTTTATTTGATGTGACAAACTCATGATTCAAACTCCGGCCACAATTGAGGACGTAGTCTCCCATTACTGCCAAAAAGGCTGGCAGGCCTATTTAAAATACAAGTAAATTCATTGTAATCATTAGCATATTACTAATCAATCGAATTTGTTGGATAAAAGGTATGCACGAAGTAGGAAAGGTATTGTATTGCTAATACATTATGGCAATAAATTATAATTGAAAAATCTTCAGAACGTGCTTACTCATTATTGTTCCGTCGTGGACTCCTATTCGCGTTCGTGAAAAAAACAAATTATTTGTTATATTAGTTCTGTTGCTGCTAATTACTATGAGTAGACTATCGATAATATAGGTATTAGTATACCTAGTAGTTAATATTATACTGACTCTTAAATTTTTTAATTAAACTTTTCTCTTTTAATGAATTATTGGGAGCAAAAATGTTCTCCATTCCTTCAACATATGACTCAAATCTTTTTTTCAAGCAATCCCTGTGATCTAAAAACGAAAAAACAAAAAAAAACTTTATGAAATAGTATATTACAATACAAGGAGCGAAAGTGAAGTATGTTTGGTCGAGTTAAAGCACGAGACCAAACATTCTTCACTTTCGCTCCTTGCATTGTAAGATATTTTTCATTATTCATGCTACGAAAATGAGTTTTACGTCCGTTTTTGGTTAAACCTTTTTTGAATAGTTCATTTTTTTAAAAGAGAATTATGCTTTCTTTTCCAAATATATCGAAAACTGAGCCTCATAGAAAAAAACTAAAGACAAACTAAAGACATTATGTCGATTGGAAATTTAATTCTCTGCAATTTTTCTCGATTTCATTTCATTTTTGGCCCGGCCGGGTAAACATAGAGCATTTTCGTAGCATGTACAGAGGGCGGAAAACTTATACTTTTGTAGCATGTATAATGAAAAAGACTTTAAATCAGTCAAGTGATGATTTCACTTTGATATCGTCTTAAAGAGTGGGTATTGAGTACGAATGTATAGATAATTTCTTACCCATGTTCCAATCCGCCCATTCACCGCCTGAAATTAAGAGTATAGCTCGTTGATTATTAATTTCAAAACTGGATTTCACTATGAGAAAGACATCGTACTTTACTTACCTACGAGTAAGAAAAATGATACTACAAAAAGTGATCTCCACAAAAAATTCATTTCTACTGGTGAAATTTGTTTCGTTGTATGTACTTAACTTATCGAATCAATCTGACTGGTATTACAGGTAAGACTTTACGAAGAATTTTCACAAATGATTTTCTGATACCTGTGTTGGTGGGTATAGGTATATGAATTAAAAAAATCACTAAGCTGGTAAAGTGATGACATAGGTAAGAGTAAAAACAAATTAAACTGGCATGTCATTTTCGAAAAATTCGGGCTGCGGCGCGGCGGACCCCTCAATTTTAAAAAATTCAAAAAAAAACAAATTCGCCGTAAAATTTTAAAATTTCAAGTTCTATCATCTTTAAAAGATCTCTTTTGAGTGAAATGACGCTCATGACGATTTTAGCCTACTCCCATTAAAACCAAGCTGACACCTCCCCCCCCCCCAAAATAGTTGAAAGGCTATAGGTGGATAAGTATGGCGAACTTGCCCCCGAGAGCTTCAGGGTTGATATTTGTATGGAAGGTGGGTACCCTTGAGCACCTTCCGTCACGAATGTTTCAGACCCCCAGACCCCCCCGTTTTTGAAAAACCCCCCCTTTTATGATATTACAATAGAAATTTTTTTCTCAGCCCCATGTGAACCGATTTTTTCAATTTTTGGGTACGTTGTAAACATCCATGAGAGGTATCCCCACAAAAATTTTCACCCCGGCCCTCCCCCCCATACCCCCCCCCCAAATGACGTTTTTTAGCTTTGTTTGCCCGTTTTAGCAATGATTATGATTCTGCACAAAAATGGGAATAGTATTTTTAAATGTGTTTTTGACCCCCAAAAAACATGTATTTTTTTCAAAAAAAAAAAATTTGGTGGGTCGTGGTCAAAAATTGAAAAAACTAACAGAGGGGGTAAAAATGAATTCTGGTGTAAATTATTGTTTTTGGTAAACGAGGTGTCGTTTCCATATGAATGGAACCCCCCGAACACGAATATGACGTCCAATTTAATGCTACCCTCAACCACACCCCTCCAGTGCCTCTGCCCCCACCTCAATTTTTACTATTACTTATACCAAAAATTGAGCTATATAATAATATTGGTGTCGTTCTCATATGAATCAAACACCCCGAACACGAATATGAAGTCAAATTTTATGCTATCCTCATCCACACCCCTCAGGTGCCTCTGACCCCAACTAAATTTTTACTATACTGAAAGTTGCGCTATTTTCATGATAATATTAGTATCGTTTCCATATGAATCTAACCTAACCCCTCGAACACGAATATGAAGTCAAATTTTATGCTACCCTCATCCACACCCTTCCGGTGCCTCTGCCCCCCACCTCAATTTTTACTATTATATTAAAAATTGAGCTATATAATAATATTGGTGTCGTTTTCATATAAATCAAACACCCCTAACATGAATATGAAGTCCAATTTAGGTCTACCCGCATCTATCCCCTTCCAGGCTACAGCCAGCTCCTCGAGAATGTTAAAGTTTGACCCTGTTGGGGTCAGAGGCACCTGAGGGGTGTGGATGAGGATAGCATAAAATTTGACTTCATATTCGTGTTCGGGGTGTTTGATTCATATGAGAACGACACCAATATTATTATATAGCTCAATTTTTGGTATAAGTAATAGTAAAAATTGAGGTGGGGGCAGAGGCACTGGAGGGGTGTGGTTGAGGGTAGCATTAAATTGGACGTCATATTCGTGTTCGGGGGGTTCGATTCATATGGAAACAACACCTCGTTTACCAAAAACAATAATTTACACCAGAATTCATTTTTACCCCCTCTGTTGGTTTTTTCAATTTTTGACCACGACCCACCAAACATTTTTTTTTGAAAAAAATATATTTTTTTGGGGGTCAAAAACACATTTAAAAATGCTATTCCCATTTTTGTGCAGAATCATGATCATTGCTAAAACGGGCAAACAAAGCTAAAAAACGTGATTTTGGGGGGGAATATGAGGGGAGGGGGGGTGAAAATTTTTGTGGGGATACCTTCCATGGATGTTTACAACGTACCCAAAAATTGAAAAAATCGGTTCACATGGGGCTGAGAAAAAAATTTCTATTGTAATTTCATAAAGGGGGGGGTTTCTCAAAAACGGGGGGGCCTGGGGGTACGAAACTTTCGTGACGGAAGGTGCTCAAGGGTATCCACCTTCCATGCAAATATCAACCCTAAAGCTCTCGGGGGCAAATTCGCCATACTTATCCACCTATAGCCTTTGTATTTTAGGTACCTACGTGGGAAATCGTAAAATAATTATGTTGTTTTTGATCATTTATGTTGATGCGAATTGTTCACTCTTGCATACTAGCAACGAATTGAAACAACACACGAGTCCCCTCTTCCCCTTAATGATTCAATGGTCCTTTTGAAAACGAGTTTTTTAAAAATTCAACTTCGGCTAAAATCATTTTTAAAAAACTCGTTTTCAAAAGGACCATTGAATCATTAAGGGGAAGAGGGGACTCGTGTGTTGTTTCAATTCATTGGTAGTATGCAAGTGAACAATTCGCATCAACATATCAGTAATGACCAAAAACAACATAATATTTTAGGATTTCCCACATATCTAAAATACAAGTTTCAGCTATCATGAGCGACGAGCGTCTATATATTTTACTCAAAAGAGATCATTTTGAAATTTTAAAATTTTACGGTGAATTTGTTTTTTTTTTTGAATTTTTTAAAATTGAGGGGCCCACCGCAGCCCGAATTTTTCGAAAATGTTAAAAATAAAAAATAGGGAATTATTTTCTCACTAAAGGACATCACTTTGTGGGTTGGGAGGAGGAAAGACCAAAAACAACTAACTTTAGGACATCCCACATAAAATACAAATGTCTGCTATTCTGGGGGGGGGGGTCAGCTTGGTTTTCAAGGGATGGTGCTAAAATCGTCATGAGAGTCTATTTTACTCAAAAGGGACCTTTTAGAGACAATGGAATTCAAAATTTTAAAATTTTGAGCATTTTTCTTTAAATTAGGTAGGGTTTTTTAAAATTTTTGAAAATTGAGGGGCCCACCGCAGCACGAATTTTTCGAAAATGGAAAAAATAAAAATAGGGAATTATTTTCTCGCTAGAAGTTACCACTTTAGGGGTTGGAGCAGAAAAAATCGCACATTTTTTTGCCATGTAGTCAAGGACCACCCACGTCATAAGGGAGATTTTAAAACAAAAATGAGCAAAATCGGTCCATTTTTCATAAATTTAGAGAAGAGGGCCCAAAAATTGGCTTTTGGGGCATATCTTTCCCTGTGTGGGGCCGAATTTGTTCAAATTTTGGAATTCGGTTCAAAATGCGATTTGGAAGAAAACATATTTCAAAAAATTTTTAATGTTGATTTTAGCCCTCTTTTACCCAAACTTAGGGCCCTTAAATTCAAAATTTGCTTTTCATTATATTTTTCGCATCGAGTACTTGTCGAGGGCTTTCTATTGAAAAAAATGAGCTGCCTAGGTATAATTGGGGCTGAATGAGAGCCTGGTGAACATTTTTTGCTTGTAGCTTTACATGTAGGTAACCTACCTACTATAATTATGTAGATTGGCATGACAGAAAAAGTGATTCGAACGACAAGACATTCAAACAACAAATTAGGGTATTTCAACGACAATTTGTTAACGACGGTTCAGCATGACAATTTAGGCAATACAAACGGCAATTCGATTACATAATATAACGACGAAAGAAGTTTCATCTACATTCAAATAAAATTTTGATCCCCAAAAAAAATTATTGCCCAGAAAAATGAATGAAAAATAACTCATTTTGTAATAGGTACAAATTTTTTTTGTAAAAATAAACATAAATTTTACGAATGGGATGAAGTTCTTTTTTTTTTTTGAAAAAACTCCTTTTTCAACTTGAATTCGAAAAAGTTTTGCTTTCCAAAAAAATTTGATTTTTTTGCAAAAAATTGCTAAAAGTTGTGAAAAAGTTGTGATTTTTTTACTCGTAGTTGTTAAAATTAAAGTTATGTTTTATGGTCAAAATTTTCGAAAATTGTCAAAAAGTCTTTCTTTTTTCCCCCTATGTATGGATAATTTCTTACTCAAGTTTCACTTCTTCCGTTCACCGCCTGAAATTAAGATTAATAGCGCGTTGATAATTAATTTCTTACTTACTTACGAGTGAGAAAAATGATACCATAAAAAATGATCGTGTCAAAAAATTCAGTTCTACTTGTGAAATTTGTTTCGTTGTATCTAACTTATCGAATCAACCTGACTGGTGTTATATACAAGAGAAATGTCGCGAAAAATTTTCATTAGTGATTTTTCTGACGCATGTGTTAGTAAGTACTTTAGTAAAGAAAAAACAAAACAACAACGGTAACCTTGTGAAGAGGCGACATAATACCTAAACAAATAAATCTGGCATTTCATGATTTCATGATATCATATCGATCAACAGAATGATGACTGTAGGTATGGCTGTGTTTAATGTACGTCTAAGGTACCTACATAGGTACAATGGTACACGCATTACACATCTGTCTTAAACGAATAGCGATGTGCTTTTGCACGAACACTTGCTTGAACGACGTAACAATTTGAAAATTTTTTCAAGTGTTTGGGTTGAGAATGCACTTCATCGATAGTTCAGACCATAAAACAAAAAACAGAGCGAGGTTTTTCAATTTGAGTTGGTTTTGTGATCAGGAGAGGTAGTCAAAGTTACGAAAATGACCGTTTTTGCCCTTCTTCAAAAATTCATAGCGACATCCGTATTGTTTTGCGAAAAAAACCAAGGTCATTTTTGGACTTCTTAATGTTTAGAAATAAGAAAAATTCAATTTGAACTTTAATTTTATTCATGTGGCTGCATTGATTAGACCATGTTAACGAATAATTCAAGTGCTCTGAAATTGAAAAAAATACACTACAACATTCATCTCTGGAAACTAGCTCCCTGGGGTGAGATGAAATCACTTACTTCGTACAAGTCAAAAAATATAATTGCCCCCCCCCCCAGCAAAATCCGTATTTATGTAAAAGAAGGAGATTTTTAAAAAAACACTATCATCTTTACATGCTTGAAAAAAATGAAAATCTCGATAAGTCGAAAAGTCTGGTTTTTTAATAAAATGAAAATCTGTTCAACTTCTCAAGCGACTCACTAACAAGCACCAATTGCTACTTAGACTGATTTTATGACATTACTTGGGGAACTGGAATTCCCTAAATTTCGCTAGAAACTCCAGAACAACTCCAAACCACCTCCAGTCAACTCAGTATATCGAAAATGACATATAGTTTCCAGTCTATTCAAGTAGGGGAAGGGGCAGTTTTATAGCTCAAAATTATATGTACTTGCTTTAAAAAATCTTGATTTTTTTCTCATGTTTGGCCAAAATTTGGTTTTAAAAAAATTGATCAGAAATTTAAAAATGAACTTTGGCATCTGAAAGTCTGACATGGTGATTTGGCCGGGGGATGAATGAAACGAAAATGATAAGATATCAGTTATTGAAACCAGACCAGCGTGTCATTCATTATTCACAAATTTACTGCACCATTTATGTTCAACAATTCAAACGAGAGGTGAAAAATTTGCGTTATCGGGCAAATGAAATAATTTCGTCAGGCATTACGTTTCTCGCGACGTGAATTTTCTATGTTTGTTGTTCGAGGGCTGTCGTTCAATGCTGTCGTTTTTTAGCCAAGTGGTGAATTTTAATTCAATTTTTTTCGTAAATGAATAAAAATGTCATATTTGATGAATCGATACTTCGGAGTCCAATTTCTCAATCTATTAATTTAAAAAAATTTCAAAAAATTCATTCAGTAGAAATATAAGAGTAACCAAAACCATAAAAAAAGCTTGATGAAAAACCGTATAAAATCAAACTTCTAGCTGGCTTTGACTTTTTCAAAATGAAACTTGGCTAACTTTCAACTTTCATAGTTTGGTGAAAAATATGAAACTTTCGGATTTTGGCTAGCTTTTAGTCCCTGATCATGAGTCTAATGCTTGAAAATTGAAATGATCTTGATCTCATTGAGTCATTGAGAGAAGGGTCATCCCATGTCAATTCGAGCAACGTTTTTGAGTCATGTCTTTCGATTTCGCTCAATTTTTTTTACAATATCTACCTACCCAGTAGATAAAAAACCCGCAATCAGTTTGGTCCCAGCCTCCTAAGGGGGCGGGTGGGAGGGGGCTTCCATTATTTTCACATTGTCTCGAGGTACTCAACTTCAGCAGCGCATTCCTCCAAAACTATGATACTTTGATCAAAACTGATTTCACAGTTCCAAAGGGTATTGAATTTTGAACTTTTAAAGCATTTTGAAATTTTCAAAATTTGAAAGTTGAACTTTTAAATTGAAAGTTCAAATTTCAAAATATGCGCGCGCTGCTGAAGTTGAGTACCTCGAGACAATGTGAAAATAATGGAAGCCCCCCCCACCCGCCCCCTGAAGAGGCTGGGACCAAACTGATTGTGGGTTTTTTATCTACTGGGCAGGTAGATATTGTAAAAAAAATTTGAGTAAAATCGAAAGACATGACTTTCAAAATCGCATTTTTATGGTCGAATTGGCATGGAATGACCCTTGGTCGATGACCTGAAAGGGCTAGACATGCAGATAGAAGACCTTGAGAAGCCATGCGAGCATGCAGACACTCAGACAGCCTCTATACTAGTAATTCAGTGCCCGCGAGATGCTCGACAAGCAGAAACCCCTATTTGAGAGGCAACAAAGACGGGTCAATGACCTTTAGAGGCCAGGGGAGCGGACAGACGACTTTGAGAAGCCATATTAACGGGTCAAGGGCCTTAAAAAGTCAGACAGTCCGACAGACGACCTTGATTTAGGAGGCTATAGGCAGGTGGGTACATCACTTTGATAGTCCAGACTCATGAGTTAAGGACTTCAAGAGGCTAGACAGGCAGAAAGACAATAGGTACCTCTAATTGTCAGATTTCAGGTTTTTCCAGCTTATAAGGTACTCTCGATGCTCGCTAAAAATATTTAAAAGGGAGATGATCCTCTCTCCATTTCTCTTCAATTTCTTTTCTTTTTTTTTGACTTGAATACAGTAGCAGATGATTTTTATTGACCAGTTTTACTACACGCTTTAACCAACTTATCCAAAGGAGTGTGTAAACTTTTATTATTAATTTTTTGTCATGTTTCACAGTGGTCCGAAATGAAGAAGTGGCGGTTAAAAATTAAATTTGAAATGCAGATGTGTAAAATTTTGGTCATCAGTAAGAACATTTTTACTTCAAAACTACGAAAAATTGGACATTTTTGTGAGAAAAAAAATTAAAAACCAAAAATGTCCGTATATTGGTAAAATCTCGTGATTTTCAGGAAAAAAATGGTACTTAAAATATTGTTCATCATACAGGCACTTAACTCAATCACTTAATGTAATAAAATAAAGACTCACTTATAGGTAGATACTTATGTTATTTAAAACCAAACTCTTTTGAAATAAAATATGAAATTAATTATCATTATAAATATGTAGTTAGGTATGTAACATGGATTTATACAATTATACATAGTGCAGATACCTATACCTAAAAATATGAAATAGGTAGGTGAGCGTAGGCACACCTCTCGAATTTTTGCATTTCTTACTGCGATTCATCTGCAGAACTTCGAGACAATATCCTACTGATACCTCTAAAGGAAAGACCTCTGCTCGAACTCGCACCCGTACTTGACTTCATTTCCGGTACAGGTCCAGATTTATAACTTTCGTCGTACAACAATGAGGCCGCGTCTTTATCATATGTTCCACAGTTTTTCAAGAATGTCTGTTCTTCTCCTAAAGTAGGTAATTCTCATTTGAAATTTTGCCTCAAAAGTGATCAAGAGCAAGGTAATGTGAGTATTAGGAAGTAGTAAGTAATAAGTGCTATTTACTTACCTTTTAATACACTAATGTACACGTTTCATGAAGTTCTGCTTCAAAGCAAAGAAATCATAATTAGTATCTAATCAATATTTTAGAGTTGAATATTTATTTTCTAAATCAATGCGTAGGTACTAGGTAAGGTACATTATGTGTATAATGAATGATATACGATTGAAGAATAATTTGTGCATGTGGTGATCTATATATATTTTTTGAAAACTAAAAAATAGAAAAGCTGGAAACCTCAAAACATTCACGAACCTTTAATTTTCGTGTTGTTTGACCTTGGAAAAACTTGTTCCAACCCATCCACTTGTCGTCCCCAGTATCCCTACTTTGAGTAATGTATATACATATACCTACGTAATGATGAAACATCAGGTATCGTGTTAATCTATAAAGTACTTACTGCTAAGTGGAATCGGAACTGAAACTAAAATAAGGCGCATGGTTCAGGTTATAAGTCTTCAATTTTTTAGGGATGAGAAATGTGAAAAAATACTCGTAGTACCTAACGTTGGTAAAGTTAAAATATCACCGTCTGGGCACCTTTTTTTTATGCTGACACATAAACTTATTAGAACACCTAGTTATGAAAGCGGATAAAAATTTGAAAGTTCACATTAAATCGCAACGTGTTGAAAATCCTTATACAATCGAAATATTATTTTGATAAATTATATTACCTCTGGCTTCTTTCAATATTTGGACATTTGCTGTGACGTGGTCATAGTTTAGATGCCGGGCACACTTGATGACATATTTTCCAAATAGTTCCAAGAAGTTTTCCAGGCCTATTTAAAATACAAATAAATTCATTGTAATCTTAGCATATCACTTCGAATATAAATTTTAAAAAAGAATTTGTTTAATAAGTAAAAGGTATGACTGAAGTGGGAATGGTAGGTACATACAGATTATTACGAGTACCTATATTGCTAATACATAGAACGATGCTTACTCTCTATTGTTTTGGGGTCGACTTCTATTCGTGTTCGTGAAAAAAAAAAAAAAAAAAACATTATCGGTTATGTGAGTTCTACGCATGTATGTATATTGTTGCTGCTAATTACTATATGAGTAGATGTTTATCGATAATACAGGTAATTAGTTAAAATTACTGACCTTCAAGGTGTTTGACGAAACTCTGATCTCCTAATGAGTTATTGGGGGCAAAAATTTTCTCCATCGCTGCAACATATGCCACGAATCTTTCTTTCAAGCAATTCCTGTAGTCTAAAAACGAAAAAAAAAAAAAAAAAAACATCACAGAACTAAGACTTTAAATTGGTCAAGTTATGTTTCCACTTTTAGAAGTTTTAGATCGTCTTGAAGATAGGTTTATTGAGTAGGTATGTACGAGTATGTATGGATAATTTCTTACTCAAGTTCCACTTCTTCCATTCGCCGCCTGAAATAAGATTACAGCGCGTTGATTATTAATTTCAAAACTAGCTTCCACTATGAGAAAGACAGCGTACCTACTTTACTTACCTACGAGTATGAAAAATGATACCATAAAAAGTGATCTCGTCAAAAAATTCATTTCTACTTGGAAAATTGGTTTCGTTGTAACTTATCGAATCAACCTGACTGGTATTACAGGTAAAATGCCACCAAATTTTTTCATTAGTGATTCTCTGACGCATGTGTTAGCAAGTAGGTACCTTAATCAAAAAAAAAAAAAAAAAAAAAACAGTAATCTGGCATGACATGCTGTAATATCAATCAACAGATTGATGTATGGTTGTGTTGAATGTACGTCTAGTTACATACAATGGTACATGCATTGCACATCATATTGAACGAATAGCGATGTACTTTGGATGAACACCTGCTTATTGAAGTGACACCATGCAATACCTGCCTCGTTTTTTCTTAAGAGTACTTCGTGTAGATAAATTTTATCCGCATCCGCCGTACGAGTTTCAGGAGAGAAGGGAGAACTCCCTTGAAGGGATAGAGCATCGTTGGATCAGCACGTTAAAGCCATCCAGTCCAAACATTAAAAAACCCCCTTCGCCCCTTAAAAAAATTGGTGAGGCTGGTGAAAATCAGCAAAAATTTATTTTTAAAGAAGAGAACATCGATAGAGCTGGCTAGAGCCCTCAGTCTCGACGTTAGAGCGATTCCCTCCCCACCCTCCCGAACTAATTAGTTTTTCAAGGCTGGCTGTCTGCCTTTCTGTTAGTATGGCTCTCAAGGTCATTGACCCATATGTCTGGCTTCTCAAGGTCATCGACCCACCTTGTCTAATCTATCATGGTCGTCTGTGCTCCTGTTCGGCTAGCTTCCCGAGGTCGTCTTTCTGGCCTTTCAAGGTCATTAACCTGTCTGCCCGGCTTCTAAAGGTCATTTGTCTTCCTGTCTAGCTTCTAAAGGATATTTTGACTCATCTATGTGACCTCTCAAGATCGTCTGCCTACCTATTGGACCTCTCGGGGTCACTGAGGTACCTGTCTAATTCTTCTCCCTCTTTACAAAAAAACCTTTGGTAGGAGTGGCGAAATAATTGTCCTACTTATGCAGCCAAAATTGGCAAAAATTTTGTTAAAGAACAGAGCATTGATTGAAATGTTTAGACAACTCAGTCCAGATGTCAGAGCACTCCCTCCTCCACCTCTCCCCATTTTTTTAAAAAAAGTTTGCGGGTAAATATTTTATGACGTCGTCTCTACATGATGAAAAGGTGGAACTTGTGTCCTTCCTCAGAAAATGAAAAAAGATGAATAGGTATTATTACATTTTTTTAAATCCTTGGATTTGGTCGATCTTCATCAGAAAAGTACTCATTGAAGTGGACGTGTAGATCTCAAGTCTGACTTTCAAGAGCAATTGTAATGAAATTATGTCAAATTTTCACAGAAGACTTATTGACGTTCTGATATCTTGTAATGTAAGACTTGAAAACTTGGAAAAAATCGTCAAGAATCCCTATCAATGGGATTTCATTTTTAGGTTTAAAGAAAAAAAAAACATATCTATGGCTTGAAACTATCTTTGCAGAGGAGACTTTACCTACATTCAAAAAAAAATTTCAACCTTGGTGATCTCTGTGTATGTATGTGGTGAGCATTGAAGGGGGGGGGGACTAAGGAAAGGTTTTTCTAGAAAAAAGAATTATCTAGAAACATTCTGCTCAGAGATGAACAATTTTCACTTAGGTAATTACCTGTAGGCATCAATTTTTATCTTACTCGACATTTTTCAATTTTGGGGGTCTCATAAAAGGGGACCGCCATCGCCATCATTTTGAGAACAAAAGGGTGTTTTTCTTGAAAAAGTGGTTATCTACATAAAAGTACTCTGTTCAGAAATGAAACATTTTCAAAAAATTTATGCAGATATGAATTTTTCATATTTTTTTTGTTGATTTTTTTTCAACTTTGAAGGGCTTTATAGGAAATCAACATGATTTGGGAGACCGGGGGAAATTTTTTCTTGAAAAAGTGCTTATATACAGAAAGATTTTGCACATAGATGAAAAATTTTCAAAAAATGTCTACAGACATCAATTTTTATATTTTTTTATTTTCCCCAAATTTGAGGAGCTCCATGCAAGAGAGCCAACATCATTTGAGGGTCCAACAATGGTTTTTTCTTGAAAAGGGGGTTATTGTAGAACAATTCTAATGTGGAAATGAGATATTTTCAACAAAGGCTATAGGTGGATAAGTATGGTGAATTTGCCCCCGAGAGCTTTAGATTTGAAGTTTCAGACCCCCAGACCCTCCCGTTTTTTAGAAACCCCCCTATTCTGAATTTACAATAAAAATTATTTTCTCAGCCCCGTGTGAACCGATTTTTATAATTTTTTGGTATATTGCAAACATTCATAAGAGGTATCCCCACAAAAATTTTCACCCCCCCTCTCCCCATATTTTCCCCTCAAAATGGCGTTTTTTTTTTGTTTAGCTGTTTTAGCGATGATCACGATTCGGCACAAAAATGGGAATAGCATTTTTAAGTGTGTTTTTGACCCTTAAAAAACATATATATATTTATTATGAAAGTAACTCAACTTTTAATATAGTAAAAATTAAGGCGGGGGCAAAGGCACTGGAGGGATGTCTGGGGTTCTGAAACTTTCCTGAGGGAAGGTGCTCGAATGGTATGCAAATATCAACCCTGAAGCTCTCGGGGACAAATTCACCATACTTCTATAGCCAATTTTCCATAATTTTTGTATCATTTTTTGTGATTTTTTTCAACTTTGAGAGGCTTCTTACTAAGGGGCCAATATGGTTTAAAGGACCGGGGAAAGTTTTTTCCTGAAAAGGGGATTATTTAGAAAAATTCTGGCGCAGAAACAAAAAATTTTCTGAAATAGAACCTTTTTAAAAAATTTTTTGATTTTTTTCTCAACTTACGGGGCTACCGGCACCACTTTTTTTATAGACAGGGGAAAATAAAAAATAGGGAATAATTTTCTCACCCGAGTCAGTCGGAGTATCATGACTGCAACTTTTGAAAAGATGCACAAAGAAGTGACGGTTTCCCATCACCATTCTCAACTTTGACAGATCACTGAGATCACTCTCTGGAACATTCCGACGGACTCGCAAGACTATCGAAATCGGCTGTAAATAAAATCAGCCCGCAAACGAAATCGATGAACCGCAAACCGCAATGTGTACGAGAGTCTAGCATGTGAAAACGTAGATAGTTCAGAATTTCCACGAAATGAGCAATCAAAAGTTGGAAAAAATCTTTGTAAGTACTACAAAACAAACCCCGTTTTAAATCCTTACCCAGCTACGTGATCCGATTTCCTTAACGGCTGGTTCAGCTTCAGGCTCGGCGGCGGCGAATGAATTTTCATGACGTCACGGCCATACGCTTAACATACACCTTACTGATACGACCGAGCTTTCAAAAAAGGAAGTAAAATGCTCGTTCGTATAGGCTAAAATATAAGAATAGAAGGTTAACGTTAAGCAAAGTGACGTTATTTAGAGAATACACCGGCAGCACAGCGCATATCGGGGGAATCTAAAAAATAAAGAGTGAAAAAGAACATTACCGCATTTGACATTTGGCACCCTTTGCGCGCTTTGGGTTTTTCAATTCTTATACTTTTATGATTGCGTAGTTGTGGACGCAATTAAAAAATAAATTGTTAATGTTTTCATAGGTGGGAGTTTTGAAGAGGCCACTTTCCCACAGAATAAACACCAGCCAAGGAAAACTGTCGACTACTCTCCAGGGAGAGGTGCTTTGTACATGCGGAGCATTTACGCGCGCGACGCGACGATTCAAAATTGGACACAGATGTTATACCCGGTACAATGATTCTATATCCTCTATATCGAGTATCTACTTTTCATTCACCATTCAATACGATAATTCGGCCAATCGAGATCTTAAAATTCACTGCGACTTTTTCCTATCGACATCGACGACGTTTCTCTCCAAAAAAAAAAAACTATCATTCTTTCCCCTCTTAATTCGATAATTAAACACGACTTATGTAAATTCAACTGGCCATCGTATAAAACTTATTCGACTTTTTTTTTTCTCGGGAATTCCAACAAATTAATTTAATCAACGTTCTTCTTAAATAAACGTAACATTTTTTTTTGCGGTTATCCGAAATTAAAAAGTTTGCCATAAAAAACTCGACTAAATTAGCAAGAAAAACACTGTCGGAGCGGTCGACGAGGAAAAAGTCTTTGCTTGCGCTCTCATAAATGTGCCGCCCCGTCTGTCTATTAAGTGTCACAATGAATGCATTCGAGGCAGGAAAAAATCTCCCTTATTTTTTCATACCTACCCTTACAGTCCCAAGTTATTCTTCGCGTTTAATATCTATTGTAATATTTTTTATTCTGGTTTTATATTTTTTTTAAAGCGAGACCGTTTTAACATTTTTTTAGCTGTGTGTCCCTCGATATCGTTCTTTTTGGCATTGATGAAGGTAACGATGTGGGATGGAGATAATGCCAAAGAAATACATTTTGTAATTTTTTTTTGCACAGCTTCAATGTTGCAAATTCAAACTTACAAATTGTTAAAAATGACGAAGTACATAGGTACTTGAGTAATTTTAGCAATTCGTTGATTTTTCCAAATGAGTTCAAAGTTTTGCACAATATTTTAAAAACTTTTCAAATTAAACTCAAAACTGCAGTAAAACTAAACATGCCACCAAAAAAAAAAAAAAAAAAGGAGCAAAGCATAGAACAACGCCTTCAGGCTTCATTTTATGTGACATGGTGTCTACAGGTAGTGAAAGTAGTGAAAGGGTAGTGAAAATGTGGTGATTTTCAGTAATTTTGCTTGAAAGGTAGTGAAAAATGAAAAAAAGTGGAAAATCCAGTTGATTGATAATTTGCAAAACCATGTGCCAAAGTTGATTTGAACAGTTCCGAATACGATTTTATTATGGGAAACTGGAATTTTCAACAAAATTTCCGGAGGCTTCAAAACGGCTTAAAACCATTTTTCGTCTACTCTTGTTCCTGAAAATTTCCCCGAATGCACTTTCCCGGATGAAAAAATCTTGATTTGTCATTTTTACAAATGATGAATTTCACAAATGAAAAAATTCTCAAAAAATCGACAACTCTTCCCCCTCTTCCTTCCTCTGAAAAGCCTTTCTCCCAAAAATAGACGAGAGAATCTTGCTTTTTTGGGGAAAATATACAAAAATTGGCCTCAAGCTTCACTTTTTTGGTAAAAATCGTCCAAAAGATTTTCATTTTTTTTTGCCAATTTATCATTATATTTTTGAATTGTTAGATATATTTTGACAATGTTAAGTGGAAGATATTATGGGAAAATCTCGAAGAAATGGAAGTACCAAAACCTAATAGACTATACAAAAACAACAATGCACAGGTGAAGGTAGAAGAGGAACTGACTGATCACTTCAAGACCTGCAAAGGAGTGAGGCAGGGATGCATCCTCAGCCCAATACTGTTCAATTCATATGGAGAATGGATAATAAGGGAAGATCTAGATAGATGGAAAAAGGAGTTAAGCTAGGGGACAGAAAAATATTGAATCTGAGATATGCAGATGACACTACAATACCAGCTGAAAACATCAAGGTCATGGAGGAGATCATGGGCAAGATTGAACAAGGTGGCCTAGCCAGGTGTCTGAAGGTGAAAAAAATCAAAGACCAAGATGATGCTAATAGATAGGGCGAATGACAACTAACCTGAGCTGCAAGAGATAGATGGAATAGAGGTAAGAAGACTCGCATTGATTGCAAAAACAGCAGTAGGAAAACTCAATCGAATCTAGAAAAGCCATGGAATTGTCAAGAGAACAAAACTAAAGAGTAAAGATTGTAAAAACGCTCGTATTCTCAATATTCCTATACACCTTGGAAACATGGTCAGTGAAGAAAACAGATCAGAGCCAGATACATGCAATCAAAATATACTGCTATAGATGAATGCTAAGAATCCCATGGATCAAGAAAACAACAAACAGGTCAATACTGGAAGAACTAGGTGCGAAGGACAGACTCAGCACCATTGTAAGAAGGACGATCCTAAGATCTTTTGGACATATGGTGTGGCAAGACAACCTAGAGAAGCTGACTGTTCAAGGGCACATAAAATAAACCCGGGTAAGATGGCCAACAGGGTAAGATGGCCAGGTGGCCATTACTCGAATATGGGACGGCGGATCGCGCTACAAAAAATATATTTTATTCCTCATAACAAAAGAACTTACCAGACATAAAAAAAATTTCAGTACTTCATTTGTGTCTGTGTGAGAAGTGTTAATAACATTTCAAGGCTGATTTTTTAGCAAAAAAAGAATTTCAGATTTTCATTTTGCAAAAAAAAAAAACATATTAAACGAAGTGATAAGTAAATATTCCATATAGTTATCATTCAAAACCTAGAACTCTCAGCTTCATTTTTATACAAAGTTTTAGTCATTTCAAGATTTCACAGAGACACCAGATTCCAGAATCAAAAATACATACCGTGTCATTTGGCAAAGATGGCCAGGGGAAGATGGCCATATGCTTTACCTGTTAAATTCACGCTGAAAATGAATTAATTAATCTAGTACATGTCTCTGTGTTATTTTACAGTTATAAAAAAAGAAAATCCTATAAAAATAAGATAGATTATGATAAATAGTTGGAATCTGTAGGTACCTCATTTAGAGTAAAATGGCCACCTCGCTGTAAAAATGATTAAAATTGCAAATAAATTAACAAAATGCAAGTTTCTGAAGTTTTTATTAAATTTAAATATAGGTAATAAAAACCCCCGAAACTTGATTTCGTTAATTTATTTGCATTTTTAATCACTTTTATTGGGTGGCCATTTTACCCTGGGTGGGGTGGCCATATTTCCAGGGTACTTTTTTGAGAGCCCAAAAATCAACTTTTTGAATTTCTTTTTTTTTTTTAATACAAATAAGTTCACCAAATCACTTTTCAATTAATGGTAGTTGTAGAGGGATAACTTAGGTATATTTTTAAAAAAAAAAAGTAGAATCGGACAATTTTTGTTGACTCCAGACTCCAGAGCGGTCTTGGCAAAACATGGCCATCTTAGACAGGTTTACCTTAGAAGGAAAGAGGTCCCCCACAAGGTACACTGACCTGATGAAAACGGCTACAGGACTCACCCTCAGAGAGTGCACCAGTGAAGCTGAAGATTGAGAAAGTTGGAGGCAGCTGATTGGGGATGCTCCATAGTCACGATGCTCGGATACGAGTGAACGCCAAACAAGAATTTTTAATTTGTTTATTTATCCAGTTCGTTCATTTTGTATTTTTAATACGTAGTATGTACATTTATGTACATATGAGAAATTGTAACAATTTGAATAAATGTAGTGATGGTTTCATAGGTAACCATTGAATCAATTTCAACCCCAAACAAAAAAAATGAAAAAATGAATCTGAGGAGGGGAGGGATGGGCTAAAAAAATTTTGAAGTTGGTGATTTTTTTTTGAAAGGTAGTGAAAAGGTAGTGAGAAGATATAGTCAGGAGGCCCACATAAGTAAGGATCTACTGGTCTACTGTACCCCTCCCCCCCACTGATCATCCAAGACAATTTTTTTCTTAAACGGCGAGTCCTAAGGAATATTTCCAGCCCTTGTACTTAGAAGAAAAAAAATAGTGGCCCTACTTACAAAATGGCGGCCATTTTGAGTGACAGGTCAGCTGAAATCGCAGATTTTGCATTCCACTGAAGGACTTGCACGAAATGTTTTAAATTCTACAAAAGTAGATCGAAAGAGCAGGCAAACATTCATCACTTGTCAAAATTTCAAGTGCTAAAGTGCCTTTTTCGATTTTTGGTGAATTTTAAAAAATCAAATTTTGGCCACAAATGTGGGGAAAAAATCAAAATTTTACCAAATTGACCAAGAAAGCTGAAATTTGGGATATACCCTATTTTCGACACGCCAAATCGATTGGAAACTGTTTCAAACCGTTTTGAGCAGTTCTGGAGCCTCCAGCAGATTTTTGAAACTCGAAATTCCCACAAAATTTCATCAAATGGAGTTGGAAAGCCGAAATTCATTCTGCAAACTAATTTCAATACGCTACGAAGTCGGTTGCTGGTGGATTTCAAGTCGTTTTGGAGCCTCCAGCGACTTTTTGAAAATTACTGGAGCCTCCAGTAGATTTTTGAAACTTGATATTTCCCCAAAATTTCATCAAATGGAGATGGAAAGCCGAAATTTACTCTGCACTCCAATTTTAACACTCTCTGAAGACGACTTCAGGTGGGTTCTGACAGGCATGCAGACAACTTTGAGAAGTTATACAGGTGCCTCAGTGACCACGAGAGGTCCAACCGGCAGGCAGACGACCTTGAGAGGTCATATAGACAGACCAATGACTTTTAGATGTCAGACAGACAGACAGACAGAGAATGTCCTTGGGAAGCCAGCCGGACAGGAGCACAGACAACCATGAGATATTAGACAGGTGGATCGATGACGTTAAGAGACCAGACAGCTAGGGCAATGACCTTGAGAAGTCATACTAACAGGTCGAAAGGCAGACAGACAGCCTTGAAAGGCTAATTAGTTCAAGAGGAGGAGGAGGAGAAGGAGGAGGGAATCGCTTTAACATTGGGACTGAGTGCTCTAAGCAGCTGTATTGATGCTCTATTCTTTAAGACAGCTAAGACATATTTTTTTTGTGCTGATTTTGGCTACAAGTACAATGTACATGGGTTAGGCTATCGTTTCACCAGCCCCACTAAAGGGTTTTTTTCTTATTTTAAGGGGTGCACAGTGACTCGGATTGCGAAAAAAAGCGCGCATGGCGTTTTACAGCAAAACTATGAGCATATCAAAAATTGAAAGTAGTGATTCCGTAGTAATTTTCAACGAGGAATTCGAATCCGATGTCCTTTTTTTTCGCCAGACCCCTTGGGGGGTGGTACCAAAATCAAATTTTGTAAAAATAAAAAAAAAATTGAGTGACATGTCAAAATGTAGGTTTTTTGGGTCGAGAAACATGAATCTGAGGTCCTTTTTTACCTCGGACCCTTTGGGGGCCTTTGGGGAGGTGCTACCGAAATCAAATTTTCAAAAATGAAAAAAATCGAGTGACATGTCAAAATATAGGTTTTTTGGGTCGAGAAACACAAATCTGAGGTCTTTTTTTCAATCAGACCCCCTGGGGGGCCCTCGGGGAAGTGCTACCAAAATCAAATTTTGTGAAAATAAAAAAAATCGAGTGATATGTTAAAATATAGGTTTTTTGGGTCGAGAAACACGACACTGAGGTACTTTTTTTCTTCAGTCCCCTCGAGGGCCCTTGGGGAGGTGCTACCGAAATCGAATTTTGTAAAAATATAAAAAAATCGAGTGATACGTCAAAATGTAGGTTTTTTGGGTCGAGAAATACGAATCTGAAGTCCTTTTTTTCATTCAGCCCCTAGGGAAGGTGTTACCGAAATCAAATTTTCAAAAAATCACAAAAATTTGAGTAGATTATCAAAATTTAGATTTTTTTGGTTGAGGGTAGAAATTAGTCAGTTTTTCAATCATTCGACCCGATATCTTCGGTTATTTTGTATCATTACTAGAAGAATCGCGCTTAGTCGCACCGTGAGGAACCACACCCAAATTCTACACTTTTTAACACACATTTTCCCGCAATCGCGATTTTGAAGGGAGTTGAATGAAAAAACTTATGCCATAGTCAATAACAATTATTTCGCGTTAATTTAGTTAAAATGTAGTTGCGTTTGAGGCGAGATAACTCAAAAATGGCAGCACCTCTCCAAGGGCCCCCGAGGGGCCTGAGGGAAGAAAGGACCTCAGATTCGTGTTCCTCGTCCCAAAAAACCTATGTTTTGACATATCACTCGATTTTTTTCATTTTTACAAAATTTGATTTTGGTAGCACCTCCCCATGGAGTCTGAGGGAAAAAAGGACCTCAGATTCGTGTTTCTCGATCCAAAAAACCTACAATTTGACATATTACTCTATTTTTTTTTCATTTTTAGAAAATTTGATTTTGGTACCACCCCCCAAGGGGTCTGGCGATAAAAAAGGACATCGGATTCGAATTCCTCGTTGAAAAATACTACGGAATCACTACTTTCAACTTTTGATATGGTCATAGTTTTGCTGTAAAACGCCATGCGCGCCTTTTTTCGCAATCCGAGTCACTGTGCGTCGTCCGTCCCACGATCCTGATAGCTCCCCAGACACGACGATTCCTCTTAGAATATTGTCACTTTTTCTTCTTTTTTCACACCATAAACGTAGCCATACACTTTGTAACTCGTTCGCTGGTATGATTAAAACAAGTGCACTTGTACACATACACAAATACACTCGGTTGCTGGTGCAAATGCAACAAGAAACCACCACCCTACATACCCCCCACTTGGAAGCAACAATTACGCTAGATTCATAGCAATTTAACGACGACGACGGCGACGTTGGCAAGTGAATATCATCGGATAATTATTTATATACAGTGGAAAAACATTAAACGAGATTGCAAGGCCGACCTGGTACTCGTGTAAAGCATGCAATGGTGCGAGGGGAACGGTACACGTAAGTCGGACGTATATTTGGCACGCGATAGGGGTACCACCGCTACTACCACCGCAAAGGCTATATAAAACACCAGTCTTTCGCGCAAACAATAAAGGCATCTATCCGAAGCAATTACAAGACACTTGATGTGTGGCACTAGTGACGCGTGGCCTGTATCCCTTTTACTATCAAACGTCACGTGCTCCACTTTCCCATAAGCCGAGAAAATGCGACTGGCACGCTTGCTGTGTGATGTATTACACGGGCCTGATGGGCAGTCATCGGCACGGCGACGTCTCTGCCTCTGCTTTACAATCTTTTATTGGGTTTTAATCCATTAGTATAAATAAAATTCCGCACATAAGCGCGTACATCTTGGGCCAAATATTCAAAAAAGTGTCAAACTGTGCACGAAACCGCTATCTTTTATAACATAACCTTATTGTCACTTTTTATTTCGCTTTTGAAAAATTATTCAAGGTGGTTGAAGAGTAAGGTGAACAATATGATAATTTCATGTTCGTATTGAACTGAACTTCCAATGAACAAAATTGAAAGAGCAAATTTTTTTAAAGAAGAAAACGTTGACATTTATTTTCGACCATTTGAATGCGAATAGTGCAGGAAAAAATGGTCAAAATTTAAGTTCTTCAACTCTGTTGCCGGACACCCTGTATATAGCGACAGTCATCGAAATTCATTGTTTTTCACGATGGAAAAAAATAGCAACATGCGACAGACACTTGGAAAGGTAATTAAACTGCGTTATTTTCACTCTTTCCCTTATTGCCTTATTTCTGTGTTTCCCTTACCTACAATCCACACAGCAGAGTACCTGACTGACGCGATATACACAATTGTAGAGAAATTTTTTTCCCTCGAACCGTGAAAGTAAGTTTTCCGAAGAAAATGCTTGTTATTTACTTTTAAATTCGCCGGTTTAATTTTATCCTTTTAGTTGATTGTAGCGCAGTTTACTCAAAGAACGTTTTACGCTACCGTGCTGTAGAAAGGGGGAGCTCAGTTTCGTTGTACAATTTCGTAGCAAACACTCGGTGAAATGGTTTGTAAAGGATAAAACGAGTTCATTAGCGGTGTAAACAAGAAACGAACATTTTAGCAGTACAAGAAAAATGTCACTTAAATGAAAACGATGAGAGGGTGTCTCTTTTGTTTTCCATTCAAACTCTAAGCTTATTTGTGTAGTTTAATTAATTCGTTTATTTTTTTTCCTACTACGTATACTACTACGATGCTATCGCTCTTGTCCTTTGCTTAGAAGGCAGGTAGATTTTTGGACATATTTTTTTTTTTCATCATAAATGAAGCGAAATTCGGGCTATTGTATTATTTGCGAACCCTATAGTTTTTGATAAAGGGGTAGAATGGGTACAACTTCTTATGCATGTGCGTATTTTACTAAATATGAGCGATAATTTATTCGGATTAGGTTTTTTGTATCAAACTGGATTTTGAGAATCAGCGAGTTAATGTACATACCTATGTACACTCAACTAGACAGCTACGCCTTTGTAACAGTGTCCCTAGCTTAATTTGAAAAAAAAATAGTAATTAAAAATCACTTTTAAATTACGAAAAATAAAAAATCACCACTCAAGAAATTCCAAAAAATCTCAATTTTTTCGAAAATTGCTTCAAAGTTTAGATTTTTTGTTCAACGGTCTTTTGCCAAACTTTTCCAAGGGAACCTCTTGAGGTGTCACACTCCGATTTGAACGGGACCGCGATTTTTGGAAAGAGCATAGTCTAAAAACCCCAAAACCAAATTTTCAGCTGCCCAAGTTTATTTTTCGATTTTTGGCGAATTTTTTGAAAATTCAAAATTGACTGTTTTTGGCGATTTATGCTTTTTTTTTTAAAGTACGTACTTGATCAATAAAAATGGTCAAAATAAGTCCCAAAACTAATATCAATTACCCAAATCCAAATTTCACCATTTCCAGCCATTCTGGAGCCTCCAGCGCGATTTTTCAATTTCTCCAGAATTTTGAATTTGCTCCAGAAGGCGTGAATATGCAGTTGGGCAGCTAAAAATCAAGTTATGTATTATACTCGACCTGTTTAAATTTGAGCCGATTTCTGAGAGTGACACCTCAAAATTGTTTTTTTGACTCGCTTTTTCCAAAATTAAAAAATCAAAAGATAACAGTTTGTGAGGAAATTTTTGAAATTTGCGTGAATTTCTGTATTTTTTCAAGAACTAACCACCGGCGCGCAAATTCTACCATTTCCAGCCGTTTTGGAGCGAGAGTGACAACCTCAAAAAACCACTCTTGAGGTGTCACTCTTAAAATCGGCTCAAATGTGAATAAACTCGTTAAACAGGTCGACTATACTACACAACTCGATTTTTAGCTGCCCAACTTCATATTCATGCCTTCTGGAGCAAATTCGAAATTCTGGAGAAATTGAAAATCGCGCTGGAGGCTCCAGAATAGCTGGAAATTATGAAATTTTGATTTGGGGAGTTAGTTACAGACAAAATACAGCGATTTGCGCAAATTTCAAAAATTTCCTCACAAACTGTTATCTTTTGATTTTTTGGATTTTTTAATTTTGAAAAAAGCTGGTCAAAAAACCACTCTTGAGATGTCACTCTCAAAATCGGCTCAAATGTGGATAAACTCGTTAAACAGGTCGAGTGTAATATACCTACAACTCGATTTCTTGCTGCCCAACTTCATATTTACGCCTGCTGGAGCAAATTCAAAATTCTGGAGAAATTGAAAAACCGCACTAGAGGCTCCAGAATGGCTGGAAATGGTGAAATTTGGATTTGGGTAATTGATATTAGTTTTGGGACTTATTTTGACCATTTTTATTGATCAAGAACGTACTTTTTTTAAAAAAGCATAAATCGCCAAAAACAATCAATTTTGAATTTTCAAAAAATTCGCCAAAAATCGAAAAATGAACTTGGGCAGCTGAAAATTTGGTTTTGGGGGTTTTAGACTGTGCTCTTTCCAAAAATTGCGGTCCCGTTCAAATCGGAGTGTGGCACCTCAAGAGGTTCCTTTGTAAGTCTTACTTTTTCGCCAGAAATTGTCAAGAATTCTCACTTTTTTTGTTAAAAATTGCCAAATAGTCTTACTTTGTTGCCAAAAAAACGAAAAAAGAGTCTCATTTTTCTGGCGAAATCTTTTTTTTACATTTTTTTAAAATGAAGACATGTTTTGGCTTTTTCATATCTAACTATTCTTTTTTTTATAGAACTTGAAAAAAATTGAGTACGAGTCACAAGAGCTTAAAATAATATGTACCTAATTTTGTTTTAAATTTTCAATAAAAAAAAACAAGGAAGATTTAATTTTTTAGTCTTGTGATCGATTTAGCAAAAAATAATTAAAAATAACCTCTGAGACAAGCTTAAAACAGAAAATGAAAAATTTGTCTCTAACGTAGGTAGGTAGGTACGTGGCAATGAAAAAAAAACTGGAATACGTTGCTGTACAAACACATAACACATCTCATTTTTCAACTCCAGTTCTAGTTTTCGAGTCCTCGACGGATTTTTCAATTTTTCGGATACTTGAAAAACATCACTGAAAAGTAGAACAAAATAAAAAATAAATTTACAGAATAATTTTTCATATCTTTGATTAAATATTATTTTTCAACTGTTTGTCACATTTTTATAATGTTTTTCGAGAACTATAGGAAATTCAAGAATCCACAAGAAACTGCAGAACTGCTCAAAAATGTCATCAGTCGATTTAGGAGGTAAAAATCGAGTCTACCTACAACAGATTCCAGTGTGTTGCTATCTCAATAATTAGATCAAATTCTAATTTTGCAAATATTGTAAGTAAATGGTTCAAATTCAAGTTTTTAAAAATTAAAGCTTTTTTTGTTTTTTAAAATAATTTTTTACTTATTTTCTCCAATTAGGTACTTGTTTTATTTTCTGTTGAATTAGATTTCGATGAATAGAAATGATTCCTTTTTGAGGTACCGATGAAGCATTACCAGTAGTAATTCTTGACGTATCGAAGACGTTCAATTTTTTTGATTCGTATTATGCTCTCTTGTGTAATTATTAATTAATTATTTTATCATTTCATCAAGGCACTTCGTTAATTTTTAAATAATGTACCTACAAATTAATAATGAATTGTTTTTTTGGCGGGAGGGGGCTCAAGTTTTCCTGTTTTTCTTATCGAATCTTATAATAAATGAGTGACCTGAACATTTTTTTTGTTTGAAAAATTTCTCAAATTCATTCACCATGCATTTAAAAAAAAAAAAAAAATGAAATTATGCCATCTCAAAAGTTTGAAAATTTTACATTTATAATGGATAGGTACTTAATTTTTGCGATGAATTATTTAGAACTAGCTCAAAACACTGCAGCACCATCTACAATATGATAATAATGATGTAAAAGGGAGAAAGGAATCTGAAAATTAACTACCTCTTACTGTTCTGCCTCTTTTGCATTTTGAAATTGCGATAATTAAGAAAAAAATAAGATCTTATTTTTATTAAAATGCTCAAATAATCGCTCGAAAATAAATTTAGAGCAATTTTCACGTTTAAATTACCGTTTCAACGAGAATGGGTAAAAAAAACATATTCAAAATAACATCACATGGCAAGCAATGTCGATAATTTTCAAAAAAGTTGTCAATTTCGCATAAAGAATGTATTTTACTCCTGCAAAATGCACAAGTTAGGCAACTTCATCTACACGTTTTTCTATATTTTTTTTCATTATCAAAAGCCTTATATATTTCGGGAACTAAGACTTCTGGTTGAAAACTGATTTCATATTCGTGTTCAGTACACCTCGAAATACCGCCTACTTAAAAAATTTCAGCCCATTTAAACGATAAAAAAAACACCTGAAAAAGGTCTTTCAATCCTGATTTTCTCAATGGGGAAAAATTGACGAAAATTGACGATCCAGATGACTAGGATGAATGATGTATGCGGATCTCAAAAATTCAAATTTTTGGTCAGTTTTGCAACCGGATGCTATTTTGCTTTATTGCATCTTTTTATTTCCATAATTTTTCTTCCAAAATAAGGTCCTGGAGGCTCATATGATATGTATTTTGGTGGGTGATTTTTAAAAAAAAAAACAACGAGATACTGGTTATGTTTCTTCAATTATTTAAAGACACTGATTCAAAATCTAGTAAATTTCATGCACTTCCTTATTCCTCACTTGAAAATGACCATTTTTTCTGAAGTGCTTATTTCATTGATAAAATTACACAACCGATTAAAATTCCCACCATATTTTCATAACCACTGACCAGTGTCCTCGAATTAGTAAAAAATTGCAAAAAGTCACAAAAATATCCGCAAGTTTCAAAAAAGCGAGAAATATCCAGTAAAATTGTAATTTGCGCCTGCAAATCGCACGAGGTAGGCAACTTCAACGACACGTTTTTCAATATCCATAAAAACCCCCAATCCCCATATCTCGAAAACTAAACCATTTCGCTCAAACCCGATTTCATTCTCGTGATCTGCGATCTCGAATTATCCACTTCTTAAAATTTCAGCACATTTAATCCACAAATAAAACACCTCAGAAAGAGCCTTCAAACCTATATTTTTCAACCAGAAAATAGTCAAAAATCAACGATTCTGGATCATGGGGCCTAGGGTGATGACGTCTTTGGATCAGGAATTCAAATTTTTGGGCAGTTTTGGCGTTTTGCAATTGGATACATTTTCGCTGAGAAATTACATTTTTACTACGCCTTCATTTCAGAGTAAAAATGCCATTTTCTAAGGAACAATAATGCATATAAAACTATTAGAAACAAATCAATCAATAGTAGGTAATCAGTATTTTTGTCTTGATTAAAATTTGAAAGCTAATATGGGGTACGGGGGAGTGGGGGGGGGGGTCAATAATTACTAATTAGACATCGCTGATTATGAATACGCCACCAAGAAAAAATTTTGAAGTTCTATTTTGCATTTGCCCAGTTACTATGTACATTCAATAGCGCCATCTGCTGGAATAAGATAAAAGTTTTGTCCTGCTTTCCAAAATAAATAGATGAATAATAATTTAAAAATTTGGTGAAATTATTGCTAGATATACACATGACGCTATCTTTCGAAATATTCAGGAACTACTTCGAAAGAGAACATAAGTGATTGTTTTTCGAAGTAGTTCTGAATATTCCGAGGGGTAGCACTACACGCTTATCTAGCTCTCGGTGACCAAAGATGGGGCATTTTCTTTTTCATACTCGAACTCCATCACAGATGGCTTACGAGTGAGGACTAATAATTTTGAATTGCCTATTCAGTATTTTTGCAGGCAGTTTTCATTATTTGAATTTGAAATTCAATAAAATATTGAGCTTAGGAGTTCTTTCATCATTCATTTGAATTGCCAATGGAATATTTTGAAGGGGGTTCTTGTTATTTTAAATCAATTTCGACATGTACATCGACATATTTATGTTTTCGAAGAAGCTGAATCCGAATTCATCGTCCATGTTGCATTCAGTAACCTCAAATGAGCCATTCTTCAAAATTTCAGCCCATTTCAACCACAAAAAAAGTCTTTTAAACATCATTTTTCAACGGAAAAAATTCTTCAATATGTATTCAATTTCCTAAATTCCAATCACCATTTTGCAGTTTTCATTGAAAAAATAAACTCAATTCTCGAACGAATTTCAATAATACGATTTATTATTAATAAAAATACACAAATTCTGTAGGTAGATATTTATAACACAATGCTCATAAACGTAAATAATCTAACACGATATATACCTAATAAAAAATACACCAAAAACATTGCATCTCTCTGGACTTACTCTTACACAGAAGACAAAAAAAATAAAAATTTAACCTCGAGCCTAGGCAACAATTAAAATACAAAATACAAAAAATTACACACTTTGAAACACCAATAAAGTTGCCTATTTCAATAATTTCATTTTTTTGAAAAATAATAAACAAAAACATCAATACATCAATAATTAACTAGTAATTCAGCGAAATCACCGATGTTCCAAAACTTCGTACATATTTTCATATTTCGAGTTCAATTGCAAACTTTGGCTTTCCAAAAGTAAAAAAAAAATAATAAACGATTCAAATCGATGAGCGTGGGCAGTTAACGACGTTATAACGCGTTTTGTCGGTTTGCTTTTTTTTGCTTGATTTTTAAATCTAATCAATATCACAGTTTATATACATTCTCAGAAATTATACACTTTACAATACGACAAAAATAATAAAATATACAAATTCTAGTGTAACTTTCGACATAGTAATGGGAACTAAGCTAGTAAAAAACGATAACTTTTACATGTACTTAAATGCGAAAAAACAATAATAAGTGGATTATGTCACATAGGTAGATGGGTCCTGAGAATTATAAAATAATCAGTAATATAAAAGATCGGTAGGTAACTTACAAAATACACGTTTATATAAAGGTTTAATAACGAGAACAAAAAAAAAACATAACTTAAATTTGTCACATTCAAGTAAACAGGATAAAAATTCAATGCGAATCATTATATAACCTACTAGATAACTAAACTCTTAAACAACTTAATAAGCGTACATTTATAATGTTTTTTATTATTTTTTTTTTAATTTAAATTTTAAATTAGAGAGAAAATCACTTTTCATTGATGTCTTATTTTTGAACATAAGCGTAAATTTTTCCACAAACGATGAAAAAAATTCTACATTTTTTTTTCATTAATGTACTCTACATATTTTATAATACACGCGTTGCAGTCTACAGTGTTATCGGTTGGGTATCTTGAAAAACTCATTTTATGAGTAAAAGTACACACCATCAACACGATTTTCACTACTTATTCGAAAACCTAACGAATTTATACATAATAATTGATCGATTCTTATTCTAAATATATAATTTTTTGACGAATTTTCTCAGTCTTTGTTGATTCTATAGCTCTCGATTTTATTAAGTCTAATAACGCTTCCTCGAAAAATATACGTCGTGTATTGGTCCGGTGCTCGCGGATTACATCAACATTTCTGATTTCTGATTGTTGGTGTAACGTTAAATTACCTACTAATCAGATTCGTATTTTGTTTCACAAATAATTGAAAATTGGCTAATAATTCTATGTATTTTTTCATGATTTCAATATGATAAAATGAAAAACAATAGCTTATCGAAGAAAACATTCGTACGATTTCTTCGAACAATTTAATTTAATATTTTCGCAGAAAATAAAATAGATTCGATTCATTAACTAATAAAAATAAAATCTTTTTTTTCAATTATTCAATTTATTTGTTTTTTTTTTCATTTTAAATTTTTCAAAAATTTTTCATTTTTTTTTTGGTTTTGTTTTAAAAAGTCTAAAACTTTCTTCAACATTACACTGAAGAGTTAATTTTCAAAATCATCTAAAATATCCTCAAAGTAGGTACTTGAATAATGACTAATGATGTAAGAGTAAAACTTCCATAAGAATCTCACATCTGAGCGCCTACTTATGAGCAGAAAGGAAGGGAAAAGATGGAGGGAATGAACCAAGAGGTCTCGGACCCATATCGAAGACTGAGGAATAAAAATCAATGAACATTTCCATACTTGATACAAAAAATAAAAGTAAACAAAAATAAGCTTGAAATGGAAAATAAAATTTTTCGTTTTTAAAATCACAAATTGGTCACTTTTTTTCTTTTTAAATTTAGATATAAAAATTTAATATTCACTTTTTACTTTTTTTTCAAAATAGTAACTAATTACGTAGTAACTCGAAGATATTTTTTCGGTCGAAAATTTCAAGTTGATCTAATTCCACTTGAAAAGATTTTAATCAGTTTTCTTTTTCCTTTAAAACTGTATTTTCCATTTATTTATTCAAAAGCCTACACCCAAGGGTTGTTGTAAATCATTTTAATGATTAAAATTATTCGATCAATAATTTGTTTCGAAAAGTACGACGTAAATTGGCCTTTTTTTCTAATACACATAAAGTAGAAGCATTCCAGAAATACATTCATAAGAGGAAAGAAATGTAAAAAGGAAGGGAAAGGGGGCGACTAATATACCACGTGACGTATCGACTGACAATTTTTATAGGTAAAAAATTCAAATTTGTGGCGATTTTCATCCATAAATATCAATTTTTCAATCGAACAATAAGGATGGAAAGGGAGGAGAGGGTGAAACTATCACCCTGTGACTTATATACCATGTGACGTATCGACTGACAAGTTTTAAAGATCAAAAAATTCAAATTTATTGTGATTTTCATTCAAAAATGTGAATTTTTCAATATCATGATTGGGGTGAGTTGAGATGGAGGGGATGAAACTACCCTTTTCAACTTGAATATCATGTGACGTATCGACTAACAGATTTTTTCGGCCAAAAATTCAAATTCTTTGAAAATTTCACCCAAAAGTGTAAATTTTTCAATATCATGATTAGAGTGAAATGAGTTGGGGGGGGATGAAACTACCCTTGGTAAAGTATATACCGAGTGGCATATAAACTGACATGTTTTCAATTCGAAAAAAATCAACCAAAGTGTAATTTTTTGGTTTGGAGAAAGCGAGGAAGATGTAAAGTGAAATCAGAAGGGGTGAAACTACCCTTAAGAGCCGATATGGAGGGAAGAGTGCGGAGGAGGGGGTATAAAAACTACCCTTTAGAAATCATCTATCTATAGTTTATCGATTTGTATGTTTTTAAGGTCCACAAATTCAACGTTTTTGTTATTTTCACCTCTACATGAAATTTTTTCGGCCAAAGGTAAAAAATGAGGTGGGGGAGGGGGGTGATAGTACCCATTGGAAAACATATCATGTGACCTATCGATTTCAATGTTTTCCAGGTCGAAAAATTGAAAATTTGAGTCATTTCCAACCTTCAACGCAGATTTTTCGATAGAGAAGAACGAAAGGCGAAATAATTTTTTTTCAATTTTCAGTACGAATGACAGGAAATTGAAAAGAGAAAGTTGAAACTAAATTTTACAGATTCGTGTCTCGTGGGACATCGAATGAGACATTTCGAAATGGGGGAAAACTTGAAATTCCGATCTATTTTAGTGATTTGATTTTTACGTCATCCGAATAACACGTCACACCGGTCAAATCGTCGTATATGGTTTCGAGTCAGCCTACAGCAGCATAATTTTTTTTTTTGTACGAAAAACCACGATAACGAATTCGCGGTCGATATTTTTTACACGATAATCACAATAATGATAATAATAATAGGTACCTAAAAATAATATAAAAAAAAGATACGACGAAGAAAAAAATGGTAAATAAAAAAAAAGTAAAGAACGAAAAACCTAATAATAAAAAGACTCAATTTTTTGAACGACTAAAATTTCACATCTTGCACGTCGGTAGGCGTTTCGGGCTTTTCTTCGTCCGTATTCACTGGTAGCATTTTTTCTGAAGCGCCGTTCGAGCATGGGGCCATTTTCGCAGCACTGGCTGCAGGAATAATGGCTGATTCTTTGGCAACGATCCATTCCAACGTGGTGACCGCATGTTCTACACATTCAATAGGCGAACTGGTTAACATACATATGTGCTTGAACGTATCGTAGTCTAATTGCGCTTTAAGGCCTTTCAACGCCGATATAATACAAGCTGTGGCAATTGTCGACGGTTTCATACGCATGAAATCGCATTCTGAAACAAAAGTAAAAAAATACCAAATACGTGAATTTTTTGGAAACATAAGTTACACCACAAGTGGCAATAATATTACAATCAAAGGTAAATGACTGTATCATTGAGATGCGATACTCGAGTAATAAAAACGTAATTATTTGTAGTAGAAAAAAAAGAAAAAGAAACAAGTCACCAAACCCGTATAACACGAATAACCGACGAAATAAATAATACAGAAATACAGAAAAAAAAGGTAAATAAACCGTTTATAAAGTACTACGACTCGATCTCTTTGAAAAGAGGAAACAATGTCTTATTAAAAAACCAGCCATGAAGAAGATTACCCGTTCGACTTTTTAATTGCCCTGCCTACGCTCTGCTCTGTATGTACGAAAAGTAATAATTAGAGGGTAATAGCTCCTTATAGCTGCGTTATAAATGTCTCTCTCTTCCTTATTTTCTTGTCGCCGCGTGTTTTTGCGTGCGTACGATCGCTGTGCAATGTGTGCATATGCCAAAAGGGGTATTCGAACTCGATGGAAGCCTTTCCGGCGCCGGGTTAATCATCGAAACCGGTTCGAAAATTACGTCAGCCATTGTAGTAAAGCGAATTAAAAATGCAGTAGCTAATTTTAGTGTAAATGAGTATTTGAATATACGATTAAAAAAAATTTGAATTTCGTAATAATATTCGAAAATTTCAATCGTTTTGACTTTTTTCAATTTTTTTGAACTTTGGGAGATCAGCTTTCTCAGATCTTTTCATCTTTTCCCAAATTTGTCTTGTTTTTGAGAGCTTTACATAAAAACAATTTGGGGGCTTATTTTTCATCATAATTTTTTCCCCTCAAAAATCATCCAAAATGGTTTAACCCTCATTTCCCCATCTCACCCGGTTCCTTGACCTTCAAAAAAAAAATAGTCATTGAATTTGAATTTTTAGTCTTTTGAACATACAAATTGATACGTCACACGATATACTTATCTTTCAAGGCGGGGTTTTTACCCCTCCCCTCCACCCACCCACACCCAAACAGCCTCACCCTCCGATTGTAACATTGGAATTTAAGAATTAGAGTAATGAATGATGAATTTGAGTTTCATGGACCTGAAGTCAAAAAAGTCCAAATTTTGAGCCATTTTTCAATTTTCAAAATTTTTGCTCAATTTTCATTCTTAATGAAATTTATTTATAAGTTTCATGAGTTTTTTAAATATCAACAACTTGTTCCTCCCATTAGAATGCACTTTGCATCGAAATAAAGTACTCAAATCCTGTTAAACTTTCAAAAAGTGACTTTAATATTCTTCTCGCAATTTCTTTACATTCCACTGAACTTCTGCTTTTATCTTATATATGAAAAATGAAGCTAATTCAGAACCATATCGAGTGACATATCAATTTAAATGTTTGAATGGTCGAGAAACTCGAATTTTGAGTAATTTTTGAGTTTTAAAGCGCATTTTAATATTTTGAACATCACACGTATTTTCCTTTTCATTTTAATAGATTTTCCTTCAATATTTTCACAATTTTTTTCAATTTTTCCAGCAATTGTTCCGGATATTTTTCATCATCAAGAATTTTAGCTACTCGAACCCTTCCCCTTTGCTCTCTAACTATTTTTCAACGTTAAATACCTTCGTGAAACTCTGGTTCAAATTAGAACCAGACTAAAAAGGTGTAAAAAATAACTCTGGTTGGAAAACCTCCAAGCACGAGTAACTTTCCGTTAACAAAACCAACCAACAACACCTTTACCCGGAAAATTAGCTAGGGTGGCACTCTCCCTCCCCTTGTGAGCAACTTACACGAAATTCTCTTAATCGCTAAGCTTTTTTTGTAACACCTGAACGAACTGCGCACGAGGAAATCCGAACTATACAGCATGTACAAATTCGACTTTATCCCCCCAGCTCGTTTGATTTACTATACCTGATAGTAACTTGAATTCCAGGTGCTTTATCGGAATATCGCCTCTGTCTCTTTCTATTTCTATACCTATATAGAAGTATGAAACGGCGATGGAGATGCAATCGAAAGGCAGATTGCAATACTACAGTATTACGTACCCCACTTGGTAGTATATTTCGCCTTGTACGAATTTATCTGTTGTAATCTATACGACGATTGCTCGATTACGCTGTTTCGTTTCATTTTCGAATACCACCTGCCCAAAAAGCGTGCACTGCTATATTGCAGTCTTTATGATGGAAAGGCGAGAGAGAGTGAGGAAGGTGATGCAGCAGGAGGGAAGCTTATTCTATATATTTTATGTTTCGACGTCGTCGTCGTCGTCGTATATAAGGTAGGTAAGGTACATTGAATTAAGAGAAAGAGAGAAGTAGGCACTGCATAACTAATATCCGCACCCAAATGTATAATTTACATAAAATTATTGTTCCTGTGTCGTTTGCTTCCTATGCCTACATATATGCAGTTCATATGTATGTGCTCTAGACAGACACATATTCCTACAACAAAGGCAAAATGTAGGTACCTACCTACGAGGAAATCATTACGATTGAGGAAACTGAAACTCACAATCACCAATTAGAAAGACCAAAGACCAGAATATCACCAATATTTATGCACCAATTCTATTAAATTATTAGACTTTTGTGCTTCCCTCATCTACTTTTCTTTTATATCGAATTTCAAGTGTTTTTTTCTTCTTTTGATTACCTAAATTTTTCCATCGGTATTTCCCAAGGTATCGATACCAAGAATTAAAATAATACACGTACCGGATGTGAGACTGATTAAAGGTTTGGCCATTGAGCCCAATGACGGCTATACTGATAAATATATATCGAATTATAACCATAAATACACAAATACTGGTATATTTTTACCTCCACGTACGTATTTTTTCTCATATATGTATAGGTGCTCGTATACATTGTATGTAGTAAGTAAATATTGAAAATTCTATACGAAAAAATTCCACCACAGTGAACCCTGCCTTCATCTCAACCTAACCATATCTATCTAATTTTGTATGTTTGATCTTTCTCTTATTGCTTTTACTTCTAATATGAGTCATGGAACGAGGATGGGGAGAGAGGTATGAAATTCTTTACCAATATTTGACACAATTTGATAAGTATAGTGAAAGAAAAATCCACGCCTATGTTTTTCTATCGCCTTGAACTTACCATAATGAAATGTATAGAAAGAAAAGGTCTGAGGGGAAGGGGAGAGGGGACGAAGGGTGAGAATGATGCATATCTTCACATCTACGTGTACCTGTGAGAAAAATACTCGTACCAGTAAATGGATTCGAATCGATTGACGTATTTGTTTTTATTTAAAAATTGAGCCAGGTGAATGGCGATAAAGAAGTGAGAAATTGAATGGTTTTTTAAAATTCGGTTTAATTAAAATTCGAGAATGGCAAGAATGCGACGAATTGTTCCAATATAAAAGGACTCGTGTTTAATGAATGTGAGATTTTTCGGTGACAATAATTAAGGAAGCGATAATTGGTTGTTTTTTCCCCAATTTCTGTGGGAAGTTTCATCAAAATGGTTTGAAAAAAAAGGTAGGACCTAAGAAGAGGGTATGCAAATTTTTTCAAGTCTCTGAGAATACATTGGGAAATTTAATTCCTGAATTTTGCTGTAAATTTTCTCAAAAGGCTCCCTTCTGAAGTTTAAAAAACTCGAGTTTCAAAGGAAAATTCTCAAAATTTTCCACCTATCAAAAAGCACAAAAATTCCCAAAACACTTGGAAAAATAACAACTCAACATCTAGAGGAAGTTCCACGAGCTCCTAATCCTCCCACCTCACATTTCTTCATAAGCGAAATTCATCCCAAAAAATGACTAATGCTCGATTCAAATACCAATTTCCAATCTGGAAACATTTTCCATATGTTGTTCGCTAGTTGTAGTATTCTAATTACCAGCGTCAGTCAAATCACACATCCTACACACTCACTCATATAGTCTCTACATCAGGGCACTTCATTCACTTGGCCTTTACAACAACACAGTCGAACAGCAGACGCAGACGTTCGAGATAATTGAAAAATTTTTGTGGTATTGTATGAAAATATATTAATGCGTCGGCTTTCGAATCCTGGGAACGATACGGTACATAGGAAGTGGCTAATGATAGGTTTATGCACGACGAAGAATGTACTACATAGAAGAAAAATAGTACTAAAACCAAGTCTCTATGTACGTTTATTTATACGGAATAAGAATAAGGGAAAAAAATGTGGGTCGAATAAATAAACAATTTCGAAGGGTTGAAAGACTGATTAAGCAAATTAGAGAGACGAATAATATATTTAAACGATAGGGTAAAGTAAAAAATAACGCGAGAGAGTGTATGGATTTCCTTTTATTTCAAGGGTAGGTCGATCTGTCGAGACGATGTGTGTGTGGGGTATATGTAGTATATAAGATTCCAGGCAAGAGACGAGGCAGGGTAGTAAAAGGGTTAATAATATAGACGACGGTATAGTTCGTGTGAAAAATACTGTCACCCAACTCACCAATGCACGGAACGAGGAAGTGGGCGGTTTGCAGCAATTGTAGGCCAGTAGGTGGTTCGTGGAAACATTCGTATTTTCATACGAGTATCGGGAAAATCTCAGGGAAAATACCTATATCTACCCTGGTTGCTGAAGAGGGTGTATCACGATGCAGATCTCTGATAAGTGTTTGAAAAAATAAAATAAAATAAAACGGAAGCCATCTGCATGCGAGGATATTGTTTTTCACGAGAATAGGAAACGAACCTTTCTACTAAATGACCCTGTATAATGATAATAAAATGACAAAAATTTCTCCAAAACGGATACCATCGTTATGGTCTCATTTGTGTAAACTTCTGGAACCTTCCCCCCGCCTTTTTTTCCAGCAATACGGGTATTATAATACCTGTCCAGGAATTGTATTTTTTTTTCTACTATAAGTGACCAAAATTATGGGCCTGTTTTATATTTTTGAAAAAAATACCCAAACTAGGAGAATGGACGAGCACTGAGCACCCAAGTTCCATTAATGAAGTGTCATTTCTGAGCCAGCCATCGTGTCACATGAGGGCATTTCCTTTAAAGATATAGACAGCTATAATTTTGAAACCAACATATACAAACTGATAAGGCATTTCACATCGTATACGTATGTATGTACTTGGTGTGCATTGCTTTGGCAAATATAAATAAAGTAAGTACATATAGATTGGGAGAGGTGTTCGCAGCACAGCTATAAATGCGATTATGCACCGACGTATCGCGGGCGCCTGTGTTATGACAGCTTAACAAGTCCGACTGCAGCGATGGATTTTTTTTCGCCCTGCTCAAGAGTAAAATGTATGTCAGAAGGTGAATCATGCTTCTAAATTTTTTGATAACGTGCATTCGCATAGCACCACACTGCACTATATCGTGGGTTATCATTTTAGTCGGCGCGTCAAGTTGAAGGTTTTTATCAAGAGTTTGGACGTAAATTCGCTATATACTTGAAGTTAGTCGGCCAAAGGTGAAAATAGACAGTTTTGTAGTACGTATAAATAGGTACCTTATGATGTGTTGTTGAGGGTCTTTTTAATGGCTGCAAACTTCGCCAAAGGTGTTTTACAAACCTATCAACATCAAAGGACGACCACGACGATGGTTAGATCGCCTGCAGAGCTGCGGTCTGTATAATGGGCGTTTCTGGACCGTGATTTAATTAAATATTTATACCATTTAAATGTATTTTTACCTCTGTAAAAACCGAGCAGTCGTTTCCTAGAATTTTATTTGAATTTCATTTTTTACAGGCACCATTTTAAAATTTTGAAAAATCAGTATTCATTATTTCTCGAAACGTTTTAATTCATTTCAAATCTTTGTTCAGTAAATGAAAACCACCCTCTACCCTTAGAAAAGTGAAGAGGAACAAAAAATTGCATTCGTTGAATACTTCCTGTATTTGAATGAATCATGCAGATACATATTTTTAGAACCACTGAATACAGTTTTTTTTGGGAGGGGGAGGGGATTGGGATTTGTGGGATTTTTTAATATTTTGGACGCGGAGGGGAGGAGGGGTGTGTGTTTTCATTCTCAACACAAATTGGGTTAAAAAAATGGAAAAAGTATCAAAAATGATTTTCTATTTTAGAATTTTGGAGGGCTGAAATTTTTGGCTCTTTTTCATTAAAGGCAATTTAGACACTATCACCTTTGATTACTTAGTACAATATCTCCTACATTAGGAACTACATCTACTACATTTTTTCTTTTGTTTTATACTAATATTACATCCACAAAGACTAGTTGGATACTGAAATTAAATTTCCAAACATTCCAAAACTGATCTATAAATATTATTAGATTTTTTCCATAAATTTGTGATTGCATCGCGTTTAATATTTTCAACTTTATTTATATCTGGAACAAAATCAAATTTAGAATTCAATTCATCAGATCCTCAAATGTTGATACATTACTATCATTTTCACCAGACGTATACTAAAGGACGTGAATTGATTACAGAAGTAACTTCGTACAACACGGTTTGTAATTGATTTTTAGGAATTATATACAATTAAAAATTGTTTTCCTCGGTGACATCTTAACAATAGCGATCAACCATTCATAAAAACCACCATGCCAAGGTGCATATTTGGGTAACAGTTTCCACTCAATTGAATTATCTTTACAAAAATTCATCAGGTCATCATTATCAGAAATTATTTTTTCCTATAAAGATTTTTGAAAATTGATTTAGTTATTTTAAACTGAGGAGTGTTATCACTGAGTACAAATATAGGCATTGTATGTAATGCAATAAAATTACAAAAAGCGAGTAAAAATTCATGAGTCGACATACCATCCAACAGCTCTCTCCCCCACAGATGAGATGTGAGAGTTAACTGGGTGGAAGAAATTCAGAAAGGTCAGTTTATACACCCTATTGACAAAAAGTAACCGCATAAGACTGCCTAAATATGGGACCGTGTATTTTTTGAGTTTTTTCCAGTATATTCGCTTAAACACAGGGCGGATTCAATTGTTAAACTCCAAATCAGTAATCAATGTTCCAGGAGCATTGATTAATGATTACACGGTCCCATTTTTAGGCAGTTTTACACAGTTACTTTTTGTCAATAGGGCACTTTTTCGCCCCTCAAATTCATTCTCAGCAGAGCTGTGGGACCGAAACGATCCTGAAACTGGAACCGATTAAATCCTGATTCAATCCTGATCCCAAAACAAAAATCGTTATTTTTCTTGATCCTGAAACCGATATAATTTTGAACCCGAAACAATCCCAGAACAATTACTTAACAAATTCAACAAAATATGCACTTATAACGTTAAACTAATCACTCCACTGGATTTTTTACGTCAAACCCTCCCATTTTTTAAACCCTTGCAGGATCCATTAGTCAATTTGGGCTTAAAATTAGTTGAAATGGAAATCCCAAAACCGAAACCGATTCAACCCGGAACCGAAACAATTTTTTCAATCCCAAAACGAACCCCAAAACCGCAATGAAAATTTAGAAGAACAAATCCCGAAATGAATCCAATCCTAAAAATGAAAAAATTTCAATCCCAAAACCGAAATCCAATCTTGAAATCGTTTCAGTCCCACAGCTCTGATTCTCAGCGTTATTTTGGCCAAAAGCCCTAATGAGGGTCAACAAGGAGAGGGGCTGCATGCAAAATTTCCAAAATTTATGTATTAGATATCAAATTTATATTTTTTGGGCTTCTGAATTTATTTGTACGTTATTTTGGCTGAAAACCCAAATGAGGGCCAACAAGGAGAGGGACCAAATCCAAAGTTTCCAAAATTCCCACATAATTATTCTAGCAAAATGTACGTTTTTTGGGCCCCAAAATTCATTTTCCTGACGTTATTTTGGCCAAAAACTCAAAGGTGTGTCAACACAGAGAGGGACTAAATCCAAAAACTTATTCAAAATTTTCATAAGTATGGAGTATCAAAATAAACACAGCTCAAAAATATGAAATTTTGAAAAAAACTATATTTTTGCGCATATTTTTAGCAGATTGGTCTAATCTATCAATAAGCTAGTCCAAGATCAATTTCCCAGCTTAGAATGCTGTAGAAAACTTCGAAAAAACACTATCAGATCGTTATCAAAAAGATAGTAATAAAATTCGCCAAAAATCGTACTTTTACATTCCCTACCACCCTTATAAGTACCTTTTGGCATCGCGATCAGACCACATCCACGAGTATTAGGGTTCTTCTATCACCAGCAGCCGTTCTACTTTCATTTATAGGTTCGTGTTTGCTCACACAGACACCCAGTCAAGATATACAAAGCCTGACACAACACGAAGCACGTGCTCCGAGATGTCGAAAATTAAAAAAAGAAAAAAAAAGACGATCCATCGATAAGAGGTCAAGATACCGGTATCCAGATAACGTATTAGTATATATAAGGAGAAATAAAAGCCATAAGGGTAAACGAATTGAACCAAGGTCAACGTATGTTAAAGAGAGTGAAGGAAGAAAAAAAAAGCACACATCGTGTAATATTTTCTTTGCTTTCGGGTCGTTTCACTACGTACTTGTAATTTTTTTCTGTACATAAACTCCTTGGATGCCTATAGAGAGACAGTACACACGCCATATGGTGAGGGTGGCAAGCGCAAGCAAACGTTGCCGTTGCACCGGTGCGATGTACGTATAATACATATGATGTAAGTATAGATACCCGTGTACAATTATCTCTTACTTTACATCTGTGTGTAGTACTTACGATCCCAAGTAGTAGTAAATACACACATAGAGGTACATACAGACGACGTACGCCTTCTACCACCCTTCCTCCTGTTATCCTAGGTCTTTGGGTAACTCATCCGTCGTCGGTCAGCTCACGGTAATTATAATCATCGACTAGTGATAACGGAAATCGGATCCGATATCCTCACATCGCAACAAAAGTCAAATCGCCAAACTACTTATTTTTTTCAGCAGTGCAAAGTTACCAAGCTGTAGCTCATCTGCGGAGAAGAGATAATCTCATCTGTAATAATACTTTCTTTGTACTAACTCGTACGATCAGCATCGATCGTATGTCAATAATACATTCACACAGCCAGGTAAACCAGAGAGATATACACACGTACATATATTTAACAAATACTACACATAATCGACGCCGCCACCGCCACCGCCATCTCCATCTCAGCCGTCCGCAAAGGTGAACAGCACCAGCAATACGACTTATATGCAGCTGTTCTTCTCAAGAGAGTTCCATCACACATCGCATACACACAAGTACATCGTACACACTTCCTTAGCACCTTTCTCTCTTATTTCACGTATCTTATAACAAGTTCAAGAACCCAACAATGTCCCTTTAATGGATACCCCTCACTACTCCTCGTGCCTTTCCACTCTTTGCCACATATTACTCGAAAACAAAAACCAAAAAAAATGCAGAACCGAATACATTATGTATGAATCTCGTGCGTGATGATGTGTGTGTGTTCATCTTACCCGAGCACACTTTTTTGATACATTATTATAGGTTAGCCTTTTTTTACCCCTGCCCGCCACCCTCTGCTACGCTTAATATGTATTTAATTCAACATTATAAGTACGATCGAGTAATTAGATAATGGAGAAAAATTCGTAGATATGAATAAAAATTGATACCTGCGCTTGTGCTAGTAGTACATATGTATGTACCTGCACCTCACGCACCTCTCAGGTACTTAGCACATACAATTTAATATAGGTGTATTACTATACGAGTACAAGAAGTACCACAACGAGTAAGCAGTATTCACAAGTAACTCTAACTACCTATATGTACCTATACAAGCAGCCAAGGACAGATAACGATACATCGCGTTCAACTTTATATACCCGGGGCCGGCAGCCGGCGCAGTGGTCATTTCACGTGGCCAGAATTTTTAATGTTCGGTAATAAAATATAAAAATTATAAGAACATTGCGTACACGCTGCTACGTGACACGTGTAACCAAATTAATGCGACTCCTCTGCCACCATTGACTCGACTTTTCTCCTCCCCCTCACACTCGCGAGTCTTCCAAATTTTATTCGCGTTTCAAAGAAAACTTTGATTTTCGGTTTACTTCGATTTTTGAAGCAATAATGATTACAATGAAGTACATTATCATGATGCATTAGGTATGATTTGGCATTGCACTGCATTAGAAATAAAATGATAAAAATTATTGGTAGGTATCTAATTGCTCACAAGGGGCAATTATTATTCTCAATATTCAACATGGTTTCTAACTAAATTTTTTTTTTGAAAAAAATCACTACTTTTTTCCAACTAAATTTTCAGAAAACTCCCCACTCGACCCTCCCCCTTCCGTACAAAACAAAATCAACGTCAAATTTTTCACAGAAAAATTTTCAAAAAAATTGAAGTTGTAAGAAAATTTACTAGCTAAACTGACGTCACATATACAATATTGCCAATTTGATCAAAAATATTTTTTTTCAATGATTTGAAGGTTTATGTTGAGCATTTGAATTTTTTTCATTTTTTCACTACCTTTTTGACTAAATTCACTACTTTTTTTACTATCACTACACATCACAAATTTCTAATTAATAAGAGGTCCAAAAGCAAAAATCACTTTTGCCGCCAAAATCACTGATGACAATTTCAGTTTCAGTTTTAGTATTCGTTTTTTTTTTCAATTTTAGTTCCACTTTTTTCGCCATCAAATTCGTAATATTTTAGTTTATTGGAAATATTGAACTACGTACTTATCAAAAAAACTGTTTTTCTTTTTTCAGTTTCAGCTTCAGTTTTTAGATTCAGTTTTCTGTTTTCAGCTTCAGATTTGCTCATTTCAGTTTCAGTTTTTTTCCAGTTTCAGTTTTGGAGCCACTTTTTCCCCCATAAGATGTATGTAATAATATGTACAAATATTTTGGAAATGTATTGAGAAAATTAATAACCAAAAATAATGTTTACTTTTTTCAGTTTCAGTTTTCAGTTTTTAGCTTCAATTTGCCCATTTAAATTTCAGCTTCTTCATTCCATGTTTCAGTTTTAGTTCCATTTTTCCCTCATCAAAATTGAAATATTTTGAAAATTTATTAGAAAAAATGAATTACCAAAAATCAATTTTTTTTCAGTTCAAGTTTTAATTTGAATTTTTCATTTCAGTTTCACATCACTGACACTCTGACAGTGATGGCAAAACTTCTGCATTTCAGTTTCTGGTTTCAGTTTTAGTTTTAGTTTGAATTTCTTCATTTCAGGTTTTAGTTTTCAATCAATTTCAATTTTCCATCACTTACAGAAATGACAAAACTTCTGCATTTATTTTCAGTTTCAACTTCAGTGTTTAGTTTTTAGTTTTCAGTTTCAGTTTTTAGTTGTAGTTTTGCTCATTTTGGTTTCAGTTTCAGTTTTTTCTCTATCAAATTTGTAATATTTTGGAAATTTATTAGAAAAAATGAACTACCAAAAATAATCAATTAGTTTCAGTTTCAGTTTTGGTATCAATTTACTCACTTCAGCTTCAGATTTCCATCACTGATCAGTGATCATTGTAATCATCATTGTTGAATGTTGATAGAAAATTTTGCAATAATGATGATGAAAAAATTTGCATAAAAACTACTCAATTATATGTAGTATGCAATTTTTAGATAAATATTTTAACTAGGCATTTTACTACATCAGAAATGGAACTACCTATATTGATGAGTACCATGTTTAGTCCTGATTGAAAATGATTGGGATAATCCTTAATATAATTTATATACTTGTTGAATTAATAGCCATGAATCGATTTGAATCATCAATTTCATATGACATAAGATAATAATGCAGTATGAGCAATAAACATTACTATACCATCCACCCTTTCTCAATTTCTCTCCCATCTCTTGGAGGATTATGATGGAAACGATGGGGGATGGGGTTATTTTACTAGATAATGGAACTTTAGGATAGGATTGTTCAGATTTTACCAAGGTCTCTCTTGTTGCGTCTGATAAAGTCTGAATAGATCCAATTGGATCCAGAGAATGAACGGATCTGATCAGGACTGATCTGGTCAGATTAATCAGGTCTGAGTAGATCTGATAAGATACAATTCGGTCTCTCATATTGGATTTGATCATGTCTGAACAGCTCTAAAATCTGATCTGATCAAAACTTTGATCAGACCTGATCAGATCCATTCAGCACCAATCACAACAAGGAAATTATTGAGATTAGGATATTCCATTGATCTAATTTGATCTGACCTGACTACATCTAATCGGATTTGTTCAGAGCAAAGTTCAGATCTGACAATGACATTAAATTATGATGAAACTTTCAATTTATAGGTATCTATATCTGCAAGTAGAAACAATTACCAAACCAACAATCACACTTAAGGATTTGGAATTGAAAAATTAGCAGCCATTAAGGAACAGCAGACATAATGAAGTTGATCACGAAACCTATTAACACTGTAAAAATGATCATTATAATGCATAACTATCCACCACAAATCAGTAATTATGACACCTCCCCCAGCACACAATAACCTAACCACCCAAGTGATTCTTTCCACCTCCCAGGCTGACCTGTTCATCACAGCATCCAATATCTAATACAGATATTCATTATAGTCTGCAAAAAAAAAAAAAAAAGGCGTATGTAATGTGTAAATCGTGCGCCGATTTTCCAGAAACCCGAATAGAAAATTCGCTTAAACGTGTTTCTATTTCGTTGTGTTTTGGGCCACTCGACGTGCACCAATTATAGGTGATTTTCAATCAATACCTCTTCGACATAGGTGTAAATGAATTCAAAGCCATTGATAAATTCACCTCAGAGCAACACGTTCCTCGAATTTACACCGCCGTAACTAAACCATCGCAAACATATTATCGTGACGATCTTTATCGATGCGAAAAATTCCGACTATGCAAACACGATAACACCATTCCCATCACGAAGAACCCATTCCAATAGCCGGATAATTATCGATCTGTGTGTGTGTGTGTATTTCCATCAGGTGTTGAATGAACACAAGGTATATAAGACGTACATGACGCGTGTTGTGCACCCAAACATTGGCCAGGGTGTCGACTTCTGCCAGTAAATGTTTATTAAATCTGGTGACACGTTGGTCGGTGGTACTTGGTACAGGTACAGGTTAACTACAAGTGTATGTACATTTATTTTTCCACAACATCAGTGTTTTCCTTCAACGCCCACCTTGTTTGGTACACATCTACATTCTACATCTCTATACTCAAGTTGGATGTTTTGGTAAATACTCGTGACCTGCAGACTGCAAATGCTGCGAACCACCGTTACAGTCTCTCATCGCCGCAAAAACAAAAAAAAATCATCGCCACTTCTATAAAAAGAGAATTTCACCATCGGTAAAACCAATAATAATAAAATTAAGAACTAAAATGCAAACGCCGGATAACCATAGTACGCAATAATACCAGAAGAAGAAGAGAGTTCGTTAACTATTTTTTTTTCTTCTTGCGTTTTCCTCTGTTTGGAAGCCGTCAAACGTGCGCTTAATTAAAACAGGTAATTTCAAATCGGAAACTGTTTTATCGGCGAGTACTAAAGTGGTATTTACAATCGCTACGAGGTTTCAACTTCATAATATACTAATGATATTTTGACGATTTTAGATTATAAACATATACACACACTTTCGATAATTATAAGTCTGTAAACGTACACGTTTAACCGCGTATTATATATGTACACATGCAAGTTGTGCACTCACCGAAAGCGATTTAACTCGTCAGTCGTCGGATCTTTCACCCCGCGCATTGTTAACAACGTTCCGCTGCTCACCTTCCACTCTTTCCGCGCAGTCGGAATCGATAATTTCGTTAAGGTCGTATTGTAAAGTTTGGGCTGACCCATACGAGTTCATTGTAGTAACCTTGAGAATTTTTTTAAAAAGTGTGCGCGTGCAACTATGTGCGCATATGTATGTACATATGTATATGCTCGGTTTTTCAGTATGGTACCGTTTTAGGTGTTTTTTTTTCTCCAACTGTTGCTCTCTGCTCCAGTCTCGCCATCGACTTACAAATACGTACGTCTCAGAGCAGACTACCAACAGTATGGTACCTCTATTATTGGGTCTGCGTAGTGGAAGGTGGAAAAAATTGCATGTATGGGTATCCATATCCACACGGTGCGCCAATAGGAAATGATTTATTGGTATTATCCGGCTCAAGGGCGTCGCACAGAATGTTTCGCAATGAAAACAGCTATTATTTATTGGCCGTATCTGAGATACCAGTGTTTTTTCTGCACGTCGGCACCAGTAGCTTAGCTTTGTTCATACGCTATAAAAATCAATAGAGTTAGGTCTCTTTTTGCAACTTTCGTTCTATTTACAGTACTCGTAATTCAACCGGCTGACCGCATGCGGAGCCGGTTGCAATTTATGAGCTTTGATTTTGGTCGGAATTTTCCTTTCCTTCAACTGATAGATTAAGATGTTGTAATATCCAACGAGGTGCTTTGGTGTCTGTGTCTGGTGCGTGTTTCTGCTGAACTACAACTTGCAACGGTGGAATGAACCAGAAATAGCTTTGGAGGTTGGATTTTTTCGACTTTTGAGCTCGTTGGGGGTGATTTTCAAGTTCTATTGTGGTATTTTTTGACGTTTTGAAGATTTAAAAAGGTTTTTGAGAGTTCGACCATATTTTCAAAATCGCGATATTTTCACGACTTCAGCGATCTTTTCACCACTTTCGCGATCTTTACACCACTTTCGCGATCTTTTCACCACTTTTGCGATCTAAAAATATGCATACAAGTGCAAAATACGGGAAAATCGTTGGCAAGACTGAATTCTGCTCTAAATTCCCTCTATTTTGAGTACCCACATGACTATGCTCAGATAAGCACCAACCGAACCACATTCTCACCCAATTTCCCAACGCTTCATAGAACAATTTAACTCGATGTACTTCACCATCACTATACCAGAACCACATAGAATCATTCATCAACATATTCCAACACCTTTTTCATTCACTTGTAGAGCTAAACGTACAATCCTTCCATTCATATAAACGTTACAATTCAAACACTTGTCTGACTCCGGCGACTAAGTCGAACACCCTGTCATTAAAAAATACCACTTTGTCTGCTGCTCCATTGACAATGAAGAAATTCCTGACAATCTATCATTCGTCAGACGCCACATAATTTATATTTAATCGTTATTCGCGCCCACGCCAGAACCTCTACTCGGAATACGAATGACAAAAATCATAATCCAATCGAGACTTGTGCGTTCTATAGCAAATCACAACCATCATCGTATGTAAATTTTTCGACGAATTTTTTTTTCAACCATCGTGGCACGTCTCGTGTTCACCTTCGTGTCAAATATTTGAGAAATTTTTCGCGTTCGAGCCTTAATTCAAATTCAAGCGACAATTTTTGGTATATCCGGTCCAAGAACAATTCGATGATCCAACCAGAGGACTTATACACCGAGAGAGGCAGGGTTATTCGAATTGATACCCTTCTACACGATGTACAATAAACAATTGCATCAACTTTGCATACACCGTCATCATCATCATCATCGCCTGTATGATCTAATAGTTTTGAGAAACCCTGCATTACTCTACGCATAATTAAATCCGATGGTATGAAAATTGATAGGGTAAACCAGACCGAACCAGTTAACAGGGAAATCTTTTACCTGGATAACACGGGCCATTTGTGGTCGTAAATAACGAGCATTTTTTTCGTGTACTGCGTTAAAAAATGTGTATTATGGTGTCGGTGGCGGTCGGTGTAAAATAAACACACAGAGTGTATATTAAATGAATGCTCATTTCATCCAAGACCATAGTCGATTCGAATCATTATTCTGGAGGAAATTAAATTTATCAGATCTTAAGTACAACACCGATGCATATTATGGCCAGTTAATGAAACTCCTCCCTTATTTTGTGATGGACCCGGTTCGGTTTATAACGAGGATGATCGGTTTACATTCTGCATCAAAGGATCGATTCAATGCATCCGATTATAGGTCTAACGTTCAGGAAAACGCGGAGGGAGGAATCAGTTCATCGAGCGGTAATTTAACCAAAGTGCGATGGAATTCCATTCAGATCCATAAACGGACATTGTCCTTCGTATGCAATATGTGCTATATGCGGTGAAAGTACCTCCCTTCTTACGATCAACGTACACTCTTGAGACCTTCGACCGTTGATTTTGCTGGCAAAATGCACAATATTATACTACATATATAAGTACACGACATACTTACACAATGAGTACGAATCACCGAAGGAAAAAAAATATAAGCAATAGGGTACAATAAAGAGGGTTAATTTCATCCGTCTTAATCCAGGTGTGTAGGTATTACGTTGGTGTTATCAGCATGAAGAAGTTTGACATCCTACGCCACAGACGATTGTAGTAGTACGTCTGAAACAGATTTTTCTTCTTCTTCAAAGGCGGCCAGATCTCTCCCTGCTCCTCGATCCCTGTCTGTCTGTGCGCATTTGGGGCATCAGCCCAACGTGCTAGGGTGTTAGAGGTTCAATTTTTGTTGTATTGTTCTGCCCATCCGAGTACATACGTAAGAAAATCAACCAGAAAGGGAGAGAGAGGAGAGTAAAAAGTACACAAGAAGAAAAGGTACCACGTGCCAACAGTCTTTAACCGTCTTATATACTACATGAACCCTGGTCCTGGTAAGGGAGTACGTACGTACGATTATTATCCCTTCGTCAAATCTTTAGTATTATTTAATCTACAGGCCAAGATACGTACCTCCTCCTTCTTCTTAACGACCCAGACATAGCACGTTGTCGAGGGGGAGAACAGTAAGTAACGAATTTAGTGAAAAAACTTTTCAATTTTCGATACCTTCTAGAGTTTTGATAACAATGGAGACCTTAGCCAACTGCTTAGGCATAGTTCCGTCTTCTTTTGATATACTCGCGTGCGCCTTGTGCCTGCTTCTGCTCTTACACAAATGCCTTTGCCATAGCACACGTCATAATTCAGCGCAGGTTATCGATTACGCATCGTCGTCTGTTTTTCTCTCTTTCTTAAAGATCAGATCTTTCTTTTTTTTCAGTCATTTTTTTTTCTGCTGTATACACAGAAACATATGCAAGCGTCTTCTCCACCACCAGCTCCTTGGCCAACATCACATTTTTCCACCTGGTCTGGACGTGTGCCCGCGATTACGTGATCGTGTCCCTTCTTAAGATCATTGCTCCAGTTATCTGAACTGAACAGAGAATACTACTACAATAACATACGCGCAACACCACACATCAATGAAGGTATTATAGCCTAGCGTCATTCTTTTGCCAAAGATTAAAAATTTATTGTCGGTGTCTCTTTTTCAAATGATGATGCAGCCAATGGCCTGCCATTCTTTATGCATATAGCATACCTATCAATAAGGTACGTGGTCAAATATTATCCCGAAGAATTACCTCGCCATTTTTCGTGATTTATCTAACACCTCTATCTCTGCATAGTCAAGATAGCCGCGTGTTTTTCTCGCCGATAATGAATAATTCTCTAAAGGCAAAGAGATTGCCAAGGGAGATGTGCAGTACCTATGTATAGTTATGTACACAGATCACGAGGGTATTTCATTCGATATGTACGTAGACTGCATGGACATAGCTACCCTTGTATTAGTACATAATTGGGAATTGGCACGATTTTTTCGTTCCTTTTTTACCCCCTGAGATGGTATTTTTGCCACCTTGGGTGGTAGTGTATTTCCAAGATTTTTTTTCAGGACTCCCTTTGGAGCAGGTTTGATTCTTTTCTCACCCCCTCATCGCTATTTTCGGTGCTGTTACACGTCGACAAATAGCGAGGATTTTTTTGTGACTAAGAAAAAATCGTGACATAAACTTCGATCGAGAAAACAAAGAAGGGATGAGGAGGTGAAGTTTTTTTTTGATAACGAATCTGGAATTCATTCTCGTAGAATCGAACTTTTTTTGGATAATAAACCAGCACTTTTTATCGAAATCATTTATCCAATTTTTTTTGAAAAATCAAAAATAAAGATAATGAGCAATTAAAAAACGTAAAAAACACCCGAGAACGCGTTTTTCACGTTAGGGAAATGGGGAGGGGGGTTCAAAAAGTTTGGAAACGCATAATGTCATAATATTGAAAAATTATTATTACTTTTTTTTAAATGAAGGAAAATTTGAAAAACCATGAAAACAAAATGAAAAAACTGATACCTACCTATAAAAATGCATAACCGAACCATTTTTTGATATCTGAACCCACCTCTCCCTCCTCCTTTCAAAAAAGAACACTCCCTAACGATATTTTGTTGAAAAACCAAAAAAAAAATGATTTGCTCAAATTACAATAAAAATTCAAGTATTCTTACGAAAAAAATCAAACCTTAAAAAGTTCCAGAAGAAAATTCTTTTTGTGAAATCCAAAAACAAAATTTTCTTTTTATAGAACAAATTGATGCCACTGAAATTCTGTGAGAATTACAGCATATTAAAGAGAATCAAAGTTCCAAGTCGAAATAAGTTCAGTAAAAAAAACAGGGTGTCCAGAAAATTTGCAAAACTGAATTAAAAATTTTTTCCCCTCAATTATGAGTAGATATAAAAATTGGGTCATTTTTGGGGTGGGGAGGGGTGGGGGCATCAGAATTATTTTACATAAATAAATATTTTTTGTTGCATCATTCAATTCGATTTTTTGAAAAATCATCAAAAAATTTATAAAATACACAATTTTTACTGAAAATTTTTTTTCGAAAATTCTACAACTTTTCGACAAATTTTGCTGAATTTTGAGTCGGTTTTACTGATGTTTACTGTGCTTCAATTTTCACTGATTTTCTACGACATTCCATTGATTCAAAATTGAAAAAGGATCCTCAATTGTACACTTTTATTCCAAAAAGAGTTAAAGGCATCTCAATTATAAAAAATTTGAATCAGCGAAAGAAATACGTAAACGTTCGAATGAATACATATAAATCATTCAACACAGCCTGCCTCAGCAAATTTGCGACAAATTACGACGACATTAGACATAATACGCATAATTTTAAAGACTAAGAAAAGAGGAGGGAATTTCATCAAGAGTATTAGTCTGGGAATGCGATTCGACGGCGAATTTTTTTGCACACAGATAAAAGTCAGCAAGCTAGGTATAGGTACAGGTAGGTGCATTACTACGTAGTAGCTTTTCATACGAAAAGAATTTTCTCACAATGACTCGATCCTTTAGTTTTCGTATATCGATAGTGAAATACGTACTAGGAATTTAATAATGCAAGTCTCAATCAATCAATAATTTCAGTGCAAAACTACAAGTTTCATTTCCATTGGCTCTATAAACGTTCAAGTCGACATCTAAATTAGCTCCAGTCATCTGTGTTTATATAGGAATACAACTTCGGTATTCTGCTTGGTCTGCTCTTTACATACGATTTCATATAGGTAAAGATTCCCAGCACTCAAGATTTTCAAATCTCGTCTCCTACAGCGCCTGTTGCAATTGTGGTTTTCCAAATCAACGACTCTACGAGTGTTTGCAACTTGACCAAGCGTAAGCTTTTCATCAGATGCAGACGAGACTCGAGATTACGACACGTTGCACAGCATCGCAGACTAGAATTCTTCGGAAGGAAGCCGAAGGGTGGGCAATGAGGTAAAAAGGGCTGCGAGTCGAGTACCTACTCGTATATAAATTTTAAGATATAATTACGACGACTCGTAAGAGCAAAAGCAAAAAAAAGGCAGGAGCAGCAGAGACACATTTATATAGGCCTACCAGACACCGTAGGAAATTGTTGTTTGGTAAGACGACGACGACGCGACGCGGCGTGAACTAGTCGAATACATCATTGTAAATCATTTAGGAAGAAAGATCGGTGCTTTTGGTAACAATAGGGGGTTAGTACGTGTGTAGACTAGACGTCGTTACGAGAGAATTCCTCCAGCTAAAGGGGCAAGTTGAACCAAAATGTTAAGATATCGTGGATGTATTTTAAACGAACCAAGTTGGATGCAGAAAGCTCATCTAAAGCAGATTACATCAAACGTATTGCGAAGAGCAGGTTACCCTCAGATATTTGAGACATTTGGAAAAGATGGTTCAGTTCACTTGCGACTCCACAATAATATGTGAGGTTCAGATCCCCACTTGATTATCAGAAAGAAACTCACCCTTTTTTCTTTACTGGTTGACTGTATATAAATTGCAAACTATGATCCAGTCTACTCAGGGGAGATGTAGGCCTAAAACCATGTATCTGGCTGGTTTAATTGTTTAGCAATCTTTTTATCATCGTATACATGTAACTAGTCTGCAATATACTCTACGAGGTAATGAGAGAAAGACAGAGAGAATAGATCAACGATGGCGAGAAAAACACACTGTTAGAATTAACTTCGTCGCAATTTTTAAGCCAGTTCTCACAGCTCAGACATACACAATAAGTACCTACATGTACGAGAGCAACGAAAGAAAAAAAAAGAGGGTGTAAGTTGAATATACGAGTACGTTGCCGTCTGCCAAGTTTTTTACAATTCTTTTCAGGGTGCTGGGTTGTTTTGCTGTTTTATTTTGCAACGGCTCTCCGGCAATGACTGGTCTCTCTATAAGAAGACGCACCCTTCTCTCGAGTCTCGACCGTCTAGTCTGCTGGAAAAAGATGTTGCTTTTTCGCAGACTGCAGACCTTTGACCGCCAGACCAACTGGTATCAATTTGATCAGGTTTCATTGAACTTGATGAAAATCATCTCATCGTCGTCTCGTACATTCATCCCCTAGAAACGGATACTACCTCTGCAGCAAAAGATGACGAATCACGATGACGTGCACCTATCACACCAGTCTAGTTTTGAAATTTACATCTTTGTAAACTAGAATTTTTTTCAAAGTCCATTCAATAAAGAATAACAACTACGTACGAGAATACATTTTGTAATGTAGCAGAGAAAAATACGTACACATAAGACGTGTTTGGGTATCAGGGGTGGATACACTCTTGGTACTATGTACAGTACATTTTATGTAATGGATACTATTGATACATTTCCGGTGCAATAGCCAGTAATTACAGGGTTACGTCCAGGTTTTTTTCCTCCTCTCTTCTGCTCTACTCCATCACACCTTTCAGTTTCGTAAAATAGCGTTTGTCCCGTACCTCGTATTTTTTCTTTTTTTTTCAATTCATCGACTGGATAGGGTAGTTTCGTGAAACGCCATTTTACCAGGCTACAGGACGCCAGTGACCCGAACTCGGATGTTTTGTAATTGTGAACTTAATTCACCAAAGTGTCCCGTCCAGATTTCAACCAAAAGATTAGGTTCATATTTTGTTGTATACGTACTACGTACTATGTATCTACTTTGATATCTCACAGAAACCTACGTGTATATGGCTGACGAAAGGTCAACTGATAGCTTTTTAAAAAGCCTAAGTAGGAACATACTTGCATAAGAAAGGCCATCTGCGACTGAATTACGTCGCAATTCAGCCTATATATATACTACGAGTACCATCTTTTTTTCGATACTTTCCCATAGGATTATATGACCGCGTTACAAACCAGAAAGGTGAATATTATTAGTAAGTTTAAGGAAGTAGAAATGACAGGGGGTGAGAGCTGAAGCTGGAATTATTCTCTCAATATGTATAAGGATCCCAACTTCGAATAAAACGATTGAAGCAGCTATCGAGGGGTGGAGGAGAGGGGAGTGGAGGACGAGCCTCCGAAAATTTACCAAAGCTCATGCTCAATGTAGTTATAGAATTAATTTACTGATATGTATTTAGAAGGAGGCAAGGGGACAAAATTAAAATATTGATAAACACGTCCAAAAATGTTCAAAATCGATTATAATTTTCGAGAAAAAAAAAACGAAAAACTGAAAATAATTGAAAATATTACAAAAAGAGTAGAAATATACTTACTTAATGAACAATTTAATCATTTTCATCGAGCCTCTAACCCAAATCACTGAATGTGGCTCATAAAATTTAAAAAAAAAAACTCTGAACAAATTTTAGAAAATTTTCAACAGCTTTCATAAATCATTGTAACTTTTTTACGTGCAATATTAGGTATACTTCAAGGAGTTCAAAAAAAATTCCAATCGATCAAAGCGTAAGATTTATGCAGAGCTGCCTTTTGATAAAATTCTTTAGAGCCCCTCCCCCTCTCTTCTACCAACTTTTGTAAAAGCATGTAAATAATTTTGACGTTTTTTAAACATTCTAAAATTCACAAAAAAATGATATCAGTACAATAAAAACATCTAATCAAGATCAACACAGCAAAAATCAAATTGAATTGATTGTTTTAAAAAGAAAATAAGGGGACTTTCAAGCCAAGTGCAAAGATTTTACGGTATTTTTTTTCAATTTTTCAGGATTTTCATTGATTGCAAGAAGGACTTCTTTGACATGACCATTTACTTTCTTTTTTACATTTTAGACGATTTAACATTTTCAACCATTTTTTTAAAATTATTTTCAGCAAACCTTTAGAATTTTTCAAAATCCATTTTTCACGTTTTTTGTCCTCCAATAATTCTTTCCTCGAGTATCGTGAAAGGGTGTAAACTACGTTCAATTCAAAAAAAAGAATTTTTTTTTTAAAACAAGAAATTTGGAAATTTTGAGAAGAATTTTGGAGATTTTAACGAGATCCTAGATTTTTAGATCGGGGGAGGGGGGGGGGGAATCATCAAATTCAAACGAGAAATCAGGCAAAAAATCTAAGAGAAGAAAATATGGATTTCCCAATTTAAAAAAAAAAAACTTACATCGAAACAGCAATATTTCAAAATCGACTCTCAAAATAGAATAATCGATATATAAATCGATTTTGAAAATATCGATACTCGACATCGAAATAAAATAATCGATTTATAAATCGATTTTGAAAATTTCGATACTCAACATCGATATACAAATTATAGAACTACATATATCGTATTGAAAAATCGATTTAAACCTTTGAAGCAAAATACTGAAAAATCAATTTTTTAAAAATCCAAATTCCTCAAAATTGGACAAGTACGAGTAAATCCACAAGAAAAGGGGCTGTTAAAATTCGTCCTCATGAAAAACTCAAAATGTGTTCAAATCAAACCTAAGATATCGACATTGTTAAAGGATACCAAAACTTCTCCTCACATAAAACTTCCATGAAAATGCATTATCATTCAATTTTTTTGACAGGGTAAGGGAAGACGAGAGAGGAGATATGGATGAAGTATTATACCTTAAGAGTAAGTCCACTCGCCTTTTGAAAAAAAATTTGTACAGAAGGAATGAAAAAAACTCCAAAATTTTCAGAAGTGCAAAATGAGAGGGATTTTAAAATGAAATCTAATTTTTCAACTTGAAGCAGGATTTTTCCAGAATCAACAACGATGTTTGAAAAGCAAACCCATATCCATCATGTTTCCAGTAGGAAGGGGGACTAAATTCATCCGAGATGTTGAAATATTTTCCAAGGTATAAAAAAGTTCAACAATTTTTAGAAGTGCGAAAAAACGATTTTTAAATTTAAAAAACTCTAATTTTATTTGAGTAAACAAAATTGACTTATTTTTTGACCTTTCATGTTCCAATATATCGATAACATAATTTTTTCGATTTTTTTGGCACATTTTTATCCCTTGAAAAAATCTAAAATTCCAATGTAATGTACGAGTAAAAAATTCCAAATTAAAAAAATGGACAGAAATTTTTTTTTAAAATATGGACAAACCCGGAACTGGTTTATCAAAAAATCGAAAAATACGTCCCAATGGACATCAACTTTCAAAACCAGAAATTTTCATTCAAAATCATGCCACGCAAAATTTCAATCAAGCTCCATATTTTATTCAGTTTGTTTCAATGGAGAAACACGTACAAAAGATACGACAGAGTACAATATTTCCCTGTAATACGAAGGCAACAAAGCATCTCGTGAAAAAGATAAAAACACATGCAGACTCGGATTAATGTTTAGTAAGAAGAGAAAAAAAAACATTCTCTATCATCGCCATTTAGTCAAATTATTATCACGTTGAATACGAATAAGCAGGTCTTCGAATAAGTAATCTAAATTACAGCTACGATAAGTGAACATTTTTGCCACATACGTAGACCAGGCGTACGAATACTACAATTTCTCGCAAGCTAATCCAAATTCTCTAACACATGAAATTTCACGCACTTGGGCCTCTTTCTCGAAAACAATATCGCAATTCCTCGTAATCTTTACCAGTTGCAACTTGCAGATCTGTTCAAAAGATCAATGCAGCCGGGTTTTCCAGCACAAAGTAGCGTTTGTCGTAATTTTGCCATTTTAGACTCATCATAGTCGTCATTTTGGTTCTGCGATTGATTAAATCTCTAGAGATCGGAATTCTGCGTACTGCTATGATGATGATAGTATAGTACATCTACGACTACGAGACATTATTTCTCTCATCGCTGGCAAATAATCGGCATTTTTCTCACGGACAAACATCATGATACATAGAGCGATAAGACGATAGCGTAGCGATTTTCTCACTTACGCAATATCCTATAAATAACCATACGAATACGAGTATGTTCGCGATCCGGCATCATCGGATGTGAATATGATAATCGCGTTAGCAAATTTAAAAAAAAAGTGCCCTCATTATTCACCATACACGATCAGTTTTGATAATTGTAGAATACGAATACCGACAAACAGGATGAATTTTTTCCCCGAATAGATAAGGTAGAAAGTAGGCACCGAGGATATCAAAATTGTATAGACAAAGTAACCAACCATCGAAGATCGTACCTCATATCCGATCACCGCAGTTTGGGGTCTTTTTATAGATTCGATTCGCCAAAACTATGCTAATCGAGTCAGCAAAATTATCGCTGCTGGAGTTTTACTCAGTACTCGTAGTTGGTTTGCGATAAACATGCAAAATACCCTTTTCATCGAGACTCCAGCTTGGTATTAGTACGATATTTGCCAAAGAGTTCAATCAACTCGATACCGAAACCGAAAGGGTATGGGCTCTTCTGCCATTCTATTCGATCGCAAATCTTCATTTCGATGTCTCAAAATACGTTCATTAGAAAGAAGTACCCAATCCATCCATTGAAAATCCAAGTACCTACGTAATACTTATCTAACGGAATCTACTGGAACCGTTTACGGCATTTGCACTTAGTGTAATAATTTTTCCTCTAACCCTTTTTCATATTTACACGTACGACATGACACCATTCTGGCAATTGATTTAGTATTCCGATAATTTGCCACTTGGAGCTAACCATCGTCTATTGTACTTAGCACAGGTAAAGATACCAAAATGTATTATCATCGCATTGGGAAATTAAGAAAAGCCTTCGAAAAGGTACGAAAGAAAAAAAAAAGGTTAACTGGTATTACGAAGCCGTTAAATATTTACGGTGGCAACGATCCTTCGAAAAAGAAACAAAAAGGGTACCAAAACCGGATACTCTAGAATTTTATGCAAATACTCGACCCATTTCAGAAACATCCCAACACCGAAGAAAAGAAACAAGCCAATCAGAGCGTGTAAAACGCGAAGTGTAAGAAAAGCTTCGAGAGTGAAAGGGAATCGTACTTAATCGTCCCCCGAGTATGATCTTGTTAAAAATCATCGTATATATTTAGATGGCTGTAGTAAAAAAAAAAAAGGCCATCGGTCAATGCTCATTTATCACCGCGATCTTTTCTTTTGTCTAGATTTTGATACATCGCGATGAGGCTGCGGCTGCACATATTTATAGTGGTCATCTCGCATCTCGTGTATAAGGCTAAAGGCATGTAAAGGCATATAAAGACAACGTGTAAATCTCGTTAATCGTCTCATTCTTTTATTATTATTGAAGAGCGAATAAAATACATTGAATGGACTTAATGCAAGCGTAATCGCTTAATATATATGTGTATAGGTGAACCTTTGACATGTCACCATACAGCCAAAAGAACACAGAAGCAAAGGAAGCTGAGAGACTGAGAGAGATGATGCTGTAGGGATTTGAGCGAAACGCAGACGAGCGTAAAATCAATTCGCCATAACGTTTGTTTCGTTATTTCTCTCATTTTTTTATTCTCGAGCTAGACTTTGAGGTTATTTTTTTCTCATAATTTTAAAGGGAGCAAAAAAATACTAGATGAAAAAACGTTACATTCTCACTCATTTTCTAAGCGCGAAAATTATTTCAATGAAATATGTGTTAGAAACCTATGCTCGTATTTTCCCTTTTTGCATTCCTTTTTTCACCCTATTTTCGAATTTATTTTCAGAACCTTAATGAATTCTTTTCATCAAAAATCTACCTGCGATATTTTCAAAATATGGGATGAATTGAAATCGATCGTTATTATTTCATAAAAACGTATTTTTTTGAGATGAAAATGAAATATTGATATAAAAAATGGATTACATTAGTAATTTAAAATCTTTGTATTCCTGGAATCCCGAAACACGAAAAAATTCCCCTCTTCAACCCTCCTCAATAGCACAGATTTTTGGTCGGAAACTCGACTGAAAAATGCACATGTAAAAATATATAACAAGAGAAATTACTTATTCAAATGAATTCTAAAAGGCGTTGAATTTTTGAATAAAAGTTGGAAAAATTCAAGTTGAATCGATATGTTGGCGATGGTTTTTTTTTTCTTCAATTTTTCCATCATCCATAGGTATAGAATTAATTTCAAGGGGAAACCAAATATCCCATGAAAAAAATTACAAGCACAAAATTTCCCTCCTGTAGAACGCAACTGGTTAATTTTTCACTAAACGCTTTGTTTTTGGGACATTTTGGACAAAAATTATAAAGTTCAACTTCATTGAGCAATTTTTTTTGGTAACTGAAATTTTCACAATTTTATTCTAATTATTTTCACGTTAGATTTTCAAATTCTGACCAATTGTACATTTCTTTGACATCCGGACAAATTTTTTGATATTTTTCAAGGATTTGCAGTTTTGAAAAAATTAAACGATTTTTGAGAAAATTATGACCCCCCCTCCTCCTCCCCTTCACCTCAATTACATATTTTCTCAAGCGAACTTTCGATGCGAAAAATTTTAGAAACAGAAAATTCATCTTCTCCCTGACGTTTGAACCGAAATCAATGTTTCCTTGCGACAATCATGATCAATATTAGAAGTAGTACCAAGAATCAGAAAAATTTCTATAACAGTTTTTGAGGAAGAAAATTCAATATTTTATTGACTTCTGCATTAATTCATTTTCAAACTCTTTTACACATTTCTCAAAGAATCTGCAAAACGAATGGAAGGAAGGTGGCTGTCAATTAAACTGCTGAAACAGCACAAAAACTTCTCCTCTTACTCTCAGATCTTGAACAATTTCCTATAACTTTATATAATTACCCAATTACCTTTATCGACTACTCCCCTAGTAATGATTTTTCATCATTCTACATACGTCATCGTCAGGTTGTCGACAATTAAGTAAAATTTCCGTAACCTATGAACGTATTTGCGTAGCTGGGATATAAAACATTAAAACATGGATAGAATTAGGTCGTCGACGCGCGATTTAGCGATTTGGTTTGACGTAGGTGCTGGCAAAAGACGAGACGAGACTTCCAAATAACGTGAAAAATTACCAGTCTGTGATAATTATCGAACTTGATTACGCCCAATCACTGTATAGGTACAATAATATAGTACTATGTATTTTTTTTTATCTACCAAATTTACACTATTTGACCTGGATCAAAGCTCCCTATACGTTCGAATCCAAAGTACATAATAGCCTAATCGTTCAACATGCACATTGCACACGTAGGTACCTTATAGGTAGATGAGGTACTACGGGAGATCGCACGAGGTGCGGTATCTACGTGTAATTTTGGACCACAATACATAAGTTCCATCGATGTACTTAGCATATAAAAATCAAAGGCGACGTAATAATGAAAATAATGCAAAATGAAAAATGTACTGTGCTCGCCAGATGCTTCGATTAATCCAAAACGCCTGTCACTTTACTTATACGCGCGCTTATGGGTTCGTACGTATGTAGTATAAAAATTGCGGTACGTACGTGCGCCAGGGCAGTATACTATAGAGTTGAAGGTGCGAGGAGGGTGAGGGGGTAGCAGAAAGGTAGGTATAGGTAGGACCAGGTGTATCGATGGGTTACTCTGTATCAAAATGCTTATAGCTTAATAGTAAAAGCGTAGTATTTCGGATTCAAGTCATTGAATCGTATACGCCGGTCTTCGACAATGTATTACCCTGCAGTCTTGCCCTGGCCCGCCTCGACAAAAGCACAACGCATTATAATACCCGGTAGCACGTGGTACATGCAAGAACCACCCTGCACACATTACGACGGACAACGAGAGGGGTGTTGTATTATTTGCCGCTAAAGGCAGCTGTGTACTAGAAACTACTAGTATGTACGCTAGGTACGCATACTTACACAAATATTGAAAAAAAAAGTGAACCACCGCGTCGTTGTACTTCTTGTAGTACTATGCCATCGTGTAATGCCCAAATCAACTCGGTGAAAGACAGAGAAACAGACAGAGAAAGAGAGAAAAAAATGACAGCTGAGAGTCATTGCGCGTTAACAGCACGCCAATCATCCAACACACATGAACAGAAGTCTGCTATATTTAAATGAGCAACGCACTGTCTCTAGTTCGCGTTAACGAGGTGTACACCCTTGCTTTTCACTTTTTTATTTTTCGCTTACTCACGCAGTGACCGGAGGTGGTAATTTATGAGCTGAACGCCTCATTAGTCGCGATAATTGGGGTGACAATTTCGATTTTTTTTTCAAAGTCGAAGCTCGTGTCCACTGTCCTGGAGTCCAAAGGTGTTTGCACTCGGTTTAAGGATAGCGTACCATTTAGGTATATGACGAAATGAGGGAGTTTTCTGGCAAATTATTGAGAGTAGGTTGTACGATGGTCCTGTTTTTGAAGGACGCGGGCATCAAGAAATTACTGTCGTGGTTGCGAGGATATTTATAACGATGATTAAATGTTTCCTTTCTAAGATACAGCTGAACTGGAACGATTTTTTTTAGGAGATTTCAAAAAACAGGTACTTTGATGACCTTAGCTCACGAAGGGACACAATTTCCGGAAATCTGTTACCAGAAATGTGACGTCAATTGAGTCATGAAATGTTTTCTTTGACGAACCATCCCAAAATATAATTTTTTTCAGGAGATTCCTGAGACTTTGTTGCTCGATGACCTCATTTTCAAAAAATGCAACCAAGAAGATATTGGTAAGAGTGAAAAGGTGCTATTTTTTTGATGTTCGAGCCATTCTCTTAGAGTATCTCTGAATTGGACATTTTTTCAGAGGAGATTCCAAAATGTAGGTACTTTGATGGCCTTCTTTCAAAGAGCACAGGTCAATGGTAAAAATCCATTACCAGAAATATAACGTTAATTTGACGTTACCATAGAGTTTTTGACGAACCATCAGAAAAGAGAAATATTTTTAGGAGATTCCTGAGACCTGGCTATTCGATGACCTCTTTTTCATAGAACATGAACGTGAAAAATCTGTTTGGCGTTAAAAAGTTACGTTTTTTCGATGTTTCAACCATTCCATTCCAATATATTCAAACCTTGAAATTCTTTAGAGGGATTCCAAAATTGCGAACACCTTGATGGTCTTATTTCAAAGGAATTGGGCATTTTCAAAAATTTGCCATCAGGAATGTAACGTAAGCTGTATGACAGAACAGGTTTTTTGAAGAACCATTAAAAAATAAGAAGTTTTTCAGGAGATTCCTGAGACCTGGTAACTAGATGACATCATTTTCAAAGAACATTTACAGAAAGAGATTTATCAGCGTAAAGAAATCATAATGATGAGATATTCGAGCAATTTTCTAAAGGTAACTTGAAGTTAAGATTCTTTAAAAGGAGATTCCAAGACTTGAGCATCTTGATGACCATTAGAAAACCACGAAGGAGGAATAATTCGAGTAGATCCGTCATCAAAATAGGGTGAAATCACATCGTATATGGATTTTTAAGAGCTGAAGAGATGAATGTCATCAGGTAGTTGGGATGAATCAAAAGTCTGGCATAGTTAATGATGACGCAGCAATATTTACCAAAGACCAAAGAGTTCTTGGTATTACTGTTCTGAGGAATTTTGCCATTGAAGATTCTTAAAATGAGAAACTCCTGAACTTGATCAAAGAAATCACAGATGAATTTTTCTTCATGGAATGCCACGAGCACATCGTTCTTCATTCAAATAACACGATTGGTCAGCAGGCAAATGACTTTTTTTGGTAAATTCACAGCCACTTTCACGAATTCTCTTTTTGATGGCAAAAGGACGACTTTTTTGCTCGTTTTTGAATAAATTTTTTGAATGAAGTGTTTGATTTCTATTTGATATTCTCTCATATGACTGGTTTGGCTTTGGAAAGGCCCAAAGGCACTGAATCATCAGTAATTCAATTCAGATCATCAATGACCTTCTTGACTAGGCTATAATATTGTATCAGGAGATCACACAATTGACTAATCATTTCAATCAAAACCTGTCACAATTACTTTCAAATGCCATTGAAAAATTTGCGTCTCTTGATTGTGTCTCAATTAAACCATTGCACATACGAATCAAAAAGAAATGCCTGTTGTCCACCACACCTGCAGTAGATTCCTTCCATTGACCACCTACCATCAAATACTCTTCCTGGTAACGTTTTTTTTTTTTTGACCATCTACAACCTACATGCTCGATCACACTAATCAATTCGTAAATACCCTCTCAAGGACTCCCTCCGCACTGAAAGTCATCTCATTTGACCTTTTCAAACCCCCAGTTCACGCGGCTTCCTTCGTTAGCCCGCAAGTTCATCCACCTTCTTTTCCACAATACGCAATTTGTACTTGAATGTGTAAACACGTAAAGCGTTTTAGTTGCATAAAGACATGCGCACATACGACGATAATGTTCCCTTATAATATATTATCGCGCCTTTACGACAGCCAAACAGGTGTGTTTCTAATTGGGCAATTAAATTTACTTCATCCTTGCCAAAAGGATTAAAATGGTAAGAAATCACACCAGACACTAAATTAACATATCAAAACCACTTCGTACATAAACGTATTATAATCGTACTCGCATTCCACTTTTTAAATATCATTATCATCATCAACATCATCATCATTGGGCTTAATCACAATACATACAGAAAGATATATACGCTCGCGACGAAACTGCTGTAGTAGGTATGTATGTGTATTTTCACGAAATACTTTTCATATTGCGCGTTAATCAGTTATTAGTTGATACTTGAAAAGTCAGCCAAGCGTAGCCGAAGTATTGTCAAAACACACCTGAAAAATTTCCAAAACAACTAAACCAACAAAGAGATGTTTTCATTTAAAATAGTACGTACAATATCCTAAGCATACAGATAGGCGCGCGTACGTCTGCGATACATATTCATCCTTCCTTCTCCCCGGATACCGAAAAAACAAAACCTCCTGGCACTCGTCATAGGCCTATACTATCATATGCCACAAAACCAAAACCCTTTGAAAAATGTGATCTGTGCTCGACGCTTGCAAAAAGTAAACAAAAACCTCGGTGAAAGTATCAATATTCGACCCTTAAACCATTAGAAGGAATTTACGATTTGGTCAATTAGATGGATCACGTGCTCATTGCTCAGTAAGGAGAAAAACCTCGTCATATTTTCGTCTGCCACATGTTCTCGAGAGGGGTTGAAAATTAGTAAGCAGACGATTAGCGTTAATGGTCCATTTGAAATAAGTTTTCGCTGCTTGAAAAAAAAAGTATGTAATTTAATCTATGTTGATTTATCGTATACCTTTACCTATGGTACCTCGGTTTGATACAAATAGAGAAGAAACCGGTTCGATAGAAAATTTTCTTCACGATTATCCGCCACAAATAGGTATTATAGAGAGTATTGGTCCTTATTATTTAATCAGATTCGAACGGTGTCCGGAAACCATTCATCACAAGTTCATCTCGTCTCCGATCACCGACGATGGCGAAGAAAAAAACAACACAAAACCAAACTAGATCGATATTCCAAAAATAAGGAATTAATTAAAAGGAGATTTTTTTCCATCCTCCCTCTCATCTTATCCCATACCTTGATCCTTATCGCGGACAATTTCGGCAAAATGTCATTGTACACAGGAGAGCACTTTTCGTTTTGCCCTTTATAAAAGTGTGTACTCCTCCCTTACTCGGAGTATGTTTCTCTCTCTTGCACTTACCATTTTGATACATTGGAGACAAGCTGTTCGACAGCTGAAAACATCTATTGTGTTGACTTTTTACCTTTTATATATGTATTCCTGCTGCACATACCGCCGTGTACTCTCCATTTCATTACCCCTCGTCCTTCTTGCCCTCACCTTTCGCCACGCTGTATAAAATTCTCCATCTAGTTTTCCATGTTCATCTATCTATCTCTCTTGCACATACTATAGGTATATAGGCTTTACATACGCACACAAGTACGCTGTTTTTTTTTTTTATTATATTACGCATCATCTGCGACCCATTTAATTTACTTGTCCGTAAACCTTTTCAATTTTATTCACCTTCTGTACAGATATATGTATTGACGATAGTACACAGTGATCGTGTTCGATTTATCGTAGAATAAAATTAAAAAAAACATTAATTTATCGAAGAGAACCTACCCCAATTATGATTGGGTTTCATCTCATGGTGGTTCCTTTTTACACGCTTCTTTTTTTTTTCATTTTAAATTCCAAATACAGGAAAAATATCGATGAAAGTTTTCGCTGTTTGGAACCAGTTTTTTTAGCAAATGATTTTATTGCGCGTAAATTTTACCGATTGATTTCATCGTCGTTAAAATATTATCTCCCTTCGTAATGAACGACCGCGACTCCTTTTTTATTACCGTTTAATTTGCTGAATGACATTCTTTTTTTTCTTTCTTTGAGAAAAAAAATAATCAGATACGAGCATGTTATGAACGGATCGTTAATGATTACATTTTGATTGAAGATCAAATAAAAGAAATAACAAAGTAGTAGAATTTGTCACTAATTGGATCTGTAATGTGATCAATTCCTATTGTAGAAATAGACAAGAATTACCTAATTTAACTTAATGGGTGATCAGAATTACCAAAATTTACCATAATTAAATGCACATGAGAAAAAACCAATGATTTAAACCGCTCCCAAGGAGAAATCGACAATTAAATCTATAAATTTTGCAGATTATGAAAAGCATTTGCTCATGTTAATCATGATAAAGACATGTAAATCAAGAACCTATACTGGAACCGATGAAGCATAAAAATGTAAAGATCTAATCAGAGTACTCCAAGAATACGATAAATGCTGAGTAAAGAGAGGAGTAAGATGCCTCCATTATTAAGACCGGGTATTTAACATATTATGCAGAGGAGATGATGAAAGATGTAAAAAAATTGAAAAAATGGGGCTAAAATTAACAGCAGAGGATAAATGAGACTAGTTATGCAGATGATGAAGTAATAATTGCCTAGACAGAAGTGCAGGGTGCAGAAAGAGAAAATGATTTTGGATATAAACAGCGTAGAACTAAATCAACAGCGACTCATAAGAAGTAGAAAATGCAAACAAATTTTGGTAAGTATTCAAGAGCACTAATGAACTGTGGTGGAAGATATCTTAAAATCAAATAAATATGGAAATTGGTATGGCTTGGCAGCAAAACATGAACCATGAGTGCAAAATGCAAAAAGAAAATCACAACCTTTCAAAGATGATGTTACTAAAAAAGACCATTCGTGGATCTCATCAATGGAAAGACTTTTTGACCAACAATAACAAAACAGTCTCAGCAAGAATCAGAGAACCACAGCAATTATGACTAGAGTTGGCAATACCATGTCAATGGCCACTTATTATTTTGACGGTTAATGTCATCAATCGCTTAATGTTATTAAAATCATTCAGTCCTGATCTTCTACGTCTAATTAATTATAAAGAAATTCTATTGGTTATTGTGATTGGAGCATCGAATAATGTTATTATTTTTAACTGATTTTAATGGGTTTGAGGAGCCCAAAATTAGGGCTGCTAAAATGGGATATCTTGTGAGCCACGAGCTGTTGGGTCCAGCCCTGACTGTTAATGCACTTTTTAGAGGTAGAATGTGTTCATAAACTATGTCCAAATCATTACCTTATTGCCAAATCCATGTACACCCATAAAAAAAATTGTCTTTTTTTGTCACTGATAAGAATAAGACCTTGGGATGCCCTGAATTGAAAAATTTGCATCTGAGTGCAGTAAAAGTGTACCATGGAAGATGCACAAAGCTAACCAATGTTCAATCAGAACTCAACAAACCCTTCGGAGCATATCCAAACCTTATCAGTAATGGTGCAAAGTTATTGATTTACTCATATTGATGTACATCAATTTACTTAGTATCGATGTACATCGATTTACTCGTATCGATGTACGTCGATTTACTCGTATCAATGTACGTCGATTTACTCGTATCAATGTACATTGATTTAAGAAGATATCAATGGGCATTGATGTAACATTCCACTCATCAATGTACATCAAAATTGCAAAAAGTTGAAAAACTGGTTTTTTGAACTACAATTTGGACTTCACTTTATAAAAACCAGAAAGCTTTGTTGAAAAATTGTACTTGACTCATGAAAACAGCAAGAAAAATGCAGTTTTGCTGGTATTTTACAAATTACGTTGTTTCATCTGTAAAACATTGCCAATTTTCCCAGATTTGCTCTCTAAAGGAGGGGCTATACTGAATTTAACCGTAAACTTAAACTTAACCCTAGAAGGTAAACAAAGGCAAATTTTAGGTTGACGGACGTTAAATTCAGTATAAACCAAGCTAAAGTATAAGTTAAGGGAATAAGTATCCCCTTAAATTTAGTATAGCCCATCCTTAAGAAAACGCCACCTTTGAATTTTGTTGTTTTGATACTTGAGGTATTGGTATTTTATTTCAAAAAGTGCCAGGTGTCCAAGAAGAAGGGATTTTCATTTAATCAAAAAAGAGAGAAAATTCCCTGCTTGAAAATAGAAGAATTGAATAATCATTACAAAAATGAAGCTTTTATTTCACATTGAAACAATAAAAACTCAAACGCACATTTTTCTCGATTATTATTCAATTTTCCAATTTTGACTCAGGGGAATTTTTTCCCCATTTTGGCCTATCAAAACATATCAAAACTCTTTTATTCTTGGAACCCTTCACAGTAATTTACGAGTAATTACCATAACTCAACAAAATCATCAGCAATTCTCATTTATACCATTGAAAATTCATTCGATTAACACCTTAAACCACACTCCGAAGTGACACCACAATATTTCATATCTAATTCGAAGACTTGACCTCACATAATAATACACTTCTACGAACTTTCGTAATAATCGTACATTTCACACATTCGACGCGATTTCGCTAACACATTACTCATACGAGAAAACCTTAAAGTGGCACTCGAAACAATTTAAAATACAAATATACCAAACAATCTACTCGTATTTATCAATTTTATTCCTTTTTATCAACTTTCGAGTGCATATGAGCGGGCGGCGCGAATTTCTGGCGACAGGTGATTTGACGATGAACCCTTTTGGGACCATCGTTCGTCGAATTACTGTATAAAACCATCGTATATACCTAGTCGATGCTTTTATCAACCATTGTAATATGTGTGAGGTTCTTCCGGGTTTCATTTCATTTTCATTATACTTATTCAAATCGAAGTCATCCGAAAGGTAATTCCCGAATCATAATGGCTCTAACTAACAGGTATGGTATGACCCAACGAACGAGCCAACCTATAGAGTCTAGTCTAGACTACCTGCACGTGTAGTTTGTATTGCATAACATAGACTCGACAAGGCGGTCAAACCAATGAAAGATGGCCTTCGAGATGAATGCAGCAAACAAGAAAGAACGAACCCCCTCGCATCCATTGAGAGCCATACATTAAAAGAATGAAAAACAATCCGCGCTGTATACTACATTGTCGCTTACATTCCTGAAATATATTTGGCGGGCACGTACTCTCGACGACGTTGCCAACTATTGGTCGTCGTCTCGAGTCATAAAAAAAATCTGCTCGTCGTATTACATATACATGCTGTAAACTTGGGTCTCTCATAGGTTCAACTATAGAGAGGTATACCCGTACCCAAGGACCAAAACATTTCTCGTCCATTCATCCATACACAACTATGGCACTAAACATAAAACCCATTAACAACCAGTTTGCGTCGTACTTACCGGTATAACATAGATGTAGTAAAATGAGCGAATGCCTGCGAATCATATCGTCTTTTCTACTCCATTTGATCCTTTGCAGAATATGATCTACGAAATCGAAAGCTGTTACCGCCGCTAGATCCCAGTCCAACTTCGATACCAGTAATAATTCGTACTTCTGTAACATTCAAAAAATTGCCAAAAAAATGAATCATTTCAAATCACCCCAAGGTCAATCGTAATCTAAAAACTACCAACAGGTGATACGAAAAATTTCACGGATCCATGAGAATTTCCGTCGATGGCTATATTTTTTCATTATTTATCGCGCTTAGATGCCCATATATCCATACACACGAGCGAGTCTCTCGTACACAAGGGGCTGAAGGAAACGCACAGTACCTTAGGTATGGGTTAGTATACTTAAATTACGCAGTTAGAAGAGAAAAATTGCCTAGCATATGTGCCCTCCGGATTATCTCTAATTTCTTCGGCATCTCCTTTATCCGGGAAGTCAAAGGGGTACGTAGGTAAAAAAAAAAATATTCAATAAAAAACCCACCATAGCGAAGAAATTCTCTCTATTCAATTCGGATTCCTTCGAGTGTAACGAAGAGGTGACTCTTTTTTACCAAAACAACAACATCAACAGCCTAGTATATGACTATAAAGTCCGCCTTGGCCTGGGCAGATGACGGATAATAAGATGCGTGCCACCGATTCCATTAGACCGTGAAAGGGATGACGACGTTACAAATGCTTACCTCTTCTTGTGGATATGGCAAGTAGGTGCTACGATGTAATACGTAGTTTTTTACCTTTATCGTGTATTATTCGTTAATTACCAAGTATCTTATATCCTCTTCGGCAACAAGAAGACAAAAAATTTTAATATTCGCGCCAAAAACAAAGTGTAACTTTCTTCGGAAACAGTACTATTCCATATTTCTGTGTACTTACGTACAGACCATCAAAAAGGAAGTTCTTTATGTCTTCCTTTTTTACACATTCACAAGTAGATTGATGATGGCGCGTTTTTTTTCCTTCGTTTTCCTTCCAAACCACCCATCCACCCTCCTAGATTCTCGCCACACAGTTTACGTTTCTGGCCAATCTCAATCTTTTCAAGCCGTAACCACAGAACGAAGGAAGTTACTATGTTTCGGCACGTAAAAGGACAATTTCGAATAAACAAAAGTATAATTAAATGGTCGTATTGTTTATAATATCCCGTTTCCTTGGTGTTTTCATCCACCACACCGCCGTAGATATATCTCTCTAAATCTCTTCGAGACACATAAATCCATTAAAAATGGGAATCCACGGTGGTGATTCTTTCAGAGAACTCATCCGTGGGGGTGCTCTTTTTTCATCATCTTCGTCTCATAGATTTTAACAAAAATTTCATAGATGAAAAGAGTACGTCAAGAAGTCCTCAAAACCAAATTTTGAACTGTCGAAATTGATTTTTCGAAATTTTTGGCAATTTGTTTGGAAATAATCAACAAAATTTTTGCATGGTTAAATTTGCAAAAAATCCACAAAATATGTCTTTTTTGAGTGAAAATACGACGAAATCACTTCCTACCGGACAATCACCCCTTCCTCGTTAATTTTCAGCATTTCTGAGCCATTTCTACACCTCTAGCAGAAGTTCTACCCTTTTCAAACAATTTTCGAATTTCTCTGAAAGGTGTCTTATTCAATTCGAAGATTGAAAATTTGACAGATCCAATGAATGAACATGCTGAAGGAAGTTTCGATTACATACCTTGGAGAACTTCAATTATTCGAATATCATTTTTGGGATACCTTTTGAGACCCCTCCCCCTCTCAATCTCTATGTCAATACGTCGATGACGAGTTTCCAAGTCCAACCATCGGGAGAGGAATTTATTTACGTGAGCGAAAAGCAATGAATGGAAAAAAGCAGCCCAACAATGCTGACTGGATTAATTGTAAAATTAAAGTAGCCGATAATAACATCGCGACTTCACACATTTCGCTTTCGTAAACAAATATCACAACGCGTAATTCAACCTCGTGGATGCGATGAAGTTCTCAGTATTGCGAGGATATCAGCTGATACTTTGTGGCAATAATCACATCCATTTACAATATTCTATTGAGCCAAAGCAATAAATCCCGTTAATTTTCCAGTAATTAGACTGGCACAAGATGGGAATCTATGTCAAGTTCCCAGGGTTGAGAAAAATTGTTTATACAGATTACTCGGTACTTCTACAATTACATATAGAAATGCAGACGTTGCTTTGATTTTTCCAGACTATATAGACTCGTCAATAGTGTTTTCTGTGATGTTGAAAAGCAAACACGAGTATCTTTAATCATCGATATTATTATGATCCATTATTATGGACTCGCAATGTGCATTCTCAGAATCGACATTTTTCTCCATTATTATTATTGGCAAAAAAAATCGACAAAAATATCACAAACTGAAAAATTCTCAAATTTGACTTTTTTTTTTTTTAGAGAAAATCCAACCATCGCCAAAAACTCAACCAACTCACAATAGAAATTTTGAAACACGACATCACCTCTTCTCCTCCTTCCATATTCACAATAAAACCTCCACCAGAGGTGATGGAATGCAACACAAATGCAAATGCGCATTTATCAAGTGAGCAAAATGCACAAGACAGACGTCTACGAGTATTTCGTAAACTAAATTTCTCAGGATCGTTTTGTGATTTTTTACCATTAGGTGAATTTCATTGTCTAAGTACACAATCATAGGAGCCATAGAGAGGAGAACATGTTGCGAAATGACACTCTCCCCGGCCTTCCAGTCTGCTTTGTGCAATATTTAAGGGTCTAGCCTAGAGCCTGGCCTGTCCTCGTATATGTATTTTTCGACAATAGACGATCGTGGTGTATTATTGAGCAGTGTGAGACGACAACGACGACAAATATGCAACTTTTGTCCAGACGTCGGCATATTTCGAGACTGGTGAGAGGAGGTATTTTTCTGCTTTTTGTTTTCGACGTATATACGTACCATCGAGTAGTGCTATTGTATTGGCGGATTCGGTTGACGAATTAACATCCGAAGGGAGAGATTTTCTTACTCGGTGGCCGGCTTATTATTATACTTCTTTTCTCTGTCTCTCTTTCTCGCGAGGTACCTACGTAATGTTCAAACTATGAGAAAATACTTCCCCGAATGTCTGCGGCTCAGTAGACAGGGATACGTATGTATGTACCTAGACGAATATGAACCGTTGGGATACCAAAGGCCTCTCTATATGTACGTATAAGTATGCAGATATGAAGGGTGAGGGGAAGAGGGTGGATTTTTCGAGTCCTCATTCATAATCATTGTCTACACAACACGTCGCATATGGGAGACGATTTTTCTTTTTAATTAGTCGAGAGCGCATGCCATCGATTAAGAAAGTGCCTTCCTCTTTCTCTATACTCTATAGAAATTAATGTACGATCATATGAAAAGCTGTTCTTTTGTTTTATTTACACATCAGCGTCGTGTGGGACTGTACAGGGTGTCCGATCAAACATCTGCCATATTCTTGATTTCGATGTAAGTGGAAATGTGAGCCAGATAACTGTAAATGGACCAGAAGTGTGGCATATCTCGACATTTAAAGGAGCAGTGTTTTAGATTTTTTCAAATAAATAGACGATTTTGTGCCTTTTTTTTTGGAATTTTCGGACTATTTTGAAGCCTGGAGTGAAAATTCAACTTCTTTCTTAATAATTTTCAAATTTTGAGATTTGGTCTAATTTTATAAGAAAGTGGTCATGATTTAGCAAAAAATATGATCACTCTGAAATAGGAACATTCCCCCCCCCCAAAATTCCAGTCGATTTTGACCTTCCAGTGAGATTTCGATTTTCCTACATTTTTTAATTTCCTCTGAAGACGTATGAAATTAATCAAGACTTCTTACTGAGCAGTTTACATCAACTTTTCAGATGTCCAATCCAAAAATTCACCTTTTTAGTGAAATCTTAAGCGTGATTTTTTTTGGAGAAAATTTTGAGTTTCGGCCAAAAAAATATTAATTTTTGGATTAGATGCCTCAAAAGTACTTAAAGCTATATTCTTAGCTACTTTACTCCAAAAAAATTTCACAAGTACTGAAAATGAATTAAAAAACTGTGTTGAGGGGGGGGGGTTATTGAATTGTACTAAAAAATAGATGACCCTCTAACCACCTCTCCCCCCTCCCCACCTATCATTAAAATGGACACCAGATTCTGAAAATTCAATATTCTTGCTTTCAATGTTTTTTTTGAGCATTCGGTCTAAAAAGGAGAAAGAGGAAGAAAATTTCAAAAATTCACACGATTTAAAATTCATTTGAAGATACCACTGTTGGAACCCATCTGAACACCCCTCCCTCTCCCTTCTGTCCTTCCACCATCAAAGTCTTCTCAAATTTTTGGGATGATGATCTTGGAGCATATTTTTCATCAAGAAACAGCAAATTTTTCAGAAAAAATTCCTCTTACTTAAAAAAAATCATATTTCTGCCTCTTTCAACAATTTCCTTATTTGATCAAAAATTCGTCAAAAAAACTGAACAGCAACTGAGGTAGCTAAAATTATGGATCGATTGGGGGGGGGGAGTTACAAAATATGTTATTTTCAAAATTCAGAGGCTGCTCATTTGAAATGTTTCTTCTCTCATAAATTAGGATACCCAAGATGCAAAATTTGACATTCGCAGACATACGAGTAGGACACCTTGTATATGTAGACAAGACCACAACAGAAGATACGGTGAAAGGTGCAAGAAGGGATGAAATTGATCTTACATCTGCGCTCGCATACCCAAGACCAATTGTTTACGCACCTTTGGCTCGTATAATAGAAAGTCTACCTTTACTCAGCAGTCAGGAAGTCGTACAGCATAGACTGCTGAACCTACTCGTTAATTATCTCAACTCCACTAACAATCCAACATACCCTAGCACATCTCAAACATAGAGAGAGGAGTAAAACCGATGAAAAATTCCATCATGCGAAATATTCGATACGTTGTTGTGGACTCGTATCGAGTTCGATATAAAAAGAAAAAGAGTCAGGGTGCAAAATCAACCACCCATGATGGTCATAGCGGTACACATAAAGGTACTTTAAGGAGAGAAAAAAAAACTAGGTGAAACGTGAAAAAAATACACCAAATAATCCACCGTATGTCGTCGTAATTTTTCTCACACACAGCACGCAAAATCAACCGCCGTAACAACACCGGCATCGGCATCGGCATTTTCATATTACGCAGGTAAAGTAAAGTAAAAAAACAATTGGGAGAAGAGCGAGTAGGAGGTAGATGATCGTCTTATATGCAAATGATAACACACAGCAACGTTGATAGGTAGACAGTTCGGCAACATACTGACCAAACACTTTGACTATCCTCAAGTCATAGACCATCAACAAACGCTGTTCCCACGATAATTAAAATACACACACGGTGCCTTTTTTTTTTACAGTACAGAGAGATGTTGATCCTGGTCGTATCTTCGGTATGGACCAGCATATTATCTAGTATGATTATTACAAGAAACGAGGAAAGAATGGAGTTGGAAAAAAAAGTAAACGACCATCGCAGCACCGGATTTGATGTTTAACACACTCAATTAGCTCTTAAGACCGGTTGACATCGTAGATGAGAGATCCACCAGCCAGCGGTGGTACTATGGAGGTTTTTTTTATTCATTAAACCTCCCCCTCCCCCGCATGTCAAAGGATCCATCGCACGCCACTGCTAGAGAGTAAATTTATAACAATATTTTTTCGCGAGTCTCTTCGCCCCGTATACCTATCAAAACTTATTGGTGTAAATTGTATCTATATGGTCGGAATTATGTAAGATATTTAATACGCTATGATAATGTCTATCTTGTATATAATCGACCGCATCATAATATAGTGACAAAGTTGATTTGGCAAATTATCAATTTTTCAATTGAGTCGTTCCTATATACACTCGTACATAGCATACGTGCAATGTGCCCGATGGCCTGACTCTCGTTCTATCCTTCTGTCTCTCTCAATGGATGGTGCTGCGGGTTGTGAAGGAATTTTTTTTATTCGAGGTTCCTTCGCGGTTCTTCTACATACATTTATATCTATGGCTTGTTCTTTTTTCTTCATCTTTTCAACGGGTTTAAATCTGTGTTCGAAGAAAGGGCGCGTCTTGGGAAAGAATATTTATCAAGGTCATCGTAGTCGAAGCTTTTCACAGCGAATGAACTGTCTTCTTCACTTAATGGTTGCTGAGCCTGGCCAAAACATATGTATGCAGGTACAAGGTGCCCAGGGCCTTTCGCAGGGAGGCAGATTTTTTTTCAACGGTGGATCACCGTGGGATTTGAAACGAATGCGACGCGCTCTTGTTGTATTTTAGTTTTCAGATTGTGGAATTACCTACATATTTTTTTTTGGAATAGAAGTAATTAGAATAAGTATTTTATTTAATTTAACGCAGTTTAAATTTTGATAGGTAATTCTGCAAGTGAAAGGTGGGAGAGAAGAAGTTAAATTCATCTGAATACAAAAATGTAGTCTAATTTCAAAATTGAAAGAAACGCGAGAGGAGTGGAGAGGGGAGTCACAAAAGATCATGTTGAGCTGTACTAAAATCAAGTCAAATCACAAATGTGCAATAAGTAACAGAATTTGTTTTTTTTTTTTAGAAGAAAGCTTCACTTACCTACTCAACTGAAAAATGGAAAATATAGAAAATTTCTGAATTCCACCACAATTTCTCATGAAATTTTTCGTACCTGCCAAACAGCTTAAATGTCATGAAAAAGATCCTTTCTCAATTTCAAAAGCCAATATTTTCATTTTTTTTTTCAATAAATCATCCATTTTGATAAAAATTTAAAAAATTTCTGGTCAAAACAGTCAATTTAAAAGCAACGCTTGGTTTTTCAAAGTCGAGAGTTGAGTAAAAAATGCACAATTTCAGAGTCAAATTCAGGTCTTTCGGCACTTTAAGTACCAATAATATATGTATTTAGCAAATACAGGACCTTTTCAGAACTTTTATCGCTTGCAGAACTCATCAAACACCCTGTACCATGATTTATTCACTTACACATTCAAAGTTTTGAGAAATTTTCTCAAGAAAAATACAACGTGCCTAAAGTTAGGAAAATTTGAAAAAAAATGAAACAACTGCATTTTTTATAGTGAACCAAGTTAGAAAATGAACACACAAAAAATAGGCTACAAAAAATTGAAATGAGCAAAAAAATTTCAACATTTTTGACTTTTTGATTTTTATTGAAACAAATCCATCAAAATTGAAAGAAAGAATATTTTTTCTGTGACTAGGCCTGCATTTGAAGAGTGATATTCCAAAACTCGCTTTGTCCATTTTTATCAAAGTTTGGTTTTCAGTGGTACCTGGTAGATGAAGTATTAACTCACATTCCTACATCATCAACCTACCAAAATGAGATGTTAAACTCACCTAAATAGCCAATTCACTAAAAATTAAAAAAAAAATAATGTTCCAAAACGTGCTTTGTACATTTTTATTAAAAATTTTTCAGCAGTATTTAGTGGATGAAATGTATACCTACACTCCTACATCATAAATCCACCCAAATAAAGTGCTAAACTCGCCTAAAAAGCCAATTTACCCGTTTAAAGGGAAACTGTTTTTCCTCTCTCCTGAAAAGTTGTAAAAATGGACAAAGCGAGTTTTGGAATATCACTCTTCATTTATATTCTTTGTAGGGATCACAAGGTGTCTACAGAATCGAAAAAATGAAAAAACTTTTGGATGACTAAATTTTCACATTTGGACGACCTTTTTTTTTTTGAAATCCAACTTTGATGGGTGATTTTTGTGGTAGCTACTCGTATTTTATTTTTGCACTGATTACAGCAGGAAAAATAATGGAAAAAATTGGTTTCACGCCAGTTTTATGTGATTTTTTCACGATTTCATTTCATTTCGAATTTGAACTTCAACATTTTTTCTCAATAACTGAGCATTTTTACGATAAGTATTTTTCCAAATTTTTACAATGTTTCATAAATTTTCAGCCAATTTTTAAAAACCATTTTTTTTGGGCACTTCAACAAATTTTTGAGCAATTTTTGCAAAATTTTGCCCAACTTTGAGTAATTGAAAAGCAAATTCAACAAAAATTTTCATAAGTACTTTCTGCATATTTTTAAAAAAATAATCTTTCTGAATTTTTGAAAAAATCATGAATAAATTTTTGAAAAAATCATAAATAAATTTTTGAAAAAATTATGAATAAATTTTGAGAATATTTAATTCGGTTGATTTTTAATTCTTTCTGCAAAACTTGAAAAAAAAATGCAATTCCTCGTACTTGCATTTTTATAAATCAGAATTCCTTCTGCACAAATGGATCCTTAACATCTTCTTCTCTTCGAAAAAAATTCCTTCCAACTCACAGATCAAAAATTTAGGAACACATCAATGTTTTCAAACGCCATATCCCCCCACCACTCTTTTTCTCCTTCCTTTATTTAAAATAACACTACTCCAATAATGAAAGAAAAAAAAATTTTAAATTTGCAGAAAATGGTTCATCTATCTATAGCTATGGTGTCTCTAGACTCAATGCCAGAGTAAAACATTGAATGAATCACTGATAATCGAGGAATAGATGAGGAGGCGAGGGTGTCGAGTAAAAAAATCTTACAAAAAAATGCTCCATTTTCCCACAAAAAATTCTCAACGAAATCTCGTTATCATTCATGACTTCACAAATCCAGCTGAATATCTCATTCAACGGAAACAAATTCTAAAATCTATTCTGCCAGCACTATCCTGCAAACGTGATAATACAATCAGACTTACTACATCATTAATCACCGGAACAAGGCGAAAAAATTCACTCGACATAAATATTATCCTTATCTCATAAATCCCTTAAACCTCTTTAATGAGTCCAGCAACACGATTACGCGAAATTTCATGTAAAAAAACGACAAAAGAACAAGGCTGCTCATAAAAGCAATTGTTCCCCTGAATTTTTCATAAAACATAATTTTAGTTACTTAAAAAATATTATCTATCTTCCAATACAAAATATCTATACCTAACAATTCCAAATAGGTAGATAATTTTTTCCACCCCACACGATATATACCTACTTTCTCTTCGTTATATATTGTACAAAAAGGACTACCATATAAAAAATAACAAAAAGCGAAACAAAACAAATACAACTCCACTTGAAACATCCGAAACAAATGTGTAATAAAAATCAAACTCATCCGGTCTCTTACCAGGGACTCTCCAATCTCCGTAGTCAGTCGTCATTCAAATACTGTAGAAAATTGACCGATGTCAACTATTCTTCCACTGGAAACGAGCACTTGTTACCCATATAGTTTTTGAATGAAGATCTCGACAACAACGGAACCTGCACGATTTCGGGTTCGTCTTCGTTCGGGATTTCTCTAGCAGGTTGAAAAAAAAATTCGACGAGAACCCCGGATTGCGGTACTTTCATTCAAACGTTCGAGCACACAAGGAGACTATAAGAGTGTGCGAGGGAGAAAGATAGATACGATCACATGTTTCCATTCATCTCGCCATAAATCAGATGACAAAACGACACGCAACAAACAAAAAAAAAAAGGAGAAAAAACACTCTTAGCTCTCGCAATAACAACAGCAACAAAAACGGTCCGTCGGTCATCATTTATAACCATATACATACGAGAGAGAAGAAGAGTACAGAGTACAATTTACAACCCTGGACCTCGGGCATTGGTTTTTTTTTATACTTCATTTAGCGACCCCTGAATACATCCATTAAGCTAGGAATTCCTTTATTATTCGCCGGTTTGTTATATGCGAAGAAGAAGGCGCCCTCCGAATACCTAGGTTGTTTTTTTTCCTCTCTCGTTGCCTTGTGATCTTGTTATGGAAACGCCATCGCCATCTCTCCTGACCATTTATAACAACGAAAGTGTTGCCTTTGCTTTTGTGAAAAATGTCTGCGCATCTCGTATAAATAAAAACGTAATACGGATCGTATCGTATAACTTTTCACATATGTTATCCTGCTCACCGCGCTTTCTTTTTCTCTATTCTTCGAGTTAATTTTTTTGTTTACCCCTCTGTCCTCGTCACCATCATCTTATAGACTAGTGTGTGTGTGAGGTTCATGATAGATTTATTAACTAAAATAAAAAGCAGCGCCGGACCCGCCTTCGTTGGCCCCTTTCGCGTTCTTGTGCGGCTCACTTGTTCAAGGAGACGTTAGAAAGAGAGAAACGATCGCACTTCATTCACGAAAACCAGATTATTATAGTGAATGTGAGAATTCTTTGCCGTCAGCTAAGAGCAGTCTGGCACACCCCGTTCACCTCTATGGTATATACACACATACAATCCATTCCTTCCAAAAACCCAATCCATCCAACATCTCCGATTCTTTAATGGACCCTTATCTTCAACACTTTACAAAAGTATTCGATGGTACTCCGCGGCGAACTATATTATCTCTATCTTTTATTCCAATTTTCATCCCTTTCAATTCGCCAATGCCAATACTCTTGACAAAAAAAAAAAAGAAAAAAAAAAGAAAGACACGTCGCTGACCAAAAAAGAGCTCGCAGTTCCGGTCGCTCCAGCACCAAGCATCACAATCATCATACAGGTGTATTGTTCGGCTCGCGCCTTTTTTTCTCAACTCTTCTCTATGGAAAAAGGCCCTAAGGCGGCGGCGCTCTGATTTCTCACGAGATTCGAGCGCCTGCCTTCCACAAGACCGCATTCTCCACCACTATATGCCAGCCTATTTAAATAGGCGATAATGAATACGCCCGTCATATATGCCGCGCGCGGTCTCCTTGTAATTAACCACCCGATAGCTTACGGTCATCTTGTCCTTTGGTACAGGTATCGTAAAAAAATAAAAATAAAAAGGGCCTAGCACAAGCAGGAGAAGGAGAAGGCAGCCAAAGTAAAACAACACCTTAAAAAAAAGCTATGTTTCGTTTGTCAACGTATAGTTAGCCATAGATTTCTATCTCATCTCTCTCTATGTGTATAGATGTAGCTCGTTAACCATTCTATAGTCTAGGAAGAAGAGGTAAACGTGACGAGTAGAGGTGTATCGGTAGTACATGTCGATAATTTGTGTACACTGTACCTACCTAATACCTCTGTTGATCTATCTAGCTCACAATTTTATATCATAAATATATAGATTCTTGGTAAAACTACCCCCCTTCGACGCCCTCATCATCCTGCTCATATAGCGACTCTCTGTAGTCCTAGGTGCCTGACGGTGAGTGTGTGTGTGTACGTGTATAATGTTCCATCAACCAGCACGACACTTCTTATGTGTATAGCCGAACTATAAAACGTGAAAATACTTTAGCCCGCGCGCTGATGCTCTTGTGAACCAGTTTTATTGACGAAATTCCATCGTCAGGGTCGCTAATCAAACGAAACCGCCCATGTTGAAGTACTCGCCATCGAAGACTAAATTCGAATCAGAGACATCGAACGCAGAGACATACAGGATTATTACCCTTTTTACGGGGTATCGATGGAAATTCCTTACTCCTAAAGAAGACTTTTTTTTTTTGGTGAATAGGTAGATTTTATACGTAAATTTCAATTTCAATTTTTTTTGGCCAGCTAAATAGAAGTCAGAAGTGGCATAAAATTTGGGTGGTCAAAAATACTTTCAATTTCAATATTTACTGGATAAATGGTTTTCATCTAATTTTTGAACATTCTTCACAATTTTTCATGTTTGAATTCGAATTAACAAAGATGAAGACTCTAAATGAAAAAAAAAACAACTCGAACTCCTTTAAATACCTTTTGAAATTGGGAAGGAAATCTATAGAGGGAAAGGGGGATAGCTGAGGAAAATATAGAAAAATGATCTGTCTCAACAAAACATCTCAGACATTTGAAAATTAACTTGACACCTGAAAAACGGTCCTAACAATCACAAAAAAATACTTCACTTTTTCAACATTTTTAAAATCTGAAGGACGGAAGGAAGGAGGAAGAGAGGGAGGAAGAGGAAGAAGAGGGCCGAAATTAAAAAAAAAAACACAAAGATGCTGCCCAAATTCTATTCCCAATTTTTGGAAAATTGCTCAAAGTGTCAAAAAAACAATCCAAAAATTGAAGAAAAAAATGATAACTTTTTTGAAATTGCAGCCAAATCGAGTTGAAAAGCTGGAATTTCGGTCACCAACTACGAGTAGAAAGAACCTCTCGAATCCAGTCTTAGAAAATTTTAGATGTTCTGGAGCCTCCAGCGTGAGATCAGTTCCTCCAGGAATTGAAAAAAAAACAAAAAAACAAATGTGATCCAAAAGTTTAGCTGCCCAAGTTGACATTATCTGATTGTTCTGGAGATATTTGAAATTCCATGGAGAAACAGATTTTTCACTGGAGGCTCCAAAACTTCTGGAATTCGCGAAAAATGGATTCAGAATGTTTATATCAACTAACAACTGAAATTCCAGCATTTCAAATCAATTATATCGTCATTCCAAAAAATTAATTTTTCATTTATTGGCTCATCTATTTTTGACTTTTTAAAAAATTTGCAAGAAATAAAGAAATGAGCTTGGGCAGCTGAATTTTTTGACATATTCTTTCCAAAACATATCCTTATCAGAAATTTTAAAATCCAACGAGGGTTTGAGTGTTTCCAACGTGAATCAATTTTGAAGGATTTCTCCTAGAAATGACACAAACTCAAATTTCTTTCATAATACTCATTCCTGAAATACTGGAAATTGTAAGGAAAGAGTGGGGAGGGGGTTCGAATAAATACGAAGCCAAAATTGTGAAAGACCAAAAAAAAAAAGAAACATCAACAAGTAAAAATATCAGACTTAAAAATCAAAAATTTGAGTGTTTTTTCAAGATTAATAATTTTAGAAGGCCCTGAAAAAGAAACTCAAATATTTTTCAGATTCCTTAAAAGGTAATTTTGGAGAAATAAGGGAAAAAAGTAAAAAAGTTGAAAATTAGAGAGTACCAAAAAATGCAACTAATACATACAACAAATGAAAACATCGTTTTCAAAACTCTAAAATTTGTTTTTTTTTCAAGATCAATTTCAAAGGTTTTTAAAAAATGAAAAAAATTGAAATCTTTTTCAGATTTCTCAAGCACAAGGAATTGTAGGAGACGAAGGGAGGGGTGGACGACCGAATAGAGATCCAAAATTTGACCATTGATAGGAATATTTGTAACATTTTTCCTGTAACTTTAGATACGAAATATCATATTTTTGCTACAATCATCAAAAGCTGCAAATTTTTCTATTGGAATCGATTGGAATACAAATTTTATCTGTGAGATTCTGGACGCAGTTAGAATTTAGCATCAAATTGGACACTGAAAACAGATTTAGGCGACCTCAAAAATCTATTTTTCAGTAGGTATCCATCCATATTAAAAATTTCAAAATTTTAACACCCTTTCTGGAATTAAATTTGGAGTACCAAGATCCAATCGGACATTAAAAATCTGCAAAACCCCCAAGATTGAACCTCGAAATTTTTCCCTTCTTATTGGATGCCGAAGAAAGCAGGTAGGCGCATCACTTATATATAAATTGAAAATTCCATTCCTCATTTTAAACCTTCTTTCCTTTCATCTCCCACAGCTGATCTTCCAAGAAAACTCTTCGATGTAAGGGTTAAAGAGCAAAATGATGGTAAAAAATTACGATAAATCATCGGTTCAATAATGTTGAAAATACCAAAACGTAGCCTATTCCCTATTATTAAATGTACCTGCATGCAAGGGGTAGATAGATACGTTATAGGGGTAAATTACGATTAATTTAAAACTATAGGTAGAGAAGATACACACGTAGGTATGTTATGGTTATCGATATAGGCAACACAAGTGCAAAACTTACCCTCATTTGGCAAGGAGTTACGCTGTAATTTGTAAAATAACATAAAGTATCGATGGATACGATAACAGCTTGTCTAATTTTGGACGCCATCAATATGCAGTCGGCAGCCACTAATTGTAGGAATTTCTTTGGTGTGTCGCAAGTACATAGGAATCTATCGAATAAATTTACAGCTAACGGGAACACTTGGTCTTCGCAGTGCAGTTCGTCGCAAACCTGTGAACACATTCGATAAATTATTTAACTAAATTAAACGTAAAGTATACATAAATATTTTCGAGAAAATTATAGAAATATTTTTATACACCGACACACGTGACTTCTTACGAATCTTCCATAATTATTTTCATTTAGAAGGTCCATGGAATGGGGGGGGGGAGGCGAAAGCAGGGTAACATTCACATCCAACTGATCCAACACTTGACTCGATTAATCAGAATTTGGGTAAGAATATACCCTTTAAAACAAGTGAAAATTTTATCTAATTATTTTTCAAAAAAAATTTAATATTACGACCCTAATATTAATAATTCAAATCCCCCCCCCCCCAACAAAAAAAAAACAAAAATACAAAATATCATCAAAAAATGACATTTCTCGATTCCGACCGTGAAAAATTACAAAGAAAGGGAAGATTTTTTCAAACCCAACAATGAAAATCAGTGTTTTAGAACGAAAATTTCAGTAGGCCTATAGAATCAAAGCTAGAAAAATTTCAAAAAATATTCAAATGCCAAATATCGAATTTTTAACCATTTTTTGATGTCAAAGTGGTCTGCTTACCTTCCTCAGACGAATGATGAAAATAAATTAAATGGATGAAAAATTGGTGAAATTTTGTTTGAAAAAATAATTCAACTATATAAATCACCGAAAATCAGTGAAAACTGCAACATCGATCATTGGAATTTTCCAGCTTTTTGGTTTCGAGTTTAATAATCAGAGTATTTTTTCAATCTACCCCCCTCCCCCATTGGATAATCTATGTTCACTTTGCCTCAATGTTTCGAAAATTATCTTACTCACTCTTTTCTCAAAATTTATTAAAATCCTTCTTCTCCCTTCTTCAATTTATTCTCCACTCATTCGATAGTATTCTAAATCAGAAAACCTTCAATCCACTTCCTTTCATTTGACCTCTGCCAAACATATCTCATCACTACGCAGGTACAAGCTCCATCCTTCACCTCACACATTTCCACACATATCAGGGCACCTTTTCAATAAACACTCGGACATCACGACGACGACGAATAAATCCGCGAATAAAATCCAATTAAACGTGGACTTCGTAATCCAGGCCTATACTTCGAGTACCTACGAAAGAAAAAATGACGAAAAAAGGCTCATTCGTCCGCACTTTGCTCACTCCAACAACGTAAACACTCGTATACTCTTAGCATTCTAGGGGCCTAGGGTCATCGCTACAACGGAAAAAATTCATTAATGAAAAATACTTTAATTGGGTGTTATTAAGTAGTTAATGGCGTGTGACGAGAATTTAGAGATTGTTCGCCTCTCTTCAATATACATAAAAATATCAGACTTAAATGAAATCTCTCTCTTTATAAAATTTAATTCGACTCACACACAGTCTATAACGTACATATAAAGACGAGGAAGAAAGAAAGATGGTAAAAAAACAACGCAAAATTTCACAAGGTCCCGACACAGCCACCGGCGGCGCCGGTCACGCTTACGCCATATTCATTTTACACACAAGAGTACAAAAAAAAACACCTAAAACGTCTTCTCTCATATACGTACATCACACAACACATACTATAAGATGAAGAATGTTATAGCACGTTTAAAGGAGATTGTGGCTCTGGCGGTGGATTTTTATTGCGACTAGAGAGAGAGACCAGAGAGGACAATGGATAGAGATCATCGTGACGAAAAAATTGGCGCTTTGTGAATTGTTCTTCAATGGACACCAACGGTTTTGATGTATACATTGTACATGTATTAGAACTAGGTAGGTATGTAATGTATATTTCCTCTTGTCGTAATAAGTAATGCAATGAAGTTGATTTGAGCAAGCACGAGAGAGAAAAAATTTATGGTTTGGCCAATGTGTTCGTTGACTTCGAGTTGGAACATGAGTTGGGGATTTTTCATGGTCATCTTATACGTATAGGAGACCAGAAAGATCTAGATGTCCTCGAAATTGGCAGCCTTGGGCCTCTCGAGGGATGATCCAGAGTCAATCTCTGTATACATTAACAGGGATGATACTCTTCTAGGGCTGTTTTCAGCACATCCTGATTGCTGAGAATTGAACGGTGCTCAAAAAATGCTCTATCGAGATAGAGGAAGACGACGCAGCGGTGTATGGCATATACCTTAGAAAATACGGTTCGTGATAAATTGGATATGTCAGGTTGAAAATTAGTGGCAGCCTTGACTGAACCGCAGCATACATAAGTATATCTATATATACGGCGTTCTTAAAAAGGGAACCACCGCCGACTAGTTTCTTTAAAAAGTCGCACAGACAGGTTGGCCGATAATACGCCCGCACCTCTCCACTCATCGCAGCGGCGCTCCGCGTTTATTATTTACCACCCAAAAAGAATCCCGAATCTAGCCTAGGTTCTCTTACACGAGAGACGCGCAACAGTACACAGTAAAGTATGCAGAATCATTCATGCGCAACATCAATCCGATCTTCATCTCTTATCAACGAAGATCCCGTTACTGGCAAAGTATACGTAGAACTTCACATCATCAGTGAGAGCAGTCAGCATTCCATCAGTGTAAACGATACCTAAACACCGAACGCGGATAGCTCTCCGGTATACTCGAGAGAAAGAAAAAGACAGAATCATCGAAGAAACCAAACGACGATGCGAGGGAGGCATTATTTTTCTCTCGAACAAGTGAAGTGAAGTGAAGGCTCCATTGAAAACGTATTAGGGGTGGAATAATTCCGAGAACTAATGCCCATTAAACACTACCGAAAAGGGATCTAGATTTCTCACCAGCCAGTGTTCTCCGAATTCGTATACTTACCAATACTCGCGCACACTTTAATAAAAACAACACTCTAACAAACCATGCTGGTCTTCGAAACCGACAAATCTTTTTCCGAACTCCGAAGGCTTAGAGGGCTTGGTCTCGAATCGCAACCAAACCTTTGCCTGTGCCTCCTGCACCTCCCTGCAGTGTCGTAAACCACCCTAAGGCCGAATTTCTTCGACTGGTATGTAAGTATTTACTCAGGGTGTACATCCAACAACACTGCTGCATACACCTGATACCTTCTTGGAAATTCTTCTCTCCGGATCGCCTCCTGCCCATCCTCTTACGCTACAATACCGACGATGACGACCTGCTGACGCCGCCGGTTGTCAATTTTCTCCTAGATACGAAATGGAATCCTCTTTGGGCTTTGCAAATATCACATACTACGTAAAAAGGAAATACGTTTCTGGGTGATTGATATTTCAAGTAGGCGGACGCTACCATGGAAAATTTACGACCGTCCGTCCGTCCGAGCGAATAAGCCAAAACTATTATCGAGCCGCATTTCAAAGGTTTCTCCCAGGAATTTCACTTTCCTTCTTACTGTACCAATAACGGACCACTATGAAGCGCCACCGACATTCTCATAGATCGAATTTCAAACGCTGAACGGGTCACTGGCGTCTACTTCCGGTCATCGCAGGCTGGAGTGACGACCAACTCACTGGTGGCGGTGGCTGGTCATTAGCAAACACATGTGGCGATGCTTTGTCGCATTTTGACTGAAAATGATGCGAATTAATTTCGTTGACAGATTTTTTCCGCTTTTAGTTCAATCCAGAGTTCATTAAGTAGCTGGAGTTGGCAAAATGGAAAATTTGGAGAATTTAGGGGAGGAAATTTCAAATTTAAAGGGGTCGAGTGGGGTATCGATTTATATCTACATTTTGTGACAAAGTCAACCAGTGTTTTATCATTTCAATAGGAGTCTATAATCGCTTAATATTGAAAATTTCTATCCTCATTTTTAGGCATTGAAATTCTGGTAAAATTATCTATCGAAGACGCGTCTCTCTCGAAGTCTCGATTAACAGCTACACAATTCCGATTTATGGGCGGGGGGGGGGGGTGTGAGCGGGAATACATGGTATATCAGTTGATATCAGCTGCAATAGAGATGAACCTAACGATAAAATCATTTCTTATTTAAAATGGCATTAAAAAATTGCAACACCGGAAACGGAAACCATTACTAATGCACTTTGTTTTATCAAATTTTGAAAAACCGCAGCTTGCAACGGAACTTCAATTTTTGTACATGTTCGTAAATTGATAAAAATTGCTAGACAATATTTTAGACAAATAAAAATAATCAATTTTCCATTTCTAGCAATCTTGAAACTCTTTTCAATGATGATTTTAATTCACATAATCTTGAAAAATCTGAAAATTTCTGAAACTGAAATGCAAAATTAGATGAAGGGAGAGGGAAAATGATGCAGTTAATGCTTCAAAATATCCCTTCATTGATCAATTTTCATTTTGAATTTATCAAAATCAACTGCTTCATACTGAATTCTCCAAAAAATTTTTGAAGAAGAAAAAAAGGGTAGAATTTATCAATCATTTTTATCACTTGATCAAAATTTAGCACTTCAAGAATTTTTTATGCAAAAACAAACTCTGGCTACCTACCTAATTTATTAACATTCACAATCACTCAGCAATTGTATTCATTCTTTTCCAAAAAAATAAAAATAAAACAATAAATAGTAACTCAAGTAACTAAAAAAGCTCATAGAAGTAGCAAAAAAGTAACCAAAAAAACCAGAACTTTCCGTTTTTAATCAAAATCTAAAAATTGAACTCGATAAAACTTGAGTTATGTCAAAAAAGTTAATTTCACCACTTTTTGATTTAAAAAAAAGAAGAGATTTCTGGCAATTTCGAGCAAAAAAGTGAAAATTCACACGATTTCCGACAAACAGCAAAACTATTGACAATTTCAATAACACAAAGGGCTTTTTAGCAATTTCTGGTAAGAAAGCGACTCATTAGATCAATTTTTGGAGAAAAGGGAACCTTTGGTATTTTTTGCATAAAAACCTGCAATTTTTAGCAATTTTTGACAAAAAACGAAACTTTTTACAATGCGATTAAAAGGCGAGACTTTTTGCTACTCTTGGCAGAAAACGAGACTTCGGCAATAATTTCAGCAAAAAAACAAAACTTCATCGAAATTTTGCTAAAAAAACGAAAATTTTTATCAATACGCATTTCCAAAATACAGAATTTTGGCAATTTTTGCAAAAAACAACCCCTGATTACAGGATTTTGGCAATGTTTTCGATTTTCAGCTGATCATTTCCTCCTCTCCCCCTCTTTCTCATGCTCTCATATGTATTTCAAATTTTATTTTATTTCATTTCATTTTTTTTTTGTTTCGAAAACCAGAAAAATTCCTTGAAATTAATGATCCACAAATGTTGATGATTTTCCTTCTCTTCCCTCCCCTTTATCCTCAAATGGATTTTCCCATTATTCTCAATTTTATTCCATCTTTTTCATGTTTTGGAACCCTTTGAGATTCCTGTAAATTCGCCATCGATGAAATTTGATTTTTTTTCACTTTAGGTTGATTTCCCTCCCCTCCTTTCCTATTCCCTTTTTTAAAAAAAGTGTATTAGGTGTTTTCTTGATTGTTATAAACCCTGCTAAATTTCCCAAAATTATAACAATTTTTGAATTTAGGTAATTTTTCAGATATTTTAGGCGAATTAACCCCCCCCCCCCTTCTTTCCTTCACACCAATCATGATTTTTTTAGTTCGTGTTATTTTTGTACTTTTTTTACACAACAATACCTTTTTTTTTTTTTTCAGTACACCCTCATTTTTATTTATTTATTTTTTTTTTAAATAATTAAATTTTGTCATTTTTCGAAACCGTTTGCCATTTGATTAAAAATAAAAATGACGTTTCAGTTTCATCGCCATTTTCCCAGGAGCAAGATTAATCTAAATTTCGAATTTGACAACTTTTCACGTGAAAAAATGAAGTCAAATTACAATATTAACACCATCAATAGGTAATAAAAATTTCTTCCTATCAATTTGGAGGAATAAAAAACAAATTTTCAATTTCGCAGAATTATAGAATTCAACATTTGAAATAATACACGTTCATCAGCTGTTCTTTATAACTTGATTAATAAGTTACCTTCACATTTCACACGTTTAATTTTATCATAGGAAAGTAAATACGAGCAAAATCGTGCAAACTTTTCATTCTTCGACTGCAGATAAAACAGAATCAACTCTGGCTAGCCTATTTGAATGGAATGATTTCTTATCAATATTACAAAAAGGACCCGTTCTGTCTGGCCTTCATCGACGTTTTGAAACTTCCTTTCATTTCCTTATACGTTTTCGTCTATTTCAAGTCCACATTCATAAATTCTATTTCAATTTTGATTTTTTTTTTAGACAAATATTTTCAGAAAATTTTGTACCCTTTCTACCTTTCTCAGAGAATCATCGCCCATTACTAATGAAAACTTCCCATAGAAAACAAACGAAACTAGATTTAAAACGACGAAATAAAATACCAAAGAATGAAACGATGATAGGCTCGTTAGCTTCCAAATTTTCAAAAAATCATCAACTTCCCATCAGATCGGAGACTTGGGCCAATTGGCACAACTTGTTCTCAGACGAGACGAGACGTCTGGCTGCCTTTATAATTATCGAAAGTTCACCAGATGTCAACCACACAGCACATCTACATAATAAGTATCTACATTTCGAATAATATATATAATATTCAAAAGATACAAAACTTCATTTAAAAATCAGCAGACAACATAAGCTAGTAGAGGTACACGTATCGCGAAAGGGTTAAATAAAGTAGTCTTTTGAATAGCAATTTCATACATTAAATAAACACGAGAATAGTCGTCGTCGTCGTAGATAAAAAACCAAAGGCCTATGTACCTCGATAGTATACGTAGTGTACATTTAACCCACCTTGATCATCTCTGGTACCCTTTTTCTAATTTATAATAACCACTTTATATAATACCTCGGATTGAAAACATATATACTCTCGATTTAATTAGTCACACCCTCTATCGAATCCCGACTAGATTTCCAAAAAAAAGCCGGATCGAAAGACGTAAGAATAAAGAACTCGAAACCTGCCTATGAAGTGAACCTGGCAAGAAAAATAAATCAACTCGTGGAAATTCAACCGCTCTGCAGGGATGCTTTAGAAATTTGAAGGCGAAAAAAAAATACCTCAGTATAAAACACATAAACCCTTCGATAAGTATTTATATATTTCGCACCAGTATGCGTGATATACGACTGTACGAGTGTACGAGGTAGAGGTGCATGTGCATTTCCAAAGGTGAATTTTTTTCACCACTTTTATGCTAGTTGCATTTCCTATTTATCATTCCTGTGGTACAGAAGGGGAATAGGTAGGCACTTTGAAATGTAGAGTTGGCAAAAAAAAAACAACGAAATGTACCGTACTCGTATACGAGTATAGTACACGATGACACGATTCATTACATCGGATTTCGAGTCTCTTAGCAACACCTGGTCTGTATTAATTAAAATTTTACAAAACGGCGAAGCGAGAAAAATGCATGTGTAATTTTTTATACATTCAAATATATGCATCGTATATATAGAAAACTGCACCTCGATAATTAATTCATCTACATTCTACGTGTCAAAAAGCGAGCAAAAAAATCATAAACTCGACCGGAAGGTCAATATTCGTACTTCGTAGCCCTCGCAAGAGGAAAAAATTGCATTAGAATATTTTCAATTCAAAGGCTTCCGATATAATGGGTGAATTTTTTCAGAAAAGAAGGCCTAAAATTTGACACGATTGCGTTTTTTTTGATGACGTGACGTAGCCTAGCCAGTCATTCTGTGATTCTGTATGATGTCTATATGTACTTAATATGTAATGTATGTATTTGTAGTTACATGTTCGTGGCCTCATATACAATGTTTATCGAATGGGTAGGTCATATCCAAGTTAGTAACCGAGATAACATTTATCCGTCCGGTACAGATAAAGAGTGCTGAGACACCGTATGATATTTAGACACATATACAGCCAGCCGAGCAATAAAGCTCCAAGCTCATCGAATGGATCTTCCCCTTCTGAGAGGGGTCATCGAACTGGACTATAGGTCTAGGCTTAATAGGTGTTTTTCTTTACCCATTATGAATATTTATAATATCGAAATCGTTAATAACGTTAAATTCTCGAACAGGGTACACCTCGAGTCGGGTGTTGTTGATTAAGGAAGCAGAAAATTAACCCATAATCGCACACATCTCTTATCTGATAAGATCTCCGCCTGAATTTGCATAAACGTTAAAAATCGGATAATATGTTGTTACACGCGATGTTGAACTAAACAATACTGGAGAGAGATCATTCATGTGAAGTGTAAACAGTGTTTTTAAAGAGGACTCTTTTTTGTGGGGGAGGGGAGAGAGGCCATTTTTCAGCCATAACACAATTTCCTTCGTTGTTCTGACGTTTAAGAAAAATTCTTCTCAATTTTCTTCAGAAAAAGTTGTGACAGGAAAAAAAAATTCCTAAAATTTTACAATTAGACTACCATTTTGTCAACTATTGAAACAAGTTGGGTTTCGGCGTAAATTAATATGAAATATCGATCAGACTAGCCAAAATTCATTACAAAGGAAAGAATTTGAACAAGCTTCAATTCTTTGAGCTGTAAAGTTCCATGATCTCGAAAGCTTTGTTCAGAGCTTAAGCTCCGAACAGAAGCTCAGGAACGGCTCAACGTCACGAATGAATAACTCAACAGCTACAAAAGAGAGTTGCTACCTATTTTATTCAAAGAGTTTCTCAAAGTACGTATAAGAAACAAAAAAAAACCAGAAATTACATTACTGCGGCAGGTCAAACTATTGACAAAGCTGGACGTTCGAATAAGGTACATGAATTTTTTACATAAAAAATGAATCATTACTCATTAGGTAACAGAATTTTTTGGGGGCGAGGGGGGAAGGTGGAAGAGTAACTACAATTTTTTCAAGTTTTTGCTTAGTCTTTGAATTCGAAATCAATTCGAGAAAAACTAAAATATCAAAATTTTTCCAATTTAAACAAATATGTATTAGGAAAATTTTGGAGAATTTTTAGAATTTTACTGGAACCATTACAAACTTGGAAATCTAAAATTTAGAAGTTTACTAGGGTGTCTAACAAAATTTCAAAATGAAAAAAAAAAAGGACTTGAAAAGGACTTTTAGTAGGACTTTCAGCAGGTCATTTTTCGAGCATTTATGGAATTTTTCGAGGTGTGGGAGGGGAGGAGGGCGGTCAAAAAATGTTTCAAGGTGGGAGATTTAAAATTTACATTCAAGTTTTTACTTTTTAGCCAAAGGAATTTTAGCATGACTTTTAATAGGACAGTTTTTGAACACTTGGGATTTTTTTAAGAGGGGAGGAAGTGGGCGAGGGAAAACTTTACATTCAAATTTTTCGCTTATATCCAATGTCTTCAAACGTCGAAAAGGTAATTTTATCATTACAATTGTTGATGTTTGTATTTAGGTTCTTGTCAATGTAATGAAGGTGAATAAAAAACATTTTTCAAAATAACAAATTTGAAAAAAAAAGTAAAAAAAATTAATGGAAAATTTGGAAAAAAGCACCAATTTTTTGAAATAAAACAATTTAATCACTTTAAATGTATAATTTTGCCCAATATTCACTAAACAAATGAAAATTTTCATTTCTCCTTCAAGTTCGAAATTTATTATTAATTAAGGACAAAAGAAACAAACTGGCCCTGGTAAAGCGAGGGCGAAAGCTCTCGAAAATTAGTATGTATTTTGGGAGATATTTTTCTGATTCAAACTTTGAACATTTCTTGAATTTCAACAATAATCACATACTTGAAAAAAGAAGAGCAAATGGCCCGAGTGAAGCAAGGGCAGAAGCTCACAAAAATGTGTGATTCAAGTTCTAAAAAAGTCGACAAATGAGCCCTTTTCTACAAGTTCAAAATTCCAGAAAAAAGGGTGAAAAGGATAAAAATTGAAAATTTAAAAAAAGTCATTTTGGAAAAAAAGGACTTTTGGATAAATTTTTTGAAAAAAAGACACTAAAAAGACAAAAAGGTGTCATAGGCAAAAAAAAGGACTTTTGTAGGATAAATAGGAGTGTTAAGACACCATGTATTACAGGCCCACGTTCATTCTCATTTTTTAAAAAATTCATCAAATTTTCTGTTTTGTAGTTTTTTTTTTTTTTTTTTTTTTTTAATACAAAAATCAGAAAAATATTGAAAATGAAAACGAATAACTTTTCTCAAAAATTCTCAAAAGCTGCAAATAAAATTTCAAATTTGTAAATATAAATCACGTAGGCTACCTAATCAGCCTAATTCGATTATTTTTGAAATATTTGGTGAATGAAAAATCCATTTTGTTCAAAAATTTAAATGTCTGAATTGTTGAATTTTGAAAGAAACGGATTCAATGAAACCTCATTTTTTCAATCATGCAAGAGGGAGGGGGCACATTTGACGATTCCTTAGCCCTTCAGTCCATATTCTCAGACCGGAGAGCTTTTTCCGAGCGAGAGAGGGGAGAGCAGGATTATTACAATCATTGACGTTTTCAAAAAGGGCATAGGGACGCTTGAAACTCTTCAGATAGTTTTTTTTCAACTTTTATCCTTCCATGATTTGACCTAGAATTTCATTCATTTCGGATGAAGAAAATTCGAGTCAGGGGCCTAAATGAACCCATTCGAACCAATAAAGTTGGCAGGATTTTTCCAAAGGAGAGGCAAAGTCAAATTTTTAGGCATGAAAAATCAAAATTTGGGATAATTGTTTGAAAAGCCTTCGTGATGCATGATTATTTCTTACTAGATACTTTTAAATGTTTTATTTTAAATTGTCACTGGCACCATTTGGGGGGGGGGGGTGTGATAGCTTCAGTCATCCTCCCTACTTACCACCTAAGTCACTGATTTAAACCATAATTTGAACCTGTTTAAAATAATGAATGTTGATTCAAAACCAATCAATCAATTTATAACAATCAAAAGTTACAGGTAGGCCTACGATTTTGATAAAAAATTTGAATATTTTATGGTTTCACCTTCCGTCCTCCCCCCCCCCCTTAAAGAGTGATGCAAACTGAAAGTCCAGAACTGCAAAATTTTCATTCATTTCCTCAGATAACAAGTAGAATTTTTTGGAATAAAAACAGATTCAAAATTTGAATTTACTCTACCTTACTCTTTTTTTCTTACTCACAATTTTTCAAACATAAAGTTAAAAATGCGCAATTTTTGGAAAAACTGAATCTACCTATAATATTTAAAATGTATAAATTTGACTCAAAATAGACAAATTGATTTATTTTATGAAAGATGTATCATGCAACAGGTCAATTTAAATTCATCCTTCTCCCACTCTCTTTCTCACCCACAACCTCATCTAACCATAAAAATGCCTTTGCCTTCTCTTCAATTCAGCTTTCAATCTTTTTTTGAAGATATTCAGATCAGATTCATCTAAAGTAGGTAATTAGCCTAGGAAATAATTGACCAATATACCCCCCCCCCACCACCACCTTAAATGTTGAGGGTTAAAACCCACTAAAAAAAAAAACTATCCAAAAGAACGTACAGGTGCAAAAAAAGACCACTTCCACGATGATAATTCAGCATTAAAAAATTTACAGGTATTCGACATTTTTTCTTACATTTGGCACCGGTAAATATAGGTTCGCTTTCCATTTCATTTTCGTCGCGAAGTAATTAATCAAATTAATGAAAACTGCCTCGTATTGCATTTTCCATTTCTCGTTAACCCAGACTGAGGAATGTCTACGACAATGCATTCTCCATCAATCATTTCAAATCGGGTCGATGTTTGTGATTTTTTTTTAAGGCCAGTAAAGACTTGGCGAATTAGCTTTTAACCAAGTGATCACGATCGTCAGTTATTACAGGTACTTAATAGTACCTGGATTAAAACGAAAGTGGCTAATTGACTTTTTCCAAAAATTGTAGTAGAAGTCATACCTATACTAATGAATTTCCACTCAATACGAGAACCAGGGATGGAAGAACGAACAGGAACGAAGAACAAAAGAACAAAAGAACAACCAATTTTTGAAAGAACGAGCGAACGAAAGAACGAACACCTGGAAAAATCCCAGTGAAGAACATTGAGAACAAAGAACGGAAATTTTTATTCGTCTTTGAAAAACAGAAGAACAAGAACCGTTCTTCTGATTTTTTATCTTGTTCCCGTTCTTCTTTTTTTCACTCTGTTTTCAGTGTTTTTTCCATTTTTTTATTCATTTTTCGAACATTTTGGGATATTTTGGGTCAAAATTTGAGAAAAAAGTGCCACAATTTGGCATTTATGCAAAAAAAAATTGAAAATTACGAGAACAAGAACACTGGGAACGGAGAACCAAAAAATCAAAGAACGAGAGAACGAACGAACGAAAGAACGAACAAAGTTTCCGAGTTTTGAGAAAGAACGAAAGAAAGAACATATTGTGAAAATTCATTTCAGGAACAAAAGAACGAAGAACGAAGAACAAAATTCCTTGTTCTTCCATCCCTGACGAGAACACTGCAGGTTAGGTAGGTATAGGTACAGGGTGCCAAGAAATATCGAGTACCCCTAAGAAAGTTTTCCATTAAAAATACATATATTAGGTTGGCAACGTGAAATAGATGCATATGATTGGTGGAATGTTATCTCTCCAGTCCAACAACCAATCATGTGCTATCATTATTATCATTCACTGTGACCAACCGAGGTATTTTAGTAGAAAACTTTATCAGGGGTACTCGATATTTCTGGGCATCCTGTAAGTTGTGCACCTTGTGAGAGGAGTTTCTTTTACCTACTCATTGTGACGATTCAACATTCTAGAACAATCACACCCTCGTTAATCAAGCACTAATCCAGGCAAAAATTTAATTGCCATCATTGAACGACCAGAGAGAGAGAGGCTCGCAGTCCTCATCGCAAATCCATTGAATCCAAGCAAGAGACATCGAGACTACGATACGATGGAAAATATTAACAAACCGGGTATACAGATAGGAGCGGTACGAAGACGACAATGACATTTTTCAAAAAACTCGTTAACGAGACATTGCCTCGTGCATTTCAATTAAAATACCATTACATTGTATACGAGCTTCGAGAATATATACAATATAAATTTTAATTTTAGAATTACACAAGATTTATCTCTCCTTCGAAGATCTTACGTTAGTTAAATTGCCCTCTCGCATAGCACATGTTTCCGATAGAATGAATTTTTGCGCCCAGCAATTACGATAAATGAACATATGCGATGATGAAAAAATAAATTACTTATTCCGTCCATATTGCGAGTACAGTTCATAATAAACGTTTAAGAGCAGGAGACATTCACCAAAAAAAACCATAAGGATGGCAGGAGAGAGAGATAAGAAAGCGACGAAAAAAAAGGCTCCACTTCATCCACTCAGTGTTTTTTTTTTTTTAGAGGTCGTCGAGCAATTAGCGCGAAAAAAATGATACGAGAACCATTTTTCCACACGGAAATTTTTCAACTATAATAGTGTAAGGTTAATTTAATGATACTGGTTAGTGGTTACGTAAATCACATCATCACGTTTGGGTGTTTTATGCTCTTTTTTCCCAAGTTTTAATTTATATAAATGCATGCATCTTGAACGTTCATAGACATACATGTGACGTTATCGAATAGTTTGCCAAAAATACGTGCAATAAATCGGTAAACCGAACCAAGTACGCGATGAAATGGGGAAAAAATTGCCACAAAAATGCACCACGAGACACGAGCAAAAAAATTGCACAGAAAAGAGTGAGAGAGATAGAAACACATGCAGCAGGTTACCAAAAGCCTCTCTCTCTCACTCAGCCAGACACCCAAACAGAACGATTTGTGTGATCAACGAACGCTACAGAATGTACCTGCTGCAAAAAAATTTCACAATTTTTACATACCTCTAGCATCCATTTGGTGACAATTTTCCGCATAAATGGTTCAACGTCCGTTTGCACTGTCTTAAAATAATCACATTTAGGAACGTATAAATGTTCCACATTTAATAACTCTTGAAGAACACGTTCGTCCTCAAATACTGTCCCATCTTTCATAGCGCAACAATTGTCGGCTGAGATTTTCTCGGCGCACAATAAATCCATTATTGAAAAATTAACAAAAAATAAGTTTATCAAAATTATTACGAAAAATTTACTAAATCTATTCAGTCATTTGTAAAATAAAATACGATGATTCGCGAAAGAATTTTCGATATTCTCAAGCCACGAGACGGTTCAGGCGAGGAGGAGTTGATTAACGAGAACACACGTCGAATTACAGAACTCAACTGTCTCACTCTCGACTCGAGCACATCAAATGTATGGGCAAAAGTGCACCATAAAATCAAAAAAAGTAGCATAAGCAGTCCCCTTAGTCCCCTCCGTCGAGGAATGTTGATATTCACAACAGGAGTTGAGCCACCACAAGTACCAATACCCATACCCATACCGGTACCCACTTTAACCAAGGCCATCTTCATTCATATGTATCGTGACAGCTGATTTTTCAACGTGGAAGGAGGTTACGAAACATTCCCCTACTTCGGGGATTACCCTTCCCCTACAACGGTAACATCGGTAACAACGGCCTCTACCGGGCTTCTTTGTAAAAAATGTAAAAATTAGGGATGGATTTTTCGTCTACTCGAAGATTATCAATGTTACCCGTTTGATTTCATTTCCAAGTAATTTATTATCGTTAATTAATCGACTATTCGTCGATAACCGGCGTAAAATCCGCTTAATTTCGATTATTTCGAGAAAAAAAGCTCAATTCTACGATCTAACGTCATCTTGAACGCCGAATTCGCCAACTTTTCCTCACTATTCTGTAAGTATTCGTCTGTGGCTCTGCATCCACCCTGCGAAAGGGTTGCGAAAATTAAGGGTAACTTGGAAACCCAAAAATAAATAAAAATTTCAGTGAATTTGGAGTGCAGAAAATGAAACAAATTCGGAAATTTTGGTAAGAATATTAATTAATAATCAATTATTAGCGTATTTTTTCCCAATTAGGTGGATTGTTTCGACAGACGAAAGTATAAATTCAACTTTTCCACCCTTGGAACACGTTTTGGAGAACTGGTTATGGTGGTGTTCTTTGTGTTGATTTCATACTTTCGCTCAAATCATCGTAAACAATGAGAAATCTGCGAATCGAAGTTCAAAAATTGTATCATTTCAAAGTCCAAACCGTACCGTAGATAAGGGTTGAAAGTAATGAACCATGAGACATTTCATCGTAACACAACTCTCTCACGATGTGTTTTTTCATTGTGTTTTTGTTTTGAAATAATTTGGAGGACGCTGAAACAGATTACTAAAAATGCTTCGAGTATTTCCGGTGCAATACTTGCATTTACATGTGTGCAAATTGCACTTTTTTAAATGTAGATTTTGATCTTTTATTACATCACTCGAATGAGCTTTTGATTGTTCACAATAATGATTGAATAACACAGATTATAAAACTTAATTTATTATGCTTTGATAGTAATTTAATGTATTGTCTCAAAATTATCACTTTTGATTTCAATTTCAACAATCCATCCAGAAACCGGTAAACAACCCTTAAAAACACCACTTGAAAAATATCAACCAATTCAACGAACCACTGATAACACCGATGCTATTCTAATCCACATTCTTTAACATTCCAGGAAAACGTAGTTCAATCATCTCATCCATCATGTTCTCGCATAACACCTCGAAATTACTCAACCAACGTCCTCAGATCAACTTCAGCTACCACATTTCTCCAGACGTAACGATCGAATTCCTCAAACAGAAACCTCACGACGACGTAGAAGACGAAATCCAATCCGAGGAAGATGAAGATTTCGATTACTTCAATCCTCTGGTATATTGCGCCATTACAATGGACGAAGAAGACGAGCCACCCCATATGGGCGACCTGAACGCCCCAAAAGCTCCCTCCAAAGTCCCAGACACATCTGTAAAGTCCAAAAAACCATCGAAGAGTAATGAAAACTCATCGTTCGTCTGTAACAGCGCAGATACTACCTCGTCAGATACCGGTGTGAAAAAGAAACGATTCTCGTGCCATATATGTTCCAAGACTTTCGGCTGGACTACAGATTTGAAACGTCATATTTTAATCCATACTGGCGAACGTCCTTTCAAATGTACAATGTGTTTTGCAACCTTCACTCGTAACTTCTTGCTGCAAAAGCATAAGACAAAAATCCATCAGTGTTTGTCTCCCAACGAGATATCGCAATTGAACAATAACGTCGCCAAGAACCTGATGGAGATCAAGCTGAAAATGCGAGAGATCGAGAACGCCAAAGATGGCGAGGATGAGAATTCCGAAAAACGTAATAAAACCAATAACAAGAAACAGAAAACCGAGTAATATTGTAAAAATTATTGCTGTATTGTAAATGGCTTCGGTGTATTTATTCATTGCCAATAATCGCATGTCTTCCAATGAGATACATCTGCGACAATAATTTTTTTCCAATGCTTTTCCTCCAGTTGGGGTGACAATAATAATTCTATATTATCTACCTACGCGTGCTATAAATTAAGTTCTATGTTTTAAGAGTTTAAATTTACTATAAACTCCTTTTACGCTTCGAAGCTAAATTTTTATCAGTGCTTTCGCATCGTTTTTATATTATTTATGATTGTAATCGGAGTAATTATGTAATTTCGACAATAATTTTTCATTCCAACTAAGAAAATCTATAGGAGTAGATTTTCCTAATTACGTCTTCCAGTAATAATTATTTAATAACAATAACGAAATCAAAATCCGCCGATTTTTTTTTGTTTGAATTTTTAAGGCCTTTGTATTTTACCTTTTACGTTGTGTATTGTTTCTTGTGTGTGTGTTTTATTTTATCGGTTACCTAATTCTAAGGTTTTAGCTTTGTAAATATCTATTCGTTTGTTTTTCCTGAATAATATTTTAATCGGTATTCTTCCATTGTTGAAATAAATGACAATAAACATTACGTAACGTTAGGGTTTTAGGTATTAAGATTTTATCGTTGAGCACTGTCGTGTTCCTTTTTATGTTCTAGTTTTCTAACTAAATTTATACTTATATAGTTTGTTAAGTAACTAATCTATGAGATCTCTGCGAGTTCGGTGTCCTACTAAGATCTTTTGGAATAATATTCTCGATGAGATATTTTTTTTTTATACTTTTAAGTAAATCCCCAAAAGTTCATATCTAGACGAAAGTTCAAAAACGAACAGATGTTCATAAGCTGCAAATTACAAAGGACCAATATCGGTTCCATTATACTTTTGCAAAAGTCATTAAGATATTGTTTTTTTTTTAGTATTTTTTATTATGTTAATATTGATGTTATGTTTGTCGATTGGCTTTTTAAACATTTAAGTACTACGTTAATTATTTTAAGCGAGTGGAATTTTTTCCAAGTCATAGTCTACGTTACGAATCTCTCTTGATTGAAAGGTGAACTATGTGTGCTTTGGCTATTTAAAGCTTTTATTTGATACGTGTTAGATAAGTATGTTAGGTACTTTGTATGTGTTCTAAATTAATAATAATATAAATGTTAAGAGAAAACTTTATTCGATAATTTGTTATTTTATCGTTAATGATTGGCTATTCGTAGTACATAATTAATCGAATTTCATTTTTTTTGCCCTCATAAAAAAGTTTTCATCAGCTAATTACCAGTAAATGTGGCATTTAGTGGAAAAAAATCTCTTGTGTAGTTTCACCTGATGTCATATTACATTCCTATTGCACCTCCCAGAGTTTATTTTTCATTTCCGTTATGAACTTTCGATAATATTAAGTAATTAATCGACTAAAAAAGAATTTAACCCAATTTTCCCTTACTTATTAACGCGTTTGTCTATTTACAATTTAAATACCTAAATGAAGTGGATAACATAACGATCCCTGATATCGCAAGTACAGAAAAACAGAACAAGCTACATACGTATGTAGAATTGAATTCGCAACATTTTAAGCAGTAATCGAAATCCTTTGTTTAATATTTGAAAATAGAGTTGTAATTATTATTTAAAAAAATTCTTGTAATAAAATTTTATGTAATTTAAGCGGCGTTATTTTTTTATTTTTTGACTGGTACGTTTCTTTTCACCTTATTTATTTGATAAAAAGTAAGATTTATCGTCTTAATTCGTGGTACATTTAAATACATCAATAGGCGGTTGAGTAATTTTAGACCAATGTTCAAAATACAAGTCATTTTTTCGATCGAAAAATACACACAATGGTTGTCTATGTCTTATGTAAAAACAAAAGGAAAACAAAGCTTCCGCGAATAAACCGATTGACTAAATTGGAGGGAAAAATAATTTATTACATTTATACACATTTTCGTTACACTGTAGCACAAAATGAAAAGTATCAGAGAACGATTATTAATCAATGACACATATTTACAATAAATTGGTTTGGTACAAAAAAATGACTATATACACAAGAAAATTATTACTTCGATAAAAACTTCACAAAAATTGCAGCATGAAAAATTAACGAAAGTACTCGATTAAATTGCAGCCTTTCAGCACTAAATAGAAGAAAAAAATCTATCAAAAAAATAATGCCATGATGGAATCTTCTTCGAGATGGTTACAGGTCATCGTTTTTATAATAACTGAAGAAAGAAATGGTTAAGGAAAATACGTCTGATATTTTATAATAAAAATAAAAATTGAAAAAAACAAAATCTTAATATTTAATGGTAAAAAAAAAGAAAAGAAATGAAATACTTCTTTAGTCCTTTCAAATTAAAAACTAACGAGGGAAGAGTCAGCAGAAATAATCGTCAATCAGAACGAAACTGCCTACGTGTTGTACACGTAGGAGCAACTTTCAGCTGATATTTTGATTTTTCTGACATGAGCCTAATCTGGAAATTGAAGGGGCAACGGTATATGAATTTTGAAAAAATCCGAGTTTTGATCCTGGTTTCTGGTACAACTTTTCAAAACAAACAAAAAGGTTTTATTACAAAATACCCTATCTCTGAAATTGAAGCAGCTACAGGCAAATGAATTTTCAAGTATGGCCCAAAATTAGAAATTTCTATAAACTAATGTTTCTAGCTCTTTTAGCTTCGAAGTTAGGAATTTCACCAATGACATTTTTTATTCGTCTTGAAAAATTACATTAGAATGTACCTTCAAAATTAACAAAATTCCAACTTTTGAAAATTTTGAGGAACTCGCCAAAAAAAATTATTCTACTCGCAAAATATGGTTGTCCGTAGCGCCTTCAGTCTTAAAAATCGGCAATTATGCCAGAGAATCTTTTTTTTCGCTTTAAAAAATTATGCCAGAATCAACGTTCAAAAATTAGATTTTCGAAAATCCAAATACCTCTGCCCCTTCAATTTTCAGATTAGACTCATGTCAGAAAAACCTAGTTTCAGCTACAAGTTGCTCTTCCGTATATATACAACACCAAGAGCGAAGTTTCATTCTGACCGGCGATTATCACTTTTGACAGTTCTGACCCTGATCCCTCGTAAATACATTGTTCATATTCTAACATTTCTAACAGGAATTTTGCAAGAAGCAGATTAAAATAATACGAAAGCATTACACGTTAGTTTGATAAGGTTTAGACTTCAGATCTTTCGTTTCATTTTTAGTCAAATTTTCCATAGAGTAAATTAAGAATGAATTACAACATGCAAATCATTTATGCCCAAAGTATAAAGATTGAAAATTTGGGAAGACTGTTCATGATGCCTGCAAGGAGATCGAGAGAGGAAGTGAAGTAACGAACTTCAATTTTGACATTTCTTTATATTTTTTTTCAAATACTCATTCAAGTTGACCAACAAAAAATCAAAATTCAGGATTTTTGTGAGAAGAACTTCTCAAAATTTCATAATCACAGCAGTGTTTCTCAAATTTTACACCTTCTACTTTCTCAATAATAAATAAAGTCTGGGACACTCCTCTGAATCCAATGTCTTTAACTGTCATCACCCCGAATGACCATTTCCCTGGAAGTCCCCACACTCTCCTAACCACTGAATTTTCGAATCTGATTTTCCGAATTAATATTTCCCGAAAGACCATTAGAAATGTGAGTATTTCTAGCCAATTTTAGTAACCGAACAGCGATTTTCCTTTCCCAACGAAAAATGAGATAATGGACAAATTATGACAAGAAAAAATCGTAAAAAGAACACGTTTGCTTAGATTTTGAAAAAATACAACACTTTCCAGCAATTTAGACAAAAGAACATGCCTTTATGGCAAATATGGTTAAAAAAACAGGCTTTCGCAACTTTGACAATTTTATTTTTTTAATTACTTATACTTACAAAAAAGTGGAATTTTTTATTAATTTTACAAAAATATAAGTAAAATTTTTTCATAATTTTGGTTAAAAAAAAAAGATTTTACTTGGAAAAATTGTAAAAATCTCCATCAAAAATAAGGCAAGAGGGGAAATAAAAAAAATTCTTGACAAAAATTCCAAAAGTTTACGAGAATGCAGTAGCAACACAGCGAAAATTTCTGTAGGTAGGGACCCAAGAAGAACGAAGACGAGACATCGATTCAAGACATAATGAAAGCGGGATTTAAATAATGTAGTTCTTAAAGAAAAACGGTCAATAGAAATGCTCCATTCAGGTTGATCGCTCTGTTGATTTCCTTCTCTCTTTATTACGCCACGGTATCTTTCTTAAAGTAAGATCACAAAATATTATTTCTCTCGCCCTTTCATTCGGTGCAGAAGGGACGACCACAGAAGGGCTAGTTGTAAGAATTAAGAAAAAATTGAAAATACCTTTCCAACACGAGTAACACTCAATAACACTTGAAACACACGTACATATATGAGTTAGAATCATTAGTAATATTTTTCAGATGCAATTCTCCTGATCCTTCAAAATTTAAAACTTCGATCAAAATTGAAAAAAAAACAACTTTGAAACATGCAAAATTTTGAACACATTTTCCGAAAATTGAAAGGGTATTTTGGATCCATCTCTCTCTTTCCTCTCCAAATACACAATCTTTGAATTCAAAAGGAATTTGTTTAGTCGGGGTTTCTTTTTGGTAAGGAGGGAGGGATGAGAGTGAAAAATCAATCACAAATCATCAAAGAAATTTTCTAGGAACAAAATATCAGACTTGAAAAAAACCACCACCTTACGCAATAATTTTTACAAAAATGAAAGCAAAATTATTGCAAGAGCGAAGCAAAACAAAGCGAGAGCAAACATTTTTTAAATTTCATCAGCAAAATCGTTACATTGAAAAAAATCCACCCCCCCCCCTTCCTCCACAACTACGATTTTGCCAAACACTTACTGACGTTGATTTTTGACACCCTCTATAAACCAACTCAGCCAATAACACATTTTATTTCTCCAAGCGGTTAAATAAATGCAGGCAGTTAGTAGACGATTGAATCACATATAACAAATATTTACCATCTCATTACACGACGATAGTACACAACGAATCACAAAACATTACGATTTAAAAGGATACTGTTTATCTCGTGTTTTCCTGTCATGTCCTTTCGAGTATGTCGCACTCTGTAAAACAATAAAACACGTCAAGCACATCGAATAACTCTACACTTTATGTAGTTTAACAAAATGTAGATTGCTTACCGAATGATGATGATGTTTTTCCAAATACATGGTATCTAAATCGTCACCATTTTGATGAGATGATCTTGAAGCTGCACAAAAAATTAATCCTTATATGTTTTAATCCGTATCTTCTCACTTCTTCCCATTCTATAACCATAATCACCTTTATCTTCAGCTTTTTTCTTCTTCTCCAACAAAATTTCTTCTTCTTCGGTCCTTAACTATGAAAAAAAAAATAATACATTTGAAAATACCGCCGGAATTTGAGTAAATATCTGAAAAATGGTCTCACACTAACCCTCTTTCGACTGCCGCCTTCGCGTTTCTTCTCCTTAACTGGTGGTTGCTCCAGATCGATGACGACTGAGGATGATCTCGTGGCACGCTTCGATTTCGAACGTTTCTCTTTCTTATCAGGAGGACTATACGTATCCGGCGAATTACTGGCGCTTTTTATTTTACTCGACTGTAATTATCACACGGCAAAAACACATGTTCAAATAAATGAAAAACATAACAATTCCAAATACGTAATCTTCATATTGCGACCAGGTAAATTAGTAAAAAAAAAATTCATAACTCAAACATTACAATAGTTCTATTACAAGATATATAATACGTATTGTTACAAGACGAGTTATTGAAAAACAGAACATATCTTTGATTGTTACGTAAAATTCTACCAGTACTATGATACCTATAAATTGGTTATAAAAATTGAAAAACGAAAAACTAAGTTAGTATTTCTCTGAGAATAGGTAGAAAAATTACAATCATTAATCCAGTTTGAAAAAAAAATTAAAAAAAGAAACACGATATCTGATATTCTGAGATATTAAAAATAATGTAACAAAACATGATGAAAATTAAAAGCAAAGACGTAAACAAAAAACATTATACAAAAGGTACTCAAATCACACGGACAAAATTACGTTAAGAAATTTTGCTTAACACGACGATACGAACACAACGTAACGAAACCCGAACACAATTGAACATGAAACAACTGCTGAAATTAAGTACAGTCTAACTCTACGTCGAATCGGACTACTGGAACAATTGGTGGATTATTTTTTCGAAGGACGGATTGGATCGACGTCTGGAACTGGTTTAAATTGATGAACTCTTCTTGTTGGATGGTAGGCAACTCGTTTACCAGCATCAATATCGTCTAAATTAACGAATCTTATTGCACTATTAGAACCAGAATTTCGAGTGAAGTCTTCTACTTAGTTTTCTTCGTCGATTTAATGCATCATTTTGAACACTGTGTGAAAAATGGCCCCGTAGTATCTTCATTTCGACGGATGGGGTATCACAGACATCTGAGTAATTATGGTAACTGCTTCGCGGATCGATATCGTACATTTCTCCGATCACATCGATCATTATTTTTTAATGGCTCCAAGATCGATTAATACGTAGTACTGGCAAATAACGTACGTTCGGATTATCCAATCAATGGCAACAATTCTGAATTTCATTTTGAATGTATAGAGCATCATCACAGCCACTTCTTCGATTGTCAGTGAAATAAAATCGTCTATTTTGGTGATTTTCAACATAGCGAATCTCATAATTGATCAACGATGTCGATCGATCGTTAAAAATAGCGTTTAAATCTTCGGATCGGATACAGTTTGTGAATGGATATCGGAATTGGACGAATAATTCGGATTATTGGAACTGCTATGGGTGAAACTGCGTTATAAGATCTATCAATCGCAGTTAGTTGGACAGAAGTTCATCTGGGCTCGTCTTATAACCACTTCAGGAACAATCGTATCAAGAATAACATCAGAACAGGTGCGAGTCATGGAAGTCGTCCATCAATTCAGGTTTTTGGCACTGTTTTCGACGAAACTGCGTAATCAACTCTTTTCAGTCGTAGTTGGTCGGATGAACGCTCATCTGGGCTCGTCTTATGAACATTTCAGGAGCAATCGTATCAAGAATGACAATCAGAGCACGTGCGAGCCATGGAATTCGTTGATAAAATCATTGGAACATCGTAACTATTCAAATTATTGAACATGTTAGCCACAGCATAACGACTGATCTCGTTACTCGACTATTTTTTGAACATTTATCGACTCCAGTCACTGATATCAAATTTATTTACGGTTTATCGAATCATGTTGGAACGACGATGGAGCGAGTCTTCTCAGAACGGCGATTGAACATCTCGGAATTTCGATTAATCAATAATGTCATTCGCATGGACATCCACAATTCACTGATAAGAGCCTTCCGCCGCCAAAATGATTCTTCGGAGTCATTTTTCCATCGACTCCGGAAACTTGGCAGCAATTTCGTCGCAGATTAACGCATCGAACTGCACAGCTCGTAGAGACTGTTCGACAATTCTTCACAAAATGATCAACTGGAGTCGTATCGTAGTCAAATCGGCTCAAGCAAAAACACAGCAACCGATCGAGACCCAAAAGCATGATCGGTTCGTCGGGAATTAATTTTCATAACGTAATCTTGATCTCGAGCACGACAATTCGATCATCAATAATGGCAAAATGGCAGACGAAATCGAAGCTTAATTGCACAATGATTGAATTTCACGTGCGCGGCGCAGCCATCTTTTCGACACGAATAAAATACTCGGCGAAACGAAGAGATTCATGGACTTTGCATTTTTTTCTGATTCAGCTTCTCGGAGCACGATTTAGGGCACTTCAACTTTTCTTTGGCACTTTACGTTTTAATGTAATTCCATCATCGTGGTTCACACTACTACGCATAGACTTAAGAACAAACGACAACAATGTAAAAATAGTCGCAATATACGATTAAAAAAATAATAGGGAAAAATGCGATAAACATCTACGTTCGGTAGGCATTTCGAGTTTCTCCCGGTAACAACGCGTGCGTTCTTCTATCGAGAGAGCATCACTTTCCGTCATTACGAATGCTTACCTTGGCCGATGACACGCCGGCGGTTTTTCTTCGTTTAGGTTCTGAAAAAATAGCATAACAGGTATCAAATCGGTTCATTTGTTGGAGAGAGGCAAAGAATTAACCATATACGAACCTCCTCTGTCGTAACTTTCGATTATTTTGAGCTGGGCGATTACGTCGTCGCGAGGAGAGGAGTACTCCTGATACGAATTATTTGAACCGCCACGATATGAGCTGGATTTTATCAACGATTCTTCTTTGGATCGGTATTCTTCCTGTAAATCATGAAATTGCTCGTTATTTCACGTTTCGTTTCAAATAATCGATTCAGACGTGGTTTTGAAACGAAGCTTACTCGTCTGTCCTCGTAGATTAATTTCTCTTCTTTACTCTTTTTCTCTTTCGGCTTTTTATCAACGTCGCGTTTTTCATCTTTCGATGACTTTTCCCTGTCATAGTAGTCGTCTCGTGAAGAACGTTCGTATCTGGAAATTCGACAAATAAATAATCAAAAATGGAATAATATTAAAACAAATCTATAAAATAGCAGACTTTCAAATAGAACAAAAATTTGATTATTTTGAAATAAATTTTTAAAATTTCAAAATTGAAATTTCCATCTATTGAAGTGAATTCTTATTCAATCGAAAGGAAAATTTGGATAAGTAGAACAAATGTGGAAAATTCGAGCATAAAAAATGATTAGAACCAAAATTAGAACAGTTAATTTGAGATGTGCTCAATTGAGTGAATCGTGGAAATTCCGATGCAGCCAGATTTCTTTATTTTTACGAGCTTGTGATCAAATTGTTCTCTCGTCAAGTGCATATTTCACGTGATAAACTCGAATGAACGCAACTTACGATGAATTTCTTCCTTCGTTTCTATCTTCTTGAACCAAATCGATGATTTTCAATTTTTCTGAATCTTGACTCGATAAAGAAACGTACTTGGATTGATCTGCGGCAATGAAAAAATAAATAAATAATCACCTCGGTAGCGCGATTTTCGACCGTGGAAAACACGACTCATTACCTTTACTTTTATCCGAATCATCTCGTCCGGTCTCCTTGGACACGACTACGCTGATAGCGTTAGTCATCGAAGAACTATTAGAGCCTGATTGAACCGGTTGCTCTGCCTTGTTCGATTGATTCGAACTCACCTGAGAGGACACGTTACCGTTTAATTTGGCGGCGGCTTTTTGCTGAACGTTTTCATTGGCCAGCTTCAGAGCACTCACCAGATGGAAATCTTGCTCTCTCATCAACTGAGGGCTTTTCGCTTTCAACAAACCATTATACGAGACGGCTAACGTCGCTAATCCTCTACTTTCGGTTTTCTCGTCTTCGATTATTTTTTCGACTTTTTTCTCAATAATCTGCGCTAATTTCATGAGCGTTGGGAAGTGAGGTAGGATTTTGATGAGGATAATTAACGCATTACGAATCTGTATGTAATCTTTCGATTCCAAACAAACGACCAAAGCCTGAAAAAGAAATACAAAATTTCTGTAACTGGTTTTCGGTATTAATTGCAGTTCAAAACACGAAGAACACAATAATAAGAGCCGCAGAATTCGTAAGTTTTAGAAACTAATGACCACTGATTTCTTAAAATTTGAAATACAAAGAAATAAGAATTCAAAAGTCACGTCATACCCAACTGGGAAACTGTATGAACTTACTTTGGTAATTTTATAATGCCACTTATGGCACACGTGTCTGTAGTTTTCATATCCGACATGATCGTTGGCCTCGGAGTATTGGTTACTGACACGGAACTTGGTGACGAATCCAGGGAACGTCGCACATTCCTGAAAATATTCGCAAAACGGTCAAATTTCCACCACGAGTCTCCTTTAAAAAAAATCACCAAGGAAGTATTTTTTGAGTATTCACCAGTTCGAATGTATCCTTATCAGCGTGCCATCTCATGACAGTTTCCAAAACGGCGCATAAAAATCCGCCATACCTTCTGGCTTCGTTTTCCGTACACAAAGTAACTGAGTAAACAATATCACAGAATAATCGATCGTAGCAGAGTAAGGTGGAAAAATTCGGCGTCTTGAGCGAATGTAATACGTGAATGAATTTCGCACAGTACATGGCATCAACCATGGTGAAAATACATCTTGGAAATACGCAGTGTTGCAAAAATTGAGTTATGGTTTCGTTTTTGGCCGTTTTCACGTTACGAGACAGAAACCACGATGGTTTTTCCTGTAAATGAGACGAAATACTCAAATAAAATAATCTTGGAATTTAGTGTATTAAATTTCCTGTCAAAAAAAAACTCACTTGTTCTAAACGATGTTTGACTTTTTGTATGTGTTCTTGTTGTTTTTTCATCTCTTCGCTCAATTTATCGATTAAATTGGTATTTTTTTCTTTCTCTTTTTTAATTTTTATGGAAGTCTGTTGAAAAATGAAAATAAAAATTGATTAGGTCAACTATCATTCTCTCGGAAGGTAATGCTTTTCACTCGATTAAAAAAATACCATTTCGGTGGAGTTCTGTAGATCGGTGTTGGTGCTACGTAGCTTTTTAATCTCTCTTTGATACGATTGCCAAGGTACTTCGAGATCATACAGCGTTAACGACCAGAATAATATGATGAACTTGGGTGACATGTCGTCCCATACTTTGGCCGGATACAGAGGTCGTATGGAGTCGATAACCGGCGAAACAATTTCGTTTACAGCTTCGTAATATTTTTCCGACTTGATGTTATCTGTCCATTTTTTCGAATTCGAATCGGTTTTACGATATTCGTCGAATTTTGCCTAAAATAATACGATTTAAATTCCATTAGTTGACGTAAAATTCATCAAAGCTGTGTATTCGTTTTGGAGATCTTCGCTCTTGCAATCTAAATACTTTTAATATCAATGACCAACCTGAATAGAGAAATTAATCTTGGGCCGTGACAAAAAGAACGCTACGTCTGTCCTCAAGTGATACTCCGTCAGCAAAGATTCAATCGGTGGTAGTCTCGTGACGTAGTCATCAGTGCTCAATGCTCCATTTAGGTAAGTTCCATACTGAACCAGCGTATCTTGACACTGTGTGAAGAATTAAAAATTTAGAACTCGAAAGAACAAACTGAAATAGATGAATAAAAGAATAACAAACCTGATCGTAAAGACTTCCAGCAAGTTTAACGATAGCAGATTCTTTATAAACGATACAATCTCTTTGTTGACCAATCAACAAACATAAACTCACAGCCAGATCATTCTCCATTAGAGCATCTTTTAAACGAAAACTGGATTTTTTCGTATTTCTAATGTGAGTGAAATAACCACCCTAAAAAATAAATGAATATTTTTCAATACATCGATATCAAAATGATTTCATTCAACAAGAAATTCGCTAGATACCTCAGATTTGAGAATTTCTCCACCGGAAAAGGCACTGAGTTGTTCATTGGTCATATCTTCGTTGAATTCAATACCGGACATCTTCTGTATTATTTCTTTCAGTATCAATAAATCAAAACTGCAAGAATAATTCATTAAAAATTTGTTTCAAGGCAATCGAATTTAGTACTTCAAGAGTGATCCTACCTTTTATACACTTTCATCTGATTACAAACGTATTGCAAAATTCCGACTAGCTCGATGTTGTATTTTTTATAAATAGATCCGCAAAATACAGACAAATTCACCAACCAAACGGCCGTCATACCGTTATGCTGCTTAGAATTGACACGATTTGGCTGCATCAGCACTTCAATTATGCAATATGCCAGCACATCGTACGATAAACCGGTTAAATATTTCAACGATTCGACTACCAACATGATTAGGTTATCGAACATCATGATTTGATTCAGGATCTACGAATAAAAAAGCATAATCGTCAAGATAAAGAGGTAAAGTGAGCGATAATCGATGCAGGAAGATGAATCAACTCACATATTCCAAGATATGACCGGGTAAACAATGAGTGAGCTTTCCGATCTGTCGTCCAGCCAACTTGGTCGTTTCTTTAGTAATCTTTTTCATGATTTCTTTGATTTTCTTCAAAGCTTCGCAATTATGCATCAGAATCTCCGGATACTTGTGGGTAGTTTCATTTTTCCAACGAGAATATAAAGTATACCTGAATCAATTTTGAAAAATTATAGTCTTCGAGTCGAATAAATGGTAGTGTGAATTTGTATAAAATTACCTATAATTGTAAGGGTAGAGCTTCAATATATCCCATATTTCATCGGCCACGCAGCAATTAACTTTCAACGCGGATAACGTAGGTAGAATTGTCAAATCTAAAACGGTCAATATTTCAAAATACAGCGAATCTTCTGTAGGCGGTGGTCCTTGTTCTGTAACTCCGGCCTGAATCAAAACACAGTATTTGAGATCAGTAAATTCTCGATCAAAAACTTCTCAAAAAATTGCAACGTACCTGAATCAGAGCCAATTTCAAAAGTCTCATGATTTTGTAGACTAGTTCAGGATCGTAACTGAGGTATGAGCCGATAGTGTATAACATTGGGAAAATATCGTTTTTTAATTCTAAGAATGTGGTAACTTGCTTTGGAGCCAAAGGATTGGAGATCGTTTTAGGAGTAGTGTTTGTTAAATTATGTTTAGCTTCGTAATACCTAAAATAAAACAAAATATTAATTACAAAAACCAACTCTCCATCAGGAAAAAACAACAACAATATTCTTCAAAAGTCAAAACTTACTTTCTGTACAGAGGATCAATCAGCAAATGCATCAGTTGACATAAATTATACGCTATTGGGTATTGACTGACAATAAACGTTGTTGGTAGTTTATTGCATATTTTGTGGAAAATGTTCCATTCACCGACACGTAAGAGAGCCTCGAGTAGACCAAATTTCTGGTTATTGTCGTTCTATAAAAATAATTCGTAATTAATGCATCTCATTTCATACTGAATCAGTTCTTCGGTGAAAATATTCACCTTATTCATCGTCTCATCGTCAAGAGCTACCGCTTCTTCGCTTTCTTTTTCCTTTGTTGATACAACAATTGTGCTATTTTCTTTAAAACGCTGTCTAGCTTCGTTGATTTTCTTCTCCCATTCCGAATGAATGTAATTATCGTCAGGTTGAAGCTAAAACGAACGATAAATTAGCTAATGAACGTGAGATAACGAGCATATTTCAATCTAGTACACGATACTAACCCAGCCATAAACATCTTCTATCAATATAGCCTTGTTTTGAAGCAAAAAGGCGGTAATTATGTACAATGATTTAGGCGTTGTGATACAAGAATCGTAATAATATACAAATTTGAACCCTAATACATCGCTTAGGGTTTTAGACTGGGGCATGTATTCCTTAAGCAACGGTAAATAAAACTCGGATTCGTCGATATGACTTTCGAATGAATCCAATATTACATCTAGGACTCGATTTGGATCCAGATTAAAGCAACCTAAAACGAAATCAAAATTCAAATCATATAAAATTCAATCGAGGAAACCGAATCATTGGTAATTAAAAGATACGGACCAATAAGCGATTTTATCACATCCATTGTATACGATAAATTATGAGTATTGCTGCGCTGATTCAGTTCAGTTATCAATTTCGCATAACCTTCGCATTCTTCGCGGAATAGGTTATATTTTTTCTGCTTATAGCTGAAAAAATTCACGTACTGGTTAAAAAACATAATTCAATTAGGGAGGGGGAGGGAGGAATCACATTGGGAATATTCAACTTACTATAATTTAGTTTTTATCTTGATAAATTTCGTTGAGAAATTCTTATTGCTCAATACTTTCATCTCTTGTAACGTATCTATTTCCAATCTTTCCTTGAGTAAACGATCCGAAACCATCTGTGAAATAAAAATTGGTTAAAAAGATGCCAAAATAGTAAGCATTAATAAAACACATCTGTATACCTTTTCCGTGTACTTCACGATGGAACTCAGATTCGACCGGGCAGTAGATTGAGGATCGTTACATGTTTCAGTATCCATCACATTATAAATATCCAATACTACGGATGGCATATCAGCATGCATTACCTACACATCATAATTTATTAATAAAAGGTTTCCAAGAAATGAAAAACAAGCATATGTTTCAACTTACGATTATCTGTTCCATGATATTGAAGAAATTGTCCTTATTCATTTTCTTCACACCTGCTACTCCATCTCTTACGAGCTCGTATAAGAATTTAAGTAAATCTAAAAAAATATATATAAACCGTATTCAGTACCAAAAATAGATTCTCAAAATACGCGATCAAAAACAACGTACTGTTTTGATGGTCGCCGTTACCAATCAAGCTGTTACGAGGTCCTACTTTGCTGATCAGCCTCTTGCATTCGCTGACTCTGAAAGCATCGTCCAATATTTATGAAGTGATAAATATCACAATGAGATAATTATTTAGTTTACATTCAACAATTTTTATTCACTGAAGTAGAACCCTCCATATAAAAAAATGTTATACTTATTCAAAGTGAAACCTGATTTAGCATTCAAACAGGAATCTTCCGATAAAAATCCTACAGAAGTTTCAACGTAAAGCGAAACATTCGAAAGAAAATTCCGTCAAATTCGTACAAAGAAACAAAGCCTACCGTTTTGTAAGTGTTCCGAAAATTGCGGGCTATCGTCAATATTTCGAAGTAAATTTTAAGACAAATGAAATTAGCCAAGTAAAATATAATTCATCTATTTCGTTCATCACTGAATAGTTGAAGAAATCAACGTATACAGTATACTTTCTATTTATATAAACTTTTCAAACGAAATTAAAACCTTGGGAGAGTAGATCTTGGAGAAGGGTTCCACTTTATGCAGAAAGTTTCGATTTAGTGTTACCCGGTTTCTAACTACTGATTAAAGGGTTCTGATTTTTCGAGAGGGTCCCACTATAAATAGAACATTACACGTAGTATTGTTAAGCGATTCATTATGAGAAATAATTCTACCTGTCAGCAACGATCGAGGTAAGGCTCATCGAGGTTTGGCTCATCGAGGTTTCGATAACTCTCAGATTATCGGTTTGGGCCATTTTTTTCGTTATGTTAGAACATCAGTGACAAGGTTTCAAGAATTAAAACAAACAGTAAAATGGTTCCAATTGATTAAAATTCACTTTAAACACACATGATGTAGAAAGAACAAGATTATTTTCACCGAAAAATTAAAATAAATCAAATTCTACCGACAAAATAAACGAAAACGCATCACTAAAATGTTTTTCTATTCTTCATAATACGTATCCAACGATGCAACAAAAGTAAACTGGATGGTGAAAGTACGAATTTCAGAGAGAGGCGGAGTTTGGCAATGCCTCAAATCCTAGAAAATTCCTAATTTTTTTATGCATTTTTCTTTCCGTGTTATGGCATTTTGAGCTTATGGCGAATGCTGTGACGAAAGATCGAACAACGAACATGCGATGCTAAAAAAATTCGTCCATTCGGAAATCTTGTTTCATGTAGTCAGTTTTGTAAATTGCACGTTTTGTGGCGAATTTATCTAATTCAAAATGGTAAGTACCTTTATTCAAGATATTTAATAGTGTATTTATGCCAAGACAACGTCCATCTTTCCATAATTTCTTCCCCCTCGTCGATTTATTGGCTCAAAAGTTGATAATCCACTGATGTGTTATGCCACCTAACCCTATCACTCACAGCCTAACACACCGCTAATCTGTTTCCATGATTGTAATTTTCATAATTTTTTGTTCTTGTATTACAGGGTCGTGTTAGAACGAAAACCGTCAAAAAGGCCGCTCGTGTCATCATTGAAAAGTATTACACTAAACTGACGTTGGATTTCCATACCAATAAAAGGATCTGCGAAGAAATCGCCATTATTCCATCGAAACCATTGAGGAATAAAATTGCTGGGTATGTTACGATTTACTTTTTCATTTCTGTTTCGTCTTATCATTGTACTAAAGGTTCGTTTACCTTTGTTTTGCGTAGATTCGTAACACATCTTATGAAGAGGTTACGACACAGTCAGGTTAGAGGTATTTCCATCAAGTTACAAGAAGAAGAGAGAGAACGTAGGGACAATTATGTGCCGGAAGTATCTGCTTTGGAACAAGACGTAATCGAAGTCGACTCCGATACCAAGGAGATGTTGAAGATGCTGGTAAGCTTTTGTTTTGTCTTGTTCGTCTGATAACATTATCAAGCAACTGAGGTATTGATTCAATTTGTCAATCTTTCAGAATTTTTCGAATATTTCCGGACTCCAACTGGTACAGCCGTCGGCTCAACAATTCACGAGACGTGGTTGATAATTTTATGTTGCGTTATTATATCCTTATTTTTTTTTAAATACAGCTGTGTATAGAACGTTTTCGGGTTTTTATTTGAGCGAAGTAAGGATAATGATGTTGAAAGGAGTAAATCAATACTCGATGTCCACTTGTCAATTTATTTTGAGAAATATGGCTCGTACACTAAATTATTTCTGTTCGTAAGCTGTACTGGTGCGTGCGATTTTCAGTCGTTCATGAAGTACAATTTTTTAGAAATGAAACTTCCTTTTTATTTTTTTTTCATCTTCTCATGCTAGAGAAAAATTATCCCGAAGATCTTTCATAATCAATGTAAATATCAATACAAATTCGTCTCGATTCAATATCCGAAAACAAATAATCGACGCAGTCAAAATCATTTATTAATATTTTTTTTTTATACACTTATCGTATAAATTCTCAAGTAACGAAATGTATAATATAAAATCATCGGGGCTAATAATATGATGAGTAGCAAGTCACACAGCAATAATAACAAAAACGGAAGATACATTGCCAACATGGTAAATACCACAGTCATTTCTTAAAGCTTAATGCCCTTTAGTCGAAAGTATAATATGAACGTCTTCAAACGTTTAATTTTTTAAAAAGAGATTTATCAATGTAATAGGAAGCTTTTTAAAAATTATTTATGACAAATACACAACGTATAAGAAGTAAAAACACTTATTTACAATAACAATACTGAACAATAGTTGTTCGTTTAAATTATTTCGTAATAATTGGTTATGTAGATGCAGTCAATTTCGTCGACTAGTAAGACGAAGGAGACGCTGGCAATCCTAATCTGGCAAATGTCATTTCTTTTCGATATCTTATGATTTCCCAATACATATCTTCAGCTGTAAGGAAAGAAAAATAATTAAAATATACGTTAGTAAAACGTCCTGAGATTTAAGTGAAAATGTCAAACGCGTCCTTCACATCAATTTAACTTACCAGAACTTTTAACTAATCCTCGTTGTATGTATCTTAAATAATTCAGAAAATTACACACCGAAATGATCTGCGAACAAACGAAATTAAATTTTTAATTAAAAATTCCGTCCAGTATAAAACGAATTCCCAAATGGACAGTTTTCTTACCCTATTACGACATATTTGTGATATACAGTGCCATTCATCCGAGTCTGATATCTTCATACGATAATAACATAACCTTGGCATTTCCATAAGAGCACATTTTCTGTAATTGAATTAATAGTCGTTTAAATTCACGAGGAATAATGATCTCGTAAAAATACGCTATAATTTAGCACATTGTTTCAATTTTTTAAAAATTATAATTGCACAGTTGACAAGTGAAACGCTCGTTAGTGTAACTGTAATTTCGCACGAAGATACTCGTACCTATTCTCCGTTTAAATAATCAATAATACGACTGTCGTACGTTGGAAAATTTTTGTAAATTGTCGACAAATTCGTCCCCCAGGACTTTGGAGCCGGCTGGAATGAAGCCAGTAGCTTTGCTCTCGTGCTGTGATTCATTATAAATAAAGAAATGTACCACCTGTACGCGAGTAACTAGGCAACCAAATTACAAGTAGGTGTAAAAATGTATCGAACTCGTCACCACGCGTCGTTCAACCCCCGTATAAAAAACGACAATCATCATTTTCTATACTAAATAATGCGTTATTTATCAGCCAGACTCGAAAATTAGATCACCTACATAGCTGTGCAGACATGTTTCCATTTTAATAATCAAACACGCCATAGGTAATAAAACTAGTACCTACCTACATAGTACATACAAAATTCGAAACTTATCCAGCTTACAATTTGGCATTACCTATAGGTACCTACCTACAAAAGTGGCAAAAATGAATTCTACATGTAGACTTGGAACATTTCGACGCATAATTTCAACACCATATTTGTGGATTTTTTTTACGACAAATCACGCAGTCAATAACGAATTTAAATAAAAGAAAAACGTGGTCGATGATTTTACGTCAGCCTTAAATACGTACAGACGAATTGCAGCGTTTGGTTCGAGTTCGAGTTCGAGTTAACACATGGCGTGGAATAATAATTAACTGAACATTTGTCGCAATACGCCCGCAAAATTGCAATCCAATTGAGAATTCAGAGTGTGCTTTCGATGTGCCATGCCAGACCGACTCTTTACAGTTTTTCCGCATTCGTTCGCAGCGTAATTACGAGCGAATTAAACGTCAGGTTTTTTTCTACTTCGATTGATTAATACGACCTCTGGGCTTTGGGTCGTAAAATTTGCCAGAATTGTTCAAATTTCGTCGAATTTTCAGCCCAAAATTGCAAGATATGGAGAAGGCAGAAGAAATGATTATTCAATTGGAGTAAAGAGTTTTATGATAGAAGTGGGGTGAAAATTCCAAATAGGTACGATTGTATTTTTCTACTCGTATCTTAGTTTGTTTCAATAATCACCAAGTAGGGATGCTCCCTGAAAATGAAATAAACGAATAAAATATACCAAAAGAAATTGAAAGCCAAATCAGGTTGCATCAAATATATGCAATTAAAAAATTTTTAATTTTTTTTTGGTGTGGGAGAGGGTTTGGATGATCTCTTGACTGATATCTTTATAATTACATTTAAGCCATCAGAAAAGCTCAAAGTTAATTTTCGTCAAGTTCAGAAGTTCTTAAAATTGGTATAATTTTTTCTAAATTTTTTCCTTCGAATTTGAGAGGTCATTTTGATCTTAATATTTTGCTGAACTCGATCAAATTTAAAAATAGAAATAAAAAACAAACCAGCTTATCAAATTTATCAGCCTCACTAAAAAATGTTAATAAGTTGCAGCATAAAAATTTTGAATCTGCGTCAACCAGATATTTGTTTTTTTTTTGGGAGGGGGACTGGGGGGAGGAGGGTAGGTAGGTGAGAGGGAGAGGAGGCTTAGGCCTTAAGGTTGATTGAATTACGAAAAAAATAATAATATGATAATTTTTCTGCACAAACATTTCTAAAACAGTTTTGAAAATTATTTAAATAGTAAAATTGATAATTTATAAAAGATAACAAAAAAAGGAAAATGAAAATTTAATGATTCATCCCGAATAAAAAATTTCAAACCTGAAGAATGATCGCCAAAACACTTATGTACCTACCTATCAGTAAAATTAAAAAAAAAGAAAAGTCAAAAAATGCTCAAAAATTAAATTTAAAAAATTAATTTTAAGAATCGAAATTTTCAAAGTTGAGATGAAATTTGGTAATAAATATTAGAAAACAACTCGCCAGTCATGAAAATTGTGAAAATCATTCATCAACTCTGAACTTATAATAATACCTATTCGAAAACTCTCTAAAATATTTGAAAATTATCAAAAAATCTTGTAAAAAGTTTCAAAATTCTGTAAAAGTGAAAAATTTTCAAAAAAAAATCGTTAAAAAGTGCTGTAAAAATGATAATATTGTTGATGATAAGTTTTGAAATTGTCAAAAATTTTGTAAAGAGAATAAAATTAAAAGAAAACCGATTTTTGAAAATTTATTTCAACCAATTTTTACATCTTTTGGAAACTTTCAATATTTTTCCACAATTTTTTTCAAAAAGTATTTTGAAAAATAAGTACTTGAAATGAATACACATAATTTTAGCAATATGTACTTTGGAAAATTTGAATATTTGCACTTTTTGTAAACAACTTTTTCATTTTTTTTTTCAAATTTCAAAAATTCTTGGTACACTTTTTCAACGATTCATTCGATGTTTTAAACATTTTCGGTGATTTTAGCTTTTTTTGAGCATTTTACCACCATCTAAAAACAATTTTCAATATTTTTGTTTTCGCTTTCAATATTTTTATTGAATTAATATTTCAAATGATTTTAATGATTAAGATCTTGAAAAAATATTCACCACTTTTTCCACAAATTTTTACAATTTTCTGTTTGAAAATTCCGATAATTTTTATTGCATTATTTATATTTTTTTTTTACAATTTCTTAAACATTTTAAAGATTTTAATGAGTTTTACTATTTTTTGAACAATATCTATTTTCCAAAAGATTTTCACTTTTTTTAAAAGTACAAAAATGAGTTTTATATTTTGCATCACTCAATATCCTGATGGAAAAAACCAGAACAGGGTTACCACTTCTGTGCAAAAATTTATTTCCCTGCAGTTTTCAATGTTTTTGAAAAAAATCGTTTCAATTTCTTCATCAGACTTTTTTTTGACACAGATACTTGAAAAGGTGATGGAAGGAGGAGGGAAAGGGGGTGCAAATACGTCAACAAGAATGAATAGCATAGAACAGAAACAAATATACCTAAGTATCTACACAAAAATGATATAATGAATGTCACAATCTGAATTTTTTAAAAAACATTTCGGATGTTTCAGTTTATTTCGCGATAAAATCAAAATATTGATACCAATAAAATTAAATTTTACTCCTTCAGAACCGAAAACCTCTTAAGAAACCAAATATGCGCTCAATTAATCGACGATTACACCGAAAAGAACCACTTTGCGTTTCAACTTGTCCACTTCACAAATACATACCTACTTTTTGATCACTTGACCATATTTTTAATTAAAAATATCGTCAACGAGGTTTCACGTAAACTTACTTAGGAAAATGGCATTTCGATTTATCCACAGCTTCGATAAATATATTCTCCAAATGAATGGCTTTCTTGACCTCGCCGGCCAATGAACTATTATTGAAATCCAAACTTTGATCAATGTCTTCTCTATACACCCTCGTTATAAAAGGATTATCTTTTTCCAAAGTTGGATTTTCTTTCCACATGAGAAACTCTCTGTGTACGTTCGGATCCATCTGTAACAAAGAGGTGAAAAAATTGCGAATATGAAATTTCAATTTAGAGAAAAATGAAACGCTACAAAATACGAGCTTTTTATTCAAGGTTGCAGGTATTTTTTTCACGCTGACCTAGTTAATTATCACAGTTACAGATCGATTTCGTATACTTCAGGGTTTGTCGATGCTCAAGTAGGTAAGCAAGTCTACCCTAAATGCAAGTAATAGGTACTTAGGTATCTCCTCGAAAAATATCATAAATACGAGATCTCTCAATACAATTTCAAATCGCAATAATATACCTGCTCGTGAATTGGCATAAAATTTCTCATTCACGATATGCGAGCAATTTGAAAACAAAAATTTCTAATAAGTAATTATGTACCAGTGCAAGTGTGCAGATAGTAAAGAAGAAAGAGATTCAAGGTTACATCCCATCCTATCGAGATACTCACTATACCCAGGGCATTAATTCGACTAGGTACTCTATTACGAAACTAATTATTATTGTAAAGAGAGTGCAGGTGGATACACAATGCAAATCTTTTAAGGCATTACGACGACTATAATGTATATTTGATGCGCTGCACAGCACATCGCACAGGAGGGTAGCGCCGTAATATACTATTCGAATACAATACTATACTATGAAACACATTCCAACTCGTCTTCGCAGGTACCATTATGGGAGGTGATGGCGAACTTGAGAGCGGTATTATTTACGGGATATAAAGAGCTTATTACTGGTACGTTTGTATAGAAAATTGGACAGCACAGGTACACGTTTCATATTTCTTCAACGTACTTCAACCGTATCTCCTAGAGTCAGCGTGTCAATCCAATGGAAACCTATTATAGATCTGCCTACCAACATACATAGTCTCTATACTGATATTTTGGGTAAAAGCTACTCGTACCTTACCTATGTGTCGAAATATGACGTTTCGATCACGCAATCTCGACACGTGAAAAAAAAAAAATTCTAACCTTAATGTAAAACTGATGCTTGCAAAGTGCTTTACCTACTCCGAGTCTAATAAATAACCAACCATGTACACTGTACAGTGTACAGGTACTCGTACCTTGAATAAGTAAACATACACCTACCTAACCTATAGGTACACCACTAATGTGTATTATGCGATACTTTAAATTACCCCGCGAGAATTTCACACCACGAATATGTAGGTACCTAATTCCAGTCACGCTCTAATATCCAATGGGAAAATTGAAATTCCCCTTGAAATACCTGTCGAGTTTTATCAATGAATTTAGCGAATGGAAACTGCAATTGCGTTTAAGTAATTGGCGAAAAATACGTTTACCTTTTTGGTGGTACGACTATAAGCATGATTAGTTGCGAGAAAATTTTTTTATCAAATCGATATATAATCCCAATGAATAAATACGTATAAGTCTAATTACGTACGTACGTACATTATCTGCTTATTACAGCATTCGTGGATTATACGTATTGACGTGCAGTATTGATTACATTATCAATAGCCGGAATTAGGTATGATACGTGCTCGTAAATTCGACTGTGAAAATAAAATTTGAGTGGTTATGTCATAGGGGTGTCGAGAAATTTTAATTCTTATGTCATTATAATTTATATTTTTGATAATTGGAAGACGAATTTTTCTTCAACGAGGGATTAAGAACCGAGAACATGAAAGCACGTGTAATCAAAATGTCAACAATTCAATCGATGTGAGATATTCCGCTATCTCGATCGTTGAAACATCAAAAAAATCGAATAATAACTGAAAACAATCAAAAAAATTAGGAAAAAAATTGAAAAAAAAATAAGTAGATCTATATAGAATTTGGTACCTATTTTGAAAAATTGAAAAATCACTGCATTTGATAAAAAGAAAAGTAAGATTATTGAAGTACTTTTCCAGCAACTATTATTGAAAATGCTCATCGAAAACAAAAAAAAACCAAAGGTACAGGAGAATGAAATTTAAAAATGGATAGATAAAGAAACAAAAAAAGCAACAAAAAAATCGTTCTTCAAAATAAGAAAATAAATTCTAATTAACAAAATAACACCCAAACATTTTATTGAAAAACTGAAACATTGCAGCATTTCTCAAAAACACTGACAAAAAAACAAAATCGAAAAATATTTTCAGAAAAGCAAAAAAAAATTTAATGGGGGGGGGGGTTATAACACTGAGAAATAGGGGAAACAATTGAACGATTTTGTTTGGCTTCTCAAATGTTTGGAAGCATTTTTTGGGAAATAAAAAAAATGATAATCAGAAAATAAAATTACTCACTTGATTCGAAACATTACTCAAACAAAATTACAAAAATTCACAAATTGGAAAACTAAATAAATGTTAACCTTATACTGTGTATGCGACAAAATTTCAAAAATTTGAAACATTTTTCCTATGTGAGAAAAATTATTAATAGAAATTTTTAAAAAATTTTGAAAATTGCCAGGTTGAAAAAATTGAATTGGAGACAGAATTTTACCAAAGGAAAAGACAAAACAAAATTTTTAGGCATGAAAAAGTTTAGAGATAATTTTTCAAAACTAAAATTAAAATGAACCCTATTTAAAAAACAAAAAAAGATGACATGCAAACAAACGCTGATTTTTATAGAGCGGCGGGGGGAGGGGAGGGGAGTGTCTTCTGTGCCACCACTGATGTTTCTTGAAAAAAAAGTATCAATATTTTTTTTCATCAAAGCTCAAAAATTTGAAGCACTTCGAATTTTTCAAACAATAAAAACCAAAATAAGAAGTAGGTAGGTATGGAAAAAGCACAAAAAATTGAACCATTTTCTAAACACTGAAAAAATATTAAAATTTTTCATATATACCTCATCCATGAATATTCTACTTTGAAAACATAAAAAAAAAAAATTGAAAATCATTCAAATAATTTTGTCAATTTTTTTAAAATTAATACTTATGCTTTTTTTTATCTATTATTAGAAAAAAAATCCGAAACATGAAGAAAAGTTAAAAGAATATAATTTTATTTTAAAAATATACTTTGGAATTAATAAATTGAAAAAAAAAGTTGAAGAAAACTATTCCTCTATTCTGATTAAATAAATATCGAAATAGGTAAGTAATTGAAAATTGATTTTTTATTGAAATGTCAAAAATTGGAAAATAGCCATCATTTTTCAACAAAAATTTGGCTAGATAAAAAGAGCTTTTTTTTTATTTCTACTTAACGGTAAGAAATGTAAGCAGTTATTCTTCCAATCGTTAGAATTTTTAAAGCTTTTTTTTTGAATGATGGTGTTATGGACTTATAAACTACTCGTAGTAGGTATCTATGTAATTCAAGCTATCAACATTTCGCATCGAAATACCTTTCAGAAGGTTTTGCCCCTTTTTGCTCTTGTTGTTTTAGAATTTCGCTTTCCAAATTGTAATTACAAACACCCAAAAAAAAAAAATTGAAATTTCAACAAACGCTCTTCAAATTTTTAAAATTGTATACGTAGGTCAAAAAAATGGGCTTTTCGATTAAAAGTAGTATTTTGCTTCATGAATTAGGTACCTACACAATTTTTTAAAATTCTTTTAATTTCATTTATTTTAATATACTGGTCTCTGAAAATTTTTGTTCAAATTTTCTAAAATATCAAGCGTTGGGAAATCGACCTTTCTGATCGTCAAAAACAATGTTTTCACTTCTTCAATAATTAATTTTCGAAAACTTTAACTATCGTTTCACCTGAACCAGGGTGTTTTTCTAATCAACAATAGGTAATAGATGAGTTTCACTCGGCAAATTTTTTGGAATACTTCTCCCTCTTTCCCCCCTCCCACGAAAAGGTCGATGAATATATGACAGAATAAGTTCCTACTTCATATATTTTTACTTTAAAGTTTTCAACTTTTTCATTAGTTCAAAAATCAATAAAATTTTCGCGAACTTCGCGATTTCATATTTTCAACAAACTTATTAGTTTGACCTCATTTTTCAAAGCTGGAAAAAAATTCAAAATACCCGACTCGCCTACCCTTTATTTTCATTAAACACCAAATTATACATAAATTTTCATCTCCAGTATTTTCCTCTTCGCCAATTTCATAAAAAACTTTTCGCCTCCCCCTACCCTCTCGTTTATCATTTTACACCCATCTGAATATAAATTTCAACATTAATAAGCACGAGGAAAAAATTTACACGTATATTTTCAACTCGTTTTCGTCGTAAAACATGAACATGATTCATTTCTAAACGAGTTATTTTATTTTATTTTTTTTCTCGTCATAAAAGGCTTTTTTCTCATTTCAAGGTTTTCCAACCAACCCTGTATACCCCATTCTCTCAAACTATATACACGAAACGGCATTAATTTTAAGCAGGCTTATGAGAGGGTGGGAAAACTCCAAACTTTACTTCGCGTAGGTTGTCTCTCTGCTCGTTCACTAGAAGGATTTGTTATTTTTTGCCAATTTCGTCGTCGACGACGACGTCATATTCTTCACTCACTATATGTCTTGTTTCCATCTGCCTCTGCCACCATATACACGTAGCATTTTTCTCATTCAAATAAACGCTTCTGATTTTTCATTTTATTATATACGCGATTTTATTTCTTTTTTCTTTTTTCCAACCGAGAAAATATCTTGAAAGTGTTTTCCTCCTGTACCTACCTACTCGTTGGTAATAGTATTTCATTTGCGGACAAGGATTTTCTTTTTTTTATTACGAGATTTCAGTTTTTTTCTTTTTTCTCTCGTTTTCACATCCGTATTCCGTCCTATATAAGCCGGAGGTTTATTATTATATGGTTTATCCTTATTTTACCCATTATTTTATCTCCTAAATAGAAAATAATGTTTATTTTGGGATCGAGAGCTAAAAAAAAGGACATTTGTCGATGTCAAATATGCCTCTATCTATAGGCAATGACGTATGTACATAAAACAATGAATAGGCTATCGTTACTCCGGGGATTTCTTTTGATAAAATTAATCAATGAATGAAAAAAACCACCCCCACTACCCTTATCGTATCGATGCAATATTTTATTCGTACACGGATGGAGTTTTTTTCTCGATTTCAACCCTTTTTCAGTTTATCATCCTTCATAAATATTCTGCAACGTTTTCTCTCGAATGGAAATTCGATATTCTGATTTGGATTTCATTTCGTTTCTCAACGATAGAAAATCCCTTCGTTTGAAATCTAATAACGCGGGAAATCCATTTTTATACGTAATTTCATTCAAGTATCGTTCGTATAATTCGATAAAATGACGATAATTTATAAATTTTACTAACAAGTCGTTTGATTACGAATGTCGTTCCGACCACGGATAACAATAGGTACTCATCCTATAGTATAGGATGGATATTTATAATTAAATTTATCAACAAATAAACACAAGTGTGTATAGGTAACTGATAGATATCCTATGACTGTCATAATGCTGTACACAGTACACACACTTCAATGTCTCAATATGGCAATTTGCCCGCTTTATCGTTTTGCTTGTACGAGTAAATAAATCTACAGTAACATAAGTATAGTGAAGTTTATATCAAATTACACGTGCAAAAAAAACGCTGAAATCATTGTTACTTTTCAAAGAACAGGTAGCTGATTTACTTAGGTTTTTTCCATAATCAAAATTAAAAGGAACTTACAATGGAAATATCATTTTTCATTTCTAAGGTTTTCTAACTCGTTTTGTGGTGTGCTATTGCGCCATAAATAAGCACGTGGCCAAAGCATCGTGCAATGCATGACGACCTCATAGTGCTATTTCATGCATTAAACGCATTTATTTAAAAGTTCAACTTCATACCTACTTCCATTAGCTATAATTGACCATCAACAAGTGCGAATGTGAAACTCAGCTGATCCGTGATATGTTATAAATAGCAAGTTCACAGATATAATGTTCAAATAGCGTATTTTCTATCGATAATATATCGCGTGTTGAATCACTGATATGAAATAGTAATATCGTGATGCTGGTCAAATTAGTTAATTTCGCATTTACTTATCATTATACTTGAAAATTAGTTCAAAGTAAGATTTTAATCGCGTTTATTTTCGATGCAACTAATTTAGTCATTTAAATAAACAGCAGGATAAGGCGAGAGTATGATAAGAGAATAGGGATTTAAGAGATCATCGATGATCTTGGGGTCAAAGCTCAAAATTGATTAAATTGAGACTTCGCAGACTTGTTTTTGGAAAAAAAAAAACGAAAAAGATGCACCATTTTACGTTTTAAGGAGGTTCTCATTTAGTATACAGAAGATAAAGATTATTTCAAGGAATAAAGATTGTGTAATCATATTTCTCGTAATCACGTATTTTCTTCGTAAACAAACACAAACACTCAAACTGAAAGCCTCCATCTCCATCACCTCCACCTTTCCATTTACTATTCATAGTGCCAAAAATTTATTAGGAATCTAATTATCCTATTCAAATTATTTCTTGAGACCTACAATGACCCAAAACGTCTTCTCCTTCCCTCCCATCATCAAATACGATAAACTTCAAAGGCAACCATAATCCTCAAAATAAATTCCTGAATCCTTGAGCGAAATTTTCAACAAACCTCGAGCAACACGTCGATGCAAGAGGTACGGTTCATAGAGAGAATATTGCGCCATCAAATCTGACCACAACACTATGGTGTGTAGTGTTTAATCGATAAACATTATTAGATGTAGAAAGTACCCACGGAACCGCTATTTCATGCATCTAATCTCTATTTTTCTGTACGTACTGCAGAGAGCTGGAGCGAGGGGAACTCCAACTCGACGCGCATATAAATTCCATCGGTCTACTAGAAACGCACTGGAGCACGAAGAAAAGAGCAAGACATATGGAAAGAGGGGCAAAGAGGAAGAGATCGAGAACACCTAACAGTATACGTATGAAAAAAAATTGAACATTACGCATTTCCACCTTCACATGATAAATATGTAGGTACTCGACACTCGTATGTATAGTATTCCCTGCCCCCTCTGGTACCCTTCGTTCACGCCTCAGGTCCTGCCCATAAGGTGCAATGTTTCCAGTCTTTATAGTTTATTTATATTGACTACACGCTGAGTCTGCTTTCGCTGAACGGTGAACATGATAGAAAATAGGAGAACGAGTTCGAATAGGTAGGTGAACTCACCTCGTATCCATCCTTAACCTCGAGAGGATCGCTTTGCAGCGTGTGATTGATATCTTCTAATGAAAGTTGACTCGGAGACGAATCGCGTCCGTATTTTAGATCGAAGTGAGATGGCGATCGTTGGTGGTTTTTTTTGAAAAAGCTGCTACCACCGTCTGTGAAAATCATCGAGAGATCGATATTAGTATAGAGATTTAACAAAAACTATGTAGATATACGTACAGGGTGTCCATCAATTATCTGTCGTATTTGTTATCTTCTCAGTACCCCTACAGCTCATAATTTTTAAACAGAATTCTGAATCCACAAATTTGAGATCGTCGAATTCTAAGATGTATTTATTTTTCAATTCAACCCTTTCGTTTTTCATTTTTATTGTGATAAGATGAGCTTTCATCCTCACTAAAAGTTCTCTTATCAGGGCTCGTAGGTATTTAATTTTTTCCAAAAAAAAAATTATCCGACTTCAGTAACCAAAATAGCTTGAAATAGTAACCAAAGAAGTAACCAAAAATGTGACAAAATGTGGGCAAACGTTTTAATGTAAAAAAAAAAATCATAAAAAAGATAACATTACAAATTGAAATGTTTTTTTTCTCTCATTTAAAAAAGTTGTCCTTTTTGGCAATTTTATGGAATCAAATTATTAAACATTTTTTTGCAATTTCTGATGGAAAAAAAACAACAATTTAAGGCAAAAAACAATTTTTGGCGAGAGTGAAAATTGTTTGAAAAAAATTGAGACTTTTTGGAATTTTTTGTCAGTTTTTGGAAAAAATAGATTTTTTGTGAATTTTTGACATGACTACAAAAAACACTGACGATTTTAGCAAAAAACAAAAAACAAAAAAAAACAGGACTTTCTAGGAATTATTAGAAGAAAAGTGATACTTTCAGACAATTTCATGCTAAAAAGCGAGACTTCAGGCCAGGTAATTTTTGAAAAAAAAAATTGAAAATCAATGAAATTAATAAAGTTTTGTTAAAAAAGCGAGGATTTTGACAATTGTATTGCAAAAAAAAGATACTTTTTGGGAATTTCTAGTAAAAAAAATAAGACTTGAATTTCGCTAAAAAGCGAGCTTTTTTGGAAATTTTTGAACAGTTCTTTGAAAAAAGTAAAAAAACGACATTTTTTGCATTTTTGTTAATGAACGAGGTTTTTTGTTAATTTTTGAAAAAGTAAAAATTTTTGATTATTTTTTTGCAAAAATGTAGCAATTTTTTTAAAAACGGCTAAGAAATTGGTAAATGTTTTTTTTTTGCAATTTATTTCGTTGAAAAAGCGAGAGTTTTTGCAACTGTAAGTATTGTAGAAAAACGAGACTTTTTTGGAATTTCTAGTAAGAAAGCAAGAATTAAATTTCGGTAAAAAGCGAGATTTTTTAAAGAAATTTTTGAACAATTCTTCGAAAAAAGTGAAAAAACGACAATTTTTAGCATTTTTGCTAATGAATGAGAATTTCTGTTAATTTTTTAAATAGTAAGAATTTTTGACAATATTTGGCAAAAAGCAAGATCAACAATTTTAGCAAAAAGAACCACTTTCTGGCAATTATTTGTAAAAAAAGTTGATTATTTGGCAATTTTTATTGAAAAACATGTCTTTTTTGTAACTTTTTGGTAAAAAAATGAGATATTTTGGTTATTTTTGCTAATTTTAAAAAAAACAGATTTTTGGGTACCTACTTTTAAAAAAATGAGAATTATTTGTAATTTTCAGTAAAAAACCAAGAATTTTTGCCAAAAACCAAGAATTCGACAATTTTAGCAGAAATCAGCAATTTTTGGAAATCGATGGCAAAACAATTATGTTTTTTCGAAATTTTTGTTGAAAAAGAGAGATTTCTGTTTTATAATAAAAGGAGACTTTCTGGTAATTTTTGGAAATTTCTGACAAAGAAAGAAGACTTTTTGAGGAACTTTTTGGGGAAAAAAGAAAGAATTTGGCTATTTTGCTAAAAAACGAGCTTTTTTGTCAATTTTTAGCGAAAAGCAGGGCTCTTTCGAAATTATTGACGAAAAAATCATCTTTTCCGCAATTTCCGATGAAAAAACGAGACTTCTGGATACTTCTGACGAGAAAAAAAATCAAGATTTTAATTTTTTTTTGAAAAGGCAACAATTTTCATCAAAAATGAGATTATTTGGCAATTTTGACAAGAGATGTGAGAAATTTAAAACTTTCACACTCAACTCATAGTTCTTTTCATAACTTCTAGAATTTATTAAAAAAAGATGTAAAATTGCTTTCAAGGGTGAAATGAAATTGAGTTGGGCTCACTCTGTTTCTGTTACCTATACGTGTTCTTATTTTGAATAATTTTTCCATTCTTTTAATTTTTTTCAATTTTGAGGACATTTGATTGAAATGTTTGCAAGTTTTGGCCTCTTACAAAAGTTTTGGATGCTCACATAATGAATTCTAAAATCTAAAAAAATTAATCGAAATCTGACAGAAATTATATAGGATGGGACACTCTGTATACTAGATGAAAGTATACTATACTAGAAAATTGTGTAAGTAATTATATAGGTAGCACTACGTAGTAGGTAAATATAAGGTTTCAACTTGAACTAACTCGATGCGAGAGAATTATCTTCTTTGGTTTTAGGCGACAATTGGCCATGCAAATGGAGATTAGGTTTACTCGGAGTGGAAGTCAAGACTAGAGTTTTTAAGGCAGCAACTTCGGCTGTTAATACATCGACCTTCATCGTACTTTCTTTTAAAGCTTTCTCAGCTGCGGATTGTTTAATATTCGCCTCCCGCACCATACGATGAGCTTCCTAAAAAAAAAACACAAAACAAACACAAACGAAAATTAGAAAAAAAAATCTTAATATTTCGCCATCGAGTTCTCACGCCATAGTAATATCGTCGATGTTATCTTTATCACATCGGTAAGTAGAAAAAAAAACCTTAAGGTGCGGAAATTCTCATCAGAAACTCATCCAAACATTACGCAAGATACCCCCTCGCACAGAACCTGTTCTCCAGCAACGCGTCAAGGTAGATGGGTCGGCGACATTTAATTATTTTCGCGTTTTTACTAATTAAACCGAAACTCGCGAATTATCAATGTTTACATCGCTGCTGTGATCGAAACCAGAGGAAATTTCTCATTCTTTAATAGGATTAATAACTTCCTTTGTTCTGATAAAGTACCACTCTCAAGTACGTGTTGGGCAGGTTTTTATCAACAAAATATGTATACAAAATACACGTAGAAATTTGTTGTTGTTTTTTTTTGCCAGAGTTTTAATTACTCGCCTATACTCGAATGAAATTCACTCGTGTATTTTTTCGATGGCACTGTTACGATTTCTTTTCATGGCCTGTTGGTCGGAGTCTTGGCCCAAGTTATTTCATAAATCGTCCTTCTTTCCATACAATTAGCTCTGTTTCGATGTTCAATGTATTATTGCTTTGTCTTCATCGTCGTGATTTTTCTCACTTTGTTTATTCTCTAACGTTACAACTTTTCTTTTGGAATCACTCGAGTTTTATTTCAATATTGTATGTACTGTCGCTGCTCACGATGCTGACTTTTTACCTTCTTCGATTCGCTAAAATAGCAATCAACTGTTAATGACTATCTATGGGTACGTCGTAAGTATGGAGTGGGAGAAAATTGAATTAAAATATTTGTACATTGAGTTTAGGTAGGCAGGCACTCCGGAGAATTTATCCATTTAATGGACTTAGCCGCAGATAATGACAGGTAGAACCCTATACCTCTATACGTATTTCGATAAATGTTTCAGATTATAAAAAGGTCTTTAAAGGGAATTCACCGGAGCATATTACACCTTAGAAAAGGTATTTTAACTCCATTATGGATACCGTTTCGATAAAAGGTGTCAAATTAACATGATTTATTTCAGCTTTTAACCATTGAGCTCCAGGAGCTTATCATTACGTTCCCTATATATCTACATCCTTTCAAATAATGTGAACTTTTGCTTCGAGGCTTTGCTCTTTAATTCATTTTTTAAACGGTAAAGAAGAGGAGGGGTTCGATTTAATATTCCTATAATTGTACGTATCCGAAGCAAATGATTTACATTCAGGTAGGCCTGAGAGTAAATTACACATAAATGCTTAGGTAAGCAATTATTGTGGACAGTTTCGTAATCCTCCCATTAATCGTTTTTATTACGTACAATATCTCCATGAAAACGAAATTTCAGAGTTGAATCATTCTTCGTTCACAATTTATAGTTTTGAAAAGCATATTCGACTTTAATGCCCAAAATCGCCATAAATACATACATATACTTGGTAAAAAATATCTATAAGATTATATAGATCATAGAAATTTGTGGGTCTAAGTTACCTACATTTACCTACACTTTTCAACCATGAAATCATTCGTGAGGATCGACCAATCATTCATTGTGGACAAATCTTGAAATAATATATAATTTTTTCTTTTCTATAAAGAGTTCTCAAGAGCAAAAACGAGTCATTCGCGAACGAAAAACAAAAAAATGATCGAATCATAAGCGAAATGATTCAATTTGAAACATAATAAATCGTTTACGAACAAAATCCTTAAAAAAAGACAATTCATCAATAAAATCATTTTTTTTTCAATTTTGACGAATTTTTGAATAACAGATCTACCTGAAAAATTGTCCAGCCATTCATCAATGATTTGCATCCAAAATGACAAAATCGTTCGCAAACGAACTTTTAAAATCAAATTTTTTCCAGATTTTTACGAATTTTTGCAACAGTTTGTCAATGATTCATTTCAAAAATAATGAAATCGTTCGCGAACAAAATTTTCAAAAAATCAAACATTTCATCGAAACTGCTCCAAATACTTTTTTCCAATCACCCTGAAATTGCAACAGTAGGTTATTCAAATTTCAAATGACATTAAAAATGGTCAAATCGTTCGTTCCCCAACAACTCCCACTTTAAAATGTTAAATGTTCATTAATACAATAAATCGTTCAAATGGATGATATTTTTCACTCGTTTTTGAGGAATCGAATGAAAAATACGCGAACCGTTCACGAACGATGTGGATAAAGATTCTTCAAACAAATTTACAATTTTTACAGCATGATAAACATTTAATCGTTCACGAGAAATTTCAGTAGCACACGAATGACTCATTCCAAAGCGTGGATCATTTTTCGTGAGATTTCATAAATAAATTGTTTCCAGATAGAAAATTTTCAAATTATTCGCTATTTGATGATTCATTCGCTGGTGACAATAAATTCCATTCAAATCGATCACAAATGATTCATTCGACAGCTAGAGGACGATTTCAACAAATTCATCAGAAACACTATTGAAAAAAAATTGACCTAGTCACATGAGACAGGTAGGTACAAAAATGGCACAGCAACCATACTGATGATGACGAGTGGAGGAGTTGATGAGGGGTGGGAGTGAGGGTGGGGGTACAGCTACCCATTTTATTTTATTTTTCAAAACTATCTGATTTTTTTTTTTCTAGAAAAAAGTACTGATTTTTACAAACAGTGCCCCTCAAAAAAAATTCTGAGAAAGATTTTTAAATAAGAAAAGGCATTTTTATCTTATATGTAGGTATTTCAAAATGAGAAAAAAAAAGAATTTTTCATCGAAACTTCTGAAACCGAAAAATGCTAAAAAAAAACAGTGGCCAAGTTTTTGAAAAATAATACTGTATTTTCGAAATAAAAAAGTACGTACCATATTTCCAACAGTTTTTTTTTTTTTTTTTTTTTTAAACAAAAATTATTCAACGTGTAATGACTTTTGGACCAAGTTCTCGATTTTCTGCAACTACTAATTACATAAATAAAAACATTTGGATCCAGTTCCAGTGGTGTAGTCAAAGCCTCAAGGGGCACAAAGGAGAAAAAATATGTTTTTACCTTTTGAGCCAGTTTTTCCAAAAAAATCTCGATCCAGCAGTAATTTTATATTCCTTTTCATAAAATAAACGTTTATTATGAAGAATTTTCAGAAAATTATTACAAATTCTAACATTTTTGCATTCAAAAATTTTGTTTTGCGTCCTTCCGGGCTACAGCACTGTTTGAATTGCAAAATCGTTGAATGCAATTTTTAAAAATCTCCAAAGTGCCGAATAACATACAAAAATTTTTTGAAAAATGTTAAATAAAGTAAGGGAGGGAGAGGGAATTATAAACGTAAACCAGTTAGTACTCTTTTTCTCTTCCACTTTCATCGTCAAATGAGAAAATTTTTTTAGAATTCTTGAAATTTCATAAAAATGTTACAGACACTGCATACCTCAAAAGTTTTGTAACACAATTCAGTTTTTTTAGGTGGGGGGGGGGCATACGACGGCAATGGTGTAACAGAACCTAACTATAATTCAAGCATCCAGCATTCTGATGCAAAATTTTTCACAAAGATTTATCAAAGATTTAAAAATTTTGTAACACCGTTTAGTCGATGGTCCTGGGAGGAGGGCTAGTGCCAATTTCACAAAAAATTGGCCAATTCCATTTAAAGTTTGTTTCCTTTTATCTCCTTGAATTTTCAAAATCTAAAAATTCACCACAAATGTTTTTTTTTCACCTTGAGCAGTGACACTTAAGTCAATAGGTATACGCACAAAAATCGCTTTCTTCGAAATTTCCGAAAACAACTGTCCCTTCATGTGTCAATATACATCCATTCTCATTCACTTCTAATAAACTCTCTTAGTCAAACAATTCGAACCTGATGTGACTCATTCTCTAACGAACAATTGTTAAGAAATGAGAAAACCCATTTTAAAAAATGAAAGATAGATATTATAGGTACACAATACCTTTGAAAACACAAATCAAACAAAAGAACCGAAACAACAAATTTTGGAATTCCTCGTAGGTCATTTGAAAAAATCAACGCAACGTTGCCAGAATTAGGAAATTTCCCCATAAAATAAGAATCTTTTTAGCAATACATCGTCACATTACCTACTTAAATTCATCTAACAAACCATCTGGTACCCTCAATCGAACCTCATTATCGGAAATTGAATTGAACAAATTCGCAAACAATACCTACCTATTCACTTCTCGCTCACACGCCAGCCTTGTAATGTGCTTTTACAAAAGCTTGGTGTGTAAAATTTAGGCACCTTGTGAGCTGTATGACGATGCAAATATTTACTCGGCCAGTAATAAGACTATAGTTGGTACACTGTTTATTCAAGGTAGTGGTAGAACACGATGGTAAAATTCATCTGGAAGACAATTCGCCATACTTTCGATGTAGTTACGAGATATGCACAGGTAAAATGTAAACATTGCGAGTGAACTTCGCACGTAGATACATTAAAAACCCCCATCAACCTATCCGCGTAGCGGCGTAGTCAGCATCTCGCCCCTCACACTCATCTGCAAGGTACCTACACCTTGGTAAAGATGCTCTTTTGCACACATGATGACATACAATACTCTGCTCGCAGATTAAGAGGAAAATATTATAGAACCGGTTTCTGGGACCTTAATCGATAAAACGAATTAGCATATACGGGAAAAATGATGAGCTACGATTGCCTACTCTACTCTTATAGGTACTCTTCGTAATCGAGAATAAAATAATAGTACACATCGTGTACTTGGATCGCAACGATATTCATATAGACACTCACTTGAAATAAACTAGCGGTTAATTCTTGTAATTCAGTTTCCACATCTTGTCTTATCCTACTTAGTTTCATAACTTCTTCATCTCGTAACCTTAAGATCTCCCTGGCATGCTGCAATTCTTCTTCTAGTTTGGTAAAAGCGTGCTCTTTTACTTCGGTTACCGATTTATCCCAACTGGAAGCTGCAGATTCGAGTCCACTGTCATCTGACGTGGTTCGATTGCTGAGATCTTTGGGCTGAGTGATTTGTTGCTCTTGAGTGTATATGGCATTTTGAGTATCGGCACTGGTTTCGTTATCGGAGACATCACCATTTAGTTTCGAGGCAACGGTGACGTCGTCGTCGTCTTTGCTCAGGTTAAACTTCAAGTCTCCGTCGACCTGGAGTGTTTCATTGAGTTTATTCATGTACGTAACGTCGTAACCGTTGATATTATTCACGTCGCATTTATCGATGATTGGTCCATTATAAACCATTTTTATGCTGGTATCTGAAATCATATAACATAGGATAGGTAGGTAAGTAAACGAAGCTTTACAATGTGTGAGCAACAACTGCATTAGATACATGGGTAGGTAAAGATATCTAGGTATAAGTATGCATGCCTAATTGCCTACACGTATAAGTACGCTAAAATACGATTTATGTAACAGGCCAAGTCAGCTTTCGAAGAAAAAGGTACACGTTATTAACCAATTACTTTAATTATATTCACGTGCATATATTGCAATCAATACTTTTTCAATTTTCGAGAAAATCGATTACATTCGTAGGTATTTGTGGTAATTTGCGTACCAGAAGCCAGATCATTTGCAAAAAAAAAATACGTATAAGGTTTCTAAAAATCAACCAACAACTCTAATATCTCATATAATGTACTTCTGACGACTTCAGCAAAATACATTCGTATACATGAAACCATAACGTAATTCGACTATAGGTATTTGAATACGACGAATACATACAATAAATTGCTTTCGTTGGCGTAATTTTTCATCTAAATGGATATTTATACGTATTTTTTCAGACTTTTTTTTCCTCTTCGTACGATACACATTTTGGTACAATGTATAGTGAATATTTCACGTGGGATTTACGTTTCGGAAAAAACTCTGTGTAATTTCATCGTTGACGTTGTGCCAAATCGTTAACTAGAATCTATACGAACTGTTGAATTCGAGAAATGAAAATTGTTGTATTTCCTGTGTATAACCATTTAACTTGAGAGAAGTTTGATAAATATTTTCAAAACTGCTAACAATAGGTAACGAAAGAAAGATACAGGTTCATAACATCATCTTATGCCTATTCATTCGAGAAAGGAAATTTGTTAGTGTAAGTTTTCCTCGTTTTGCTAACAAAGACGTAGATTAGTTCTCAACCCGGAATAAATCACAATGCTTGGTATCATTTTGACTGGGAAAATTACGCCGAAATTGTATTCGACTCGAGTTGGCATCGTATCTATCATTATAAGTATACGAAGACGTAAGTCGTAATCTGGATTATTTTCCATCGTCTTATTAAATTTAAAATTCAATTTACCTACGCTTTGGTAATATGAATAAAATTAATATTGCGAAAAAATTAATGAAATTAGAAATGTTTTTCCAATTACAAGGTAGGTGGTTCGTGGGCGACTCTCAATATACCAAAATAATAAAAGCTAATTATCATAAAGAACTTTGAAAAAATACATCAAAAAAATGAATGAAAAACATCAACAATTTAATAGCAATGAAATCCTTGCTGTTTCTGCTCTATGGCCAAAAAAAAAAAGAAAAAAAAACTTTAAAGAAGATTATTATAGTGCTATTTTTTATAGAAACATTAGCAATTGAAAATCAAATTTGAACCAGAGGAATCGACACGAGCGAAAAAAAGAAGGTTCAAAATTTCAAACGACAATCGATATCCGAGCAAACGGCAAGGAAATTATTCCAGGGGAACAAATTGAAAAATTTCATTCGCGAAACCTCAGGATTTGAATAAAAATAGAGTATTCTTACTTTCTCGGCATAAAGATGAAAATTTACAATTTTCTCAATAAAGCTCTAAAGATGGAGAAAAATAACGAGGAAAAAGTTTTTCAAAAATTAGATTTTTTCTATTGTGTGGCATCCTTTTCCAGACTTTGAAAAAATATAAGTAATTTTACCTATGACAGGGAAGTATCCCAACTGACATAAACAATTTTTAACCAGCCAAAGGATTATCGATAGAAGACTCCAAGATACACCGTCAGCAAAAATTTTTTAGGTTTTTGAAAAATTTTGAAAAATTTTTATCAGAATCAAAAAATAAATGAGAAAAAAATTTAAATTTTACCAAATTGATCAAGAAAGCTAAAATTTAGTTTGTATGCCATTTTCGACCTCCCAAGTCGACTGGTGATGGCTTCGAACCGTTCTGGAGCCTCCAGCGGATTCTCAGATTTTTCCGTTTGTGAAAAAAGCACTGTAAATGGGGTGAAAATGGCATTCAGCACCCATAAACTCGCATAATTCGCCATATTAAATATGCTTCGAAGATGCCACAAATTTTGTGACCTCTTCTTCGATCGATTTAGGCATATATTTTCAAAATCTTTTCGTGCCGGTTTAAATCTTTTGCCTTCAGTAATTATTTTTGAAACAAAAAAAAGCAAAAAATTAAAATCCGCTGGAGGTTTTAGAATTGCTTGAAACCATCACCAATCGACTTGGGAGGTCGAAAATGGGATAAAAACCAAATTCCAGCTTTCTAGGTTAATTTGATAGAATTTCGATTTTTTGAAAATTTTTAATCCATTTCACCAAAAATTTAAAAATGAATTACAGCATCTGAAATTTTGGAGTACTTGGGGTCTTGTCTTCTATCGATTACCCTGGATCTGGTTCAAATAATTTTGTGCCGATTAGGACGCTTCCCTGGTAAAGATGTAGCAAACTTTTAAGAAAAAATGACTCATCTTCTCTTTTGGCAATTTTTTGAAATTTTCAATACCTGTAAAAACTTGTTCTTCTCCCCCTCTCACAGAATAAAAGGTGGAAAAATGTTCAGGAAATCATAATATTTTTTTTAAATTTTGGATAACCTTACTAATTTTGAGCATTTGCAATTTCTTTATTCGAGTTTTGATGGGAGGAAGTGGAATCAAAAATTTCTTAAGGTGGTTCCTCTTGCATTATAAGACCAACTATTCGGACGAGTTACGTCCCAGTTTGAGTCAATTTCACAATTCTTAAAAATAACATTTCTCAATTCCGGAAATTTCTCAATTCAAACCTACGTTTATGATTTTTGAAGATCAATATCTTCAACACAACATGGAAGAGCACTGAACAGTTTCCTTTATTCGGTTGGTTCCACTTTGATTAACACATAAATTACCTTCTAAAATATTATAGGTAAGTAAAAAATCATTCAACCTAAGTACGAGTAAATAAATGAAAAAGAAATCACGAAGTTTCCAGAAAAATATCTACATCTTCTTCCCAGCAATTATTTTCAGAACATTCTTAATATAGAATTTAAAAAATTAAATTAAATTAAATTAAAAAACAACTTCTACAGAAATTTTTTTAAAAAGTTGAGCAATCTAAATTTTACTCAAAATATCTCAAAAACAAAACTTCAAAAAAACATGAATTTTTTTCCACTAAGTAATTGAAATTTTACTTTCTTCTACAATGAAATTTCACTTCCCTTGATTTTTTTCATAGGATGATCGTCAGTTTTTGCCAAAAATTGATTTTCTGTGATGACAGAATTTTTTAAAACTCATACGTTTTCAAAAAAAAAAAAACAACTTGAATGATTTAGGGTTGATGAACTTTCTGGCTATGACTAAAAATATTTCCAAAATAGAATTTCATTGGAAGATTTTACGTCTTACAATTTTGTTTTTAGTTTTTTTCATAATTATGACCCACTCACTCATTTTTCTTTCAAGGACTCCTTCACTTCTAGGTAAAGGTCTGGAAACGTGCTCAAGTTGAAATTATTTTTGAAAAATTTGCGTTTCGAAAACTCGTAGCAAATTTTGTCTAGAAAAAAATGTAAAAATTGTGCAAATCACATGTTTTCCTTGTTTATAGAAGTGGCAAAAAATGTCTGAAATTCCCTTTAAAATTTTGAAAAAAGTGTGCACGTTCACATATGTAAATAAATACATCTGATCTTGGAAAAATACCAACGTATTAAAATTCGTATCACATTTAAAGTAAATTTATATGCAACAAACAATTTGCAACAACTAACCCAGTGCATCCTTCATAACATTTACAATCTTTTAATTCCCACAAAATCCTATACCATAGATACTTTAAATACCTCATACCATCTCTCGAGTACTACGAACTAGACACAGCGTATGAATCTTAATTTACAGCATAAATCTTTATTTTATCTCCGTAGAATCCAGAAAACCGCAGTCGAATCAGGTTAGACCAGTCGAGATATAAAGTGAATCACGAACTACAAGTCGGAGATTAAAAACTCGGATACTTATACGACTTTTGACGCAGTTTAAATTGTTTTCCACGTTGGGAAAAAAACCAAACAGAACGTAGAATATTAAATCTAAGGGATTTAAATGGGTACCTACCTAGTGTACCTATCAACATACTCAAAATTCAGTTGTCTTATCATTTTACTTGAGAATTTTACAAAATGTATAGGTTCAAATTATCTCGCAATGAGCGAATAATTCGAAGGACGAGACAAATTTATGTACATAACGAAATCATACGTTTCATGACTCACGACTGATCTCATAAAAATCTCCTCTTGTTTCAATCGTTCAGTTCATGATTAATCCCAGCGCAGGTAGGTTTTGTTTGCGTCATACAGTATGACAATCGATGGATAAAACAAATTTGAATATTTGGTGCTTAGAAATTTTTTCGCCCACGAGTAGGTAGTTGGTCTTTCAGCAGTACATTTTTAGTACCTTTGCCAATAAGTATAGGTAAAATAGCTGATATTCCTCGCACATTTTACAACCACCCTGTAAATTTGAGAAATGTAAACCTATCTTTTAAACGATTTTAGAATCAGTATCAAGGCTCGGGTTACGTTTTAAACGGCTTCAGGATTATTAAATTTACTCGAGCGATATTTTTAAACATCTTCAAGATTACGGAGGCTATTTCAAGCTTGCAATTTAACTCTTTATTATTTCTATCGCGTCTCAGCCTCTTCTGTCTCTCTCTAAAATTTGATGAAATTCACCACCACCACGTCCACGATTATACCTCACATATACCCCTTTGATCCTATTACAGCACGATACTCGCGATGCTCCTCGTACACTTGGCAAAACCTCATTTTTCATTCGCACGAATAAATTGAATAATCGGGGACAACAAAAAAGAAGGCAAGTTGATAATAGCATAAAGGATGTGTATTCAATTTAATACCAACTTATGTGTGTACCTTTTATTAAACTCGAAACTGTGTTAACCATCGCATGCAGACTGGTACCGAGTAACACCGCACAAACAGATCATACCAGTTCCAAAGCACATTCTTTCTTTTCTCTCTATTATATTAGGTACGTCGAAATTACATACAATATATAGTATATGGAAGCTTATAAATATAAGTATATAATGTACTGTAAGTAAGTCAACTTCACGACTAATATGAGGCGGCATCGGCAGCAGAGTCGGCATATTATAAAACGCGTATCTAAATTATTCTCATTTGAATATTATTTTATTACGTCGAACTTGATGCACTCGCATGCTTCATTTTCGCGTAATATTTTTTTTTTAGCCTGTTTGCCTGGTGTAATAAATTAATGAGACCGTTTCGACCGAATTATATAGCGGTCATGCGATCCATTATGGCCATGACAATATGATCAAATTAATTGGGTTTTTCTCTCTCGCATTTTTCTTCAAACTAAAACTGCCAACTCAGCAGCAGATAACTCGATCAAAGTATATGCAACGTGGAAGTATTTTTAGAGCAGGCATTGCTAATTGAGCAAAATCCGATGATCAAGGAGATATTCGTGAAGTGCAGAAAATTCATATTTGACAAGAAGGAGGTGCAGAGAAAGAGGCTAACATTTTGGAAAAATTTGAAATTTCCAATAAATCTAAAAATTTTGCGAGAGGTGCGAAAATTTTCAAAAATTTACGACAATTAAAGAGATTAAAGCTAGTATCTAAAAGTTATGAAATCTTCCAAAAACTGCGCCAAATATTGAAAAACTTGTAAAAATAACAGCAAAATTGACACGAAAATTTTTGAAAAAAAAGAAAATTAATCAAAAAACTGCTCAAGTTTCGTAAAATGTTGGAGAGATTACACAAAATATGGAAAAAAATTGCTCAAAACTGTCAGAAAATTAGCAAAATTGACATAAAAATGAAGTAAAGTTGATAAAGTATCAGTAAAATTATGACTGTAAAGATATACCTAATGTTGAAAATTCGTGAATAGTTATAAAATTCCAACAAAGTGGTGTAAAATAGTGCAAAATATTACCTAAAATTGTTGAAAAATCAGCTAAATTTGTATAAAGATGATTAAAAATGAAGCACCAATTTATGAAGAACTCAATAATTGCACAAAATGAAAATCGAAAAACTTGGTACCACAAAAATTATTGAAAGCAATGAAAAATTGGCGAAAACACAACAGTGTAAAGAAATATTGCAAAGATTACCTAAACGAGAAAAAATTCCTCAAAATTGCCAAAAGATAAGTAGTAAAATTGATTTGAAAACGAATAATTGAGGAAAAGTTGATGAAATATCACTGACGAATGATTTTATTAATGCATTCAAAAATGGTGAAATTTCCCCACGTATAATAAGTATAGCAAAATCGAAATAAAGATAAAATTTTCAAAATCAAGAGAGAGTTGGAAACACTGAACAAAAATCGTTGAAAATTATCCAGAATTCAAAAAAAAAAAAAAATTGATGGAAATGACGAAAAAAATCTTAAAAGAGTACAAAAATCTATACACTAATACATATTCGAAAATCATGAAAAAACTGATTGTATAAAATGATCCAAGCATTCGTTAAAATTCATGGAAAATTTACTAAATTGACACGAAAACTATAGAAAATAATGCAAAGTTCATCAACTATTGAAAATTTGTTTAAAAATATCCCATATAATTTTTTAAAATTTGTAAAAATTGACAGAAAAAGTTTTGAAAATTACACAGAAATTGATGAAAATGATAGCGATTTTTTCAGCCTTCTTCCACTTCCCTTCAAAAAATTAAGCTCGTTTTTTACCTCCATTTCTTACTACCTTCCAAAAAATTGGTAAAATTCATTTCGATTGTCATTAAAGCTGAGAAGATAATATAAATGGACTGAATATCAATTTTTTTACCCAAAAATATGTCCAATTTATTTCTTATGTCACATTTTTTCAAGGAACAGGGGTAAAAAGACGCATTTAAACAAACGTAATTTTTAAATTTTTTTTTCTATTTTCTTGAAAAAATGTAGAAATTTTCCATCAGAACATTTTTTTCTCATCGTTGGATAACCTAGAATTCGAAAAAAAATTAAAATTTTATATCGAGTCAATTTTAGTATTTACCATCAGAAATATTTCAATTTCATTTTTACAAATAAAAAAAATTGGAAAAATCGAAATTTAATTGAGGAAATTTGAGCTCTGTCTGAAGGAAGAATGATTGGAAATTTTTTCAATGGCTTAGATTCTCATTACATTTTGTAGAAGCCATTTTACGATATACATTTCAAGATCTTCATTAAATTTTGGGAACACTGACGGTCATTTTAACCTTTTCAAACTTTTTAAAAATAAAATTTAAAAATTTTGGAAAAATCTGACAGACTTTGATTCAGAGATATTGAAATATCTGGAGGAGCTAAAAATTACACACAGATTCAAATTTTGTAAATTTTCAGTCTATTTAAATAGATTTTGTGAGGAATAACGCATTATATTAATTATAATCCACCAAAAATGAAGAAAATTGCAATTTTAAACTTCCAAGGGAATGACATGAATGGATGAAAATTCTTGAAACAATATTTACAAAATCCATAAACCACGAGTTATTTTTATTGAACTTGGATATTTTGAATAAACTCCAAACTGATCCAATTCATAAATTCAAGCTCATTTTCGACTCATAGTGTTGGCTAATGAGTTAACTCATAAGGCCCAATGAAATCGCCAGATTATAGCTAACAGTATAAGCTAAATAAGCCACTGGGAAAATGGGAATGTTCCAATTTCAGTCCTATACATATGACAGATTTGAATATAAGTGACAGGAGAACAAATTCGACAACCTAAAAATAGGTATTATGAAACTTGAGAATCAGATACCAATAAATCGAATGCCTTCGAGTACTTAGATTACAATTAGGTAAGTTATATACGAGATTAGCTTCGAGCATACCTCTCCCAAATCACATAATCTTAGGGCTATGCACCCAGACGAGTACCTACAAAAATTTACGACATTTTAACCCAAACTCAAAACCGGTTGAGATTTTTTTAATACCGCGTGAAATTTTTTCGATGTTGGACGAAAAAAAAAGAGTAAGTATTTACAACCAGCCGACGTAACTAACGAAGCAAGAAATATAATGTCGGTAATTCGGCGTAGAAGGCCAGTTCTTTTTATCAGCAACAGCATTGCCACTTTGCCATCAATGTTGTTATTACCGCGTACAATACACCTTTACCAAAGCCAAAGCGGCCACTATACCGCCCGCCATCGCCACAGCATTAAACCAGTTTCTAATATTGCTCGCGCAACATCGCTGTCTGCGCGTCCTTATGACTGACCTGAGAAAACCACGCATAAGCCAAGCTCAAAAATTTCCTCCTCCAAGTGCGGCGCTCGTCTCGATCTAATAATTCGCTAAAAACAAACTCTCGCGGTGAGCATTTTGATAAGAAATAAGGAAAATTCTAAGGCACCTAAACACATTCTTCGACCATTAGACAATACCAAACAAGGGAACCCATCGATGCGGCAAACGTTTGATAAAATGCGCAACTTTTATACTTGTTTTGCGACCAGCGAATGCGAAAATTTAAAATTCAAATGCGATAGAAACGCACCAACGATCAACGAGTCACCTCACAAGAACTCATGTAAGTTTAAACGAGCTTCACCTCTGGAATGAGAGAACGTATCAGTATAGCCTATAACGGTGATTCGGGTAAATCGAGTTAAACCGCTTAAGAAATCTTCCAAAAGTCGATGAAATCATCATCGTATATACTCGTTGCTCGAATAGGACGTAATTTGTCAAAAAGTAGAGAAAAAGTTACGTTAAAAGGACTTCGTATCGTGATTAATTCGCACCATTCACGTACACAACAACCTTCAAACAAGCAATGAACATGATCCAATTACGATAGAAACTGAAGTTTTCTTTCTCAAATGTTAGGTACCTACATACTTTGTCCCGATGGGTTCGGATATACTCGTAGTCGAGCCTTTCAAGTTTCAAGATTACGTATCTGAAGTTTGCCGACCTTTATAATACGAACTGAATGGAAAACCATTAATTTTAAACGCGTATTCTTCGTGTATTTTTATCGACTACAGAATCGCAAGATATCTTGAAAGTTTTCAAAAACTTGGTGAATTGAACTTTGTGCTTAAAGGATTATTCGTTTTATTAAAATAAAAGAATAGAGACAAAGAAAAAGAGATGAAGGAAAATGAAATTGAAAACGAAGATAAAATTCATCCGTACAAGTTTGTTTTGCCATTCAACTTTATCAAAATTACTTTTTGATGGAATAATTTTATTTTAAAGTCTTCTGTGGTCTAACTTTTTCTTCAATAGTAAGTATGTGTTTTTTGCAGAATGGGAAAAATTCGAAATTAAATCATAAAGGAGCGAGAGAGAGGAAAGGATGCTAAGGGAATGAATCGATTCAATTTAGAAAAATATCATGGTCGATACTTCGATATTCTGATTTCACAAAATAAGTATCAAGTGCCTTAAGAAGGGGAGGGGACGATTTAAAAAATCGCAGAAAACAATAGGTAACTGGAAAATTCCGAAATTCGCTTTAAAAATAGGAAAAAGCATAAGTTTTGGAAATTTCACCAAAAATAAAAAAAAATACATCTAATATGCAAGATTATTCAAAATTAAAAAATAACGAAGATACAGTCAGCTTGATAAAAGACCAGCATAGCTCTAAGAAAATGTTCAAGGACTTTCTGTAGAGAGGTCTCAAATTTCCTTCATCTCAATTAATAAATAAACTTCCTTTTCCAAACACCAAGTTACCACTAACCAAAATAAAAAAATTCTCAACACAATGAAGTAAGCTATCACTTTAAAAAATTACACGTCCGAGTAACTTTTTAACAAAATGAAAAACGAAACCGCAATTTCTTCGGGGTGTTTTAATTTTTTTAACGCGATATTTTAATTAATTTCGGCGAATAATTCGGTCACTCGAACGTGTTTCAGAGTCGCATTAAAATATTAATCCTTGTAAATTAAACTCGTCAAAATTAACGTTAAATTTTATAATTAAAATTCTCAACTCGAGATCTTCCATAAACATCGCAGCTCGTATACAAAAAAACTCTATCAACTCCTTCACCCCTCCTAATCTCTCACAAATTACAATCTTTCCAAAAAAATCCCATTATTATAAATTTACCAAAAAAAAAATCTTCTTTCATAATTTCATCTTTCACAATAAGAACATCATTATTTCCATCTTTCTTCTCTTTTATAAACCTATCAAGCATCAATTACCCAACCAACGGTGCATATACCCGCGAATGTCAGCGATGCTCAATTAGACTCGTACAAAGGGTCAAAAAAATGAAGAAAAAAATTTTAAATAAGCGTATCTAACATTGTAACAGTCTCACGTACAAATACAAATGCATACGCCCATATCTCTATACATATTTTTGACATCACGTACGTTCATCATTGAAGAGAAGATGCGACCAGACATATTCTCTCGAATCGAATGCTTCGAAAATCATCAGTTTTTTTTAGCCATTTCGAGCACACGTACAACAATCACGTTACATATGATTTCAAAATAACTAGATAATAATCTATAAATGAAAAAAAAAAAAAAAAAAAAAAACTCTCAATGAAGTACACCGTTTGGTGGACTGCACCTACTTACATGCACAGCGTCACTATTCATCTCACCTACTAGTGTACCAAGAAATTAGTCAATATATTAGTACAACTCAAGGCTAAATATGAGCAGAATTGAATCATAAAAACGATAGGCTAATCGAAAATCATTCGAATTGCCTGTTTTAATACCTGCATATGAAAATTTGAATCTAAAAAACACCCACACTCGCACACTAAAATTTATAGAACCAAGATCGATCACCCTTTTTGAACGTAGATATTCTATGCAACATAGTGTTAGGATAAAAAGAGACCACCCTCTTAACAACACTTGTACTTGTACACAGCCTCCCTCATGTACAATACACAAGCAGAAGCTTTATCGATTTATTGTCCTTCGTCCGTATACTATACGATGGAACGTTTCTTTTCCATAGAAACCCTCATACATTTTAGAGTAGGTACTTAACTTACTTACCGCGACGACACAATAATTTCAAAAAACAGCCCAAACACATCGATGAAGTTTTTTTTAAAACTACTCTACAGCTCGGTAAAATCTCAACTAACGTGATCTACCAGTATAAAAAAAAAAAAAAAAAAAAAAAAAAAACTAGTATGAAAGGCTCAGGGATGATAAGAGAGTTAATCTCAAGTGATAGGCATCTCTTCAATCGACTAAATAAAGTAAAATTTTCAAGTCTGTGGATTGAAAAATACAGCTTTTAATGATAATGAAGGGAAACCTATTTCTATCTCGTAACAAGAAAGAGTAATTATTTCCTATTGTTAACATCAGGAAGTTGGTCAATTTTACGTTCCATGTACTCAGTGTACCTCTACCTACTATATGAAGTGAAAATATTCTGTAGAGATCTATAGACCCATTCGTACGAGTATTTATGAGCACGACGACGCGATGCCTGACGGTAGGAACCAGGATGAAAATACATATATTTTTAATGATAACCGAGCTAATTTCGTATTGTATTTTGACGTGAAAATTCCACACCGCGCCAGTCCGTTTGTTGTGTAAACATAATAATGTAACGGTTTGGATTTCGTGTCTGTATATAAGACACGAATCGGCTCAGATTTAATGTAATTTTTCAATTCGATTCAATATACTTTCATGTACACGAACGATCCAAAGAAGTGTAATTATAAATATTCGATAGAAATGAGCGAGGGGTTCGTCGAGGACTATTTTGAATATTTGAAATTGAAGTAAAAGTACATCGGAGGTCTTTGAACTGTGCGAATGTACCCTGGGTGTTAGCAGTTTGGTGCTTCGACCTGACTCACTTGTCGGTGTTTCTCATAGAGTTTTAGGAGGTGAAGCAAAATGAAAAATTGTCTATGGCTCCGTTCAGGCGATTGTTTCTGTTTTCTGGTCAACGGTTTAATTATATTAAGCACACGGTTTATCGGATTTCAGAGCTGCTTTTTTTCTACATTATTAATCGAGTAGAAGTAGTGAATTTTCACGCATCATTTCCCGTTTAAAAAACTATTTCATCTTCTTTTTTGTACTTTTTTTATTTTTATTTTCATGGTTATGCTGTCGTAAGACTTTTTTAATAGAAATCATTAAAAAAATTTCATTAAAAATTTCCAGGACTAAAAGTGATTAACTACTTTGAGGATTGAGAAGATAAGATTTGATTTTACGAAAAAATTAGAAAAAAAATTAATATATCTGACGAGATAACTACGTAATTTTTGAAAAAAGCATGGTCTAAAACTACCACAACCAACACTCCAGCTGCCCAAATCAATTTTTCGATATTTTGAAAATTCAAAATTGACTTTTTTTTTGTCGAATTATTAATGCTTTTGTAAAAAATGTATACTTATTCAGTAAAAATTGTGTAAATTAAATTCCGAAACTGCAGATATCCACTTCTACGGACCGAACTTCGCCATTTTTGACCTTTCTGAAGCCTCCAGCGCAATTTTCGATTTCTCCAGAATTTTAAAACTTCTCTAGAAGGCTTGGAGATCAATTTGGGCAGCTATAGAATTCAAGTTGAGACTTATTTCCAAGCAGACAACTCAAGTGCGTTTTTTTGAACATTGATAAATCCTATAAGCAGGTCGAGGATAAGCCACTGCTCGATTTTTAGATGCTCAAATTGATTCTCAAGCTTCTTGGAGAAATTTTAAAATTCTGAAGAAATCGAAAATCGCGCTGGAGGCTTCAGAATGACTCGAAACTACAAAATTCGGATTTAATAGGTCGGTTTTAAACAAGATGCGTGCGAATTCAAAAAAAATCCTTCAAACACAAATGTTTTGATTTTTCAATTTTTTCCTCATAATGTAAATATTCTGGTCAAAAACAGCTCTTGAGGCGTCCGCCTGGAAATCGGCTGGAATGTGGATGAATTCTTCAAAAATATTGAGAATAAGCCACTACTTGTTTTTACGACCACCCAAAATAATTTCCAAGCCTTCTGGAGCAACCGAAAATCGCGCTGGAGGCTCCAGAATGGCCAAATAGGCAAAATTTGGATCGAGGGAGTTGGTATTAGTTTTAGGACTAATTTCCATAATTTTTACTGAATGAGTATACATTTTTAGAAAAAGCATAGATGATTCGCCAAAAATAGTCAATTCTCAATTTTCAAAAATTTGCCAAAAATCGAAAATCAATTTGGGCAGCTGAAATTTTGGTTATGGGGTAGCAGATTTGGATGAATATTTTCCCTCTCAAATTAAATAAGTAGTTAATTAAACTTTTTAAGCAAAAACATTAAATTCAGAATTATTCTAACGTTAACATATCTCACACACGCGAGAATCTAAAATACCTATCTAAGATAAAGGATAAATTCTTCCGAAACCTTTTCCAGCCCATAATTTACCAAACATCCAACTCTCAGCCACTTTTAATTTAACGGATAGTTAGCCCTGTTGTTAAGAACCACGTTCAATTTATAACTAAAACTAAGACTTTTCGTTCTTCGGAAAATTACATTATTTATGAGAACACTCTAGCCGCATCCATTAGGCACACGACGATGCGATATTACACAGAAAAGCAGCTAAAACGCCGTCCAGGAATCATACACATAAATTAAATGAGCCAAATGAGGTCAAATGATAATAATAAAAGAAAAAGACTCAAACTCGAGCAATAAAACTTGGTAAAATATCCATAAGCATTAAAATAGTCTCATTTCCATAGAAATTCTTTTTCGACCGAACCGACGTTCCAGCTTGAGTTGATTCCAGGTCCAGAAAAAAAAAAAAGATACCTACGTGAAAAAAAAGAATTACCCGTTCACGAAAAATGACCAATTTTTCACGCAACTCGTATACGAGAGTATAGGTACTTAGCCTACACATACCTACATACGACGATTAGTGAACGATGCGTAAAAATAGCCTCATTCGGATGGAATTCTTTTCATAATTCCGTACACGAGTAAATTTCTGAAACGTTATGCCCACTCGAGAAAGGATTACGACGAGTAACGCCCTCCTTCGCAGGATGTTATTAATTAGTTAATTACCGCAGTGAACCGGTTAATTACACATGCCACTCATAGGACACGTACAAGTACGTGAAATTAGAGAGAAAAAATGCAACCCGGTGCATTAACACCAATTATAATGACGTATCGTACACCGAAAGAAAAAAGCCATTATCAACGCTTATCAATATTGACGTTGTTGGGGTTTCTGACAACACGGCAGTAGGTTTACTTCAAACATACCCAATTTTATAGACGTTTCTACTTTCACGCCCTTCACGTGTTTTAGAATTCCCAGCGGGTTAGGATTTGCACAATTTTTACCAATTTGTGTACAGCATGTCGACCAATATGTCGCAGATTTATCTCGACGATGGATTTTACGACTGTATTAGACTAATTGCATCGCGGTGGTGGTTTTATTTTCAGTTTTTCAATCTTTCTACGAACTCAAACGACGTAATGTTTGATATGGGTAGGTACCTTCGCATCGATGTAAACAATGGCTGCTCGTTTATTTAACCGAATCCTGAGGAAACAACGTAAAAGTAGGCTTTTATTAATGGCTTTTCAGCAATATACTGCGCTACGTTACGGTACCTATACAGTATACATTGTTGGAAGTAATAAATAATGATGGCTATTTCTAGTTTAATTTCATTATGACCATTTTCCGGATCCTATTTGAAGAATGCTTCTTTCCTTATCGTTTACCAAGACTCAAAAAAAAACAGCCACATTCACCTCTACTCTCAATGTATGAATACATTTGCTCGATTCATTAAATATTTAATCCTTTATGGAAGTCAATTTAGCAAATTGAGAATTCTCGTTCGGAAATTGTACTCGATCCTTCGGGGAGTTGTAAATGGAATTCAAAGACACGAATGATACAAAGGCAAGAATAACGAATTGAAGATGGTAGCACGGGGAACAATATTATCGTATTCTCTCATACGAAGAGATGATTTCGATTATCAAAAGAGGAAACCACAAGAACAAAAGTTACTTGGAAGCGTACATTGCTTCAATTAGATATGGCACGAATTCGATCAACACAAATAGGTAGCATTCAAAATGTCGAACCGCGAAAAATTACTTCACTGTTATTTAGTAGGAACTAGATAATATTGGTATTTTTTTCTCAGCTGTGACAAGAACCACAATCGAATGTAGTTTTTTACCTATTCAAGATTGTCTGAATAGGTATAATTCTCATTACGTGAATTAATTTTTTTCAAATAGGCAGGTATAATTTTGGAAGTCAATTATTTACGAGGCGAGGTGATGAAGTATAAGCTCGAATTCAACGATTAATTACAGGTAAATAAACAAGTGGAGAGATAATTACCTACTTGATTCAATAGAAGGAAGTATTCCTAACGAATTGAACAATTGATAAGTTGACAAAAAACCGAGCTCCCCATCAGTGTAATTAGGAAGCTAAACTATTTACGTTATTTACTATGTATTGTTCACTTTAGTTACAAAGTAATTCAAGAGGGCTTCGTACTGATACTAAAATAAGTACTTCTATACTCGTAAATTCATTTGAATAAAGGCTAGTGAGCTGACAAAGTTTACGAACCTTTTTGCTTTCACGCCAAGTTTCACTGGATTTGACACATACATACGGATTTTTTTGGCGATAATACACGACACGATTTCTGCTGAGCGTTACGCGATATGGAATTTAATATTTGCGATTATTTTATCACCAACTTTCACCAGGTAAACGTTAACAAATGTGCAATAGAAAATATTTGTAGGAATTTCTGTACGTCAAACCACACACAACGTAAATAAACAAACACCGAAGAGCACAGCGTAAAACGCGTCCATTCACCGAGTAACAAGTACAACAGTACTTTACCACAACCAACTTGCAAGCTTGCATGGGACCGTAACGCAAGATGAATCTGTAACGGGAGAAGCGCGGTGAGGAAACAGCAGCATGTTTGGCCAACCAGTGTAGCCGTTTTCGTGATGTAAATGCTTTCACGAACGATATTTTCACCAACTTCGCTGACGGATTTTCATTCCTATGAAATCAATCGCGATTTTATTTAATTGTCGTTGTTTTTCTAACTCGTTGGAGTGAAGAACAATAGGTAAGTACGATCGTTAGCGCATATTTCATACCTACACACACGACGTATAGAAGCAGATATAGTCCTGTAGGTAATGTGACAATTAAAGATGAATGAAACATTGAAACAATGCGAATGATTATTAAATGAGCTGACCGGTCGTGAACGGTGAAACAAACGTTTTCTTCGATGGTTTTGCCAATTTAATTGACTTCCGATACTAATGCATGTAAAAACAGATTGCATCGCAGAAAAGTAACGCTTGCATGTGACAGAAGAGGAAAACTGAAACAAAAATAAAGGTATGTATAAATTGAGTTAACGTAACATCAGAATGAGTTAATAAATCAAACTAAGTAAATACGTACATGGAACCAACGTTTAAGCCTCAAGAGTATACAAGTTGCGATCGTATAGTGATTAGTGAATACGTTACCTACCACCTGAAAATGTTCAATCGGTAGAAATAAAACGCTACCATTAACAATTCAGAGCAATAATCATCATAAAAATATGTAGAAAACCATATCATGAAATTTAATGATATCAAAGTCAGCGCTATAGCGCTGATGAATGATGAATTACTCATAATACATAAATTTTTGTACCTCTTGAAAACTAAATACTCACTTAATTAATTCTTCAAAAGCTCGTCATTTCCGAGGTACTTTCACTTTCAGAGATGTCTATTAGTTCTATTTTCGTCATTCACACTTTCAGAGATGTCTATTAGTTCTATTTTCGTCATTCAATCAGCTATAGCCAGCGAATGAAATTGGATCAATTTGTACGAAAGATAACCGAAAACCGCTTCAAATTTCAACGCCTGCAAAAAGTACACTTATGTAACCATTACATCGCTGCAATGATAAGTATTGCCTACAAACTATCACATTCTGAACTGGGAAGCACCAGCGTCTGTGTCTTAGGAAGACTACTATTATTATGATGGGTAATTTATTCTCTATTTTTGATGTTGAAAATAATCAAAATGTATCGATCGACGATGTATGGTTTTCAGATAATCGTGTTTGATTGATTACTCACCAAAAGCACGATACATAAGCTGTAAATCTTTTCCTTCGTTGTAGTTTTAATGGGTTCCTTCACATCTTAGTCGACATTTTTAAATTCATACAGTGGTAAAGTACATACTACATAGCAGTCCCACATTGTTGTAGATTCTGAATTCATACGCACATAGATGTTTTGATAGAAAATCTGAAGAAATTAAAATCATCCAGTACCAGTACACTTACAAAAAAAATGCACGACATTTGAGCAGGTAAATTTGTTTGAATTATTTTACCTTCACGGCCTCACGGGGCAAATCGATTCATAAAATATTTCCAATAGAGATCATTTCGTATGGCCCATGGGGAAGAATTACCTCATACCTGCATGAATATCGCTCTCATAACAGCAACTGAGTCTGAAATAAGAAAGAAAAGTAGACGAACTGTAAAATATAAAATATACCGGATAATATTAATTAGGTAGAGGTACGTACATTGAACCGTGTTTAGTGGTAGTTTACTTGTGAAGTTGTGAATGAAAAAGCTTCGATTCGGTAAAAGGTGCTGTTATTCCTGTTCCTGAAGTTGAACTTTTGGTAGTTACCTATGATATTATCAATCATCATCGTGTTCTAACACAACAAAAGGACATGGCTAAATTAAAATTTCTCAATGGTTCAATTAAGAACAAGTTTTGATTTTTGATAACGTTCAACACGAAAGCTAACAATTATTAATATATAGAACTAACTTTTTCGAAGACTAATGAGATACATATATATTGATCGATGTACTTATCTACCTATAGATAATACGTAACTGGAAAGATGGTGTTGAGTGTGATTATTGCACAACCGACGAAATATAAATCTTTTTAGGGTTGTAATTGTAATCAAATCAATCTACAACTGGATCTGGAAAACAAAATGCCACATGAGCCACATGAGATCTGATTACGTGATATCAACAAAAATGCAATTTGTTTACCTGAATTTGACCAATAACACAGACAACACCATCATGAATTTAATTTTACCGAAGGCGAATGCTAATGATTTCAATTTTCAATTTCAAAGGATAAATAAATAGGTACTGTTATCAATGTATCGATGAGCACGTGTTTTCAAGTTCTTCCACTATTGCCTACACTGATTCATGGAAGTTCCATGCACTGATGCACTGATTTAGGCGCCGTTTGTTTAGTGTTGCGCATAATCGATTATTCCGCACTAATCGTTATTCGATTACTCACAAGTTCAATTAATCGTACAATCGATTAATCGTCTTAAAAATAATCGAATAATCGATTAATCGATTTTTTTTTAATTTACGTGTAAATTCACGCAACAACTGCAAAAAAACGTATAAAAAATCACTAAATTCGCATATAAATGATAAAAAATTATCAAACTATGAAAAACTAAGCAAAAATTGCCCAAAATATCAAAAAAGTTGCATACACTCAAAGAAAACCACAGCATAGCCTGCTCAAAAATTCAAAATTCTCAACTTTTTTTTTGGTCTTTGTAGTTTGAAAAAATATTTGAAATAAAGAATTCATAACTGAAATAATTAATTTTGGAGTTGCTATGAAAAATTAGTTAAATTACAGTTAATTTGCATTGAAATTCGAAAAAAACGAGTAATCGATTATTCCAGAATAATCGATTACTATCCGATTATTTATCCACTAAAAAATATTCGAATATTTCGATTATTTTTTGGCGATTAATCGATTAAACGATTAATCGAATAATATTCGCGCAACACTACGTTTGTTTTTCTGTTTGATAACCTGGAAAAATATAACTAAAAATGGTACAATGGTAGATGGTAGTCGGTAATAAAAATAAGTGAGTTAGTCGTGAAATTGATTTGATTGTTCGATAAATCACTGTTCAGATGTCAAAAACTATAAAAGTGAGTGATAGCTGTCTAGTGAAATGAAGAAGTCATCAGTAATGCAATCGAAACGAAGAATCAGAGACATTGTTGCATCGCTGAACTCAAAACAGAAGATCATGGTGCTGCTCGATTTCGCTGAACTTGTGCAGATTTAGCAGTCAAGGTATGTAGAACTTAATCTCAAAAGTATTATTTAAGGTGTTTTCATGGTCGATTGATGAGAAGCCAACTCGATACGAAGAGTTCGAACTCTATCATTCTTTACAGCGAGTGGAAAGAAAGCGTACACAACCGGAGCACAGTTTTGATAATCATTGATGTATGTACTTGAACACCAGGGTGCTTTATTATGCAATGCAAAACACAGCGTACCTAAGTATGGAGAAAACTAAATTGCCAGGAAATACCAGTTACCACACATTGATTTGATCATTGACGATTGTTTTCCAATCCGATATCCAAGTTTATGAAAATCTATTAGCAACAGTGAACAGTCAACACTGTACCTAAGCATAAAAAAGTTCTGAAAAGATCTAATGGTTTTGATAGTAGATAAATCCTAGTTTCCGGAAAGTTATCGTCATTCTTTTGACAAAATTTACAAAATCATACACGATCTGATCAGCGATCACTGAAAAATTTTCGAGTGTGTTGTATTCCGCTTGAATACTTGACTGTCGAAAAAAAAATAATTCAATGGTATGGTATTTGTTGTTGTATTCAGATCAGAACACCTTGGTTCCCGTTTCAACTGGTTGTCATTTTAAATAAGCATCTTGATATCATTTAATTTTTTGTGAAAGAGGACAGGATTAACAGGAGGATGAGGAAGCAAGATTTGATTAGCTGTGATTGTGAGTCTGTAAGAGTACTGTAAGGTGCCGGTAGTGCCTAATGAAATCGAAAACTAGAAAGTGAATGGGTGAGTGTGGAGGCAGTGAAGGAAAAAGGCACTGAAAACAGCTGCTACCGCTGGTAATCTATAACCAATTTGTCAGTTACTTAGATCAGTAATCATCGTTTAGATTTGGAAACAGTTAGTAAATGAATAATTGGCAGTTTGAGATTGAAACTTTTGAAATCGTGAAAATACTTATTGGTCATAGAAATGTGTTTGATATAAATGCTGGTATACCATCAGTAGTAAAGTGAAATACTTATCAATCTTTCATTTTCTTCTTTTTGGAACAGAAAGATAATTCATATCCAGTCTAGCTGTGATTAATGAACATCAAGTTCAAGTTCAAGTTCAAGTGAAATTCTTATGCAGGGTGATTTGAGCATTTTTGATTACATTATTCAGAAAAATTAAACAATCTCTCAAATTGAAAGTGCAAGTTTTTATGTTCAGATGGTTGGGCTTGAAGTATTGTTCATGAGCACATCATTTACAAATTGTATCACATCATCATACACCAATTTTTTGGCATTTTTATTCCAAATGAAGTCCATATGAGTGAACCCTAAATCAGATATTCGTATAAAACCGGCCTTTTTAGGAAGTTGATTGTACAATGATCGCACTTCCTGCAAAATTTTGATGTGATTTGAGTTAGATATTAATTTTTATGGGTGTTCACACACATGTGAACTTGGTGTGATCATTTTGATTTTTATGCACACCTAATAGACACTCTTACTTACCATAGGACGTGATGCTACATCTAGTAATGCATGATAAATCCGTATGGGTACGTTTATATTACTGATATTGTATTTTGGTGGCGAAGCTGTGCCATAAATTTGCAGGTTTTCTTTCGAACCATAATCAAAGTAACTAAAAGAATCTTTGCATTTTGGAAAACAACATTAGGTGCGTGAAGTTTTTCATTAACAGTAATGTATTCTTACATAAAATTAATCTCACTTTGAAATTGGATTAGTTGTTGTTCTGTTTTGACTGAAGTTCCTGCAAAATAATTATTATAAATCGTTGGCATTATCTCCTGAAACAGTCAAGAAGAGAAGCATAGGTTAGCATAGGTAGGTGCTGTAGACTTCATCAAGCTCCATATTAGAAGTTGAAGTCTTTTTGGTTTTTTTTTTCAGTACCTAGGTAGTTGTAGGATAACATGATATAATGAGCATCGTCTCACCTTGTTGACGTGACTTGGTAGCCAACCGATTATAATTAACAATACGAACTCGTATAAATTGTAGCCAAAAAATTGCACTGTTGTCAGAACTTTCACTACTAATTTCGTTAGTAAATCTTGTTCGAGGAATGCTCCCTGTCGTGTTCTGATACAGGTATTCCTACCATTGGATGCATGAAATTATGATTAAATACATTGGAAATATTCCGAAGTTCTTATGAATTTATGATATACCTAACTGTACGAATTACCAAAATGTAATCCATAATGGGCTGTGTTATTCTAAGCAAAATTGTGGGTGACTCGTGGTAAAATACCGCTAGGCTAACTTGAGCTATAATTTTATCATTGTATTGTGGTAATACAGATAAGGTTATGTATAATTCAGTATTTCCAGCAGAATGACATATACACATCAATTGGTTGTGGCGTGTCTTGTTCAATATGAAATCTATGGTCGTCGGTATATCATAGACACCGATTTCATGAAAGCTGCCAAGTGTCAGTGCAATGGATTTCAATTTCATTATTCAAAGTAGATTAACACAAAAGTTTTCAAGTTGATGTCATGATACCTGAAGTCCCAAAAAGCTCGCTCCATGCGGGTGTAATTTGCATGGCTTCGAGAAAAAGTATTTCCACGTGTGTTGATCATCCAAACATCATATCCTTGATTAGCCAATAAGTAAGCTGTTAATGGATATATGTTTATGATTCAAAAAATATTAATTGAAACATTTTCCAGATTAGGGTTTATCCGTTTAAGATTGTTTTATTATGTTTACCTAGGGCTGTTTCTGGCCCATCCGCAATCCATTGCAAATGAAGTATCCAGATATCCATGAACCAAAAGTATTGGTGGAAAATTTCCTTCTCTGTTAGGAATCCTATCTAATTGAAGTATAAATCCATCTGGAGTTTGTAAATGGAAGGTTTCTACGGGGTATCCATGTCTTGTGATTATTTGAGGCTAAAATATTATCTCAAATTTGAGGCACAAAAGTTCTAGGGGAAAAATCCAAGATTTTGTATAAATCAATGCACTTACTTACTGGGGTCAAGTAAGTATCCGGATTTGATGTAGTTTGTAAACCATTGATGAACTCATTAGTTAGGTAGATCGGACTGTGCACATAGATCGACAAAATAATATAAAGTAGAAAATTTAGAATAGACATTTTTGAACCAGTAATCTTTACAATTTTACATTTTTTTTGTGTGTTCAACTTGTTATCAAGATAGTTGAACTTGAACTATGAATAAACTCATTATAGTCAGGTTGATAGAAACTGTGTGCATACAGATCGTCAAGAAATATGAAGTAAAAAATTTAAAATAGACATTTTTGAACCAATATATTCTTTACAATTTTACATTTCCTTTTGTGTGTTCAACTTGTTATCAAGATAGTTGAACTGTGACTAGAATTCTCAAATGTTTCTCGTTTTACATGTACGGTCGTATACATACATGTACATCAGAACGATAATTTTTTCCATTGAATGGGTAACACTTTTCATGGCCAGAGGTCTCGTACATGGTTTTCATTGCCTTTTTAATGTTATTGCACCTACCTAGGTATTTCAAACGAATTTCTGTACTACCTACTACATTTTTCTTCTGAATGTAGATTGTAAGAATAGTTTGTGATTGAATTGGTTTTTATAGATAATGAATCAATGAAAAAGACACATTGTATTGTTTGGATATTTATTGAATGATCATCTTCATTATTTTGATGCTTACTCACTGAATTGTAGCGCCATGAGTATTAATTACCTACTTGTGCTCTTACATACTTCTTGTCACATCATTTACAAAAGCGATTACATCGTCATATAGTAATTCTTTAGCATTTTTGTTCAATAGGAAATCTAAATGAGTAAATCCTGGATCGGCTACGTTCAACAAGCCTGCTTTCACAGGCAGTTTGTTGTACAACGATTCCACATCCTGTGTGAATATATGTAGTATAATCATTCAAATTCGTATTTTCTGTAGTTTTGAAAATTTTTTGTGAATTTATTTGATTTTACTTACTGTGATACTAGATGCGTCATCTAATTTAGAATGATAAATTCGGACAGGTATGTGAATTTCAGTGATATTGTATTTTGGAGGCGAAGTGGCACCATAAATTTCCATATTTTCTTTTGGACCATAGTCGAAATAACTAAAGGACCCTAATAAGTTTACAAAATACAAATTTTTACCATAAGTACTTTTCTGAAATTGTCGTATTTTACAATGTTACGTGTTCAAATGTTACTTCCGAGTTGGAACATGTGAAGTGTTAGTTTAACAGAAGTACCCGCTGGATAATTACTGTAAAAAGATGGCATCGCTTTCTGAAAAAGTTGGAAATTGACATAAATGTAGGTATATAAAGTAAGCATAGAAATTTTCAATGTTGCTCTAGAGATGGAAATCAGGGTTTGGAACCCTGTTTGAATATTTTACCCAATTGATATGACTAGGTAGTAAACCAAAAGCAAAATATAGCATTAGATCGAATGCATTGTAGCCATAGGGTGGTATTTCTGTTAAAATTAGCACTACAAGTTTCGTTAATAGATCATGTCCGATGAATTCTCCTGCCGTATTCCAGTACAAGTAATTCTGTAATTTGAAGTACGATATTAATAATTGTGAATACTCGTAATTGAAACATTTTGAAATTTCAAACAAAATACTATAACAAAAATTACCAATATATAAATTGCGATTGAATCGATGGAATTAGATTCATGATAATATGGTGCAAGGCTGACTTGAGCTATTACTTTTTCATTATATTGCGGCAGCACTGATAACATGATGTAAAATTCAGAATTTCCAGCCGAATGACCTATGCAGAATACTTTTTGGTGGTTTGTTTTGTCTAAAATAAAGTCGATAGTTGTTGGCAAATCGTATACAGCTACTTCATGAAAGCTGCAAAGTATCAGAATGTTGAATGAAATACTTGAAAATTCGCAATTTTATTTCGAGTAAGTATTAATTTACCTAAAATCCCAAAACGCACGTTCCATTGGTGTATAATTAGCATGACTCTGAGAAAATGTATTTCCACGTGTGTTTATCATCCAAACATCGTATCCTTGATCCGCCAATAAATAAGCTGCGTGTATGTTACCCAAAAATATATCGGTTATTTTAGGAGTTGAATTTTATTGAATTAGTTCCTGAATTATTGTATATTTTACGTAGAGCTTGGCCTGGTCCCTGAGCGATCCATGATGCACTTGAATCTATGTACCCATGAATGAACAGTACAGGGTACTGATTTCCTGCTCCTTGTATACCATTAGGAATCCTATGTAATCCTAGAATAAATCCATCCGGAGTTTCGATATTGTATGTTTCTGCTGGATATCCGTGTCTGGTGATTATTTGAGGCTAAAGTATTGACATGTGTAATAAAGGGTCATTTTAACATATTTTTTTTCATAAATGACTCACTGGAGTCAAGTAGGTATCCGGATTTAAAGTGATTTGTAATCCATCGATAAATTCATTGATCAAGTAAACAGGATTGTTGGTGTAGATCAATAAAATTATGTAGAGTAAAATATCCAAAACAGACATATCCCAACTTCTTTTTTTTCACGGTTGCTTTTCTCACCGAATACCAATGTTGGCTGGAAAATTTTAAAGAGAATATTTAAAGCATCATTAATGTTAGTGGATTTGTTTGTGAGAAAAGGAAAAAGCTATATAAATACGAGTAGAACTAGGTACCTATAGTAAATAATTTGAGTTTTGAAATTATAGGGAACCTATCCCGATTAGTTTCAATCACCTCTTACTTAGACAATAACTCAAACTTTAAATTTTTTTAGGCCCTTCATGCCTACAAAAAATCTGATTTTATTCCCTCCTTGGTAAAATCTTGGCTACGCCAGCCACACCTAATTTCAGAGTGAAACATTTGCTATAGGTAGGTTGAAAAAGAATTGTGACCACCCCCTCCTCCTCCATTACAAATAAAAATGCAAGCCCAGGAGGATGTGAACCAAAAGTTTGCGTCTGACATCAGAAAAAATACCAATTTTACGGAATAAAATGGCGAGTTATTGTAGTAAAATAGGTAAAAGATAGAAAATGACAATTTTTCCAATTGATATAAGTGTTCTATGACTTATAGAAATTTTGATTTTGAATTTTGAATTTTTCGTTTCTCACTTTGAAAAAGAGACGAAGTCGAATTCACCCGAGCGAAGCAAAGGGCAAAAGCTTTCGAAAAGTATCAGTTTCAAAAAGTGAAAAAAGTGTTGGAATAACGAACGTTGATTTAAAATGAAATCAAAAACATTTATTTGTTTACATAAAAATGGACGGAAAATTCTTAACTTCGAAAATAAAAAAATTACATCGAGTTCAATGAACTCTTATTTTGAACTCGTATAATGTAGAGAACAACGAATGTGTCGTTCGATGAAAAACAAGGGACAAATGACCCCGACAAAAAATATAAACCAACTTAAAATTATGTATGTTTACCAAAATACTAATAACAAAATATTTTTCCATTGAAAATACATATGTATATACAAATGAATTTCAGAGTTCGCAAATTTTCCGACTTCAACGTTTAACATTTATTTTTGAATTTGGTCATTTCTCATATTGTTTAAAACGTCTGAACCATTTATCAAAATTTTGACAATAATTCATCAAAATCATAAAATTTAACGATTTTTATAGTAAATTTTTCAAATTTTTTGGAAAAATGTCACCGGAATCGTCAAAATTATAAGATTGACGATTTTTGAAGCCAATAATTCCTCAAATTTTTCGAAAAATTTCACCCACGCGTAACATCAACTTTTTGACGAGTTTTTGAGTAGAAGAACCACACCTCCTGTAGTTTCGTTTCTGCTAATGAAGTTATTACTCGTAGGCCTAGCTTTGTAATGTACTTGGAGTATAAAATTAATTAGACTTTTCATACCTTTTTTTGGCGGATAACAAATCGTCTTCCTCAGCTCATGTTCAATTTGCAAACATTTTCGTATGACTTTTATTTGACGCAATGCTTGAAACTTTTTTGAAGAAACTGGCCCCAGGATTCGAGAGGTCATGGTTGGTTTTGTGTTTATGTGGTCTCTGTAGGATTCATATTTTCGATTACCTTTTCGCTAACAGGAAATATGTTTTGACACGTGTGACACACGTCACAAATCATTTTTTCCCAAAAGTACTCAGCACGTTTGGAGATATGATTCGATAATACATATTATGATTTTTGCTTCGTCCTACCTCCTACCTGTGTTAACTATTCAGGTTTACCTTTTTTTTAACCTTGCATGTTACCCATATTGCTCTACTTGTCTATTTAAAAAACATCAACGAGTAGATATTGAAAATTTTGTTGTTGGAATTAACGTTGAATGCTATCATGTTTTTTTTTTAGTCGAGGATAAGACGGCTTGTTTTTGTTGAAAGTCTGTAAATGAGTAAGAATCAAGTCAACGGGTATAAATTCTGTACGTTTAGTGTGAAAAATTGAGTAAAACGTGATTTTTTTAAAACGTCAGTCCCTTTAAACTGAATAATTAGGATAATGTGTGATTCATTATCTAATATTTTTGAATTTGCGTTCAAATTTTGAAAATTTCAGCTCAAATCAATTGTGAAGATCATCTCAAGATGCTCAGTTGTTGAACTCCGATTTGATCAGGACCGCGATTTTTTTTCAGAAAGAACGTGGTCTGAAACCTCATTACCCAAAATTTCAGCTGCCCAATTTGATTTTTCGATTTTTAACGATTTTTTGGAAAAAATTCAGAATTTACCATTTTTGGCGATTTAAAAACATATTTATTCAGTAAAAATGCGGGAAATCGTTCCTGAAACTAATAATGTCGACTCCCTGTAACTGAATTTCACCATTCCTAAGCATTCTGGAGGCTCCAAAGCAATTTTCGATTTCTCCTTTATTTTGAAATTTCTTCAGAAAGCATTGCTGGAAATTGATTTGGGCAATTGAAAATTGAATTATTTAGTTGCCCGAATTAATTTTCATGCCTTGTGGAGAAATGATAAAATTCTGGAGGATTCAAAAATCGCACTGGAGGCTCTAAAATGATTCAAAATAAGGATGTGAAAACGAAATGAAGTCCATTCAAACAAGCAAGTGTTTTCAAAAAAAATTAAAATGAAGAACTTGTGGCCAATCGCAGAATTTGAAGAGCAAATGACCCTTGAAAAAAATCTATTTCAAACAGACGTGTGTACCTTTGGCATAATGTAGGAGTGGAAGTGAGGATGGTATTTTCAGCTTAGTATATGTAAGGTCGAACAACATGATAAAAATAACGTTGCTTGCGTCAATGAAATTCAAGAATGACATTGCAGCGATTAGGTGAGGATTGATTCAGGGCCAAAAGTTTGGAAATTTTCAAGGCTTAACCTTCAAACCGGCCAAGTTGATTTTCTGTTTGCATGAGCTTTTCTAAAAATTGTTTCAAAACGATTGATATTTCTGGAAAGTGTTCTTTTGCGAATGAAACTGATCAGTGATCATCAATTTTTCTTGTTCGTTTCCATGAGACCCATCAACCTTCATATTTTCCAAAGGAACATTGTAAATGTCCAAGTTGTCACATTGAGAACTCGTATTGAAAACATCAGTATTAATTGTGTTTAGGACGTGCTGAGAGTATTATTTGTTACATAATTTACAAAAGTTATCAGATCGTCGTACACCAACTTTTTGGCATTTTTATTCAGCGTAAAGTCCATATGAGTAAATCCTGGATCTCGTATTTGTATCAAGCCTGCTTTGGTAGGTAGTTTATTGTACAACGATAGAATTTCCTGTAAAGGTGTAAAAATCATGTCTATAGGTATATACTCGTAGGTTAATTTTTTAGCGTAAAACTTCATGAGTCAATGCTCACTGTATTGCTTGATGCTACATCCAAGTTATCGTGATAAATTCGTGTCTGTGTAATTATATTACTGATATTGTATTCTGGAGGCGAAGTAGTACCATAAATTTCCATATTTTGTTTCGGACCATAATCAAAATAACTAAAGGAATCTGATAAGTTACAAATATTTAAGGTTATTTTTGATATTTTTCAAGATGAATGTTTTTCATTTTCTGCGATTTCTTACTGTAAGTTTGGAATAGATGAAGTGATGCTTTAACTGAAGTACCGGCTGGGTAATTATTGTAAACAGTTGGCATTATTTTCTAAAAAAATTTAAAATTTGCATTAATTGATGGCGAAATATCCTCAGTGTTTCTTGTTTGAATTTCTTACCCAATTTATATGATCAGGTTGTAAAGCAAATAATAAAAATAGCGCGAAATCATATCCGTTGTATCCAACCGGTGGTATTATTGTTCCGATAAAAATTAAAAGCTTCATTAATAGATCATGTTGATTTATAGATCCGGGTGTATTCCAGTAAAAGTAATTCTGTCGAGTCAATTTTGTATAATTTTAATCCCTAGTGAGTTACCTATATTTCAAAAATGTTCAATAATTTTCTAGAAAACTTACGTAAACGTAATCAATAATTGGCAGAGTCGCTTTCGTAGTAATCGAAGGATCCCCGTGATAAAGGGGTGCAAGGTTGACTTGCGCAATAATTTTTTCATTGTATTGTGGTAATACCGATAAAGTTATGTATATTTCGGAGCCTCCAGCAGAATGAGTTATACAAAATAATTTTGGGTGGTTCGATTTATCCAAAATGAAGTCGATGGTTGCTGGCACATCGTATACACCTATTTCGTGGAAGCTGCGAAGTATCGGAATAATGAGTTGAGAAATTTCATGATCATAATCATGATCCTGTGTGTGAGAATTTTACCTGAAGTCCCAAAATTCACGTTGTTCTGGTGTATAATTAATATGAGCCTGAGAAAACGTGTTTCCACGTGTGTTCAACATCCAAACATCGTACCCCTCATCCGCCAACAAATAAGCTGTGTGGATGGACATTGTTCAAAAACGTGTTAATTGTTCGGAGAATCAATTATCCATCAAAAATACTTTTAAAAAGCAAAATTACCGCCAACCAAAAAAAAAAAAAAAAAAAACTTGCAAAAAGAATTGTTAACAAAAATTTGTTCATTAAGTAACTTTAATGAAAAAATTCATGATATCAAAACATCGCCAAGCAATTTTCATTCAGCAGTTGTGATCAGGAATTGATATGGAATTTCAAATTAATTTGGTACTTACTGAAATAAAATATCCATAAGTTTGAGAACTGAATTGAAAAACCGGACCGATAAATTCCGCCGGCGCTTGGCCCGGTTTTTCAATTCAGTTCTCAAACTTATGGATATTTTATTTCAGTAAGTACCAAATTAATTTGAAATTCCATATCAATTCCTGATCACAACTGCTGAATGAAAATTGCTTGGCGATGTTTTGATATCATGAATTTTTTCATTAAAGTTACTTAATGAACAAATTTTTGTTAACAATTCTTTTTGCAAGTTTTTTTTTTTTTTTTTTTTGGTTGGCGGTAATTTTGCTTTTTAAAAGTATTTTTGATGGATATCACGACTTTTTTTTTAATGTGTACATATTGTAAATTGTTAATGCGAATCTGGGTACATACTCCAAGAAGTTGAGAATATCAGATTTTTGTTGACAATTCTTTTTGTTTTTTTGTAGGTAAGTTTTTTTTTTGGTTGGCGGAATTTTTGCTTTTTAAAAGTATTTTCGATTGATATCACCACTTTTTTTTTTTTTAAATAATGTACATTATTATAAATTATTAATGGGAATTCGGGTACACCAACAATTTTAGAATAATTTGTAGAAGAACACTACCGAACTGATATGAGTCAAATTTCGTACAGTGATTTAAATTAGGGTATTATTTCAAAATATAACGTTAGTTTTTTAAAAAAATCATTTTTGACTCCCTTTTTCACAATTTGAAAATTGCTTTCCCCCATAAAACCCCCCAAAAATGAAAATTTCTCGTTGTACCGTAGAAAAGGGTCATCTACATTATATTCGCTATCATTTTGCAAAATTTCAAGCAAATCGGTTCATTTGGAGAAGCTGTAGCCTTGTCAACGGAAATTTAAGCATGAAATTTCATGAATATTTCCATTTTTCACCCTCAACCACCCTAAAAATGAAAATTGTTTGCTGTACCATAAAAAAGGGTCATCTGCATCACATTTAATACAACTGTGCCAAATTTCAAGCAAATCGGTTCATTTGGAGAAGCTGTAGCCTTGTCAACGGAAATTTTCATGAATTTTCATGCTGAAATTTCCGTTGACAAGGCTACAGCCTCTCTTAATGAACCGATTTGCTTGAGATTTTGCACATTGATAGTGAATATGATGTAGATTACCCTTTTTTATGATACAGCTAACAATTTTCATTTTTTGGGTGGTTTAGGATGAAAAATGGAAATAGTCATCACGAAATTTCATGCTTAAATTTCCGTTGACAAGGCTACAGCCTTTCCAAATGAACCGATTTGCTTGAAATTTTGCACAATGATGGCGAATATAATGTAGATGACCCTTTTCTACGGTACCGCGAAAAATTTTCATTTTGGGGGTGTTTTAGGGGGGAAAGAAATTTTAAAGTTGAGAAAAAGGGGGTCAAAAATAATTTTTTTTCAAAACTGACGTTGTATCTAAAAATAACTCATTAATTTACACCAGTGTACGAAATTTGACTTGAATTGGTTCAGTAGTTTTCTCTTGACACGAAGATTAGTGATTTCAAAAATTACCCCAAAATGCTAACTTTGGGTATTCCAATCTACATCATTTTTTACCGTAGAAAGTTTGTAAGCATACCAAATTAAAGCTCTCGTTGATGCCAACAACATATCAAAAAATCAGATTCGTGCGTGTTTTTATTCGCGAGAAATTCATCATCAAAAATACGCTTAGTTGTTCAGGGAATATAAGCAGTAAGTGGCCGGACTGTCATCACGTTTGGTATTATCGGTTTTTGTTTTTTTTGTGTTCGTTTTTTTTTCTTGCTTGGCGGGGCAGTCCGACCGGACTGCTTGATTATGAATTCAGTTATTGAATTATAGACATATGTGACATGGAATGGTGAAAGGGACCTGAGCCGTAAAAAAATTGTTTTTCCCTTTTTGATCGATTCTTATAGGAAATTTAACGCTCTTTTCAATGACGCAAACCGCAAGTTTCCATCTTTTTAATTTTTTGTACAAATCGCATTTTAAGTAGGTACAGTTGTTTGAAACTTATTCAAAACTGTAGCAAAATCACGAAATTACATCGTTTTTCAAAACCTCCCTGCAACAATACCACTAACAATTTTGAAAAAAATAATTATAGTGGGTGAAAGCCCTATCCTTCTAGAAAATTTTGATGTGTTTGAAACAACAAAGAACATTTTCCTAAAGCTCACAAAAGCTCATAAAAGATCACTGAAAAAAACAACGAGAAAATTTTCAGTCTTTTAGTTTTCCGCATTTACCGGACGAACCGTACGTCCTAGTGAAAATCTGATGAGAGTGATCTCAAAGAGAATTCAATTCTCTACAATTTCGTATACGTGAAATTTTCGTAGGATGCTCGATTTCAAAACTGGACGCCTTTGAAGTTTTGCAGAAACTGAAAGATCCGGATCTTTCAGTTTCTGCAAAACTTCAAAGGCGTCCAGTTTTGAAATCGAGCATCCTACGAAAATTTCACGTGTACGAAATTGTAGAGAATTGAATTCTCTTTGAGATCACTCTCATCAGATTTTCACTAGGACGTACGGTTCGTCCGGTAAATGCGGAAAACTAAAAGACTGAAAATTTTCTCATTGTTTTTTTCAGTGATCTTTTATGAGCTTTTGTGAGCTTTAGGAAAATGTTCTTTGTTGTTTCAAACACATCAAAATTTTCTAGAAGGATAGGGCTTTCACCCACTATAATTATTTTTTTCAAAATTGTTAGTGGTATTGTTGCAGGGAGGTTTTGAAAAACGATGTGGTAAAAATAAACATTACAGTTTTACCTTTGATTCGTGACATAAAAAGTTGCTATAAGCGGGAAATTTGACTGATTCAGCTGATGTAGTATCCTTCAAAAAGGCAACACTGCATGTGGAAGTGAACCACCAGACCTTAGCGAATCAGAATACAGAATAATTTGACAATACCGTTGCTATGGAAACGCATAAATGCTACTTTACGCGTCACAAACTTTAAACGCGATTATCTCGAAAACAGGTTTTTACGGATCAGGTCCCTTTCACCATTCCACGCCACATATGTATTACGTAGAGCTTGGTCTGGTCCAAGAGCGATCCACGCTGCGGACGAATCCATATAGCCATGGAAAAGCAGTACTGGATACTGATTTGCTGTTCCCTGTTTTAAACCATTAGGAATTCTGTGCAATTCTAAGATAAATCCATCCTGAGTTTTAATATTATAGGTTTCTGATGGATACCCGTGTCTTGTGATAATCTGAGGCTATAAAATATTCGCTTGTAAAAGAAATCATTTCGCTTTAAAATTTTTTAATATAGATAATTACTTACTGGTGTTAAATAAGTATCCGGATTGGAAGTAATTTGTAGACCGTTGATAAATTCATTTATCAAGTAAACAGGACTGTGTGTGTAGATCGATAAAATAATATACAATAAAATATTCAAGACGGACATTTTTTTTATTTTTTTTGTAATTAGGTCTTTCTTTTCTCAACACTGAAGTCGACCAGACCGCGCGCGAAATTCCCAACGCGGTTGTCACATGACGTTAATTTGTGAAAATTTTGCTGTGATTTTATGGTTCACCTTTCGTGTTTTGTTGAAAACCATGCATGTTCTGGAATTTATCGTTATCTGCATTGTAATTATGGCTACCGTTTTTTAAACGTTTCCATTTTTAATTACCTTTTGTACATACAGGAAATACTTAGTTTGTATCTTAACTTATTCTAAACGGCGCTTTTTATAGCATTTTTTGGAACACGTCGGATTTTCAGTACGTACGAGACGTTGAAAATTGAAATTCAAAAAGCATGGGTGTTTTACTCAACTTGGTGAAATATTTTTATAAAATCGATGACAGAAATTTTTAGATTTTTTTGGATTTTTTCAGACTATGCCAAGAAAAATTTATTGAATGATAATGCTAGTTCTGTAATATTCAGCCTGTCTCCTTTTTTCATTTTTTTTTTTTTTTTTTGACAAGAACACCAAATTTTAAAGTACAATCTTTTAACCTTCGAGATTTCCATTACTTTCTTCAAATTTTTTTGGTGACCCATAAAATGAAACTCTAATAGGTACTCCAAAACATTCATAGTTGAATCCAGAATAACATGTTTTCCAAATTGAAATGAAAACCCGTGCGACTTGCATAGTTCTTATTTTTTTTATCAAGTTTATTTTCATAAATTTTTTTATCAAAAAGATTTGAACCAACTTGTTTTCTTTTTCAATTTTAGAGTTTTTGTAAACTTGTTTTTTTACTGGACTATTTTGAAAAATTGTAGGTAGCTCGGATTTTCAAACTATTTTCAGATGATGAATCCAATGTTCTTGATTTTTTAATTGAATGAAAATCAAAAAACTCATTTTTCTTTTGAGTTCTCCATTTCCAAGAAAGTAACCAAAAATTTTTTTGCGAAATTGCGCGATCTGATGTTCCACTTTACTGAAGAGATTTTTTGAAATTCACCCGTTGGATTTTGTGTATGTTTAGTTGGAAAAGTAAATCAGATAATACATTGAAAATGTTTAATTCTATTACCTATTCATATTATTGATGTTGAAAATATGCTTACAAGGGAACCCTCCCACATGATAATCTACGATTTGAATGAAACTTGGACTGGTGGAAAGAGGACCTCAAAAAATCCCCATCCCCCAATTTTCAGCTGCTGAAGTTGATTTTTCGATTTTTGACGAGCGTTAGAAGTTTTGTGTACACAGGTAAAGTTGTTCTGTAAATTCGAAAAATGGCCGTTTCTCCCCACCGCATGAACTTCAGCTGCTGAAATTTTGGTCAAAGGGTCTATGCTTGATGCCTAATTGACTAATACTACCGCCGGCCGGATCTGGAATTATCATCAGAAAACGAATTTTTTGCCCAATTGCTGGTTTTTAAATGCCATTGAAAAATTTGAAAAATGAGTCAATTAAGCTCTTCTAATGAACTTCAAGGGCTCAAATTTTGGTCAAACAGTCTCTGCCGAATACCAAATCGACTCATGCCATCATTGGCCGGATCCGGCCATCCGTTCAGGAAACAAAATTTTTTACTGTTTTTTCCCATGTTATGAATGAATTCAAGAAATGGCCGTTTCTCCCCACCACATGAACTTCAGCAGCTGAAATTTTGGCCAAAGGGTCTCTGCTTGATACCTAATCGATAAGTACTACCGTCGGTCAAATCTGGAATTATCATCAGAAATCGAATTTTTTGACATATAACATGAAAAAAAAATATAAAAAATACACAAAACTTCACACGCTCGCCAAAAATAGAAAAATCAACTTCAGCAGCTGAAAATTTAGGGATGGGGTTTTTTTGAGGTCCTCTTTCCACCTGTCCAAGTTTCATTCAAATCGGAGATTATCATGTGGGAGGGTTCCCTTGTTAGTGCGTGTGCCCTCATCCTTATGCTTAGTCTAAGTATTTTTCAAAGCATTATTGACCATATCATTCACGAATTCTAATACGTCATAATTGAATAATTCGTTGTTGTGTTCATTATATAAGAAGTCCATGTGACTGAAGTTAGGATCGGCAATTTCTATCACTCCTGCTTTTATTGGTATACGATCGTAAAAATATTGCACTTCCTGCAAAAAAAAATTGTCAGAAATGAAATTACCCAGTATATCACCACTTGTATTGACAGTCCCTCAAATCCATTGCCCCCAAGTTTTATCACCCCGGGCTCTGATAATATTTTCCGGCTCTTCGAAAACTTTTGCCAAAAACATTTTTTGTTCTGCAATTTTGGCAAAAATTGATTTTTTTTTTTTGGAAATTTTGATGAAAAAAGAACCATTTATTATTATAATAATCTTGACAACAAATAGATTTTTCTTGGAAATTTTTATTTAAAAAGATGTAGATTTTTCAGGGAAATTTGTGTTTGACCATGAAAAAAGTATTTACTTGAGAATGTACTTACTTCTGGGGTAGCAGCATTATCTTCTTTTGCATGATAAATACGGACTGGTACTTGTATATCACTAATATTGTATTCCGTAGGCAGAGTTGTTCCATAAATTTCCAAATTTTTTGCTGGACCGTAGTCAAAATGCCTGAAGGACTCTAAAGCATTTAATTAAAATTTTATTTTTTGAATTTTGTTAGAAATTAATTTTAAAATTGAGTGTGGCTCTTACGATGAAGTTGGCCCAGGTGATCACTTGCTTTAAATGAGGTTCCCGCCGGGAAATTAGCAGAAACACTTGGCATTATCTCCTGAAATCGTTACAAAGAGCGTGTTACATTTTTTCATCGGTAGTAATAATTATGATACCAATGGACTAAAGTGAATCATAAAGTACGAGTACCTATGTCGAATTCAATTTATAGATTTCTTTTATTTTTTATTTTTTTCTGAGGTATTCTCTAATTAGCGCCATGTTTTGATTGACGGTCAACTAGGAATAAGTATATTTCTTAAACTATTTCTTACCCTGTTAATATGATCAGGCCGTAGACCATACATTAAGTATAAGATATAGTCGTACAATGAGTATCCGTTCAATTCCTGTATTGTTGTTGAAAACTCTATTCCAAGATCCACTATCCAATTGCGATCCATGTAAGGACCGAGTGCATAAGTGGTTGTGTAATTCTGATGTTGTAGACAAACAAAAATGTAATAATTTCAAGGTATAGAAATAGAAAACATAGTAAATGGTTTGAATTTTGAAATTTTCATGTGTACAAAGTTGTACCTACCGAATTAGAATCCACTGATGAATTTGATTCAGATACATTTTTGTGGTGATAAAAAAATGCTATACCAACTTGAGCAATTATTTTATCATTGTATTGTGGCAGATCTGATAACATCATGTAAAACACAGCGTTTCCAGCCGAATCGCATATGCATAGTAATTGCGAATGATTCGTTTTGTTCAAAATAAAATCGATGGTTTCTGGTAAATCATAACGACCCATTTCATCGTAACTGTAAAATGAAAAGATGCTTTTTAAAATTGAGATTAAAAATCGCATGCACTTGTGGATTTTACCTGAAATCCCAGAATTCTGGATCCATCGCTGTGTAGTTGATGTGATTACTAGAAAATGTATTGCCGCGTAAATTGATCATCCACACATCGTATCCTTGATCTGCTAATAAGTATGCTATTCGGAAAAATTATTGCATATGTTATTTTTGAAATCAATCTATAGGTATGGGATGGATTGCTGATTTACCTAAGGCTCTTTTTGGTCCATTGGCGATCCATGCGAATGAAGAATCGATATATCCATGGATCAAAAGTATAGGAAAATGACTGCCATTTTTATTTGATTTTCCATGAGGAATTCTTTGCAAGTCTAGAATATATCCATCGGAAGTTGTCACGTTATAGATTTCTATTGGGTATCCATTTCTTTTTATCATTTCTGGCTGAAATTTAGAATTACTGTCTTAAATACCACCTAAATGTTACCTATTTCAGCCAATGAACGAGGCTTGTATGAAAAATTATTCAGAATTACCGGCGAATAAAAATCCGGATTTAGTAAATCATCGAGGAATCCATAATTTAAGTTGATGGTGTTGAAAATGAAACATGTAAAAAAAATGAGATGTAAAATTGGTATTTTTAAGCGAACGTTTTCTTTTCTGGAAACCTGCGTTTCATACGTCATGTTGATATACCTAGCTGCGCTTTCACAGTCTTCCTAGACGGCTGCTATGCCACACTTTGAAACCTTTTTCATTTTGTTTGTTCTATGTTTTACTTATGGTTATTTACGAGAATAATAATCTGTTTTTCCCAGCAACTTTTTTTTTTTTTTTATCCAAAGCTCAAAGCTGTTTGTCGTCTTATTATAGTATTTTATCGTATTTTACGAGTATTTACCATGTTTTTTTGAATTCATTGGCAACCTTCGCATTGATTAGAGGGATCCCCTTGAACTTACCTACTGATAAGTCATATGTATTAACCTCCAACTTTGGACGTGAGTTGATGTACGGGGTGGGCAAAAGTCAACTTGCAAATTCGCAAAAATTGAAAAAAAAATTTTCACATTTCAAAACGTTTTAGTTTTTTGTCAAAAAATCAAAAACTAAGCTTCCTAGAAAAAAACTAATGACATTACATCGATTGGAAATTCAATTCTCTACAATTTTTTTCCGGCCTCTCACCTTGTATTTACGATTTACCCACTCTAATCTGTTCGGAATGTTGAACTCATGACAGGATTAAATTTTCAACCATCGAAGTTGGTTGCGATGCCTTCTGGGACGATTTGCTTGTAGAAAATTATTATACCAAGAGGCCAGTTTTCAACAAATCAAATTTTAGTTGAATCGGTGTCATTTTTGTTGGAATGAATTTACTCAAAATTTACTATGTAACCTATATGTGTAAGTGATAACAAAAAAATAAAGTAAAAAGCTATTAAAAAGTGCATAAAAATGGTAAAAATTACTAGGTTATCTACATTATAATTTTACAAAAATCATTAAAGTTATTCTTCAAATTAACATATTTTGTTAAATAACGTAGCATTTATTTAAAAAAGTGTTAACATTATTTGAAAAGTTGTACAACTTTTTCAAATGTAATAAAAATTATTCGAACTATACTCAATCAGAATTGGCGTAGGTTTTTGCCATGCGTTCTTCGATATCACTCAAAATAATTAGAAAGGTTGAAAAGCAAGTACCTTCCAATAATTAAAGTAGATTCAAAATAAGGTATTTATAGCCTATCAAATCTAAGTTTTCGAAGTTCAACATTTTGGGGAATAGCTTGATTTTTAAATCGAAATAACAGTCCTTTAGGCCCTATTTAAAAATTCATAATTAATGAAACGAAGACACTCAACTCTCATTGGGGTGTCTTCAAAAATCTAGAAATTTATAGGGGTTTGGGCTCTCAATTTTGTCTAAAATTTTAAGTATGTAACAAAATCTCATGTGCTGTACGAAATATTATTATTGTATCTCTCCTTAAGATGCTGAGTCCGCACATTGATAGGTTCTTTGATCTGATCTACCAACCCCTTCTATAGGTAATTAAGTATCTCAGTTTAGTGAAAAATTGAAAAGAAAAATTTTGTGATTTATAAGTTTTTCGCATTTTATTCTCAAAGGTGTCGAGTTCAAATTTCAAGTCATACTTAATTAGACTCTTTCCTTTCGCAGTAATTTTCAATTTTAGAGGAAAAACAACGTTGAACTCATTCTACTGTTGTAAAACTTTCCTGCCATAGAATACTCGCGACGAATTTTTTTAATAAATAGCTTTTCGATAATAAAAAAAAAAGTCAAAACATCCTGTTGAAAATTATCTTGCTCGGAAGCCGTTTAGCATTGCCTCAGGGTCAGAGGAAATAGCTACTTTTTATCTCGTTTTTTGAGGGAGGGGGGTTGATTAGAACTCTTTACATAATTTTCAAACTACCTCTCTAACTTTGAAACAGTGAAATTTCACTGCGACGACATTTTGCCTTTTTAAAAGCAATAGTTTTTTACTGCAAAACAGTGAAAAACTATTGCTTTTAAAAAAGGCAAAATGTCGTCACTGCTAAGCAGTGAAATTTTACTGTTTCAAATTTAGAGAGTACGTTTTCATATTTATGTTACCACACGCTATGCTTTTGCTAGATAGAGGTAAGTACATACTAAGAAGGTGCAAAAATGAGCGATTTTTGTGGCTTTTCTTGTATGTATAGAAATTGTTTCGAAATCAATTTTTTAATACGAAAAATTGGTATTTTTTGAAGAATTTTTCAAAAGTGGAACCACTGATTTGAAAAACGCTTCCATTCATGCAATTTTCGATAGCTATGAAAGCTCGTCAGAAGAAAAATCAAAATTTTCAACTTTTCTGGACTGGGCAGTAGAAGATGAAAAACTGTACCAAATCGTTTCATTGTTTGAGAATATTTTTTGATAATACTTTTTAAAGATCGGTTCCTACCTACCTACGTCCTACATACGTATTTTCAGTTTTTGACCGTTGTAAAAAATGAATGTGTGCTTTGATTGAATTGAGTTTACTAGTAAGGAATAGTGGAATACAAAAATTTAATTGATTGGAAAAAGTCCTCGTAAACGCGAGGTCTTGCAACGTACATACATTACAAAATAATAAGTACTCTGTATTTCAAAATACCTTCCGAGATTCGATTACACTTCCTTGAAAGGATCTCAGTTTTACAAATCGGAGGTATGGATATCGTTTTTGAATGACACTGTCCTATTGTCAACTCCAATTTGGAGATTCGGATTGGCACCGTGGCTCAAAGTGTAATTGACGATATTGTTCACAAATTGTATCACGTCGTAGTTGAATAATTCGTTATTGTGCTCGTTGTATAAGAAATCCATATGGCTGAAATTGGGATCAGCTATTTCTATCACTCCTGCTTTTATTGGCAAATTATCGTATAAAAATTGCACTTCCTATAAAAAATTGTCATGTACTAGTTTTTATCACTCTCTCATACATAAAACACTGTGCGATACTGAAAGTATGTACTTACCTGTGGGGTAGCTGCAAAATCTCCTTTTGCATGGTACAGACGAACTGGTACGCGTATATTACTGATATTGTACTCAGGAGGCAACTGGGTACCATAAATTTCCAAATTTTTTGCTGGACCATGATCGTAATGGCTGAAGGATGCTAATAATTCCAACCAAAAAAATTATTTTCGAATTATTTTAGAAAATACATACTTAGTTTGAATAATATAAATTATTGTGGTTTTTACTTCGGAGTTGGACTAGGTGTCTCGATACTTTGAACGAGGTACCGGCTGGAAAATTTGCGTAAATACTTGGCATTATTTCCTGTAAAATTACATATAATCGAAGTGTTATGAATTGAAAAATGTACCTAGGTATGTAGTAGGTACTGTCATTGTAAGTGCCATTTTTTTTACCCTGTTTATGTGATCTGCTCTTAAGCCATAAACAAGATATAACATATAATCGTACAATGTGTAGCCATTCAATTTCTGCAGAGTTGACAAAAATTGTATTCCAAGTTTCGTCGTTTGATCATGCTCCAAAAAAGGACCAAGAACATCGTCAATTGCGCTACCCTGATAGTGATTGAAAATCAATAAAAACTTAATGTTAAAAGTTATTTTTTAAAATGAAAAATTACCCCTTCGGAAAGCATTTGTAAATCTGAATCTGGTATCATTTTTGGGTGATAATACAGTGCTAGGCTGACTTGAGCAATAACTTTGTTATTGTATTGTGGTAAATGTGATAGCATAATGTAAAACATTACATTTCCAGCTGAATCACATATGCAGAGTAACTGTGTATGATTCGTTTTATCCAGAATAAAATCGATGGTCGTTGGCAAATCGATGGAACCTATTTCATCGAAACTGTAAAGTAACGAGTATTAAAAGATTCAAAATGTTCAGAATAAGATTGAAAATCGCATTCGTGAAGTTTACCTGAAGTTCCAAAATTCTGGGTCATTTGCTGTGTATTGGGTATGGTTTCGAGAAAATGTATTACCGCGTACATTGATCATCCAAACGTCATATCCTTGATCCGCTAATAAGTAAGCTGTACGAAAAAATTACCTGTGTAACATTTTTGAATTCATTTTGGTCTGCATCCAGCTGACTATTGATTTACCTAGCCCTCTGTTAGGTCCATTGGCAATCCATGCGAACGAAGAGTCGATAAACCCGTGAATGCAAAGTATAGGGAAATGACTGCCATTTTTATTTGTTTTTCCATATGGAATTCTTTGTAATCCGAGAACGTATCCATCGGGGGTCGTTATGTCATAGGTTTCTACCGGGTATCCATTTCTTTTTATCATATCTACCTAAACGGGAGAAATTGCGCACTGTAAATATTATTTCAATCTGAAATATCTACTTCGTATTGAAAATAGTTTACCGGTGCATAGAGATCCGGGTTCAGTAAGCCGTCAACAAATCCATAATTTGAGATTATGGCGCCAAGTGTGAGAATTGACACAATTATGTGAAAAACTGTACGTGGATAGAACATTTTTAAACGAGCATTTTTCTTTTGAAAAATTTTCATTTTGTACGTAGGTAGATATTCAAAATGTATTTTACGTATGGACTCGAATTGCGGTTTCTATAATTCTGAAATTATTTTCTTTTGCTCTTATCTATTGCACTCGAATGACTTTTTTTTTCGTGGAAACCATGTACAATTTTTCGTGTTTAACTGTTTGACGTCTCGTACCTATTTCAAGTTCTTTTTTACTGTCTGTTGCTGGTCACCTTCACATTGACAATAGGACTTCTCCTTAACTTATCTACAGATAAGTTAAATTTTCCGTCATGAGGATTCGTTGATAGTGAAAGTACGTTTATACGACGAGACAAGATACTACTTAGTTTATTCAGATTAAAGAATATTAGGTGTATGGTCTACTTTTGAATTCGGTTTCAAAATAACGCAAACATGCAAAGGTTGTGGTGTGGTTAACCACCCCCCCCCCCCATTGCTGATTTCGAATCGCTATAATCGGTTTAGAAATTCAGTTTTTCTCAATCTTACAACCGCTACCATTTTTTAAAGGGAAAATGAATATTGGACAGTGATTCAGATCAAAGGATCCAGTTCCAGAGAATATCCGCGGAAACATGTTCGCTTCGATCTTAAGTCTGATTAGATTTAATCGAAGAGATTTTATCATATCTAATGTAAGGAATTTCCTCTAAGAAGGTACGATTTTATCCGTTTTGAAAGTGCAGGTCTGATCAGATCTAATCATAATCACATCTGTTCAGGTATAGTTATTTTCCTGATGTGATTTAAAGGACTTTTAAATTTGAGTATGGAGATATTTTAGATTATTTTGGACCTTTTCATTAGGTTTTTTCAGATTTGAAAAATCCAAAAATCTGCTGAAGGCTTCACACTGAGTAAAATTTGCGTAGCTTCCAACTTGAAATTTTCGATCTCAAAAATTGTAAAATGAAATTTTGTTTCTAAAAATTGGTCTAGTGGTGTGCATTTTTGTATGCTCGCTCGATTTCTCTTCGTCAGATTGAAGCGCTTTCTGTCAGTCCAGGTTTTGATATCTCTCTTGTTAGGTATCTGCTAATTGCGTGAAGTTTCATGAAAAAAATCTGTGTACGATTTTGGAATTTTCAAAGACTTTTTTTTTCAGTTTTCTGCTAAAAAATGTAGAAAAAATTTCCCACCGTAGGTATCAGTTGAAATCCAACTACCAACTTGAGCCCATGAAAACTGAGTCAATTTACCTAAGATCTTACTGTTAATGGACGGCAAGGCCATGACTCAATCAAGGAGGGGTGAGAATCGGAACGTACTTTAATTAAAATGAGTTCAAAAACATGCAATGGTGAAGAATAAGAAAATTTATTTGATTGAAGAATGTCTTTTCAAACAATCAGTCCTCTCTAAATTTGTAGTCTGTAATATTTTCAAGATGCTTAAATTTTGCCTATACTTTCTTTAAGAACCCCTGGTAAAAATTGATAAACCAAACAATAAACATTCGTGTACACTTTCTTAGAAGAAATCTCGGTTTCATAAATCGCTTGCTGTCCGAACATTTGCATCTCCGTATCGGATATTCGGATTTGCTTCGTGGCTTAAAGTGTAACTGACGACATCGTTCACAAATTGTATGAGGTCATAGTGGAATAATTCGTTGTTATTCGCATTATATATGAAGTCCATATGGCTAAAGTTTGGATCAGCTATTTCCAATAGTCCAGCTCTCATTGGTAGTTTATCATAAAAAATTCGAACGTGCTGAAAAAAATGCAAAAGTTGTTCGTGTTAATCGCATTTTATCTGTCTGTAGCAATTATATTACAGCAGAGAGTGTATGGTACTTGCTTCTGGAGTAGATACAAAATCCGCTTTTGCGTAGTAAATGCGCACTGGTATACGTATATTACTGATATTGTATTCAGGAGGCAATTGTGTGCCATAAATTTGCAAATTTTTTACTGGACCGTAATCGTAATGACTGAAGGATACTGGCAGTTCAAACAAGAATATTGTTTTTCAAATTGTTTTGTAAAATTATTATTTCCGAGTGATTGTGGCCCTTACTTTGAATTTGGCTCACGTGATTCGATACTTTGATCGAGGAACCCGCAGGAAAATTGGCATACACGCTTGGCATTATTTCCTGAAAATGTTGTAGTAGGTGTTTTATGGGAAGAGATATCGAATTTCCCATCAATAGGTAAAAATATAAGTTCATAAAAGTAAAGGGGATGGGTTATTGGAAAGAACAGTTAGTAGATTTACAGGGCGTTACCTTAATGCAAAATCCGAGTATGTCCATCCAAAAAAGAATCGTCGTTTTGCGTCACTGATAAGACTCTGGGAAGCCCTGAATTGAAAAATTTGCATCTGAGTACAGTTGAAATGCACCACCGAAGATGCACGAAGCTGACCAATGTTCAATCAGAACTCAAAGAACCCTTCCGAGCATATCCGAACCTTATCAGTGATGCGTAAAATCGTACTTTTTTTGGGGAAAACTTTAATTGAACGACAGAATAAATGAATTGCACGACAGGACAACCCCACGACAACATAATGGTTTTTGAACGACAGGCGACTTAACGACTGTTTTGGTTGTTAGAACGACAACATTGAACGACAGACCTTGGTCAACAAACATGAAAAATTCACGTCACGAAAAAGGGAATGCCCGACAAATGTTCATTTCAATTTATCTCATACCTATCTTATCATTTCCATTTCATTCATTCCTTCAGAAATTTCAAATCGTTCTGGAGGGGTTAAAAAAGGTAAATTGAGATTGTTTCTGAGTTGGGTGATCCGAGATCGTGTTTCACACATCAAGCGACATCTTGCCAAAAAAACCCGCTCATTTCTTCAAATATTTACTTGCCCATTTTTCGCTAAAAATGTGATATGTAAGCACACATTAGGAATGGAAGTAAAACTTCAGAAAGTGACAGTGCCGATTGAAGCGAAAAATGTGCCTCTTGGGCAGAAGAGGAAGAGAGGGAAGTCGAGCAAAGCTAAAAAGGCACTTCTTGTTTAATTTACCTACTTAATAGAACATTACATTTCACATTATTTTTAAATTTCCTAATTTTAACTCACAAGTAATTTGTCTTTATTTTAATATATTGTGAGTATCACCAACTTTCATTAAATTTCATAATTTGTCGTTTTGATCTCAATTTTGTCGTTTCTTTAGCAAATCAGTCTGTGTATTTTATTTAATTCGTCGGGCATACGCCGGCGTGCACTTTTAATTTTTCTGTCGTGCAATGGATGACAACACTTTCTGTCGTTCAATACCTGGTTTTCAGGCGTTCACATCTGTCATGCAAAATCCCTTTTTCTCGTCGTGCCGATAAATGGCACCCCTTTTTTTGTATGGACATACTCGGATTTGGCATTAAGGTAACGCAGGGTGTCTCATCTCAATGTGATTTCTTATGAGTCAAAAGAATGAACAAAGAATATAATTTTGGTTTTCCTTTTGGCTTTGACTTATCTTCTTACTGAGAAATACTAGAATTAACCCCCGTAGGGTAGGAGAGAAAAATGATTATGGATCGAAGTCCATGAGATGAATGTTGAAAGATTGACGTAGGTAATACGTAGGTAATTAGGTATATTTGTACGAGAATTCAAGATGAGTTGCTTGTATTATTTTTGGAAGGCGTAAGGCGTAGTTCAATTCCATGACAGGAGATGGCGAATTATGAAATAAAATACATTTTTTAAAACATGTAGGTAGAGGTACCATTTCTTACCCTATTGATGTGATCTGGTCTTAAACCATAAGTGACATATAAAAGATGATCGTACGCTGTGTAGCCATCCAATTTTAACGGCTTTGAAATAAATTGTATTCCAAGTTTCATAATCTCATCATGTTCCATAATAGGACCGAGTACACCACTGGTTGCGCTGTTCTGATCAAATACATAATTATTAAAAACGTCAATAAGAACCCGACTGTTGAACGCAAAAAAAAAAGTTCCAGATTTTTCAAAGGTTAGAAATTACCTTGTTAGAAATCATCAGTAATTCTGAATCTGGTATCGTTTTTGGGTGATAAATTAATGCCAGGCAAACGTGGGCAACTATTTTGTCGTTGTATTGTGGCAAAACTGACAGCATTACGTAAAATATCGAGTTTCCAGCTGAATCACTCATGCAGAGTAATTGTGTATGATTCGTTGTTTCTAAAATAAAATCGATTGTCGTTGGCAAATCAATGGAACCCATTTCATCGAAACTGTAAAGTACATATGTATGTAGTTTGTTGAGAATTCAATCATTCAATAGAATTGAAAGAGGCATTCGTGATCGTGGGTTTTACCTGAAGTCCCAAAATTTTGGATCCTTCGGCGTGTAGTAGACATGTTGCCGAGAATATCTATTACCACGTAAATTGATCATCCAAACGTCATATCCTTGATCTGCCAATAAGTAAGCTATTTCAGAAAACTACCGATGTATTAATATTCTTGAGTGAAATCTGTATTAATACTCATAACATTGCTGATTTACCTAGAGCTCTTTCCGGTCCATTTGCGATCCATGCAAACGAAGAAGAGAGATATCCATGAACGCAAAGTATAGGGAAATGACTGCCATCTTTATTTGTTTTACCATACGGAATTCTGTGTAATTCAAGAATATATCCATCGGGAGTTCTAACGTGATAAGTTTCTACCGCGTATCCGTTTCTTTTCATCATTTCTACCTAAAATGATTGTAATTGCAGTCCATTCCATATCTTAATTATTTCAACCGGAAATGCGCTTCCTATTGAAAATAATTTACCGGAGCATAGAAATCCGGATTCGGTAAGCCATCGACAAATCTGATATTCAAGTTGATTGCACTGAGTAGAAAAATTTTCAAAATGAAGATGAAAACCGAATATTGAAAAGACATTTTAAAGCGAATGTTTTTATTTCGAAAAACTTGCATTCTGTATTTCACGTGCGTTGAAACTAGATTCGAGTTTGCAGTAATTTCGAAATTTTTCTGTTTATTCTTATCTAAGAAACCATGGTACTATGTAAGTATATTTTTTATGTGTTGAGTGTATGTTTGACGTTTTACCTCAAGTACTTGATAATCTATCTCCGTTGGATATCTACCTTATTTTTTTGTATTTGCTAGTTACTTTCTTTTCACATTCACACATTGACAATGAGGGTTCTCGTAATACTGATGAGCCAAATTTTCTCCCATAATATCTCATTGCGAAGAACATGATAGTGACAACAAAATTGTTTGTAAGTTCAGCACACTTCCGTTCAAATTGTCCCAAAATTATGGTTTCTCTTCTATTTTTTTTTTCTGTGAAAGGTCCTTAATTTTTCTTAAAAGTCGAAAGTCGAGTTTTCTGACAACGAAATTGAAGCAAAAAACAGAAAATAAATTTTTCATCACGAACAATCGATCCAAGACTCAAGTCGAACCTTTCAAACTTTCACTTGAAATATCTTACGAACAGACCCTCGAAATTTTATGAATTATGATTCACCATTCGTTTTTCTTCATTTTTTTTTCATAGGGTCATCCTCTTGGTTTCTTTTTTGGATTTTCACCGTATGAAAAACTAATTTTTTCCTTCGATTGATTTTTTCCTCTTTGAAAAATTGATTTTTTTTTTTTAGGAAAACAAGTCCAGTCATTTTAGCAAAATTTTTAGTTGAACCTTGAAAAAATTGGGGGAAAGCTGAATTTCACATTATTTTTTCAGATTGGTCTCTAAAGCAACCTTTCAAAAGTTGAACCCCGCAACTTGCCGGCTACCTCCGCAAGAGGTCATTAACCTTTGTCGATACAGGTTTTCCCACTGTATCGCCAAAATGAAGGGTCGGAGGGAAAAAAGTGATTGAACTAAAATTAGTCTATGTAAAATTTCCTATAAGTAAGACGAGCTCAGTTGAAATATTTTTTTTCGATTCTTGGTGAATTTTTGAAAATCAAATTTAGGCCAAAAATGGGGGAAAAATCAAAATTTTACCAAATTGAGGTATAAAGCTGAAATTTGGAACATGCCCTATTTTTGACCTGCCAAATCGATTGGAAACGATTTCAAACCGTTTTGAGCAAGCACATTTTTGAAACTAGAAATTCCCATCAAAATTTCATCAAATACAGTTGGAAAGCGGAAATTTATGCTGCAATTCAATTTAAACACGCTATCAAGTCGCCATCTAGTGGGTTTGAGTCATTTTGTGGCTACCTGCGACTCTTTGAAAATTTTTGGTGCCTCCATTAGATTTAAGATTTTTCAAACTTGAAATTTCATCAAAAGCAGTGGGAAAGCTAAAATTAATTCTGTAAACTAATTTCAATGCGCTATAGGGAGTTGACTTTAAGTAGATTTCAAGTCGTTTTGGAGCCTCCAGCAACTTTTTGGAAATTACCGAAGCCTCCAGCAGATTTTTCAATGCTCGAAATTTCCATAAAATTTTACCAAACAGAGACACACCTCATTTTTGACATTATTCTGAGGTGGATCACAGGCAGTTTTAGTCCGTTTTGGAGTCTCAGCAGATTTTTAGAAACTTCTGTTTTTCCAAAAATGCCACAAAATTTATCCAAATTAACTTTCGGTTTTCAAACTCCATTTGATGAAATGTTGTAGAAATTGCAAGTTTCAAAAATTTACTGGAGGCTCCAGCAATTTCCAAAAACTTAATGAAGGCTCCAAGACGACTGAAATCCATTTTCTGTCGACTCTCCAGCGCATTGAAATAGTTTCAAAAATGTGCTTGCTCAAAACGGTTTGAAATCGTTTCCAATCGATTTGGCTGTTCAAAAATAGGGTATGTCCCAAATTTCAGCATTATACCTCAATTTGGTAAAATTTTGATTTTTTCCTCATTTTTGGCCTAAATTTGATTTTCAAAAATTCAACAAAAATCGAAAAAAATATTTCAACTGACTGGTCATGCTTATAGGAAATTTGACGTAGAATAATTTTATTTTAATCTTTTTTTCCCTCCGACCCTTCATTTCGGCGATATAACCGAAAAACGTAGATTGACAAAGGTTAATGACCTCTTGCGGGGGTTGCAGACAAGTTGCGGTGTGCAACTTTGATCATAATATTTTCGAGTCTACCGTGAATCGAGTTGTCGTTTTAAATTGTCGATTTTCATTTTTTAAAACAATTTTCATAAAATTGACAACTTTACCCCCTCCTCAGTAAGGGTGAAATCGCCATTTTGGGAAATGCTATACTGGTCATGCTGATAAGAAATTTAGCGTAGAACAATTTTTGTTCGAACATTTTTCCTCTTGGACCCTTCATTTTGGCGATACAGCGGGAAAACTTGTATCGGCAAAGGTTAATGACCTCTTGCGGGGGTAGCCGGTAAGTTGCGGGGTGCAACTTTTGACGGGTTGCTTTAGAGACCAATCTGAACAAATAATGTGAAATTCAGCTTTCCCCCAATTTTTTCGAGGTTCGACTAAAAGTTTCTACAAAAAATTATAGGCATTTAATTTCCTTTCCCCTGCTGGAGTAAGCTTCATTTTTTGGAGGCTTTTGTTTTTGGAATTTTCGAGCTATAAATATAAAATTCAACTTTATCGGTCAGTTCCTATATTTCATTTGAGATAGGTATAGCATTTTAAATTTTAGAACTAGGCGAGTAAGTATTACAGATTCATTACTACGATATTTTCTAAAAAAAAAAGCAACACTTTTTTTTTACAAAAATTGTTATTTTTTTCAACTACTGTTAGGAAGGATACCTACTAAATGAAGCTTTGAAAACTTCAACCGCTTATGGCCTCTACTTATTTGAATTATGTGATGATTTTCCTCATTGTGATGCCTGATTGGAAGTGTTGAAAATCATGTACGGTATTACGTTCAACACATCATCATTCAGTAATTGATTGATATTTGCATTGCTCATGTAATCCATATGATAGAACATAGGATCTGTTATTTCTACTATCCCAGCCTTCACCGGTAATTTTTCGTACAACGGTATTGCTTCCTTCAAAAGATTTTCATTTGTGATAAAAATGTTACTTGGCATCGGCGGTACAGCTCTACCTACCAATGTACAACTGACTTACTTCTGGCCCAGCGATAGTATCAGAAACTGCATAGTATACGCGAATTGGTACCTTTATATTACTAATATTGTACTCAGATGGTCGTGATGTCCCATACATTTTCAGATTTTCTTCTGAACCATAGTCAAAGTTAGCAAATGAATCTGGAACGTTTGAAGACTCGTTGAATTATTTTTCCCTCGTGTATCTTTTTTTCATTCACTTTATTTCGTTGCAAAAAATTATTTCTTAAAAGTTACCAAGCATTTGATGGAAATGAAGAGCCGCCTTTACTGATGTTCCAGCCGGCCAGTTGTTGAGCAAAATAGGCGCTGTATCCTATAAATGCCAATCACAGTACAGTTTTGAAGTTATGTACATATTTATTTATTTGAGATCTTCATTTGCTAAGGAAGTATTGTTCATACGAACTCATAACTCTCTTACTTTATTCAGATGATGAAGCGGCATACCATAAATTAAATTAATCAATATATCATTCAAGCTGTATCCAAAAATGTAAATGGAATTTAAAATACGTAGCTCAAGTTTTGTTTCTAAGTCGTGTTGCGCAATTCCACCTGGTGTATTCCAGTATAATTGTTCCTTTGGTAATAAAATAAAACGTAAAAATTCTGTTGAAATTGTTTCCATTTATTTTCTTTCAATTTTCTCAAAATGTTCATTACCAACGCGCTTTTCAAAATATTTGCTAAAAACCCCAGAACTTGGCGTTCATGCACCAAAGTCAGAAATGGAGCTAGACTAATTTGTGCCACGATTTTATCATTATACTGTGGTAACTCCGATAGCATTATGTAAAACACGGAATTTCCAATCGAATATCCTATGCAGAAAAGCTGCTCGTGATTTGTTTTGTTGAGCACGTAATCGATGGAAGCAGGTATATCATAAATACCTATTTCGTGATAGCTGTAGTTATTTGAAAAACGTAAAATTGTTATTAGGCTGCTGAAGATGAAAATCCAAGAGCAAGAACTTAGAAAAGTCCAATGTTTGACATTATGAAGTTACGGTTTTATTCTACATGCATCCAAAATTGAGGGCACTAGAGCATTTCAGAAATTTTTATGGATAAAAGCCCCCATAAATTTTGAAGATGGACTAATTCCTTCCACAAACACTCAGTAATAGGTATATTTGCCCCTTGAATTTCTTGACTCGGCAAACCAGTTCACCCTTGAGTAGTTTTGGTTGCTTTGTCGTCAGTCAAAATGATTAGGCACCTGTTACGGAACACCCTGTTTTTCGATATGTCTTTTTAATTCAGAGTAAAAAATATGTGCTGAGAAGTGTGTACTACCTGAAATTCCAAAATTCTCTTTCTTTAGGTGTAAACGTGATATGAGCTGTGGAAAATGTATTTCCACGCATGTTCATCATCCATACATCGAAACCGTTGTCAGCCAATAAATATGCTTTCAAAAATACATACAATCAGGTTTTAGACCTTTTTTTTAAAATTTTTGTTGAGTAACCAACATCGACTCTCTTACCTAGAGATTTTTCTGGTCCGTTTTCTATCCATGCAGCTGATGAATCTGGACCACCGTGAATCAATAAAATAGGATACCTATTTCTATTTGCATTATCAGATTTTCCATGAGGAATTCTGTGTAGTTGCAGCAAATATCCATCCTGTGTTGGAACTATGTGTGTTTCTATTGGATATCCATTTCTTGCGATTATTTGAGGCTGTATTTGAAGTTGAAAGTATGTACCATGTTTGTTGTTGCGAAAGCTATGATTACTTAGGATTGAAGTGAGGAAATACTCACTGGAGTCAGGTAGCTATCCGGGTTCGAGGTCATTTGTAATCCATTGATATAATCATTGACCACATAAGGCGGACTATGCGTGTAAATCCACAAAATTAAATTTAATAAAACATCGAGGGAGTTCATTTTTTGAAGAAATAATTTTTTTCGAAATATAACAATTTACCAACAGTCACGTGCAGAATTTATTTTCGAAAGAAAACGCTGTAAAAAATCCATTACGTAATGCATTTTGAAGTTGATAGCAAAACTGTTGGTGTGTGATTTCAATGCTCTAGGTCATCTAACAGATAGTGAACGTGCTGATAAAGTTGTGATTTATTTGGAAATTGGTTGTGAAAGTAGTGGAGAAAGATTGCGAGTACTTGGAAATGAGGTTTTTGATAACTTTCAGAAATCTCATGACCATTTTTCTTTTTTATTCTAGAATTTAAATTTCTAAGAAATTATTGTTCCAATCAATTTGAAAAAATGTCGGAGCTGAAAAAAATGAACTTCTCACATCAAAAAATAATCTAATATGTAGTTTATTTTTGAACAAAGTATAAATATTATGTGATTTCTTTGAAATTGAAAAATGTCACAGCAGTGTTCAACAGGTGACGTTCTCTGAATAACGCAAAAAAAAGTTGAGAAAATACGTAGGTACGTATTAGGGGAAGGTAAAATTGTCCGGAAATGTTTTCTAAACGGTGGTGAAAAAATAGTGAAAAAGTAGTGATTTTCGCTTAAAAATTCCATTAGATACCGTAGTACAAAATATTTCTTTTAAATTTTCAAAATGAAATTTTAAAAGCAAATTCCAAACATTTCATATTTTTTTGCCCTGTACTCATCATTACAATTGAGGAGTTCATTGCAAAAATAGTCCTTGTCACATCGCTACTCAGACCATATTATGCACTCCATTGCACTTACATTGCACCTATAGCCAACTGAGGAGATCATGTTGTGATGATGAAATGACCCGTCAAGTTGGTCTACCCGGAGTAGCCAGGAGAGGAATTGCGTTAGAGAGTTTACATTCATGATACTGGGTACACTCAAGGGAGAGCTTGGGAGTTGCACAGGTTCTAAGAGGTAATGTGACAAGAGCTATTTTTACAATGAACTCCTCAATTGAATGTTTTTCGGAAACAAAAAATTTTCTTGCTGCGGAAATTTTTGTTGATCTAATTGGATTATATGAAATTATTCCAAATTTCCAACCAAAAAAAAAGTGATGAATTTCTGATTTTTCTGAACTTTTATCTAACATCCAAGCTCATATTTCACTACATATGAGAATTTTTCTAATTTTACAAATTTTAGGAGCTCCTATTCTCCTCCAAATCTAGATAGAAAGTTTGTAAGTCTGGCTATAAGTAGTTAAGGAGGTACTCTACGATCAGGTGCAAGATATGCAACCCGCAACACACGCAACGTTGGCTCGCGAGTACAGTACAGGGTGGGTAATGCTGTAGGCGGGGTGAGGAGGGAAACTGGTTCGCGCACACGTGGTGGAATGCTGGCTTAGGTGGCGGGGGTGAGGGAGGATATTAAATTAATATTGATTGACGAATTAATTAATTAATTAAATTAAAACACTGGTACATATCAATATGATCGATCAATTAATTAAATATTTCATTGATTCAGAATAATTATCACAATTGATTTCTTTAATTAAAATATTCATAATCGATTTTGCCAATTACGATTATATGGGAACAAATGGAAATATCAACCCCCCTCTGCCCCCCCCCCTTCATATAGATGGACTGATTGATTGATTTCTTCAATTGAAATAATTATCAGTGATTTTAATCGTAGGTATGTACAGGCATTATGGATATAGTAAATTAGTACTAGACTTTTTCTATTCTTTTCCATATCCTTCCACCCAAGCATCAATATCTTAAATGCCTACAATATTCAGATGTTTCTAGACTGAATAAGAATTCCTTAAAAGACAAGCCTTTGGTCAACAATAGCTACAGACATGTGTCGCCACTTTATACATTAGAAAAAAAGTCATTAATCTTTCTTGTTCTTCTAGAAATGTGTGATGTAGAAGTACAAAGAAATTCTGTCTTGGAAAGATCTGGAAATGGAAGAAAGTAGAAAGCAGGTATACTTTGAGAACAGGTTTTCTGTTTCCAAGGGAGGGTATATGGAGAAAGAGCTAGAATGTAAGGGTGAGATTTTAGAATCCATATAAGAAAGTAGTTGGTCAGTGGAGGTTTCAGTTGTTCATTTGTGCATTCGTGATTTTTTCAAAGAGTTTATTCTGCTAGTGCTGTGTGATTCTATACTTTTTCTGTACTGTGTATCTGTGTGTTTATTTTTCAAATCTTTTGAATGAACATATTTTTCAAAATTGTGTACTGTGTACTGTGTACTGTGGAATAAAGTGAAGTGAATCGTCAAACGTAAATTATTCGCGAACTGTTTCAATTTTTTTTGTGGTAAATATTTCGCTTTTCAAAAATGGAAAGTTCGAAAATTTTTGGCGAGTTGGACAATCCAGTTAATGAAGAAGAAATGTCCAAGGTATTGGAGCAAATTTCTCACAGCCCTTTACCTGTACTCCAAGCAGACGAAGTGCATGAAATTTTATCTCCTGTTGGTGCTCCAGGGCCATCCAATCCTATACAGCCTGTTGGTTTACCAGGACCATCTAATCGTATGCAGCCAGTTGGTAAGTTTTTGTCTTTTTTTAAAAAAAATTTATGCTTGAAGCTATGCAAAGTAAATACCTACATACGAGTTCGAAGATCATTTTGCTCAAAGTAAAATTAGGCAGGGAGGTGGTGTAAAAAAATTATTAATTTCTTTCATTTGAGAAAAAAAACAAAGCAAAATAGGTATATATTTTTTTTTTTAGAAATTTTTTTTGCAAACACACTCTGAGGTCATTCATTTCTAACTCTACACAGAATAATTCAAATTTAAAAATATCACCAATTCAAAATAATTTTTCTCACATTTTTTAAAATTGAGTAAAAAATATCTGTTCTGAAAAAGAGATTTGGCAATTTTTTTTTAAAGTATAAAAAAAAAACAAACAAGTGATTGAATGCATGTGTGGCTTTATGCTTGCCTAATTAAATGCTTTTTAATCTAAGATTTCCCTGCCCCTTTCCCCTTTTTGCTGTTGTAAAAAATCTAATTTCTTTCTCTTTTTTTTTTTAAACAGAGCTTCTTGATTTACCCCCTGAATTAATTTTCGAAATTGTTAGTCATCTCCCTGGGGCTTCTATTGTGATGTTGGCACAAGCAAGCGATTATCTATGTGAAATTATTGTTGAAAAATTTGAAAAAATTTGGAATGAAAAATTTTTGGAAAAATATGACGAAATTAAAAACTTTATTCGAGCACACCTAAAAGAAAAATTTAAACAATTCCTGATCAGCTGCCTGCATTTTAACAAGGAAACAATCAATGTAATAGAAGTTCTTAAAAAAGCAAAGTACATCGAATCAAAAAATTGGCAAGATTATACACAAGATGATGTTGTTCACGTATTTTCTCTTCCACAATTTTACACTGAAACAGATTTAATTAGAGATTATCAAAAAGAGGGAAGGGCAGAGGACTTGCAATTTTTTCTGCTAGAACCATATTTTGACAAATGGAAATTGAGCCAAGCCATCCACAAACAACTAAACCTACCAGTGTTATTTTGGGAAGATTTTATCGAAGATATGTGCTCCAACTATTTTGAGGCAACTTCACTTGAGAGCTGGGGGGAATGGTACAGGGAAAAATTGATGCACAATACACCCTAATTTTTTTTTCTTAAAAAAGACAATTCCTTAACACACATTTTTTTTTCTTTCTTTTATACCCACAGATGAAACAGATGAAACAGAGGAGGAATTTTATGATGTACTAGGCATATCATCAAAAGTTATTAAAAAATTTTCTACTGAAGCACTCACAATGACAGCCAAATTAAAAGAAAACTTGAAAAAAGAAAATCCGGAAGAATACCTAAAAAAAGCCCTGAATAAGTTGATAAATGAATTTGTTATCAACGATATGAATCCCCGTGATAGAGTTGGTCTGGTTATGGGCAATGAATCGGCAGAAAAACCCATATTTATTTCATATAGGACACCTGACCAATTTTCCAGTGATGTAATAATGAATGAATTTTCACGAATTATTCAGAGTAATAAAAATTTTTTAACGGATGAACCCTTTAAGATCAAAATAACCAAAGTACGAATGCCTGATGGGAACGGGAGAAGACGAAAATTTGACTTAATGAGCTATGAAGAAATTTGCCGGAAAAAAACATCTATAATTACAATTGAAAACCCCCATAACAACTTATGTTTGCCTAGAGCCCTTGTAGTTGGTATAGCTCTGGTTCATAAAGAAGATAACCAGAATGCAAAAAACCATTATGAATTAATAATCCAAAAGAATCGAGACTATCAGTTACTGCAGGCTCAGAAACTATGCAGAGAAGCAGGGGTGAATATTGATGAAATTGGAGGCGGTATTGAAGCCCTCACCCGTTTTCAGAATTATTTAAAAGACTACAAGATAACTGTTTTTCATGGTGACGATGTGAATGGCAGAATACTTTATTTCAGAGGAAAGACCACAGCCCAGAAGTATATAAACTTGTACTACTTAAATGAACATTATAATGTGATAACCACTTTGAAAGGGGCTTTTGGGTTTGACTTCTTTTGCTACGCATGTGGTAAAGGCTATCACCATAAGGGTGAACACCCAAATTGTATAAATGCTTGCAGCCAATGCTTGAAAGAGCCGAAATGTAAGTTCAAATCAGTGGACCAAATTAAAACGTGCAAAGATTGCAATCGGAAATTTCTTGATCAAATATGCTATGATAAACATAAGGTTCCAGGCCATTTTGAGAAGAACAAAAGTGTATGTGAAGGCTTGAAATTTTGTAAGAGCTGTGAAAAGTTATATTCTGTTAGAAGGCAAAAAAACCAGCAACACAAATGTGACTCTCATGTCTGTGAAAACTGCGATAAATTGGTGCCTTATGATCACGTATGTTTTATCAAGCCTATGAAGAAAATGAACAAAAGAAGCGATGATTTATATGTTTTCTTTGATTTTGAAGCAAGGGTAGAAGAAGAGCCATGGATTGTCACCCCTAAGTATACAGCTCGCCGTCACATACCAAATTTTGCTGTGCTACAGATGAATTGTATGCGCTGTATTAACAATGAAAATGATGACATAATGATAGATTGTAGCCATTGTGGGCAGCGTCAGTATGTGATTGAAAACAAAGAAGGAGATGAATTGCTAGAAGAATTTTTCGATATTATTCGTAATAAAACACCCAAATTCAAAAAAACATATGTGTATGCTCACAATGGAGGTGGCTATGATTATATTTTCCTAATAGAATTCATGGTTCGAAAACTAAATTGGGTACCTACCTTAACTATGAATGGTTCAAAACTGATAATGATGAAACATAAACAAATTGAATTCAAAGATAGCCTAAACTTTTTCCATACCAGACTGGCTGCTCTACCTGATATGTTTGGCATTGAAGATGCAGAGAAGGGGTATTTCCCCCATTATTTCAACACTTTACCGAATCAAAACTACTGTGGCTCTATCCCTGAAGCAAAATATTACGGTATGGATGAAATGGGTCTTAAAGAAAGGAAAAAATTCGAAGAATGGTACAATGATCAAAAATCCAAGAATGTGACATTCAATTTTCAAGAAGAGATCCGAAAGTACTGCATTGCAGATGTAAATGTACTAAGAAAATCTTGTATAAAGTTTCAAAAACTATTCTACGATTTAATGGGGATAGACCCTCTAGCAGCAACATCAACAATAGCCAGTGCCTGCATGACTGCTTACAGAACAAATTTCATACCGCCAAATACCATCCCTTTGATGACCTTTCCATCATATCGAATGAGGGACAATCAATCAATGTTGGCAGTTCGATATTTGAAGTACTTTGAAGATATGCATGGTGTTCAATTAGAATCTGCTTACCGTGGATGGGAAAAGCAAATTGGCAAATATAAGGTTGATGGCTACCATCCGTCATTTCCTATGGAAAAATTAGGTCCAGTTCCTGAAGATATGCCAAGTGTAAGACCATTGATTATCGAAATTAATGGATGCTATTATCACGGATGTCCAAAATGTTTTGCCAATCGAACAACAGCTGTTAAATCGAAAGATAGTAAAGAATATGTCAATATGGACATGCGATATAAGAATACACTGAAAAAATTAGAACATCTTCTTTCTCTGCCTGAAGCCCCTTATGTTATCACTAAATGGGAATGTGAGATCTATAATGAATGCAGAAGTAATCCTACTCTGAAGCATTATATGACAAATGTCCAAATTCCAACCCCGATATACTCCAACCGTGAACCATTCTTCGGTGGCAGGACAGAAAACTTTTATTGGTATGTATAAAGGTGATAAGTTATAGGTTTTTGTAGGGGAAAAACTATCAGAGAGGTTCTCTAATGCAAATTTTTCTTTTTTTTTCTTCTGATACAGGTACTATAGAGTGGACCCAGAAAAAACGAAAAAATTCGCTATCTAGATGTGAATTCTCTCTATCCTTACGTTAACAAGTATGGATGTTATCCTATAGGACATCCAAAAATTTTGCTTGGCAATGATATTCCCCCAAATTTGAATAATATTACAGGAATTGCAAAAGTTAGGCTTCTTCCACCAAAACAGCTATATCTACCAGTTTTACCAGTTAAAGTGAACAATAAATTGGTATTTGCACTTTGTAGAACATGTGCCTCTGAAGAAAATAAACTTGCATGTAACCATTCCGATAATGAAAGAGAAATTATGGGTACCTATACATGTATTGAACTAAATAAAGCTGTAGAAAAAGGATACCAAATCAAAGAGATCTATGAAGTTTGGGCTTATAAATCCACAAAATATAACATTCAAACCAATTCAGGCGGCTTATTTGCAAACTATATAAATACGTTCTTGAAGATAAAACAAGAAGCCTCAGGGTTTCCACCTCATGTCCAGTCAGATGACGACAAAAGAAAATTTATTGAAGAAATGAAACTTCGAGAAGGCGTAACCCTAGATCTGGAGAAAATTGAACCTAATCCAGGCCTAAGATCTCTGAGCAAACTCTGTCTAAATAGGTAAGATGCTGGCTACCTATCCTTTGATATAACTCATAAATTTCTCAAAAGTAGGTACATCATATCAACATTGATATGGTTTTTGTTTATTTTTCAGTCTCTGGGGAAAATTTGGGCAGAGGAACAATCAAAGGCAGGTGAAAGTCATAAAGGATGGACCCGAATTCTTCGAATACTTTTCAAACCCAGCAATAGACATAACAGATACAACTTTTGTTACTGATGATTTAGTTTATGTCCACTGGGAATACCTTGAAGAAACAGCCATTGATACACCCTTTATCAATCCAGTACTCAGTGCTCATGTAACTGCCGAAGCCAGGCTGGTCCTATATAGTTATTTGGAAAAATTACAAGATAGAGTACTCTACTGTGATACAGATTCAATTATCTATATTGAAAGACCAGGAGATGAGCAAATAGAGACAGGACCTTACTTAGGCCAGATGGGAAATGAACTGGAAAAAGAGGGTGAAGGAGCCTATATAACAGAATTCATTTCTGGTATGATGAATTTATTGATCATGAATAGATTCTATCTATCAATTAATAATTAACAGTTATCAATGATGAATTTTTCATTATACTTTCAGGAGGTCCAAAGAATTATGCCTATTGCATAAAAACAGGGAAAGGTGAGCTCAAACATGTGGTGAAGATTCGGGGTTTCACCCTGAATTATAATACCCTTCAGAGCCTGAATTATGAAGCACTGAAAAATTTTGTCCTCTCACAAACCTCCACTAATCGACCACAGAAAATAAAGGTTGAATATAAAAACCAAATCCAAAGGAAGAGGCCTTTTCATGTGGTAACACAAGAAATGTCAAAAGAATATGGTGAAGTTGCCCCAAAAAGGAGGAGAATTGAATCTTTCCGTAGTTTGCCCTATGGTTATGTGGATTGAAATGTAACTAACCTGAGTTCATTCTCTTTCTTGAAATTCTGTAGGTATAAATCCTAATAATATTCTGTTCTTATTCACAGGCTTAAACGATTTACCAGACAATATCTTGGAAAAAATATTGGATAGTGTATATTGGAAGCAATACTACACAACGCTACCCTACGTCAGTCAACGATTGCAAAAGTCTTGCATTGAAAGAATTTTCAAAATCATGCATCCCAAAACTAAGGCATCAAAGGATCACACTTTGGTTGTTGACAATTATAAAAATCGAAGAAATGGAAGAAACGGCGAAATTATCATTAATAGATTCCGCAGAGGGCTCATTCCATGTAATTGTTTAAGCAAACAGGGTCGTAAAAAAGAAGTACGATACATCAAGAGATATGTCATTGAGCTAAAGGTAGGCCGCCCTTTCTTCAACGATGACCACGACACAGGCGAATCGGATCTCGAAGAATAAATGTACTTTTTCTTGAAATTTTTTAAAAATTTGTAATTAATTTTGTAATTTTTGTATCTTTCTTCAATAGATTAACTTATACTTACTTACGTTTCCTTACTTGTGTTTATGAATTCTAGGTTACATCTTTTATGAAATCTATTTGTTTATAAGTTTTCAAGAGTTCTTGTGATTATTTTTACCTGTATCAACTCCTGTGTTTGAAATATTTCTATAATAAATAGTACCCAGTGTTCATCTTTCATTTCATTTCAATCATTTTTTTTTTTTTGGTAGTTCATAAAAATGAAAAAAAAGAGAAGACACCAAATTGATTTCAAGAAATTTATTTTCAAATTCTAAATTCTACATATGATTTACAACTTAGAAAATAGACTAAAGTATAGTTGGATAGATATTTGAGAAATTTAAGAATCTATTTACATCTTATAACTAGTATACAAAAATACCTTAAAATACTTCACTCTACACAAAACAAACTTAGTTTAAAGATTTTGTAGCAGCAACTTGTAATTTTAATACATCAATCATATTTAAGTCAATACGTTTAAAGTTTAAAATTAATTCATTGATAATCTTTTCTCCACAAAAAGTTGTGACTTCACAATAGGCTTTATCAAAAAGATCAATCCTAGTCTGGAACTCATTAAGAGAATCAGAGTATGCAGATCGGATATTATATTCTAAATTACCTACATCCTGAAAATTTACTTTTTCGAGACAAGTATCATATGCCTTATTGAAAAGTTCATCATATACATCCTTGCAATTATTAGCCATCTTAAACAAATCATTCATAGTCGATTGCATACAAACATGCAGTTTAATAAGATTTTTCCAGCTATTTTGTTGTAAAATGATGTTATCAGTATATATATTTTTATTATATACAGCATCAGCAATAATAATAGACTTTTCATTATAAAATTGTCTAAACTGAACCTTTACAAACTTGTTTATCATCAATGTTTTCAAATCTTTGGCTTCGGCTCTATCTATAGTCTCAAAATAACTGTTGATAATCTTAACATTTTCAGCAGACATGAGTTGTTCAAATGTTTCATTGGTCAAGTAAATTCCTAAACTTTTTGGCGGAGAATGTTTTGTAAAGTAAATGGTTGGTTCAAATCCGTTGTCTACATTCAAACCCACATGGACTTGCTTTGTATTACTTCGATTAATTGCATAAACTTGAGTCATAATCAGATTCTTTCGAGGATTCCATGATTTAGTTACTGGTGATTCTGTTCCACTCTGATCATCAGATTCCATAGCAGCACGTTTTCGTTTGACACTACCATTGTTACGAGTTGGGGTAATGAAATTGATAGTTGAAGACAACGTACTTACAGTAGGTTTCTGGGAGAAAGCCATAGTAATTGAAGATAATTGCAGCTTTGCCAAATGTATAGTAGTATAGTATGACTATTATGATAATGCACTACACCACACTACACAGCACTGTACTATGAATGATGACAACCAAACTTCGTGTTTTCAACCAAAGCAACTTAACACTAGGCACAACTAAACAGTAATGAGCCTGAGACTATCTGCAACTATAACTCTAACCCAAGACCTAGTATCCCCACCTCTATGACGTTGGTGGCAGGTATAAGATTTTAGCCAATGAGAAACAACCTAGATACCCTACAATTACTTTTAGCGCCAAGATGTTTTAATAGACTATTCAACAAAGGGGAAATTTCTGGAGTTTTCTGTAGAACTTGTTTTAAAACTCGCTTTTGATTCTTTTCTAGAATAATCTTTGAATACAAGTAATCAACCAATAAATCATTATTCATTCTGTCATTTGAAAATAGCCCTAAGAAATCTTTCATTGTATAGTGTCGTGTTTTGAAGTACAGGTACATAATACAATATTTGCCACACACGGTAGAAAAGTAATCTTGAAGACCTAGAGTATTGTATGTCCAAAGCTTGGAATTCTTCTGCATGAATGAAACAAATTCACGACGCATTGGAGGAAAACCATAACTATCGAAATACTCTGCTTTTTCTTGTGCATCTATATGAATGCATACCCAATGACTACCTTTTTGTTTGCTAGTATCCAAATTTACTACCACTGAACAAGGCAGAGTTACTTTTGAAACAGGTAGGCAATCTGCAGCATAAACATTTTCATGAGTGGAGAGAATGTGGGAGATCAAGTCTCTCTTTAACTGTATCGTATTCATGGTCTTTATCTTCAATCTGAAGAATAATTTTTGAATGATTGATAGAGTAGTCCAGATACCAGGATTTATACTTTAAAACTGCTACCACTGAGCAAATATAACCATTATTTTGAACACTCTCAACACTATGTCTTGGAAGAGGGCATATATAGTGCGAATTGGAGTGGAATAATTGGCGTATGGTAGGACAGCCTATAGTATCTAAATCCAATGTTGGCTTCTTAGTTATTTTTTCCAGAAATTTTGTCCGCTCCAACCCTTTTGAGAGAACTAAACCAGCATTCTGAGTTATGTCTTGTATAAGGTGTATGGCTTCATCCACACTGGTATAACCATCCTTCCATAATATTCCATGGTACTTTTCAGACAGCCAGTTCACTTCACGCTGTTTCTTAGGAGATAACTCTTCTAAATGAAAAGGTGATTTCACAACACAGTGAGCAAAAATATGTGAATGTACTGATACAACAGACACTTCTTTCAGTATGAAATTATTACAATTGTCTTTGAATGCCTGGAAGTCAACTATGAACTCACCCATACCTCAAAGGTAAAAAGAACCTTTTAGCGAGAAGTTTGTTAGATTAGGAAGAAATAACTCTTGCTTCTCAGTTTTTACTATTTATTAGTGCAAAGCTTTTCAAACACCAAGTGTTCATCATCAGCCCTGAGGGAAATACCTATCAAAAAGCCCCATTTTTTGCCAAAAATTTGGAACCGATAATTTTGAAAATATAAAAATGATGTCTTGAAAAAAATGAAGATTTGTGATCTTTCTAAAAATCAACTTCAGAACTTTTTTGATAAACTGGGGGCCTATTAGGAAGTTTGTTTAAATTTTTGAAAATTGAGGCGCCCGCCGGAGCCCAAGCTTTTCGAAAATGGAAACAATTAAAAATAGGGAATCATTTTCTAATCAGAAGTCACCCTAACAGTCGCCCTCTGAACACCTGAAGTACCACAATTGAATTTTCAAAAAAGGAGAAGTATCGATAAGGCATGATAAGGCCATTTTTTGGGCCCGGACAGTTATCGACTCAACCACTCTTAAAATGTTGTAATAAATGTTCCAAATACGAATCCGTGGTTAATTGACCCAAAATGACCGTGTGTTGGTAAATGAGCTGTCAGATCCTGAGTAAGGTCATAACAGTACAGAGCATACCCACCAATATAATCTTCTTTAGAAATTGTATGAGTATGGTTGGAATAATGAATACCAGTACCACCAAATAATGTGTTGTAGGCTTCAGCATAGAGAGAGTTTTTATAGTCTGGCTGTAATGCTCTAGAAGGAACTTGATGACCATCAATATACAAACACAAGTAGTTGAGATTGAAGTGTTGAAAATTGAAAGGATTGGTCTTAAAATCCCCATTAGTTGCCTTATTATTGACCAAACCTAAAATTATACGTTTTGGTAGCTGTCCATTAATGAGATTATCAACAGTGTAACTACGAAGACCTAAAGCCAAAGTTGTAGTCTTTACATCCACTCTTGTAATAGGATATTTTGCACTACATTTTTCCAAAGTTCTTGAATGGGCTATTAGTATGCTTGGGTTTAGCTTCATTTTTCTTATGCATAATGCTGCATCTAGGAATTGTATTTTATACTCAGTGGTAGTACTAGTCATTAATGCGAAGGAAGGTCGAGAACTAATTAAACGTAATCTAAGCTCAACTCCATTCAGTAATGCTCTATCATGATTGAATAGATCACAGTGTAAATGTCCAACCATTTCAACAGCTTTACTGCCTGCAATAAGTGCTTGACGGTTTTTGAATCCTTCATTCTGGGCATGATCATTCATTTTAGTTGAATCATCAGCATAAAACATCACATTTTTTAAATGGGTGCTCTTAGAATCCGAATTGTAATTGAGAATATTTTCAATGTATGCTCTATAGGCATAATTGCCAGTTGGTGTAGATATTTGCCTTTGATTTAGAAAAATATCAACTTGAGAAAAAAGAGAATGCATCCAGTTATTTACAGGCGCCACTGCTTCAGTATCTCCTATAGCAGTACCATCAGATTTTACAACCTTTACCTTTACATAAAGCAAAGTATGAGACAAGTCCATGTATTCTTCACCAATGCCTGGTACTGTAAACTCAATTTGAGGTGAGTCGTTGTTGAGAGCAGATATTGGCTTGTACTCCACCCATTCTCCACGTTCTATAGCAATTTGTGTAGGTGGTAGTGCAAATAGATCTAATTCAGACTTAGTGCACTCACAAGAATCTATATGTAAGAATGACATGATGTATGGATGTGTCTATTTATGAAAAAATGTCGCCTGATAAAATTGCGTATTTATCTCTTTTTGCCTTTGACTGTTGACGACGCTTTACTACTTTCTTTCTAGGCTTTGAAGTTTTACAGTCTTCTTGATTTTCTTACTGGAGCGCGAAGTCTTCTTCGTCTTTGCACCACGAGTTTTACGTTTTGACTGAGTAGTTTTTCTTTTACGTTTAGTTTTATACCCTTTACCTTGCATATTCCCACCAAACACAGCATCAACAGCTTTACGTTTGAGATTTTTAACAGCTTCGCCAGTGCGAACATTTACAGAGTCCTTCAAATTTGTCTCAGGTAAATCATCAAGTACATTAATACCACATTGTAACAGTTCTTTTCCAACAGCTCTTGCTCCAGATTTAAGTAATGGTAAAGCACCTCTAAAAAGGCCTCCAAGAAAACTGCCAATGCCATGCCCCCTCTGATAAGGAGAGCCTTGAAAGTACGCCATACCACTACCACCAGCTTGCAGTTGATAGTATTCATCATAACGATTAATTGGATTTCTGCGATAACGGGCCATAACGTCTAAAATGCAACCGCACGTTCAACTTCCCAGATAAGAATGGAACCAGACTGCCGTTGTCTTTCCTTATATTTATTTCAATTGTCTCAAAATCTCGTTTCAATACTGGTATATAGTAAGGTTCTGTAAATGTTTGACAGATATCTTTTCCAATTTCACCGATTTTTATTATTCTTAGTAGAGGCGCTAGTACATCACCTATGAAATTGGGTGCTACAATGTCTGAGTATATATACATGTGGGGTGGTATACCAAATTCAAGACTAGGAGGATAGGGAGATTTTAGGATAACAGCAGAATTGACTGTCTCTTTCAAGCTTAGTAAAATTTGGTTGTGTATGTTTGAACTGGAACTTTTTTCAACACCTTCGTAATCTGTGTATAGAATAAATGATACTATATTTTCAGCCTCAACTGGTAGAATAAATCCAAGTACAGTTGCTAGAATAGGGCTCAATGAAATTGTAGAAATTTTCTTGTCCATATCAAAAGAAAGTGTGGTCTTTATTCTGTTAATATTGCTCAAATACTCAAATTCCAAACCAATACTAGGGGGAAATTTGAATTTTTCATTAAGAAGAGATAGAAGGTTATCAATTGTATCATAAATACCATCGGGCATAGCTATGAGTTTCTTTTTTTGAGCCAAATTATATGTGTAATTTACAGCTACCCAAACATCTTTAGTTTTAATGTTGGCAAATACAGCAGGATATTGAATTTCAACAAGACCAACTTCCCAATCATCTTCCTTTAATGAAACTCGATGTGCCAATTTGTTTGTATAAGATGCCAAAGTATTCTCTGGATAGAGTTGCATTGAGGCATTACTAGGTAAAGTAATGTAAAATGAGTTGTTAAACATATTTTTGCTCTTTTTCCTACTTTATACATCAACTAAATCTTTAGCATAAATCCAAGAGTTGAACGAATCAGGATAACCTCTCCACTTGACAAGCACTTGCTTACTGGCTCCTTTTCCTTTAGTTCGCAATATTTTATCTATTTTGAATTCGGCACCTGGATTGAATGCAACCTTCTGTAGTTCAGCTTCATAAAATTTGCCATCAACAGGCTCCCTACTTAAATCTTCTATTTCATATGTAGGAAGCAGATGGCCTATAACTTTTCTAACCTTAAACACTTCCTCTGTAAAATTTGTCTCATACCCTTTTTCAAAAGTTCCCTTTCCTTTCACCAATCTCACATAGTCCCCTACTCTAAATTTTGGTTTCTTGTAAAGAGCCTTGTTGGCCAAGCTCAAGTTACCATAAGTATTTTTATACACTGTTAAAATATTACCTGTATTCACATTATTGGGAGCCATATGGATGGTACGATGATACGAACTATTATAGGCATCCACTAAATCTTTCAAAACATCTATATAACGGTAAGTGTTTGTATAATGTAAGTAACGCCACATTCTAGTTTTTAAAGTCCTATTGAAACGTTCAACAACCGCTGCTTTAACATCAGGGTTTTGGGTAGTAAAATTATTAATATTATTTTTCTTGAAAAAAGCTTGTACTTCTCCAGCAATAAATTCACTCCCTTTATCTGTTTGTAAATTATTAGGCCTTAAATTTCCATGCTGAATGATTTTCTCAAATGCTTCAATAATATCTTTTGCTTTCTTTGTTTTTAAAGGTTCCACAAATGCTTTTTTACTAAACACATCAATTACTGTTAATAAGTACTTCATACCATCATTGTGTTTGCTCAAACTTTGTAAGTCTACCAAATCTGCTTGCCAAATATCATTGATATTATTCACTATGTACTGGTTTCTTTTAAAATTACGGCGTGCTGGCTTATAAAGTGTATATGTGTCTTGACCTTGTAGCCAGTTCTTCACTTCTGTTGGTTGTGCTTCATGTTTAGTACGTTTTATCAAAGGTTGTGCACCAGAAAATGACACAGGGTCAGTTACATTATAATATAATTTTTCTAAAACATTTGAAATTTTATCATTATTTGTGGGCGCCATTATTATAAGATAACCACGAGTGTCTCTTTTTCCCAGTTATGAGATGTCTTTCTGGAGGTGAACTCCTGCTCTGTGAACGAGTTAATGGAAAGTGTGGTGAGTTGTCAGATATACGTTCAACCCCATTGTAATCCTCTTCATAAATGGGAGACATTTGAGACAATGCTTTCCATCTCAGAGTATTTCCAATAAAATCTCTTGGTACATTCAACTCTTGCAAAGCATGACCAAAAGCATACCAACCATTTGCTGGACCCACTGTAATTCGATTTCTTAGATAATCACTCACTAAATCTGCAATATTGGATCTAGGTATTTTTTTCCCTTTAATGTACACTACCCCTGCATCATCCCAAGTAATAACATGTGTATCTCTAATCCAGTTGAGAAATCGTACTGCTTTTTGCTTAATTGTTTTTGGTAGAGGTGCCACAATTTGATGCTCTGACAAACCTCGACTACTTTCATGTATTGGCTGGTGAGCTTCTCGAGATGAAATAGTTCTTACGGAATTATAATCTGCAGGTTTTTCAACTATTGGGAGCACTATAGGTTTTCTTGCTAAACTTGATTTGTGAAAAAACTTTTGCAACGTCTGATAGTAAAGGTTCCACTTCTCATGATCATCCATATGCCCATCATTCAATACTCTAGACATTTCTTTCTCTAGTTCGTGTATACTTAGTTTAGCTGGTCCTATGATAGAAGGTTCCTGTGTATATGTCTGTGTTATAGAGGGTGCAGGGTCTGGCGTTCGAACATTGTTCCAGGCTTCTGCCGGGACAAGCAGCATTTTCTTAACATTTTCCATATCACTGTGTTGTAAAATAGTTGAGTAAGGTGTTTAATGCGGCACCAAGGAGAATCGGTAAAAATACACCGTTGCCAGTCTGAACCAAATTTTTACGTTTATGTTTCCAAGAAGATTTTCTTTGAACAAGCGTACGCATTAACTTCTTGTAACGAGACAAATTCTTCTTCTGATGAGAATTCAATGGTACTACACCTTTTAAAGTATTTAAAGCACATTCACAGATAGCATTTACCAAACTAGCATCAGCATTTTTCAAAATACTGGAACGTTGAGTACCCTTTACTTTATGTAGAGCTCTTAGAAGCTCAATGTTGTTCTTTACGTTACGAGACATTTTTCTAAACTAATGAATTTAAGAAAAATATTTGATATTTATTTATTTACTTCCGGCGCATATAAACATAACACCCTTTGTCTGAAGGAAAAATATTTGTTCGATAACGCACTTCTTCAGGAGTTGCTTGCTTTAAATCAAGTAAGAGATACCCATGTGGATGTGATGTTGCATCTGTATAAGCTCCTTGCAAAAATTTAGGGTCTTCTGGACTTATCTGTCTCGCTAAATGGCGTATCTGTGCCTTGTCTCGAGGGTTCTTGAAGTATATAATATAGTGCGCATTCAGAGAAATGTCACGCTGACCTTTCCCTTGGTGAAACAGATTTTGAGTTATGAAAAATACACTGATATTTTTATGATGACACCCTTTGGTAAATAGGTCTACAACTCTATTATCTGATTCGCGCATCAAATCATCAATTATCACTAGTCTTGGATTAGTATCTGGAAATGTTCCACTTGGCAACCCTTCTTCAAAACGTATATACGGATGCTGCGAATACCAGGGTTGCCACTCTGCATAATACCAAACAATTTCGGAGAATTTGGTATCACACATTTCATCTACGTGTTTTAAAAATTTCAACACAAACTGTGTCTTACCGCACCCCGAGGGCCCCGCCACAATTGCAGAAAAAGGATGTTTCCATTGCACATCTATAGTACTCATTTTATATTTTCTTCACCTTAAAACCCAACTTTTTCAATCTCTTCACATTATTCAATTAATTAAAATCACGTTTGTTCATTTTATTTATACCTAAGAGCTGTTTGTACAGTTATAGGTATAATATGAAAGGGTGGGGTAAGAGGGGGGGGGATTATTACCACGATTGTATTCTACAAGTAAATATGTATTCATTCAATTAATTAAAATAGGTAAGTAATTAAAATCCAGAAACTTCTATCATCCATTTTGTACTATACCCCCGCACATCCCAAACATTCGAAATACCTCCTAATAAATTTAATTGAAATAATTAATAATCAAATGGTAATTTAATTAATTCAATCGAAATCTAGACCATTCTATCAACATATAGCATTAAACACATGTAGATAGGATACCTTTGCACGCATCCCTCCTTCACCTCGCTAAACTACCCCGTGTTATGCTCAATACGTAAGTACAGGGTACCCCCCTCTCCCCGCCACCTTCGCCACCATTTCACCACGTGTGCGCGAACCAGTTTCCCTCCTCACCCCGCCTACAGCATTACCCACCCTGTACTGTACTCGCGAGCCAACGTTGCGTGTGTTGCGGGTTGCATATCTTGCACCTGATCGTAGAGTACCTCCTTAACTACTGCTATACTTTTCAGTTTTTTTGAATTGACCAACAATGATTAAAAATTGGTACCACTGTATTCCAAAATATTCTCCAAGTTTCATAAATGAAATATTTCGATTTTTCGGTATAATTAACTGGTCAATTTGTAAATTTTTAACCGTTCATTCGTAGCTTAAATTAAAAGTGGCCTTGAATTTTGTCGGGAATGGCCTAGATCGACGCAGAATCTCTTTTGAACCTGGGCTGTTTCTTCCAAAGTGGCTAGAGTGAAAAAACCGTGACTTTTTCAAAAATATCCCCTCTTTTAGGACTCATATCTCTCCTCCTGAGAAATTGCCGAGGTTATATTATTATTTCTGAATGACTTTCAACTCAAAATAAGGGTCTCCACCTTTGGTCAGAATCATTCGAATTTTTTCTCCGAATTCTATGTATTCTAATGTACAATTATTGTACATGTCTGAGTCTTATAATGCAGAAGAAAAAATACTTTCACGTCTACGGATGCGAGTAGTGTCGCCTCTTAATTATTAGAGAAAAAAATATTTCATAAAATCGTGTCAACAATAAACACAATTGCATTTTTTTACAAGTAGAACTTCAAATGCTAGTTTTCGGAAGTACATATACTTGAAAATTTTTATACTTCCTTCTTCAAACGTGTTATGATGAAAAGGGTGAAGTGTCTCTTTTTTTCTTGGTACCTGACATACAAAAAAATTAAAGATCAAAGTTCTTTCAAATATTTTCTGAATAAGCTGACGCCTGCTTTAAATTGGTTATGCAAATTTTTCGCTGTAATCGTTTTGTTGATGTTTTGCAAATGAATGAAACGAAAGAACGATGATCTTATGCAATTTATTTATCGTACAATGTACATAGTTACAGCAGATTTAAAAATACTTAGATAGGTGATTTCTCAGCATTAATTGAAAGGATTTTTCCTAGAAATTTGTATGTACATTGAAAGAAATTCTGGTGTACCTAAGGTATACACAAGTAAGTTACCTATACATATTTCTATGTACTTGAAAATTTACCACGTGTAAAACATTTCATTTTTTAATGAAAATAATTTTGAATAGTGATTCCAAGACTTTAAAAAAAAGAACAGTTGAAGTACGTCAATGGAGAAAATTTTCATGAAAAGAGCTTTTAAAAAATATTTTTTATGTAGAATGTTTGTTTATTGATGGCTATTGCTTATCGTATAGAATTTCAGTTGAAGGTTACGAATATCACCCACGTTTCTTACGTTATCCAACTTCGAATTCACACCGTCACACGGTTGCCTATACTGAGCACCTTACTTATTTGAGGTTGTAAAACATGAGCAAAATTTGAAAATCTTTTTGCATCAGTTTACTAATTGGCACCACAGTGAATAAAAATGAGAAATTTTACTAATCAAAGTTTTTTACATGTTGCTGAAAGTAGACAACGACGTTGTGAATTCGAAATTTCTGAATTTTGCGAGTTTGATTCAAGTTTACAGAACAAACCCAGAAGTCAGAAAATTGATGGGCTTGTACAAACAATTTGAAATCTAAAGTTACTAAATTTTAAACATTTTCGAAATCATAGAATGTCGATTTGGAGATTCTTTTTGAGATCAGGGGATATAATCTGAAGGATGAAATTTCATTATTTTCATATTCCTTGACAAAGTCTCCTGTGTCCAAATTGCCATATTGAAAATAAATTGAATTTTTTTTCAAATTCCTTTGTAGGTACCCAGGTTCTTTTTAAAATTCCGAATTGAAAACAACTACTTAATGAAGCTTTAAACTAATCTGAAAGCTTGTTCCATTTTTTGATATTTTTCTTAAAACACATTTTTTTAAAGCAATTCCAAAAAAATTTTTGGACTTTGTATATTTTTTTTTCATTTTTCGTTATTTTAAAAAACGATTTTCGGAGTCTTTTTTTCCCAAAACAGATTTTGTGTAAACTGAAAATTTTCGCCGTGAGATGATTCGTAATGGATCAGAAATATGAAAATATTGAAATTGTATCCAGCAAACGATTTCAAGAACTCAAGGGTTAATTCATTTTTAAAGTAGCCAAAAAACTTTAAAATGACTATTCATTATCTTCTATTATCATAGCAGCAGCTTTTTCTCCGATCATAATGCTAGGAAGGTTGGTATTACCACTGGGAATTGTAGGCATTATAGACGCATCAGCTACCCTAAGTCCATCAATTCCATAAACTTTCAGCCTAGGGTTAACAACAGCTTCTGAATCTTTAGATGGTCCCATTTTACACGTTCCAACAGGATGATAAATAGTGGTACCCAAAGTACGTAGTAAGCATTCCAAGTATTTGTCGGAGTATGGTCCTTGTGATGCACAAGATGGTATATCTAGGTAACCAAACGTGCCATATTGCTTGAACTGGGGTGTTTGAGAATTTCTTTCCAGTGTACGGAATGCCTCAATCATTGCACCAACGTCCTCTCTTTCTGTGAGGTATCCGCTAACTATTTCAGGGTGTTCCATAGGATTGGTGCTCTTAAGTGAGACACTTCCTCTGCTTTTGGGTCGCAGTAGTGCTGGATACATGAGCAACAAGGGATTTTGCTCTGCTTTATTGAGAAATTCATTGGTCACTTCGGCTTTGAAAAACCCTATTGGGAATGGAAAGAACAGAGGAAGATTGATTTTCGGTAGCATGTTGTGATAAGTTTGGATATTTGGATAATTGGCATCATAGCCTGTAGTGTTGAAAAATAACATGGTATTCGGTATGAAACCGGAGTCAGTTCTGTTCAACAAGTACCGAGGAATAAATGTGGCTACAGGCGTACTGAACTTGTACCTGAATATGTTTACATGAGCATATGGACCAAATGATATAAAATGATCTTGTAAATTACATCCTACGCATGCATCTTTTATCACCGGGATGCCTAATTTAGTCAAGGAAGCTCGAGGTCCGATCCCAGAAAGCATCAATAGTTGAGGCGAATTAATGGATCCTGCTGATACGATAACTTCTTTATTGCAATATAGCTCTTTTTTTTGCCCATTTTTGGAAACTTCAACTCCGTATGCTTTATTATTCTTATCGATTAATATTTTAGTAGCTTGAACTCCTTTTATGACGATTAAATTTGGCCTATCTCGAGCAGGTTGAAGGTATCCTTTGGCAGTGCTCCATCTAACTTCATCGCGTATTGTACCAGGTGCAATAGTTACTCCTGTTTGCATTTGGGTAGTGATATCTTCAACAATATGGTATCCGGCTGCGATAGAGTACCATGCTATGTAATTTTGAATTAATTCGTTATTATAGATGGTATTATTTGTGAAATCTTCTATGTATATGTTCCCATCGTATCCGTGTAAATTTCTGTTTCCTAATCTCGGATCTCGTACTTTTTCCAGCTTCTTGAAATATTTCAATACGTCTTTATAAGCCCATCCAGGATTACCCATAGATTCCCAATTGTCGTAATCTTTTGCATTGCCTCGTAAAGCTAACATAAAATTTGTTGAACTACTGCCCCCCAGAACCTTACCCCTGGGCCAAGAACATTGATTGTTAACGTAGCCTAGGCAAGTATTATCCGAAGGCTCGGTGAGGTACTTCCAATCTTGAGGTGAGTTGAATAAGGTTGGTGCTAAACCAGGTATATCTGAATTGATCGGCGGATCTTCTCCTGCCTCGATGAGTAGAACTGTCCATTTTTCACTTAGACGGTTGGCTATAACGGATCCTGCCGAGCCAGCCCCTATGATAATGAAATCATATTTCTTGTTTGCACCGTTGAGCACGGTTGTGCTTTGGTCCTTTGGGTATTTTCCCACGAGGTCGCAATTCAAAAGAATCAAAGGGGTCAGTATTATTGACGGTAAGGTTACGTTGAATAGTTGAAGTTGAGATATACTATTTAGAGCTGGACAAACACCGCTGAAGAGACCGCTGAAGAAATCCATCGTATTGTTTGTCTGCAAAATTTCCAAAAATAGACCAATTTATAATTATTTTTTCAATTTTCAATATTTTTATCCTGAACTGAAAGTTCACTTACTTACGTGTTCAAGTTGGTGATGATTTTCAAACCACTTACTCAAAAAAACTGACGTATTTTTGTTTGACTCGCCTGTCAATAAAGTCGAAAAAATTTGTCCTATACCGATTTCAATTTTTGAACGTAATTCTGAGAAGTAACCTACGTTCACCTTGGCTTCTTAACTTTGTAGTTTTTTATCAACTGGTAATGTCGAGTAGTTTTTCGGCGAAACCATTTTATTTAACGTCGGACTTCTTAATGAGCTGCTATCGTTTGCGCATAACAGGAAGTTTATCTGTTCTACAATATTGGAGCCAATCATTTTGTTTGTCAAAAACTTCAAAGTACATGGTTTCGAATTCACACCAATCTTTGATAATTTTTTTGAGGAAATTTTTGCGATGAATGTTTGTCGGTCGATAAGGTGACTAAAAAAGTCGGGAAGTAGTAAATGTCAAAAAAAATTTGCATAGAAATTACTCATAGTAAAAAAAAAAATTGTTTTAAAAAACTCCCATTTCAACCTTTTCCCCGTTTAATTTATTATGTATTTTACTATTTTTCACTGATTCCATTTGCAGCTTTTCGTTAATTTTGATTAGACGTCTTTTATCCTCAGGAGTCAGGTGAGTATGTTTTTCACATTGTGTGGTTATCCCTTCATAATTCGGATACCATGCATAGAAATAGCATCAGGTACTTGTTATTTTAATAATTGAATAAAAAATAATGATAACTTGCAAATTTGATCTTATTTGAATTTACTTGAGATTTTTTCATTTTTCTCGAGATTTCTAAAGATCTTGGAGCAGGCTTGAAGATGCATGAAAAATCTTGCAATCACAAGATAAATGTTGGACGTTGAAAACACTACTGCGAATATTGAGTTTAGGTTTTTCCCACTAAAAACCCATAAATTTGAGTAGATTTCGTTGAAATTCCTTCGGCTGGGATAACCATATTGTTCATCAGTAAAAAAGAAAATGAATAAAAATAACAAGCGTGCATAAAATTGAAGAAAATGGAATTCTGGAGCCTCAAATTGTGGATTTTCGGTTTTTCAGGCCCAATCCCAGGATCGTAATAGACTATGGCCTGGTTTTTATTTTGTTCTGAAAAAAAATCAGCAGGGTGTCTACAAGCCTGGAAAACCTGGAAAAGTCAGGGTGTTTGTTCGGTCTGGAAAAGTCAGGGAACCTAGGAATTTACAGCATTTCTTACTCAAAAATCAGCTGGAATTTCGTGAAAGGTTACTTTACTTCAAACAGATTTTTCCATTTCTCATAATGAAAAAATTTACCTTCGCTTTGCTCAGGCAATTTTTTTGCAGGTCGCTTTTGTCAAAAAACGCCAAATTCCCAAAAAGCCTTGTTTTTTTTGCCAAAATTGTTGAAGTCTTGCATTTTGTCAACTTATGAGTTATGACAAGTAACATTAAAAAATCTAGATTTTTCGCAAATTTGCTAAAATGTTTTGCTTTTTTGATATGAAAATGGCTAAGAAGCCCTGCCTTTTACTGAAGTTATTGTCGAGGTCTCGTTTTCTGTCGAAAATAGCAAAAAGTCTCGCTTTTAGCATAAAGTATCAAGAATTTTCTTTCTCTTTTTTTGGGAAAAATTGCTAAAGATTGTGTCGTTGTTTGCATCCAAAAAACTCTCTCTTTTTTCCAATAACAGTTCTAATGTGTCGTTTCCCCCCCGAAATTACTAAAAAAAACTTTTCTATTGCTGAGATTGCAAAAAGTTTCGTATTTGTTGCCAAAAATCGCGAAAGTTCTCAATTTTTGGCCCAAAATTGCCAAAAAATCGTTCTTTTTTCAATTAAAAAGTTGCAAAATGTTTGTAGGTAGTTCAACTTTTTTGGCAAAAATTAAGAAGAAGACTATTTTGGCAGAAATTTGCCGAAATTTCATGCTTTTTGCTGAAATTATTAAACAAGTTTTTACGGAGTTTTATTTTTATATTTTGATTAAAAACTAAAAATTCTGTTTTTCTTTTGGTGATTTTTTTTTCAGCATTAAAATGTATTGCTTGAGAGACTAAGTACTACTTCTAATACCAGGTGGCAACAATGTTGCACTGCGTTCAACATTGTAATTGACCGAGGGAAAAAGGGAGTTTATCCGCAGTGTGGCCATATACTTGACCATTACATGCTCAGGTTTTGTCATTTTTTTGGTTACTTTGTTAAGCTTTTTAGGTTACCAAAGTCACTTTTTTTCGTAAAAAATGAGCACGAGCTCTGAAATTTCAAAAAATTATTGATTGAAGAAAAATGTTGACATTAAAAAAATTTATTTCTTTATGAAGAAGTTCTATTTTTCGAATTGTAAATTTTCCAGAGCTTTTGCCCTCGCTTTGCTAGGACCATTTAAGTAACATGCTCTCTCAAAAATTATTCAGAAAGTAGAATAATTGAACCGAAAAATTACAAAAATAATACTCAAACCAGAAAAATGCGAATTATTAATACAATTTATGTTTTTTTTAAACAGAATCTCTCCCATTTTATAAATTTTGGAAAAAAGGCACAATTGTAAACCTATTTAACGACATTTTGGCGCTCATGATGTTCGAAAAAATGTGACACCCCCTCCCCCACCTGATCGCATGTGTAATTCATTTTTCAAGGGTCTGGAAAATTGGAAAAATTGGTCTGGAAAACCTGAAAAAGTCAAAGAAAATCATTTTCGAACTGAATCAGGCTAAAAAGTCACTTGATTTTTACTTGAGGAATAAATGCCTACAATGTTACTTGATATTTTGAGGAATCGCGGACAAATAAATCATAAATGTTTGATTAAAAAAAAAAAAAAAAATTAAGTATAACATAATGCATTAATCGCACAACGTGATTAATAAAGTAGCTTTCTTGCGGCTCAAATTTTTCATCTTTCATCAAGTTCTCCGGATGATACCAAATAAAAACGATGATAGGCGGAAAATTCGTTCGATTTACTCAATATCCTTGTCCATGCTGTGTGAAAGTTGAGCAAATGAATCCGGCATAGACTCAGGACTCGGTTTATGTTTCATTAAGCTATAGTAAGTATTGCAGATTGCCTTCTTAAAGAGGTGTTTCGTTATTTTCTTCCAATTCTTGTCTAAGTTCGTCCCAAAACTTGGCTCCATTTCCATTTAATTTACCATCTACCAAAGACAACTTATTCTTTATGCTGAGGTAACATGGATTTTCCGCGGTGGTTGGTTTCCATTGAGTAGTTATCCCTTCGTAATTCGGATCCCTTTTGTAAGAGTAGCATAATTTTGATGATAACATAATTTGATATATTTAATAGGCTATAACAATTGAAAGAAATAACGACAACTTGCATACCCAGTTTTAGCGAATGTGCTGATTAGTTTTGTGAATGTTTTCACCACTTCTTCAGTGTCAGGAGTTAGGGGAATGTCTGATTCATTAAAGAGAAGTGAGAACTTTGCCCAGTATGTATAATCGTCTCCATGATAAGTTCCTGTTTCAAAGGCCAAGACCAAATTGAAATTATTCTCAGAATTCTATTGGCCCTTTGGAGGTTCCCTAGGTTCCCAGGTTAGGGAAACAAATTGCTTTGAAGATTTTAATACAGTACCCTGCTCAATTGACCGAATCGCAAAAAAGTTGCGCTTTCAAAGAAAAATCATGTTGGAAAATGAAAGTTTTGAAAAAGTTTAAATCCTAAATTTCCAAAACTTTCATTTTCCGACATAACTTCTCTTTGAAAGCTCGACTTTTTTGCGATTCGGTCAATTGGGCAGGATACCTTATTACAATTTTCAAAGCAATTTCGTTTCCCCATAATGGGAACCTAAAAGAACCCCAATCAGGTTTAGGCTTGCAATAGTAGTACAATAATTCATAAAAAGAGCATGATTACGATACCATCTAGTGGTTCTTCGAATACAAATTGATAAAGATCTTTCAATTTGGGAACGTTTCCCTGGAATTCGAATTTATAAACGTAAACCGACGAAGGCGAATCTGCTGCAACTGCGTCGATAAGTGATGGGTATAAGTCTGAGAAACCAATATCAGTTTGAATCTGAAACGGGAAAAATTCGTCAATTCTACATACCAAGTCTCGCTTGCCATAAGGATTTTTTCATCTAAGTACTACTTGATCGTACATCACATTTGACTGATAATGGGGCGAAGTCAATCGGATCACCTTTCAAGTAGAAAGATTGTATTTTATCTTGAATATATTTGAGTTGATCATTATTCAGATTGCTTCCCCAACCCCAGCAATTCTGACGAACGGATTTGAAAAAATTCTTCTGTGATGTTTTTTTGTACGGTCCTAATTGGAAATCAACCACAATATTTTCAAATTGGCGAAATAAAATGTGTCGAATTTCGAGTGCTAATTCTGTGATGACGATTTACCGAGAAATCCCATCATTGCTTCTCTTTGGCAAAATCCAACCATGAGTGGTATACGTGCTAATGATTTCAAGTATTCTTCCTTACTTGGTGTTGGTATAATAGCATTTTCACCGGAATCTATAGTTGGAACGAATGGGAAAACTGGGAAAAAGTGAACCGTTTCATCCTGTTCGAGATTAAGATGATGAGTTGACAGAATATCTTATTGTTTGTTGGATAGATTAGGTATAAAAAATAACTCGATTAAATACCTCGAAGGAACGATCCGGCCTGGTAAAAAGAACCTTTTGTATGTCTACCTTTCTGTAGAAAAATAATAATTTTTTCTTATCAAATGGTCCTTTGTAACCTACTTTTTGCGCTATTTTAAATGCCAGTGTAGCGTTTTCTGGTTGAACTACCAACGACGGGCAGTATTTGTACATGCCCATGATAATCGCTTTATGAAATAGCCCTGTGAAAATATCAACAAATACCTAGGTAGTAATTTTCATCGATTTCTAGCATACCTACCTACTTTTGATCAGTTGTTACTAAACCTTTTGCTTTTTGTATAAACATCAAATGGTTAACTACTGCGGCTCCTGTGCTGCTACCTAGTACTGTTACATTATCAGGATCGCCACCAAAGTTTCTTATATTTCGTTGAATCCATTGTAAGCTTAGAAGTATGTCTTTTAATGCTTGATTACCCGAGCACTCTGGTAAATCCAAATTTAAGAAGCCTAAAAATAAAATATGTAAGTATTTTCCTGTATGCGTTGCAGCGTTGGGGCCTACGCGTGAAGTTGAATTAATCATGTAGGATTATTAATTTGTTCAGTTTTACCTAAAATGTGTAATCTGAAGGACACAAAAACGCATACTATATCGTTGTGCATGACATAGTCCGGAGATCCAAAATAATTAGGATCTGCTGAACCTGTATGAAAACCTCCAGGATGGAAACACACTACTACTGGTCTTAAAGGGTAGTCATCTTTTTGAGGTAACTTGAAGTAAATTATATGTTTTTACTCGTGCAAGTTTTTTCGCATTCAACTATGCTAATGTTTATTTATGTATGTACTTTTGGCGTGTGAATATTGTTGTATAAACAATCCTCTGAACCATCCATGCGTCCTTTCTTCATTGAAAATTGCAAACAACCCCCTTTTTCATTCGTCGTCATCAAAACATTTTTCCAAGGTTTTACTGGTGTTGGATCCTAAAGTGATTAGGTGTTGTGAATGAACTGAAGCTATTCGAAAATAAGAAAAAACGATTTTCTTACTGTACCTTGAATCGTGCTAGGCCTCCAGTTGATTGTCCATAAGGTACTCCGAGAAAAGAATAAAATTCCACTCCAGAAAACGTAGATACATTTTTAAATCCTTGAATTTTACCCTCGCATACTGAAACTATAACTTTTTCTCCCATGTTTTACGGAGTTGCCGGAAAGTTATTAGATATACATGAAAAAAATTGCAGTCCAAGTTTAAGTAACGAAACAATGAAATTTTAGGGTAAACAATATTTTACTTTGAAAATAACGCCTATTTCTTTCCTCAATCGCACGAAGGTTCCCGGTTCTAACTGTGTAAATTTTTGATACCGTGGTTGGTTTTTCGACAACGATGAGCAATGAACATGGAAATAGATAACGATTTCTTGAAAATGAATTCTGATAAAAAAAAGCGTTACCCTCATTTATTAGAAGTAAGTTACCTATGTGTAAAATACGACCCGGTTTATTTTCAAGCCTTGAAATGCACATAAATGTTTTAAAGAATCACTAAACGTTTTATATTTTTATATTTTTTAACATTTTATTGTGGAACAACATAATTTCTTGTCTACACTAAGGATACCATTTTTGGCTTAAACCAAGGTATCTCACAACAAGTTCTACTGATGATGAGGAATAAAACTGGTGGTAAGAAATACATAGATTTGTTTGATAAATATACCTATCCTTCTCTTTGCTGTATGAGAGATGAGCGAATGAATCTGTTCAGGCTCAGTAAAATTTTCATTCAGTTGTAGAGTGCTATTGCGGATTATTTCCTTCAGCACACGTCTGATTATCATTTTCCAACTCCCTTCTTAGTTCCTCCCAAAACTCTGTTCGATTTCCATTCAATTTGCCTTCTACCATAGACAAATGATTGTTTATACTGAAGTAGGACGGATTTTCCACAGTGGTTGGTTTCCATTGAGTGGTTATTCCTTCATAATTCGGATCCCTTAATTGAGGAAAAGTAAGAGTATGTTAGTAATTATAAAGATTGACACAAGAATTTTAAGGAGAAACCATTGAGTCTGATTAGAGTAAGAAATTGACTCACTGCGTCTGAGGAGATCTCATAAGATGTGATCAGACTTGAGATGAGTTGATCATATGAAATTAAATCTACCTTGGGGAAATTGATCAGATCTGAACAGATTCACTTGGACCAGTTGAAACTCGGTTTGATCAGATCTGATCCGCATATTCCATGAATCCCATTTGATTTGATCAGATTTAGTCAGATAAAAGTTTTGATATAGTTTAGATTTGTTCTGATGTGATGAGATCCAATAAGGGAGACCTGAGTAGATCTGACTAGATCTGAATTGATCGGATCAGGTCAGACCAGACCAGATCTGATCAGTTCTAAACATTCCTCGATCAAGGTTTGATTTGATCGGATTAAATATATTCAGATGTGATCACTTGATCAGATTTGGACATTACTCAATCCGGATCCACTGACTTAAATCGATTCAGATGAGAGTTTTGATGAGATCCAACTATTTTCCTTTGGGCAGTCATATCAAAGTAAGATGCTGTCTAGTGAAAAAAGATGGGATCTCTTGGATTAAGGTTAATCTAACTGGACTTGATAAGATCCAGTAATTTTTGCCCGGATGAGAAGACCTGATCAAACAATTTTCCCCCAGGTAGGTAATAATTGAAAAAAAATGCATTTCGAGCATTTACCCAGTTTTTGCAAATGTACTGACGAGTTTAGTGAACGTTTTCACCATTTCTTCAGTTTCAGGTGTTAAAGGATCTTCTATTTGATCGTACGGGAATGAGAACTTTGCCCAGTATGTAAAATCGTCTCCATGGTAAGTTCCTGTTCCAAAAACCGCGACAAAATGGAAATTATTCTCAGGCATCTATGAAGTTTATGAAAATGCCTGTTGCCATTCGTTGTACAATTTTATTATTATAACAATACCATCTAGTGGCTCATCAAAAACGAACTGGAAAACATCTTTCATTTTGGGAACATTTCCCTGGAATTCAAATTTATAAACGTAAACCGATGAAGGAAGATCTGCTGCAACCACGTCCACAAGTGTCGGATACAAATCTGATGCGGCAATGTCGGATTGAATCTGAAACGAAAAAATCATCATACTTTTATCAATCCTCATTTTCCATTGAAATTTATTCATTTCGAATTGATACAAAATTTCCATACATCACATTTGATTGGCAGTGGAGCGTTTTCAATCGAATTACCTTTCAAGTAGAAAGATTGTATTTTATTTTGAATATACTTGAGTTGATCATCATTTAGCTTGGCTCCCCAACCCCAGCAATTCTGGCGAATAGACTTGAAAAAGTACTTCATTGATGCTTTTTTATAAGGTCCTAAGTGAAAATTGACAGAAATATTTTCACAGTGATAGTAATTTAGAGTAATCATGGCATACAGGAAAATCTATTCACATACGGAGAAATCCAAATATAGCTTCTCTTTCGCAAAATCCCACCATTAGTGGAATGCGTGTTAATGATTTCAGATTTTCTTGCTTATTTGACGTTGGTAAAACTGCATTTTCACCAGAATCTACGGTTGTAACGAATGGGAACATTGGAAATAATGGAGCGGTCTCATCCTGTTCATACACGTTTTTAGGTAATTCAGTTTGTCTATTGAATCATTAAATTTTGAAAAAAAAATAATTCGAATAATTACTCTATGGAAGAAACGATCCGGTCTTGTGACAAGAAGTGCTCGTATGTTTACTTTTTTATAAAATGATAATAATTTTTTCTTATCAAAAGGTCCATTGTAACCAAGATTTTGTGCCAATTCAAATGCCAACGTAGCGTTTTCTGATCGTACCACTAAAGATGGGCAATATTTGTACATACCCATGATAACCCCTTTATGAAATAACCCTGTGGAAAAATTCGTAAATTTAAATTTACTCGCAGCTTAATTACTTTTATGTTGGTAATCAATTAGTTTCACCAAACCTTTTGCTTTTGGTGATATCATCAAATTATTCACTAATCCTGCTCCACTACTGCTGCCAAGCAATGTCACGTTATCAGGATCACCGCCAAATTTACAAATGTTTCGCTGGATCCATTGCAAGCTTAGAATTATATCCTTCAATCCTTGATTACCCGAGCATTCCGGTAAATCCAAATTTAAGAAACCTTATTATGAATCCATCGATTATTCTTCTTAAATGTTTGAAAATTTAGTTTAATAATTTGTATTATTGTGGGTGTTCTTGAACCTACCTAAAATATGTAGCCTGAATGATACACAAACACAAACTACGTCGTTGTGCATGACGTAGTCTGGAGACCCAAAATAACTAGGATCCGGTGAACCTGTATGATAAGCTCCAGGTTGTAAACAAACCACCACTGGTCTTAAAGGATCGTCATCTTTTTGAGGTAACTTAAAGTAAATCAAGTTTTCATTCATGTTGAAAAATTTTCACATTAGAGTAATATTATTGTGGTATATGCTTTATGTTTACCTCTGGCGTATGAATATTGTTGTATAGACAATCCTCTGAACCATCTATTAGCGCTTTCCTCAGGGAAAATTGCAAACAACCTCCTTTTTCAGTCGTCGCCATCAAAATATTTTTCCAAGGTTTTACTGGTTTAGGATCCTGATTCGATTCGATGTTACAATAATGTGATGATAATCAAAAATGAGAAAAATTGTTGTGTTACCTTGTATCGTGCATGACCAGCAGTTGATTGCCCATAAGGTACTCCGAGAAAAGAAAAGAATTCGACTCCAGAAAATGTTGAGACATTTTTAAATCCTTGAATTTTACCCTCGCATACTGAGACTATTATTTTCTCAGACATGTTTGCCAGTGGGATAGTCACCAAGTTGCTAAAGATTCACCTACTGCGCAAATGGAAATTTTTGCAGTCTTCAAATACTTACTTATGAACAACGAAACAGTGAAATTGCCTGCTTAAATGTTTCTTTGAAAATCACTTCATGTTTTTTCTTTATAATTACTGCAAATTTTTATCGTACTTATGGTGACACTTTGCGTTTGTTGAAGCAAAACTTGACATAAAAAATGTTTTGCTATCTAAGTTTTTCACAAATTGTTCGTGAAAGAAATAAGCTTTTTTTCAAGTCATACTATCTTACCTTTATTTTTAGAAGAAATTGTGTAGTTTTTACCTACTACAAGGATACAATGTTTTTGAAATTACAAGTACATATGTATTAGCAACTGCTGACAATTTTTTTTGCACGAGACTCAACTCCCTTCTCCCCTCCCACCTAAATGAGATTGAGATTCAACGTTTTACAACTGTATGAAATTTTTTGGAGTTCATCAGTTCAAATTCGATGGGAAAATATTGAAAAGTCAAGTGATTTTACCCAAGTTCCATACTTTATAGATTCGAAGAATATTTCAAGACCTGATGACAAAATTGAAACAATGGATCGTATTTTAGTAAATTTATTTTAAATCCAAAACTACTACTAAATTCTGAAATCCCAATCCCCCCCCCCCCATTTGTTGTGAGGTAAAAAGTGAAAAAGTTTAGAGTTTTCAAAAAAATATTTGAAAAAATAATACAGACCCACAGGTTTTGATCCTTGATCGGAGTTATGATTCCAAATTAGGATCTGTGATCGGTGTTCTGAATTATTTTTTGCCCAGATTCGTGCCGTTTAAAGATTCGAAAGATGTTTATAAAACGATGTAATATGTTTTCCTCGAATATACAGGGTGTCCTAAAAATCATAAAATTTATATGATTTTTCTTCGAAAAATATTATAACTTTGAAATTTCATTTGCGAGATTTGCATAAGATCGTTTTAAAAAAATCAAATTTTGAAATATTTTTATGGATATTTAATTAAATTTTATGGCTTTAATTTCACTTTTGTGTCAGTTTTACAAAATTATTATATTGTACTCTTGATTCTATTCACCGAAAAATCGAATCCATGACACCCTGATGAGGCCAACTCTTGAAGTGGAATTTCAAGACACCCTTTCTGTGACAACCTACTTCCTCCAGTATTTCTTGATCATATCTGCAGCTTTTTCACCAATCATGATGGTTGGTATGTTCAGATTACCACTTGTCAATTGTGGCATTATCGATGCATCAGCCACCCTTAACCCTTTTATTCCGTACACTTTTAGTTCTGGACTAACCACTGCATCTGGGTCTTGAGGAGGTCCCATTTTACACGTACCACCAGGATGAAAGCAAGAAACACCGAAATGTCGAACAATGCATTCGTAGTATTCGTCTGAATATTGAACTAGTATTGAACAAGCTTTTGCTGAAAGAGACGTCATAGTTCCATATTTCTTGAAAGCTTCAGTTTGGAACATGGCATCCAAAATGCGTAAAGCTTCGATTAAAGCATAAACATCTTCCTTTTCGGTTAAATATCCGCTGATGATTTTCGGATGTTCGAATGGATTCTTGCTGTTTAGAAGAATGCGACCCTTGCTTTTTGGTTTCAGCAAAACTGGAGCCATTTGGAATTGAGCAGCGTTTCCTATAAATTTAGGTATTTGTATACCTATGTTTGGTTTGAATAGTGTAATTTTGCTGTAAATTGACTCTATCGATGTGCTGTGAGGAAGAATCAAGTGAAAAACTTGAATGTTTGGGTTATCAGAAGTGTAACCCGATGTGTTGAAAAATAAATGGATATCGAATCCATTGCCGAGATCTGTTCTTGATTCGAAGTATAGTTTCTCAAAATATACGAGATATCTAGAGTAACTTTGTAACTTTCTAATTTTGCTTTGATTAAATTGCTCAATACGTACAAATGATCTCGTAAATTGCAACCAACACACAGATTCTGTTTTACTTTGATGTTGAATGTAGTCAGATGGTCTCGAGGACCAATACCAGAAAGCATCAGTAGCTGGGGAGAGTTGACAGAACCAGCTGATACGATGATTTCCTTTCTGCAATATATTTTCTTGTACTTACCATCTTTGTAAACTTCAACTCCATAGGCTCTATTTTTATTCTTGATTAATATTTTAGTAACCATGGTTCCTTTCATTACCGTCAAGTTGGGTCTGTCTTTTGCTGGTTGAAGATATGATTTGGCAGTATTCCACCTTACATTATTATCTAACGTTCCTGGTAGAAGTGTTATTCCAGCCTCGTAATGGGCATTCATATCTTCTACTACTTTATAACCAGATTGGGTAGTAAAATTGAAAATGTAATTATTAGCTTCTCGGACGTTATAGACAGTCTTGTTGGTAAATTCTTCAACGAAAACATCTCCGGAATATCCATGAGCTGCTTTATCCTCATATTTTGGCACACGTAATCGTTCTAGTTTTTTGAAGTACTTCAAAACATGTTTGTAGCCCCAACCCGGATTACCTAATGATTCCCAATAATCGTAGTCCTCAGGATTACCGCGTATAGCAATCAGAAAATTTATCGAACTGCTTCCACCAAGAGCCTTACCTCTAGGCCAAGTACATTGATTATTGAGGAAAGCGAGACACGTATCCCCGGTCACTTCTGTAGTATAATTCCAATCATATGATGTACGCAACAAAGAGGGGGCCAGAAATGGTATATCAGAATTCAGTGGTGGATCAGTTCCTGCTTCAATAAGTAATACGTCCCATGTTGGAATTTCACTCAATCTGCTTGCAATCGTACTTCCAGCTGATCCGGCTCCAACTATAATGAAATCGTATTCTGGAAGGGATTGTTGGTAAACGTGAGAGCTTTTATCCTCAGGATATGATCCCATGATTCGACAGTTCATCATAATTAAAGGTGTGAGTGTATGTAATACGGCTGAAAGCTCGTGCACATTGGAAGTGACATTGAATGGACACGATTGACTCATTGTGAAGATGGTGTTACTGACTTGACAATTATAAATGAAGATGAAATTTGAAATAATGACTAATATTCTGCTAGTAAAATTGAATCACATGTTAGTGGAGGTACAATTATTGTTTTAACTGATTCTGGTATTGAATTTCACTAGCACAGTTTGGGGTTGAAGTGAACGAAAGCAGAAAAAAAAAGAGTTATCAAAGAAAAGTTTTATACCATGTAGCCATGCAATAAAACTTTTCTGTGAGATAAGTGAATGCCAAGTGAATGCCAGCATTCACTTATCTGCGTTATTTGTTACAGTTCATAAAACACAAAACTAAAGCAAAGTATAGAGAAAAACCTTATAAGTACCTATACCTCTACCTACGATATATAACAACAAACCAAAAATTGTAAAATTTCGCGCTTCAACGCAAGTAAAATATCCGTAATATTGCTTGATGTTGTGTAATTTCCAGAATTTACTTAGGGGACATTCCACCTCAATTTTACCAAAAAGTGATAAGGGGGCCGGCGATTTTTTTTGAAATTTTTCCTGTGGAAAGACCTTTTGAAGGGATGACCGATGGCGCAAATCGCAGCCCTCCAGCCCTTTTTCAAAGGCTGCTAGGGGATGTCAAGGTTTTCAGTGAACTTGGAGTATGTACATATCATCCATTTCAGCAGTGGATTACTCGATAACCGCGATACCTTTGTACCAAAATGGAACTTTACCAATAGTTCGAAGTTTTGAAAGGATCGTTTTTGAAAAATCAAATTTTGAAATATTATTGATATCATTAATACAATTTTTATGGCTTTAATTTCACTTTTGTGTCAGTTTTACAAACTTAGTATATTGCACTCTTGATTCTATCTTTCTATCCTCCAAAAAATCGAATCAATGACGCTCTAATGAGGCCAAATCTCAAAGTGAAATTTCGAGAAACCATCTCTGTGACAACCTACCTCCTCCAGTATTTCTTGATCATGTCTGCAGCTTTTTCACCAATCATGATGGTTGGTATGTTCAAATTACCACTTGTCAGTTGTGGCATTATCGATGCATCAGCCACCCTTAACCCTTTTATTCCGTACACTTTTAGTTTTGGACTAACCACTGCATCTGGGTCTTGAGGAGGTCCCATTTTACACGTACCCCCAGGATGATACGCAGAGGCGCCAAAATGACGAACTATGCATTCGTAGTATTCGTCTGAAAATTGAACCAGTATTGAACAAGCTTCTACTGAAAGAGACGTCATAGTTCCATATTTCTTGAAAGCTTCAGTTTGGAACATGGCATTCAAAATACGTAAAGCTTCGATTAAAGCATAAACATCTTCCCTTTCTGTTAGATATCCGCTGATGATTCTCGGATATTCGAATGGATTCTTGCTGTTTAGAAGAATGCGACCCTTGCTTTTTGGTTTCAGCAAAACTGGAGCCATTTGGAATTGAGCAGCATTTCCTATAAATTTAGGTATTTGTATACCTATGTTTGGTTTGAATAGTGTAATTTGGCTGTAAATTGATTCTACCGATGTGCTATGAGGAAGAACTATGTGAAAAACTTGAATGTTTGGGTGATCAGAAGTGTAACCTGATGTGTTGAAAAATGTATTGATGTCAAATCCAGTACCAAGATCTGTTCTTGATTTGAAGTATTTTTTCAAAATATACGAGATATCTAGATTAACTTTGTAACTTTGTAATTTTACTTTGACAAAATAGTTCAATACGCTCAGATGATCTCGTAAATTGCAACCAACACATAGATTCTGTTTTACTTTAATATTGAATGTAGTCAGATGGTCTCGAGGACCGATACCAGAAAGCATCAGTAGCTGGGGAGAGTTGACAGTGCCTGCTGATACGATGATTTCCTTTCTGCAATATATTTTCTTGTACTTACCATCTTTGTAAACTTCAACTCCATAAGCTCTTTTTTGATTATTGATCAATATTTTAGTAACTGTTGTTCCTTTCATGACGACCAAATTACGTCGATCTTTTGCAGGTTGAAGATAAGCTTTGGCAGTATTCCATCTTACGTTATTACGTAACGTTCCTGGTAGAAGTGTTATTCCAGCCTGGTAATGGGCATTCATATCTTCTACTACTTTATAACCAAATTGGGTAGTAAAATTAAAAATGTAATTATTAGCTTCTGTGATGTTATAGACAGTCTTGTTGGTAAATTCTTCAACGAAAACATCTCCAGAATATCCATGAGCTACTTTATCCTCATATTTTGGCACACGTAATCGTTCTAGTTTTTTGAAGTACTTCAAAACATGTTTGTAGCCCCAACCCGGATTACCTAATGATTCCCAATAATCGTAGTCCTTAGGATTACCGCGTATAGCAATCAGAAAATTTATCGAACTGCTTCCACCAAGAGCCTTACCTCTAGGCCAATTACATTGATTATTGAGAAAAGCGAGACACGTATCTCCCGTCACTTCTGTGTGATAATTCCAATCATATGATGTGCGCAGCAAAGAGGGATTCAGAAGTGGTATATCAGAATTGAGTGGTGGATCAGTTCCTGCTTCGATAAGTAATACTTTCCATGCTGGAATTTCACTCAATCTGCTTGCAATCGTACTTCCAGCTGATCCGGCTCCAACTACAATGAAATCGTATTTCGGATAAAATTGTTGGTAAACGTGAGAGCTTTTATCCTCAGGATACGATCCCATAATTTGACAGTTCATCATGATTAAAGGTGTGAGTGAACGTAGTACAGCTGAAAGCTGGGGCACGTTTGAAGTGACGTTGAATGGACACGATTGACTCATTGTGAAGATAACATTACTGTCTTGAAAATTACTGGTGAAGATGAAATTTGTAACAATGACCAATATTCTGCTAGTAAAATTGAATCACATGTAGGTAAACATACAATTATTATTTTAACCGATTCTGGTGTTGAATTTCACCAGCACAGGGCAGGCCTAAGGTTAAAGTGAAATGAAAAAGAAAAACAGAAGTTATCAAAAAAAAGTTTTATATGTAGCATGTTACTGGTATTCGCTTATCTGCGTTATCTGTCACAGTTCAGAAAACACAAAACTTGAGTACGTAAATTATTTAAAAAAGCCTCATATTATAAGTAAGTAGGTACGAAACAACAACGAACTAAAAAATGGAAAATTTCGTGCGTCAACGGAAGTAAAATATCCGTAGTATTGCTAGATGTTGTATAATTTTGCTGAATTTACCTGAGATGTTGGATGATTTGCGGTGTACTTCCCTTTGGAAATCAATTTTAATACACAAATTAATTATTATGATATTTGAGGAGAGCTCTCAAATTTCAAAAATTTTATGAGAAGAACAAAAAAAAACGTTTGGGGAGCAGTTCAGATTCAAAATGAAAGGGCTATATATATGTACTTAATCAACATTTTCCAAGTGCTTTAATGCCTTCAATTTTGAAATTGGACAAAACAAGAAACCACTTACTTTTTATGTAGGTAAAAACGTAACTCTTGGTTACTTTTTTTTTTTTGGAAATTGTGGTTGCTGATGTTACTTTTTTGAAACACAGGAAAACACAGTTTTTTATTCGCCCGATTTCATTACAGTAAAAAGAACCTTAAAGGTGAAAAATTATATTCTCGACATCCGCCATCCACTTGCCTGAAAAAAATCTTGTGATGTTTGAAGACATCAGAAAAGCGAAAAATTTGAATGTAAAATTTTGCCTCGCTCAGTCTCTTCTCCCTCATGAAAAATCCCAATTGTTCAAAAAATGTATTGTTAAAGTTCCTGTTATGTACTTGAAGTCCTCATATTTGAAAGAATTTCATTCTCGAAATAGTTGAATAGTTTTAATTTGCTTATTTTTCGAGTATAAATGTGGCGATGATTTTCTAACCATTGAATTAATTTTACAAAGTCCAAACAAAAAAAACACAAAAAAACTAAAAAATTGATCTTGGAGGGGAAAGGGGTCAAAAATATTTTGGAAGATGCTGATTTTTTTGCAAGGAAGTGAAAAAAATGTAGTGATTTTCGATTAACAAATTCCTGTTAGACACTCTACTAAATCTCGGCCCAACTTCGTGAAGAAAACAAGAAACAAATGTTTCGTTTCTCGCAAAAAATACGGAATTTGTATCAAATCTCACCTTGTTTAAAATTGCCAACAAGTCTCATTTTCTTGCTAAAATTTTCTAAAAATTGTGGTTTCTTGTAAGAAAATCCCAAAAAATCTCATTTTTTTCAAAAAATCCCAAAAATTTCGTTTTTTTCTAAGAATTGTCAAAAATTGCCAAAAATATAAAAAAACAACGCTGAATTAAATTGAATAAATCTTTATTTAAGGACGCCTTAGAATCTTTTTTGACAAAATTGCGAAAAATAATAATTTTTTTGCTATTAAGTATTCTTAGTTGCCAAAAAGTCTTGCTATTTGCAAAAAATTCGCTTTTTCGCAAAACTTTTGAAAAATCAATTTTTTTCCTCAAAAATTTAGCACCCTAAAGTTGATTTTTAACTACTTTTGCCCTTTCAGGAAATTGAGGGATACTTTTACTGCATTTGTACAATTTTCAAGACCAATCTTTCTTGATCATATCAGAAACTTTTTCGCCGATCATTATTACAGGTATGTTCAAGTTGGCATTTGGCACTTGTGGCATTATTGACGCATCAGCAACTCTCATCCCTTGTATTCCATGAACTTTCAGTTCTGAACTAACAACCGCATCCGGATCTTTTGAAGGTCCCATTTTGCACGTGCCAGCAGGATGATACTTGGTGGTACCAAAATGCCGAATTAAGCATTCGTAATATTTATCTGAGTATGGAACTTGTAGCAAACAGCGTAATATTGGTATAGACTGCATGGTTCCGTATTGCTTGAAAGCTTTAGATCGCACCAACGTATCTGTCACTCGTAAAGCTTCTATTAAAGCATACAAGTCGTCTTTTTCTGTCAAGTATCCGGTGAATATTTTAGGATGCTCGAATGGATCTCTGCTATTCAGAAAAATTCGACCTTGGCTTTTTGGTTTCAGTAGTGCAACGTCCATTTGAAACAAGGGGTCATCTTTAGTAAATGCTGACGTTTCCTTTTTAATGCTCGGTTTCATTTCTCGAACTTTCTCGTAAATTGAACGCACTGATGTACTCATTGGCAGAATCGTGTAGGTAACTTGAATATTGGGGTAGTCAGATTGATAACCTGTTGTGTTGAAGAACAAACAGGTATCAAATCCGGTACCGATGTCTGACCGCTTAATCAAATATTGCTTCAATATATACGAGATGTCTAGATTTTTTTTATAACTTTCTAATTGTATTGCGCCTATATAACTGTGAACGGACAAATGATCTCTTAAATTGCAACCAACGCATAAATTCTGTTTTACTTTGATTTTGAATTTACTCAAATGATTTTGAGGCCCTATACCAGAAAGCATCAGTAGTTGAGGAGAATTGATAGCACCAGCTGATACGATCACTTCTTTTCTACAATATATTCTCTTGTATTTACCATTTTTGCAAACTTCCACTCCGTAAGCTTTGTTTCGATCATTAATTAATATTTTAGTGACCATTGTTCCTTTCATAAGGGTTAAATTACGTCGATCTTTTGCATGTTCAAGATAGGCTTTGGCAGTATTCCATCTAACATTATTGCGTAATGTACATGGTATAAACGTTATTCCAGCTTGATTATGAGCATTTATATCTTCGACTATTTTGTATCCAAACTTTGTGGCAAAATTTGCAATATAATTTTTAGCTTCGGTGATATCATAGACAGTCTTGTTAGTGGACAGTTCCTCAAAAACTTTTCCAGAATAGCCATGCGCTGCTTCATCTTTATATTTTGACACACGTAATCGTTCTAGTTTTTTGAAGTACTTCAAAACATGTTTGTAGCCCCAGCCTGGATTACCCAAAGATTCCCAGTAATCGTAATCCCTAGGATTACCGCGTATCGCTACCAAGGTATTTATCGAACTGCTTCCACCGAGGGCCTTACCTCTAGGCCAAGTACACCGATTACCGGGAAAGGCCAGACAAGTGTCTCCTGTTACTTCTGTAGTATAATTCCAGTCATAAGCTGAGTGTCGTAGGGTAGGATATAAAAAAGGTATATCGGAATTAATTGGTGGATCAGTTCCTGCTTCGATGAGCAATACCTTCCATGCTGGAATTTCGCTCAAACGACCAGCAATGGTACTTCCTGCTGATCCTGCGCCGACAATTATGAAATCGTATTCTGAATATGATTGTTGGTATACGTATGAACTTTTATCTGCCGGATATGATCCCAGAATTTGACAGTTCATTAGTATTAGAGGTGTTAATGAACGTATCGCTGCTGTTAATTGGGGCGATGTTGATGTAAAGTTGAATGTGCATGTTTGATTCATGGTGTGCTCGACACAATTTCATCTGTTCGAAATTTAACAATAAATTTGACATTGAATGATTCAGTTGATTCATGATGGAAATTTGTATACCTATTGTCGATTCGATCATGACGAAAACTTAATTTAAAAGCGTATTACTTACCTTAGTTTTGAAAAGTTATCCAAGAATTTTTTGTGAAATTATTGTGCTCGATAATGTTTTGGAAAAAGTAGCACATTGTAGCGTAGCTCAGCATGTGTGTTGTGGAAGTTTTACTGTAATTATTTCAAGTTGAAAAAAAAATACTTTGGTTCATGTCGTATTTTATTATTTTTACTATCGTTGTTCTAACAAAAAGAAAAATATGAAAACGATGGCACTTTGGCCTCTAAAAACGCCGACTATCAAGCAATGGGGTATTTTTCACAACGAATGGTCCTCCAGAAAGTAAAAAAAAAAACGAATTTTTCATACTTTTGGGAAAGTAGAGTAGTGAAGATCATGGACATGTTTCCAAAGTTACTAAGAATCACTTTTGATTACTTTTTTTTTTGAAATTTCGGTTACCAAGTTACTTTTTCTTAATTGAAATTTCCAAAAATCCAGTTATTTCAAATCTCTTTTTTCGACAAAAACTACGAAAATGTATCACCTTTTTTGTCAATACCTAATTGTCAAATAGCCTTGCTTTTTGCTAAAATTGTTGAAAAATCCCATTTTTTTTTTCTAAAAATAAAGTGCTTGAAATTTGAGCTTTTTTGTCAAAAAATTATCAAAACGTCCCACTTGTAGCCAAAAAGTTGCATATCTGTTGGTAGTTCAATTTTTCTAACAAAAATTGTCAAAAAATATCAGTTTTGCAAATAATTTCCTAAAAGTCCTGATTCTTGCGAAAATGGTCAAAGTATTGCATTTTGCAAATTTATTGTGAAAATTCCCAATAATTTCTTAGCAAAATGTCAAAAAATCTCGCTGTTTGCTAAAAATTTCTAAACGTCCTGCCTTTTGCTAAAATTATTGTCGAAGTCTCGTTTTTTGCCAAAAGTTGCAAAAAGTTTCGTCTTTAGTCCACATTGCCAAAAAGTCTTGTTTTTTTTGTTGAAATTTGCTGAAAATTGTATTTTTTTTCCGCAAAAAATTCCAAAAAGTCTCACTTTTTCCCATAAATTGTCATACATTTTGCATTTTTTACTAAAAATTACAATTTCCGAAGATCTCACTTTTTTTAATAAAAAAAGTTGAAAAAACAACTCTTCAAACAAAATGCGAAAATATTATTTTTTGGCACTAATTGCCGAGAAGTCCTGCTAAGTATATGCTACAATTGTACAAATTTTTATCGAGTTCCATTTTTAGATTTTACCTAATTAAAAACGAAAAGTTTTGATTTTTTCAGTGATTTTTTTTCTACATTAAAATGTTTTGCGCGTGTTTTGTTACTTTCTGGGAGCCTCTTCTGAGGACCAATGTTTTAACTTATGTCTACTGAGATCCATATCCTGAAAATACGAGTAACTGTCGGAGTTTTGAAATAATTAATTGAAATGTATTAATTTCATTGTATTTTTATTTTGTTTCAGGTAAGTACGATTGTTCGCTGTGATTGTAAGAGAAATGGCCTGTCCTGTTCAATAGAAATGGAGTGAGTTATTTTATGATTTTAAATTTCTAAAAAATTTTGCTTTCCTTCACGACAATTTTCGCTCAACTTTTAATTGTCGATTTATTCTGTGTTCAACTCTATTCAAGTGAGGGAGGTTGTGAGGGAGGGAAGAAGAGACGCAGTCAGAATTCTGAACTGAAATTCGTTTGGCTGAAACCAAAAATAATTCATGTGGCAATCAAATTGTGCATGCCTGCATCAATAGCTAATATTACCAGGGTGTCTACCAGGTCGCTATAGCGTTAAAAGTCGCGAAAAGTCGCGATTTTGAAAATAGGGCGCTAAAGTCGCGAAAAGGTCGCGATTTTCGCCAAAAATACCAAAAAGTCGCTATAAATTGTCCAAACTTCAAATTTTAAAAACTTTTCTTATTTTTAGTTGATGGCGATTGGTAAAAAAAACATTTTTTTCGTTGGAAATTTTTTTTTTTGGGGGGGGGGAGGTACTTTTAACTGAAAAAAAATCGCTAAAAGTCGCGAAAAAAAGTTGCTAAAAGTCGCGAAAAGTCGCTATTTTTGAAAATTAAATTTTGGTAGACACCCTGATTACGGAATGTTGATGAACGAATTCGTCATTCTATTTGTCGCCTTCCAAGCCGTGAATATTTGAAAAAGTGCTGTTATATTTCAACAAGCTATGTTCGCAGAAAAGGAGGGAAATGTGTGTTGAGCTTGTATGATATCGTTTTGTTTTTCGAATTAGATTCTAATAATTTTTTGGTGATAAACTCTTTTATTTGTCAAGAAAAGTCACAGGGGTAAGAATAATAACAAGCAGAGTTCAAGGACAAGTAGGTACAAAAGTTTCTCCTTATACGAAATTACATTCTTGAGTGCACAGTCTCATAGCCAAAGCCAGTCCTTTTTGACCATATCAGCAGCTTTTTCTCCGATCATAATAACTGGTATATTTATGTTACCAGCTGTTAGTTGAGGCATTATCGATGCATCAGCCACTCTTAATCCTTTTATTCCATAAACTTTCAGTTCAGGACTAACCACTGCAGTCGAGTCCTTCGAAGGTCCCATTCTACAAGTACCACTCGGATGATACGTCGTTGTGCCAAAATATCGAATTAGGCATTCGTAATATTCATCTGATTTTGGAGGTAGCTTTAAACATGCTGGGGCTTGTAGAACTTTCAGGGTTCCATATGTTTTGAAAGTTTTAGTTTCAGATATGCTTTCTATAATACGTAAAGCTTCAGTCAACGCGTCTATATCTTTTTTCTGAGTCATATATCCGGATATAATTATAGGCGGGTCGAACCAATTTTTACTTTTGAGTAAAATTTCTCCTGTACTTTCAGGTCTCAGTAATACAGGGAACATGAGTAAAATTGCGTTTGTTTCGATCGAGTTCGCCAACAATTGACCTATATCTGGTTTGAACATTAAAAGTTTGCCAAAGAATGCCTTCATGAAATTATTTCGAGGTAAAATAGTATGGAAAACTTGTACATTTGGGTACTCGGCTGTGTTACCGGTTGTATTTATGAATAACATGGCGTCCATCGCTAAACCTATGTCTTCTCTTCTACTCAAATATCGATATAAGAGGTATTCTGCTCCATGCTCTACGCCATAACCATCTAATTCTGCATTGATTATACCTATGTGACTGTGTACTGATAAATGATCTCGCAAATTGCAACCAACGCAAGCATTTTTTATCACTTTGATGTTCAACTTCCTCAGATGCTTTTCTGGTCCTATACCAGAAAGCATCAAAAGTTGAGGAGAATTAATGGCTCCCGCTGATACAATGACTTCCTTCGTGCAATATATTTCCTTTGTCTTGCCATCTTTGTGAACTACAACTCCATAAGCCTGCTTTTGATTGTTGATTAATATTTTAATGACCATTGTTCCTTTCATTACCGTCAAGTTGGGTCTGTCTTTTGCTGGTTGAAGATATGCTTTGGCAGTATTCCATCTTACGTCATTGTGAAGTGTTCCTGGTAACAGTGCGAGCCCAGCTTGGTTATTTGCATTTATATCTTCGACAATTTTGTATCCATATTTGGTGCAATAACTTGCTATGTAATTTTTGACTTTTATTACATCATATACAGTTTTGTTCGTATATGGTTCTATGTAAACTGGACCAAAATAACCATGTGCTGATCTATCTTCATAATTTAGATTACGTATGCGTTCTAGTTTCTTAAAAAACTTCAGTACATTCTTATAACCCCAGCCAGTATTACCCAATGATTCCCAATAATCGTAATCTCTCGCATTGCCACGTATCGCGCCAATAAAATTTGTCGAGCTGCTTCCTCCCAAGACTTTACCTCTGGGCCAAGTACATTGATTACCAACATACGCCATACAAGTGTCCCCTGACACGGTTGTTGTGTAGTTCCAGTCGTAGGGAGTTTGTACCATTGAGGCGAACAAGAAAGGTATGTCGGAATTAATTGGCGGATCAGTTCCTGCTTCGATGAGTAAAACCTTCCATTCTTGTATTTCACTCAGACGACCTGCAATCGTGCTTCCAGCTGATCCAGAGCCCACGATGATAAAATCATAATATTGTGGATAAAATTGTTGGTATACGTAGGAGCTTTTATCTTCAGGATATGATCCCATAATTTCGCAGTTTTCCATTATTAAAGGTGTTAATGAACGTATGGCTTGCGTTAATTCTGGCAAGGATGAAGTGTATGTAAAAGGGCATGGCTGACTCAGAGCATAGGTGACGTGTAAGCCTGAAAATGACGTACATGAGGAATGTGATATTTATTTGTACATATGATATGTATGTTTGAACTATCATTATTGTATGAACATTTATTTTGAAGGAATGGAAATTGTAGGTACTGATGTAAATTTTTCTAATTGCTGAAGAAATTTTTTCCATCAGAAATGAATGAATTATGCCCATTAATAAAATGTATGTGCAATTTTTACCCCATTATTTGATCTTTTTTGTGTTCTTTGGTAACCAAATTATTGAGATGGAGATGGATGTTTGTAAAGCAAAGCTAAATGATAGTATTGTCAAGAATTTAGCGAAGCAAAAGTCCTTGAACCTTTCATGACCTCCTTTACTTTTACTGACATTAAGTTCTGATAATTTTTTTTATGACTGGCCAGTGGCCATGATGGATTAATTTTTATTCTTCCTTCGATAATACCAGTAGTTAATGAAAATATAAAAATACGTAGGTATTTTCAATTTAAAAAGCACGTATTTTAACATATTATGTAGGTACTTACCAGTGACTAGAAACCAAGAACTCCATTTGAGTAGTTGCATGAATGACGCTCGTTCTTTCGTGGATTTTTTGAAAAAAGTGTTGCTTTGGCGCATGTCAGAGTTACTGAAATGTGCATTCGAATGGAAAATTTAAAAAGTCGTTAGCGTTACCTATCTAATGGATTACTAACTACCTACTTAGGCTGTGAACAACGTGTTTTATCAATTTTGCTATCAGTTTTTGATAAAAATGAAAAATATGTTTACATTAGAATGTTTTTCAGAAAAGAACGTGATAGATTTACTTAGTACATCGTGATAGGGATATTGTTTTTACAAATTTGTTTTTTTTTTCCTGCCGGGTTAAAAAAACGTGATGCGCAGTATCAGGTTTTAACCGAATACAATTTGCTTGAAGGTAGGTCGTTGAAAGATGTCAAAACAGATCAGTGGTCACAGCTTTATTTAGGCAAATTCCTGTTGATGGTTTTGGATAAATTTTGGCGAACCAGGCGTGGCTGCAGTTAATCAAAAAATAATTCATGCAATCTATTCACTCTGGAGTCTCAACTTTGGTGTAGGGGAATTTATCGACGTTGTGGATGTTGGAAAACAACAAAAACTCAGCGATTGCAATAGGTGATTGTGAAATATTGGATAATTGTTCTGATGAATCAAACAAGAGAATGGATTAAATTTAAATAAGCACTTATGAATTTGTACAAAAATAATAAAATAACGATGATTTCGAATTTCCGATGTGTTCTGAAAGAATTATGACTGGAAAGCTAAAAAGATACCCTTGAAGTGTTAGAAGTACAAATGGGTTCAACTTTCATTTACATGTTTGTTTTTTCTTCTTGTTGTTACACCACGTGGAAAAATACATGCAATCATTTTCACTAAGCAAAAATTACGACATGATTGAGCATTAGAGCAGCTGATTTCAAAAAACAGCTTTCTTATTTAGTTCAGCTTCCTGAGGTTGTATTTGATCATTTTCAACCAACCGTTCTAAAGCTTCCAGAAAGGTATTGATTTTCTTCAGTTTTTTTGGATTTTAATTCAGATTGACTGAAAATCAGCGCGGGTAGCTCAGATTGTTGTCAGAATTCATTTTGGAATGAACTACAGGCTACAGGTATTTGAAAAGTGGAATATATTCAGAATTTTCAGTTGGCAGATACAAAAGCATATTTTTTTATCGGTCTCCTGCTTGAAAAAATGAAATATAATCGCTAATCTGAATCAAAACTCTCTTGAAAGTGGAAAAACATTGCATGATTGAACTTTTAAACAATTTTTAACCACTTGTCAGTGGTCTTTGCTAAAGATTGATTTAGTGATGCAAAAATGTCCTTTTACTGTCCTCATTTTTCTCAAAAATTTAGAGGTCACGAGGACGGTTGCGAGTTTGTACTCAGAACTCATAAGGAGCTGAAATTTTTATATTCTCTCAAAAAGGGAAGATTTGAAGATCTGCTGGAGGATCCAGTATGGCTTGATAAGGTTACTGGCCTACCTGTCTAGCCTCTAATGGTCGCCTGTCTGGCCTCTCAAGATTGTCTGAGTGTCAGTCCGTCTGTTTAGTCTCTCAAGGCCATTGACCTGATTGACCTCATTTTAAATCAGCGCTTCATTAATGAGTAGTTGAAATGATTTTATGAAATTTTATTTCTTTCACATTTTGAATGACTTTATAATTTCAGCACATTCAAAAAACTATTACAACCAGTCTTTTTTGATCATATCGGAAGCCTTTTCTCCTATCATCATAGTCGGTATATTTGTATTACTACTGGTCACTTGCGGCATAATGGATGAATCAGCAACCCTAAGCCCACTAATCCCATACATTTTCAGTTCTGGGCTCACTACTGCATCTGCATCATGCGAAGGTCCCATTTTACACGTACCACTAGGATGATAGGCAGTTGTACATAAATGTCGCAATAAGCATTCGTAATATCGATCTGAATTTATCACAAATTTGGAGCAAACTTCCACCGGTATATGAGTTAATGTAGCATGCTGTTTAAAAGCTTGCGATTGGGATAATTTTCTCAATATCTTAAACACTTCGACCATCGTCTTAACATCTTCTTCTGCAGTTAAATATCCGCTAATAATTTTTATTTTGTCTAAAGGATCCTTGCTATTGAGATAAACTCTTCCTCTGCTCTTAGGTCTGACTAGCGCTGGAGTTATTAGTATAGATGGAGCTTTTTCAGCCAGATTTATTATTTTGTTTACAGTTTCTACTCTTAAACCTTCCAAAGGAAAAGGTAAAAATATAGGCATGGGTATTCTAGGAACCAGAATGTGATATGTTTGAATATCTGGATAATCTTCGGTGTTACCTGTGGTGTTAAAGAATAACATGGTGTTTGGAAGGATACCAGTGTCTATTCTTTCTGATAAATAACCATATGGGAAATCCAAGAGTCGTAAATCTAGCGTGTAGTTTTTCAGATTTAATTGAGCTACATAAGCTACCATGGCGATGTGATCTTGTAAATTATAGCCTACTTTTAGATCTTGAATCGTGTCAATGTTCAATTCTCTTAAGTGGTTTTTGGGACCAATTCCGGAAAGCATGAGTATCTGAGGTGAATTAATCGATCCGGCTGAAACGATGACTTCTTTTTTGCAATAAATTTTCTTGTATTTGCCATAGTTGAGCACTTCGACCCCGTACGCTTTCTTACGCTCATTTATTAATATTTTAGTGGCCAGTGTTGATTTCATTACCACCAAATTTGGCCTGTTACGTGCCGGAGTCAGGTATGCTTTAGCTGAACTCCATCTTACATCGTCTCGTAAGGTACCAGGAAGAGAGGTTAAACCAGCTCGAGGATGGGCGTAGAAATCTTCGACTGTATTATAGCCCAAGTCGGCGTAATATTTAGCCATATAATTGATTATTTTTCTAATATCGTATAGAGTATTATTGGTATAATCTTCCACAAACACGTTACCAGCATACCCAAGTGTGCTGTCATTACCCCATCTGGGTATGAACACTCGTTCCAATTTCTTGAAATATTTCATCACGTGATCATAACCCCATCCTGGGTTACCCATCGATTCCCAATTATCGTAATCCTTTCGATTGCCACGTACCGCAAGCATGGCGTTTATCGAACTACTTCCACCTAGGGTTTTACCTCTGGGCCATTTACATTGATTGTTGACATACCCGAGACAAGATTGAGTGGCTGGTTCTGTGGAATAATCCCAGTCGTAAGGAGTCTGCAAGAGTAGTGGAAATAAGCTAGGTATGTCGGAAAGGATAGGTGGATCTGTTCCTGCCTCGATTAGCAGGACTTTCCAGTTCGATATTTCGCTCAGACGATTCGCGATTACGCATCCGGCTGATCCTGCTCCGATTATTATGAAATCATATTCGGGGTCATGTTGCAGGTACACATTGAAAGCCTTGTTGCTGGGATAAGGTGATGTAAGGTGACAGTTTGAAAGAATTAAAGGCGCTAAAATTGGCAGAGTTGATAAGGGTTGCAGAAAACTGTAGGTTGAGAGTAGAGGGCACGTATCATTCATCGAGTCCATTTAAAATTTGCGCTGAAAAGTGAAAATTGGTTAATGATGAAGGAAGTATCGAATTATATGGAATAGACATCTGCATCTGTAGATTTGTTTTAAATTGAGTGAAGATGTTGCTTACTTTGTTGTGAAGAGATGAACAGTGGAACTACCTCGACTATATTTTTTCAGCGTGGCGACGTAAAAAAAAAATATATAAGTTTGGGAGCGTACGATTTGTACAAACAATCACTGGCATGTTTGTTCAAAATTTAATGCGTGTATACACGCGCTTTGAAAATTTGTAAAAAAAATAGCAGGTTGGCTGCGTCCTTCGTGTCACTCATTTTTTATCTTGCGATAATGTAATGAATTTACGTAACTTTGGTACATTTCCGAAGGTAATGGTTTGTGGTATGGTACACAATTACATCACAGGTAAGTATTCAAAAGTGAGATACCTATGTGATTTTGTAGGCATGTTTTTTATCATTTGTACATGAGCCGAAAGTCAATTTTCGTCGCTTTTGTGGTGAAAGCGTGTTCTTTAGCGATGGAGTTGCATAATCTTATAGATCAAAAATTGCTATTATTTTTGTATAATTTTGGATTCTCCATAAATTGTGTATAACAGTGACCTCCAGAAAATGTAATTTTTTAATAAAGTATTAAAACGTTGAAGAAAATGAGAATTTTTCTCTGAACGTTTTATTTTTTGATGAAAAAAGATTTTTGCTAAAACTGAAATATGAGCCTAAAATTTGTGGTTTCACTATCTAGAGCCTTTGTAATGGGAAACAGGACGCCATTATGAGTCTGTTTCGCCATTTTTTATCAATCAAAACTAATTCAGAAAGTATTTTTACTAGCTTTGTTCCTTCAATTTCTAGGGTCGACAAACCATTTTACACTTTATCGACACTTGTTATGAAACACTTTCTAGATTAGAAAAAATTGGACGTTTTAATTCAAAAATTTTATAGCTTTGGAAATTTTGTATTTTGTATCAAGGGTATATTATCTACATTTCAAAATAAGTAACTATCAAAAATTGAAAAATTGGACCTGAACAACTGAAAATTCTGGGATAATCCTCCGAATCCATTATCCTTGACGGTCATCACCCTGAATGAACATTTCTCTATAATTACGAATTTTTCCAGTGTGTCTTTTTCTTGACTACCGATTTTTAGAATCCGATTCCCCGAATTAATATTTCTCGTATGACCATTCCTCCGAATAAGTAAATTTTTCCCAATAACTTAATTTCCAAAATGTTGGGAAGAATTTTTTTTGTAAGTTTAGTACATAACAATATGTACTTTTAGGCAATTTTGATGAGAAATGAGTCTTCTCTGCTACTATTCATACGTAATGAAGTAGGATTTTTTTTGGAAATTTGGTAAGCAAAAAGTGAGGTTTTATGACAAGAAAAAAAAACTGGTTTCTTTGGGATGCTGGTAACAAAAATTGGACTTTCTGGCCCTTTTTACCAAAAGTACAGTTTTTTGAAAACTTCGACAAAAAATGGGTTCTACTTGTTTTTGTGATTTTAGCAAAAAAAGTAAATTTTTTGCCAATTGTGAGATAAAAACTGTTTTGACAAAATTTTGCCAAAAAACAAGACTTCTGAGCAATTTTGACGAACAGAAAAACAAATTTTTCGTGACTAAAAAGCAATACATTTTTGGAATTTTTTATCAAAAATAAAGGTTTTCCTACAATTTGGTCTATATAGCAACTCTTATGAAAAAGACAGGGTTTTCTGCAGGTTTGTGGCAAAAACCCGACTTTCTGCCCACTTTTGTGCATTTGGAGCAATGGGATGCGAAAAAAATAATGGATTCGGGAAATTGGTCACTCCAAAAAATTTCAATTTGGAGGTTTTCCATTCAGGAAAATATATTGAAGAGAATACCTGGGAATTCAGCTAAAATACTGAATCATGTTCCTTCTTTTCTCCAAAACAACAACGTGTATTTGATTCCAAGCCCCTGGATCGTCTTCAATAGCACTCTGCGTATTGATTTTTTTAAAGAAAAAATTACAACCAATCGTCTTTGATCAAATCTGAAGCTTTTTCGCCAATCATTATGGTCGGTATGTTGGTGTTACCGCTCGTTACTTGAGGCATGATAGACGCATCTACCACTCGAAGTCCTTTAATCCCATGCACTTTCAGATCATAATTGACTACAGCATCTGGATCATTCGAGGGTCCCATTTTACACGTGCCAACAGGATGATACACAGTGGCACCTAAATGTCTCAATAAGCATTCGTAATATTCATTCGAAAGTGGAATAAGCGTCGAACATTCTGCAACAGGAGTGTAGGATAATTTTCCGTATTTTTTAAAAGCTTCAGTTTCAGATATTCCTTCAAATATGCGAAATGCTTCTATCAGAGCATCAACGTCTTCTCTAGCAGTTAAATATCCGGTGACTATTTTTGGATGATCGAAAGGATTTTTGCTTCTGAGAGAAATACGTCCTCTACTTTTAGGTCTTATCAGTGTTGGCTGTATGAGTAAGGTGGGTGCTAGTTGAATCGCCTTCAAGTTCTCCAACGATATTTCTAAATTGAAGTTATACAAATAGAAAAATATGAGAAAAAATAATGACAGAGGGAAACTGGTACGAGGGAACATGATGTGGTAGATTTGTATATTAGGGTAATCAAACGTGTTTCCAGTTGTGTTAAGGAAAAGCATCGTGTCTAGTAGAAATACACCTAGGTCTACTCTGTTTGATAGGTATTCGTAAATGAAATTTAGAGAGAGTGCACCGTGTTCATAACCTTTGCCATGTATACTTGCGGCCAATCCGTATACCAAAACATGATCTTGTAAATTATATCCAACTTTTAAATCTCGGACTACAGTTATTCCTTGATCTTGCAAGTGATCTCGAGGACCGACACCAGAAAGCATTAATAACTGAGGAGAATTAATGGACCCGGCTGATACGATGACTTCTTTTTTGCAGTAAATTTTTTTATACTTACCACCTTTAAATACCTCTACTCCGTAAGCTCTTCTGTTTTTGTCGATTAATATCTTGGTTACGAATGTTTCTTTCATGACGACTAGATTGTTTTTATTTCGAATTGGCTCGAGGTAAGCCTTTGCAGCACTCCACCTGACGTCATTTCGTAAAGTGCCAGGTACTATGGTAACACCGGCTTGAGGATGTGCATCGAAATCCTCAACAATTGGGTACCCCGATGCCACCGAGTAATCAGTGATGTAATCTCGCATCCCTTTGGAATCGTAGATCGTCTTGTTTGTATAATCTTCTATGAATACATTACCATTATACCCATGTAGATGCCTATCTCCTAATCTTGGTGTACGAACACGTTCCAATTTCTTGAAGTATTTCAATACGTCTTTATAAGCCCATCCAGGATTACCCTCAGATTCCCAATTATCGTAGTCTTTAGGATTGCCTCGAACTGATAACATATAATTCATCGAACTACTGCCTCCCAAAAGCTTCCCTCTGGGCCAGGAACATTGGTTGTTGATGAATCCTAGACAAGAGTCATTGCTCGGTTCTGTCAAGTAATTCCAGTCATAACGAGACTTGAATAAGGAAAAAAATAAGGAAGGAATATCCGAATTAATTGGCGGATCTGGTCCTACTTCGATGAGTAAAATTCTCCAATTGGCTACTTCGCTCAAACGATTTGCTACGGTGCATCCTGCTGATCCTGCTCCGACGATAATGAAGTCGTATTCTGGTTCGTATTGTTGGTAAACGTATGAACTTTTGTCTTTCGGATACGATCCCACAAGGTGGCAGTTTGAGATTATCAGAGGTGTTAGTAAGTGTGCAGCTGCTAATAACTGCAGTGAACTTGAGCTGGAGATGAGTGGGCATGTTATATTTGTCGAGTCCATTGGAGCTCGTTTGCTGAAAGCGAATAAAAAATTAACTTTATTAGATTGATGTTTCCTTTATATTGATACGCAGTACGTATGTTTTCATACATTGATTCAAGGTCAGAATTGCAGGAAACGAATTTGTTTCAGTCGCTTTTTTGAACGGGAGGGGGGGATTATTTTCACATTTTTTCAAATTTTTAAGCTTTTGAGGGTATCAGTGATGGCTGAACCTGAACCTTTGAACACTGAACCTGAATCGCGATCCTAGATCCTGATCCTTCATATTTTGAAATCGAAGATCCCATTCCCTTGATCCCAAACAAAATCGACCAAAACCACTATTCCTAGTCTTGGGGATTTTTTTAAAAAAAATCTGATATAAGATAAGTGGTAATTCAGTCGTTTAGAATTTGTTTCATTGAGCAATTTTTGTTTTTCCATTTGAAAATCGATTGTCAGAATGGGAGCCCGGATTCGATTTTTCCTCCCAAAATTTTGTGTATCGGATATGAAACCCATTTCAATAAGAAAACGACTAGGAATGTCTGACACCCTATCCTAAACATGCTACTTATCTACCCACTATTTTACATTCATTCATTTTCAAGCATTTAATTCGACTTACCTTGAGCTGTTGAAGGATTATGTTCCAATATTAAAAATCAACAGTGACGATTTTTATGAAATGTATATTCTTGTGTGTATTTACGAAGAGCACGAAACTTCTACATTGCATTGTAAAGTTACACCAACATAAGTAATGATTCTTTTCATTTTTTCTTCAAAATACATTCGAATTTTTTCTGGTGATTCGTAATAAATGAGTACCTAGTTAATTAGGTAAGTCTAGGTACCTAAGCCTGTGGTGTACGGTAGTCTTCATCACTTCATATGCATGCATTGGAATTACGAGTATGACTATTCCTCGGGTTGTTTACGCCATAACTTGAAAAATTTTTCAACTTTGTAGCAATATCTAATCGTAAATTATTATGTTCGATATTTGAAAGTCACTACTGACCATTTTCGAAGTAAATAAAGTAAGTTTAAGGTTAGTTCGATGTACATATTAAGTGGCGTAAGTAGGTACAAGTGTTGATAATGCACGTGGAATTATCGTTGTTTTGGTGTGCACAGCGGTGTTGTCTATGTCTACCTTTAAAATTTAAGGGGCTAGTTTCGTGTGGAAAAATTGAAGTAATATCCATTTTTGACAAGGTGCCAGGGGATAGTTTGAAAAAATTTCACTTATCTCTGTTATCCTAAATACATAGAAGTTAGATTGTCTTGGAGTACAAAATGAAATACATCGTGAGAAATTGAAAAATTTAATTATTTTGAAAGTTTGCTCATTTACTTATAATATTAATTTATTAGTAGATACCTACAATGTCAGTCTTGTCGAAGTATAATTTATTTCAGAATTTTTATATGTAGATTTCAAAAATAAATTGGTAGTTATAATTTGTGTACTTAACGAAAAAAATTCTGTTAAATAATGAAAACAATTGCAGCAGATGTTTGGAATCTGTTTTTTCTCCGTGAAATTAATCTTCAAAAATGGTTCTGTACTGTCGCTCTTATAAAATAACCGTTTCTCCCCTGAACTTGAAAACTTATTCAAGCTGCTAACTGCCAAGTTGGTAATTTCTCAACTAACTCTACCAATCGTTCTTTCGAATATTTTTTTTGTGAGCCCAATAAAGAATGATTAATTACTGATTGGAGCCTGTTCATATCAGTCTTGTTTAAACGAAATTCATCAAAATTGGGTATCTTTAACCGATTGAATCAATCGTCAATTAGGTACCCAAAATCAGCACCTGAGGCTACGACAGCCTAAAAGCGAAAGCCCAAGAACATCTGTTATTGATTTTTTGAGGAATTTTCAATTCTTAAAATCAAATTCTACTGCATTTTGAACATTTGAAATTTTTTGTCTGATGGCTTGCCTTTTCTCCTTGTCATTATTTTCATTACTTATTGGCAATAATATTCGTAGAGAAGAAAATCGACGTATGTCTTTGCCAATCTTGGACATAATTGTTTTCTTATCGAAAGTAAAACTCGCCGTGTCGTTTCAAAAAGTTGGTGTATTTTTTCCCCCAAATGTTGTTAAAATTTTCCATCGAATTTTTGTATATTTTTTAAAAATTTGTTATGTTGAAAAACGTTTTTTATTCGTACAATTTCATTACATCATTACATTAGCAAAGATCCTTTAAGGTGAAAATAAAATCAAAAAGATAAAATTATACTTTCGACATCCGCTTGCTTGAATAAAATCTTGGGATGTTTGAAGACATTGAAAAAGCGAAAAATTCTAATGGAAAATTTTGCCTCTCCTGGCTCCCTTTTCTTATAAAATCTCAAGTGTTTGAAAATGTGCTGCTAAAAGTACTACCAAAGTCCTGTTTTTTTATTTTGAAATTTTGTCAGACACCTTGTTTGTCTTATAACTTATGTAAATAATGCTTTCATTTGTATTGTGTTTTTTTTTCAAAATAATTTTTATTGAAATTGAGGAAACATTGTATACAAATTTTCTTCCAATTTCAATTACTTTTTTGAAAGTTTTCCATTGAAAATTTTGAATTTGTTTATTTTGTGTGTGCGGGGGGGGGGGAGAAGTTGTCGAGTGCTTAGCTTTCTGAAAATTTGGTTGAAAAAAGGTACGTAGTGAAGAAAGTAGTGAAAAAGCAATGATCTTTTCAGCAACAAAGATCCATTAGATACTATGAATAAAGTAATTTCCAAATTTTGCTAAGAATTTTTTGTGAGTTCAGTACCAAAAAAAAAAACGTTTAGGCAATTTCGATGAGAAATGAATCTATTGTGCGACTATGACAATGAAGTAGGATTTTTTAAAAATAATTTTGGCAATCAAAAAGTAAGAGGTTTAGACAAAGGCAAATGATGACAAGAAAAAAAACTGGTCTCTTTGAGATTTTGGCAAAAAATTAGACTATCTGCCAATTTTTACCAAAAAATGTAGGGTTTTCTGGCAATTTAAAAAAAAATGGATTCTTATTACAGTTTTTGTAATAAAGCATAATTTTGTAAAATTTTACCAGAAAAAGTAAATTTGTTAACAATTGTGAGATAAAAACCGTTTTAGACAAAATTTTGCCAAAAAACAAGACTTCTGAGCAACTTTGATGAAAAAAAATATATATTCGAGAGAATGTCTGAGAAAGCAGCTAAAATACGAGTACTGTATCATGTTCCTTCTTTTACCTCTTCTCATATTTTCTCCAAAACAACAACGTTTATTTGATTCCAAGCCCCTGGGTCATCGGCAATAGCACTCTGCGTATTGATTTTTTTAAAGAAAAAATTACAACCAATCATCTTTGATCAAATCTGAAGCTTTTTCGCCAATCATTATGGTCGGTATGTTGGTATTACCGCTCGTCACTAGAGGCATTATAGACGCATCTACCACCCGAAGTCCTTTAATGCCATGCACTTTTAGATCATAATTTACTACAGCATCTGAATCATTCGAGGGTCCCATTTTACACGTGCCAACAGGATGATACACAGTGCCACCTAAATGTCTCAAGAAGCATTCGTAATATTCATTGGACCGTGGAATAAGCGTCGAACATTTTGCAACAGGAGTGTAGGATAATTTTCCGTATTTTTTAAAAGCTTCGGTTTCAGATATTCTTTCTAATATGCGAAGTGCTTCTATCAGAGCATCGACGTCTTCTCTAGCAGTTAAATATCCGGTGACTATTTTTGGATGTTCGAAAGGATTTTTGCTTCTGAGAAAAATACGTCCTCTACTTTTAGGTCTTATCAGTGTTGGCTGTATGAGTAAGGTGGGTGCTAGTTGAACCGCTTTCAAGTTTTCCAAAGATATTTCTAAATTGAAGTTGTACAAATAGAACAGTATGAGAAAAAATAATGACAGAGGAAAACTGGTACGAGGGTACATGATGTGGTAGGTTTGTATATTAGGGTAATCAAACGTGTTCCCAGTTGTATTAAAGAAAAGCATCGTGTCTGATAGAAATACACCTAGGTCTACTCTGTTTGATAGGTATTCGTAAATGAAATTTAGAGAAAGAGCCCCATGTTCATATCCTTTGCCACGTATACTTGCTGCCAAACCGTATACCAAAACATGATCTTGTAAATTATATCCAACTTTTAAATCTTGGGCTACAGGGATTCCTTGATCTTGTAAGTGATCTCGAGGACCGATACCAGAAATCATTAATAACTGAGGAGAATTAATGGATCCGGCTGATACGATGACTTCTTTTTTGCAGTAAATTTTTTTATACTTACCATCTTTAAATACCTCTACTCCATAAGCTCTTCTATTCTTGTCGATTAATATCTTAGTGACGAATGTTTCTTTCATGACGACTAGATTGTTTTTATTTCGAATTGGCTCGAGGTAAGCCTTTGCAGCACTCCACCTGACGTCATTTCGTAAAGTGCCAGGTACTATGGTAACACCGGCTTGAGGATGTGCATCGAAATCCTCAACAATTGGGTACCCCGATGCCACCGAGTAATCAGTGATGTAATCTCGCATCCCTTTGGAATCGTAGATCGTCTTGTTTGTATAATCTTCTATGAATACATTACCATTATACCCATGTAAATGCCTATCTCCTAATCTTGGTATGCGAACACGTTCCAATTTCTTGAAGTATTTCAATACGTCTTTATAAGCCCATCCAGGATTACCCTCAGATTCCCAATTATCGTAGTCTTTTGGATTGCCTCGAACAGATAACATATAATTCATCGAACTACTGCCTCCCAAAAGCTTTCCTCTAGGCCAGGAGCATTGGTTGTTGATGTATCCCAGACACGAGTCATTGCTCGGTTCTGTCAAGTAATTCCAGTCGTAAGGAGACTTGAATAAGGACAAGAATAAGGAAGGAATATCAGAATTTATTGGCGGATCTGGTCCCACTTCGATGAGTAAAATTCTCCAATTGGCTACTTCGCTTAAACGATTTGCTACGGTGCATCCTGCTGATCCAGCTCCGACGATGATGAAGTCGTATTCTGGCTCGTATTGTTGGTAAACGTATGAACTTTTGTCTTTCGGATACGATCCCACAAGGTGGCAGTTTGAGATTATCAGAGGTGTTAGTAAGTGTGCAGCTGCTAATAACTGGAGTGAACTTGAGCTGGATATGAGTGGGCATGTTATATTTGTCGGGTCCATTGGACCTCTTGGCTCTGATATGCTGAAAGTGAATAAAAATGTATTTTATTAGATTGGTGTTTTTTTATATTGATCCGCAGTACGTACGTTTTCATGCATTGATTCAAGGTCAGTTGACACTTGACACTCTGTCCTAAAGACGCCTATTTATCTGCGCACTATTTTACTTTTTCATTTATTTTCAAGCATGTAGGTAATTCGACTCACCTTGAGCTCTTGAAGAATTATGTTCCAATATTGAAAATCTACAGTGACGATTTTTATGAGAAGAATTCTTGAATTTACGAAGAACACGAAACTTCTACTTTGCATTATAACGTTCCACCAATTCGAGTAATGATTCGTTTCATTTTTTCTTCAAATACATTCAAATTTTTTCTAGTGATTCGTAACAAATGAGTACCTAAGCCTGTGGTGTGCGGTAGTCTTATCACTTCATATATGCATGTATTGGAACCATGACTATTCCTCGGGTTGTTTACGCCATAACTTAAAAATGTTTCAACTTTTTAGCAATATCTAAACATAAATTATTGTGTCTGATATTTGAAAGTCACTATTGACCATTTTCGAAGTAAATAAAGTAACTTTAAGGTTTGCTCGATGTATTAAGTTGCTCAAGTAGGTACAAGTGTTGATATTAATGCACGTGGAATTATCGTTGTTTTGGTGCACAGCGGGGTGTTGTCTATGTCTACTTTTAAAATTTAAGGGGCTAGTTTCGTGTGGAAAAATTGAAGTAATATCCATTTTTGACAAAGTGCCAGGGGATAGTTTGAAAAAATTTCACTGATCTTTGCTATCCTAAACAATAAGGTTGTCTTACTTCGGAGTACAAAATTGAATACATCGTGAGAAATTGAAAAATTTATTTATTTTGAAAGTTTGCTTATTTATATGTAATTAATTTATAAGTAGATACCTACAATGTCAGTCTTGTTGAAGCATAATTTATCTGGAATTTATAGTTTTCAAAAATAAATTGGTAGGTATAATTTGTGTAGCGAAAAAAATTCTGTGAAATAATGAAAACAATTGCAGCAGATGTTTGGAATCTGTTTTTTCTCCATGAAATTAATCTTCAAAAATGGTTCTGTTCTGTCGCTCTTATAAAATAACCATTTCTCCCATGAACTTAAAAACGTATTCACGCTGCTAACTGCAAAGTTGATAATTTCTCAACTAACTCTAACAATCGTTCTCTCGAATATTTCTTTATGGCGGGCCCCATAGCGAATGATTGATTACTGATTGGAGTCTGTTCAGATCAGTCTTGTTTACACGAAAGTCATCAAAATTGAGTACCTTTATTTTATCGATTGAATCATCAATTAGGTATCCAAAATCAGCACCCAAGGCTATTACAACCCAAAAGCCAAAAGTCCAAAAATGTCCGTTATTGATTTTTTTTTTGAGAATTTTCAGTTCTTAAAATCAAATTCTACTGCATTTCGAACATTTGAAATTTTTTGTCTGATAGCTTGCCTTTTCTCCTTTTCATTATTTTCATTAGTTATTGGCAATAACATTCGTAGAGGAGAAAATTGACGCATATCTTTGCCAATCTTGGTCATAAATGCTTTCCTATCAAAAGGTACATCTACTGGGGCCGGACTCAAGCTTCTGTTGTTTATAGCCTCGTTGATATTATCTTGAATGAAATTGAATCCGTTAAGGGGATCTGTTGAATTGTTGATGAATTCGATTATCTCGTCATTCAAAAGCTGATTAATGTCGTTTGCCCATAGAAAATCTACGTGGTTGAATTTATCGTAGTTTATTCTTTTCAGACCCAAAGGTTTAGCGAGTTTTTGGTATAACAGTTTGGTATCCTGAAAAAATGAATGAGATGAGTAAATAATTGAGTGTATATCTCAAGCTTGCTAATTTATTTGGTAATTTAATCCCTGAAAAGTTACTTTTACTTACTATAGGATTCGATAACAGATCATTTTCGCCAGAGTAAAGTCTCACTGGTACATTAATTTTGTTAATATTATATTTGGGTGGGACAGAGGAACCATATCTTCTGTTATTTTCAGTCTTTCCGTAATCGTAGTGTGAAAATGTGCCTGTAAATAAAATCGGAGTAAAAATAAATCTTTCTTATACCGAGGCAAAATACCTGAAAAGTGAAAAGTTGTACTCACCAGTGCTGATCAGTTGTGCACAATGAATCAGATTTTTACCCGACGTTCCTGCAGGAAAATTACTCGAAATTATCGGAAACAGAGTCTGTTGGAAAAATTTGATCAGTTTCAATTCGACGAGACTTTTAGAATAATTTCTTAGTGGTATTTGAAGAAATGCTCACTGTATTAAATTGATCCGGATCTTTTCCGAAAATACTATAGAGAACATTTGCGTCACCGTAATAGAAGTTCATAAATACTCTGGTCACCACGTCGTTCTCCAAGAAAGCTCCTTTGTTGTACCAGTCCAACATATTCTAAACATAAATATCGTCGATGAATTATTATTTTTTTGGTTGATTCGTAGAAAGATTATTTTCAAAATCGAACAATTTGAGTTTCATTTTTTGCTCCTCGTCCATTCAATTAGAAAAAATTGGAGTATAATGAAAAAATGTTGCCTCCTTTTTGGGAGAGGGGGAGGCGAGTTAGAAAGAATAGAATGCAATTTGAAAAAATCGAATTTTCCATGTGTAAATAAATAAGTAGGTACATAATTTTCATTTCTGCCCCTTAAATAATTTTTCTTCAATTCGTCCCTGAATAATATTACTCGTCTCAGGCCGAATTTTTATACCTTTAATTGAAAAATTTAATAATTTGATGAAATTTTTAAAATATTTATGCATGTTTACTTGAATGAATACTCACAATTAGCATTTTAGCTTGAGGAACCAGTAGTCTGTATGCTGAGGTCGTATGAGTAATTGCGGTTACAGGAGCTAAGCTAATCTGGAACTTGATTTTTTTGTTATATTCAGGTAAAGTGGAAGCCATCACGTAGAATACTGTTGTTCCCAATGAATGGCCGATGTAGATCACTTGCTCTTCGCCTGTCATCTCCAAAATGTGATCAATAGCAGCGGGTAAGTCATAGAAACCCATTTCGTGAAAACTAAATTATAAAATTTCAAATTTAGTATGTACATGTTCCTTTGTCAATCGTTCCTATTCTATAAATTGAAATGAGTAGGCTATGATTTGAGTAAAAAATCTACCTGAAATCCCAAAACTCCTTCTGTCGAGGACTATACCTCACATGACTCCTCGAAAATCTATTTCCTCTGGCATTGGCTAACCACACATCGTACCCTTCATCAGCCAACCTATAACCTACGTACAAACACAAAAGTACATAAATAGTACATTTTCTTTCTGGAAAATTTCATTAGCCAATTATTTTGAATTCTTCACCAACCTAGTGATTTATCAGGTCCATTTACTATCCAGTCAATGGACGATGAAAGTAATCCATGATGTATGAATATGGGTGTTCTTTTCTTGTCTCCTGGTCCTGATTTGCCATGAGGAATCCTATGCAGTTCCAAGATATATCCGTCTTGAGACTTGACTGCGTGTGCTTCACTTGGGTATCCGTGTTTTCTGACAATTTTCAGCTGTTGAAGTTTGAAAATATTGTAATTATCAGAAAAAAAGTTGGAATAGTGGAATCAGCAACTTTAAAGTTCAAACAACCAAGTCTCTTGAATTTTTCAATTTTTAGAATAGGGGTGGAAGGAGGCTTATTATAAGTTCCTGAGTGCCTTCATAAAAAAAAATGAGTCGGAATTCGAAATCAGCTCCCCTGGAAACTTAACAAACCATAGGTCACACTAATTTTTCAATTCTTTTTTGAAATTCGAGATCTATTACTGAGCTTGAGAAGAGTTTTTTTTCAAAGAAGTGAGTTAATTCAAAATTAGAGCTATCGAAAACATAACAAACCATATGCCACATGATTTTCAATTTTTTTTTCGATACAACCAAAATCAGGGGGGATGAACATTTTTAAAAATAATTTCACATTAGATTTTCCAAAGCATAAATTAAGATCAATATTTTGTCTATTCATGCATTGTGATTTCTAATTTTTTCAAGTGTTTGTAAAAATTGAGATATTGAAAAATAGTTCAACTTCAAACTTTGAACTGGGAAAACAGATTTATTCTGGCTTTAATTCATTTCCTTTCATAGTGTTCTAGTATATTGAACTTGAAAATTGGAACTGCACAAAGATAATATTAAGATTCTGGCCCTCAACTCTGGTGGTGGGGAGACGGGAGGGGTCAGGAGTAAAATGGTTGAACCAGAACTATAAAAAAATTGTTTGTAAGTTTTTTCTGACAAAAAAAATACATATAATTATATTAAAAAAATATCATCGATTTTGTGAATGATTTGATTTTTGGTTTTAAATTTTAATTGTTTTTCCTATTCCTCTTTCACTTTTTTTCGGATTTTTAAAATATTTCAATTTTTCATTTCTCATCAAACTAATATCATCATATTTTGAGTAACCGCAATTACTCGACCATTCTGTTGTTATTTTCTTGAACTCCTGTTCCAATCCGCTGTGATTTTCTTTCATTGTGTTTCCAACACAGACTTTTTGGAAGTGAATAAAAATATAAAAATAATTTTTTTTTTTTTTAAATTGGTGTGCATTTTTTTGAAAATTCAGATTGTTTTGATGGTCCAAAAACCACCCCATGAAACTTATTTTTATCAATTTCGAAAACTACTAAAAAATTATTTCTATTTTTAAGGTAGGTAATTAGGTATACTATACATAGAAAACTTACCGGGGTTAAATAGGTATCCGATGCTCCTAAATCACTGAACGAATTACTTCTTTTCGATCCATTTGCATTAGAAAATAATACGATCGATACAAAAACAATTAACACAAGAACAATATCACGAGCCATTTTTCGCACTTCATGAAAATGATGAGTTTCGCGATTGCTTTCGAATTTATACCTGTTATATTATAAAATAACTTTGCGGTGTTTTCTCGTGGGCGTCTATCGTTCAATTATTATTGAATCAAACTACGTAATCGGGATTTTATTTTTCCACTTATGTTGTTCGCAAAAAATGAATCATTTTTGCATAAAAAACTCAACGCGATCTAAGTATATTTTTTTCGTACGAATGTTTTTTTTTCAGAAATTAAATTGGCGAAATGAACGTAGATATTACGTGACATTTTGATAAGATCGCGATACAAACTGTGGAATATTTTATCCATAATTCACTCTTGAAAAAAATAACCTTTATTTTTAAGCTGAAATGAACTCGAATTAGGACAAGTTTCTTGTTTTTTTTTTGGTACCTATAGTTTTTTACATTGAATCGAAACCTGTCCAACATCTTTAGCGGACTTGCAAGGCTATCGAAGTGTTTATGTGTTGCGGTATTTATTGGGTTATTTTACACGGTGTATACTTTACAGTGTATTTCCGAGTTCCGCCTATATTTTAATCATGAAAACCACGTGTTTGCGAGTTTTCAAAGTCGTTCATTGATCATTGTAGTGTTTATTGAGTCACTTCCAAGTGGTCATTGTTTGTATTAGTCACGCTTGGGTAAGATGGATGAATCGGTTCGAGTCAATTTTTTCAAAATTTTCCATAGCCTTTTACTAGTAGTGGTAAAATATAATTTCAGAGCCCATCATCGTAATCCTAGGTACCATCTTTTAGGAAGATGTGGCGTCAAAGAAAAAAAAATTCTCGTCTACGTCGTTAAATTTAAAATATGTAGGTACCTACGTTGTATTTGAAAGTAGTATTTTTGATATGAATTTAAGATTCATACGTCATAGTTTATACTCTAAATGAACGTTTATTTCGTGGATGTTGATTTTTGACGTAAATTGGGATGGTTTCTGGCAGGAGTAGATACTGCGCAAAAAGAGAAAAACTTCCATGAGATCAAAGAGTTGATTTTAATTACATATTTTATGTGCGTTAGGGGTTCAGTCGTACAAAAGTAAAAAAAGGAACAAACATTTTAAATTATGAATAAAGAAAATAAGTTACATAAATTATTTTTATCTTGTTCATCCTTTCAGTAAATCTTCAAAATATGTTCGGATTTTCTCTCCGCCAGCTTGAATCTTCTTAATACTATCAGATATAGCGTTTCCCACCGCGTTATCAATGTTGTCATAAACATTGCCTAAGAAGTCTTTGCCAACATTAACCAAAAATGATTTTTCGTCGAAAGGCACGTTGACCGGAACAGGTGTATTTTTTCTCGTATCTAGAGCTTCAGTGATGGTATTCTGAATGAAATTAGAACTGCCTTTGCTATTGTGATTCGTCGAATTATTGATGAATTCTATTATTTCGTCGTTTAAAAGTCGATTGATATCCTTTGCCCATAAGAAATCAATATGGCTGAATTTATCCAAATTGACTCTTTTCAAGCCCAAAGGTTTGGCTATGTTTTGGTATAATAGTTTCGTATCCTGAAAAAATCATAATATTTCAGCGTTAAATACTTAATGCAAAAGCTGAAAAATTCTGTTTCTTATTTCAATTTCATTTCATCTCTTTTTTTTTTTTTTTGATAAAAAATTAAAATGTTGTTACTTACTAATGGAGTTGAAAGCAGATCATTATCGCTGTAGTAAAATCTCATTGGCACTCTGATTTTGTTGATTTTGTATTTGGGAGGAATGTAGGAACCGTATCTCTTCATATTTTCAGCCCTTTCGTAATTGAATTGGGCAAACGTTCCTGTAAAATGGAAAATCGGTAATTAATTTACATCTACCTACTTATCTGTGAATTTTTACTCTTTTAGACTTTTTATATAATAGACGTTTAAAAAAACTTACCACTACTGATCAATTGAGAAAAGTGGATCATATTTTTACACGATGTCCCTGCAGGAAAATTATTTGAAATCACTGGAAGTAAATTCTGAAAAAATAATAATCATAAAGTAAGTACAGAAAGTAAAAAAAAAAATTAAAAAACAATGAAATATTTTTAGAAGTATTTAGTTGAAATTTCTCTCAACTGGGTGTCCCCAAAATTTATGTAAAATTACTTGAACTCATTTTCCTACAACTGTGGAAAATTGAAACAGTTTTCATGATAGAAAAATTTTTATTTCAGAAATTCCAAATATTGACAAAAAAATGATAGAAATAGACATGTCGGGGGGGGGGGGATAGTATGACTGTAATCATTATTTTTATATATATATTTTAATTTGTCTAAATTCAAAATATTAATTATAGCTTATTGAAATTAAGAGATTTCTGAACATACTACTTTTTAAGACTGCCAATTTTTATTGAAATCGAAATCATATTTACATCTGAATGATTATTTGATGGATAAGGTGAACTTGGTTTTTATTGTTTTACAACTTACCTATACCCAATTACCTACATTACGAATATGTGTGATAAACTTTTTTTAAGGTGATGAAATCATAAAATTTCCGGATAATCAGGATAATTAATGTTATAGAGCACTAAAAACTGGTCATTTTTTTTGTTCCAAAAAATTTCATTTTTCATAGTCGATACTATACATGTGTAGCTTTTACTCAATTTTTTTTCAAGTGGCCATTTTGCTTTTTTGGTGAATCATTGGTTCATGTCTGAGAACCACTTGATACTTGATACATTTTTAAAAGACCTTGACACTTGAGAATCGCTTGTATTGTTATTCTTTCGTCTGTATACATTTTAAACCAAGTACCTTTATTTTTCTTGTGCAATTTAGTGTTACGAATTTTCGAGCATTCTGTCTCTTTACGCTAATTTTTTTTTACCTATTCAGCTAAAAATTGATTCGATTGGTGTAGGCTTTTCGATCAGTAATGAGTGTAATAAAATACTCACATCGTCAAACTGTTCCGGATTCTTTCCAAAAATGCCAAAGAAAATGTATTTCTTGCAAAAGTTATCGTTATTTGATGTATTACTGGCACCGCAGAAAAAAGGTCCCAAAGTTTTGGCTATCAAATCGTGCTCCAAAAAAGCTCCATTGCTGTACCAATCTGCTGCTTTCTGTTGATGAAATCGTATTTCTATCCATTAATATTGATTATAAGTGACGAGTGATAATTTAAATACTTTTGTTAATATTTCAACTCACATTGATCTGGTCCACGTATGAAATTAGCAATCTAGCTGCAGAGTTTGTGTGTGGAATAGCACTAACAGGAGCCAAACTGATTTGAAATTTGATTTTTTTCTGATATTCGGGTAAAGTGGACGCCATCGCGTAAAATACAGTTGTTCCCATTGAAAATCCAATGTAGATTAATTGCTTTTCTTCAGTGGTCTCCAAAATGTGATCGATAGCTGCTGGTAAATCGTAGAAAGCCATTTCGTGGAAACTAATGAACATGTAACGGAGATTTTTGAATTAGAATAGGCCAGACCACTTCATAATGCCATAAATTGAAAATAGGTAACAAAATTTTATCAAAAAAACAAAAAAAATGATAATATGTATTATGTATAAGATTTACCTGTAATTCCAAAACTCTTTTTGCTTTGGACTATATTTGACATGTTGTCTTGAAAATGTATTCCCACGAGCATTTGCCATCCATACATCGTAACCTTCGTCTGCCAATCTGTATCCTACAAGCACATAAGGTAGATATGTAAATTCATGACTTTTGCTAATTCTGTGTATTTTTTTTTTCAAATTTTATAGTTTTTTTAAACAATTGTGTGTGGTCTATACTACACCTACCTAATGATTTATTGGGTCCATTTATTATCCAATCAATCGAAGAGGAAAGCAACCCATGGTGTAAAAAAATGGGAATCCTTTTCTTATCTCCAGGTCCTGCTTTTCCGTAAGGAATCCTATGCAATTCCAAGATGTATCCGTCTTTTGACTTGACTGCATGTGCTTCGCTGGGGTATCCATATTTTTTGATAATTTGTATCTGTTGTAATAATGTGCTCTTATTAGGTTATATTTTTTTCATCTCAGTGGATAAAAATTAATTTTTTAAAGCTTGTTTTCTTCACAAAATAACATTTTCGTGAAAAATTTCCATTCAAAAATAGAATTTATCTTTTTTTTATAAAAAAAAAAGTTTATTGATAGACTAGATGTCCACATGAAAAAAATATTGTAAAAGCTTACCGGTGTCAAATCAGCATCTAAATTATCATATGAAGCTTGTGTCGAGTCACTAATTTCTGAATCTAATCCGCGAATATTTGCTATCAACGCGAAATACGTAAAAATTAGCACGAAAATACACTGATGCACCATTTTGACTGATCTGAGTACACAAAGTTGAGTAAAATATTTGAATGAGCATTTTTATGATTTGTGCTATCTTAAATATGAAAAAAAAATTATTTCTCGAATGAGATAATGATCGGGATTTTCCGTTGCAATGATTTGAAATACTTTTTTCGTCAGAAAATTTCTTTTTCGTGGGATTCAATTTTTTGAATCCCAGATTACAGATAACGGTTTTACGTCAGAAATTATTGTTACGTAGTAGATAGTGTAGGCACTAAGCACGTATATTTATCTTATTAAAGTCCGGCTAAATGAATTTTGTTTGGGTATGGTACGAACTTTCGTTATCTTATCAATGAATAATTTTTGGCTTGTGATACTAGGGCTACTATAATTTCATACAGGTAAGGACAGCCGACATCTTGCATCCAACCTTGAACACAACAACATTAGAATGCATCTGTATGCATATAACTTTCCATATAAAAAATGTAATTTTTTTGATTGTTCGCCAGTTCGGGTGAACTTTCATGAGGTCTCAAATTAAAGACGATGAAATTCCCTATCGATTGGTGTTAAATTTTTATCATTTCGCGTAAAAATAACGATTTTATGAATACTTTTATTTTACTGATTTTTGCATACTACGTACGTCATCTTTAAACTGAAAATACTCGAAATTTTCAGTGGACACATAGGTATTTTAATACAGCAAAATGTTCGTTATTTTATCCTCTTTAGAATGAGCTATTACCGAAAGCTCTACATGCAACCGTTCAAAAGTTTTCGAAGTTTTAAGTTGCGAAAACAAGTTGCGGATGGTAAGTATTGAACCTTGAACTAATATTACTCGAAATTTTCAGTGGACACATAGGTATTTTAATACATCAAAATGTTCGTAATTTTATCCTCTTTAAAATGGTTGTTTACCGAAAGCTCTACCTTCAACCGTTCAAAAGTTTTCGAAGATCAAAGTTGCGAAAAGTGGTTACTGATCAAAACTATAACTTACTGATAACACATGATAACTGTAATAACACAATTTGACCACTTTCCGCAACTTTGAACTTCAAAAACTTTTGAACGGTTGAAGGTAGAGCTTTCGGTAAACAACCATTTTAAAGAGGATAAAATTACGAACATTTTGATGTATTAAAATACCTATGTGTCCACTGAAAATTTCGAGTAATATTAGTTCAAAGTTCAATACTTACCATCCGCAACTTGTTTTCGCAACTTAAAACTTCGAAAACTTTTGAACGGTTGCATGTAGAGCTTTCGGTAATAGCTCATTCTAAAGAGGATAAAATAACGAACATTTTGCTGTATTAAAATACCTATGTGTCCACTGAAAATTTCGAGTATTTTCAGTTTAAAGATGACGTACGTAGTATGCAAAAATCAGTAAAATAAAAAGTATTCATAAAATCGTTATTTTTACGCGAAATGATAAAAATTTAACACCAATCGATAGGGAATTTCATCGTCTTTAATTTGAGACCTCATGAAAGTTCATCCGAACCCGCGAACAATCGAAAAAGTTGCATTTTATACACGAATAATTGTATGCATACGTATGATAAGATAACATGTTTATCCATTTCTTGGATGTGCAATGGCGGCTGTCCTTACCCATAACGAAGTTTATAGTAGCCTTAGTGATACGACGACTACTGTGTTGTTGAATTATGTTTTTATTGAATCGAGATTATGTAAAAAGGCATCACAGCTGAAGTGCGAGATATTTTATATTATAATTTTAGTAAAACAACCTCATCAACAACAAAAAGATATTACCTAGTATTTCAAACTTTTGGCTTTCTTTTTAATTCTATCTAAAATATTTTCAGCGTATGATTTAACCTTTTCTCCTCCGGCTTGGATTTTCTTAATACTGTTGGATATAAGTAATATTTCCCACTGCGTTGTCTATAGTCTCCAAGTGTTACCTATTTATGTACTTTACACCATGATTGCATTTACGATTAATTAATACGGGAGTATCATCGCGACTGAATAACGATGTAGACATTCGTCTAAAACTATGGGCAGCCACGAGGACCGTGGGCCGGAAAACAAGCAAGCAAAAAATAGCTTAGCTTGTGTAAAAGGAGAAAGCCATTCATCGTTTCCTGTAAATAGGAAACGAATTGCCGGTATGACAAATTTGATCTAAACATTCTGAGCCAAATGAGAAATACTTCCACGAGATCAAAGAGTTGATTTTAATCACATATTTTATATGCATTAGGGTTTAAATTGTACAAAAATATAAAACAAACATTTTAAATGACGAATAAAAAAATAAGTTTCATATACATATTATTTTTTCATTGTCCATCCCTTCAGTAAAGTTCCAAATATAGCTTGAATGAAGTTTTTATAAACATTGGCTAAGAAGTCTTTGCCAATATTATTTGAAAATGATTCTTCGTCGAAAGGCACGTTTACCGGAACAGGTGTATTTTTTCTCGTATCCAAAGCTTCAGTGATGGTATTCTGAATGAAATTAGAACTGCCATTGTTGCTATTGTGATTTGTCGAATTATTGATAAATTTTATTATTTCGTCGTTTAAAAGTCGATTAATATCCTTTGCCCATAAGAAATCAATGTGGTTGAATTTATCCAAGTTGACTCTTTTCAAGCCCAAAGGTTTGGCGATTTTCTGGTAGAATAGTTTTGTATCCTGAAAAAAATCATAATATTTGGGTGGTGAATAATGCAAAAGCTGAAAACTCCTGTTTCTTATTTCAATTCTATTTCATTATATTTTTCATTTTTGACAAAAAATTAAAATATTGTTACTTGTAACTGTAACTTACTAAGGGAGTTGAAAGCAGATCATTATCGCTATAGTAAAGTCTCATAGGCACTCTGATTTTATCTATGTTGTATTCAGGAGGAGTGGCGGAACCGTATTTTCTCATATTTTCATCCTCTTCGTAATTGAATTGGGCAAACGTGCCTGTAAAATGGAAAATCAGTACCTAATAATTTGTATCTACACACCTATGAGATATGTGAATTTTTACTCTTTTAGACAAATTTTTATATAATGAATGTTCAATAGAACTCACCACTACTGATCAATTGAGAAAAGTGGATCATATTTTTACACGATGTCCCCGCAGGAAAATTATTTGAAATCACTGGAAGTAAATTCTGAAAAGATGATTACCTATCATAAAGATAAAGTACCTATAGGTACAAATTATTTGACTAGAAACGAGGTAGGTAAACTACATTATAGAAATCCTTTGGGTAAGTATACCAACTTTCTCATCAATTTTCAAGCAAAAAAAAAATTCAATGAACTAAATTTCTGTCAAATGGATGATTCCAAAATTTGTGTAAAATCACTTGGACTCATTTAGGTACCTGCAAGATGCCACAAAAATCGCAACACAAAATGTGTTTCTAACTTTCTATGCTACACTGAAGGAATGAATTTTATGAGGAGGATGCTAAACGACTGTTTAAAATTGAAACTGCATTCACCAGGTCAATTTTTATTGGGCTTGTTAAAAATAATGAGAAAAATCTACATAAATATTTCGAAAGTTCCAGGTTGGCAGAAAATGATGGAATTTGGTACCTATTGGTATGTCAATTTTTGTTGAAATCGAAACCATATTATTTACATCTGAAATCATTTTTTGATGAATAAGGTGAACTTGGTTAATTACCTACATTACAAATATGTGTGATACACTTTTTTAAGGTGATGGAATCATATTTCCGGATAATCAAGGTAATTAAGTTATAGTACTAAAAACTGGTGATTTTTTCCAAAAAATTTCAATTTTGTATGGTCCAAGTACTTAATATGTACATGCTTACTGCATAGATTTTACTAAATTTTTTTTTCAAGTGAATATCTGGCTATTTTCATTTTTTGATGAATCATCAGTCTATGTTTGAGAACCACTTGATACATTTAAAAGTCCTTGGCACCTTGAAAATCGCTTGTAATATTATTTTGTCATCTGTATTATATGCACAGTTTAAACCTAGTCCGTTTATTTCTTTAGTGCAATTCAGCTGTTTTTTTAAGCCGCATTTTTTTTTACCAATTGATTCGATTAATGTAGATTCTTCGATCTTACTGCATAACTTTGTTAGTAAGTAATGAGGGAAGTAAAATACGCACATCATCAAATTGTTCCGGACTTTCTCCAAAAACGCTAAAGAAAATGTATTTCTTGCAATAATTCTCGTTATTTGATGTACCAGGACCACAAAAAAAAGGTCCGAAGTTTTTCATTGTTAAATCGCGCTCCATAAAGGCCCCATTGCTGTACAATCCTGCTAATTTCTGTTGATGAAATCATGTTTTTATCCGTTAGTATTGATTATGTGTAGGTGATGACTACTGATAATTTAAAATACTTTTGTTTATAGATATAGGTCTACTATAGTTCAACTCACATCGATCTGATTCATGTACGAAATTAGCGATCTTGCTGCAGAGTTTGAATGTGGAATAGCACTAACAGGACCCAAACTGATTTGAAATTTGATTTTTTCCTGATATTCGGTTAAAGTGGACGCCATCGCGTAAAATACAGCTGTTCCCATTGAATATCCAATGTAGATCAATTGCTTTTCTTCAGTGGTCTCCAAAATGTGATCGATTGCTGCTGGTAAATCATATAAAGCTATTTCGTGGAAACTAACAAACATGCAACGGAGATTTTTGAATTAAAATAGGCCAGCCTACTTCGTATGTAGTATAAAATTGAAAATAGGTCACAAAAATTGATTTACCTGTAATTCCAAAACTCTTTTTGGTATGGGTTATACTCGACATGTTTTCTTGAAAATGTGTTTCCGCGAGCATTTGCCATCCATACATCGTAACCTGCGTCTGCCAATCTGTAGCCTAAAGACGTATAGGTACGAAATACATGACTTTTGCTAATTTCTGCATATTATTTTTTTCAACTTTTAGGTATAGAATTTTTAAACAATAATGTGTTGATTACTATACCTAATGATTTGTTGGGCCCATTGATAACCCAATGCATTGAGGAGCCGAGTAAACCATGGTGTAAAAATACTGGAACCTTTTTCTTATTTCCAGGTCCTGCTTTTCCGTAAGGAATCCTATGCAATTCTAAGATGTATCCGTCTGTTGTCTCAACTGCATGTGCTTCACTGGGGTATCCATATTTTTTGATAATTTGCAACTGTTATAATTAGGTACGCTCATTAGGTAGGTAACTATATTTTTTTCATCTGGGTGGATAACAACTGATTTTTAAAGTTTGTTTTCTTTAAAAAAATTAATTTTCGTGAAAAATTTCCATTCAAAAACATAAATATGTAGGTAAGGTACATATTTTTTTTTTTTTTTTAAATGTTTATTGATAGGCTATACACTTGAAGAAATAATATTGTAAAAACTTACCGGTGTCAAATCAGCATCTAAATTGTCAAGTGAAGCTTGCGAGTCACTAAATTCTGAATCTAATCCGCGAATATTTGCTATCAACGCGAAATACGTAAAAATGAACACGAAAATACACTGATGCATCATTTTGACTGATCTGAGTACACAAAGTTGAGTAAAATACTTCAATGAGCATTTTTATGAATTGTGCTATCTTAAATACATAATGAAAAAAAGAAATATATTTGTGTCTTCCTTCCTATTGCGATAATTATCGGGATTTCCTGTTACAACGATTTGAAATACCTTTTTCGTCAGAAAATTTCTTTTTCTTGGGATTCAGTCAGAATAGTCAGAAATTATTGTTACATTTTACGTATACTTTCGTTATCTTATCAATGAATAATCTTTGGTTCGTGATATGATGACTTTGCTTAAAATGTTAATTAGATTTTTATTGAATCGATATTATGTAAAAAGGCATCATATAGCTAAATTGTGCGGATATTTTATTATAATTTTATTAAAACAACAACATCAACAACGAAAAGATATAACCTACATTTTGATAATACGAGTACATTTACATATTTGAAAAAATTGTGGTGAGATCAGGAGAATTTATAACAATACAATAGGTACCTATTAGGTATACTTATCCTATGAAGTCTTTCAAACTTTTGGCTTTCCTTTTAATTTTATCCAGAATATTTTCAGCATATGATTTAACCTTTTCTCCTCCGGCTTGGATTTTCTTAATACTGTTGGATATAATATTTCCCACTGCGTTGTCTATTGTCTCCAAAGTGTCACCTACGAAGTCTTTGCCAAGGTTTTTCAAAAATGATTTTTCATCGAATGGTACGTTGACTGGAGGAGGGGTTTTGCTTCTGATGTCCAAAGCTTGTGTGACAGTTTCTCGAATGAAATCAGATCCGTTCTCGAAATCGGTCGCGTTACGAATGAATTCGATTATTTCATCGTTTAAAAGCGTATTGATATCTTTTGCCCATAAGAAATCTGTGTGGCTGAATTTATCCAAGTTGACTCGTTTCAGACCCAAAGGTTTGGTTATTCTTTGGTATAGTATTTTTGTATCCTGAAAATTTTTTAATTTGTTAGAGAATCCTTTATTTTACTTCATTTGATCAAGCAGATGTTTGGATAGAAAATTTTGTTACTTACCAAAGGAGGCGATAAGAGATCATTATCACTGTAGTAAAGTCTAATTGGCACGCTGATTTTGTTTATGTTGTATTTTGGGGGAATGGGTGAACCGTATTTTTTGATGTTCTCATCTTTTCCGTAATCATACTGGGCAAATGTTCCTGTCAAATGAGAAATCAGAGAAAATTTACGAATTTATACTCGTTCGGGTGATTTTTCTACATGGGTGGTTGATTTTTGTGAAATAGAAATGAACTCACCGCTGCTTATCAGTTGGGAACAATGAATCATATTTTTACTAGACGTTCCGGCTGGAAAGTTACTTGAAATTAATGGAAGCAAGCTCTGAAAATGAGAGAAAAATGAAACACTAGTGATAATTTTATGTGAATGGATCAATATTTGGGGCGAAATTATCACTACAATTCTCCAAAATACTATTGCAACCAGAGGATTATAGCTTGAGGCTGAACCACTGGAAATTTTTTTCGAATCTTTTTTTTTTTGATATTTAGATGGGAAATAAAAATTAAAATGTGTTTAAAACTTTTCAATTTTTTAAAAATTAAATCAGCTTTTAAAACCCCTCTCAATAAAATTGGGAGCTTAGCTTAATGAAACCTATGAAGCCAGCCAGTATCAAAAAAATTGATCGATCAATGTTATTGAAAACATAACAAACGATAGGTAGGTATGTGGCAGGTGATATAATTTTTAATTTATTTTAAATGTTTGATGGGGGGGGGGGTTCAAGTCCTGAAAAAATTGCTCTATAGAATTATGTCTTCAAGTGCACTTTTTAATTCTTTCGTCACAATTAGAACTTTTCGGGTAGGTATTTTTGAAGAAGTTGTTTTTTTTTTTCAAAAAAAGGGAGAATGAAAAAAATTCATGCTCTCCAAAAAAAGTGGTATGGTTATCAAATTGTAAGTTTTTAAGAGTAGTACTCTAATTCTGAAAACTGTTTCACCCCAAAATGAAAACTGATTTCCTCAGATGGACTGAATATTTACCTACACGTACTTAGGTATTTTTAGGAATTTTTCGAAATTTCGCACCCATAGCCTATTGCTTTTTAAAAAATGTTTCGCGTTCAGCCCTATTCAAAAGGACTCAGCTTATGAAATATACTTACATCATCAAACTGCTCCGGATTTTTACCAAAAACGCCGAAAAGCATGAATTTCTTGCACACGTCACCAGTTATCTTTCCACCTCCGCAGAAAATTGGCATCATGATTCTAGTCATCAAATCACGCTCTAAAAAGGCTCCTTTGCCATACCAATCTATCGCTTTCTGTTCATTAAATTACGCACATGGATTAGTAATTGATAAATAAGTATTAGGTAATATGATTATGATGATGATGATGATGACGTTGATGAATCATGACAATGAGTCATTATTTGAGTGTTCGAGTAAATATTTTAATTTTAGAATTTATTTTAGTGATTTATTTTTCCCATGGATAGGTATAGAGTGTTTCATCAAGCTTCTACTTTCATTCAAATTTGAGTTCAATCAGATTTCAAATGCTTAATGGGACACCCTATCATCAATAGGACCTGCATTCTTTTCTCACTAATTTTCTTCAGAACGAAATGATGTGAAAATATTTTGAAAAAATATGTTTTATTCTTCAACTCACGTCGATCGTTTTAGCATGTGGCACCAGCAATCTAGCTCCTGAGGTGGCATGCGGAATTGCGCTTACAGGAGCCAAACTGATTTGAAACTTGATTTTTTTGTTATATTCAGGTAAAATGGAAGCCATTGCGTAGAATACAGCTGTTCCCAAAGAATGACCGATGTAGACCAATTGTTCCTCTCCGTTGGTCATCAAAATATGATCAATTGCCGCAGGTAAGTCATAGAATGCCATTTCGTGGAAACTGAATCATAAAATATACGAATGTTTTCTTTTGAAATATCTACTATCAATTTGTAAAAATATAGCGAGTCGATAAAATATGTATGATAAATTGATGGGAAAATTTACCTGTAATTCCAAAATTCTCTTTGGCTGGGGTTGTATTTGGTGTGGTGTCTTGAAAACGTGTTTCCACGAGCATTTGCCATCCACACATCATAACCTTCATCTGCCAATCTGTAACCTAGATATGAATTTGACATTCTCATTCTTTCGTTTCGAGTCACCATTTGAGGACATTTTTCGATAAATGTGTAGGTTAGTTATCGTACGGTTTCTATCTTACCTAACGATTTATTGGGCCCATCTATCAGCCAATCAATCGAAGAAGAAAGTATTCCATGATGTAAGAGAACAGGAATCCTTTTGTTGCCTCCTGGTCCTGATTTTCCATAAGGAATCCTATGCAGTTCCAGAATGTATCCATTTTGAGACTCGACTGTGTGTGCTTCGCTGGGGTATCCGTGTTTTTTAATAATTTGCAGCTGTTATAAAATATTGCATTGGTTTTAATACGACCCGATCACAATGGTTTGTGTGAAGTGATGGAGTAAAGAAATCACTTCTTAAAAGTATGATAAATGTTGTTGTTTTCTTATGAAAACCATAGAAAACTACAGATCTGAAAAATTTTATTCTAAGGGTACTTGAGGGAGGCTGACGTGAATGTTTTGAAAATTTCAGCCAGTTTCGATCATTTTTCGAAAACTTAAGGACGAGAATTCATTGGATGGGCGTTATTAGAAACTATTCTTTCATCTTGATTACTTACCGGTGTCAAATATGTGTCCACGTTGTCATTTTTGAATAAATTAATTATTCCCGAGTCCACTCTATGGTTACTGATAATCAAAGCAAAATACGTTAAAACGAACGCAAAAATACACTTATTCATCACTACTATAGGCACGAGTAGACGAGGTATTTAATCTGTTTAGCTTAAATATTGATTACAAGTTGGATAAAACACTCGAAATGATAATTTTTGCCAATTTTGTTTCTTTTAAATAAGAAAATCATATCAAATGGTGAATCATTATTCGGAAAAAGATCAGAAAGTTGCAAAATCCCTTATTGTTTTTCTCGCGAAAATCGTCAATAGTTAACCCACCTGAAGAATTTCTCGTTATATTATTCTTTCGAATCACTAAAATTCTCATCTAATGAACGTTCGCTAAAATAAATTTTTGTTATCTGAGATTTAATTTTCTGTGCGATAAATAACCTATAATGATTCATATTCTGACGTTAGAAATTTTATGTGCGTACCTAATACCTATACCTAATCGTACTTGCGTATTTCTCTTCGGAAAGTGTAAAGGTGAGATTTGTTTATGAAATTGGAAGTTGAAGGTACTCTGTAGTGTTAGTACTTGGTGATTGAAATAAGTATCTACTCTGAAATGTTTACGTGATTATTTTGTGGAATGTTCAAGATTTTTGAAGAATTATTTTTGAAAAGTCATTTCACAAAAAGAATTACTCGAGGATTTAGATTTTTATCTCGATTAAAAATTTGTTTTGAAGGCTCCAAAACAACTTGAAACCACCTGCGGTCGACGAGGAATGTCGATAACAGGGTATGAACTGAATTTCAGCTTTTCGTGTCAAACGGCGGAGGAAGGGTGAATTTTTCAAATTGTCAATTATAAAAATGTGCTGAGCAAAAATATGGTTTCGAACTGGAACTCGTCAATTTTAGAAAACTGGTGTGTAATCGGTCAAGTGGGTCGTTAACAAGCACCAATCTGGAGAGGTCTTATGGCGTTTTTCGGAAAATCTGAATTTCCAAAAAATCGCTGACCTCCAGTTGACTGACTCGTCAACATGTTGAGATTAAAGTGCTGAATGAATTTTGGCTTTTCAATTTCACTTTGATGAAATTTTGTGGAAATTTCAAGTTTCAAAAATCTGCTGAAGGTTCCAGAACTGCTCAAAATAGTTCGAAACCGTTTCCAATCGATTTGGTGGGTGGGTCAGAAATAGGATTATCTCAAATTTTAGCTTTCTAGGTCAATTTGTTAAAATTTCGATTTTTTTTCTCATTTTTCGTGCATTCTTAGATTTAAGAAACTATATGATGGATTATTGTTGTATCCCCCCCGTCCCCGAAAAAAATTCCAGCCGAAAGTAAAATAGGTAAGTACGTTTTAAGCTGTTTCCCGTCGTCCATTGATCGATTTGAAAATTTAATGAAGCATTAGAGATCGAAAATTCTTTTCTCTGCTTCAGCTGGGATTTTTTTTAGAGGTGCCTCAAATCTGTAAAGCGATATTTTGCCTATTTTACGTAGGAATACTTACCCTGTTTGTGTACAGTACAAGTATTATATACCTAACGTTAAGGTGAATTGCGAAAAAAAAATGCTGGGAAATATTGACCAAATTCAGCGGAGACCTTCATTTTGAGTTAAAAGTCATTCAAAATTTGTTTTAGCTTCGGAGGTAGTCCTGGAGACGAGATATGGATCCTCAAACAGGAGGTATTTTCGAAAAAATCAAGTTTTTTTCGCTCTAGCTCTTACGCAACCAGTTTTGGGAAAATTGAACCGGTTCTGAAAGATAGTATCTAAGATTCTGCGTCGACCTATGTCATTGCCATCAAAATCCAAGACCGACTTCAAGGTCCAATACTAAGCCATTAAAAATTTGCAAATCAGTTATTTTTGGGTAAATTCGTGTTTTTTCGTCTCAAATATTTTACAATAACTAAGCCCAAGAGATTTATTTTCAGAAACTGGGGAAGTATTTTGGAATGCATTGGTGCTAATTTTTTTGGTCGTTTTGCGAATTTTAAAAATCTAGAAAAATAGCCAAAAACATCAAATTTTTTTAGATTTTTTTTTGAATTTGCAATAACGACAAAAAAATTGTGTACCATTGTATTCCTAAATATTCACCAAGTTTTAGAAATGATATTTTTCGTTGTTTTGGCTTAATTAATGTGAGGGCTTGGATTTTGTTTTCAGTGGTCTAGGTCGACGCAGAATCTAAAATATTATCTTCTGGGATTGACTTATTTTTCCCAAATCAGGTTGGGTAAGGGCTAGAGTGAAAAAAATCACGATTTCTTGGAAAATTACACCTTATTTAAGATTCATATCTCCCCTTCCAGAAGTACTCCGACACTAAAGAATTTTCTGAAAGACTTGCAACTCGAAATAAAGTTTCCCATCAAATTTAGTCAAAATCCTGCAACATTTTTTTTTTTAGTTTTTTTTTTCGATCCACCCTAATGTACCTAATGTTTGCGTATTCTCTTTTGGAAAGGTGAGATTTGTTTCTGAAATTGAAGGCATCTTTTTGTATTTTATTACTGTAAATATTTTTACTTTGGATGTTTGCCGAATTTTCCTGACTTTTCCACGATTCAACCAAATTTGACCAGATTATATCAATTTTTTTGTTATCTTGGATAATTTTTCATCAAATTTTTCAATTTGTCATTGATTTTACAGAATTAGTTTACATAAGCTATATTTATTGCATTTTTTCAAAATGTTTTGTGAACGTTTCTTTTATTTTCAAACGATCTCAAGATGAATTTGCTGCTTGATTTTTTCGTGAATTTAGATTGAATTAATACATTCATGTTCATATTCTTTCTTTTCATGAATCCTCCTAGTCATAAGAAATACGAAGAACTTTCAATAAATTTCTCATTTTAGTTAATCTGTGAATCGGACGATGCATTTCAAATTGAACCAACTTGGGATCCAACGAATTTAATTGGGTAATGAGAATAAGCGAATTGAAAATATTTCAGCCGAAGTGTCTGAGTAAAGTGAGAGAACATTATTTAGGTACCCTATTTATTTATTTTTTAGGGGGGCATATTTTTGAAAAAGAAAACAGAAAAACAAAAAAAGAATCATTGAATGATCACTTTTGAAAAATGAATATTTTGATCCATCACATGTACCTACGTGATCATAAAACTGAGCATGTCAAGAGCCCATATTTAAAAAAAAATAGTATTCAATTATATTGTTGTATGTTTAGCTGATTTATCGCTGTTACCTTTATTTGAGAATTGAAACGAAGTTTTTACATAAAACATTTATTTTTGAAATCGTATAAAAATTTGTACAGAAATGACCTAGTCTAGTTATAGGTAGATACTTAGGTAGGTACATAGAATTATAGATAATTTATAGCAGGTACACTTCAATGTTTTATTTCATTTATTAGTATTTTTAAAAAAATTTAAAATAATGTAAATTATCAGTCTTTTTGAACCTAAGAAAAATTCAATTTTAGTTTGTAAAAATCAACCTAATGTTGTTTACCTAACCGGATCTATTTTCAAATTTAGAAAAAAAAAATACAAAAAGTAAGTACCTACTGGAAAATGAAAGCATGTACATAATTAGCATAAAAAATGTGCCTCAAAATGTACTGAACTAGATAGGTATATCACATCCCTCTCCATTACTTTTTAAGTAAAATAGACTAGCAAAACGAAGTATTAGAAATCATATTTTCTAAGAACTAAATTACGTTAGTATTTTTCCTAGCTTTTCTATCGATTCTCTGATCTGTCTTTCTAATTCTTTGGTACTTTTTTCAACCGCATTCTGAGCATTGGCGATTTGTTCGCTGACAGTTTGACTAACTTTATTTCCAGTATCTTCCACGGTCGATCGGAATTTGTCTCCGTGAATTTGAACTTGTTTGATACTGTCTGATATGGCACTTTCCATAGCACTGTTGGCAGTTTTTATAGCGCTATCAATTTCTTTAAAAAGGGGGAAAAAATGAGCATAAATTAGATACGTAGCTTTTTACACGCTGTGATTAAAATGAAGTTTCATCAGGTATGAGTTTTTACCAACCTTTTGTAACTTGTTTCACTCCCAGAAAAGCTTTCTCTTGCACGAATTTGGGATACTTGGCTAAATCAGTCGCGTCCATGGGTAACGAAGAGAATCCACTGATTTCATTTCCAACCGTGGTGAAAAATGATTTTTCATCGAAAGGTACGTTGACTGGAGGAGGAGTTTTACGTCTGGTATCCAAAGCTTGCATAACCGTATCTCGAATGAAGTCAATTCCACTGAAATGATCGGTCGAGTTGTGAATGAATTCGATCAGTTCGTCGTTCAAAAGCCTATTTACATCCTTGGCCCATAAGAAATCTACGTGGTTGAATTTATCGAAGTTGACTCGTACCAGACCCAATGGTTTAGGGATTTTCTGGTACATTAATTTCGTATCCTGAAAAATTCAATTTCGATTAGTGGATTTATGGAACGAAATGTCAAATTAGGAGTCATTTTGAATCGGTAATATTTTGGTACTTACGATGGGAGTTGATAGAACATCATTTTCACCGTAGTACACTTTAACAGGTATACTGATCTTGCTCATGTTGTATTTGGGAGGAATCACAGCTCCGTATCTTTTGATATTTTCAGCTTTTCCGTAATCGTAGTAAGAGAATGTACCTGATGAAAAGATGAAAAAAATTGATATAAGCTTGCTGTCTATTTGGAAGATTTTTTTTGGAAAAGTTTATTTTTACTTACCACTGCTGATGAGTTGCGAACAATGGATCATATTTTTACCCGATGTTCCTGCAGGCACATTGCTCGAAATCACTGGTACCAAGCTCTAAAATTATAAAATGAATTTTATGAGTTTTTTTTTCAATTTTCTTTTCTCTTTAAAAATCATTAGTAATGAAATACTTACGCTATTAAATTGATCTGGATCTTTTCCAAAGAAACTGAAGATTATGTATTTTTCGCAAACATCAGTGGTGAAGATCTTTGTACCGCAGAAAATTTTCATGAAAATCTTGGTCATTAAATCGTGCTCTAAAAAGGCTCCTTTGTTGTACCAGTCTGACATATCCTATGTGGAAAAAAATTGTAGACATTTAGATTAATATTCGAGCCTACTTCAAATTTAAAACACAATGAATGACTAAACCTAGAGAATTTTCGTACCCCCCTCCCCCACCTCTCTCTCTGCATTCCCCAAGTATGAATACTAAGTAATGCATTTGTAACACAAATCTAATGCTAAGTATATTTTGAAGTGAATCATTCACGTCTGTATTTTCCTACCGATTCATCATAGGCAACTAAATATACCTACGAGAAAATGTAACGAAATGCGTTTTTAAAAATTCTGTTCGAATGCTAAAGTTTGCATCTTTATATTCAAAGGAGCGAGAGAAATTCGAAATTTAACCCCCTCCTCTTTTTTTTCTTCCTCAATATTATTTAACCCAACAATAATTTTTACTCAAAATTTTTTATCAAGTCCATCGTTTGCATTCACAGTTTTTGTATCTAAATAGGATTGAAAATATAGGTAGGTATGTACAATTTTCGGTCCCTCTTCCTCTTCTTTTCCAACACTACCTCCTCCTCATCATTGCCTAGTCACCCTTCTTCACAATTTGAGAAAACTTGAATTAGAATGAAGGACATACTCCAGACATATTAATGAATAGAGCTAGCCGAAAGTGATTTTTCAGGGGTTCCAAATGTGTGCCAATAAAACCAGTCAATGTTTTGAATTTTGAACTACAATAAAAATGACTGTCAATGGAAAAAAATTGTGAAAAAATGATTGCATTACACCCATTAAAATTTGAATTTTTTTCATAGACTTTCTTCTCGCTATCTTTAAAAAAAAAATGAAAAATGACTTGAAGAAATTTTTCTTAGAAGTAAAATTCTCAATCGTGATTTTTTTTTAAATCAAAAAATTATTTTTATGGAAGATTTAAGAACGTTTTTTTTGGTCGTTAAATTTTTTTTGTGTGTGTTTTAAATAGAAAAACTATACTTTTACTCGTATCTTGACATTTCGACCTTACTTCATGTGAATTTTTCACATTTTTAAAAATTTTTTATAACGACTTTCAGCCCAAAAATATTTTAATTTTAGTTTTTAAAATAAGTAGAGCCTTATTATAAGTACCTATAATTTTATTTTTTGATTGAAAATTTTTTCGGTCTTTTTGAAAAACCGTTTTCAAGAGTTATTGGTTTGTAGACTGTCTGGTAAAATAATTATTTTGGAAGCATTATTTTTTTTATATCACTTTTTTGAGTTTTTTTCGCATTTTTTTGAAAAATAGCGCGTTTTTTTTTAATTTTAAGAATTTTGAGTTGAAATGAAAAACTGAGTAGTTAACACCTTGAATGTGTGGGAATGTGTGGAATTGATATCCCACTAGAGTTTGATGGAAATTTGGATGGATTTTTTAAAAGGTGTAGTCTAATTTCCCACTCTCAGCCCGATTATTTTTCGTCTTATTAATTAAATGCATATTCTAAAGCCTGATCAACTTACGTGGATCGTCTGAGCATAAGGAACCAGTAATCTAAAAGCTGAGGTTGTATGAGGAATCGCCGTTACTGGAGCCATGCTAATATGGAACTTGATTTTTTTACTATATTCGGGTAAAGTACTAGCCATCACGTAAAATACAGTTGTTCCCAAAGAATGTCCAATATAGACTAATTGTTCTTCACCAGTGGTCGCTAAAATATGATCTATAGCTGCAGGTACGTCGTAGATACCCATTTCGTGAAAACTAGAAAATCAAAATAGAAACATTTTGAATTAGGATCAGAGCATTTTATAAAATTCTAATTGGGAAAGAATTAGTAAACGTCTCGAAATAAAGTTTACCTGAAATCCCAAAATTCTCTTTGTTGAGGAGAGTATTTGACATGACCTCTCGAGAAAGTATTTCCTCTCGCGTTAGCGAGCCATACATCGTATCCTTCGTCAGCCAACCTGTAAGCTGTGTAAACAAAAATCAAGCTATAGTTACATTTCTTTTATATCCCTATAATTTATGTTTTGGCTTTTTTGAAAAATATCAGCATCCTTACCTAATGATTTATTAGGTCCATTGATCACCCAATCCATCGAGGAGCAGAGTAAACCATGGTGTAAAAACACTGGAATCCTTTTGTTGATTCCTGGTCCGGCTTTTCCATAAGGTACTCTGTGCAATTCCAATAAATACCCGTCTTGGGATTCGACAATATGTGCTTCGCCTGGGTATCCATTTTTTCTGACGATTTGCAACTGTGTTATCGTAAAAATATGTATGTTAATGATTGATTATGGTCGTATGAGACGTTTTAAAGAAATAAGTACAGTAATGTATGTACATAGTACATGTGAGTACGTAGAACTGCGTAAGGTATGCCATGCCATGTGAATGGTTCGTTTATCGAATAAGCTTATCGAAGGTCAAACTTCATTTAATATTATTACTTGCGATTTACGCTCGCCGTTTATTTAATGAAAAATATTGAGAAATGGTTTGATTTTTGTTACATAACAGAATCATTTATGATTGAAAATAATTTGTATTTCAAATTAAATCGATAATAATGTAAGTGTAGGTACTTGAAGTACTTGACTTGATATTTATATAATTTTATTGTAAGAATTTTATTTGCATCAAAATAAATGGTGCGACGAGGATTATGCACTACAAAAAAAATCCACCGAAAACAAAAATTTTGAATTGAAAAAAAGTTCAACTTGACTGAGCTTTTATAGCCAACTTTTTTTGATTATTAAAAAAACCAGCTGATCATTTAAATTTCAGCCACCTTGAAATAAACTTTTTCCATTTTTTTATCAACGCACAAATTTAATAGGTAATTTTTTTTTCACTTTAAATTATTCAATTACGAGTATAATTTTTAAAAATTCAAGAAAATTACCTATTTTTAAAAAATTGATATTGTAGATAAATTATAATATTTTGATTAAAATATAATTTTAAAAAATTCAAAAAATCATTTAAAAAAAAAGATTTTGCAAAAAACTAATATTTTAGATAAATATTTGATTAAAATAAACTTACCGGCGTCAAATACGTATCCGAATCAGCTTCCGAAGCTTGCAAATCCTTGAAATAATTGCTAACCCTAAACGCGTCAATCTCACAAGAATTCATGACTACAAACGTAAAAACAATTAAACCGAAAATTTTCTCGATAGTCATTTTTATACACAATAAAAGTATTCTCAGTTGAAAAAGATTTTCAGAAATGATACCCTCCGCGAATCCGATCTTCTATATATATGAAAATGATATCAAATAACATTACATTCTTATCTGCATCATCGAGATTTCATTTTCCGTACACAACAATGAGTCATTTCTCGCTATAGTTATTTCAATGCACGTTTTTACTATCAAAAATTTGCCCTTTCGGGTGAAATTATATCATTGGCGAGGTTGAAAAGAAGAGCCAACGAAACAACGTTGTGGAAACAAATCCCTACAAATGAGCTAGGCTAAGTGTATTTTTCCGAATGAATCGATATCTTATTTGCAAATTTTTACCACGTGACTTTTTTTTATTGTTTTTCTTTGTATCGAGATTTTTAAATTTTTTCCCTATTACGAGGAAAAAACGTGCTGCGTCGAGTTGAAGAAACTGTTTTATTTCCTATTCTGAAATGAGATATCTGGGCTTCGTTGTTATAGTGGCATAATCATGCAATTACCTATACGACGAGTAGGTATTGTGTCTTGAATCATAGACTTCGTATTTTTCGCATATTTCCATTATTATCGTACATCCTGTTGTTGTATGGTTTATCTGCGTTTCGTCTGTATTGATTTTCGATTTTGTTAAGCCTACGAGTATTATGTTTTCCACGAGATGAAACATGCCTCGAAATGGTCTCTATAAGCTGCTTACTTATAATCAATCATATTCGTTTGATTGAAAATTTCCCATGGCTCTGTGATCAAATTTCTGAGAATTCGACGTAATTTTTGGTATTCAAAGAGACTAGATAATTAAAAGTAATTTTTAAAATAATTATGTTGTTTGAGTTTGCACGTCTAAGTAAGTACATATATGTTGCGAAATGTTTAGGTACCTACTACCTACCTACACCTACCTATCTTGAGTTGCTGATGAAGAGATACATTCTCAATTTACTTACTTACCTACTTGATGTAAATATTTTGAAAAATTTTGTGTATCTTTTTCAAGTATTTACGTGATTATTTGAGTGGTTTTTATCAAAATAAATAAAAGTAAATTCGACGCACCCACGTACGTTTTAAAATATTAGAAGTTCAAGTCTGATGTTGAATTTTCCTTTTCACTACCGAGATAAAAGAAAAATCAATACCTACTTATATTTAGTAATTGAGAAAACATCTGATAGAACGGGTCAGTTTTCATTTTTTTCAACTTTTACGGGGGGGGGGCCACAAAGCATGGTTTTGCCATTCAAAAACTAAGTACCTACTGTACTACTAAGAACAATCATATTGAAAACAGAATTTCACATTTTTCATACTCTTCCTTTTGAGTTTTAAGTAAGAGACAAGGTGAAAACAATATGATAGATATAAAATTGTCATAGGTACTTATTTTATGATATTTAAGGAACATTTTTGATTCGATTTTCAAAAAAGTTACCTATAGTTAATCAATTTTGCAGTATTTTATCCGTTTTTTTAAATAAATGTTTAAAATTTAATTCAAAGGTTACGTTTTTGTATGTTTGGTTTTATGAAAATTTGTTAAAAGTTTCAAAATTTTAAAGAAGAATTTGAATTTGTCTGAATTAATTTTTTATCGTGTCACTCTCGGGTCACTTTTCAGTATATTTTCATTTCACTTCCCTCGTCATCTTCCACGTAAAGTGGTCCCCCAGGCCTTTTCAGGGCAAAATATACATTTTTTTTTCAATTTGAAAAATATTTGTTTTTGAATGTACTTATTTTTTACAGTTCAACTCGAGAGAAACATTTTAGCAGGCTACTGTTACTTATTGGCAAACAGTTTGTATTTTTTAAACTTTGTACTATTCGAATTTTTTGTCCATAAATCATAATTTCCGAAAATCTGTAACGTACTGTACCAATTAATCACAAAAATGACCTCATTATAGCGGAATAAAGAAAAATCAACAACGATTAAGTATGTAGTGGTAAGCACCTACTTATATCTACTTACCGCAACAGCGATAAAAATCATTTAAAGCACAATGGTCACTGAGATAAAAATTAATAAAATCACGTTTTACACGTTCTACGCAAATGTGCAAAGTGATATTATCTCCATTGATTCATCTAAGTACACATACCTAGCTCCTACGCGCTGGCTAATTACGAAATGTTAGCAAAATATGTATTTTATTATTCAAAGTCTTTGACGTCTACTGTATGACTCATGAGAAACGGACCTTTGAGATCATCAGTGATTTAATTGGAATGGAAATGAAAAAAATTCGATGTTTTTGATTGGGCGATCAGTGTTCTTGAATTTTATGGTCACGAGATTATTTATATACTTTTATATGTCTGCTCTGTTCTGTACTTACTCCATTTTATTGTGCATAATACATACGTAGCACATTTTGTTCTTCTGAAATGCAAATAATATTTACCTTTGTGCAATAGTTACTTGGGTGCAAAATAATACACTCGAATGATTAAAAACGACAACGAAATGCATTTTTTAATAGGTATTTTCAACAAATAAATAAGTTAATGTTTTTTACTGAAATGATCTAATATTCTTAGTGTTTCGTCGTATACTAAAACTTTAGCATCTACTGCCCATATGAAGTCTAAATGGTTAAATGGTTGAACAGGAACTCTGAAAATTTCGTAAACATTTGGTAAATCTTGAACTAACATTTGAACATCCTGAAAATAATAGAAAACATGTAATTATAGATCAAGGTATTCATTTAGTATACCATTTTTTTTTGTAAAATTGTGAAATAAAAATAATTAAATGTGGGTATTATTGAAAAATATAAAAAAATACCGTTTCTCTCCCTATATTATTTTTTACTTTTTTTCCCAAATTAGAAAGTGTTTGATGTTTTAGTTTTAAAGTTTAATTCCAAGTTTCTGAGATTATGATCAGTTGTCATTAAGAAATATTAATTACTTTTTCTAATGATTTTTTTTTTTTTTGGTAAATTAGTTGCTCAAGTAAACTGAAAGAATGTGGGATATTTCAGACGAATCCAATTGAACTGATGGATACCTGATTGAAAAGAATATAGGTATTGTTCAATATTTTTGTAAGTACTGGAATTTAAAAAAATGAAATTCATCATTCATGAGAAAAATTAATATAGGTACCTAAATATAAGAACCCAAAAGATATTTCTATGAAAATTAATTTGAAGAAAAATAGTGAAATCTATGGTACCTAATCCGAAAAACAGCTAATGTTTCTCATTTTTTTCTGAATAGTTTTGAATTACAATCTGGATCTTGAAAGTTGAGCATCTCTTTTTGTTCTTATTTCAGCGTTTTAATAAAATGGGAAACAAGGTTATTTTTTGAAACAAAAAGCAATTTCTTATTAGGTGAGTAAAGTTTTTTTTTTTCAAATCGTAGGCAGAGGCATAGTTAATCGAAATTTCATTAATGCTCAGTACAGAATTTTAGGAGTTGAATTTATTTTCTCGAATGTTAATAAATTCTCTAAATTTTAAATTAGTTCATGAAGTCGAGTAGCCCTATACATATAGATGTACAATGAAATTTGATTTCATTAGAATGAATTATTTTCAATCTCTTTAATCGATTAATGGTGATTTCAAAAAAATTCTTTACTTTTCAAAAGGCTCAGATTATTTGAAAACTATGAATTCCAAAATTTCTCTGGCTCGAACTATCATCAAGAAATTAGTGCATCGTATTGGGTCATTTTTGTCAAGAAACCATGGTTTTTTCGGAGAAATTCAAGTCACTTTTGGTAATTCTCTGTTGAAATGGTCGCAGAAAAAAAGAGTAGGAGGAAAAAACTAGAATGTTCAAAATTTACTGCTGTCTTTAAAAATTGGTTGTTAATTTTATTTAAATATTATACCTAATTTTATAAGGTGGATCGCGAAAAAAAAATTTGAAGGATTTTAACCAAATTCGGTGGAAATTTTCATTTTGAGTTGAAAGTCACTTAGAAAAAATTCTAGTTCTGGAGGTACCTTTGGAGGGGAAATATGGATCCTCAAAGAGGGATTATTTAAAAAATTGTGGTTATTTCGCTCTACCCAACCTGTTTTGAAAAAAATGGCCTACTGATGGCCCACGTTTAAAAGATACCCGGTAAACACATAGTACGCGATACGCCAGCGAATAGAAGGCGATCATCGTATTGGCAGCCGGCGTATCGCCGGCGGGAATCGCGTTCGAATCGCCGGCGAAAATGTCCGCTTTTTCCGCAGCGAAATCCGAAGGCGATACGCCGGCGGGAATCGCAGCGATATCGCTGTTGAAATAGAACGCGATTCGAAGGCGATTCCAAGGCGATAATCGCAATGATGTTTTGCTTTGGTTTTTCCTAGTTTTTTCTCCCACATTAGAATCAGAACGTATTCTTCAATTAATTTTACGAGTAATTTACTTGTTTACATAATTAAAAATCAAGAAAACAAAATAAATAACGAGTAAATTAAGTGAAGAATGCTTTCTGATTCTGATGTAGGAAGACAAACTAGGAAATAACAAAAGAAAAAACGATGAAGTACCTATACTTGGGTAAATCACTTCACACAAGAATGCAACAACATCAATTGTAATTTATTAAAATAACCAAAAACACAAAAATTGAATTATGGAGATTTAGAATAATATATTCTAAGTCACCATACAAAATCCATTTGAAATCATCAAAAATTTATCAGAATTCATCACTAAAAAACAGTTCAAAATCACCATGAAAAATTCCAAGCTGAATAAAAAAAATTAAATTTGAATCAATACAGTGAAAAATTTATTTTAAAAATCACAAAAAAGTGTCAAAAATTGCTAAAAAAAAAATTCATTAGAAATAATCACAAAAAAATTCCAATCTGACTCATCGCCAAAAAATTTATTCTATGTACACACCACGAAAAAAAATTGTTCGTTATCACTCCAAAAAAATTAATCAAAATTCAACACCAGAAAACCAATTTGAAATAAACACGAACGAAAAGATAAAAAAACACAACATTCTGCTCGTTATTGCATGCTTGCGTAAGAACATCTGAATGCTCACTCGATTGAACGCGAAACAAATGCGAAAATCGCATGAAAAATATTGTAAAAGAACTCTACTAAATTCGCCTTCTATTCGCCGACGAATAGACCGCGGAAATCGCGCTGAAAAAAATGAAAAAGATCGTTGCGAAATTCGTAGGCGTATCGCCGGCGGATTCAGCAGTGTTTTTTTCAAATTTTTTCAGCGCGATTGTCGCGTTCGATTCGCCGGCAGATAGAACGCGAGTATCGCGTTGAAAATATCACTGCTGAATCCGCCGGCGATACGCCTACGATTTTCGCAACGAGTTTTTTCATTTTTTTCACTGCGATTTCCGCCGTCTATTCGCCCGCGATACGCCTACGATTTTTGCAACGAGATTTTTCATTTTTTTCACTGCGATTTCTGCCTTCTATTCGCCGGCGAATCGAACGCGATTTTCGCGACCGCGATTTCCGCCGGCGATTCGCGTTCGGCGTGTTTACCGGGTAGTTCATACTTGAGATTGTACATATGTCGCCTAGACCATTTCCATCAAAATCCAAGACCTCTTAGAGTTCTACCTATTGAGCGATTGAAAATGTGCAAATCGCTTATTTTTGGGTAAATTCGTGTTTTGAAAATCTTTTCTTTTCAAATATTTTGCATTAATTAAGCCCAAACATCAAAGATATCATTTCTGGAACTGGGGAAATATTTTGGAATACAGCGATGCCAATATTTGTCAAATTTTGGTCTATTTTTCTCGTTTTTTTGAAATGTCCAAAAAAATTGGCAACTCATCCACATTCCAAAATATTTTCCAATTTTATAAAAATAGAAACTCATGAAAACGAATTTCTTTGCATATTTTTTAAAATATCCATTCCCATGACTGAAAATTAGCTTCGATCCTTTTTTGAAAGAAATTTACCCCTTCAGTTTTCAGAGAGGGCAATTTGTTGGTCCGAAGTTTTTAATGGTATCTGCGTTCATGATCATTCAAACCTTTTAAATGGGAAATTTAACATCTCATTTACAAAGTAATCGCTCAGATATTATACTCCCCCCCACATCATCATACTTGAATTTCGATATTTATTTTGTTGTGGGAAAAAACAGAAACTGGAGACAAGATTTGAAATGAAAATTCACCAAGTTAACTTTTTGGACATTTTTTCCTTTTTTTTTTTTTTTTTTTGCTGAAGGATGGTCTAAAAAATCATGCAACTAAAAATGCATGTTTTTTTTTTGAAAAGAGATACCATTGATAAAAGTTGACTGAAAATTTAGACCAGACTACCAGACAGTAGATATTTTGTTGTTGAACATTATCATTCGGTGATGGAAGTTTTTGAACTTGATTAATGATTATACGATCTAATTATTATAACTACAGTATTTTTAATTCGTGAAATTATTTTCGAAACACTGATAAGATAATGGTTTTTTCTGCAATAAATTGTATAATTGTATACCCCACAGTTTAAATATGTGTAAAAATGTAAGTACCTCTTTAGATGATAACCAATCATCTGCGCTGTACATTAACGATATAGGTACTTTGATTTTACTGAGATCATATTTCGGTGGGTTAATTGAACCGTACTTCATTAAATTACCAGCGGTGCCATAATCATACTGGCCAAACCAACGTTCTGCAATAAAAAAAAAAAAAATTCAATATACATAGTAGAAAAATTCCATCAAAATTGTTGATCGTTTAAAATATGTAGCTCTCGATTGTAAAAGATAAGTAGGAATTCATTTTGTTTGAGAACCTTGCAAGGTTATAATACGTAAAATTGTTTTGACCATTTCGAGTGGTTATTTTGAAATAAGATCGTAAATAAAAATATGCCTCGCAATAGATTCTTCATTAGATTAAATACGTTCTCATTTTCGCATCGTACTTTGTAAAACGTCAAATGAGCTGCCTACTCGTGAAACTCATCAGGCGAAAACACACTTTATAATTAAACCTATTAAAAATATACGAGACTGGTTTGTAGGTAACTCTTTGGTATTATAATAGTGTTTATCGAATTATTCGTGAAACGTTTCGAATGCATCTCTATTCGAGTATGAAATTCCTTCGGTTTAGGAAGGAAAAAAAAAATCTCGTAAATTGATTACGTACCTATTACGATGTGATAAAATGACACGACAATAATCTACCGTTATAAAAAAAACAACGTTCGTCAAAATAGAAATACATAATTCGGAATTCGACTGCATTCGAAGACCCCGAAGGCAATTAATTTTACGCGTTAATCCGAAAACGCGTTGTATACGTTTTTATCGTATAAATTATAATTTTCTAAATACCTTTTCTTATGAGCTGAGCGTAATGTGTTAATTGCTTGGAAGATGCGCCAGCAGGCGAATGCGCTAATATCATAGGTAACGACGTCTAAACAACAGACAGAGAGGGAAAAAAAACACTAGAAAATTAACATAATATTTAACACGTGGACGTTAACGAATATGTGCGATGCTGCAATGTAGCAATTAATACATTTGTGAAATGTTGTTGAAGGCACCTAGACCTACTCATGCAGATAACTTACTTTGTTCAGCTGACTTGTGTCGTATCCAGCGATCAAGAATAACACATTGTTGCAGATATTCTGAGTCACAACGTTCCTCTTGCATACCATTTGACCAGCATAAAGTAAAAATTTACCACCAGGGCGGAATTCATAGAACCCCATCGAGTTACACAGCCACTGAAATCAAATTAAATACTTCCTAGTTTCGAAATACGTATACCCGATGTACCTATTGTTGTCTGACTATGCTAAGGAGAAGCTATAGGTTATTATTTTACATAAACCCTAGGACGGTAATAGTATGTAGAGGAGGCATATTTGTCTACAGATTATAATTATTGAAAAAAAAATTCGAGCCTGAGATTTGCATTTAAATTTTGTTTACGAAAGAATCGCTTATAATGAATTTAATTTATAAACGCGATGATAGTGCAGATAAGAATGTCATCGCGAATAAATCTATTATCGAAAATTATGTCACGAATAATGCGCGTGGATGTGGTGCGGAGTTGTCTGTAAAGTGTTTAATAGTCTCGGATTAGTTGCATAATTCGTCGGCGCTAGCTCGTGGAAAATTTGGCTCACCGTGATACAGCTTCCGAGATACTCGTAGACTGCGGTAATGGGCGAGATGATATTTCGACATTGTTGATTTCGTTAATGGAAAGTTCATTCGATAAGGAAATGCAATTTGTCGTGCAGGTATTTTAAAGTAATTTTTAGCTTGGAATCAATCATCAACACGTGTCGCGGTGTCTTTCAATAATTAAAAGTTGAGGTGAAATGATATGTACTGTGCCAAATTATTTTGTATTATGATGGTGTAATTTTCATTATTAGAATCCTGAACGTGTTTTGTTGTACGTAGTTTTGTGCAATTTTAGAATTGAAAGATTGAGAATTTTTTTCTTGTGACTACATTCTATTTGTATCTGATTTTTTTTTGGGGGGGGGGGAAGGCCCGCGTTTGCTACCGACAATTTTCAATGCAGAAAAAATATACTCGTGGAATACTCGTATTTGCGGATGGGTTTAAAAAAAAAATTAGATACATTTGTTTGGGTTTTCTTTTTTTGGTTTTGTTTCTTGGTGATTTGAAATTTTTACAGAAATTTGAGCCCATTTCAGAATTTTCTTGCATATTTTGAAATTTGAACTGAGTTCCATTATTTTTATTTGTCTTATTTTGGAGGGGAAGGAAGAGTGAAGAGAATAAGAGATAATCCAATAATTTGGATGGAAAACAGTTTGAAACAATTCTTTCTAGTTTATAGCTATGAATTTGAACAATATATGACAATTTAGCTTATTTTTTAATTGTTTTAAAATAATATTCAAGGTTTTTGGGAACAAAAATAATTTTTCTCAATTTATGAAACATTTTCATGAAAACTTTCAAAAAAAAAAAATGTCAGAATAGCCATGTAAATTTTAGCTGTATCTGAAAATCATGTAAAATTATGTACTATCGACACTTTTTAAAGATGGGATAATTTCAAACAAAAAAGAATGGCTTGTTCTCGAGTTTTTTGGCCAAAATTTTGAAAAAAATTGCGGTGTGTTGGCATGTGTTTTGGGCATACTGAATACGAATATGGACTCAAGTTTTTTTGAAAGCCTTTTGTACTGCCTTTGATGGCGAAATAGGCACGTTGAACGAATATTTGGGTTTTTTTGATCGACCCTTCTGCAAGGTTCACAAACACTTTCCTCCTCAAATTGATTTTCTAATGAATTTCTGAAAACCCCAAAACTGAGCAGTTCTGGCAAATTACACCTTTTTTAAAAAAAAAATTTATATTCACTCAGTAAAAAAATTGAAAATTGGTTCTGAATTTAATATCAACTCCCCGAACCGAATTTTGCCATTTCGAGCTTTTCTGGAGTCTCCAGCGGGATTTTCGATTTCTCCAGAATTTTTAAATTTCTCTAGAAGGTGTCCAAATTAATTTGATTTTTTGAAAAATTGAGTTGTGGTCTATTCATCTCGGTCTATTTTACAATTAGTTCATTCTCATTTGAGCTAATTTCCAGCCGCGGAGACCCCTCAAATGTGTTTTATGGACCAGAATTTTTACACACTCGAGGTGTCCGCTTGGAAATCGGTCCTAATGTGTGAATACATTTTTTAAACAGCCCAAAAATAAGCCACAACACAATTTTTAGCTGCTCAAATTAATTTAAGAGCCTTCTGGAAAAATTATATAGAAACCAAAAATCGCGCTGGAGGCTCCAAAATGGCCCGAAACAGCGAAATTCGATTAGTTTTAGGACTATAACTTTTATCAATTTTACTGAATGAATACCTATGCATAATTTTTTTTAAACAAAAAAAGTACAAATCTCTGGAAATGGTTCATTTTGAATTTTCAAAAATTCGCTAAAATTTGAAAACACTGATTCGGGCAACTGAAATTTTGATTGGTTGTAGGAGGGAGGGGGGAGGTTAAACCATGATCTTCCCAAAAATCGTGGTTTCGTTCAAATCGAAGGCAAACACCTCGATAAATGTTATCTTGAATACAACTAATTGGTAGCAAAGGAAAACTTGTTCATCAGAAGGCAAAATTCGTAGTCAGGAGCCAAAAAGGGCTCAGAGCTAATATAATTTTACCCCCACCCCCTCCCTGAATTTTGGTGCCTTATTTCTGGGGTCTTTCATTTTAAAAAAATCGACGAGAATTTCTGTCAGTTTTCATCATTTAAATCAGATTATCAACCCCAATTTTCTCAGATGTATGTGCTATCCTAGTATTTTCTACTGTACAAGGAACAGTTCTCAAGTCACTTTGGTATCTGTAAACTCGCATTACCTTGATCAGTCTTACATTTCGTGTCCTTTTAGTGCCTTGAACTTGATATTATGTTGAATTGTTGATATTGACCCTGAATTGTAAGAATTATTTTTTTTACTAGATCCTGTAAGAATTATTTTTTTTTTTACTAGATCCTTACTGGGAAAGTAGGTATCCGAACCGGCACAAAACTTTTTGAACCGAACCAAAGGGAAACGATAAAGGACCCCAAAATACACTACCAGTCAAAAATTCAGGTGTTGAAATCAATTTTTAAAATTTTTACCAATTTTTTTTGGAAATTCTTTGGGTCAAGAATTGGAAAAATTAAAATTTTACCCATTTGACCTAGAAAGCTTAAATTTGGGTTGTACCCTATTTTTGACCTCCTGAATCGATTAGAGATGGGGTTGAATCATTCTGGAGCCTCCAGTGGATTTTCGAATTCCTCAGTTTTCGTAAAAATGCTGCAACTAGAGTGAAAAATAAATCTTTGTGCATCGGTTCGAATTCATAATTTTTTCAAGTGATTATTTTTTGAAAAAAATTTAAAAAAAAATCGAAATCTGCTGGAGGCTTTAGGACGGTTTGAAATCATCACCAATCAACTCAGGAGATCACAAACAAAGCTTAAACCAAATTGTATGCTTTATAAGTCAATTTAATAAAATTTTGATTTTTTTGACATTTTTGGCCCTTTAAATTTTTAAAAATTCGCCAAAACATCGAAAAATGAATTTCAACTCCTGAAATTTTAGCTGGAAGTGTATTTTTGGATCCTCCATCGATTCCTCTTTGTCTGGGCCTTGGATGAACACTCGACTTTTAACCAATTTTGAGTGACGAAAATTTCTCATTTAGTAGGTAGGCTTATGGTTTTTACTCTGATTGTGAATTCATGAGGACCCATTTGAAGAACTTATCAGTTACCTATCTTCTATTAATACATAGATCATTGTTACGTTCAACTTACCGCAAGTGGATCAGAAATAGTGGATAAAAATCGCATAAACCTACTCCTGACATGATTCATGTAGGCAATCGGTGCGAAACTTATCATCGCTTTCACTTTCTTATTATACTGAGGTCGTTCCGAACACATCACATAAAATATGGTAGTACCCATCGAATGGGCAATATAATACAATTGACTATGGCCTGTCTGAGCCAAAATATAATCGATAGTGGTCGGCATATCGTATATTCCCATCTCGTGCCAACTGAAACAAGGTAAAATGACAGTAGCAGTGCATCAGGGGTGACATTCTCGTGCAAGTGCATGAAGATGTTCATGTACTCGACCAAGGTTAACTTATTATATTTTCCAGAATAATGAGAAATATGCGTATAATTAATTATCGAACTGCATTGTGCAGTTTTCACGCTTCGTCACGTGTATATTTTTATTATAAATTTTTTTTAATGTGGACTCGTTCGGCGTGTTAGTAAAATAATAAGTATAAAATTGTGTGAATAAATTATGATTCATTGATCTTCGTATTTTCTTGAGTAATCGGCGAGGTTAAACGGGTTATTCTTTTCACAGAATTATTAAAATGGGAATGATTTATGGAATTTTGAAAACTGAAAACTCCAAAAATTTGTTGGAGACTTTGAAGCTGCTCAAAACTGTTGCCAATCGATTCTGGAGGTTAAAAATTCGCATTCAAATAAATCTTCATTCTTTTATCTCAATTTGATTTTTTTTCACAAAAATAAAAGAATGAGCCCTTAAATTTTCAAAAATTCCAAAAATTCGCCTAAAATCGAAAAATGAGGCTTAGCTTTTGAAATTTTGTCTGGTTAAGTATTTTTGGGTGTTTTTGTCGGATCTTCCTACTGGGTGAAACGAGATGACTTCTTCTATAATTATCTTACGAAAAGAATTTGGAAAACTTCAAAAAATTGGTCTGAAAAAATGGAAAAATTATACTTGAGGAACGTGACAATTCTGACGTAGGTATTCAAAATATTCCATATTATGTTAGAAGTATAAAAAATAAAAAATTACCAAAAATCCCAATATTCTTTTCTATTTCTAAATTCGTCGAATTTATTATGCTTTCTAGAGTACGTATTTCCGCGAACGTTACCCAGCCAAACATCGTATCCGCCGTCTGCCAATAGGAAACCTGAAATGATGATCGTGAATATGAGCTCGTGAATCATACCAATAGTAAACACGGTGTTTAGAATTCAACTCGCTCGTAGACCTCTGTAAGGTCAAATAATACCTAACCACGTGTTTTGAATGAAGTATTACGTGATAGCTTCCTCGGATTCCCCTTTAATGGTAAACTAGTTTACACGTTTTTTTTTTTTTTTTTTTAATCTGACCAGCTGAAGAGCGAGAGAGATACGTATCTTCTTTAATAAAAAATTGACGCGATTACCCAAGCTGTTGTTGGCGCCTGCGATCACCCAATCTGTGGAACTGCACAAGATGCCATGTACCACGAGTACTGGTGGCCTGTACTCTAAGTTCTTCGACTTTTTGCCATAAGGTATACGGAACATGACCAATCTGAATCCATCGGGAGTGGTAACATTGTGCACCTCGACGGGATATCCTTCACGTTTAATGAAATCAAACTGGAACAGAAATTCCACTCGTATTTTATTGATGCAATAATAACTCGATGTATGTAGTAATATTATAGTAGTACTAATTTATCGTCTTCGATAGTCCTTCGCGACTCGACGATGTTTACATTCTCACGCTGGCGATGATAAAAAATTGAATTGATCTCGCGAATATAATACGAGTTTGAAAAATTGAAGATTCAATACGAATGTAATGACAATGTAAATATGCAAATTATTTCCAACGAACCTTGACCAGTGAATAATCGTCGTGCAGAAAATTCTCCCAGTTGAAGTTCACTGATCGATGAATACTACATAGAATAAGCTAGCTGTAGGCTTATATACGAGTAATTACGTAAGAGGATTAAATTCAGTTTTTGCCTTCTTTTTTTTTAATCAAGATTTTCGGGTTTTTGAATGTACCTAACTACCTATTGAATTGAAAGCGAGCTCAATTCGCGATGACTGTCAATATTTGATTGGTATGATGTTTTATTAATGTGTGATTATTTTTTTATACGCAGGTTTGATCAGATAAGACATCAACACATCAACACATGCTTCTTGTTCATGTCTTCGTATCAATGACTATGAAGTTGGAGTCGGAGCCTTGTAGCTTGAATAACGATGTTCGATGTTACGAATTATACAATTTTGGAGGTTCTTCATTGAGCATAAAATTAGGTAAGTTGATAAAAAATGAAAAGACATAGTCTATGGATTTATGTATTTTTTTTTTTCAAAATTAAAATGGATTGTGGGTAATTACTCGTATTATGAATTAAATTTCCTTGTAACTTAATGAAATTCAAAAAAAAGTGAAAATGAAAGTGAAGTGTTATTGAAAAAAAAATTACACTTGAGACTATGTGAGTTGGAAAATTTGATTTCTAGCTGTAAAAAAGTGTCAAAAAGTTGAGCCAACGATATCAGGTTTTCCCAGGCGGTCACCCATCCAAGTACTAACCTGACCCGATGCTGCTTAACTTCGGTGATCGGACGAGAACCGGTGTATTCAGCATGGTATGATCGTTGGCAAGTACCAACCTCATTTTCAGGATTCTTCTTTCTTTGAAAAAAAATATATTTTGTTGTAGCAAAATGAGTACATACATGTTTTTCTGATTTCAAGACTTCTTTTATGAGAATGAGAGGATTACGAGGACTGAAAATTGAGCAGATCGGTTTAAAAAATGAAAAAAATGATTCTATACTTGAATGAAAACGTTTTAAAATTCAACTTAGGTAGCTATTCTGTTGAACTTTTTTTGTTGAAAAAAATGATTTTTCAGAAATTTTGTTAATTTGTTTTATTAGTTTCAAAGTAACGAAAGCTAGATTTAGGATAATTGAATTTTTCACGATAATGGAAGATGTGATGGAAAGACATAATTAAATATGTGTATGGTGGGTAGTAAGTAGCTAGGTACTAGGTACATATCAAAAAAATCTAAATAAATAATTTATGAATGAAGTAGAGTCCCCTGCCTCACGGATTGATAAAGTGGAAAAAGTGAAAAATGAAAGTTTTTATTGAAAAGGTTGCCAATTAAATGAAATGAAAAATTGATTTCTTGGCTAAAAAAAATTCAAAAAGTTGAGCCAACGTTACCAGGTTTTCCCAGGCGGTCACCCATCCAAGTACTAACCTGGCCCGATGCTGCTTAACTTCGGTGATCGGACGAGAACCGGTGTATTCAGCATGGTATGAACGTTGGCGAGATGAAATGTAATTTTCAAGCATTACAATTCATCGTTTATCAAGAACAAGTATGCATTCCAAAGCTTCTTTACTGAGGGGATTAGGGAGACTACGTTCTCTCACATGAACATTGAACAAAGTAGATTCAAAAAAATGAGAAATGAAAATTTGAAAACTGAATGTTCTGTATATGTACCTAGTTCTATTGACAATTTTACAAAAAAATGGTTTTTTAATTTTGTTTGAAAGTAATGAATGTAAAATTTTGTTGTTCATTTCGTAATCCGATAAAGTGTGAAGGAATAGGAAAGACGAAGTGAAAAGAACAAAACCATCACTTATTTGCTTCATGTGAGAGACCCCTCCTCTCCTCCCTACAAACGTGTACAAAAAAATATTCATAGAAGTCTTATTTTTGCAATTTAAAACAAATTAAAAAAAAAACTCAGTTTATTTATTTATTTTTCGTTTAAAACTGGTCTGAAAATGTCTGAATATCAATTCAAATTTCGATTCTACGAAGGTAGTTTGGCTGGATAAAAGATGAAACATGGGTTTTTAAACTCAACCACGTATCTACTTACTTGTTTAAATGATGAACAAATGATTACAACTTTAGTACCTATTATAGGATACCAGTTCCTTGCTTGATGAAAAAGGTTAAAAAAACAGTAATTTTGCATGCGAAGAGTGCTTTTAGATTTGGCACATGTTATGCAGTGAAAAATTACGAACATAGGTACCATAGGTAGGTACTAAAACTCATACTGCATTAAAAGTATACCAAGCTCTGGTTGCATTGTTCAGTGGACTGTGGGAAAATATCGTTTGGATGATCACCAAATTCTTCGCAAGTATAGATTTGAGATACTTTTTATTTGTTATTGTTTGCTTATTCTAATTTAAGAAGGGTCAGACGTGCTCACCGAGAAAATATTTTTGATTTTTATGAAACGTGCCTAAATCTGAAAAATTGGGGGGGGGGAGGATTTCTCGATTTACAAAACACTGATTTTTGACCATGATTTCTGCTAGAATTTTTTTAGGCGGACCAAACAGTGTTTTTTAACAAAATGGCACGTTCTAAAATTGAAGGTACCTCTACCTAGCATTATTCAATTCCAAAAAAATAATTTTTCAACAATTTTGAGAAACATGTACGAAATGTATATTTTTTTAAAAACATAATTATTTGTGATTCCTTCAGTTTTGGTTGTTGCGAATTCGAATTTTTGCCCATTTTTTTTACCAGAGCATGAGAACCCAAATTGTGAAGACGCGTACAAAAGGGATCACTCGACCAAAAAATCAAATTTTTTTCACCTCATTGGAACTTTTTGAGAATTGAATTGGAACCCAGCACAGACTTCGATTTCCAAGATTTCATCGAAATATTTCAGTTGAGTCATTCCACGTCAATTCGACTAAGAAGTGGTAAAGGAGGAGGGAGGAGGGGTCGGCGATTTTTTGGAAATTTTTCCTGTGGAAATACCTTTTGAAGGGATGACAAATGGCGCAAATCGCAGCCCTCTAGCTGTTTTTTAAAGGCTACTATGGGGGTGTCAAAGTTTTCAGTGAACTTGAAATGTGATCCATTTCAACAGTGGATTACTCGATAACTGCGATACCTACAAAAATGAAACTTTTTCGAAGAGTTAGGTGGTTTGAAAAGCTTTTTGGTGATATCATAGAAATCAGTGTTGCCACTTTTTTCGCACGAAAAATTAGCTCGAAAAGTTTCAAAACGTGGTTTTCATATCGTTCCGACTCTCAAAAATTCTGAAAAAAATATATTATGGACAACTTTTCATGTTGAACAACATATTAAACAAGCCATCAGCTATTCGCTGATTACAAGAGAGTTTTTGCTGTTTTCAAATTTATTTAAATTGATTTGATCGGAAATTCACAAAACAAAATACTAACTATAGACATCAATACGGTTCAAACTTTAAAATTTTTACACTTCCAATTTTTGTCGATTCATCAACATTTTCTTCTTTGTCGTCAAGTAACTCGTCCTCATCTACCGTTCCAGCCATTATAACATCGTAAATTTTTCGCTTATATGTATACATTTTCTTTTTGTTGCTAGCATTGCACTGTTCTCGTAAGAATTTAAACATAGCTCCAGTATTTCCATTTTCTATATCCATTTGTTTTATTATGTCTAAGAAAGTGTTGCGCAGCTTCGTTTTTAAAGTAACATCGGTTATCTGGTTGTAATGAGACTTCAACAATTCAAACAGTGGATCGTCGTCACCTGAAAGTGGTTCTTTATGAACCACTGACAATAATTGAGTCATTATTGGCGACTTTTGGGTCTCTTCGACGTCATTTTGGAAAGTGGTTTCCAAAAATTCGAAGAACCCGGCATCAGAATTTTTTGCATATTGCTTAGCATTTTAATAATTAAAATGCTACGACGACGTTGACGACGACGACGACGACGACGTTGACGACTATGAAAAAGTGATTACAATAGAGTTTTTTCGCGCTTCGCGCAAAAACTCTAAAAATTGGGATGGCATCATGTAGTAAAGTCGATTTAAAAAAATTGTAGTTTTCGAAAAAATGCGATATTTTTTAATTTAAAACATGAAAAAAAGTTTTGATATGACGCATTTGACCCCTATTATTACGTGTCCACTGAAAAAGTTGAAAAAACATTTTCTAAACTCATCAATAAAAAATCAAAATCCAAAAAAATTAAATTTTCAATTCCAAACATAAAAAAAATTAAATTTATTCAGTCGTCTTATTTTGATCTCTTTCTAGGGTATTTCATAAAAAAATTAATAAAAATTATACTCATATCAAAAAAATTGAAATTCGTGTATTTTTTGGTATTTTGAATTTTTTTGTGATGAGTTCATTTCATCGAGTGAAAGGGGTTTTTCAACTTTTTCAACGGATAAGTAATAATAGGGGTCATATGGGCCAACTTTACCAATCAAAACTTTTTTTCATGTTTTAAATAAAAAAGTAACATTTTAGCTGAATCGTATTTTACGGCAGACGGGCAGAATGAAGACCTAAGCTGCAACCAAAAATTAAATTTTGAAACTTTTTTTTCTCAAAAATTAAATTTCAACATTTCTGTTGGCTTTTTTTTAGCATCTAAAATTTTTGAAGTCTCATTACTCATTAATTCAATTACTTTTTTGGCATCTATGTAGTATCAGAGTTAAAATCTTTCGTTCAATTCAACTCTTGCTATATTTCGGAATCAGTTTAAATTTTGAGAACAAAATTCAACGATTAAGGACACATAGATACCTATTACCTACTTATCTTCAGCTGCTTACAATGCAAAATTCATCTTCGATACGCCCAGTGTGGCTACCACAAGTTTATTTACATTTAATGAGATTATGTATGACCTTTCTCAAGTATCTTCCTAGTTAACTGCACGTTTACCTAAATGCGGGTGGGCCCATAACCAAATCCTACTTAATTTCCGGTATGTAGCCCGCAGTACTTTGTGTACGCGTAAAAGTACAATGACCCAATCATTATTGTGGTATCCGAGTATTTTTATGCAGTGTACACCATACAATGTAGTGTGCTCTCTGCGATCAGCTGATTCTTATAACCTATAAGGTAATACAGGTAGCTCGATAGGGTTTAAGGTTACCTATTAAAATTGCCCACATCGAATACCTTCTACTTTGTATTGCTGCGAGCTCACTGCAATTGGGTTTGGGTTATTTTAGTGTACTTAAGCATGCAAGCAAATGGCATATCATTCGCGTTGACAATAATTCGAAATAAATTACCGTGAAAAATTTTAATTCGTTAATTTATCGTTGAATGTGCATTTGCACCAAGGACGTAACTCACGTATCGCGAATACTTGGATAGGTTTAGGTAGGGCATAATTCGTTTGAGACGAAGTACATAGGTATAGGCATTTTAACACACGATCGAGTCCATATATCTCCGTCGATATTTCAAAGCTCGACGGTTATTTCAAAAAGCACCTATATGAGAGTAAATTAGAAACACATCGTAAAATTGATACGTAACGAGAGGTATTACTCTGTAACTCGCCATCACTTAATAATCATATTAAAAAATAAAAAACAGTAAAGGTGTACCAACGAGTACTGTACGCGTGGATAATATTTTGTATCATGATCGGCGGCGTGTGGTACACAGAATAAGATAGAATGGAGTGTAAAATATGTCATTACACAGAGAGTCAGTCAGAGACGTAGAAAAATGCATAGAAGGTATCATTAAACCAGCCAACGTTAGTACAGGTGAGACGGGCACGAGTTCAGAGAGAAGTGGTTGTATGTATAGTATGTAAAGATACAGAAAATGCGATACCTACACAAGGTCGTATCGTGTGTATCCGAATATCGTACTCAACCATGACATACTACCTTTTGACCTTTATAGGTACAAGTGATTTTTTTTTCAGCAAATGAAGAATTATAAGACTAGGTGGTAGGCTTGGTTCGATCTCGCGAGAGTAACGTACCCAGCAACGTGTAACGCAGCGTCTTGATTCTCTCTGAACGTGGTGCGTTCGTTGCTTGATTAAATACCGTGTAATTTGTCATACTTTCATTCTTCTTATATACGAGTAGTTAGTTCTGTGGGCACAACAACTACGCAGTATATAGTTTGAAACAAAAGTCGAAAAAATAATAGGAAGCGGGCCCCGTTGTCAACGCGCCTAATCATCAAAGTATTATATTCGATTGATAAATATTACGTAACGAGTAGGTACCGTAAACCTAGTCTCTTTTTTTCCCTCAAGTTTTATCATACATCGAACTTTCATTTTACATTATACAACGATATGCTGCTTCGATTCTTTATTAATTATTCGTGTGTTTTTTTTTCTATTTGGTGTATCGTACGTATAATTGCTTGTATGTATGTAGGTAATTTGTGTCTCTCGACACCGATGTCACGAGTTTAATAAGAGACCGAAGGCGTGTGTAGTATTAAGCATCTGTATCAAAAGTTCAATTGTGTTTTTAATGGGTCAAACGATCTAGTCGTCGAGGTGTTTTGAAATACGAGTATACGTACGTACCTAGAGACCTACCTACTGCGGATTATTGACAATTGATGATTTAATTCTAAGCTTCGAAATAGGTGCAATTTATGTACGTCGGGGTACTGTGCAAGTGTGCATTGTGATTGAAAACATGGCTGGGGTGCTGGGGTGCGAAGAGAAAAAAAAATTGTGTAAATATACGTCGACGAATATGTATATTTAATTTGTACGTTGTCATGTTGTTCTATATATAAAATGCAAATGACGTAAGAATCTCGAGCACGAAAATTTTAATTCATTTGGTCCGATCGTATGCGTATGTTTAATACTTCGCAAATATGTATAGCAGATATTCCTCCTCTCATCCTCCATTCTCTTGCAAAGATCACACCAATATGTATGTGCTATGAGTATGACTGTACGATTGCTACATAATTGGTACATAAAAAAAATTGGGAAATTAGTAAAATCTTCAAAAGTCCAAGGAGATAAGGATCATGATGTGAAGGAAGATTATGTACCGTAATACGAATAACATGTGTCATACTCGTATGTGTATGTGGATATCCGAATTTAATGTACGTGTTGTCGTGTAGGTATCCACTTACATGGACTTGAAATTACTCGAGATGTACGTACAAATAGTATTAGCTTATACTGTCACAGTAATGCCAAAAAAGTGTCATGTTTGAGGGGGAAGAAATGTTAATGTGATCTTGATCCAGCCTCGAAACGATAGTACATAAAATTCAAGGATAGTTTAAATTAGGCGATGTCTTACGAGTTAAAGTGGCATTTTTTTCGAAATATGCCTCAATTTGAGTGCGTCTTATAGGTATGAAATGAAGTGCGAATTAGGCATAGATATACGTTAATAAGTGTTAATTTTGTAATAGCTTGTTTTTTGACGAAACAGTTGGATTTTATCTTTTTATTTATTTTTTTTTTGGTTGGTATTTTATTTATTGTAAATGATTTCAAGTTGAGTCCTTCTCATTGATTTTTTGCATTCAGATTTCGTAAGTGTTGCGAAGGGGAGGTTGTGGTGGCACAATGTTGAAGATTTAACGAGTTTAAAAAAAATAATGGAATGGTTCTCAAGCAATGTTACCAACTCGAAGTTATCCAGGATTCTCAAAAAATAAGATGAGGATGAAAAAATATATTAGGTAACAAATTATTCTTTCAATCACTGATTCTGCTCATTTTATTCAAAACCAAAAATCAAGCAGCCTGAGTCGAAAATTGAGGGCCTTGCTGAATTTTTAATGTTTCAAAATCATCTTAAAATTATGTAAACTGATGAATAAATTTAATTGCCAGTTATTATCGCAGAAAACTCAATTCGTCACATTTGAACAATAATAAAGTTCAGAGGGTAAATTTTGACAGAAGTGGGGGAAATAGTATCTTTAGGGACCTTTTGAAGCACATACTTTTTATTGCTCTTTCAATAGAGGTCTTCAAACAAACACAGAAGGTGAAAATATGATCATTATGGAAGATGTCCAGAGTTGTAGCCGCCCAATTGGGCATTTGCACATTTACAGTTTTTGAAACATTTTTTTTGACAAGATTTGGGTCAAAAAATTTCACTTTTCTTGCCCATGTCGAAAATGGTTCTTTTGAACTTGGTTAATGGAGAAATATGACTTGGAAAAAAGATTTTCAGAGCTGTACTCGTACCCAGTGCCACCGACAACTAACAGAGCGGGGGGGAGGCAAGTGAGGCAATTTTCCCCGAGCCTGTGTTTCCCAGAGTGCCTGCGTTTTTTTAAAAAGTTTATAAATTTTATTTTTAAAAGAGAAAATGCAATCTTCATTTTTGAAAATTGAATGAAAATATAATTTTTGAATAGAAAATGAAAACTTCATTTCGTTTCTGAATGAAGGATGCAAACTTTATTTTTGGAGAGAAAATGTTATCATTATTTTTTGAAGGATATTTGAACACTTTATTTTTTAAGGAAAAATGGAAACTTCATGGAACAAAAGTTTTAAAACTTGGCTTTAAAAAAAAGGAGTCTAGTAAAAAACATTCTTGAAAAAAAATTCTCTACAAGGTACAAAATCTGCCTGCAGAAATTGTTTATTAGGAAACTAAATTTTTTTCGTCCTCAATTTCCAAAAAAGAAGTTTTCATTTTTGAAGTAAACTCTTATTTGAGAAAACTTATTTTTGAAAAAACTCATTCGGAAGAAACTTTTCCAGTAAGTTTTTTTTTTGAAAACGAAGTTATATATTTTTTGTAGGGGTGAGGGGGAGGGAAGAGGGACATCCTTTCAGAGGAAAACCTGTGGTAAGATTCTGTGTTGTAAATAACTCTCAAAAAAGAAGTTTTCATTTTTGAAGTAAACTCTTATTTGAGAAAACTTCTTTTTGAAAAAACTTTTCCAGTAAGTAAGTTTTTTTTTGGAAACGAAATTATATTTTTTGTAGGAGTGAGGGGGAGGGAGGAGGGACATCCTTTCCGAGGAAAACCTGTGGTAAAATTCTTTGTTGTAAATAACTCATTTTCGACTTCAATTTTTGAAAAAAAAACGTAGGTACATATTTGCTGGATGGGGTTGTGAGAAATTTTCAAGAGGCCCTCATTTTTTAGCCCTGGGTCCGCTTGGGCTATCGCAGACACTGCTCGTACCTGCCCAATCGTTCATTTCGAGATTTTACAGACATTTTTTTTTTAGAACATTTGAGCCCAAAAGATACGCATTTTTTCCTCACTCATGTCGAAAGCAGTCTTTGAAAATTCATGGTTGCTAGACTATGATCTAGAAAAAAGATACTTAGGGCCGTATTCATAGACGTTACTTAGGAATCACTTGGCTAAGTGGTAAATTTTGAAGCAATTTTTCCCAGCATGATTGAATTTTTGAAAAGAAATTTTTTTATTAAATTGAGAGATTGGACTCCGAAGTATTGATTTATCATTTTAAAAATATGAAATTTTTATTCGTTCGTGAGAAAAATTGAATCAAAATTCACCACTTAGCCAAGTGTTCCTTAAGTAACGTCTGTGAATTCGGCCCTTAAAATTTTTTAGCGGTGTAATTGTACGTTTCAAGAAATACGTTCGGTCGCTTGATTTTTTCATCAATTTCTGCAATTTTTGGATGATTTTGAATAACACAATAGGACTCTCAATTTTTCATTTGAGATGGTGAAATTTGTACATTGATTTTTTCATCAGTTAATGGCATTTTTAGATAACTTTGAAAAACTCGAATTCCCATAGGCTCAATCATTTGTTATTTGGGCTACTGAAATTGTTATTTTGGGGGGGGGGGGGGGGTGTGCTTTACAGATCCTCGAGTTTTGATGAAAAAGGGAGGGAGGAGCATTTGTTTTTTTTTTTGCAAAACTGCCAAATTATGGAAGTCCGTATCTCAAGACGATTCTGTTTACCTACCTACTGAAATCCAAAGAGAATAGTCAGGAAAGTTAATATCAGATACTAAAACTAGAAAAGCTCGAATTCGTAGTTTTAAGTTGCAAGCTCAACTTTTCATCAGAAGTACATAATATGAAAGTTGAAAGCGGTAAAGTTCGAAAAAATTACCGCGAAGAATGGATTTTTATCTTCTTTTTGATAAATTAATTCACCTCTCAGGATCACTAGTGTTCCCAATGTTGATGAAAAATGAAGTGACTTATCGATTGTTATTAATTTGGTGACGTTGAGATCGATTATCGGCTCATTTTTTCGATCTGATCTCTCGGAGCCCACCATCTTGAAATATGATTCAATTTTTTTTAAAATGAGAAACATTTTTTTTATTACCTATTCATCTTTCACAATTGTTATAGAACTTTAGTGAAACAGAGAAAAAAAGTATACCTATTATTTTGTAAGTTTACTTAATTTATAATTTTCTACCCCTCACTCCCTTTCCTTCCTAGTTGAGCGAGAGAATAGGAAAACGTATTAAAGACTTTCCAAGTCACCCACGATGTTTCCTAGTTCTTTTAACGAGTAAAATGCTTAATTGACAATTGTTTGCATGTCCCCGAGTATTCATTTTATTTGATTAATTTTACCGACGTCTATATTAAGTACCTGCATTTTGTTTTTGAATTTCCTCTTATTTAATGATTGGTGTAACACAATTTCGTTTTCGCTTTGAATCTTTGTATTTAACGTGGGTTTTTCCTGAGGCACTGAGTCAGCAAAGGCCCCCTATAATGCTTATTATAAAATGTATGTGTGAGGTAATTGTGTTAATCAATGAACAAATAGCAAACTCTTCTCAAGCATAGTTTCTAGCGCGTTATGAAAAATGGTTACGATTACGAAATAGAAATCGATGCTCATTGTTTTGATGTATAAAAAAAAGAAACGAAAAAAATTGTATTTTTTTGTGTTTGTATCAATGAGAAAATTGAGAAGTTGCTCAAATGATATAAAAATAATTGCATTTTTAATAAGTAAACGACATTTCTTTAGAGCTTTCAACGACTTAATTCTTTTTTACTAAAAACTGAGGGTTATTGCTTCATTTTTTTTTTGGGGGGGGGGAGTATAAAATTACCTGGAGGCTGAATACCTAGTAGTTCATCGAACGTAATTGGAAGAAGGAAGCAATAAGACAAAATTTTTTCAATTTTTTGTGTAAGTTACTACATTTTTTGCATAAAAAAATTAGGCAAAGTTGAGACATCAATTTTTTAAAATATTTTCATCGATTCAAACATTTTAAAATCAATTTTCAGGGTTGGAAATTATTTTTACGAAAGAATTGTAAATGTAAAGTAAATAAATTAATAAAAAATCTTATGCATTTCCAAAATCATCGCAACGGTAAAAAAATGACTTAGAGATGAAATAAGAACGATGGAAAAACACGGAAACTGAAATGCAACGTGAACCGCAACGAACCGGCATTTGGTCACGTCAGAGTGGAAAGGTTCAGAAAAATACCAAATAAATTAATCTGTTCACTATCGAATGTTATAATAACTAGAACGTAAACAAATACCCGACAATGAGAAAAAAATCAGAATCCAAAAACCAAACGACTTTATAGGTAACAATGACGAACTGGAACGTTATGCGAAATTTGGTATGAGGATGGTGAAGCTGGGACTCAGACAGCAGATCTACCTATCTCTCGGTGTTTTGCCAATTAAACGTGATGATAAGTGATATTTAGAGACGAGGACATAGAGGTTGAAATTTTTTTTTACGATCTATTGAGAAATTTTCTCAATAGGAGATCGAAAAGGTCGTGTCATTGTTAGCTTCTATAAATTAATTTGACTACTACATTTCACAGCTTGGATAATAACCATTCTATCATAGCCTTGTGTTGCTGCGATAAAACAAGCTCATCGATTTGTTAATTGAAAAGATTACAAAATGGTTCATCACGAGGATTACAATTTATAGTTGAAAAAGAAATAATGGAAGTGAATTAATAAATCGGTAGCTGGGTATAATTATATGAAAAGCTTTAGCCAGAGGTACATAGATAACTAGACGACAATTACACGTGTGAGAAAAAAAGGCCTCAGCTACTCGTATGTGTTTAGTTGGCAATTAGCTTGATTGAAATCTGCGGGTAGTTATCAATGCAAACTACCTTGCATTATACGAGTGTGCGAAAAATAGCGAATAAAAAAAAAATCGCGAATATTCATTTAACTCTTAATCGAGACTTACCGTTGTAGTGATGTTTTCAGATCGAGGTTTACGTATAGATCTGAGACGACTTCTCAGCAATTTATAACCATTATTTAACACAGTTAGCCGGCGTTGCTGTTGTTTAACCTCAATGGTTGTTGAGTTTTTACTCATACTCCCGCAAACGAATATCCAAAACAATAAGTAAATTTGCAATAAACGGTCGCGAGCGAAAATTTTCATTTCATTAAACTATATGGCCGCGCGAACTAGGTACGAGTACGATTCGAGATGAAGAGGACAAAACCGCCTGGAGAACTATTGCACTATTAATCTATCAATCATCTTCGACCCAATTGCTTTGACGGAGCAGCGTTTGTTATTGTTCAAATATGATCGATAATTATTTCGCGAATTAAATGATAAGAAAATTATACTATTCGCCGAGCCGAAGCACGGATTAGCTTCTGGAAAATGGAAGAAAGAGAGGGTATCATTCATTGACTTGGGGGGACCTTGACTCGGCTGTGTTACTTTTTCGTATCAGCTCACCTGTGTGTGCTATGGTAGTATGTGTGCTTAATGCTTATGCTATATACGAGGTTCGACGACGTGTGTCATCTTGTACGAGTACGTAGTAGTACTACGTTTATACGAGAACCGGTTGTTAGTATGTGGTAATTCATCTCTTTTCGTATGTACTTGGCATCTGGTTATTGACGCGCGAACGCGGCTATTCAATATTGTCGCCGATTGTCAGCTTTTGACTTGTGCCGATTTCAGGCCTAGATGTATCGAAATGATCGATAAATGGGAAATGACCGGTGTGCTGACCGCAGCTTTGCGTAGCTTTGGCTACCGGTTGACTGGCGACGGCGAACGCAACTAGGTTATTATTTAAATCGGAGTAAGAACTAGTTTTTAACCTTGGATGGTCAATGCATCTTGCGTGTGTGTGTATCGCGATGTACGCAGGCGGATTTACATCATAGGTACCTGCAGCATCTTGTTAGTAATACTGATCTCTGAGATGCTGAAAAATTGCAGTAGGTATTCGTGAGTCGCGACCAGAGTTATTTCGATACGTGACTGTGTACTTGAGACTATGCTGCTTTGAAAAATATTGTACAATGCGAATCTGATGAGTCGTTCACGAACTACTCCATCAAAAAGTGAATCTTTCAAACTTTCGAAATTATGAACGTTTTATGAGTATAAGAGAAGAGTTTTGAAACTGTTTGATTAGATATGAGTATTATGAGTGAATCATGAGTGAACGATTTGAGTAATGTTGATTTTTTCCTAAGCGTCCCTTCCATACCTACTTATCTAAAAAAAAAAAGTAGAGAATCGAATAAAAACATCGATTTTTGACCCATAAATCGCATTTGATCTTGCTTAATGAAGAAAAATTTATAATAGATTCGTTCGCGAACGACTTAATCAGATGTACATATATCCAAGTGAATCATTCTCAAATGATCTCATTCATGTTCGAACATTTTATATAGATTTAAATTTATCAATAACAAACGACTTAATGAGATGTGAGCGAATCATTCGCGAACGATTCTGGAAGAAATGAGTCAATTTATAACGAATATATGCAGAAAATGAAAGATCAGTCGCGAACGATGAATTTTGACGAACAAACCGCACTTGAACTGTTAGTTGAATTATTTATGCGATGAGTCGTTCGCGAACTACTTGATCAGAAATGAGTGAGTCATTCTGAAATGATCTCAGTCATGTTTGAATCTTTTATGTTGAGATTAATTTGTCAATAATAGAACGATTCAACGAGACATGAGCGAATCGTTCGCGAACGGTTAGAATGAATATTGTAATGAATAGATTGTACCTAGAACGAGTTATTTTGAGTAAAGACGACTCTTTGAAAAATAGTTCAATAAAATGCATATGAGCGAATCATTCGCGAACGAGTTGGATAGAAATCTGTGATTTGAGAACGATTTTATCAAGAATATAAAATGAAGAAAGTGGATTAATTTGTTAACGAACATTTTAAGGCAAATTACATTCGAATTATTTGGTCAATTCTCAAGACAAATCAATGAGAGGTTCGCGAACTACTTGACCAGACCAGGTATGAATAAATCATTGGCAAATAATCCTTGGGTAGAGATGAATCATTCAAAAATAGTGCAATAAAATACATATGAGCGATTCATTCGCGAACCAGTTGAGCAAAAATGATCATGGAGTATTTAGATTAGGTAAATATTTTTGTGCATTTGTTGAGTGAAACGATCGTGAACTACCTACTTGGTCAAATGAGGGGTTCCATGGAAAAGGGGCCTTAGTCAATTTTTTTTGTTTTTCTGATTTTTACAATTATTCTGAATGTTTAAAATTATTATTTTTTTAAAATTAATTTCACTATATTCAGTGGTATTAAAGTGTCCTTCCATGAAAAAAAAAAAAAAAAAAAAACGCTCAAGAACGGTTTAGTCAGAAATTAGTCGTTTGTAAACTATACCTACTTGTTCAGACTTGTATCAATTATTTGGGCATAATTTATTGAAACATGGATTGCTTGCAATGCTCCATTATTAAAAATGGGGCAATCGTTCTCGAACGATTCGCTTGGTGCGAGTGAATCATCTGTGACCGAATTCAATAATAATTGTCGTTCATTTTGCTATTGATATTGAGCACTTTAATTCGTGAACAAATGAATTAAACTTGATTCGTTTGGAAATGAATCGTTCGCGAATGATTCACTTGATGCGAGCAAATCGTTCATGAACGATTTTACCGAATTCTTCGATTTTTGCAAAAGAGAGAAAAAAACTTAGTCATGAAAGATGTTGAACTTTCTCATCTCTTCCTCTTCCTTCTCCTCCTCCACCTCTCCATCCCTCCACTCAATCACAGTAATTATAATCTTTCAAAAAGGATTGGGAACCAAAGAAAGAAGTAGAAAATTAAAATAGTCCACAAAATGTGAAAGAATTGAAAAATATGAATTTTTCTACTAGGAGCTGACGGTCGTTCGTGAACGAATCATTAGACACACTAGTGAATCAATCTGATAAATATGAATGATTTGATTTTATGATGATGGAGTCATTATTAATTTCGTGATAGGAGAATGAGTTTTTTTTATGAACAACGTGAACTAATTGATTCAGGCATTCCTGAATGACTGAATCATTTTGGATATGAATCATTCGCGAACGGTTTGATCAAGATTAATTTTGATGAAAATGTTAGATGGATGAGTCGTTCGTGAACGATTCGAATGAACGTGATTCAGTCATTTGTGAACGACTGAATCATTTTAGACGTGAATCATTCGCGAACGGTTTGATCTAGATTAATTTTGATGAAGATGTTAGATGGGTGAGTCGTTCGTGAACAATTCGAATGATCGTGATTTAGTCATTTGTGAACGACTGAATCATTTTAGATATGAATCATTCGCGAACGGTTTGATCTAGATTAATTTTGATGAAAATGTTAGATGGATGAGTCGTTCGTGAACGATTCGAATGAACGTGATTCAGTCATTTGTGAACGACTGAATCATTTTAGATGTGAATCATTCGCGAACGGTTTGATCTAGATTAATTTTGATGAAAATGTTAGATGGATGAGTCGTTCGTGAACGATTCGAATGAACGTGATTTAGTCATTTCTGAACGGCTGAATCATTTTAAGTACATAGGTACTCGTACATATAAAATCATGCACATGCAAATTTCGGTGGTGATGAATGAGAGAATGAATACGATTTGATAATTCCCGAATTACTGAATCATTTCATTCTACATACAAAAAATTAAAAGGTATACTAAGTGACTACTAAAAAATATTTTTTTTGAAATTTTCTCATTCTCAAGCCGTTAGTTTTATTTATTTTTGAATATGAGTCAAATAAGTATGTACGTATTTGAACTTGCATCAATCCCACCCTGTTCACGATTAGTTCTAATCCCATCATTAATCGTGCAGATCATGCAGAGAACTTCCTCATTTTACGTACCTATATCAAATAACGTATTTTGATTTTTTATCAAAATTATAAGCTTTGATTTCACGATCCAATTCATTGATCGCACCGTGTGTGAAGTGCATCGCCATCCACACCCTTTCCACATTCACTTTTCACGGCACGTAATTTGCATACTGTAAAAATAGAGATACCTACATATTAATATTAATGAACGCAGCCCATATCGGTCAAAGTCATCATACTAGGAGAAGAAATTTTGGCGCCAGGAGTGAAGTGACTCGTAACTGGCCGATTATAAACGTCGCATGCTCCAAAGACCATTAGAGCATTTTTGAGAAGGCAACTGTCAGAGTTAGGTACAGTAATCTTACCCAGACGCGCTGAGGACTCGATCATGTACCTACTCCGAATTAGAAATGGAAAAACAACTATGTTACACGGTCTCATTAAAATTCATCGTGAAGCGTAAACCTAACGGTGGCTAATTTTACGGCTATAGGCATCTTCAAACCACAAGCCGAAATATTTTCGCGTAACATTGATCTGCGGCTGTACAGATCGAGTTAACGAGTAATCTTCATTAATTTAATGCGCGTTGTAGCCATACACCAAAGGAGTCTTCAAGGAAGTGAAAAATTACATTGAGCCTAAAATGACGCGAATTCGTATAGGTACCTAGTCAAGGATTATGAAATGTGCTACATGTGTTAGTGTAAGTACATATGTACGAATATAAATAATGTTAACGCTGAAAAATGTAAATAATGAGGTTATGGCCCTTAGATTAAAATTAAACGAAGATGAATATTTCGCAAGGTTCGCATTCGTGTTCGTTGTCGTTAAGTTGCTCGAAAAGAAGTAAAACATCGGTATCTTCGGCACAATAAAAGGCTGGCGCAGAAGAGAGCCATAGTGATGAAACGTCTTCATCAGCGAGCTTATAAGGACGACAAATTCGGACGAACTTGATCATGAAAAAGCAGGTTTTACTTGTCTCGTAAATACATGGTATACGTGTATACGTATGTAGATGTACCTACATCAAGAGTTTCATCATTTTTCGTGTTTTAGTATAAATTAACGTGTACATATTATTCGCCTTATGATGCCTGACGCGCGAAATGATAAACGATTCGTTTTGATGCTTAATCAAGAGACCCATATGTGAGGATGACGTATGCGGGAGTACCTACCTACTGGACAAGTGGACAGTTTCACGATGTTTAATATTGTATATTTGTATCAATTACTGAGAATTAAGCGAGTTGTGTTAAATCTGGTCTACCCTTCGGAGTTCTGTGCTTAGCGATTGGATTGAAGTTTAATAACCTTGGATCTTGCGCATATTCTAATAGGAATGTGAGAGGAGAAATTACTCGTCAGTGGTGCTCTATGGAGATTGGAGATTTCAGAAATTTTTTCAAAAAATTGGGAAAGAGCGACTTTTTGGTGTTATTTTTTGAAAACATGCAAATAAAAATATTTTGTAAGATAGGCAACTTCTATAACATGACTCAATTTTTTCATTTTTGAAAGTTCGTATGTACAAGTATTACGTATACCTACTCACATTATAAAAATGCTTACATATGAAACTGATCAGTCACTCAAGTCATAGATTTTATGGATGCTCAATGGAAAAATTTAGGGCATTAGGTACAAGGGTTCGAATTTTTCAAAATAATGCAAAAATTTCGGAAAATGAAGTGGTTAATTATTACTTTGAAAAACATCATTTCTAGTAAAAATTTGGAGACCCAAAGGCCCAATTTTGAAACTAGGGGAAAAATTATATTTTGAGAAGCCCACTTTTTCAAAAAAGCATAAAATGCAAAAAAATGGAAGTCGTGGTAGTCCAGCTGCAACTTTTAGAACTATTACAAATTTTGTTCATTGAAGTCCATTCAATATGAATGAGGAAAAAAAATGTATTTTTAGGATGTAAATGTTCAAAAAAATACAGTTCCGAGAAAAATTCACGAAAATATAGATGGTCTTCATTTTGAAATTTCGTTTTTTTATGCTTCTAGCCCCCAGCAATATTGTTGAATTTTATGGAAAAAGAATTTCTAATTTTTTTATTTTCCCTGTGATTCAAAAAAGTGCTACTGACCTGAAAACACCCTCTTTCTCTCCAATAAAATTAAAGAAATTTTACGAAAAAATCTTTTCTAAAAATTTTGCATTTTTAATGTCTGTTTGCTGGAGAATTCTTCCAAATTATTCATTTTTCAAGAAAAAACTTCCCCGGGTCCCCGCAAGAAATGTTGGCTCTTTTGTACAAATGTACAAAAGAAAGCCTCCTCCTCCCCTCCTGTTGAAAACAAAAGACAGTGGATAAAAGTTGAAGACAATTTTTTTTTTAATTTTTAATCATGCTTCATAATCCTTCTATACAATCCACTTTTGAAGAATTCAATTTATCCCATCAAAAAATATAAAAATAAAAGAATCATGTTTTAATGTTTCATTTTGTAAGAAAATTGCTAAAAATGGCTTTCATTTAATTTTTTTTTTTAAACTTCCCCTGGCCTTCTAATTTTGAATTTGTTTTGAAGGCCCATGAGGATTTAAAAAAAAATAATAGAATTCAGGGTGTCTACCAGGTCGCTATAGCGCTAAAAGTCGCGAAAAGTCGCGATTTTGAAAATAGGTCGCTAAAGTCGCGAAAAGGTCGCGATTTTCGCCAAAAATACCAAAAAGTCGCTATAAATTGTCCAAACTTCAAATTTTAAAAACTTTTCGTATTATTATTCAATGTTAATGCTACTGCCAAATTAGCATTTTAAATAATCATAAAAATTCAAAATTTCAAAAGCTTTCGCCCTCGCTTCGCTCGGGCATATTATTTTATTTTCTTTAGCCAAAAGTTGAGTCTTGATGATAGAAAAATTGACTTCTCACATCAAAAATGATATTTTTTCACTTCTGGAGAATCGTGAATTTTCGTTTTACCAGTGCTTTTGCCCTCAGTTGGCTCGGTTCGTACGAGCCATGTATGTGTATTTTTTAGAAATACCTATTGTAATCTTTTGGAAATTATTGTTAGATTGCTGGAGGAGCAGGACCGTCGAGAGGGGGAAAAGAGGAGAGTTTATCCCGGACTCGCTCATTCTGGAGGGTCCGACGAAAAAAGGGCCCGTGATGGAAGAAAGACGTGTTTTTTAAAAAGAAAAGCTCGAAAATTTGGATGACTATTTACTAGTATGTCACATGGAAACTATTGAAAGTTGTCCAAACCTCCCCACCCTCCCACCACCCAATAAGTGCGAACTTTATTAGAACCCAATTTTTTTCGTAGGAAAATTGGGGGGGGGGGGTACTGAAAAAAAGTCGCGAAAAAAGGTCGCGAAAAGTCGCTATTTTTGAAAATTAAATTTTGGTAGACACCCTGGAATTATTTAGCAAGATTTTGTAGCAGAAATGAAACACTTTTCAAAATTTTCTGTTAGGTATCTACTCATTATTTTGATTGACAGCTAAACTGGCATGAAAAATTGTTCGATTGATAGAAAATTTTTATCTGATGCGTTGAAAAAATGTATAAAAATCATTCTGAAAATAAAATAGAGCAAAAAATATACGAAAATGTGCCTGAGTTTTTTTAAATCTAAAAATAGGATATTTTTCAGTATAAAAAATGTTAGAAAATGTTCTTTCAGCTTCAAAAATTTAGATACATATTTCGACTTTCTAGCAAAAATCATAAAGCACTTCATGGAGAAATTTTTTATTGAAACTTTACTCATTGAGACGCCCTGTATACTTAAGAAATGTGCCCCCTAAAATTCGTGTGCCTGAGAAAAGAGAACCCCCTTTCCTACTCCACATTAATAGGCTTTTGAAACATTTTTGGCATTTCTCTCATCATGGGGTGAAAATGAGAAATTTTCTGCTCATTGAAGGAAGTCATTTCCTAGTATTAGGTACCTAGGTGGTTTTTGAAAAAAAAGCACTTGAGATGATTGACTCTAATTTTGAAAAATCGAATTTTCGAATGTTGTACGAGTAAAACATTTTAACCAAAATTTTAGCTGATTCGACTCATTTTTTGATTTTTAGCAAATGAATTTATGAAGTGTGTGGTTTTTCAGCCAAATTTAAAATTTTGAAAAAAACCAGAACTTTGAATGCAGTAAAGCTGATTTCAAAATCAACAATTGAGAAAAAAATCTTCAAAAATAAATTGATAACCAACTTTTGGCTTAAATTTTGGTTACAGAGATCGCCATTTATGTTCTTTTCATAAATTTTGTTTTCTTTGAGTCGATAAAAGACGAAAATTTTCGAAAAGAAAACATCTGAGATATTGAGTTTTAATTTCAACAATAAGTACACTACGTTTTTGAAAAAAAAAAAAAAAAAAAAAAAAAAATAGAAAAAAAACTGAAAAAAACAGACCAAAGTACTATTTCAAAGTATAGTCTACTATTTCTGAATTTTTCGATTTTTGAAAAGAATTGCAATGTTTGAATCATTATTTTTCTAAAGTAAAAATTATGAAAAATATAAAAACTTGTTTCTGAACTGAAAGAATTTTCATAATTCTTTGTGGATTAGGAACTGCAGTAAATTTCACCTTTTTTTCCAATTGGTTTCGAATATTTTTTAATTTTTTAAATACTCCAGTTTGATTAGAACTGCTGAAAATGTGATTTTCGAAAATCCATCATATTCTAGAAGACTAAACTTATTTGAACAAATCGAGTGCGATTTTTCAAATATGACTTGGAATTTTTTGTAAAAATGTCAAGAGTTGGTTGATCGTCTATTTTTTTGGTGAAAAACTCTGTTCCTTGTGAAATATTTCGATCATGTCCATTATTAGCTCATTTTTTCAAAATCACGGAAATTGATCAAAACAGCCGATTTGGTTTCCACTTAATTTTAAGCTATTCAACCCGAAAATCCACTGTCCAGAGAATTCTAGTAGGTGGACAGCTACTTCATTTGACGATGTTCAGTATTTTGGAATTTTCCGAAGTTTAATGCTTTAGTGGGCAGAAGTCAAATTTTCAGGTGCCTAAATTCATTTCCCAGCTCTCGAAGAAGAATTGAGTAAAAACTTCTGATTAGCCCAAAATGACAATATTTGATCTAATGGAACATGGACCACTTATTTCAAAATCAAATAGCTCCTCAAATTAATACTTCAAAAGTTCAAATTTCAAGACGAGTAAATTTTCTAGTTTAGTAGGCCATACATCGTTTTAAAGAAGAATCATTGGTAAATATTCGTATAAGCAGTGAACGAAGCTCAATAGAATCAATTTCCGGATCGAAAATTCAAATAAAATTACCAATTAATTACTTCTACGATGAACGATTAAAAATCAAAAATAAACCGTAGGTACGTAATCGCGATAAAACACACTTGTCTAAACACAAATTGGTATAGATTTAGTTAGAATAATTACGCAAATAAATCGCAAAACAAATAAAAAATTGGCATAAATTCGCTGCAGGTACTCACCGTATCTCCATACACACGATGGGCAAAATGCACCGGATCCTCGTTCCAAAATTCGAGTCCTTTACGTAGAAGTTGCCAACCGTCTTCAACCAAACTTAACCCACTTTCAATAATTCCAATCGCACATTGCTGTTGAACTAACGAAAATATCGAAATTACCGCGAACCTGCGTAAAAAATTAATCACTTTCGCTATGTTCCGCATTTCAGGTACCACGAACTAACGCGAAATTTTACGTACGGATACATCTGTGCAAATAAAATCGATTCGGCAATCGCAGTAGTAATACTGAGTAATTTGGCAGCATATTTGTCAGAACAAATTGGCATATATTATTTTAATAGCATAAACTACCTATCGAATCGGCCGCTGCTACCGCCAGCGCCAGCGCCAGTTCGACCTTTATTGCAGATTGTCGAAGGTATGTTGTAATGGTTCCGAGCATAATTTACCTACTAGGTAGTGTAGATGTCCGTTTCCACGAGAATATCGCAAAATACTCTCGTATATCTTAAGAGATACGCGTAATACGTACTCTAGGAAAGAGAGGAAAAAAAACACAAAAACAAAACCGGTTTCCCGCTTCCATAGATGATACGTAAAATTCATCAATGATTGCGAGAGGGAAGAAAACTGGTCAAAGAAATTCCGGCGATATTGTACTTCTTTTGAAATACTTACGCGAATTTATTCGTTATTATATTTCTTTTTTTATTGACTGGCGACCTTGGTACCTTTTTTTTGGTTCAAGGTGATTCCTCCTTTTGCCCCCTGCACCCCTAGGTAGTGTAGGTAATGCGGGTGTATGTACTTCGGGAAAAAAGCTTGTTAACAGGAATGGCTAAAAAATTGTACAAAATTGTTTAGCATTAACCTACATATATTTTCAAGTGTAAGTACCTTACTGTTTATAGTTTACTTGGGTATAAATGTTGTGTCGTATAATTTTCTGATTTAATGAACGTATAGTATGAGTTTTCCTTGTACAGTCAGAGAGCCATTAAAAAGAGATGTTAAAGTGCTATGTACCTTGTAGTGGCAAGGAAAATGGACATTACACGTTATGGTTTTGGACTCGAGCATATTAAATTAACGCTTCGGTCAAGTGAGACGAAAAATTCATAATAATTAATACGCGAGTATATGTGGGTGGAGGTAGATAGCCTGGTGTAATTATGACATCCGAATAATAATAAAAGAGGCCAGAATGATTAACAGCCCGAAGGATTGGGTGCTCTAAAGAAGCTGTACTGTAGATACTGCGAGTAAAGGTATTGTAGATATTTTCAAATACGCTGCCGCCAATAATATATTGTACATACGTGTACTTACTCAATACGGCCGAGTATAGGTATTTCACGAATATTATAGATATGAATGAAGAGTAATTAGCTTCATTGACTGGGCTATTTGCTAAAAATATACGCCACATGGAAATATAATAGTCTACACATTTGTACTCGACTTGTCAGCCTTATATTTAGGTCACGGATTTATATGGTTTGATTTAAATTTAAATCTTGGTTTTTGACTTTTTGAAAAATTTGTATTCCGTTTCCTAAATTACAAATGCGCATGAGTAGGTAATTGTGAGTGCGTTGAGGAGTTTTAACGAGGAGGAATTATTCGCAAAATTATGATAATTACGTGTGATACGATCTCCTTGATCTGGTTCTAGTGGATAAGTACGTACGAACTTATTTATACCTAGTATTAAATATTGAAAAAAAAAATACAATAAAAATTGATAAAGGTTTAGCGGTACAAGTTGAATGGTCTGGTAGACCTTCCTGTATTATGAAAAGTGGAAGTGGAATTCTTTGAAACGTTAAGTTCTTTATTGTCCTTAATACTGAAATGATTATCATTTATCATCGATTAAGACGTATTGGAATAGATTTTATGCAGAGACTGACGAATAATGATGCGAATTATGGAATCAAATTGTTCTTCGATTTCAAGAAATTAGCGTAATATTTGAATTTGTGCACAAAATTTTGTTAAAATATATTCAACTTTATGTGTAATTTGAAATTGCTTATAGATCTACTAATTTAAAATTTTGAAAGATAAAAAATGGAAAATGTTGTTGTGAAGCAGCAAATGAGCCTGAATATTGAATAAAATTCAGAATATTGTCTAAAACGAGGAAATTCTTGTTTTTGTCTTTTGGAGGACCTACGAGGCGTGTGAACAAATACAATTTGGCACATACCTATGTATAGGTACTTTTAAGAACTTAGGTAGTAGTAAAATTAATTTTTGGAATTTTTTATCATTCTTTGTTGATTTGTAGTGTTTGAAATTTTTACCTGTGCTATTGACGATGATATAGTCTTTTTTACTAACATTTTTTTATCTTCTTTTATTTACTGTGATTTGATATATATTTTTAGGGTGTTTTTCACAATTTCAATTTTACTAAAATTTTACAATTTTTGCTGATTTTAAGTGATTTTAATGCTTGTTTGAATGTTTTTTCATCATTTCAACACTTTTAAAATACTTTTTAATACATTTTTGGGAAATTTGACTGAAATTAGCATTTTCCGGTGATTTATAGCGTTTGTAATGCTCCTCTCCTTCTTACTTTTGAAAAAGTTTCAGCAATGTCTTATGCAATTTTGATTGAGTTGTGTAAAATGTTACGAAAGTTTTGTCATTTTTTTGCTGATTTATATGTGTACCTAGTAATATTAGAAGTAATGCTTTTTCGAATCACTTTTTATCATTTTAACAGATTTTTAACAATTTCTGTTGCATTTTGTAACAATTTGGCATTTCGAACAAGAAATAATGAAAAAAATGGCTTAAAAAACATGAAGGTCATTGACCCATCTGTCCAGTCTCTCGAGGTCGTCTGGCATCTTTGGGTCATTGACCCGTTGGCATAGCTTCCCTAGGTCGTCTGTCTGCCTGCTCGGCCTTTTGAGGTCATTATTGGCTCCTTTGTCTGGCTTCCCATATTTCTCTGAGTGCCTGCAAGGCTTCTTGGCTTCTTAAGGTCATTGACCCGTCTGTCTGGCCTCTCAAGGTCGTCTGTTTGCCTTTCTAGCCGCTTAAGGTTACTGATCCGTCTTACTGACCGATCTCTTAAGGTCGTCTGGCTGCCTGTCTGGTTTCTTAAGGCCATTGACCCGTCTGTCTGGCCTTTCGAGGTTGTCTGCCTGCTTATCTGCCCTCTCAAGGTCGCTTGTCTACCCTTTAAGGTCATTGACCTACCTGCTTAGCCTCTCAAGGTTGTCTGCTTGCATCTGACCTTTTAATATTGTCTGAGCGCCTGTTTTTGGCTGTCCATGGATAGGCGATGGGGCTTACTTCACTACATTAACTGTGAATTTGTGGAATTAACGCTTTGAGCTATTGGGCGGGCAGGGACGAAACTAAGGAGGGGTGTGGGGGTGTAACACCCCCCCAGTCATTATAGGTAGTCGGCAAATTCGGCAAATTCAGCAAAAATTGGTTTAGTCGGCAATTGCCGACTTTTCCGAGATTTGCCGACTTTGCTGAGACTCGACAATTAAAGTTGATAAGTTTTGAAAATTGTTAGTCTTAATAAAGAGACTTAGTTATTTGCCGACTTTTATGGAACTTGAATAGCACATTTTTGAAAATTTTTGCCCTCGCTTCGCTCGGGCTGAATACATCAGTTTCTTCTCTTTCTAGATTTTTGCACCTGGGAAATATCTGTTGTAGGTAGAGGAACCCTCCTAAATTTTAAGAATGTCAAATAGAATGTACCTGATTGAGAAATTGACTTTTTGTAAGAAAGTATGTACCTACTTGAATTATGAATTTTCAAAAATTTCAGCCCTCGCATCACTCAGGCTTTTTTAAAATTCAAAATCAAAGTTTCTAAAAATCAACTATTCAAACTTCAAAAAAATGTTTAATTCCAAAAATAAACTTCTCACATAGAAAAAATGTTTTTTTACTTCTCGAAATACGAAATTTTGAGAGCTTTGTCCTCACTTCGTTGGGACCTTTTTGCTTTTCTTTTTTAGAGCTGAAATTTCTATTAAAAAAATCATTCAAATTCTGAACATTTTGAACCGAAAAAATCAACCTCCTCCCATAAAAAAATCATTGTTAGTTTACTCATAAAAATACAAATTTTCAAAAGCTTTTGCCCTCGCTACGCTCGGGGCAATTTATTTATTTGTTTTCATTTTTACGCGTATAAAACGAAAAATTCTGCCTGAGGCTTCTAAAAATTGAAAATGAATATGCAAATTTTTTATAAGTCACAATAGGCTATGAATATAACCTAATTCCCATAATATGTGTTGATTACTTGAATCGGTCAGTACGGAAAGCGGATAAGTCCATTTTTGCGTTTTTCAGGAATAACAAAAAACTGATTCATTCAAAAATCAAAAAATTTTAGTAAACATGCTTAAGGTCATTGAAAGAGGACTCCAAGACACAACTTTTAGCGCAGTTTCCAAAAAAAAATATTCACGTGCGCCGGTGCTGTTGCTGCCTAAACAAATGGGACTTAGACCCTTTCTGCACTCAATCGACAAAATTTCTTTTGAAATTTCTCGGGCACGAATGGGGCTTGATTCTACATCTAAGTACATCATTTAGACTGCTATCTCGTTTAAATTGACCAAAACCCCCTTGAGTTCTAAGACTTTTTGCCGAAGTTGTTAATTTTTTCATCATTTTTCAGTTCAGAGATTAACTTAAATTTCAAAAAATGGTCTTCTCAAAAATGTTAGTTATTTTTAAAGGAATTTAAAACATTTTACAAAAAAGTCATAAATGCGGATCCGCCCTTTTTCTGTGCCCAAATACCACTTTCCCGGCACTTTTGCGGAAATCTGACATCACCAGTCGATCCGCCGTACTTTGAAACCCCCATTTCCGCAAAAAATTTTTTTTTCAAAAATGTGACTTGTTACCTTTCCGTACTGACCGATTAACTTATATCAATTGGCAAAATTGTCTTCTCATCTTTTATTTCACATTACAAAACTCAATGTTTTAATCGGCAGAATAGGTATATTTTTGTCAAATCAGTCGGCAAATTTATGGTCGAACACCTCCCGAAAGAAAATGCCTAGTTTCGTCTCTGTGGGTGGGTGGGTGGGGAGGAGATGTTGTCATTTATAGAAATGACGAATAAATCAATCAGCTTTTTCTTTTAAATGTTCTCGTTACGCTTTTCATTCCCTTGCAAAGTCATGAAAAATTGAAGTGTTTGACTTAAAGGTTTACCTATGTTATGTGAAAAAAATTGTCATAAACTTGGGTTCTGAAAATTTTGAGATCAAATTCTAGCATGTTCTCTCACTTTTTAAAAAACTTTTTGGAAAATGAGCCAATAAATTTATGGTCGAAGCGAGGGTATGATTTAAAAAGTGTTTTTTTTGAATACGAGTAATGTCTTTTTCAGATTTTATAATAAAAAAAATTCAACAGTTCAGTTTAAGCTCTAAAAAAATTACAATTTACTACTGGAATTTTCTAAAGAAAAATTTGAAATAAATGCAATTTTTGTTCAGTATTTTTTTGAAAATAGTGACAATTCTATGCTTATGTGAACATTTTCACAAATTTTCAAAGAATCATAGAAATTTTAGCTCTGCATGTGTCTGACACATTGAAAAATTATTTTCACTGAATAGAAAAAGCGTTGAAATTGTCCATTTGTTGTGAATTCTGACGAGCATTTTAGTCCTATCAGTCATGCTTTCCATGAAGAAGAGGGAGGAAGGAGGTCTTTAATCGTTCATTAGCATTTATATATATTTTTTGTATCTATATATTAAAATTATGACCGGATTCTTGTGACAGCGAGATCTCAGGAACGGCTGAACCGATTTTGATCAACGAAGTCTCAAAAAAAAGCTTTTGACCCGTAGATGTGCAGGTTTTAATCAAAAGTTCAAAAAGTTGCGCCGTAAAGCTCAAAAAAGCTCAACAATTGATTTTTGTCCATACGTAGCGCATTCGACGTACACACAGTAGTACGTATATTATACCTTGAAAGAGCATCTAAAAAAGTCAAATGTTGAAGAAAAAAGTTCACAAAAAAGTTGTGCCTTAAAGCTCAAAAAAGCTCAATAATTGATTTTTGTCTATACGTAGCCAACTTGAGGTATACAGAGAAGTACGTATATTATACCTTGAAAGAGCATCAAAAGAAGTCAAATGTCGAAGAAAAAAGTTCATAAAAAAGTTGCGCCATAAAGCTCAAAAAAGCTCAATAATTGATTTTAGCCTATACGTATCAATAAAATAGAAAATAATTACTTGAAATAAATTAAGTATTATCTACTTAACTATACCTACAATAATCTATATATTAAAATTATGACCGGATTCTTGTGACAGCGAGATCTCAGGAACGGCTGAACCGATTTTGATCAACAAATTATGACCGGATTCTTGTGACAGCGAGATCTCAGGAACGGCTGAACCGATTTTGATCAACGAAGTCTCAAAAAAAAGCTTTTGACCCGTAGATGTGCAGGTTTTAATCAAAAGTTCAAAAAGTTGCGCCGTAAAGCTCAAAAAAGCTCAACAATTGATTTTTGTCCATACGTAGCGCATTCGACGTACACACAGTAGTACGTATATTATACCTTGAAAGAGCATCTAAAAAAGTCAAATGTTGAAGAAAAAAGTTCACAAAAAAGTTGTGCCTTAAAGCTCAAAAAAGCTCAATAATTGATTTTTGTCTATACGTAGCCAACTTGAGGTATACAGAGAAGTACGTATATTATACCTTGAAAGAGCATCAAAAGAAGTCAAATGTCGAAGAAAAAAGTTCATAAAAAAGTTGCGCCATAAAGCTCAAAAAAGCTCAATAATTGATTTTAGCCTATACGTAGCGCATTTGATGTATACACAGTAGTACATATATTATACGTTGAAAGAGCATAAAAAAAAGTTGAATGTCAAAGAAAAAGCTTACAAAAATTTTTTGTCATACGCTCAGAAAAGCTCAACAATTGATTCTATATCTTCTATATATTAAGATTATGACCAGATTCTTGTGACAGCGAGATCTCAGGAACGGCTGAACCGATTTTGATCGACGAAGTCTCAAAAAAAAGCTTTTAACCCGTAGATGTGCAGGTTTTAATCAAAAGTTCAAAAAGTTGCGCCGTAAAGCTTAAAAAAGCTCAATAATTGATTTTTGTCCATACGTAGCGCATTCGACATACACACAGTAGTACGTATATTATACCTTGAAAGAGCATCTAAAAAAGTCAAATGTTGAAGAAAAAAGTTCACAAAAAAGTTGTGCCTTAAAGCTCAAAAAAGCTCAATAATTGATTTTAGCCTATGCGTAGTGCATTCGACATATATAGAGAAATATGTATATTATATCTTGAAAGAGCATCGAAAGAAGTCCAATGTCAAAAAAAAAGTTTACAAAAAAGTTGTGCCATAAAGCTCAAAAAAGCTCAATAATTGATTTTAGCCTATATGTAGCATATGTCACGTATTCACAGTAGTACTTATATTATACCTTGAAAGAGCATCTAAAAAAGTCAAATGTTGAAGAAAAAAGTTCACAAAAAATTTGTGCTTTAAAACTCAAAAAAAAGCTCAATATCTATCTATCTATTCTATATATTAAAATTATGACCGGATTTTTGTAATACTGAGATCTCAGGAACGGCTGAACCGATTTTGATCGACAAAGTCTCAAAAAAAAGCTTTTGAGCTGTAGATGTGCAGGTTTTTATCAAAAGTTCAAAAAGTTGTGCCGTAAAGCTCAAAAAAGCTCAATAATTGATTTTAGCCTATACATAGCGCATTTAATGTATACAGAGAAGTACGTATATGATACCTTGAAAGAGCATCGAAAGAAGTGTAATGTCGAAGAAAAAGTTTTCGAAAAAGTTGCGCCTTAAAGCTCAAAAAAGCACCATAATTGAATTTAGCCTATACGTAGCGCAGTTAATGTATACAGAGAAGTACGTATATTATACCTTGAAAGAGCATCGAAAGAAGTCTAATGTCGAAGAAAAAAGTTTACAAAAAAGTTGCGCCTTAAAGCTCAAAAAAGCTCAATAATTGATTTTAGCCTATATTTAGCGTATTTGACTTATGTAGAGAAGTATATATATTATACCTTGAAAGAGCATCGAAAGAAGTCGAATGTTGAAGAAAAATGTTTACAAAAAAAGCTGCGCTGTGAAAAGCTCAAAAAAAGCTCAATTATGACTGGATTCTTTTGACTCTAAGATCTCAGGAACGGCTGAACCGATTTTGCTCAACGATGTCTCAAAAAAAAGCTTTTGACCCGTAGATGTGCAGGTTTTAATCAAAAGTTCAAAAAGTTGCGCCGTAAAGCTCAAAAAAGCTCAATAATTGATTTTAGCCTATATGTAGTACATTCAATGTATACACAGTAGTACGTATATTATACCTTGAAAGAGCATTAAAAGAAGTCAAATGTTTAAGAAAAAAGTTCACAAAAAAGTTGCGCCTTAAGCTCAAAAAAGCTCAATAATTGATGTCAACTCTATACTCAAAACCTTCAACGTATATAAAGAAGTACGTACTATATTATATAGGTACTTTGAAAGAGCATTACAAAAAGACAAATATTGAAGAAAAAAAGTTTCAAAATGTTCCAGGTCAAAGCTAAGTGAATGCTTGAAAGTTTTGAATTATGACCTGATTCTTTTGTCTGTGAGATCTTAGCAACTGCTGAACCAATTTTAATAAATGACATATCGAGAAAGGCTTTGAAGTGTAGATGTGCAGGTTTATGTTGAAAGTTCAAACAGTTACACTATAAGCTCAAAAAAGCTTAATAATCGATTATGCCATATTTGGTGGGTACACAAAAGTACCTACATTTTACCTCAAAAAGTCTCCGCGGAAAAAAAACTTATGACAAAAAAAAACTTTCAAAAGTTGAAAGTTGTGGTCATGCAGTATTTGATCTTATTTGATGTGTAAAAAAAATATACAGATTGTACCCTGAAAGAGCACAGTGAAAAAACCATTCTAGACTGTAAAAAGCTTTTAAAAATTGTTGGCAAAAGTTCAGCGAAAGTTTAAAAGTTCATTATGAGTCGGTTTTTTGTCACAGCAAGATCTCTGCAACAGCTGAACCGATTTTGATAAACAGCCGCTTGATAGAAAGGTTTTGAATAGTACATAGATATGCAGGTTTATGTTGAAAGTTCAACAATTTTCACCATGAGCTAAAAAAAGCTTGAAAACCATTTACTAAATTTTGAAATGTGAAACGAAGTTATGACAAAAAGTTGATTTTATAATAAAAAAACATTCAGGGTGCATCGTCAACATTACCTCATGTCATGAACTATAAAGCTTTCACTGAACTTTTACCATAAACTTTTGAGAGTTTTTTTCTGTTAAAAATTGTTCTTCAACTTAGATCTTTTAGGGTACAACATAAGTATTTTTGTCTGCCCATCAAATGTTTTTTCAGCTTACTACACAATTTTTTGTACTTTCAACATAAGCTTGCACATCTACACTTCAAAGCCCTTTTACTGAGAGGTTGTTATTTTAGGCCAAATACCACATGTCAAGAAGTTTTGAGCTTTCGCTTAGCTTTTTTTCAGAAATTTTCAAAAGTTGATGGTAAAAGTTGAGCGAAACCTCAAAATTTCTTGACATGAGATATTTGACCAGATCAAGTCATATACTATGCAAGGTTGAAAGTTTTCACCAATTTATGCAGAGGGTGCAGCAGATTGAGTCATTTGAGTCAAGACTTTGATAATCTTAGCGAACAGAAAAAAAACTACTGAAATTTTTGGTAATTTCTGATAAAAAATGATTTTTTTAAAACTAAAAAACAAAACATTTTTGTAAATTTAAAAGAAACGAGACTGTTGGTTTGGTAAAAAAAAAAAGAAACTCAATTTTAGCAAAAAGTAGCAAGTTTGGTAGTTATCGACAAAAAAATTATGTAGTTTACATTTTTTGCAATTATTTTTGTTGCTTTTATTAGGTAAAACTATAGGGTAAAAAACAAGTTTTTTTTTGATATTTTTTGTAAGAGTTTGCAATGTTGCCAAAAAGTTATCATTTTTGTAGACTTTTTAAGAAATGAAACCAGGACTTTTCGCCAATTGTTGGAAAGAGTGATAATACTTTTTCGCAACTTTTATTGAAAAACTGGACATTATTTTGATTTTTTATGAGAGTGATTGAGTGTTTTTAGAATACATTTGGAGAGAAAGCGACGCTTTGGAGTAAATTTTGGACTTTTGGTGATAAAAGTTGAAATTAAGTATGTACTTACATATTGGAATTTTTTGCGATAAAACAATATTTTTTTCTGTTAATTTTTAAAAAAGCCTCATCAAGAACTCCAATGTTAGCCAAGAGCGGAACTTTTTGAGAATAAGATATAAACAAAAAAAGACCCTTTCAAAACTTTTCAATAATTATGTATTGCAAAAAAAGTAGAACTTTTTAGTAATTATCAATTAACAGTTTCTGGTAAAACAGGTAGATTTTTGAACAATTTTTTGGAAAAAAGGTAGCCCGCAGATTTTTTACAAATTTCATTAAAAGCAAAATTTTTCATCAATTTTTACCAAAAAGCAAAATTTTGATCTGTACTTAAGGGGATATTCTCAATACATGGTAGTATATCTGTCCGCCTGCCAAACTTCAAACACATAATTCAAAGCCATTTGTGCATGGAATAGCTTCAAATTGGGTATAATACGTTTTTCAAAACATTTTGAACAATCCTGTGCATGCATTTGTCGATACGTTGAGTAGTTTTAGAAAAAATACGATTTAATGAAATGTTGGACTTTTTGAGAAAAAATCCAACGTTTCTTAAAACTGTATTTATTGAAAACCTATTCAACGTATTGACAAATGCATGCACAAGATTGTTCAAAATGTCTTGAAAAACATGTATTTCAAATTTGAGCCCATTCCATGCATCCGCGGCTCTAAATTATAACATTAAACTTTGTCCCATAAGACCAATGTAAAATAAGGCATTTTGGTTATACTACTACTATGTATTGAGAATATCCCCTTAATAGGAAAAAACAAGGCTTTTTGACGATAATTGTCAAAAAAAATTATACCTTTTTGCAATTCTTTCTGAAAAAGCGAAGCTCATTTTTTTGAATTTTCCAATAACTAACAGTGGAAAAATCGTGATCATTCTACATATTAGCTAATGAATTTTTAAAATGTACATTTAGGTTTTGAAGAATCGCGCAGTATGCGCGATTAACGGGTTGGCTAGTTCATATAAAATTTATTTTATAATAAAAAAATGTTCAATTTGCCAATATTTTACAATTTTTTTTGAAAATTTTCGGTATGTTCCGGCGACAAAAAATTAATGATTTGTAGAAGTTGCAGTTGAGTATAATTTTATTAAAATTGGGTAAAATGTTAGAATCCTAAAAAAAATACTGTAAAAACTGCAGGGTAGAAAAGAGGCGTAAAAATTATCGAAATTCTGTAAAAAAGAAAACTCATGCATTGTGTTGCAAAAAATACATAACAAGACAAAAAAATAATTAAGTATGAAATATGCACCATAGAAATTTTCAAATACTTAATTCTTATCAATACCTACATAGATAGCATCAACTATTTGAATTACAAATAATTTCATGTAAGTACCTAAAAATAAAAATCTCAAAAAGTTCTTCAAAAATGACTTAATTTAAAAAAAAAAAATCAATAATCTTGTTAAACACACCAAAATTATGTACTTCTGCATGTTGCTCAAATTCTCAATTTCTCTTCTGGAATACTAATTCATAGTATAAAAAAAATTATCTACATTACATATTTACATTTGTAATTTTTTATAGTTAGCCTCATGGTAAATATGGTATTGAATTATACTCAAATTCAATGACATATCCGGGACGAAGTCATAGAGTAGAAGGATCGAACTTTTTTCAAAGTTTTCCAAAATATGGCAGCCTTTTCTCAAAAATGGACGTGTAATTTCTATTGGTGAAAAGCGAGAGCGAAAATTTGTTTCAAAAAATTGTATTCAGATAAATTTTACAGTAAAGGTAAGTACGTTTTAGGCTTCAAAAAGAGCGAGGGGTGGGGGGGTTTGAACTCGCAGAATCCCTATGTAAATATGCCACTGCTCAAATCGGTGATTATTTTTGATGGGACATTTGCAGATAATATGGGGAAGGTTCGAAATAATGATCTTTGATTTTGAAATATTGACTTTCAAAATCGTGTAGTAAGCCAGAAACTAGTAGTTAGTAGGAAATAATTTATGAATTGGCTCTTCTGACAGTTTTATTTTGGAAAATATCTAAAACCGACCTTTCATCGTCTACTCTATCCATTAAAGCTGGTCATTTTGCTTCTCTCCATGGTCCATGCATACCATCAACTTTGAAACTTCTCTCTTCGAATTCATTTTCTTTCAAATACTCCCAGCATTCGAATAAATCTCACAAAACTCACTCTTTTTAATCCATACCGGGTTGAATTTTTCCTCATAACGTTGCTAAATCCGCCGAGAAAAACTACACGTAGGTAAGTATTCTAATTAAATACAATATTAATGAGATCCTTCAAAGCTTAAATGATAAGATCGAGAATAGATCTGGATCAATCTCGAAAAAAAAAATGGTTCTCAGTTCGTTATCACAGATCGAATTACAAGAGGAAATCTTTCATAGTTTCGATGACATCGTCGAAGAGCAACTTCTTAGCATCTTTAGCCCAAATGTAATCCATGTGGTTGAAATATTTATACGGAACTAGATACTTCTTCTTGACATTTGGTAACTTTTTGGCTAATCTTTCAACATCCTGGAATGATAGAAATGAAAGGTCAATGGCATCGGGGCATCGTCGTATTTACGGCGTTATAGGTATGCAATTCTTTCAACGTTCGTGGAATTGGGTTGCATACTTCTGTATTGCGAGGAATAATTTATACTTACCAAGTTGTGAGATAGGTAGTCGTTGGTGCTGTAGTAAATGTATACTGGGGCGGTGACCTTAGTAAGATTATAAAGAGGTGGAACAGGTGTACCGTATTTTTCCAAATTCAACACGTGTCCGTAGTCGAACTCTCTGAATTCTCCTGTAAATTGCGAATAGGTTATTATTTCTTAAAACGTTTTTTTTTCTAAATTGAAAAATTAACGAATGTAGCAAGTCATACTTGAAATCGCATTTTGGAAATAATGTAAAAGCATTCCGGCCGAAGCTCCTGATGGGAAATGACCCATGAACCGATCAAAGTCTTCCTACGTAATAGAAGAAATAATATATTACAGCTTTAAATTTTAATCACTTTTAAATTTCAAAAAAAAAAAATACGATATCACGATCAAGGTTAAGTTGAATACGCATCGCAAACCCAAAGTTCTTTTTTGTTTCAGAAGTTCTACTATATTTTTTTCGACTTTATCAACGAATGTCTCGAGTGGTCATTAATCATACGAGGAAATTAGTCATCTTATACTTGGTCTTATCAAAGTAATCGACATAAACGAACGTGTAATTTCTTGTAATTGACATGCTATTTAAAAAATCTCACGTAGGGTATAAAGAGTTGTGTGATTTTTTTCCTCTTCGGTATAGCTGAAAATTTTCAGATCGACAGCTATTTAGGAGAAGATTGATTCTTCTATTGTTGGTTTTTTAAATTTTCCATCGTCTTGAAATATGGATTATGTTATTTTTTTAAATTAACCACTGACGAGCTGAGCTGCGGGAAATGAAAAATACCCTCGCACGTGAAATATGAAAATGAATTATCTATACGTACGAAGATTTTGAAATAAATTTTCGTTACGTAAGTAGGTGGCAAGGTGGCTGAAAATTTTTTCTCGATTGAGTAATTTTTATATGCAACGAAGCGTCGAGCTAGACGAGGAAATGTAACCGTGCTTATTACGAGATCCGACTGTCAAATAATTATTAAACAATTACCTCTCGAAGTTGAGAATAATCAAATCCGATGAAATGAAACACTATTCTGTAACACGATCGTTTGTTCTGTTCGTTTACGTTACAAATCTTCTGGATCAGCTTGGTCAGCCGGACGTCCCGAGCGAATAAATCGTATAATTTTAATCGATTTTGAAGCGCCTACTGGAACAAATTTCACAGTTTTTATTTACTCGGAATTAGGAAACATAATGGGATATAGGTTAGGTCTAAGTAACGAGGTAGTCGAGGTAGGTATAGTTTTTGTAAATTGAAACGCTGTCAGAATTCAATGTTTGCAGAATGAGATTTTTTCTTTCATTTTAATATTGTATTTCGGTATTGTTTACCTACTACGTACATGTATAAGTACCTCGTAGATTTAAAGGTCGATGATTCATTGTGATTAAGGAAGTAAATGCTGACAAGATAAAATCATTTCATGTGTACAGTGTTTTTACCTAAGTTTACATGATTCGTTTATGAGATGATACGTGCTCGATATACGAGTAAATTACCATCATTAGAATATTCCTGGTTTTAAACATTAGAGTACAAAATGTGGTTATAAGCTATTTCGACTGCTGTATATTTCTGAGTATATTTTTCCCTTAATAAATTCAAAAAATTGAAATTCTTTGATTATTTTTCACGTATTTTTGTCAAAGTTATTTTTTTCCAATTTGAAAAAATCACAGGTGAAAAAAATCGAAAATTTTTCATTTTTCTGAAATTGCAACATGTGATGTATTTCAAGTTTGTACATATTAGTATGAACATGAATTTTGGCTCCTTTGGTGGTTCGGAACTGGAAGAGGGTTCAGTGGTTCTCAAAATCGTGCAATTCAATTTCTTTAGTAAAAATTATTTAATATAGAAAAAATTGACAAGTTGGGCGTCTTTCATTATATGGTACCTACGAGACATTTTTTTTTGGTCTAAATTGACAAATGTAGGGGGGGGGATGTCTAAAAAAATAGTTTATTGCATTTTTGAAGGTCTCCAACTTACATAAAAAATTCTGAAAAAAACGTACCTATGATTGTTGTATATTATCTATGTCGATGAGATACATGATATGTATTTTTTTCATTTTTGTACATCTGAAAGAAACGTACTGAAAGCGCTGTTTAAAAGCTAAAAATGGGTATTTTGCCCAGGGAAGATATGCTTAAAAAATTAGTGCCCAAACATTGCTGCAATTTTGAAAAAATTCGGTTGACAACACTGTCAAAATAGGAAATTTTTAACTGAAATCGCAATTTTTACCCTTCTTGGAAGGGCTGATAGGTGATTTAGTGATCTGAAAATTTCATCAGGGGACTCTTGGACCATAAGGAAGGAACAATTTATCCCCTGGTTAGTTTCAGAATCCGAGGACAAGGTCAGATCTCCTATTTTACCAGACTACATAAAAATACGCCATTTGATCTTTCATTTTTTCTGTTTTTTTTCCATTGTGCAATATTTTTTCTTTCGTGAAAAAATGCCGATGTAATGTAGATTTTCAATCTAAATTTGTTCAGATACTTTTTTTTTAATTCAACTTTTCCACTTGCGAACTTGTTTGGTGAATCTATCACCAAAAAGTCAATACACACTACACAGGATTTTGTTGATGTTATGACGAATCGCTGGTGACATAATCACCAGAATGTCCCCACTGCTTTTGAAAATTTTTTAAATGGTTTTCAATTCATTTGATTTTTGAAACTTTTTTGAATCCCAAAACTATTTTTTCTTTTACGATTTTTCGAAGTTCTTTTTTCGATGTTGAATATGGCTTCAGTCATTTTTCAATTTTTGAATGTTTTTTGATTTTTATTCATTTATTCATTAATTTAAAAATTATTTTTATTCCGTTTATTTTCATGACATCTGTAGAAAAATTATTCAATGTTTTGACATTATTTTCATTTTTTCATTATATCTTATGAACTTACATTTGGATATTGTGGGTCTTTTGTTTTTATTTTAACCAGGTTTTTGTCATGGGTGATGTGGGTGTAAATCTCTTTACATGGTCAGAAAATAAATTCAAAGTCTTTGAAAAAATTACAACTGAAATTGAACTTTTTCATTGAAAGCTCAACTTCCTAAATTACCAAAAGCATTCAGAACCTCATTTAAAAATCTGAACAAATACAGCGAATATGTCTTCATTTCATGGTTTCGTTGTAGGATACTACATAGAACTAGAATCTTGAAATATGATCCACCCCCCCCTCATTTTGGACGATTTTTTTAAAAGAAGCGATTTTAAGTTCGAATTTTTTGGTATGAAAATATCTCCTCCTCCTTGTGTCAAGATTTCCAAAAAAATCTCACTTCTTGCTTAAAATTGTCAATTTTTTGCAAAAAATTTCCAAGTCTCATTTTTTCCAAATTGAGGCAACAATTTCACTTTTTTGTGAGAAGTTGAGAAAAAGGATCACTTTTTTTTGCCAATAATTTTCAAAAAGTATTCATTTTTACTCTAATTGTCAAAAATTCTCGTTTTTTAAAAAATTACTTGGCTGAAAAGTTTTGCTTTTTTGCCAAACAATTTAAACTCTGCCATTTGCTATACTAAAAATTTCGTCTTTTGCAAAAAATTTCAAAATCCTCATTCATTTTTAAAAGTTGTCCAAAATTCTTGCTTCTTTTTGCCAAGTATTGCCAAAAACCCCTTCTTTTTGCTAAAATTGTCAAAGCCTTGCTTTCATTTTAAATGTTATTTATGTATTCTATGTATTTTGAAATGATTTTTTTCTACGTTAAAATGTTTTGCTCACATTTCGTCACATTTTTGGTTACTTTTTAATTAATTTTCTGAGCTTTTTGGTCACTAAAGTTATATTTAAAAAAAATTGAGTGCGAGCGCTGTAGATTAGCTTGAAAATACATTTTCATTAATTTTTTGAACATTTTCAGATTTTGAAACGTAGGTATTTTTGTTCATATTTTTCGGCTTCTCCAAAGGCAACTTGAAGCTCATTTTTTTCCGAATTAGAATCCAATTTCCATAGGTTAAGTGGATTTTAGAAAAATATCGTCAAAAGGTCCATCAAAATTTAAAAAGCTGATTTAGAAAATTCTAAAAAAATTCACGATAAAAATACAAAGTCAATTTTTTTCTCAATTTATAGGTCTAGTTTATGAGTCTTGAAATGATTTCAGAATAACGAGGAAAATTTGCATTTGAAAGCTTTGTGGTGGTGGTGGGGGGATGCAGAGGAGCTAAAACTTACGTAAACGTGAATTTTATTTTGAACGAAGTGGAGGACTTGTCGTCTTGCTCAATATGGTTGAAAGAAAGCGGAATTAAAATTGAAAATTTTAAAATTATAGCCGAAAGGTACTTCCTACTGAAATTATGTTTCAGTTTTGTATAGACGACGAGGAGGGAGGGCGGTAGTGAAATTTATACGTGCGATTTGGAGGTTGCTGATAAATTAGATGGTAATGTTTAGATAACCAAATTTCAAAAATGATGATTGATGATTATCATCGATATCCTCTATACGTTTGTATTTAATTCCTCTTTTTTCAAAGTTGAATCAAGACCAGCCCTTCAGAATAATTCTTAGGTACTCAAATTATTGCAAACTTCACTTCACTTGTCAAATATGTAATAGGAAGTACCAGAGTAAGTACTGTACGTCCTCTGCTGCTCAATGTCCAAAAACTCATCAATCAAATGGTAATTTTATTAAAATAGAACCTGATATCAGCAACGACCTCATTAAACAAAACATATTAAATCTGTCTATAATAATTTCGACTAATGATCAGCTAACAATTTACTTACAATCAGCTGATGAATCAACTTGACGATCGGTCGTAAAACGATCAACGATTTCATGTGATCCATGTAGGCAACCGGAGCCAGAGAAACGTGAGCGAATATTTTCTCGTTCATTTCTGGTTTTTTGGTGAGCATTGTGTAAAATGATGTTGTGCCCATTGAGTGGCCCATGTGGACAATTTTTGACTGCCCGGTGATTCTTTGGACGTGTCGGATCATGCATGGGATATCGTATAAGCCTAATTCGTTCCATCTGTGGGGGGGGGGGGGACAAAATTTATTTAGGGTATACCTTCATAAGAGCTTATCTATCATATTTAATGAGCCTCGAATTGATTCCATGAATCAGTTTTTGAATTTTTTTATACTTAGGTATATACTTGTATCTAGATACTCACCCAAAATTCCAGAATCGTTTCTGCACATTTTTATACGTTGCGTGGCTTTTGGAGTAATAATTACCCCTGGTGTTTGCCAACCAAACATCGAAACCTGCATCAGCCAGTAGTAAAACTGTGCAAAACAGACGAATGATCATTTTATTAAAAAAATCAGAGGTTTAGAACAATGTGACTAACTATAGAACTGAAGTCTAAAATATTTGATAAATACCCAAGTCTTCTTTAGGTCCTCTGAGTACCCAACTATCAGAAGCCATTAGAATTCCATGTTGTACCAAGATGGGATAATATTTACTCTTTCGATTTGGTATTCGATGTATGGTCAAAAGATAGTGGTCTTCTGTCTTGATGGTATGACTTTCGACTTCATATCCCCAGTGAGTTAATAATTCAGGCTATATAAACAATTAACACACACACAGACATTGTGATAAACATTGTTTTGAATATTTATAAACGGATATTTTTCGCATTCCAGCCAAAATGCGAGGTGTTGTTGTTGTTGTTGTTGTATCGAGTGATTGTGAATAAGTAGATATACAAAAATATATTAAAATGATGATCGTTCTGGTCAAAAACCTAGCAGATAGAACCGGTTGAAAAAATACAATGAACTGCCCTGCCTTTATACAAATGTAATTTCACCTTTACCGCGCCGAATTCTTTTAAGGTCAAGATCGTCCTAAACAAGATCAAGTTCAAGACTTTGACTCTGAGAGACCACGTTTCAGATTTAGATGGCAATCTGCCGCTATGATGATTATGGAACACGTTATAATGTATAGAGAATTAGAGACAACGACAACATGAACGTCGTTAATGCAACTCTGTATAGACTCAATTAGGTTTAGGTACCACTATCAACTATCAACCCGGCAGTTTTATTTTTTTCGAGAAAGAGTAGACTTCAAAAGGTTTAAAAATAAAAATATTGCTATGTTTACTTTGTTTTTTTTTGGGTGAATTTAAGACTTGAAGTACATAATATGAGTACTTTATCTTGTAGATCATCTTATTGTCATTTTCGGTACCTAATTGGTATTGTCGTGACTTCACGGTTGAGGTTTTTTCTTCGAATTGGCATTGTTGTTTAGCTATATTATTGTGCCTCTGCTAGTACGTGATTTATCAGGTATATCCTTCAAAATGTCAGGATTAAGTGCTCGGGCAAAATTGTGTATTTTGGCAGAAAATGAAAACAGGTATGTGGAATAAAATTTGAACTTGAGGCGTAAAATTTGTATTTTGGCACACAATAATTCAGGCAAAAAGAAGAATTTTTAGCCAAAAATGTGTAAACCTTACTTATTTATTGTTATGTTGTAAAAAATGGCAGTTGTGGCAAACATTTTGCTGGAAAATTACTATTTTTGACGTAAAATAGCATTTTCGAAAACGAAATTTGGTGGAAAATACACATTGCTAGCAAAAATGTGTACCTATTTGGAATAAAATTAGCATTTTTGTAGTAAATGTTGAAGCTTAATTCGGAAGAAAGATTAGAATTCTTAGCAGAAAATTAAAACTTCTGGCAATGGGCATTTTAGATTACTATGAAAGAAGATAACTTGATATTTTTTGGCAAAAATTGTGTACCTACCGACTTTTTGGCAAAGAAAATCTGATAAGAAATGAGAACATTTTGGTTTGAACGGAAAATGAGAATTTCTGGATTCTGGCTGAGAATGTGCATTTTGGTAAAAAAATGAGTTATTTGGCATTAATAAACATTTTTGGTAAAAATATATACATATTTAGAAGTGCATAGGTAATGAAAATTTTGTTAACATGCATATCTCAATTTTTGAACAGAAAATGGGAATTTTGGCAGAAAATAAAAACTTGACATCGAGTAAACATTTCTTGAAGAAAATTTGCATTTTGGAATGTAATGAAATCTTTGTCAAAAAAAATTTGAAATTTTGGCAGATAATGAGCATTTTGATTTTTAAAAAATGAGACTTTTGACAGAAGATGAGCACTTTGACAAAAAATTTGAATTTTTGGCTGAAAACAAGAATTATTTTGGCAGAGAATGAACATTTTGCCAGATGTCCGTAAATGAGTTTTTTTTTTGACAAAAATGAACATTTTAGCAGAAAATGCGTGTTTGGCATGTAATGAGAATCTGGTCCAAAAAAATGAGAAATTTTGACAGAAAATCAGCAATTCAGTAATTTGACAGAAAAAATCGGCCTTTTTGGCAAAAATTCAACATTTTTGCAGAAGATAAAATTTTTTAGCAGGGAACGAGCTCTTGGCATTAGATGGACATTTTTGGGAGAAAAAAAATGGTCATTTTAGTGTGAGAATTTTGTCAAAAAAGAACGATAATTTTTATCAGAAAATGGCATTTTTGCAGAAAATGAGTATTTTGGTAAAAAATGAGCATTTTTATAATTGAATTGGTAAATGTGTATTTTGGCGTGTAGTGAGAATTTTGTCGAGAAATGAGAATTTCGGGCAGACATGATATTTTTTGGCAGAAAACGAACATTTTTGCAAAAAATTCGTGTTTATTGGCATGTAATGAGAATCTGGTCCAAAAAATGAGAAATTTTGGCAGAAAATCAGCAATTCATTAATTTGACAGAAAATTGACCTTTTTGGCAGAAAATGAGCTGTTGGCATTAGTTGAACATTTTTGTCAAAAAAAATTGTTGAAAAAATGTTATTGATATGAAATTTAAGTATGTATCAAAATCTACGAGTATAGGTAGGTACGTGATGCAGTTTTGAAATGAAAATATGCCAAGTCATTCAGTTTTAATTATTGAAATGACTAAGGGCTTTTTAAAAAATCGTATCGTTTTTCAAAAATTTTGAAGCGGATGTTTCCAAAATGTTCTCTTTTGGGATTCCACTCTGTTTTAGATTTTTTTGCAAATTAGAGACTCACGAAGGACGGAAATTGAAACAAAAATGTGTTAATAGTCAAATTCAATCTGGTTGATTTTCTTGTAAGTATATATACAGTCGGCCCCGCTTATTATGGTCGCATTTGTCCGAGGCAAATTGATTTTATTAAGCGGGTGATTTTATAAAGCGAACTTTTGAAAAAACACAATTTTCACATAAAAAAATTTACTACAACTTCACAATGTACATGCATACTAAAAAGATGGATTAAAATTACGATAGGTACTCCCAAATTCGCGATTTAGGTACATAACATATCTATTTTTCAAATTTTCAAATGTTTAGACCTTTTTCCCTTTATCATCACTAGAGAGAAAGTTGTTAGAAATCAAAATTTGAAAATAAGAGAATAATAAGTGAAAAATTCCAAAATTTTTGATTTAAAGTATGAAAAAACAAGCCATTTTCCCAAAAATACCTCAATATTTTCACAAACTGATTCTGCTAAGCGGGGAGTTTGATTACATTAAACGAGTGATTTTCTGTGTAATTAGGTACAAAAAATCGGGACCAAGCCATTTGATTGCATTAAACGGGTGATTTTATTAAGCGGATCCATAATAAGCGGGGCCGACTGTATAAACATGATACCTTCGGATGTCTTTTTACAATTTTTTCGAAGTATTTATTTTATTAAGTAGGGTAGGTAAGTATTTTACTCGATGTTTCAAAATCAGTCTATTTTTAAAGTTTCGTACTTAATTATTTATAGTTTTCTGTGCACTACGTTTTCAATTTTTTAATTTTTTATTCGTTTATTCAATATTTTAGTTTAAATTGCTAAACTCCTGAGTGGGTAGCACACTACATTCAAATAGGTAATGCTAATTAAAAATTTTTCCGTTCAAAAAATCTCGAACATCAAGCATTTTAAGTAGGGAATAATTTTCACCAATTAATTCTATACCTAATTTTTAAAAATGTCTGAATCAAAAGAAAAAGCTTCGTAAAATAACGTAATTAAGTAAATTACTCATTGAAGAAGGAAAAAAAATACAAAACTCACCCAAGAATATTTCTAATTACCTACTTAATCAGAACTATCAAAAAGAACACGTTCATCAATTTGTTTAAAAAATTATCCATCCAACGTTTAAACTTTTTCTACCAAAATTTTCTCACACTCCTCAAATTTGAAAAAAATTGACCAAATTATTTCTTAATCGAATAAAAAAATAACACAACTCGTCACCACACTTACCGTAGTCATAAATGTTAAATCAGTTTCATTAGATTGACCATAAACAGCTGTCTGGGTTAAGATTAAAACCAGAAGAACGCGATACATGCTAGACAACTCTTCTAGGCGGAGTAAGTTTGAAACTCGAAAAGAAAACGCGAACAACTCCGCACATGTCCCTGGTGCGGTTTTCATCACAAGTTACGATTTGGAAATGAACATCTTTTGGATACGGAAATGGATTTTTAAGTGTCTTATAAAATATTTTCGATAACCTTGTAATAGGTAAAAATACTTACTAAGTAATAATAACTTTTGTAGGTACTACGTGAGGACGAAGATCTCTCTAAAGATTGGTAGTGGCGCTATTTGCTAAGCTAACTATTATGTATAAGTATAACTATGTAGTTATGCAATGTAACTATGTAATTCCAAAACTGAATGCTTTTCAAACCTGTGGCTGTGGCCATTATTATACTACACATTAATGATTCGTCGCGTGGTTGGATGAAAAAAAAAAGATGTCAATTAAAAATTTATAGCAGACGAAATGTGTATATGCCTCGGAGGTGTTAAGAGAACACCCGAGAACTCACGTAGGCTTGCTTGATAATGACCTTCGTCGTCATTTTCTCATTAGGGGTAGTTTTTCTATCTGTCTTTGGTTTTCGTAAGTGGAACATAATCCTTTGCTCGATTCGAGTAAGTGTGTGGGTTATAGTGTTGACAAAAGTGGAAAATTTTCAGCAATTTCAGATGTTTTCTTTTTGTGAACAAATGTGTCTTATTTTTTTGACGTGCTTCAAATTGTTCCATTCGAAGTTACGTGACCTTGCTATTGAATCTTCGATTAAAAATACTACTCGTTTAATGCGTGTCTTCTCTTTATCATAACATTGAATTGTTACAAAGTTGACAATGTTTCGAAGATATGAAATATGGGAAAATCGTGTAATTGTGGGAACATATTCTATGATTTTCAATGTCGAAGGAAATCCTACTTCTTTGAAGTTTTATCAATAAGTAGGTAAACTGAAACATTAATTTGTAACCAAATAAGCTTACTTATACGTTGGTTTAGAATTACTTTTAGAATTACGAAAATTGAAAATAAAATCATTATTAAGGTATAAAAAAATTTATTTTTTGCAAATCACAAAAAATGAACACAGACCTAAATGGACGGCTTCGTGTACAATAGTCAATATCAAAACATTACTTTCAAAAAAAAAAAAAAAAAAAAAATTATAAAAAAGTAATAAATTACAAAAACCGATCAACTTGATGACATAATCAATTATCACAAAACTTTAAACAAATCGAGATTACTAATACTTAACAAATTTTCTAATAGTTACATTTAAAAAATGTCAGAAAGTGTAATACTGGAAATAGGCTCAAATTTCAACTCACTTAGAGATATTTAAACGTGATATAAAAATTAATAAAATATCGAGTGGAAATGTAAAAAAAAAGTATAGTCAATAATGAGGAATAAATTAGATCTTAAAATCATTATAGCTGCCTTAGAATATGTGCAACACCAATTGATAATAACGTAAGGACGGATACAGATACATGAGATCCACTATTACACCAATTATCGAAGTAACAGAAGCAGAAAGTTGTCGAGTCGTAATAATCTCTGAAAAATCGAATTCGCATCAGTACATATGCAATGAAAATAAAAGAAGTGATCTTGATCAAATTACCAACCTTTTAATATCGATTTCTTTAATCGAAGTATTTACATAGTTGGCCAATTTTACATCTACGGTGGCTGGTCTACATCCTTCGTACCGATCTGCTGGTAAATCTGTTCTTATACCTCTCAGACTACTTAGACAATCTCTAGTTATTGTTTCTTGACCTAAAATCATAGTTTATTAGTACACGAAACAGTCGAAATTCTGTAATCGATGACTGAAAATGTACTTGTAGTATTTTTTCGTACCATCTTTAACTTCGATGACTTTGACACATTCGTCGTTTTCATCGTGACACGTTACTGTTTTATACCAGACCCATTTGAAAGGATTTCCGCAACCAGGATGAGTTGATACACATTGGTAACACCATATTGCATCGGCTGCAAAAACAGAAGATCAACAGTTAGTTGTTGGTGTTTGGTTTCAGACTGAAGACTAATTATAGTGATTCACGGAGCAATGAATACAAGTTTGAGGACAAAGAAGTGATCGGTTTCTCGTGATTATCACTCGTGGGAACATGATTTGATTATAATATTACGATAAAATGACTGAAAATAATTAATATTTGTTGGTGATTCATATAAGTTTACCACACCCTTTCGGCTAAAGTGTTTCTTTGTGTTTTCTTACCCGAGTATTTTGTTAAAATGAGAAATGCGATGAATAATTTCAACATGGTTACATTTATGTCACAGGATGCACTTTTTCGAACACATTTAATTAATTATTCTTCAGTGGAAGATATTTTTTCCGACGTTGTAAAGTTCTTTTTAAAAAAATTTCAAAGTTCAACTTTTCAAAATAAACAACTTTGAATTTTATTGGATTGCGGTGTTTTTTGTATAAAATTTTAGGCAGCATTGAAGTGTTTTTTTGGTGTTTGCGCGACCTTGGAACAATTTTATTCGTTTTTCGCTCAAAATTATTTTTTATGAAGATATTTTTAATATTATATTGTTTTACCTTGAATAAATTTTGTATTAATCTCACAATTATTTGATTTGTTCCAGATGATAATGAGAAAAAAATAGATTTTCGCTCCGGTTCGGATGCTGCAAACTGTACCTGCCTCAAAATTACCCGTAATTACGCCCGATTTACGTGTTTCCATCTTGCACGCGCAATGAGAGATAACGCTCAAGGGTTATCATTCCACTTTCAATTTCATTCGAGTAAAAATAAAAGTGGTGTGGATAAATGCTTGTCTAATGTCGTAATGGGTTATTCGGCAATTCTAGCGGTTACGATACATTACGCTGATCATCGAGATTAGTACACAACGACGTATTTAACCATCGAAACCGTGGTACGTTCGCACCCGCGACAATCGTCAAGAAATCATCAGTTCCTCGGCGAATTTTGCTAATAGAAGGTAAGTTGAGTGGAAATTTTGTAAAATTTTACTGTCCAAGGTGAATACTGATACGTGAAAATAATCACGTCGACTAACACGGACGTTGATACCGGTTTATGACTTTGTTTTATGTGTGTGATTTATTGCCCGAAGTACTAATCGCATGTGTGTGCAATGTGTTTATTCTAGATCTGCAACTCGGCTCGGTAGGCGAAAATGTTTCCCAATTGGAGTTTTGTGAGTATAGATGATTACTTTTGATCTTATTAGTCTTTTTTTCTATGTTATAGTCAGTGTTACTGATGGATGACCTATTACAGGGAGTAACGTCCATGTTGATTGGACTCGGTGTCATCATATCCACCGGTTACTTGATATTTCTCAACCAGAAAAAAAAGCAGAAGCTTCTGCGTACTTTAGTCAATCCTGATGAAAAAGTCTCGCTACCTCTAATGGAAAGAGAAGTCCTCAGTCACGATACGAGAAAATTCAGGTTCAAGTTGCCATCGGAAAAACACGCCTTAGGTATGATTAATTTCTCATGAGATGACTTGTGCAATTGCGTCATTTACGCATCGATGGGTTTCTGTGCAGGATTACCTATTGGAAAACATGTCTATGTGAGTGCAAAGATAAACGATGAATTGGTGAGCCGAGCTTATACACCGGTTACTTCTGACGAAACTCTCGGACACGTAGATCTTGTCATCAAGGTATTTCATCGTACGCCTCTGAATCACTTTTTAAAACGCGAATGTTTTTACTGATCAAGTTACGTTGCTTAGGTTTATTACAAGGACACACATCCCAAATTTCCAGCCGGAGGTAAACTTAGTCAATATATCGATAATATGAGCCCCGGAGATACGATTGATTTCCGTGGACCGTCCGGTAAACTGGAATATCTGGGTTATGGAGTCTTCAGTATTCGTGTCAGAAGTAAAGATCCTCCGATTAGAGTACATGCCAAAAAACTAGCTATGATTGCTGGTCAGTATAGTAATCTTTTAACCGTTAACGATTTCTAGTGTTGCATTTTTCTAAAATTTTGCATCATTTTCTGTGAACAGGCGGTACCGGAATTACACCGATGTATCAGTTGATTCGTCACATTACGCAAGATCCTAAAGATGACACTAAGCTATCGTTACTTTTTGCCAACCAAACCGAGGGAGATATTTTATTACGCGATGAATTGGAACAAGTAGTTAAAGAACATCCCGAACAGTTTAAAATTTGGTACACCGTCGATTCACCTACCGAAGGTATAAAAATATAATTTTCAATCTAATTTTAATCCATTGCAAATTGCATGATGTAATTATTTCATTTGTGTTTTCAGGTTGGGAATACAGTTCGGGTTTCGTTTCATCCGAAATGATCGCGTCTCATCTTTACGGTCCTGAAAGCGATACTTTGGTTTTAATGTGCGGACCTCCTCCGATGATTAATTTCGCCTGCTTGCCTAATTTAGATAAATTAGGCTATAGCCAAAAACAACGTTTCGTTTATTAAATTGATTTTTCTTTTTCTTCGGAGAAGACGCTCAGGTGATCATTCTGCGTGAATTCATGATCATTCCTCGACTATTTTTTTCTCCTAGAATCCGATATTTTTATTTAATCTACGTGTATCGGCGATACAGATTTAATATATTGTCTGAAAATTATTTTTAAGAGTACGTGAGTTCCTTAAGCGAAAGATAGGTAACTTGAATTGCTTTCATCTAACGGTGTGAATAACAAGCAGGCCTTGACTCTTGATACGTTGTCGTTGGCGGTTATTCGATTGACCTAGCCGGTGGTTCGGAAGTCGTTTCGTATATATATCTGGAGCACATTATCATTCTGCATGATTTATATTGTATCATTTATACTTAACATATTCCAAGTATTCTATAAATAGGGTCTAATAATCCGACAATAATAAAGGTGTTACCGCGTGTGTAATTCATGTTATTGAACTCTATGAGACGAACGAGTCGTTTACGTTTTTATTTTCGTATAAGTATGTAGAATTAATGGAAAAGTTTTGTTCCTGAGTGAAAGCATTTTAACTTTAATGTAAATAATTTTAATTTCAACAACTCGTGTTTAGTATTTGAACGAAGTAACGTTTTTTTTTTTTTTTTCGTGTTCTCATCATCCTGATTAATGTATGTAATTTTATGCCGATTTGCGTGCAGTTCATTTAATTAATTCTTTCGTAGATTTTTTTAAAAAATATAGTCGATTTTTCAAGGACAATTTTCATGTTTATTGCTGTTCAGAAAGTAGCACTGGGAATTTCCCGAAGTACGAGTTAATTCCACGAAGATGAATAGAATTGAAATCCAAGCAGAAAGAAGACGAAAATTACTGAGAAAATTTTTCCAACTAGAACCAGAATATTTGGAAATGTCTGATTGCTGAAATTGATATTTTTTTGAAGAAATCGTTCTTGCTAAAGGATTTGGAATCAGCGTCATTAATTTAGTAGGAAATAACCGTTCAGACGTTTTTCATTTGTAAATCGCCAAAATGCACAGACACCCTCCCCCCGACCATTTTTTAGGCGATAAATTTTGAGTCTAGAATCGATGCTTAAGATGTCTAGGAAGGGGGTGGTCAGTTCTTTTTGCAGGTTTAGTTCATTTTTTAATCATTTTATTTTATGGGTCAATCTCCAGAAAATTGTTATTTTTCTTGGGAATATAGACACAGGAAAAGAGGATTTTCTCAGTGAAAATACATCCGATTGCAAAACTGGCTAAAAATGTCAATTCCTGAGGTGCGAATAGGTTAGTTTGGACACCTATGTAGATCGCCAAATTTTTGACAATGTTTCCCACTGATGAAATGAGGCTAGAAGGACTTTTTCCAAGGTGTTTTTTTGTCATCCAATTGGGCTGAAATTTGGGTTTGGGAATAATTCGAAGTCGCTGAACATGCGTCTGAAACCAGTTTTTAGCGAAATGGTTTGGTTCTCGAGATATGGGTCTTTTTATGAACATCAAAAACGAGTAGTTAAAGTTGCCTAACTCATACAATTTGCAGTATAAAAAAATTCCATTTTTTTGGTTGAAAAATATTGAAATTGACGGGAGTTTTTTGCCACACTTGATTGATTCAAGGTTTCTGATTACGAATATGACATTAATTTTGATTAAAACTGCAATTTTATCGTTGAAATGTTTATTTTTTTTGAAAAATCCTTCTATTTTAAAATGAAGGAAATCCAAAAAAACTATTAAAATTGAGACCAGTGTCATCAAATAAGTCAAAAATGATTCTTTTCTCGGTTTTTTGTTTTGAAAAATGGCGTATTTTGACCAACTTGAGGTTGCTGACTTCACGAAATATGATATTTCTACCATGAACATTTTTTACTAAAAAATTGTCCATTTGAAGCTAAAAGAAGCCAGAATGAAAAGAATCTGTGTCATTATCATTAATACATAATAACGACTGAATGAATGTTCATAATCATCTTCCACGAAGATCAGTCCATCAGATCGATAACCCTGTAAAAGATCTCACCTCGTTAAAAAAATCTACACATTTTTAAATATAAATTTACTCTCATTTTGAATGTGAATATAAACATGCGTAAGAAAAAAAAAACTAAAATTAATACACAGAAACATCTTAAAGCTTCCAATATACTGCCCATTATTTATTCAAAATCAAAGGCAATCTCCAACATCACTTTTTGCTGTAGTGCCAAAGGGATGTGTGTAAAAAATATTCACGAATAGAACACGAATATGTATTTTAAAAACTAATATATCTTACAAGAATATGCTTTTCGAACGATGAAAAGGGAAAAGGGGGAAAAGTAATCGATAAGCTGAAAATCAACGAATTGGTCGCGAGCTTTCGATTAATATTATTCGTATCGGAGACTAGAACTATATGAATTCCTCTTGTACTCGTACCATATGCATAAACTCGCTGCTTACAAAAAAAATCCTTAATATCAACCTAGATGACTAGTTAATTTTACAAACTATAAACTTGCAATATAGCAGCCATTATCTATACGGTACATAATTTCTCCGCAAACAAAGCAACAGAATTTCGATCGATGTTGCTCGATGAAGGCGATAATTCGAAATACATAAATACTTAAAAGCGATCACATGTTTTTCGTACCCATAGGCCGTTCGTATTCTAGAATAAATAATTTTACTAAATTTTAATACGTACAACTTTGCTTTCATTATTCCTTTTCTGCTTAAAAACTAAAATCATATTCAAACTTAGAAAAAAAACGTAGTACATAGTAATAACATTCGTAGTAACAAAGTATAATAACTTTTAAGTTAACAAACCATTTATACAAAATATAAAATACTTATCTATTAAGCGAAAGTAACCGATAAAAACTTAAATAGTAGGTCCGGTGAATAGAAATGTATTTATAAATAAAGGAGGAAAAAAAGTAAAAAAAAAAAGAAATATTTATACCTATCGAGGTTTTTTTAGTTACTTTTTTTCGAATATCATCGTTATGAAAATAACCTGATTGTTCAGTCTCTACGAGGCCTTCGTTTACGAGGCGATGAAGGTACACCGGCCGCTGCTTGACTATCTTGAGGTAAATCTTCGCGATCGGATTTCGATTGTTGTTTTTTAGCGTTCTTTTTCTTATTCGATTTTGCTGGTGGGATTGGTGGTTGTTCTTCTTCTTCGGACGATGGTTTCGATTGTTTCTCCTCCTGAAATTAATCAATACGATGAAAAAGGTTCTCAATTGAAATAAGGGAACAAGGGGAGCATCAAAATGAACGCCGAGAAAAAAAATCAAATTTTCGAAAATTTACGAAGTAAACAGGGATTTACTTAAAATAACACGATTAAAGCAGTACGTACTGGATCGCTATCTTCAATTTGGTCATTAACATCGTCACCTTCGGCGTTTTCAATTTCATCATTTAAATCATCTTCATTAAGAGCTTGACCTGGTTCGCCTCTGCCACCGAATTCGTCATCCGGTAGATATTCGTCTGTTTTCTTATGCAATATTTCTCTTTCGAAATCATCTTTATTCTAAATGCGAAAATTAACCAGGTAATTGATAGGTTCGTGCGAAAAGTGCTTCGTGAAGGAATATTTACACTTTGACCAATACTCACTTTTCTTAAACGTAAACAACAGGTACCAACAATACCAACAATTACAGCTAATACCAAAACGTATACAGCCCACAGCCACGGATAGTTGTTCGTATACTCTAAGAACATTTTGTAAAAACTAACCTACAAAATACAAGAGGAAGGAATTAGCTACGATATGAAAAACTACAGGATTATGTACATTTTGACGAGAGCTGAGGTCAGAGGGACGTCTACGGTGCTTTGGTAATTTTCGATGGGTAAATTGAAATTTAAAAACCTTTCGAATAACGTCTCGCATGTATAATATATAAAGTGTAACTGGTACGAGACAATATATCGCGTATGCAGCCCACCATCCGGGTTTAAAATTCATTTGTTTGAGTAGACGTCCTTTAAAAGTGACCTGATCAATATCTCGGTTAGAATGACAAGTCTGCTCGGATGTATGAAACAGTCAAGAGCCAGAGGCTAGAGGAATACTTACACTTTCGGCAGCTATGCTCTTTTTCTTCAGTCCCCAAGTTTTCTCAGTCCATTCATCAGATACCGCATCGTTATCGGCGACCAAAATATCATCGAAATACATATTGTTGACCAGAGTCCACAATTCGAAACCAATATATCCCTAAAATAACGAATAAATTAATCCAAACGATCGAATAACCGTATAAAATCTCCTAATTCGTACTCACAATAGGGGAATTTTTCAAAGGCGCATCATCGTAGTAGAAATCTGGATTAGGGATCTTCTTTGGTATCCATTTACCTTTGTAATCTGGGTTATCGATCATAGGAGGCTTCCATTTACCTTTGTATTTGGGGTTTTCGATCATCGGCGGACTCCAAGGGCCACAACCAGGAGCAAGTTTACAAACTGGATTTTCAACCATAGGTGGTTCCCAATCACCATCCATTTCATCATCCCTACAAAACAGATGACATTAGGGACGAATTCGACAACAGGTTTGTTCGTTCTTGAGATATTTACCAGTCTGCTGGTTTGACTGCTTCGATATCGGGAATAGTTAAAGGTTCATCGTCGAGCCAACCGTCTGGTTTGGACGCATTTGGATCAGGAACTTCGTTCGGTTCGTCTTCGTCCCAGTCTTCGGGTTTGACTGCATCTGGATCGGGGATTTTTGGACGGTCGTCCCAGTCTTGCGGTTTAGCGTCGTGTACGTCGATGATCTCCTTAGGAGGGTTGATTGGTGGACTGAACGTATCATCGTCCAATAAATTACCTTGGTATTGTACCTGAAAATCGACACGAAATTAATACGTGGAAAATCTTCACCACCAATAAGACTAGATATTTACCTCGTTGTTGATATAGAAAGCGAAATCATTATTAGGTTCGATGACTAATTTCAATAAATGAGGTTCTTGATCCTTATACAGATTATCGTCCACTTTCAACTTCGTACAGTGTTTCTCGATGATGGTACCATTGATAGGATTTTTATGACGAATAATAAAATGCATCTGTAGGAAAAAAAAATTATCATCTCGGTGTAAGTTTCTCATCTCGACGTGAAACTCGAACCGTCGTCGTTGTCACTGATAAGATTATTCTTTACCTTGGCTACACCGCCACATTTATCTGGCCCGAACATAATGGTATAAGGTGTTTTATCATTAAACTGAGATAAATCTCTGAGAGCTCCATCAGTCAATAATTTCAAATAAGCTCCGCCGCAATCGACTGTTTTCTGGAATGTGACTACGTATTGTACGACGAATTTCTTTTTACCATCGAACACAAACGGTTTATTGAACTTGGCAGCAATCGCAGCGTGCCTACTTTCGGTTGTGAGTACCAAACCAGTATCTCCTTTCAAAGGAAACCTTTCCAATTGTAATAGGTCCCATTTACCTGTGAAAAATTATTCAATTAAATGAAAATCTAACTAGCAGGACGTAAATGTCAGATTATTAACAACATTACCATCGTATTGAGCTAAATCTTCGCTAACGTCTGGTTTTTTAGCTTTGGAAAGCACCCACTTTCTTTTAAATTCATTTAAATTATCGAAATGTTCAGCGAAATGAATACTACTCGATTTAAGTACTGGACTAGTGTACGGTATTCCTTCGATTTCGACATCCTCCTGAAATAATTCACATTAGCAAATCTCTACTGTATTTTTTTTACATGGGATGTATCTACTTTGTTAACATACCTGTCTGAATTTCTTAGGTTGATTTTCGCCTTCTGCATGACAGCAAACAATTATCGATAATAAACACCACAGAACAGTCAACTTGGACATTTTTACTGTAAAAATAACCCAAAAATATATCAATACAGAATACAAAGATTACTCATATTTCATCGCTAAGAATCCGTAAAAGTGTAAGTTCAATCGTGCCACATTTTCACACGTAGGAAATGTGTCTGTATTCAGTAGTAAGGGTATTGACCACATTCAAATAAATCCTGTCAATTTGACGCATTTTTCACGTTGGAAGTAACCGGCGGTGATTAAAATACACTAGTTTAGAGGTAAAAATAGGGAATAGTGTGAGGTGATTATGCTAGGTACTTACTTCTCTTCATACTGTAATTATAAATTAATCATAACAATACGAGAAAATTCATTTAATTCTCGAGTAAATTAAATTAAATTCTAATTTATTAATCAAATTATTCGCCTCGGCATTGTGGTAAAAGATGATAGGCAGAAAATATCATGAAAAAGTCAAGGTATAAATGCGTACGAGGTGGGTGGTCTTTGCTTACGTTGAGTACGTAACGGTTTTCTGGCGTAATAATTTTCGTAATTACGGATAATTACAAAATAAATTTTTCTTCTTGAAAAAAATTAATAATATATTTTAATTTTTAATTAATTAATTATCAAATTTTTTTTGAATAAACTACAATAAAATTGATCACTCAATTCCACCTTAATCAGCCGTTACAAAAAATTTGAAAAAAAATTTAAATAAGAGTTGTTCTACGACTTTACTACTTCTGTACGATGTTTCACTTTCATTTGTCATTTCATTCAATGATTAAAATTTCAACTTAAAAATTCTCATGCTAATTCGAAATTTGAATCTCGATAATAATATTGAATTCATTGATCACCTCAAGACCAGAAATGTCAAAAAAATGTCCATTTCTGGACGTATTCTGATCAACCAACTAACCCGAATAGAATACAGCTAAACAGAACAGAACTAGAACCGCTAGCCGCAAATTCATACTAATCACAAGTCGTAATAGGGCAATAATCTCGTAATTATTCACACTTCGCGTATTTTAATTAATCCAATTAATAAAAGTACACAAGCATCTATTCGTTTATTTTCAATTTTTATAATGATAACTTATAAAACAGGGAAAAATGAATGAAACATGAACTATTATATATCCTTAACACAGAAACCGTCCCAGCAAAATACCCGAATAAACAAATCATAATCACCCAACACTGAAAATTCTTTCATCAATACACTGATATCGGAATAATCGAATGAAAATTGAAAAACATAAAACGATAAAAATACGCACAAAATGGGGAGAAATGACACGATAATCGCTAGTAACGATACTAATACTAAAAGGAAGCCAATTTTCAAAATCAATACCGTTATAAAAGGTGCAAAAAACAAGGCAGTAAAAAAATACCACGTAAGAAATGAAATTTCTTTTAGAAAGAAAGTTCCGAATGAAAATTTACATGTTTTTAAAATCACCGTTACCGTCTAACATGAATATATTGGGATTCTCTTTTTCGAATTTTGTTGGCTCTCTTTCTCTTTCGTCTTCGCCCCATTCGCCGAGGGTTTTCATCACGTCTGGTTGCTGTTTTCGTTCTTCTTCTTCTTTCTTACTTGACAGAAAAAATTGAATTAAGAAAATTACATTAGAATCATTCGGAATCATAATTCGAGCAACTACGAATATTTTTAATCCATAAAATGAAATTATCGAGCTACAGGATTAGGTTAGGGACGGTTAAGACACTTCAAACAGTTAGTTCACACCTAAATAAACGTCTCTCACCCAAAACTACAAAGATTGATCACTAGAAGAACCCTCAACAGGTACATCAGGATTCACTACAGAGTTCTGAGGGTTATCAGCAACAGAAGGCGTACTTTGCTCGCTACAAGAAGCCTCAACAGGAATATCAGAGCTCTGAGGGCTATCCTCGATAGAAGGTGAACTATCTAAGGAATCCTGCAGAGTTTCAGAATTTTCCAGCTTTTCAGCTTCGAGTCGTTGTTTTTCTTGCTGCATATGTAATTTTTTTCTTTCTAACTCTTTTAGCAAAGCTTCTCGTTCTTTTTTTCTCTGCAATAATGCTTCTTCCTCGCTTTCAGGAGGGATATATTTGTCGGTTTGTACGCCTTTGCCGTCCCACCAACCGTAAACCCAACTCTGTTCAGACTTGAAAATTTAAACAAAAGAACCAAAATACGAAACTTTACAATAGTTTGGAAAACTTACTTCTTTATCGTGTTTGGCGAATTTTTCAAACATATTAGCGTATATTTTCTTTTCTTGGGAACGTTGTTTTTTCAACAAGTCTTTACATTGTTGTATACCACGAGTGGCGGCTGAATTCTTAGGATCGAGTTTCAGTACGGTTTCGAAGTCTTTGATAGCTGGTTCGGGTTCGGCTAGATTCATGTAGCTCTGAAAAAAATACATGAAATCAGGAACGAGTGAAATACATATTACGAGAAAAAGATGATCAATCAGTACTATGTACCTGGCCCCGTCTGAATAACGCTTTTTCGTTATTTGGGTCGACTTCTAGAACGGAATTACATTCGTTTCTGGCGTCGAGATTTCGGTTCAGCTTTAAATAGCATAGTGCCAAATTTAGATGCATAGCTTTTTGCAGATCTTTAACGGAAACTTCTTCGGCTTCAGAGAATCCTAAACACAATACATTTGATCAAAATCGAGTTCGTTTGAAAAATTGAAAAAAAATAGAAAACAATTTAAAAATGATTTACCAGCAGTACTATTGATGTAACTATTCATTTTATCGTATAATTTACAAGCTAATTCGTATTTTCCGTCTTTGAAGTACCGACTACCTTTCTCTTTGAAAAATGAAGCTTGAGCTAGTTTCTCAGGAGCGTCCAACGTCCAGAAATCTTTCAACTGCGTGAAGAAAGTAATTATTGGTAAAACGTCAATCGAATGAGAGATGATTTCAAGTTGGTACTAACTTTTTCGAAATTGTTCAAAGTAATAGTGTATTCTAAATCGGCATTAGGCGGAATGTTGAGCTCTGGTTTACCAGCAGAACCAAAAGCGTATCTTGACTTGATTTGAAGCTTAGATTTTTCTTTAATTTTGAATTTTTCTAAAGCTCTTTCAACGCCATCGCAAATATTATGCTCGGAACCTAAATATAAACTCGAATTAATAAAATTACAGAACTATTATATAAATAAAAAAGGTTAAGATGTTTACCTTCTCCAATACAAAAGATAACGTCACGATCTTCAAACACCTGACCGTTACATTCTCCGGTCAAATGGATATCGACAGTTGCACCGTCGTTAGGACTAGAAAAACCTTCTCCGCTTTCGATAATTGTTCGTAAAATACCACCGTCTCTCTTCGGACTTAGATCTTCGGCTTTCCAACTGATCATTTCGACTTCGAAGATTAACGTCGCATTGGGTGGAATTTTCGGTGGACTACCAGCAGCACCGTAAGCATATTGAGGTTGACAAGTTAACTTGGCGATTTCACCTTTACGCATGGTAGCGATACCGATATCCCATGCTTTGATGACATGATCTACGAAACACTGGGTGTTAGTAAATATACGTGAGAACACATACAGATGAAACACTTCTCCGGTACTATACCTTTTCCTAATTCGAATTCAAACGGTTCGCTTCTTTCACGGCTCGAGTCGAACACAGTGCCATCGGTCAATGTACCAACATAATGAACGCTAACTTTACATCCGTTGGAAGGTTTCGAAACACCTTCTCCTTCTTTCAAGACTGTTTTCAACACTCCACCATCGAGTTCAGGAGTGACATCGATGGCTTCTTCTTGGGGTTGATTCACCATCTGCAAATTCATTCCATAAGAGACATAGAATATCGTTCGTACATTCGTAGTGTAAGAAAGTGAATAGAATTAATTACCTTTGAAAGTGGAGTAACACGAGCAAGCAGACGGCCGATGAAAACGCTAGAATGAAAGTAGGTACTTGAAAATGTATCGAGCACTGGGAACTTTCAAAAGGGAGCTATCACAAACGTTGAACGAAGTGAGTGACCGCAGATAACGATGAAGTGATAAGTAGACCAAATTTCCGGCGATTATTTTATTTTTAACTTGTAGTAAAGAGAAGAAAATTCTAGAAAATTAAATTATTCTGAACATCTGATCCGACCACCGGTTTCCATGTTTTTCTGAAATCTACCTTTGTTTGTGGAAAACGTTGGAAAACTCGTTGGCTTTGGGCTATTAAAATTCAAAATTCAGCCAGCATTACAGCTACCTACTTAAAATGAATAGGTATTTGGATGCTTCATCCAGTTTTTGAGCGAATGACAAGTGAAGAATTTTTTTCAGGGGAAATCGTGTATTTCGTGATAAGTTGTATGTGGTGGTCTGAAATTTTACTCGTAAATCCGATGAATTATTGTGCAATAGAGATTTTTAATTAATGCTTTATCATTTAAAATCGTCCTCTTGTTATTCTTCATTGTCGTATTGGTAATTCGCTAAAGTTTCCCGTTGTTCGGACTTTGATTTGTTCAAAGCTCGAGGAAATCTGTGTACGACGTCACGCAATTTTTTTCCAACAACTTAAAATATTTACAAATTATTTCACGTGATTTCAACTACAAGTTGAATACAATCGATACCGCAGGTTGTAGTTCAACTTGGTACATGTTTAAGTTCGTCTTTCGGTTTATTTGAACAAGTAAGTTGGATCGATTCATGGTCTTCTTTGTTAATTCCATACACATCTCTACTTTCGTATGTGGCTCAGTTCTTCACCGATTTTATAACTTTGAAATTCATTTATTTTTGCAGATTTATTGACAAGAGGTAAAATGGCAGACACAACATCTAGTCCTACAACTGGTATAGAAGCTTTGAAACGACATGCTGTCGAACATGTATTGGATATGTGCATGTGGGGCATACGAGCTGTATCCATCATACTGACGTTCGCTTACTTCATTCCCATTATCGGGTAAATTGAAATTCATTTTAAATATTTTTCATTTATTTATTGCAAATTTCAAACTTTAGGATTAGAGGAGAAAGTATCCAATGAGTATACTAAAATCATTCTGCCAAGTCAGGGCCAAAATGACTTGCAACTAGTTTATTACTTGTTGACCTTGCTGCAATGTGTACTTGGAGTAAAACTAAAAACAAGTATTTTTTTCACCTAGACGCGACGTTATTTAATTTTTTTCTCGATTCCAAAATTCGTCGATTAAACCGCTACTCATTAATTAATTCCATGTTTCTCGCATGTCAAGAAATATCTCGAATAACTCGCATATTCTTGTATCTAATACGAATTTTTCGCTTTCAGAAATCCATACAATGCCTACTACAGAGTATTATTGGCTAATGCAGCCATAAGTGCAATCCGTCTACATCAGAGATTACCTCGTCCATCAATCAGTAGAGATTTCTTTTTGAAATTATTTTCCGAAGACAGCTGTCACTATTTACTTTTTTCGTTGATCTTCTTCTACGTTACACCAGTAACACGTATCCTTTTTTACAACACATTTTTTAATTTTTATTATAAATGCATTTAATTAGATGGTATTTTAAAGAACGATATAATTCCTTATAATATGTTTACAGTTGTACTTCTACCAGTGTTTTTATTCTGTTTAATTCATTTTGCTAGCTACTCCTTAACTCTGTTGGATGTGAGTATGATGGTTAATATTTCATTAAAATGTATATTTCGGGTTAATTAGTGTGCGCCGGTGTAATAAAACACAGCCGGAAACCAGTTTCGGTTGATGACATTTCGTTTTAAATGCTCGTTAATGTCGGTGCATGTGGGTGATTTTTTTTTCATCGTTTACTCGTACTCTCGTAATTAATTTTTTTCGCACAATTTAAATTCAAAATTAAGTATATTTCTTTATTCGTAGAAATGTAAACATAGATAATGAATTTGTTATTAAAGTAGGGAAAGTTGATGGCAAAAATGAAGCCACTTGTTTCGAGTTCGAGTGTTTTGTAATAATTTTTCAAACGTATTTTCATTCTTTTAAAAAATATTGTTTTATCGCCTTGTAGCATGTTGAGATAAAACAATACACAAACGATGATAATTCAACGATTGTTTGACTCTCATTGTTTACGAAACGATTTCCCCCTCCTTTTAAAAGCGTTTCAAAAGAATTCGGGTTGTATTTTTTTTTTCAACTCTCGAAACATCGCGAATTTTATTTCCATCGCATCGAAAGTACCACATTAGCGATGCTTTCTGCGTATTGTGTCCGTTCCTATTGTAAATCGTTCAACGAAAGCGATAAATGAATACCTTATTCTTCGCAATATGGTATATGTGGTTATCGATGATCGAACCTTACCTGAATAGCGATTTGTATTCGGTTTATATTGTCTTGACGACGGTCAAGCGTAATAATGGAGTAATTTATTACACGAAACCACGACTGTATATAGCATATTTGTGCATTATACCTCGGCTATACTAAACATCGTATAAATATAAGGTTATCTCATAAATTATGCATACGAATCAATAATGAGAATTTTTTCGTTTCGCAGATTCTCGGTCAAAACTCATGGTGGGGTGCAAGATTACTGATATCGTTGGTAGAACTCCAAGCTGGAAATATCCTGAGATTAATCTCGTTCACGGAAATTTTCCTAATGCCATTGGTTGTAATGTTATTGTTCTTGGGACGAGCTGGTCTATTCACACCTTTGGTATATTTCCATTTCATCACACTGAGGTACAGCTCGCGCAGAAATCCTCATAGTCGTATCATGTTCCGCGAACTACGACATGCTTTCGAATCATTCGTGAATAAACCATCGGTACCGGGTATCGTCAGAAATATCGTATTAAGCGTTATCAGCATTATTTGTAGATTAGCTCCGCAAGAAGTAGCCGCCGAAGGTGCACGTGCTCAGTAAAAAGAGAAAAAATCGCCTATTTTAAATAACTTGTAATCTTTGTGTATTATGTTTAAATATATTTTACGTATAAATTTTTCTTGGTCTCTCAGCTCGAGTACGCGATGTCATTATACTATGTTTTTTAAATCGAACATATCGTAAAGATTTCGTTCGTTGAGATTTTAACGTAGTAGTTTCAGGTGGTTTTGCATTTTAATAATTATTTACTTCTGTATTATTTCTTTTTTTTTTCTTTGTTTCTTTCTATTTAACACGCAATATACGGTAAGATTTTATTTGTACATGTTTGTATTGTTTGTACGATATAAACTTTTGTGATACTTCGGTTCATTTAATCGTTGTGAATTCGGAATAATTCAAGAATCACCTATATCTATTTGAACCTAATTTCGTATTTTTTTCCACGAGTTGAATGATACAATTTTTACCACGAAAACCATTGAGCTGTCTTATCCCAATTCCTATGCTACTCTATCGCGATGTTACTCATTCGAAGTTTGGCTAGAGAATTAATCATCAATGCAAGATGCCCGGAAGCTCACCGGGAAAAACGTCTCGGAAGGGCCCATTTCGGAAATAGTGATTTTAGCCCCCTTTTCTTTCATTTCAAAAAAATTTGATTCTGAAAACTTAATTTCCAAAATGTAAAAATTTCTTGTAAATTTGATAGAAAAACAAAACTTGAGACAATTTTGACATGAAACTGGTCTTTCCTGCAATTTTAGTAAATTTTGTTTGGTAATTTTTATGAAACCTGATCATCTACTTTTTGCAATTTTGGCAATAAAAACCCATCTTTTGCAACAGGAAATTTTGACGACCTCCCTCCAAAGAAAGAACGTCATGAAGATTTGAATTTTTTTAATGACATTTTTTGGAATTTTAACAAAAAAAATGGATCTTACAATGTCTGAAAAAAAATCGCAATTTGCAATTTTGGTAAGCTTTTTGACGGCAAAAAGCAGGACTTCCTAAAAGTTTTGGCTAAGCAGTGTTTTTTTTTTGCGATAATGTCAAAAAACAATACTTTCTGGCAATTTCGATAGATAAAAATTTTTGAGAATTTTTATTAACAACTTTGACTATTTTTTGCAATTTATGTAATGAAAATTGAAAATAGACATATTTTTTTCGACAAAAAAGCAAGACTTTCGGGAGTCTTTGACGAAGGAAAAAGTTTTTTTTTTTTACAATTTTGGCAAAAAAACACCCTTGGGCAAATTCAAATTTTTATTCATAGAAATGGTATTTTTCTCAATTTTGACAAAAAATGAATGTTGAAATTTGAAAATTACAATTTCTACAATAAAGTAGGATTTCTTGCAAATGTCAAAAGAATTGGATTTTTTAGTAAGTTGAAATTGATAAAACAAACCTGATTTTTTCCTACAATTTCGACACAAAAAAAAATTGATTGACCACAAAAAAGCAAGATTTACTGTAAATTTTAAATACCTATGTTTTTTTGCAATTTTGGCAGAAAAGCAAGACTTCTTAACCATTTTTATTCAGAAAACAGTTTTTTTGTGACAATTTTTACGGTTTTTACTTGTTTTTACAAAAAAGCAAGCTTGAAAAAAAAACACTTTTGGGAAAAAATAAAATTTTTTATTGATTTTAAATTTTAATTTTAAAAAACTGATTTTTTCCTGCAATCTCAACACAAAAATTATTTTAAAAAAACAAGACTTACTGGCGGTTTCTGCGATTTTGGCAAAAACAAGATGTTTTCAGTTTTCACCGTTTTAACAAAAAAATTGGATTGGCAAAAAAACAATAAGGTTTTTTGGCAATTTTGATGAAGAATTATTAATCTGTCATTTTGATCATTCTGATTCGTGACAACACTCAGATACTTTTTTTTGTTGGAAATTTTATTATGGTAATTTTTGGTCGTTTCAATACGTTTTTTGAATGTTTTTGACGCGTTTTCTACATTTTTTTTTTCTTAAATGAAATTTGATTAACTTTTATTGAAATTTTGTCAGCTTTTACTTTTTTAGTCATTTTTAATTACTGTAATAATTTATGCTCTTTTAGAGCATTTTTTAAAATCATTTCAAAGCGTTTTAATCACTGTTTCGTGCATTTTGGAAAAATATGACTGAAATTTTTTAATTATTTTATTATGATTTCAAGCTTAGTGGTGTTTTTTTGGGTGTTTTCTTTTTTAGGAAAATACACGTTGAAATATCATAATGCTGTTTATTGAGTGTTTTTATTTTCGTTTTTTTAAAAAGTGAAACCTCTTCATCCCTTTTCGAGCATTTTAGGCATTCAAATTTCGCAAGATTTGAGTAATTTTCAGTGACTTTAATGGATTTTTAATAACGCATAGGTAAGTAAGCTTTTGAAATTGTACATTGTATTGTACATATATATTTCGTAAAGTAAAATGACACTATTTTTTTATGAGAAGAGTCTATTACAATTCAAGAGATGGGTAGAGGTACCTAAAGGCAAATGAGCGAGATTTATGGTTAATATTTTAATATGAAAAGGTATCCTTAGATGTTTTAAAAACAGGATCTGCACTCGCTCCTAATAGTCCTTCCTCAAGAAATTAAGAAACTCGAAGAATTCGAGAAGAAACATACAAAACGCGGAAAATTCTCGTTATATATCAGGACAAGAAATTCCTGAACACTTTGTCATTTTTTTATCCAATTTTTGAAAAAGAATAGGTACATAAAGTAATATTGTAGCTGTATTTGATGGTTTTTTTTTTTTTAATTTGATTTTTTTGGGGAATCATTTTGTTACGAAGTACCTAGCCCCTTTCTTCATGGAGTCTCATCCGGCTTCTGGAGATGTCAAACATTCTTATAATTTACGTACTACATTACAAGTCACAAGAGAAAGAGAATAATCAACACAGTCAAAGATTCAACTCTTCCGGATATTGATACAATTTTAGGAACTCGATCATTTTTCAAATTAATAATTGGTATTGGATACAGCGTAAATGATTCTTTTATTTCATTTCTGAATTGGCAAAAAAAGAAGCGATGTGTCGGACGTGTTTACTTCGTCATGACGAAGTAGGTGTTTCCATACTGACAACTGACAAGTCGAGTGAAAAACTGATTTCAATCAATGATGGATCAGGGATGAGTTTGAGATCACTCACTGGACACCCTAGACACTGGACAGCGAACAGTGGACAATGGACTAGTGGTGTTGATTAATCGATATAGATATCGATTAATCGATATAAAGTCATATCGATATCATATCGATATAAATTTCCATATCGATATTCTCAAATTATTTCGAGGTCAATGCTCAAAACACACATAAATTGAACTTTTGAATGGAAATTTTTCAAAATTTTGAGTGAGCATATCCGATTTTTGAAAATTATCTATGTTTTACGCTCTATAATTTGTTTTTTTCTTGAAATCTTTATGATAGATTGTATTACGACGAAACTTCGAGCTGAGTTAGTTAATTTTTAAGGTAATAAAGTATAGAAAATCCAGCATTGAAAAATATCGATATATATCGATATGTATCGATATCTCGGGGCAAATATCGATATGATATCGATATAAAAAATTTTAAAATATCAACACCACTACAATGGACACTTGATCATTGATCAAGGATCATCTGATCAGTGATCAGTCCGAAGCGCTGAGGAAAACCCTTGCTGCGCAGCTAGTAAAAAATCCATCAAATTCAGTTTCTGCGCACACCTTACTAACGTTAACGTCCTTGCCCCTGTAACATTCTGCAGTGCGCATTCTGCGTTCGGTAGTCGAATAGTCGATTTTTTCTTTCATTCGAAGTTTGCGAATGTTGTGGAGTGGAGAGTGAAGTTATTTATATTTTCAAATTGCTAAAATGATAACGTAATTATAATTTTTTATGGTTTAAAATATCAAATTTACTTTGAAATGTTCATTGTTTTACATACTGGGCGTTCGTATTCAGTTTAGTGTACAGTTTCGTGAAAATGTGCCGGATTTTTGTTGAAAGTTGATAAGTTGAAGTTCCTTGTTTTTGGTTTTCGTGTTTGTATAGTTCAATTTATATTTAAAAAATGAAGCTGAGCCTTATTACGTCGTTTTGTTTAATTTTTACCATTTGTGTTGTTCCTAATTGCGATGGAACGGTGGAAGGACAAGGAAACGAGCCGATCAATGTGGCTTCGCCTGCTTCGGTAAGAGTAGCAAATTTTCGACCACTAGCCAGTCTATGAGTCTATATAAGGTGGTTTGCATAAACTTGTGAATTCTGAAGATCACGAAAGAAAGAATATCCTCATGTCCAGCATCGCCCATCGAGCTAAAATTACTCGACGTACTAACTGGTTACAGCTAGTCCATTGTACATAATTGATATTAGTATTTTTCGCTTGTTTACGTACACAAAATCATCGAGGAATTGGCGATTTGAAATTTTTCGTTTGATCTGTCGACCTTTAATGGTCGTTAATTACCCATATGATTATAGTAAATGGTGTAATATACTAATGGACGTGTTTCTTTTCAGAATCCTGCCGCTTCTTCGACCGAATCAACGAAGCCGGAGGAGCATTTGGGTTTCGTTCAAGCTTTCCTCGGAGCATTTTCGGTGATAGTTGTCTCGGAGCTGGGCGATAAGACGTTTTTCATCGCTGCCATTATGGCTATGAGACATCCTCGCGTAATGGTCTTCCTCGGAGCTATATTAGCTTTAGCATTTATGACCGTATTATCAGGTAATTTAACCGAGCAAACGCTCGTACTCGACACTCGTAATACGGTTACATGACTTTTGCTCGATATTATATTATCTGCATATTATATTGTGATAACCGTCGTCGCATATAGCGCCCGGTATCAAATACGAGCTTTGATAGCACGCTGATAAAATTACGCGTACGATCATTTAACCGTAGGTTATGTACTCTGGTTACGCTCTATTCGATGCTGAACTATAATGAAACTTTACTCAGCTGATTACGTTGATTCATACAGTCAATTTTACACGTGTTTTACAACCCAGCCAGCGTAATTTATTTCCAATTGTTCGGTGCCATTCGTCGATTCGCAATTTTTCAATCGATTCGTATTGTATCAAACCAGCTTCGCATCAGCTCGAAATGTGTAAATAACCGTGACCTGTAAAAATTTTTGTGAATTTGACTTTCATACACATGGATCGCATCCAAAGTAAAACGTCACTCTTGTTTGTGTCATTAAATAACGGAGGAGTTATTAATTTGGCTATGAACGGTGTGTCCGCGATGACGTAGGTAGTACCCTAGAATTCAACAAAGAAGAAAAAAAAAAGGTTGATCGCGACCGTAATTAAAAGACGACGGGTACTCGTCGAATTTGGTTATCATGACGTCGCGTCGTGTCTCTTATATCTGTACACTTGTCCTAGTGGCTGAAAAATTTCTTAATATCGTTAACGTACTCGTCGTATTTGAAATTAAAACACTCATCCGCTGTCTCTAATGATACGATAACATCAAATTATGTCAATTTATCGAGGCCATTAAGATATTAAATTCTGAAAAAGGTTCTCGTGCTGTGAAAAAATTAATGTTTCTCGTGTAAACATTCTTCTTCAACCCTTGACGAAGTGTCACCAGAGAGTATAGTCTCTTTAGTTGGTAAAATAAGGCCAAAAACTTGCTTCGAAAATACTCGATGGTCAATATACGAGTAATAAGCTTATGGGAATTGAACTCGAAGCGTCAGAAATGGTCGAGTGAGACAAAAAACCTCGATAATGAAATCGATTATTACTCGATACGATGCTTTAATAATCATCACGTAAACGTACAAAAATTAATCGTAATATGTGGCGATGATACGTAATACAACTTACTGTTTCTTTTCGATACATACTGTTATGCTCAGACTCACCGAAACTAATTCGGTTAATTATAGCGTGAATATCAACGTTAGGAAAAGCATCAGTGTGTTTATTTCAATGCCCATGCCCTTGACTTGACAAATATGTCGATAGATTAGCCGGAAAATTTCTAAGAATTTATCGAATTTTTGTGTTTTTCTTCTCGTTTCAGTTGCTTTTGGATGGGCAGTGACATTCTTTCCTAAAAAATACACGTATTACGCTAGTACTATTTTATTCCTTATTTTTGGCGTGAAAATGATCCGAGATGGGATCAAGATGTCCCCTACTGACGCTCAAGAAGAGTACGAAGAAGTGCAGGCTGACTTGAGGAAGAAAGAAGAAGAGGTAATGATCAATTTCTCTTGTTCTCTTGTATATTTATGTTACGGTTAGGTACGTATAATTTTACGAAATAATGGATGTGGAATCAGGAATGGTATAATAATGGTTGTGTAAATAGTGCGACTCTGAGTCGATAAATGAGTTTCCTCGTCGAAGATTATAACCTAATTTACTATTTTTGAGCTAGAAATGTTACTGTAAGGGTGTAAAGTATTCATGGAATAATTTTACTGTTTTGAAGAAGATTTATTAAGGCGTGAGGATGAATTCAATTTGAGTTGATGGATTTTCAACACCTTACCTTAGTATAAATCCAAGAAAAAAAACACTTTTTGTGGAAAATGATTGGATTCGATCTAGTGATCCTGATCTGAACTAATTTAATTGAATTCAGGGAATGTCTGGATCAAGTCTGATCAGATCTATCAGATTTGGTTACAATCCAATCAGGCCTACCCTATTAGATCTGATCAAGTCAAGTTGGATCCTGCAGATTTCCGGATCTATTCAGATCTAATCATTTTCCGCTTGGATTTAGAATTTCTGTTAGCTTCTTTGACGAGGGAATGGTCAGGGATGTTTGTATTCGATCGAAACAGATTTACGTAGTTTTTTTCTGTGTTTGGAATAAATGAGAGGTTTCATGGAAAAGGCGCTTTAGTCAATTTTTTTTGTTTTTCTGATTTTTATAATTCAGAATTTATTTAATTTTTTTTGTTTTTATCAATTCCACCATTTTCAGTGAAATTGAAGTGTTCTTCCAGCCTCCAGGAAAAAAACGATTTTTGAAAATGTTTGCTTATAGAAACAAATTTCAAGTCTATTTGAACTTGTAACAATCAAGGTTTTTGAAGTGTAATGAATATGACGGTGGTCTTCATTTTGAAATTTCACTTCGATTTAGAATAATTATCAATTTTTCCGACAGGACTGTTTTGAATAACCCTCTTTTCAAGAAGAAACCTACTTCAGTCTCCCAACCAATGTTGATCTCCCCGTTCAGAGCCCTAAAAACAGAAAAAATTGAGTATCTTCTCAAAAAAAAAAAAAATCAGTCAACACTTTTTTCAACAATTTTTAGTTTTTGCAAAAGTTACCCTCTTTTTCAAGGAAAATTCTTTGTTTTTGTTTTTTTTTCCCAAATCCGGAAATTCCGTACGAGAAAGTCAGCATTGCTTGAGAAAACCAGGAAAGGTTTTTTCTTGGAAAGATGAATGATTTAGCATTCACAACACCAAGTTTTTTTCTGTAAGGGTGAGTCGTCCGTACAAAGGGACCCGCATTTTTTGGGGGGAGGGGGAGTCGGAGTTGGGAGAAGCGGGTTTCTTGAAAAAAGGAAGATACTAAGTGACATTTCAAAGTAGAAAATTCAAATTTAAAAAAAATGTTTACTAATTTCTATTTTATTTTAATTTTGATGAGCTCAGTACAGGAGTCCAACTTCGCTTAGAAGATCAGTGATGGATTTTCTCTTGAACAGGCGATAATTTTGAAAAATTCTGTTGCATAAATTGAAAATTTTTATCATCATTTTTTCATTACTTTTTTCAATTGAACATGTGGAGGGGAGGGTCTTCTACACACTTTTTTCCGGGATTGAGAAAAAAAATGAAAACCAACAATTTTGTGGGATGGGAGCAAGAAAATTCATAAGTTGAATAAGAACCACCCGGCCACCCTCATGAGACATTGGTTGTAATTTTTTCAAAGTGATTGAAATTGAGCGTTTTTCCGAACCATTTACTTGTAAGATTTATAAAAATTTAATTTTCAATGATTTTTTGAATTTTTTTGCCTCAACCCTACCTTGGAATCCAGTTTTAATTTTGAAGGTAAAGGGTTGACAGATCGAGAATCAGCCATTTTGATGATTTAAAATTTCACTAAATTGCATTTTTCTAAATTTTGGACTTCTTATTTTAGAGTTGAACGGTTTTAAAAATCGGAATCAGCGCCTTTGAAAACGCCTAATTTGATACTCTTTATCACTTAGATACCTATTTTAGTATGTATTTTGAAATTTTTTCATTTCCTCCCCCTCTCCCCTCCCTTTAAAGAGTCAATTTTTCGAAAATGATTAGAAATAAAATGCTTGATACATTTTGTTCAACAAACGTAACATTACATGATGACCAATTTTCACAATTTTTTAATTTGAATTCCTAGAAAATTACACAATTTTAAACCCTTTTACTGAACATTCAGAATTTTGGCTCATATTTCACTCAAAATTTTTTATTTGTATCGAGTTAGAAATCGTGGTGCCCTGCTTGAACGATGATAATACGTTTAAGTACTTGAACTGATACGTAAAAAATTATTGAAAAAACGTATGTATGTACAATGTACATACAACTTTGTTGTTGGTATATAAAACTAAGTTATTACCATTCTTACTTTTTAATGAGTTTTGGAGGTCAAAGTCAAAACATGGCGAGCTATAGCTGAAGAAAGGAATTGTAAATATTATTTCATCCATGTTTCAGTTTTTTTTCTCTGTTTTTAAATTCAAAAGTAGATTTCAATGATCCTTTATCAATTAGACTCATCACTCGTTTGTAGTTATACTCATAAAAAAAAAAAAAAAAAACTAAATAAGTTGAGTATTTTTTGCAAAATCCATCGTAACTTTTGACTCGAGTATCTGATGAGCTTCGGTGAAATGTACACTGATAATGATAACTTCTAATAGAATGTCTTTGAATAACATTGCAGGTTGATTTGTAGATGTACTTACTAACGTGTCAACGTGTCTGTTTGCATTGGCAAAACTTTCCTTTCTTTTACTGTTAACTCGTCGGTTCATCCACGTGCTGAATACTTCGGTTCGGTTCGGTTCGATAATATAGTATTTACACGTGAAAAATACTCTCGTTTTTCTTCGTGTCTGTGTCTGGTATCGTTTTGGCTCGATTTCATGACGTCAGTGAAGTCGTTGGCGTGTTGAGTAGTAATGTATTTTTGAATAATGAATTAATGAATGAAAAAAATTTAGGTACCGGCTCTTTTCTTGGGTAACTTTTATTTTTACGGACTTCCTTATATTCATTATTATCGAATCTTTCTTTAGTCGTGTCATAATAATGAACACAAAAGTCGCGACTCGATTGTATCGTATTCGCGAAAGAATTGATTACTGCTTGACCTAGACATTGAGTCGTTTGTTTAGAGAGAGAGAGAAAGAGAGACTGTCGCCGTCAATATTTAATCGAATTGTTGTACGCTCCAACTACTCAGCATTTTTTATTCAGCGCCCGAAGTTGTTTCTTTCTTTAATTTCGGTATTACGTGTACAAGGAAGAGAGAATATTATCTCATGTGCATCGTGTATCGTCGTCATAGACGAACACCATCGAAATCCTTGGTAAGGATTTTCAAAGAATCAAGGTCCCAACAGCAATTTTCAATTTACCCATATCGAAGCATCTAATCATTCGTAAACACGAGGATGATCCGAATCGTCAACGATTTGGTGATAAACGAAAGTATTTATAGGATGAGATAAGAATTACGTATGGGAGAGAGATGGTTTTTTGCCTCCTGACTTACTTACTTCATTTCAGTAATTTGAATCGATAAGAATTCTCATGTGAACTGTGAAGTGGAGATGAATGATGATGATCGACCAAAAAAAAAAAAAACTGTTCAATGAAGAGGAATGTCTTCGAGCTTGGAAAAATTTTATAAACTTGTTGTATTTTGAATTTAGTATCTACTTTGATGTTACAATTAATTTTTAACGAATTTGCTCTCGTGGTTGAAAAAATCTTCGACAGTCATCTTCCTTTCTTCTCTTTTACTTTTATTTAGTCAATTGGTAGATAATATAGTATTTGTACTGTCAAAGCTATATTATTGCAAATGCTTGTATTGCAGTATGTCTGGAAAGTCCGCATAAGCGCTTTTCAAATTTTTATTGTATGAAACGGAGAATAATAACAAAAGTTCTCAAGGCTCATTTATAATGGTAATAGAAATTCACAAAAAAAATAAATGAAAAAGTTGAATTTGTGGTTTTCAATAGAACCATTTATACTTGTAATAGAAATTCTCCTATTAAAAACCATAGATTCAACTTTTTCATTTATTTTTTTTTGTGAATTTCTATTACCATTATAAATGAGCCTTCACTTTCTCAGAATCTTGATGTGTAGGTTTCTCCAAAATGGGTTCAACTTCTCAGCAAGGTGCTCAAAAATACAGAAATCAAGATGCAAGAAATCAAGTCGAATTGTTGTGTTTGTGTATATGATACGATATGTTTTCACGTCAGGTGCCCCTGCCCCCCCCCCCCGGTGTATCCTGGTAGCAGAGCATCGAAGTTTTTAATTTTTCAATCTCAACATCAACTTGAGAACTATTCCTGAAGGATGTAATTTTCTCAAGATATTTATCCTCTCTGTTCAGTATTTTAGTTCAGTTTGATAAAAAGTGGATTTTGAAGCATTTCGTTATGGGTTTAGGGTTGGAGAATTTGATTCTGTTCTATGGAATGAGCTTCATAGTGACCAACTTCGAAATTTGAGGGTGAACCAAACAGCTGATTCTCGTACTTATGAAATTTTCAATTAATTGAATTGAATCAAATTTTCAATTTACTCATATCGAAGCTTGTAATTACTCGTATACACGAGGATGATCCGGATCGTCAACAATTTGGTGATAAAGAAAAGTACTCATAGGATGAGATAAGAAGAGTGAGACAGGTATTTTCAAATCTGCCTCCTAGCATGCTTACTTTCGTTTCAATTTGAATAGTTGGAAATTCCCGGGTGAAGTTGGGACGATGATCGACCAAAAAAAATGAGTCTTGGAACATCCACGTAAAAAGTTTTTTTACTAACAATTAGTGAAAAAAACCACGCTCTGCTACCATGTTTCATTTTTTGCATCAGAAAAATCCCAATTCATCATTTGAAAAAACATTTGAAAACCTTGCTCTGCTACCATTTTCATTTTTTGCGTCTTGGAAAACACCGCCATTCATCCAACTCTTACGATTACTGAAAAATGAAAAAAACCACGTTCTGCTACCATGTTTCATTTTTCACTCTTCGAGAAATCCTTACTCTTCGTGAATAAAAATCTTCATTTCAAGGAAAAAACCATGCTCTGTCACCCTTTGTCTTTGCTTAGTTTTGTACACTATGAAGAACCTCTTTTTGATCATCTTGCTAATGAAGATCTATAAATTATGGATATCTACCTATCATTAATAATCCGTAACCATAACCGAGCTACTTTTGCATTCTCCATTCAATAAAATGTTGAAAGCAATTATCCGCAGTTTTCAGAAATACTGAAGAGTATGTATTATTCAACTATTTTAACAAGATCATGAGGTGTGTAGAGTTTATTTTTCTTCTTTATTTCTGTCTCTTTGTTCGGAATAATGATATAATGATAATGATAATGACTATAATTGAAATAACGAATTAATTTAGCATAACCTGGCTACATTTGCGACTATTTATTTCGATAAGAGTATTGTCCTGAAAGGTTCTTAGCGTAATATTTACTACTGTTTCGTAATTACTGTCTTTGATATGCATACTAAACGTGTATGTGTAAATGTGTATTAGATAAGAATATAATTCTTCGTACAGCTCGGTTTGTATGATCATATAAAAATTTGTACGTATGTACTTGTACATTTGATAAATCTATATAGGTATAGTCAGGTCTAAATGTATGAAATGTACATAGGTATAAGGTAACACCTGTATAATATATGTTTATATTGCACATAAATGTAAGACTTCCGAAAATTTCAAAGAGATTTTGCGATGGTATTTATGATACATGTGATGAGAGACGCCGATGGCTCCTATTTTAGGATAATTATCCGCTTAAGCGGATATTCGGAAGACGTACTAAGTAATATAATACTTACTTAAGCGGCAGGGAAATGACGTTCAAACTTTAAAAAAAAAACACTGTTATTTTTTATTTTTTCCTATATGCACCCTATTTTTTGAAGAGAAGATGCATGTTTAAAAAAAAAAGTACAAAAAATTAAGTACCTATCTATAGGATTTAAGACGTTGACTTCTATTTCACCTTAATTCAATTATCCGTCATTTTGCGTGCTGTTTAAAGTTTTTAACTTCAGAATAATAGTCTATAGAAGTTTAAACGTGGCATGATGGTGTTTTTTTTTTGCTCTATTCAACTAAGCTATCGATTCAGGTTTTTGTGATTCGACTTCGATAATGTATGTACGTGATTAATGAACAGATTATTGATTTGGTGCTGGGTTGAAGGAGTAGAGCATTGATTGTGTTTGGCATATGTGGGTTAATGTGTGTGACACGAGTGATATTTCCAAAGTAAGTAATGAATTTACATCGCATTGGGATTAAATAAAATGTTGCCGAGTTCATTTTTGTTGACGAATGATCAATAGAAGTGTAGAGGGGGGAGGGGAAAGAAGTACTTTTCCTTATCGAGCCATATGATTGTGCGATTAAACGAGGTGTTGGGTGATAAAACTTGCGTTTTATTTTTTTTGGACAAAATTCAACTGAAAATTTGGTCTTGATGACGCAGTTTTGTGGACTACGTATGCCAACGTTGATTTTGAAATTGTACTGTTGATAATTGATAAGAAACGAAAATTTATCCAACATGGTGAAAAAATCTGCTAGGATTTTTTAAAGTAATTTTTACTCATTTATGTTCTTGAATTTTTAAGTAAAAAATAAGTGCTTCAGAATTTAATTTAAAATGTAAGATTTTCGATTTCTTGAAAGTAAAAATTTTATATTGAGGATTTGGAGCCCAAATTTAAAATTTAAAAAGAATTGGATTCGATATTGGTTGAATGTAGTCCAGCTCTAATCTTTATTTTAAATCTTGAGAAAATAATTTTTTTCGCTTTGCCATTTCCATTTTTATTTTTCAGTTTTTTCCATTCGATACGATTTTTAATTTGTGGTAAATGTTGAAATTATTCGAAAATAGCGATGTTTTAAATTTTTGTATCCAAATCATTGCTGAATTTTGAGTTTTCATTATATATATGTACTATATAAAAATTAATTACAATAGAAGAAATCATTCAAAAAATTTTTCTAGGGTGAAAATTATTGGATGATTAAGTCTGATAGATCCAATCAGGTCTCCCTCATTGAGTCTGGCCACTAGCCAAGTTTGAACATATCTAGATAATTGGATTCAGTCAACTAGAGAATTTCCTAATCTGATCTGATCAATGAGATCTAATTAGATTTGTTCAGAAAATGTGGTTAGATCCATCAGGTATAGGTACCCTATTGGACCTGATCAGGTTGAACGGCTCTAATCCGATCAAAACGTTGATCTGACGAGGTATGATCAGATGCAATCATTTCCTTGTGGGGTAATCAGAATAAAATTATAATCCCTCCAAGTTGTAAAAGCCTAGTGGAAACTGATTGGATTTGATCAGACCTGAACATTTACTGGATTCAATATTTTGATGGGATCTGATCTTCATCAAACTTGGCCACACCTTGTTAGATTGAAGTTTTGATCGGATTGGATCGTAATATTTTTAAAATTCAATGAAAAAAATTCGTTTATAATTTTCAAGAAGTAAAGTGTTTCATTTTTTTGTTTTAAGTATCATTCTATTTTTTTTTTATCAATTTTTACGTTTATTAAAACATATGCCGGTGAATGAAATGCATTTTTTATGTACATACCTATAGGTACTTATTTTAATAATTTATAATACATAGGTATGTACCTACCTACCTACCTACTTTATTTATGAGAACTTTTACTGACAAAAATTGAAATTTTTATTTTTTTTAAAATGCAAGAAACATACTTATTTTTAATTTTTAAAATTTTGTTTAAATTCAATCTCATCATTTTCTTTTTTCTTATTATTTTTTTATCCACCTTGGAATGATATAAAATGGCCTCTTTATTTTTTTATCCATTCGAAAAATATGTTACCTTTTTGAAAATTAGCGAGTGTAGTGTAACTATATATGTAACTTCAAGTTTTCCAATACACTCGTCGATTTACAAATCAGCCAATAAAATTTTCCGTCCATGTTTATTACTCCTGAAAGGTAATTAAATTACGATTTTATCGCTACTTACGATAACGACGGATCCTTTATTTCTAAAATTACTTTGAATGGAAAACTTGCTGTAAATATTGCGAGTAAATGCGATAAAATGTCGGTGTCTGAGGTTTCAGGTTGAATAAGATCATAAATTCGGTCGTAGACAATTTCAAATTTATTGGGCGAATATTTGAAAAAAAAACAAAACAAAAATGAAATAGCCTACTCGTAAAACCATACAAAATAAATCCACAGTTATTTAACAGTGATTGATTTTATTCTACGAGCGCCATAGTTACTTAAAATGAAATTAGCTCAAGCTTGATCAAAATTTGTTGGTTTAACTGGAATTTAAAATAAGTCGTTTATTCAAATTTGTTTTTTGATGTTGATACAGAATCTTCAAAAGTACACATGTCAAAATGCACTTTATTAGTATAAAAGGTTATTTTTGGCTTGAAATTTGCTCTCGAATGTAGCTTTGTCGCATCGGTAAATTACTTCGCGTTCTGTACCTCACATAGGTTCATACATTTTATGTACTACTTACACAAAATGATAATGTATAAATATCTAATTTATATTTCGTTATCGCATTCAAGTAGCCTTCAAGAACTTATTTAATACCGTTCTTGGTTCAATAAATTATTTTATAATCACGTGATTTAAGATAGCAACTCGAGCTCTCGGAATTACCTCTTTATGCGTTCGATAACGATGTTACCTATACAAATTGTATTCACAAAAATGTTTTATGCTGTTTAATTTGGCGAATATTTTATAAATGCACAGACCTACTTTATCTCTATGAGCGTAACTATGCGACGATTAATCAACTTGAATCATCGGCGAAAAAAAAAATATATATTACAGGGTGTCCAGGAAGTGAAAATTTGATTGTACGTAAATGGAATACTTATTGTCTTAGTGAACATCGTGGCTACTTTTAATATTTGAAGTGATAGATGTTATTTAAAGAGAAAAACAAAAATGACCTTTTAACAATGAATGTGGGTGATACGATACTTGAAAAAAGAATAAAATTTGATAAAATGAATTTCTGCCTAAATTACAAAATAAAGGAGGTTTTAAACGGATTTTTGAAAAAACTCGTGATTTAAAAAATGATCCAGGACGAAGATTGTGCTTCGATGGCTTCGAGTAGTGAACAAATTTTATTACGACAATCTGATTTTTGAAAGATCTAACCTATTCATTTTGAGTATTTTTTTTTCAATGGTTTATGTAAATTTTCAGTTTGTTCGTTTACCTATACTTTGGACACCTTATATAATTATACTTACATCTCTTATAACAATTATAATATGTGAAGCAGGCAGGAGAAAAATGTCTCAAATATCTAAACATCCATTTACCTACTACTTTTATTCTACCTACATAAAACAGTACATACCTATAATAATACTTAAACGTGTATTATAATAGCGTCGATATTGTTTTTAAAACACTTGTGTTTTTTTCTGTATTATTCATTTGTTGGTGTGGGAATTTGTGAATGGTAGCACGCTAAAAAATTAAAATCGAAAAAGCCAAAGAAGGAAGCTGTTTCTCCTACCATAGAACCTTCAGACGGTGCTATTCTGGTGCTTCCAGTTACTGTTGACAATATTGAAAGTACGAAAAATGGTAAAAGCGAAGAAGCTGATAAATCCAAAACTATTCCCCAGGTAAGGTTTGCCCTGCTTTAATTTATTATTTGCACTATAGAGCGTGTTGTTTTTTTTATGGTTTGCCCCCGTTTGGTCAATCCTTTTTTGTTTGTCCTCCCCTTTTGCTATTGTATAAGTAAAACATTCTTCGTATAGGATGCATTGCATATTAAGTATTGGTGGAAGATAATTTAGAGGAAGATGAAAAAGGAACGATTTATGAGATTTTATATGTTTTCGTTGTTGTACTCGTATTTGAAAACAATATAGCTTTTAGAGGGGAAAAAATTGGTAACTGGTTTTTTGAATTTTAAGCAAAGCGAGTTCATTGTGTTTGAAAGTGTTAGTGATCGAGTCCGGATGAATTACTATTTGTATGTAATCGTACATTCGCATTTGTTTATTGAATTTCACAACCTAAGTGCATATTTTAAGTAGCCTATCACTTCGCTTGAATATTACTTATAAGAAATATTATCATATTGGCGCATGAAAATGCCTATAGTCGGTTGCTTGCATCGCATCGCATCGTTTAAAACATATATTTTTATGCATCGGTTATGTAATGTGTGTCACAAAGATCATAGGGTGATGGTCTGGTTTGAATTTGGTGGTTACACGAGAGGTTTTTCAAGTTTAATTGGGATGGAACAGGGTGTTCCTAGTGTCTGCGTCTATATAGCCTTGCATTTTTGTCTGCACGCATATTTCGTGTAATCAGGTGAACTTGATGTAAGTACGAGTAGTATAAGATGAGTTTGATATCCAGGACTTGATCTCTCAGCTCGAGCTAAAATATTTTCAATGATTTATCTGTGGAGTAGGATTTTTGCTAAATGAAAACGTGAATTGGAGAAAAACCCATATTTACTCAGAAATAAATGCATCCATGGAGTCAGTTGTAGGCTCTGGAACATTTTGATTTGTGTTTTTATCGTTTCATCTTTACACCGGAAGTAGGTACTTTTGACTCGATTTCCAAACAATAGATTTCTTAGTTTCAAGTTTCAAAGGCCAAGGTCTCCAAAAGAAGCCCTGGACTGGGTGGAGCAATATACCTTATTTCTTAGGTGGAATTGGAAGGTATTGAAGGCAGGTATTTAGGAAAATTCGAAAAATACTATAATAAAGAAGATCTCTCAAATGTGCAAAGGACCTTTTTTGTGGTGAATAAAATTTCCTACATTTTGTTACTTAAATGTAAATCTCGAGTTCTGAAAGTTGAAACGATGAAAATAACTTGGTAAAAGTGAAAAGTGTTGCCACACTGGACATAATGTTTTGATTTTAACAGATAATCGTTTTAAATTTTTTTTCTAAAAGTTTTCATTTTTCACCAAAATATTATTGTTTTTTACTGAAATGGAAACTCTTAATTTTTTTTAAGCTTATGATCTTTACTTTCACGAACAATTGTCATTAAAAAAAAAATGAAAATATCATATTCTTCTGCTAGAATGGAAATTTCTTATTTTCTTTACCAAAAAATTGTCATCCCCCCACCCCATATTTTATTCACCAATAATTGACTGACGCGTTCCTAAAATATTGTCATTTTTTTCTCCAAAAATTTCAGTTTTTAAAACCAAAAATTTATCATTTTTTTAAAACAAAAAATCACCGTTTTTTAAACTGAAAATTTTAATTTTTTAATCAAAAATTGTTAATTTTTTTCTCTAATAATTGTCATACTTCATCAAATATTTTCAAAAAAAAAAAAATATTGGACACGTTTTCACATTTTTTTCATTCAAAATTGTTGCTCTGGTCTCCTTTCTTTCGCTAAAAGTTTGTAATTTCCTGCTAAAAATGTCTTTTTTTCACTGAAATGAAAAAGTAATTTTCAATGATTTTGAATAACCTCAAAATCCATCGAAAATCACTTTTGCTCCCTAGTTGAATAAACTGCTATTCTACTTAAATGGTCACATTTTGTTCGCATTGAAATGGTCACTTTTTCACTAGAAGGTGATGGTTATTTTTTTCGTCAAAAATTATCATTTTCATTTGAAATTTCTTTCATTTTCTTTCAGGAGTCAAATGATATAATTTTGTTAGAAATCTCCTCACAAATTTTTATTATTATTAATTATTATTTTTGAAGTTCAAAAAACAAATAAATTACAATTTTTGTTTTTTTTAAAATTGGGGGTGGTGGTGGGGGAGGAAGAGAAAGAGGATATTTTCATTTTTTCAATTAAGTATCTCAAAATTTGACTTGAAAAATGATAGCGAGTTTTGTGAGATGTGCCAATACTTTTTGGTCTCCACTGCATGCTAAGATGTCCTGTAGGGACACCTATTATTAGACCAGTCGCCAGAAGTAAGGGTAGTTCTCTAGATAGCGGTCAAAGATGTCCAAAATTGCTGCCATCTGTTGGTATGTAATTTCATTGTACCTAAGTACATAATTGGCTAATGGCTATAATGGTTCTTATTACCCATTGCTTTGTTTAAAATGTTTCATCATCAGCGGTAAAAAAAAAGTAATTTTCTCTGCTTCTCATACATCCCGAGCGATAAATAAAACAGCGTATGCAATGGAAAATAAATGATAAGATTACACATGTGAAAAGAAATGATGATTAATAATATGTTCAATTCAATGTGAAGTTTCAATAGATAATTAGGTGAATCAGTCGTTTATCAGATTTAAATATTGGATTGTATTTTGTAAATTGTAAATTATGAGAAAAAGGAAATAAATGGGTTCAGGTTCCAAAAAGATTTTCTGGATTAAAAATGAAAATTGGGTAGTTGGGGCTGTGGGTATACATATGAAGCATACGTTTCCAAAACGCACTAAGTCCATTTTTTTGATTTTGAGATAAACACAAAAAACTGTGTCAGACTAGTACATCGTGTGGTTTCACATTCTACCCTAGCAAAATTGCTTTGTGTATTCTTTCCGATACTAACTCCATTTTGAAAAAAAAAAATATTCACTTTGGTGCGGCTGTAGAGCACGTGTTATGTTGCAAACCTGTGGACTTAGTGCCGTTTGGAAACGTAATATACTTATCCCCAGGTGAATGAAAAACGCTGAAAACATTAGTAGTTAGTGTCGTTCGGAAAAGTATTATTCTTGTCCAAGAAGAGCTGAGTTAAAACTAATTTTTTTGATGATAATACTCTTTATTCTGATTACTTCGTTGATTCGTTTACTCTTAAATTAACGAAAAAGAAAAAAAATCAATAAAAAAAACCATTTAGTTAAAAAATTTATAAAAAAAATCAAAAAAGAAAACTATTCATCTTTCGTTGACACCAAAATGTAAAATACAAACAAGATCGCATTGAAATAAAAAAATTTTTCATCATGAATTCATTTTTTTATGGACTTAGTGCATTTTGGAAACGTAGAAATGACACACATGGTTTTCAATCCCTCGTTTCTCATTGAAATATTCATTTTTTCTTAAAACGTGATACACCGTTGCATTCGGGAAGCAATTTTATGATAGATGGCGTTGATATCTCAAAAATCTTAAAAATGGACTTAGTGCGTTTTGGAAACGTATGCTTCATATGTGTATAAAGTTGAAGAGTAAGTGCTGTATGAATAGTTCAATTTGGAACCTATGGCTGGTAGTGGTACATTTTTGTGATTATGTGAGATAGAAAGAAGGCATTTATTGAGTACATGTGCGCGCATCTGCTTAGTGCGCATGCGTAGGATCATGTGTCACACATGGTAGTATGTGTGCGCACTGTGTCATGCGCATAAGTGTTGAGGAGTACATTGATGATGCGCGCGCATAGCCTGCGTGTTGATTGTTGCGCACAGAACCAAATATATTACGTAGATGATGGATGAATTAGAATTTAAATTAAAGAAATGAAGTAGGTATGTTGAATAAGGTGTTCTAGTTATCTAGTTTGAATTGGCAATCGAATGACATTGGTGGCTGGTCATGATATGTAATGTACCATACCATAGTATGAATTCATGTTCTCTATTACACTTTTGGTTATTAAAAGGGGGCAATTTCATAAGTTTTTTTTTCTCTTTCGAGATTAAGAAGTCATACGGTGACTTTTTAAATCGATATTTGAACATCTTTCAATTTTTTTTAATGAGGTACATATTACATTCCCTTCATACTCATATTCACAGCAGGCAGCAATATCATAACATGAGTTTTTTTGCTGATCTGAACGAGTTCTGTCACATGGTGCTGGTTCACCCGATACAAACTAGGACACCGTGTACATACAAGGTTGATTCAATTTAGGTGTGTAGGCAATAGGCATTTAAGCACCACACATTAGATTTTGTAAAACCGCAGTATTTGATAGTTCATTTTTCTTTCTTTCATGTTCATCGAATTATGTGTACCTAATTTAGTTTAGTTTGAAGGTAAAAGAATGTTTTACTTTGGAATAGCTCGTACTTTCGTACTCGTACATATGTAAATCTACCGCTCTGAGTGTAAATAAGCCTGTCCATTGTTCTGCTTCGAGCAATCGTATTTTGTACGGTAATCATTTGGAAGTTGAATCAAAATCGTGGTAGTTGCAAATTTTAAAATCAACGGAAACGTTTTGCACGTCAACATCTTTAGTACGTACTCGTATAGTGAATACAGCGTGTTTATTGCATATAAACATCTTTCTTCTTTGGCTAATAATTTCTATGGAGGAATCACGCGATTGCTTTTACTCTTAGTCTTATGTATAGCATCACGATGAAGAAAAGAGACGATTAGAGATATCTACTTATTTATTAGTGATGTTTGTATTGTTTGTAATAATGTACATTGAAGTTGAACGAAAAATTTATCAATATGTAGATGAAAGATGACCACCATTCTACTCATCTTGCATTTTTATTTTTATATCTAATGTAAATAATACCTAACGAATTGCTAAATGGTGCTAAATGCGGGGAAAAAGTAACACTGGTCACCTTTCTAAGTATCGTTGCGTCAAATATTAACACACATCTGTGGTTTGTGTTGCCTATTTAACAAATTAACGGAGGAATATAATTATTATACTTTTGGATGGTGCGCTGATTGTTCGCGATAATGTCTTATGTGTATTGTGTACACTTGAATATGATGTATAGGGTGTTCATAGATGAGTATCAGCTCTGAGACTGGTAGTGCTTCGAAAACTTGATGAATTTCAAAACGATGTTCGTGGCAAGAGGGACATAAGTACGAAGGAGTGTTGAAGAAAAATACACTCTCCAAGTGTGAATTTACTCAGTTTCTGAGGTAGTTCGAAACGTTGAAAAGATAATCTCGGTTTTGGGCTCTCATCTAACGCTTGAGCTGATGAATTGATCAATTCTGAATTTCTGTCGTACTTTTATGGAGTACAGTTCGGTTGAAGCAGTGCCAGAAAATAAATAATGAAGGTTTAAAACTCGAAAGTGAACATTTTTCATGCTGAAATCTGAATTAATTCGTAATCCAGAAAGCATGGATCAGCTCGTGTGATTTCCATCCTTTGAATTTCACGATAGTGTTGCTTGAATGGTTTTATCGAATTTATGCCAATTTTATAGACCCCTGATTCTTGTAAACTTACCTCTTTTTTCTCTAAAAAATTCTAATGTGAAAATCTGTTGAAAATTACATGAGGTATTAAAGACAATACCGTGGGTAGGTAGCTTTTGAGTAAAAAAATTTGAAAAATGCTTAAATTTAATGAAAATTGTTTGAAATACGAGAAATTATCATTTCAATATATTTCACGAGTACATAATTTGAAAACTCGTTCGAATTTTTCGTAAGAATTTCTAAAATATTATTAAAATTAAGTAAGCTCGTGAAACACCAAAATATGTTGGGAAAATTATTAACCATGATTCATGAAAATGTTTTGAAAAGTAACAATTTTGCTAGAAAAGCTAAGATATCTGGAAAAATTTTCAGTTCGAAAAAAATATTTAAAGTTATGCAAATGTTAACTGTATGCTCTTAAATTTATGCAAATATTGTTGAATTGTAGAATAAATCTGTTGAATTGGTACAAAAATTATTCAAAATAATGAGGAAAAAAACCTAAATGCATTAAAATTCTAAAATACGCAAAAATCCAAAAAAAATTCTAGGACTGAAATTTCATTGGAATTGCATAAAATATTGTAAAAAATTTCACGAACTTGTCGAATTTTCACGAAAAACGTATTTAAAATCATCTCAAAAATATCAGCGAGTGTATAAATTGGGTAGAAATGATGACGAATGTTAGATTGTATTTCAAATACGTTTTCTGTGCTATTAATATTTCTGACGTGCGTAATTAGTCTATTTTCGAATCATTAGGTATTACGCAAAAAACAATTTATGTTGAAAATTGGAGCTACTATTTTTTTTTCAAATCGGTAACATGAAAAAAACAGGTTTTGACAAATTTAAAGTTCATCAAAGAAAAAAAAATGTGTTCAATGGTAAATAATTATCTTCCTTTTCTCCTTCTATTTTTTTTAAATTTATTCATTTTTTTGGAAATGAACATTAGTTTCTTGTTGTCTATATTTTAAAATCATGAACTATTGCGAAAAATACTCATAAATGTTGTCAATTCTCATAAAAAATTTTAAATTGATGCGAACATACTTACCTGTTTATTTATGGCAAAATTCAATAATGATGAACAAATTTCCAAATATTTTCTGAAGATTTCAGAATTACTCAAAGCTGCTCTGAACCGGTTTCAATCGATTTAGGGGTGTCAAATGTAGGATTCATTTCAAATTTCAGCTTTCTACTTGGACTTTGACAAGAATTTATTTTTCAACAATTTTCCAAAATTCGACAAATGAACTTCAGCATCTTAAATTTTGGCCGATGCGATATTTTTGCACGATTTTGTGATCTACCTACATAGATTTGTGAACACTCTAATTTTCTTGAATTATTACCCCCCCCCCCCCATTTTGTAATTTGAACTATTTCTGATTCAAAATTGATTTTTTCAAGTTTTTTTTTTGTGTGTCTAGGAAAAAGATTTTTTAGTACGTACCTAGACCTACCTACCTACCTACCTACCTACCTACCTACTTACCTAATATCTACCTTATTCTTCAAAATAAAACGTTAGGAAAATTTATAAGTTTTTTACAGTTTAATGATTTAGGCATGGAATTTTTCTCAGGTTCATAATAATAATTATTTATTGATTTTTGATCTAATTTGAATTACTGCTACAATGCTTCGGAGAATTTTAATGTAATTTAGATCAATCATTGAGGCATTTAAAAACGAATTTTTGTAATTTTTGCTGAAATTTTAGTATGTAGTTATGGTTATTTTGGATCTATTTTTCAATTTTTTTTTTTATTTGTGAGAAATCAGAATATTTTGTAGATCTGTCATCTCAACCAAATTTTCCTCCTTTTTGAAATTTTACATTTTTCATATCGGTTTTCTAATACTGCAAAACTACGCTGTATACTTACTTACATCTTGACCAGGTTCTGATAATTAATATTCGTGATACAGTGATACACAATTTTTTCAAATATGAAATCATACTTATCTAGTATGGAATTCCACAGTGTGATTATCTTCTACGTAGTTACTCGTATGATGTAGTGTTTTTGTCACTATCGCTGCAATATAAATGTACATACGTCAGTCATCTAGTATGATACTATGTTCAAGACAACAAAAACATCGAAACGTTACGAATCGTCAATCATAGATAGATGTAATACCATCCATTTGTTTTCATTAATTCACCAATCATTCGATAACATTCATTTAGAATTACTAAGGTTTCTGTAGCCTTACTAACGGAACAGTTGGACTTGGAGTAAAATGATTGGAGTAGGTACCTATTTTGATATTCATGTGTTTGGTTTTTGATTTCAGTTCGAAAAAGAAACTCTTACGAAGGACGTTGAATCCGGATACATAAATAGAAACTCCAAAGTTAAAATACTCAAAGTTTTATCGCATATCATTGTGCAAGCATTCACGCTGACTTTCCTGGCCGAGTGGGGCGATAGATCTCAGTTCACTACGATTATATTAGCAGCCAGAGATGTAAGTTTTATACGAGCTATTTTTCATTCTGCCACATTAAAAAAAATTAAATTACGTGCATTAAAAAATAATACGACGAAATATTTACCTATGTGTAAAATTTATTCTGATGATGTAAAATTTGTCCACAGAATGTGTACGGTGTTGCATTAGGTGGTATCGTTGGGCATGGTATTTGCACCGGATTAGCTGTGATCGGCGGTAGATTTATCGCGCAGAAAATTTCAGTCAAAACAGGTGAGTTTTTTAAAAAAGAAAATTTTTTCCAAAAAATTGCATCTTGACAATTTGTTTCCATGTTTGGAGAGAATTTTTCGTTGAAAATTTCTTTTAAATTATAAAATTGATTCTAATCGAGCAAAATAACACTCTTCTGCACCTTCTCTCGAAGTTTTTAATTATTTACGGCAAACTGAGTATGCAACTTGTTCAACATGTCGTTAAAGTTGCCTACCTTGAATAACGTTGTAAAAATGTAGGCGTTTTGGTGAATGATTTTATTCATTTTATTACTACGTAGGAGAAGTTAGAATGCATTCTGCGGAATCAGAATGGCTTTCTTGGAGAAATTCACACTCACTAGCAAAACCCTAAATGATTTTTTTTACATTTATAATTTTTTATTTTTTGCAGTTACCATTGTTGGTGGATTCGTTTTTATTATATTCGCTGTGATCACCGTATTTCTAGAAAGTTAATGATATACTTATACCTTCACCTACGTAAAGTCTCTGCATCGAGTACGTTGTTAGCGTAATTATTGAAAGAAAGAGAAAACGTCACGTCGCGAATGCGGTACTTCCATAAGTATAATACTTACTTCCTCCCCCCCCCAAGTTTATGTAATTGCGCTTTCCGTGAAATTGAAAATAATTTCATCGTAGTTGATTTGTAAACTACTTAAATGTTTTTGTTTCTTGAATTTTAACTACATTTTAAACGTTTTTTTGAAAAAAAAAAATATTGTGTGGTTATTTTTTCAATTTTTAATGCACAAATACCTCCAGGTTCAGATATGTATTGTTTGTCGATCTGTGAAAGTTGTATGTTCAAATGATGGTATTTTGTTCTTATGGTTGTGATTTGAACTAGTAGAAATTGATGTAAAGTTGTGTGAGTTTGTCGAAAAGTGATTTGATTTGATTTTTTTTTTTTGGAAGTGCTCGTATGTGTGAGCTTATAGTTTAGGTTGAAACCAAATTATGTTTGGGATCGAAGAACTACGTTTGATACCTTTTTTAGGGCGCATATGTTTTATGATGATCGAGGTTATTATTTGTATAGCCTATGATTCATTTTTTCATTGATGAATGGAACAGAACCTGAAGTGCGTTAAAAATTACTTCTTACCTATTATATTGGTGCAATATTTGTTGACAAACATACTTACCTAAAAGTAGCGCATTACCATACCATGTAATATTTTTACCTCTTTTTTTCCATTTTTTAAAACGAAAAGCGAATCATTCTGATTTTTTAAAAAATTGTTATTATTATTTTTGTTACGTGTGATGAATTAATTTTATAGACGTTGAAGTGTAAACGTCGGAGTAAGTTTTATTTCCAAGTTTTGTAAATTATTGTGTATGTAAATTATTTTTGTGAGATGAAATATAAACGTTATATTTCCGTTTTTATTTTAATTACAACGATGTTTCATTTGTATTTTTTCTTGTACCCATTTTTCGAAATTGGATGAAATAATTTTCTCGGTGTTTATTGGCATTTCGTATTTTAATGTTTTGGAAAAAAGTGCTGGAATGAAAATAATTTTTAGAATAAGTTTAGAAAATTGTTAAAAGGTAAAAAAAAAAAAATTAAAAAATCTAAAAAATATTGGAAAATTGAAAATCAAAATTGAAAAAAAATCGAAGTTACAATATAAATATTTGCAAAAGAACGATTGCAGTCTTTTTGATCTAAAAACAACGTCATAATGGCAAAAAAAAATAAACCAGAGAAAAAAATATCATCATTAGACAAAATTGACAAACATTTAAAAAATAAATTAAAAAGTAATGAAAAATAAAAATATGAAACACTATTAAATTTTATTTAGAAAAACAAGTAAGTATGCAAAGTGCCATCTTTTTTACTCGCGAATTCTTTTCTTCAGTTTAAAAAGTTTTTCTTACGGAACTGTGTGAAAAATTAACGAAGGAAAAAACGAGAAAGGAAAAAGGAATTGGAAACTCTATTTTTTAAGGAGGTAATGATACCGGTTTAATCTTTTAATCATGATGAAATTTATTTAGAAAATGGGAGGGAAAAATATTAACGAACTTGAGAATTTTTGGAAAAAATGAATGAATAAAGTGAAAAATTTTAGAAGTTTATTAAAATATCACGAATTAAAAGCTGAAGAATAATTTTTAAAAAATACACATTTTTGAATCTCATTTTGCTAGCTTAAAAGAAACAGAACAAATAAACTTTTTTCAAAAACTGGAACTTAAGTAGTAAATCAACAAGTTGAATATAAGACCTAGACAGGAGTAAGATCGCATAATTTCGAGAAGGTGTGTTTCTCTTGAAATCTAAATTGTTTAACAGTCCTCAATTTGTTGAGGCCCATTGTCGTTATCTCCGAAGTACCAGTTAAAACCGCGCGATCAACAAATTCATCACGTTGACTCGGTTTCAATAAACAGCTTAATGCACCCTGGCAAAACGCGATAGTATTCTTGAGTTCATGATCCGCTTTATAAAGAACTGCTCCAGTCGTTTCGATTATTCTGTCTTCCATGTGAATCATCGCATCGGTGCAGATACCATCATAATCATCGACAAATAGGAAGATCTTTCGGCCGTGGTGTTGTACGAGGAATCGAGCTAAATTTTCCAAAGCGAAATATATGTCTGGATGGTCCACGGCCTTCTTTACATAATTTGAAATATGAAACCAATCTTTAATTACTTTTTTTTCCGAAGAAATCAGCTTTTTGCTGGCCAGTAAGACCTCTGAATGATCAACATATGCTTTTTTCACAACTTCGCGAACAAACTTGAAAGCAATTTCAAATGAGCAAACAGAACCGGATGATTTGAAATTCAAATATAACACCGGATAATTGCCAAAATGTTTTTTCATGAACTTGGTATCCTTACTTATAAGCGTCTTTTCGAACACTCGATGATTAAGAATTTTCTCCTTTTCGTCCCTAGGTATTTCAAAATATCTTTTTAGCATAGTAATATTTACGCTTTTACCACAACATCTCGGCGCTAACAACAGTATGTACGAAGATGAACACGATAATACCGTTGATATCAAAAGTGTTTTATCGACGAATCCTTCCATAAAGCGAATGCCGGCGAAGTCTTGTTTGCTTGTATTCATTATGCCTACTATCGAAGTGTCTTGATCAGTTGTTGAAGAGCTTGGACAACTCTGAAAATCAAACGATGAATGTGGAATATCTGTTTCTTCTACGATTTTGGCTTTTTTCGAACTCGGCATATTCTTTCTACTTCTTGTTTCTGGTATTTGACTCGACGGGTTTATGTTATTCCTTTTCGTATTCGATTTTGTCTTTCTCGTAGCCTTTGACATCTTCGATACACGGAAATTTATTACTGAAATAATAAGAATAAGAAATTAGATATATAATAACGGAAAAACTATTGACGAATGTGAACTAGAATAAGATGTATTGAAAAATAGAAACTGCGAATACTCAGATATCAAATGAACTCAAACTACAGTCACAACACAGTTGAATTGACAGGACCGCCAAAATGACTCTTCCAATATTTTATACGATCTTTATTATGTACATATACGTAATATTTAGTCGACAACGGATTTATTTTTATTTACCTGTTGCAGTTTCGTATGTGCGGTGCCACTACCCACTAGACTAGACGTGCTTGTTCACTGCTGAATTTGTATATAAATTCTCAACAGTAAAAATCTTCGGTAAAAACTTCAAATCTTCTGAAATTGATGAGAAATTATTAAAATTTTGCAAAAGCAAAATAAAAATAGATAAAACAAACGATCAGCTGATCGCTGATCTCAAGATAGTTTTTGCGTTATAGGGCATTTACAAAATTGCTGCATACCTCTCTGCCGTGAACGTGAGAGTGCATACAAACGTGAAGTTGTACTACTGCATATACAATTTCATGTAAAAATGCAATTGTTTCGATAATTCGCGGGTTCGGGTGAACAATTACATGGTCTCGAATGAAAGACGATGAAATTCCCTATCGATTGATGTTAAATTTTCATCATTTCGCGTAAAATTAATGATTTAATGAATACTTCTATTTACCGATTTTTCTTGCTAGGTATATATGTCAACTTTACACTAAAAATACTCGAAATTTTCAGTGGACACATATGTGTTTTATCAATTCAAAATGTTCGTAATTTTATCCTCTTTAAGATGGAGTTTTACCGAAAGTTCTACCTTTCACCGTTCAAAAGTTTTCAAAGTTTTAAGTTACGAAAACAAGCTACAAGCAGTACGTTTTGAACTTTGAACTAAAATTACTCAAAATTTTCAGTGGACACGTGGCTATTTTAATACAGCAAAATGTTCGTAATTTTATCCTCTTTAAGATGGGTGTTTACCGAAAGTTCTAACTTTCACCGTTCAAAAGTTCTTGAAGATCAAAGTTGTGGAAAGTAGTTTCAGATCAACATTATGTAACTGATAACAGTGATGTGATACATGATAGCACAATTATGACTACTTTCCGCAACTTTGATCTTTCAGAACTTTTGAACGGTAAAAGTTAGAACTTTCGGTAAACACCCATCTTAAAGAGGATAAAATTACGAACATTTTGAATTAATAAAACACATATGTGTCCACTGAAAATTTCTAGTATTTTTAGTTTAAAGTTGACATATATAGCAAGAAAAATCGGTAAAAAGTAGAAGTATTCATTGAATCGTTAATTTTACGCGAAATGGTAAAAATTTAACATCAATCGATAGGGAATTTCATCGTCATTAATTTGAGACCATATAATAGTTCACCCGAACTCGCGAATAATCGAAAAAATTGTATTTTTACATGAAAAATTGTATGCATTAGTATAGCTTCACGTTCGGTATGCACTCTCACATCAACGGGCCAGTGTGATACCACCCGCCACAACCGGTTTTGTAAATGCCCTTGCAAGCCTGCAAGGTAAAATACCAGGGGTGCCACGTGCCACCCTCTCTTACCTACCTTTTAGTTGAGCATTCAAGTCCGATAGGGAGCGCTACAATCAAAAAAAGAAGGGTTTTTACACAAGATGTGTATTTCTCAAAATTCACGATTTTTCATGGATGTGTGGAAAAACTTGGAAAAGGATTATTTTTTGATTAATTCGATGTTGCCAAGTCCAAATCCAGTGCCTATTTTTGATTTTGACGTTCGTCGCTCCTACGCAAAAAAAATTTAAAAAGTTTGATAAGTTCGATTAAAAAAAAAAAAAAAAAAAAAAAAAAAACGAACCAAGGCTTAACGTTGACATTGTATTCGTGTTCAACTTCTAAAAAAAACTAATTTAAATCGTTTTCATGAACTCATTTTTTTACATTTTTAGAAAAGAATTTCAGCAGTTTTTCGTATCATTTTTCAGCTCAAAAGTGTGCAATTTCTCAGAGAATGACTCGACGAGGTGAAATAATTTGTAAGCGGTTATGAATTCATGATGTTAAAAACCTCTTCAGCTGTAATTTCGCATTGGTTCGCGACCATTTCCAAAAGTTCTTGCTGCGAAAAAAAATATCCATCGTATTTACGGCGAACTGGTTATGCAATTTTATTAACACGAATTACCTATTTGTATTTTTTCCAGTTTTTAAATTTTCAAATGCGTTTTCCGGCCAATTGGAGGTCGTTTAATGTGAATCCGGAGTCTATTTTTAGGACTCGTCGCTCCTCTATGAGAAAAATAAGAAATACTAATTTTTATGAAACAATTTGATTTTTTCAAAAATTACGAACCATTGTTGCATACCTAATCGAATCAAAAACTTGAAAATTCTCAAAAAATGTGTCTAAAAATGGACAAAATGAAAAAAGAATAATACAAGATATAATCGGGCAAAACAATGACAATCTATTCCTTCAAAGTGAAAAAAATACTGATGATTTTCTGAAAGTGGAACAAAAATTGAGAAACAATCAAAAAATGCATATCAAAAAATTTTCCAAAATTAGAGAAGAGATCCAAAAAATATTCTGATATGCTCACAAGGGAATCTCTCGAGGTGTCACACTCCAATTTGAATGGGACTGCGATTTTTGGAAAGGGCAAAGTCTAAAACCCCCAAAACCAAATTTTCAGATGCCCAAGTTCATTTTTCGATTTTTAATGAATTTTTGAAAATTCAAAATTGACTGCTTTTGGCGATTTGTGCTTTTTTTAAAAAAGTACGTACTTGATCAGTAAAAATGGTAAAAATAAATGCCAAAAGTAATATTACTTATTCAAATCCAAATTTCCCCATTTACAGCCATTCTGGAGCCTCCAGCGCGATTTTTCAATTTCTCCAGAATTTCGAATTGCTCCAGAGAAGGCGTGAATATGCAGTTGGGCAGCTAAAAATCGAGTTGTGCATTATACTCGACCTGTTTAACGAGCTTATCTACGTTTGAGCCGATTTTGGGAGTGACATCTCAAGAGTGGTTTTTTGACCAGCTTTTTTCAAAATTAAAAAATCCAAAAAATCAAAAGATATCAGTTTGTGAGGAAATTTTTGAAATTTGTGCGAATCGATATATTTCTTCAAGAATTAACCCCTGGAGCGCAAATTCTACCATTTCCAGCCGTTTTGAAGCGAGAGCGACACCTCAAAAAACCACTCATGAGGTGTCACTCTCAAAATCGGCTCAAATGTGGATAAACTCGTTAAACAGGTCGAGTATAATACACAACTCGATTTTTAGCTGCCCAACTTCATGTTCACGCCTTCTGGAGCAAATTCAAAATTCTGAAGAAATCGAAAATCGCGCTAGAGGCTCTAGAATGGCTGGAAATGGTGAAATTTGGATTTGAATAAGTAATATTACTTTTGGCACTTATTTTAACCATTTTTACTGATCAAGTACGTCCTTTAAAAAAAAAACATAAATTGCCAAAAACCGTCAATTTTGAAAATTGAAAAATGAACTTGGACAGCTGAAAATTTGGTTTTGGGGGTTTCAGACTATGCTCTTTCTAAAAATCGCAGTCTCGTTCAAATCGGAGTGTGATACCTCAAGAGGTTCTCTTGTCAGTTTATTTTACTCTAGAAAAAAATGACAGAATTACTATCGACCAAATTTTTTATGAAAAGGCTAAGAATGACTTTTAACTATCAAGACTATTGCTATTGAATCCCCCTCCCATTTTTCCCTACTCGTCGTTTTTTGACTCGCAAAAATTGTCTTCTTTTCATGGTCTTTTGTTAAAAGCATAATCAAGATATTCAAATGGAAATTTCCAATTTTCATCGAACAGTCCGCAATGCTCTGAATGCTCACCTATATCATTACGTTTTTATTACGAAATCGTTTAGAAATTTAATCAGAAAAACAAATATTACCATATTTCATAAAAAAAATCTACCAATTTAATGCACTTTTATTTCCTCTAATACGAGCCATGCACCATTGGGTAGTCAGGCCCTGATGCAGTTCTTCCATAAATAATTGATTATGTTACTGAGCATGCATCAATAATTAAAATGTTTCGAATTTGTCGGTAATAGGTACCTAATTTGAATCATTTCCACAGTGAAAGTTTAATTGCCTCGATGACATTTGTATTAATTATTCACGTTAATACAGTTTTTGTACATACAAAAAAAGTTGTTTGAATGGAAGACTCTATTTTCAACTTGAGTACATACCAGTACAAACAAATAGGTAGTAATTATAACTTATCGATTAGCATCACTCAATCAAGACTATAAGTTGTTTTTTTTGTTTCTTCAACTATTTACAATATTCACTCGAAACCAGAAATGAGTTGGGATTGTTTGTTTTATAAATTTGCGTTGGATTTTTTTTTCATTAGCTACTCGTAATTCAATTTACAAAAGCACCAATTAATCATGACGATCCTATCATATTAGTTAGTAAAGTGCTCGGTAACTCAACACTTACGTTTAGTAATTCTTTCAGTGCTATTGAAAAGTACACCGAGGTAATAAAATATAGGTAATATCTATTTTTTGATCGCATTACACTACATATTTAATATACCCATTCACTCGTTCGAACCCTAATAATTAAGAGATAAAATAATTTATAAGTTTACTAGGTAGGTAGATCTTGTTGCAAAAATGGCAATCAACATCAACGATGGAAAATGGTTAAGTTTATCCGTTACAATTATTCTCTTCGTAATGGGCGCATTCGAATCGAAAACTCTAAGCATACTGCACCGTTTACTCTACACATCTTGGATGTTAATCAGCTTGATCGGCAGCATATTCGCATTTTTCAACACAAGCGACACGTTAGACAAACTGCAAACCATCGGTGTTTTCTCCACTACTCTGATGTTAAACTGCGTCGTTTCAGCGATACTCGCGAATCGTCATAAAATAAAAACCATCATAAGTTCGCTGCAAGAAAACGCAGCAGGTAAAACTTACATCATCAATCGAGCAGCTCGATTGGCCAATAAGAAGCTGCTTTTTCTCGCCTTTTTTCACGGTTTCGCATCGGTCTTTTTTTTCGTACCGCCGTCGATTTATTTTATGACTAAACCGCTTCTGAAATCCTACGAGACCCAAGAAGTGATTCAGTTTTGGTTCACTTGCGGAACAGAGGAACGTCGAGGTATTAGAAGATCGTTGTGTTGGAATGTCGAAACGAAACGAGAACTGATGATTAAAAATATGATTACGAGTTCGATGGCTGCGATCGAGGAAGGCGGATTTTTTTGCGGAATTGTACTCTATTGCGTGGTTATGGCGGAATTCTACGTGCATTTGGATATTTTTAGAGCTAAAATTGTTGCATTGTCGCAGTACTCGGATCAGTTCTCGGTGGATTTGTATAGACATACTAGGGATCAGAAATGGAAACGGAGTGTTTTATCGCATCATAAGTTGAATATTGAGAAGATGTTGGTGAAAATCGTCCATTATCAGCAGTTTCTTAGATGGTAAATTTTCTATTTTAACTATTGATTAATAATTTTTAAGCGTGCCTAAAAGTAATTAGTGTAACTCTCTCGCAAAGGAGGTGAAGAGATACTGCTGGAAAATTTTTGAAGTGAACGAATAAAAATTTGAGCATACAAGAATACGCCATTGAAAAAAAAGGTCATCTTTGATAAATTATTGGTGATTTATGGTAATTTTCGGTAAATTATTAGTCATGATGATTTTTGGTGAATTACTGGTAATTTTTGGTAAATTACTGGTAATTCTCGGTAAATTACTGGTAATTCTCGGTAAATTACTGGTAATTCTCGGTAAATTACTGGTAATTCTCGGTAAATTACTGGTAATTCTCGGTAAATTACTGGTAATTCTCGGTAAATTACTGGTAATTCTCGGTAAATTACTGGTAATTCTCGGTAAATTACTGGTAATTCTCGGTAAATTACTGGTAATTCTCAGTAAATTACTGGCAATTTTTGGTAAATAGATTACCGGTAATTTTTAGAAAATAACTGGTTATGGTAATTTTTGTTACCCAACTCACTTTAGTCATAATTTTTGGAAAATTACTGAAATTACCAGTAATGTTTGGTAAGTTACTAGTGGTTTTTGTTGAATTTTTGGATTTTTTTTGAAAAATTACTTTTAATTTTTGGTAAATGACTGGTAATTTCTGGTAAATTTTTGGAGTTTCTGGTAAATTACCTACTGGTAATTTTTAGAAAATTATTGATAATTTCAGTTGGATTTATGATAATTTTATGGTATTTTTACGTAAATTACCAGGTTGTGGGTCGTTCAAATCTCAAAAATTCTCTACGACCGTGTTAAGTACCTACATATTTCAGTTGATTTTTTGGAAAGATTTCTGGTCGCATATTTTCAATTTTCAAAAATTAAAATTACTTATTTGCGAGTAGAAAATATCTTGGAGTTTGAATTTTCTTATTTTTTTTTCAATGATTTGGATTTCTTTACCTCACTAAAATCAGTCCTTATTCTTTTTACATTTACTGAAAAAAATGGTTTTACACTCTCAAGTGAACAGTACAAGAAAAGAACCAGTGATACCTAAATTACTTTTTCAACCTTTTATGACACGGCGTTTCAAAGTATCAGAATGCTCGAACGTTGTATGTACTTGGTGAATTTGACGGTTGATTATGTACCTACCTATTCTTCAATTAACTCGCAGTAAAATCTTGCTTATTCTTGCACAAAACACAACTGATTCAGATAAAAATGATGAGCCTCCAATCTAATTTTTCATTTGCATTTATCTACTCGTATTTACGAGTATATATTTTTATTTACAGTTGTATCAAAGAAATAAATTCTACATTCGAAGGTTTCACTAATATCTTCTTCATTGCGTCCTATGGTGTGTCAGTTGTGCTCATAATTTTGGTTTTTTTCCAGGTAAGTACAATATTCTTGTTTTTTCTTCCTTCTTTGCCTTCGGAAGAAAAATTTTAAACCTTTGTAAAACACGATGGGACCATAATTATACCTACCGAATGAAAGTTTTGAACTAAAAGTCATAAATACTTACCTACCTTATTGTAGGCTTATAATCTTTTCATCATATTTTATGACATTTCAATAAACAACAAAAAGTAGGTAATGAAGTGCTGCAGAAGTTAAATTCAGGATACGATTTTCCCCCTCTCATAAATTAAATTTGGATAACTACTTACCTACATTTTTTGCCAAAAAAGTTGGCCAGCGTGAATTTTCCAATCGAATAAATAAATAATAAATTCTCTTCATTTTTTCTTTTTACATATTTGCAGACACACAATAGAATTTTATTGTTCAGACATATCCCAATATCTGCAATAATGTTTGTCACCATAGGCATGTTCTGTTACTTCGGACAACTTATTTCTGATTTGGTAAGATGTTAATCTTAGATGAATGGTAGAAAATATGTGGTACCTTTGTATTCATGTTCAATATTTAATTATTTAAAAAGAAATATTACAAGTGATAATTTGTAATTCCTGATTACAGAATGACATATTGTTATACGAGCTGAGTAAAATACCTTGGTATCAACAAGAAATACAATTCCGTAAGAATTATATATTGGCACTGAACCAGAATTACTTACCATTACAAACCAAGTTTTTCAATTCTCGAGTGATCAACTTGAGTTTCATGCTATCTGTGTTCAGGACGCTTTATTCTATCATTAATGTATTGTTATTAATGATAAGAAAATAATTTTTCAATTTTGCCCCTTTGTGTTTTAACCATGAAATAATATAATATTGGTACATACTTTACTTACCTATATGCTTAAGTAATTAATTTGGTATGTGAGTTGACAAAGATATCCAGGAAGTAAGTGTTTATTGGTATATTAAAATTTCAATTTTTCAACTTGTTATTTTTTTTTAAATTGAAGATTTTTTTTGAATAAAAAAATAATTGGGCCATTATTGAGTAACGTAAGGACCTACGTCATACTGAAAAAAAAATGGTAAAAAAGAAAAACTATTCCGAGGAGCAAAAAAATGAAAACACATTTCTTGGTAAAAAAATGTTCTGTTTCGTGCAAAAATTCCCAAATATTGCAGGATGCAACTTCGGACTGAAATCGGAACTAAACTCGAAGCCATATTTACGGCAAACTGAGTAGGCAACTTATTCAACATATAATTCGAATTGCCTAATGGTTCTCTAGCAGGAGCTGAACCACTTGCATATCACATCACACAGGTGTTCGAGTATGCATTCAACTCACATACTGGAGTTACATATGTTGCTTTTCGCTACAATGGACGGCAATGAGGATCAATTTTTATTTTTTCTTACCATTTACGCTACACAAATGCATTTTGGACAGATACATTGAAGATGTTGTTGATGTAAGGATCATTCATTCCATATTAAATTAGTCACAGTTTGGGTTTAAATCTTCTGTTTTTTAAAGCATTTTTTAAAATTATTTCCTATAGGTTACTGGCATTAGAAAAAAAGGAAAATCACTACCATTATCTCTCTCCCCTCTCCAGTTATCCACGAGACAGGTGAGGTGGAGTTGTTATTCAGCTGCTGAAATTTCCTTTTTAAATGCCCAACTTTGGAGTTTGATTCCTGGAGTTGGCTGCAACTTGGAGAAAATCTCGTTGTGGTGTTTTAAATTACTCATAAAAAATTTTCAAACTTCAGAGATGAGTTTTTTTTTCAAAGTTCAATTTTCAAAAATTTGTAAAATTTCCGAACGAGGTTTAAATTAAACAATTTGAAAAATATCCAAGAAGCATAAATATTTTTATTTATTTTATGTATTTACACTATGAACTTTTTGTGATGAGATTAGCAAAATGATGAAGGTGGGGGGGGGGGGGGGGTTGCCCCAAAATCTTGGCCAAAACGCGAAAAAGTTCAAATATTGTGTGACACATCGTTTCATACATTTTCGAGAGCGTTAAATACAAATATCAATTCATTTTTTTGATCCAACTCTTCCATAATGCTCCCATGGACTTCTAAATTTCTTTAAAATTGAAGAATTCGTCTGATGTTGGTTCATTAGGTTTTTCAAAATAATGTTCATGTACTTTTGGGTAATTCTTCATCAATTTCAGGAAATTTTTGTGCTATTATTACAAAATTTTGAAGGTTTACCAATTTCTAACTTTTACACACGTGCTCAATTTTTAGTCATTTTTATGACAATTTAATCGATTATTATGATAACTCATCATAATATTTTGTAAAATTTTTGCAATATTTTGTAATTTTTCATTTGGTTTTAAATCGTAAATACTTGAATTGCGTTAGTTTTTTTTAAAAGTAAATTTTGAGAAGTTTTTGCATTGTTGTACTCTTACAGAATTTTATTCGCATTAATTTTCAATTTTTGTTAGATTTCCTGAATAATTTTCAAACATTTTTAGTGTTTCGAGGTCCTCGTATCTTCACATCCTTATTCTTCTAAAAATATCAAGTTACAAGGCTTTGAACCATTTTGAGCAAGAGCCCTCTAGGTTAAAGAAGTTTCCTCGAAATTTCAGTTTAGATACCTACCTAATCATCACATTCGATTTTTTTTCAATTCAAAGAATATAAAAATTATGCACATTAAAACAATAGTAGTCAGAATTAACCATTTTTAAAAAGGACATCCATTTGCCCAACCCAAACCGCCAGAAACAAATTCAGGAGCAATTCGAATCCTTGATCAATGATCATTATTATAATTTCACACGACTGCGACTGGTTTCCTCAGGCTGTCGCCGAATTTCTGTTCATTTCACTCGAAAATATTCAATTATGTTCACCTAGTAACATACTCATATATGTAGCTTCAGGAGACGCTATTTGGTATCACTAGTGCCTATATCTACCTACTCATAAATAGATAAATATGTAAAAAAGGTATAGTTTTAGTTTTGTTGAAATGACACTGGATAATTTTCACTTTCGTTAAAATATAAGTATGTAATTTTTGCTGGTTCCTTGGTCCTTATCTACATTTTAGTCTAAGGTACTAAAACGGATGCGCTGAGAAAAAGTGTCAAAACCTAGAGCACTCTTTTTGGTAGTAAGTATGTAGCCAATACCCGCAATTACCAAACCCATTAGTCAAACTGCTGCTGATGGCTTAAGGGGTCAAAACATGCCAGACAACATTAACCATGTTGTATAAATGTACCTATAAGCGTAGGTACAGTATACTCGACCTTCCATAAAATTATATCGGTACGAGTAGAGGTACGAGTATATAGCTATAGGTACTTATAGGCGAGCGGTATACGAAAATGCATCTGTATTACGGTTTACAACTTCATCGACGAATGCTCGTGCCATTTGCCCACCCAAATGTGCGCATCTTTAATCTTTGCCTCGCGATAATCATGATTCAGGGTTCTCCAAACTTGGTAAGACATTCAAGAAATGACGAAAGGGTCTCTTTTGACAGTTCTTTGACATGAGAGGGATTTGAGGATTGGTCCAAGCTCCAGAAAATGTGTTTGAAAAATGTTAAGGAAAATAAAAAAAATTGTTGCTTCCAATTTTAGTTTTTTTTTGGTGAAGGGAGGGGGAAATGGGGGGGGGGGGATTTTGAAAAAAATAAAATAAAATGAGAGATTGATAGAATAGTAATTAAGGCTTTAAGAATATTTTTGAGCTCAGAGAAAACATGCTAATGATATTCTATCGACCCAGCTTCAATGTTTTAAGAACAATTATCCAACTGTCATATTTTCTGAGCTGAAAAGTGTTTCGAGATGGGTCAATTTTGAATAAATTGCACAGTTGCAAGAAGAAATAAAGAGATTCAAAAATTAATAATTGAAATTTAAAAATTTTTAAAGCGAACATTCAGTCAATCACGGTGAAGAGGTACCCCAACCAGTAACATAATCTCTGTGAGTACTAAACAGAGAAAAATCAAAGAAGTATCCTGAAATACCTCACCAGGTCAAATTTCAGGAGCTGAATTCTATTTATTTTGATTTTTTTGATTTTTGGTGAATTAAACAAAAAATAAAATTTAGCTCATTTTCCATTTAAAAAAATCAAAATTTGATCATTATAGAGACAGAAGACTGAAATTTGGTATAAAGGTAGGTACTTTATTTTCGACCCTCTAAAAATCAATTGGCAAACATTTTGAGTCGTTTTAGAGCCTCCAGCGATTTTTTGGATTTCACAGTTTTGAAAAAAATGTTACAAAGGAGGCCAAAATGAAATTCAACTGTGGCGTTTTCTAATAAATTTTAAATAATGGATTGAAAACATACCAATCGAATGGGAGAGGTATGCAGAACATGATATTTGATTAAATAAATTTTAAAATTTTCATAGAAAATGGGCTAACTTTTAATTTTAATAAATTTGCACAAAAAATCTACATGCAGTAAAATCCAGTTCTTGAAATTTGATCTGACGGTATATAGCCAATTGAAACAATTTTTTCCTCGCGAATTCAAAATACTGGGCTAGGTTCAGGTACCTGGTACATGTACTTGTACTCATTAGTCAAAAGTGCACAAGAACACCGTGAGACCCTGAACCTTGCTCAATTCAATTCTATCCTATACAATGCGAACCTGCGATGAAAAAAAAGTCCTATTTTACGCAGATCTACATAATAAATAATATCGATAATTCAACACATGCACGAATTAAAATTACTTTTAGGCCAAACCTCTTGAATTAATCGATTCGATTACATTACAGTAATACATTTCGGTAAATGATTTATTTTTCAATAACACCTCAACACCCCGCAATACTTCAAACTGGCCAACCGACGGTATTTATTGCGAATAGGTACACGTTCGTAAGTAAATTACAACTGCATCGACTTCGACGCGCCTATATAGATGAAAATTTTAAATATACGTTGTTAATTTTTTCACTCGATACGAATAAATGAAAATCACTAACGAAGTATGATCGTTGTTTCTAGCCCGAGATGTACCTATAGTATATGAAGAGCATCATTACGAGACACCTCCTCCAGTCATGGGGCGGAAACGGTGGTGGCTAATTTCATACTTACTGTTACTTACCTAGCTGTTAGCAAGTACACCGTGTACGCATAACCGGCTGAGTAACTCGTGCATTTCTGCCAGGCATCTTCCGCCAAATTGTTACAAAGAGAGGTGTTGGTACATCAAATATTTAGCCTGACTTTATGACAAAGCTAAAATCAACCACCGCCGATTTTTTTTTCAATTTTAATAATGGGTCTGATAATCCATCAATTTGAAGCGCGCCTGGCTTCTATTAATAATCAGTGCTGTAGGATTAAACTCGTTATCGTTATAGCAAAAAGCGAACGGTCGCCGAATAATGGGAGGGAAATTAGTGCATAAATATGCTCGCGAAAAAAATGCATCGAAGGTAGCTAAGCGTGGCAAAGTACCTATGTAATTCGTGGCGGGATTACCGTTAAATACGGTATAGGTAAAGGAACATTTTGTGATGGAGGGAATATCCACCCGCAATATTTCTCGATGAGGCGAATGATCGTGCCAATAATTGCTAATAGTAATAGTAATAGTAATAGTAATAGCAACAATCACGGGTATTTTTTTTTTTTACCGAATGAAGAAGAGTATGGTACCTACTGGATCTATAAACGATAATGTAACAAATCCACAATTTTTAAGGGAGGAAGCCTGAAAATATTCATGTTTTCAACACGAACACTATTAAATAAAGATTGCCATTTTGCTAATATATAGGTACGTGTTTTGGTGTTCTGAAATATACTTGAAAGAAATTATTTTAAACTTCATTTGAAATATCTGGGGGGGGGGAGAGCGGACATGATATATCTTTAACAGGATCGGAATTCATCACAGAGCGTTTTTATGGAGGGATTCCAGTATGCTGAAGAACAGTAAGTACTGAGGACTCGAATCCAAAACTCACCTACTTGGGTCTGGAAACATCCACTGATTAAAACAGCGTTTGTCTCAACCACATGTCCTTTTTTGGGTCTGAAAACACCCACTGATTTAAAAATGTATCTGACTCACTTACTTGAGTCTGGAAACATCCCATGATAACAATGTTTCTCTCAACCAAAGGTACTTACTCACTTGGGTTTGAAAACACTCAATGATTATAACAGCGTTTGCTTCAACCTTCAACCACAGATCCTTACTTGGGTCTGAAAACACCCACTGATTGAAAACTGTGTCTGATTCATCAACAGAACCTTACTTGGGTCTGAAAACACCCACTGATTAAAACAATGTTTGTCTAAACCACAGGTCCTTTCTTGGATCAGAAAACACCCACTGATTGAAAACGGTGTCTGATTCATCCACAGATCCTTTCTTGGGTCTGAAAACACCACTGATTGAAAACTGGGTCTGACTCAGTCAGAAAGGTGGAAAGGCAAAAAAACAAATCGACAAAATTGACAAATAGACAAAAAGATGAAAAAAGACCACAAGACCAAAAGACCAAATGACCAAAAGATGAAAAGACTTAAAGACTAGACAAATGGAACAAAAGACCAAAATGTGTCATTCCGCAAGTAATAGGCCCATTTGGTCGATATTGAGTTATGGGTGGGGGGGGGTGGGGGGTGAAGTAGACCTCCGGAGCAATCATATGAGCTGGATAGAAGCCCAAAAAGTGCAAAAAAATCCAAAAAATCCATAGGTAATTAAAAATTTGAAAAGCTCAACTTTTGAGAAAATTGTCTTCAAAGTTTTTTTTTTCTGAAAAAAGCTGAAATTTCATGTAATCTCAAAACCTTCATACCTAAAATTGAAGATTATTGTTTCTGATGTCAAATATTACTACCCACCTACAATAGCAATTTTTTTTACTAAATCTTTTCGTGTTTATGAGCATTTTACGCCTGAAAAACAATGATTAATAAATCAAAATTTTTCATAAAAATTCATTACTCTGTCCAAAAGCAAAAAAAAAAATTATTAAATTACTTTTTCTGTCAAAATTTAACTTGTAAAAATAAAAATTGTAAATTTTTTTTTTTTTTAATTTCTACCTGAGGCGCGATTTGAACCCATACCTCCTGCTCCGCAATCTAAAACCAAAGCCACACGGCTAGCGCTGCAGCTAGCTAAAATGTGTTTTTGAATGGTATACATGTTGCCACTGGCGACTTAGTGTAGTATTAATTCGGAGGGTATTTTTTCGGAAGTCATTTTACTGCGAAAAAACAAAATCAACCAAATGGGCCCTTTTTAGAAAAACATTAGTTCCATTTTTCTCCGCTTGGGGTGCACCTGCGACCTTGATACTTTATCAGGGGATAGTCGGATATGTTCTACATTGAAATCCATCAAAACCTCAATTATTAATTTTCTGGACTTTTTCACTAAAAGCACGATTATCTCGATAAATAGAAGCGACCAAATGGGCCCATTACCTACAGAATGACACAAATATGAAAAAACAACGAAAAGAAGAACAGACAAAGGCAGAAATGCCAAAACTACTCACTTTGGTCTAAAACCACCCACTGATGAAATGATTAAAACGGCGTTTGTCTCAACCACAGGTACTTACTCACTTGGGTCTGAAAACACTCAATGATTAAAACAGTGTTTGTCTAAACCACAGATCCTTACTTGGGTCTGAAAACGCCCACTGATTAAAACAGTGTTTTTCTCAACCACTAGTCCTTTCTTGCCCTATTGACAAAATTATGCTTAAAAGCATGTGTAACAATGGGTGATTTTGGACTGGTGTAAAAGCATGCATTATCGCGTTAAAAATGTGCATTTTCGCATGATAAACACTAAACAGAAGCAATCTAGCAACCAAGTATTTTCTAAAATGCAACCAAAGAGTAAAACTTTTTCTAAATTCCAAAAATTGATAACATTTATACAAAAATAACCTCTTGTCTTATAAGCTGCGAGGTGACCGAGTGAGTTAGGGGCTGCACAACGCAGTAACCCGGAATCGATCCCCGCACGTGGAAATTTTTCAATTTTTTTTTCATTTTTTTGAAAAAATTATCTATTGAGAATGAGAATGTCTTAAAATTCACAATTCATTGGTAGATAGTATTGCCTGTGAGTTATGAGCAATTTTTCTGCTAAAATTTCGGCACTTTTTGTACATAGGTACTTTTAGTTTACTTCTAAGCATGCTATTCACTGGCTGAATAGCATGTGAATTTTGAAAAAAGTCCAAATTCACGCATGGGTGCGATATGCAAAAAAGCATGCATTTCAGCATGTTGTACGCAAAGACCAAATGACCAAAAGACAAAACGACTTAGACTAGACGAATAGACGAAAAGATGAAAAGACAACGAAAAAAATAAAAGACAAAACTGCAGAAATGCCAAAACTACTCACTTGAGTCTGAAAATACCCAATGATTGAAACAGTGCCTGACTCATCCACAGATCCTTACTTGGGTCTGAAAACACCAACTAATTAAAAACGGAGTTTGTCTAAACCACAGGCCCCTTACATGGGTCTGAAAACACCCACTGATTGAAACAGTGTTTGTCCCAACCACAGGTCCCTTCTTGGTTCTGAGGACACCCACTTATTGAAAACTGTGCCTGACCAAATACTGGCAACTCCATTTAAAATACATTGAGCGTTTTTTCTCGCAACAACAGCGCAATCTGAATGGCCTGGGTTGAAACTAAACTCTTATCAAAAATGCTCTGATTGGTTGGCTTATAACTGGGTTAAATCAGCAAATCAGATGCTTGTGGTATAATTTAGTTTCACCCCAGCCCTAGGCTGCTAGGAGGATAAAACACCATTTTTCGATGGAGTTGCCAGTATTGTCAGTTGATAGTATTTGGCCTGACTCATCCACAGATCCTTACTTGGGTCTGAAAACATCTACTGAATAAAACGGCGTTTGTCTCAAACGCAAGTCCTCACCTGGGTCTGAAAACACCCACTGATTAAAACGGTGTTTGTCTCAACCACAGGTCCTTACTTGGGTCTGAAAACACCAACTGATTGAAAATTGTGGTTTTCTCAACCACAGGTCCTTTCTTGGAACAGAAAACACCCACTGATTAAAACAGTGTTTGTTTCAATCACAGGTCCTCACTTGGGTCTATCTTGTGTTATTGAAAAGAAGGTATTTGAACCAATAGAAAAATGTTTCTAATAGGTAATTATACTCAGGCACACTTATCACTATTTGACCAAATTTCAGAAGTTGAATTTTATTTGTGGATTTCTGACTTTTTGAAACTTTAAATTCAGGCTATTTTTCATGATTTAATTTCTCGATTATTCTCCAATCTAATTGACATCAGTTTCGATAATTTACATTTACGATATATGTACCTACAATACAAGATTCTCCGCACAACAGCAGAAGATATACCTACTTCTAGTTATAGCCAAAATTACCATTCATACAGTTCTAATAACCCCGCCTATCAACCAAAATAAATCGAGCCATCCATCGTCGCCGTAGTAATACCTTATAGGTTCTTTAATATCCATTCCATTACAGAAGGTATTATCAACTTACACCGCGTGTATAATAATTCTATTCCAACGAGTACATTTATCGAGAGTTGAAATGAAATACAAGGCGCAATTTTTTAAATGCTCATAAAATAATTACCCTTCGATGGTGTACAGTAATTACCCACTGGGAGCATTTCGATCCGAAATCTTGATTCTGCAGTTCATACATAAACGTGTACTTTGGCTATGGTAATTCGGCTGACAAAAAATAAAATCTGATAAGCAGCCCGAGGGGTTGAAAAAACAGCAGCATCGCCCCAACACCGATGCAGTATCATTTTTTAGACGGCTCGCTGCTCGCTTCCTGTACTCGTACGAGTATATCGACAACTCGGAGTGTAACTATTGCAGCGATAAAGTGCGTAAAACGCCGCTAATTCGAGGAATTTCGCGTATTGATTTATTATTAATGGGCGTATCGGACGAAATTAATAATCGGTGTAATGTTACCGGCAGAAAAAAATATTGAATTTAACTCTAGTATTCGCGGCGAGCTACATAAACGTATAGGTAGGGGGAAGGGAAGCTAGATGTGATGCGAAATAGTGATAATTTTACGCTACCTAATGTAATTACAATTAAGAGAAGGGGGAATGTTATTTACATACTCGGCATGATTGTTTCTTTTTAATTATATTTCGTCTTTTCCCCTCTCTCTCTCACTCATTTTCTTTTTACTTTATCAACGATAAATCAGATATCGCTGGCTCGAGGAGATTTTAGTTTTTAAAAAATACGGCGCCGAGAAACCTTTAAAAAAAAGATACATTAAAGGATTAAACAAATATCGATTAATATAGGTACCTATTTTTTTTTCAACCTGAACCGGTTTCTATTTCGAGATTTGATAAAATACGTAAATTTTTTTCCTACAAATTACATAGAATTCGAACAAATCTAATATGAATGAAAGAAGAAAAAAAGGGGTAAAAATTACAGCTGTGATTCGTGTGCTGGGTACCTTACACTAGTTGTGTGTGTGTGAGAATCAATTGAAAAGTAAAAGTGTATAGCCTATATAAGCCGCGATGAATCAATGCGACGGTGGTAGTCGAAATGGAAAAATGAGCCGAACAACTGGTTACAAATAATGAATAACAACCGGATGAAACCCTTTTTTATCCAGTCGGCTTGTAGGTGTCGAATAAGAGAACAGCTACCCCTTTCGCACTACAGCGCACCCGTCTTTCCAGTTTTGTACACATTTTCTAGCTACCTACTTCATAATACTACTTATACCTATGCTGCTTTTCTAGTCGGGTACTTGGACCGAGGATCGAGATTCGAGGGAAAAAAGATGGATATTTTCGCAAACGTGATTCCAAACCGCGTATCGGGTGTTTGATCGAAAACTTCATAATTCATCGTCGTCGAGCTAAAATTTGTATACGTGAACGATTAAAATCCATCATCCGAGGTGGGCGGATACTTTACGACATTATAGAAAAGAAACCCTTTTTGATCATCGACAGCGTGATTTGTATTAGAAAGTACGCAGGTATTCTGGATATCTAACCCCTTCTTCCTCTCATGTATAGAACTGTTTCTCTTTCTCTGTCTTTTTCAACAAACCCTATATCAGATCAAAATTCAAATCTTTTATCAAAAGAAATCTCGCGTCGAAGATGATTTTGGTGTTTTTCTCACCACCCAATACAATACCATCCGTTGAAAGGGTTTGTTTTTTTTCACTCTGAGGAGCTCAATCCTTTCGTCTTACAAGAAAGATTTCCTCGAGTACTTCGGTCATCGGACACTATCGATAATCTAAGAGAATATTTCACTCTTTGTGATACTTACGAAGTACTTACAGCATATACGATACTCGGACAAGTGAAGGTAGCTATCGAATGAGAAATCATGACAGGGTTGGATAAACTTTGAAAAACAGCCCTGAGAATTCAAATGTCACAAGTCTGAATGTTCTAGCAATGCATTTTAGTAAGCAGAGAGAAAAATGTGCGAAAGGAATGTGATAAGTATTTGACACCATTTCTCAACCATTATACCTAAATGAGTAGGGACAGGGATGATTCGAAATTGGTTCCGGCGGAGGAGGAGGAGGGAAATTCTTATTTTTTGGAGGGGGGAGGGGTGAACTAAAGATTTGTGAATCACGCTCTGAAGACAATTCTCATGATCTTATCATCATAAAGTCAACTTTGAAAAAGTGGAAAACTTACTTGGTGACTTTTGGTGAATCTGTCACCAGAAGTCACCAGGATTCACCATGTAGTCACCAGACACTCAAAAAAATTTTCTGGGGTCCGTAGAATATTGTGGTCATTTTTTCACCCTAAAGTCACCACTAAAAAAGTCGAAAACATACTTCGTGACTTCTGGTGAATTCTGGTGAATCTGTCACAAGGATTCACCAGAAGTCACCAGGATTCACCAAGGAGTCACCAGACGCTCAAAAAAATTTTCAAAGGCTCCGAGGACATTCACATGATTTTATCACCATAAAGTCACATTTGAAAAAGTGGAAAACTTACTTGGTGACTTCTGGTGAATCTGTCATCAGAAGTCACCAGGATTCACCAAGGAGTTACCAGACTCTCAAAAAAAATGTCAATGGCTCCGAGGAGATTTACTTCCATCAATGCGAATTAATAATTCGTGATAAAAGGAGGAGTCCCGATAAGGCCATTTTTTGGCCCCACCACAGTTATCGACTGGACCACTCTTAAAATATTGTAATAAATATCAAAATACGAATTGGTGGTTGGTTAACACAAAATGACCATTATTTGGGCTCCAAGCAAAATTGTGATTACAAAAAGAATTTTAGGAACCACTGAGTATTATTTTCAAAAACTTTTTTAGCGTAAAATATCTATTTGAACTTTATAAACGTTATGCGGGGTGATTTTCCTATTTTCAACCGTTGTGGGCAAAAATGGGGGGGGGTGATTTTTGGACAATTTTGGAACCTTCATTATGAACCTACCCTTTTGAGCCCCCCTAATAAGTTTTTTACAGTTTATTAGTGTTTGAAAGACCTTCATCCTACCAAATTTTGAGCTCAATAAAATTTTCCGATGATACTCAAAAATCCAGTTTTCCATTTTTTCGCAATTTCGAAATTTTGGGAACCCCTGGAAAACTAGAAACCTGCGATTTGCGCCAAACTTAACGTTTTGAGGTATATATTCAATTATCTTGATAAAAAAGTTTCACTGGCAAGTGCTCGATAATTTTTCATTTGATTTTTCCTGTAACATTCAAAATTCAGCTTTTTTTTGGCCAAATTCCGAGCGAAGTAAAATCTCAGAATTTGGCCCAAAAAAGCTTAATTATGGAAGTTACAGGAAAAATCGAATGAAAAATTATTGATCTCTTGCTAGTGTTTTTCAAATTTGAATACTTCAATTTATTTGAAAAAATATGCATAACGTCTTTTTTAGGGGTGCCTAATTGCCTATTGCCTAAAGTGGAGGGCTCCAAAAAAAAGGGTTCAAAATTACGAATACGCAGGGAGCCTAATTAAACTTTTTCATCAAGATAGTTGATCATATACCTCAAAACGCTACGTTTGGCGCAAATCGCAGGTTTCTAACTTTCCAGGGGTTCCCAAAATTTCAAAATTGCCAAAAAATGGAAAACTGGATTTTTTAGTACCCGCGGAAAATTTTATTGAGCTCAAAATTTGGTAGGATGAAGGCCATTCAGATAGGTACTAATAAACTGTAAAAAACTTTTTAGGGGTGCTCGAAGGAGTAGGTTCAAAATGGTGGTTCCAAAATTTTCCAAAAATCAAACCCCCCCCCATTTCTGCCCACGACGGTCGAAAATAGGAAAATCACCCCGCATAACGTTTATCAAGTTCAAATAGATATTTTACGCTAAAAAAGTTTTTGAAAATAATATCTACTCAGTGGTTCCTAAAATTCTTTTTGTAATTACAACTTTGGGAACCCCTGGAGCCCAAAAAATGGTCATTTTGAGTTAACCAACCACCGATTCGTATTTTGGATATTTATTACAATATTTTAAGAGTGGTCCAGTCAATAACTGTGGTGGGGCCAAAAAATGGCCTTATCGGGACTCCTCCTTTCAATGAAATTCCCCTTTGAATACGTTTTCACGATTCCTCAAACTCCATTATCCCGGGGGAAAAGTTTAGTTTTTTGCCAAAATTGCCAATAACAATTTGATTGTTGGCAAGCAAAAATCGAGTTTTTGTCAAAATGAGGTAAGTAGGTACCAAGAAACCATACCTGTTTTTTTTTTGTAAAAATTAAGAAAAATTCCAAGTAGGTAGAGGTACTTACTTTTTTGGTATCAGTAACTGTAAAAATGCGCCATTTTTTACAAAATATCCAACAACCTTTTTTTTTGTTATTATTAAAATGGCCAAAAGTCTATTTTTTCAACCAAAATTGCAGAAAAAAACTTCTCTTTGATCAGAATTTTCAATCAGGTTTTCGTATCAATAGGTACCATCGATTTTTAATCCAAAAGTTCATTTTTGAATCTGTGTAATTGTCTTTTTATTTCAAACACGTCCGATCATTTTGAGATCAAAAGTCGTATAAGAATCGATTTTTGGAGTTCGATTTTTCAATTTTTGATCACGGCAGCTTGATTATATGAGATCCAAAATCACCAATGAATCGATTTTTATTGTTCGATTGTTTGATATTCAATAATAATCGATGTTTGATCCAGAAGCTAGAGCTGGGTTTCATTTTTCAATTGACGTTTAATTTGTTTCAAATTCAAAAGTTCATTTTTTATTTAAAAAACTCAAAATTTGATCAAATTGAGTTTTTACCCTAATATGCACCTCCTGAATCGTTTGACAGTGATTAGGTCTGTGAACCATTGCGGAGATTTTTACGATTATTTCAACTGCTTAGTTCTCAAAGAAAGAGAATTTCGAATATCAAAAATTTACTGAAAATTAAATTTAAATCCTAAAATTTGGCCCAAGTGGTGTATTTTTGAAACCTCGTTTCATTTTTCTTCATCCATTCCAAAAACATTTCAAGTGATTTGTAACAATGGACCTACATTTGGAATTGCCCGTTGAAAATCAATTTGCAGGTAATCGTGAAAGGTCACGTCCTTGCTCCTATACTAGAAATGCAGCAAAAGTACCCTAGCACAAATATTATAAATCGACGTTGTAGTACGGTATATGTACCTATATACCGCCAGACAGTCCCCAATGTATGGTATGGTGCGTCAGTAGTCTTCTGGGAAGATTTCAGACCTAATATAATGTAAAATGTACTACAAGGTACATGCGTAACGCCTAACGCAAAGCACGTTGGCCGAGTTTCGCGTCGGTCGCGTCGCCACTTCTTCACCAACTCCCCAACTCCTCGTTCACTCGTCCATCTTAAAGTACTGTGTAATTACGGTCGTTAAAACAAGAGTAGAGACCCGCAATAAAAAAAACCGCGTAAGCCTATCGCGCAACGCCATGAAAATTAGCTCCGTTTCTCCACCTTCTCAATAACTTAAAGACCATAATAATTGTTATTATTTTAACCTTTTTTTTTCTTTCTTGCTTTTTTGTTTTACCTATACGTACTTACTCTCGCAGCTAGGGTAGGTATGCTATGCACTTTTCCCTACTATTTTTAAGCAGTCTGATGTTGTTTCGGTGAGTATTTTTTATTATTATTTTTGTGACTACCCCTGGCCCTGTTTCGTATAAACAAATGGCTGCAATTAGCGAACGCGTTGCGTTGTTATTAGCTGCATTTTTTACGATTAGGTTTAGGTTATTCCTGGTGTAACGTGAAATTACTAACGCGAAGAGGAGAGCAAGCCGAGATGCAGTTTCCAATGAGCTCATAGGTTTGGTGGGTTGTGTATAGGGTACCATATAGGTTACATGTCAGATCTGCCGGTGATGGTGAAGTATAAGGTGCGATTTTTAGGCGTCATTGCGTGTCGTATTTGTTTAATAATAGAGAGTGTCTACCGGTGCTTGGACAATGACACGAAATGTGACGATTTTTTTCTTCCTCAGCAATTCAGCATCCTCACACGTCAACACCGGAGAAAAAATAATGGTTTCAAATTACATTGTCGGATGTCTTGTTTCGCTAGATGTGGTATAACTACTCGTCGAACAAATAATTTAGGTACTAGTTTTTGCATCTTCGAATTCTCTATAGTCGAGTCGACGCACGAACAATGTTGCTGCAACATCCGGTGCTCACACTTTTCTAGTTGGGGTGGTCTCTGCTCCAGACATGCGAAAGATGTCTCATCTGGAGAGAGATAGTGTTGCGTTGCTTTAATTATGACGGAACATTTAGTTGGGTGTACTGTTGCTTGGACATCTTCCCTCTCTATGTTTTCACTTGAAAAATTGCATTCTGAGACCATCCTCCGAATTCATTATCTCATAGGTGTCATCACCCCGGATGACCATTTCTCCTCGAATACATTTTTCTCGAATGTTTTTTACCTGACTACTGGATACATTTTTAAATCCACTACTCTGAATGAATCTTTCCCAAAAACTTTATTTCCAAAAAATTTCTGGCAATTTTAGAATAGGTACCTAAAACAAAACCTTGAGGAAATTTTGATATGAAACGAGTCTTCCTTGCAATTTTGATAAACAAGTAGAAATGTTTGCCATTTTGCTAAATAAAAAGGAACTATTAGGCAACTTATGACAAGCAAAAAACAGGTCTCTTCAAGATTTTGGCAAAAAAAACTACCTATATGCATTCAAATAAATTGGACAAAAAACAAAGTTTTTCAGCAATTGTGATAAAAAACCCTTTTTTTTTTTTTGAACTGTTGACCAAAAAACGAGTCATTTTTCGGAATTTTTTGCAAATTTTGACCAAAAAAAGTAGGTAAGCCAAGACTTATGGTACCTATTGACGAAAACCTGACTGGAAATTCTAATCAAAAAAAAGTTATTTTTGCAATTTTAGCAAAAAAAAATTTTTGGTCATTTTGATAGAAAAAAAGGGTTTTTGGATACTTTGGCAAAAATGGGTCCTTTTTACAGCTACCTATTGCAAAAAAGTAGGTACTTACAATTAGAATTTTTCTCAATTTTGGGAAAAAAGTGAGGTTTCTTTGGCACCCAATTATGAGAAAAACTCGATTTTGTTTGCCAGCAATATTAAAATTGTTATAGTCAATTTTTAAAAAAAGGAAGTTTTTTGCAATTTTGGCAAAAAAAACCTTTTGCTCACATTTGCGCATTCAGAATAATGAAGTTTGAGGAATCGTGAAAACGTATTTAAGGGGAACGTGTTGAAATCCAAAAATACATTTTTGACAAACACTGAAATACCTATCATATTTTTTTTTAAAGCAATTTTCACTTTCTCAGTACCTAAAACCGACCCGTTTGTTATTTTCAACCTCAAATTATCGAACATTTGTATTTCAAATAAAATTTCAACTTTAACCTAAAAATTTTAAAAATATACCTCACCTGCGATTAAAAATCGATCATGATTGAAAATCGATTGATTGCACGCCAAAAATTGGCCCACTTTTATCGAAATCATCATTATTGTTTTCTTCGTTGCATTTCATTATTTACGATAAATTGATTTTATAATTTTCGATTCCATTCACGATTTGATCGATTTTTTTTCAAGTTCGTCTTTGTTTTTGTTGAAAAAAATGAACCAAAATTGGATTTTTTTTTTTTTTTTGTTTCAAATAACTATCGAACTTTCTGATTGACTGATTTTTGAATTTCGATTTCGACCATAAGAAATGATCAATCATTCGATTCGATCTTCTCAAAGATGATCGGTTTATCCAAGGTGGTCGCTCTTTGCTTAGGGTGAGGTTTTTATATTTACTTAAGAACTTCAAACAATTTTAAAAAATGAGAAAAGATTGTTCCTTAACCTTCTTTTCTTTTGAATAGGTAGATTTTTTTGCATGAAAGATGTAAAAGATTTTTAAAAGGAATCAAAATAACACACCATTTGAGGATGAGGCCATTAGTAAGAAGATCAAAGTGATGCTACTATTTTTATGAGTAGACATTTTGTATCCATTTCATACATTTTTGCTGTGTTATTTTCAATGATTTTCATTCAATTTTTTATGTTAAATTATACCTCAAATTTTCAACATAATATAAGTGACAACTGCCCCCCCCCCACCCCGTACTTGAAGTTGAACGAGGGATTTTTGCTATTTAACTTCATTCCTAAATATTTTAAGAAATCTTTGCATTATTTCGTAAGTTTCTATTTTGGTATTATCAACGTTATTTCGTCAATAATTTTCAAGTCATTTTTTGGCGATTTCAAATTCGTTGAAATTTTTGCATCATTTTTGCTGCCAAATTATTTGTTCATCTTGGTCAACATTTTTTGAAATTTTAACATCGAGTGTTTCATCAATTTTATTTACGATTTTTATCTCAAAGTTCATTCAAGCAATTCATTTTAAAGCTTAGTAAATCTTGGACTAGCCAGTGCTGCCAACCATGAATCATTTAGATTAAATTTTAGGGTACCCATATCTCGAAATATTTTTTAAAATTTGCAGATTTTTAAGGAGTGAGGACTTTACTGGAAAATACAAAATTTTTAAATGTGCTTATTTTTAAAAAGAAATGCAGTTTTCTCAAAGTTTCGACTGGACTGAAATTGCAATGACAGCAGAATTTGAGTTAAATCAACACGTCCTAATTTTGAAGGGATGGTAAGAAGAATAGTATAAAAGGAGAAAGGGAAGGGGAGGGGGAAATTAGAAACCTGGAGAAATAAAAAAAAAAAAGAATTTGGAATGTAAGAAAATTTTGTTGAGGTGTTTAGGCTTTGAATAATTTTTACCAGCATAACTGGGTCTAACATTAAATCATTTGAAGAACATTATTTTCTATGATACTGAACAATGAATTCTTGTAATGGGTATTCAAAAGCCAATCGAGACCAAAATCCATTTCACGAAGAAGTCTCAGGTCCCATTTATACGGATTTCCATTATAAAATGAAATACATTTACTTATTGACTTCACATATATCACAAGATATAGGTACCTTAAGCTACGTTCAAGAATGAAGCGCCATCACCTATTCACATAAATAGACGCGTGGAATTTTCTTCGAAATGATGCAGAAAAATGCGTAGAATTTCGACCGAATAATACCTTCGATACCTACACCTTTTCTTATATACTACATTAATCCGTCTTCTACATATAGGCTACCTGTTCATTATTTAATTTACTCGGTTCACTTTTGACTTTAATATACTACGTCGATATGTCGTTTGATTTTCTTTTTTTCGATATATAGCATGTGCCAAGAGACGCAGAAAGAGATCAGCCAACTCCAAAGACCACAATGGTGAATAGAAAACCTTCTTATAAACTCCCAAGTGCTAGCGAATTTTCATTGACTTACACGACACGGTGATATAAAAGATTCTAAAGGTTTAAAATGAACTCCGGTGGCTTCAAAGAATATACACTTCATTCTCATTGTAAAATGACCGACCGTGGCCTAACGCTGCATTTAAAACGACACCATAGATATACCCAGCACGAAGTCTATAAAAAGTCTCTAGTTAAGTGCAGCAATGGAAGTACTTTTTTGAAAAAAATCACCAAACCTGACCATCTTACGTTAGCTCAGGTAAGCGAAGTGTAATTAAAATACGCAACTTTAAAGAACTGGTACCCACGGGGAGGACCTACTACCAAGACGTGAAAAGGTACCTATAAGTCTACGTAGATATACTCGACTGTTGCACCACGGTGGGTGGACTGCAGGGACACGAGAGTCGAGAGAGCTGGTCCATTGTATTACGTACAGTCTTTTGAGTCGTACGAGTACATACGTTGTCGATCAGCTGTTGTTCGTGTGGTCAGTGACCGAAGAAGACGCGTGGTAGGAGTGCGGCAGCCGTTGAAATTGATTTTTTAAAATATAAACTCGGCCTCACTCGGTCCTCGATGTGCTGCCGCGATGCCCCAGCGAACAGCAACGATAAAGCTCATCAATCTTGGCGCAGACGCGCGAACGCCGTAAATCAACCGGCTAAACCCAAAGGACGAAACTAGTTTGTCGATGCACGAATAGGTCTATACTACGTACACTGAACAATAAAAAGTTGAAATTTGGAATTCGTCTGTGCCCGGATACCGAGAGAGGGGTAATGCAACACACAGATCAATTTGAATTGCACTCGTAATACAAATTGTAAACAACGTTTGCACTTTTTTTTTTGCCTTATATTTTTATAGTTTATCTATCGCATCTTCGTGTCTCTCTGTGTTGTTATGTATGTAGTACCTACAATATTTCGGGGTACAAACGAAATTGCTTCGTTGTAATGAAGCAATAAATTTATCCGAAATACCGTATTTAAAAAGTCTACTGCGGTTGCCTTGCTGCTTCGTCTATCCTATGTAGTGGCGTAGTGAAAGAATTCTATTTGATAATTTATGGCAATTGTAGTCCCATGTCGGTGATAATCATCTTAGTATTCGTGCGTGCTTTTTTACTAGTTCTCTGGATGGGGTTCCGCAGCGACGTGGTGGTCGTTGAAGGTAGTCTGGTGTACTGTAAGGAAATAAAGATTTTAAGGGAGAAAATATTGCTGCAGAGGTACGAGGAAGGGAATTATTTTTTATATTAGATTGTGGAGAAGGAAGTCACGTGTCATGTAGAATTTTCTTGAGTAGGTATTCAGAAGAGAATGATTATCAGAAATCAGAAGTGATGGGGATGATTTTCACGCCTTACGAATTTGTTTGGGGGGAGGGGGTGGATTGGCTCGAAAACATGAGAAACAGGGTCAAAGAACGACACTTTGAAATTTTTTAAAGAGAACTCCTAAAAAAGTTCTAAAACAAAATGATTCATTTTTTAAATTGAAGGGGCTGTATATGGACCCTAATTGCCTGTAGGTGTTGAAATTTCAATAAGTTACCTACCTAGGTACATTTATTACTTGTGGAGTTATTCACATTTGATGTTTGATTTGACCAAGGTTTTTATCCGATATCTTTCGATTACACTCAGGAAAGGAAAGGGAAGAGAAGGGGAGGAGAAAACTATTTTATTTGTGCGATCTCATGGTAGGTAGGATACTCAATTTCAAAAGAGGGTAACTTAGTGCTTTAATATTTAGCGCAAAACTTATTTAGGTGAGTATAGGTACTTGTCCAAAAGCGCGTTAAAATTTCACTCCAAGTTGAAAGTTTATACTTTTTTATTCGAAGACTCTCAACATGAAATATAGCCCAATTTTTAGACCCCCCCCCTTTTCCTCTTCTATCAGGGTTAAGGGTTAAGTTAGAATATGAAAATATTAATTATGAAATTGTGCTATACAGGTACCTCAAACTGTATGTTTCCCATCCCACAATCGCGAATTCTCAGTAAGAACCTTTATTGGAAGCCGATATTTTTCGAGGGTGGGGGAGGGGGATTGGTAGGCACACTCAAGCACCAGTAATGAATGTTTGTTTTTTATTTCCAAAAATATTTCAATTTTTTTTTAATTTTCCAGATCAATCAACTTCTTTTATCTACTTATTTTTCCAAAGTTTTTCAAGTTTTTAAAAACGAATAATCCCCTATTTTATAAATTGAGCCAATTTTTGACACTTTTTTGCTGTAAATCGCTTCTCATGGGTAGATATCTCTACTTGTGAAGCGTAAAAATAAAATTTTTTAATTAAAATTACTTATTCCAAAATAAATATCATAGGTACCTCAAATCAACTTTTCTTTTCAAAAAAAAAAAAAAAAAATGAATGAAAAATGGTTGATCAATTTTTTGATTACATTTCAAAGTTTTTTATTCGAGTTTTTTTCATTTTTTTGAAAGAGTTTTCTCGATCTAGCTAATTTTGCTTTTTCAATTTTTCAAAATGCATTTGTGGGCTTGAAAAAAAAAACAAATTCCTGAATGAAATTCATAAAAATTTCGTTTTTTTTCCAAATTATCAAATTCTTAGATTAGTTAGATTTTTTTTTTGGTTTTCCAAGCCTTTCAAAAATGATCAAGTACCTATTTAATCCTGCAATTTATATATTTTTTTGGTTTTTTGTGTTTTTAGTCGAAAGAGTTGGTAGGTAATTTCTTGATAATTAATTTCTCTTCCGTAATTTCACGTTTGTTGTGACATTTTGTCATCTGAAAGGATTTTCTACAGTTTCCTCAAAAATTGGTGATTTTTGACACAGTGGGTAGTTCTTTTCAAAATGCTGATGTTTTTCCAATCAATCCAAAATTGTAACTCTTGATCTGGATGGAATAATTTTGAATGTAATTAATTCTTACATTATTGGTACGAGGCGAGTAATTTGGAGGATTAAAAATTTCACTAGAGAGTTTTTAAACACACTTTTGGGCAGAAAGTAAGATTTTTTAATAATTTTTTTAGCAAAAAAACGAGATTTTTTGAAAGTTTCGATAAAAAGCAAGATCTTTATGGTGGTTTTGACCAAAAAAGCAAAACTTGTTCAGAATTTTAACAAAAAAAAAAAAAAAAAAACAGTAAGCAATTTGGACTATTTTTTCAAAATTTTACAAAAAAAAACATGAAAGGTAAATTTTTTAAAAAAATGGTAAACTTGTGACAGTTTTTAAAAAAAGCAGGATTTTTGGCAGTTTTGTAAAAAGCAAAATTTATTTGGTAGGTAGGTAGGTAGGTAGGTAGGTAGGTACTTCTAAAAAAAGAAAGACCTTTTGAAAATTGTTGAAAATTTTGACCAAAAAAACAAAACTTTTTCACAATTTTAGCAACTAAAAAAAACCACAACTTTTTTATAATTTTTAGCAATTTCTGCAAGAAATAAAATTTTGTTGGAAAGCGAAACTTTTTCGAATTCAACTGTTTTTTTGGCGGGGAATCATTCATTTTTTCTGGGTAATGATTTTTTTTGTCGGTCAAAGTTTAGTTTTATTTGGACTTAGATTCCATTTCTTTCGTATTTTCAAGTTGTAGGCATTAGGTAATTTTTGTAATTTAGTTTTTTATTTCAGTTTGAAGTGAAATAATGATTTCAGTGCCTATGAAATTTATTCAATTTTGCTTGTGTTTGGGTGTAATGAACTTAGATATTGAGCAGAAAGTCACATGGGTTCAAAGTAGGTAAGCGTTTTGAGAAATTCAAAATTCTATATTTTAATTTCCTTATGAATGTGGTTTTTGAAAACCCGCCGGAAAATGTTTTGATCTGATCAGATATGATCCTCTTGGATCAAATTTGACCTGAACAGATTTGACTAAATTTAATCAGATCGAATAGAGAAGGCCCAATCCCAATCAATCAGCCGAGGGCAAAATGATTGGATCAGATCAGGTCTGAACAAATCACATGTAATCTGGTCACATTTAATAATTGGATCCGGATCTGACCCGGTATGATTAAGATAAGATTTAGTAAGTTTGTACCCCCATATTCTTGAATTAAAAGAAAAAATGTTTCGTATTGAATTTGATTGTGGTATGAACAGATCTAATTCGATCAAAACTTTGGTGTTACCAGGTCTGATCACATTTGGTCAGGTTAAATTGAACCCATGGAACGTCCGAATCTGATCAGACCATGATAAGATCCTATCATTTTCCCCCAGGAATCCAAAAGAACTTCAAAAAATAAGGAAACAATCAAGTTATCGATTCTCGAATCTCAATAATTAAGGGTAGCAGAGGTAATTTCATGAGTAGGTGATGTGATGAAAATCCTACATTGAGGCTCAAATTCTATACCATATTTTCTGCTTCAAATTTGTGGCTTGAGAATAAGACAGAGTAGAAATCCCATGTTGAGAAAAATCGATTTTTTTCTTCTTCAACATTTTCTCACATTTTAAAATGACCTAGGCCAATGCTTCCCAATTCCTGAAATATGAAAAATTTCTCTTCAAAAACATCGCATAATTTTCTCCATATTACACAATATCAAAATCGAATCACTCTCTGAAACTCTGGTACACTCTTATTCGCTTCCAAGAAGGCAGACCATTATCACAACTAAGTCCGAGTGTCAGGATCTGAAGAAATGTTAATACAAGGTGCTTGGCGCACGCCACGGCGTATTTCAGGAAATTCTTCGCTTAATGTACAAGCATAATACAGATCAGTGGTTCGAAAAGTGATCAAATTTATCTCCATTCTCTAAACCTAACGGAATTATTTTTACTACAAACAGAGAGACGACAAGGTCTATAAATAAATTCGCCTTACGCTGTCCATCTACATACGTAAAACCCTCTACAACAACACAAACAGGTGCTATGTACCTACGATCTACGCCGGTAGAATTGGCTTAAAATTTATTTAATAATTTGCACCGGTTCGACATAGTGTTACAAGTACGAAAACGTGCTCCCTAATCTGGTTTCTTCCTTCATCTTCTTATAAATGGATTAACATGAATGAGGAGAAATGCGTGCACAACTTACTACAAGCATACGATCGCGCGTCAAGTCACCTGAGACCTGAGTCACCGCGACGTCAATTAAGAATGTGTATATGCTAATGCAAATGGACGATGGAGATGGACCTCGAACTCCAGCTACATATAATACGATTGTATATGAGATTGAGTCTGTTATCCCAGATGACAACTTGATGCTGTAATAATAGGTTTCGTTTTCGTTTCGGTTCGATTCGATTCAACGGCGCGGTGGCTGCAGAACAGCGCGATGATGAAATAGCTCGTAAGACGGTGTCTATGAGGTGATTTGTTGGAAGAATTCGAATTCACCTTTTAATTAAGTCAAATAAAGATTTAAGTTTGTTTGGCGAGTGGCGAGATTTCCTCCGTGTATTGTACGATGTACGACACTTCCTTTCCCCTTTACCATGTTCTGACAAAATGCACGTTAGGTGCCTATTTTATGGCGCGATTTTCTAATGACTATGTTGCATCGTTTTACTAATACTCGTAGGTAAACGAATGGAAATTAGATGCAATTGGAAGCTTGAAATTTACTAAAAAGCTTGTAAGCTGTCATGTGATATTTCACCGCGAACATGACCAAAACTCCGGGAATCTAATTTATTTTATTGGTAATTATGCACATGGTTTTAGAAGTTCATCTTTGGAGATGAACTCGAAATTAGTTTTTTTTTGAAATCTAGCTGACCATCGTGGTCGTCGGTGGAGATGATTTTAATGAAATTTACTTTGTTTAACCGATCAGAAAGTATGGGGATAACGTATGTAGTACTTTGAGCAATCACTAGAGCATGTCTGAAAAATGTTTGAAAATATATTTTTTGACACATCTTGTTCTGAGATTTTTGGTAGAAAATGTCAGAGCAAAAAAATGTTTTCAAAATTGAAAGTTTAATCCGATTTAAGCAACCCCCCTCCCCCTCTAAAGAAGTTCCCAGTCGCTTTCCTTTCTACGCTCCTACATAAACACAAATTGTAATGTTATCTTGGGGAAAAAATAGTTAGATATTAAAATAATAATTTCAAAATTGAATTCCCGGGAGAGAATGATTGATTCCGAATAGACAACAGATCTAATCCGATCAAAACTCTGATCAGATACCATCAAGTTTTCTCTGATTTCATCAAGGTCAAAATATGTATAGATCCAATCCGATCAAAATTTTTAACTTATCAGATCAAATCAAATAGGATCAAAAACGCCAGATCTAAACTGATCTGATCCGATCAGATCAGATTCGGACATTCCATGGATGAAATTTGACCTGACCAGATCTGATCAGACCCGGTCTGATACATAGAAGTTTTGATCAGATTAGATCCAATAGATAATTATATCGAGGAACACCTGATTGATCTGATCAGATCTGTACATTCTCTGGATCCAAGTAGTTGAAATTAGATCTAGCTATTTAGACTTGATCAGATATTCAACCAGGTCTCCTCTATTGGATCTGATCAGAACCAATAGGTATTTATAAGTTGTAAGTTGTACCTTATATTGCACAATAAATTCCCCCACCCCCTCGTGGGGAATGGGGACACTTGAAAAAAAAAAAAAAAAAAAAAAGGTATAAATCTCTGCACAGGAACACATCAAATCCGGTAAAAAGGGAAGTTGAACTAAATTGAGAAACGAAAATCAAATTGATTTAAAACAAATTATTTTTTTTATCGGAAAATGATTGGATCTGATCAGGTCTGAATAGATCTCATCTAATCCATTCAGATCGCATTGGATCCAGGGAATGTCTAAATCTTATAAGATTCTATCAGGCCAGATCCAATCAGGTCTTCCTGATATCCGATCACGTTTGAACAGATCCAATCCGATCAACACTTTATCAGATCTGGCCAGGTTGAACTGAATCCTGATCAGATCCTTTAAAAATGATCTAGAAGAAAATGATCGGATCTTATCAGGTGTGATCAATCAAGTTTGATCCGATCACGTCTGATCGGATCAGATTTTTCCTTCTGGATCTAATCAAATTTGAATTACGTAATCTGGTCTGATCAAAATTTTGGTTTGATAAGATCTCAGTAGATCGGTAAGGTTGGATTAGGTGAAATTGGATCCAGGAAATGTCCTGATCAGATCCAATAATTTTCCTCAAGGAAATTAATTGGAAAAATTGAAATTTAATCAATTTAAAAAATGGGAAATAAAATAGGTTGGTACCTAAGTAAAAAAAAAAAAAAAAAAAAAAAAAAAAAAAAATGGAATTAGAACACCTACTAATCTAAGTAAAAATAATATGTACTTACCTACCAATTTAGAAAATATCTGAACATGAATATAAAATTGAACGAAAATATAGGTATTATACTTTACCTTACTTTGAAAAACAAAAATATAATAAATTTGAATAATGAGTAAATAAAAGTAGGTAGGATTAACTTAAAAAATGAAAAGTAAGATTTAAAATACATAGATATATGTAGAATAAAATTGATGGATAAAAATCCAATTGACTAAATTAGAGAATAATTCAAAACACAATATCAGATCAAAACAAGATTAAGTAGTTTAAAAAATTGAAATCAAATTAAAGTAAAAAAAATTGAATTAATACCTACCTAATCAATTAATCAATTAAAAAATAACACTACCTAATTGAATTAGGTACCTTGTTGAAAAATGAATATTAAATAAATTGTGAGAAAAAAGTTGAAATTGAAATTAAAATTAATTAATAAATAAAGCTCAACAATATTTTTTTCACGTTTTCAAAATTCTGACGGTTCATAGCACCTGGTAGGTATGTCAGATAGTAATTTTTGAAAGTTTGATAATAATTTTAGCAATTCATTGATTTTTTCCAAGTTTTTAAAAATACATAGGTATAAAGTCTTCCTCTATATACAAAGAAATTTTCAAATCATGGATATGTTTTTGCAAGAGTCAACTGAAAGTTGAGAATTTTGAATGAAAAAAAAAAATCAGCTAAAATTTCATGTTCAATATGTGTTGTGAGTTAAGCTATTCGCTAGTTTTTTCTCAAGTTCTTGAAAGTCAGAATTTGTTGTCTATACTAAAAATGTAGGTACCTATTTCAAAAAATTTTCATTTTTTCACAGTTTTTAAAAGTCCAAAATAATATGAAAAATTCATTGAAATTTTTCCTGTTCTCAAGTCTTTCAAAATTGATTTAATTTGAATTTTGGAAATTGGTCAGATTTAAAGTGTTTTTAAAAATTGACTTAGGTAATATTGAGCACTGATTATACTTTTTTTTTCATATTTTCAAAAGTAATTCTAAGTATGGATTAGTGTCTCAGAAATTGATTGTATTTTTTAAAAATGTTTTCAGAAGTCATTCTAGTATGGACCAGTGTCTCAAAAATTTTGGATAACCCACCCACTCAAAAAAATTATCAAAATTCACAAAATTGAAGAATAACATGAAAAAAACCTCATTTAGGTACTTATACGTATAATTATAATTCAAAAACACTCCTGCGTTACCTACCCATCCAACTTTTTTCTGAAAGGCAATGTCACTCCCTTCTTCCACAACTACCTTCATTTTCGATTCCTCAAACCATGCAAAACATTTCGATGCGACAAGATTTGACTCTTGAACTCTATAAGACCTCTCAACTATACAACTTGTAGATACTTTGTTTTTCATCTCACAATCGACCCCAATGAAGTTGGGTTTTGGTCTCGGAACAGGTGCAACAGACTCCCTATTTAAATTGGTCCTCGTGCGTACAACTGCGCCTTATTTTGTTTGAAAAATTCGTATTAATAGTTCGTTTCTGCCTAATGTGATGCAACTTCCTGCATTAATGGAACTACCTTGTAGTTGAGTCTCTCATATCGACCTACGCAATACTTTTCGCATCGTTCGTAAGTACTCTGGCTTGGGCATTTGGTAGGTATTAAAAATAATTTCGTGTTTTAACCATAATCTCCCTCGACTCAACTATTTCATCGTGGTACATTACTCAATACTCACTCATGCCAAGGGGGTTGAAAAAATAATTTCAAAATTCCTGGAAAGAAAATACACCTACAGATGAGGGAGAAGGCTCGTGCCATACTTTTGAAAGAAAGACAGCAGCTAATTCAATAAAACAAGGTAGTTTGGTACTTTATAGGCATTGATTTGAATTGTGAAATAGAGGTAGTTGTTTCCGGATTGCTCGAAACATACTCGTAGTTTGCACCTGGAGATACAAACTCGTGCCATTTGAAAAATAATTTTTTTTTATTCGCAGGTGCGAAATTTGATCCGACTCAAATACGGGTCTAATTTCCAGCTGCATGTATTCTATTCGATGATGATGATGTTGATATACCTACTCGAAGATGGTACCATAATAATCTCAGGTTAACAAACTAAATTGTTGACAAGAGCTTTTAACCAGCCATATTCTTCTAAATACTCGTAAAAATCATCCGGATCAATTATAGAAACATCCGAAGGAGCCATGCAACTTGTACATTAATGTCCAAAATGCATTCGATTTCAATTACCTATATCTACCTGCTCCCTTTCCTCCAACCATAGCATGATTTTTCTAGAGTATTTGTAAAACGCTGAACGTTGTTGGTGGTACGAGATTCCCAATTATTATTACAAATTTCACAATGTTTCGATTAGTTTAATGCAGCTTGACTAATTTAAAATCAATACGAATCGCGTAAATGGTATTTTGCACTTTCTACAGTACATATAACGCATTTTGAGAATGCAATCACCTTTTTTTTTTTTTACCTGTACAATTTAAATGTAAACTTATCAGCAAGACTGCCGCATAGAAGCAGGTGTATTTTCCGATGTTCGGACCAATTAATAATATGTTGGCTTGTGGCTGCTGCCTTGTGTCCCGTGCCCTGTGCAACTAGTTTTTTTCCCTAATAGTACCCGGACCAGGTAGGTATTTCCTCTTATCTGAGTTTTTTTCCCTCTTTCTTTAATTACGATGAGTTTAAAAAAAAAATTAATTCACGAGATGAATAGAATGGCTTTTAAATCGATATTGAAAACGTTTTGATTACGGAAGCGAGGTCATTTTTTTCCACCAACCCATCTTCATCGACTAGTTTTGTTTATTGTTTAATTGGTCGCTCTAAGACAATGTTGCACGATGGTCGATATTTTCGTGAAATTCTATTTGCGAGTGTTTTTTTTTTCTTATGGTTTCTTACGTATTCGCGTGTTATAAGGTCGAATTTGTAATGAAGCACCTGCTTCCCTGCTGAGTGGAAGAGTGGATGGAAGAGTTTGCGAAACTACTTTGTATATAATCGAAGATGAATAACGGAGAAGTGAGGAGGATAAATAGTCCGAAAGTTGTAACAACGCAGCGTACCACTATGAACTATACGAACCACCTAGAATTCATTAGCATTTTCATCATTCTAATCGCTTGGAAATTATATCAAATTTTATAGTAATACCGGAGTGACCTTTGTAGGTATACATTATATACCATCTTGTTATATTCTCGTTTAGTCTGCAGTACCCGCTGCGGACTGCGGTTGTTGCATGTGACACCTTCTAGCAGATGAGTTCAAGCGTACCTAACTGATGCCAAATACAGCGAGACTTATTAACAGTTTGACACTTCTTGGGTGATAATCGTATCGTGTTGTTTTGAATTAATTTTACAATCAGGCAGAAGTTGCATGTGTGGATGGTTTTTGGCAACAGCAACGGTGTTGACGAATTGAATTCGATTTGAAGTTGCACCTCTCTCTACCTATACCCATTGGCCTCAGAACTACCAAACTTGAATTATGTACCTACCTGTGTATTTCTATGCATTAATTTTTGCACACTATAAGGAAATAGGTATTTCAACTGACAGAAATGTTTTTCATCGTACAGAGAAAAATTATAAAAATACTTTAAAGTACATCTCGGGGCCAAATTTTAGGAGCTGAATTTCATTTTTTCATTTTTAATGTAGCCTATTTTTGAAAATTTGCATCTATCCCGTTTCCCACTTTGAAAATAAAAATTTGATTAAATTGAGGCAAAAGGCTGAAATTTGTTATAAATTTTATTTTTGACCTCCTCTTAATAAATTATCTATTATGGTTATTTCGTGCCATTCTGAAGCCGGGTCATTCCACGTCAATTAGACCAAGAAGTGGTAGGGCGGTTCGGCGATTTCTTTGAAATTTTTCCTGTGGAAAGACCTTTGAAGGGATGACCAATGGTGCAAATCGCAGCCCTCTAGGCCTTTTCTAAAAGCTGTTAGGGGTGTCAACGTTTTCAGATGAACTTGAAATATCATTCATTTCAGCAGTGGATTACTCGATAACCGCGATATATACTTACCAAAATGGAACATTTTCCCATAGTTAGGTGTTTCTAAAGGCTTTTTGGTGATATCGTAAAAATCAGTGTTGCCACTTTTTTTCGTACAAAAAATTAGCTCAAAAGTTTCGAAACGTAGTTTTCATATACTGTGACGACTCTCAAAAATTCTGAAAAAAATATATTTATGGACAACTTTTCATGCTGAACAACATATTAAAAAATTGGGATGGTACCATGTTGCAAAGCTTACCTATTTCAAAAAATTTAAAGTTTGCGAAAAAAATGCGATTTTTTGATTTAAAACATGAAAAAAAGTTTTGATAGGTGAAGTTGACCCATTTGACCCCTATTTTTACGTACCTGTTGAAAAAGTTGAAAAACCCCTTTCACTCGATGAAATGAACTCATCACAAAAAATCAAAATTCGAAAATAACATTCAAAAAATGAACGAATTTTTATTTTTTTGTTGTGAGTGTAATTTTCATCAACTTTTTCACGAAATACGTCATAAAGAGGTCAAAATAAGACAACTGAATAAATTTAAACTTTTTTTGATGTTTGAAATTGAAAATTGGATTTTTTCGAATTTTGATTTTTTTGTGATGAGTTCATTTCATCGAGTGAAAAGGTTTTTTCAACTTTTTCAAAAGATACGTAAAAATAGGGGTCAAATGGGTCAACTTCGCCTATCAAATCTTTTTTTCATGTTTTAAATCAAAAAATCGCATTTTTTCGAAAACTTTCAATTTTTTTAAATCAACTTTGCAACATGGTACCATCTCAATTTTCTAATATGTTGTTCAGCGTGAAAAGTTGTCCATAATATATTTTTTTCAGAATTTTTGAGAGTCGGAACAACATGAAAACTACCTTTTGAAACTTTTCGAGCTAATTTTTTGTACGAAGAAAAGTGGCAACACTGACTTTTATGATATCACCAAAAAGCCTTTCGAAACCCCTAACTATGGGAAAATGTTCCATTTTGGTAGGTATCGCTGTTATCGAGTAATCCACTGCTGAAATGGATAATATTTTAGGTTCACTGAAAACTTTGACACTTTGACACCCCCTGGCTGCCTTCAAAAATGAGCTAGAGGGCTGCGATTTGCGCCATTGGTCATCCCTTCGGAAGGTCTTTCCAAAGGAAAAATTTCAAAAAAAAAATCGCCGACCCCCCCCCCCACTTCTTGGTCCAATTGATGTGGAATGACCTAGCCTTTACATTGTTTGTTTGGATTCCCATGGTTTTAAAAGAATCATTTATTTGAAAAGAACCCAAATTAGATACACGCAGAACCCTCAAACACGTACAACAAATTCACAAAACCTGACCAAATTTCAGTAAAATTTTGCAAAAAAAATATGAAAGAATGTTGAAAACATAATAGAATGATAAAAACGCCAAAAAGATCAACAAAAATTATAACCAAAACGTAATTAAATTCAAATAAAATTCAGAACATATTCATTTAAAAAAATGTAAAATGATAAAAATGCATAAAAAAACATAATCTAGGTAGGTAGGTACCTATATTTATGTAGGTACTTAATCAGGGAGGCCATTCCATGTCAATTCGACCAAACAAAATGCGATTTTGAAAGTCATGTCTTTCGATTTCGCTCAATTTTTTTCTACATTGTCATACCCACCCAATAAGTAAGAAATCAGCAATCAGTTTGATCCCAGCCCCCTCAGGAGGCGGGTGAGGGGGGCTTCAATTATTTTCACTATGTCTCGAGGTACTCAACTACAGCAGCGCATTTTTCCAAAGCTATGATACTTTGATCAGAACTGATTTCACAGTTCAAAAGGGCATTGCATTTTGAACTTTCTAAGCATTTTGAAATTTTCAAAAGATTGAAAGTTTAAATTTCAAAATAGCGCTGCAAGTGGGAGCTACCATTTAAAATGCTGAAAAAATTTCCACAGACGTACCTTTTAATGCTTTTTTGAAATATTCAATTTTCGAGATGGGATCTTTTGATGGAAATGGGGCAACCCCCCCCCCCAAATTTGGACAAAACTCTCAAAAAAATCTGAAGGATGTGATATATTGAATTGTATGTTTCTGATGACGCTGCAGAACACGAATATGACGTAAGGTTTTTGATTGGACTCCATCCACGGCCCCCAGCACCTCCCCAAATAGGGTAAAATTCCAAAAAAGTGTTTTGTTCGTGCGACACATGAAATAGTAAGTTTTTGGTGACGCTGAACACGAATATGACGTCAGATTTTTGATTAGACCCATATATAGAAATTATTACCTATTTGTTGGACTTTTATCTACAATTTGTGGAGGTTTTGGGGGCTATGGGCGAGGTCAATTTGAAAAACTAAGGCTATATATTCGTGTTCAGCGATATCGAAAACATACTATTTCATGTGTCATACGAATGAAACCGTTTTTTTGACTTTCACCCCCTTTGGGGAGGTGCTGGAGGCCGTGGATGAAGTCCAATCAAAAATCTGACGTCATAATCAAATTCAATAAACTGTAGAGTAAGTTCCCCCTTGAATCTAAAATTTTGAATTCGATCAACTGTAGAGAAGGGAAGACTTTCTATACAGTAAATCGAATTCAATTTTTTGCCGATTTCTAATTTTGATAGGTACCTACCTAATCTGCCGTTTGCGCTGCTCGGGAGCTATTTATTGTAACCTTCGATCTTTCAAATTACCAAGGACATTGTTTCGTTATCACCCAAGGAGGCATTTGGTTTGTATTCGAGTCTATTCTGGCGGCTATTATTGTACCTAGCAAAAAACAAAGGTTGACTTGAAAATGTTTAAAGGCAATACAGAATAGAAACCACATCTCAAGCACCCTATAGCGCATGCAACCAATGCGTATCAATTAAATAGCCAAACATGGGTAGTTGGGCGAAAAAATTCATTATCATAGCAATAAAGAAACCCACGCGACACCATTAAATTAAATTTAGTGACATTTACATTGTTCGAAATGTACAACCGATCGATCGATCGATCGTGTTAATCCGAGCAAACATCTATAGAACATGGTTAAAAATCGAGCATATTTCATAGGCAAAGGCAGTAAAGGAGAGAAAAAAAATACACCAACATTTATAGGTATACTTATATCGACCAGGTAAAAATGTCAATCGATTCGCGGTACCGATTTCAATAGCTTCGTGTACCAGTCGCAATAAAGCTGCAAGATGCGGCTTCGGATAAAATGACGATTGTTTTAACGGAACAAACAAAACACGAGTCTCGCCAAGGGGTCTGATTTCGTACCATCAGGGTCCCTTACCCTTATATCCACATATACCGAGCACTTGGGTCGTAAATAACTCCAATTATTGACGATGAAACAAAAGTCAATCGGTGTCTCGAGTTACATGCCAAGTTTCCATCCACTTTGCCCAAATACTTAAGTACACACACAGGGACTATATATACCTACTTGGGGAGTGTAGGATCTACTTCATGTGGTTCATGGTTGCGATGAATACCTGCATATGGAAATAAGCCCAGGAATAAGATTCTCATTAGATGTGTTCTCTCGTCGAGAGACAGGAAGAATAAAACAAAACACGAGGGGGGGAGGAGAAAAAAGTATAGTCGTAAATGTTTTTAGGTACTTTTTCCCTTAAAAATTTTTATTCGCGGTATCTTCTATTACAGGTATGAGGTAAGTGGTTCTCTGTCATCGTTTCAGGGCTCCTGCGGTGTTCTCTGGTTTACTATTATATCGAATTTTTACGTCTTCATTTTAATGTCATCGTACGGCTGTCAAAAAAACGTTCAAATATGAAAAAACCACCTCCGTGCGAGATTTACATTTAGATGTGTAATTATGATCTTTCCACATCACAAGTCTAAAATATTATTAAAAGCGACTGCGATATAATTGTTATTTATGCTCGTTTGAATACAATGTTGTAATATGGTGCTAAATGTTCGGGGAAGTTTTCACGTCTCTCTCGAGTATCTCTTACTGTATTACATAGGTATTTCAATAGTTTGAATAGATACTCGTGTTATCGGTTTTGTGGCGATGTTTTTGGCTTGCCGCTGCGACTTGTTAGTTGCGCTGTTTGATGGAAAATTAAAATTGTGTTTGGATTTGGTTTGGTGTTTTGAAAATTCCGTACCTACCTGGCGTGGTAATAAAATCCAGAGGGAAGTTGAAATGAGAGAAGGAAGGGTTAATATTGGGTAGTCGAATAGCTTGATATTAACGTTTAGGTTGAGTGTTATTCTGATTTTTAAAAAAAATTAAAATATGTAGAATAGGTAGGTAATGTAATCAAATCAATACTTAATGATTAAAAGACCACGTACCAGCCAAAATTTCAACTGGTAAAATTCATTTTTCAAGTTTCGAAGAATTTTAAACAATCAGAAGCAAAAAATCAAAGTTTTTTCTATACTTACCTACTTCAACTTGAAGGAAACATTTACTACGCACCCTACTTTTATTCTCCCAATTGTCTGAAAGTGATTTTTTCCAGCCATTTTGAGCAGGTAGGTGCTTGCATGAGCTTCCAGAAAACCTGAGAATTGAATAGGTAGGTAGCTGTAGAGATGGGCAGTCTTTGAATTTTTTTGGAAAATTGGAAGGGGAGCCTCAAAAGGCTGCAGGAAAAATTTTGGATCCCTGACTTGAACTATCACTTTCTGTGGTTAATTCAAAAAACTTTTTAAAAAATTTTTAACATACCTATAACAACTTAAATTTGAGAAAGCTCACAAGAGAACCTCTTGAGGTGTCACTCTCCGATTTGAACGGGACCACTATTTTTGGAAAGAGCATAGTCTAAAAAACCCAAAACCAAATTTTCAGCTGCCCAAGATCATTTTTCGATTTTTGGCGAATTTTTGAAAATTCAAAATTGGCCGTTTTTGGCGATTGGTGCTTTATTTTAAAAAGTACGTACTTGATCAATAAACATGGTCAAAGTGAGTCTCAAAAGTGATATTTATTACCCAAATCCAAATTTCACCATTTCCAGCCATTCTGGAGCCTCCAGCGAGCGCGATTTTTCAATTTCTCCAGAATTTTGAATTTGCTCCAGAAGGCGTGAATATGAAGTTGGACAGCTAAAAATCGAGTTGTGTGTTATACTCGACCTGTTTAACGAGTTTATCTACATTGGAGCTGATTTTGGGAGTGACACCTCAAGAGTGATTTTTTGACCAGCTTTTTTCAGAATTAAAAAATCCAAAAAATCAAAAGATAACCGTTTGTGAAGTTTTTTTTGAAATTTGCGTGAATCGCTGCAATTTGTCCGTAACTAACCCCCCAAAATCCAAATTTTGCAATTTCCAGCCCTTCTGGAGCCTCCAGCGCGATTTTCAATTTCTCCAGAATTTTGAATTTGTTCCAGAAGGCGTGAATATGGAGTTGGGCAGCTAAAAATCGAGTTGTATATTACACTCGACTTGTTTAACGAGTTTATTCACATTTGAGCCGATTTTGAGAATGACACCTCAAAAGTGGCTTTTTGACCAGCTTTTTTCAAAATTAAAAAATCCAAAAATTCAAAAGATAACCGTTTGTGAGAAGATTTTTGAAATTTGCGCGAATCGCTGTATTTCTTCAAGAACTAACCCCCGGAGCGCAAATTCTACCATTTCCAGCCGTTTTGGAGCAAGAGTGACACCTCTAAAAACCCCTCTTGGGGTGTCATCCTCAGAATCGACTCAAATGAGAATAAACTCGTTAAACATGTCGAGTATATTACACAACTCGATTTTTAGCTTCCCAACTCTATATTCACGCCTTCTGGAGCAAATTCAAAATTCTGGAGAAATTGAAAATCGCGCTGGAGGCTCCAGAAGGGCTGGAAATTGCAAAATTTGGATTTGGGGGTTAGTTACGGACAAATTGCAGCGATTCATGCAAATTTCAAAAATTTTCTCACAAACGAGAAACTTTTGATTTTTTGGATTTTTTAATTTTGAAAAAAGCTGGTCAAAAAGCCACTTTTGAAGTGTCATTCTCAAAATCGGCTCAAATGTAGATAAACTCGTTAAACAAGTCGAGTGTAATATACAACTCGATTTTTAGCTGTCCAACTCCATGTTCACGCCTTCTGGAGCAAATTCAAAATTCTGGAGAAATTGAAAAATCGAGCTGGAGGCTCCAGAATGGCTGGAAATGGTGAAATTTGGATTTGGGTAATTAATATTACCTTAGGGACTCATTTTGACCATTTTTATTGATCAAGTACGTACTTTTTAAAAAAAAGGCATAAATCGCCAAAAACAGTCAATTTGAATTTTCAAAAATTCGCCAAAAATCGAAAAATGAACTTGGGCAGCTGGAAATTTGATTTTGGGGGTTTTAGACTATGCTCTTTCCAAAAATCGCGGTCCCGTTCAAATCGGAGTGTGACATCTCAAGAGGTTCACTTGTCAGGTATCCAAAATTTTTTCTGAAATTTTTTGAGATGCCCCATAACTTTTTATCCATTTCTCCTCATCCAATTTTCTAAAAAAAATCAAAAATGGTCCACTTTACGTATCATTTTTCATTTTCTGATTTACTAACTTCTGTTTCAAGCTTTTTTCTCTACCTATCTCCAATTTTTAGGTAGACAATTTTCTATAACTTTCAATTTTTCACGATCTACAACTTTTGTTTCAAGCTTTTGGGTTTGTTTGAATTCTATTTTCTGAAATTACATCATCTCAATTAAAAATAAAAATGTTTTTAAACAGAATTTGGCAGGGAACTTTTTGAACTGGCACTCTCTGATTTGAGAACGTGTCCTAAAGCTCTGTGATCCAAATTTCAAATCTCAAAGTTCATTTTTGATTTTGGCTGATTTTTAAAAATTTTAAAAATTCAAAAAAACTGTTTTAATTTTTATTTTACAAATTCATGTCTTCTTCTTCCTTTCCTGGAGGTCGATGAGCAGTATTTTTTGTACCTAATAAGCTGATGTCGATACAATGCTGTCACCATCGTCAGCAACACCAATTATCGAATCTAAAAAAAAAAAACAAATAAGATGAACTATACGGAAGTAAAAATTGATAATTGACGACACTCGTACAATTTATTGCTTAGTTAGATAATTCTTGATACAGGATATTGACAGTTCGATAAGATATTTATTTTGGCTACCTAGCCCGTCGTATTTTAATAGCGATTGCCTCAGAAAGTTATCTTTATTTCCTCATGTTCAAGCATTCGAAGGGAATCTGGACACAATAATAGAATTTTTTGCCAACGAAATTATTATCTATTCATCTACAGAAAAACGCTACGAGAAATTCAAATCTTGATGAAAATTTTCACCGTTTGAATTGTTGCTTTTTTCATGATATCATTGATGAATGATGGCGAATATTGAAAATGTACATTTGATAAAATCTAACTACATAATATGTACATCATAGATTACTTATGCCAATGCCTACTCTACCAACCTTACAATTGTGTACCTATTCTTTCCTTCATTATTTATATGTGAGCTCCTAGGCTAGTGCTATAGATTGGCCTTTGAAGGTAACTCATTGTTATGAAAAGGAGTCAAAAAGACTACAATGGCACCAAGACACATCTTATCGTTAGCCAAGGTTATTTCGCCCAAGAATCCGTTATTATGTTGTCGGCATTCTCACCAAGAAACCTGGTCGCGAACCTCTCTCGCTGGCTAGATTTTTTCGGCATAATCATGTGTGGGAATATGGGTAAGATTTTTCGCACGTCTTGGCTGAGATTCGCGACCTATAATTTCATTCTTTTGTACCTACCATATCCACATTCAATGGCCTGGCAATGAATCGAGGAAAACTATCGCCTATTTCCGAAGATGAAAAGATATTCGTTGAACAATTACTATGGTACATATACCTAGATGTTCATTCGAGGCGTCTGAAGCCGCCATCGACATCGAGGTAAAACGCAATGCTGGAGAATAAATCAAGTTACATGTGCCTCCCACTATTCGGACAGACACAGAAGCTACTTATTATCTTATAGCGTGTATAATTTTTCAAGCTTGTCTGGCTTATGTTTTCCAACATTGTAACAATACAGATCAACGTTTGCCCCTCCTTATTCATCCAATGGGATTAATTCGTTAATCACGTCGGCTGCACAGTGGTCTTCTATTGGCTTTCTCTCGTGCGCGGGTACCGACGTCGGTCACCGTCGCGTGCTTCAAATTACCTACCTATTCCTAAGTGAGATAGAATTCTTCGATGTTTAATGATGATTTTACGTACCTAAGTACATACATATTTCGTATTTTGTTTGGGAGAAAACTGCAGGTAAATGCAGACCATAAGTTTTCTATAGGTTCATTGTTGACGGTGAAAACCATCAGGGTTGAAGATCTGTTTCCAGGGGGCGCCAGCTTATCGAAAAATATTATTCTCAGTTCTTAAAAAAAAAACATTTGCGGAGACTCGTCCATTACCTCCCCCCCTAATCCCATGACAATACAACACGGGGGGGGGGACTTCTGGTGCCTAGGGGCATTTTTAGATTTTTGATGAATTTTATAAAATTTTGGGTCAAAAAAAATAATTAAATGAAAATTTTACGAAATTGACCAGAGAATCAGAAATTTGATACGCACTTTGGTTTCGACACCCCGAATCGATTAGAAACTGTTCCAAACCGTCTTAATAAGTGATTTCGTATATTTTTCAAATTTTTAATTAGATATGTAACAACATCGCTGTAAAAAATAAATAAAGTTCTAAACTGAGAGAAACAGGTCAGCAACAAGCACCAATCATCGTTTGTACGTGCGAATGTCAATTTGGACAGTTTTTATGGCACTTTTTAAAGATTCGGAATTTTCAAAACATGACTGGAGGCTCCAGAACGGCTTGAAACCTGCTCCAATCGACTCAGCATGTTGAAATTATGATTTAAAGTGAATTTCAGCGTTTCAACTTTATTGTGTAAAATATTTATAAAAATTTCAACTTTCAAAAATCTACTGAAACTCAAGAACTGCTCAGAATGGTTTAAAATCATTACCAACTGATTCTGATGGTCGAAAATATGCCACATACCAAATTTCAACTTTCTATGTCGATTTGGGAAAATTTTAAATTTTTTTTTATTTTGACCGAATTTTCAAAAAATTCATAAAAAATCCAAAAAATACACTTACAAGGGAAGTATTTTTACTGACCCAAAATTTTTGAACTGGACGAAGGAAAATCGATGAAAGACTCCAAAATACACCACCAGCAAAAATTTCAGGCGCTGAAATCGATTTTTCGATTTTTGGAAAAATTTTGAAACTTGAAAATTGGGCCCAACAAGGAGAAAATAGGTAATTGAAGTTTTTTCAAATCGACTTGGAAAGCTGAAATCAAGTTTGTGTCTTATTTTTGACATACTGAGCCGAATGGTGATGGTTTCGAATCGTTCGGAGGTCTCCATTCAATTAATGGATCCTCCAATTTTCAAAAAAAAAACCATAGGTAGGGTAAAAATGAAATTTAGCACCCTTTGAAACCATCACCAATCGACTCAGGAGGTCGGTGATAAACCAAATTTTCAGATTTTTTCCGGTATGCGAGAAACCATGCAAAAAATTAATTTCATAAATGACAAGAATTTAAAAACGATAATATTTCAAGTCCTAATCCAGGAGATCTTTTTTCAAACTGGAAGCTTCAGGAACAGCTGGAATTCGTTGTTAATTGATTTATGAGGCCCAGAATATGCAATATAAACTGAAGTTTAATTTTTTTTTTTTAGAAAAACGAGCCTTTGAATATCTGAAAATTCAACAAAAATCATGAAATAACATTTAGTATTCAAATCTTTGCTTGATAAGGCAATTTTAAGTGCCTGAATTTTTCTCTATACCTAGTCCAATAATATTACTCAATTCGGGACACCTCCCTCGTAAATAAAAGGCCCCCAACATGCAGCTTTCATCTCATTTCGCCATCACATCAACCGGTGTACCATAAGTTGCGACTTACACAACTTTTACTCTCGTTTCGATTTCCCTCCAAAAAAGAAGAGAGTAAAAAAAAAGTTCGATACGATAAATCTATTCCACTTATCGGTGTTCATCGGTGCATCGGTAGTGTTTATATAGTTTAATTAATTAACCTATCTCGAATATCCTACTTTTTTCCCGCAACCATCGACCACTCGACTGTCGGCGTCCACGTCTTAAAATGTGGGTATTTATAAGCGTATTGGCATGATCCTCGTATATAGGGAATTTTTTTACATATTTTACACGCGGTTGCAGATGTTTACAATTCGATTTTTATCAAAATATAATTAAAAATCTGCGCGATTAAAAAGCCGGAGAAAGTTGATCTTGCTGGCACGAGCCAGCTGCATTTTTTTAGCTGTGAAATGTACTTACCTAGCTACCTACTGGTTGTAATTTTGTATCAAACGCGTGTGCAAGGTGTTTTCGTTTTTTTTTTCGGCTCGTTCTCATCTAGTTTAAATGCAACAAGAAGCATGCCGCATCGTAAGGCGTAATTTTTTCACTCTATTTTATGTCCACTTTTCAAAAGAAAATGACTACGTTTCAGAATACTACACAAGCATGTCTTCATCTATCTATCGGCCACTGGGCCATGTTTATAACGGGATTCGGGCTCGACTTTGAGATAGGCAGCAATTTTCATATATAATTTAATCGGGGTGTCTTATGGCATAGCTTTTATTTTACCCCGTCGCTCGTCCAGGGTGGTCTAGGGTACCATAAATTTAGATAGCTAGGTTTACGTGTACTGTACCCTATATCTTATATACCTACCTATGATACGTCAAGCTATAGGGTACTTTTTTATTCGCTGGTTACGTAATCGTATATTAATTAGACGTTTATTGTTTTATTACCGAAGAAAAATAGCGCCGTGTCGTTTATCATCCGCGTTGATAACAGAGTAAAAAACCAAACTGTACGCGATTTAATTGCCGCCATGCCGCCGCAGCTAGGGTTGTTATCATGTGATTATTTTATAAGATTTATGGAAAATATAAAACCGAGCTCGTATGATAATTAAACTATCAAATGCAGGTCATGGTATTATTCGACGACGAAGATTGTGAGATATGTATATCGAAGTACTGCTGTATGTTGGAAGAGGGACAGGTTTCCCAGGGAGTTACGTTTCATCATTTTTACCTACCTTTACCCAGACCTTTGTCAACTCACGGGTCTGTTGATGGGTCAGGTATGACAATAGAGGTATTAAGTTCAAGAAATTCGCCGAACGTTTCATCGAAAATATCTTTTTTATGTAAAAGAGACTGAGATGTGTAGAAATAGTTTGTCTTTTTTTAAAAAGAATATGGAGATGGAGGTGAATGAAAGGAAAAGAGGAGGAATGGACTGATCCTTGGCTAATGCGAATATCTAGATTTATGCTTGAGATTTCAGACTTGATTAGAGGATCGTTGCGAATGATATGCAAAAATTGCCTTTTTTTTAAACCGTCACGTGAATGATGATGTCTCGAGATAAGAAGGACGATATTAGGTACTCACTCGTACTACGTGGTGGGTGAGTTATCGTGATTTTTGGAACTGAAACTACCTAAATAGGCACGTAGGTATTTTTTCATCGAAGCTGTGAAGGATTTATCCGCATTTTGGTTTATCTAAAAAATTGACCAGATATATTTTCCTTCTCCAAATTTTATTTGGACAGATTTTATGGCATTTTTTTGGAAAATTGAAACTTTTAAAATGTCGCTGGAGACTCCATAACGGCTTGAAACTACCTCCAGTCAACTCAACGTGTTGAACTTACGAGGATAAAAAGAATTTCAGCTTTCCAACTTCATTTTGGTAAAAGTTTGTGGAAATTTTGACGCTTTCAAAAATCTGCTGGAGGCTCCAGGAACTGCTCAAAATGGCTTGAAACCATTTCCAATCTATTCGGTGAGTCAAAATTAGGATACATACCAAATTTCAGCTCTGTAGATCAATTTGGTAAAATTTTGATTTTCCCCCATTTTTGGTCCAAATATTTTCAAAAATTCTCCAAAAATCAAAAAAATGCACTTTAGCATCTAAAATTTTGATTGGTGAAATATTTTAGAATAATCTTCTATCCGGCTCAAAAACTTTTATGTAAGAGGACACCTTTCCTTTTGGAATCTATGACAGAGATTGAACATTCTGTATACTCCTGACGCCACTCTTCAAAATCAAATAAATAGTCCTTATACCTACTTATCAAAATGTAAATATTTCATTTTAAAATTATTGAAATATACAAACCGCAGATGATAATGACGATTTTAACTAGGTAATAAATATGCAAAAGACTGCTTCAAATCTTTTAAAAACAACAACAACTTCAATAATATTGGAGTAAAATAAATGGGCTTCCCCAGTTCTTTGCATGGTCCCCTCTGTACCTATTTATCAGTTTAAAAAATCTTGAAAAAATCAACAAAAGAGAACCCTCGGGATTACGGACTGTATTTGGATTTGTGTTTGTTTGAATCTTTCATTCCTCAGGCCTCCGACAGAATGCGGAAAGCTTCTCGTATATATACACTAAATGTGGCTGTACAAACACTGCAAAATGAGTTGTTCTTCTGTCACAGTTTTTCTTTTTGAAAAGGCTTTTCGTTGTAAAACTATTTTTTGCACTTTATTAAAAATACATGTAGAATATAATGAGCATTCTATAAATAAAAATTATCACTAAATAAATCCAAAAATGAATTAAATCAGGTTTTATTTTTTGTTTGGCTTGTATGCTATGCCTGTTGTTAGATGAATAACACCAGACAACTATTTTGAATTTTTTTTTTAGTGTTTGGGTTGGAAATGGGCTTAATCGATAGTTTAGACCTTAAAACAAAAAACAAGAGTGAGTTTTTAAAATTTGAGTAATTTTTGTGGTCAGGAGAGACCGTCAAAGTTGTGAAAATGGCCATGTTTGCCCTACTTGACGAGTTCATTGCGACATCTGTATTGTTTTACGAAAAAAACCAAGACCATTTTCGGATTCCACGCACTTTTTTAAGTAAACTACTTTCCCCGATTTTTGATTTTCGAAGTTTTGAGCGAATAAGACCAATTTTTCTAAATACAAAAAATTCAATTTGAACTTCGGGTGAACGCAGTTCCGCGCCACGATTACATGGTGGAGTAACGCCAGCATCGCGCGCTCCAGAGTTTTAAAATATTTGTACCTACTAATAAAAATCTTTCATGTGCGCTTGAAACTTCAAAAATCAAAATTGTTTCTTTTTGAATTTTTCATAAAATTTTGAAATTTTGGTCTGAAAAACTATTTTTTTTTACATTTTTATTCCTCTAGTTCACTCTTGTCTATTTTCAAGGTGGGGGGAAGGGTTGAGAAAACCCTTTCACTCAATGAAGTAAACTCATCACAAAAAAATCAAATTTGAAAAAATTCAATTTTCAATTCCAAACATAAAAAAAAGTTTAAATTCATTCAGTTGTCTTATTGACCTCTTTCTGACGTATTTCATGAAAAAGTTGATAAAAATCACGCTCATAGCAAAAAAATAAAAATTGGTTCATTTTTTGAAATTTTTCGAATTTTGATTTTTTTGTGATGAGTTTATTTCATCGAGTGAAAGCGTTTACTCAACTTTTTTTAACGGATATGTAAAAATAGGGGTTAAATGGGCCAACTTCACCAGTCAAAACTTTTTTTCATACCTTAAATTTTAAAAATCGAATTTTTTTTCAAACTTTCAATTTTTTAAAATCGGTTTTACGAAATAATGCCATCCCAATTTTTTAATATGTTGTTCAGCATGAAAAGTTGTCAATAATTTTTGAGAGTCAGAACTATATGAAAACTACTTTTTTTTAACTTTTCGAGCTAATTTTTCGTACATAAAAAAGTGGCAGTACCTACTTCCCTACTGGGTTTTTATGAAATCACCAAAAATCCTTTCAAAACCCCTAACCATTGGAAAAATTCCATTTTGGTAGGTATCGCTGTTATCGAGTAATCCACTGATGAAATGGATGATATTTTAAGTCCACTGAAAACTTTGACACCCCCTAGCAGCCTTTTAAAAAGGGCTATAGGGCTGCGATTTGCACCATTGGTCATACCTACAAAAGGTCTTTCCACAGGAAAAACTTTTTGAAAAAATCGCCAACCCCCCCTCCCCCCCCCCGCTACCACTTCTTGGCCGAATTGACGTGGAATGGCCCTTTCCCCAATGTTACGTTTCCAAATTTCGGTTCAGATTCTCTTCAACGTTCTTTCGACACTCATCGAGCCCAAGATAAACTACAGATTGGTCTATGTACTCCTGACTTTGACTCAACTACGAGGAATGTTCTCGTATTTCTTTTACATTCGCCCCCTTCCTCCAGAACCACGAGACTGAATTTAGATACGTAAGTACATACCTATTTTTGAAGATGTCAGATTATTGAACTCATTACGCCAACCCACAATTAACTCATAGTTGGCACTGATTACAAACACAAGGCGGTGTATTGACATCTCATCTATGCACTAAGCGACCACACTGGCGGTCTAGGACAATAATCAATAAAGGTGATTAGCACAGATATAACCATTTAAACGAGCGGTATACAATTATCTAGGTAGCTGGCTACCTGAAGATACACGTTCTTAAATGTCGGATCTTCATCGGTGTATATTTCAAACGACCACATCAAAACAAAAGACAGTCGACCTTGCCCCTTGCGGTTTCGGCATTTACGCTTGAATAAATACATTCGCGACTCGCGTAGCTAGATGGCGATGATTTTCGGTAAATCTCGTCGTTTAAATCTTATTACGTATAGTAGGTACGTTGACGCGTGCTACAAACGACCCGAACATCAGATCTTGGTACTTTTTAGCCTCTTCTTTCTCTCTGTGAAACCGATACGCTTCGACAAATGAACCATCTTCGTTGGTAAGTATATTTTTCGCTCGAACGCATTCGGCATCCAGAGTATCGGCGGCGGTTCGAACTCATGGATTCTCGATCGTGTTTCTTCTTCTTCTTCTGAAAACGATTTATTCAACGTAATCAAGCGACTAGAACGAGTGTAAATTGTATCTGGAAGCGACATGTAACCATATTGGTGCGTGATTCGATCGATGCGATGTTTGTAATCATCCTTTTGTCGTTAGACCGTCATCATCAATTTTGAGATGGTAATTTGGGATTTCAACGCGATACACGAGGTTCGATCATCGATCTGAATTTAATGCCGGATTTCCAAGATTTCCGTTTTACGTGAATAAATTATCGGAGTGATTTTTTTGGCCGACTTTTTAAGTGGATGTAGGTAGTTAAAGTTTAGTTGAGTTTTTTTTGTTGTTTTCTTTGAAATTTACTTGGATACCTACTTATATCTAGCCTCTATTAATACTGTGTAGTCTGTTTAGTGAATTAGGATTACAAAGAATGTTTAGGAATTGGAAAATAGTTCATATCCTGAGTGATTTCATTGCGGAAATGGAATCAGCCTTCATGGCAGATTACTTGGAAATTTATCAAAATTTGAGAATGGAGTTTCACCTTGAAAGAAAAACACTGTTTAAAAGGTTTTTTAGATGAGAGAGGAAAAAAGGGGGGGGTAGTCATACAGTCTTTGATAAATTGAAAATATATCTGGGAAAATCTTGACGAATCACTGAAAATAGGAACAATAAAATTACATTTCAAAGTTCCTTTCGAGAGACGCTGGTCTCAATCACAATGATTTTTTCAAACTTGAAAAAAAAGTGTTGAATCCTCACTTTAATGTCAGATTCTTGAAAATTTCGAAAAAATGAATAAATGAATAAATTCCTGACAAGAGTTCCGGCAAAATACATAAATACGTAGATACATAGGTTATAGACTTTTAGATAGCAAATCTGACTTTTGAAATCTTAGAAAAAATTGCGATGAATTCTTGACATTTTGTCAGATTTTTAAAAACCTAACAAAATGTGAATTTCCAACAACTCAAAAACTGAACAATGAAATTCGGTACCTGAAATTTGGTTTGATGGCATATTTTTGGATGCACTTTCAATTTTTCGTTGCCCAGTCCAAAAACTTATCTGCTAATTGAGGAAGCTTTTTGTGAGTGAGGGTGAAAATATTGGATCAGCATTTCAAACGATCCAATTTTTAAAAAATTTTCAAAGCAAGAAGGGGTCAAATCTGCAATATAAACGACACGTAAAATACTCCAGAGTACCTACTTACTATTTTTTTTTTCAAATTTTAAAGCAAAAATTTACTCATAAAATTTTTAATTTTTAAAAATTGAAAATATTTAAGAGTACGGTAGATATTCTGTGATTCATGTGTGATTTCGTTAATCTGAGTAAATTTGAGTTGGCGCAAAGTAAGCAGAAATTTGGTCCATTTTAAATGAATTGTTCCAGAATATGTGAATCCAGAAATAGGCACGCGGCTGAAGACTGCATTCTGAGTGGAAAAAGATCAAAATTGGAGTAGAACTCTAAAATTTGGTTTATAACATATTTTTGACCTTCCTAATCGATTAATAATAGTTTCCAGCAGTTACAGAGTCTTGAGATAATTTTTTTGTCATTTTCTAAACCTTAAAAAAAATGTCACGAAGAAGGCCAAAATATAATTCAACCATTATAAACTTTGGGTAGGTACCTATAGGTACTACCTTTTGAGACTCATTCGATCGATTGAGGGATACATTTTCAAAAACTGTCTTTGCGGGTTCAAATCCATAAGTAACTATTTTAAATTTTAATCATTTTTTTTATGACTGAAAAGTACAAAATATCGCTGCTCTTTTTTCAGTGATTTTAATGAAGGGAATAAAAAAGTTCACTGGTGGCTCCAGAACTACTTGAAACCATCGCCAATTCATTCGGGAGGTGGAAAAAGGAGTATGTGCCAAATTATAGAGGTATACCTACCTAAGCTTTGCTTAATTTGATCAAATTTTAATTTTTTTTTTTTCATTAAAAAAATAAAATAATTTTTTTTTAAATTGCCAAAAATCGAGAAATTGTGGGTACTTAATTGTTAAAAAATTTCCATGCTGTTTTATGCGTTTTGATCGAAACCAAAATTCAGGTCCAAAAGTTCATTTTTGAATTTTTGGTAAATTTCTGTAAATTTTAAAAATTCAAAAAGGCTGTTTCAAAGATCGATTTTCAAACATTTTTATGAAATTCAGATTTCTTTGAAAAACGCGAACCTACCTGAATAATTCCTCCAATTCAACTCGCACACATCAAGAACTGTATGGTTTTGGGCCATTCTGATGTCTCCAGCAATTTTTCAATTTTCTCCAGAGACTTCAAATGAAATTCTAGGAGTGCCAGTTCAAAAGTAGATTGTTCCAGAAAATTTAGAAAAAGATCAAATTTAAAAAAAAAGGAATAATTTTTATCAATTTGATCTTTTTGGAGCCTCCGGTGAGTTTTAAAATTTCGCCAGTAATTTCAAGTCACTCTGGAGGGGCCAAAGATGAATTTAGAGACCAATATTTTTAGTCGGTGCTTATTGGACATTAATCTCAATCACTTTAGGATGGTTACCTTGAAATTCAAGGAGTAGGTACTGCGTCCTTCTATATAAACCTTCAATAACTGACGGGCTTCTCTCTTTTTCGCCCCGCCTCATCCATTCCCATTATTCAGAATTTCGACATTTTCACACGTTTCTTAAGAATTGCCCATCTTATACTCTACTAAAATAAAATAACTCCAACTCGTTCCAAATCTCACACAAATTATACTCGATCAGATACGCTGGCCTGGGAATACTTCCTCTATACCAAGTAATAGATATTTTTTCAATTTAAAAAAACACACATCGAACTGGCTCGCCATTCGGACCGAATAGTTAGCTCGTTATTAATGATATTGCTTTACGATATACTGATGAAAATTGTGATTTATAATCATTAATCACGTACAAAATACACGTATTCTGGGTAACATGACTTGTATAAATAAAAATTTAAAAAATCAGAATGGATTTCCATTTTCACGACGAGGAATAGGTTATACTCGTATTTTCGAATGAAAGAGAAAAAACTGGAGTTCTTATTCATTAACGCGGGTAGGTATTTCTTGTTTAGGTAGATATTTATTTTACAGTAAAAATACATACAAATTTTATGTAAACGGAGGAAAAAGATCCATTCAAAGTTTGAATATTGCAAGATCATTCATTTAGTCAGTGATGGATCTTTGTATGATTTGATAAGAAAATTATACACGCCGCGTGGTATAGGTAATGATAATGACGGTGGTGAAGATGATCAGAGGAGTGAAAAAAGAAGCATCCAGTTTGTATTATAGAAATAACGCGTTATCTACGGATATCAGGTCGGTACCTATATAATAGATTCCTATTTATAATAATTAATTTTTTGTTGGTTTATTAATTTTAACCGATAGTTAAACGAATGATTCATCATAAATTTGACGATCTACGGTGTGTGTGGTGTGGTATGCCCGTGGTTATTTATCAAACACCCATTAAGTAAATATAACCAGCGTGTCTGCTGACGACTCGAAAAAATTAATAAAAAATAAAAGTGTACCTATCTATCTATTGGAGACGATCGCCTGCTCTTATACATACGTACGTTTGAAATTGAAATTTCACTGTCTGGTCTTCGGCGTCGTGTTTTATTTTCCTTACGTAAGCGTAAAAATAATGTGCTACTAATTGTTATTGTTTGTACGAGAAGTGTTTACCATAAGTACTTTACAAAGACAAACCGATTGGTCGGATAATAAGCCTCGCGATAATTGTCGATGAGATGATAATTCTGCGGTGGCGATGGCGCGGCGTGGCGGTGCGAGTGATAACGGCATGGCACGAGCGAAAGAAGATGCTGCAGTGTTGAGGTGGTCGTGCGCTTGATGCGGTGATGGTGATGTTCTTGGTACATGAAAGTCATAGCGCCGCCGCCATCGCCATCCGACTAGCTCGAACCAATGTACCGTATAGTAGTGGTTTTAACCGGTAGTAGTTGTTTGTAATGAGATTCATTCGATGGTAATTGGTTTTTTATCCGTCGTTTAAAGCGGCACGAATGATTTGTTAATATGCCTCTCGCGCTATGGTACGTGTTATACGCCTACGAATACGAGATGATCACGCTTCTTTAAGCCATTCATCTCGTAGATGAGTACCTGTTGATTATGTTAAGCCTATAGGTATAGTATGTCTATGTACTTACACTTGTAAGTGGCTGAATAAGTGAATATGGACATCAAACATGTGTACAGCCATCATATTTGTATAGACCTTGTGTACAAGAACTCTAAGTACCTAGAGGCCAGTTAGATCCCCGTCAACTACCCCAAAGTCTCGCCCCATTTCTCTTATCAATATGATCTAGATAGTCTACCATCGCTAAAAAATTTTCAATTTTTACAATAACTTTTCAAATTTTAAATCCATGTGGAAAGGCCAAGGGACCGAAATTTTGACATGGATATCTAATTACGTTTTTTGAGCCGGAGATCTGTAAAAAAAATCTCAAGAATTTCTATCATGCCGATCCATGAGTCAATGACCTTAAAGGTCGGACACACAAGCCAGTGACCTTAAGAGGCCAGGCATATCGACACTTGCAGACAATCTTGGGAAGCCAGACAGGCGAGGCAATAACCTCAAGAGACCAGATAGGAAGACAGAAGACTTTACGAATCCAGAAAGATGGGTCAATGACCTTAAAAGACCAGACAGGAAGATAGACGACCTTGAGAATCCAGACAGATGGTTCAATGACCTTAAGGGGACATACATACAGACTATCTTGGAAAGCCAGAGAGGCAGACAGACGACCATGAAAGGCTAGACAGACGGGTCAGTGACCTTAAGATGCTAGACAGACAGTTCAATGACCTCAGGAGGCCAGACAGGCCAGCAAACAATCTTAGGAAGCCTTATTGACGGCTCTATGACTGAATTGCCAGACATACAGGTCAATGGCCATGAGAGGACATACATACAGACTACTTTGGGAAGCCAGACAGACGACCATGAAAAGCTAGACAGATGGGTCAGTGACCTTAAGATGCCAGACAGACAGTTCAACGACCTTAGGAGGCCAGGCAGGTAAGCATACAACCTTAGGAAGCCTTATTGACGGGTCTGTGACTTTAGATGGCCATACATACAGGTCAATGACCTTAGGAGGACAAACAGACAGATGACCATGGGAGTCTAGACAGGCTGATAGACGACCATAAGAGGATAGACAGATGGGTCATTGACCTTAAGATGCCAGACAGACAGTTCAATGACCTTTGGGGGCTAGAAAGGTGAGCATACAACCTTAGGATTCCTTACTGACCAGTCTATGATTTTAAATGGCCAGACATACAGAACAATGACCTTCAGAGGACAACCAGACATGATGACCTTAGGAAGCCAGACAGGCAGACAAACGACCATAAAAGGATAGACAGATCGGTCAGTAACCTTGAGAGGTCCAACAGACAGTTCAATAGCCTTATGAGGCCGACAGGTGGACAGACGATGAGAAGCCATTTTGACGGGTCAATGATCTTAAGAGGCTAGCCAACAGCCAGACGACCTTGGGAAAGCCATGTTGAGGAGTCAATGATTTTAAGAGGTCTGACAGGTATAGTCAGGTAATCTTGGGAGACTATAGACTTGTGATTTAAATTATGATTTATTTGATCAAAGTGATGCGATGTGATTTGATTGGTGATTCGAATTCGAATCATTTTTTTTAGCTATGATTTAGTGATGACTGTAATTTATAGCAATAATGAGCGAAATCAGGAAAATCACGTTCATGAATCATTTTTTGGCTCCATGTTGACTCGAGGTTGATCATGAAAAAAAATGTCAAAGGATTTTGATCAAATTCAATACCTTCATTTTGAGTTGAAAGTCACTCAGACTCAAAAAGGATTATTAAAATAGTGATTTTTTTCATTCCATCTCCTTCCTAGCTTTTTTCGAGGAAAATGGCCCAGTTCAAAAAAAATGACATTCTGCATCTACCTAAACCACTGCCATCAAAATCCAAGTCCAATGTTAGAATTCTACTTAAGGGTTGGAATTTTGCCAATCGCTTGTTATTGGGTAAATTCGTGTTTTGAATATTTTTTCTGCTCAAATATTTCACATTTATTATGTCTAAAGATCGAAAATCAAAGTTAGTTTCTGAAACCAACAATAAAGAAATACATGTTTTGGGACGCGTTGGGTGCCAATTTTTTGGACGATTATTGCCCATTTCAAAAAATTTAGAAAAATAGCCAAAAACTCTCCAAATTATTTTGGTTTTTTTAAAACTGGCAATAATTATAAAAAAATTGACACATGAGCCGAATTTCATTTGAGTAGGTACTTTTTATGGCCATTTTTCCAAAACTAGAAAATTCAAAAATTTTGCTAGATTCAAAACTACCATTCGCTGGAAGGCAAAAATAGAGCTTACCTACCTATAACCTAAATTTCAGCTTTTTACTCGTACCTTAGTTCACGATCTGATTTCTTCACAGAAATTGAGCCAAATTCGAATTTTTAAAAATTTTCCCAAGATTGAAAAATGATGCTCATACACTTGAAATTTGATCTTAAGTTGTGTGATTGCAAACTTTTTCGATTTTTTTCATTCATTCCAAAATTTGTTTGATGGTTGAGATGGTTCGTCGTAGTCAAAATACTTTTCCATTTTGAATTTTAAAGTGAATTTTGAACTGATAACTATTTTAGTTACCTATGCGAGCATTAAAATTTCAATGCACTTCAGAAAAAATGCTCACAATCAGATTAGATGATTTGTTCAATTCAATGGCAATTCTAGTTTTTTTAAATTAAAATTTTTATTTATTTTTCACATTGGGAATTTTTTGAATGGGCTATTAAACTTGAGACATGACGTAGAAAAATTAATTTTCTTTAGTAATAGCAAAAGAGGGATAATTTTTTTTACTTACTTTTCTTTTGTTTTCTTAAACTTCCCACGTGAAAATACCAAACACATCCTAAACTCGAACCCATCAAAATAAAACCAACACCAAAGTACAGTACCCACACTTACACAATCCGATCGTAAAACTTAAATAAACAAACCATAACCACGCAGACGAATAATTCTCGATTCTTTACTGCAATCTTATCCCATTTAATGAATAATTTTACAACTTAATCAAAACATTTATACGTGTATAAAATAAACATCCCAAAACAACGCTTCCTTCCTGCAGCGGAGGCGATTCCAACGAGCGAAAAAATTATAGTAAAAATGTAAATTTTATTACTCTTTAGGTACGCGGCGAAATTTCATGCTCTAATCGCGCGTTTAAAAATGCACCACAGGCGCGATAGAATTTGTAACCTTGCACCATAAAGTGGGCTTTAATCTGAAGCTGGTGGTATCGCCATCGCCGGGGCTATATTTGATATAAATAATGACCACTTAATTATGAAATGGCCGTCATAAAAACGAGTATACGCGATAATTCATTTACAATAAGTCGTCGTCGTCGTCGTCGTTTAGTTTGGATAATCGTAAGCTTATATACCTACTACTTGGGATAAACTCTGCACAGCTACCAATACTTACTCGTATACTACTTAATCAGCGCACAAAGCGGTAGTCATAAAATTGATGTAATAGTTTGATAATTATAAGTTTTACTAATGAAATAATACTATTTCACGGCACTCGGCACTGTGGCGTTAAAAGACAACAAAAAGTTACCACAACTGGTTTCGTTCTATCTACCTATATAAGTAATATGCTAAGGAAGATAGAGAGCAGAGAGCATCTTTGTCTAGCTAGACTATAAGTATTAAGCGCGGACACCGGCGATACTATTGGCATGCAACATTGTATCATGCTGATTAGTTAGGTTTTTCTTACTTTTAGTTACCTAGCCTTGCCTGTGATGTAGAAAGAGAGGTCTTCTCTTAGGAGTAGGCTACAGTATGTTGAGAAAGTCTTTCAGAGTTAAATTAAGTTTTGAATGGTTTATGTTGGCGAAATTATTCGACCATACGAATAGTAGCAGAAGTTGTTTTTTAAAAAAAAAACCTTTTAATTGCAATGCAAAAAATTTTCGTCTTGGCACAGGGTGTCTTGAAAATTACGCGACGTAATTTTTTTTCAAGAGATTTCAAAATGGAAAATGTTTTTCATTGATTGATGAATAGGTACTATATACATAAGTAGGTACATAATATTGGGGTAGATTTTTGAAACCGATTTCTATCTCTTGAATCAGTTGTCAATCATTGAAAAATGAAAATTTAAAAAAAATTGTAATTGTAGGTAAGTATGTACATAGGTAGTCTTTTTTTTCTTATTAGCAAAGGATGAACGGTTTTTGTCCTTAGACGCTTTTTCCTAGGGGAGGGAGAGGGAAGGGACACTTATTTCTATACTTTGTGAATTCCAATTCATTAAACATCAATAATTTTCAATTTTTTTTTTCAATTAAGTTTTTTTGAATGAAAATGATTTAGAACTGATTTAAAAAGCACATAAATCTTATGTTCAAACCATGCAATTTTTTTTGTTGAAAAAATTGAAGTAGGTAGGTACTATACCTATTCAATTATTATTTTTGGTAACATTTGAGAGCGCATATAACTGATTCATTTCAACAATTTACATATAAAACTGGTTCATTTTTAAGTTATTTTAAGTATACATTTTTAAAAATAAACGAGATTTCTATTATTTTTTTTGAGGTTTTGAGTTCTAGACATGAGGAGAAAATTAATCTGACCCTTTCTACAAAAAAGAAGTGCTGTGGAAAACTTTAAAAAATGAAGTGTTTACTCGAAAGGAACATGAAAATTAAAATTGTAAAAAAATTTGTATGTACAACATCTCTTAAATCTTTATTTTTTAGACCTTTCGAGAAATAAAGCTTCGATGCAATATTATACTCCCACCCCTTTCTAGCCCTCTTCTCCAAGACCCAGTATGCGTCCATTTTGTTGAAGTACCGCGAAAATTGAAAGTAAAAATTTTAAGATCCAACGAACACGTTCAAAATTGTTACAGAATACAGATTGGTAAAAAAGAGCTTATAAAATATTAAAAGCCTGGTAAGTTGGTACATAAATTATTAAAAATGAAAATATTGAACAATAGAGCTAGATTGAAATATTTTCCGTTCTAGGCGAAGTTGTTTTCCCGATACCCCCTCCCCTCCCCATCCAACAGCAAATTATCCTAAACAGCAGATACCTTTTAGATTTAAAAAACACTCATGCATTATGCGTAAGAAGACCGACTTTTCTTCAAATTCAAATCTTTTACGAGCAAATTGAGTCACTTTTTTTGAAACATTTGTATTGCAATTGATCTGTTTACAATCGAATCAAATCATTCAAAACCGAATTGCGATTGGACAAATTGATTGATTTTTAGTGAATCATTCGCGAACGAATTGATCCATATAAGTGACTCGTTCGCGAACGAATCGATTCATTTACTTGATTTTTGGCGAATCATTCGCGAACGAATCGATTAATATTTGATGAATCATTTGCGAACGAATCAATTCATTTATTTGATTTTTGGCGAATCATTCACGAACGAATTGATTAATAGCTGGTGAATCATTCGCGAACGAATCGATTCATTTACTTGATTTTTGGCAAATCATTCACGAACGAATTGATTAATAGTTGGCGAATCGTTCGCGAACGAATTGATTCGTATAAGTGACTTGTTCGCGAACGAATCAATTCATTTACTTGATTTTTAGTGAATCATTCGCGAACGAACTGATTCGTATAAGTGACTTGTTCGCGAACGAATCGATTCATTTACTTGATTTTTGGCGAATCATTCGCGAACGAATCGATTAATATTTGATGAATCATTTGCGAACGAATCAATTCATTTACTTGCGATTTTTGGCGAATCATTCACGAACGAATTGATTAATAGTTGGCGAATCATTCGCGAACGAATCGATTCATTTACTTGATTTTTGGCGAATCATTCTCGAAGAAATTGAATAATTTTTGTTGAATTTTTAAAAATTTAAAATTGCCAAAAAATGTTTGAAAAAAGTATGGGTAATCTGGGTATTATGGAGATTGGTAAAATCAGGGATTTGATTCATTCAAATACCTACCTCATTTTTGGTCTTTGCAATCAATTGGTGATGGTTTTGAGATCGTTTAGAGCCTTCAGTGCTCTTGTACTACATTTTCCAGGGTTGAAAAAAATGCTGAATTTCAAGTGGTTCTTCTTGCAATAATTTTTCCAAAACTGGACAATCTGAAAATCTGCTGTAAGAAGCTCCAAAAGGGGCGCTCATTCTAATTGATTTTAAAGACTTAGATTGAGCATGCGAATGTGGAAGGTAATTTACAAGGAACCACTTAAGTTCATTTGTCTATTTTTGATGAACTTTTTTACAATGTCCAAATATGCACTTAACTCAAAATTGATGAAAAAAAATAAAATTTTCGAAATTGCAAGATAATTGAGGTAAAAAGCTGGAATTTTGCAGGTTACTGGCCAACATGAATCTCTTTGAATCCATTTTTTCGAACTCTAGACGTTCTGGGGGGTCTCCAGCACAAAATCAGCCTTCTCCATAAAATCCAGAAAAGGTTCAACTTAAGCAGCTAAAATTTTGTTTCGACCAGTTCAATCAAAAAATGCAAACCTGGAGTAAATTCCTGGTAAAGGATGTTTTTAAAAATATTTTCTAATAAACGGTAAACTTTTTATTCGAATTCCTATTTCAGCGAATAAATAAAATCTGATAACCTGATCCAGTCATTCTGAAGATACAAGTATTCATAACATTCCTGGAGGAAACTAATTTTATGTTGAGGACTCCATAACGTGGGAAATTTGAAAAAAAAATGGATTTTGGGCCTTATTGGGGCTTTACGTGTAGCAATTTATACTTGTAACTGAAGTTTCAGGTTTTAAATTTACCTACAATCAGATACAAATTCTTTCCTTGACATTTTTTTTACACCCAGCAACTGAAAAAATGCCACTCCATATTTTAAAAATTCATTAACAAATTTAGTTTAATTCTTGGAAACCAGTTTGAAAAATGCAAAATTTATTCGAATCGCTCTCAACGACCATTCAATGCATTGCCTAATGCCTATCACGGATCTCTGAGACTTTCGCAACATCCTATAGCAGAACAGACAGAGAGAAAAAGTAAATCTGATAATGTGGTATAAGATTTACACGGAAATAGTACCCGGGTTGTATTTTGTGTTTTGTCATCATGCGCATAAATAAATTAGTATTTCAGTAGATACATAGTATATATATTTTTACGAGCTCGTATAATTAATGAGTTAGTATGTGTGAGTCCGGCGCAGAAAAACAAGAAATGGGTTCATTATACTTTGTTTTGTTTTTTTTTCTTTCCCCATCTTACGAGTATTTTCTTCTTCGCTATACTCGAACGGTTCTCATCATCTAGTCCCCGCCACATATTCCCTTTCTGCTCGTAGTCGCAGATACCGCGATATTCTAATCTCGAGATGAGGAGATGTAGGAGAGGAAATTACACATATTCGTGCTAAAATATTGCCATTATCGAATCTATTTCGATAATCGTTCGAATATGTGTCTTGGTAGGTATTCGATTACCTATATGGTAGGCTACATGTACACTTTTTTGTACAAGCAGACTTTGTACGAGGAGTAAGTTGAGACCTCTGCTGGTTTAATTGTTTGACGTCTCATGGGCTATATAAGAGGAGGGCGCGTGTCTCAAGGAGTTACCTTCGAAATACATCGTACAGATAAGTATATTCCAAACTATTATAAAGTATGTACGTGTAAGATGATTCTTGACCGGTGCTCCTAATAAGCTATACGTTGCACGAGGTTGGAACCTGGAAGAAGACGAGAAAAAGGGTTGTTTAAACGAACACCACCTTAAGGTAGAGAGAGGGTTATGTTATGCGTGGCGTGCGTTTGCTCGCGGTAAATGATAGACCTACTGCTATGGTCCAGTCAATTAAAACACAGTCTGCTGATTGCGGTGTATATAAGTAAACAGGTGTAAAAAAACGATATTCATCGTCTTTACGACGATGAGGATTAAACGTAGCGGCTCGCGGCATAGGTACGCAGGAGACGAAGAGGAGGAGGCGTGCGGTCCAACTACAACATTCGTGCATGCGCCTCTCCAACGCCTTATCATTTGTCTACCACATAAACGAGCTTTAATCTCGATCCGAAACACGCTTCTTGTACAGATAAGTATTACTGGAGTATCTGGAGAAGAAATTGAAAAATTTATTCCGATATTTTTAAACCTTTCTCGAGACGCCGTGTTCGGAGTACCAACAGACAGGTGAATTTCGTTCTTTCGTCTCCAATTCTCCTTCCTCGAATCACAATTCTTATCGCAGAAGCTTATCGGAGCAATCTCCTACGCTAATTTTTTTTACTGTTTTTATCGACATAACGGCACCTTTCTCGCCTTATATTTGATAATTTAACTCAACGTTATCTACTCCTTTTTGTGCTGAAATTTTAGTTGTTGGAAAATAAAACACCAGATAATCGCTGATTTCGAGAGGGGTTTTTCTGTCTGTCTCGAGGTTCATTGGCGCCCACAGATTTGAAAAAAATACTATTACTGAAGAAATTGTAGAAGATGTCAAATTTTCTTCAAAAAAGTTCTCAAATTCTCAAAATACATCTTGGAGTAGGTACCCAAAATCAAGCTCCATTTTTTCCTAAATCAGTTTGGGTAAGGGTTAGAGAGGAAAAAAACTTTTTTTTTCGAAAGTATCCTTTCTTTGAGGGTCTATATCTCCTCCCCAAGACCACCTTCGAAGCTACAATTTTTTCTGTGTGATTTTCAACTGAGAAAAAAAATACCCACCAAATTTGATCAAAATCCTCTGACAATTTTTTTTTTTCATGATGCCCCCTGATGATACCTATACATTGTGTTGAACTATGTATTTGCTCTACAAAGAATAATGGGATGGCTGACTTTGATGGGCACAATGCCTCCCCTTTCCACTTTGAAATTTTGATATGAGGTAGGTACATATTTAGAGATACGAGTAGGTATAGGTGGGAGAAGGAAGTATCTTCGCATCGTTTTTCACCTTTAGTTAAAAATTTCAAATTGGGTTTCATTCGCTATAAAATTTTGTAAAGAAATACCTGCTCCTCCCTGCTCCTCTCTCCTTTGTCTTTCCTTTCACATCAATGAAGCAGAAAAAATCACCGACATAATAAAACGTCTACCTACACGTATCATTTTGATGGCAAATTCGCGCAAAATCTTCATCTAAAAGAGTTACTCACTATAATAACGGAAGATCCGACTATAAAACGATTTTATTATTTTATTTTAATTTGTCTTATTATAAAGATACTTAATTCGTCATCATTTAATTCGCGCTGTTCTACGTGTTTCTCGCGTGCTGATTTGATACACTTTCCGTGTTGTGAAATTTTATTAGTCTTCAGGTTAATTTGTTGCTATATAAAATGATAAAATGAATCATGCGGGGTAAATTTTATTGCAAACAAGAAGGAGATGAAGTCCATCGCGTGCTTGTTTGGACTGGGAGATTTGTTCGCGGTAATCTGTCTATACTTAGCTGGTCATCAAATTATAATGTTTCGATTTATTGGTTCCATTATATCGGAACATGTTGTATGTGCTTTGGTCTCTTTGGTACTAAAGATAAACCGAAGGCTAAGAGGTTGAAAATTAGCAATATAAGTAAGTAGGTACTTATAGTTGGAAACGGAAGTCGAATGAATGGGAATTCCTGAATGTTTACTGAAGTGAGGTGGAGAAGGAGGAGGTGTTGTTTTATTGCAGAATTTGAAAATGGAAGAAAATGTGACTAAATGTGTACAAACTGAACAGTTATGTTTACTTTTTCATTCATCATTATGCCAACCCACGTTTTGAATACGAATAGTTGCGGATATAATATTGTTTTTGAGGAATTTTATATTTTTCCTCTTCGCTGAAGGTTTTCTAAATTTTAAATATTTTGTTATTTTTGTTCGATTTTCTCGAATTTAAATGAATTCCTAGATTATTTTTAAAAGCGATACCGAATGATTCTCTTACAATTTGAAGATGATTTTTAAGATTTTGAATTGATGGATTTTCAGTCAATTATTTGAAGATTTACAATTTTTTGAGGATTTTTTTATGGGTGATCTAGTCAAGTCATGACTTTAAAAAAATTTTCTACTCTCAAAGTTTGAAAAAAATCAATAAAAAAAAACAATGAAATTCAGTGCAATTCAGTTTAATTGCTCTCACAACTCGAAACTCTTTCGGACCAAATATCTCAGAATTTGGAAGATTCAATAGATAACCCTCGCAGGCTTCATTAGGATTCAAAATAACTCAGATTCTGAGTAATTTTGGACTTTTCTTTATGATTTTGAGATGATTATCCAATTTCGAATATATTTCCAGATGTTTTTCGCAGAAGGATGAGCAAGGAACGAGCAAAATATTAATATCGAGACTACTGATTATTTTTCAATAGTTCATCACCGAAACAATTTCTTTGCAAGATAGAGCTCACTTTTTGGAAATGCTTTTCGGTGTGACCCTCACGAAAAAGATATTCCAACCCCAAGAAAAATCTTTCTGTGAAACAGAAAAAAGAAAGAGCGCTCAAAAATACACCATTAGGCAAGATTTAAAGTACTGGATTTGTTTGTCAATTCGTTGCAAATTTAAAGTTCAAATCTCGTCAAAATGTTTCTTGTTAAAATATCAAAATTTTATCAAATTCTGGTACAAGGCTGAAATTTGAATTTTACCTACTTTAAATTTACAACTTACAAGTCTCTCACATCAACAACTGATGGTAAGTTTTAAGCCATTCTGAGAATTTCGGCAGTCTATCACATCTCTAGCTTTCCAAACGCCAGTTTATTACCCAGATTTTACAAGATTTCAATTTTTTCGTATAAAATGGGTCAAATTTAAATTTTGAGAAATTTGTCAAAAACGCAATAAATTTAGGTTTTGGCATTTGTGGTCATCAATAGGAACATTTTAAATGCTTTCACAATCACATTTTTTCTGCCTTCAGCCTAAAAAATTGTTTGCCAATGACACCTCATTTTCCAATCTGAAAATTTATCCAAGTAAGTGGAAACCATTAACCTTATGAATCCTTAGGGCTAGATAATTTTTAAAAGGATGCTAACTGATTCTCTTACAAATTAGAGACGATTTCTAAGATTTTGAATTGATGGATTTTCAGTCAATTATTTGGAGATTAACAATTTTTTGAAGATTTTTTATGGATGATTTAGTCATCACTTTTAAAAAAATTCTGTTCTAAAAGTTTTGGAAGAAAAAATTCAATAAAAAAAGAAATAATGAAATTCAGCAATTCAGTTTACTAAAATCGTTCTTGCAACATTTCAGACTATCTCAAAATTCGGAAGATCCGATAAATAACCCCCGCAGGCTTCATTAGGATTTAAAGACTAAAACACCTCAAAATGTCTACCAATTGATTCGAGTTAGCAAAAGCAGGATCTTTATGAATTTTTTGAAAATTTTCTGATGAGAATTTTCTTATTTTTAATAAATTTTTGAACAATTTTGGACCTTTTCATCGTGATTTTGAGATAATTACCCAATTTTGAGTGTATTTCCATATTTCCAGATATTTTTCTTTGCAGAAGGATGAGCAAGGAAAGAGAAAAAAATTGATATCGAAACTACGAATTATTTTTCAATAGTTCATCATCGAAACAATTTCTATGCAGGAGAGAGCTTGTTTTTTTTGGAAATTCTTTTCGGTGTGACCCTCGCGAAAAAGATCGTCCAACCCCCAGAAAAATCTTTCTGCCAAACAAAAAAAGAAAGAATGTTCAAAAATACACCATTAGAGGTTGAAATTTGAATTTTATTTCAAGTTTATAACTTTTCGTTTCCAATCTCCCACATCAACTGATGTTGTGTTTTAAGCCGTTCAACTTCAGCAGTTCATCACATCTCAAGATTTTCAAGTTTTCAAGAATGTAGATCTGCACCAGCAAAACGAAATTTAGAAAATGTGTTCTTAAATCGATCTAAGGAATCAGAAGAACAGTTGGGTACCTAATCGAAGTTTGTCGGTGATAATTTGACAGTCTTGTGATGGGATTTTTTGAAATTGAAGGATTAAAAAAATGTTATTCGAATGTTTTGAAACTATGAGTTTTTGATTTTAGAGGTCGAAAATAAACTAAAAACCAAAGGACAGTTTTTCATTCTGACTTGATAACATTTCAATTTTTTCGTATAAAATGGGTCAAATTTGACTTTTATTAAGAAATTTGTCGAAAAAAATTAGGTATTTTTGGCCATCAATGGGAATATTTTCAGACGCTCTTACAATTTTTCTGCCCCCAGTCTAAAATTTTACCGATTTTGTCTCATTTTTCAGTCCAAAAACTTACCCATGTAATGGAAACCATCAATCTTAAGGGTTTCCAAAAAATTGATTTTTCGAGAATCTTTTTCATCAAAATAATTCTTTTAATCAAGTACACGCATCAAATCTCTGCAACCCTTCAAAATCTGCACACCTCATTTAATTGTCGTCGTTTCATCCAAAGAGTGAATTTCCTCTCCATTTACAATACCCTGCTATCAAATTCTAACTAATTTATCGCGATCCAATACAGTACAAAGTACTCTCTGCTACTGACGTAAGTAATAGGCTGGGTAGCTTTGTAAATCATACCCTGAAAAAAAAATAAAAATAAAAATAAGAGAGGAAAAAATGCACCGCGCCGGTAATGATGAAAAGATTATCGTCATACAGTGTAACTGAAATCAACACCATTCTATTATGCTAAGACGAATAATAGAAAGAAGAAAACTAGCCTCGTCAAGAGGGTCCTGCTACTGCTTCAAAAAAAAAAAAAATTAACAAAAAAATACCTATATCGAATTTCTAGTAATTTTTTCCCTTTTTTTTTTGCCGAACCTACCTACCTATCTATACAAATTCACACGAGGCACAAGAGATTTTTTTCTTGTTTAATCTTCTAAGAGATTGCGGACTGAGCTAGAGGACAGGATCGGGGGAAAAAAGATTTATCTAGAGTTAAGGTATGTAACGTATTTGTGATTTTGCACCTTCGTGCTCGAATGCATTAAGAATACTAGTTTCGGGAGAATTTTTTTTCACATCTTTCGAACGAAGCGTGAATAATTAGCGATAGTTGAAAGGTAAAATTGGCGTGTTTGGTTGGCGATTCTTTTGGTACAAGATGATCTGGTTTACTCGAATGGAAATTAATTTTCGAACACGATTGTAATTTTTTTCCAACGTGGTTAATTTGTTGATAAAACGGTGCGTAAATTTTACACCTTTTGGCTATATAGATATTTTATTGGTCGGGTGTAATTTTCGATACATTGTATGCGCGAATAGTGCTAATTTAATTTAGCTCGTATGGTATTTCCTGATTTATTGGATTTTTCCTAAGGGCCTTCCTAATGGCTCGATTCAATAAGGAGTTCAGAAAAAAAGGCGCCGACTAGTTTTTTTTTTTGAATATTCTTACAATTTCATGGTTATATCCATAGGTCGAAATTAGTGCACGAGATCGAAAAAAAAAAGGTTCGGTGCTTTATGAGAGACAGAGACGTGCTGGGCTGTGTGGTGCGGTATTGTTAACGACTTAATTCTGTGGGCAATTTGATCGAAATTTATTTACCCCTGTAGCCTATACCTAAAGATACACTCGGATATAATATATGCATGCGGGATGTCAGATGGTTTTACTCATCCGAGCTTCTTTGTCGAGCAGCAAAAAATGCAAATTTTTGGCGCTATTATAATCATAGGCGATATTTAAATTGGTCTTGGGTTATTTACATACAATAAGGGAGTCATCCTGCATCCCTTTTCGTTTTCTGTCTCGATCGCAGCACGCAAATCACACTCTAAGGCGAATTAGAAATGAAAAAAATCAACCATTGACGTAAATTTAGTGAATTTATTGCAACCCAAGATATCCATAAGTGATAGGATCTGGTTACATATATCTTTATCAATCACAATATGAATATACTCGTAGCTGAAGCGTGCTGATCGTCGTGCACCGGGTGCCCGGTGTTTTCATAGACGAGTTTTTATAGCCTTTCGTTTGACTTATGTGTTGTTTGAATGCTGCATTTATGTATAGCCTTAGCCTATACTTGTCGTTTCAAGACGATAATCGCGCTCGTTATCTTTGATCCAGTCCTATCCTAAAACTCATCGACGGTTACCTAGAAATGATAAATGAGATGTTATGAAAATACACGTCAGCGTCGGATACTAAATTGTGGATTACTATTTGGCTGACGCTGACTGTCTTCCAAAGGTGTAAAAATCAACGGCTTCGAATGATGGGGTTGTCATATTTTTGTTTTCTTCATCTACCATCTAGATTATCTACTATCTGGGTATGATTGAATCGAATCGTGTGAGATGGTGTCAAGAATGGCTCCTGTTCGAATCGAAATTCCGATTGAGAATTTTGGCTTGTTTGTTTGTACGTTTGAAAGGTTTCAAAGAAGTTTTTTCGAGAAGTAAAATAAGCACATGAGAGGAGAAAATGCTGCTTGTGTAGTCGGAGACAGGAGCAGGGAAGAAGAGAGAAAAGGGTAAAAGAAAAGATTTCTTCTATGTGACATATTTTTAGGAGCGATGAAAAAATATTGAAATCTTGTATTCGAATTTTTGTTTATCGATGTAGTTGTCACGTTGAAGAGATGTAGAGTTCATCAATCCTGAACATTTTGACAAAAATTCTTCGTTTATGAATGAGTCAATAATCAATATAAAAAGCTGAAATTCGTTTCGTATAGGTACCCTATCTTTGGAGTCCAAAATCAATTAGTTGTGATAGTTTCAATAAGCTATTCAAAAGCCTTGGACGAATTTATGGATTTTTATAGTTTTAGAAATTTTTTTATAAAAGACTTGGGTTTCTTTCTTTGTGGACCTTTTGATTCATGTATTTGGACACAAATCTTCAAAAATTGTTCTTGTCAGTTGAAATTTATGGACCTACACTCAGATCATTTTTTTTAAGAATAAAAAAATGTTAAAATTTTTTTGCAAGCTTGTTCAGAAAAACTTGAAGCTGGAGTACTGGACCATCAATCAATTTCGGCGGTCAAAAATTGTAATTATCAAGTTCCAAGTTTGAAGGTGTTGAATTTCATCTTTGCTCTTTTTATTACAATTATTACTTTCTAAGAATGGAGAATCTAAAAATCCGCTGGAGGCTCTAAAACTGTTCAAACCCATCATTAATCGATTTAGGAGGTCAAAAATGGGACACGTCTTCTGTGCCAAATTTCAGCTTTCAATGCTAATCCAAAATGTAGTGTTTTTATGGAAAATGGGCCAAAGAAATTCGGCACCTGGAATTTGCCTTAGTGGTGCATTTTTGGACAATCTTTGATTTTTTTTATAAGGTCCAAACATTTTTCTGCTGGTCGAAATGTACAATTAGGTCTATGTAAGTATTTTCCTTCCATTCTCATCTGATCTAAAAGTTCAAAAGGCCCGATTCACGGTCATTTACTCGAATTTGAATCCCCGAACAGACATTTCCCAATTTTTTTGTTTCCCGAAATCTCGAAAAAATTACCTCGTAATTTTTGGGTAAATTACCTCGTGATTTTTGGGTAAATTACCTCGTAATTCTTGGGTAAATTACCTCGTGATTTTTGGGCAAATTACCTCGTGATTTTTGGGCAAATTACCTCGTGATTTTTGGGCAAATTACCTCGTGATTTTTGGGCAAATTACCTCGTAATTCTTGGGTAAATTACCTCCTACCTCGTGATTTTTGGGTAAATTACTTCGTGATTTTTGGGTAAATTACCTCGTAATTCTTGGGTAAATTACCTCGTGATTTTTGGGTAAATTACCTGATAATTTTTGGGTATATTACCTTGCAATTTTTTGGTAAATCAAGTGGTGAATGATACTTTTCGGTAAACAATTTCTGGCAATTACATGGTAATTTTTCGGTAATTACATAGTAATTTTTTGGTAATTAAATGGTAATTTTTGGTAATTATTACATGTACTTAATAAATTGAAACGGTGTTTTCTTTGTCACGCCATCACTGCAAAACGGCTGGACGGAAAATTTTGAAAAAATACTCAAAATGTTCAGCGTGATGCGCAGATGGTTGTACTGAAATTTTTTTCGCGATTAGAGGCCTTAAAAAGCTGTAATTAAGCTTCAAAGTTTTGATGACGTCACGAATATCTTTGAGCTTTCATTTCGCTGCCGAATATTTCCGATTTGCTAAGCATTTTACAAAATCATCAAATAGTAAACTGAGCATAAAATTTATACCACGGTTGAACATTTCTCCTTCTGAAATACCTAATCCAATTTAATTTAACTTTTTCAAACAAAATTTATGCCAAATCTTGCTCACATTTTGTTATATCTGGAAAAACGTAGGTACCTATTCCAGCAGATGAAAACTTTTTTAAATTCTCAAAGAAGCATTGTCTGGGAAGGGGGGGGGGTCAACCGAAAATCTGCAGATTAACATGACAAAAAAATACCAATCTTGCCGAATAAAAAGCTGAGTTTTTGAATGTGAAATCATTTTGTAAAAAAATTAAATAATCAAACAAATTGAGCCAGGCAGCGAGGGCAAATGCTTTTGAAAATTTTCATCTTAATAATTGAAAGAACGATGTTTTTTTTTATGGGAAGAAGATGTTTTTGGCTTCAAAATTTCAAAATTTGACTGATTTTTTAAAGAAATATTAGTTTTGGAAACAAAATCAAAAAAGAACCAAATGAAGTGAAGGCAAAAGTTCTCAAAATTTAGTATTTCGAGAAGTAAAAAAAAAAAACCATTGAAAGAACGATGTTTTTTTAATGGGAAGAATTCGATGTTTTTGGTTTCAAAAATAATTTCAAAATTGACTGATTTTTTGTAGAAATTTTAGTTATAGAAACAAAAGCAAAAAGACCTAAATGAAGTGAGGGCAAACGTTCTCAAAATTTTGTATTTCGAGATGTAAAAAAAAAAACATTTTTTCCATGTGAGGAGTTTATTATTCAATTTAAACGTTTTTAAAAATTTAAATAAATAATAGATTTTCAGAAAGTTTGATTTTGAAAAAAAAACGGGCTGGACCCAAACATATCCTTCAAGTTCCAGTCAGCAAATAAATTCCTTTATCAAGACTAAAAATTCATAAAATTTTTCGACTTCGTCGAGTTTGGCGAAACGTTTCCAAGATATACCAACTTCTTTTTTTTGGAGGGGGGGAGGGGATAGGTGCACCACTAAGTATACATGGCAGAAAGGATGCAAGATGGAATTTAAAAATTTTAAGCATTTTACAATATCATCAAAAGATCGATCGAAGGTGGATCTATTCCTGGAGAAACTCAAAAAGTATGGGTGAACTCATTGGCCAATCATATGTATCTCTTCAACTTCAATTTTTTTTCACTTAGTCAATTAGTTTGAAAACGAAAAATATATCCAAAATGGTTAAATTTTTTTTTGATTGTCAACTCAAAATGTTTACACCTTGCATAAAATCAGTTCAAATACAAGAAATTTGATAAATATATCCAGAATAGTTCAATTTTTTGAATGTCCAGTGTAAAATCAGTTTAAATCCAGGGAATTTTGAATCAAAAATTACCAAGTTGCTTTGATGTAGGTAAAATGGTAATCTTGCCCTCATCTTATGTATAGGTGCACCACTATACATGGCAGAAAGGATGCAAGATGGAATTTAAACATTTTAATTTTGATAATTGAAAGAACAATAATCAAACAAATTGAGCCAGGAATAGCGAGGGCAAAATCTTTTGAAAATTTTAATTTTGATAATTGAGATTGAGAGAACGATGTTTTTTATGGGAAGAATTAGATTTTTTGGCTTATAAACTTGAAAATTTGAGTGATTTTTTTGTAGCAGTTTTAAAAAACATAAGCAAAACGACCCAATCAAGTTTAGGGCAAAAGCTCTCAAAATTTTGGATTTCGAGAAGTGAAAAAACATTTTTTTTCTGGTGAATAAATCCCTTTACAATGTAGCCAAAAAATTACAAAATGTCAAAAATTATCATTTTTTTATAATTTCTCAGATATATGGTATTTTGCGAGATTTATTCCCTGCCCGAAGGGCGGGTCATTTTGCTTGTTACATGATAATTTTTTAGGTGAATTACGTTGTAATTTTTTGGTAAAGTAAAATTTCAACCGTTCTTAATGAATTACCAACTACTGGTAATGTTTTGGTAAGACGTAAGATCTTGGAAATTTTTTGGTAAATTACTGACAATTTCTTGTAAACTGTAAGTATACAATTTTAAGTTTATTCCTGGTGATTTTTCTTGGTAAATTATTAGTTATTTTTTAGTAAAACATAATGCTGGTAATTTTTGGTAAATTACGTGGTATATAGGTATTTTTTAAATGAATGAAGTGACTTTTTTTGGTATGCTACCTATTTTTCTGGTAAACTACTCACAATTTTAAATCTTCTGGTCAAGCGATTTTTTGTTAAATTATTACCTATTGGTTATTTCTTTGATTAATCACTGGTAATTTTTGGTAAGATACATGGTAATTTTTTATTTTTTGGTAAATTACAAGGTAATTTTTTAAATAAATTACGAGGTTATTTTTTGGTAAATTACTGGCTACTTTTGGTGAATTACCAGCAATATTTAGTGAATTACTGGTATTTGTAAGCTTTTTCGAGAACTCCAAGCTCGATAGCTTGTTCATTTTTCGATTAATCCTTTATTCACAAAACATCGTTAAAATGGGGAAGGGTCTTAAGAGTAGACCGATGGGTCGTTCTCTGCAAAAATAGATACATATTACAAAATTCAATGACTTCAAAATTTATTCATTGCAGTTTTGACTTTTAAGCCATTATATTCATAGATGAATTTTTTTTTCTATACCTACTTGATAAATTTTCTGTGAAATAAATCAGTAATTACCAAGTAATTACTAGGTAGGGTCACGGGTGGTTAGTTGTCAATAATTGTTAGTTGTCAAATTGCGTTTTTAAAAGGATACATGAACGCTATCTCCACGAAACCTTCATAATAACTTCATGCTATACCTACTAATGTTCCAACATGCAAAATTGGCTACATAGCTTTTTATTTGGGGATACAGTTTTGAAAAAAGTGATTTTACAGGTGCGAAGTTACACATGTTAAATTGGAACTTTTCGTTTTTAAACATCAAAAATATGTCAAAAGTAAATAAATTATACATCAATTTAAAGGAAATTTTATCACGGATTCAGTAATCACATGTTTAATTACAAAAAATTTTGAAATGAATAAAATTTTTTGGTACAAAGATGAAAAACGAGAAGTTGTCAGTTGTCAAAAAAGGGAATATTGTTAGTTGTCAATGAGATAGTTTACCAAAATATGCATCAAAGTGGGAAAATATTTTTAGAAAATTATCTATTGCATTATTGAATCATTTTTTTTCTGCCTTTCATTCTATAAAACGAATAAAAAGTTGCATTGATCGATTTACTTACGCAAAAAAAAAAATTCAAAGAATGACCAGTCAATTTTTAAGTCGTTTATGGATATTTTTTCAAGTTTTTGGGTTTATCTAAAAGTTTAGTCCTTTTCACGTGTTATCTTTTTAAAATTTTCGAAAATTGAATTGTAAGTTTTTTTTAAATCAATAGTGAATGCGTGTTTGACAACTTACAACAGGGGTGGTTGTTAGTTGTCACAAAAAAGTATCTCACTAAATCCACCATCAACTATTCATCACATGAACCAAAATTCAATTTTAAAAAAAGAAAACATGCGCAAAGAATCAAGCTTTCAAATGAGCCCAAAATCGCAAAAAAATATTCATAAATGGCTTCAGAAACTTCAAAAAACTTTTTTTTTTGACAACTAACCACCCGTGACCCTACTTAGTTGCAATTTGTTACAAGCTAAATTAAAATGTTTTTGCATTAAAAATAATCCTTTGCATTTAGTACTCGTATTTTCCTTTTACATAGGTACCTACTTCAAAAATAGGTAGGTAACCTAGGTATACTCGTCATCATTCAACCTCACAACAACCATGTTACGCTGGACAAAATCCAAATGTAATAAAAAAACGACGAAGTACTCGAGCATAAAAAACCAATACACTAGCTCGTCGCAATAGTAGAACCAGATATATTACGTAATTAGTCGGAAAAAATAGTCTACACGATACAATGTATCGCGGTTTCCAGTTACGAGACATATTTGTATCACGAGTCACGACGAATTTAGTGATAATAGGTATAGTTTTTATCGAGACCCGACACATTTGACAAGTGGAAATTAAAATTGGTGCATTCTACAGAAAAGGAAACTTAATTAAAGTATCCCGTTTCGTCATAACATAATTAATACAGTCAACTCTGCTCTGCTGTGCTCCGGTTGGTTGTAGTCGCGTGATCAACGTATATTCCAAACAAAAAATGTCAACTTATAAGTATACCTAATACTCTATCGATTCGATAGCTAGGTTGACTGCTGTGATGGTCATCGTGCATAATAAATTGATCAATGGTAGAATGTTCAATTAAATGGAGCTTATTAGTACGAAACGAAACCAGGAAAGGAAGACCTGTCAGGGGGGGGGGGACTAGACAAAAAGCAGATCAATAAATCGATGTGCTGGACTCACATCACACACAGTCAGAGTAGCAAGCTACCTCAAACATTACGCCGGCCGCCGGTCGATTTACCGCGATCTACACTTGTATGTAGATTGCACTATCAAGTAGCAAATATATAGCAGTATTAATCTTCCCAATATTAAACCGGATAAGTCTTGGAAATGTGGAAAAATTCAAACCGGTATTGAGGAATTTCGTTGAGTCTCATCGGCGCGCGTCATTCAATTACGCAGAAATGCAAAGCGCGGAGAAGGTATAGAGAAAAAAAAGTCATCGAAGATGAAAATGCTGTTGGTAAATTAAAACATATTTATAGTGGTATCTAAGTTAATAAAATCAGCTCGACGTTGCGGACGGTAATACCTATACTTTGTATTATGGTAATTCGAGATGAGAACTTGACTCGAGACGATTATATGCTGAAGTATAGATAACCACAGTCCACAGCTAGATAGATATTACAGGTGCCGGAATCTCGTATACTACCGAGTGGTTTTTTTCTTTTTTTGTCGTCTATCGTGAACTGAACGGTTGACAACGCTTCAACGCAGAAATTTTTTAATTGATCAAATACTTGGATCAGTCTTGGTTAAGGTCAAGAGAATTTGCGCCAAGGCCAATCACACGAGCTTTTATGGGAGCAAATGTTGATTCTCTCTTTTTTGGGTCAATTTTTGTCATTTTTTGGTTAGATGATGTGAAATTTTGGCAGGTGGAAAAAAACATTGTGATTTATTGATATAGAAAATTCGAATAAAATATAAAATCCGAGTCAGGATCAGGTATTAGACTCCTGCTCCAGCTTTGCTCAGCCTTTGCCCTAACCCTCACACATCACGAATAAAACCATGCTCTTTGAATAAATGGGCGAAAAAACTTGTGTACTAAACCTTTAGAAAGGTATAACCGCGATTACCCTTTCGCACATGTGTACTTTGTATGAAAAGGCCGGCGCTCGCGCTATAGCTGTAGCACGATAAATGGTAAATTAAAGATTTCAAATGTCGAAAATACTCGTACACCTATCGTACACACAACATAATGAATTGAATACCACCATACGCGAGATCCACGTGCAGCCCAGTCGCACGTACTCATACACCTTGTGTACCATCTGCCCATCCGAGAGACCCACTTTTGCACTCGGGCTCGCGAGCCGCCCGTCACATCAGCGTCAGTCAGCTCGCCAAAATCTTTACAAAATGTCTAAATAACGTCAACCTTCGTAACCAAATGTTTTAATCAGTTTTTCTCTCTAAGGAGATATTCAGGAAATTAGTGGGCGGAGTGCGGACTCGGTAGCAGTCGTCTTGGTTTCCCCGACTGGTATAATTACCCTAAGCAATGCAATATGTGCTACGAACGCCGAGACTGTGCATATTGCTTTGCAAGCTATACTGATATGCATACTGCATAGTGCACGTCTCTAGATGGAGGTAAATCATTAGCACACAACGTGGTTAGATTTATGAGCGTCTCTGTACGTAATGTAGGTGGAATATTATGGAGTTCCACATGTACAATTGGACCTGAGCACATGTACATATGTACATGTACTATGGCTATGTATGTACGTTCTTTTTTGTTTGCTCATCAGTCAGCCTGACTGTCTCTGAAGTCTGTATCGCGTAGATTTGCCTTTGCGATTAGAGATAGGCTAAGTAATTAAAATCTGCCTACCTATGCAATTTTCACCCGACCATGAAAATAAGTGTAGCTCTTCAAATACAACCACAGCCGGAATAATAATGCCTTATCAGCTGTCAATCACCCAAAAGAAAATGACGAGACGAAATCATCACGTGCTTGGATTCATGATCTGGCGCCAGTCTCAGATTTTTGACTCATGAGCACCGCCAGACGATTCATCAATACGTATTAACGATATTATTTTCCTTATAATTCAGTTCTTCCTCTCGTCCCTCTTGCTACTTGCAGCTACATATTAGCTGAATGAACGAAATTCCACTACACCTATAAGAGTCTAAATTGACTTCCTCATTTCTACATTCAAATTTTAACCCCCCCCCCCCCGAACCAATATTTCAGATGCTGAAATCCATTTTTGGATTTATTGCAGAATTTTTGAAAATTCGAAGAAGTATTCAATTCAAGTACCATACCTATGGCGAATTTTTAGCTTTTTCAGAGAGTGAACTCTCAGACTCTTCGTTTGATTCTTTTCAAAAATGATCAACTCTTTTTCCATATTCATTGTTTTTGCATTTGAATTTGACCATGAAATAAGTATGCTATGATATAGCTACTATGATGTTTGAAAAGAACAAAAAAATGAATTAAATTCATCATTCGTTTCTTAAATCGAAGATTTCCTCAACTTCCTTGAATTTGAAATATTACGTTCATCTCCAAAGCCAAATTTTAATACGCAGATGGCTCATGTTGATGGAAATTTACTATAAAATTTCAAAGTCTGAAAATTTTGCCAACTTTTTCTTTTGAAATTTTTATACGATTCACGAAGAAAAATTTTGAAAACAACATTTAATTCCTTTTTTTTTTGACAATTTCAAACTTTTTGATAGAACAGAAAATTTTCATTTTGGATAAAATAAAAATTTGTGTAGAGAGTACAAGCGTAAACTTTTTGAAAATTTGTTGATTCAATTCTGAAATTTGAAGTGGAAAAACAGACGTACGCACCTAAGCATCTCATTTCAGTTAAAAGTTTAAATAGGTATCACCAGATTTTCAAAATCAGGGAAAACTTTTTGGCGAGCAGCCAAAGTTGTCATCAAAAAATAATACTTACCTAATAATAAGAATGAAATGCTATATGTTTTGGACCATAAAATTTTCCTTTTCGGATCCTTTAAACTTCTTAATGGCCTTAAAGGGGGTTGAATTTATTTTCGAATTCTATTCTAAAAGAGCAGGGCCTATTCTAAGGTTTTTTTGGAGCTACACAATACAGACTGAAATTTTTTGAGATTTGTTTTAAAGGATGTCTTCTCCCCCCCCCCCAAAAAAAAGAAAAAAACCAGAATAGCGAAAAAAAAGTGCGAGGATTCATTCGAAAATACCAAAAAGCTTGAAATTTAACGTTGAAACTTTTATATTGAAAATCGTTATTTGATAGGTACTTCACAAATTGTGAGTTTTCTTAGTAAATCTTTTACTCTCACTTCGATCGGGAAAAATTAAAAATTTTCCAAAAATTATGTTCTGTCCTCTTTTTAAATTTTGTTTTCACAGACCAAAAGCCGAAGAAAATGCACAAAAAATATGTAAGTAATAAGAAAAAAGGTGCTAATTTTTGATTTTTGATCTTACTACACGAACCTTGCAATGGAACAATTCAAATTTGTTGTGATTCTAGGTAGCATCGTATTTGAAAAATTTAAATTATTCAACATTTTTGCTTCCAACTCCTGGCTAAATGGCTTAAAAAATCTGTGGAAGGGGAGTACCTGGGGTAAAAAGTTGAGAAAATCTGGCGAAAAAAGTTGAAAATATTTCAGTCTTACCCCCTCACCTTGGAGCCCTGTAACTAAAATCAACTCCCATGAACTAACTTTTGTAATTTCTAGCCATTTAGCCATTCTGGAACTTCCAGCGCGATTTTTGTTCCCCCCAGAAATATAATTTCGAAATTTCTCTTACAAAATGTGTGGAAATCAATTAGGGCAGCTAAAAATTGTGATCCATTTTCGGGTCTATTCAACAAGTTTAGTTTGTCCTCATTTAATTTGATTTTCAGGCAAGCACATCAAGGACGTTTTTTTCAACCATGTATTCTCCACTAATCATCATTTTAAAAAAGATTGGTTAAAAAAACGTACTGTGTGTGACTGTCTGAAAATCAGCTTAAATTTGGATAAACTCATTTAATATGTAGGTAGATCAAAAATAAGCTGGTTTTTAGCTCTTCAGCTCTTCAAATTTTTTAAAAATGTTTTTAAAATAATGATGGATCGACATTATTGTAAAACTTGAAATAGGTAATAGATATGTTTCCCCAAGATTTCTTCAAAAAAGCCTTAAAAGTTTTTTTTCTCCACAGAAATAGCGCATTAACAGTAAGTAGAAAGAGCGTTACGAAATTGTCTTTGGATTTGTTTTTTTATCATTAGAAGTGAAAAGAACCGGCCCATAAAAAAATTTCACATAACTCATGGCAATCATTAGATTTTTTCTGGAAAAAATGGGGGTCCTCCTGAAAATTTTTTGGAACCCTCAAAGATTCCGCAATAGCACATTTCTATCCTCTGGGCGCCACTGCTATTTAGTAATTTTTTCTACTACATTTATGTATGTACTACCTTTTACCTACCTGATTATTTGTTTGATAGCATTGTGCAGTTTTTATAGTGTACCTTTCTCACTGAAGTTACATGGGTCCCAAATTCGTTTTTTTGCGTTTGATTGATAACTGTTGTTGTTCATTATTTTATTACCTAGTAATTTTTTTTTAAATGTGGATTCTGAATAATTTTTTTTCAACTGCACAATTTTTTTCCCAACTGCACATCGATTTTTTGGAGCTACACAATATTGTTGGAACTACACGTTAGAATAGGCACTGTAAAAGAGTTGAAAAAGAATGAAACTGCTTTAAAGAGTAATCGATTCTGAGTTCAATTCTTTTTTAAAAAGATGAGCTTTTAAAGAGTAGAGTTGGAACTTATTTTGAAATAAGTTGATTCATTTTCAAAAAGAGTTTGCCCAACCCTGATTATATCACTCTGATTCGTCGCATATGATCACGTCAGAGCTGTACATAACCTAGATCCAATTAGATCTGACTAGATCCCATCCCTTCCATTCCCTTTCCTTTCCTTCCCTTCCCTTCCCTTCCCTTCCCTGCCCTTCCGATTCCATCCAATCTAGGCATTCTCCAGATTTGTTCAGACTTGATCAGATACAATGGGGAAGACCGGATATGATCTCATCAGATCTGACCATCTGAATACATCTAATCAAACTAATATGATTAGACCAGGTCAGGTTAGAGCCGACCATTCTCAAGATGGGATTGATCAGAGTTTTTGATTTGATTGGGACTGTTCAGACCTGATCAGATCCAATAGGGTAGATTTGATTGAATGGGATCTGATCTTATGTGATTGGATCTGATGTACTGTTATATGAAAAGACCGATTGATCAGATCAGATCAGATCAGATGCAAACGTTCCTCAGATTTGATCAGATCAGAGTTTTGATCTGACTATAGATCCGATCAGATCCAATAGGATAGATTTGTTTGGATCTGATCTGCTTTAAAAAGTTTAAATACATCTGATCATACTGATTGATCAGATCAGATCAAATGAAATGAATCAGATCAGATCAGATGTGATCAGGTAATAGTTTTGATTGGATTAGATCTGTTCAGACCTTTTTTTTTTTAATGGTACCCCAGTCTGGACTTGCCCGGTGGGGGAAGTATATTGTTATTTGACGGGACACAGCTTATTATTTACCGGAGGTGTTTATCTAATAAGTCTACATCTTAATAATAACAATACATCTTAGAATCTTAATTATCCAGGTTGCGTTATATTGATGTACGATACAAGCGACTTGTTGTTGATTGATGATTTGGTGTGTTAATTAAAGCAGTTGGCGAAACTGAATCAGCTCGGAAACAAGCGAATAGAAATAATGTATCAGAAATCAATAATGAGATTCATGTATGTAAAATAGAAGGAATCATACCTGATCCCTCCTGCAAGCAGGGGGGTCAAGGAGGCAGCTGTTCAATGAAGCGCTGGTAAACTTGATTGACTGGTTGGGAAATTCTTCTTGGTTTGTTGCGGCAATCAGAACCTCAACCAACGATAGAGTGGAGTTACATTTCAGTTAGCTGATGATGATGTTACAAATAGTAATTGATTTGAGTATCATACCTGAAGATCCCCCCTCTCAAAATCAGATCCAATAGGGTACATTTGATTGAATGGGATTTGATCTTATGTGATTGGATCTGATGTAACGTGATCTGCAAAGATCAATTGATCGGATCAGATCAGATGCGAACGTTCCTCAGATTTGATCAGATCATAGTTTTGATCTGACTAGAGATTCGATCAGATCGGAGTTTTGATAATCTGTTCAGATCTGATTATACCTAATTATGAAGAAAATTAATGGGTTTAAGTAAGGAAATGACAAGCTCCAATAATTCATAGTTTTTTTTTTTTTTTAGGAAAATCATGACTTTAGAAACTGATTGCTTTGGAAAAATGACAGCTTTTGGGAAAGTCGTATAACTCTGGGAAAATTATAACTAATTTTGAGAAATTTGAATGACAGCTTTAGAAATTGATGGCTCTAGAAAATTATAATTTTGGGGAAAATTACGGTTTTAGGAAAATGGGGAACGTTTGGAAATGTAATTACATATAAAAAGTGAAACTTACTTATTACTTTAGGAAAGTGATACATATTTTTTACAGATTTTGGAAAACTGATGGTTTTAGTGAAATTAAGAAACGATGACTCTAGTGAAATTGAGGTTTTATGGGGAAATGGCTGCTGCATGAAAGTAGGCTATACCTAGTTACTGGTGTAGGTACCTAATATCAGTAAAAACTCTCAATAAATCTTTAAATTTTTAGTAAAAAAAAAAAAAAATTGAAAAATATAGATTTGAACTAGTAGAATTGTATTTTGAAAAATTCGATTAATTAAAATTTTATAGGTGTTGAATTTGATTTTGGCTTTCTCAATAAATTTGTTTTGAAACCCAAAATTCAAAAATCCTTCAAAAAACTTCAGAAGTTCAGAGTGGCTCAAAACTGTGGCCACTCAATTCGGTGGGTTAAAAATAAGTCATGTAAATCAAATTTGAGTTCTTTCAGTGCACTTCAACTTGATCGAATTTCAATTTTTTTTCACAATCGGTACTTAATCGAGTCATATTTTATTTCATTTTTTTAGTCAAGTACTTCGATATTTCTAATGACAGCTCAGTTTATATTTTAAAAAGGTCATCTGGAATGAACGCTTAATGAGTTTCAGCTTTTTTGGCAGCAATCTATCGATAGCCCGATCTAGGTAAATGTTTGAGTCAATTTATGTACCTACCTATCTGCTTCTTACTTCACAACAGTTCATTGTTTCTGCAGCAATCAGCACTGCAACGGGTAGTACACTCGGGTTAGCATAATTCAAAAAGATCGACTCGTTTGACCTACGAGCAAATTACGTGAGGCTTGTCCATCCAGTGGATTATTAATCTACACCAGTCAACGAGCCAGTAAATCAAAACATTGGCCAAAAAAACGCTGCAGCGGAACAAGTAGGCTTATAATAATTGACGAGTTTAGGTAATAAATTTGCCAAGTACACGATTATAACGCATCTTTAAACTCGATTACCTTCGTGTAGCAAAAACTTAAAAGACTCTGGTCCGGTTATATGTACCTAGGATAGACAATAGGTAAAGATACAAGTACTTATGCACAGCATCAGCACATTACACGTATTCGATGGGCGAGAATTTTCAAATAATTATCCAATAATGTACGTAAAATATACCGTTTAATTCGGCCCAATCGACCGCCGCATTATGATTAAACGGTAGGTAGCATATCTATAAGTACCTCTCGGACTTGGGTGCATCGTTGTATGCGTACTATTTTCGCGATAAAATAGTACTCGCAGGCATGTGGACCAGTTATAATACGTACGCGAGGTAAATACAGTCTTAATATCTTCTTTTTTGCACACCGATGCATTCTGGTCCTCTCTAATTATGCTATAAATTCGGCGATATTCAGTATTCGGGTACTTGTAATATCTCGGTACGTATTATACTCGTACGAGTTGATAGATCCCTCGAATATAAAAATAAGAAATTATATATTTCATCGTATAAATTAATCCTCCGTGTAGAGCCTCGACAACACCGCTGAGCTCTCTGGGTAACCGAAGGGTCCAAAATGGGGTACCAACTACCAACTACTTACCAAGATACAGGCCGAATTCCCTATTAATTATTCATATATTCTAACATTAAAAAATATATATAAGGATAGCTAGATCAGAATAGTAGACTAGTTTAATCGAGGTATGATGAAGAAGAGAGGGGGAGAGGAACCCATCTCGTCGCGTTACAATTTTCATACCAACTACTCGTATAAAGCGAGGTAGGTAATTTTTTCTTCAACAGTTTTGAAGGAAAAAAATACATTATCCTGGCTTGGTAATGGCTTCGTTCATCCTTGTACGAGCTGAGCCGGCTTTTTCTCTATGTGTAAACATTAAAAGGCGATGATATTTTTTGCTACATGGATAGGTTGGGTACCGTGTATATATTTCATACTCGCAAAGGTTTACCGGTCTAGGTTAGAATATTGAGTAGAGGGTAAGGGAAGAAGCACTTTAAACCTCGGCTCTTTCAGTTTCAGCTCACGTGTACCTATTTAACTCACATAGACACACATACACGTACGTAGAATAGTATATACCTATCTAGAAAAAATAAAGGGGAGAAAACCAGTTTGAAAACTCGTACTCGTCTTAGCCCGCTACCCCCATCGAGAATCACCCTTTCTACGTGTAGTTTCGGCGCGTATAATAGAAGCTGACCTGACGTGCCTCCCCTCGTCGGTACCTTGACTTGTCGAGCCATTCAAATATACAATCATTAGATCCCTTGCTGCATCGTAGTACGCACAGCACCAAGAGTGAAGGGATCTTATTGCGTACTCCGTCTAGGGTTTCTTAAAATTATTATATAAGTTCCTTCGCTCGTGTAGCATTAGTTTTAGAAAAAAATTTACCTAGTTGGGTAATTTCAATATCGAAAACGCCTATCGGCTTGTTTTTAGACGATCGTGCGGGTCTTCGGTCAGACAGACGGAGTAAAAAAAAAGGTGTATCGTTTTCCAGCATGATTAATGTACTATCCTGAGCCTGACTCGTGAAAGCAAAAGTGATAGGTACAGTTTAACCAAAAAATCTTTCTTATTTTGTTACGCTTCGGTAAGAGTGAAAAAACGTTTCCTTTAGGCCTTTCTTTGAATCGTTGAAAAAAATGAAAAAATTAGCCTAAGTATACCACCAAAGAGGAAATCATTTTTTGTACCCTATCAATTTTTTTCCTGTTTTGAAAGATTAATCTTTAGAATTACAAAATGTTGTTTGTTTAACACCCCTGACTCTTCTATGCCAGAATTTAAAAAAAAAAAAAAAAAAAAAAAAAAAAACTTTCAACAGTTGTAAATATTGTTTCTTTTTCAATATTTTATCCAGTGAATGTCTAAGAACTTACAAGAACGTAACGAGAGGATCTGATCCTTTTCAAATCTCAAAACAGAAATTATTGGTGTTTTTTTTTTGTTGGTTGATTTTAAAATGAAAATAAATTTATGTCCCCAAAAAAATATATTTAGGAATAAGGTTTACATTCTCATATGTAACTCATATTGTAGAAGCAGCACAGCACCCAAATCAAAAACCACCCTTACGACAAAACAGGCATCTAAATGCAATTTGAGAATCACTGCATTAACGTACAAAAATCCTGCCTTTATTACAAGACCGAACGTACAATTATAAATCCAACATTTGTGGCACATCGCGTTAAACTGCACGAAATCTCTAACTTGACTATGTATAGTACATATAGGTAAGTATAAGGTCTCTCTGCTTCTCTCTCTTTCTATGATTTTGACGGTCGACCTTATTAGGCCTTACATTAGCATGCACTGGATATTATTCAGTATTTTTCATTGGCGCGAAATATTTATCGTCGTAGAGACCTTTCTACATGTACACAAAAGCTTAAGCCTACCTACGAATAAATACTTGCTATGCATATGAGATTCAAAGAGATACATTTTTTTCCATTTCTCTTTTCTTTTCATTTAAATATTATGCATTTTACATTAGCATATCACGTACCTGAAAAATGTTTTTCTATACGCTCGAATGAGTTTAATTAAAATACACATTATGTAACGGATTTTATTTTTAAAAATATTAGAAAGCAAAAAAAAAAAAGGTAAGGGATGGAAAAAAATGTAACACGAAATGTAATTTGTTACCCACGACTACCTACGTTTATATGAATTAAGTAGATGCTTATTATAGTTTTGGGTTTCGGTAGAAGAGAAGAGAGTGAGAGATGTCTGAGATCAACAAGTGTGTATTGGCTGCTTGTATGCCTTTGCAAGTCTGGCAGAAGTGGCAGAACTTATTTCGTATTCGTGATTCTTAATTTTTTACGATTTTTGGAATTTCAGACACTTGATCAATTTTTAATCGATTTAATGTTCAAAATTGAATGGGAATATTTTACGATGGTATTGAACTGATTCAGGCCGATTTTTTTTCATTCAATTTTACAAAAAATTTCAGAGATGCATCACGTTTTTTGGTAAGGAGATAAAGAGGGTAGAAGAGATAAATGCTTATTAATTCAATTTTTCTAGTTTGATGACTCTTTGTCTCTTTGCTGTAAATTTCTAAAAAGTCATTAGAATATTTCAAGGTTGAGTTTGACGAATTAAATTCAGTTTTCTTCCTCCTCCCTCCCTCTCACCTTCCATCTTGTCTTCCTAAAAAAACGTGATGCAATTCTGGAAATGTTTAGTAAAACTTACTGGAAAGAAATTGAAAAATAAACGAACCAAAAAAAATTGATTTGAAAAATTAGCTTCTCCTCCCCCCCCCCTTCCTCTCAACTGGTGATATTAATAATTCGATAAAATACCTAAGTTGATCGATTTTTCGATTGTTGACGAATCCAACGAATTGAATACGTTTTGATTGAATTCAGCTCAGAATTTCGCAGTAAAATTTACTCGATTATTCAATGCTCTCCCTCTCTCCCTCTCTCCCCCTTTCTCGTCTTCCCAAAATAATAAAAAATGAATAGAAATAACAAACCAAAAAAATTGATTTCAAAAAACAACTTCTACTCCCTCTTTCGAGATTGATAAATTAATCAAATGATCGATTTAGCAAAAAGTCATTGAATCAGAAAAATTCGATTAAAAAGTTTTTTTCTCTCCTCTCTGATCAAAAATCCCCCCCCCCCCCCCAACACGGTAAATTCCTAGACAAACCTACATCGAAATTTTTTCGAAAAATTTAGAAGTAGGTACCAGGTATAGGTACGTAGAAAAATATTTTCAATTGATTCTGACAAGGTACAAAATTTCAAACCATTCCAATCAAATTTGACTTTTACGTTTCGTTTTTTTTTTTTTTTTTTTTTTTTTTTTGTTACCTACGTCAGCTGACCATTCAGAAAAAAAATCGAGGTTAGAATTACTTATTTTTTTAAAAAAAATGACATCAAAATTATGAATAAAGCTGGGATTATTATGCAGAAATATGATGAAAATAAGCAAAATTTGATGCATTTTTCTCACCCAAAATATGCTAAGAATGAACGCAGTGATCAAAAAATATACTTTTGACAACATTGGCAAAACTCAAAATAAGTCATTTCATGATAATAAATTCATCATAAAATCCATAAAATCGAGAAACAAAAAAAAGAAATAGGAAATTCAACTAAAAAAAGTAGCAACTAAAGGAATAACAATAATTACTCATTAAACGCATTTTGAGATTTTCCACTAAAAAACTCCGCATCTTGTCACTATAAGAATCACGAGCATATTTGTAGCGTGCTAGTTCACTGGGGCTCGATTTTGAAAACTGTTCTTAGAAAAAAAATCCGAAAACCTGCGCCAGTAAAAATGAAAATGTTTCGTCAAATATTTCGATGAAAAAATTGTTAATGACATTTTTGCAATGTTGTGATTTCTTGAACAAAAAAATACGGTCTTGAAAAAGTCAATTTTTGCAAAATTTCCATGAATAAATACCTAAGCAAAAAATACCAGAAAATTATCAAATATGCAAAAATATGCAGGGTGTTCCCCTAAAATATGATAAAATACTATGCACTTTGGTCTGAAATTTTCAAAATATGCAAAATGATATTGGGCTCATTCGTCAGACTTTTTCTGGTCCATAAGAAAATATGCAGAACACAAATATCCCAGCTCTAATTTTGAATATTTATTTTTTCCATCAAAGTATTCGTAGATTACCTGAACCCCAAAAACTCCACGAACTTCATGCCTCTCATAAGCCTTATAAGCCCGCATAGACCTCTTTTGGTGGGGAAAAATTGATTTTTTTTATTTTTAAACATTTAAACTTTTGAAAAATTTGCTTTAATATTGTTCCCTCGTTATTTTTAATCGTTTTTGAATTTTGTACATGATTTTATAATAAATTTCTCAACTACTTTCATTCACTCTTCATCCTATCTGTGAAGACCAAGAAGACCTCTAAGTCCAAGTGTTCAATTTGTGAGGCTCAAGAAGATCAGAAATAGGTAAATAATGAACATAAAAAGTTTATATATTTTTGAATTTTGTAGGAAAAAGTGAAATTCCCTGCGAACAAATGTTTTAAAAAATTCTAAATTATCATTCATACCCACACCATGTACCACATGATTAGAGTCACCTCTCCCCAAGTCCCCATGTCTTGATACAAAATATTTCATTTCGAGAATTTTTAGTCACCCTTTCCAGAAATACCTACCTACATTTTGGCGATTCATTTTCAATTGCTTTGCATTCTAACCACGATCATCCTCGTAAATTTTCCTACAACTTGTTCTTGATTTCGCGCCAATTAAAAACGATGTATAGAAACCTTTCTCGGGTTTCTTTCATTTGTGGCCACCTATCTCGTAGCTCTAATATCACACAACATGTACCTCCCCTACCCCCTTCTTCAGCACCAAGTTATTCGGCTCATCACTATCAGGTGAATTTGAACGCAGGTAATTTACATATTCGCCATCTGTGGCTTCAAATAACCTAGATATCTTAATTAGAAAATTACTCACTCATTATGAATTTCTATACAGAAATCTCGACGATGAATCGCAATAAATTTCACACAGTTTTCTCTTATAGATACAAAGTAGCGTTGTTAGATTAAAAGTCAAAGTGACCAGGTTGATTATCCAATCAGAGGTGAACCGAATTAGGTAAATGGTGTGAAATTGTTTGTCATTTGTTAATCTCTCTAATGGGTTTGCTCGGACCATAAGGTCCATTAGCCCAGAATTTACACGAGTCAATTAACAGTAGGTAGCAGAAAAAGTGAATCTACGATGGGAACTTTTCGGCGAATACGACTGAATTGAAGAAAACGTTTGAACAAAATTTGCATTATGATAACATATAGGTATCAAGTGTGCGAGTAAATTATGCTCGCTTGAGTTTCAAGATTCGGAGCAAAATGCAGAAAGTCTTTAAGTAGTTGATTTCCAATTCGACCAGCTACTGTAAGAATCTGGCAATAATAAATTGCAACTTTAAATACGGTAGGTAATACGAGTAGTAAGTGAAATACGATTTCTAATGTCGTAAATTTTGGTCGGTACCTTTCTCCATTTAAAGATCTTATTTATGGAACAAGTAGGGTCAAAATTTTAGGTATCTGTGAGATCAACAAGGTAATAGTTTAGAGGCAGAATAAAATTGTAGGTAATTAAGACATCGAAAAGATACATGTGATTATTATTGAGATTGTCTCGTCGTCGTCTGTATCGTCTTCGGTCAATAAAAACGATAGAGTATTTTTTTCCCACTGGATCTGGATCTAATTAATCGATTTGGGCTACAGTGCCTACGTCGTATTTTTGTACCCAGCAATGACCATGGAAGGAGGCAGCATCTTTATTGTTCTTAACCCGCGCCTATGATACATATATACGAGATGTAATTTCATTTACAAAATTAAACGCCGGGCAGATCCGATATAGAGGAAGAACATTGGTCGATATACGGAGGAGCTTATTTACAATTATCATATTTACGGTTCGGAATACATATAAAATCCAGCTGCCCGTTGTGTTTGGCGTCCGTCGTCGTCGTCGTTCACCACGCAAACGAAAACCTCTACTAAACAATCAACAATCAACTCATCAATGCTGTCATGTTATTTTAACAGAAACCTTTAATACTTAAAAATAACAAGATTCATGTTTCGTTATTATATAGAACGAAAAAAAAAGCTGATCGCGTTGATACAGTATAAATGACGCACCCCCTTCTACCCCCTCCGTCCATCGCATGCAAAGCCCTAGCTCGATCGTAAAAGTGAGCGGGCTTTTTTCAGCGTCGACCGGAAAAGGTTTAGCATGTCGGGTGCCTAATTTTTGCGGTCTGCGAAAAGCGCAATTATTATGTGGATCGACCTGAGGAGAAAAATCTATTAATTAGCGAGAGGTTGAAGGTTAGGTAAACATCCAGACTGTCTAATCAGTCGGCACGCGTTTCCGAGAAATTTCAAATTATTCGTAGCGTCGTTTTGGCTCAGCTCTCTGGAGCACGAATCGGAAATATAAAACGTTGGCTGTGGCGTTTTCGTAGAAATTACATAAATTGTAAGTGGCAGCTGCCCCTCGATTGTAATCGGTCTTCGGACGATGGAAAAATTATCCTTATAGGTAGACTAGACACGAGATAAAGATGCGGGGAAAAATTGATTGCAAATTGTATAATTTTATAAATATGATTTTTTTGCGAAAAGACTGAACTGCCACTGCCAGATCACATTCTTGAGGGAGGGGAAAAATAGTTGAAAGAAGTACCTACCTACATACAAAATTTCTTTAAATGCTTCAAATTCAAAACAGTTCGAATCTGTCATTAAACGATTCAGGAGGTCGAAAGTGGGATGAAATAACAATTTTAGTTTCACGCTGACTTCTGAGAACTTGGAAAAAATGTTCAATTCTTCATAATGTCTGGCTTTTGAGTTTGGAAAAAATATACGATAAGTCTTTATCATTATGTGAGACTTTTGAAGACAAAAATGACCAATTTCTGTCATTTTGATATTATGCCACAGACTTTTAAAAACTGAAAAAATACATTGTCAATTTACTTATACATGCAATATTTTAGAGCATTGACTTTTGGAAAAACCTGCAGTCGATTCCCAACATTATGCTAATCATTTTAAAACACTTGAAAAAATTACTAATTTTTAAAAATATTACTATAAATTTCTGAGAGGCTAGACTGGTAGACAGACAACCTTGAGATGCCAGACAGACAGGTCAATGACCTTAATAGATCAGTCAGGAAGACAGACAACCTTGAGAAGCCGGACATACGGGCCAATGACCTGAAGAGGCTGATCAGCCAGGTTAATGACCTTTAAAAGCAATAAACAAGCAGACACATGGCCTTGAGAGGCTAGATGGGTCAAAGACGTGAAGAGCCTGAGCAGAAAGGTCAGTGACCTATAGAGACTTGACAGACAGGTCAATGACCTTCGAAAGCTACCATGACATGCAGATGACCTTGAGAGGCTGGACTGGTAGGTCAGTGACTTTAAGAGGTCAGACAGGGAGACATACGACTTTGTGAGGCTAGAAAAGTAGGTCAGTGACCCTGAGAGTCCAGACGCATGGGTCAATGACCCCAAGAGGCAAAACTTACACACGGTCAGTCTATAAGTCTGGCCTCTTGAAGTCATTGGCCCGTGTGTATGAGCTCTCAAGGTCATCTGCCTGCGGTCTATTAAGGTCATTTGCAGGCATTGTTAACCGGGTTTTTAACCATTAACCATAATCGCAAATTGACCATGTAAATTAACTGGAAAAAATTAACATTGATCAAAAAAAACTTCTTGAAAATATCACTTACCATAAGGGTAAGGTAGCCTAATATGGACTGGTTTTTTGTTTTTGAATATCGTGGCCACTGTAATTGAGCTAAAAATTTGGTTGATAGCTCAAAATATACCTACATCTATCTAGTTTCATATTATTCCAAAGTCTCAACATTTTTGAGAAATTTTAAGTGTGTTAAAAATATCATTTTCTGAAAAGTGTCAAAAATCAAAAATTGAATTTTGGGTCCCTAATATGGACTGTTTCAAAAAAAAAAAAAAAAGTGCTGAAATATCGTAAAAATACGTTCAATTGCTGAAACACCGTTAAAATGTGTTTAATCAAGACAATAAGAGTAAATTCTAAGTGGGTCAAATTTATTTTTTCCTGAAAGTAGTCAAAATTTGAAAAGGCAATTTTGGGTCCCTAATATGGACTATTTTAACGTGAAATTAACTAAACCCATAAAAAATGTACACCAGTCCATATTAGGCTACTCTATAACTTTGAACTTTGAAAAATCATAAGTATACGTACCTTGAATAATTTCTAGATTGTCTTGATTGATTCGGAAAACTTCACCACTTCTTAATAATAATAATAATAAAAAACATTATAGGGTGTCCCCTGAAAATTTTTCGAGAAGCTGGATTTTCGGAACACATGAAAAAATTTTGAGGTTCTCAATTTCGTTTTTTCGCTCTAAAATTGCGAGTTTTGGCTTTAGAGAGTTGATTTTGGTCTCATTGTGTTTTTCTGTGAAGAATACATCAGATTAAGTTTGTTCCCACCAAGTAGCGCTAATAACCACCGAGATCGGACATCAGTCCATATTAGGCTACCTTACCCTTAAATTATTTTCTGAGATCAAAATAAACCGTAACTGTAACCAAAAAATTTGATAAAAAACCCGTGTTTAGAAGTCAAAAAAAAATAATTGAAAGATACAATTATTGAAAAAAATGTGAATAGGAAGTTTGAAAAATTTGAAACTGGTTGCATCCTACTCATGTCTCATTAAACTATTAAAGCTCGATCTTAAATGAAATTTTAGTGATAAGAGGTACAGGTAATAAAGAATTGTTTCTTGAAGAGATCGTTAAATTTTGAATTTAAATTTTACTAGTGTTTCAATTTTTAAACTTCTAGTGTAAGTTGAAACCATTTGTTATCATTTCAGAATAATAAAAAATTGTAAAATTTGAAACTCAGAGAAAAATTTTACAAATTTTCAAATTCTTAACTGTAATTTTAAGCATTAACTGACAGTTTAACCTTAACTGGAAAAATCACCATCAAAAACTGTAACCTTAACCTTAACCATTACCAAAAAAAAAAAAAAAAAAAAAATGATCACCAATAACCGTAACCCAAACCTTGACCATATATATCCTTGAAAAATGAATAACCTTAACTTAACCTCTAACCAAATTCTCATAACATTAACCAGAATTTTTTTTTTTTTTTTTTGGTCAACAAAATGGTCATTTTGACCAGTTTGTCTAACTCCCCAAAGTCTGTATGTCTTTTTAAGGTCATTGACCTGTCTGTCTGTCTGTCTGGCATATTGAGGTCACTGACCCTTCATCATGGCCTACCAAGGGCGTCTGCTCGTTAGTGATGGGTCTATGACCTCAATAGACAGGTCAATGACCTTAAAAAAGACAGGCATACGCCCTTGGTAGGCTAGACAGATGGCTCAAATGACCTTAATAGGTTACTGACAGATGACAGATGACATTAAGAGGATAGGCAGGTAAATCAGTGACCTTGAGCGTCCAGGATCACGGGTCAATGACCTTAAGAGGTCAGTCAGTCAGTCAGTCAGTCAGTCAGTCAGTCAGTCAGTCAGTCAGACAGTCAGACAAACGACCTTGGGAAGCCAGACAGAACCAAAAAACATAGGTATCCATGATTTAAAATTCTTTTTGGAAAGGAAACTCAACACCCATTTTTTTCATGGGTTTTTTCTCATTTTCCAATTGGTACCTCAAAAATTTTACTGAATTCACCTATCTTGAAAACGTTTTACTGAGATAGATGCAGGTATCCATTGATGGAAATTGGAACACCTCCTTTACTCTTGCAAAGCCGATACAAAATTTTACCATTAAAATAATATCTGCTTACTGCATATTCTTAAATAAATAATATTTATAAGACGAATGAGAACAGTTGAAAGTCAATAAAACATGGTATAGACATCCTTGCCACAATATTTCAACCTACTATAACGTATATACTGTGATAACCCAAAGTACCAGGGGGTTAACAAACCATCAAAATAATTTTACCTACTTCTGTAAATCAACCTCACAGTCACACTAATCCTAAACGCTACCCGAAAAACATCCATCTTTTTTTTACCTGTAATCACCAGGTATTCAGAAATGGTACCTTTACCTAGACCTATACTCATTCATGTTTTATTCATACGGTGTACTCTTTCATAGGCTTTATCAAAAATAAAATATACCTATGTGTTTGTGCGAAGAGGAGGATTTGCAATCGAATGTAGGCCTACTACTGGATGTGTTTTCAATGAAATTTAAAACTTGTTCGAATCGGGGTGATTCTTCAGGAAGAAACATTTCCGCAATGCGTTTTTTTTCTTTTTTGCCTGTGAATGGTGATCTTTGATGGGCTCAGTCTTTCTGAGCGGATGAATGCAGAACACTGTTTACTGTTTGCAGTATTTTGCCTCCAGATACTACCGGTTTTGCGAGAATATATTTATAATATTTTTTTGCGAATGTTTGATCCGTCCGAAAATGGTTTACCTATAGTTCGAGATTCAAAATTTTATTTTGTAGAATGAAGGCCGATGGCATTTGTGTGATGCATTTAGGGTTTGAATTTAATAAGTTGGAATACAATTTTCAGAGTGGCGTACAAGTATACATATCTGTATTCTTCATCTTTTGATACCAATCTGGTATCTAGGTTAATAGCTGAGGAAATTTTTAGTGGTTGTTTTTATCGCTTCTTAGAAAAACGAAGAAATGATGTAGGTACCCTATTGTTAAAAAATTTACTTATTTGGAATTTTTCCAAAAATTTGGCAAAAATTGAGAAATTTGAAAAGAAATTGCCTAAAACAGGCAAAGATTGAAAATTGGTCTCAAAGTAGCGAATCCTTCAATAAATACCGAACATCCGCCTGAAAATTGGACAGAAATTTTCACTATAAAAAATATTAAAATTGAGAGATTTATTTTTAAAACTTCAAAACGATTTCAGACTTTATCCCAATTTCCCAAAAAAACTCCCATACATCGTTCCCAAAAATTTCAACGTTTATGAGGGAGAATGGACATGAGAGGGGGATGAATCCATTTAAAAATTTCAAATGCCAGCATTTACAATCAAGTTCACTTTTTATTGAAACTATAGAGACATATTATGTAAAGCAGATATTACACACATCCCATCGTTTACATAAGTTGAAGGGGAAGGGGGAACCTTATAAAATTTATTAAAATGAAGTATGGGTGGGGTTTGAGCTCAAGTAGGTACTCACCATGAAATCTGATTATTCAGGGATTTCGCACCTTAAGTTCCCAGATGTCTATCTGAAGTAAGATTTACGTCAGCGTGATTATTCGAGCCTATAAAGTTACGTGTAAGTACCTAGTCAGTTCTCAATGAATGTACCATAGTACAGACTATACACAGACAGACCCACGTGTACTTAAAGAGACCTACCACGCCGAACAAGTGCTCACTTACCATCATATTTCGGCACCATTATGCCAGTTAAATAATTAAAAAATCTCACCTATCGCGTCGTCATCGTTTAATACGACCAATGATGACGGTAGTAGGTGCTGGGTGATTAATATAAACACCTAGAGCCTCCTTTGAAAGTACATAATTATGTCGAGTAGCGTGTTTCGCTTGTCATAATTTGGAAATGTGGCCAAACCATAGTAGACGAGAAAAATTGTCCGAAAGTCAGCGGGCCTCCAAAGTCACAAATTACGAATAATATTATTTTGCGCGCCCGAAGATACCCTATAAAGTGTATTTTCTATATGGTCAGCTGCATTTTGATATGTTGAGATGTTAGCTGGAATGTCGTTTTCTACCATTTATACGTTTACCTATTGGTAGCTACAAACGCTAATTCTTTAATACCATTGATGCAGTAGTGTTAAGGTTCGTTGAACGGTTTTCTTTCTATTTTTTTTTCTTCCTTGCGCTTCCCCGATTCGCCGATGCATAATTACTTCGCGTATACATCGTATATATGTGTAGCATGATACCAGTAAAACAGGATTCATTTATTGGCGCAAGGCGACAAATTAATATCGCATCGAAATTACATTTTAACTGTGTTAACATCGGTTTCCATTCTCAACTATTTGTTGCAAATGCAATCTGATACCGAGCCAATCAAATATTCTCGCCTTGATGTCGATGGGATGTGTTAAAAAAATATATTGTATCCTGTTGCGTATCGATGATAACTTATAATCGCGGGTTGTTTGTAGTGATTTTATTTCAATTTTTTTCGACTAATTTAATCCGGTTCGATTGTATGTTTTTTGAGAAGATTGAAAGGTAGGTATACTTATTGTTTTATTGTCTGATTCCTTTCTAGCTGATCTCGTCATCGATTTTTTATTGAGTAGATAATAATAGCCAATAGATGCATGCATAAGTAAAGACACACATTTTTATACTTATACAGACGAGACAGAAGAATTAATTTTAGATTTTATGCCACCGATGAACAGGTGATAAAATGACGTCACCTGGAGTAAAGAATTGTAATAGTCGGTATAATTATGTCATCTACAGATCCTCGATATTTTAACGAGCTCATCATATACTACTTAATGTTATCGTGGTAGTAAATTGCAATAATATTATCCAATTCTTCGACTCTGTGGGTAAGCAAAAGGTAGACTATAGGTTTATATACCTAAATGGCAATATATGTACTAGTGGTAAATGGAATCTAACGAAATAGTTATCCCTTTAATGAGTTCTTAATGTGGATCATAACATTTTTTACGACAAAACGAAAAAATGGGGGTATTTTCTTCCCTCGGGTGAAAACAGCAATAGGTATACGTGCTCATTTGGCGAATGTTTTAAAAATTGCCATAGTCTTTTTGACTACCTGGATGTGATTAAATAAAAGTGAAAAGCTGTAGAAAGGTTCTCTTAAGTTAAAAAGATGAAAAAATTCAAAGGAAATATTTTTTTAATATTAAATACTTATACAGGTGATCAAACGATCCAGTGATCCATAATTCTTGACAAGTTTTAGTAAATAAAAAATCAAGAAATTCCTTCAAAAGAGCATCCAAAAATACATCACTGGGACAAATTTCAAGAATGGAATCCTATTTTTGAATTTTTGAAAAATTTAAATTGAGCACATTTCCCTCTATGAAAGTACTAGTAATCAAAATCAAATCATATAAAATTAATTCGAAACCAGCTCATTAATCGATTTCTAGGATTAAGTAAAAAGAGGATTTAAATCAAATTTGAAACGCCAATTCTATTTTTCTTTTTTTTTGGCAAATTTTTAAAAATTCAAAATTGGCTCATTTTTTGCGAAAAATAATATCAAAATTGGAAGAAATAGAGGTAGAGAGTTGAAAAGTCTATGTATAAGTATTTAAAAGTAATTCTAAACTAGCTAATTAATCTATTTTTAGGATTAAGTAAAAAGAGGATATAAATCAAATTTCAAACGTCAATTCCATTTTTATTTTATTTTTTGGCAAATTTTAAAAAATTCAAAATTGGCTCATTTTTTGCGAAAAAAAATATCAAAATTTGAAGAAATAGAGGTAGAGAATTGAAAAGTCTAAGTATAAGTATTTCTGATCTTCTAAATCAATTTTCAATGGTTTCGGACTTTCGGTCCATTTTGGGGTCTCTAGTGGATTTTTGGAATATCCATGTTTAGGAAAATTTGCCATAAAAAAAAGCTAAAATTAATTTTAGTCTTGAGAAACTCTAATTCATCGTGTTTGTGACCCTTTCGATTGATTTAATATGTAAAAATTTTCATCCTCTTTCTGCCCATCTCAATCAAGAAAATTTCCCCAGCGATTATTTATGGGTGAAAAATATAAGAAACAATTCGTTCAACATACTTATAAATTTAAAAATTGGGTTACGTTTGGTAATTTTGACTCTGAAATATGATAAGTGGCCGTTTTGAAACATTTTAAAACCTCCAGTAGATTTTCAAATTTTTCATTTTTTGAAAAAAAAAGCTTTTAAAATATGAATTTGGACGGACAGAAATAGATTTTGAAGATTTATGCGCAATCCTGTTTGTTTGAAGACACTTTCAAACACGGTAATTTTTTTATACTTAGCAAATTTTTCAAAAACTGGAAAGTTTAAACCCCCCTGAAAACTTTAGAGCGGCTTAAACGATTTGAAACCAACGTTAATCAGTTTGAAAGGTCAAAAATAGAATGGAAATCTAATTTCAGCTTTCAAAAATGAACTTCGTCCCCCTCACGACGAAAAAAAACAAAGACTAAAATTTGAATTTTATTTTATCTTTTTTCATGGCACATATTCTCCAAAACAGGATATTACTGAGATCTGCTATAATTCCGGAACAGTTCAAAACCATAAACCATGAGAAAATTTCAACTCTCTATCTTAATTTGATCCATTTTTGAATTTTCTGAAAAAAATGACCAAAATTAGAACTTTTTATAATTTACCGAAGACGGAAAAATGAAATTCGTCATCTTAAATTCGGTCTATAGTGCTTTGTTTTTGAACGATCTTTGAATTTTTTTTTATTACGTTAGAAAAAAGAATACCTAGGTAAATGAAAATGATATGAAAAAAAAAAAAAAAAAAAAAATGATTCAAAAGCAATTTTGCCAATTTGTTAATTTACTGATGACTTGGCTAATTTCATCACTCTAATACAATATTTGCTATTTTTATTAATTTTCACCCGATTTTCAGTAATTATTCAAGTTGACGAGCTACCTAATTTATAATAAATAAAAAAATTTAAGAAAGTAAATTTAAAAAAAAAATAAAATAAAAAAAAAGAATAAAAAAAATTAAAAGAAAATTTAAAAAAATTAATTTAAAACAAATAAAAAAATATAATTGAAAAAATTAATTTTACAAGTACATAGATACAAAAATATTCCAACTTTGAATTTTTTCTTGATTTTTAAATAAATGTTGGTAGGTTTAATTCTTCTAAATTCAATCATTTTCAATTTTTTCTAGTTTAAAATGTAGGTATTTTGCTGCTGACTTTACAAAATTTTATCACTTTATCGGGCATTTCTTGCTATATTTTTTGATAGTTTAAGGAAATTCAGCTTATTTTTAAAAGAAAGTACAAGAAATTTTTACACAAGAGCCAATTCTTCTACAATTTTGAATATTTTTATGTTGATTTTACTGAAGGTTTGATAATTTCAAGCAATATTGATTTTTTTTACACTTTCTCCCAAAAAGACAAAAATGAAAATTGTCTCGAAAACGAGTTTAAGTAGTTTAAGATGAGAACGTCTGTAAATCTGTACATCAGCTCATTTTTGTTCACTCGCCAGAAGAACAAGAAAAATGAGTTTTTATCAATACAACACATGATTTAAAATTTTAATTTTTCGAGAGCATTCGATTCAATTCAAGGCTGAACTTTTTTTTTTGCAAAAGCTCAATTTTCAAATGTACTAAATCCGTGAGCTACTCTTGGAAAATTCGCGACCAATTTGTCATTTGCAGATTTAAATACGTTCAAATTCTTGTTTTGATAGCCCATTAGGCTGCACAATAGGCTCAAAATTTTTAAAAAATTGAAAAAATGGTGTGACCTATCGTTTGTAGGTGTTTTAAAGGCGCTGATTTCAAATTTCAACTTAATTTTTCGGTTCAAGTCCCCTATAAGCTGCGAAGTGAGTCCCTAAATTTTAAAATTTTGAAAAATTCGAGTGACTTGTGATTTGTTGGGTTTTTAGAGATGCTGATTTCGAATTTAACTTTATATGTACCTACTTTTGATACGAGCACTTTGAGTCCTGCTATGAGTTCTAAAATGTTGAAAAATTTACAAAAAAAATTCGCATAACCTATGATTTTCTGGGTCAGAATTGTCAAGAAATACCGATTGGACGAAACTGAGAGGCGCCCCTTCACGTACCTACAGATCCGCGAATCCGACAAAAAAATTATCTACGTATATATGATTTCAACACGGTCAGTTAAATTACCATCTTTGCGTACGAATGTGCTTCTTGACATTATCGTCCAGATCTGCGTCATTTTACTATTTGGTTGTGCTCTTAATTAAAACGACATGAGAGAAAACAACCCATCGTCGATGCTAATTTGATGCTTCGCGGCTCGAACCATGAAACATTGTCGAGTCGACTATCCGAGTAAAATATATCGATAAACGATCCAGATTAGGCGAGATGACCATCCAAAAGAGAGACTCGAACAGAACGCGAGAAAACTAATTTAAAAAATTTCAGATTCGTGAGAAGATGAGATAATTATGTCTTCGTAGCACGTTTTTAGTCGCACCCTAAAAGCCCCCTCTGGTCTGCCGGGTATACAAATACATTGACGGCTGGCACAAGTATAGGCAGGAAACGAATGCTGTGATTTTGGCGTATAGTTATCTGGTATCCACTTAGTACGCAAAGATGAGAAGATGGGACGAACATGGACACAGGAGAGATATACGAGCATGGTTGGATTTCAACATATGCATAAAAATCTGTACTTACGCGTCGAAGCCGCCACTTCTCGCGTCTCTAATCTCGGTCATAAATCCGAAACACATGAAACTGCTGAAAAGGTTCTTGCTCCTGGATCTACTCGTCGTAATTATAAATTGCCTACTGCGTACGAGTACGGGCTATTTTACGCAATTACCCCGAGAATAAATTGCGAGCAACTTGATATATCTGGATTTAAATTTTAAAAAAGTTGAACGTTGAACAGAGAAACGTTTCTGATGCGTATCTCGTCGTGAGGACGGCTAAGCAAATGTTTCTTCACTTCGCCATTACATGTTGACATTTCGGAAGCTCGAGCTCGAGCGCTCGCCACCGACAGCAAGAAAGGCGCTATCACCTGACAGTTTTGCGCCACGATCCAGTCCCAGTGAACCGAGAAGCAGCGAGGTGCGCGAGCCCCTCGTGGATATAGTAGCGTAAAGATGGAAAAGGTTGGTTAATCGCTTAAGACAGGCCAGACCGGACACGAGCCAGTAACATCAGCGCAGATGTGTGCCCGGGAAGAGGTTCCTTATTTACCTCCCGCGTGCCACCGCCTGCCACCGCCGTCACACCACACATTATACATACATATTACATACATTGTATTTATTATACCTATACGCAGAAAGCTGACCACGGAACGAGTTAATGAAAACATAAAATTAAATATTTTATGGTTCTAATATCGCGCTGTGTAGGTACTCCAGTTTCTTATACCTTTATAGTCATTATACAGTCCTATACATAGGTGGATGAAAATTCGATATATAGGTAGGTAATAAACGTAGCCAATGACTCTTCCGAGGATTCCTATGTCCACTACGAATCATCCCAATAGGAATCGAATTAGATCAGAGATCATTTCATTGTACGATCTGTGGCCTTTTTCGGCTACTACTTTCGATCGATATATCATCTTTATACGACTTATTTTGATTGAATTTCAGGTCTAACGTGTTATGGCGAATTTCAATTCACGCGAATCACTTTCGAAAGTTGCACTGTAAAGGAATAAAATATGGACGAATGGTGCATTGGATTGAATGAATATATGCATCATTCCGCGAACACGCTGACATCCAGATAGTTTTGCATTTTAATTACCCATATGATCGTAAAATTTTAAACCTAAAAAGACTACCGAATACGGAAAGTAATTAATACTAGGTTTCGATTTTATTCTGCGCCGTCGTGCGTCTGTGTTGTGGTGTTTTTTCACGTTATTTTTCGCATTGATGGGTAATTTGCGAGCAAAAAAAAACCTACTAAGATCTTCTAATTTGGTCGTTTCGTTGTCAGTGTGTCAGACAACCTTCATTTGAGAAACCCAAATGTGCAAATAAATATTTCAAAGTAAATTTATAATAGGTATATGTTGTTGCAGTTTTGGAGAAGCGACGCGACGCGAGGCGATACTCAACAAATTATCATGTAATTTTTATTCGAATTGACGTTTTGATAACTTGCAACAAACACAGTCCAACAGGCATTAGGAAAGTGAAAATGTAGGAACTGGGCTAAAAATATGTACCAAAAGAGGCCGAGCCAAGGTAAGAAGAATATGGTAATTTTTGGCGATGTTGTGTTTGAAGGCTAACACTAAAATAATGACAGGCGTGGACGAGAAAATACATAAAATATTGAATAAGGACAGGAAATTTTAAAAAATTGCATTTTGAGCGTATCTGTTTTCTAATTGGTTACGTTTGAGGAGATTTCAAAATTACGTAGATTAGGATATCTAAGTACAGTAGAGTGAATCGCAAAAAAAAACCACAGAATTTTGACCAAATTCCACGAAGACCTTCATATTGAGTTGAAATCCACTCAGGAAAAGTTCTAGCTCCGGAGGGTGGAAATATGAATCCTCTCTCTCAAAGAGAGGGTATTTTCCAAAAAAATTATGTTTTTTTGCTCCAGCCTCCAGCCAATCTGTTTTGGGGAAAATGACCCAATTCCAAAAGATAGTGTTTGAGATTCTGTGTCAACTTAAGATTAGACCATCACTTCATTCTTTTAGGGTTCTACTGAGCGGTTGAATATTCGCAAATCGCTTATTTTTGGGCAAGTTTGGGTTTTGAAAATTTTTTTTCTCAAATTTTTTGCATTAGAACATCAAGTTAAAACATCGAAAGACGTCAATTCTAAAACTGGAGAAATACGTATTTTTAATAAGTTTTTGGTGATTTTTCTCAATTCTTAAATTTGGTGAGTAAGTAGTTTCAGAAATTACATTTTTCGATATTTTAGCTTAATTAATGCAAAAAATTTGAGAAGAAAAAATTTTCAAAACACAAATTTGCCCAAAAATAAAGCGATTTGCAAATTTTCAACTGCTTAACCTAGCGTAGCACATAGAACCCTATATAAAAGTGGTATTCAATTTTGATAGTACATATTGGCCTATAAGTCGACCCAAAATCTCAAACTGGTAAAATATTACCTAAATATTATATTTCTAGGCAAAATTAAAATAAGCTTATGTATAAGATGTATTTGTAAAATCTCTTTATAACGCTTTTGAAATTAATACAGTCCACTACTAAAAGTTTAATATATTTGTTCCTTGTGTATTTCCAAATTGATCATATTTTCGTTTTTATGCACCATCGTCGTAAAGATGTTTCAGAAGTTAATCCATGTGCCTTGTACACCATTGAACTTTGGTACATCAGATTGTGGTAATTGAATCGACGAAGTCTGCTGGTTTTGAATCTTTTTCAGCGAAGTACGATGCGCAATATATATCTGCAGAAATTCAGTTCGTTCTTCCAAGTCGACGTTATTATCCAATTTGCAGTCAATTGATTTCGTTTGATACTTTTCTTTTAGATTCAGAAGTTCTTTCAGTTCTTCATCAATAGTTTCAGGTAGTTCGGAGAGTGGCTCGTTATCGGTTTTGATCTTTTTCAGCCTGTCAAAAATTATCTTACAATGACACCGATTATCATCTGAACTCCTTGTTGAACTGGTATTGGTGTCATGGTCGCTGTCGTCTTCATTTGTTTGGAGATGGTCTCCATTCTCGGATAATGGCGGTAAAGACATATCCGGCCCGAAGGACCAATTTGGAAATACACAAGGAACAAATATATTAAACTTTTAGTAGTGGACTGTATTAATTTCAAAAGCGTTATAAAGAGATTTTACAAATACATCTTATACATAAGCTTATTTTAATTTTGCCTAGAAATATAATATTTGGGTAATATTTTACCAACTCATACCTTATCTCTCCTCCAAAGGCACTTCCAGGGCTAAAATTTTTCCTGAGTGACTTTCAACTCAAGATGAAGGTCTCTGCTGAATTTGGTCAAAACCCTCCAACATTTTTTTTTTCATCCATCCTAATCTACAGGTAGATCTTGAGAAAATTAAAGTAACGAAGACCCCTTTTTGTTCTATTTTTCACAAAGTGATTTTCAAAATCGCATCTGGTTTCCTCTGAGAAGCGCAAGAGTCCACCTCCCCCCCCCCAGATTTTAATAATAATTCAAAATATCCTCCCATTACCTAGGCACTTGAAAAAAAAAAATCAAAACTCTATACAAAAGTCATACGACGACATGACAATTCGCACATGAATTCAAAATTTTCATTTCATTCTTTTTTTCGACTTATGAGGGTCCCAAACGTTGTTCAAAATGCGGATGGGCTAGGGAGGTACTGAGAGGTAAAATATTCAAAAACAAATAAATACACATTAATTCAACCACCTAAAATAATCCTTGAAAAATTTAGCTCTCCGACTTGAAGTTGAAAAAGCCTTCGCGCGTTTCCGTATTTGAAAAAAATTAAAAAGGAAAAAGATTCAATCCATCCCAAAATTTTACATTATTGAATCAGCATTCCTTCAATAAAAACCCTGCCCTGTGGATCCCCTTGCATGGAGACCTCCCTCCCCTACAGTTGGATAGAAACAAAAAATTGAATTATTGAAAGTCCACATTTTTTTCAATGGTGAATCTATCACCAAGAAGTCACCAGACAGTGAAATATGAATTCTTTATGTTTTGGTGACTTTTTGGTGACAGATTCACCAAAAGTCACCAGGTACCAAATCGATCACATTATGATCATTGCTTGGCGAATTTATCATCAAGAAGTCACCTGACCCGTTAAATATGAATTTTCTACAATCAAAATGAAAAAATGAAGTCTACGAAAATTTTCGTACAATTTTTCAGTTCTGTTCAAAATTTTTCCAAACAAACCTATTTTTTAGAAAAAATCTCCTCCCCCCCCCCTGCAAACAATGTTTTCTATTTTTATTTATTTTTTCAACTTTTGGGAATTCCATGACGAGATGAATATATCAGGTAGGCCGGGGAGCCCGAGGGAGTTTTTTTCTTCTTAGAGATTCTGAGCAAAAATTAAAACTTTTCGGAAAATTATGGGCTCGATACTTATGTTTTCTTTACTTTTGTTTTGTTTTTTGAAAATTTTCAAATGTTGGTACAGTATTTGTTTTGGCTTCTCAATTTCAAAAATTAATAAAACAAAATAATCCCTCTGAATACCTCCAATCAATATTAGTGTTCTGCAGAACTCCTCAGAATAAATTTTTAAAAATGGAAAAAATGTAATAAAAGCAAACTAAAATTTCAAGTTTTCTCAAAAAACAACCGTGGGCCGAACGCTGAACCATCCTATTGGAGGATTTCAGTAAAAAGAGTTTTTTTCTTTTAGAATAATAACTCTATAAATAAATTATGGTTATTTTCTAATATTATTATTTATGGAATTAGGGATTTTTTTTTTGAAAGATGGTTCTAAAGTTTAAAATTTTTTTTGCCCAATTTCTTTTAATTTCAATTTTTTTCAATTTTTTGGGCTTGAGGGGCTTTGTGAAAAAGGACCAACATTGTTTGAACGGCCGAAAAAGGACTTCTCTTAAAAACTTGGTTATTTAGAAAAATGTTGACGTAGAAATTAAAAATTTTAGAGAAAATATTTTTTTTCGTATTTTTTTTTTCAAATGGAGAAGGGGTAAATTTATGCCTACCAACGTATTAAGGTGGATTACAGGAGAAGGTTCAATTCAATTATTTATTGCGTACGTTGTCACCTTTCGGCGTTGTACAAGTTAATGTGGGTAGGTACACATATGCATCTTAAACTTATAATCTTAGTGTTAACAAAGTTCAAGAAATTCCTGCACTGTGTAGAAAGCCTTCGTCTCTAGCCATGATTTCAGATATTTTTTAAATGTTTTTGTAGAATTGATGGTTTTTAGGTCAGGCGGTAAAGCATTGAAGATTTTTGCTGCCATGGTGTCAATGTTGGATTGTAAAGTTGTTGTTTTGAAGTAATTTACTGTAAGGTTGTTTCTATTTCGTGTGGGGTACTGATGGGATGTTGTGGATGTTTTTATTGTTTTTTTCTTCACCATGACTCCCATTTCAAGGATGTATAACGAGGGAAGGGTTAAGATTTTCTCTAACAAAAATAGATCTTTGCATGTTTCAGTACAAGTTAGGCCATAAATATTACGTAGAATTCGTTTTTGTATTAGGAATATTCTGTTCAACAGGTTAGGACAACCCCCCCAAAACACCAAATTGTAAGTTACAACGGATTGGAATAGTCCAAAATAAGCAATTTTTCTTGTTTCAGTTGATGTGATATAGCGCAGTTGGGTCATGGTATATGATATTGTGGAGAGGCGACTTGCTAGCTTGTCAGTTTGTACTGTCCACCTTAGGTTATTAGAAACTACAGTGCCAAGGAATGTGGTATTTTCTGAAGTATGGGTGTGACCAAGATAATTTAAGATGTCTGGGGAGATAAAAGTTGAGGGTTGGGTGTTAGTTGAACAAAATGGCATAATTGTTGTTTTATTTAGATTTAGTTCCATGCTGTTGACTGTAAACCAAGTTTGCATTTCTAGGAGGGTTTTTTCAGCTTCCTCAAATGCTAGGGTCCAAGTTATTCCTTTTATTATTGCTGTGGTGTCATCTGCAAATTGTATAGTTTTATTTTTTGTGCAGTGGGGAAAATCATTTACATATATGAGAAAAAAGTATGGCCCTAGATTTGATCCTTGTGGTACTCCCATTGTAACGTATTCTGGGTCACGAGTATACCCATCTTTGGGCAAATTCGTGTTCTGAAAACATTTTTTTCTCGAATAATACTCGATAATAATAATTATGCCAAAACCCCGAAAGATATCATTTCTGAGAATAAGAGGATAACTTGGAATACAGTGGAGCCTATTTTTTGTTCGCTATGGTCGATTTTGAAAAATCAAGAAAACATATTAAGTATAGCTAAAAACATTAGGAACCTATATCTATCAATTGTTGAGACCGGACTATTTTTTCCCATAACAGGTTGGTGACCCGTTTCAGGACCCATATCTTCCTTCCGGGGCACCTCCTGATCCAAAATTTTTCCTGAGTGACTTTCAATTCAAAATGAAAATCTGAATTGAATTTTGGTCAAAATCATCCGATATTCTTTCTCCATCGATCCACTCTAATGTGAGCTAGATGCATATAGGTACTTAATTCACAAATCTCTGAAATATGTACTTTCTTAGTTCCAACGCAGGTTAATTTTTAAAAACCAAAAAAAGTGTCATCATGATTAAAAAAAAAATAAGAAAAATATCACATGAGTATAGGGATTTTTATGATCAAATTTTGAAAAAGATTGGTTTCCAAAACTTTCTAAAAATTCAGAAATCAACGTAGACAGGATTTCTCCATACCTACAATAATTTTATATTAGATCACCATAGGCTCAAATTTAAGTCCGGGTTGTGGAATATCCCGGAGGCTAGAAGCAAAAGAACCTCGCTGGTATGCGTGTATATTTAAAAATTTCAGCTTTTTAAAATCTGGCCATTTCTTCATTAATCAACAGGTATCTACTTTAGATCACATCTTATCAGAAATTCAATTTTCGCCATCGCAACATTCTCACACAAACTGTCTGGTTTGCTATTAAAGGCTCATTTCGTTCACCACCCAACTAATTTTTATCGTTTGATGGAGTTTTTCTCGCTATACGCGATCAATATATCGCGGCTTTTAATCTATTAAACGGACGATTACATGTACGTGTGTAGCTTATCGTTCGGTATCGATCGAGATCCAATAATTTTTTATTATTTTTCTAATCAGGGGGATGATAGAAAGGTACCTATACCTATACGAGGTAGGTAATTTATTATTTATATTGGTAGACACAGACAGACCCTTTAGTGGCGAACCCTTTAGGATGAGACCGCGCATCGCGCAACCATTTGCCCCGTAGATAACGCCGTGGTAATTTATTAAGATGAACGAACTGACCGATCGTTTAAAGTATTTTAATTTGGAAAACATCATTTATTACTTCTCGTAACCGAAGGGTTTACAATACGTAGATATTATATAGACAACAGCGCAGCAGATTATAATGCAGTTAGTGAGCTGTGCTCGTCAGCCGATCGTCTCATACACAGGTGAGGTTTACAAGTTGATAGTGTAACCATACGAGTATTTACCTCGGGTACATAAATATAGGTACATACATATCGGGATCGGGAGAACTTTCAACAAGTACCAAAGTGTGTATTAGCAACACCAGCAGCCGCAGCAGGCGCCTATGGAAAATACGTACCGTTATGTATAGGTACTAGGTACACAACAATAAGAAAAGAGCAGATGAAATTCGTTCATTTTAATAGAATGAAAAAAAAAATGTCAAGTGCAGGGTTGTGTACAACTAGGTACATACACTGCATAGGCATAAACAGCAAAGTCGAATAATATCACTTGCATGCGTAAGTATAAAGGTTTCCACCTTTTTTTTTCTTTCTCTCTCTGTATGTACCTTCATTTCAAATACATCACGAAACATCTGCGCGGGTATTTACCTTACTCATACAATGAATGGCAGCAGCAAAATTTTAGCTCCTACGCATAAACGTATGCGATAAAATTCAAAACAACTACATACATATAGGTACCTCCCGCCTGTGTCAATTCAGTTACCTGGCTAGTGCTGTTAGTCGACAACTCATTGAAAAAATCGTAGAAATAATGGCGAAAAAAAAAACTATAAAGGTAAAAATTTCCTACTCGTGTAATTCTTTGGCAGTGTAAATGATAAATCATTGATAAAGATTAGGGTTAGTTATACTATGAACTTGATCGAGAACCCCAAAGCCGAAGCCGGTCTTTTTTTTTTCTTACCTAGCTCGACGCTGGTAGAGGTAGGTAGATTTCAACCCTGTGATTTGTATTCCACTACTAGTCAATCTAAATCGCCCAAGTCTCTGTCTACTTGCTCCCTCTAGTTGTTTGCCCCGCTCTACCGGCCCATTCCGCTTCATTCTACGCACCGTTAAAGGTTCGTGCCTGCCGATAGAAAACACCTGGCCCCTCGGGCTCGCAGTGGACCCCGGATTTATACGAGTATTTTTTCCTTCCCTCTATTGTAGACGCGTGGCGGACGCGTGGTATTTCAAAGTACTACATACCGAGCTCGAGCTCGCGCCACTGCACCCTGCCGCTGCACCATGAATTCCTACGCGCTGCGTATACAAAAATTAAATTAATCCTGCCTTTTAATGCGGCTGCTGCTGCTGCTGCAGCCAATGCCGCCACTGCAGAGACCAACTGTCGGTATATAGTATGTGTATGGATAAGTGTACTGTAGGTAAAGGTAATTTGTAGGTTGCCAAGTTGCCCGTGTATGAAGATTTTTTAAAAATAGTCTGGACCCTGGACGAGAGGTGGACATAGTTTTAAAAGTAGAACCACCACACCTGAAGAGATCTTGATGAGGAAAGCAGGCGAGTCAGGATTTCCCGCTGTTTTTAAAGTGAGAATAAGGACAACTTTAAACTTGGGGTGAAAAGTCGCATCCAGAATGAAAAAATACCTTTATGAATTAACTCTCAATAGGCCTCAAACAACATCCAGACGAATCTAGAAGTTCAAAGAAAAAATGCTTTTGATTTTTTGAATAGGATTTACTTGAGTTTTGACCTTTTTTTTTTTGGAAATTTGGAGGGGCGGAGTGATAAAAAGTTGTAGGGGGACCTCAAAAGACTGTGGGAAAAATTTGGGGTCTCAGAATTCATCCAGCATTTTGCAACCGCGGTTCAAAATTTATAAATTTTCAAAAAAAATATAATAGGTAGGTCTATTTTTGATTTTTTTTATGGTTATTTGTCGCATTATGCCTATTTTAGGACTGAAAAACAATTTTCATTAGGTTTTTTTCAATTTATTGGAAATTTTACCTTGCTCTTAACATATGCCAAGAGAGCCATTCTTGAGATAATTCACGATTCATCTTGCCCTTTCAAGTCATATAGTGATAAAAGACATCCTATAATCTTCAAAAATTAATAACAATTAGTAAAACTCAATGTTTTTAGCTACTTTCTCGATTTTTTGATAATTGGCAATAGTGAACAAAAAATTGGCACCACTGTATTCCAAGATATCCTCTCATTTTCAGAAATGATATCTTTCGAGGTTTTGGCATAATTAACGAGTCATATTCTCGAAGGAAATAATTTCAAAATAGGTACGAATTTACCTAAAGATTATAGCGATGCGATTGGTAAATTTTCAACTGCTGAGTAAAACCTTAGAACGGTCTTGGATTTTGATGACAATGACCTCACCTGGGTCGAGCCAGAAACTCAAATAGGTACACGTTTTGAAACAGAACCATTTTCCAAAAATAGGTTGGGTAGAGCTAAAGCCAAAAAACCACCACTTTTCCAACTCGAATTAGGGCCAGTCCACGTCAATTAGACCAAGTGGTAGGGGGGGGGGGGCTCATCGATTTTTTTTGAAATTTTTTCCTGCGGAAAGACCTTCCGAAGAGATGACCAATGGCGCAAATCGCAGCCCTCTAGTCCTTTTTTAAAGGCTGCTAGGGGGTGTCAAAGTTTTCAGTGAACCTAAAATATCATCCATTTCAGCAGTGGATTACTCGATAACCGCGATACCTACCAAAATGGAACATTTTCCCATAGTTAGGGGTTTTGAAAGGCTTTTTGGTGATATCATAAAAATCAATGTTGTCACTTTTTTTCGTACAAAAAATTAGTTCAAAATGTTTCAAAACGTAGTTTTCACATCCTTCCGACTCTCAAAAATTCTGAAAAAATATATTATGGACAACTTTTCATGCTGAACAACATATTAAAAAATTGGGATGGTAACATGTTGCAAAGTTGATTTAAAAAAATTGAAAGTTTGCGAAAAAAATGCGATTTTTTGATTTAAAACATGAAAAAAAGTTCTGATTGGTGAAGTTGACTCATTTGGCCCCTATTTTTACGTATCCGTTGAAAAAATTGAAAAAACCCTTTCACTCGATGAAATGAACTCTTCACAAAAAAATCAAAATTCGAAAAAATTCAATTTTCAATTTCAAACATCAAAAAAAGTTTAAATTTATTCAGTTGTCTTATTTTGACCTCTTTCTGACGTATTTCATAAAAGAGTTGATAAAAATTACACTCAGAACAAAAAAATAAAAATTCGTTCATTTTTTGAATATTCGTCGAATCCGTTATAAGAAGCCCTTCTTCGGCCGTCCAAACAATGTTGGTCCTTTTTCACAAAGCCCCTCAAGTCGATTTTTTTTTAATGAAATAAAAAATAATTTGATGGAAATTTTTTGAAAACTTTCATTTTCTATACATCAGAATTCTCCTAAAGAATCCTCTTTCAAAAAAAAACCCTTGATTCCTAAAATAATAATGTTAGGAAATAACCATCATTTTTAGAATTATTATTCTGAAAAAAAAACTCGTTTTACTGAAATCCTCGAATAGGATGGTTCCCTTGGTTGTTTTTTTTTTTTTGAGAAAACTTGAAATTTTTAGTTCGCTTTCATCAAATTTTTCCATTTTTAAAAATTCATTCTGAGGAGTTCTGTAGAAGCACTAACATTGTTTGGAGATGGCGGTAAATTTTATCTTCAAAATAAGAGAGGTATAGGTATTCTGAGGGATAATCTTCTTTTATTAGTTTTTGAAATTGAAAAGCTAAAACAAAATACGTACTGTACCTACATTTAAAAATTGTCAAAAATACGAAAGAAAATAAAGAAAACACATCAAGCTCATTTGCTCATAATTTTTCGAAAAGTTTTAATTTTTGCTCAAAATCTCTGAGAAGAAAAAACCTCACTCGGGCTCTCCCGGCCCAGCAGATAATATATTCATCTCTTCATTTATTCCCAAAAGTAGGAAAAAAATAAATAAAAATACTTAGAAATTATTGTTTGCGGGGGGGGGAGGAGGGGGAGGGAGATTTTTCTCTAAAAAATTGAGTTGTTTAGAAAGATTTTGACCAGAACTGAAAAATTATATGAAAACTTTCGTGGACTTCAATTTTTTATTTTGATCGTAGTAAATTCATATTTGACTGTCTGGTGACTTCTTGGTGACAGATTCATCAAGCAATGATCATACTTGGTGAATCTGTCACCAAGAAGTCACCCAAGGCCACCTACCTATCTAGCCCCTCAAGGTCATTGACCTGTCTGTCTGGCTTTTAAAAGTCATCTGTCTTCCTGTCTGGCCTCTTAAGGTAGTCTGCCTACCTTTTGGGCATCTCAGCAATAATGTATGTAGTACTTACTTTGGTTTCGAGTTCCCAAAAATTTACCATAATGTCTAGGATTGAATGCAATTTTTTCCAAGTATTTAAAAGTCAGATCAAATATTCTATGTGATTGAAAATTATAAGGCTTTTGGGATATGTAATTAACTGGCCATTCAATTTTTTCTTCAATTCATGACGTTTCCAGCCGATTATGAAAAATTAGCAAAAAATTGTAGCTCACATCAGTGATCTAGAGGTTTGTTGGGAAATATTACAATTTCTCCATCAATTTCTGTTGAATTGATTTTTTGTTACTAGGTATTTTTTATTTGAAATGTTTTTAAATTTTATTTGATTACCTATGTTTTTTTTTATGATTTTCATGTATGTAAATTTAGCTGATTTTCCATGTCTAATCACAGTAAGTAAGATAAAAATGAGGTGATATTTTGTCTTTTTCCACGTTTTTTGTGCAACCCAATCCCAATTCCAAAAACATATTCAAGATTGAAAAGTTTTTCTTTTCTACGATCACTTTTTTATTTTCAAACATGAGGCATAAAAGTTACTTTTTTATGAAAATGTGAAGTAAACCCTGAGTAATTGAGGACGGGGGTTGAGATTTTATGTCTCGATCATTTGAAAAAATGTGTCTTATGGAAAATTTGTGAGATTATAATCGCTTTTGGGGTAGGGGGTAGTAGGGGAAATTGATACAGGCGTATTTATATTCAAGCTATCAATCGACGAGACTTCTCTTCGAATTTTCCCAATTCCCCGACGGGTTCAGCCAACCCTAGTCTGGACCTGGAGACTACTATATTTTCAGAAGCGAAGCGAAGCCACTCTCGATCAAAGTCCAGTTTGTCCGGTTACCATATAGTTATCTGCAATTAATAGACGTTTTGGTTTACTTATACCTCAAGACTATACACAGTATACAATATTATCTATAACTTGATATTATAGTCGTCTACGAGTTAATGGCTATTTAATGATGGAAAGGATACGATTTAAATAATTATTAACCGCGTCGGAAGTATAGATACCTTACACATGGTACCATACGTACGCGACTACATTGTAATTGGAAATAAGTATCATAAATTAACCACTACAAAGCCACTGTTGTGTTTTCGAGATGCCACAGCAGAGCTGCCGGCTACATCGTCTATCGGAAGCTGATACAATATTTGCATTTTTTCGGCAACATTGTATTTATGGTCGTGTCTCGTGCCAATATTAATTACATATTGGATCCATCTTGTACGCTGTATTTTTTTTTTACTGACTAGAAAGTATCTATATTATTTTCGTGTATATAAATCGCTGATTAACTCGCCACAACGAATCTAGATACTTACTTGCATTTTTATGAGTATGGCTATCGATACTAACCTTACTCTTCTAGGTTATTTACCTCTGGTGTGATTTTTTTTTTTGGCAAAATATAAAATGCACTGTAGGTAATCTACTTCGGTGTATTGAAGAAAGGAGGATTATAGGATCTAGGATAAGAAGAACAAACCTATTCTGTGAATGACGAGATTAGATGTACATGCTCGTACTTTTGCATGTATAACTCGCATAGGTACACTAAAAAATATGCCCGCAGCTGAACTGATTAAGTCGTCAGTGGTGTGAATACTAATTCAACTAGTGATTAGAGTCTCGAATGGTTAAATAAGCGTACCATTCGTGCGCTAATTGTAACAATTAAAAATTGCCAACTGATAATTAAAAATGGTGCTATGTTATGATAACTCCTAAGGCTCGATACTTAACATAGCCAACATATAGGTAGTAGGTACCTAGCTTATAATTGATTGACTTCGAAGGCGGTGTTGACGGTTTTGCATGGATCGTTATAACTGGGTACAGACTTCTTCGGTCCCTTTTTTTATTTTTAATATTCTTGAACAAAATGTTGAGATGCAAAATGATGTCTTCATTTTTGTTATGATGAAGTGTTGAATCGTGTGCCTGTCTACCGAGTGTCTAGAGTGCGGAATGGTGTTGAAAGCTAGTGGTGGAGGTAAGATCGACGAGGTTTATGACAGAAATTAGGTATTATTCGTTGTTGGTGTTTTCTTCCGGAGCGTGTGATTGGCTCAGGTATTAATTACAATTTGCTGCTGGGTGGGTGTTTGTATATTTTACATGTTTATTTTGTGAAGTGGAATTCCGAGAAAACGTTTGCCATTTTGGTGGGGTTTGAATTTTTCTTCTGTTTGCTCATCGATTGTTGAGAAGAAGGTGTTGTTAACTTTTTTAGAGGAAATATTTGCATAAGACGTTAACGTTTATTTCCCCTTTCGTTGAGGTTCCTGTATTTCGTTACTCGATAGAATTTTTCCAAATGAAAATTCAAAGCGAATACTTTCAATTTTCATTTATTTGACCTAAGAAGTAGGTACCTGTGGTGGACCGAAAGAAGGGGAGGATACCTATACTGTAATTTTTTTTACTGAGATGGATCGTGAAAAAAATTCAGCGAATTTTAACCAAATTCAGCAGAGACCTCAATTTTGAGTTGAAAATTACCCAGAAAAAATGTTAGCTCTTGAGGTATCTTTGGAGGGGAGATTTGGATCTTCAAAGAGAGGCCATTTTCGAAAAAATCGTAGTTTTTTTCACTCCTGTCGCTACACAACCTGTTTTGAGGAAAATGGGCCAATTCCAAAAGGTGGCGCCAATTTTTTGATCATTTTTTTTAGCCAAAAACTTATGATATTTTTTCAATTTTTTGAAATATACAGACATGGTAAAAAAAAATTTGCACCATTGCGCTCCAAAATATTTCCACAGTTTCAGGAATATTATCATTCAATATTTTGGATAATTAATGCGAAATATTTGTGAAAAAAAGATTTTCAAGACATGAGTTATCCTCTATAATAGTTCTTTGAAAGGGGGAGGGGGAGGGGGTTTGACTGAAAATTTGTCCACTGATATATAGAAAAAATACCAAATTTGCCGAAAAATTTTCATCTTCTGTTTTGGATTTTTGGGAGCTCATTGTGTGAATTTTTTAATTTTAAAACAAGAAACAAATCGGCTCAAGCGAGGCAAGGGCAAAAGTTTTTGAAAATTTGATTTCAAAAGGCCTAAAAACGATGTTTTTTTTTTAGGAAGCTGATTTCGAAAAAAAATGAGGACAAGATCGAGCGAAGATGAGGATGAAAACTTCTGAAGATTTGTATTTTGAGAGAACTAAAAACAATGTTTTTTTTAAATCCAAGAAGTTTATTTTTTGACTTTTAAAATTTTAGTAAATTGAAAGATTTATTTCAGAATGTTAGATAAGTTTTAAAAAAAGAAAAGAAAACAAGCTCAAGTGAGGGCGAACACTTGAAAATTTGTATTTCGAAGGGTCATTCCACGTCAATTCGACCAAGAAGTGGTAAGGGGGGAGCCGGCGATTTTTTTCAAAATTTTTCCTGTGGACAGACTGTCCAAAGGGATGACCAATGGTGCAAATCGCAGTCCTCTAGCCCCTTTTTAAAGGCTGCTAGTGATAGTGTCAAAGTTTTGAGTGAACTTGAAATATCATCCATTTTAGCAGTGGATTACTTGATAACCGCGATAACCACCAAAATGAAACTTTTTCCCATAATTAGGGATTTTGAAAGGCTTTTGGGAGATATCATAGAGATCTGCAGTGTTGCCACTTTTTTTCGTACAAAAAATCATCTCGGAAGGTTTCAAAACGTATGTTTTCATATCGTTCCAACTCTCAAAAATTCTGAAAAAAAAATGATTAGATATGGATAAATTTTCATGCTGAACAACATATTAAAAAATTGAGATGGCATTATTTCGTAAAATCGATTTTAAAAAATTGAAACTTTTCGAAAAAATTCGATTTTTTGATGTAAAACATTAAAAAAAGTTCTGACTGGTGAAGTTGACCCATTTGACCCTTATTTTTACGTATTCGTTGAAAAAGTTGAAAACCCTTCTTCACTCAATAAAATGAACTCATCACAAAAAAATCAAAATTCGAAAAAATTCAATTTTCAATTCCAAACATTAAGAAAAGTTTAAATTTATTCAGTTGTCTTATTTTTACCTGTTTCTGACGTATTTCATGAAAAAATTGATAAAAATCACCATCCCCTAGCAGCCTTTAAAAAAGGGCTAAAGGGCTGCGATTTGCACTATTGGTCGTCCTTTAAAAAAATCTTTCCACAGGAAAAATTTCAAAAAAAATCTACGACCCCCCCCCCACTTTTTGGTCTAATTGACTTTAGAATGGCCCTGAATGATATTTTTTTAGAAATTTAAATTTTGAAAAAGAAAAGAAAACAAGCCCTAGCGAAGCGAGAGTAGAAGCTTTCGAAAATTTGTGTTTTGAGAAGAAAAACAACAGGTTTTCTATCATTACAAACCCTTTTTTTGTCGGGTCCTCCAGAAAACGCAACCCTGCGGCTAACTTTTCCCTTTGCCCCCTTCTCGACGACCCTGTCCAAGGGGAAACTCCGGAGCTAAATTTTTTGGTAGGTACGAGTAACTTTCAACTCAACATGAAGATCTCTGTGCTGAATTTGATGAAAATCTGTTCTAACGACTTTATTTTTACGGAGCAATCCACCCTATTTTGTTCGTTTTGTCGTCGTATTGATCTACAATGAATGAAAAACGAGCCCCAAAAAATTTGACCGGGTAATACTCAGGGGGGAGGGGCTGTCATAAGCCCCAAAATTCTTTTAATGATGAAAATTCGTCTATTCTAAGAATATTTTGAATTGTAAATTGGAATAAAGTATGGAGGGGAATCTTGGAGCACGGGTTAAAATCAATATTTTGAGCTGAAATTTTTAGGACATGATTTTTTGAGAATAATAAACCTTCGATATCTATCAATGTTTTTTTTTCAAAGAGTTGATCAATTTTTATTCTGGAATGCAAAACTTTACTTCCTTTAACATCCCTCCTCTCAGTCTTTTTCCCCACCTTTCATATACTCCTTTCGAAATATAACCTCTACAGTTTACCCTCCTTCTCACTTAAAATAATCCTTATAAAAAAATTGGCAGTCTGTATATTCCAAATATTCCAGACAAATACCCATAAAATAAAATTTCCATATCGAATTCTCTCGAAGCAGGCAAATCTTCTACCCTTGAAATGGTGTTTTCTCATCTCGCGTAGACTTACACGAATAGCTCGTCTTTGCCAATATAGGCAATAGGTCAACTTAAACGTGACTCAGTGCGCGGAAACGGACAACAATTTAAATATAGATCATACTCTATAGCTTATCAGCTCAACAGTTACAGTTGCTGCGTTTCATCTGTAATTATCCATAACCGAAGTCCGCAATTACCAGCGAGTAAAATATACTGTATGTATTACCATTAGCAACTCCTACACTGCATTGCGTCCGTTGTAATTGAGAAGAAAATTTTTTTACGACCGCACGTGCTAAAAAATTGGTCATTTTCTAAATTTAACGCCCAAATAATGAGCTGGACGTCGGCTCCAGATGTGTTGCTGAAAAAAATTACGATCGAGGCGCCTGCCTTGGAACGACAACGTGTTACTAATCAGCCATTGCGACCTTCGAGCCTTTTTTCTTTCCAGGTAGGTAGGTACCTAAGGTGGTCGAAGTCGAGCAAAAAATTCTCTTAAGTGACCATAGAGAGGGAGACCACATATTACGAAATAAGAAACAATTTTCTTTTACAAATAGAAGCTATACATAAATATAGATGTACATCGTGGTAATAATATTCCAGGTAAGCAACACCCCCTCCTCATCACCCGCCACAACATCTAAAATATGAAGTACCTACCTATACTACAATAAGAGCTCTCAAAAAAAAAAGTAACCACAGCCACGTAATATTTACTACGACGGTTAAAAAAAACTCTTAGGAGTAGTTACCACACAGCGCTTTTTAATTAAATCGCTTCTTTTTTTCGTACCTCTCTTTATTGTTCTATGTACAAAGCCTAAATTAAGACATTAAAAACAAAAGAAAAAGATAACTAGGACCAGTTAACTCGGGTAATTTATGATCGTTATAGTCTTTTTTTTTTACAATCATACATATTTTTTCGGCCGGCTTAACGTTTAAAACATCGGTGTTGTGTATGTCTCTATGGTGAAAAACTTTTTTTTTTCGTTTAATGAAACCAGTTCTATCAAAAAAATGAAGGAAAAAAGGCTTTTACGCGACCTCAGTGCGCAGTGTGTACCGTCCAGAGGTAAGTAATTTGAATTCTTCGATCGTGTTTTTCTACACGTTTAACTATTTTACAAGGTACCCAGCACGTTGAAAACTCAGCCACCAAAATCTAATCAACTTTACCCTCTTTTTTTCACTTGTTACCTTCGATCAAAAAATATAGTTACTCGGGTAAAATTATCATCTGTCCAATTAATGCGCCACCGAACAATCGAAATTTTTTATTGCTTCGGTTTATCGAGCCGGAATTTTTATAAGGAATAAAAAATAATGAGTTTTAAAATCCTTTTCTCGATACTACCCAAACGTATAAACAATTTTTGAAGTGATACCATATATTCGGCATATTCCTCCGACTTGTTGATTACTGCTTCGAGCTATCTGCTCGTTACTGTTTTCCTACACATATACTCGATGTCGACGATACTAATATTTTTTCCGCCCCCTTTCGCACTTCATCGATATGTTATTTATGGATTTATGCATTTATATGTACATCCGCAGATGAAGATAAGATAAGCTAGCAGCCAGCGACAAAATTCTAGCGAGTTCTGCGAAAATAATTTCGCCCAAGTGTGGAGGGTTTATTATGTGGTGGGAGGGGGTGAGGGACTCGAGGCCGGTGAGGTGGTACCCGAGCCACACGAATCGACATTGTTTCAAATAAATCAGACTACCAAGACTGTTCTTTAAAATTATCTAAATTAGTAGGCGGATTTAAATTATATTTCGTATACAGTGGTAATTTTTTCATCTTTTTCTCTAGGTATAGTCTGTTACCCTGTACACTGTGTAATAGGTGTACTGGACTTGGTTGCAGTCACGTTCTAATAAGGGTTGAGTTAGAAGTAATTTTGGGTGTGAATATTTTAATGATAGTGCTTTACTTATGGGACGACGTATAGAAGATGAATTAAAATTTAGCTTCGAATAATGTATCGAGTTCGAGACAAATACGCGTGGTCATCGTAAGACAGTGTAAGGGTGTCAAGAATAAGAATCGGATACCTATGATATGAATTGTGGGTGGAGGATGGATGGTAGAGAGAGAGGGGGAGGGATGGAAGCACGCTCCTATTTTTTGAAGATTTGTATGAACGAGACTAGAATCGTAATTTTAATTTGATTACTATGCTGCAGCACGAATGTCGAATAGGTAATCTCAGCCTTTGTGAAAGATTGTGCCAAGTTTCATTCAACAAGAACAGTCAAGTAAAAATAATTTCAGGTGATGATGAGGATGAGGCTTCCAGTAAGCTCACTTTTCAAACAGTGAACAAGTAGGAAATTTAAAACGGAAAATTTTTCGAGTTTTGAAATTTTGTATGTACTTTTTAAATCTTCCAAAAATTTTCTTATTTTGAAAATAAAAAAAATAGGGCCCCCCATCTACACCCCCTCAAAAAAATGAATAAATAAGCAATCAACATGTCATCCAGGAGTAGGTAGGTACGCCTCTGATGTACATGCTGACCAAATTTAAGGTGCTAAATTATTTTTCGATTTTTGATGAATTTTTAAAAATTAAAAAGACCATTTTTCAGAAAAAAAAAATAAAATTTGATCAAATTGGGATGGAGAATTGAAATTCGGTTTGGGTAGGTATATCATATTTTCAACCTTCCAAACCATCTGAAGACGATCTTAAACCATTCTGGAGTCTCCAGTGGATTTTTGGATTTTTTAGTTGAAAAAAAAATGGTCATAAAAAGATTAAAATAAACATAAAATTCGATATTCGTGAACTTACCGTGTTTGTGACCCTTTCGATCAGTTAAGACACTAATTTTCAAAATTTGTCTCTGACGATTCCAAAACAAAATTTTCTCCAGCAATTAGAGGTATTTAGGAGGAGAAAATGTAAAAATTCCTATTCATGAAAACATGAACTTGAAGATCTAAAATGTTTTTACATCCTATTTTTAACCCCTTAACCCTTTCGGCTATGAGACAAACTGACGGATAAAATTTGAAGTGCTTTAAACTGAGTGAGGTCGGTTGCTGCCTAGAACTCAAAATTTGCTGGAAATCGCACATTCAGAAAGTATTCATGTCACAAATGGCAATAAACCTTGAATTGACTATTTTTCGATTTATGACACCGAATAGCATTATAAATCAAAATCAAGCCTTCTGAGGCATCTGATATTTCAAGATGAAAATATTGATAACAAGCATTTTTGAAAATAGAAAAAAAGATGAGCTAAAATGAAATAAGTTTGTGTAAAAAAAGAAATTTTTGAAGAAAAACAAGGCATGCGACTTCAGATAGTTATTCAAACTGCAGATGTTTGAAGGTGTTTGCTTGTGGGAGGATTAAAATTGATGGAAAAATCTTTGTGTTATAGAGAGCATTTTTTGAAATTTTGAAAACTCGTGTCACAATTCAACCTGAAAAGTATGACATAATTTTCATTTTCTGACACATACATCTCTTTTGAGGTGATTTGCTTGGGTGAGTAAGTTACCTCAGAAGATGACTAGGTGAACTTTTGCGAGCATTTGAATTTTTTGATAGATACTGTGTCATAATACTGTCCTCAATCTGTTTGTCATAAGGAGATAATAAAAATAAAATACGTACGTCATGTTGTGGAATTACTAGAATCACTTTTTAGAAGTCATCTTACAGATAATGAATTTATTGAGCGCAGTGTTTATGACACAGTATCCATCATAAAATTCAAATGCTTGTAAAAGTTTACTTAGTCATCTTCTGAGGCAACTTACTCACCCAAGCAAATCACCTCAAGAGAGATGTATGTGTCAGAAGATGAAAATGATACATATTTTTCAGAATTTCATTGAAAATTTTCGTTGAATTGTGACATGGGTTTTCAAAATTTTGAAAAATGCTCTCTATAACACAAAGATTTTTCCATCAATTTTAATCCTCCCACAAGCAAACACCTTCAAACATCTGCAGTTTGAATAACTATCTGAAGTCGCATGCCTTGTTTTTCTTCAATAATTTCCTTTTTTTACTCAAACTTATTTTATTTTAGTTCATCTTTTTTTCTATTTTCAAAAATGCTTGCTACCAATACTTTCATCTTGAAATATCAGATGCCTCAGAAAGCTTCATTTTGATTTATAATGCTATTCGGTGTCATAAATGGAATAATAGACAATTTAAGGTGTATTGCCATTTGTGACATGAATACTTTCTGAATGTGTGATTTCCAGCAAATTTTGAGTTTTAGGCACCAACCGGCCTTACTCAGTTTAAAGCACTTCGAATTTTATCCGTCAGTTTGTCTCGTAGCCGAAAGGGTTAAAGCGTTTGGTGACCCTTTAAAAAAATTGGAACTTCCAGAGGATTTTAAAATTTTCCTTTTTTTGAAAAAAAAAACACGTGGATTTAAACGAGAAAAGCAAATTTTGATTTAAGCCATAAATCGATCGAAATGAGAGTCACAAACACTGTGAATCCAAGTACATATATTCTCACCGATCAAAAAATTCAAAAATCTGCTGAAAATTGCAAAACAGTTTGAAATTGTCACTAATCAATTTTGAGAATCAAAAATTAAGTGCGAAATAAATTTCAGAAAGAACATTTTAAATTTGAATCGGCAGGAACGGATTTTGAAAATTTGTGTGTCAATCAATTCAAACTGCACAATCACACATGCACTAAATTTCATTTTGGACCTTTTTATGTCAAATTTTACAAAAATATAAGTATATTAAAAACATTTTCTGAGGGCTCTAAACCGATTTTAAACCAATATCAATTGGTGTAGAAGATTATAAAAATAATGAACACGCCAAATTTGAACTCTCTATACTTTGATTTAAACTCATCCTGTTTTTTTTTGTCTTTCTTTGTAAAAAAAAAATACGCCAAATTGAAAATGTTCAATTTTTCCAGAATTTGAAAAATAAAAATATTTGGCTTGATGGTGTATTTTTGGATGCTATTTTGATCTTCCTTCATTTAATTCAAAAAAATGTCTGCTGCCGGGGATGCCTTTCTTGCGAGGAGCTAAAAAGAGAGAGAACGAGAAAAAAATTGAAAAAAAGTATATTGGGAGATTCGGACACAGAAATTTAACAAAATTCAACAATGACACGCTGTTAAGCGTATATTTTCAATATTTTGGAATTTCTTTTATTTACTCGTAAGGTTAAGAGAAAATGTACTTACCAGACAGGTTTTCTCGTGAAAATGAGCTTATCTTACAAGGGAACCTCTTGAGGTGTCACGCTCCGATTTGAACGGGACCGCGATTTTTGGAAAGAGCATAGTCTAAAACCCCCAAAACCAAATTTTCAGCTGCCCAAGTTCATTTTTCGATTTTTGGTGAATTTTTGAAAATTCAAAATTGACTGTTTTTGGCGATTTATGCTTTTTTTTAAAAGTACGAACTTGATCAGTAAAAGTGGTCAAAATAAATCCCAAAACTGATATTATTTACCCAAATCCAAATTTTACCATTTCCAGCCATTCTGGAGCCTCCAGCGCGATTTTTCAATTTCTCCAGAATTTTGAATTTGCTCCAGGAGGCGTGAATATGAAGTTGGGAAGCTAAAAATCGAGTTGTGTATTATACTCGTCCTGTTTAACGAGTTTATCTACATTTGAGCCGATTTTGGGATTGACACCTCAAGAGTGGTTTTTTGACCAACTTTTTTCATCAATTAAAAAATCAAAATAATCAAAAGATAACCGATTGTGAGGAAATTTTTGAAATTTGCGCGAATCGCAGTATTTCTTTGAGAGCTAACCCCCGGACCGCAAATTCTACCATTTCCATCAGTTTTGGAGCGAGAGTGACACCTCAAAAAACCACTCTTGAGGTGTCACTCTCAAAATCGACTCAAATGTGGATAAACTCGTTAAATAGGTCGAGTGTAATATACAACTCGATTTTTAGCTGCCCAACTGCATATTCGCGCCTTCTGGAGCAAATTCAAAATTCCGGAGAATTTGAAAAATCGCGCTGGAGGCTCCAGAATGGCTGGAAATGGTAAAATTTGGATTTGGGTAATTAATATTAGTTTTGGGACTTATTTTGACCATTTTTACTGATCAAGTACGTAAGTACTTTTAAAAAAAGCATAAATCACCAAAAACAGTCAATTTTGAATTTTCAAAAATTCACCAAAAATCGAAAAATGAACTTGGCCTGCTGAAAATTTGGTTTTGGAGGTTTTAGACTATGCTCTTTCCAAAAATCGCGGTCCCGTTCAAATCGGAGAGTGACACCTCAAGAGGTTCCCTTGTTAGTAGAAGTCATGAACTAGGTACCTTGATGTCATTTTAAAAATCAGAAAAATTTAAGAATAATTATGTTGCCAGAGCAATTTTCAATTTTGCACATGCACTCATTTTAAAAATGTAAGCTTTCATCGTAAAAATTCAACTTCAACATTTTAAATTTTATATTTATTCAATTAATAACCTTTAAGTATTCAATAATTAAACCCCCAACCAATAAATTTGCTTCAAGATCAATCAGTTTCGAGACACGAACCTTCAAATGGCCGTGAGTATTTCAAGAAAATATTGCAAACGTGTAGTAGAATTACGAAGGACCGAAATGATGGAAATGGTTACATAACATATCGTAAGGAATTTGCAAAAAAACTGAGAGCGAAACTTTTGTTTAGGACTCTTTATTTTATGGACAGCCAACTGCGAAGTACTATAGACCAAGAGTCTATAAGGACGAAGATGACATAGAAGGAAGATACACGGGAATCCCCAAGGAATACTCGGAAATACTTTCATCTCGTAACTCAGCACAATTCTAGTACCTTGATGATAACCTTAAATCCTCCGTGGTCTTAGTTCAAAGAAGTCGTGTGCCGTTCCAAAATACCTACACACACAACATTTTAGAAAAAGTCATTATTAGATAGGGATATCTACAGCTACCGCTACCACACCAAAATTCCCTAATCTCTGTGTGTGAAATGATCTCACGAAAAGAAGATACGAAATCTCTTGAGGATCGTTGATGGTGACTGCACAGTTCACAGTTCATAATTATGGCATTACAATCTCGCAACACTTTAGCTCACATATCAGTTCAGGTTTTATGTGAACGAGACAAGTTATTATAGGAAAGAAGATTACCTACTCAATTTTTTCTTTGGCTTTGGGTCATCATATAGGTAGATATATACAAGTACCGAGTACGTACATCTCGTTCCTGAGGAGCAGGTCATAATTTTGCAATTTTTTCTAAAAAGATGTTTGGCTTAAGCATAATTAATTTGAATGTTCTTTTGACACAACTCAAAATGCCAATACTGCGATTTTTATAAAATGACTAAATATATCATTTCCTATCTCAGAAGTATTTATTTTATGAACATATGTGTAGGATTCTTAGTAGAAGTTGCATTGTCTATTCCACTTCCTTATCTCCTTATCTACTTTCCATTCATTACGTTGTCGTGATTCATTTACGTTTAAGACCTACCACACTTGATTGTCTTAGAAGGAAAACGCAATTTAAAAATCGTTTTTTGTTCTTTCCATCGAGCTATCTTCGACACTCTAGAATTTGTCACATCCAGAAATTTGATTGTTTTTCGCCACATTTTTTCTATTTGAAAATCATATGAATGAATTACCTACCTACCTGCTTCTCATCTAATTGGGTGAGGGAGATTCCGCGGAACGAATTCATCGTACCACGTGAGCCAACGGGAAATGTTGGGCAACGCTCGAGGTTGGTTTTCGTTTAGGCTCGCTGCTTCACAAACTCCCATTTGTCTCGGCGTACGTTCTCGAATATTCCTTTTCGGCGCTCGTAATGCAAGGATGAAGAATTGAAGAGCCAGAATTTGCCTGGCTTACATTGTTAATACCTAGTTGGTAGTTAGTTACTCCCAGTGTTTTAGCCTTTAGGACTCATTGACTCGAGTCTTCAATTGTTTCTAAACCGCCACTTCTGAACTGGAGGATTCTACAAAGAAAACTGTTTCTTACAGAAGATTTCTTTTCTGAATTTGCAGAGCCGTAGCCAGGGGGGGTCTGGACCCCCCCCCCCCCTTGAGCTCAGGGTCGCCGATAAAATTTGACGATTAAAATTTCACCACTGCACAATGCATTCAAAAACTCCCATTTTTTTAGACCGCTTGAAGGGTCCATTAGTCAATTTAGGCTTAAAATTGGTTGAAATGAAATCGCAAAACCGGAACAGATTTATCCTAGAACTGAAAAAAAAATTTCCAATCCCAAAACTAATCCTGAAACCGAAATAAAAATCAAGAGGAACAAAACTAAAATAAATCCAATCTCGAAATGAATAGGTATACATTTTGATCCCAAAACCGAAACCCGCAATCTCAAAATCGTTTCGGACTCACAGATCTGGTAAAAATATTACGTTATTGATAAATTTTGAACATTTTTGGTCCAGAAAGAGACTTATTTGCCGACTTTTTTGAAACTTAATTAATAGCACATTTTTGAAATATTTTGCCCTGGTTTTTCTCAAGCTAAGTAAGTAAGTACAGTTTTTCTATTTCTAAATTTTTGTACCTACCTAACTCTTAAAAATGTCGAATGAAATTACAAAATTAACTTCTTGTAAAAAAAAATAATAATTTACTTACTGGGTACTTACATGGATCATAATAAATTTTCAAAAACTTCGACCATCGACCCTCGCTTCTGCGCTCAGGCCTGTTGATTTTTCTTTTTCAAAATCAAACTTTCTGATGTTTTTTTACTTCTCAAAACACGAAATTTCGAGAGCTTTTGCTCTCACGTTGTTTGGGCTTTTTTGCTTTTCTATTTCAGACTTGAAATTTCTAAAAAAAATCATTCAAATTCTGAAATTTTTAAGCCAAAACAATCAACCTCCTCTTATAAAAAAAATTGTCCTTTCACATATTAAAATGGCAATTTTCAAAAGCTTTTGCCCTCGCTAAGCTCGGGCCAATTTGTTTTTTTCTCTTCCTACAATAATAAGATGAACCTTTCTAGTTGCCGATGAGAAGGTAGGTGTCATAAATAATAGAAGTTGGTAGTGTAGAACGGCGCTGTGGCTGTACACAGAGAACTAAGAAGACACAAGAAGTACGAAAGGCTGGCAATCGGTGGTGCGAGTTGGGGGGGTTGGCGCGTGCCTCTTTTAAACTAGTACACAGGTCCAGGTGTTTTGGCGTACGAGTGCGGCAGTGCGCGCGCGACAAAGCCGGTTGGTGGGGAGGTTGGCAACCCTGATCCTGATCGCGGGCTTAATATGCTTATAGGTTCACCAAGTGTTGGAGTAGTACTAGTACGTTACTCGGTTTTCAATTCGGTTCGTGGATTGACGATTGTTGTAGTTCAGTTTTGGGTTCTCGAATAGTTCTTTTTTTACTGTAACGGTCGTGATTTTTCGTCTTTTTGTAGGATTTAAAGTTACTATCGATATTGGCCAATTCAATACTGTTTGGTGAGTTGAATAGATTTTTTTATTATTTTTTTTTATTTATTTATTTATTACCGGGCGACGATATTTTCGTACGGTTTAGTATTGTGTTTTCGAAGGGATTTTTTTTCTTTGGTCGCGGTTTTGTTCGATTTAGGGGGTGTATTTTTAGATATCTTGGGTAGTAAAGTATAGTGACATTCTTTTCGTATTTATTTTTAATTTTTGTACGTTTTGATTCGTGAAAATTGCGTTATTTTGTAACGGTGGTGTTGCGGTATTTTGGGGTGATAATTTTCGAAAATTTCGCGATTGATTTCTGGTGAATTTTCTGATTTTTTCGCGTACCTATTTTCATATTTTCCAGTGATAAGATTACGAATACTAGAAACATTTATCAATTTTTTCTCTAAAGAATTAACTCTCAAAACAGCTACCCCTTGTGATATTTATAATCCACCTACTTTACGTAAGTCCACCCTTAACTGGGTCACTATTTCCACATCAAATTCAACAGCCCCATCCTTGAGATGAATTTTATTTTCAAAGTAACGCTCATTAATTAATATTTTTTCAAAGGTAGTTTCCCCTTTTTTTTCAAAAACACGAGGAAAGACTTAATAGCAAATATCCGTTCAGCATCCTAATTCGTTCCCGTTGAGTGAAATAACTTACCACAACTAATACGATTAAGTTTCTCACGATATACCTTTGCCTACCAACACTATAGTCTTGTTTTCCCCTTACGTAGGGGGTGGATGGGGTATATGGGAATTTGAAAATTTATAGCCAGCATGACCCACGTATCCCTCTTCGGTTTAAAATCGGAAATCCGTTAAAGTGCGTGAAATTTAGCCCGCATGCGGTATAGAAAATACGTTGGTTAAGTGCATAGTAGTATACGTAAAAGGTACCTTCTCCTGTATAGAATAGAGTCCGTTAGAAGATTGGTAACCATAGTAACGGCGCGTATCATTTCTACTATTTTGAATACCGGCGTTCAAGTCTCCGTAGCTTTGTAACGGACTTTTAGAGCTTTCGTAACTTATGCCATAGTTGAGGGTGGTAAGGCGGGGGTTGCTGAGTCAAGCAGTGTAACGGTTCTTGGGTGAAATATGTGCTAGCGCCAAATACGAGATTATCGAGGCGTTACGAATTACGATAATACATACCTAAAGGTGGAATTTTTCTGATGACGAGAGAGATTGCTACTTTTTTTTTGAGGGAACTGATGCGAAAAAAATGGAAAATTGAATTTATTGTATAATTTTGGGAGTTTCTTTCGAAAATTTCTGAAAAGTCTTTGAAGCTTTTGAACGTAAATATTCCAAGTGTAATATTCATTCTCAAGATGAATTCAAGTTTACAATTCGTTTCCAGAATTTGTAGATTGATTTCTTGAAAAGGCAGAAAATGATGAAAAATATCAAAGAATTACTCACCTATTTTTGAAAGGAATGATCTTGGATTTTAAGGTGGTTCATTTTTGGAAATTGACTACGAGTGTGGAGGCTCTAAAAATATTGAATTCAAAATTCTAAATCCATCAAATCTACTCCTGAAATAAACTGAAAAAATTAAATTTAAAATGTGTAATTCGTAAAAAATTGAACTCGTGCAACTTTTTTTTCAATTCTCAATCTAATGAATAAAAATAATTGGTTGTTTTTTTCGTTTAGTAAATCAACATAAAGTACCTGCAATTTAATGTAAGTAGTTTGTTCTTTGCATATAAAATTCCTAGTATGTACCTACCTAATGATATGCATAACTTATGCTGCATATTTAACATATCTTTAAAATTTTAATCACGAGTAAGCCTGAAAAAATATATTTAGTTTTGCAAATTTGAGAAAAGCGAGCAAATGAATCCGAAAAAATTCAAGTACCTACCTGTAATTCAAACGAAAATTTACGCGTTCTAGAAACTTTTGCAGAGAAGTAGGTACAGAAGAAAATTTATAAATGAAAAATTAGAGGGAATTTTTCCAAATTCACCAATTTCGAATCTGTATCGACACTGGTAGGTATACTCTAATAACTTGTTGCCTTTTCGCGAAAAATGAATACTTTATTCTACAAGCTTCTTAATAAAAATCATTGACCTTATCCTGCTATAGTTTCCTTTTCCCTAACCCTATTCTTTTTACTTCCTCAATCTGTACGTGTAAATTAGATCGCAATCTAATCCCAATTAAAACATTGGTATTCGCTTATACGAGAAATCCCATTCAACTTTAATGTTATGGTAATTTTCATAATTTGCGCTCGAAAGTAAGACTTGTTTATTTACTGAACATTTTACACTCGATTTGTGTACATTAATCGTGTATACACATACATTGTTGCTATAGCTTATTAAAAAGCGAAGCATTTTTGCAACAATTATAACGATGGTAGCGATAAACTTGCACTGTTGCATATTATTTTACTCTGTGGCTCGTTCTCGTAGTCGTCTTTATGCCAAGTTCAATAACCAGTTCACGATGTACTTAGAGTAGGTTTATTACATTGAGAAGACAAAAAGGGAAACTGAAAAGTAACATCTACAAGTATAGTATAGCATCACTAAAAGAACCGATAAAAATGCTGTAAGCAGACCAACACGTAGATTACGAACCGGTCCTCTGCACCCTGTACAATGTTCGCATATTGAATTGCGATCCGGATCCCTGTCACAGTGTCCCATGGTATATCGCAACCAGTTACCCTAACGTCTATCTACCCTGTTTATTAGCTATGCGGTTTCTTATAGGTTAGGTGCCTAGCTGTTGGGAATTTCAGGATGGGGTGGAGGGTACTGGTACATTAGGCGCGTTCCGCTGTCGTGCTCCCGTTTTTTTCCTTCTCTGAGGTGTAGGTTTAACGTAAAATCCACCATATGTTGTAAGTTGTGCGTGTCAGTTCGGTTTATAGAGGAAGTTGGATTAGTATTAGTGAATTTTATCCTACATTTTTAGGTACACGTGATGGTGATAGATTCTGGACGAAGAGAAGTGACTTGTTGCGAAAAAGTAAAAGTTGTAGGGGGTTATTTTCATTTTATGAGGAATATTTTGTCACTTACCAGTTCCATAGGACCATTGATGCACTCAAACGACTGACATATTTTTGTGGGAGCTTTTCTACATTGATAAAGCTGACCTACAATTAGTATGAAGACTATGTCTTTTGGCGTGGATCGTGGACAAAAGCCTTTCCTCCCCATTATCGTCCTCAAAGGCTCAAATTTGGCATGCTGGTTAGGCATATCTACTCCGTTATGTAAGACAAATCATGTTAGACTAAAAATTGAAAGTAAAATAAGCCATCAGATATAGGATAATCACTGATTGCAAGAGGGTTTTTGCATTTTGCTTTTTGGTCGCATCAATGTGTGTGTTGGTTGTTGAAAAATGTTATTTGTTATTCTTCAAACGTTCAAATTTTCAGCTATTGTATTTCAGCACACTGTGCATTGTTTCTCATTTCTTGATTGAATCATCATCGGATGAAGTGATGTTTGAATTTACTCCACAATTGAAATTCAAAAAAAAAAAAAAACTTAATCACAATCATTTTGTTGATACCTATGCCTGTGCTTTTTGTTGATGGTCTATTTTTTATTGATAAAACAAAAGCTCAAGGATAATCTACTTGTAGGTCGATAGATTGTTACCACCCTAATCTACATAATAACCAATTATTATGTGGTAGCAGTATTCCTTAGAAAATAAATGTCGACATTTTGTCAAAACTTTTTCAATAGGTACCTCTAAGTACATTGGGTGTAAAGCTACAAATAGATACTAAATTACAAACAAGTAAGAATAAGAAATAGCTTGAAGTTGATTTTAAGTTTCTTTTTTCACCAAAAATTAGCTCATTTTACGGTATTTTTTAGCTGTCAAAAATTTCCAATAAATATCGATATGAAATTGTCGATATTTTGATAATATTAATATCCCAAAATATCAATAAGTAATGTTGCTTCACCAGTTTTACAGATGAAATAAAACAACTTCTTTCATTTTTTAATCAAAATATACTTTTCTAAACCTAATACTTTTGATTCTGAAATATCAATACTTCTTATTAACATCTCTATACAGTATACCCGCTTACTGTAAAGTGACTTATAACACAAACCGATTGAAAAAAGTGACTTTTTTTTGTCAAACATTTTTACATGATCAGTTTTTTTTTACTAAATATGTAGTCATTGAACTAAAATTTTGCAAAAATTGAGAGAAACAGTGTTGAAAATATGTTGAAACTTCATAATGTTATGAAAAAAATATTACAAAATGATGTCAATCAGAAAAAACTTCTGAAATTTCAGGAAAATTAGGCACAAACTGGGTGAAAAAGTGTTAAAAACATTTTAAAATTATATAAAAATTGTGAAAAAACACATTAAAATCAGTTAAAAATTATAACATTATCCAATGCTCCAATCATGATAACTGATGGAATTTCTATGTAATGAGATATAAAAGATTGGTTCTGAATGATTTTATTAACATTAAGCGATTGATAACATTAAGTATGTGTTATACCTACCCCTACTGTACACGCTGTCACCTTTACCAACTTCAAAGGCTTATTTTCAAAACATTTTAATTTGTGTTGTGAATGTTAATGAAGTTGAAAGTTCTGCACTTGGGTGTAGTATATTTTCATATCAAGATTTGAAATACTTATGTCTCTTGTTTTAGCCACTTTTATGACAAGAGTTCATCAAACCTAAAAAATCTCTCTGTGCCCTACTGGCTACACCCTTTGTGATTATATTTTGCAAAAGCTTAACAACAAATCCATAAGATTAAAAAAGTGGAGCATATATTGGCTCATATTTTGCCTCAACTTTTTCTTATTTATGCCCCACTAAAAATGGGACAGGACTTGTCAAAGATTTGCTTTCAATAATCAGTTGCGTAGAATGCGATTATGTCACATTATCACAAAATTGGCCCAATTGGGTATTTTGCTTTGTTGTAATCCACAAAAAATTGATAAAATTGACTCCTCATTTACAAAATAGTTTTGAGTGGGATGGGGGGCATACAGTACACTAAAGTGATATTTATGTAAGTCCCATTTAAAAAATTGAAAGCGTTTCTGTTCACTTCTAGCTTGGTCTGGGCCTTTGAAAAGTCAATATTAGATCTGATCAACTCTGAACAGGTCTGATTTGATCAAAACTTTGACCTAGCTAAATCTGATTACATTTAGTCAAGTCAAATTGTATCCATGGAATGTTTGGATCTGATCAAATCTGATCCTAGTCCTGAGCCAGACGAAGTACCTGTGCTACTAAATTAAATTTAAGAATGTTTCCAAAAAGCCCTAGGCAGTGATTTGTACAAATTCCTTCTTGAAAAATTTCCAAGACTTTGAGAAGGGTGAACTAACACACCAAACCTGAAACTATAATAGTGATTATCTGGACAAATTTTGACCTGACGTCATTTTTCTGAAATATCAAAAAATTAAAACTTTACTTTATCGAATCACAAGTGTGGCAATGTGTGGCACCTATCCTCATTACTTCACAAAGTTCCATAATTCAAACAGGACAACTCTGTAAAAGGAAACATATTAGTAAAGCAAAGGGTATAAGCTTGTAAAATGTAAATTTAGACCTACATACGAATTTAATCAAGGGGTGTTCGAGCTTGTACCACGTACCTAAGAGGAAAGGGGATACCAGATGTACATTACACGGTAGTGTATCCATATAGCCAGATGTTCGGGGTAGCACGTTCGTTGGATGTTCATGTGGGTGATAGACAAGTGCGTTTACGTATAGAATTTCCCATACTTGAAGTGCCTGCAACAACAAATTTCTACATCTTAATAGCCGCATAGCGAGGGGTTGTAGCGATATGGCCCTGCTAGGTAGTCGGAAACCGGAACTGGGATCTCACCTCGCGCGCTAATGCACTCAGACGATAGACAAGAACAATATCGATGATAATTATTCGCGCAATGTCCGAACTCTATAAAAACGCGACCAAACTGTCCACCTGGAAAACTTAATTATTTCCTTTGCGTTCTCCAGTGCCAGTAGTGCCAGTAGTAGACCATATGGATACGTCTAGCAACGGAAATCAATAGTTTGCCTTAGCATGTTTGAAATTAGTAGCGAGAGCGAATTACACGAATATGGTTTTATCGCATATTGCTCATTGCTGCAGTGCAGTGGTCTTGATCGTTATACGTAGTACGTAGATCATTATTACATTGTACAATTACACATATAAGTACAACGGAACATTGGCGGTATTCGTTATGGAAAATTACTACAGACGACGTGTACAGGGTAATTAAAATTACTAGAGACAATGTCATCGATGAGGGTTGCTGAGCATACAAAAAAGCCAAGCGGCTGCTCTTTGAATTTACTACAGCAAGGTGTTAGAAAAAAAATATGATCCGTTTGCCATTATAAGTATCTCTCTATACTGCCCCTACCTGCAAACAAGTAACCGACAAACGGGTGATTTACACGTCAAGACGATCTCGCTTTCTAAGGTACCTACTACCTATACTACCTGTAAACTCATCATCGATAATATGTACCCGCATAAGACGTTCGTATCTAGGTATATAAGGCTAATATGTAAATAATTCCTCACAAATATAAATAGGTAACAGTGTCCTTGAAATGTAGACTATGACAAACATATAATATATACTAGAATTAACTAGATGAACCCGTGCCATGAAGGCCATAAGACTCCTGGATGTCTTGTGGAGTTTTACCTACTGGTACCCTTATGGGTGTAGACTTGGCACCCGTTTCTTATACTTAAGTATATATGAGGTATATATACCGTTAAGAGCACCTTACAGACTCTTACGTCAAAGGTTGCCCCCTACTTTTATCTCGTTGACGATTTATTTGATTGGTTTTAATAACCAGAGTCGTATGTAGTATGTGTGTACCTGATGTAACGATTAATTAACACGATATCGTCTGCCATCCTCCTCCATATCTTCCTACCCATCAACGTACGTATTTAGACAGATGCAATGAAAGAAAAAAAAAATGAAAATAATCGTTCGAGTGAAAAGTAGGTAAATAGAGTACATCGAAGATTCAAGATCGCGAGGAATCGGTCAAATGAAATCATTGATAAATCAGCAACAAAAAATCTGTTTTGACTGCTACACGTACGGGTCTTTAAGAAAACGATAAGAATCAAAGAGTTATAATTGGTCCGAATTTTTTATGCTCTTATGACTATATTTAGGAAATCTACCGATAGACCTTAAAGTCACAAGAATGCAAGGTACCATCATATACGATTGCCAAATACCCGGTAGTTTGGTCAGCAGTAGTTAATGTGTGTTAACCAGTAGCCCTATGATGGGAGCCTGTATGTTTGTGTACGTACGTATACTTTTATTTATTCACACGAGTAGATTGACAAGGATGTGAGATGCTGCAAGTGCGATAAAGCTCATATTATATGAGACCAGGACATACCGTATGTGAACGTGTGTAAAGAGGGTTCGATCAAGAATTTAGTTTATACTTCTCAAGTATACCACCATAATTATACGGTTCGGTTGGTTTATGATGTGGTGGTCACGCTTCGAGGAGGAGAGATACCGTGCTAAAGACTCGAGTCGCTTTTATTTAGCTCTCTAGCTGGAGATTAGATATAGGGAAGTAGAGTTTGAAGATGTTGGCAATAAGTGCGGTGAAGATGTGAGAGAAATTAAGGAAAAGGTGAGCTGAGTTCTTAGAGTCTGACTAGAGAAGTATCCCTTCGGAAGGAAATTTTTTGACCCGGACAAAGCTAATTCGAAAAAGATGGTAAAAATACATCACCAAAAAAATTCTAATTCTATGGTGCATTTTTAGATTTTAAAAAACAAATTTGGTCCAAAAATTTAAAAAAATCTGAATTCAACTGAACTGACACAAAAATTTGAAATTTGTCTATGTCTATTTTTGACCACTCGAATCAATTGGAAACAGTTTCGAACCGTTTCTGAAAGTCGAAATATCCACAATAAGAGAATATTTTTTTCTGACAATTTTTCAAAATTTTGCAAATGAAAGGGATCATTGGGTTAATTTGAGAATTTCTTTATTAGAACTTCAATTTTTTCGGTAAATTTACGCGAAGATCAATTTTGGAAATATTACGTACAATTTATGAAAAAAAATCACCTTTTGAAAGATCTTATTTAAAAAAATTAAAATTAAACATAAAAGGTGTAACATTTTTAAAAAATCGCCAGCATTTTTATTTCAATTTTGAATGGATTTTTGAACAACATTTATTTTGTAAAAATCAAGATTTTTCAAAAAAAAAACAAAAATTTTTAAAAATCAACATTTTTTTGAAATTTGAAAATGCAAAGTAAAATTATCTTTAAAAATGTTTAAAAATGCCAAATTTTGTTTTTAAAAAATGCTGAAAGAATGCATAGATGAGGGGGGGGGGGAGATTTTCTCCATTTTTCAATTCAAGTGTAATTATTTTTTTTTTCTTCTTAATCTGCCATTCTCATCGTATTTTTTAATACCAACAATTTTTTTTTGATCAAATCGATTTTGGTGCCGATTTTCTGGAAAAGGAATTGAATGATTTCATAAAATGAAGTCAATAAATTTTTATTGAAGATTTCGAATAAATAAAAAAAAAAGAAAATCCTGAACAGAAATTTATTGTAAATGCAGGATTACTGATCACTTCAGTACTTCTCAAAACATGACTAAAATTTGTAAATTTCCAAAAAAAAAAAGATTTTGGACGCACAAATTTTAGTAGACCTATTTTAACATAAATGATTTAAAATTTTATGTTGAGATCAGAAATTATGCTAGGCTTTTTTTGTAATTTTCAAATTTTCTGGAAATTTTCAAACTTAGGAAATTCAAAAAAGGTGAAAAATTTTAAGCAAAATGAATGATAAAATATTGTCATTTAATTTTGAAAAAATTTGAAAAAAAATCATTAAAATGAGGAATTTGATAAATTGAAATATTTGGAGAAATTTCTAAACGTTGAAGAATTTTGTTGAAAGCTTGGCTTTTTAAGAGATTGCAGAAGTGCTACTATCTTATATCTCATATTCCAATACGTGTTTTTAGAAATTGGAAATTTTAGTCACTATTTTCAGAAATTATTAAAATTCGTACCTAAATTTTTGACAATTTGGGGACAATATTTTCCCGATTTTGAAAAATGTTTAAATACTGAAAGCTGCTTAAAATCAAAATACATAATTTGCATTGCATTGAGAAAATTTGAAAAGTTTATCTCAAAAAACTTGAAAAATTCTACAACTTTGAAATGTTGCATCCTAAGAATTCTTGTATGATGTATTTCTTTTATAAAAAGGGGGGAGGGAGAAGAGGTAGTTCAAAATCATCCCCAAGCATTATTTTTCAAAATGAAAATCTTTCACGAGAGTTCAAACTTGAAATTAAATAGGTAAATTCATTTAAAAAATTCCATTCAGATTTATCCTAATTTCCCCCTTCTATTCCTTCAAATGTATTGCATAAATCTTCATACCTGAATTCCTTTTTTTTTTTTTTAGGAAAACGTGCAAAGTAAATGTATACTTAACTTAATCATCTCCCCCCCCCTTCTACAATTTCCAGCCACCTCGAATTTCATAGGTAGCAGTTGAGGACAAAATATAAAAATAGAAACCCTTAGCTGAAATATCTATCTAGAAAATTGACGAACCAAAGTCCAGACTTAGGTATACCTACGAGTAGATCTAGTTTTATAAAATTCCCACGTAGGTATAATTTTGATCGACGGTTGAAATATTATTTGATATTAACTCGTTTCCTCTTTTACCTGGAAAAAGTGTTGTGGGTGTTGTTGAAAGGATACCTCTACCAATGCTATTAACGTGATGTGGAACACCACCTAAAATGGTACACCTATATCTACCTAAATCTACTCGTATAAATGCAGTTAGGTTTCTACTGTGTGTAACGATTAAAGGTATATTCGCCCTGAATTTCTCACCGTGGGGATCGTTCTCTTTTTTTAGGAAGTTGGAGCAGGAGAAAGGAGGAAACAATGAAGGGAAAATGATGTGAAATGGTGTCAAAATAATGCAACGAAAATCATCGATCTCTCTTCGCCTCTTCAATATAAGCTTTAAAAATTTCAATATTTTCAAGTGATGAAGAACTTCTTTCACATACAATAGAAATATCGTGAGAAATACTGCGTACCTACAGAAGCTATACACTTCGAGTTTCCATCCAATACCAATCTACCCACCATTTTTATACCTGCAGAAATAGATTCAGTCTAAACACGTAGGTAGGTATTCTACTTCAGGGTGAAATTAATTACATCGGTGTTGGTTTCGGTGGCACCAGGCACACGACACATCTCCGGGTATGAAATTTTCAGTGCAAAAAAAAATAGCATGTACTTAGGTGCTTCTACGTACAATTTGGAATATCAAACACGAGCCGGATTAATTATGAGTACCTATAGTAATCGCGACGATGTAATTAATTTGGTAAAAAAAATAACGCCATTTAAATGTAAAGAGATGGACCAAGGTCGTCGTTTATATTTTTTTTCACGTATTTTTATACGTACTCGGTAATCATGCGGGTCAGATATTGATAGCGGTTTTAACGGTTCAGTCATATAGAGATTTTGTCCCACATTTTCGTATATATATTTTTTTCCTATTTCGATTTGTACTCGTATACAGGTTCTTAGAGGTTTTTTCGTTTGAAAAATAAATGCCACACCATAGAGACGTGATTGGAATTGAGGATGATTTTGGATAAATTTTCTTATCAATATAACTGGTCTTTTTCCGAATCGAAATGTGTCGGCTACTGCTTTGCTTTTTTGGGTACAGTGAGTTTAAAATGTAAACTTGTAAGATACATATACCATTATACCTACATTTGATGTGAGGAACGAAATTGGTTATGGGATGAGCTGCAGGGAGCCATGTTGCTCTCTATCTGTGTTTCGATCGTCGTACACGAGTGTATATTTCTCAATCGTGTAAAGCGATAATTGAAATTAGGTTTAATTAATTAGAAAATATACGACCTATGGACTCCTTCTGGTTTTTTTTTTCGAAACCTGTACCGTATGAAACGTTGTGACGTACTACGAGTCGAATCAACTGGTCTCTTCAATGGTCTATATCGATTTTTGTCGTCGTCGTCATCGTCGTATTGGTGATATCTACTCCTGCGATGCTCGATTCGATATACCAAAATTTGGTGTAAAAGAGATGCATTTTTGATAATAAAAAGGTACCTAGCTATAAAGCTATAGAGAGCTGCACCCTATAATTTGAAATATTTTCGATGCCAGTATTCTATTCTTGACGCGCGATGGCTACTTACAATGAATATCCTACAGGGACTCGTATCCTACTGCGAATAATACGCGGATAAAGGATGATCGCGTATACCATTGTTGAATATACCTTTACACAATACGTACGTTCCTATCGGTAGGATTTTTTATACACGTGGCCATCACCATATCAAATGTAGGATGATGAACGGTAGGACATAGCGTAGTGTAAAGACTTTTTGTTGAAAAAAAAATTATTTTTGCTCCAAGATATGGTATTTTTGCTTGAAATTATACAATCGTCGTCGTAGATTCCTGATTTGTATACGGGAGTTGACATAAACATCATATTCGTCGTTCTGTTTCGGTCATTCGGACCTCCTGCTGTTATTTGGGCAGGGTGGTGGGTGCGGAGGAGCATCTTTGTTCGAGGATCTCTGGGCGGATATTGATGATTGAATCCCCTCTATCTGTTGATCTGCAAAAATTTCTATACGATTTGGCAAATTTATCGACTTTTTTACTCTATTGTGGCAAAAGCCATGGAGAAGACTCGCATTTGATATTGATCCACGATCAGTGATTAGTTGATCACTGTTTGTATAGGTAGTCGCGTTGATGGTACAAACCATCGGAATTTTTCTGTCAATGTGAAAAATTTCATCGATTCCAAAATATTTCCAAGTACCATGAAATGTACACAGGCAAGCGGCGTAAAGTAAACACCCGGAGCCGGAGACTCGCGTTGATCAGTATGTGTGAGTTTGTTTAACCAAAACGAGTGTAATACGATTAGTCAACTCGCACGCCTCGTAATATTTGAATTATTTATCGCCGTTGTTGGCGATACACATACAACATACACACAAGCCATACATACTTTGTATGTACTTATTTTCACCGTGCTTCGTGCAGTACGATACTTGTGTCATCATTAATCGATAATGAGCTTACTGAGATATATTTATCGGTCTACCTATAGGTATAAATTTACTCTTTGTATGACTTAGCTGTGTATCTCTCTACCTATGCGATGTACATACATACAATGTGGAAATACGTAGGTGGATAACAACAGTGGGTGGTAAAGTTTTTGCAAATTAGATTGATGATTTTTTCCCCTGTAATTTTTTTATTTTTTTTTTGTTCAAGTGGTACATTGACCCGAATAAAGTATGCTTTATATTTGTTCGATATGATGATGGTGAATAGGTAGGTACCTAGGTAGGTGGTTTGGTGACGGTATTTTGAGAAAAATAAAACTGTATTACCAACGGATATCCTAATGATCGGGTTATGTAACGGTTTTACCAATTTCAATAGGATTGTGGGCTAGCAAGTGGTTTAGAAAACAGGGTTCTATCAACTTCCAGTTCGAACGGTACCCAAGATATCGGATCTGTTTCCTGAAATATGGTGGTAGTAGTTTTTTTTTCTTTTTTGAAGGTTTTAAAGATGATGAAGTAAGAGAGAGGATGCTGAGACGAAATCTAAAGTGTCTAATGTACATATGAAGAGTGATATTCCAAAACTCGCTTTGTCCATTTTCACAACTTTTCAGGAAAGAGGAAAAACAGTTTCCCTTTAAATGGGCAAATTGGCTTTTTAGGCGAGTTTAGCACTTTATTTGGGTGGATTTATGATGTAGGAGTGTAGGTATACACTTCATCCACTAAATACTGCTGAAAAAAATTTCAATAAAAATGGACAAAGCGCGTTTTGGAACATTATTTTTTTTTTAACTTTTAGTGAATTGGCTATTTAGGTGAGTTTAACACCTCATTTTGGTAGGTTGATGATGTAGGAATGTGAGTTAATACTTCATCTACCAGGTACCACTGAAAACCCAACTTTGATAAAAATGGACAAAGCGAGTTTTGGAATATCACTCTTCATATGTAGGTAGGTACGCGTAAGTAGTTCGATCTTTGTTTCAAAGATTATACCTAATGGGTGTCATGTGGAGTTGATTTGGTGAAATTGGGATTTCTCGTCCAGGTTAGTCGAGGCAATGAGATTTTTGCCAGGAAATGAGTCATTTTTTCGGAGCACTGGATGGATCGGATGAGATATTCTTTCGAGTAGATCTGATTTTTAATACGTTTCGGGTGGTTTTTTGCTAATGGAAGTTGTTGAGAATAGATCATGGCGAAGGATTTGAATTTGAGTGATAAATGAGGCAACAATCCAAATAAAACTCAGTTTGTCCTTAATCAATTTTTTAAAATTCAATTTCATCCATTCTCGAAGTGAATAATATTATTTTTTCAAATTTTTGAATCATCATTAGAGTTCATTACAATTTTAATTGAATTTCAACGTACCACCTCCTCCCATTTCAAGATCACACTTTCGTTTAAGCCACTTAAATCTCATAACCATACTTTCGAGTCGAAAATTTGACAAAAAAGTTGAAAAATTCAGACAAATGTAATTCTCGAAATTTATACTTTTATGAAGTGCCCTAAATTCGACCCCCCTCTCCATTGTTTTGGCAATTTCAAGATTTTGTGTTTTGCCACAGACATGCCAAAAGATAAACCAAAATCGTAAGAAATGGGCCGAAGTTTCCAGTAAAATGTTCTAAGGTACTTTTATGTTGATATGTCGAGTAATAAATATCTGTTTTAACATCTTCAGACTTTGATTTTGGTGTTTTTTACTCATTTTAAAATTTTAACACGTTTTTTGAGGGGGTCGATATTAGGGTCACTTTTTTTTTGATAATTGACCAATTTTCATAATTTGTAAAAACGTTCTAAATACTTTATATTCAGGTAATAAGTAATAAATATTGGTTTTAACTCCTTCAGACTTTGATTTCGGTGTTTTTTTACTTATTTTTAACACGTTTTTTTAGGAGGTCGATATTTGGGTCACTTTTTTTTTGTTGAGTTTTTGAACTTTTTCGGAAAATGAAAAAAACATAAGCCTATAGTAAATGAAAATGTCGGGTCTTGGGGCTTTGGGATGTTGAAGTAGACATATCAAGCTATCGTTTTAGCCATCACCGACATTTCCAGCTCAATTTGGCTCCGACCCGAGAAATTCAAAAAATAAACTAGGGGGTCGATAATTGGTACCTTTACTCTTACTTATTCAACTTATATACTCAACTACATATTGAAAATTTTTAATCTGATTCTTCCTCTCACCTCCCCCTCCCTCTTCTCTTTATACCTTCATTGCAGACGAGAAAAATGATTCGAAATTCAGAATTGGTGATTCAAAAAATCAAGTCTGCAAAACTAAAACTGAAAACTGGAAAATGAATCGAAAAAACAAAAATTGAAACTAAAATTCTTATCGGTTTATTTTTATTTTTTTTTACGTACTGAAGCCACCAAAAATAGTACATACCTTATTCGCTCGTTTCTCGTCGAGTCAATCGTTCTTTCTCGACTTTCTCGTTCTTAAAATTTCTATTTTCAATTTTTATTTCAATTTTTTCGTTTAATAATTTTACAAAAAATACAAAACTAAAACTGAAACTATAAAAAGTGTAACTTTTGTCCTTTCAGTTTTGCAGTATTGCCAAAAACCTGCATTTTGACACACACATCTATCGTATTTTTCCAAAATATTTAAATTTGACCCCTCGCCCCTTTCTCCTTTTCTCCTTTTGAGACTTAATTTATGGTTAAGGTTGAAAAACAATTCAAAATTCAGAGCTCATCCTGCCCAAAAAAAAAAAAACGAATACAATGAAATCCATGACATTTTTTCAACAAATTTAAGGGCAACCCCCTCTCCCCCCCGGAAATTCGATTTGACATAATTTATAGCAATACAATTGAAAATAAATACCTAATTCAAAATTTTGAACATTATTTTCATTGAGACCAATCCGGAATTGGCACTCAAAAAAAATCAAAAAATACCAACTGCATAAAATTCGAATATTTTGATTTTTAAAATGATTAGGGTTTTTTAGCCATAATATCACGTTCTCGTACAATTTAATTAAATTAGAAAATTTACTCAATGAATGTACAATTTCTTCTTCCCCTCCTCCCCTCTCTAAATTCCTCAGTCAATCGTATAGTGAATTTTTTCAATTTTCAAAAGTTCATTATGGGTGTTTTGATTTCATTTCGTTTCAAGTTTTAAATCCACATATTTTAGAATTTTAATTTAAGCTGATCGAATTTTTTTGCGTTGTATTTACCCCTCCCCTTCCCTCCCTCCCTCTTTCCACCCCCTCCTCCCAAAAAAGGATATTTTTTCATTTTCTTTGTTTGTGAAAGTGGTAGAAAATTAAAATTATGAGGATATGAAACTTCCTTTTCTCGATCGCCAGTTTCCATATTAACTACATCCAAAAGGTTTAAAATCGGAAGTCTGCAAATACTTATGCAAGTTTTACGATCTGATACACAACGATAGAGTATCCTCGGAGGAGTAAATCCCCTCAGGACACGATAAAGAAATCGAGACGACGAAATCCACGTGTACGCAGAAGTGTCATAAAGTTAGCTAATTGTGATACCTCTCGAGGGAATTTCACAATAAGAATAAAAAGAAGCCATTCAAATGTACAGTAGGTCTGTCTTATGTATTCCTTTTTGATATTTTTTCAACATGCTAAGATGATTCTCATGTACCTTCGAGTTAGTATACGAGTACTTACCTATAGGTTAACCATTCATTTTGAATTTTTTATTTCAGTTTACTTTGTCTATAAAATTCGTTAATCTTTGACCTTAATTTTATAGATAGTCGTTTAACGGACCGAAATGCACGTGGGTCCAGTTAACCGGCTTCTATTTATATATGTATTATCAGGGTGTCGTACTGGATTTGTGTATTGTACCCCTTTATAGCGAAAAATACTCGGATTAGGTATTTAAAGACTGGTTGGAGCTGAAATTCGGGTGCTTAGATGTGTTCAACACTGATCAGACTTGAGATCTCTGCAGAGTTTAGGCCATATTCTATCCTTATGGGGTTATTTAAATTATTTGGGTGTTCTTAAGTTCACGTCTATTCGGATTTATCTGGCTTAATGGATGGATTTACCCAACCAAATGCATACGAGACAGATTTTAACTGCATTTTATCGACACGAGCGAATTACCCTTTAAATAATTGTGCCATTACTGCGACGTACTTGATGTTTCATTTTTGAAAATGTACATACATATTTATTTACTATGTAAGTACACCATAATCTCTCGGTTTCTTTCTATCTATCTGTTGCATGGCTGATATATTTTTTTATCAGTTTTATTGATCAAATAACGTTGCTGATAGAGACTGCCTGGTAGGCCGTGCTCGTTATCACGTTCACAAGCCATCAAGTTAATACCCAACAAGTCAGCGGCGACGCTTCTGGCGTGAAATGACGCGAAGGTTTATTTGATCAATGAATAAATTTTCAAAATCGTCTGCTGTACTTACATTTTTTATACAAGTACACCAGCACTTCTAAATATGTACAAGTTTACATACACACGTGCTGGATAAAAATATAATATACAGGCGACGTGTAGGTAGTAGGTACCTACGAGAAATGAGGCGTAATTCGAGAAGAAGCTGTCGCTAATTATGCCCCAAACAGAGGCTTCGGTTTGAGGATGACGATAACTACAGCTAGGGGTGAGAAGCAGTAACCGACTTCATCAATCACGTGTTGGGTGCTTTTTATCCTACGTGTGTGCGTCGGAATGTCACAGTTTTTCGAAATCGTAAAATAGGTGGCAGAAGGAGGAACTCGCGAGGTGATCTGAATTCCTTTACCGTGAGGGGGTAGCCTCGCTTTCGCGATTTTTATTCATAGGGTGTCCAGGAAGAGGACAAAGTTCTGCTCACAAAACGCCTCGCGTATTCTGTATAATTTATCTTTTGATGGTTGGTTTTTTTTTCACTCTTCATAGACTCGTGTTTGTTTTTATCGTCATTCGCATCGTTTCCCAATTTGAATATCCGTTCTGGTAGCTCAACCTGGTACGTATGAAATTTATATACATCCGTTTTGGCGAAAAATTTAATTAAATACGCCAAGCATCTCCTCTATTCGATTCATTTAACCGGATAAGAAACAAATAAAAATGCCAGAATACCTGGTCCCGAGTCTGCATTTCTTCTTCACTGGTACCAAGTTCTTCTCTATATACGTGAAAAGAACACTTCCTTCTTCGTTCACGTCGAGGATTTAGGTGGTTCGCGGTGCTAAAGCGTGTATTTCTCTCTTCGTCTAGCTTACCTTCTCTTGTAGTATGCTATTCTTATTCTGCTTTTTTCTTCCATATTCTCGGCTGGAAAGAGGGTAGAAATCATACAATACCTGTGTGCGTTGCCGTATTATTCTCATAGAAATTCCTTTTTCTATTCTTTTGCCGATTTCCTCTCTTTCTCTCTGTCTGCGTCGTCGTTGTGTACCATAGACTTCTTTTTACAACCCAGCCAAGAGGATGGCAAACATAGAGGAGTTGTCATTTTTAGTATATATTTTACCTGCTTCACGTTCACGTGTATAGTACCTATATTCGTATATAGCCTAGTATCAGTTTTGGGGCTAGAAATTTCGTTCGCGTAAAATTTAAACCGTGAGAAAGTATAAAGCGACCGGCGATAAGTAGAGGAAATACACTTGTTTGAAAAGTGCACGACTTTTACGCTTGACTGATATTTGGCCGGCTTATCTAAGGCGTTATGGTCAAATTATGTCGTGGGTAACTGGTTCGGCTTTTTTTCCTATCATTGATGCGGGTTCATTTATACCAAAGACATTAGAAGAACCGTCGCTTGTCGAGGTACCAATAGGTGAATATGTAACGATTATGTTACGTTTTTGTTTAAGGGATTGTTAAAATTTTTTTGGTTTGTCCTCCTTCCTAAGTGTAAGGTCTGCATAGAGTTCATTAGCCTTTACTTGAGGTTGTTATTTTTAAGCGTCGTTCGAGTTATTGTGGTGTGTACTTTTTTTTTCCTATAAGATTTAATACTATTATGATTTAACGACGACAGCCTAAACAAAGTACTTATTTACAAACGACTAAAATTACTCTAACCATTGTCTCGATCGAGTTTACGAGTAGAATGTATGTACTCTCTAAGACTATACGGGGAAGAAAGGGTAAACTCCTCCTCATCGTATATGGTATTAAATGGTTAACCCGTAAGAGCTCATACAATTTCAAGTCATTAAACGGTATGTGTAACAGTTTAATAATATTACAAACGTGCAGTTTAATTACCACTGAACGAGTTAAATTCATCTCCCTATCCTCCTGAAGGTTAACCGGTCTATAGCGGAAATTATACTACGAGCGTACGCCGTCTGGCTTCACTATTTGGTTCAGTTTAATATGTTTTAATTTTAATTTACGCGTACGACCAGTAAGAGTATAATACGTATGAGAATTTGTCGTCGTCTAAGTCGTCGTCGTTGTTGTTGTCGTGCTTTTTGATACCTTTGATGAGATGACTGCTCCGCGATGAGATGGATATTGCGATATGTTGGTTGACTTCCGGATTAATGTGCCTGTGCGAGTATTGTTGAGGTTTCCCTCTTGGGAGTGAGAGTGTTTGAAAAGAAAGTGGTTTTGAGTAAAGATTTGAAAATTATGAGATGGAATTTGCCAAGATATTGAGGGGATGTTGAAGGGAATGTCCAAAATGGTGAAATTGATGAGTTTTGAACATGTAATGTGAAGGCAAGGAGGGCAAATAAGTGATCCCAAGAACCCAGAAAGTGCTAGAACGAGTAACAGTTCGTACCTACTTGGAATGATTTTTTCAGAGGATGAGCAAATAATATTTATCCAAGCCAAAAGTCACAGATCAAATAAATACGGAATTCAAAGGTGCAAATGTTTTGGACACAGGACAGCTCTGTGATTAAGAAGACTAAGAAGAGGGAAGAGTGATTGAGTATCTGATCACAACTCTAATCTGATTAGAATAGATATGGCGAGAATTGAATCTAGCGACCACTTAGATCAGGTTAGATCCACTCAGGTCACCCCCCCCCCTCTATGAATCTGATCAGATCTGTACAGATCTAATTAGACATAGAAAACCAAGAACTAAAAAAACAGAAGAAGTTGAATGATTTTGGTCGAAAACTGACAGTTTCAACTGAAACTTGAAATTATTAAACTGAATAAAATAAGTATCGGTTTCCTATCAATGCTTTTCTTAAAAATCGTTATTGAATTTTATCAAAATGGTTTTCTGAACATTACTCAAAAGTGATGAAATCTCAGTTAAATTCAACAAAATTGAGCAAGAATTGCATATAGCATTGTTGAAACATTTTTTAAAACAGTGGAAATCCCCCCCCCCCCGAAATGAAAATTCAATAAAATTTTACTACAATAAATAAGAAAGTGTTATTAAAATGTTTAAAATGATCTTAAAACACTCAGGAAATCATTAAAATCACTAAAAACCGCCATGAAAGATAAAATCAGTAAAATTTGGAAAAATTCAGCCAAAATTGTACAAATCTTTCTTAAAATTACTTAAAAACATGAAGTTGATGAAATTTTTAATGAAATTGAAATTTCATGAAATGAGTTAAAAACACGTTGAAAAAAGTTACCAAAAAATTCATGAAAATTTATTGAAATTTACCAAAAATGTATAAAAAGAATATCAAAAAACACTTTGAGTAAAAAAATTAAATCATTAAAAATTGACTAAAATTGATGAAATTGGAAAAAAATTGCAACTTGCAGATACTGGAAAAAGCATTCAAGTCACTAAAAATCTGTTGGCAAAAATAATTAAAATTGTAACAAAATTTTCTGAAGGTGCATGAATGAGTATTGAAATTTTGTTTTATGTAATGAGATAAAAACACTCCATGAAATACAATAAAATGGCCAAAAAAATTATAGAAAGTTCTCTGGAGAAAATAATTGTGCTTGTTCGGATCTGACCCCTCCCCCCTCCCTTGAGTCTGATCAGATCTTCTCTATTGGATCTAATCATGTCTGAACGGCTCTAATCTGATTATATCTTTGATCAGACGTGATCAGATCCAATCATTTTTGGCTGAGTTTATTCCTTCTGATAATTTTTTAAAATTAGAGAAATGAAACATAGAACATGTTGAGACTGTGATTTATATTAGATTTCATTTTCACGACTTCACAGTCATTTTCATTGCCAAGAATTTTTTTGGTGCAAGTAGAGATAATCTGGCCTTTCTTGAACCCCGTCATTGCTGCTAAGATAAGCACTACAGAGGAAAATTAATCCCTTTTGAAAATCTTTACCGAGCTCAAATTGAACTAGATAAGGTACCAACGTAATCCCAATACCCTTGATGTCCACTCGAAGTACTTTTCATTGGCTCGAGATCCACGAACGCCACACGCTTCCACCTACCACATCGTATATTTAAATGATTCTAGTAGAAAAAAAAATACCCAAAAAGACTCGAAAGGAGATCCCATCGCGATGTCTTTCAATATAAAAGGATCCACAAGACGATACCACAACACAAAAGACCCCGCGTTGACATAAAGAATTAGCCGACAAAATGAAAATCCTCGTAAGAATCGTACGAAAAAAATGTGTAAAAAAAAAACAAAACCTATGTAGATAGGGTACCTATACCTAATACCTTGGTATTACTTATTTTGTTTATCAATTTATTCAGGCGATAATGCCCATTTTCTAGAACCTGATAAATAGGTATACGTACGAGTAAAAAAAAAAAAAGCTCGACATTATCTGCAGACATTGAGGTAGGGGCCCAGCAAATTGATGGGTACATTTTTATGCTCAGGTACCCCAGGATTAGTTTTCGAGACGGTACGATGGAGACGAATAAAACGCATACGCGGTTGTGAAAAAAAGCGTAAAATACTCTCGTCTACAGAGAACTGAGAAGAGCTCGCAACGCAACGGCTACGAGTAAAATAAATTACTAACACAATAATAATAACAGATGGGTCCTATAGGTAGGCAATGTTCAGTGTTCACTGGTTTGTTATTTCTAACAAAAGCCAAAGAATTCCGGTTTTTTGAATTAGATTCGACGTGAATTCTGAATTAAGTCCTATAACCGAGGACTTTTGCCGCTTAAGGCAATTTCACGTTAACGTATTTTTTACTCTCGTCTACTTTTATCATAAAAGAGAGCTATATGCGAACGTGAAATTATCTACCTCTATCTCTATCCAGTACCTATCCATCGTGTTAGAGGGCTTCGTTATGGCGAAAAATGCTCATTTCTTATTTCCACTTGTAACGAGATCTTTTATTCAATTGAAATTCGAAACTCAACGTTAAGGGTGCTTAATTCGGTACCTGAATATATTTTTTTTTGATCATCTATACCTATTTACTTGTGGTCAGAAGAGAAGCAGGGGTTGTTTAATGTTAGCGCCGGCCGCCATCTAGACTATATTATACGATCGTGACGAGGGAACCGATTAATTAAATATTTGGTTAAGAATTCCCAGAATTGGAAATATGTCTTTGTATGTAGTATCTGACCTATCTAACGTTTACATAAACGATGCCGCCGTTAATTGGAATAATATAGGTAGTCAATGCTGATGGGTAGTTAAAAAGGGTTAAATTCTTCGGTATCACTGAAAGTTTATTTTCATTAGGTACGAGTATATAAATGATTCGTCGCCCGCGAAAAAATCTATGTGTATAATGTACCTAACCTACCCATTTGTAATATAAACATAACCTGATGGACTTGGTTTTCTGTTTTATTTTTAGAAAACGTGACTAAATACGTCTTGGTTTCATCGAATTCTCGAAGGATCAATTGCAGTCGTCGTGTTTAGACAAAAAACAGAATCACTTTCGAATATTTTTGGCATGCGATGACAAAATGAGTGCAGGAATACAGAGAAACGACATTCAACAATATTGCACCTTGGAAGATGCTTCAGTTAAATCTTTATCAAATAATTATATGCAGTTCAGCCCCACAAGTTCGACAGATTGGTGGGCACCTATTAAATCAGGTAAGCAGCATTCCTAAATTTATTATTGTAAGTCTTTGTACTGCTGCAGCAGTAGTCTTGACTCACCCTATCCTTACTTCATTGAAGTCAGAAAAGTTTGATAAGCCCCTAAATATTTCAAGAAGTCTGAAGTATGCTCCTCTTTCTCAGATCTTCTCAAAAGCTCATTCTGGTGTTATTTCTGAACACCGATGAAGTCACAATCTTGTGAAATGTTGCATGAAAATCAAAATGCGAATCTCTTCAAAGTTTCTTGTCAATCATTCTGATTTCTGATTGAGCAGAAGTTCTCCTCAATGCTCAGTAATGAAGTGTTGCCCCATTCATTTTTAAATGAACAATTATTTAGGCTGAAAAGGTTCTAAATAGTTCCATTCTGTTTTTTCTTGATCAGATCACCTTAAAGACCTTGCATTTTATTTTGAAATTTGAAATCTCCAAGACCTCGGTGGAAAGGACACTTTGCATTTTACCAATCACAGATTTACTCCCTCCAAAATCGGTTTTTGCTTCGTATCTCCCGAAAAAACGATTTTTAGCGAAAAATGCTTTGGTTGAGTTTTACTGAAAATTTTATTGTTCATCTGGGTGTCATGCTTATGCAACAAAATTGACCCAAATCACTTCTACAGGGAAGGGCAGAGGGAGGGGATACCTCAGATTTTCCATTAGTGTCTCTAAACTTTTATCGATGTTGCAACTTGCATGGAAATCAAATTATGAGTGTCTTCAAAGCTCCTCATCACTTTGGTTAAACAAAAATAGGTAATTAATCCTGACTTCTGAGTATGAAGTTTGTCCCATTTATTTTTTGATAAACAATTTTAGGCTGAGGATAAATCCAACTCAAATGCTGTTTCTTCTAAATTATGCCCTTAGACACTTGACATTTCATTTTGAAATTTGACTGTACCAATTACTGATTTTGTCCCTCCAAAATTGGTTTTCCTTCCATATCACCTGAAAAAAAGATTTTTTGACAAATAATGCTTTAGTTGAGTTTTACTGAAAATTTTTGTTTTTTATCTGGGTGTCATGCTTATGCATCAAAATGGACCTAAATCACTTCTAGAGGGAAGGGCAGAGGACGGGGTTACCTCAGATTTTCCCTTGGTGTCTCTAACCCTTCAACGATGTTGCAACTTGCATGGCAATCAAATTGTGAGTGTCTTCAAAGCTCCTCCATCACTTTGGTTAATCAAAAATAAGTAATTAATCCTGACTTCTGAGTATGAAGTTTGTCCCATTTATTTTTTTATGAACGATTTTAGGCTGAGGATAAATCCAGCTCAAATTCTATTTCTTCTAAATTATGCCCTCAGACACTTTACATTTCATTTTGAAATTTGACTGTACCAATTACTGATTTTGTCCTTCTAAAATTGGTTTTCCTTCCATATCACCCGAAAAAACGTTTTTTGACGAAAAATGCTTTTAGTTAAGTTTTACTGGCAGCCGTTCTGTTGTCTATCTGGATGTTGTACCTACTAAACTGATGAAACAAAATTGACCTAAATTTACTTCCAGAGAGGAGGGAATATCTGAGATTTCCACCAATACTCATATTCTCAAAAATTAGCGGTACTCTTTGCAAAAAATACACTCGTCCTTCAGCTATATTCTCGAAACATAAGTTGTTAGGCAGTTCGAGGATTTCCTAAGAGAATTGCATCCTCCGAACCCTTGTTGGATGAGCTAGCACGATGCAGAGTGAAGTAATACCTTTAGAGGGAGTTTCGGGGCCTACTTATGGTACATCGCTATTCGTACATGAGCGCATATGTTATCACACGAGAGAGTAGAGAGAAGAAAAGGACAAAAGAGAGAGATGAAAAAAAAAGGGATACGCACTCGACATTTTATACGTATAAACACAGAATCCGAGTACACGATGATATACCTGAAGTACGTATCCTCACGCACGATCAGTAGTGAACCATATGTTGCCCGTTGCTTTTCACTTATACATATTATATGGAGAGACGCGCGTACTATTTTTTTCTTCTAAAAACCACGTCGCGTCGTCTTGAGGGCGACGTTCGAGGAGTGTGGCGTAGCGGTTACGCGTATATCGCCCGACGAATATTTCTTTCGTACGTTAAGTAAGATTTTGGATACATTGAGCATATGGTGATAGTTTAAGTACACCGGAGCAGGAGCACACAGATGGGATCCGTCTGGCTGTACCGCTCGCAAATGCTACAAGGTAGATACCGTCTGTGATGTACTCGGGTTCCTTCACCTTTTTTTTTTTCTCATTTCGTACCTATCTGTGGCCCTTTTCTCTCGTTCCCCTTTTGCTCGTTTGATAATTTTTACACTAATTTGATTAATCGTCGTATCGAATACGTACCGTCGTACCTATGTACCAAAGTTACTGATGGACTTAATTTTTTTGTCGTATAGAACTTTGCTCGCCTAAAGACAGTTGGTCTTCGGATTCGGATAGCAGTCAGCAGACGCTCATTGGCAATGGTACCGATGGCAGTTTACAAGATATGCAAAGTCCCGAATACTCGCTCAGTTTAAGCTCAACAACCGATGACTTAAATGGTTCTAAAAAGAAGAAAAAGAGCAAAGATACTCCCGCTGTTAATAAACCGGCTCAAGTGGTCGCCAGACGTAACGCCAGAGAACGCCGCAGGGTGCAGGCGGTAAACGGAGCGTTTCAGAGGCTAAGGAAAGTCGTACCAATCGAAGAAAATAAGTAAGTTTCCGAACCTGCGTTGGAATAGTTTATAAAAATAGCGAAGCGATGAAATATCGAAAATGGAAATCATTCGAAATGATAACGATGATCGTCTCTGGTTTATTTGCTATGTTAATGCGAAAAGATTTATGAGAATTGGCGTATATGATTTTTGTTCGCACGTTGAGAGGCGTTCCAAAACAAAGCTAGCCTTTAATTTGCCATATTTATTGTGTTGATTCATCGATACAGACAGAAAACGTCGTCGTTTTAGTATTTTAAAATTATTACTATTAAAGCAGCTGCGTGTCGAATGATTTCCTCAAGCTACAACACCGACCTGTTGTTAGTGTTGCATATATTAAATATTAAGGAATTAATTTTTTAATTGTTGAAAGACCACCTTGTTAACAGTTTGTTGTTTTCTCTTATTTGCAGAAGTAAAAGAATGAGTAAAGTTAAAACGTTACAATTAGCTATCGAATACATTAATCAATTACAAGAATTATTACAACTTACCACTCATCATACGGTAAGTGTTGGCTATTTTTAAAATCCAACGTTTGTCTAAATTATTTAATAATTTTCAAGTATATTAATAATCTGTTTCTAATTTTTCAGAACGATGCAGATTTATTAGCAGATATATTCTCAGATTTTCAACAACAACAACACGTTAAATTAGAAGCAAACGAATATACCACTTTCAGAGTACCAACATCGTTTTATAATCATTTAATCGGTGAAAATGGTGAAAATTGACCATCTCTAGTTAAATATGAAAAAAATTCTTCCTAATGGCGTATTCAGAAAGAAAAACTCGAGTTTAAAATGACGCACAATGTAATTGGTGCTTTCAAATATGTGCCTTTGTTTGTTATTCGCATTTCTTTTATTGTTCTTATTTTGTACCTATGTTTTTTTTATTTAAATGGGTAATCTTTTTTCTCCTTTATAATGTTCAAACTGCAATATCTACATATTCAAGTATGCACGTAGGAAGAGTTGATTTTGAATTTCACTTTATTGTGTAAATTATTAAGATACTTCTAGTCATTTTATTTTTATACATTTTTTCATCTTATATACGATATTTTTTTGTTATAATTCTTTTTGTAGGTATTTTTTATACTTTTGTATGCCGCCTTTTTTTTGTTACTTAAAGAAACGTTTAGTATAAAAGAATTTCTAGTATCTAATCGGTAATAATATTTTTAAGATAAAATTCAACAAAATATTCATCTATCTACTTAAATTTGTTTCGCGACTAAAATCTTTCATATAAAAACTTACTCAGGTGTATCAAAATTGTAGTTCCTATGTACATTTATGATGGCAAATTTTTTACTTATACTATTTTTTTCACGTACTATCGTATAATAATTTGACGCGTGGATCAATTACTAACATGGTTCATTAATGTCCGAAGCGTTCGGTATTTGAATGTCAAATTTAGTTAAACGATGTGGGTACCATCATATTCATTATGCAGAATTTATAATCTTGTTAAATTTAACGTGCAAAAAATTTCGCAGTAATTTTCTTCCTGTCGTTGATGTATATGTTTTGTTTTTTATTTTTGTTAATTATTTATTCAGTGTTCCCCCCGTTTGTACATAACTTACTGTGATTTTTGTTTAAAGTAAATGTATCGTGTCTACCTCTTCGCCTCTGTATATTGGCGAATTTTCTACTTCGTTCTCAGGAAATTAAGAACGTAATGTTTGTTGTTAATTAGTTTTTAAGGTCTTGGTAATGTTCAGGTTTATACATTAGGTGTTCGTAAATGATGATGAATGTTCAAAAGTTTAAAGAACTCGGTTTTTTGAAAGTTTCCATTTTGAGTTAATTTATTTGACCTTTTTTTTTCAACTTTCGATTATTATAAATATATGATGTCTGAAGTATTTAAGAAATTGATGTAATATTACGTTTTAAGTTATCAAACGAAAAGACATACAATTATATGACTTCGGGATATTAGATTAATTTGTTTCCGTGTCGAAATAATTCTCAAATATTGTGCTTAGTAACTGATTTTGTTGATCCTTAACTTCATGAAACGTACTTATTAAGTTGAACATATACCTACCTCAAATATCTGAAATAATCCAATAATTATTATTAAGGTCGGTGTGGGTAATTATGAACAAGATATTTTCCTTACTTTAAAAAAATTTCAACCATATGAAATTGATCCTTTATCAGTCTTTTAAACTTCCAACTTTCAGATATTCTATTCCAAAAATTCGGTTTCACGGGCAAACGGGCTAAATAGCTTTTCAAAACTGTTAAAAATTACTATTTTGAGGTCATTTTCAAACATGAGTGGGTAGAAAAATGTTTAAAGCGTGTTTACAACTATCCCAGTTAATTTTTGAAAATCAAGCTAATTGTAAACACTTACTTTTCAAAAAAATTGCTAAACAATAAAATTGTAAAGCGTGGAGGTCATGCTGAGGAAATATTCAAGAAACACTGTTTACAAAAACGTCAGTATAAAGAAACTGTCCAAATGAAACATCTGCGAGATGAATTTGGAAATTACGAAATTTTTAAGAGCCTATTCAGATTGCTCAGACTGCCCTTATGACCTCAACTTCAATTGTAGGGACCGATTGACAAATTGCAAATATCTGATCATTTGAAGCAGTTGAAACGATAGTTTAAAATCTCTACCTACTTGTTTTCTTTCAGATGATATAAACACATTTGGTGAAAAAAGTTTATTAGAGTCGAAAATAATTCATAAAAGATACTAAAGAAACGAAATTTTAAAATTTGTTTACAATTAATTATCCGCATCGACCTCAATTATTTTGTTTTTTAAATTTTTTTTGCAGTAGTTCCAGTTCCTTTCATTTTGATCCCAAAATATTGTTACAGTTACAGATCATGTTATTTTAATATTTTTAATACCAACATTTTAGTTTGTTTCAATTTTCTAACAATAGGAATAGATCCAGTCAGTTCCTTTCATTTTTTTAAAACAAAAAAATATTAGATCATGCTATTTTAATTTTTTAAACCCAGTCACCATTTCACCAACATTGAATTGAATTAAAATTAAAATTAAATTTTGTAAATTAATTGACAATTGTATCTTCCTTATAACGGGTATTTACGTTCCTTTAGTAATGATTCTTTGGTTTGTTTGAATGCTGATTCGTTCAAGCAGAATTAAACGAATCATTCATTATTTTTATTGAACATTACCGACTACCTCAAAGTCCAAAAAGTTGTTCGCTCGAAAAAAAAATTCGCGCCTTTCAATTTTTTTCAAATATTTCTTCGAAGATCTTCGAAGACGTTTTGATTTTTCATTCACTTTAATTAATTAAAATTGATTATAGTTTGTGATTGAATTATGTTAATTTGGTTTAAATTCTTTCCACCTCGAATTCAGCATTCCGGCTGGTTATATTTTATCATTCTACCTCATTCTAGTTTCTAATTATTCTTGTTATTACTTACCAAAAAGAGATCCCTTACGATACATTTATTTTAAAATGGTTGAAAATCTTCCAACTCCTGCTGTTTTGTTTCCTTTTTAATGAATTGTTATGTTAGACATTTTCTTTTATTATGTTTCCACGTTGGTTATCGAAAAACAGTGATATAAAAGTTATAGGTACTGCATAGTTTATCATTTGCTCAAAATTTTCATGAAAATCTATACAAAAGATTAAAAGAAAAAATCCTTTCGACTGATCTCGACTTTATTTTGGTCATTTTTGTATGAAAAATCATTCCAAAGGTGTTATCAGGGAAGAGCATTATTATGCAGTGACAAGTTTGTTATTTTAGTTTAATTTCCACTTTCCAGTGTATTTATGTATAAAATTGTTAGCAAATGTAAACAATGTATATTTTCGTTGATGAAGACAATTTTTTAGAAATATATTTTTACTTTGAAATCGTCTCACTGTATTATTTGCAAATATTTTTTTCAGGGTCGAGGAAGATATTATAAAATGATGAATTTGATTACTTACCCACGAATTGTTTCGAATTATATTACGAATCTATAGTCAACATTAGTGGAAATAGGCGATATTTTTTATTCGTTTATACGGAGAAATATGTAACAGCTGTAACAAATCCGTGTTATCCGATGTTATAAATTTTCAAATGCGGAAAACACTCGACGAAGGTAAATTTATTAAAATTGCGGTAATTACAGAAGCGTGAAGATTAACTGAACCGAATACTAGAATGCATTATCTAATAAGCCGTATTGTAATCGAATTGTAGTGAAGTATTTGTCGCGAAGTATTGAACCAATTTGCGAATTACGTAATGAGAGTTTTTTTTTGTCTCTTCGACGTAGGTACCTACCTAAGGAATTACTGCATCGTTTTTTTTTCTCTGATCGGAGAACGATGGTTCAATGAACACTGAAATCTCGTTTATCGGACTGTTTATGGAATAAATATCCCAATTGTCCAGTTTATTGTGACGATGAATTAAATCTGCTTTGATTCTTCAATAACAAAGTTGAAAATTTTATTTTAAAAAACTTCGTTAGATACCTATTCGATGGATGGGTATTTTGATCATGAAAATTAGCCTCATGTTTACGTTATGAATCTGTCTTATACGGTTCCTTCTAAAATATAAATTTCATCATCTCGTATGAATACATACGTACAACGATGCATTAGGTACTGTTACTCATCATGAAAAATAATGGTCAACGTTTGTTTACAGAGTGGAAAAATATTACAAAATGAGAATACGCAGACCTTGAATAGGTACAGAAAACAGTCGTCTTTGAATTCTCGAAAGACGAAAGTAAGTTTTCTATACAAAATGTGTTTTTAAAATGAAGTCGCACGTGTGTCGTAGACGCAGAGTTTAACGTTTCTGAACAGGATATGTAACATTATACTCAAGTGGCGAAAGGATATTACTTATTTGGGAGTGAATAGATTGTAAGCTGGACCAAACAAAACGGCGGACCGGATATTTCATTTGTTATTTCCGACATTCTATATTAATGACCATGTCCGCTTTATTTATTCTTATAAAATTAAATAATAATTTAAGTGCAATGGATACCGCTGATCGAATTATAATGCTATTAAATTTATGAGAATTTTAATCATCTTTATTATGGTGATACAGCACGTAATGGAAATTTCGCCGTATTCGTGAGTAAATATTTTGGAACTGGGCAGTACATGCAGCCGAAGTCGTATCGTACATGAACTTGGACGGTCTCGTACACGTAGAGATCAAGGGAACCAAATAGTTACATCGATGCTTCTGGTGCCGGTCATTTTCAGTGAAATGTGCTGATGTTCCTTTGGATTTGTTGCTGCCAGTTACCTACATGGTATGGATGAGTAATTATTATGCACCTATTTATTGTGTACCTAATTGAGATCTTTAGTAGCTTTGCAGACGATACGATTCATGGAAACATCATTCGTTCTGGTTTTATGTGTAATATTAATTTTCCAAGTTTGGATTCAGTTCTTTGAAATCGATTTTATACCATTGACTTCTAATTGATTTGCAATTCACCAGATTCCTATATTGGTAATCGAGTCATTTTCGCTGATGTCTATTGGATTTTGTACATTTTTATATTTCTTGGTGATAATTTTCTCCATCAATTTTGATTTCTGAAAGTCACTGAAATGTCTTCATTCTGCTGTACGTTCAATTTGACAAAACTACAGGTGTTATTTCTATAGTTTGGTATCGATAGTAATGGAACTTTCCTTTTTATTTTATCATAGATAATATTGCTATTGGAGATTTGTTTTTGAATGCAAATGTTTAAAAATTATTCATTTTAGTTTTTTTTCTCTCGCTCTTTTGGTTTTTTAAGTATAGGTAATTTTGATTTTTGTTGAAAATTATTTTCATCTGTATCCAATGATCATTTTTCGTCTTATTCTATTTTTTTTTTTTTTTTTTTTTTTTTGAAATATGGCTGAAATTGATTTATCAGTTTCAATTTGCCATTCTCGATTATTTCATTTCAATTTTTCTTCTGATGAGAAGTCGAAAATTGTTTTTTTTCTGATTCTTTAAACGTTTGTTGTACCTACCAACTAACATGATTTGAAATTTGTTGAAGGAGGTGAAGGGATAGAAGAAGTTGATAAGTTTTGTGCCTATCATGTTAAATTATTTTTCTTTCATTTCATTTCATTTCAGTATTCTGTATCAAAAAGTAAAAAAAAATGTAATGATAATTTAAGAATAAAAATAGATTGGATATTGGAATAATATTTTATTTGATGATGCTGTTCCTATTCACAATTTCATTTTAGTCAGATAAGCGATAAAATTTGATTTTGTAAAATCAAACTTGTCGATTAAGATTTTTCATAGATCTCGTGATTCTCCATTGTAAAATTTATTTTCTGGATACTTGAGCTTTTGTTCTAATATGCAAGCAATGGTGTGTACTAAACATGAAAAAAAAGATTTAAGGAGTAGATAATTACGAAAATTGATTTAAATTTGTTTTCTTCATGCATTAGAAAATAATGTTCATTTTCAATAGTATTTTTTCCTTTTTTTTTTTTTTTTTTTTTAATTTATTTCCAAGTTGAATTTATTTATTGTTTTTTTGCTATTGGTAAGGCTCTAGCTATTGAAGGCAGAAAGTGAATTGAGAAGATCTATTGTTAGACCACGTTTACCAAAATTAACGTTTATTTTCATTTTTACTGAGTTTAAATTAAATTACAGCATATTTTTGGATTCAATTTTTTAAATAGAGGAGAAGAAAAAGATATTTTCTAGTTTTGTCATGCGTGGCTTACTTTTTCGTTATCGATAATTTTCTATTTTCGTTTTTTAATAAATTTAAAATTTTGGTTTATTTTTTTAAGTTTTTTTTTCAACTAATGAATTGTAAATTGGCAATATTCGTGGTGTGAGAATAATTTAATTGTCTTCAGTAGAGGCCTCTTGGCATGATATTAAATGGGAGCAGTATTTAATATTTCAACATCTTAATCATTAATATTTATACATTAAAAAAAAAAAAAACATTAAAATTGAAAAAAAAACTATGTAACGAACTGTGTATTGGAAAAAATTGAGAAACATAATATTTGATTTTATATTTTTGTTGAGAACCCAAAATTTAAAAAAAAAATCAATAAGTAGGTACTAACAAAATGGAAATTAGAAAAAGAAAAAAAAATAGCTACAGCTTATTTGAAATATCAAAATATCATCAACTAATTTCTGTGACACTTGAGCGATTTTAACCCGATTGTAAAGGCAAAATTAGATTTTTACCAGGAGAAATGATGCTGCATTTCTTTTTTCTTTTTAATTCAAAGTTAGCGTTAGGATAAAAATTTTTTTAAACTTTTCAATTCTTTAATTTTTTTAAAAACAATTTTACATTTGGAAAAAAAATAATTTTTTAAAAATTTAAAGTACTTACATAAACGTATTTTTTACTTTTTTTTCAGGTAATATTTCAGCGCTCGTACAAGGTTCCTTCTCAAGTTTCATAATTTTGTTACTTGAGTTAGGTACTTTCTTCCAAAATTTTCGAAAATTTGATTTTTCCAAATGTTGGCTCTACTTTCTGAAGAAAAACATGTTATCAAGTATCACCTTTTTTCAGCGTTCATTCCAAAAATTATAACTAGGTACCTTTTGTTGCCAAAAATCGCTCAAAGATCTCACTTTGTTGCCATGAATTGCCAGAAATGCCTTGTTTTTTTATTACTAAAATTGAACTAAAAAGTCACTTTTTCGACAAAAATTGCAAAAAAAACGCCACTTTTTTGTCAGTAATTTCCCGAAAGCCATGTTTTTTAGCAGAAATTACAAAAGTTCTCGCTTTTTACTAAATTACTGAAAAATCTTGCTTTTTTACCTAAAAATCCAAACAACGACCAAAAAACCTCAGTTATTTGCTGAAAGTTGTCAAAAATTTCCGCTTTTTACCAAATTGCTAAAAATTTATTTTTTCAAATAAAAATGACTGAAATTGCCAAAAAGTTTCATTTTTTTTTGCTAAAACCAAAAATTCTATATTTTTTAAAAAGCTTAAAACTTTCGCTTTTTTTTAAAAAGTTGTCCAAATGTTGCTTTCTTTTTAGGAATTACAAAAAATTCTTACTTTTATGGCCCGAAATTAAAAGTCTTATTTTATGATACCAAAGAGTTACGAAGTAATCTTACTTTTCGTACAAACATTTTTGCCAGTAAAATCCGGCCCTTTTTTTACATTTTAAAACAAAGTGTTCTGCCTTTTTTAATGATTTTTTTCTTTATTGAAATGTTTTGCTCACGTCATGTGACTTTTTGGGGGTTATCAAAGTTACTTTTTAGCTCTGTTTTACGAGTGTAGACTTTTCAAGCCTTTCAAGGTATACTTTCAAAATATCGTAATTTTTCTCAGTGAGTTTAATACGAGTAAGTTGTTTACTCGTAACATGTTAAGGAATAAGGATCGCCATTTTCATTTTTTCAATTTCATTTTTTTATTGTTTCAGTTTTTGAAGTTTTTTGTTTACTTTTCTTGAAATTTCACCTGTACATAGGCACTAGGCAACTACATACTTTTTCGTCCTTTCAAGTGTAGAAATTGATGTTTTTCATTTTTATTCCCTTTATTTTGATTTTTTTTTTAATTTTTGAAAAGTAATAAATTCGCGTTATTTTAATTTTAATATTTTATTTTTTTAAAATCAACTTTCCAACCTATGAATAAAGCAGTTGAAATAAACGATGCTTAATACGTAATCATACAAAGTTTAAAGCTGTCGAAATTTTAATTCAATCGCCTTCGTCAGTTGTTTATTTCATTATGTTAATTGATCGAATCGTTCCACTTGGAAAAACGAGCTATGAATTTATCTTTTTTTTTAGAGCATTTTAATTGCAGTTTCATAATAATTATTATTTCTCATCTTTACTCTAATAAATGTCAATTTGTTTCCGATTGATCTACAAAATTCTATCCGGTCTTGAACTTTGAATTGTGATTCAATTTTTATTTCATAATTCCTTTCATTTTTCTTTTTTTTTTTTGGCAAACACATAATTATTGTGAGTACTTATTCTGAATTAATTTCCTCTAAACATTTGTAGGTTTCTCGGGAAAATGAATTAATTTTTAACGAGAAAGAGACGTTGAAATTTCCTTCCCAGGAAGTGAAAACAAATACACCGTGAATTTCGTTCGAGGAAATCCATCATGCATTTTCATAGCGCTATCGATTTAAACGTTTTGCCAAAACGAAATGTAATTAGAATTTTAATGCGTATTCATTTCGAGTATCGGCTGGCAGACGTTTATTTGGGGAAATATTGTACGTAGACCAAATTCACCCTTCCTTTCCTCCTTTGCTCCTCTCCTTTCTATTTCGTATGGTACATTTCATGTTGAATGTTTATACTGTAGCGAAGATCACGCGAACCGAACCGACATCAGCATAGAGGAATGAGAAAAATTCATCGCTAATATTCGTCTAATTAAAATCGAGCAGAACGTAATAATGATATTTCCGTTTATCAATATCGTTCAAGTGACCAGCACGTTACGCAGTTGGCGGTTTTAATTCACGAGGAGGAGGAGGAAGGAGAGGCGGTGTGATGGTAGTAGTGGTCGGAGGAAGAGGAGGAGGAGGCGAGAAGTTTATGATATTTTGACCCAATTTTATGTATATGGACGTAGATAAATGCATGTGAAGTGTAGATATACGCGAACGGCAGACGACGAATTCCGAATTTATTTTCACGTCGATAGGAGAAGGAGGAAAAAGAGTGGGTAAGTGAGAGAGAGAGAAAGAGAGGTGTAACACGGGTGCTATTCGGAAGAAAAGGTAAGTAAATGAGTTGTTTTTACAGAATAGTTAGGCTGTAAAGAAAGATATAGGTGAGCCGGTGGTTATGCAACGTTACCGGCGTCGTAATGAGGATAGGAGGTTGTTCGACTTATTGAGGTATACTACTGTGACGTAATATTACGTCATTGATAAGGGAAAGCTGTTCCGGACGCACTTTGTAAAACTTATATACCTCTTCGTAAGTTTTGACGTAATACTCTTCCGCCCTTTGAGTGTGTTTTTTTTCGTAAATAAGCCCGTCTTCCGAGTCGGTGTTCTTTTTTTTTGGCAATTGAAAAAAATTTTGAAATTTTGTGGAGTTTGGTGTGTTTCGAGTGGTGAGTGTGATGGGGTATAAAATAAAGGAAAGAATAAGAAACGAGTCTTTGGAATGAGGCTAAAAGAGACGATTAACTTTCCTAATCGTTCACTTGTTGTAGGTCGCGGGTTTGGTGTTACATTGTTAACGTGTTGTCGTTATTGCTGGGCTGCTGGTTGCGACAAAAGGGAAATATCTTACTGGTTTATTTATAATATGTGTGAATTACTGCTGCTGGTGTTTGAAAAATTTACTCGATCGCCTTGCCCGCGATTTTAACACGTATTTGTGTGCACATCTTTTGGAACATAATGAAAGAATTTCTCACCGATTTCAAAAGGCTTTCGAGAGGAAGTGGAACTTTTTTCGAATTTATTGGAAGAGGTGAATGCAACTGTTGATTGTATTTTTTGATTTTCTACATAACGGATTGTATGATGTCATAGTTTAATGATCTGTGGTGTTTAAATGTCACGAAAAGCTTCCAATAACTGATCATAGAGACATAGAAGTGCCTTCGCTCCAAGTCCTAAGGTGATGACTGATGAATGTCTCCTTATAATGTAAAATGAATTTGATCTGAAATCCAAAATGCATAGGTATTCACTGGGTGTCCAAGGAATGAGTGATCAAATTGAAAATTCAGATGTAACAATGTAACACCGGAAAAAACACTACTGATGGATGTGTTGCCTGACTTGAAAACTGAAGGGGTAGATGAATGCCTTTGAAGAGAAAAAAAGTCTGCATGAAGAAATTCACCGAGTTTTTGCCGAACTGGAAAATTTAATAGGGTGCAAAAAATTGCTTCAATTTCGAAATACAGACATTTTCAAAGTGGGTGCGGGTACTTATATTGAGTCCAGACGTTGAGAACTTGGTGAAGTTTTAGTCTCAGGGCAAAAATGAAACCATCCTAACCAGTTTTGATATTTACTAAAAATTAAAGTACTTTTCTGGGAACATGGATAAAAATTTATTCGCCAACTAATATCGATTAACCTGGCCCATTCCCCCCTTTCTCAACTAAATGGAGCCTCCAATGAGATTTAGGTTTTCTCAAAATTCAATTTTTCATTTTCAATTCAGAAGCCAACCTATTCCAATCAAACCTGAAATTTGAAAAACCGCCGTTCCAGCGAAGTCTAACTAGACATTACCTCGTGCGATTTTTTCTAAAAATAAATTATAAGCTCTGATGAAAAAGTTCTGTTGAACTCGAATTTTAGTATTTCCTGTCAATCTGAAGTCTTCGGTGAAATTTTAATTTTCCGATGAGTTTTCAAAATTACACCCCAAAAATAAAAATTGACTTGGGTAACTAAAGTTGAGTTTCTGCACACCATTTGAAATACATAATCCAAAAATCCATAAATATTTAAATTCGAAAAATCCATACTGGAGCATCTAGAGTGATTTGTAATCAGGTTGAGAATAAGCCACAATTCGATTTCAGCTGCTCAAATTAATTTTCACTCTTTCTGAAGAAATTTAAAAATTATGAAGGAATCGAAGACTCCACTGGAGGTTCTGTTCTCGTAAAATGATCGAAAAATGTGAAATTGTATTTTTCGATTTTTGGTAAATTTTTTGAGAATCTTTGGGCCAAAAGTATGAAAAAAAAAATCAAAATTTTACCGAATTGATCTACAAAGCTGAAATTTGGCATGCACCCTATTTTCGACCCTCCAATTCGACTGGAAACGGTTTAGAAACCTTTTGAGCAGTTCTGGAACACCAGTAGATTTTCAAAAGCAGAAATTTTGACAATATTTTTACCCAATTCAAGTGAAAACCTAAAATTTACTATTATACCCTAATTTCGATATAGTAAGCCGACAGGAGATTGTTTTAAGCCATTCTGGCTGGGACGAAGCGAAGGGGGGCTAGGGGGCAGCTCCCCCCGAGTGTTCCGCGAAAGTTGAGAAATTGTGAGAAATACAAGAAAGTTGAGAAAATACAAAAATTCCGACAATATAGGTTAGTAATTTAGTTTTGGAGTTTTCAAATACCTATTACAATTTTTTACAATCATCAAATGTTGAAAACTTTCCCAACTTTTGAAGCCAAACCAGTTTCTAAATCTATGATTTTCCCAACTAAAATTCACATTTTTTTTCAAAAATTTTTGCCCGAGCAAATGTGCCTTTTCACATCAACATTACAAGTGTTTTGCTTGTTGAAATTACAAATTTTGAAAATCTCTTACTCTCGCTTCGCTCGGGCCAATTTGTTTTTTTTTTCACGCTTGAAAATTTCAAGAATCTATTGATAAATTTCTTAAAACGTTGAGATCAGAAAAACTGAATTTTTTCATTAAATTTGATATTGTTCTACTTTTTGAATTACAATTTTTCCAAAAGCTTTTAACCTCGATTCGCTCGGGTCAATTTGATAGAAACGTATGATTGAATTTGAAAAATATTGAGACCAGAAAAACTAAGATTCTTTTATTAAGATTGATGTTCTACTTTTCCATTTCAAGTCACATATTTCCCAAAACTTTTGCCATTGCTTCACTCGGGCCGATTTAGTTCTTTTTGTTCACACTATGAATTTCACAAAACCATTGATAAAATTAAAAGAAAGTTGAGATCAGAAAAACCGAATTCTTACATTAAAATTGATGTTGTTCTATTTTGCGAACTACAAACTTTTTAAAGCTTTCGGGCTCGCTTCGCTCGGCCCAAATTGATTCTCATCTACAAAGTTACAATATTTTTAAAAATCTATGATTGAATTTGAAAAATGTTGAGATTAGAAAAACGGAATTCTTTCATTAAAATTGATGTTATTCTACTTTTCAAATCATAGGTTTTCGAAAACTTTTGCCCTCGCTTCGCTCGGGCCATTCAAGATGCTCTTTTGTAAAATTTTAAGAATAGGTATGAAAATATAGAACAGAAAAATTCCAGAAGTACTCAAAATATTCGAAGCTTATAAAAAATTCAAATTTTTTATTTCTTTCGGAACAGAACCACTAGCTTTTCAAAATTTTTTAATATCAGAGTGTTCAGCACGTTAAAATTTATATAGTTGGCAAAGTTACAATTTTTTGGCTACAAAATGTCGTGATACAATCCCCTCACTACTTGTAACTTAAATACCTCTTTTTTCATCCAACTTGGGAATTTTCAGTCGAATAAGTTGGGAATTTTCTGTCAAATTAGTTGGGAATTTTCAGTCAAATTAGTTGGGAATCTTAGGATCTTTGCCCCCCCCCCCAGCAAAACCACTTCGCTACGTCCCGTCCCTGGACTTGAGAATAAGCCACAATTCGATTTCAGCTGCTCAAATTAATTTTCACTCTTTCTGAAGCAATTTAAAAATTATGAAGGAATCGAAGACTCCACTACAGGTTTTGTTCTCGTAGAATGATCGAAGAATGTGATCGATTTTTGGTAAATTTTTTGACAATCTTTGGGCCAAAAATATGAAAAAAATCAAAATTTTACCGAATTGATCTACAAAGCTGAAATTTGGCATGTGCCCTATTTTCGACCCTCCAAATCGACTGGAAACGGTTTAGAAACTTTTTGAGCAGTTTTGGAACATCCAGCAGATTTTCAAAAGCAGAAATTTTGAGAGTATTTTTACTCATTCAAGTGAAAACCTGAAATTTACTATTATACCCCCATTTCGACATGCATGAGCGGACTGAAGATTGTTTTATGCCATTCTGGAGCCTCCAGCCAATTTTTGAAAATCTGCTGTAGGCTCCAGAAATGCTCGAAATAGTTCGAAACTGTTTTCAATCAATTCTAAGAGTCGAAAATAGGCCAAGTTCAAAATTTTTTGATTTTCCAAAATTCACCAAAAATCAAAAAAATGCTCTTCAGCATCTGAACATTTTTCTTTCGTTTGGAATACCTCCTTCGTGAATGAAAATTCCAGAATTTATTGAGCAAATTGAAATTTTTCTGAAGGCTGCAGATCGTCTGTAAATGGCGAAATTTGTTTTTTTGTATAAGTTTTATATGTATTGAGTAAGGGAATAAATTTTCAATCCTCGAGGAGGGGGCTTCGAAGTACCTGATTTTTGTTCAAATGGCCATTTTTTTATGAGAAGGATATCTTTTTTCAAAAATTTGTTTAACATAAAAGAATTGAAAAATCAATTAGGGCGACTGAAATTTCAGTTACAAGGGCTTTGGAATATTCTGTTTCAAAAAAATGTTATTTTTATTGAAATTGATTTATACCTAATGTGAGTAGGTAGAAGTTTGATATACCTAATCTCGTAATCTGATTCAAAAAGCTTTCTTCTCAAAATGGCAGCCATGGTGAGACGCTTTAGGATCAAATCTAAAAAGTGAATACTTGAATGTTTGAACTCAGAAACTATACAATTAATAAAAATCCATGTCTTAATTCATTTTCGTAAATTTTCAATTTTTTTTTCAAAATGAGAGTTTAACTTGATGATTTTTTAGTGCACTCTAGTCTAATTTTCCAATGATTTTAGCACCAATTTTTTTTTTCAAAAATCTCGAGGTTTTTTTCCTTCTTTCTTCGTCTGACCTTGAAAGAGTCATCTGCCCATTTGGAATCGTAAAACGCCAAACAAAGGAAATTGAAACCAATGGTCTTCGTTATGCGTCTTATTTCGCTGATTTATTGAATTCCATAGCACTACTCGTCATAGCAGCCTTCACGATCATCTTCGAAGAAAATAATTACTCGCGCCAGCAATTTTTCGCTCGTATTACTATTCAAATTACGTCGACGTTTATTATAGCAATGATATTCGGACAATTTGTCGTACCCTATCGAATATTGATGTCTGCAAATTTCGCATCATCGCGTGATACGAGTATGATAAATTTACTCCGAGCAGATTGATAAGAACGATAAAACAGAGCTGACTAGTTGTAAAGTGCTGACTAAGCGTATGCATAGACCTTTTGCAGCTCAAGTGTATGCTGTACCTATATACTTGTATAGCTATTCGTACCGAGTAGGTATATTCGCGAGTGGTTATTTCTGCGGCGATTTTTTCTCTCGTTCGCATCTTGGTAGCGCGGATAATTACGTTAGCGACGATAATTAGGAGGAGCGGAATGGAATTATGGAATTGCCGGTCAGTAGGACAGTGAAAGTGTTTCTTTTTTTTTACCGCACCATTTAACGCGCGTATGGTGCTTTTACAATCGCCGTAAAACGCGGCGGCCACTGCGGCTGTTACGATGGTACATTGCACAATATTGTTAAGAGGTGAACTCGACTCAATGGTTCCTCCGGGAAGCGCTCGCGCTCTACTCCGCGTCCATAGTTATACAATCTTTTTCGATTCGGTATTAGGTATAGGTGGCGTTTACACGGCGCCTAATGCTTCGCCTGGTAATAAGGTTGGCTCGGCACGGTGAGTGCGTTTTTCGGGCATAAGGAAGAAGTTTTCAATTCGTTTGAGTCGTTGCCGTTGCGGTATCGACGAATTTGCCGGTTACCTGGTCTTGGTGATCGTTGACGTTTAGGTTTCGGCGTGAAGCTGAATACCTACTTTGACTGTTACGTATTGAAATGGGGATTACAAGGGGGAAAATGTAAGGAAATCCTTCTGTAGGACTCTCGAAAATTTAAGAGATCTTGGCGAGTCACGCTCATTTCGCTTTCGAATACCACATCGATTCTTTTTCTGGATATTCTCAAAAAACACCAATTAGAAATGGTTGAAAATTTGAGCTCATGTCGATCGAAAGAGTCGCGAAAGTGATTAATTTAAGTTTAGGTCCTTTTTATAGGGGTTTTTAAACATTTTGATCAAATTTTGAGTTTTTTATGCAAAATGGGCAAACTATGAATTTTTAGAACTTTTTATAAAATGTAAAAGTAAAACTGAAAATTTGTGCCAAGAAACGCCTGGAATTTTACCCGATGGTTTAAAAATGTACTCTCGGGGACCATTTAAATTTTTCTTCGTTCAATCTAAAAAAAATCCATGGGATACCTCGGCTTCTTATATGTACTAGAGGATTCAAGTCTGGAACTAAAATTTTAATCAGATTTATTTAATGTACGTAATAAACGTTTTCAAATTCTATCAGTTTGACCGTTCCTGGTCACGAGAGGGTTAAATTATTGAAATCCAGCAAAAATTTAAAAATAGGTCTGAAAAGAGCCCAACAAAAGTACCCTGGTTTGGATTTTCATTTGTCAAATCTTTTGTGGAAATTGTCACCAGAAAACGATGTCTTCTTTGTTTGCGAAGGAAACAGGTTGACACATTCAGCTATGTTTTTTGTCAGGTATATACAAGACGTAATATAAATATGACCTTTTAGTGTACGCACGATTTTGAATGAGGGGGGGGGGGTGGGGGAATCAATGCCATGGAAAAAAATTTTCACGTTGGATTTCTCAGCTTCGTAAGATCCTCACCGATTATGCTGTGAAAGTTGGTGTATATAAATTACCTAAGTATACCTACTTGAAATGAATATTGTGATTTCGTTTTCGACTTTTGAAAATGATGTTGAAAGTGACTTTCAAGCCTTGAAATCGCTCCATTGGCCGCCATTTTGCTACAGGCGCGTCAAAAAATTCCAGTCAAGTGTTTGGAATTTCACGATTGCGATTCTGGAATTATTTTTCGCAGCGTGTATTCGATAATTTTCCTCGGGAAATTCAAGGGCTCGTATACTAGGTTGTTTTTCAAATAACCAAGTTACTAAAGGTTACTTTTTGAAAATTTTGATTATAGATAGGTACCTACCTACTCGAGTTACTTTTTTTTGAATTTTCAAAAATTCATTTTTCTAAATCTTGGCCCAACTTTTTGAGAAAAAAAGTTGAAACGATTACGTCTCATTTCATTTTAAAAATTGCTGAAAATTGTCGCTTTCTTACAAAAAGTTCCAAAAAGTTTCATATTTTTTTGTAGAATTTGCGCTGGAAGTCCCGCTTTTTTGCCAGAAATTTTCAAAAGATCGTTCTAATAAAATTGCTATCGTTTTGCTTTTTACGTAAAATTGCGAAAAAGCTCAACTTTTTGTCAAAAAAAGCCAATTAATTTTCACGTATTACTGTAAGCGTGGGTAACTTGGAACACTGAGATATTCAAACTTAAATTATTTTAAAACCAATCGGTGGAAAAATTTTTTTGGCTCAAAATTTGGGACGCCTCCTTCTCTTTGATATTTAGTAAATATCCAGTTCCCCAAAAAAATTTTGACCCCTTTTTTTTGAAAAAAATAGGTGTTCCAAGTTTTTTTCAAAAAATAAATACTTGGAACACTCGAATAAATTGGCTGTTTCCCCCCTGTTGGATGCCTCTGGCAAGCACCTGGAACCCCTGAAATTGAAAAAAAACATCAACAAATAATATTCCCTCCCACCCTAACTCATACCAACGCTTTATTCACTCACAATGACAAAAAAACTCGAAAACCTTGTTTTTATCAATAAAAAAAAATAATATATAGGTAGAAACACAATTTTTTCAAATTGACATAACTCGCTCAAATATTAAGCTAATTTAAAAAATAAAAAAGCTATCATGTTGCAAATAAAATTTCCTATAAGATCGTTTTTTCATTTTTCAAATTATCTCAAAATTGAGAATTATAAAAAATATTGGAACAGGTAAAAAACTTGAAACAAAATTGATTTTTTTTAAAATGGTTGTCATTTCGAAACTATTACAGGTACAGGTTTGAATTCAACGCCATTCTGTAGCTATTAACACATACTGTAATTATTTTGAAAAATTATTTCACTCGCCTTTATCCAAATAGCTGGGTAAAAGAAGTTTCAACACTATTGAATTTTTGCGATTTTCAAAGCACGTTTTCTTTATTTTTTAATAAGACCAAGGTATGAAAAATAACAAGGTATGATTGCTGCATAAAATCGACGGCAATCATACGAAAAATTTGAGACCACGTAGAGCACGCTAACCAACATACATCCAGTGTGACCACTACTAGACCATAAAAAGTCACAAGTGTTCCAAGTTACACCCCCGTTCCAAGTTACCCACGCTTACAGTACCAAAAGTTAAAATTCGCAAAGGGTTGTTTTTCGACCAAAAATAGCAGAAAGTCTCGTCTTAAGTCGAAATTGTTAAAAAGTCTCGCTTTTTGCCAAAAATTGCTTAACATTTTCGCTTCTTTGCAAAAAATTCGAAAAAAACATTTTTTTGAAAAAATTGACTAAAAGTCTCGCTATTTTTCTAAAAATTGCTAAAAAGACTCATTTTTTTCTAAAATTATCAAAGTTTCAATTTTTGCTCAAAAATAGACAAAAAGTCACGTTTTTCACCAAAAATGGCAAAAAAGTTCCATTCTTCAAGTTTTGCTTTTTTCCTAAAATTACCGAGAATTTTTTTTCCAAAAATTTCCAGTAGTTAATGTCTCACTTTTTTTCTAAAAATTGTCACGAGATCTCATTTTTTTTCAGAAATTAGCCAGAAGTCTTCTATTTACCAAAAAGAAAAAAACGTGTCTTTTATGATAAAATTGTCAAAATCTTAAACTTTTTCAAAAACTGTTGGAAATAATTTACTCAAAGCTCTCACTTTTTTTTTTTAGCAAAAATTGCAAATAAATCTCACTTTCTTGCCAAAAATTTTGATTTGGTTACTTTTTCAAGCTTTTTTGGTTATAAAGTCACCTTTTATTTGGGAAAAAATTGAGTACAAACCCTGCACTTGCCACTCGAAGGGCTCAAACGTAAAGTCTAACCTGTGATATCTGAGAGGTCTTTTCTAGTTAGGAAAACTAACTACTTATTTTTGGTCAATGGCACTTTTTTCAAAAAGTTCAGGAAAAAGTCTTTCTTTTTGTCGGTAGGTCCTTTTTTTCGTAATTTTCAAATTTTTTTTTTCAACCGAAATCGATCAATGAAAATCTTCAATTTTCATTTTTTTTGAACGATTAAAACAGAAAAAATTTGAAAATATAAATTTTGTAAATATTACGTTTTTTGGAGGTGGGTGGCCCCGTTGGTATTGGCCCATGTCCCTCCAAAGGACCTTCTTTTTGCTGTAACACCAATATTAGAGGGATCCTCTTGATCATTCAAATGATAAAAATCTGCTGAGATGGCAAATTACTGGTAATATTTTTTTTCAATTTTCGCTTCCATTTGATGTTTTCATTAAAATTTAGCTCATCTTATGTTTCCCAACCTGGAGAAAGAAATTTCGAACAGATGAAGAGAAACTCGAATTTTCGAAAGAGCTCACAAAAAACTAATCATCAAGAAAAATTTCAGAGGCTAAATCTCACTGTCCAATTTTTGGTTCCTAAATTCTTAAAAATTCACAATTATTTGCTCGCTTCTCATTGAGAAAAAAAATCAGATATGTAGGAAACAATAGTTTGGTTCAATCTCCTAAATAAATAATTAAGTGGTGGATTCCAATCTGCTTTAAAACCAACAGCAGTATTAAAAATTGTTCATGGTTCAAAATTGTGATAAAAAGGCTCGGAAAATTAGTTTCTTCGGCCTCTTAAACTCAAATTAACTATTCGCTTGAACCCTTCGACTGTTCTTGGTGACTAGAATCCATATTTTCATGACATTTTTTGAGAACTGTAAAATTTAAAAATTGGGATGTTTCTGTCTGAACCTGAACTCGAATTTTCAAAAATTCGTTCAAAATCAAAAAATTATATTCAGCATTTGAAATTTTACCTACCTAATAATTTATTGTTGTGCGCTCTTCTGATATTTTTAAGGCAGCAGGAGGGGGAAGGAAAGGTTGAATATTGACCTGTGAATACCTTCTCTCGAGTTTCATCCCCCTCCTCTTCTGTCTTCGAGTTTCCTCTATCTCCGGTGCCAACGTCTAAAAATCTCTCTGTCTGATGCTGGTTACATTTTACATTGATTATGGGTTTTGTAACCCTAATAACTTCGAATCTCGAACCTACTCGTAACACATTAAAACACCCTTCGAATTCAAGTACCAAGGTAATTTAATCATCCTCCGTCTCGTAGCCCAGAACTAGAAGAAGGAATTGATTCACCTGATTATAGAAATGAAAAGACTCGAAGGAAATATTTCTACGAGATTTTTTTATTATTAGGTATCATTTTACGACCTACATCCTTCGCATAAATGCTCAACATTCGAATCTAAATAAAAGGAAAATCACGTAGAAATTGGCACGGCCCTTTAGCTCGTCGGTCGAGCGAATATTACGGCGACGCGACGAGACCGTAAGAAGGTGCGGGCGGGAGAGGATGAGAGGAACGCGATTCCCAATAATGTACCAGTCAATGTGAATCGTATTACAAAACGTGGTATTCTGGTATTTAAAATTACTGAAATATTGCGTTAAAAAACGAGTTACGATTACGTCGAGTCTCTCAAGAGTCGCGGCGGAGATTCGCAGTCGCTGGCTCGTACGTAAGTATAAGTAAGTTCCCCTTCGATATTATACAATTGGTCGGATTTCATGTTATATTTCTGGAGTAGAGTGTCTTGTTTCGTCTATATTATCCCATAAAGCTACCGCGCCGCAGTGCCGATTCACCCATTTCCTCGTTATTAATAACGCTTTGTTCTTATTTCTTTTTTTTTGTTCCACTGTGTTATAAACTCAGGTACCTACCTATACGAGTGTATGTATGTTTAGGTGGACTTGATGATGGCGTAGCCTAGCCACGCGATGATGAAGCGTACCGAAGTAGAACCCGAATCGAGTTCTCATTGCGTTGGGTTAATTATGCATACGAAATAAGATACATATATGTACCATACCTATTTCTATACTAGGTAGTCTATCTCTCTATGTGTACCAACAAATAAAACAGGTGCTGAGATGCTGTTCCTAATTCCTATTTCTCTATAGTACAAATACATGCACGCTCATATACCTACCTACATCCTTTGGCCAAAAGGAGTAGGATTTTAACGCACGTTGGCGTATAATATGCTGATTAGATCGTCGTGTATTTGAAATAATTCGAGTTACGCGTTTATGTAACTAGGAAGTTAACATCGAGTCCTTCATGGTGTGTGTTTTTAATTGTCAACCTTAAACCACTTTAGGAATTGTGGAAATGATGTTTGTAAATTGAATTGTTTCTTCATGGAAGCGGTTTCGTCTTCGGGTTAATTTTTTTTCTTCTTCTCTAATTGTAGACTATTAAATTGTGCACTTGTGGTTTAAAGAGGGATGCAGGAAGAATTTGCCAAAGATACTGTTATGTAATTTTTTCATTTTTTTTTTTTTTTTTTTTTTTTTTTTAGTCATTAGCGTACCTCTTAGGTGATCATTTAAATCGAAGGTTTAATCTATAAGGGGTAGCAATTTTTTTTTCAGGATGTACCTAATAATTTTATTAATTGAATAATTTTTTTTCTGTGGTTTGTTTTAGGAAAATTGACGGGTAGATTTTGCAGTGTTTGTGAATATGTACTTTGAAGTTTCTCGTTTAATTGGAAGATTAGTTCTCGAGGTAAGTGAAGTGATGGAATTTGTAAAGAAAAAATTACGGCGAGGGGGGGAAATCTGAAAAGTGAACAAATATTTGAATTTAATGACCTCGAATTTTCTGTGAATTGATACGTTACTTCGAATTTTAATTATATTTTAATTTTCTTTAAAAATTGGATGGCTGCTGGTGGGCGGGAAGGTTCAGAGTGGCTGGGTTGAAAAAATAAGTCAAAATTTGGATTCAGCACCTTATTCAAATCAATAGCAATCGATATGTTTCTACATTTTGGAATTTTGATCGGAATTATTATTTTGACTTTTAGGTCTTCGAAGGGTGCTGAGATCTAATTTTTAAAATACTCTTGTTACAATAATTAATAAAAACTTATCTTCGCTGTTGTTTTTTTAGTCATCAAAAAATCAACTTTTGAGTTTTTGTACTGATGACGATTTGAGCTTTCAGCTTAAAGTTCACTTATGAGCTTTTCAGGGTTTAATCATTGGTTTTGAATCTTCCAGGCATATTTTTAAAACCTACGCAATGAATAAAATTGACATGAAATTAATTTTAAATTGGCTAAAAATTGATACTGCAGAATACTTATACCTAATCACTAATCAGGTTCTGGACTGTATAAAATAGGCCAAAAATTTCCTAAAATCTTTGAAAAATTGAACAATTTTTTTTTTAAATCATAAAAATTAAATAAAAAATGAAATAGTCCGAAAAATGCATAAAATATATCGACATGTAAAAAGCTAAGTTGACCTAAAGATTGTACCCGCGTATAAATTCAGGGTATCTTGGCAGGTAGTGAAAGTAGTGAAAATGCAATGAATTTAGTCAAAAAGGCAGTAAAAAAATGAAAAAATTCATTAATGCGTTCGTTTGTACTGTTTTTTAAAAAATAATTTCAATTAAAATTAAAAATATTTTGTATGCTTTTCTTCCAATTTTAATTTTTTTGTGTGTGTGAAGAGGGAGGGGGGGGGTCGAGTGGAGAGATTTCTGAAAATTTGGTTGAAAAAAGGTTGTGAAAAAGTAGTGATTTTTTTCAAAAAAAATTCGGGGTAAGATGCCATGAAATTGCTGCTAAAAATTACTCGTAATAATAATTTTCTTCTTCAGTGAAATCCATAAAAAGTTGATGAAATTGACTTGAAAGTGATTGAAAATGCTTTAAAAGGAACACAAATCATGCCAACATCTTGTAAAATATTGTAAAATTGTTCAAAAATGATTAGAAATGCTCGCAAGAATATTTTCAAAATCAGAGATGGAACACTTGAACTAAAATAAAGAAATTGAAACTAAAACTGAAACTGAAATGAGCAAAACTGAAACTGAAAAATGAACTTGAAAAAAGCAAAACTGATTTTCGATAGTTTATATTTTTTTCCAATAAATTTCCAAAATATTAAGGTTACGAATTTGATGGCCAAAAAAGTGGAACTAAAAACTCATAACTGAAACAGAAGTGAAGAAACCAAAAACTGAAATGCAAAAGTTTTGCCATCCCTGGTCAGAATTGGGATGAATGTGGTTGAAAATACGAGAAGAGATGGCAGAATATCATTAAAATCACGCGAATTTATGTAAAAGTGAAGAAAAATTTCACAAAATGCTCAAAATACTCGTTTCGACAAAATTGCTTGAACCTTCAAAAATGTTGAAAAAAATTACATAAAAATCATGAAAATTAAAACAAAAAAATTAATAAAATTTAATTAAAATTATAGGTACACTATCATTACTCATGTAAAAATTTCCTCAATTTTGTGAAAAAAAAAAAAAAAAAAAAAAAATAGCTTTTACATAAAAATGATTGAAAAAGAGAAAAAAATTGTACAAAATATCGATGAAATTTCTTGAAATGAACATAAAGTTGGAAAGTGTACCTACACGAAAGTTGTTGCAAATAATTAAAAAATCTGTACAATTTTAGCAAAAAAAAAAGAGTAGAATTCAAGGTACATAGTTTGAAAAAATAAAAAATTAAAAGAAATGAGAAGAACGTACCCAAAAAAAAAATTTTTAAATAAGTAATACAAAGGTGAACAGGAAGTAAGAATCAAAAATAATAAAAATGCTCAAAATGTTAACCTGATCCAAATTCCAAATGCACAAAAATTTATTCAACTCTTTCAGCCTCCATCCCTTCCTATCAAAAAATCACAGATTTTTATCTCAAAAGTATGTAATAAAATTTCCTGAGGACATTTTCTTATACATCGTTTTATTTTTAGATATCCACCAATTATTTCATTACGTAAATAACGGTTTGAGTTTGAGAAGAATCTCGAAAATGCGGTAAAATTGACGAAATTTTCCTCATTATACCGAACTGATTCATCTATATAGAACAGATACATATACAATGGAATATGATACTAATAAGTGGCGTTTTGTAATTATGCGGGCAATACGAGCAATAGTACGAGGAGACTAATTTGACGAATATTGTAATTGAGAGTTTAATAATTTAGGTTATTGAACCCACGGGCCTCGTCGGGTTGACGTTGAGCGCCGGTCGCGGGCATCGCGCGCGTACTCTATTTTGTAATTTGATCCTAATTAACGCCGTTATCGGCTCCGTACACATTGCGAAGAAAAGTAGTAGCCTATAAATGATGAACTGGTAGAGGCGCTAGCGAGAAATTCAATTCTTCTGGTTCGACTTCGATCTTACACATAGTCCTACGCTTACACCCGGGTATACTTTCTCGAAAGCTGATGATTAGGAAAAAGTTCGTCGCTAATTACCACCCACCGTATCTGCTTCACCTGCGAATGCGATGAAATGTGAGCCTGAGCTACAGGTATACCTATCGTGAAATCATCGTTGATTTGTACTGTCGGGATTTTAAACAATCTACGTGTAGCTTTTTCTAATGACGATGATGATGTCTGATTTCATTTCCTCTTCAGCATCAATCATTCGTTTCAAAGGTAGTGATGCGTTATGGAAACATGTGCTTTTATATTTAATTTGAAGTGTGGATGGAAAGTGTAAATTTGCGAATGCCTCGAGACACGAGTGTTGAAAAAATTAATTTCAAACCAGTTTTTGACCGTGAAAATAGACGACATATTGTGTTGAGAAGGTGATAAAATCGGTACGATGAATTATTTTGTTGTTCAACATCGAATTTTAAGGGAGATTTATTATTATCTCTATAGGAAAAAATAAATGGAAAAATGATAATCCTTATGAAAGTTAAAAGGACTTGGAAAAAATTTTAAAAATTTGTTTCATTGCATTTACCTATTATGAAAAGGATCTCGTACTATATACACTGAAACTTGCCAAGTTTATGAAGCCTTTGTGTAAGTACATATTCTTTTCCCAAGAATATGTTTGAAATTGATGTTTTTAATGTCCATTTCCTCCTTCGATTTGATAAATGGTCATCTCGATGCTCTAACGTTTTCTACATTAATGGTATCCGGTTACAGATCCCTTCTATAGCAAGCTTTAAAATAGAAAAAGTAGAAATCAAATAATATAATATGTATCTCTATGACTCGAAATTTCACAATTGTTGGTGATTTAGAAGACTTAGGTACCTTATTAAGAAGAAGTATTCGAGTTTCTGATTTGTTGAAGAATTCCCTCAAAAATAATTTTTCTGGGAGGGAAAAAGTTTAACTTTTCTCAAAATCTTCATCCAAATTCTGCTTTTTCATTTTTCAGTTTTGTGAAGGCACCTTTGAATGTACATAGATCACTCTCAGGATAAATACATGCCAAATTGCTACCATCTAAGTAGATCAATTAGAAGGATTAGGGGATACAAGGTTTTCCTACGTCAAGAAAAGACAAAAGAATGTAGGTATTTTAGCTCCCTTTCTGAGTTCAGATCATTTTTGGATGGGTACGTTGTTCAACTTTTGATGTCCTTTCAATCGATTCTTATTTCGATTTTTTTCATCTTTCTCACCGCCCTCCTCCCCCCTTGAAAATTTGGAGATTCATAAATTCTGAGTCGGCGTCATCATAAAGTGATTGAAAATTTAACAATTTAGAAGCAATGGGGAATTCTGAAGATGGATTTGAAATTTCATAATTTGAATTTTAAAGACGATGCAAACTCTGAAAAACAATTTGAAATTCCATGATCTAGAGGCGATGTAGATACAATTTTGAAATATTTTGCAATTTAAAGGCAGCGAGAGTGTCGAAAATTGATTCAAAATTTCAGAATTTGGAGGGGATTCTGAAAATGATTCAACATTAACATTGTATAATTTAGAGGAAATATGAATTCCGAAAAGTGATTAAAAACTCAATACATGTACTTAATTTGGAGGTTTCTGGAAAATGATTTTTACAATTTCATGAATTCACAGTCACTGTGAACTCTAAAAAACACTTCAAAATTTTGTAATTTGCAGGCAATATGAATTGTGAAAATTGATTCAAAATTTGATAATTTAAAGTTATTGCAAATTCAGAAAATTTTTCGTAATTTGGAGGCAATGTGAATTTTGAAAAATGATTCTAAATTTTGTTAGGTACTTGAAAAATGTGACTATAATGATTGAGTAATTTTTCTAGCCTCTTCTTTAAATAAAAAAAAAGTGTAATGTTTCAATTTTCCCCTATTTTTTATACTTATTCATAATCAATTTGTTAAAGTTCTTTTTGATCTTTTTAAAACGTTTTCTGCTCATTTTCTATTTTTTTAATGCTGTTTTCAATTTACATATTCAATATTGAGTATTTGCCATTATTTTCATTTTTTCTTGAAATTTACTTTTTTGTTTTTTTTTTTTGTAAATTCGTGCTTATTTGCATATTTTTCCGTCATTTTTCCAATTTCTAATTTTTTTTTGTTTTTGTTTTTTATGATCAATTAATCACACTTATTGGAGCTTTTTATTTTACCTTTCTATGATACCTAATGATGCGAATGTTTTTGACATTTGTTTTACTTGTTGTTTGAAAGATTGTCATTTCTACAGAACATCGCTTTGAATAATATAGTCAATTTTTTTTAGATTTTTTTCGAAGATTTTTCGAATTTTTTTTACTACAACATAGAGACCCATGAAGTAGCATCCCCCCTCCAAGCAGCTACCAGAACAGAATATTGTAAGCTCTAGTTTCAAAATTTCCATAAGGGGCCCAAAATTTCATAATTAATGAGAAAATTACGAGGAAATGACCGGTTTGGTAATCCTGAAAGACTTTCATTTGAACTACAATCAGATTTAGAGGCCATAGTAGCTTGGGATAGCCCAAATTTGGTAAAAGAAATGCCCCTGGACCACCACCCCCTTCTATGTATGATTGGACAGCTACAAACTTGAGAATCTTTTTACTAACGCACATGCCCACTACCGACGTTTCGATTTCTATTTTCGACATGAGTGAAAAAAGGTAGGTACCTATTTCTGGATCTAAATTTTTTCAAAGAATGACATGGTCCTGTTGTATCTACCATCATGTTTTGAAGGCCATTTTGTGACATGAGCTGAAAAAAGTTTATTTTTCGATATTTTACGTTTTTGAAAAAAATTGATGCCCCCTCCCAGAGAAATACCGTTTTTCCGTAATAATTTAAATGCATCTGGAAACAAATTTTTTCAATTTAAGTACCTAATCTTTGACCATTTTACTTGTAGAAGATTTATAGGACAACAATTTTCTTTTAGAAAGTTGAATTTTTTCAGAAGCTATGAAAAAAATTAGTGAACGAGGGACCAAATAGTTCCCTCGTATTAAGATTTGAAAACTTTTTTTTTTTACTTCTCAAAACATGAAAATTTGAAAGATTTGGCCTTGCTTCGCTCGAGCTCGTTTGCTTTTTTTCAATTTTTAATTTTTCAACAAAAAAAATCCTTACTTGAATTTCAAAATTTTGAAGCAAAGTAAATAATAAACCTCTTACAATTAACTCATTACACAAAAAAATATCATTTTTTATACCTCTCGAAGGACTGATTTTTGAAAGCTTTTGCCCTCGCTTCGCCAGGGCCAGTTTGTTTCTCTTTTCTGCTATTAAAAAATTCCAGACTTGAAGGAGAAATCAAAATTACTCGTATTATACGTTGTATGAAAACTCGCCGTTTCATATCGAAAAATTGGTATGATTTTTCCCCCCAATTTTTGTATACCTACTGTATTTTTAAAAGATTTGTTATGCTGAAAAAAGTTTTTCATTCGCCCAATTTCAATCTCACGAAATTAGCAAGAACCTTGAAGGTGAAAATAAAATCAAAAATTAAAATGATGAAATTATTTTTTCGACATTCCCTTGCTTGAAAAAAATCTTGGGATGTTTGAAGACATTGGAAAAGCAAAAAATTCGAATGTAAAATTTTGTCTCGCCTCTCCGACTCCCTTTTCTTATAAAATCTGACTGTCTTAGGACGGCGTATGTTATGTGTTCCATTTTTTTTAAAATAATAATTGTGATCTGTCACGAGAAAACCAACTTAGTGTCCAAAAAATTGATATTTTTTTTATGATGGATATTGGTAGTACTCAGGGTGCTGAATCTGCCTGCGGTGCTAAAAACGTTCGCGAACGATTCTTTTGACCCTAAATTTAAGGTCAAAAAAATTGAGCAACTACAAAAAAAATGAAAAAAAATATTTTTTTTCATTTTCTCGAAATGTATGTCTGGGGGAGTCAACATGCAAATTTTCGTGGATATCGGCTCACATTTGTAGGATTTAGGCCGTTTTTTTGAAATTTGAATGAGGTTCACTCTGGAAAAATCAACTCTTTTCACCTTGAACAAATTTGTTAAGAAACGTGATAAATTTAATAATAATAACTTATTCTTCATTAATAATTCATACTCCGGTAGTTTTTGCAACATTTTTGGCAAAAAATTCAAAAAAATCGAAAAAATTGATTTTGGGAAATTTCGATTATTGGACTTGGCAACCTTGAATGTGATGGTTCTGAAAAAAAAAATATATCGGGTTATGTTGGCACTCATGGGGGCCAAAAGTGGTGCAAGTTTCACGGACCTACACATTTTAAATCGCCTGATACATAGACTCAAAACTTGAAATGCCCTTCCTGTAAAATTTACGTTTTGGATACTAGGTTGGTTTTCTCGTGACAGATCACAATTTTGATTGAAATTAAAAAATGCTTTGTATATGTACAAAGGAGGAGTTGCGATAAGGCCATTTTTTGGCACCAGCTAGTTATCGACTCAACCACTCTTAAAATGTTGTAATAAAAGTACGAAATACGAATCCGTGGTTAGTTTACCCAAAATGACCATTTTTTGTGCTCCAGGGCTTCCCAAAGTTCTGAATAAAAAAATAATTTTAGGAACCACTGAGTATTATTTTCAAAAACTTTTTAAGCGTAAAATATCTGTTTGAACCCGATAAACGTTATGCGAGGAGATTTTCCTATTCTCGACCCTTGGGGGCAAAAATTGGAGGGTTTCAATTTTTTGAAAATTTTGGAACCACTATTTTGGACCTACCCCTTTGAACCCCGCTAAAAAGCTTTGAGCTTGATAAAAATTGTCGCTGGTACTCAAAAATACAATTTTCCAATTTTTCGTAATTTCGATATTTTGGGAACCCCTGGAAAACTAGAAACCTGCGATTTGCGCCATACGTAACGTTTTGAGGTGTATATTATTCGATTATTTAGATGAAAAAGTTGAATTAAGTTCCCCGTATATTCGTAATTTTGAACCCTTTTTTAAAGCCCCCCATTTTAGGCACCCCTAAAAATGAAGTTTGTGCATATTTTTTCAAATAAATTGAAAATTTTACATTTAAAACACACTAGCAAGTGCTCGATAATTTTTCATATGATTTTTCCAGTAACTTTCAAAATTGAGCTATTTTGGATCAATTTTTGCCCCTAAGAGTCGAAAATAGGAAAATCTCCTTGTTTTTGTTAATTTTTTCCAAGTTGGGTGGGGGGGGGGTTGATTGAAAAAAGGTAGTGAAAAAGTAGTGATTTTTCAACAAAAAAAAATCCGTTAGATACCAATACCATGTAACACTTCCAATGTTATAAGAAGATACGATTTCCAACTATGAAATTCACCAATCAACGAGTGTGCACAACTGCACAAGGGAGAGGGAAGGGGTGGTGATTGGTGATGTTCTTTTCTGAACACAAAGCTCTTCTTCGCAATAGTAACTCGAATTTGAAACGTGAAAAATCGCACGCTTTTTCTATTCAGCAAATCCATCAGACTTTCTGGAAATGAAGTTCACATCTTAACAAAGTTCAGTTCAGTTCAGTTCAGATCAACGTGCAACCATTTTAACCCTTTCCTACCCAAAAAAAAAAAACATCGTACTTTGCTTTCAAAACACGAATAAAGCGAACGTCAGTATGAAAACAAAGTCTTTTTCAGACAGCTCCATCGTGTCAGAGAGGAGAAATGACGTGAAACGTTTATGTATAAAAGAGCCGTGGAGTGAGGGTGAAGGGAAGGAAAACGAGATGATTGAAAAGGGAGGTTAAAGAAACATTAAAAACGTCACGACGTCACGGCCGTGTAACAACCATCTACAGGTGCGCAACTTACCTATCGAGTGTTTTTCGCTTATTGTGACAAAATAAGTTCGTTTGATTTTGAAAATTTTGAAATTTCAATCGAACCAGTGGTTGTAAAAATTGACTTGAAAGAACCAAAACGATATTAAAATTACATTACATCCCTTACAGTGGGGTAGGCTGAGGTGCTGGGGCCGGGATCGACCTGTAACGCGTCGCATCGCGGGCTGGCTCGTAATCGAAGCTTTGATATTCCGGTCTTTGCGTGTTTTTACCGCAGATCGCAGAAACGTGCGCGTTACCGACTTGACGGTCTCTTTTCGTCTCAGGTCTCACGCTGCCGTAGATTGGTCGACGGCGTCCGCGTCCGCGTCTTTCAGCGTTTAGTGGTTTTCGCAGCGTCAGACCGTTTTGTCGCGTCCCGGCGCTTATCGGTTTGTACGATAACGATATTATAGTAAATATTGCAAGTTTTTTTCTGTTTTTCTATGTAACTCATTCGTGCGATTGTTTTTAAATTTTTCCTCGCGTTCGACGAATAGTTTATTTTTTAATCGAGTTGCGATTTTAGTTTCGAGAAAATTTTGCTTCATTTTTTTGCGCGATTTTTAACGTACATAAATACCGCGAAGGTTCGAAATATAATAACAATTTGAAAACTATTCGCGATCTTGTTGCATATATTTCGGAACGAGTTTAACGAACTGTCTTCGAGTGCAGAGTGTACTGTTTCTGTTTTGTTTTCAATTTGTGTATATGGTTCGTTGACCAGTAAGTAAAAACGATTTTCTTTCGTTTATAGATATTTTTTATTTTGAAATTAAAAATCAAAAACAATGTCGGAGTGTTGATGACCTTCTCGAGTGCATCGAGACATCGGTCTAAATTTTCCTGTCGTTTGGAAATTTTCCTCGTCATTATACGAAAAATAATATGTAAACAAAACGTGCCCAATTATATTGGCTGAAGAAACAGATGATGTCCAATCACTTCGTGTGGAATGTTCTAAAAAAAAAGTATATTCCTTCGGTGGGAAAGGTAGTATTTTTGAAACCATTGACTCGTTTCGATAACCCTGCGACTCAACAATTACTCTGTTGGCTTCGTCGTTGCATTAAACCAATCGAACCGGGTATAATGGAAAACTTAATCGAGCTTTTCCTCACAAAATCTGCTCTGATACGATTCCACGAATCAATGTGACGAGCTTTCAAACACCACATAAGCTCTGAATTCGATATTTTTTCGACGATTTAAACATTAGGTATTCGTACATTATTCTGCTCAGTCGTGAGAAAAATGTGCATTAGGAGGAGGATAAAAAGGAAGAAAAATAATGATCTTGATCGGGAAAATGTTTTCAACTTAGAATATGTTTATGTAGGTAGGTACCTAGCTACATCGACTCGTAAGTGTGTTTTTTTATATGCAGGAAATCTCATCGAATGGCGTATATTGTCGAGGTCAGATTTTTGTTTAGTACCACGAGATAGCGAGATAAGGTCGATGCAGCCAGCTTGCTTTTTTCATCTTCTTGCCTTCCTTCTATGAAATATTTTATTCGTTTTAATGTTAACAAAAAAAAAGACTTCTTGTTTACTATTCCGGTTGCTTGTAGGTACCTACTTATTTGAATTTGATTATGTTTCTGTTTAGATACATGTTTTTCATGTAACTAGAGATTTTCCTGGTTTTGAATGGGTTTGGGGATTATTTTGGTACCATTAGGTACGGGGGGGGGGTCTTGAAATTCTGTCTGATGTATAGTCTTTTGCAGGAGTTTTGGTCAATTTTTTTCGGTCTAAAATGAACTCAAAGTTGTAAAAATTGAATAGAGGAAGGGTGAAAAATTGATTTCTGAGCAAACATGAAGTACTTATAGTATCCCAATTGAAAAATTGGTGGTCATTTGTAGAACTATAGTTGGTAGGTATATCATCTGATGATGGAGCAAAAATGGTCCTCACAGCATCAAAAATCAACGTTAAGATGAGTCAAATCGACTAAAATGATTAATACCTCGTATTTCCGTTTCCTTATCAAAAATTTTGAAATATCGTGACTCTGCCTATCGCTAATTTACAAGAGATAAGGTCTGTTTTACCTCGAATATGTTCCACTCTTTGATATGAATTATGGATTCATGAAAACCCTTTGAAATTTCATTACAGAAAAGAATCATTGAAATCGACTAAAAAGGCAGTGTTTTGTTGAAATTTGAGAAAGAATCAGTGTTTTTGAAAGTTTCCAGTGAGTATAACACTGATTTCCACTCATTTTTCTGTGATTTTTCACTGATTTTCTGGTTACTTTGGATGATTCTATGTTGGTGAACTTCTTGGTGATTAATTTCCCTTTGTGCTGCAATTCTTTGATTACTGTAAATTTCAGTGGTTCTCAGTTCTCATCGATTCAGAATGAGAGTGGGAAAAGGGATGGAAATAGTGAGGGGGGAAGTAGTATTTTTTATAAATTATCGACTTTTTACCTACTTAATTCAGAATTTTTGTGCAAATACTTTTCTGAAATCAATTTTCCATTTTTTTTGTGCGTGAAAAAATCTCAAAAATTTTTGAAATTTTTACATTTACCCAACCGAAAAAATAATAATTTAATTTTTGCAAAGCCATCTTTCATGGTTTAAAAATATGCAGAAGTTACAAAATTCATAAATTTGACCAACAATTTGAAAAGAAAATGAAACTCACACCAGAATATTAATAAGTCTTTCCAAAAAATATTGGAAAATTTTTGAGAGAATTGAACGATCGTAGAAAAGTTTGATAAAAATAGATATCAATTTTTTTCGTACCTATTTTTCATAGGAAAATGCAGAGAAATGCGAGTAAAATAAGAAAAATTATGCCATTTTTTCCAGCATTTCGTGAAGGAAAATAGACTTTTATGAAAACGAACTGCACCAATTTATTACATCAGTGAACAAATTAGGTACTCTGAAAATGTTCGTCATAGAGTTTTCCAATCTGTATCATCCTATACCCATCTCCTTCTAATTACCTATATTAAAAAATCAAAAAGCTGTAAAAACAACACCTAATTTCTCTTTTTTTAAATATCTAATTACAAACTTTTGATTTCAATCGTTTATCTAGATCAATAGCTTGAAAAAAGTGTAGGTTGGATTTTCCGAATAATACCGTCATCATAAAAATATGCTCATGAGTGAGCTTCAGGAAATTGGATACATATGTTGTGTACCAAGTCCGAAATTGTACAATTCGGGGTTGGTACAGCCAATTTTGTACCATCTCCGAAGTGTCCGGACCAAGCGTGAATATTACTTTTTCATCGGACTTGGTTTGTACCATGCCCGGAGGGTCCGGACAAAGTGTTCGACTTGGTACAATTTGCGTTGTGCAAAGTCCGATATAAAGTTTTATAATGAATGAATTCGAGAATTTTACATCCCTTTATTCCATAAATATTGAACCAAATAAAAGGAAATTTAAAGATGACTCTGAAATACACCATCAGCAAAATTTTCAGGGGCTGAAATTCATTTGTTGATTTTCGGGGAATTTTTAAAGATTCAAAATATATTGCTATGCTTACTTCTCAAGAAAAAAAATAAAAAGATCAAATTGAGGTACTAACTAATATGCTGAAATTTGGTTTTTACTCTCTATTTTCAACTTCTCGAGTCGTGAAATTCTCGTATCTTACTCATTTGAAAACTATGCACTAAAACATAGATTCCAAATTCATTTTTTATGGATTTTTCAAAGTCAAAATTTTATTAAATTGACGCGAAAGGCTGAAATTTGGTTTGTACCATATTATCAATTTTCTGAGTAATATAGCTAATTTCTCCAGTAATTTTTTTAAAACATTAACAAAATTTTTGGATTTGAACTGATACAAAATAGTTTTGAGAAAATCGATCAAAAAGGTCATAAAGATCGATGGCAAATCCGGGTTTATGCTAAATTTTAATTTTACTCTAAATACTTATGTACAATTTACAAGTAGGTATAAAAAAATCGCAAAAATTGAGATGAAAAAGCTTCAAAATTTGCTGCCTCCGAAAATTTGGCGTATATGGAGACTGCACCGGCGATCGTGCATGAGACCAAAATTAATACTCGCCCTTGATTGGCCCATTATGACAACGACTCGAGAAGTTGAAAATTGAGAGTAAAAACCAAATTTCAGCATATTAGATTAGTACCTCAATTTGATCTTTTTATTTTTTTTCTTGAGAAGTAAGCATAGCAATATTTGAATCTTTAAAAATTCTCCGAAAATCAACAAATGAATTTCAGCCCCTGAAAATTTTGCTGATGGTGTATTTTAGAGTCATCTTTAAATTTCCTTTTATTTGGTTCAATATTTATGGAATAAAGGGATGTAAAATTCGAATTCATTCATTATAAAACTTTGTATCGGACTTTGCACAACAGAAATTGTACCAAGTCGAACACTTTGTCCGGACCCTCCGGGCATGGTACAAACCAAGTCCGATGAAAAAGTAATATTCACGCTTGGTCCGGACACTTCGGAGATGGTACAAAATTGGCTGTACCAACCCCGAATTGTACAATTTCGGACTTGGTACACAACATTTACACTGCATGAAATTATTTAAAAAAAGAGTATTTTTATGGACTTTGATCTCAAGCTCAGTGCCAATATCGTGACACCTTTTTCCTCTTCATTAATATTATAAAAAAAATTGATCGAAAAAAAAACGAGATCAAAAGTAGTTTTGTGATCTTAACAGGTTATAGGGGTTCATAAAGTTACAAAATTGAAAAAAAAATCGAAGTCGTGCTTTTCAAATTGGACTTTGACACAATAATTTTCATGAAATTTTAACACCCCCCCCCCCTTTCTCCCCCCTCCCTCCCTCCCGTTCACCAATAAAAATACTATTATCTTGTCTGTTTAATGAGGACTTTATGAAGTTTTTGGGTTGATTTTTTTTTTTTTTGGTGGAAAATGGTAATTTATAATTTACGATTTCTGTCGTCAAATTCGATTATGATACTGAAGATGAACAGTTCATTAAAAATGAAAATAAATGTGTGTATTGAGATTTTTTACCCATTCTTTTTTGTTTTCCCTTCTCTTCCTTTCTTTTAAATGTAGAAAAATGCAGAATAAATCAATTTGAAAAATGAATTTATTTTCACAGTAGTACCTACAAAATTTTTTATTTAATTTTTTTTTTTTGATTTTTTGGAATTATTTATATCTACGAGTATATTGAATGCAGATGCTATCTGACAAAATATTGTATAAAATATTGAAACAAACGGTGACAGTGATCTTCAATCAGGAAACCTTCCCTCTCCTCTCCTCTCCTCCCTTCCCCCTCCCATCACCCTCTGTTTGAAAAATATTAAAAAATCAGAAAATTTGAGTGTATTAAAGTAAAATGCAGAATACAAAATTCCAAAGAATTCGAAAACGTACTACTTTTAGCTAAAAGGATAGGAATCTAAAGGGAAAGGATCGAGCCTTTTTCTTGGCTCTGGTGGAGTCTTCTTCCGGAGGAACTCCTCTTCCTCCTCGAAAATTCTCTATTCTTTGGGAGGTCATCCCATCAAATATCTCATCAAACCAAAGTGTACTCCCCACTCTTAACATCTGCATGGGAAGAATTTAAACATTTGTGTCATGCAATTCTTTTTAACTTTTTGTAACAATATTTTCATTTGAATTTTTGTGACGGAGTGAGGAGGAAGGGTAGAAAATAATAATGAAAAAATTTTAATCTTCGCTAAGAAAAATTACTAAGTTCAATTTTTCCCCTCTTATTTACTTCATTGAAGGAAAAAAGTTGTCGTTTCGCCCCTTTTTTCTTAAAAAACATCTACTGAGATTTTTTTTTAATGTTGCCGAATTGAAATACGAATAAGTACCTACCTATTTCAATAAAGTTTCAGGAAAATGAGCAATGTTGCCTTCAAGAAATCAGGGAGGGAGGTGGGGGTCGAACTTTTTATCAAATAATACTTTTTGGAAAAAAAAACGCGACAACACCCAAAATAGAGGTTACTTTGTACCTACATTTTTAACTAGATTTTTCAAAAATTTGATGACTTTCGTGGGCAATTTGAAACCATGAAAAATTTTGTAAAATTATCGCTGGAGTGTTACGACTTTTGGTAGGTAGATGGCAACATTTTGAAACATTCTAAGATTCTTGCTGCTCAATTTAAAGGAAAACAAGAGTAAAGAAAAGAAAAGAAAATATGTTTAGTTGTTTACTCTGAAGCAGAAAATTTTTTCAACACCTTGTCGAGCAAACCGCATATCCTTTTGTAGTATCTCTAGTGGAATAAAATTATTCACAATGTTATTTGGCTCGGTAATCCTTTAAAAATAATGTTTTTGAATAAGATCGTATCGTGGATGACATTAACACGGGAAAGTAATTTGTTATTTTGCGCAGAAAGGAAAATTTGCTCGCTGTGTGGAAAGTCGTATTATATTCGACTACGACAACGACGACGATGACGCTAAAAAGCATCGCAGTACCTCTAACGTGATTAAGTTACCGCACAGAGCAACTTTGTGGTTGTGTAAAGAGCACACAAATGTTGAGGAAAAAAAGAAAAAAGCAACGTAGTGCGGAAAAAAATACAAGAACTTGTAAAGAGAAGACGGAGCGAGAGCTGAGGTGCAAAATTCACTATTCTTTTATCCTCGCGGTTTAATTTACTTTTGCACATATCTGTTTGGAAGTAAATTCGGTACCTACCTATAATATTCTCGAACTTCGCAGACGCGCGAATTAAATTTTTGAAAGGTTTCCGAACTAGAGAAATATTCTCATTAAGAGAACCTTTGCATAGTCTCGTTGTCGAATTGCGTACCTGCGATAAACAAAAGCTCGAATTTTTTTCTCAAAGTTTTGTCCTTATTCGACACTCGTGGATTGAAAAATGTCTTATATAGTTTTTTAGAGTCTCGAGTACGGTAACCTCGTCGATAGTGTTTTAAATTTTTTTCTTGCTTTTTCCCCCTAAAATTCACACGTATATATGGTATTTTGAATTTGATAATACTATGTACGCTCGATTGTTATTTTTATACAACGTAACCAATCGGATGTATTATTTGCATGACAATGGCGGTTCGTTATTTGGCGTATAAATGTTTCCATCAAAAAAGCTCGTCCTTCTCGGTTTTCTCGCCCATCGTGCTCTTTTTGGCGGCCAAACTCGTACCCGAACCAAAGCCAGCAATTTTATACAAAAAGAAAGAACAGCGGCAAAAAGCACGACAAAGCGAAAAAAAGGGAAAAAACAAATAGACAAACTATACTATCATCATCGCGAACCGGAAAATGCGTAGTGTTTAGAAAGAGATGGAGGAAAAAAAATGAAGGGGAACTGCGCACGTACTATAGACAAATCGTCGTCTCGGCGTGCATCTCTAATGTACAAAGAAGCCGAGTTGGAAAAACTTTCGGAAAGCCATTAAATAGTATTTTATATGTTTTGAAAATTTCCAACTATGGCAAACACGCCTTTTGCATTTGTGATAAGCATTTTAATTTCAACCGCACAACGAGAAACCGCACCGAGAGAGGAAAAAACTTGAGCGGAAGTTTTGTTGTTTCGACGTGAAGTTTTCGTTAGCCCCGGCCCCGCGAATACCCCCTCGTCTGGAAAAACTTGGCAAACCGACACATCTTGGGAAATGAAAATTTTTAAATCCATACCACATATTCGAATTTACGTTCGGTGTGCTCGTGACGATGACGTACGAGTACTAGTAGTTGTATCGGTGGCATCCCGTCAATAAAAATTTTTTTACCGAGTTCGGCAGTGTAGAAAAATACGACCGTTTTATTGGCTTCTCAGATGTCAGAGTTATTGGAACGTGTGAGATGCTCGAGCCAAGGCAGAAGTGCAAGTTGCGTGAACGGAAAGTTATTTTGAAATGTTCAAAAAAGACTTTTGATTACGAGATTGATTTCAGCTCGTGTGTCTGTGTTTTTGAAAGCTTAGAAGAGCTTTCTGAGCTTACGAGGTGATAGTCGTCTATTACAATGAAACTTTGTTTATTACTGTCTTGTTTATCCCCTATTTTTCCCTGAAATTTTCCTAGCCAAACAATTGAAGGAGTAATGGGTTTAAAATGTTCAAAAGTGAAAAATTTCAATCTGAATTCCTCTATAGAATGGCGACTTCTGAAACAGAAAAATTGCTGACAAAATTTTTCATCTTTGAAACTGGAGGAACTGTGTGCTCAAATTTTTCAGGGTGACTCATATTTTGTCAAATTAATTACATGAAGCTTCTTCAATTTTTTTTTCATATGTATATTGATATTGAATGCTTTTACTGTTAGAAAGAAAATAATATGTAAAGCATAGTAATGTAGAGAAGAAGGTACAAATATGGACCCCCTCTAGCTTTTTGGCTTTAAAGGGTAGAAAAAATTATCAAATTTTTTTTCGAATATACCATTCGAAAGGCCAAAGACTCTAGTATATTGTGTGAAAAAAATTTTTTGTTGAAAACTCACGGAGAAATTTGAAATTTAGAAAAATGACATAAAATGGTACAAATATGGACTCGGGTACAAATATGGACCCCCTCAAAAAATGAATAAATATTTCAGAAAATTGTACAAAAATTTATTTAAAGACGTTTTTCGATGCTTTGGACTTGTCTTCTTTTCTCTGTATTCTAAAAACCATTGAATCAACATTAGATGAAAAAAAAATTTAGGGGTCCATATTTATACCCATGCAAAAAATTGGCTAAGTTTGTGAAAAATGAAAAAATCATGGTCCCATTTCCGACACTTTGGACTTGTCTTCTTTGTTAATAACACTTTTCTTGACATAAATATTGAATCAAAATTAGTTTAAAAAATTTAGGGGTCCATATTTATACCCATGCAAAAAATCGGCTCATTTTATGAAAAATGAAAAAAATTATGAAAATCAGTTAAAGTAAAGACAAATATGAAAGTATATTTTGAAAGTACACATTGTAAGCTACTTACTTCGCTAATAATTTTTTTTCCAAACTTTATGTGAAGTTGATGAATTACCGAATGAAAAACTTGTAAACTTTTCCATTGGGAAGAAAATAATGCGCAAAAAAAACAATTGCTGATGAGAGACACCCAAGTTTGCATGGATCCGAAATAAGTACTTAGATCATCGATACTACACTACTATAGTATAATTTTTAGTACCCAGCATAACCGTAGTGCTAGTAGTTGTACACTAAACCATGAGGGGTCCATATTTGTACCTGTGTCCATAATTGTACCTACCTTCTCCTCTATTGATTGTATAAAATTTCTGAATTAGGTAAGTCAAAGAATAATTTTCTTTGAAACACCACGTTACATTATTGGTATCTATGTTCATTCATAAATTGACTAAAATTTGAATTACAAGTAGTATAACCACTATAACCAGTCCCATGATGGCCCATCCCCAAAAGCAGGAGCTTTTCAACAACAAAAACGGGTAGATTTAGGTGAATCGTGTAGTATCGTATAATATAGTGTGCCTAATGTTACATGTTTCTGTTCAAAATATTTCATAAGAAGGTTATTATTGCGAAAATATTGAAAAAAGTGGGATTGTCAGCCAAATCACTAAAAAAAACTTCTAACCAGCCTCAAACAAAAAAATTGGGGGTAAATTAGGGATCCTAATGCATTCAACATGATAATTTCAATCAAAATCAAACGATATACTTACTTAGTTACAGTTTTACATTAAAATTGGATTTGCGCCGTCTTAGGAATGAATTTGCGCTGTCAGCGCATTTGAACGTATTTACAATTCATTCGATTGAGACAAAAGTTTGAAACCAAAAGTTTTATTTTTCTGGTGGTAAGTAGTAGATAGTCTGAGGGACCTTCCATCAAATTTTTGTCCATTTTGGTTGGATACTTTAGGAGTACCAGGCTTTGGAAAAAAAATTGCGCCATCTTAGGGCAGGGTCCCCTACGTGTCAATGTCTTGTCAAAGTGAATTCCTAAATATTTGTAGAGTTCTTTAGTGGTATCATCATGTTTGTTGATGGTAACTGGTAAGTTGAGGATTCTTTGAGTAAGTAGTGAAGATTACATGCTCAGATTTGGATTCATTAATTTTGATACGCCATTTACTTGGCCATCTTTGTAAAAGGTTAATGGCAGTTGTAATGTATTTATGTGAGGAAAGTATGGTAGTGCCATGTCATCAGCAAATGTGGCTATCAGCATTTCATCATCCATTGTAGGTAGATCAAAGGCATATAAGACAAACAATGAATGGGGAAAGTATACTTCCTTAAGGAACTCCGCTTTGAAGACGGGCAATTTTGTTATAAGTTACTTGAAACATCTTTTGTTCATTTCAGAATTTACACCAGAGAATCAACGTTCAAAAAATCCTATTTTTTTTTTTTTTTTTTTGGAAGACTTCCTACTTTTTTGATGTTTTCTTTCTTTTTTTTTATTCCAAACTGTGTATAACTCCTTAAATTCTGTAGATAGACCATTCTGACAAAGAATAGGTATGTTTTCTTTATATTCAGAAGTAATGTTAAGATTTTGTCTGTGAAATTTTCATTTTTGAGGATTATGGAATAGTTGATCCTCTAATTTCCAATTGGGCTAATTCAGAAAACCCAAAAGTAAATAGGGTGTTTAATGGGGGGTGGGTCGTTTTTTTTAAAACTTTTTTTGAATTTGAAGGACCCTAGCAAAAAGTCATGGCCAAATGACCTCAATATGATGCAGGAAAAATTTCAAATTTTCTAGTCAGTGTTTAGCCCTCCCTGCTCAAGCTTGAACTCTCAAAGTTTTAAAAAGTTTTTAAATTTTGTTTGTAAAATACGAGTATTGATTTTTTTCCTGCCTAGGTGGTCTTTTTTTTTTTTTTTTTTTTAATTTATTTAACCACGCCGTGTACAGCCGTTTGGCTAGAGACGTGGAGACAATTTGGAGTTAGATTTTGTTGTACAGATCGATTTCTTTCAGGAAGGTAAGGAGTCTAAGGTTTTGAGTATTACTGTCAGACAGTAGAGATTCAAGAGTGGGGTTTGGGATTAGACGATTTCTTTCAGATTGGAATTTTGGGCATTCGGTTATTAGGTGGTTAATTGAGATAGGGATATTACAGATTTCGCATAGTGGTTTGGGTAATTTATTTAGGATATGGCCATGAGAAAGTAAGGAGTGGCCTGTTCGAAGTCTGAACAAAATGACTTCATCTTTTCGAGATGTTTGAAAGGAGGTTTTCCAGGAATCGATTGTTTTCTTTATAGGCTTGAGTTTGTTGGTACTTGGGACCAGATCCCACGATCTCTGAAAAGAACGATGAACGAAAATCTTGCAGTCTCGTTTTATGTCTGAGAGCGGAATTGGAGTATTTGGTATTGGGAACATATTTAGCGATAGTTTTGCTGTTTCATCTGCCTTTTCGTTCTGAGGGATCTTGGAGTGGGAAGGGATCCAGCATAAGATGATATCTTTATTTGATGAATATAGGATTTGGACTACTTGTTGGGAGATTGGATGTTGTTTCTTTTTGCGGAAATTTTGGATTGAATGTAGGGCTGATAGGGAGTCTGCTAGTATTAGAATTTTGTTAGAGATAAGATTTTGACTATACTCGATCGCTAGTTTGATTGCATAAAGTTCAGTTGAGAGTACTGAAAAGTGGTGAGGCAATGAGAAAGGTATTGCTTGGTCGTCATGGATAATTGAGCAGCCCGCTCTGTCTGCTGATTTTGAGCCATCTGTATAGATTTGAACGAAGTCTGGGTATTTGGCAAGGAGAGTATTATAGTTTTGGATATGATTTGCAGAGTGTCTTTGGGATTTTTCTGTTAGTGTGAGTTCAATTTTTGGGCTGAAAGAAAGCCATGGTGGGTTGGGGTTTATTGGAAAATGAAGTAGTTGAGTGTTTTTTGAAGTGATAGAATTTAGGAGATCATCGTTGTTGTAGGGAAGTATGTTGGAAGGAATCATAAAGTGCAGAGGGGTCTGAAAGTGTGGATTTGCTAGAATATTAAGAGTAGCATTTGTAGAGATAAGATGTCGTCGTATGTTCAGGGGTGGTTCAGAGGATTCACAGAGGAGGCTATCAATAGGGGTGGTACGAAAGGCACCAGTAACTAGTCTTAGGCACGTGTTTTGAATAGTATTGAGCAAATTGAGGTGGTTTTGGGGTGCAAAACCATAGAGAGGTGCGCCATAGTCTATAATTGGTCGAATGAGAGAATGATATAATTTTAGAAGAGTAAAGCGATCTGAGCCATAAGAGGTATGAGATAATTTCTTCAAGAGGTTGATTTTTTTGTAGCATTTATTTTTCAGACTCAGAATTTGTGGGGTCCAGGAAGATGAGTTATCAAAGATTATGCCAAGGTAAGTGACATTACTTGAGATAGGGATAGGTGTATTGTTGATTTGGACATTAAGGTTCTTAGAACATTTATAGTGTTTGCAAAAATGAATTGCTGTGGACTTTGATAGGGAAATTTTGAGTCCATTGGTTTGAGTCCATGTGTGGATTTGATTGACAGCTTGTTGAAGTAGATTTTCTCCAAGGTTAGGATGTTTACAGCTTATGAAAATGCAGAAATCATCTGCGAAGAGAGCTTTAGAAATTAATGGTGGAACTGAGTTGGCAAGATCAATGCTTAAATTACAAATTCATCACGTATGCAAATGTAAATCAGTTGTTCAATTCTAATTTTACCATCTTGAGGAGATGATTACAAATATCATCATACCTACACATTATTTTTAAGGAAAAAACGAATATTTTGGGACTCCTGCATTTGACAAAAATGAACTTTGAACTTTTCTAATGACCTATAAAAGCGATAATGCAAATACTGAAAATGTTAAAAGAGGGTCCAAAAGTTGACCTAAAAATTTGAAATTTTTCCTGCATTTTATTGAGGTTATGTGGCCATGCCTTTTTTCTAGGATCAATCAAAATTTGAAAAAAGTCGGAAAACGACCCACCCTAGAGCGTAATGCAAATTACCTTTTTTGAGTGAGATCTTTAGGCAAAGTTTCATTCTTAGCGACGATAGCTTCTGACTGTTCTCTTGTAAGTGATCTTGGATGGATGGGGGGGGGGGGGTGTAATAGAGTTAAATGTATTTCTGAAGGAAACTGAAATACAAGAATGAAGCTGATAACTATGTTTTCTTTGTATTGAACTTAAAAAAAATTATGACCTCAAATAAGTATTTTGGATCGAAAAAATGACCAATAAAAAAAATTATGTGCAGCTATGATCTTCACAAGTCAGCTGCATAATCAATGATCATATCGAATAAATTAGAAACTTAAACTTGAATGTAACAGTTCCAACTTTTTTTGTAAATATTTTTTTATGAAAGTTCATTCCTAACTTTAGCAGCTTTCTATATCTGATCAAAATTGTTTTATTTTGAAGGTTACCGTGTTTTTTTTCCCTCGACTAACGAGATTTTAATTCTCATTATGTTTGGAAATGCATGTTCTAATATGTAGGTAATAGCAAACTTTTAAAAATGTCTCATACTGAGAAATTAAAATTGGAAATTTTCCATTGAAATATCAAATTTTCACCTAAAAGTTGGTTTTATTTTGATTTGTATACGAATGATTCTGTTGGTAAAATATTAAATTGATATTTTTTTGCTAGGAAAATAGCGATACCATACCTCTTTTCTAATTTCTTACCGATGGTTTCTCCTGTGAAATTTTCAAATTTGCTGAATTCGAACGTGTGATCAAAAACAAGTTATTATAAAAATAACTTGAAAATTACGAAAAATTACTTTTTTGTATTTTTTCATTATTCGCTCGAATAATTTTAACTTGAGCTGTTTCGGCCTTCTTTACCTTTCTTTCATTAAAAATTAAAAACTACCAATATTTTTATTCAAATGGCTTGAAAAAATTGGTATTCTTTAAATCTATACTTGGTACTTACATACTCTACGAATTTTAAAGATAAGCTTGGAATTTTGATTAAAATAGATACCATACCTACGTCTGTTGTTCTGTTTTGAAAATTGTAATAATAAATTCAAATTTTTACTGTTATTTTTCCCCATGAAAACAATAATATTGAATGAAAAAAATCGCAGCAAAGTTTACCATTATTTTCCTCATCAGAGATTGCAATTTCGAAAACAACAGAAATGAGCTTTTACCGATGCAGCATTTACGCGGCTACAAAATGGAAAAAACTACCTCGAAAGATAAAATGAAAACTCGGTACAATGGATTCAAAAGGATTCCTACCAAGTCAGCGTAATTTCAACCTCAAATATTTCCTCGTTCCTCGTATACGCGGTGTCAAAAAAAAAGAGAAAAACATCACCTAACTCCTCAGTCCCTCTCCCTACCCACGTTAAATTCTCGTAATAGGTAGAGCATTGCGGCTAAAAACAGCGTAAATAGCGAAGCTTTTTTTTTTCTAAACACCTTAGATGGTGTGTAATTACGTTTAAATGTAGGTGCTTTGTTTATTGCGCGGAAAAGCATTTCATTTAGACGGGAAATCTAAGCGTCGAAACGTTGGGTGTGTACTGTGTACGGTAGGCAGGCAGCCAGAGAGAAAGACAGAAAGATACACGTAGATAGAAGTGAGTGAGGTATAAAGTAAAGAGAACACAGCGGCGTATAATTTTGGGTAAAGGCGACACAAGTCGCAAGGTCCGGGGTGGAGGTGTTATTGTTATGGCAATATACAGCTTATACACGACTAACGCGTTCTATTATTATTCATATTTGCAAATTTGACGGTTTTGTGTTGTCGCGGACGTCGTTTGGTTTCCTGGAATCGGTGGATTTAGTTTCCTGTTAGAATACGGTATAATGCGAAATGACCTTTTAAATCATCGTTTCGTTTGTGTGTTTTGTGTGCGTTTTTTTTTCTCTCTCTCTCTCTTGATGAAGAAAAGAGGAAATTTTTTTCGAAAAAGGAAAAGCCTAAAAAATGCGTTGGAAATGACAAGTTTGCATAAAGAAGATTTCGTCGAAGTGACCGGGTAGGTTGGATAATCTCTTAACTGGTTGATGCGAGGTTGCCAATTTTGGTGTGTTTTTGACTTGAGGTTTCAATATTTTACTGGAGGGTTATATAATCTCAAAAAAATGATTGAGATTTTGAAGTTTTCTCAAATTTTTGAAAAATAAAAGAATTGATGCTGAGAAAAAGGAGAGCAAAGGAGAAAATTCATGCCAGACTGATTTCTTGGCAGGCTGAAAAATGATTTGTGTAGAATAAAAATTGATCCAATTTAATCACTATCCACAAGTTGATTGTTTATGGAGGTGGGGGAGAGGGCTCAAATTACATTTTGTGTCAATCTTGGAAAATTGGTTATCCTCTCGAAAATATTGGAGAATTTGATCTCAGTTTTTTTATTTATCTTCCTCACAAAAAAATTCATTTTCTAGAATTTTTTTCAGAATTGTATCTCATAAAATCAAAACCTTTTTATTGTTTTATTCAGTTGAAAGCAGAAAAAAATGAATAAAAAAATCAAATATTAGCCTGGAAAATTTAAACTTAATGTCTTTACTTACATTTTTTTAATGCCCAGTCATCTAAAATCTGTTTAGATTGCTCTTGCTACCCCCTCCCCTTCCACTAAAATGTTCACTTTTTGTCAGTTTTGTGACACCTCGTCAGATCTCGTCGCTCATTGGCTGGAATTTTTGCCAATGTGCTGCTACTGTGGCAATTTAACAGGCAAAATTCAAATGCTCGTCGCTCATTGGCTGAATTTTGCCATTTCACTAGTTTTTTTTGCCATTTGTTCACTTTTTGTCATGGCAAAATAAATTGCCACTTGCGCGAATCGAGAAACAATTGAAGCAAAGCTATAAGTGATAATATTCATTTTTGACGGTCCTTCTAGAGCAATTCGAAATTTCTGGAGAAAACTGAAAACTCGCTAGAAGCTTCATTGTTTTAGATTAAAAAGTTGCCATAAAAGCAGTTTTGTTGACATTTATAAATTATTTTCAAAATTAAAAAAAATTCGTCAGAAATTTAAAAATGAACTTAAGCACGTAGAGTTTTAGTTGAAAGATTAGAAATTTAGACCATGCTCTTTCGATTCAAGTTTTTTATCCAAATTGTAACGAACTAGTCTAAAATGTTCCCTTGTTAAACTTTGTGTGGATATTTTTGGTGATAAAAAATTTGGTTTCAATGAATCTTGGTTGTGAAAGAGGAAAAATTAAATTTTTTTGTATCTCAAGTTGTACAATTGCATGGACAGTGGGGCCAAAAAAGGCAATTTTTTCTACTTGGTGGCAAAAAAACTAAACAGGGTTGTAAAGAGGGTAGTCTCCTAACCACTAATAAGCATTCAAACTACCGTGCTCCTTGCACAATTGCACTTTTTTGCACTTTAGCAATTTTTTCAACTAATCACGTTTTAAATCCACAATGAAGCCAGGTGACAAAATGAAAACCATCAACATAAGTAGTCTCAGGTATTAAGAGTTCAACGACCCCTCGTTTTCGAAAATTGGTTTGCACAATAAAGCGTGGTGTAATTTTAAAGTTGCCAAAACTTGAAACTGACCAGAAAAAATACATTTTCAACCATTTAGAATAAGATATTCTTGCGACCTATCAAAATGGGTTAAAATTTAGTGCTGAATTCGAATATAACGATGATTTCATTTTTAATCCCCAAAATTGCGATTTCTTGCCCCAAAATTGAAATTTCCATTCTCAAAAACGTCTTTTGATTTTTCTGCAATCTGGACAAAAACTATACTTGTGGCTATTGAAATAATTTGAAATTCTGTGTCGGGCATGAAAATACCTACCCTACCAACAATTTTTATGTTGGTCCAAAAAATCCCCCCCCCCCCCCAAGAAACGGTAATATTCTCAAAAAAATCTTGCATTTAGCTCGAAAGTGCTATTTTATTGAATATTTTCATTTGTTTTTCAAATTTTTCGATCAACTTGGAAAAAGATTTTACTTTGTATTAAAAATGGCAACACTCGATTTGACTTCCAAATATTGACAACATATTTTTGGGTGGGAGGGGGCATCTGGAAAATGCTATCAAATCCTAGAGGTATATTTTTTTAGGAGGGAGGAGAAGTAAGGTGCTCAAAATGTTATAAAAATTTTGAAAAGATCATGCAATAGTCCTGAATTTTGATTCGATTTCGTTTTACGTAGGTACATTTCAAAATTTTTTTTGTTATGTTTCAAAAAAGTCAGTCGTTGAACTCTTAAAATTATTTGAAGTATAAAATTTATTTTTCAATTTTTCGAAATAATTTTATTTTTATTTGATTTTATTTGGTTGTGTTTCTTGGTTATTCTTGAGATAAGGTCAAAATATTTCATTAAGGGTTTTAATGTTGAGCAATCCTTTGGTAAGGGTGAAAATTCCTCGAATCCAACCACTACGTAATAAATTTTTATCTGCAGATATACTCTTAAGAATTTACAAAACCCTGCTGTAGATTATTTTTACAAGATCTCAAGTTGGCAACACCGGCCGGCGTTGCGGTTTAGTACATAAATATTATAGAAAAACATGGACGCTTGAAGCTGGATGGTGTTGTGCGGATACTGTTGTGGAATGCGGGAAGGAAACAGATTGGTCCATTTGATCGTCGACACCATGCTCATATCCTCTTGTCCGTCTTCAGCTCATAGTCAGCAGAGAGCTGGCTGCTGCGTCGTTTATGTGGTGTCTTGTTTGCTCTATCTCTCTCTCACTCTTACTGGTTTGCTCTTCTCTTGTGGATGTTATAAAAGCCGCGCACCGGTTCTAGCTTCTGTGACCTTGGTGAATGCCTTCGTGTGTATTTGGACAAAGAGAGACGTGTATCTCCAGCTTCTCTACCCCTTTAAACGAGAAGAGAAGAGACCGCGTTTAAAGATCTTCCTTCTATGATAGTATGTGCTACTCGGTTTATCTCTGTCTTTCTGCTTTATAGTAAGAGTGTGTATCATCTTCATCTCTCGAATATTAGCTGTTGTGGATTGTGGATATCTCTTTAGCTATAGCTAAAAGTACATATTTGGATCCTTATATTGGGGTTTCTTTTCCTCTGCTATACCTGCAATCGAAAGTACCTACTAGACCAAACGAGTAGAGGGTTGAATTGGAGAAATTGGTGAAATTTCATTTCCCAATCTAACAGACGTCTCGTTTCAATATGTTTTTTGGCAAAGTATCCACTATCCATTTCTCTATACCTGTAACAATAGGTAGTGAATTTTCATGGAACAAAAAACAATTCGACTTTTAAAAGAAGATGAGCATCGCGGGTGTGCACTGTGCAGAGATTACCTGCAACAGACACACGCAGTCGAGATGAGCAACCGACTCGAATCAACCGGATGTGGACAAACGTACAAAAGAATCCGGTTGCGCTGCTTGTGTGTCTGTTCGAATGTCTGAGTTAGTTTTTTTTTTTCATTCTACCTTTTAGCTGCTGGTAAGAATGTCAATTATACACCTCCGCCGAGATATATGTAGTTTTGGTTTATTGCCCTTTTGCGGTTTTAGGATACTTATACACGCCATAGTTGGGATTCAGATTGGGAATATAAGAAGCCACCGGTGTGGTGCTCCAGAGTCGATCGATTGGTGTAGCTAAAAAATTTTGTAAACTGGATTGACGAGTGAGCTTATAACAACTATAGTCTTATAGTCTGCCAAGCCCAAGCCATGAAGCCGTTGCTGGAACAACAAAAAAAAGTAATTAAGCAACGACGAGCTGACAAAAAGTTATAAAAATGCTATATCCGGTTGTAAACAATTACTCGTTTTGCTTTTTTCTATTAATATTCCATCAACTCGATACACACGTACGGTGCTTAATTAGAGGTTTACCTATCGCTTACCTGTACCTTATCTATACGTGCTACCAGCTACATACATCACGTCATCACATCACCGTCAGTCACCGATCTCCGGGCAATTTTTTTCCATCATCCATGTACCATGTACGAGTATGCATGTATGTGGCATACCGACACGTTATCGAATTTTTTCCTCTTCTATTATTGCGGCCTAGACGGGAAGTTCCTTTATGTGTGTATGCGGTTTCCGTATGTATTAGTCGTAGACCATTTTCCCCTCATCGCCTTGACCCTTTTTGGGCATTATGACTTTTGAGGAAATGTTATCCGTAACGACGTCCGATCGGATCGTTTCAGCAATTTGAATTTTTAATTCATTATATCGCCCTGTGCGCCCTCTCCGCTGCTCGAAGAGAGTAGTTTTTAATGAAATTGGCGCCGCTAATGCGACAAATTGTGAGCGTGTGCAATATACCATAACGTCTTGGTAGTGAGTATTAGTAGTAGTACTCGTATGTTGTTTTCTGTTTCATGTTGGTTGGTAGGTATTTAATCGACGATTAGTTAATATATTGTGACGTCATATAGACGACTGTGTATGTGTGTGTATTGATCTTATGGTTGGTATGTGCGCATAGGTCGTATCGAGTGTTACGGAGGTCATAGATCTATGCAGAAATGAAAAGAGTTTTAAGCCTTCCAGGTGTACCATTGAACTTGAACTGTTTTGCTTCTTCAAGTTGGCCACGTGATTGAGATAGCTGATGTTGTAATTGAGATGTGAGAAAGTTATCGAATAGTAATTAAGGTGGCAAAAAGTGATCACGATCAGTTTTTAGCATTAGAACAGATTAAAATGGGGTAAAGTCTCATTTACGAGGAAAATTTTAAATCGTGGATATGTTTTTTGCATAATGTCTAAAAAATGAATTGCGATTTTCCGAGAAGTCAAAAATCTGCCAAAATATCAGCGTTTCATATTGTGTATTAATTTAAAGATATCAAAATATCAAAAAATGGTAATTTTTTTCAAAATTTTTAAAAATCCAACATTATGTGAAATAATGGTCATTTTTTTCGAGTTTTTAAAAGTTTGGCCTAATTATAAGAAATTGTGGTTTTTTTTTAATCAGTTTTTGAAAGTCAAGACATACATAACTTCAAAAGTCTCATACAAAATCTGCTCTCAAATAATGCAAGAAAACTCAGAGGAATTTTTCCAATGTTTTCAAAAGTCTTACATATTGTGAAGAATTCATCTTGAATTTTTTTCCAACTTTAAAATTTGTTCGGTTCAACTCCATAAATTCCAAGGGTAGGTACTCAATTTGTTTCAAATTAGAAAACATGTGCATTAAGTTGAACCCATCTTTTTCCCTCGTCCAATTTTTTTTTTTTTTTTAAACTGAAAAACTTTAAGAAAATTACATCCCTCTCTTGGTCTCTACTCCTCTAGTATCTAGTGATCCAATGATTCATAAAATCGAAAAACAGAGAGGGAAAAAAACATGAAATAATTAACGTTACATGATCGTTTGGAAAAACTTGATCATTTTCATCTTATGATTTTTTTGCTTTCTAGTGACAAAGATCACATCCTTTCGAAAGTTATGGATTTGCCCAACTACCTTTTATTAGGAATTTTTTGAAAACTTTCACGAAATCTTCTTGCAACTGCTTCTTATATTTAGTAATTGAAAAAAAATCATCTATGTTTAGCATTTAGAGCTCTACAGTTTTTGATTACAATTGATTATAATTAGGGCTGAGAAAAATATTTTATATCGTATTTTTTAAGGTAGGTATATCCAACATAGTTTTACGTTTCATAAAATTTTGAGTCGATTGAGCCCCATATGTTAGAGAATATTTTGGTAAGTATATTTTAGGCATAAATTCATTTTTTTAACATATTTTGGGCTTTTTTTTAGGGAATATTTGGCAATATTCAGCAATTTTCACTGTTTTTGGAGAATATTTTTAAAAAAACTCACAAAACAAGCAACATTTTTCAACTCAAAAAAAAATTTTTTTACTTAATCAAAAAATTAAAATTTGAAGAATGAAAAATTTGTTTCCTAAAAAATCAAAAAAATTTTGATGAAAATGATAGAATTTCTTATTCATTTATCTAAAATATCACGTGATATCAACAAAATGAAAGAGGGAATGAAATTCTCTTTCAAATGATACCCATATTGTAAGGGATTTTTTTTTTGCATATTTCGGGTTTTTAGGGAATATTTTTACATATTTCACGTTTTTTTGGAAATATTTATAGGGAATATTTTAGCATTTTTCAAAAAATAAATATCTCAGCCCTAATTATAATTTTTCCCCTGCATATTTTTTCCAGAGTGTATCGAAATGAAATTTAGAATGTTCTCTTTGCTTGGGAAGGAAAGGATTTTGGACTTACTCAATTTGACTTGAGTTTTTGGAAAGAATCATATTTTCTAACTTCTGCTCCCCTCCCTTCATTTTTTGAACTTCCTGTTTTCTCTTTCCTATGGTCGTCTTCTCACTCTTCCCTCTCGTCTCGCCATCTCAACTTGAAAAGTGTATCGAATTTTTAAAAAATTGCGAAATTAAATTTTGCTTCAAATTTTAAAAATATAATACCCTTTTCAAGGTGTTATGGGAGAGGGGGAGGGGAAGAGGGAAGAGAGCAGAATGGGACAGAAAAAGGTCTATAGGAAAAATATAGCGAAGGGAATGGAAGGGAAGAGAAATGAAGTGGTGCATAGAGCTGCCAATTAAAGAGTTTTCCATACTTCCCTCATCTTTGGTTTACAAAAAATTTCGTTATTAGTTGTAGAGAAATCTTGAAACCTTTTAGAATGTCCATTGAATAAGTCTGGAAAAAGAACAATTTTTATTGAAAAATTGCAATATTAAAATTAAATTCATCTCTAAGTAGGTAACTATTGTTGATTTGAAAGTTATACTCTGCAAAAAGTTGCAAGCATCTGTTTTTTATTCGGGGGGGGGGGGCTAAAATAATTGTTTTTTTTTAATTGCATTTATTTTTTAGAAATAATCTAATACATAATAACCGTTTGAATGTGTTTTTTCAGTATCCTGATTTTTTGGCCATATTATTTAAATGTTGAACACCTCCAAATTGTGAACATTTTCCTGCAAAATTGCACCACTGCCCCCCTCCCTCCGACCATCCCTCACATGTGGCAAAACCTTAGTGAAATTATATTTTTTGGGCTCAACTTTTAAAATATGATCGAACTTCTGAGTATTTAATTTTATGCAATTGCGATTTGATAAAAATCAGACGTGTAGTAATTTTTTTAAAAATGTGACTCGTTAAAAATTATTGTTTGATTGGTTTTCACTTTTCAGAGGAGACTGTGAACAAAAAATATTGTTCACCTTCTTCAAGTTGAAATTTCAATTTTCAAGGTGGAAAAAATACCTAATTTATGTAAGCTCAAGCAGGTGACAAATTTTAAAAATTGACTACTTTTGAAAAAAAGATTAGAAAATTTCATGTTTGTGTAGTTCAACGGTCTACGTCTTTCTTCTGCTCTAAATTTGACTGCTTTTTCAAAAATTTGATGGACAAACATTGGCGAAAAATCATACCTATCTATAGCTCAGTTACTTAATTTCGTTCACTAGGCCAAAGATCTTCATTTTTTTTAGGAGGGGGAGAGGGTCATAACCATTTTGGGATTTTGTTAGACACCTTGTAAGTACACTTTTTCTCAAAAATTAACTAAATAGGGAAGCAAAGCTAGACAGCTCTTCTTTCTTTAAAATTGGAGACACAAAAATCTTACTTAAAATCTTTCAAAACCGAGAGCTGTTGAAAAAATTGTGCATCAGCATGGCTCTACCCCCCTCCACCCCTCACTCCTTCTTTAAAACATCGACCCGAGACACCGATCGAATTCATGTGATTTTATAAAATCCATTAGGTGTGAATGATTTTCCAAACTTTCTTTGTTTTCCCGCCGCACCAATTAATCGAATTGAAAGAAAAAGTACGCGTAATAAAAATTAAAAACTCCACAGCAGTCCACACCCAGCTCAGAGTCCAAGCGGTGAAAAATTCAGCGAACGATTCTCGGCTCGAGGCAAGTTCTCGATGATCGTTATAATTACGCAATCCAGTTTCCCAGCTGGTATCGAATTAATGATGTGCGAAAAAGCGACCACAAATCAACGCTCGTGACTTCCATTTCCGCGATAATTTTTCACTAATTTTTCCACCTTTGATTGTTTCCTTCATCGAATCGAATTTTATAAATGATTATAAATCTTTTAAATATGTACATGTAGATTTCGTATGGGTGAATCAACTCCCAAAAATCAGCTGCATGGATTTCTGATCTCGTTTTTCGATATTCGATTCGATCATTCGAATACCTAAATTACCTACTACTACATCCATTGTGCGGAATAATTATTGTACCGAGCCGAGCGACCGATTATATAATCGCAATCTCCTCGTACCTCCGACCGCCCCCATCCTTCGTGTACAGTGTACACAGTTCTCGGACTGAAATGGAAGAAAAAAACTCCACGTAGGTAATAATGCGGAAGAATAGAAGGTCAAAATTGAACTAATGAACTGAAATAAAATCTGTCGTAGCCTATTCCTTTCCTGTTAGGTGTTCGACCTTAAGAAATTCGTCGGCTACGTTGCCACATCTCGCTCGCAATCGCATCGCGCAGCTTCAACAGTGGTAAACTTTATACATTTATACTTACACCTATGGTTTCGCATATCCATAACATAGCAGAGCACAGCACAGCAAAGATCAACTCGATCGAAAAATCTTTCCAAATATGCCAAGGATTACAAAGGTACCGGTGTTTAGGCTGGTCAGGTGGGATGGGGCGGGGGGAAGGGGACCAGAGGATGTGATCTGGTGTACCGGCTACTACGCATTTCCCAATTGAGATAATAATTCTACGTGTGTCATGCTCATGCTCATCCCGCGACGACCATAACCAAAATATTTCCATCTTGGAACCGGTTTATCAATTGAATTTAAATCGTTATTATAGGTACTATTTTTATTCGTCGTTCACCATCCTCTTGTGCCTGTGGTATCCCCTGGCACCCTTGGTCGTGCCGACTCTTTATAAGAAAGATATTGAAACCTACACAAGTCGATATGGTAATGGCGTTTAAGTCTTAAAACAGGAAATGGCTTCGAGGAAAGAACAACTCGCACAACTGACAAACACGACTGAAAAAAAAAAATTTAACGCGCAGAAAACTATAAATTCGACCGAGTCGCGTTGCATTTTAATTATCTTTCGTGCTGCGAACTGCGATCGCCGAAGCTCTTCGACAATCGTTGTTCGCGAAGATATGCACGGATTGTCTTCGAGTACCTACACCTACAAAACAAAAGTACCTATATAATACGAGTACAGAGTACACAGACACACGTTGAGTATTCTTATGTGAATATTATGCAGACTAACGACGAAAGCTAATTGTCGAATTTAAATTGCCGTGGAATTGATAATAATACTAATACGTCGTCTCCGATGCGAATGTTCACAATCACATTCACAGATCGTGCTCGATGATTCGCTCTTTGAAGACAGCCTGGTCGCGGATCTTTTCCGAGTGACCTCGACGACAAAACGATGCAATTCGTCGTGATAGCGGCGGCGACGAGTGGTAAGAGATGAAATTTTCCTATGGCAAATACCGGAAAGCAATTGGGCGTAGAAAAATGCGTTCGACTGAGTACTAAGAACCAAGCCAAGTACTCTGTAGCGTAAGACGGACATTTTTCGCTTTGTGATTACCTACATTATTAGGTATTTCCTGTTTTTGGTAAACACGTATTCATGTAGAATTCGCCGCGGTGCTAATCTATTCGCGAAACTACGAGTATTGGGCAGCATTGCAGTAGGTAGTTCTGACCCTAATGGACAGCTTTGGATCGTGAAAAGAGCAGTTGGATAAATAAGAAAGAAATCAAATTTGAAAATTGACCAATTCTACTTCCCCCTTCCATTCTCCGTCACAATCGTATTCTTACAGAGACATTTCATGATTTTAATTGATTTGGACGTTTTTCTGTGTGTTGTTTTTAACTTTGTTTCTTGTCATTTTTGCCTCGTTTCACTTTAGTAATTTTCATTATTTTTTGGTATTTTCTATTTGTTTTCTGTCATTTAAATTTTTTCTAACATTTCTGTGTATTTTTGCCAAAATTTTACTGCAGTGGTGCTGTGATCCCCCTAGGCATTTAGTTTCCCCTCCCATTTTTAATCAACTCCCCTCCACAATTTCATATTTTGGAAATTCAAAATTTTTGGTAAAGAAAATGAAATATTTGAAACAACGCAAAATGACTTTATTAAAATTAAAAAAGTAATAAATTAAAATAGACAATAAGGACCCCCCCTCCAAAAAAATCAATTTGATGAGTTACTCGTCAAAAATTCAGGTTTACAGCACCCCTGAATTTTACTGCAATTTCATCACTTCTTTTACCGACTTTTCGGAGAAAAGTGGAGTATTGTATTTGTTGCGATAGTGGAAGTTGGGTCGGGGAGTGACTTTTCTTTGCGTTTCGAGGGTCTGGGATCACGATAGGCTCATTCCCAAAATTTCAGGTTTCCTTATATAAGGTTTATATATATACATGTAAAAACCATACATTACGAGATCCGTTTTATATAAAATCGGGCATTGCGAGATCCTGAGATCCTTTTGCCGGATCTCGCAAGTTCTTTCATATGCCACGGTACTCGTGAGATCCGAGGGACCCTGTACACACATTTTCAGCCGGATCTCGTTTTGCCTACTATTCATATACTTATATACAATTTTTGAAAATAGATAAACGACGCATCTTGCGAGATCCACCCCCAAATCAGGTTTAGGCCGTTGGTGGATCTCGGTTTATGCGGATCGCGAAATTGATGGCGGCAATGCATAGAAAGGCACTGTTTACACACTGGAACGTGCGTTCGAACGAAGTTGTAGGGTTATTATTTGAGTTTTTAGCATTTTTCGAAATTTTTTGGGTCGGATCTCGCAATGCCTGTGTATATGTCGGATCTCGCAATGTACTATAAGACAGTATATATATATATTTGCTTGCGACCAGACATGTCAACTATGCTTGGCATATATACTGAAAAGTGAACAAAATTTTAAAATTGGTATAATTTCTGTTCTAAATCACTTATTAAAATTTTATTTACAGATTCAATCTAATATTTAAAAAATCTATGTGTTGAAAAAAGTAATCAGATTTTTAGGCTAAATTTTGAAGAAAATGTTTGAAAATGGAGTCAAAGTAATTTGAATTTTGAGAAAGTTGAGACACCACAAGAAAGCTCAAATAAAATAAAAATTTTTGATGTTTCTAATTTTTCAATTGGCCAAAAAAATACTGAAATATTTCGAGTCAAATTTGTTGTCGTGTACACTCAGGATCGATGTATTTGCATACATCTCCACCAGCACATCACATTCTACTCACTACAAATCAACTGTAGACCCTGCGTTTGTCCTTGCGCCTTGATTTCTAAGCCATGCGCCCTCTGCTGGAAGTTTCTGAAAACTCATAGTTGACTTGTATAGTAAAATTAACCCATGACTTGTCAACTATAGTTGACAAGTTGGTCAGTCCACTTGTATAGTAAAATTAACCCATTCAACAGTTGACAAGTCTGGATACTAATACCTATATATATGGACCTAAGTATCTTCGACGTCACCGTACATAAACAGTACCTTTTGGTCACCAGGCTTTTAAATGCCTCCGGAGGTGTATTTACTTCATATTCGTAACCAGCACAGTTGTTATAGTGCTTATACTCTTTTCCCCACTTGATTTACATGCTTTAAGCTTATACAAAAAAAATTTACGAGAATGGTACCAATTTGCCTCCGAATATAAACTGATCTCTTCCGTGACCTTGTGTATTTAAAAAGATATTGACTATACCAAATTGTCACCTGCTGCCTTGCCTAATAGATTACAACTACGCTGGCTACGAATACGAAAATATAACACAACTGGAAGCATTTAAAAAGCGGTGACCAAAAGGTACTGTTTATATGCGGTGACGTCGAGGGTATGTCAGTGTTGATGGAACAAAATTTTTAAAATCTGTATACAGTAGGTGTATACATGACCTTTTCGTCACCGGACAAACTTTTCCCCTTTTACGTTTCAGGGGAAAACAAACCGTTTGGACTTGGTATACACAGGGCAACGTCTTCGTCACCGGCAAAACGCCTCCGTCACCGATTTCGGTGACGAAGAGAACGCGTGAGTATATAAAAGGTGACGTAGAGGTACCGTTTGCATATCTATATATATATAGCCGCATACAGGTAAACTCATAACGTTTTGTATAAAATACAAACTCACGTCCCACCTATAACTTCGTTGCTGTGCATGCGCTCGACGCGTCACCCCATAGGCCTGATAGTACTCGATGTTAGGCCGCGTTATATTCGTTAACTTGATTTTTGGATGACCTGTGGAGAGGTATCTCATTGCCGAAACATCAATTTTTCAGAAAATCTTTTTTTTAAAAGTCCCATACGTCTCTGTTTTTCGCAAATAGCTTTTTAACAAAGCATCCCACAGAAAAATAACCAGCTCTGAGCAGAAAGAAAATTTTATTCTCTACAATTTCCTTCATTGCATTTTTTTCCTAGGATGCATACTTTTCCCATAAAATCACTGTTTAGACTGAAAAACACGAAAATTCGGACCTGTATAATCAACTCTAAATTAAAATTGAGCAGTCAAAAATTTATTTTAGACGATTTTTGACCACGCCATGTGAAAGAGGACATCTTCAACCACCAAAATCACCAAAAAGAACGTAAAAAACGTAAAAAATGATTCTTGGCAATAAACACCTTTTCCTCATGTCCTTGTACATAATACTTAGGCTATGCACTCATTTGAAAATTGAGTCAAAAGAGAAAGTGTATAAACGGCAATCTCACGTCCCTGCTCAAACTTTGCCAGTAGACTCCCCACACCTTGTAGATTCATATGGCACCTCATCGAAAAGTCACGTCCTAAAAAGGTTACGAGTTTGTCAAAACGTTATGAGTTTGCTGTTTAATCTATAAAAAAGTTACGAGTTTACCCCCTAGAATATTTATATATAGAGATATATATATACAATTTTTTTTTTGAATTTTTGATTTAATTCGAAAGCTACGAACTTTTGGATCGAAGTGAATATGCGAAATTATAGAGATCGTAGAGGCCTACTTAGATTTCAAGTTTCATCAAAATCGGTTCAGCCGTTTTCTAGGTAATGAGTTTTGAAAAATTTCGAAAAAAAATTTTGTCGCTCGATAAACTTGGAAGCTGCGTTCTTTTGGAACTTGATGATGATGCCAAAATGTTCGGCTAGTAGCCTAGTTGTGACATTTAAAATTTGATCAAAATCGGTTCAGCCGTTGCTGAGAAATTAAATTTTTAAAAAATTTTGTGCAAAGTCACCCCCCGAAAATTTGAAAAAGCTCATTTTTGTTTTCGATTACGTAAGAAAGCTACGAACTTTTGGATCATGGTGCAAGTGCGAAATCATAGGAATGGTGATGGACTTGTGATACTTCAAGTTTCAGAAAAATTGGTTCAGTCGTTACTCAAGGTAATGATTTTTAAGTGAAAAATGTCGAAAAAAAATTTTGTCGCTCGATAAACTTGGAAGCTTTGAACTTTTGAAACACGATGATGGTGACAAATTGTCCGGCTAGTATCCAAGGGCTGACATTTTGAGTTTCATCAAAATCGGTTCAAAGGTTCCTGAGAAATAAATTTTTAAATGAATTTTTAAGTGAAAAATGTCGAAAAAAAATTTTGTCGCTCGATAAACTTGGAAGCTTTGAACTTTTGAAACACGATGATGGTGACAAATTGTCCGGCTAGTATCCAAGGGCTGACATTTTGAGTTTCATCAAAATCGGTTCAACCGTTCCTGAGAAATGATTTTTTAAAAGTTCAATTTTAAATGAATTCGTGTGCCAAGTCTTTACTTACATATTTAAGTACTCGTATGTGATGAGGTGAATTTACACATAAAATTTAATTTCTCAGCAACGGCTGAATCGATTTTGATCAAATTTGAAATTTCAGAACTACACTACTTAGCGGAGATTTCGCCATCATCATCAAGTTCCAAAAGTTCAAAGCTTCCAAGTTTATCGAGCGACAAAATTTTTTTTTGACATTTTTCACTTAAAAACTCATTTAAAAATTTATTTCTGAGGAACGGTTGAACCGATTTTGATGAAACTCAAAATGTCAGCCCTTGGATACTAGCCGGACAATTTGTCACCATCATCGTGTTTCAAAAGTTCGAAGCTTCCAAGTTTATCGAGCGACAAAACTTTTTTTCGACATTTTTCACTTGAAAATCATTACTTTGAGTAACGACTGAACCAATTTTTCTGAAACTTGAAGTATCACAAGTCCATCACCATTCCTATGATTTCGCACTTGCACCATGATCCAAAAGTTCGTAGCTTTCGCGCGTAATCGAAAACAAAATTTTCAAAAGCTCAAAGCTTTCAAATTTGTCGAGCGACAAAATTTTTTTTCAGAATTTTTCAAAACTCATTACCTAGGAAATGGCTGAACTGATTTCGATGAAACTTGAAATCTCACTAGGTTTGCTCGATTCCTATTAAGTATACGACCCTCAATTTTTTGTGAATCATTCGTGAACGAATTGATCAATTTTTTGAAAGAACCATTCGCCAACGAATCTTTAATTTATGAATAAATTCGTTCGCGAATGAGTCACTAATACGAATCAATTCGTTCGCGAATGATTCATTGAAAATTGAGTAAATGAATCAATTCGTTCGCGAACGAATCACATGTCTGAATCGGTTCGTTCGTGAACGATTCACTTGTATGAATTAATTCGTTCGCGAACGATTCACTTGTACGAATCGATTCGTTCGCGAACGATTCACTTGTACGAATCAATTCGTTCGCGAACGATTCACTTGTATGATTCGATTCGTTCGCGAACGAGTCACTTATACGAATCGATTCGTTCGCGAACGAGTCACTTATACGAATCGATTCATTCACGAACGAGTCACTTGTACAAATCGATTCGTTCACGAACAAGTCACTTATACGAATCAGTTCGTTCGCGAATCACTGTTTAAATAACAGTGGATCAATTCGTTCGTAAAAGATATTTATTTTACAAAAAGTCGGTCTTCTCACGCTTACTGCGTGAGAGTTTTTTTTTATTTCAACGCGTTTTTAGCACTTTTTATGCTATTAAGTACCTATTGCCAAATTTTTACTGAAATCTCATCACTTTTAAGATTTTTTCATCGATTTTGGTAGTTTTTTTATGTTTTCATGTTATTTTAACTTGTTTTAAACAATTTTAACGCAACTTCTGATTTATAAAAAAAATGAAAATTTGCTTATCATTTTTTTGTACTTTTCATTTTTCACTTTTTTTGGTGATTTCGACGTGTTTTTAGCACAAATTGCATTAAAATTTCATCACGTCTTTTTTGGACTGTTTCTATTGATTTTGGTAGTTCTTTGTGTTTTTATGTCATTTTAACATGTTTTTAAAAGTTTTTGTGCAATTTTATTAAGTGCTTTTTTACACTCATCTTCATGTTTTTTTTTGTGTTATTTTTTGTCATTGTGATTTTCAACATGTTTTCTACACTTTTCATGCAATTTCTGTAAAACTTTATTTCAATTTCATCACTGTTTGGCAATTTTTATCGATTTTTTTCCTTTTTGGTGTTTTTATATCATTTTTACATGTTTTCTATAATTTTTATATCTATTATAATTGCTAATTTAAAAAAAAAACAAAAAACCCTGAAAATTCATCATTTTTGGTAGCCTACTTTTTAATGCTGTTCTTTTTTGTAATTTCAACGTTTTTAAAAAAACTTTCTATTCATCTTTCCGAAATTTCACTGAAACTTCATCATTTTGGTATTTTTTTGTTTTTCTGTCATTTTCACATGATTTCAATTTTTTTTGCAATTTTTGATTCTTTTCTTTTAAATATTATTTTTGCATGTTTTCAACAATTTTTATGCAATTTTTTTCTGAACAAAAAAAACTGGAAATTCATATTTGTTGGTACTTTTTATGTCGATTTTTTGCCATTTTTGCAGTTTTTAGAACACTTTTTCGTGTAGGGGAGATTGTTGTACCCCGGACCTGTTGTACCAGGGACCTTTCCCTCACTAACGCCACTTGCGGAATTCGGACCCCACTACGTTTTAAAGCATCACTAGGGTATGCCACAAAATGAACTATGGGCGATAAGGTTTTCATTTGAAAATTTTGCACACGATTATCACGTTTTAAAACGAAAAATTTTATTTTGCCATGTTTTGTGAACTCATTTTGACCTGTTGTTTATTTGAAATTTGTCAAAGCAATTAGTGCAACATGTAGCTACACCATCCAAGTGTAAGTACACATATTCACTTTTTGGAAAAATATTGTGTGAAATTTTGTAGAAATTTTTTTCTAAATTTTGGGAGGTCTTGTACCTGGGACCAAATTTCATCGTGTACCACGGACCGCAATTTTTTCATCTAATTTTCACGAATTTTGATACTTTTTCAGATGCCAGGATGCCCTTTACACAGTTTTTACATTGTAGCATCTGAAAATGTTTCAAAATTTATTTGAAATTGGTGGAAATTTGAGGAAAAATCTATGGTCCGTGGTACAACATGACAAACTTATGAAATTTTTAAAAAAAATTCTGCAAAATTTTATATGATCTTATTGTAAAAAGTAAATATGAAGAGTGATATTCCAAAACTCGCTTTGTCCATTTTCACAACTTTTCAGGAGAGAGGAAAAACAGTTTCCCTTTAAACGGGTAAATTGGCTTTTTAGGCGAGTTTAGCACTTTATTTGGGTGGATTTATGATGTAGGAGTGTAGGTATACATTTCATCCACTAAGTACTGCTGAAAAAAATTTCAATAAAAATGGACAAAACGCGTTTTGGAACGTTATTTTTTTTGAAATTTTTAGTGAATTGGCTATTTAGGTGAGTTTAACACCTCATTTTGGTAGGTTGATGATGTAGGAATGTGAGTTAATACTTCATCTACCAGGTACCACTGAAAACCCAACTTTGATAAAAATGGACAAAGCGAGTTTTGGAATATCACTCTTCATATGTATAATGAATGTCTATGATCCATACGTGAACTTTATGCCTTCACTGCCAACTTTTAGGCATTTTCCAGGGTAAATTTCCTTTTGGTCCTTGGTACACGACCCGTTGTACCATGGACCAAAAAAAAGTGACTTTTTCAAAAAATTCTGGAGGGGAGGGGAATGAGTTTTGAACAAATGTGAATATCTCGTTTTTTTTGTAAAAGACCATTCTTTGATGCACCCTATTCACATTTTCAAAAATAATTAATGGGTGGAGTCCATTCCCAAAAAACGAAAAATCGGTCCCTGGTACAACAATCTCCCCTAACCATTTTTTTTTTTTTTTTTTTTTTTTTTGATATGTAGGTATCATTTTTACAATTTTTATACGATTTTTAATTTTAAAAAAAAAGGTGGAAATTTATTACATGCTTTATTGTACTTTTTATTGTTTTTTTTTTTAAATTTAATTTCAACCTTTTTTTTCCTCAAATTTCACTAAAACTTTATCATAATTTCTAATTTTTTAAAAATAGGTATAATTTTAACATGTTTTTAAAAGTTTTCATGCTATTTTTGATTTAGAAAAAAAAAGTTGAAAATTCATTGCTTTTTTGTATATTTTTTATGCATCTGTTGACAACTTTCAATGGACATTTTTTTGGTCATTTTTATTGAATTGGTGGGTTAGTTTTGCGTTTCCAAATCATTTTCACCATGCTTTCTTCACTTTGAGTATTTATGAAATTTCTACCAAATTTTATCACTTTTTGTTGATTTTTATTTGATGTGATGGGTTTTTTTCTATTTATTTTCATGTCATTGTAACATGTTTTAACACCTTTCTCAGCCAAATTTCATTGAAATTTTGTCACATGAGATTCATCTTCACAGTCTTAGATTTTTTAAATGCGGAGACAAGTCTGAAAAAAACTCTAGATAGGTACCTAGCCTACCTTCATTCTAAATATCTGCTCAATGTTGGAGAGCATTTCTTCTCCTTCTCTCCCTCCTCCCAGTCCAGAAAGGTGATTAATACTCTTCGCTAAAGGATTTTTATCGATGGGACAAAAGGGAGGGAGTAGTTAGCCCAAAATTAAACCTTTGATCAAAATAAAAATGTGCGACAAGATGACATTTTTTTCAGTTCAATGGACTTAACCATTGGCTACCCTGACATGAAAATCTATTTTCATTTCAATGTGTTTTGGTTTCAAAAAAGAAACGTGTAGTGGTTGGTATTCTTCTGTCCTTAGCTGAGAAAACACGTGCAAAAAGTTGTCAAATTTAAAGGTCAAGGTTGCTTCAAACACGTGGCTGGTGACTTTGAACATTCGTCGGAGGCATTGATGGCTTATGGCGATGAACATACTCGTGCTGCTCTCATGTGGGTATTTGTACTTGAATAATTAAACAAGGAAAGAACGTCTTCAGTGTGTCTAGTCTTTGGAAAATGTCAAAAATTAGGAAAATTCGAAGAGTTTCGCTCTCTTTTCCAAAAAATATAAATCAGAGTTTCCAGGAACGAAAATTAGCCTAGGTAACTCGTGAATCTTGTAGTACCTTTCTGCAAAATGGACTCCTAGCTCAAGTCAAATAAATGTAAATTTTTTCGGGTCGTGATAAAATAATTCGAGAATTTTGGGGAAGTGGAAGCTTTCGCTGAGCTTTTGAACTATTTATTGCTGTGGATAGTCGACTTTAAGAAAGTGAAAAACCTCACGATTGAACACGTCGTCAGATGCACTGAATTCCAAACATTTGAAGAATGTTCAAGATTTCTGCGGAGATCTTCAATTAGCCATACTGCTATTCGATGTCCAGAGTCTTTATTTCCAGAGCTGTGGATGATCGACTTGGAGGTGGAATGGGAAATTATGATCAAACGTGTCATCAAATGCTCGTGAGGAGAATCCATGGTTTTTATGGAAGTCTTCAATTAGCCAATAGGTACCTGTATTGATGCCCAGTACCATACCGTTTCCAATCATTTACATGTATTCTCGAGACTTGAGTTGTTCATTGCTGTGGATGATCGACTAGGAAGTGGAAAATCTTACAATCAAACGTGTCATCAAACGCTGAAGCATATTCAGACCATTTTGATCTATCGATCGATTCGTATCGTAGTACGTTGAATGTCCGGAAGGTACGAATAAATTCGATACGGTCTCGTATAAGGTACTTATGGGTAGGGTAACAGCGTGCAAACAGAACCAGAAGACTTGGCAATGATGCGTATGACGAAGATAGATATAATGTACACTTGCGTCGTCTTGCAGACAGATTACATACGTAATCTGCATCTTTACTTCCATGTATACTGGAAGAAGGAGAGTATACACGAAATTACGAGTATGGTATACTATAATATATTTGAATGTAGACGAATTACGAGTACACAGTATACACACACACCGCCGTCGTAATGATATAATATCCGTTCACTTTCGACGTATGGATATGGAATACTCGGTGATGTGGCTGTGTCGATGGCGTAAAAACTGTCGAACGAATTACGGCGTGACATAAGAAGAAATACTGTCATCTTCAACCGGTCGAAGTTATTGTTTCGTGTCGCTGGAGTACGCAGAGATTAAGCGGGGGAGGCAGCCAGGGAACGATTATACGTTAACCTTTCGACGTAATGGTATATGGTTTCCGCTTTGTATGTACTTGGTACTAGTAAATCGTGCTACATTCGAGCTTGCTGTCTCTGCGGCGATGTGTGCTGTGCTTTTTTACCTCTCCTTTCTTTCTCTGCACTCTGCAGCTCTCTGCCCGCGTAGAACCCGCCTACAAATAAACAAGATATATGACGCAAGAAGGCGGTAGTAACGCTTTACAAGTGAGGTCAAATTTGTTATATGATACTAGTTGATACATTATACGGTAGACTTGTGAAACGACTGACTGTGGATGGTTAAATGTGAAAGATTTTAGCAACGGTGAATCATTTCGTGAGCTAGAGAAGAAGAAAAAAAATCGCTAACGCACCGTAATCGTCATTGCATCATCGAGATTTCCGCTTTTTCATCTCTCCTCCGAGTACCTATCATCCATCTCTCACTCCTCACTCACCACTCACCTGCCAAAATGATCCACTCTTCGCGGCTATTGATTTTTAATTGACTTTTCGGCCTCGTATATGCCAGAGTGTACCTTGCGTATTCTGATTAAATACACGAGTAGATACCTATACGATTTACGTGTATTTAGGTAAAATTTCAACCATTCTAACAATTTCACGCTATTAGAACCGAAATGAAATTCGTTCTAAAACCATTATAATTAAAGTGTACGACAGCCTGATGTGTTTCCGGTCGAGTTTTCTTTATTTATAGAACGCTTTCCTAACTCGATGGGTTATTAAATAATTTAACGAGATCGTTTTTTTTTCTGCCTCTTTCTCTCTCTCTTCGATACATTACTTACATTTTTTCCAATACTTTTTTGATGTTTATACCAGTTTGAGTTATTTTATCATCTTTTTTTTAACATATTCGTATTTTTTTCAATGTTTCAGAATCGATATTAGACTAAAGAAGACAATTCGCCGTTTATTTTGCATTCGCCGATGTAATTCAAGTGTAAGTATCAAAGACGTTCTATTGTTTTAATGTAGGTACCTATAGGTACGAGAAATATTTACCAAGGCGCCGTGGTCGTTTATATGCGACTATAAAGTAAACAATACTGCTTCCTACGTGATAAACATAGCCTAGAGATTGATTACTGGCTCGGCTCAGATTGGTATTTAGTGTTATCCTTATTGATGCGATTTCAAGACGAGAATTCGCCCGAACTGCCAAATTCATCGAGTTTTTATTACTCTGTAGAGGTTACAGCTGCGTTGATTTTGCGTAATTACATCATTTCAACAAGCGAGATGATCGTTTAAATTCGAACATTATTGTAGAATATGTCTCCGGTGGTGTGATTCGGCGTAAAATGGGTATATTCGTCTGTTTTGACTGAAATTACCATCAATTACCCATAATTACTCGTAAATTACCGAATTACCAGTAATTACCGGTGAATTACCGACGATTACCGTCAATTACCAGGGAGTACTCCCGAATTACCAACGATTACCTGTGAGTTATAGGTAATTACTCTAAGATTACCAATGATTACCGTTGAATTACCGAATTACTGGTAATTACCGTAATATTTTCGAGTTATTCCTTCTCTCAGTGTTTGATGAATTTTGTGGGATTACTAAAATGGGAGTGGAATTTTTGAATGTGTTTTAACCCCTAGAAAACACTTTCATTTTTTCAAAAAAATAAATAAAAATAGGGTGGGATTGAAAATACATGGGGGGAGGGGTAAAAATGGATTTTTTTGTGAAAATTATTGCTTCTAACAAATGGGGTGTCGTTTTCATATGAATCGAACATCCTAATTACGAATATGATGTCAGATTTGATGCTACACTCACCCATCCCCCTCTTAAGCCCTCCCCCCTCCTCCAATAATTTTAATAATTTTGAAGTAGACATAATTTGACGGTGTTAGTGTCGTTTTCATATAAATCGAACATCCTGATCCCGAATATGACGTCAGATTTGATGTTACCCTCACCCATCCCCCTCTTAAGCCTCAATCCCCTCCTCTAGTTTTAATAATTTTGAAGTAAAGATAATTTGATGGTGTTGACCTGTCATTTTCATAAGAATTGGCCCTCCTGAACACGAGCATGACGTCAGATGTTGTGCCATACTCATCCAGGCTCCTGTTTAGCCTCAGCCCCCACCGCAATTTTTTTTATTTTAGTAATGTTTTTAGGACTCGAATTAACTTTTTGATTGTTTGATAAAAATTACGGTAAATTACCAAAACATGTACAGGGTGCCCAGAAATATCGAGTACCCCTAAAAAGGTTTTCTACTAAAATACTTCGGTTGGTCACAGTGAATGATAATAATGATAGCAGTAGCACATGATTGGTTGTTGGACTGGTGAGATAACATTCCACCAATCATATGCATCTATTTCACGTTGCCAACCTATATTTTTAATGAAAAACTTACTTAGGGGTACTCGATATTTCTGGGCACCCTGTATGGTAATAGCTGGTAATTGTGGTAAATTTATACTATTTGTTGGAATTTTGAGTATATTTGGTCAATTTCAATGATTTTATCATTTTACAGTATTTACCATGTTTTTTCCCAAAATTTTGTAAAATTCTTCAATACGCGGTAATTACCAAACAATCCTGATAATTCGTGGTAATTATGAACAATTTCGGTAATTTTCAGTAATAATCGCATTTCTTTTATGATTTAAAATAATTTTTGAAATACTGTAAAATTCGGTGTAATTTCTTATAATTACGATATTTACGGTAATTACCACGTCAATTTGGTAATTTTTGGTAATTTTGGAAAAATGTAGTAAATTTGGTAATTTAGGGTAATTTTTAATAAATCAAACCATCTTTGTTAATTATTGGATTTTTTAAAACTTTTTAAAAAAATTTATTACCTACTATGAAAATTAATTAGGCTATTTTTATCATTCCAGGTAAGTAATTTTATAAAATTTAGAGATTTTCTTTAGTTTTTCAAAAATTTTAATATTTTTGGTAATTACCAAAATTGTCTCGTAATTGATCGTAATTTTGAAAAATTCTGGTAAATGTTGGTAATTTTTTGGTAACTTTGGTAATTTGCGTTAATTTTTTAATAAATTAGGTAATTTGTGGTAACTATCGTATCATTTTGTAAAATTCTATCCAATGATGAGAATTACTACACGAATTGTCATCTTCATACTATGTATTCATTAAAAAACATTCAAATCACGATTACTGGAAAAATATTTTTATATCGAGTATGTTTTCCGACGGTTTTTCCCTTAGTCGACGCGATAACCACATTTTGCTTAGAACTTATTCGGGTAAAATTCATACCAATCGTGAGATTTTCGCAATTTTTCCATCGTCAGTACGTGTCTTTCTGTATATACGGAAACTCGAGTCTCACGATGACTAGTAGTTGAGAAATACCTATCTATTTATGTGTACTAGTACACCTCGGTATACGATTATTCATCGAGGTAACTTGTAAAGGTAGTATATTTCGGTTGGGTGTTGGGTTGAGGCAAAAAGGTGCATACTGCAACCATATCTGAATATACGACCAGTCATGACTAATGTATAACGTTCGACCTGCATAACCCATCTTATAAACATGCATAGAGCTCTCGGTGATCCGCAGATTCGTCGTACATATACGAGAGATATCGAACAAGTGAACATCGCTAGGTTCTGAATTTGTTTTCTTTCTAGGATGGCGCGAACGCATTAGCACGTTTTTAACCCTTTTCTCACGATTTTTACCCCGTTACGTAAACGCGACCACGTCGTCGTACACTATACGTTTACGTACCCATAGCTATACAGACGAGAAGCACATCTAGTACGATGTTCTACTTTCTCGTCTGTAAGCTAAGTACTATACGATAAGTATACTCGTATATGCGATATGTTTCCTAAATTTACGTAATTTCCAACGTTGTTGTGTTATAGGTTTACGTAGTATATAAAGTACTGTAGAGTAAGTTTAGTGTAATATATTTAAAACGAAGCGTACATTATTGACTTAGGTTATGGAATAACTATGTACAAAGTCGAATGTAGGTTGATCCGGTATTAACGGGTTTCAATTGCGTGAGTATACCTAGAGTTAGAGTTGGCCGGATTTGGTGTGGAGACTTGGTACCTATATTTCCCTACCTTTTTTTTTTTTTTTTTTTTTTTTTTGGTTTTACTTTAAATTCGTAATACAAAGTGTGATTAGATTTTTCGCTTCCGTCAATTGTTCAAATGACGCGAAGATGTTAATTATACCGAATTTCTGTAACAGGTTGAATTTATACGCGAATTAGTACCGGTAACTGGAATTAATTTACGTATTGTAATTACTTATTAGTGTGCATTTTCCTGAGATTGTGATGTCAAGTGGAGAATTGGAGTTTATTCAATGTGTACACGATGTTCTTGTACTTTTGGAGGAGTGTAACAGGAAATATTTTTTAAAAGATCGAGAATGAATTTTCAAGTTTGTGGTTGATCAAGTCTTGAGCTTATTTTTTGAAACTTACTTCTCTAAATAAGATCTCCAGATGATCACTTTGACTCTGGAAACTTTTAAAAAACTCTTATCCCCTAATTTTCATCTTTTAAAGTTGATTTTTTCGATTTTTAGGGAATTTTTCAAGTTTTTGTTCTGCAGGTAATGAAAAATTGAGGTGGGGGCGAAGGCTCTAGAGGGGTTAGATTAGTGTAGCAGAAAATCAGACGTCATATTCGTGCTCAGCGATATAGAATCATGCGGAAACGACACCCCATTTATTAGTATTTAATTCTCCCAAAATTCTCATTTTGCCCCCTCTACGACACCTTTTTTCTATTTTTCACGGCAACGCACAAAAACAAAAATTTCGAAAAAAAAATGATATGATACGTATGGGTCAAAAATACATCCAAAAATTGTACCTTGCATAATTTTCATTGTTAGTAAATAGCATAAAATAAGTTGAAAAACGCAATTTTGAGGGGTAAATATGAAGGGAGGGGGTTGAAAATTCTCGTAAGTATACCTCTGTTGTTCACCACACCACCCTAGAGAATATTCATCAAAAAAATGTTGAATGCCATTATGGTATTTCAATAGGGTTCTGAAAAAAATATCAAAGTTTGAGAGCGCGCGATAGATGAAGTTTTCTCACGGTGGTGCCGTGGAACAGTGTTGACAAAACGCGCGGTAGTACGGGAGATACATGTTTTTTTTTCAAACTTTATTTTTTTGATCATGTTGCACTCCACTTTGGGACCTTGGGAAAATTATATGTTATACCTTAGGGTATGAGTAAGTTTTGAAAAAAAATTCAGCCATGTCACCCCCCCTCCCAATTTTTTCGCCCCCTTCAAAGTTTTCAACCCCCTGAAAAACTAAGAAAATAGAGGGCGAAAAATTTCAAAAAATTACTGTGTGTACCCCTACATGATGTACACAATCTGTGAAAATTTTAAAATTTTTCATCGATCCCCCTCCGAGAAACAAACCTTTGAAGTGTTGATGTTTAGGGGGCAGTTTCTCCGAAAGGGGAGGGGGTGGGAGGTCAAAAATTTTTTATGGAGAGTTTTTACATCAAGGATGACTTTTTAGACCACTTTCGACCCCATATGGATCAGGGGCCATTTCACCCATCTTATAGGAGAAGGCCCTTTGTCAAAAAAATCGAGTTCAGCAGCTGAAAATTGGAGAATTGGAGTTTCTTTAGGTTCCTTTTTGACCTATCTGATTATTTTCGTTCCGAATTGGAGATTTCGGAATCAAGGGGTTCCTTTGTAAGCTAGTGAAACATTTTTTATAAATTTCAGGATTTCAGCATGCAGGACTCAAAACATAGAAATTACATTCAAATTGTTTGCATGGGTGGTGCAGGAGAGAGGGGAGGAGGGGAGGTCAGGAAAGTGGTGGAAAAATTGCTCACTGAGAATTTTTGAAAATTCTGATCTGAATCTCAGAGATATTTTAAAACGTGCAAAAAATTGCTAAAACCTGAAAAATGCAAAAAAAATTGTTGGAATAATTATAAAGTTCTTAAAAGCGACAAAAAAGTTCATTTTAGAAAATAAAAATTTTATATTGTTGGTAATAATAAATTGCTTTACGTGAAAAAAAATGAAAATTACAAATTTTGGTTAGGTACTGTGCTTGAAAATTGTGACATGAGAAAATGTATCGGGTAAAAATTGGGGGGGGGATTGTTTTTTTTGGTCAATTTTTACTTCATTTGGAATAATTTTGGCAAAATTTTGAATTCGTAGCAATTTTTGCGCTGTTAATTTTTCAATTTCTGAATCATTTACATATTTGAAAACTTTTTTGGAATTTCAATTTTTTTGATATTTTACATTATTACAACTTCTGCTCTATTTCTGATTATTTGTTTGCTATTTTTGCAATTAATCAAAATTTTTACATTTTTTATTGATGATTTTATTTTGTTTTCCTGTAACTACATAGGACGATGTCATAAAAACAAAAAAATGAGTAATATCAAGGCAAAGGTTATAAAATTACGTCATGGAAAACTCGTAAATTTGTTGTTGAAGTTTTCAAAAAACCAAAAATATTTAAACTGAAATTTTATCTGAACAGAAACGATTGAAAATATTGAATATCTCGCTCACTCGCTCCTCCTGTTGATCTTTCTTCCATCAAAAATGATCATCATCGCCCGTTCAGGGCTCGTACTCGGTTACTTTTTTAAAATTTGGCTGCTAAAACTATTTTTTTTTAATGTCTAACAATTTAAATTGTCCCAGTCTAGCTTACTGCCAAAAGTAGAAAAAAGTCTCGCATTTCGTCAAATTTGTCAAGAAGTCTCGTTTCTTACCAAAAATTGATAAGAATTGTGTCTTCCTGGCGAAATATTCTTTTAAAAATATCATTTTTTGCCTAAAACTGCCATAAAATCTCGTTTGTTCACAAAAGGTTGTGAAAAAGTCTCGCTTTTTTTACGAAAATTGTCTAAAAAAAAAATATTTTTTTGCCAATCTAATTATCAAAATTCCTGCTTTTTACCATAAATTAGAAAAAAATTTGTTTTTATATTTTGCCAAAACTTTGTATCACTTCTTCGCTAATATTTATCAAAAAGTCCCCGATTGAGTTTCAGCATTCGATTTTAATAGGAACGTTTTGTTTCGTGACTAAGTAAAACATGTTTACATCAAATTTAATTTAATTTTTTTTACTTTTCTTATGACTTACTTTGTATTAAAATGTATGCACGCGTTTCAAAAAATTTTTGGTTACTGAAGTCATTTCTTTTTGGGAAAAATTGAGTATTAGCCCTGCCTGTTCATTTTCCTCAAAAGGTGCCAATTCTGACTACCTAATAACTTCTTCGTCAAATTCGACTTATGCTTCCCCTTCCTCTTTTCAATCTGAAAGCAAAAGAATAATGAGTTTGATGACTTTGACAGAAAAATTCTTTTTCAATTTTCCTAAATTGCATTATAATTTCTTGGACGTGATGTAGAAACCAGTATTTCCCCTTTCTGAAATCGTGGAAATCAACTGAAAAATACACCACTGAAATGACCTCAAAAAATCTATTTCCTAAGTTCCTATCGACTTGATATTTTGAATTTGGCGAAGTTTCTCTAAAATGAGCCTATATTTAGGTGCGTATACCTCAACTCATTTCTGTCTCCACCCCTTCAGTGCTCCTGCTGCAATATGCAGGGTTGAAAATGATCATAATTATGCGAATAAAATAACACACGAATACCATAAAGTGGCAAAGTTTTCCAAGTAACATGCTAGTGCTACAATTGAAAAAAAAATAGCGTTCTCGAAGTATTAAATTACTCAATCGTTGAGTTGTCGCAAAACGACCATAAATACGTGTAAGACGTCGTAGATGGCGATTTCTTATCAGCGAATTTAATTGATCAGCGTAAATCGTAATGGGGTGTGATGTGTACCTATATATGAGAATATTGTGTATTACATAGGTATAGGTAAGGTACATAGATTGGAACGTGTACAAAAATAAACAAACTAGGACAACGACCGCGATGGTAATTTTTCTCGGGTGTTTTCCGTTATGTTGGTACAATATTTTACAACTTCGACGAAAAATAGTTTAAAGTAATTATATTTTATGATAATTTAGTACTATGCGGAAGTTTCCTTATCAGTATTCGCCTTATAGAACTGCCTGCCATATGTGTGTAAAAACGTACATTGGATGTATTTTTTTCACGTCTGCGTTTTAGTGATAAAAGAAAAAAATGAAGGAAAAAAAAGTACGTACTTCGGACAAAGTCCTACGTATACTATCGTAAAAACAAATGTGTAAAAATGAAAATTTTTTACGAAAAAAAATTAGGGGAGTTATCGCTCGGACGGATTAAATTTTTATGCGATGAGGATGTAATGGCTGGTGAAGGGGGAGAAAATATTCGCCCGGTGGGGGGGAGGGGTAAAAAGCTCGTCTAATAAAATTCACACGATCGTGTATGAAAAAAATCGCACAGTTGGCGGTGGAGCAACGTTTTGTGTAATTTTACTTCCTGGTTTCGAGACGATATCAGTGTTGCCAGGTTGGCGGCGTTGCGGCGCGCATTCATTCCAAAATAAAATTAACCACCATAAACAAGTCGAAGTCGGACGCGGAAGCTTTGCCGAATAATAGTCTATGGTATTATATTTTATGACGATGGTGAAGGTCGTGTGCCGAACGCACCTCTCTATCGCCCTCCTCTTCTTACCTCTGCCCCTTACGAGGTGTGTATTTTTCGCCTGCCTAAACGATCGCATATCGTGCAGTGTTCGTTTTCAGGAAGAAAAAACTAATTATTAAGTTTTATTTTCCGTACGGTTTTTTTTTCTTCGTCGATCGGCGTCGTGTTTTTTCCTCACAGGTATAAGTAGGTACCTATATTTTTCCTCCTTGAGATAGTTCACAGATCCTCGTAGTATTTCGTGTCATTTGTACTGCCAGCGCGATTGCAATTCCGTTTCGCGAGCCGAGAGTTTACGTAATTTCTTAGCTTTTATGAAAAAAAAAATAATAATACGTATGTCCTAAACACGTGCTTATGTGTGTAGTTTTCCCGTGTATTTATTTCCCGATAGGTATAAGTGGTTCCCAAAAAAATGAAGCTGATTTTCAAGGCGAATTACTTCGACGTGGTCGAGGTACATTTACCTTGCGTTATCTGCATCTCGATTCTCGATATTGTCGAATTTTAAATAGTGTATCGCGAAAAAAGGCACGTGTTACGAGAACTGCGAGAAAAATTAATCGACGAGATACCTGATCTGATTTAACGAGGGCATAATTACCTGTGCAATTTTTTTTAAAATAAAATGAAAAAAAAATCTATATAGGCTCTGTGCAGTGATCGTACACGTATCGTACTTTGAGATTATTGACGATCTAATCGAAATCAATTACACCGCGAATAGAGTTTGATGTTATTAGTTCATATGCAAGTTGTTCCTCATATATTCTTGGTATAAATTATCATCGACTTCCTTATAACATTATTTCGCGGAATACGTTTAAATTTATTACGATTTAACAATGTCGTCGTCGTCTTTCTATGTATGTAATATGTATAGTCGATGCAAATCTCTCGACTATATACGTATACGTATCTCGTAGCCTACGTATGCAACTTGCGTGCAATCTTTATTATTAAAGCGATATATGCAAATGCTACTCGTAGTACTTGTACATTGCGCCATATACTTACTTACCTACCTACCTACCTACCTACCTTCCTATCTACTAAATACTCTATTTCCATATCCACCTCCATGTGCAATGTGCATCTTTATCTATACGTCATGTACCTACTTTATTAAATCCTACAACTGACTAAAATATCAACTTATGACGACTTCAACGTACGAAATTCAACATACTTGGAAATTTTACATCATGGATGATCGCGTCACTACGACGACGTCCTCCCATCTCATATCCATCTCTATAGAGAGACGAACTGGTTGCGTGACAGGTTCATTTACTTACGTACATACAGGGTGGGTTTTTCTGGAAAACAGCCGGCAACGACGTCGACGTCTTATGTATTTTAGAACAACTTTCGTTTGATTTATACCTGCGTTCGAGTACATGGATTCCTCTTAGAGTAGGTATAGTGTATGTAGTTGGAACAGATGGCAGGAATTTTTTTTTTTTTATTCGACCAGTTGGAAATTTCATCGGTCAATTTACTCGGAAAAATAATAAACACCAAGGTCTTTCTAGAGCAAAGATGTGAAGGGGAAAACCCTTCCGGCGCTGGAGTTTGATTCGAAAAATAAATATTACATAGTAAAGTTGTCTAATTGGAAAAAAAAATGTTTTGCTCGTTGAAATTACCCGACACCACGAATATATCTATTACGTGTGTTTTTTTCGCAGGAAAAAGGTTCGATTTGTTGTTTTTTATTTTCGTGTCGTGATTAATGTATCAGTCTGAATTTTCACTGTTTTGTTTGTTCGAATGCGTAAGAGCTATACGTTATTGGAAAATGTATATGACTTTGATGATCGAGTTGATTATTGCTGAATTGTGAAAAAATTACTTTTCGAGTGAAAATATCCTCCTCTTTGTGCAGTATTTTATTAATTTTTTCCATATTATACTTGAAAAGTCTCTATGTGACATAATTATCGAAAATAATGTTGTTGTTTTTTTGGAAAGTTGTAGTAAAAGCAGGGCTTTAATCTCAGAAAAAAATTTTAAATGATACCAGAACGAACTTCCAGCGAATCAGGCGTCTCAAGTCGACGATTTTGAAAGCTAGAGAAATTCAAATTTCAAAAAATCTATCCATTTCGACTTTTTGACATCATTTTATAGAAAAATGGATGAACAAGTAAGGGGGCATCCAAATTTATAAGATCGTTTTTTTTCTTCAAATTTTTAGTTGATAATTGTCATTTATTTTTTGAATTTTAGATTTTTTTGGGGGATTTGAACCTTTGTTTTTTTCTAAAATCAATTCCTTGTCATAATTTTTTTTTTTTTTGAAATCTGATGAAAAAAATTCAGATTAGACTCGTCGTTTTTATGGTTCTTAGGCCATATCTCTTTTTACTCAACCAAAAAGTTCGAAATTTTGGATTTGAAGCTCAAGTTTTTATTCGTGAAAAAAATTATAAAAATTTTGTTATCTTGAGTTTTCCCTCTCCCCCCCCCCGTCCCAATAATTAGGCCCTCGAAACAAAATTTGTTTTTCACTACATTATTTTCAAGAAAAAATGCTCGTCGAGAGATTTCCATTGAAAAAATTCAAACTCCTTGCTGATTATAAGGTGAATGGCGCTTGAAAAAAAATTTTCACTTTGTAGACCTACTCATCCAAAAATTAGATTTCGAATTCTGAAGTGGTTTAAGTAATTGAACATTTGATGCTCTAATATCCTGCTTTTAGAAAAAATAACTCTTGCTTCTCAATTGTTCATCATCAGGCTAAGTAGTGATTTAAGCCTGATGATGAACACTTGGTGTTTGAAAAGCTTTGCACTAATAAATAGTAAAAACTGAGAAGCAAGAGTTATTTTCCCTAATTTAACAACTTCTCGCTTAAAGGTTGCTTTTTACCCCTGCTTTTATACAGCTTTTTCCCCAGGACTGCAATGTTATTCTGTAAAAAGTGCTGTTTTTTTGACTAAACAGCAAAAAATTTTAAAAAGTCCTGCGTTTTCAATTTTTTGAGCAAACTTAAAAAGTTTCCATGGATTCTATTATTTTTTAAGGATTTTTACTTCTTTCATTTTTCTAGTTCTCTTTATGATAATTAAAAAATTTTGATGACCTCTTCACCTCTCATTGAAAAATTTGAAAAAATACCCTCTCGCAACTTCTGCTTTTCGCCCTAAAATTGCTGGATAAAAAACTGTTTTTTCTCCATTTTTCTAGCCAAACTTTAAAAAAATTCGTTTAGTCTTTCCTTCAATTTTCTGTTTTTTTTTTTTTTTTTTTTTTTTTTAACAATAAAGATTTTAACACTGTTTAATTACACCTAAAACTAATGTAGGTATCTATTTTTCTGATTGAACTTTGAAAGTTTCCCCTCATTTTTTCCTCCAATTTTTTTTTTTCAATCAGTAAAAACTTTTGATTTGATAAAATTTCATCCTCAGTAAATCTTAAGCCATTCTCCTTCCAAAAATTCCACATTTAAAAGACTCGAGAAATTCATTTTTTTAAAATTTTTTTGATTAGGAAGGGGGTTGACGTGTGCAAAAAAACTTATTCGATGTCAAAGGAAGTCTCAAATTCCACTTTTTGAATTCGATGAACTCTTGCAAAAATAATTAATGATTTCCCCCTCCCACCGTTTCAGGCACAATAATTTCTCCCCTTCCTCTTTACCCTCATCATCATCTCTTTGTAATGTATATTCTCCTAGTTGGGTTGAAGTTGCTCGTCTGTACAATTTTTTAAATCAAAGTATTCGATTCAATGATAGACTAAGTACGTTAGAGTACCCACCTTTGCATAATTTTTTGAAGAGTGTTCCATGTGAATCCAAAATATCAAGAAACTCATTTTTTGAGAAGTTCTTTAATTTCGAAAGTTCCCAAGCTCATTTTATTGGAAGGGAGGGCAAAATTTTTGATCTAATTTTTCACTAGGTATGCCCTTTTTCATGAAATAATTGAAAATTGATGAGTACAATAAGTGTGTTGAATTTTGTAGGTTTTTTTTTTCAATCGTCCGAGAATTGATTTACGAATAAAAGTAGAGAACAATCAGTGAATTTAGTCAACATTTCGAGAATGAGTTAGGGAAAAAAGAAAAAAAAAGATGCGAAATATTTTTAAAAACTTGCGACAATTGATTATTTTTTTTTAATTTGGATTTTTTATTGGTTTGGCAATACTGTTTTATTTTAATGGGGTAAAAAGTTAGTAGATAGCCTAATGAGAGTTACTAGGTTGTTTTTTAATACATTTGTTCTCAACATATGACATATGTATCAACAGTATGAATTTATTTCGACGCTAAATTGGAACATTTAAAGGATATGGGCTTAAAAATACATTATTCGCTTTGATAAAATGGGTATGAGTAAGGGACTTCCTGATACGTACTTCCTACGTGAGTACGTAATCTTTCTACGAAAATATAGAAAAACACTAATTTTTCAAACCTGAACTCCCTTTTGATGTAAATAAATCACAATATCGTGTTTCATTTTTCCGGCGAACGTTCGTTTAATCGAAATCGAACGATGTGATCAGCATCCTTTTATGTTTAGAATGTGCAAAAAATGATTAGAGGAAATCGCTCGTATTCATTGACCATTTTACACATCGAATTGAAATGTATGCTTATGTATGTGCCTTGTGCCCGCACAACTTGGAGTGGAGAAGTTTTTTGCTATAATAAAGTTTGAATTTTGGTTCAAAATGAACGTCCTGAAATTGGTAGGTAAATTTGATTTTGGTTCGCATTTTCAAATCTCCTTACGACGATGTCAAAAAAATCCTCACTGGTTATCTGAAACCCTCAAACTGGAAACGCAGAGGAAAAATATCACGGTTATTCCGTTGTTAAAATCGAAAAAAAAAAGTATTTTCCAATGAAAATTTTTTACTCATGCTTGAAAAATTTGTTCAAAATAATTTCAAAATGTGAACCAAAATTAGAAAAATTTCATCATTTCAATTTTTTGACGTAAAATATGAGTTGTTTATATAAAATAATCGAATTATGGAGAAACATTTTTTTCATTTCACGTACCTATATTTACATCAGTTCATCAGTCATTACCAATTTCTGGTAATTTTTTGTCTCATTTTTTGCGTAGGTAGCAGGTTCTACATACTACATACTCGTATGTATACCTGGGTACTTCCGAGCAGGAAAATACTACATTTGTGTGGAAAACAGTAATGTTTCCTCTGTATGTGGAAAATTTTCCCGGTTTGATAATACTTTTATATAGGTATAAGTCATAGCTGTACATTTTACTATTATCCACATAAATGACGAGGCTGTACCTAGACGTACATAATAATATGTACGTGGGTATATTGGGTACGTTATGGTATGGGTAATACATTTTGAGGGGGTACCAAAACTTACACCTATTACCTATCTCCTATATACCTATACTTATATACCTATTACCTAAGTATGTGTTTGTTTCATGCGCGCGTTCGTATTAAACTATATTTTCGAACTGTCGCATTAATCATTTTTAATGATAAATATACATATACCTGTACATTCAAGGTTAACATTTGTATTTCACATTGTCACATTTTCGCATTCTCGTTAGGTATAGTATACTTAATACTCATATAGGTTCACATAACACTCTCGTTATATTCTCGCGCCCTCCGTCGCTCGTCATCGCTGTAATTAAGTTAAAATATTCGATAAATTGCTCCAAGTACCTTATGGTCTGAAATTATTGATGCATTTAGGTGTACGGCTGAGGTAAATTATCGCAGCGGAAACACGTATATTAAAATGGAAGTACCTACCTGAGTTCGAATCGCGATAATCGTTTGATGGGAACAGGGGTTACCAAATTTTTAAGAAAATTGATTCGAATCACAAATATAAGTGTGAATTATTTTCTAGATGTGGTCTGATTTATGACTCACGAATCTGCTCGATTAAAATGGTTCGGATAGTTTTCAGTTACTTCAATAATGAAAAATCCCGAGCACTTCGTTAAACGATTTAGTTTGAAGATTTTCAAAACGAACCCAAGTTTACGAAGTATCATGTTAATGTCACGTTTCTTTCCATAATGGTATCATTCACGAAATTGGCTCGAAAAACTTGAATCATTTTTATACCCAAGGCATGAATCAGAAATTCAGCAGAATGAATCACTACACAAATCAATTCGAGAACATTTGATTCGAATCATGATAATGTTGATTCGATTCATTTTTTTGGATTCTATTAACCCCCCCCCCCATGCTTAAATCGATAATATTATTTTGAATGTTTGATGGGTTCGAAATTATTTTTTTATCGTAACTCAGAAAAAAAAAACACCAAAGAGGTAAAAATTAAGAAAACATTTAATTTAGCTATTTTTTTACGTTTTGCCATTTTCCAGAATATTTTCAGTATTATTTTCTAGGTTTTGGTGTAAAAAAAAAAAAAAAAAAACGTTTGATTAAAAACTCAAAATGTAAAGAAATCAACATTTTCCAAATTAAATTACTGTTTGAAACTAAAAAAAAATGTCAGATATTTTTTCTGCTGAGTTGGGATGTTGATTGTAATGAGGTTTCTGAGCAGATGTGTTAAGTATACGTAAAAATGAAATGAAAAAAAAAAATCTACCTAAATAGTGGATCTTGGGAAAGTATCTATCTTCTCCCTCCATAAAAATCGACTCGTTAGAAAATTTTACCATGGAATTGATATTTTTGAATCGATTGGCTTCTTAAAAGAATTAACGAATTTCAACGGATTTCGAAAATCAACACCTTGTACCTATATTTAATAGGTAGGTAATGTATTATTCATCTCAAGCCTTCTATTTTTAGGTAATCCGTAGCCGTAGGAGATCTACAGGTTCGAGAAAAAAATTTCCTTTTTCCTTCTTCTTCTCCCACCCAGAAACCTAGTTTTATCTGTTATGTTTTTTTGGGGCTCCAAATAAAAGTTAAATTCAACTTACATCGATTTCGTTTATGTTTTTTACTCGATTTTGGCGGTACTTAAGATGATTCCAAAAATTAAGGGCTCTATTCGGCTTTCAATTTTCCAGCACAGCCCAAAAATTGCGTAAATATAGATGAAAAATTAAATGATCCAGTATTAATACCTCAAAAAAGTGTTTTCTGGTGATATTCAAACCACAATCACGTTGCAAGGTCAATTTTTAATATCAGTGGAAAACCTTTTAAATTTAAAATAAATTGTGTGAAATTCCAAAAAATGTGAATGGGCGATTGCAATTTTGGGAATATATTATTTTGTTTGGAGTCTAATAGCTTCAATTTTGATTTTTTGAGATGTTATGTTTTTTTATTTTTTGATAAATTCGAACCCTACACTCATTTGAATTTCAAATTTAGTGGCTCAAAATCTTTTCTTTGGGATTAGTTGAAACGTCATTGAAAATGTGAAAATGCTGCAAAAAAGGAAGCGAAGTCTCCTCTGCAGAGAGATTCAAATCACGGATGTGTATAAAATGTTTCTTGCTTTGAACTTCATAATGAAATGTCATTGCGATAGGAAGTCTGCAACATTTTTTCCAAGTTTTCAAAAATCTGACTAAATAAGGTATCAAAAAATTATTCTTGAAAATCTGACGCAGAAATTCATTAATTTTCCGAAGGGTTTAAAATATATTTTACCAAGAACTACATACCTGTAATTCATCAAACATTATCAAACTGTCAGTTATTTACCACAAATTACCAGTAATTTCTCAAAAAAATTACCAAGTTACAAGGCAATTACTGAATATTGCCATTAATTGATTAAAAAATTACAAATAATTTATCTAAAAATAACTAGTAATTTACCGTACAATTACGGTAATTTACCAAAAATTACTGTAATTTACTAATAATTATTGTAAGTAATTTACCGCACAATTACGGTAATTTACCAAAAATTAAATTACTAAATTACTGTAATTTACTAATAATTACTGTAATTAAGTAAAAATTATTGTAATTTATCAAAAATGACTGTAATTTACCAAAAATAACTGTAATTTACCATAAATTACTGTAATTTACCAAAAAATTACGGTAATTTACCAAAAAATTACGGTAATTTACCAAAAAATTACTGTAATTTACCAAAAATTACTGTAATTTACCAAAAATCACCAGGAATCCATCTTTTTAAAAGTTATTGGTAATTTACCAAAAAGTACTAGTAATTTATTAATAGGTAATTACCGTAATAATTTACTAAAAATTTACCAAAAACTAATAAATTATGTCAAAGTTTGAAAAATGACTTTCTGATTCTGATTCTGACATTTCGTCAGAGTCAGACTTTTGAAAACTTGGAAAAATCTTGTCAGGTTCCTGAAATTATGACATTATTACCTCTTCAAGTGAATGACGTTGCCAGTGGACATTTTCTGATTTCTCCAAGTCTTGAAAAGTCAGAGTATCAATGTCACTCGAAATTTCGAGTATTGATCTTTTTGTTGTTGCCTAACCACATTTTTTTGGTATTTTATACAATTTTTGGTACATTTTTCCTCTCCTCCCTCCCTCCCTCCCCCTTCAAAAAAATAGTTGGTGAGCAGGTATTTCCAATTGATCTCGAAATTCAGTCTTGAAATACAATTATTGTATGCACTAAGTATATTTGATTTGATCAAAAACGATACTTTTCTAAATGATAACTGGCCATTTGACTTCTCATCTTCTCAGAATTGATTTATTGGCAAATTGATAGGCCATCTTTGATTAGGACCGGCCAAGCTTCTGAAAAAAAATCAAAATTCGCTCAAGTAATGTATTTGGTACACCATACGTTTTTATTTATGCACCTAGACTCGTAGCAATTCCATGTGTATGTTGTGCTACGGTGTAGCCATCGTATAGTACGATACGACGCACTTGTGTATTCATATGTTTGACATATGTACTCGTAACGTACGGTATCACCGTGCATAAAAGCGAGGGAAAGAAAAAAAATATGTATGGTTTTAGGGGAACTACCGCAATAGCCTGGTATCATGTTTACAATATGTTTGGCGCACATATAGTAGAAGGAAGAAAACGATAAACCACAACCTGTTAGTTGGAAGAAAGCAGCAGGGGCTGGAAAAGAATTCGGTTTGGGTTTTGTTGATATTTTAGGCGGTATATTTAGGTACCACGTAGTACGTACATATACGAGTGTGTGAGGCTTGGGTCTTTTACTTATGCTAAGAATTTGCTAATTTCGGTATAGTATAGCCTTCGTATAGACTTCCCTATTTTTGAAAAGGAAGTGCTGTGGTAGCCTGTTAGGGTCCAAGTACCCGTGCATGTGTGTGGCAAGTAAGGCAAGTGTACCATATACCTTGACACTGAGGTTACGGCCAGTGCAAGGTTGCAATTGTATAGTGCCTACTCCTCGTATACGTGTATTTTTGTATCCATAATACGAGTACGTAGGTACTAGGTACCTACTCGCGTATTTTCACGTAATAATACGTACAATTCGAATCCACGACACCATCGTCAGTGTCTGGTGGATTAATCTTCATTAATTTAATACTAATTCCTCTTTGTTTTCATTTCGCAGGTTCGCGTGCAAATTGATGGATTGATGCATTATCTGCAGGTAAGCCAAGCCAAGATATAAAGTCATCGGTTTTTTATCTCTCAAGTCTCATCTGCCGTCAAGTCGCGCGGTTTAATTGACAAATGGAGTGTTAGGGTGATATTTAAGGTATTTACTCGAAAAATGTGTTTTTCGTACTCGAAAACACTCCGCCTTGCACATAAAAATGTCGTCGAGGTGCACAGGGTTACCCTCGTTCTTCGTCGAGAAATTACTCGGCGTCGATTTCATGGCTTAATTGGATGCAAATGTATTCTAAAGTGGATTTTGTCAAAGTATTTATTCGTGTTAACTAAAAACTACTTCTTAAATGTCTAGCTCTGGTAAAGGTTTTTCAACATTTGCCTTTGCCACCTCGAATAAGTATAGGTAAATGTCGTGTTTCTTAAATGGCTTTTTACACCACGTAGGTACCTAGTGGCTACGTTTCGTAAAAACCATCATTTGGATTGTGCGATGTGATATATTAAGCTTGATGGGTATGGGTTTCGTGGAGCTGTTTGAAAATTTGCCTATGGATTACCGGAGCTCGACGACCGCCCTAACTTAGACTTGAGGTCAAACGAGCAATTCGCGTATTTAAATTAAGTTTACCGAAAAGGGTCACACATGGGTGTTCATTTCGAAAGAAATATGCAGAAATTCAATGCCAAAAATAAACAAAGTGACTTTTATCTGTAGTATTTGTCATTTGTGTTTGTGTATTTTGGTCACCGAGTGATGAATTCGCTAAGAATTGCGTTTGCACGTGCCATGTATCCGCTGAACGTGGTTTTTTGGTGGCAGAAGAAAGTGAGAAGATGATGGAATGGAGTTTTAATGTGAAGTAGTTTGGGAAATTTTATGGTGGAAACAATAACAGATGAGGAAGTGAGGAAGTGGAAGGATTTTTTGAAATTTCCTCATCCTCTCCTACTCTTCTTTTACCACCTTTTTTTTGGTCGGAAAAGTGATAATAAAATCGTTTATTCGTTCCTCAACCCCCCCTCCCCTCCCCAAAATCAAAACTTTATAAACATTCAACAATTTTTTTAACGTTGAAAAAACCCCACGTTCATTTTCCAGAAACTTTTTCACGATAGCAAAGTTGATATTTTCCCTTAATTTTCCTCAACATTGATATTTATTCAAAATCTATCGTTTTAATTATTTCTCGCATTTTTTCCCAACATTTATGAAATAGTTTCGTCAATGTAATCATTTCCTTCATCGTTGCTCTCAATTCTGACGATGGCATCATAATTTCCTCAAAATGATATCTAATTTACGATCGAATTTAATATTATTACGTTCAATTTCATCAATTTGCAACAAATTCTCACGGATTCCGAATTAAATTTATTAATCTTTGATGATTTATTTTGCTCTAAACTAAATTTAAGATCGCAATCGCAAAATGAATCGATACCTTATCGTATAATTTATACTCAGTTCGATATATATTTCACGCAAATGATGCTTTCTACGACGTATAAGTGAACTTCGCTTCGTGTTCGGAATCCGGAAACGGTACAAGTGACTAAGGCAAGGTGGAAAACAAAGTACTAAAATCCCAGATTAACCTAATTAACGGATTAAATCGATTAAATCCAATTACCGATATCGCGGCATCGTTTCTAACAAACACGAAGAGTGACCGGAGCCGAAGCCTCGTCAGGTATCGCTTGCTGTAGGTTTGACGTGTACCTTTTATGAAAATCCTTTCGGCTTCGTCGTGTGTAATGTAACGCCATCCCCATAAGAATACTTTTTAAATCGATCGATTATCTAATCGATAGTTGAATATTTTAATTTTAAAGCCTCTGCCAGAGACCATTTTTTCAGAATGAACTTTTTTTTCATCGGTGTTTGGCTCATAATTTGTTAAAATTCACTGGGGGTAGAAAAATGGAAAAAAACTGAAGCTCGAAGACCAAATTTTTTAAAGCTCAGTTGGAAGGGAAATTACAATGAAGGTCAGCTTAAAATTTTCGACCGACGACTTAATCTTATAGAAAACAATACCTACCTAATCCTTGCATACTATAATCATACCGTATAAATATTTTTGAAAATTAACTAATAAAAGTTTAATGCCTACATTTATCAGAATTGTTTACTTCTATCGTACGAGTAAGTAGATAGATTATGGAGAGCGGGGGAATATAATTATGTTTACGGTATGTTCAATAAGGTCTTTATCAGTCCCTTTTATTTTCTAATGATAACGGATAACGACGTGAATTCCAAGGTATAACTTGATTCTTGCTTCCGAGTGCCATATCTTTGGACTAATGATCTATTTTCATATTTATAAGCAGTCGAACTGGAATTCCCTCACCCTGCCCAAATCTTAAAGTTTCGAGATAAAATTGCTTTTGAGAAATTCAGATAGAAAAAGGTCATTTTCAGTATAGATTGTGTGGATAGTACCAATTAGAACTTTCTCGCGACTTATGTTGATATGTTTGAAACCAACTCAGTAGTTCGCAGTTGATTTTGAAATTCGAAACAATTCTGTCTCCTTTTCTGAAAAATTCAAAAAAAACTCGTACTTACCTAGAACAAAAAAAAGATGAAATTTTTAATGTTCTACAACTTACATTTGAAATATACTATTTTTGTATGTACCATCATTTTTTGAAAAATGAGGTATCGATAACTGATTAATTGAGAATCATTGAACTGGTTTCGGAAACGAGATTGTGGTGTAAATTAGCCTTTTTATTTTAGCATCCAATTTTCAGTTTCAGACTTGCAAAAAAAAAAAATACGAAAAAAAACGAAAATGTCAGTGATTTTTTTTTACTACATCCAAAAATATCGAGCCTCAAAATTTCTTTAAATTTGAAAAAATAAAATTGAAAGATCAACATGCAACCTATTAAAATGTTATAAAATATGCAAAAAATTAGCAACTTTATTTTTTTTCCAGTTTCTAAAACATTTCGGGCTCAAAAATTTATAGTTTTTTGAAAGAACAGAAAATTGGCATGGGACCTATACATATGTTGTGATATTTAGCCCATTCTGAAAAGTGACGCGAAGTGAATCAGAATCTTCACAATTGCTATCAACTAGAGATAGAAAATGATGAGCATTTTCGTTGTCTATGCGAAATTTTAACCTATATTGATAGGTTGCCTGCAAATTGACCAATTTTTTTTTTTTAATTTATAAACTTCCAAGTACTAATTTCTTGGATACAATCAAAAAGGAAAATTCACTAGCATTTTCGCTATTCTTATAAAATTATAATCTAAATAGTGAGGCTGCATGTTCGTTTTTTAATTTTTTTCAAATTTGATGAAATTTTGGGCCCTGATTTTTTTGGATGTGGTTAAAAAAAGAAATCACCAGGTTTTTATTTTTTTTTCCAAAATGTATTAAATAATTTAAAGACTCAATTTTTTTCAAGTTATCAAAAAATGAATCACATGCACTTTGGTTTTTTCGCAAAATTTCTAATCTACACAGATAGACCGCATGTTGATTTTTCAATTTAGTGGTCTAAAAAATAAATTTTAACCTACCTACAAATACTTGATAAGTCGCTTGATGATTTTCCACCTTTTTTTTTTTTTTTTTTTTTTTTTTTTACAAATTTAATGAAATTTTGAGTTTGAAATAATTTTTTAGAAGTGATTAAAAAAGATAATCACTGACATTTTCGTTGTTTTTGCGGAATTTTAACTCATTTTTATGTCCACTTTTTCTGTTAAAATGTCCCGTTATGCGGAACTTGAAAAATTCATTGCGGCCTTGGCTTTATTGATGCAGAATAAAGTAGTGTATGTACTTACTCAGGTATCAGTTTATTTTTCCCACCACTCGCAATATTGAGTCTGTGAGGATGTTTTTGTGCAAAAAATGAAGGAAATTCGCCAAAAAAAATCGCATTTGAAGGGCTTTAGCATGCAAGTGTGTCCGGATCCCACTAAAAAAAAAAAAAAAAAAAAACTAGACTCGTATGAGTGTTTTTTATTAAATAGAAAATCCCCCCCCCCACAATCGTGGAAAGTTGGGGTTTAAGGCTTTTTGTATGTACTTACTTGGACAGTAGAATTTATTGCTATACAAAAGAAGACCCAGGAACCGAAGAAAATTATTCATTAGGGATGATATACGATTCTACTGAATTGCTCCATCTGGTTTCAGTTCCAAGGAAAATTCTCTCGATCCATCTAATGGAGTTTCGAGTTTCAACTTGAAATTTGAAGATAACTGGAAATGCTCAGGAATGATTTTTTGGTTGAAAAGGAGAATATCTGCAAAAGCTGAGAAGAGATTTGTTTGAGATTTTACCTATATCGAATAGCTTAATCCTTCAATTATTCCTAGCTGAACTGAAGTCGTTCGACCATAATTTGGCTATAATAATGGAGAGTAGGGTACGTTTTTAGCTAGAAAGGGATGACTACTAAAGTACTAAATCTTGATGGAAATCCATTGGAGACACCTAATATGACTTAATGTTTCATTGCATAGACTGATTCATGAACCAGTTCAGTCCTGACTCCTGAGCTGCAGATTTTCAATCACTTTTTCGATCCGGCTGATGAGGTTTCTTAGTTTTCTGATTAAATTGGATGAATGATTATGAAAGCTTGAAAGTTTGCGAGGAATTAATTTTTCAAAAGAACATTGAAAATTTCAATTTTTGGTTTAAATTTTCAGAATTTCAGTTGATTTCTTGGTTCTAAAATCTCCCAAAAGTGTACTTGTAGATCACTCTCAATAGATCGCAGTCAAATCAAATGAACGTGTTATCAGATTATATTTTAAACATAATAAGTAAAAATAGACAACTCAATTATGGAAATGATCCCTTTAGCCCAGCAATTCCGAAGCAAACACGCAATCACGATGACCACATCATGGCGATCGATGTCGATGGCAGTGGCCGTAATAGGTAAATGGCTCACGAGTATGATGGTGGAGGAGGACGAAGAGGAGAAAGGTGGCGTCATCGACATCATAGGACGAGCATTTTAATAATATGACGACCTGTGGCATTAATTTCCGTCGATCAGATCAAGTTCAATGAAGAAATATCACATTCGCGCACATCTGAATCAGTTCCTTCCGGTTTTAGTCGATCGGGTGTGTGGGATCAGAGGAGGAAGGAGGGTTTGACGCGACGCGGTTGATAATTAGTGGACCAGTTACCAGTTTTTTTCACGTTTGTGTGTGTTTGATACCTGCAATAGTTAGAGGCTGGGCTGCGATCGGAAGATCTACGAGTCCGCGGAACGTGATCTCTTCGCGTCGAGCAACTCGCGAGTTGGATCCAAGTAAGAGTAGAGTAGGGGAGACGGTTTGTAGATGATAAGACGATAGTGGGAGTCACCAAAGAGCGCTAGCGAGCTATTCTATGTACATGTAGCTGGTGTAATTTAGCTTGGCGTTCGTATGGTTGCTGATAAAAACTAGCAGCGGAGAAACTATGAACTAATGACTTTATCTGCTCGTGTGTTTTTTTCCCTATAGCTTCTTTCACCATTACGATTTAGATACCGCGCCAGCCCGAGCCGCAGCTCTGTTCGTCAATTCCACGTTCTGCGCGTTGTATTTCCGTTCGGTTCGATTTTAATGTTCGAATGACGAATTCACTTTGCGACAGTGAGAATTTTTTACGCGGCTGTGTAAATTTTTGAAATTGCAGTGTTGTTTTTTTCCTTGTGACGTTTGTGCCGGCAAAGAGTAGTTCTGTGTGGTGACAATTACAAGTGATAGTTGATAGTGATTGGTGAACTTGAAGCGGAGTTGTCGTTATGAAGATTTATTCTAGCTGGTTTAAACGGTATGAAAATTTGAAATTTTTTTCTCCTAACTGGGACTGGCAGGGGCAGGGTTGGGGTGTGATTGCAAATGGCACAAAAACGTCGGCAATGGAGTGGTGCAGAGCTCTTGGTCTTGGTGATTCTTTGGAAGATCTTAAAGTGGTTTAGAAATCTGATTGTCGAAAGGGGAGGTAATTCTTGCCAAGTTGGCGTTGGCTGAAATTACAGTATGATTTTACAAGATCTCTTGGTGATCCCTTTAAAGACTCTAGAGTAGTTCTCAGAGATCCCTATTAATAGAAATGAAGGTAATTCTTGCTAGATTGGCTGCAGTTGCAACACAATCTTCGGAAGCTCCCTCCAAAACCTCTTGGTGAACTTTGAGAAGATCCTCGAGTGCTTCTCGGTGCTCGAAATTGTACCAGAAGGTATATTTCTGACTCATACCATAGAATTTGCTCGGTTGGGTATTGGGATTACTCAATCAAGTCGAGTATTTTACGTGTTTAATCTGCAAAATGTGATTTCGATACGCCATTCCAAAGCTCAAAAATTACTCTAGCAGTGACTCAAAACCTTGATCGAATGCCCCGCGGGCTACGGAATTTCAGGAAATGAAATATGAAACATTTCCCTTTCCTTATCAGCGCTGTGTTGGGAAAAAGGGCGATTATCCGTATCACGCGGTTTTACTATCATTTTACAACTATTGTGTTATCAGTGTTGAAAAATTGATCTATGAACCTGCTTGCTCGATGATCATGGCGTGTGTAATATGTATGCCTAATATGCGAGTGTGTAATGTGCATATCGCCAGCTCCGTTATATAACGTATTGTTCTTGAAAAATTCCGTATTAACGATAAAGACCACTCGATAGTATATTCGAAACAATCGCCGTAATTTTTAATTGTTCGTCTACTCGAGGATAATACTTATTCGAAGACAGATAACGGGCAACGTCAGTCCTATTTATAGTCGATGATTATGTTTTCACGAGTCTTGTTTTTTTTCCATTATTTTTTACAATTGATGAAGAAGGCAGTAGTATAGATTTGGAGAGCTTTAATTTTATAATATAAAATCGACGTAATCTCGATGGTTTGTGGTGCTAGGTGCAGAGACAGAAGGCTGAGAAGGCAAGTGGTGATTCAGAAATGATAAGAGGAGAAGGTAGTGAGGTGTTTTCAGGTAGAAGATAATGAGATGGAAATTTTCCATTGTGAAAAGGTGAATCTGCAAAGGTCAAGGGGTCAAAATCATGAAAATATCTAAGAAGTTGTCAAAAGTTTACTTTTTTGACCAAAAGTGATGGGTGAGACCTGATCAAATCCGGACATTTCCATCTATTCAGACAGGATCCGAGCCACTGGGGGAGACTTCATATTCATTGGATCTGATCACATCCAGTAATTTTTCCCTGTAGATGATCTGTTCACATGAAATTTTGAATCCTTGAATGATGAGCTCCGGTCCTCACCTTTCTTTTACCCTCTTTTGAGTGCGTCTCTGACCCTGGAAGAGTTCAAAGGTCGACGATCCGAAGGTGATATAACGGGTTAAAGTTCTGTTCGTTGATGAAGTGTTTGACTGATCACTGGATCAGGATGAATTTTTTACCCTTGTACGTTTCTTAATGTTCTATTTTTGATTCAATCACCTTTACTATTTTTTCTGAGAAATTGATAGGAAAATATTTCTTTTTTCTGAATACCTACTTACTAATTTTTTGGTATGAAAGAGTTGACCTTAGAGCTTTTGTTGACCATAAGTTTTACTATTTGGGCTCTTCTCTCTTCTATTCTGAATTTTTAATGCGAGCAAAATCGTTCAAATAAGTTTCAAAATATGACCATTTACCATCCCCAAGATTTTTTCACTTCATTTATATAACAAAATAGAGCAAATTACACTTCAGTAAATAAAACTATTAAACGAATCATACTTCCTCGAACTATAGTTCATTTGCATCGTTGGATGAAAATAAAAATACCTGCAGTGCATACGTATCTCTAGGTAGGTAATTGAATCTGTCGAGAAAAAAAAACACTAAAAGATTTTTAACGTTTCGTTCGTCTCGAACTGTTTTCAATATTCTTATTTCTCGCTCGTTTATTTTGAAATAATCGCCGGTTAACCGGTTGCAAAACGTGAAACCGGTTTCAAAAATGTCTCAGCCAAAAAATGATCAATAATTTTGAATACCTCATAACTTTCATTTGAGACTTTTCTTCGCATCTTTATTATTTTTAACGAATTTACTGTAGGCATTGGTTCGAGAACGATTTCGGTTTCAGTGACGAGCTGTTAATGTGTTTCTGTCCTTTCGTCATTATGCAATCGAGTCTGTAATACATATTTTTAAATGGTTAGGTGTTGAAATTATACGTTTGAAGTGTATTTTGAGAACACCTGTTCTAATTTTACACCGAAAATCATTGTCGTATCCGGTGATTCGTTTTTCTTATTAGATTTAATCAAATTTTTACTAGTTTTCTGAATCTAAGGATTCTTGTGGTTGCAAAAAAAAATAGCTCAATTCGTTCTGAATTTTGAGTTTTATGAGGGATCTTCCTCTGCCCTTCTCTCCTCCCTAAAATTTTTTTCCTTTTCTTGAAAAGAGTTCAAAAAATGCTTTGCCATATTCGAAAAAATTGAAAAATTTGTTACAAAAAAATTTGAAAATTTTATTTAATAATTCACAAAACGCTTACAAAATTGTATTAAAAATTTGAGAATCTAATTTACGTCTAAACCGCGCAGTTACCCTTTGACTCATTTTAACTTCAAAAGAAATACCGTATTGTTCTCGTTTTACGAAAACGTTTCATTTTAATTAAATATACAAGTCTTCTTTTGACTCGATTCGTTTGACGTTCGACGTCCAGAAGCCATAGAAATAAAATACCAGTAGATTTTTCAACGCGTAGTTTAAAAACGATTCAACTCGAGCTAAATACTCTGCATTTATGCGAGTACGAGTACGAGTAAATCACGTAGTAGAGCACAAATTTCTCGTAATATACGTTATGCTTTTTTAATATATCGTGAAAACAATATTTGGTACTTTATAAACGATGTTCTTCGACGACCGTGACATTACACCGTCTACCCACCGAAATCGTTGGTAAAATGGTCGAGAACGAGGCGAATTTAAAAATAAAAATAAAATACTTTTAATCTGGAAAGCTGCTTTACCAGAAAGCGAACGGAAAACGACGGAAGAAGTCACAACGACATAACTTGGTGGCACTTCCGTCAACAAACTTCATTTACAAGCTATTCTGGACGTCGGCCACGAATCTAGAATATTTTTTTTTTCAAACAGCGCATTTTTATCTACGACAGGACGGATTATAAAAGAAAAATGATCAAAGGATGAGTCGTTTCAATTAATAAGTTATATTTTTACTCGTGTAGGTAGGTATGTGCATAAGTCTGAGCTTGGCCACAGGATTGTGTGCAGTGAACTCGGATTTGCTGTGGAGTTTCTTCGTGTGATTGAGACCCCCCCCTCCCCCCCCACCAATCAAAGCTTATATGTTTTGAGTTTTGAAAGAAAGGTGTAAAAATCTGAATTTGAATGTTGAAATTATCGTATTGTTTCATTGGTTGATTCGTTTTGTAATCTGTATTCTGTCAGTACCAAAATTTGGAATAAAATGGCACGTGCCTATTGATGAAGTATGGAGATGAACTGTTTGATTTACGGGTCCCTGCTGAGGGAGGTGGGAAGGGAGGGAGGTTCTGAATTGAGAAGTTTTGTCTTTCCATTGCAATTACATTCGGACTGTGATAGAGAGACTACGTACATACTTCGACAAGATATAATTTCATACATACTAATATCACGAATGACTCATATTTTTTTGGCAAAATTAACTAAATGCATTTGAAGACGCGATAAATTAACTACATTCACAGAGAATATTGAAATTATCACATATTACTAGGTAATCAATTTAGCGATAAATTTCATTGCATGATTCATACTTACGTTTGGGCCAATTGAACTTTGTTGGTATTTCTCAGAGAATATTTCAAATCATCATCGTGGCTAATCAATTTAGGAATAAATTGGATCCCAAGTTTAGATTTTTGCCACTTTAATTTCAATTTCAACTGTAAATATCTTTAAAATGATGATGATATTCTCTTATAAGCTTGACTTCAAGCCTAAAATTCCTATTTTGTGAGCACTGCGACTCTGAAAAGTGCTCAAAAAGGGACACACTGAAAAATCTAATTGGTGAAAAAATCCCAATCTACGATTTCTTAATCTTTTTGAAGAAGATAAAGGTTTCGAATACGATTTCTTATTAAATGTTTTCAATACGTGGTAACTATCAGTATGTAAATCATGAAAATATGTACATATTGTATCCATACGTAAATTTTACGAATACCTACCATAAAATCTACCTGGTAATCTTCGAAATTATTTCACAGAAAAAATCAGTTTGTGCTATGAAAAGATTGAAAAAATTGTGCAAGTAGATTTGAAGAAAAAAAGATTATATTTGGGATCTGGGATGATCCCCCCCCCCACTTCTTTTTGGATGAACATTTTTCTGACTCGTTAATCGATATCTACCTGCACCTGTCCAATTTTCCTCAGATTTCGCTATCAAGAGTATTTTTAAAAAAATAATACTGTAATTTAGATGATTTTATGCTAAAAATAATATCTTTGGGTGACTATTTTGCATTCTCAGTTTTGGCTTAATTGGCCATTGAGGGCAATTTTGGAGTGTCTGGGAAAAGAAGATGAGAAGAGAGGCTTACAGGATCTGCAATCATTATTACGAAATTTTTTTTAGCCAAATTGATATTTTCTGAACAATTCAAAATTGGGCATTGGTGAGGGCGTGAGGGGTGGAAAATGATAAATGCAGAATTGTCTGTTTCTTGTACTTTTTGAGCTATGCTTTTTTTCAATTTTCAGTTTTTTGCTTTGTTGAGATTTCTAAGGTCCCTTCCCTACCTACTGTACCTAATATCCAAAAAATTTCTGATTAATTTACAATTTTTTCTGTGACTTTGATCCCTCAAATTTTGGTAAGATCCTGTGAGAGTTCCATTCATTTATTTTTTCAATTTTTTGACATCCTGTATTTCTGTTTTCTTAATTCTTTCGTTCTACGGAGTGAATATTTTGGAATGTGGAGGGGAGAGGGCCGAAGTAGTTTGCTAATCTGTCTTCCGGCTCAGAAAGTCGAGGAAAATCAAGAAATCATATTTTGGATTGATAAGGTCGTAAAAAATTTGAGAAATTTGTTGGAAAATCATCAAACGTCTAGAATTTTGGTCTGAAAAAACTTGGATTTCTCGAGGAAGAGGAGGGGGTGGGAGGAAAAACTTGAAGAAATGTGAAGGGAAAAACGTCGAAAAATTCAATTTTTCAAATTTAATGAACGTGAGCATGATTCTTTGGTTTTTTTCGATTTTTTTTAGGGGGGGGGGGGTGTGTTGTGAGGCATGGGAAGATAAAAACAAGCTTGGAATTATACATTAATTTACCTACTTATGTATTTTTATTCATTTGAAATCTTTTAAGAAAATATGAAAAAATCAGCCATTTTAGTGACCGAATTTTTGAGCCACACTTCGAAGTTCCAGAATAAGAGAGAATCAAGAATGATGCAAAATAGCCAGAGCCACTCAGTCAGACGACACTAACCTCCAAAAAATTTACATTCAAGTTGGTCGAAATTTTGTTGTATTCCTCTCCTCCTCCTCTCTACTGATTATCCTTCATCTCGTTCCCGAAAAAATGAAAATAATACCTACACATCGATGCCTCAAAAGTTATGCCTGTAGAAAATCTTGTTATTTAAATATCGAATTTCATCACAGACAGGACACCTTATCCACACGACTGTTGCCCGAATACAGTAGCTGTTATCAGTATTCGTGCCATCGTGCCATCTGGTAAACCAGTTTTTCGTCGATGTAATTGCCGCTATGTGGCCGATTATCTCTGTAGTAATAGTTGTATGAGTAATTAACGAGCTGCATGGGTCAGTCATTACGTTATCTAAAGATTATCTCATGTGAATTGGCGCTAGCGGTGACAAGCTGCGGAGTAGCCTACATACTTCGACTTCGCGTAGAAGATATCTGGTTAGAAAATCGTTGAGGCTATACGATGATAAGATATTCATAATGTTATGATGATATCAGGGAAGCATATTTTTGGAGGGTAGATGTATTAAAATCACGACAGCGTAACGAGAGAGAGATCTTTTGATACACAGGTGAGAATGAGCCATTGTGCTTGGTGACTTTGACGTCGTCGTCGTCGAGCGACGCCCTCGAAAGAGATCAATTTAAACAGGCGGAATTGGAATTTACCTCCTGTATAGATACAGTACCTACTCGTGTATTCGTGTAGTCGTTGGTCGATTATAAATTTATTTATAAGGAAACGACAAACAAAATAGCAGCAGAGCGTAGGTGAGAGAGGAAAAGAAGAAAGGAAAGAAAAAAAAAACTCTGAACAAATCTAAAGCAGTAAGGAAGGAAATGAATAAAGAGCGAATTGGGAAGAGTGTGGTATACATAGATAACTCTTATAGCTGTATAGATTTAACAACACAACAATTGTACACGACGTCGTCCGGAATATACCGTTTAGGAAAGAGGAAGGAAGGTGGATCCGTCGAAGCAAGAAGTTAATAAGTTTGTCCGTAACCTTCATCTGAAAATACCAGTTCCGTTTGTTCATTAGGTGTGGAAATTGTATGTGTAGTGTACCTACACCTAGCTCTGGTACGTCGTCGAGCTGCTATTCGTATTCGTATATAGTTGACCGTTTCAATATCAAGGAGATACAGTATCTTCAGGAAATTAAAGCAAAAACGCCCTGGGTGTTCGTATCCGGTTTTTCCCATATACACTTCGAGTTCCACAAAGTCATAATGCATTTTTCGTCCTGTTCGCGTGTAAATATTATCGAACCTGCAACGTGTTCTGGTCTAAATCGATGACCGACCAGGGCCACTAGCTCGACCTGTGTTCCTTATTATATAGTCGTGGGTAAAAACTTCGTATTTCCCGAAATCCGCCCAAATTTCATTGTATTTACGGAACGATGAACTCGAATACTCGGCCAAAAATTTTTTACTTTGGTTTCCTATACAGGTATAAATTTAAAATGACGCGTCACCTTTGTAGAAAGGAACCAATCTTTTGTCGATGAAATATAGAAGAAAAAATGAAAACGAAAGAGACAAAAAAAAAAGATGCAGCAGCACATCCAAATAGAGGAGTTATGGGTCTAGCTCTAGCGTCATTTAAAAACGCTAAGGCATTATTATTTACAGTGTGTGTATTACCCGCGCGGTAGCAGGTCTTTTTGAAATCTTTCTATACTACTTGTTGTTCGGTAACCTGTTCTTTTTCAAGGAAAAAAAATCCACCCTTGTTGAACGGTAGAAAGAATTACGCCTCGGTTCGGGTTCCTTTCTACTCCGACATTGCTCCTTTTACTCGGTCGGTGGGTTGCTGCTGAGAAATCATCGCATCGTACTCCGTCTACAAGGGTGGACGACGAAAGCGGTCTCAGAGATTTGCAGGTGTTTTTTTCCCTTCCCTAGGAAGAGATGAGAAGCGAGAGGACCCTCTAATCTAACACCACCCTTCCCTACGATGCGTGAGTGATATGGGTGACGACGACCATACGACCCTTTTTTTCTTAGATTGTGTATACACCATCGTCATGGGCTTTACTGGGCTTTCGTCATCGACTGCACCACCAGTCACCAGTGGGGACTAGAATGCGTAGTGTCTTGGTATAGATTCCTCCACCATGTGCCCTCTTGCCGTCCTTGGCCTAGGCCTTGCATTGCGTAGCGGTATCTTGTGGCATTAATCGAGGGTTGCATTCCCTTTTATGTATCCATTTGTCGAACGATAAAACCAACGTTTATACGGACAGATATCTTGTGAATTTTTTTCTTCCTCCTCGTCTTCTTCGTCTCTCGGGCTATAGTCGCTGCACCCTGTAAACACTACGACTACGACTAGCACCCTGTGAAATAGTTTTCGTAGGCGAGGCAGGCGCAGGAGACCGTGATGATGGTGATGCGTTTTGTTAGATAACCATGCAGAATGAGAGACGATGGCGAATTTCAGAATTGAGTTATTTAGTCGCCTGTGCATGTGCATGGTTTAGGCGTTTAGTTGATAAGAACAGAGGGGTTCACGCTTTTTTCCTTTCCTTTCTTATTCTCATCTCTCCTGCACTTTGTTTTTTTCCTACTGACTATATTTCGTGCCGATAATATAATTATCCCGGTTTTTTCTTTCTTCTTGCTAAGTGGCAAGTGTCGGTCTTCTTGATCTTGTAAATTGGTTTGAAATTCCATTTACGAAATTTGTACTCGCCTATCACTTGTTTTGGTCTTCTTTCTTTTATCTGCGTTTGATTTCAAATCGTTTTTTTCACGCTTCATTGTAGATCAAAAGATTTTTGCTGGCTCGCTTTAACGTGGTGAGCATATTTCACCTGAATCGGTTTGATTAATAATTAATCGTATTACCTGGTAAATTGACTCCTGCTGTTACCCTGTTTATCGTCAAAAATGGTAATGACGTGATTAAATCAATTCTGCGTACGTTAAGAGTCACCCCAGTCGCATATTTTTTTTTTGAAAAATTATGCCTGAGGGGACAAGGAGAGGGAGACTTTAAAAAATTGATATTCGGATTCAGCGACCTCGAGTTAGTAGAAAATGATATGTCATACAACATTTTCATCGTTATTTATTTTTTTCAAAATTGAAAACTGAAGGGGCACTGAAGAGTGAGAGGTCTTACTCTAAAAAAATAAAACGACTTATACTAACACAAACCAACTGAAAAAAAGTGAATTTTTTGTCAAAAACTTTCACAGGTTTTACATGATTAATTTTTTACCAAATATGTAGACAGTCATTGAACTAAAATATCTCAAAAATTGTGAAAAAAGTGTTGAAAATAGATTGAAACTTCAAAAACCTACTAAAAATTATTTAAAATGATGTAGGTAAATCAGAAAGAAATTCTGATATTTCAGAAAAATTAGGCACAAACTGGGTGAAAAGTGTTGAAAACATTAAGTATTTTAAAATTATAGTATAAAAATGTAAAAAAATGTCGACTGTATATAAATGAACGAATACTTCAACATAAAAAAATCAGCGGAAGTTGATGCCGACTTTTTGGATGCAGAATCCAGGAAACCTTTTTAGCATGAGCCAAACATGATGTTTATAGTGTCCTGATTGGTCAGACATTGGTTAGACACTATGCTGGTGGAGAGGGAGACAGTTCAGCATTGCTGACACGGTCCATGTCACTTGTAACACAGCCAATGCTAGTAAATTGGCACATGCGCAGACCATTTCCTGGATTCTGCATCCAAAAAGTTGGCTTCAAAAACACCGATTTAAGATATTGGTCCATTTATATAGGACACATGGTTGATGGAAAAAATGCATTAGGGCATTAAAATCCGTTGAAAGTAATAACATTATCCAATGCTCCAATCACAATAACCAATGGAATTTCTATGTAATGAGATATAAAAGATTGGGACTGAACAATTTTAATAACATGCAATTTATAACATTAACTGTTATAATACTCGTAACAGGCACAGGTCTTGCAAACTGAAACTAAAACCCCCAAAAACCAATTAAAATTGCTGAAAACCGAAACCAAAACCAGGAGCGTTATTTTCCCACAACTAAAGCCAAAACCGAAACCGGGAGCATTATTTCTCACCGCAAATTCAAAACTGAAACTGAGAGCAACTGAGAGCGTAACTGTTTGAAAACTGAATTGGTTTTGGTTTTGGAATTTTTCAGGTAATGGGCATAATTAATATTGAATTTTTGGTAAAAATAAAGTAAAAACTGATGCTAAAGGTGAAAACTAAAATAGTTGACAAATTTGGCAATGCCAAAGTGTTGCTTTCTAGTCACATACACAAAGTATTTGAAAAAGTGATCACTTGCTTGGCCTTCTTCCCTCTAAAAAATGGAGAAAAAAGGAAAAAGCTGAAACCGAACCAAAACCAAAACTGAAACTGAAACCCATTCCTTTGAAATAAAAACCTTTAACCAAAACTGGAACAAGAGAGATAATATTTTTAAAAATCCGAAACATTTACTTTTTCAAAAAACAACCAAAAGCGAGAGTGATATCCAGGCTTGTAGGACCACTCAGGTTTTGCAGTTGCTCCAAAATCAAGGTCCTAGTTTGGAGCTTTCAAATGGTCTAGTCTGGTCATTTGGTTCTGCAATTTTTGTCTTTGTAAGTTTGTAGGTCAGTCTGGTCTGGTCTGACCAGAAATTTTTATTGTGGTCATGGGTCAGTCCAGGTCCAAAAAACAGTCTTTTCAGAAAGAAGAAAGCTTCCTAACACATAAGATGAGTTGAAAAATGGGATTTTCACTTTCAAAACATTGAAACTTTAAAAGAAATTAAATCACAATGGAAATTTATTCGGAATAGGCATCTAAATTGGCATTATAAATTTGAAAAATTGGACATTAACTGAGGTCCAAACCGCAGTCATTAGTCCGATTTCTTAGAAAGGTCTTCAGTCTCGGTCTGTCCCTGTTATTTTTTCTGAAAAGGGCCATCTGTTCGCTTAATATTTACATAAATTTTTTTTAGAGGTCCAAGGTCCGGTCCAGTCCACCCGGTCTGTGTGCATTTTTGGGTCTGGTCGCTGTCATCTGTCTATAGTTTTTTGGTCTGGTTTGACAAGCCTGGTGATATCTATCTGGTTTTCAAGCCCTGATTAAGCGACTTTTGCTGTATTCAGCAGAGTTGTGGTGACAAAACGATTTTGGGCAGGCCCAGACCCACCCACCGAGTTACCGAGAAAATCTCGGTGGGCCGCAACATATTTGGGCCAATGAGGTAAAAACTGGGCCGCTTAAAAAAATTTTGAATAAATTTTTATGCTCAGTGTCCTACATTCTAAAAAATGAGAGAAAAAAATTTGGCCGATTGATTGAGGAGCCCAAAATCACTAAAATCAGGGCTGCTAAAATGGGATATCTCGGTGGGCTGCTAAATTTTCCATGTTCTTGGGTCCAGTCCTGATTTTGGGATTGGGTTTTGGTTTCAGGATCAAAATTTATTCATTTTGGGATTGGATTTGTTTTAGTTTTGTTTTTCTAAATTTTTATTTTGGTTTTGGGATTGGTTGTGGGATTGAAAAAACTGTATTTGATTCTGGTTTTGGGATTTTCGTTTCAACCAATTTTAAGCCCAAAATGACTAATAGGTACTGAAGTGAAAGGGGTCTAAAAAATGGGAGGATTTGACTTAATCCATTCTCTACAAAAAATGACTCTTGTAAAACTTCTGTAAATGTCATAGTTTTTGACTTACTTACAGAAAATTTGCTTTTGCAAGAAAATGGCAAACCAGCATACTTACCCATTTGTGGTGACTGGTGATTAATCTTATCTGTGAAAGAATTATGTAATTTCAATTTAAGCCTGTTCAGTTTGATTTTTATTCTTTTGAGTCATAACTTACATAAAAATTACATTCTATGTAATTACGACGGTAAATTACTAGTAATTTTCCAATTTTAACGTAAATTATGGTAATAACACGGTAATTTTGGAAAAAGTATTTTTCAAGACATTTTTTGTATAGAAAATGTAATTTTTTGTTCTGTTATGAAATTGTCTATTTCGGTAATTACGGTAAATTATTGGTAATTTTTGGTAAAAATGATGAAAAACGCGTATTTTTAGCATTACGACGATACAATGTATGAAAAACGATGGTCTATAATACTATCACCTTCGAAGTAGGTAATTTTGTCCAACGAACGCGGTATTTACGCGAGAAGAAAAACACATCGGCCGAAGTAATCTCGCGGTAAATGATCACCCGACGTGGTTTTTAATTAACAGAGAAGTATTTTCTCGGTAATTATACGACGAATTTCGGTACGATTTGAATTATGGAGCGTGTTATTTTGGCATTTACCTACACCACGATCCGCGAAGGTCTTCTGTATAGCTGGCGTGTAAAAATGACGCGTATTTTTCCTCTTCCGTCACCCCATCTTTTATTTTCTCTCTCTTCTCTGTTTCGCTTATGTAAGTACATATGTATGAAGACAAAATGTACACTTTTAACATCTCTGTACAAATTTCTTTTGAAAAAATACCGTATAATTTCGCCTATGTACGCGAAATTCGCGGATCCTTGTGTATTTTCAAAGTAAACCTCTTCTCGTAGTCGCGATAATGACGCCAGGTAAGAAAGATAATTCTCTAAATTGGCTGAATTTTATTAGCACCGCGCCAGAGACTCTGAGAGCTGACGTGAGCTGAAGAAGGAGGTAAGACAAGTCTATAATAGAAAAATAGAGATAGAAAGTTACGCACGCAAGTTACCTACCTATAGCTATCGTAGATATGTTATAAAATGTGTTGTTTACATTTGAGTTTAGTAAATTCGGATATCGCATCTCTCGAGAGTGATTTATTTTCGAGGTGTGTATACGTTGTGATTCTGTTCTCGGAGGCAGAGCTCTCTCTCTCTCTCACTAAGGCCAGAAAATCGTATAGATTCGTGTGCCAAGCTCTATATATTCGAGCGAATTCACACGTACGAAGATGAGGGGAATAATTTTAGAATTATTTTTACGAATCGGTTACCATTTAATTTATACTAGACGCAGCGAATATAGAAATAATCGACCTTTGTTCGAAACGTAATGAAATAATGAAGGGCAAGGGGGGGGGGGTGACAGGCGGTGCCCGAGTGTGAACGTAAATTATCCAAGTTTACCTACGTATTTCTGAGAATACGTTCGTCGAATTTCGTTGTACTATGACGCGGTTTGTTTACTGATTCGCCCATGTCTCGTACCATGTAATCGAAGGGGAAAATTTTTACGATAAAAAATTTCCTCGCTTTGAAAAGGTACGAATACGATGTACGTAATTATCGTTGTTTTAAAAGAAAGAGTAAAAACACCGCGTTCCTGTAAGACTTTCGGAATATTCGATTGAATTCGCGACGAATGGCGATATTCGTAAAACGATAGAGAGGCGGGAAAAAAATCCTCGAACGTGATAATTTGTTTTCGTCGTTTGGAAATGTTTCTCGCTATTTGACACAATATTTGGCGAAGCGAGAACAGCTGGTAAGAACTTTAGGTTACCATTTGTGAATTCGATTACGAAACACTCGGTGTAAATTTTTACGACGGTTGAAGGTTACAAAATGGCGAAATTTGTAACAATATCGATAATTTATTAGAGGGAAACGTACTTTTTTGAAATTTTTTTTCCGCCGTGTTTTTAATTTCACGAATTGTATAGCCTAAGCAAGGTCGACGCTGATAATGCACGGCGAATATAACCTTTGAAAAATGAAACACTTCGGTCTTCTTATCAATTTTTTATTCGTGGAATCGTAGGAATTTTTTATTTTCACCCAAATTACTATACGATAGGTGATCGAATAACACAGAACTGGCTGCAGGGTTTTGAGAACCCCTAATTTCTACTACATATAAGGGCAGGTTGATATGTAATCTCGTCGACTATTCTTTACCTGCGAAGATGATCCGACGTATCAAATAATAGCGGTTCTGGATGGAAGATTTTTAATACGAACAATACGTAGAGAAGGTGACACCTTTTTTGAAGGGTGAATTATGTTTTTTTCCTCTCTTTACCTTGCGTCTTCCCTCGGATACACTTGGTAATACGTGGGAGAAGCTGGAATTCTTCTAGGAAGTTATAAGAAGTACATGTATATAGTACCGTTGTGCATTGGGTCAGAAATACCGAGGTTCAGGTGCTGCTCGACGAATAGTGGTAAAAATGTTTAGACGGTTTCGAAGACTTCTCGTTTCTCTTGTTCGATCGTCGAAAATTACTCGTATTTTTTTTCGTTATTTGTTCAACAGGAGGGAAAATTTTTATCTCGAGTTAATTTTAGAATAGATATTACAATTCTTGTGATTTCGAGTGGTATTTTGATTATTTTAACGCGTGAATTATCGTGGATTAAGTTTGGGTGGCTTTATTCGTCGAGTTGATTTTGATTATTTTCTGTAGCAGGAGGGAAAGGGGAGGAGGGAGGTAGAAAGTATCTTGTCTCGCGATGAGATTAATGACCATGAGTGACAAGCTCGTTGAAAGAAATTACCTTCTTTGTAGCACCTCTCCCCCCCCCCCCATCATTTCCAACAGAACTGCATAATTTTGGATCAAATGTTCCAGGATAGAATGAAAAAATTGAACTCGACTGAAGCATCTCGAAATCTATGAAAAATATGTGAAAAATTCCCTACTTAATTAAATATTCATCATCTTACATACATATATTATGCTGATTCTTCGCAGTCACAGCTCCATATTCGCAGCTATATTAGAAAAACTCCAAGTACCTATTCAGTGCTTGAAATTTTTCAATTTCACGACTCCCTTTTACCCATCGAAGCGTAACAGTTCGCCTAGTCATATATGCGAATGGTGTTCGAAAACGCGGAAATATTTTCACTCAACGTAGCTGTTTCCATATCCTATATCGAATGCAATATCGTCATCGAACGGAAAAGTCTCTGTATATAGGTACACGAGCGATAGATATAGGTACTTCGGGTGTTATTTTAATAACAAAAATACAACGCCGTTTACCGTATTTCCCTCGCTGGTTTACTCGTATAGATATTCTGAGAAGACGGCGGCGCTCGATTCGCCTTCCTTGCCCATAGATCACTTCCTCATCGTCATCTTGCAACCTTTAAAATTACTCGTCCGAAAATACCAAAACCTTCGATTACTCGGCCCGCGCCAAGACCCATTGATGCAGAACTCGTAGTACGTCTACGTACTCTTATATACGAGTACTTATGCAGTCTTGGCGAATCAATTTGCATCGACGTTTCTTCCAAAATATCGTCATCGTTTATCGCGTCAGCTACAACGTGGATAGGTTCTCCTCAAATACGCCAGACTATTATTGTAATTCTCAAATAAGAAGCACCGTTTTTCAAAGTGTTCCTAATTCCGTTACTCGCGTAGTAGGTATTTAACAGGTCAACGGATATAAACAGGAAATGTAAGTACATAATCGAGTCTATACCAAAGTAAACTTTACGTATAACTTCCTCGACGCGTGAGGCGAGGTGAGGCGACGATTGAAACAAAAGTATAGATACGATTTTTAACAACGGATATAAAATATTTGATTAAGGAACGCACGAGTACATAAACGTAGAAGGAAGCAGACGTGATTATCTAGAAGCTGATAAGTTTAAATAATACACTAGTGAAAAGGATTCTGTTTTTGAAATCAGAGGAGGAAGGAGAGAAGGAGACTGAAGACTAACAAGAGTTCGGAGAGATAAAATTTAAAATTTCGAAATGTTGATCTAAAAAGTAATTCGATGCATTTTCTGATCTTATACCTATACGTATACGAGTTTTTCTTGAAGTATTTCCAATTTTTTTACGTAAAACTTCAGGTGTTGACGATCAAAAATTCTAATTTTGACGCTTTAATGATACTTACCTACCTACCTTTCTTTGCCACTCCTTCCTCATACAAATCATAATTTTTTCAATTAATCGTAAATTTTGAAACGAAATTTTTCGTAATTCGTATTTAAAACTGAATGATTTGACGTAGATCATTTCCAAAATCTGCGTCACGTTGATTCGCGTCACTCTAAACCGCGTCATGCAAATCTGCGTCACACTGACTTTTGAAAAAAAAATCGATTGATTTTTTGACATGGTGCCAGATTTTTAAAAATTTGAAAGAAAATCGATCGACTTAGTAGAGCTGGCTTGTAAAAAATTGGAAAAAAATATTGTTGACTTTCTGACATTATGCCAGCTTTTATTGTTGTAAGAAAACCTGTTGATTTGTTGAAATTATGTCAGACTTAAAACTTGGAAAAAAATGTTGATTTTCTGGGATATGTCAGACTTTTAAAAACTTGAAAAAAATCTAATGGTTTTTTGACATTATATTCAACTTTGGAGAAAATCAATGAATTAGGTACTAAAATAATTATACCTGTGAAACTTCCAAAAATGATTTTCTGATATTTTATCAGACTTTTTATAAATTTTGAATTCTAAATATAAAGTAAACTTGAGCAAAAAACATATCCATGATTTAATACTCTCCTTGGAGAGGCGATTTTACACTCAGATTTTTTTTGCTTTTTGAACCAATTTTTTCAAAAGTTGCTTCGTGTAGGATTTTTATAAAATTTTCTCATTTTGAGACTAGGTTCATGTGCTTGAATCAATTTTTTTCATAAAAATTATTTTTCATCAATTCATTTGTGATGAAGGGGGGTGATCATTATTATTTTCAGTAGCAAACGATTCACTCTCGAATTAGGTTCAGCGTAGCAAAGATTTTATCTAGGAGGGTGCAAAACAAGATTTTTAGGCACGAAAAACCAAAATTCTGGCATTTCTCCTAAAATTCTTCATAATGTGGGCCTATGATTGAAAATTTTTCGAAAAAATTGATTCAAAAAATGAAAAAAATAAACATTTTTGTATATTTTATTTGCTTTTTTACAGGAAATGGAGAGTTGAACCTAAAAATCCCTTATGCAAAAGGAGCAAAAAGCAGATGAAATTTTGTTTTTTTTTCTACCAAACAAAAATCTCTACGCTGAGTTCGAATGGCTGTTAGTAATATTTTGAAAACATTGAGAGACCTAAAGTTGAGGATATCGAGGGGTAAAATTCAATTCAACTCCTTAATAATATCCCTCAAATAACCCATTTTTTCAAAAATCGACAGGAGGGAGAGGGACAAAACATTAACAGACATTCGAACTTACTCACCTCAAATTAGTGAAAATCGACGTAATTTTGGAATTTTTAAAAATAAATGTGAAATGTTTCCATTACAAACTATTCTAAAAAATGTCTGGCTCCTGGAGCAAGATTTTCATGTCCTTTTCTCCTCCTCTCACCCTCCTCCTCAGAGATGTGCACTTTTCAGAAAAGTAATTTTGGTGAAATAAAAAGTGAAGAGTTCATTGAAAAGTATGAAAAGTTGTGAAAACTGTGAAAAGTGTGAAAAGTAGATCATGCGAGTCATTTTCAAACTTTCTGTAAAAGCTTCAAATTGATGTGTTTTTTTCCAATCTAAAACACACAAAAAAACAAAATCATATTTTTTCACCTACTTGATCGAAAAAACGGTAGTTTTGAGCCTTTCTAGAGCCTCTAATATTTTGGGTTTTTCTGTTTTGAAAAAATGTAAAAAATATCAAAAATGGGTGCTGAATTGCGAAGGTGGAGGAGTTGAGAGAGTGAAATTTGATATTTGACTTCATCAATGAGGTCAGTGTTCTCTGATGAGTAAATTGATTGGTCACTCGCTTTTTTTTTAGTGAAAACTGAAAAGTGAAATGAAAAGTAGGAACTTTTCTTTTCAACTTTTCATTGAAAGAAAAGTACTTTTCACTTTTCAGACTGCACAACTCTACCCCCCCCCCCTCCTCCTCAATAATAAAATTACAAAAGTGTGTCTTGCAAGTGATGAAATAATTCTACATTTGACAAAAGTGATCTGAAAATCGAAAAAGTTCTGCAAAAATCCTGAATTCAACTTGAAAGTTATGTGGTTTTTATAATAATTATTTAATAATTCATTGTGTGAAGTAAAAAAAACGGATTTTTTGTCAAAAAAAACGATGAAAAAGCTTATTTTAGCTCAAGGAAGTATTCTGTGAAATGAAGAGCAAACAGGAATAAAAAAATCTACAAACTGTTTTCAATTCACAAGTATCTTTTTTCATACTTAGTCGAAGAAGGGGGTAGAATATGAAGTTAACGCCATGCTCGAGGCCAAACTTTGCAAAAATTTTAAACGGATTCTTCAAAGGCCCCTCAAAAGTCTTGCATTTTATTTTGTAAATTTTGTTGGAAACTGTGATTTGCATGAAACTAATTCAATTTAATGATACATAAATTAATTGCGAGATCATTATTTACAACTAACTAATCCGTGATTGTGTTTTTCTTTGTTTTAGGTGAGTAGACATTATCGATGTCGAAGAAAAGAATAAATATGTAACACTTTTAAACGAGAATAAGTGAGTCATCTTATCTTATGTTTTATGAAAGAATCTCACTCTATTTGTTAGGAGAGAAGAGTAAGGGGATTTTGACCACGTATAAAAAAACCTTCATTTTAAATTGAAAGTTGCTCAGAAACAATTTCAGCCCCGGAGAATATTTTGGAATACAGTGGTACATATATAAATTTTTTGTTTGAATATCATTGCCAATTTCAAACTATCGAAAAAATTTGACAAGTTTTTCTCGATTTTTTGAAAAAAAAATTGTATTTTCTCATAATTTTTGGAATTTTTATAATCGAGAATACGGGAAAATGTCGCCTCAATTTTTGGATAATACGTTAATTAGCATAAAAAGTTAAACATACTTGGAATAATTTATTAAGAATTTTTGTGTGTGGATGCTTTGAAAAAATAAGTATCATTTTTCATTTTGGTGCTTAAAAAAGTGGCAACACTGATTTTCACCAAATCTCCACCATGTTTTTCTACGGACTGACTGGCAGAAGTTCCAAATTTGTTCCTTTTTCAGTTTTTGAGTTGAATCTCCTCTGACTTATTACAGCATTCATATTTTCTTTGAAACTTTGAGCACCCCTATCTTCATTGCAAATGCACCTTGAGAACTATCGTTTGCGTTATTCGTCACCTTTCAATCATCGAAGTCTATCCAAATGAAAAATATTTCAAAAACCACTCGCCCTGTGTGCAGAAAGCTCGGCGATTTGATTCAGAATCACACTCCTTCCCCCTCATTTATTGATATTTTCTAAAATTGGCCAATCAGCAGTTCCTTCGCGAAAGATAATTCCAGAACAGACATTTTTCAACTCTTGGAAGCCCAAGATCGGTTTCACAATTCGATCATTGATGGCAACTTTGAGCGAACTCGAGCACATAGGTCTATATACTTTCCATTACACTTGGCGAAACCCGTTCCATCGCAGCCAGCAGTCTGAGAATAGTTGGCATTTCATAGTAACGAAAGACAGATTATAATCTATCCTTAAATGGTCAAAAGACAATGTTGAAAAAAAGGATAGAGGAAATATGCACCGTAGGGTTTCATCGATCGCTATTGTCATGGTTCGAAGTTGCCATCTAGTCGTGTCGCCAAAAATACGCGAATAAATTCGTAGTACCCAGTGATCGAAGAAATAACGCATAAGGAGAGAAGGAGAGAGAGAAAAAAAAGGTCGCACTTCCGGCACAGAAATTCCAACTAAGCCGCAATTCTCATGCTTAGCTGACCGCTTCATTGTTTAGGCGCCCTGTAACGGGAACCCGGAAGAAAACGTTTTGAATATCGGCGTGGCGCGCGTAGGGGCATGGGCAGGCGCGCGAGTGGAGCGCCGATTCCTCTTCTTCTTTAGCCCGTACGATACGTCCTACGATGACTATGACGCTGACGTCCGCGTATGTATGTGTATGTATTACGGGTACGGGTACCTCCGCTCTGTACCGCCGCCTCTGCCTCTAGTGATGTGTAATGTGTAAGCCAAGCGTCGTGTACATACGAAGGAAGATCATGTAATGGTAATGGGAAGTGGGGTAAAACGTGGCACGGTTTGCGTTCTTTACTCGATGTGCTTCCTGATTACGTTGCAAGGTCACCTGTAGAACAATGGCGAGAGCTTTAGCGCGGAAGGGCGACTACAGCAGCGTGGTTCTCTTCTCATCTCTGGAAGCTGCGTGCATCTGCGTCGAGTATAGAACGCCTCTCTCTCTCTTACTCTCTCTCTGTGTGCTCTGGATCATACATATACGTGCATTTGTACGTATATGTGGCGGTTATTAGGTCATCGTTACGTTGAGCTGCATTCTGCATATGCATGAGAAGTGAAGGGTGCACAACTGGAACATCCTGGGGTAGACTTTTTTTTGGGGATTAAATTAATTTAACCGATTAGAAATTTAGCTTTTCTGGCTGATTGTGAGAATCGAAGCTGTACTTATTGGTATTGGTAGCTTTCCGTATGGTGATGGTGGCTGTGACTGTGGCTGAAGTCGCAACAGCAGCAGCAACAGCCGCCGCATCGAACCGTGAAACATTGTCAATAATGAATTCTTCCGCGAGTTGCAAATCAGATAGGTTATGTAATGCGCGCTCGTTTATTCGTTCTTTCGTTTCGCGTTATTCGTATTGTACGCGGTACGTCTTTTTTTCTCTCTTTACTTCCTATTAATGATTTAACGAGCGCTATTTCGAGGCCACATCGTCGACGTTCGTATACGTTTCCTAATATTATCGTACGTACGTATCGAACATAATACTTACGAGTTGTGTGGATATGGATACGTCGATAGAATAATGCTGAATGTCTTGTATTCGTAGATACTAGTACAAAACATACAGACAGGGTATCTGTCTGCTAAAGGCCTGTCTCTTGAGAATATGGCACTATTGGGCACCCTCAGAAAAGAATCAAATGATCGTATTGATCATTTGTCAAATCTCTTAGGTCCAACCAGTGGAGAAGGGGGAAATTTTCCTCGAGCTGGCACCTTTCCTAAGATCCCACATGTTCGTGCTTTGAGAAAAAAAAGAAGAAGAACGAGTTGGAGGTGCCTTCATCATTTTTTCCAAGTGATCGGATTTTCTCTATGAAAAATCACTGCAATGCAGACAACAATAAATTGAAACTTGGATGTAAAATATAGAGAACCAATATCTCAGTTTTTAGGAGAGTACGAGTAGGCAAAAGCAGAAGACTATGATTGGAAATATTGCGGGAAAACATGTAAAAATCATCCTACAAGACAATATGGGCATTCACTTGCTATATGCAACCAGCATAGCTCACCTATGAACACGAAATAGGTGGAAGTACCTGCTCGAATTTATATCTCCTAATATAAATCGATTATCTATTTACATCGTCAAAGTTTACACAGCGATGTTTAAATTACCCTAGGTAATCGTAGGTATACAGAAAACCAGAGATACGAGTACTACCTACAAGATGTAATTACTCTTTAGTCGTTGGTTTACTCGTAACGATGACCGTGAAATGACTAATTACTCAACCTAACTCCCGCATACATCACTTTCACCATAATTAATTTGTATTCTGAAAAAGTTTATACAAGCTTGTGTGTTTGTAGGTCTCGATGTCGCGTTATAATTCATTTATAGAGCAATCGTGTTCATCATACTGTGTTGTCTTTTGCTTCTTGTACATTGGTTCAGCTTGTTCTTGTGTATTGGAGGCGAACACGTGTGTGTGTGCGAGGGTTGGAAAACAATCTGCATCTATGTAGTTTATTTAGTTGAAGAGGAGAAATTTAGTTGGATAAAGTGATATTACTTTTATTACAATATCGTTTCCACTTGCCACGAACGAATTGATTAATTTTTAGTGAATCATTCGCGAACGAATTGATTCATTTGATTCGTATAAGTGACTCGTTCGCGAACGAATCGATCAATTTTTGGCGAATCATTCGCAAACGAATTGATAATGTTTGCCTTCTGGTGAATCATTCGCGAACGAATTGATTCGTATAAGTGACTCGTTCGCGAACGAATCAATTAATTCTTTGCAATTGCAAATCATTCGCGAACGAATTTATTCGTATGGGTGACTCGTTCGCGAACGATTTGATTAATTTTTGGTGAATCATTCACGAACGAATCGAATAATTTTTTTAGGCGAATCATTCGCGAACGAATTGAATGATTTTTGGAGAATCATTCGCAAACGGGTTGATTCGTATAAGTGACTCGTTCGCGAACGAATCGATTAATTTTTTGGTGAAGCATTCACGAACGAATTGAATAATTTTTGGCGAATCATTCGCTAACGAATTGATAATTTTTGCCTTCTGGTGAATCATTCGCGAGCGAATAATTGAATAATTTTTTAGTGAATCATTCGCGAACGAATTGAATAATTTTTGGCGAATCATTCGCAAACGAATTGATTCGTATAAGTGACTCGTTCGCGAACGAATTGATTCGTATGGGTGACTCGTTCGCGAACGAATTGATTAATTTTTGGTGAATCATTCACGAACGAATCGAATAATTTTTTTTGGCGAATCATTCGCGAACGAATTGATTCGTATAAGTGACTCGTTCGCGAACGAATCGATTAATTTTTTGGTGAAGCATTCACGAACGAATTGATTCTGGTAAGTGACTCCTTCACGAACGAATTGATTCATAAATTAAAGAATTGATAAATTCGTTGGTGAATGGTTCTTTCCTAAAAATTAATCAATTCGTTCATGAATGATTCCCTTAAATGAGTTGATACTCTTACGAACAATTCAGTGAGAAATGAATCAATTTCATACGTGAACAATTCGTTTGAAAACAGATCAATATGTTAATAAACGATTCGTTAGGAATGGTAGAAACTTTGTGAGATTTCAAGTTTCATCGAAATCGGTTCAGTCGTTTTCTAGGTACTATAATGAATTTTAAAAAATTTTGAAAATAATGTTGTCACTCGATAAACTTGGAAGTTTTGAGCTTTTGGAACATGATGATGATGGCGAAATGTCGGGCTAGTAGGCTAGTTCTGAAATTTCAAATTTGATCAAAATCAGTTGTACCGTTTTTTCCTGAGAAATTCAATTTTTAATGAATTTTGTGCAAAGTCACCTCATGAAAATGTCCAAAAATTTTATCATTGAATAAATGAGTCAAATGATGACCAATATTATAATTTTTCATCTTGATACTGTAATGACATCTTTCGAAGATATTATGATATGGGCATTTTTTTGATATACATAATACGTGATAATGAATTTGATTGCAATAGCACAGTTTATTTGTTTAATGTTGGGCCACAATTCACATTCACATAATCACATTACTTATATGTAGTTACCTAATTATGGTTATGGAGTATCATAATAATCATAAAAAACATTGCACTTCATCGGCAAAAAAATCATACCTACTGTATAGAAGTTAGACGTGATGAGATGAACTATGAACTTCCAACTACTTTTGACTTTGGAAAATTTAATTTGACTAAAATCAAATCCAGGAAAACCCATTTGACTGGGAATTTTCCAATTAGGTTATCGTACAGTTCGCATGCGTTATTAATTAAGTTATGTGTGTTCCGGAGATATGTTCATTTCGTTTTGATAAAGTATACATTATAGGTAGGTAAATTAATAGAGAACGCGTTATTCTAGATATGTTTACCTTGAAATGCGATTACATCACTAAAGTATTTTCTTCCTGGCCCTGGTGTGAACAAAAGTCGGGAGAGTATTTACAGCTGTTTTCATTTACCTACTACTATACCTATCGGTATTTAATACTCGAGTAAAACTTGCACGCGATTTTACATGTACTTGGACATAAGTTTTGATTACTGGTGCTAGTAGTAATGTTGATGTTACTAACGATGCCATCTCATCTTCAGTCTGTTAATCCGACATCCGAGGTTCAGCTAACGTAAGATCTGCGGATTAGCGTAGGAGATTTAGTATAGGTAATAAAAAGGGTCGATGTGGAACGTGGAAGTACCTATAGATGTATATTTAGAGATGCGGAGAGTCGACGACGATGAAGACAGCATGGCACGATGGAATGGAGTAATTATCGATGTATGATCATGCGGTATTACAAGATTGCGATGATACTGCAGGGGTCTTACACAGATGGACAGAGGATAGGGATGAGGTAGTAGGTAAGGTACAATGCGAATGTGAAATAGTTGTAGGTAGATGATGATGAATCCCGTCGCAATAGTTTTTATAACCGGTAAACACGCTGCGGCAGCGACGTCCAACGTTGCGGGACCGGTACGGCGACGAGTGCAGCGCCGCCCGCGTAGGACATCGACCAGCGGCGGCCGCGATATATTGCATATTTATGAGATCGAGGCGGCTCGACTCGATGTGAATGCTACGTATGTGCACACTTTTGTATGAAGAAGAGTGTTAACGAACTTGGCAAAACGAGGAAAAGAACACCTATAGTACTTCTCGTATGCATTTAAAAGGTACCTAGATTTTGGATTTGGTTGGCGGTTTCTTTGTTTCTCTTTTGCCTAATGTGGTTAGTTTTGGTATTGATATGTTTTGGGTCGATAACGAACGTGTGGAGGGATGAAGAAGATGGGTTTTTAGCTTGATCGTCTTCGTCTCTATGGATATGAGGATCTCGAGCTCGGAAACTCAGATTGGACGAATTCAAAGTTGTTAACCACGCTCTGCTACCATTTTCAGAAATTATGGAATTCGAATATTCTAGAGTGGCGGTGGTGGGGAAGAGGGGAGCATTCGAAATCTAGTCAAAACGAGGATCAATCGATGAAAATGAAAATTCCTCAAATATTTGATTTTTTCATAATTTCTATAAATGGTAGCAGAGCGTGGTTAACGACTGATGTTTTTTTAGCCCGACCATCTCTATGGATATAGGGATCTGGAATCCAGAAACTCAGATTGGACAAACTCAAAGTTGTAAACCATGCTCTGCTACCATTTTCAGAAATTATGAAATTCGAATGTTCTAGAAGTGGTGGTGAAGAAGGGGGAAGCATTGCATTCGAAGTCTAGTCAAAACTAGGACCAATCAATCAAAATGAAAATTCCTCAAATATTTGATTTTATTTCATAATTTTTTGAAATGGTAGCAGAGCGTGGTTAACGAGTTCGAGTTTATCAAATCTGAGAAGATTAAGTTGATTCATTTCCTTCTTGAAGAGGTAGCAGAGCATTAGTTTTAATTTTGAATTCGCAATTTGAGTAGCCTCTTCCCTTATTTGTGAATTATTTCGGCATTTCTTGAAATGGTAGCAGAGCGTGGTTTGTAAGTTTGAATTTATTCAATCGGAAATAACTTTTTTTTTAAATTTCATTCGATTTGATTTTCTTACTTTATTTCGTTTTGGCGTTTCTTGAAATGGTAGCAGAGCGTGGTTTACAAGTTTAAAATTATTCAATTGAAGTAAATCTTTTTTTTTTCAATTTTCATTCGATTTGGTTTCCTTACTTCAATCCAACTGTTTCAAGTCATCATTTCTTGAAGCAATTCTCTCCAATTCGTTTTCAAACCCAGTACTTATGATGGCTAAATTTGGGCACCTACATTTCGCTGATATTCTGAAAACCAACTGAGATGTTCTAATGAGAAAAAAAAGTACCAGAAATGACTGGACACAGTTAAACATAGACATCTCGGACATTGTAACAGATTTTATTCATTCCTACTCTCTTTCTCCTCTCAATTCTACCCCAAGTCGATGAGCTATAATAGCCTGGACTTTCTAAAAAAAAAAAAAAGATGTAGAAAAAATAAGAAATGGTACAAAAAAAAACTAAAAAAAGGCTCGTGTCTAGTGACCTTATTTTCTATACGTCGAAGTGAAATTACTGTGAAATCTCGTCCGTCTTTTGTTTAGTTTGACATGTTGTGTGGGTCGTAAAAATGGTGCGGTTTGACAAAAAAAAAGTAAAGAAAAAAAGGGTGTATTTCACATGCCCATCCGTTGCTCCACTAGGAAGATCCTTCGAGGAGAATGTGAAACAAAGAAGGCTGATTTCGTACTAGGTTTTTTCGCTATTTAAAGAAGAATAAGTTCTTTGTGCGGATAGCGGCAATGGTTGTGAAAAGTTTAATCAGTTAATGGAATCGCGGTGCGGAAATTGAGTGCTGGAACGTGTTCTTGTCGGGTTTTGATGGCTTTAATCGGATCTAGATCGATGAGTTTTTCTATACCTAACTGGCGTGTATCGATTTGGTTTTTGTAGCCCCTGGCAATATAGCGGAGCTTCTTCTTGTCTGTATATATGAGTGGCAAAGTGGCGATTTATTCGAGAGCTGCGATGGCGATGTGGTATTTCGAGTGCAAAATGATTAAACGAATATGATAAAGTACCTATATATATATTGGTTTATCGAAAGTCGTCGTCCGCAGATAAGAAGGAGAGGCCTGGCGCAGGTATGTCTGTAGTTATGCTTTTAAATTTGCATTTTACTTATTTTAACCAAGATGCTAATCGGTTTGGTTAATTTGCGGTGTCACACACTCAGCAGGGTGTGACTACTTTCTATACACACACAGAAAAATATATGTCTCAATTTTTTTAAATCAACACGACAACGAGTATAGTAAACGGCGAGCCATTGAATAATCAACTATGTCCGGTCCGGCCCGGCCTAGCCCGGCGTACACGCTGGAAATTTCGTTGTCGCCGGTCTGAATAAAAGCCACATTTACAATTGCTAATTAACTTCTTATTTCCGGTGGGTCAAAGCTAGATTAGGTAATCGTCAAGGACTCGACTCTATAGTAAACCTGTATTACATGATTGTTGGACAATCGAGCGACGCGACTAGCAACGTGTTGTGTTGTGTGACGTTTACTTCCGAGCTGCCAAAATTCTACTTTTTATGACTTTTATGAGTCGGATTTGGTATTCTGTATTTTTGTGGAAATTGCGTGACTGGTTTCTTCGAGATTGATTGAGATGTGTATCTTCTTTGTATAGGTTTATGATCGATTGGGTTTTGGTGATGATCTCTTGAAAAATGTCGTGAATTTATTCAATTTTATCACCCACTTCCTTTCTACTTTACCAGAGAATGCTGACTATAAATGGAGACAGGTGAGCCATTATACGAGAGTGGGGGGGGGGTGGTTCATGGATTTTGAGAACTAGATGGAGACCAACAGAATGGGGTACCTAGTTGGTGGCTGAAGACGAAAATGCTGGAGAATCAGAAATGATTTTTTCTATCCAGTCTTCTGCTCAGATCTTTACTGCTCTGGATGTAGGTTCAAAATTGTGGGAAACTACAAGTCCATGTACAGGTAGAGATCCGAGTGCTCCAAACACGCAATCTCCATCAGTCGCCTGAACGCAAATAGCAATAAATAATCATCTTGTTTGGGTCTGGGTCGTGACGTGTTAAACCAAGATAGGAAGAAAAGATCAGTACTTACATGAGTGGGATTGCCTCGAAAAGAAAAAAACCAAAGAGCAAAAAAGTACCTACAAACTCTTTAGGTTGTATATATATGTACTTAATTATTCAACGGATTTTCCACGCGAGAACCGCGTGCACTGGTACACTGGTACGCGAGGCTCGTATTTAAATCAAGAACCACACAAGCTAATTGTACTAGAGTAGTGGTAATTCAGTGGCCAGAAAATTCTACGAAGTGAATTACACGGAAAATATTAACGGACGATTGCTAGATCGGCATTCTGAGAAACTATAAATTCATAGAACATGATGGCGATGATGGAAATGATGCAGAAACCGTAGGGCTTGGCAGGGAAGTGAGAAGAGGGCACAGAGGCTTGGTATAGGAAAACACGACGACGACGACAACTTAACACCGTCTTATTTCGTTTCAACTTGTATCGCATGCTTATTGTTAAGCTGTCAACTTCCGAATAACAACATTCTTTTGCTGAAACGTTGCTGGTATTTCCGGCACTCATCTTCGCGCCTCACCCGGCTCTCTCGCGGGTCCATAGCCCAGCGTTGTTGTAACCGACGTCGTCCTCGCCTCATCACCTCTTCCACACAGATACCACAAACTACACAGTACACAGACAGTACGATGAGTCGTGTAAACGTCTTGATACGCTGCACAGCTTCAAGTATACATATAGATGATTTTATGTGTAATGTGTAGTATAGATGGAGAATTGGAGATGCAAATAGAGATGATTTAACGGATCCGATGTGTCTGCGGTGGAATTCCTGCTGTGGTCTCTTATTGCGCAGTTCCATATTGTTTTGTGTACTTGTGTGTGGTGCACGCACACGCCAGAAAAGATGATGGCATGGAATCTCTGTTCCGATGAAATGAAATGGTCGATATAATAAACAAAATGGAATTTATAGTCATTTCGAATGCAGATTGCCAGGGATTTTCATCGTTGTTGGGTAAATAAAGATGACGATGTTAAAGGTTCTCGATGAGGTCATCCATTACCCAATAAATGATATTCCAGCGTTATATACACATGCATTAATGATTCATTTAGTATTGTTTTCTTTTCGAGTTGTCATGTGAGTGAAGTTACTGGAAGAAAAGTGATCTTTTGTTCAGTGAAGATGGAAATAGCGATGATGGCAATGAATTTTCTGAAAAAAAAAATACTGTGTTGTGTTAGCACTTTTTTGAACAAAGTGCTTAGCGTTTCTATTTATGTCTGAAACCTTGAGGTATGTATTGTTTTTTTTTTCAGTTGTGTTTTGAGTTTTGACTGCATTGTTGAAAGATTTTTGAACTGTTTCAAATGGTTGTTCAAAATTTAATGAAGGGTTGTGAGAATCCTGCTCATAAGAAAGATGCATACTTGTATTTGTTTTATTTGCATAATTTAGGTTCTCTCAACAACATTAGCTAACCATGAAAAATTATACGATTGCATGTGATGGCTGAAAAATCAAACTCGGATCAACTGCTTGGAAAACAAATCCGAACTAATAAAAAAAAATTGTTGAACCAGATATAGGGAAATTGAGAAAACATAAAGGGACTTATTTTGATTACCTGTACAGGGTGCCTAGAAATATCGGGCACCCCAAAGAAAGTTTTTCATTGAAAATATAGGTTGGCAACGTGAAATAGATGCATATGATTGGTGGAATGTTATCTCTCCAGTCTAACAACCAATCATGTGCTATCATTATTATTATTCACTGTAACCAACTGACATATTTAGCCGAAATTTTTTTTAGGGATACCCGATATTTCTGGGCACCCTGTACCTAACCAAAACTTATGATGTTGCAGATGATTTTTCAGTCTTTTCAGAATTTTTAAATTTCAAATATACCTGCCTATTTTTTTTTATTTTTTTTTTGAAAAACTCAAAATTTGATCAAATTGAGGCAGAAAGCTGAAACCTGAAATTCGGTCAACACTTAATTTTTGACCTCCCAAATCAATCAGTGCTTGTTTCAAAAGAACTTATATCCTTTAGAAATTCATCTTGGAAAGAGCCCAGATGAAATGCAGAACAATCAGGAACTGGTTTTGTATGTTTGAAATGATGGAAGTGGTTACAAGGATGGTTAATCTCAGATTGAGATTAAGAACTTTGAATTTTGTTCTCTCCTTTTTTATTTACAAAGTTTTTTGAAATTAGAAAAAGGCTTCAGAATATCTCAAAACCATCATCTATAGATTTTTGGAAGGTCAATTTTTTTCTACTTTAGAGGAGCATTCAATGAATCACGACATCACGTGACTTGATTTTTTTAGAATTTTCTCCCCTCCCCCTCCATATGTGCTCTCTTCCATCATAAGTGCCTATTTTGAAAAATAAAGTAGGTATTTGAACCATCTGCCTAGATAAGCTCTTACACAAGTTAACCAGAATTTAAAATTATTGTTTCAAGTTTCGATTAAATTTCCACGAAGTCGATTTAAACTGTCCAAAATTTGTTGGTTTTAAAAAAATCGACATTTAGGGTAACGACCAGTTTCTCGACCCCTCCCCCCTCTGGAGCGTATTTTTCGAAAATACTCGTCAGTCATCAATTATCACCCAACAAATCTACAGAAAAATTGACCAGTTCATTGAATGTAGCGCTGTTTTCTCATCAAAATGCAATATTTGTACAGAATTCAACTCAATTAGATCAGCTTGAAAAAATTATTCTACTCTCAAAAGGCGAGTTCACTACTTTTTTGACCCCCGTCCCTTTTTGATCGCCAATTGAGATTCTATTCCTAATAAATCAAAAGTGTATTTATGTTACATATATTTATGATTCAAAAACAGAAAATTAGTGAAAATTAATCATTTATTTTTAATTTAGTTTTGTTTAAAAAGTTCAATTTCCATTTTTTTTTTTTTGTACATGGTCACGAGTTGTAAAGGTTGTGAAATACATAAAATCACTATAGCAAGTTGAGAAACTTAATTCAATCATCAGCAAGATCATTTAAATCTGGTGAAGATTAAAGAAAATATTCTACTTAAAAGGTGGTTTAATTAATTTTGACCATTCCTTTTACTGCTGGAAAACTTTATTAAAATACAACAAATTAAAAAATGTCGCTTCTTTGCAAAAAATGTATAATGTGTCACTCATTTTCCAAAATTGCTCAAAAGTCTCACTTTGTTTCCAAAAACTGCCAAAAAGGTGTGCCTGTTTGCTGAAATTTTCATAAATCTCGCTTTTCGCCTAAATTCTTCAAAAAAGTCACTTTTTCAGAAAAAAATGTAAAAAAAAGTCTCACTTCATTGACAAAAATTACAAAAGAGTAGAAACTAGAAAGTATCACTTTTTTCCAGTTATTTACAAAAAGTCTTTGTATTTTGCCAAAATTGAAAAAAATGCTCAATTTTTATCAACCTGCTAGATATAAAATTTTGCTTTTTTTACCGAAAAAAATAGCCCACCAAAAATGGTCAAAAACTATCTCTGTTTTTCTAAAAAAAAAACCTGCCACAAAGTTTAATTTTTTTCAAAAATGAAGTACTAAAAATCGTTTTTTTGCTGTAAAAATTCGCGATTTTTTTCTCCTAAAATTGCTTAAAAGTCTCGCAATTTTGCCAAACATTTCCGAAAAAGCTCTCTATTTGCTAAAATTATGCCAAAAATGCACATTTTTCACTATAGAAATTGTCAAAAACTCTTGCTTTATTAACTAGGTACCAAAAAGTTCCCAAACAGCCTTACTTTTCTGATAAAAATTTGGAAAATGTATCATTTTTTTGCTGGTAATTCTCAGAAAGTTGCCTTTTGTTTTCCTTGATATTTCTCATGAAATCTTCCAATTCCCCCCCCCCCAGGTCAATATTTTTGTTGTTGAAAATTTTGAATTTTTCATCACAAAAAATCAATTTTTCCAAAGCTTGTACCAAAAAAAAAAAAAAAAGGATCATGAATTATTGTCTTATTTTAATTTTTAAGAGTATGATAAATTTTTCTATAAGGCTGTTTTTTTACAACATTTCGAGCGAAATTTTCAGAGTTCAACTTCACCGAATGATTTTTTCAACACCACGAGGCATCGTATGCATCTCAGTATCGCCCTAGACTCAGCTACTGGTATTGAGGCGTACATTGTTTCGTCGATATTTCGATCGAGATTAATTTTTCCATCACCTATAAGCTTTTTATTGTCGCACAAAAGCGAAGCATTTCTTTTATGCATTGTTGCTAGAAATAACTTTACAATTACAAAGCGTCGTTGCGAGAGATTTTCCAAGAAATGTGCGTTCATACCTGGGGCCATAATTGGAAGTCCGAATCCGCGAATAAATTTATTTTTGCGGTGTAATACGATGAGCCTATATGACGTGTAAATGAAAATACACATTGCACACTGCTGTCTTTTCTCCTTCTTCATCAGTTCTTCGTACCTATATGTAGTTGTTGTGTCTTCTTCATCTTCTTGATTCGTTTCTATTGTAATACCCATAGGACATGGGCATGGGCGTATTATCAAGATGTGATCGTTGTACCCATAACTGCCTGCGTGTGCAAGAGGGCGATGATAAAAAAAAGGCGCGAAGCAGGCGGAGAATAGGCGATATGTGTGTGCGAGTGTATGAGTGAATTAATATGTGTCGATGATGATGATGATGATGATGCTTATCAAAGAAGCGAACTTTCGCAAAGGAATGTGCAACATTCATAAACAGGACAATGATCTCGCGAGTATAATTAATGCAATACGAGTGCAAAAAAATATACATAAGAAACGTGTACGTATTGTAGTTGTACACTGTGTAATGTGTACGTACAGTGCACACATTTATAAGTAATATGTCGCGTAATTATATTGCGTGTACGAATCGAATGATATTGGTGTTTTTTTTCTATGTCGAATATTAAATTTTAATCAAAGAACTCTAATTCTATAAAAGTCAGAATGAGCTCGAAGTTCGGAGCTGTATTTTGAAATACCCTGGATTAATATTTGTTGTTGTTTTTTTTTTCTGTTTGCAGTTGTTACTATTGAGATGAAATTAATGCCGATACAGCTTTCGCCAATCCAGCCAGGGAATGCAAGAAATAACGACGCACCCCTACATTCGCCTTCGTCCATTGCCGCCGGCTCGTTATTTGGTCAATCAGTTAACGGTAACGCGAACTTGGATCATAGGATGTCGTTGTTCAATCATTCCGAACTGATTTGGCGATACGGACCGTTGACTTTTTCATCGGCTGCGCCCGCCGCGGCTGCGGCCGCTACATACCCTCCGTTAGATTTTAAGAATCATTTACCTACCAATTTAGGTAAGTCAGCATCCAAACTCTTAGGAGTAAATGAGAAAATCCGAGTTTTTAGCTCGAAATTAATTTTGGTTATGATGATAATGATGATGTTGTTGTTGCAGCCTGTGATCCTAGACTATGGAATAAAGAAGATGTTCTAGCCTTTTTGCATTGGTGCGAGATCGAATTCGATTTACCTCGCTTCGATATCGATTTATTTCAAATGAATGGTGAGTATATCGAGACGTGTTTTGTACATGATATTGTGAACTGATTGAAACTGGATTCAGGTCGATCCTCTTTGTATAGTTGAAAATGTATCTATTTACGATTTCTCTGTTTGAATTTGACTCTTTATGAGACCATTCTTGTGCAAGGTGTCGTTGCTACGAAAGTTCAATTCCAGGATGGTGGATCTGGTCAGGTTCGGATACAGAATGAAGGAGGAGAGGGAGAGATTACTTTTTTTCGATATTTTAAGTTCACACAAGGTTTATGAAGGTTTGTAGAACCATAAGAAATTGGAAACTAACAAGAACTTTTTTCTTTTTTGGAATTATTTCGCCTAAAAGGTCATCGAAGGTCATACTTTTCTCAATTCGGGGGGGATGATAAAATTGTAAAATTAATCCACCTGTACGGATTCCTAGTCAGATCTAGATCAGATCAGTTCAAATACAATCAGGTTTCCTCTATTGGATCTGATCAGGATTTGATTCGATCAAATCTTTGATCTGCCAAACTCTAAGCCTGATCGGATCGGATTCGAAGCAAGTCAAATGGATCCATGGAATGTCTGGATTTAATCAGGCTTGATCAGTGATCAGATCCAATAATTTTCCCCTTGGGTTGAAGTAAAAAAGTTTTTTTTTTTTTGTTAAATCAAAACGTAACAGAAATGTAAAAAAAGGTTTACCAAAATCCTGGAATTGAATTTCTCAACCATATTCTCGAATTTTGAAAATCTGAATTAGAATTAAGGTCCCTGTCACTGGTTCAAATTTTAAGCGAGGCTTGAAAATTTTGAAAGTTTCGTCATTAAAATTGGGTGCTGCGAATTGTTCCTCAAAAATTCTCTTATTTAAAAAAAAAAAATCAACAACATCGTTAATTTTTTTTTTTTAAATTTGTTTTGCTATAAAATTAGGTTAAAATGCCATGACAATTGACGCTAATTTTTACAAATTTATTGTAGATTATTTCAATCTGGCAATTTGTTTGAAAGATTTTGAAAAAAAAATGAAAAATCTTGAATGCCTAATTATGGAAAACTCTGAAAATATCAAAAACATAATTTTTTTAAGAGGTATTATCGTTGGAAATTTCCTGACGATTGTCTTACATGTTGCCCAAAATGTAATGAAAAGTATTCGAAATGTTGTAAAAATTGATCAAATATTTTCTAAAATGGCCAAAAGTATCGAAAAATGATCATAAAAATCATAAAAATTGATTTAAGAGCAGTTTTATCTTTTTCATATTTTTGTGCAATTTTTGTGGTACGTTTCGAATCTTTTTCATTAAAATTTAGATGATTTTTTTCAATATTTGACCCTTATGGAAAATTTTTTAATAATCACTGTGCTTTTGATATTTTAAAGGAGTTTCACAAAATTTGAAATTTTTTATTAATTTTTCAAAAAATGTTTTTTATTAACTTTCATTATTTTTTGAAATTTTTTTAGAATTTTATTAATGGTTTAAAATCATTTTCACGCTTTGTGAATAATTTTTACGAAATTGTACCAAATTTTTGCAATTTTTTGTTCGGTTTTCGTTATTTTCTATCACTTTTTCATTACCTGTATTTAATTATTCATTTCTTAAAAATTACTTTTGTGGTTTTTAACACTACGTGTAATGTCAAGTTTTCAAAGCCTTTTTTTGTGCTTTCTAAAATTTATTTCTCTAAATTTTTTTACATTATTTTCAGTTTTTTAATAAAATATTAAAATGAATCTTTCGTTACCTACAATATTTCTTTATGTACATATTTTATTGTTTCAATGCTTTTGATGTGTCTAAGAAGCAAATTCCCCCTCCCCTCTTCCATTATCTTCTGCTGTAGAAATGAGTACAAATTATTGGGGAAAAAACAACCAAGCAAACAACAACAACAACAACTACAATTTTTTACAAAATTTATGAATTTTCCTTGACTTATATTTTTCTTTGTTTTTTTGAATAACATTTTAACCAATTTTTTGATTTTTGTCTTCTTTTGGAATTACTTTGCAAATAATTATTTTTGTAGAATTTACTGAATTTCCATTTTAGTTTCATGAAATTTTTCACACGTTTATCTGATTTTTTGTTTGGTTTTCTAATTTTTTAACAGTTTTTTTGTGTTTCAATGATTTTTCTAAATAATTTTCAACATGTTTTATGACAAAATAGCTTCTTCGCGATTTATTAATCAGTTTATGATGATTTGACAGCTTTTGGTTCATTTTATATCCGTTCGAAGCATTTTTTCTTATTTTAAGCTCGTTTAAAAATACTTTTCTTATCAAGAAAACATTTTTAAAAATTGTAGTATTTTTTTTGGTCAATGATTTGGTGTTTCTGGCGTCTTCGTCAGTCAAATCCCTCCCTTTCTCGCCCATTATTTGTGATTTTCGTATAGAAGTCTGAAATGTTTGATTTCGTGGTGCCTGATTCTGATGAATTATCAATTTTTTAACACGATTCTTATTATTGGAATAATGATTTTTTTTATAACCATCTGAAAATATCTGAAAAAGTTGTCAATTTTTACGTTTTTTATCAATCAATCAATCAATCAATCAATCAATATTTTGCTCTTCAATTTGACGAATGAAACCCAACCTCCCGTCACTAGAAAGGTCAAAACTGTCAAAAAGGCCAAAAACTAAAAAAACTAAAAAAAAAAAAACGTGTTCAGTGGTTCTAAACATGGATATGATTTTCCCCAATTTTTTTATGGAAATTTTTTGCCCATTGTTTTTAAATAAAATATTTTTGTAAATCTCGGATAAGTCACATCTTTTCTACGAAGCCTCATTTAATTCGATTTCGATTCTCTTGCCTCTCTCTTCCTCCGACCATGCATGAAAAATTTATTCGGCTAAAAAAATTGACTAAATAATTAACTGTTTGAATTTGATATACGTATTTTCCTCAGTGAATTCGATCAAAACACATCGTTTGCGTAACCAGAGAAAGTACACGTATTATTTACATATAAATTACTCGAGTAAAAATAAAGCAACCTTGAAAACAGAATTTCGATGAAATCGTCCGTCCGCTGAATTTCGCGTATTTTTATTTTATCGTCGGACGTGAAACCGAAACGACGAATTTATAATATTTTTGTTTAATGTTTTATTTCTACGTGTAAATTTCAAATCGTTTATACATATAGGGAAAAAATATACGAAAACATGAGACGACGACGCGGACGGTCGCGCGATCGTATGTACGTTGAAAAATTCGATTTCCATATCGATAAATTTATAAACACGATAGAAGGTTATTTATATTTGTAGTTGTACTCAAACAACAGTCAGAGAGGTGATTCAACTGCTCGAGCTCGAGCTCGAACTCGAACGACCCCGACCCCACGCACGGCACACGCACACGATGGCAGGAAATGAATTACATATAACAAAGTGTTGAAGTACGATAATATTGCAATCGATCTAATTCGTTTTGTGCATTTTTGGTGTTGGCAGGAAAAGCTTTATGTTTGCTGACGAAGCAAGATCTCGGCGAAAGATGTCCGGGAGCTGGTGACCTTATATATAACGTGCTTCGATGGCTGATCCGAGACGGTACCAATGGCAGCCAGCAACACTTACCACATAGTCCTGTAACACCTCATTTTCCTATAACGCCGTCTTGGTGTCTACCTATACCTCCGCCGCAGGATTACTCGCATGTCAGTTCGGTGGCTGGTTCATTCCATAATTCGGTTACGCTGAGTCCGGCTCCTTCTGTCGATAGTCAGTCTGGCAGCCCTAAACAGCCCGATCAATCGACCTCGTCCGCTTTTGCTGTTACGTCGAATGGAAATTGTACGTATTTGGCTGCCGGTTATGTCATCCGACGCGATGCGATGGCTTATATACTACGATCTAGATTCGATTTTGTTGTATACCTACTATATCGTTATGTATGTGTTAAAAATTACAGCGTACAGAAATGGCGTAGCTAATGGTACTAATAATTCGGGAAGTAATCAGTCAGACTCGGAAGTAGAAGAAAATGCCGATAATGTACATTCTCCGACATCGATGCCGCTCGCGTCGTCTACCAGTTCGCCTCCATATTCGCCTAGACCTTTGTCCAAGTCGTCCTCAAATCAGATATTTTTCCCTTCGACAGATAACTCCAATTCGTCGGAACCGAATACGAGTAAGTGGGTGAACTCAGTCATCGTCACTATAACATTATGTATTTGGCCTAAAATTACACGCATCGTTTAGTACCTAGCTTACACTCGTACACTTTTTACCTTTCTCTCATATGGGAATGTTTTTCTTTTTCTTCGCGTTACAGATGGACGACTATTGTGGGATTTCTTACAACAATTGTTAAACGATTCGATGCAAAGGTATACGAATTACATTACGTGGAAGAACCGTGACTCGGGCGTGTTCAAAATCGTCGATCCGCCTGGTTTAGCCAAACTCTGGGGCATACAGAAAAATCATCTGTCCATGAATTACGATAAAATGTCGCGAGCTTTAAGATATTATTATAGAGTTAATATATTACGTAAAGTTCAGGGAGAACGTCATTGTTACCAGTGAGTATGCCTTTGGTTGTGTACTAGGGGGTCATTGACCTTATTTTGATCCTGCGTTTATCAAATTTACTCCGAGCTCGTACGTATTATTTCAATCTGACGAAGAGAAATTTGGAATTTTTGTCAATGTTTCAAAATTAAGTATTTGCTTTTCAGCCTGTTCTCCTAATTTAGCTGCCATCATCTACGACTTCATTTTTCTTCATCTATGCTTGGAAACAAAATCCTGGAAAACGGTCCGTACATTGTTTATTTGAAATGAGATGGATCAAACTGGCGGAGGAAGGTGGGAGACAGCAAAACAAGTTTACCTTTCTATTATAAAAAAATTGATCGGAGTGGAAGCATTTTTTTTTTTTTTCAAGAAGATGAAAAAATTAGGAAAATTTTTATGAATGATACTGATATGAAAAATTGCATCTTCAATTGAAAATCTTAGGTTTACAGTTGCTTGATTATCTTTAATCTCATCATAATTTTCTTCAAGTTGATCACTTTTATTCGGATTTGGTCTTTTTAGGTAGCACTATTAGATAGATAGATAGATGAGCCGATAGTTTGTCTACCCTTCCCCCTCCCCTCCCCACCCCTCAATATTTAATAGGGCCTCTCATAGGATGAATAATCGATCTTAATTTGTGTTTTTCTCAAAATTTGAATGAAAGTGTGAAAAAACTTTTGCAATCGTGAAAACTTGAAATTTGTTGGCAACCTTCTCTCCCCCCCCCCTCTCAAAAAACAGAAAAAAATCTGAAAGTTTTAACGTTTTGAAAAGAAAAATGAAAAATATTTTGTGTATGCGGAATATGAATACTTTTACCAAAAAAAAGTTGTATATTCATCATTTAATCTTTTTTTAAATTTTGTTGATTGAAATCTATTTTTTTTTGTTTTTTTTTATGGAAAAATTATTTAGTTTTTTTGAAAGAGTTTTCAAATTTTGAAACTGGAAGGTTGTGGAGTTAAAAAATTATTATTATGAGAAAAAAGAAATTTTCAGGATCAAAATTTAATATTTGTATTTTTTTCAAATTGTGGGACTGAAATGTATTTTTGTTAATTTTTTTTTATTAAAAATTTTGATGCAGTTCGAAGTTTTGATACTGAGCATCTGTGAGAAGGAACTGAAGGAAAAGAGCCTGAATGCAATAAATACTTTATCAATTTTTTTTCAAGTTCATCTCTAAAATTTTAAAAAATGAATAAATACTTGAATTAAAGATAAGAATTTAGTATTTTTGTTGAAAGTGAATCAGACTGAAAAGAAAAATCCCTCGTAAAAATGCTTTCTCTTTTTTTAATTTAATTTGTTTATTAATTTTGAATCCACTCCAAGTTTGAAAATTAAGATAGTGTGAGGGTAAAGGAGGGAAGGGGGAAGCATATGGTTGAAGTTTTCTCAAATTTTTCTCAAATCATTTGTAGAATTGAAGAAAGAATGAAATAAGTAGAAGAACAGAAAGCATATTTTTTGCTGAAAATAAAAATGAATTGGAAATCATTTTTTGAGATAAAAATATACACTCTATAAATGTATTTTAGTACTTTATTTTCAATTTTGAAACAATTTTGAATTTTTAAAGTGAACTTTGCAAAGTGATTTTTTCAAAATCCTTTCCAAAACACTTTTTTGAGTGAAAATGAATTGAAAACAATTTTTTGGGATAAAAATAAATTACTTTGATCCCCTGCAGTTTTGATGCTGAGCTATTTGGGATTTGGGAGGAAGGGGAGTAAATGATTGTTCAATATTCACCAAAATATCTCTCTTTTTCACACATTTTTTGTGATCATTTCACTTCTATTAATTATTTTCATTTGTGGTTGGGAAAAAATGGGCGAAGAAAATGGTTTTTGTTTTTTCAATTCTATATTTTTACGTTAAGCTTATTAACTTTTTTCCATTTTATCTTTGAGTGTTCATTTTTTGAAAGATAAAGTTAAAGTAGAGAACGAAATTAAATTGTATCACTTTCTGCTTGAAATTTGCAATCTCAAATGTAAGAATTTTTTGCAATTTTAGTAATAGAACAAAACATTTAGGCAATTTTGACAAAAACGAGTTTTCTTTGTAGTTTTAATTAAAAGGTTGGATTTTTTCCAATTTTAAGTGAAAAAAAAATCTACAAATTACGAAAAAAACTGGTATTTTTACGATCTTGGGTAAAAAATAAATCAACTTTTTGGTAATTTTGACAAAAAAATTGATTATTTTACGTCCAAGAAAGTGGGACATTTTGGAAATTTTTACTAGAAAAAAAAGTAATTTTTTCTGCAAATTTTGGCAAAAAACAAAACTTTTTGAAGATTCTGATTAGAAAAAAAAAAAAGAAAAGAAAAGAATTCTCACAAAAAACTAGAATTTTTCAATTTTAGCCAAAAAAGTACCTTAAGATTTTTTAAATCATATTTTTTACGACCAAAATGCTAAAGTTTCTGGATTCCTACTTTATTTTGATCAAAAAAAGTTTTCTCTGCAATTTTGGGCAAAAAAAACTTGGCAATTTTGATAGGAAAGAGGGAGTTATTTTGATAATTCTGATAACTCTCTTCCTTTAAATAAAGGGTTTATCGATCGTTGCTATAATATTTACTTTTCAAAAATTTCGTGACTGCGTCCTCTTTTTCTTCCAATTTTCAAAACGCCGGGGTCAGGAGAGGGGGTAACTTTCATCTTCAAATGTACGAAGTTTATTGTGAGCACTCAATGAAAAAAAAAGATGAATTCATGAGGAAGGAATTCATCCTTCGCTTTCTGGAATTTCGAAAAATAGGAAAATTGTGTGACTTTTCTAGCGCAATATTTTGCATTGGGAAAAACTGAACTCGAAAATCTTCGCTGAAATATCCTGAAACCAATCTTTTCTTCCCTTCCTACTCTCATAATTATTAATAATAAAAACAGAATTCGTGATAAAATTTTTGAGAAAAATCGATAAACGCGAGATCAAAATTCAGTCAAACTGATCCAATGTATCCTCAACGTAATTGTACCTCAGCTAATACCAAACTTGTCTTTTTTTTGCAGATTTTTACGAAACCCGAGCGAATTAAAAAGCATAAAAAACATATCGCTACTGCGGCAGCAAATGAGCCCGTCGTTGAACCAGTCCAAAGTGAAACCCGAACCACAAGAAGAAAGTATGGAAGACGATATCGGTCCGACTGATCTCAGCATGAATCAGAACTCGTCGAGTAGACTTCAGAGTCCGGCCGTTATCAAAGATAACCAAGAACGGTTTCAGTTTCCGCAAGATTTAAGCGTTAGCCCGATGCAGCTTCAGGTCAACATGGAAGCTCGCGAAACTTTTACCAGACAATTAGATAATTTACCTAGTTCTCCGAATGGCGTCTCGTCTCAGATACAAATCAAAGTAGAAGAAGCTTCCTAGTATTGGTAAGGTTAGTACCTACCTTTTATTTATTCATTTCCAATTTCCATCTTGGACTTATACCTACCTACCCTAAATTATGAAATAGGTAGCTAGATTTTTTTTCAAATATGTGACGATAGATTCTAACCGAACGTATTTTGACTTTTTTGTTACAGGTAATTAATTTTTGTTGAATGTTTCGTTGTCTTCCAACCGTTGAATATTACCATAGAGAGATGCAACGTATTTATACATCAGTTCTCCGGCATGGGCGCCTGTAGCTTTCTTCCAGTTTGACGAGGGTCCGAAGAAGACAGCTTATTTATTATAAGAATTTTTAATCTTATAAACAATTTTTATGATTCAAAATGGTGCAAAAATGTATTCCAATGAATATTTTCATGTTCGTGAAATCAATTAAGTGAAAATATTCCTTCACCCTGTGGAATTTTGCGCTGAAAGGACGTGAATTTGAATACTTTTACCGCGTAATTTACATAAAAGTATTTTAAAAAATCATATTTTTACTTTTTATTTGCATCTTTAAAAAAAAAATGAAAAGCCCAGGCGCTCGTGTTTTCCGGCCATGTAGCCTTGAAATAGTATTGCATCGACAATCAGTATTACGTCGCTAAATATTCTGTGATATGATGTTTCAAAAAAACAAAAAACAAAAAAAGGAAAGATGTTTTGGAATTTTATTATCTCATTTCTCTTTTTTTAAAAAAGGCTGTTCGACGTTGTGTTCATTTCTGGTTTTTAAGCTGCTCTTCGATGAATATATTTTTTTATAAAGCGATGATATTTTTAAACTGAAAAAATTTTATACACGCGGATCATTTTACAAACAACGCGCCAGTAATCAAACAACGAACGTAATCCCAGTTTATTTATTAAACTATTTAATTTTTCTTGTTTTTTTTTCTATTTTGTAAATAAGGGATTTAAAAAAAAAATTAATTTAACCGTTTAATTTTGTTTGTCGTTTTTTTCAAAAATGTTTTTATTTTATGCTTTTCACTATGTATGTGGAATTTGATTCGAGTTTTGTTTCGTTTTTTTTTTCTTGTTCTTATAGTTCGGGCACACGAATGTGAAAATCAGTTTTTCTGTTTCTTGATTAGTAAATCAAATATTTTATTTTAAAAAGATCTCAAAATGTGTATTAAAAGCACTTGGATATTAATTTGGGCTATGTAAATTATAAGTTTGTACATATTTTACCGCTTTTTCTCGTATACAAATATGTATTTTTCATTTCTTGTAAAAATATTATAATTATTTCTATGAAACTTTGTTTTATTTTGCTGTCTTTGCGAGTTTTTGGAAACGTAATTTTGATTTTGATTTTAAATCAACGGTCTACGATTAAATGAAACCAAGCAAGCTAGACCAAAAAAGCATTTTTGAATTTTTGAAAATTTAAAAAATTCAAAAAAAGCTGTTTTAGAGAATTATTTCAACTTTTCTTGAAATATGTTATGGTTTTTTAGATCAAAGTGGAACGATTTTGGGTTATTCTTGAGCCTCCAGCGATTTTTTAATTTCCCTCAGAAATTCTAAATTGCTCTGATAAAACCGAAACCCGCGAAATTCCAGAAGTGCGAGTTCAAAAGTGAAATTTTTTACCAATTTGTGGATTCCAGAAAAGCGAAAATCAAATTTTCAAAGAAGGAATAAAGATAGGTTTTTGTCAAGATATTCTCTGGTAAGTTTATACGATCACCCGACTCGAAAACAATCCTAATTTTACCTTTTTAGAGTCTCTAGCGAATTTTCCAACTTCAGAAATTTCAAATCGCTCTGAAAGGGCCAAAAATTGAAAAAAAAAAACCTTTGTCGCCAATCAATTGAGTCAAATGAGGAAGATTTTTCGGCACTGCGCAGCACTGGAATTTCCCAAATTATCCGAATCTCAGACCGTCGTCATGATTATCATTTAAATTCTAGAAATAATGACATCCAAATGATTTCACTTCTTCTGTCTGAGCCACATTCATAACTCATTGCATCATAATTGGTCCATAAAAAGCTCGAGAGAACATCGCCATTCAGATTCAGAACAAATACATTCGATTTATCTTCAATAGAAAAGTTATATTATAATTTAAATAAATACACAATATGTTCTCAAAACAATCGACACAATATTTCAAGACATGACGATACGATCATTACATTTGAAAAAAAAATCCAGCTCAACAAAACCGATAAATAACTCGACCACGCATCATAACAAGTGATAAGTAACTGAAAAAGAAGGAAACATGAAAATGGAGAACGTACATATAGTATAAGGTATAACACTCATTAAATTCTTGCAACAAATTAGACGATTTACAAGTACAAAACTGCAGAATGCAGAAACACTGATAAAAAAAACAGACATTTCGAGTCTAATAAAGTGATAAATATTACATAACTACACCTGAGACCAGAATAGACTACGAAAATTCAAATAGCACATGAATCACACGAAATAAGTATAGAGAACACTGATCGATCAACAACTACTACTGAAAACTAAAGTTATTGGAAAAATATCACATCATCGGCGAGAATCGAAGTCGTAGCTTGAGTGCCGCCAGATTCGTCTTTTATTTCGCCGTACATTATTTTACCGGTAACGTAAACTCGTTGGCCTTTTCGCAAGTAGTTGGAAACATTATCTCTTAAATTCGGTTTGAAAACGCAAATCCTATGCCAGTCGGTTTTCTGATTGAAACCTGAGAATTGAGAAATGAGTTAACAGTAAATCGATATGATTTGTAACTAATTGTATAATAAAATAAACGTACCCGAGTCAGTTTTGTAATTAGTATGAGTAGCTAACGAAAATGTGACTAGAGGGTGTGCTTCGTTGCCTCTTTTCTGCGGCTCAGCTCCAACTCTTCCGAGTAACGTGACTTGGTTTATGGCTGAAATCATCGAGTAATTTGAGTATGGTGACAATGTAGTATGATATAAAACGAATGAGATGAAATCGTTACTCACTTTTTTCGATTTTATACCCTTCGTCACTGTAGAAACGAGCCAAATTTGAGGTACCACGACCGACTAACAGTTTTCTAGCGTTCTGTGGATTGCATTGCAAAGATTGCATCATGTAAATTCGTGATCAATGTGTACGATTTCATAGTAATATTTACCATATAATACGAAATATAACTTACCACTAACGTATTCATGATTGATGATTCGATTAAATTATTCCTCAAAGCGAATAGATATAGAAATTAATTATATTTTAAAAATTAAATACGCATAAAAGAACAGAAACACTCAACACTGGCGGCAAAAATGTGTTTTCAGCAGCTGATTTTCCTCGTGTTTATCACTTATAGATCTTGCTAAAATGTCAACAAACCGGAACTCGAGTGAAATTTGTGAAAACAGCAATACGCATTGTATAAAGTGGCTACAGTTATTATAGTTGCCTAATGTGATCTTTGCAGGAGTAAAAATCGATCAAAATACATTAGATGTGTTCTTTTTACACGGATTTTGACAGATTTTCGAGAATCTGGATTTTGGACGTTCTTTAAAATCTCATTTTTTCAACACTTTTGAGAGTACATTCGCCAATTTTTCAAAACTTCAAGTCTTCTTTTTCAAAGTAAAATCCAAAATCCATTTTCAGAAGCTGCTACCCAAGCAAATTCTTGTGGATTCTAAATCTGCCAAAATCCAGATTCTCGAAAATCTGCCAAAATCCGTGTAAAAAGAACACATCTATTAATAATATGATGTGTTTTTAAATCTACTGAGTACTCAATACAAATTTGATTATTTCAGCGCCGAATTCAGGACACGACTCAAGAGGTATCTACGAGCCAAAGTTACAAAATTAGCTCAATCAGGGTTTGGATTTTGAAAAATCACTACCAAACAATTCAGAATTTTTTTCCTTCTTAAAAATTGGCCCATGGGGTAAAGAGTGCTAGGTTTGGTTTCTGGACTCCTAGAATTATTAATTTTTGGGTGACTTGTTTCTAAACTAATCAGTGTCGAGGTGATGGAATTTTTCAACGAACGAGTCGACATTTTTAATGAAATATTTCAACTTGAATAATAAAACAGTTCCATTCATACATTTTTTAGATCGCTGAACACGAATTTGATATCATTCTTTATTTTAGATCCTGTGAATCGATGTAAAATGAAAATCTAAAAGAAAAATTCGAACATCGACAATCTCGAATCTCGATAGCTGATTCAGAAGCAGTTTTTTCGAGTTTTCTACTATTTTATGGTGAAAATTACCTACTTAAGAGAATTTTTGTAGCGATTTTGAACCTGGTGTGGTTGGAATACTTATCTTATTTTTTATTTATACTGATTATACTTATAGTGGTATACTCGTATATAAACCTACAATTAGGCATTAAAATTAATACGATTATATTACGATTATCTCATTAAATAAATGGTACCTACCTAGGTAAATAGTAATCAGAATTAGATTGAAAAAATTCCACATTCGAAATAATAATCAGTATGGTGAATTGATCCTAAAAAAAAAAAGTCGCCGAATTTTGACAAAATTCAATAGAAACCTTTATTTTGAGTTGAAAGTTACTCAGAAGCATTTTTAGCTTATGAGTCCTCGAACAGGAAGCATTTTCGAAAAAAAAATGATTTTTTCGCTCCTTTCGCTACCCAGCCTGAAAAATAACTCTAGTCCGAAATGAAAGTACTTGAGATTCTGCGTCGATGAAAGTTAGCAAATCGCCCATTTTTCATTTTCGATAAATTCGTGTTTTGAAAATTTTTTCTACGCAAATATTTCGCATTAATTTAGTCAAAATAGGTATTAATTGAAAGAACCATCCCCTGATACTGGGGAAATATTTTGGAACGCACTGGTGCCAATTTCAAAAATTTAAGAAAAATAGCCAAAAATTTTTAGATTTGACTAAAAAATTGGCACCACTGCGTTTAAAAATATTCCCCCCAGTATCAGGAATGAAATCTTTCAGTATTTTGGGGCAAATTAATGTGAAGTATTATTTGCGTAAAGAAAAACTATGATTTTTTCGAAATTCGAAAATATCCTCTCTTTGAAGGCTCATTTCTCCCCTTCAGAGGCACGTCCGGAACTAAAAAAATTTTTGAGTAACGTTCAATTCAAAATAAAAGTTTCTACCAAATTTGGTCAAAATCCGTCGACTTTTTTTTCGCAATCCACCCTATTGACCATGAAGTAAATACCTAAATTATTCCTAACTGAAAAAAAAAATCAACAATTAATAATTAATATTATAACTATGAGCTCATCGGCGGAGGCACCCATCCACCAAATGCTTTCTGAAGTTCTTCAGCAACGGCGAAACAAAGACGATCTTGATAAGGTGCAGCAATTACCTAAAAACAAGAAAGTTATAATGACTTAATGAGATATTTTCCAACTTGCCCACACAATAGGGTCATTCCATGTCAATTAGACCAACGTTTTTGAGTCATGTCTTTCGATTTCGCTCAAATTTATTTTACAATATCTATCTACCCATCCAGTAAGTAAGAAACCCGCAATCAGTTTGGTCCCAGGCCCCTCAGGGGGCGGGTGGGGGCCGTGGGGGGCTTCCATTATTTTCATTTCACATTCTCTCGAGGTACTCAACTTCAGCAGAGCATTCCTCCGAAACTGCGATACTTTGATTAAAACTGACTGCACAGTTCAAAAGGGTATTGAATTTTGAACTTTTTAAGCGTTTTGAAATTTTCAATAGTTGAAAGTTGAACTTTCAAATTGAAAGTTCAAATTTCAAAATAGCGCTGTGAGTGGGAGCTATCATTTAAAATTCTGAAAAAATTTCAATAGATGTAACTTTTGATGTTTTTTCGAAATATTCAAGTTTCGAGATGGGATCTCATCTGTTGATGGAAGGGGAGCACCTCCACCTTTAATTTGGGGCAAAACTTTTGAAAAAAAAATTTGGGACATGTGATATATTGAATTGTATGTTTTTGGTAAAGCTGAACACGAATATGGCGTTAGATCGTTGATTGGACCCCATCCACGGCCCCTCAGCACCTCCCCAAATGGGGTAAAAGTTCAAAATACGGTTTTTTCGTGCGACACATCAAATAGTATGCTTTTGGTGACGCTGAACACGAATATGACGTCAGATTTTTGGTTGGACCCCATCTACAGCCTCCAACAATTTTTTTGGACTTTTACCAATTGGGGGAGGTTCTGGGAGCCATGGGTGAGGTCAATTTGAAAAACTACGACTATATTCGTGTTCAGCGATATCGAAAAGCGAAAACATACTATTTCATGTGTCACTCGATTGAAACCATTTTTTTTTTCAGGTACCCCCCTTGGGGAGGTTCTGAGGGCCGTGAATGAGTCCAATTAAAAAACGGTTGTCATATTCGTATTCAGCGTCACCAAAAACATACTATTTGGTGTATCGCACGGAAAAACCCCTATTTTGAACTTTTACCCCATTTGGGGAGGTGCTGTGGGCCGTGGATGGGGTCCAATCAAAAATCTAACGTCATATTCGTGTTCAGTGTTACCAAAAACATATGTACAATTCAATATATCACATGCCCCAAATTTTTTTTCGAAATTACATAGGTACAGGTTTCGCTCGCGAAATATCCATACTTCCACGTCCACATACCTAGTGTTGGCAATGAGAATATTTTCAGTGCGGTAGGTGTTGGCAATAGTAGCTAATTTTGATTTTTGCTGCGAATATTCGCGAACATTTGCGAACATTCGCGAACTTTGGGAGCATTGATGAAAATTTTCAACTTCGAAACAGGTACCTAGTTCATTTTTCAATTTTCAAGTACCTAACGATAATCATACACTACTCTGGTTTTCACACATATATGTTCAATTTATTAAGGAATCATCATTGAAAGCTCAAATTTACCAGAAATGTTCTTTATTGTTCGCAGGAAAAATCAAAATTTTGTCAAAATTTGGTCACTTTTTTCTATGCAACTATGCAAGGCATCTATGAATGGCTGTAAAATGAGCTTCAAGTGAGAAATAAAATTCGAACATGGTCTATCTTAGTACTTAGATAATTCAGATATTTTAGAAATTCTATTGGACTTTTCGGTATTTTAAGCAAAATATGAGCTATTTTAACGAATTTTTGCAATGATTCATTTGTTATTGAAACAACATAAACATGTTCAAGTATAAAATTTTGCTCATGAGTCATGATTACAAATTATTAAAAATAAATATGTAGTAAATAATTAGATAGAAAAAAACTCTATAAACATAATAATAATTCTACAAAGGAAATGTATCACCATAATTAGTAAGTACTTGATGAGAAAAATAGGGTGGATTCAAAATAGGTACATTGCAATAAATAAAATAAAATTATGAGCTCATCGGCGGAGGCACCCATCCACCAAATGCTTTCTGAAGCTCTTCAGCAACCGCGAAACAAAGGCGATCTTGATTAGGGGCAGCAATTACCTAAAAACAAGAAAATTATAATGAGATATTTTCCAACTTATAGCTACACATTTAGAAAGAATGTTTTGCAAATTAGCAGGTGAAATCCACATGATAGGTACTAGATTATTAATAATGAAAGTAATTATAAAATCTCACCTGAAAACCTACTGGGATGCCATTTTCATTCAATCCCATCGGAACATGAGTGGCTGGAAAACCTAGTACATTTACAATTTCCGAATATTCCATCGATGTCTCTTTCCATGTTAATTGCCGTTTGTAGAATGCCAAACAACCACTGGTTGGGTAGAATAGAACACCATCTTCTTTCAATAGATTCTGTTGGTAATGAAAAGTCAAAATATTTCAAAATCAAGTGTTTCCATTCGATATACCTTAAATGTGAAATAACAATCGCTAAAGCTTCAAAATTTCTTATTTGTATGGAATTTTTAAATCAACAACCTATATAGTATCAAACAAATAAGAAATACCTATGTAGGTCTCGGTAATTATAAGTTTCAGTCGTATCTTTAAAATACCTATACGTTTTGTGGCGTTCGACTTCAAATAATGCAAATAGGTACCTACTTCTAGATGTTAATGTTATAATGTTGCATTTCTACCTACATTTGCAACTTTATGTTCGCTTCAATGATAAAGACGAGTTATAACTTCAGGTAATTAAGATAAACGAATGAATTACTATACCTTGAGACGATTAGCCAAGTTATTTGCTTCTGATAAGTACTTGGGTACTTTGCTTTCAGGTAACAAAAAAGGAATAAGTTTATCTTTAAATCTCATTACCAACACTTCCCTCGAATAGCTGGCTTTATTTCTGAGCAAGTTCAGAAATTCGACAAAAAGACAAGACTCGTCCTGAAACCGAAATTTTCAGCAAGTTATTGACAGTTATTGACGTAATTGAAGATTTAAAATGAAGAATCACTACTGGGTACTTCAATAGCAAAATTACCCACTTTAGGATCTTTCAAAGTTAATGCTGCATCGAGGCCTTCCATTTGAGTAACGTTGGCCATACTCATTTCAAGTGTGTCGTCCATTTCAGCTATGTGAATCTGGAACAGGCAAGGATATGGGGATTAAGTAGGTAATTTGACACATTACTAACTACCTATCAAAAAATATCCATAATTAAAAGTATGTAGGGATATTCTCATGTCACGTACTTTTTGAACAGAGCTTTCGTAAGTGCTACGAAAGTGTTCGGCTGCTTTGAGAATTGATTTTTTAATATCCGGATTGACTGATTCTTCGGATATTCTGAAGCCTCGATCGAGCATATAATATATGTTCAATTTGCTCAAATTTACCTAGAAACTATCCCATTAATACGAATAACAAAATTGTCTATTTCAAGCACCAAAATATCGATGTTTGAAATAAATATGGATACGTTATCATTTATCAAATTCACTCAACCTGATACTGAAGTTAAAAACTGTCTTTATCAAACAAAAAATAATTACTTTTTGATCTAGGTTTAATGAGCTGGAATTTTTTTCACCGGCCATAACAGCGAGAACTAATTTCAAGTCCTCTGCGTAACGACACAAAGGTCCTATCGAGTTTCTTTTTTGCCAAGCTTCATCGGGACTATCCGGAAAATGTCCAGTAAGAGAAACGATACCTTGAATAATAAAATCAGCATTCATTCTTTTTTTTTATCAATATATTTAAGTAAATCTAGTTATATCAAGAAATCATATAACGCAGAATCATCAATCTTACCAGAGGTAGGTCTGTGTCCAAATACACCGCAAAAGAAACTAGGTACTCGAACCGATCCGCCAAAATCGGACCCAACTCCTATAACTGAACCAGCTGATGAGACCAGAGCAGCCTGAATGAACAAAAAACGGTCCATCATCCGGGTTCATATGAATTCCATCATTATTTTTTGAGAAATATTGATAAATTACCTCTCCTCCAGAAGATCCACCCGAAGTAAGATTAGGATCATATGGATTACTTGTATGACCTATTATTTCACTTCGAGTTTCAAAAGAGCAGCAGAATTCGGGCAAATTCGTGACAGCAATTGGTATAGCTCCTGCATTTCTCAAAGCAGCTACTACATCACCATCTTCGGTAGCTTTTATGCCTTTTCTCGATGGAGCACCGGCAGTATAACTCAAACCTGTCCAAAATGGCCATTTTTAAAATTTGAATATTCCACTCCAACCGATTCAATAGGTATCACAAATAAGTAAATATACCCAATAGTTCAAGTTCAACGTTCAACTCACCTTTAACCATCAAGCATTCCTTAAACGTGATCGGAACTCCCAGCAAAGGCTTCTCTTTGGCGAGTTGTTCAACAGACTTTTCATTATTTTGGATGATACGATCAACATTTTTAGCATCTTCTAAAGCTGCTTCGAATCGATCTTCAATGATGGCGTTCAATTGTCCATTCACTTGCTGGCATCGTTCAATGAAAGCTTTCACAACTCGCTCACTGGTGAGTTGTTTGGTCCTAATTTTTTGGGCTAAAATTGTCGCGCTCGAATTGAGAATTTCTGGTTCATTTAGCGCCGGTAGGGGTTTTCGCGGAAGTTTTGCAAAGTATGAATAAAGAGGGGCGACTATTTTCCCTAATAGGACAGTCACGAAGTTCAAAAATCGAAGTAACAACAGCATGTTTTTTTTTGGTCACTGCCGACTTACCATTAAACTAACACACTAAACAACGATTTTAAAAATGAACGTAACTTATGCATTGATGTAGGTGTTGTATGGGTGTTGTTATGTTACCTATGGAATGTTGAGGTAGGCGGGGTCCATACATGTGGAAGCATATGTGGAAGAATCGCTCTGCGCATGCGTTAATTACGAGTACTTTAGTACTTGCACGAGAGATAAAGCGTTAAATACGAGCAATTAAACATATGCTGTAAAAGTACTCTGGCTAAACAATAAACATTTTATCAACAACTATCCAATCACCAAATTTTGAGATAAATGTAATGAATCATTGATTGTGCCGCGATTTTGGAATACAATGTGGCGTCGTACAACTACTACATATCTAGGTATTCTAATTTCTGTGTGTAATATATGCAGGTACATATAAAGTGACCTATACATTCACATTCTTACATATGATTAAAAATCAAAACTTTAAATTTAGTCAGTGGTCGAATCATGTGGTCCTAGGTTGTTAGAACTTAGAACAATATAGTTCTATGTATACCTACCTACCTACCTACCTACCTACCTACCTATACATTACCTACAGGCTACATCATAGATAAGACACCCACTTTCTTCGTAGTAGGAATGACAGTGGGAAAATTGGCAAATTGAAAACGATCGTGTTCAAGTTCAAATCGAGTAGGTATCTAGTTCAACTGGGTACTTTGTACAGGGTGCCCAGAAATATCGAGCACCCCTAAAAAAGATTTCTACTAAAATACTTTGGTTGGTCACAGTGAATGATAATAATGATAGCACATGATTGGTTGTTGGACTGGAGAGATAACATTCCACCAATCATATGCATCTATTTCACGTTGCCAACCTATATTTTTAATGAAAAACTTCCTTAGGGGTGCTCGATATTTCTGGGCACCCTGTACATACTTGATGCAACTAAATATGTACCTACCTATATTTAGTAGGTAACACCAGCACCAAATAATTGAAAATGCAGACTTCAAATTTTAAGGGAATATTTCCCATACATGGTAGAACATAAATATCGGTTTGCCTGCCAAACTTTAATGCTGAAGTTCAGAGCCGCAGATGCATAGAATAAGCTCAAATTTGAAATACACGTTTTTCAGAAAACCTACTCCACTTTCAACTTATTCATTTGATATGTACCTACTTGAAAACTTAATCCTTTGAGTGTTCCCCAATAGCTCAAAGATGAAAAAATGAGATGGAACAGAGTCAAACAGAGACTGGAAACAGCTGAAAGCAAAAAGCTAAAACCCGTAATAGTCAACATTTTCAAGATTTTTGGATGTTAAGAGAAAGCTAAGCTTTGTAAATTTTAAAACTAAAACCAGATGAAAGCTTTATGTTTATTTTTCCAGCTTTCTTGAACTTCTAACGGCTTTTAACTGTATTTTAATGTAAGTACCTATTTATTTATTGTATTTTGCTCACTTTTCAATTTTAGTTTTCAAAATTTTGAATTTAGCTGCAATATTTTGAAATTATTATTATTCAATTAAAATTAAAAATATAAAATATCTATTGTCAAATTGTTGAAAATCTATTGAAAGAAAAATATAAAAATCAAAATTAATTAAAAATTAGAGACTAACAGCATCTGAAAGCAGAAAGCTATAAACCTAAAAAGTCGATATTTTCAAGATTTTTGGAAGCTAAAAGAAAGCTAAGCGTTATAAATTTGAGAGCCCGAGCCAGCCAAATAGGGCACTATATCAGGGGGTATGCTGGTCTGCCATTTTCTTGCGAAAGCGAATTTTCTGTAAGTTAAAAACTATGACATTTACAGAAATTTTACAAGAGTCCTTTTTTGTAGAGAATGAAAAAATATGACCAACTGTGCAAAAATCTTGAAATTTCATGCAGTATGAACCTAACGTTTTAAAAAAACAAAAAAATTATAAAAATTTGGGAGATTTTTTACATGTCTGTCTACATAATAGGCTTTCATAAAGGTCAAAAAACATGTAAAATAGCCAAAAAAATCCACGTTTTTGACCCTGGAGAGGGATCAAATAGGGTTAGAAGGTTGAAATTGAAACCTGCAAAAGGCACTTCGGGTACATCCTCCCAATGTACTGTGAAAATTTGGATGATCTAGGCCCATTTGGGGAGGCTGTAGGCTGTCCTAAAGGTCGAAAAACACGTAATAGCCGAAAAATCCATTTTTTGACCCTGGAGTGGGATCAAATAGGGTTGGAAGGTTGAAACCTGCAAAATACACTCAAGTGGCACCATCCCATTGTATGCTGTACTTTGGGGCTCCATAGGTCAATTTTAAGAGTGGGGTGGGGTCAAAAATGGGGTAAATCAGGGGTTTCCACCTTGAATGGGGTGGGAATGACATAGGAAGCTGAAATTTGGTTATGTTGTTCACAATGGCGGTACTCACCAATGGTATGAGTTTGGACTCTTTTCATCAATTTGGAGCCAAATTATGCTTCTCCAAAAAAATGACCTTTCTGTAATTTTCAACTTTGACCCTTCCAACTGCAGGGGTTAATTCTAGCTTCCAAAAGAACCCCATTTCCCAAGTTTGACTTTATTTGACCAATTAGAACAGGCTCCATATAAATAAAAATGTCTGGCCTACCGCTAATACAGTGGTGTGAAAATTATTAGACTAGTGCAATTTTTTGCTGCTACACAGACAGATTTTTGGGAAAATACGTACTATTTAATGAAATAAACTGATTTTGAATTTTTTATACTATATCATGGACCACAAGGAACACTTTTTTTTGGTTTGGAAGCATTCATTTACTTTATAAAAAAATTTTCGAGTTGTAAACTGAAATTTCAGCAATTTGGAAAAAATCAGTTTTTCAGTAATAAATAATTATAAATTTCTAAATCTGGAAGTAATTAAACACGGATTCCGATTAAATGGACATCTATGGACCTTAGCTAATGCTGATTGGCCATTGGTTTTCAAAATGAAGCTGTATTTTCGAAATGCGCCATCATTCATACTGGAATTTGGAGTTACAGAAAAGTCAAAAAAACATGTTTTTCTATTGCTGATTTCTCAATTTCAACCAAAATTCAATAAATGGGACACCAAAATGACCGGAATTTAGTTTCGGATCTCCTCCCGTTGACAGAATTGTGCTATCTTATTTTGTTTTCGCGAAATTCGCAAAAGAATCTTGAAAAATGAGATTTTAAAAATGCACAAAAAACGACGTTTTTCAAGCTACTTCTGCTCGTGGAAGGAAAACGCGAATACCAATCGTTTCGCTCTAACCGCCATTCGATTCCTCATAAAATTTACCTTCAGAATCAACTCCTGAAAAAAAATTTGCAAAATTTATTGCGATAATTTGCGAGGTTTTAGTAATTTCTTTTTTCTCAAGATCGCCTTATATGCGATTTTTGCTGCATGAGCGATTTTGTGAGAAAAGAAATTACTAAAACCTCGCAAATTATCGCAATAAATTTTGCAACATTTTTTTCAGGAGTTGATTCTGAAGGTAAATTTTATGAGGAATCGAATGGCGGTTAGAGCGAAACGATTGGTATTCGCGTTTTACTTCCACGAGCAGAAGTAGCTTGAAAAACGTCGTTTTTTGTGCATTTTTAAAATCTCATTTTTCAAGATTCTTTTGCGAATTTCGCGAAAACAAAATAAGATAGCACAATTCTGTCAACGGGAGGAGATCCGAAACTAAATTCCGGTCATTTTGGTGTCCCATTTATTGAATTTTGGTTGAAATTGAGAAATCAGCAATAGAAAAACATGTTTTTTTGACTTTTCTGTAACTCCAAATTCCAGTATGAATGATGGCGCATTTCGAAAATACAGCTTCATTTTGAAAACCAATGGCCAATCAGCATTAGCTAAGGTCCATAGATGTCCATTTAATCGGAATCCGTGTTTAATTACTTCCAGATTTAGAAATTTATAATTATTTATTACTGAAAAACTGATTTTTTCCAAATTGCTGAAATTTCAGTTTACAACTCGAAAATTTTTTTATAAAGTAAATGAATGCTTCCAAACCAAAAAAAAAGTGTTCCTTGTGGTCCATGATATAGTATAAAAAATTCAAAATCAGTTTATTTCATTAAATAGTACGTAGGGGTAACGGCCCTATTCTTTTACCCCCCTAAGGACATATCTTGAAATTTCTTCTGACCTAATGAAGCTAGAGAAAAACTGAAAAGCGCATTGAAATCAGCAAACATTCGTTGACAAGATTCAGTGTTTGCCAAAAGTTTAATTTCATTAGGTTCGCCAGAAAAAATTTTTTTTTGCAAAAAAACGAGTTCGCAATTTTTTTTACCCCCATTCGCTATTTCGTTTACCCCCGTTCGCTATTTTTTTTACCCCCCAATTTTTTCTGTGTTTTCAATAGTAACAATATAGATTCAACGTTTCCTGACAAATTATTAATTAATCATGCCAAAAAGTGCCCTTTCCGTTATCATTAGTGTATTCATTGCTTGAAAACCTAATTGAGAATAAAATTGAGAATTTATAAAGATTATTTGTGCAAATTTTCAACAAAAAAATTTAATACACGTATTTTTGGACTCTAAAATTCCTGAACCACCAGATGAACGCATTTTTTCACAAGAAACTATTTTTTAGACATTTTTGGCGGATATAGATGGTGAAAGTTCCTGCTACAATTTTCTGTTTCCATGTTATTGCTATACTTAAGGTCTTCAATTTTGTACCCGTTTTTGTTTTGTTTGCTTTCACAGACAACCTATATTACAGGGGTATCAATCATATTTTATTCAATTTTTTTGGTTGATTATTTACATTGATGTAATCAACTGTAGAAAGTGTTTTTTAGACAATATTATTTACAAAAGTTCAGAGCCATACATTCAAAACTTCCCCAAAAATGAATAAAATTTATATCACGCCTTCAAACGGTCTTCAGCGAGCAAAAATTCTGAAAATAGTGGGGGGTAAAAAAATTAGAGAACAAAAATTAATATGGATTTTCTATTTTTTTACCCGGTAAAAAAAATAGAAAACTGGGCTTGAATCGTTCCCTATTTTTTTACCCCCTCTAAAAATTTTTAGAAAACAATTTTGATGAAAACTAACCAGCTCATCTAATAGACCAGAGCGTGTAGAATTCAGCGATGTACTCACGAACTCATTTTGATGGAAATTAGTGCGTCCAATCCTTAAAATCAAAACACACTTTTTTAAAATTTTGTTAAGAAAATTGACTAAAATTCACATCACATTTTTCAAAGTCCCCTGAACCATGAAGAGTAAATGGAAAATGCAGTTTTTCAAGGGCATTGTATTCCAAAAGAACCACAAAACATGTTGATATGGTTTTCAATTCGATTCATGACTTTGATGGCTTATTTTTCAGAAAATTCTTGGGGGGTAAAAAAAACTAGAGAGGGTAAAAAAAACTGGGCCGTTACCCCTATTTTCCCAAAAATCTGTCTATGTAGCAGCAAAAAATTGCGCTAGTCTAATAATTTTCACACCACTGTAGTCCCATTTTTTACAAAAATTTGGCTAAAAACAAAAAATGTCCGGTTTGCGTCATTCGTCATCGTTTGATGACCTCTACACATGATCTGATTTTGAAAAAAAAATCAAAGACCACCCGCGCGAAAATCCGCCGATTTGGCATGGAACTTCCCACATAATACATAATTACTGAGACAGAAGCACAGCTGCAGAAAATGACTGATCAAATAAACAGAGCACTCAGAGCAGGACTGAAATATGGAATGAAAATAAATGCAGGCAAAACCAAAGTTATGAAGTTCACAAAGATTGATGATAAAGATAAACTGAGTAATAAGTTGGCATGTCTTTGCAAATTCTGGTCAGGCTGCTGTGATGATGATGATGATGATGATATTGATATTGTTGATGAGGAAGACGAAGAAGACAGAGAAGTCTTGTAGCATGGTCAGGGATATTATGATGGTACTGGCAGAAAATTTTTGAAGATTGGATGAGAAAGTATTGGAAATTAATGAAGTACCTATAGATGATGAACCAATGTGTCAAAAACTGGGCTAGAGTGTTAGAGCTGGGGTGCAATGGCATCGTGAGTTGCTACAATGAAAAACCCGTGTTTTTGCAATGTTTGGCCAACCCCAAATGTATGTTAGGTTGATGATGAAGTTTGAATCATGCTCAGGTAATTCACTGGCAGAAAGATTTTCACAAGTGCCTGAATGTGTAAGTTTCATCTCAGACATTTTCTTGGCCAGCGTTGTTTGCTATCAGCCCACCCAAGCACAATTCAAGTCTTCCCAGCACAATATTTCTTCACTAAAAAAATGAACTTAGAATAAAAACCAACGATAAAAGAAATTTTTTTTATTTAAGCACAACAAAATAAACAATAGGAAAAAATAGGGCAGAGTGAGAAAAACATAAAAGACAAAATTCATTACTGTACAAACCAACCGTTTGAATTGCTTAAAATGCAGACTATTACAAAAAATTAGGTAAAAATTTTACTAAAATACTTTTGCATTAAAACTACTAACACGCTGAACTCAAAAAAAGAAAAAGAAAAGAAATGCCTAAACTGTTTTTAAAAAATACTCTCGCAAATCATAGGTAATACGTAGGTATACATTACTCGTCACATATTCACAGAATAGGCCAACTACTTAGCGAATTACAAAATACATCCACGTATAGAAAGGGAACACCATATACGAATAAAGCTTATAAAAAAACAAAATTTTGAAAAATTCAGTCGAGTGTCGCGTCGCGTCGCAAATTTCACTTACACTAACGTATGATTCAACCGATGAAGGGGTTTCTTTGGCGGAGGTGTCGGAGGCTGCTCATCGGCACCCGGGTCAACCGCAGTAGGGGATTTCACATCTGGTTGCTGCGACTGGAACTACGCATATAACCATTTATAATCCTCCTAGGTGCGAATACAGGTCGAAAAAATCCTCCGTTTCTTACCTTTTCGATTAATTTGTGGAAAGGTGGAGTGCTATTCGAGTCACGACGAAGCGGCGGCGATGGCGGCGTATCTGCCAAACCTGCGACTGGAGTGGCCGCATTGGTAACATCGTTATTCGCCATTTGCAGTGCCGGATTGCTAGTGGTGTATTCGACTTCGCGATGCTTCGCTGGCAATGGCGGAGGAACTCTGTCATCTTCGCTGGTCGTCGTCGAATCCGTATTCGTACCTAATACGACTCTATCATAGAGATTCGACCATACCAGACTAACATCTACAGTAGGCGATCGTATACAAAATGTAATTCGATCAGAGCCAAGCCACCGCAATAGTAAAACCAATACGTGTACATTGTACAAAAAAAAAGCGCGCATTCAAGCACGTAGTACTATAACATACTACACTAAACCACTACTACAATTTGCTGTACAGAATGTCCGCAGGGTCTCGAAAAACTCTGAAAATGGGTTTTTGACTGGATGATTGGTGCGAGTATGACACAATTGACACAATACCAAATACATATTTTGTCTTTGACAATGGAAAGAATGCTGAAATTTGGCTCACTGAAGTAGCTAAAGTATCATCCAAGAATACAACAAGAACCGAAAACTTAAAATTTGGTTTTGAAATTTAACTAAAATGCTTTTTCAATGAGCCAAATTTCAACGCATTAACATAAATCGTTGGCAAAAATCTCCTGGTCAATAAGCCCTTGAACAACACAAGTTGAAATGGTATCAACAAAAACTAAGGATGTATTTTTGGGTACCCCTCATTTTGATGAAGCAAGCATTTTCAAAAGCAACCCAAAAAATATTTTTATGTACATAATTAGGCTGTACGTCGACCCAATCAAAGCATGTTAAGTACATAGTTGCAGCGTGAGCTCAAAAATAGAAAACAGAAGTGTGTTAAATAGATATCTCAGATTACCTACGGTGACATTATTTTACATCTTCTTAGGTCAAAAGAGGATTGACAAGAAGTCTAAAAGTGAGCAAATTTTTTTCCCAGACAATTAAAGCGTTTTGTTCGCCCAAAAATATCACACTAAGGTGTGAAATAAGCCTAAACAAAATATAACTTACCTTTTAACACCTCCTGATCAAAACTGAGCACTTGCATTTCGATTCAATGCAACAAAAAATATTTTATTCGAGAGTTAACGAAATACAGAAATAAAAATTGTTATTTTAAAGCCAAAGAGAAGACCTTCTTTGAACTGTGACAATAATTTCATCAAAATTTACACAAAATTACTTGTACATAAAACCTTGTCAAAACATGTTAAAATGGCATGAAAACATTTATAAAAGTGGTCATAAAAATTTGGCAAAATGCAAGAAAAATGGATAAAAAATTTCAATAAAATTTGGTGACGATACTTCGTGTAGTTTTCACAACATCTCACCAAATTTCGCTAAAATGATATCTATTTTTGGTCATTTTTAATTTTTTTTTTCAAGTACATATTTTCATTTCACTTTTAACATTGTTTCATCTACGTTTAATGCAATTTTATTTTCGCTGAATTTTATCAAAGTTTTCGGAAAATTTTGTAAGAAAATTGAAGTGTATTTTAAATTCACTTTTCGACTTTTCGCATCGATCAAAAAATTCAAAATACTTTTAAAGGAAAAACGCAGGACTCATACTCGATTTTTTCAACAACAAAAAAAGAACTTTTGTAACCAAAAAAGTCACAAGACGTGAGCCAAATTTTTTAATGTTTGAAAAAAATCACAAAAAAAACTAGAATATTTCGTTTAAAAATGAAAAAAATAGACTTTTGGGCAATTATTCGTCAAAAATGATACCTACTATTGCGAAATTTTTGTCAGAAAAGTGAGACTATTTCGCAATATTTAACAAGAAAGCAACGTTTTGACAATTTAGCAAAAAGTAGAGCTTCTCTGGCAATTTTTGGCAAAAAAGCGAGACTTTTAAGCAATTTGAAAAAATATTCAAACTTTGGAATTTTTTTTTCTTCAAAAAATCAACAAGTTTTATAAATTTTTGGCAAACAAGTGAAACTTGATTTTGGCAAAAAAGTGAGACTGTTACGTAATTATTGGCACCGTAACGTTTAGGTAGAAAAAGCAAGATTTTTCAGAAATTTTGTAAGAAACGAGAATTTTTGTCAATTTTTGGCTAAAAGCAAAAAAAACTTGATGGAAATTACCAACAAAAAAATGACCCCAATTTTTTTGTCGATGGTTGTCAAATAAGTGAGCCTGTTTGTCGAAAATGTGAGGCTTTTTTTCAACTTTTTGGTACCAGAATGACTTGTTAGAAAATATTGACAGAAAACGAGACGTTTAAGACGTTTTTTGACAACAAAGCGATATTTCTGCACAATTTTCGAAAAAGAAGCGAAACATTTGAAATTTTTTGCAAACAAGCGAAAACTTTCAGCATTTTTTGACCAGAAATGAAACTTTTTGGCAAAAAAGCCAAGGCTTTTTGCTATTTTTGGAAGAAAAAAAAAGAGACTTCGACAATTTCAATCAAAGAAAGGGCTTCGTTGAGAAAAAAAAAGTGTACGCAATCAGTAAGAAAAGATTGAAAAAGTGAATAATTTGGTAAATTCTGAATTTTTTGTTGATATTGTTGAAATTTTTTTTTTTTTCTTCAAAAAGTATGGCTAAGATTTGAAAAAAATCTAATTTTTGAAAATTTTGAAGAAAAGGTATCTCCAGTAATGAAAATATTGAAAAAGTAACCAAAAGTTACTACATAAGTAACTTCAGTAACTCAGTTAGGTACTTGAAAAAGTAACATAGTACGAGCCCAGCGAAAGAAGAGGAAGGGAAGATTGCACGAATTTTCAAAAACATTCTCACCATTTGATTTCAATTTTAATCAATGAAACAATTAATATTTCTATTCACAAATTTTTTCAACATTATCTACAATTACCTGTACAATCACGAGTAAAACTTATTTCAAAAATACAAAAAGAAAAAAAGTCAACAAAATAAAAACATTTTTGAACCAAAAGGTAACTCAATTTTTTAAAAAAATGCTTGTACGTATTATTAAATTTAAATTTAGGAACTAATGACTTCAATTTCAAATTGAAACCCAAGAAAAGATATCAATTTTCTCCCATTTTTTTTCAATCATTTCCACTTCGAATAAAATGTTCGAACGCCCTGTCGATGAATAAAATATTTTCAACTCGTTTGTTGAAAGCACTCGTAGCAATAAAATGAAAATGGTTGCGTCATCTCAAAAAATTCATCCAGTCAAAACTCATCGTCGTTCTTCGGGACTTTCCAGGACACACTGTATAATACGATTATCTACTGGTTGGTTGAATAATACGAGCATACATAAATCTACAAAATAGATAAATAAAAAACACATACCGAACGAATCTCTATTCATAGGCGACAGCATACCACTGGTAGCTTCTAATAAGGTCAGCGATGAATCGCTCGATGGTCTAGATGTTTTTCCTTTTTCACTATCAGATCTGCCCAACTTTAAGCTTCTCGTCTATTGTGGGAAATCATCGCATTACTCAGATTAGTTAGCTTCTGCTGCTGGTAGGAAATTAAAAATGAATTTGGCATACTTACATCTTGTAAATCGACAGTAGATGTTTGAAGAATACTGCTATTGAACGAAGATAATGACATGGAATCGGCATCGCTGTTAGGAGTCGTATACCATTGACTATTCCCCGAACAGCCGCTATCTCTGGAGTAGTACGAGTCTGTTTCCAAGGATATTTTACTCTCGGTTCGATTGCGGCGTTTCTTCTTATCCTTTTTTTCGCGTTTCGCTAACGAACTGATCGTGCCGAATTTCTGCGTCGGTGTTACCGAAGACGAGTTTGATAACACCGGAGCCGCGAACATTGCTAAGCTTGTGGATAGCGAGGTAGCCGATAATGAGGCTTTAGCCGTGTTGTGACTTCTGTTGAGGAGAGAGAAGAAAAATAATTACAAAATGTCGCCTGAATTGGGGTTAGAATTGAAATTTAATGAATTTATAATACACGAGTATTTCCAAAAATGTTGGAATTTGAAAAAAAAAAAATGTAGGATGTGATGACAACAGAGACCCAAAAGCTCAATACGTTATGTTAGCAAAGCTCAAATGTGCTAAAATGAAACATCGCAGTAGTACACAAAAATATAAAAAATACTAATAAACCACTCCTTAGACTAGATGTTAGAAAAGCAAAAGGAAACGTTGCCTTGGTCTGAGCAATAGGTGGCCTGTTAAAAATTTCAACTTAGAAGGCGATGATGATGCAAAATAAAATATGTACATAATTATGTATTTAAAGTGAGGAGAGATAAATTTACAAAACATGAACTCAATCAATGCGAGACTTTTGAGCGAACTTAATTTTTTTTCAATACATATAAGGATTCGATCATGGATACTAATCACGATTCTGAAAATATTGAAATTTAATCCCTCAGGTGAACTTCAAGGACTTTTTTCTTGAGAAAATTGACGAAATTTTCAAAATCAATTTTAAAAATTCATTAAAAATGTTTTCAATGCGTAAGAAAAAGCACATTCTGTGTTTTCAGCACAATTTCATTGTTTTTAAAACTGCTTTGGAGAATATTGTACGTCTACAGGAATTTTCGGAATTGTTCTGCCATTTTCACAGAATTTTTTAAATCTAACTTATATTGTAAAAAAATCATAATACTTATTTTACGATACTTTAATAATTCTCAAGAGATTTTGGACATTTTACACGATGTTTCGAACTGTTTTCAAAATATCCATACTCGATAGTTATTTTTCAAAACTTGAAAATTTTTTGCAGAATATTTCCGGCGATTTCACTTTTTTTCAGTTTCTTCAATTTCCGTGCAGCAATTTCTGATCAAAAACTTCAGAAAAATTGCTTTACTAAAAATTCAAAAACATTTTTCCAGCAATAGAAAGATTGAAAAAAAATCCAAGAAGTGTGTTTTCAACCGTCTAACCAAATATTTCAAATGGTTGATGGAATGTCGAAAATTGAAAAAAAGTGTTCAATTCTGAAAAATACAGAAACAGGAACAAAGGAACAAAAACTTTAAGAAAATACTTAGTGATAAAAAGAACCAAAAAAAAAAAAAATTAATAAAATCAAGTAGTCAAAATTTTGACAAAAAAAAAGTATAAAAAAGCAACAAAAAAATGAAAATGAACAATTTTAATGTAAGAGTGTGTAAAATTAGAATTTAAGGTACTTTTGTAGAAATTTTATGAAAATGAAACATTTTTTGATGATGAAAAAAAAAGACCACAAATCAAATATGAATAATTTTCAAAATTAAAAATTTCACCGTTTTTAAAAACTGAAATGATACATATTTTTCTAAAAATTAGGCAAAAGTTGAAACCAAACACAAAATTTTCCAAAATGAAATATTTCAGCTCAACAAATGAAAAAAAAATGAAATATGGAATGTCAAAAAACAGAAGCAATCTTTCGATTGAAAAAATTGCGAGATATTTTGTAGAAGTGTTCCAGTGTTCCCTAGTATGGTCAAACAAATTGTGATCAAAATAGACACGAAATACAAGTTTGAAAAAAAAATGAAAATCATTATGTTACAATGATAATTTGTTGAAGTGCTTTTGAAAGCAAAACCTTTGTAAGGTCAAAAAATTCAAAAAAAATTTTCATAAAATTTTAAAAATTGATAACTTTAATAACTTCAATTCTTCTGGCCAATGTTTTATTGAAATGACAGAAAATCTTGTTCAGAACAATTTTGGTACTTGAAAACTGGAAAATAATTGCAAAGACGGACAAAAAAAACTCATTAAATATTACGTTGAAAAATGTTTTAAGAAACCTGGAAAAATAATATTAAAAGTCCTGGATTTAAAATGTTAAAAACTCGATACATTTCCACAGAAAATTTTTAAAAATACTGTAAGAAAAAAATGGTGAAAATAATTTCAGCGAACATATCAATTTTCAAAACTCTGAAAAATCATATTAAACTATTTTCAATTCTACAGTTTTCACTTAACAATCAATAACATGAGTAGGAAAAAAAACAGAAATTTCCAAAGCAAACCCAGTTGCATCACCCCAATAAATAACAAAAGTTACCTTCTATTCCGAAATTGTTTTCTTAAATCCGGTCGACAAAGGGAAATGGGAAGAAGTAACGGGTTACACGTATAGCAAAAACATTTCAAAGTCAAAACTACCATCACCCAAAAAACTACAAAATAAAAAAAAATCGTTCGAGTTGCAAAACATAATTTTACACTTTGATTTAGGACCCCAGCACCCGAAGTTGAGCGTTGTATATTTTGCTAAAATAGGAAAAAAAATATCTGCAATTTCATAGCATGCAAATTCAGCAAATTGCAAATTATATTATGTACTTATTGAGTAGTGTACCTTGTCTACATCTTCAAAAATGTAGCCCCATCACCCAAAACTAATGATCCATGCCAAAATGAACTTAATACTGGTATAATGGTTCAAATAATATTTGATTATTACCTGTACAGGGTGGGAGTAGAAGAAAAAGGACTCGGCAGACTAACAATACTTCTTAAAGATCGTCCCCTATTACACATGCGCAAAAAGCAAAAAAAAACAAACATAACAATAAGACATCACGATTCAATTCATTTCAAAAGCTGCAAACTACATTTGCCATTTTGCACTGGCACAGACAGAGCCTGGTGAAGAATTGGGGGCCTGATAAAGAGAAAAAAGGGGCTCCATAATGATTTCTGGACTTGAGGGTGAACGACTGAACGTTACCCACATACCTAAAAAAAAACGCTGGGAATAATCCCCCATATACTAATTCTCAATATTATAGGCGATGCGAATAAAAAATAAAATACTTCGAAAGCGCTTCGATAATCGCTAAATATATAAATTGAGCCAAGCCTGTATAAAAAATACACCCAAATGCTGCTATCGTCGCGCGTGCGAGTGTATTTAAGCGTGTGTTTCAGTTTCACGTCAACATCACAATATGAATGCGAAGACGAGATGACGAGAATGAAGCAACTTACTCTACGGAGCCGATGCTAGCTTGAGATAATCTGTCTTCGTTATTATAGGCTGAAAGCGAATGGCCAGTGGTGGTACGTCTTCTGAACTTGATGTTTTCGAATTTAATATCGGACACCTGGCGAAATAAAACCAATATAATACACCCGAACGATCTCAGGTTGATTAAGTTCACTACGAAGTTTCGCAAAATCGCACCTTTTTGCCGTATTTATCTTCGATTCTGATCTTCATATCGTTAAACTGTTCCTCCATACGTTTCTGTAACCCTCCCAGCGATTGAGGAGCTCTTTGGCCATGGATTTGGATACCTATATCCAGTAGTGGGATTTGAGAAGCGATCAAGTCTTTCAATGTATTAATGAGATCAACATCTTCCGGATGCTTTTCTACGTATTCTGGTATGAAGAAGGCCTGCGAATGAAAATACATTTAGAATTTCATTTCAGTCTCGCGAAATCGGCGAATCAAATGAACTAGGTACTTACCTTTTCATAATTATTAACACCTCCCATGACAGCAGCATCAACGATACCGGTCAATTTTAAACTCAAAGGATTCAAAGGTAACGTGGCGTCATTTTTGTACGATATCACCAACTCTCTCAATTTCCTACAACGTAAAATTTCCAAATTAAGATGACATTATTTTACGTCAAAAATATGCATTGAGACGCAAAAATAAATAATACTGACTTATTTGAATTCTGCATGGTTTCAATGGCATTTCTCAATGGACTAATGTGGTATGTTTCGGATGCAACGACTGGGAACCAGCGCAGAATACCAGGTAATGGTGCAGAGATCTCCAATACTGTGCGTTCGAGCCATAAATTACCAAAGCTATTATCGTCGTCACCGTCTCCATCTTTACTATAATACGGTCTCGAGTACTGGAACTTGTAAATACTGTTTTTTCTGCGCAAAATAGGTAAAAAAGAAAAATAAATACATTACTGAAAAGTCATTTCTCGCTGAAGAAGTCTGCTATAGAGCTATAGACACTTTAAATTACCTGTGGTAACGTAGAATTCGTTCGTTGATTTGTTTATTGAATAGCTTTTGCTTCCTTTCGTCCATAATCGGTTCGACGTGATTGATTTGTAAATCTGAATTGGTTTTATAAGGATTGTATACAAGTACACAGGTGTAAGATAATTGCGCAAAAAACTCATTCCACAAAGAAGCATCGATTCAATAACATCACGTCAACCATTCCTCTTCCCTCGATTAAGATTTATCATTAATTCTTCTCTTTTTCGAAGAAACTGTTTTTTTCTAAATTTTCCTTCATACTAACTTTACCAACTCAACTTTTCTCTCATTATGGAAACACTGTCGCCGATTTTTCAAGCACAAGTTTGAAAAAAAAGAATTTATGCAAAAAAATTAATTCGTTCGCGAATGATTCGGTCGTGGATGAACATTCGTTTACGAACGATTCATAATAAAAACTGACTCAATATTAAAACTTCATCAATCATCGACGTTAACATTGATTTTTGAATGAATCGATCGAAAAGCACAATGAATCGTTCGTAAATGATTTGCTCGCGAGAAGCATTCGTTCACGAATGATTCGGAAATGAAATGATCTATTAATTTTTAAACCCTATCAATCATCAGCCTCAATATTAATTGAACAGGCGACAGGAACAAAAAAATCGTTCGCGAACGATTTGCTCATAAAATGTATTCGTTCGTGAACGATTCCGGAAAATGAATCATTTTATAATTTTTCTAACATTGCGAATGCGATCAATATGTAGTCCATCCATTTCAACCGAACAGGTAGAAGATGAAAAATACGACAAATCGATAGTGAACGATTCACTCATAAGCTATCCGTTCGCGAACGATTCAGAAAAAAACTGACACATTTTCAAACCGGTCGGTCACTCAGGTCATGATTAATTTTCGATTGAACAGCTGATGAAAAATACCACAAATCGCTCGCGAATGATTCATTTCAAAATCGATTCTTCGTTCACAAACGATTCGTAAAAAAATGATTCATTTTTTGCATGCAATTCTTTCAATCTATCTAATCCACAGTGCAAAAATTGACGAAATATTCCCTTGAAGTAAAAACTTACAAGTCGTTCATGAACGATTAAAAATTTAAAAATATCAAAAAATACCTCATTCAATTGCCAATAAGTACCCCTCTCTGCTCTCTCAAACCCACAACGAATTTTCAAGCTTTCGTTCCTCAAATCGTTTGCACGAAGCGGATTTTCGTCTAGTAATACGTGAAAAAAAAAGGATACGTTGTCCAGGCGATTCTAAAATATCATTTCCCGGAGGAGTTAATTTAGTCATCTGTTCAGCATTCGGGTATTGGTTCATCATACGACTGCAGAAATCGCTCAGCCGGTCATATTCTTTGCCACGATGCACAAAAACCTGCGCAGAAAAATCAACGTGTTGTAATATTCTCTCTCGTACATATTTCATTTTAATGGATCATTTTTTCAATTAGCCAATACGACGAGTTATTCGATGTACTCACTTTATTACTCAAAAACGACGGGAATCCTTTGCCGTAATATCCGACTCTGAAATACTCAGGGTTTGGTCTGTCTTGCCGGACAATGCAATCGTAGAATTGCGACATTCGTTTCAATAACGCGCTCAATTTATCGTAATCGAAAGTTTCTTCTTCGTATTGTCTGACTAATTCTTTACAAATGCAAACCGCGCATTCCCACATCTAGAAAAAAAACACGAGTAAATAATTGCAATTTTTCCGAAACGGTGGAAAATCTTGAAGGCGCCAACATACCTTTCCTTTATCGAAGAACGCGATCATTTCTTGATAAAGGGCTTCCTTTAGCTGACGATGAGTCTCGCAATGCGGATACTTGGGACTTCGTAGTAAAGGCGATAACTCGGTATCCGACCACGATAGTAATTTGCTGTGTAATCGCAACGTATACGCCGCTTCCGTGTAATTCTCACATTCCAAGTGCAAAGCGCATAATTTATTCACGTAACGGATGTACATCTCTTTTCTGTTGATTTCGTTATAAAAATCCTACGAAATGGTAAAACGTGTAATGTAATTGTTTAGCTAATTCGTTAATTATCCGATAATACGTACATATGTACTAGATACAATGCAACTAATTCAACTCACCAATAAATTAACCGTGCAAATCATACGGTTTTCTTTACTTTCGTCATTGATGATACGTCTGTATTCGAGGAGCCTTTCCATCAATCGAGTCACCACTGATACGAATCTAACACCCTGTACAAATTCAATACGATATTGTCAGTTTAAAAAAATGTGAAAAAAATCAAAATAATTCCGGTAATTACACTCGTAGGTACGGGTACTAAAAAATGATAGATAAACATACCTGTTCTTTCATATTGGTATGATTTTCGCTCAAATTCATCATAATCGTATGGAACAAAGTCTTGTACTGTTCATCGCCACTTCCACCTTCGACGAGATTATCCAATTTGGCGATCATCTCGTTCTCGAACTGAATGAAAAAAACAAAACAGGTAAAAAAACGTGCTCCTCATCATAATGCTATTTTTCGTCGTCTTCGTATTCGTATTTCGTAGCCGACTGTTTTCGCGAGCAAATCTATCGAAAGTGTTTTCTTTTCACCACTGTCAAGCGTACAAAGAAAATTGACCAATATTGTTTTATCGACAGACGCCCTTGAAATGGTCTTTTTTGTAACGAAGTACGAGTATGTATTTTGTATATGTACTTGATAAGTTAAAATAGGTATGACTGAATAATAATTATGATGTATAATATTATGTATTTGTATAGATGATTTAGTACTTTTTCCAAGCAGGCGAGCAGATCGAGCGAAACAATTGAGAAAAATAGATTCATGATCCATTGATTGAATTACAATGTGGAGACGGAGTGAAAGAAAAAGAAACAGCGGCTTCGACGTTTCAATGAGAATTTAATCATGGTATGAATTTTTTTTAATCAAAATTTTTGGACTTGAGATTGGAGACGAAAAGAAAAAAAAACTGTCAAAAATTGAAAAACCCTCATCAACAAAATGAAACAAATGGAATGAAAATAGAATTTTAATGGAGGTTAAAATCGTAACGAAAATGTGGAAAAAATAACGATTACTTTGCAATGTAGGTAGTAGGTACATCCCATTCACACTACAGAGCAGTGCAGTCAAAATGAGCTCAGAGCAAATGCCATCCTGACCCTCATCTCTACAGCAAATTTGACCTTTCTAAATTCGAATAAACCGTCAGTTTTGTAATTTGTAAATTTTTGAAAAAACATCAAGATATTTTTTGAATAATTGCCAATTTTTGAAGAATACAGAAACTGAAATTGATCAATGAAACTGAAAGTTGACAGTTGACGTCTCATAATTTATTTTGGGTCCGATTGGGGAATTTTGCTCGTTCCCCTCGTTTATTGAAGCCGTGTTTCTTCAAGAAAATGAATTCATAAAATCAGATACTCAAATATTTAAAAAAACATACAAATTTTGAATCAGCAAGATATTGAATTCTGAAAACATACCAAAATGAAATCTCAAGTCAAAGTTTTTCCACTCCGGTAAAAAGGGGTTAGAGGAAAAAAAATGTTCGATTTTTAAAATTTTTTGGCATGCTTTAATTTTAAACAAATCTGGTGAACCAAAAAAGAAGCCTGGGAAGGAGCTTTAAAAGGAAATTTTTCAAAATGAAAAATTGGCATACTACCCCCCTCCTCCCCCAGAAGCATGTTTACAAAATCGCCAAAACGAAAATTTTTAAAATATCCAACAAAAAAAAAACAAGCCATTTTAGCGTTTTAAATAATATGAAAGATTGAGATTTCTTTAAGGCTCGATTTTGATTAAAAACGATAATTTTAATTTTTGAAATAGAATAGAAGGACTGTTGACCAAAAGAAGTACTTTTCCAGACCGAAATGACTTGGAGGACTTGCTAGGCACCCACTTATAAGCTAATAAGCGAGTATCAAATAAGTGCTTCAGTTTTTCATACATTCAAAAACCACATTTTTTCAATTTTTCCCCCAATTTCAATTTCTTCCTTTTTTTCAATCATGTTGAATTTTTTGTTTTTTGTTTTTTTCAATTTTCGAAAAATGATTCAATATTCTGACATTTTCTTCAAAATTCCACCGTTTCATCCAAATTACATTTTATTTCATTTTCAAATGCCCACTTAAATTCTTGAATTTTGCGGTTTTTTTTCAAATTCCTCAATTTTTTTGAACATTATTAATTTCAAGTTTATTCTATTTTTTCAATCGACAAATCTCAAGCAAATTTTTAAAAGATCGAAAAATTTTTTTAAATTAAGTTTTTTTGGCAATTTTGGAACAAAATGAAGCAAGTGTAAATAATTTCACTCAAACATTCCACTCTCTACCCCTAATTACAAAAACTACAATTTTTAGTTTATTCTGGAGCCTCCAGGTAATTTTCAGTTTTCTCCAGAAATTAAGAATTAGCCTGGAAGGGGTAAAAATAAATTTTAGCAGCTATAATTTTGGTTCGTTCTCAAATTGGACACTAGGAGGGGTCGTCTTCGACTTTTTTTTTTTAGGAAATTGGAGGAGGGGACCGATACAAAGTCTCAAGAGGATCTCAAATCATCATTTTTCTACCAAAGTTTTAAATTTCAAAGTTTACATTAGACATTTTTAAAAAGTTTTTTCTTTGAGAAAAAATTTCCTCTGCAGATAATTGATTATATTATGTCCACTTGAAAGCAAAAAAGCCGTTTTTGAATTGTTTTTACCATTCTAGGGGTTTTGCAAAATTTACAAAAATAAAACGATTTTGGACCTATTCAAAACATAAACTAAAAAAGTGAAAAAAAATCAAAAACAATTCTCTCACTTCTAAATGGATATAGCATGATCACTGATCAGTGTTATCTTATCACCGACATTTTTTTTTTTTTTTTTTTTCAGTGTAGGTTTTTAAATAATTTGAAACGCTAGTAGAAAACTAATAAAGTGATGATTCAAGTCAGGGATCGAAATTTTTTCCTGCAGTCTTTTCAGATCCTCCTACAACTTTTTATCGAATTCTTTTCCAATTTTCCGGGAAAAAATTCAAAGACGATCCACCTTATTTGAACACCTTTTGGATCATTTCAAATCGTTACCACAAAATCCATTGAATTTTTTTTGAAAAAAAAAATCATAGTTTTAGAAACGGTTCACCATGAGCAGTTTTTTCCGATAAAATACCGTCTGATAAGTCTACGTAATTCTAGCAGTATTAATGAAAATAGGTATAATATTTTTAACCGATATGTAATTTTTAGAAAAAATATTAAATTTTAAAAATGCTAATTTTTCAATTTTTTTTTCTGGAATTTATAAGTTTGTCAAATGAACTTGCCCCTTCAATAGCAATTCGAAATTTCTGGAGAAAACTGAAAACTCACTGGAGGCTCTAGAATGACCTAAAAAAACTGGCAGTTTTTGAGGTAGTGAGGATTAAAATTAATTAAGTAAGTACGCTGGTTTAGAAAAAAAATCTTCTCTCAATTTTTTCAATTTTTAAAAATCAAAAAATGAACTCGAATTTTTAGAATTTTGATTACGGTTATTTTGGACATGCTCATTCGACATATTCCGGTTTCATAAAAAATTTGAAGTAAAATTTATGGAAAAAAATGACAAACAATCTAACAAACTCCGACGAAATCAATTATCTGTGATCAAAACAAATCCACAACTCGTAATTGAGAAACGTAAATTTTCAAAAGTACAGGCGATAGCTTCAAAATGTAATCAATTCTAAAATCCAATCGTGCACTTATCAAATTTTCATTCACCATCCTTCAAGCAATAAATTAACCGCGATAAAAATCAAATCAAGAAAAAAATCCTACCCAAATCACTACATTCACAAACACAAAACACATTCTAAACACATACAATAAAATCAACTTATCAACATCAAATCTCTTCTACACGTTCGTAATCTCTTCTTCCTGTTTTTTATCAAAATCCCTCGTGTTTCCAAGTTCAAAATCCCACAATCGCTCACGTTCCTGTTCAGTCCATTCATTTCTCGCACAAACACCTGTACCTCTCTCATTCATAAATAACCAATCCACCTGTTGTATTTAAAAAACGAAACTCACCCTCGTATAATAAAAATATATGTAGTCAAATTATAAGCGAATAAATACATACCTCGGAAAAATTATATTTAATCTTGTTGGTATCCTTCTTATCACCAAGAATATCACGATACGAGTAAAACTCAGACTGCATCATGTCGAAAAATATCGGTATCGTCAACTTCCTCAGTTCTTCTTCCGGTATGAGGGTCATTTCGAGGAACGGGCTCACCAAATGAGGAACGAATTTTGATTTATTTTGACCTGCGTCAATAACACCAACATTGGACGTTATCGATAGCGAAATTGAAAATTATCACGACACGTCGATACGATAATAATAATTACGTACATTTATGTAAATAAATATTACGCAATGGGTCACGTCTTTAAGTCTACACAGACACCACAACACTAACTATACGATCTAATCAGTAATCAAAGGTATTACACAGTACACAATAGGACGACGACAACAACGTCTATGTCAAATCACATCACGTTTTACGAATACGAATGGCAGGCTTTTACTGGCATAAGTCACATTATATCACGCTGGCTCCTCCGTCCATCACCGTCGAGTCTTCGCAGCGAGTGGTACCTCTCTTATGTACGAGTTCGAGTTGTAGAAAGATCCACTATTAGACCAACATCTTCTCTCTCTTATTCATCAACACCACCACACACAACTCTAAAGACAGAGAGATAATCTCGTACGATTTTTTCTCTCTTTTTTTACCAAACGCAGACGACGACCTTGAAATACAAAGATGATCTGTACGTGTATGTAGATGTACACATGCATAACATGTACCTACATTTACATATGTATTACATTACTACGATCATATCGAACACAACTACACACAAATACTCGTAAAATCACTCCTGCTGAATGAGATTTCACGATGGTGATGATGATGATGATGAGGATGAGGAAGAGAGAGAGGGATAAAACAGCGAAAAACCCGAAGAGAAATACATACACGACATGGTAGGTAACCCAATCTGCTTCGATGAATTAATTATGTTGGAAAGAAAATTTTCTTCGAACTGTTCATTTGCCAATTACATACTTAGAACCTGATTCTTTCAATAAACTTCCTTCTGCCCACCTTCTCGACTGTGCAGGTAGCTCTCTTTCAAAATAAACTAGGTACTTGGAGTAAAAAAAAAAAAAAGTAACAGATACATACGAGTAAACGTACCCAGATTAAACCACATGATACGAATCTCGTGGCCGGCAATTCTTCTCATATCTTTGTATCTGGTCGTAATACGCCATCTCTTGCTATGCGAAAATGTCTCCAATTGCAATGCAGGTTGCGTTAAAAACGATACGGCGCAGTGGAAAAAATTATTCCAAACTTGGTACTCGAATTCGAGTGTAAAGAAATCGCGAATCGTGTGCGAAAAGAATCGTAACGATTTTAGAATCACGCTGCAATAAAAAAAAAAATTGATAATGAATTTAAAAACACAAACCGCGAGCAAGGTACATATATACAAACATTAGTTATGCGCTAATAAATTCCTCTATTGGCGAATTCGATTCGATACATCGTAAGTTAAATTTCATAACGAACAATTCAGCACCTTTGGTTGAGAACTAGAGACGCACGTACCATGCGTCGGAGAGCTTTATTTGACTCCTTGACTCCCGTAATTGGTCGACGATGGATAATAATTTCCTTATCTCGAAAACACGGGTCGAGATTTATAATTAATACTTCTCTCCCTGTCACTGTCTCTTTCTCTCTCACGCGCACACACACTGTTATCGACCGGGAGTCATTTTTCATTCCCAGATATGCGACGAACAACTGTATGTGTATGTACTTATTACGTACTTATCGTTTATATGTACGAACATTCTTTACAATATGTAAGAGTGTAGAAGTACACGTGGTAATGTTTAATTTGGTTCGTTAAAGAAAAAGGGCCATCGAAAGATAAAGCAATTAAACCGAATCATGAATCAATAAACTAAGTAGGTATCTAGGTGATGTACTACCTACCTATTCTGAAGCAAGATCATTTCACACCAATCGGTCGGGTATACCGGTCTGGATATCAGATCTTTGAACACCATTAGTATCTCCATCAGGAAATCCAATAAATCCGATCTAGTTACGAAATGATTGATGTATGCTTCGAAATGCTGAGGTGACATCTGGCGATAGATCGAGATCATTATCGAAGCCAAATTACCCTGTTCAACAAATAATGGAAAACATAATAACGTATTAATGCACTATACGAATTGTAATTAGCTCTTCCAGGTGATCGTTTATATTGTCTATGTACGAGTAGATTTGCAAACAAAAGGTCGTTAGGCGAGTATTCAGTCGTCAAATGTACGCAAAGGAAACCAGTTTCAGATCCCATCTCCGAGAGCCCAAAAACACCATATGTCTTCAAGATTCGCAAGAAGAGGGATCCTTAAAATTGGGAATTTTTTATTGAAAATTATACGATCTTTTCACTGAATTAATTTTTTTAAATAGATTTCTGGGACGTAGCCGAATTTCACTTCGATTTGAGTTAACAAACGAGTAAGTAATAAAAAATCACGATTAATTAATTTTTCAAATTTAATCGAATAATCCGATGATTAAGTATTTTGATAATGAAGTGTACAGCAAAGAAGCCAAGAAATACAACCAACTGGAGGAACAAAAAAAATCATCAGAATTGGGAATTAGATAATTTGCCAATTTTAATCTCGAAAAGTAATTATCTACATCTCCAGCCCCCCTCCCCCTTCATCATGGAACATCACGAAAAAAGTTAGAATATACCTTCTAGCTTCAATTTCGGTGAAATCAAGTTGAAAATACGCCGAATAGGTAGCATAAAATTCATGAGATGAAATCATGCTGAAATGTCAACAAACGAGGCATTTTTTTTTGATAGGTACTTGGAAAAAGTTTGTGAAAATTGAGACAAAAATTTGAAAATTGAGGAAAAGTTGATGAAATGATGAAACAGTCTGGAAAAAAGGAAAAAAGGGTTCCATCTCAAAACTGAGACATTTTTCTAAAAATAGATGGGTATTTTTTTTCAAATACAAAAACTGTAAAATTAAACGACAAAAACTGAAAAAAAAATTGTAAAACTTGCATTTTGCAATGTTTCTCAAAAACGCAGACATTTTTCTAATAATATGTACTTATTAATTACAAAATATTGAGAAAAAATTACTCGAAGAAATTCTAAAACTTGAAAAATGTAATCAGGAAATTTTTCCTTTTTTTGTGTCATTTTTAAGTTTCACTAAAATTTCACTACTCTTTGGTAGTTTTTATTGATTTTAATGATTTTTTTCGTGCTCGTTCATTATTTAATATTTTTTTAACACTTTTTCACAAGGTTGTGAAAACGAAATTTTTGGATTTCCGTTCGGTTCTGTTCTCAAAAACCTATTTCGAAGTCAGTTTTCGTTCTTTACCTTTTGGTTTTTTGTTTCAGTTCCCGTTTTCGTTTACACAATTTTAAGTTTTTGAATTTGGTTCTGACGAGACGGTTTTTTTTGTTCTTTTTATTTTTCTTTCTTATTGGTTCTTTTTCGTTATTTTCAGTTTTTTAATCGGTTGTTTTTCGATCTTTTCAATTCTTTTAGTTTTTCTGGCCAAAATTTTGTTTTTACTTTTTTTTGCCTTGATCACAATTAACATTTTTTCAGTCATTTTACTATGTAGTTTTCTAACAAAAAAAAAAAAAAAACTGAAGGAACGTAAAAGAGTGGAAAAAATCGAATTTTTTGCTTTCAGTTTCAGTTCTGTTTCTACGTATTCTTTTAGTTTTATATTTTCGATCTTTGCGATCTTTGTTCGCTCTCAAAACATGTGTTTTTTCTTTCTCCGGTGTCTATTTCCGTTTTCGTTCTCTTCGTTTTCACAACTCTGCTTTTTCATTCAATTTTTGCAAAGTTTTACTGAAATTTCACAACTTTCTGGCAGTTTTTATGGATTTTAATGTTTCTTTCCCAAGTTTTTACATTATTTTAACATGCATTCAATACTTTTTCATGCTATATTTGCCAAATTTTATTGAAATTATCATCGTTTTTTGTTGATTTACTGTTATTTTACAGAAATTTCATCCATTTCGAACGATTTATAGTGATTTGTTTTTTTAGTGTAATTTTTGCCAAATGACTGAAATTTCATCAGTTTTTAGTAGGTAATTAACAATGTTTTTAATGCTTTTTTTAAACATCTGAAATGTCACCATTTTTGATCGAGAGTTATTTCAATGCTTTGATTAAAAATTTCAACTAATTTTCACGATGTTTTATGCGAAATTTTGTCAAATTTTCCTGAAATTTTTTTACAACACGTCTTATTGAAAAATTTTGGTTTCTCAGGATAGCATTTTTCTGGCTCTAGTAAAACTACCAAAATTGAACCTCTAAACGTGATTGTAATTTAAGGCAGTTCAATTTTTTCATTATTTCACGGAATTTTTGACCAATTTTGGAAAATTTAAAAAAACTTTGTAGGGCCTCCAATATTTCGGGAGCTTCCCTGCGAATCTTCATAATCATATTCCGACTTCGAGTTATCAGAAAGAAAAAAACACAACTAGAATCACAAGAAACTGAAAAAAAATGTAGGAAAAATTGCAAAAATGATTTACAAAAAAGTTATTGTACCTACGTCCTACATATATGCTTTTTTGTTAAATACAAAATTTGAAGATGAAAAGCTTTGATTTTTTAAAAATTAAACGACATTTTTGTATTCTGATATGAAACCTCAAATAAACATTCCATCAATGCTGAAAAAAAAAAAAAATGAAAAAAGTTCGAAAATATGAAAAGAAAACTTGACAACTGCAAAATCTGAGATCAATTCAGAGTGAAAAATAATTCCATGATGATGTTTTGTAAAAGTGTCAACAAATTTGAACCTATTTTTCCAATTACATATAAGGGAAAAAATCCGAAGCACAAAATTCAATAAATAGTGTTCATTTTACTAAAAAAACAAAAATAGGAAGACTGAAAGAGGACTTGAAAAATATTGGAAATTGCATGACCAGAGAAAGTATGTATGTACATTTTTGATGAAATATATCAAAATACCTATCAAAGTATCTCTTTTAGTAAGTATTCCACCAGAATTTTTGTGATTGCTGTATTTCCTATACGATAATTCTATTTGCCAATACGTAATAAATTAATTTATTTGACTAGATTTTAATTATGTATTTACTAAACGCGAGTTTCCTTATTTGTTCCGTCAAACTTCAGAGTAAGAAATGTAACAAGGGAGCGTGGGAATGAGAAATATTTTCTAAAAGATACTTACTTAGGTAGGTACATATCATATTTCATATCAGTAAATTCACGCTCTCTAAAAGCACAAACTGCTTCAAAATTTCTACAAAAATTTCAACCATCTTATGCACATATGTAACGTCTACGTACATACAATAAATTTTTTAGATAACTCTTGATTTCAACTCTCTTTGAATCTAATATGGGAATACACTCGGATAATTTTTCACCCGCAGTAAATGATATGCATAAAGGGCAAAATTTTTGGAATTTCTGTCTCATAATCAGATTGATTTTCAAGATTAAACGTATTTTCATTTTTGAAAAAATTCCAAGTATTTATTCGTTTATTTACATTTACAACTTGCTGTTGCATTCGATATTCGATACGTTATCGAAGTACAAACCAGCAGATTGTAATGTAACTGTGAGAACTTTGGCGATAAGAAAATAAAAATTACGTATCTTACAAGTTAACAAAAACACATACACGCTACATTGTGCATTTCACACATCTCGCTATCTCCTTTCTACCCTCTGCACCCTTCTATATACTGACCACTTTCTTCTACTATCATTCGATTATTTCGATTCATCACTCACTCGAGGAAACATTATTGGTAATGCCTAATGAGTTAGGAATTCGAGTCCGGTCTTCTGTTTTCAACACGTTGTTTGTTAGCGATGAGCCTTCACTTCACCCTTCTGTTACCTCCATTCCATTTCCATCGCAACGATACGTTACATAAAATGTCAGTGAATCGTGAGTCATCATGGGTCATGCGATCGTTTTTCGACGTAGTTATTTGTATGTTTACGAGAAATGAGTGGTCTCAGGTCTGTTGTCCAACGTGGACAACAAAAGGCCATGTGGATGGTGATGAACTAATCTTTCATGGTATTTCTACGTGGTTGTTTGTATCTGTTCGTAGTATTTAACGATGTGTTTTCAAAGATAAATGATCTTTTTGTTTTCAGATCGTAAGGGAGAATAATAAAAATTCGAGCTAAAAAAAAAAGAGAACAAAAGCGAAAAAAACAAGGATGTAGTTTTTTCCGAAAATAATTTTTTACACTATAAAAGAATGGTTTTCTTTTCATTCGAAGTATCCAAAGTAACGCTACATTTTTCAAAAGCGGGAGTATTTTTTGTCTTATTGGGTATAGGAAATGATAGGAAGAAACTAGGAAGACGTGACTTGTTCAGCGCTGATACCCTCATTCTACATTCAGAATAGTTGACCGTTTTAGGTGGTTAATACAAAATTCCAGGAATGCCAGCCAGTTCAAGTGAATTTTTGGCCAAATCAATGTTGGGAAAAAAGCGAAACTTCTGAACAATTTTTAGGAAAAGTTGAATTTTTCAGAATTTCTTGCAACTAAACGATAATTTTTAGCAATTTTGCAAAAAACGAAAATTTTTGTAGATTTTTGAAAAACGAAAATTGTTGACAATTTTTGGCAAAAAGCAGGACTTTTTGAAAATAACTGGCCAACAAAATGACACTTTTTGGCAATTTCTGGCAGAAAAGCCAGGTTTTAGGTAAATTTTGAAAACTAAGTCAAAATATTCAGAAATTTTGCAAAAAAACAAGAATTTTTGTCAAAAAGTAAGAATTTGACAATTTTAACAAAAAGTAGGTAGAAAATTTTGAAAATACTTGACAAAAAAATTTGTATATTTTTTGGCAATTTTGGACCAAAGGCGAGTTTTTTTTTACAACTCTACATATACTGAAGAAATATGACTTTTTGAGAATTTTACACAACTTTGGCAAAAAAGTAAGACTTTAGAGCGAGGCTTTTATTAAACTTTCTGGTAAACAAGCGAGATTTTTTTTGGGATAGTTTTTGGAAAAAAAGCATACTTTTTGGAATGACAATTTTTAGCTAGAAAGAAGACAATGTATCTTCATGAATGGATATGCCTCAAAATTTATCAAAGTTTACTATGAACACGTTGTAATTACGGTAATTACTGATGATAATAATTACTCGACGAAACGACGAAGAATCCATCGACTTTTATTAACCTAGACCGCTAATCATACGCGAAAAAAAACAATTGGTTATGTCGCCAACTCTGTGTAATAAACAAACGCAACTGCACATGCGTCAACAACTGATGATGTGAGTGTGTGTGTATATTGCTGTTAGTAAGTAGTTGAGTTGAGTTTACGGTAGGGGTAAACCATCGGTAAACTCAACTCAACTACTAACAGCAATATACACACATATACACACACACTCACATCATCAGTTGTTGACGCATGTGCAGTTGCGTTTGTTTATAACACAGAGTTGGCGACATAACCAATTGTTTTTTTTCGCGTATGATTAGCGGTCTAGGTTAATAAAAGTCGATGGAAGAATCTGATAAATTTTATATGGAATGAATAGGCACGCCTTAAAAGCTAATCAGTAAAAAAAATTGAACATATCACCGTTATTTACAAAAAAAAAGGTGGTAATTATTCTGTTTAGAAACGATAAATAAATACCCCATTTTACAAGTAATTACGCGGTAATTCTAGGTAATAATGGCCAAACTGGAGAAATTGTTAATACCATGACGACCAAATACACCTTTAACCCTCAAAAAAATACATAAACTTACCGCTAAGGAGCTTTCTCTATCCATTTGAATGGTTGTTTGAATGACAGTACGTAAAATGATCAACATGATTTCTTTCACATCGACGAACGTGGCGTTGGACTCGGATTTAAACAACAGATCCATAACATCACTCAATATTTTAATACATAACTCCAGCTGCAATACAACGAACAGCAATAATATCAGCTAATTTTCTTCTACGTAAATCAAAATTACGTAATATTCAAGAGTTCGTCGAACTCTTTTCAAGTACATAAATCCATAGTTTTTCACAGTGAATTTTAATTTTATACACTACGAGCTTCAAAATTTTTCTACATACGCTACGTACTATAAAATTTAATCAACACTTCTAAGAACACACTCTGCGGAAGACCTGACCTGCGTTAATAAACGACTTTATTTTTGTGTGGTAAGTATTCTTACTTGCGATATATTTTCATCGGGCGGTTGTATTTCAAAACCGCTGGCTCCCAACACCTTGGCGATTTTCGCTACGGATTTCGATTTATTGCGTCTATGTTCGGCGCTCATAATACCCTGTGAAATGCATTAATTCTCAAAACTACCGTACTAAATGCCCACAATATTAGAACAAAAAACATAAAATCAACAATCACCAATAATAATTAAGCCAGTGAAGTCAACATAGAGAAGCTTTGTAAAACAAGTAAATAAAGTGAACAAATAGTACAGTAGCGTAAAAATTTACCATTATTCCATAATAGAGTTTACGAGTTAAAAATACATAAGTACATACATACCTACCAAGATTACCAAGTAACCACCACCTGTGATTTCAATAAAAAAATTACTCGTAAAATAAAAAGAGCTTGTGTTCTTTAATGTCAGAAATCCAGCATTTCCCTCCTTTCCATCAGAAATTTTCTTTCTGCAGACTCGTCGAATCTTTCAGGGACACTTTTTGGAAAAACTGAGAACCCATTTTTCCCTAAACCTTATAATTTTATAATTATTTTCATATGTACATCTGACTTCAGTTTGAAAGTGCTAAATTTTACAAGTAGGTAGGTATTTTTTAAATGAAATTTTCTGAAAATCCAAAAAAAAATCAATTATTTAGGGCTTTAGAACGGTGAATTTTTGATTCTGCGAAGCTGCTTTTCCAGAGTAATTTGAAGTTTCTGAAGAAAATTGAAAAATCTCTGGAGCCTCCAGAATGGATCAAAACTAGTAAATGTTAATGTATGGGAGTTGAATTGAAAAAAAAATTCACATCGGTTCACTTTGCTCATAAAAACTTGTATCGCCCAAAAATGTTTAAAAATCACCCTTGAAACAACTTTTTAAAAATTTTTAAAATTTTCAAAAATTCAAAAATGAACTTTAGGGCTTGAAATTTCGGTTACTGGGGTTTTAGGATACGCCCACTCGACAGACAATTCAATTAGAATCGTTTACTAAATTTCAAACATAATTTTTCATGATAAGATTCTCACCGATTTGGAATCAGAAGAAAAAAAAACACGCTCTGCTACCATTTTCGTTTCTTTCAACAATTTTTAAAAATCAAATGTAGGTATGTATTAGTCGTTGCAACATTTTTACAAGTACATTCAATTTTATTATAGGTATATAAAGCACCAAGTCACCAGATACAAGCAAAATAACACCAAACAACGTTCTGGTGGGAGGGGGGGGGCTTCCAAAGGAACCCACTTACTACTGATCTGGAACCTAATCGAGTGGGTACTCAAAATGCAGGAAATTTTATGCAGATTTCAATCAATTTTGAATAAGTGATAACTACATATGAGAGGGGTTTTGCGATAAGGGCCCTTGTGGTGATATTTCGATTTTTTCAGGAGAGAGAAAACATCGAATTGCTTCGATTTTTTCGATTTTTTTTTTTTTTGATTTTCGGGTGCAGTGTTGTCTTGCGCATAGGTTGGATGGGAAATTTTGACGAAATTCGTTCATCATCGTCTGATATCCGTGATTTAGAAAAGGGACCTTGTGGTGAACAGCCGAATTTACACAACGTTACAGACTACCCCGCAAAAAAATACCGAAAAATTCGGATTCGCCATGAAATTTTACATAGGTAACAACAATAAAATAATTTTTCCATCGACATTTTTTTTCTTTTTTCTTTAAATCAAAAATAAACAAAAACTTTGTTTTTCGATTTCCCAAAAATGTGAGTTTTTGAGTATTCATGTTCAAGCAATTTTTAAACGAGAAGTTGATGAGATAGGCGAAATCTGATTGCACCATTCGATTTCTCGTGAAAAAGTAAGTCGGAATCGCCAATAAAAAAAAAAAACATCGAATCACCACAAGGACCCATATCGCGAAACGCCTCTCATATAGATCAACGTTTTAGCTAAGCTATAAGACGTAATGCCCCAAAAATTCAGCAGCAGACAGCGGCTGAGCAAGTGAAGAAGGGTAAAATAAATTTTCAGATCCAACAGAACACAACACGGTTGAAAAAGAGTATCATTACTTGAAGACGAAGGACTTGAATAATAAAATAGTGCATAGCTTACCTACTAAAATTTAAAAGTGCAATTTTACGTTCACAAATCATGCAAAGAGAGGACTCAGTTTGAATTTCGAAATTAGGTAAAAATAAATAAAAAATAGAAAAGATGATGGATATTTCTCGTAAAAAAATACTATCATCCCGATCCCATGGAAAAACCTCATATGTACAAGTTGCTATTTCACAAATTTCAAATCATTCCCAAACAATCACTTCAAATTAAAATACCTATCTAGGTAGCTTTTGCGTCGAATTAAATTCTGAAAACGTATTCATGAAAGAAATAGCGTAGATGACCCAAAATACCAATAAAAATATAATAAAAATATTACCTCATTGGGTTCTGAAATACATAGCTGAGTAAAGAGAGAGGAAAAAGAAAAATTACAACCATATTAATCAATCGATAATCATGCCAATGAGTTACTTTCTCGCCGCATCATTGCCGAAAATTAAACCAAGCATTTTAAAAAGCAATCCAGTTCCAATTCAAGCAATCCAAACGATTAGAGCAGATTAATAATAAAAATGTTAAAAACAAAGATGAGTAACAGTACATGCGTAAGAGTTTTCATGCGAGATAAGGTAGCATCGACGATGCAGCTTCTTGGCCAAGGTGTTGCGACAGAGCCATTGAACGATATCGTAGAATACATACAAACACACAAATGAGTTATGAAAACACAAAACAATGTCAGGTCACACAAAATACATTTAGTACATGAACATAATTATTATGTAATTCATCGAGGTACTACTCGAGTGTTTCCGAGTGCTTCACAAAGCAAGCTACGTATCTTCTCGTCTACAGAGTGCGTTCAAAAAGTGCCAACTAAATCGTACACGATACTAATAAAGCGGAATTAAAAACTAAACACGAGACAATGACTACTAAAAAAAATGAAAAAAATATGCGTAAGAATAAATCGAAACACAAACACGATTAAATATTCGTAATGGTACAAATATTAATCTTCGACTTACCAGTTTACATCTATTATAGCCATGCAAAACAATCCCAAAGCGAGATTAACAACAAACATTTACCAAAATTATTTTTTTAAACTTGTAAATCTTCTAATTTAATATCACTATCTCTCGCCGAGGAGACCGTGTCAAGTGCCCTCTTTGTTACATTGTAATACTGTCGGTAACTAAATTCCAGTATTACAGCTATCCGTCATAATACATTACATACATTTTAATTCCCAAACCTAAAATACATAGATCGGTTCACTTACCTCGTCAGAATTCTCTAATAAATGTTTCACCAAGCAGAGTATCTGCGACAAGAGAACCCTACGACAATCGGGTATTAGGAAGAGCGGACTATGGATAATGTCATCAATGGTCATCATCTTCTGCTTAGTTAACCGATTCGGTGGTAGACCATTGATCAACTCCATTAAAAGAGAGCTATTTGAAAACAAAGCATTGTTAATCAAAACAACCGAATCATTTACGACATTAAAATTTGAATCGTATTTAAAATACCTTAATTTGATCGGACTGAATACAGTCAAAATATCGGGAATTGTAGGAGGAAGATATTTAAGACACGCGGCTTGTATGAGTAAAGAGGCATCTGTTTTATGGCACATCATGTCTGCAAAGCTTCTCAACAACGAGGTCATTGATTCTTCAAATTTTTCCAACTCTTTTCCTTCGTACAATCTAATTTTAAACGAACGAAAAAAAAACTTAATAATTGCGAAATTCCACCATCATTTTTTTAAAAATCATCGTCAAAGAAAATGGACATCTTACTGTGCGAATAAGTATCTAGATCGGGTGATGAACCTCATGATGTAAGTCAAAGATTTCATAATTTTCATCATAATATCTTTCTCATAACTGGTAACATTTTGAACGTTGGCAACATTCCGAACGTATTCTTCCAACGTGATAACGAGTTTCCTGCAAATAAAAAATTTACGTGAAAAAACCATCGAAGTGAAATTTCACTGGACACCTTTCAAGCTTATTTTTACTTACTCGTAAGCTAACGTGGCGCTAAAACTTTCTTGAATGTATACGTCTAATACTGGTTGAAAATGCTGGTACTTTCGATCAAGGATCAAATCGATAACGTAAAGCTGCAAAAAAAAAATTCAAGGTGAATCATCGCTTACGTAAGGTCAAAAATAGCCTATTTACATATAGTTGATCTTTTTTGAGCTCGATAATTTTTCGTTCACTTTTCTTTCCCTTCCCTTCATTCTACTGGGATTTCATCCATTTCTTAATATCCCCTCCCCTTCCAACTTTCGGAAGTATGGATTACAACCACATAAATTTTACAAATTAATTTTTTTTTTTTAAATAAAACGAATAAAAATAATATTAAAATATACGTACTAGACACTCGAACACTTTTATATCGTGGTTCGAGTCGGAATTCAGCATCAAGATATTAAACAAGGTATCCAAGACATCTTGTAAAAACTTAACTACTTCTTCACCGTCTACTTTCATTAACGATGATAAATTCAAAGTTATACGACTAGGATCACTGGTCCAGTTCAACAATCCGAGTAAATCAACTACGACAAAAAAAAAAACAATTGATTCCGTATTTCTCTTACTTCATTCATTTTAGACAAAAATAATAATATTTACCATTTTGTGTAAGTTTTGTAGAGCACACTTTAGTTTGAATGAAAAATGTATCTTTATTACATAGAGTCAATCCTGGCATCGTTGTTCTGGCTCCTTCTAATAATTCAGTTCTGGTCGACGCCAGTTCCAAATAAACTATATCGATCGGTTCGTATTTCTTTGGATCAACCTACGAAACATAAAACGCAATAAATAACCTAATCCTAATTCATTCAAATACACCCCAGACATAGCGTTACGCACCTTGTACACCAATAAATCGTGTACTTCATCCTTCAACGTAGTCCCATTTTCTTGCATAAGCCTGACGAAAGCCATAGCGAAAGGTTTCTCGTTCTTTTCTTTACTATCATTTTTGGACGATCTACGAAGCATAAAATTTCCACTATTAACACCTCGCCAACGATCATTCTAAATTTATAAATTAAACTCACAAGAACGTTATAGTTTTCTGTTTCTGATCAGCAACATACCTATGCTTAAATAAAAACTTTAAATGGCATCCTTTGAAATCCTCGATAGCTACGACAACTCTCAACGTTTCGTACCATTTAGGTTTATCTTCGTGATAATACACCACCGAATGGTATTCAGTCTGTGGCTCGATACCCGAACCTAAAATAATACCACCCTAATGGAGGTGGAACAGAAATCAAATGTGTGATTATTCAATTTCTAAATTCTTTCGAATGAAACAAAAAGAGCTAAAATACCTGTAACGGAACACCTTTTTCGTTACAAACGGTTACAACGACTTCGATATTTTTATCGGACGATTTATTAGTTCCTTTGGAGAATTCGCCGTTGATTAGCGTCAAGTAGAGATCGTTACGTACGTCTCCGGGTAATATGACCTCCGGGAACCCCATTTTACGTACTACCGCGATATTACCGAAGACAAGATGAGGATTTTCTTCTCGTACCTTTTCAAAAAAAAAAAATTAGATTAACATTTTGTTAGAACATTGAGAACAATTTTCGATAAAAATAATTCGTACTTGTTTCAAATCAGCTTGTAAGAGTTTGAAATTCACTACGACTCCTTGTCTATTATCTTTGAATGGGAAATCTCTTTGATTGAAACATTTCTTCAAAGTATTATCGAGAGTATCTTTTTCACAACTGGAAAAAAATACAATAATTATAAGAAAAAATAAATACGTAAGTAGACGATCTTCACTCGGACCAAGCTAACTTACAGCAATAGTGGTAAAAAATGATTTCTATCTTCATCAGATTCGATAGCATTTTTAAAATACGGTGATAAATTCATACAAGCGACCGCGTACGGTCTTCTAACCGAGTACATATCATTGATGCTAGTTTTCGAATTATTTTTATTATTGGTGTCAGCTTCCATAGCTCCGTTTCTTATCACATAACAGACTAGATAGACTTTTTCAAGGTTTAAATCTCGGATACCTAAATCCTACGAAACAAACAAAATATTCAACACGATTACTACGAAGCTAACGAAGAAATAAATTAATATAACGAACTTACAATAAATAAAGCTCTAAAATTATGGTATTTGTCGGCATCGGACTGAACCATTTCTCGAGTACATCTGATAACGTAGTTTTCGGAAAATGGTTTCGAGGATTTCTGATCGTACAGTGTAATCAATAACTCGATGTCTTCCATCGGTTTACAAATCAGCTTACGTACAGATAAGTAAAACGTATAAGTATGAGATTGTGAGGCAACTGGTTGACTGACGTTGTTTTGTATTTCACACTAGAAAACGTCAAAAATATGAAAATAATTAATTCCGAGATGCATATACATAAACATTAATTCCCAATCGATATTGAGTGATTTCAACTTACCGCTGGTGTCATTATCCGTTGAGTTGCTATCTCATGATGTCGATAGAGTTCGATAACCGACGTACTATCTGGATTCAGAATATTCCCTTGATCGTCACGTACAACCATATCCAAGCCAAGAATCCTATGAAAAAACGATATATATAAATAGAATCTCGAAAACGGTTTAAACAATGAGATGAATTTACTTACTTATTTCCTACATCTATATACCAAGTGACTAGTCTTTTCACCTCTTTGAGTTCATCGACTGGTAATGTACCAGAAAGTATCTTACAACGTAACCTAATCAGTTCGTGCATTTTATTTTCTATCGTTTTAAAGTGCGGATTGTTTGACTAGAAGAAAAATACAATTAAATATGTAAATTATCGCATAATTTCGCCATTACACATTCGACAATAACAATATATACTCACAATATACAGTTTTTTCCAAATGGCTCCCCATTCTCTTAAAACAGAGGTAACTTCGGAAGGAATATTTGATTGACTACCGTACGTGTAAGTGCCACTAAATAAACACGGAGTATTATTAAAATATCGATAATAATCGACGAACCAATCAATAAAAAAAAAACTCACCACGCTGTGTCTTTATGCGAAGGATCCATGATATGGATGAAAGATCTGGGAAATATACCAAGAACCAGCTTGTTTTTAGTCGCGTAACCGTAGTACCAGTCTTCGCATTCCTGTAGGATACGTACACATTCCCCAACCGTGAGTTTAATTCGGAATTCTCCCACTTCCTGATAGTTATGTATGGCTGTAATATGAAACAAAACATAAATTAGGCCATTTGAATTTATACGATTGCGATACGTAGACGAAAATTTACCCAAATCTTAGCACATTTTCGATATTTCTTTAGAAAAATAATAACTTCTCAAAATAAAAGTACAACCGTTACATTTCGATAATATTTTAAAAGGTGTTATATAATTCGTTACACGAGCTTCCGGTGTTTCGAACAATTTGCATCCTAAAATGTGTGCCAAACAATTATGGGAACTGTCATCGTTTAATATTTTTTCATGGATACTATTTATTAAGGTCAAATTAATCGCTCATGTATACTATATGAGTAATCGTGTCCGTAATAATTACGTTCTAGTTGTGAGAATTTTTTTTCATCATCTATTCGTACAGATAGAAAAAAATACATAAAATAAAATATCATTACCAGCATCCGAAAAATCCCCTCGTGACAATTTCTAACGAGATACTTAGAATAGCGAGATAACTTCGTTATCGAACGCTCATTTGACAAAGTGATTTCACCGAACGTGAATGAGGAACGGATGCGTGATTAAAAATGCGATGACTTGTTTAATTATCGCGAATTTTGATAACGTTTGCGAAGTACAAGAACGATAAATATAATATCGATAACAATCATTTATATGAAATAATTTCCCCAGTGAATTGAACATTTGAAGCGGTGATTCAGAAAATTTGATCAGAAAATGCCAGAGGTATCTGTGTGACGGTATTTCGAGAACCATTATCAACAAGTGTTTCGAATAAATTAACAAGCTCGTGGTTGGAGGGATGTGAATCAAAATAACGTACTGTAATTAACAACATAAGAGGCATGATGATTATTATCTCAAATAGAAAACTTCATTTATATAATTACCAATGCCATAACTTCTTTCCCCTGGTACGGGGTTCCAAGGGTGCATCCTCATTGTGAGTGTTTTTTATGGAATAATGAACATGTTTGTTTGAATTGTTTGTATACTAGAATCGTTGAGGTTTATGGGTAATTGTTTTATCACGATTTTTACTTGAACGTCTGATGATTTATGAAAGGAATTCGAATTTGCTCAATTACTACATCGCGTCGCAAATTGGAAAATTTTTTATATCAAAACACGAAAACAAAAAAAGAAAACAAGAGAAAGCCACAGAAAAATTTTTAATGACGTTTTTCGCTTTGATCACAGATGAAAACCAAGAAGTAGGCATTTCAAACTTGGTAGGTAGTTCTTTTCAATCAATTTTTATTTTTTTTTTTTAAATTTATTTAATTTAATTTTTGATTGATCACTTGATCAGTAAGAACTGAAAATTGAATTTTGAATTTTGATCAATGGAAAATGATTATTTGAATCAAAAAATTCGGCTGAAAGGTGAAAAATGAAAATAATACTACAAAAAAATAAAAATAATTACCGAAAATTTAAACAACATCGAACACGGTTCGGACTTCGGGATCGTGAATGAACATGAACACCGAATTCATCGTTTTACACGCCAGATTTTGTCAATTTTGTCACTGATGAAAATAACAACTGCCACAAAATCGAGTTAACTAGATTATTAATTTGATTCTGATTTGGATTCATATAATTAGATCATCATTTGAAATACAATAACAATGGCTAAACCAGAAGCACAGTTCCTCAATGAGGAAGCAGTTCCATCAGCTTCATCTTTGATGGAAATTGTAAGCCTCCGAATCCGACTGGTAAGTTGAATATTTCTCCTGCTTTTTCATCTTGCTTTTCAGATCATGAACCGCGTCACTCATGTAATTTTTGTGGTTGACTTCAGAAACAGCGCGAATTGTTGTGCAATGCGATGAAGCTCCGATTTATACTCGAAAAATTGATGAGGTTGGGGAAACCCCGAAATGTTAACAAACGTCGATGGAACCGAATTCATAGATTGAGACAATGGGACAATTTTCTTACCCGCCAAGATAATCACCCATTAGTGCAACGATTCATCAATTGCTTAGGATTTGACCAAGCGGACAGAATAAAAATCATCTTCGACATTATTGACGGACAAATACGCTCCTTCTTTCAGGGCGGTTTTATTTCAGATACTGTATTCAGATCTGGTAGTATTCCGGAAGTAGTCAAGTGTCTTCTTAGTTTAGAAGAAGAAGTTCTAGCTGCGTAGATATAGTACCCTGAAGCTTCAACGTATTATATTCGAATTCTTGTCACATGTTCATGTCGATTGTCGACCGGTTGAGATTTGATTTTTGTTCATTCTCTTCTCTCAGGAGGATTATCTTTCAAAGTTTCTTCCTTCACTTTTGTATGATTTTTATATTTTGTACTATACCTACCAAACAATAGAAATACAATTACCTATGTGATTGCATTTTCTTTTATTCGGTTTAAGTTTAACTTTGCATCCTGCATTATTTTGTTCAAAGTTCAAACAGAATTATATGAATACCTACGAGCGAAAGATTATGGTCCAGGCAGTGTGAGTAGGTGAGTACTTGGTTGAAGAGCGATCGCAGTATAAGCATTGCAATGTCACCGTGGAGATTTATTAGGCCTAGGTATGTAAAATATTGCATTGCGATGTCTCTAATCTCTGTGACTTATACTGGTGGTATAAAAAAATGTACTGAGCAAAATGGTCCAACTTCAAAGACATTACCCAGAGGCTAGAACAGTCTAGTTAGGTACCATTTTGTTTTGTCATTCATTCATAGTTTTGTCACATGAAAATATTACCCCTGAAATATTCGACAAAAAAAATTGAAATGATTGAAATTTTAATTTAGCAACTCTGAAAGTGATGTTATAAAATTGAAAATTTTAGTTTCTCAAAAATTTGCTCTTCTCTCAACAGTCAATTTTGATTCAATTCCTAGAGTTTCGAACTTCGGAGTTCGGATCAATCGTCGGGATCAATGAACTTAGCTATTTTTTTTTCGTGTTTGAACTTTTTAGCTATTTTTCGTGTTATGCTGTTTTCCTCTCCTCTTCAAATCACGCTTGGCCTTTGGGTGTGGTTTAGGTAACACTGTCCTTGCGTGTGTGTTTCTTATCAGTCAAATTTTTATCGATCAACTTCTATCAAGTAAAATGTTATAATTTCGAGTAATTTTTCCAGTATTAATTGTTCTGTAGCGCGTTTTTAACGAATATATAGTGTAAATATGATATCCCTCAAGTTACTAACGGTTTTAGCCACCTTGGGAGTGGCATATTCTCAAAATGCTGCCGCTCCTGTACTGATATGGGGTAACCATCACAGCATAGATAAAATGACATCGAATATGGGCAAAATCAGCGCCAATAATATCGAAGATTGGATCATGAAACCATCGACTGAAAATGAAGATACTCGCGTAGTAGTCGGTATCCTCGAAAGCTTCTCGTTGCCGGACTTGTTCAAGAAATATGGAGACGAAAGTGTGTTTTCAAATGTGCAAAGCTCAATGGGCGATAGTAAATATAAGAATTTTTTCGTTCAAACGAATGGTCTATCGAAAAGAATACATGATGCTGCTGATGAGTCGGTTTCCGGTGTACAGAACTTGGTTGCGACGAGTGATTCTAAGAAAATACACGTCATTAAGATCACTCCAAAAGGAGAAAATCTTGCTGAAACTTTGAAAATGTCCGATAATATAATGCATAAAGCATGTAAAGAGTACGCTTCTCTATATAAATCATACATCTGCGTTATGACTGGTTCATCTGATGGTCAAGAAACAGACCATGTTCGTATTGCTCGCAGTTTACTGCAGACTAATGAACCAGCAGCTGAAGTTAAATCAGAAACGCCTATGAATATCTACTTCAGCCCAGGATTCGCTCTTATATACACGAAAACTACGCCCGTGTTTTGGACGGTTGTTGATAATCAATCGAGACGGTATAATCTTACTAAAATTGGCGAAGTAAGTGCTATCGTACAATCAACTACTCAGAATACTTCACAAATGCATGTTTAATGATTTTTTTTTCATTTTTCAGACTACCAAATCAGAAAAAACTTTATTCGTATATTTTCAAGACAAGGCTAACTCATCTCCAAAAATCCGTTTAGCTTTTACTTTCATCAACGAAAGCTCCACTTGGAGTCTGGAACAAATAGGATACGGTGATGGCGCGAAAAACCAAGTAATCATGAAACCTTCCATAAAGATCTCTTCCTCTTTCGGCAACTCTTTCCATACACCTTCGAAAGTAGTTTTCCGGAGTGATGATCTAGTCTACAATTTGACATTCAATTCTTTGCAGGTTAGTTATCGACTATTTTCATGATTTTTTTCTCCGATTAAAAAACAATTATTTCATCTTTATTCTTTATTTCAGGTTGAATTCACGAATAATCCAAAAACTCTGCAAACGATGAGGTTCAATGCTGCGGACGATACGGTTTACTTTTTCACCATTCCGATCCTTAGTGGACTTTTCGTTACCAGTTTATTAGTCACCATTGTATTGTTAGGTTTATCTATGATTTTTGATATCAAAACAATGGATTTATTCGACGACCCGAAAGGAAAAACTGTTACCATAAATGCCTCCGAATAATTTATCTAAGTTTTAATTTCGTTTAGGGCGTTTCTTTTTTTCTTTTTTCCTTTTTGTTTGTTTTATCGTGTCGAAAAGTCGAGTGTAAAAGCAGCGGGGTAAATAAATTTTCTAAATCGGTTCTGCCGAAATTTATCGTTAGTTTTTCAATTATAAGTACTATACGTAAAATGCATATACATAAATACGATAATTGAGTCAATGATTAAACTACTTTGTTTTAAACCGAAACCCTCTAAACACATTCCTGTATCTGTTAGTTCTACGAATTTGGTATAAAAAATTGTCATCATACCAAGTGTCTTTCATAGATGATTGATGTTTGAATCAACACTACGCAGTTTCTTAAGTTTTATAAAGCACAAAGTAGTCGCAATCCATTTAGGTGTTACATCCTATCGTGTAAGTTAAATTAGTGTGTAGAGCTATGAAAACTGTCGGAATTTCTTCATCTGTGTACATATGAACTAAGTTTGCACTGTCTTCAATTATAAGTCGTTAATTTAAAAACTTCGATTGTAATTTTTAATTCATATTGTATGTTGTAAATTTCATTTAATGGTTTGATTCGATTTTCTTACTTATCCTTTGATTTTTTCCTTTTAGAACTTTTAGAATTTTGTTGTACTTAATTAAATGAAAATTCGTTTTTTTTTTGTTATTGATATTGGGCTAATTTGTAAATTTATCTAGTCCAATTGAAATTATTTTTAAATGTACGTACTTATCTGTATCTGTATTATTATAATCATGAAATTACAAAGTATGCTGTTGTCGAATCGTCTCATCATTTCGTCGGTCTTGGTGTATTTTTATTTTGAAAAATTTAAATTTCGTGCAGTAGGTGATAATATTAGGCAATCACCAATCAGATCCAATTTTTTTTCCTTGACATTTCAAAGTATTTTCCAATTTTACCATAATATTTAATCTTCGTAGCACCAACATTCAAAATCGCAATAGGTACTCCAAAGAGCTCAAAGAAACGCCACCAGAACACAAAAAATCCACACCGACGCTAAAAATGTCAACTTTATTCAAATTACCTACTCGACGAGTAAGTAAACAAGAGTAAAATATGAGAAAAAATTAGAACAAATTCACGTCAAAACCTAATAATAATTAATAAGTAAAAAATTTGGTAAAAACAACTGAAATATAAAATATTTCGCAAAATGATTACATTCCGGCGAAATAAAATAACATTATCTGCGTACTAAAAAAAAAAAAAATCAATATACTTCGCAGTAAAAAATAAACATTACACAAACTAACGCACAAAACAATCAAAATATTAAAACTTGAGAAACCTAGGTAGAGATACACGTAAATAAGTACACTATACTAAACAAAACAATAAGGAAAAACAATGGAGAAGAAATAAAGGCACATTCATTTGCACTTGAAATTCAAAATCGTAAAAATTGAACAAATTTTCGATATCAAACCGTCAATTATTAATATTTTCTGCATTGCTTAAACGGTGTCTTCTCGAGGTAAGTCTGAGCGATGGCCTAGGTTTATACAGGTCACTTTCGTCGTAGTAGCAATTCATTATACTTTGTCTACGTCTCTCTTCTCTCTCTTCAGCGGTTTTCGTATCGTTTGCTTTTTTCACAGGTGGATCTGGCGTTTTCCTATGGAAACCAAATGTATCGATTATTATTAAATTATTATTATTCGAATAAGGTCAACTAGAGGAATGGAAATTTCCAAAGATGAGTGGGGTGTTTTTTTTTAAAAGGTTTGTTTTCAATGACGGCAGACGAGAGGTTATAGGGATATGGATGGAAAAATTTTCGATGACGATGGTCACTTATGTATAGGTATAAGTATGTATTTGGACTTACGTAGTAGCAGCGCCTTCGCTAGTGCTTGTTTCAACCGTATCTGTTTTTGTTTCGTTATTCAACGCAGCATTTTCTGTAATGAAATAATAAAAATTAATGAAAGAGTTTTTTACAAAGATGTGTACAGTTTCAACAAGTGTAGATTTTCGAAAAGTACGTACTTGTTTTATTCTTGGGTTGCGCTGCTGCTACAGCTGTTGTTGTCGTTGCTGCTGCTGATACAAGTGTTGCTGATTCATTGGTACCTTTCGAGTGAGTACTACTGGTTCCCGTTGAAGATACCTGAAATCACATCAGATCATGATTAATAATACAGTTTGTAAAAATATTAAAATTTCATGAAATTGGCACAGAAATACATATTTTGAGAGCTTTAAAAATTTTTACAACTTTGAGTTTCGCAATTGAGTAGCTGAAATTATCTATAAATTAAAAATTTAAACCACCATACTGGTTCCTCAATTAAAAAATCTTCGAATCCAAAAATATGAGCTCACATCAAAAATGAAAAATTTGAAAATTGAAAAAAAACTGCAATTCCGGCCTGAAAAAACCGTCATCCAAAAATTACAAAAATTTTTCCCAATAAAGTTCAGACTGAAATTAAAGAGTAGAACTCACCGAATTACGTCTGCAATCAGAACTCTCAGATTCACTCTTCTTATGAATAGCGTTTGCAATGCTCATCGCTCTGACTTTATTAACCTTAGAAACTTTTTTAGGTACTGGTGAGGCTTTAGCTTTTGCTGCAGCGACGTTGACGGTATTTTCAGCCAACCCATTACTTATGGAATCGTTCAATTGACCGGAGGTTAATTTTATCTTGAGCGGATTGACGATGGTTCTTTTAATGCCCAATGTTCTCTTTTTCTTCTTAACAGGTTCGGGGTTTAAGTTACACGGTTCAGGATTATCCATTTCAATACCCGAATCATCAGCGAGTTTTCGTTTTTTGTTGAGTATTTTTTGATCGGCAGATTCATCGGTTTTCTTAATTCTTAACATAATACTGTTATCTCCTAATTTTTTAGTAATTATTTCCGAATTATATTTACAAGGACTAGTTTTTGGGTCGTCTGACTTGCTTCGTATCACTTTCGCTCCTAAGCAATCGACAAACATGAAATCGTAAGCTTCTGGGTAATCCATTTCAATAGAGAGATTTTCCACATTGAAATTATACGATTCATTCAACAGTTCGTTGGCAAATTGCATGAAATCACTGTTGTAATCCGGAATAGGTAAGTAGAGAACTGGATCTTGGATTTGTTCTAATTGATCGCAGACTTGCCGCGTTTTATTTTCAGCATCTGAGATTGACTTCAGACCGAGACTGGTATCTTCTTCTGCCTTCACAGTTGGAGTTTTGTTTTCGGTTACGTTGTTGACCATTTCTTTGGCATCATTCTCTGGCAGGGTGAGTTGCTTAGGTAGTCGCGTCTTGGCACCGTTGGCTTTAATCTCGGATTGGACAATTTTGATGGCATCTTCTTCGGTTGAAGGCGTCTTGACGAACGGTTGATCGAATTTAGATTCGTCAGGCACATCACCGAGTTTGAAATTCGGATCTGTGTACGAATTGGCGAGATCTTCAAGTATCAAGTTAGCTCTTTCGTCTTCGATGATTGGAATACTATCGATTTCATCGTTATCGCATAGCTTAGTATTGTTGTTCGCAGCATGATTCACGTCGTTGCCAAAAATGCGATCAGTTTCGTCGTCGCTCAGCGTGCAGCTTCCGTCAATCAACGAATATTGACGATCTACTCGTCTTATGTTCAATTTAACATCTGTCAGCGTTTCAATAATACCGTTGGTGAGTTCTTTGCATTTATCATAATTACCATTTTTACCGAATCTTCTCATGACAAAATAGTCGACCGTTCGACGTAGCTTGACTTTATACGCGGTTGATTTATCAGCATCGGTCGTCGTTTCATCGGCGTTCTGCTCGGAGCTTTTTGATTTGAAATCTTCTTCGTACAGTTTACGCAATTTCATTATTCTTCTAATATCGGCGAAGTTCTTCGCTATTTTAGGTTTTTTCAGGACGGGTTTAATATTCGTAGGTTGGAACATCTCGTTCATCATGTCTTCGATATGATCGTTCGATTGGTCGTTAGCCTTTTCGGGGAATATTTCACGAGCTGAGAAATTCGGTTCGGATTTGGTATTGTTTTGAAAACCTTTATCGGGACTAGATTCGAGGATCAGTTCGAGATCGTCTTCGACTGCTTGAGGTTTTTCTTCGCGACTGGGTAATTTTTCTGAATGATTTTTCGCGTGTTCGGAGTCGTTTCTTTTGGTTTTATGCGAAGATGAAGACGAAGAAGAGTGTCTGTGTTTACTCGATCCTTTATCTCTATCAGATCTGCTCGACTGCTGAGATGAGGTATGATGAATCGAAGACGAATTTGAAGTAGAAGGACCGCTGCTGTCGCGATCCGAAGAACGTCTATCGGTTTTTTTCTTTTCGTCGATGTTGCATTGGGAACGTGATTTTTTCGGATCTTCGTCTTTCTTTTTGCTTTTATGGCTGTCGACGTTCTTGCTGCTGCTTTTTTTGTCGTCCCTCGGTTTATCGTATTTGTGTTTAGAGTCTTCGGATTTGACAGATTTGGAGGATTTTTTATCATCTGACGAAGAAGCCTTGTAAGGATCTTTTTTACGATCTTTATCTTTATCATCTCTCGGGGAGTGTTTTTTATCGTCTTCTTTCTTACGGTCGTTCCTGGAATCTTTACGATGTTCGCTTTTGTCATCTTTTTTGCTATCGCTTCGATCATCTTTTTTATACTCGGATCTAGTCGAATCTTTTTTATGCTCACTTTTGTCATCTTTTTTGCTATCGTCTTTCCTGTGTTCGCTTTTAGACTTACGATCGTGATCGGAGGATTTTGAATGATCTCTCGAATGATGAGATTTATCATCCTTTCTGCTGTGGCTGCTTTTTGACGACGATGAATCATGCCTGTGTCTGTCTTTATCGCGATCTTTACTTCTTTGTTCGCTTCGATGTTTATCGTACTTACGATCTTTATCGCTCTTGTGTTCGGATTTCTTCTCGGTGTGTTTTTCTTTACTTTCGGCCGGTTTATCATCTTTATACTTTGATTTCTTTTTGGCATCATCCAGTCGATTTTTTTCTTTATATTTATCTTCTTCTTTGGGTGGTTTTGTTTCAATCGTTTCTACGGGTTTGGTTTCAATGTTATCTTCGAGAACTTTCTCAATTTTTTCAAAATTCACCTCCGGTACTTCTAAAGCTACAGGTTCTGCTGCGTCTAAGGCAATTGGATCGAGAAGTTGTTTATTTTTAACGTGATCGTCGCTATCATCCGATGTTTCGTAATTGATAGTTGGTGTTTTTGGTATTTCTATAGGCGATATGTGAACTTTTTCCGGTGCAGGAGGAGTCGAATACGAACTGCGAACTGAATCCAGACTATCGTCGTGTTCGGTAATGATTTTCGATTCGTCGGCTTTACAGATGATATCGATCTTGTCTTCGACTCCTGGTATCTCCGGTTCGTTGGATGCTTTCTCGAAAATAATTTCGCTAAAGTTCGAGTCTGCGCTACCGATGGACATGTCGTTATCGGATTTTTCATTCGGTTCGAAAACAGGTGATATTTCATCGTCGCTGGATTCTGAATCGAATTCTGATAACGGTGGTCCTTTCATATCAACTTTTGGGAAATGTTTTTCGAGTTCTGGTTTAATCGATTTACCTGTAAAATTTCGATACACTTTAATCAAAAGAGAACATTCAATACACATTGATTCGTTGAAAGTATACTAACCTGAATCTTTAACGTTATCAAATGGCTTGACTTTGATACTCGATGATTTATCACGGCTGGATTTATCATCAGTTGATGGCATTTTACTGGTGGAAGAATCATTTCTTTGGTTATCCATTCCAGAGTGTTCGCGAGACCAGTTCGAACGATATTTTTCGGCTTCTTTTTTCGTATCATAAATATCTACTTTGGAAACACCAGGAACACCGCTATCAGGTACATCTCTGAAGAAACCTTTTTCATTGGACGATTTAGTTTCTCTTTGACTAGGAGTATTATCAACTTCTCGAGGTATACCCAAGTATTTATACAACATGTCTTCAACTTTCGGTACTAATACTGTATTGATACGAGGGTTCACTAGTTGGTCGACAATAATAGCGATCCCAGGTTCAACGAAAGTGCACCTAAACACAAAGAAATCAGAATGTTAGCACTGAATTTAGGGCCCTTTTCAGTAATCATAAACTATTGAAACACATACCCGTTCACTTGTTTACGTATATTTTCTCGAGTCTGATTTTTATGCAGATCTGGACCCCATTTCACTTTGGAGAGAAATTTGGATACTTGATTATCCGCTCGATGGCAGAGATTCTGGTACGCGGGCTACGAGCGAAAAATAACGATGTTATGATACAATACATAATGATGAAATTTTGGCGCAAATTTTTATAAAGTTTGAAGGGTAAGTACTCACTTTGGTATCCACATCAGCGATGCATTCTTTTCGGATTTGATCGAAAATCCCTTGAGATTTCAACTGAGTTACTATATTTTTAATTAGTATCGGATCTCCTGGCACATACTCCATGGTTGAGTTTTTTTTTCAAATTTATCAACTCTGCGGAAGGTATTATCCGCTTGCCAGGACAGTAGCAGCACAGTTTTTACTCATGTTCGCTCGTGAACTAGATTTTCACTTCATTTGCACGATAGATTTAATTAATTTAAGCGCATTTGTACTACAGAATTTAAATTATTCGCGTTTTGAATAATAATAAACAAACTACTGTAATCAAATCCAGTGATAAAACAATGAACAAAGAACAAAATACAAATACGAGTTTTGTGGTGGGACTGGTGGGGAAGGTCGAGAAAGGATGGAGAAGGGAGAGAAGGGAGTAGGAAATGAATATCACAGAATAATTTTTAGATCCATGTTTTTTTTTTTCAATTTTTTATTTCGCTAGGCAGTAGGCAGAGGCACCTAGGCCTAGGCATCGAGAGAAAAAACTCAAAAAGTTTGGAAAATTAAATCTGCTTAGAATTCAGATATTTTGACTTAATTTTCCAGTTTCCGCCACTGAAGTGAAGGAGTTCGTTCCGAATTTCGATGATTCAGATTGATCTTTCATATGAATTTCATATTCATTTCATTTAACAATTCATTCAACTTTCAAGTCGATCACTATACTCATTCTACTTATGATACTTTCAACTTTCAAGTAGTTGATAAAAATTATTCGCAAAAAACGGTTTTAAATTTTATTCCAACAAAATACAATTTATTATCAACTACATTTGATATTTTAATAAAAAAATAATTTATAAAAGGGAAAGTGAAATTCAACAAATTAACTTTCCCAAATTAACCTGTAACATTTTCTCTAGGAAAACCTCGTATCATGACAAATTTCATAATCGAAGTCATCAACTTGATAAATAAAACACCAATTTTTTCATATACTTACTCATTTTTACAGGAATGATTTTTTTATAAAATCCAAAATTGATTATTTACTCATAAAGTTGAATAAATTTCACAACATGGAAAATGTACACGCGGATGGATTGATTTCCCAAGAATACTGCTTAGTTGGCGCTGGATTTACTTACAGTACCTAGACTTTCGTGAAATCTTATTTCGGATAAAAATTAATAATTACTCTATACGTCAACTCCTTAACTTCTCGAGTCTCATAATAAATAAATAAACGATAAGTTAAAATTACAAATTAATATTTCATGGCCTTTATGCAGCTAAATTGAATACATAATTCACTCATTAGCTGGTCGAGAAGAACCACCACTACGCCAAGAGCCTGACGTTGATTTATTATCGGCCGGAGCACCTCGTCTCCAAGCTGTATTATCACGGTCTGGTTTTTTCTCACTTCGAGGTTCGTCTGACTTCCATCTACTACCTTCAGCTCGACTAGGTTCAGCTTCGTCTCTAGGTTTATTGCTGCGCCAGTTATCAGAAGATGGAGGCTTTCTCGAGAAATCGTCGTCTTTACGTAATGAGTCTCTAGGCTTTCTGTAAAGAAAAAAAAAATTGAAAAATTGTTCATTGACAGAGATATGGTACAAATTCAATTTGATAGAAATGAAGAAATCAAAACAAACCTATCCCTCATCCTATCATCATTATTTCTACCGTCGTCTTTCATTGATTTACTACGCCAGTCACTCATAGGCTTATCGGAAGCTGGACCTCTTCTGTCATCTGCGCCTCTTCTGTCATCTGCGCCCCTTCTGTCATCTGTGCCTCTTCTCTCATCGTCTCCACGTCTAGGACCAGAATCAGGTTTTCTGTCATCATCTCTAATTCTCCTGAAACGTATAGAATATAAATAATTACCAACGACATTAAAAACTCTCTGCAAATGATTTTCGATTTATGTACCTCTCAACAGGCTTATCGTCAGTTTTCGTCTCTGCTGCTTTAGCACTACGCCAGGTACTCGCACTAGCAGGCTTTTCAGGGGCCGGAGGGCCAGCACGTTCTTGAAGTTTTCTCAATACTTCTTCTTCTCGTTTCCGGGCAATTTCACTTTGTCTGTCCAATTCTTCTCTTTTTGCTCTGAAAAATCAAACAAAAGGTTAACTTAATTCGTACTTCTTTTTCGATATAATTCGTAAATATTACGAACCTCTCTTTAGCTTTTTCTTCTTCGCGTTTTTTACGCTCTTCTTCTTCTTGTTTACGTTTTTCTTCTTGTCGTTTACGTTCGGCTTCTTCTTCGAGTTGTTTAAGATAATCGGCTTTTCTTTTTTCGACTCTTTCTTTCTTACGTTTTTCTAACCGCTCTTTGCGTATTTTATTCAACTCTTTATCGAATTGTTCCAATTTATCCTAAAAAATAAAGGAATTAGATTTCACCGTTGAAGAAGATGATTTAGTTTGGAAATCAATTTACTTTGTAAGTGGAGTATCTTTGACTTTCGAGTTTGGCCAAATAAGCATTTTTATCAACTTCCATACGTTTCAAACGACCTCGATGTTGCAGAGCTAATTTACGTTCTTGTTTCATGGTTTGTATTTTATCTAATTCTTGTTGATGCCAAAATTTTCGATCGACTTCCTGCAAAATACATGAAAGTAAAATCAGTACAGAAAGATAGACAAAATATACTTCAGTTTAAAAATCAACTGACTTGTTTATCTTTCCAAGCTTGTTTAAGCAAAGGTATTTCTTCAATTCTTTTAGCACGTTCGAAATAATCGAGTTTCTTTTCTTGTTGTTTCAGTTTTTGCTGCTGTTCTTTTCGTTCTTTCTGTAGTTCTTCAGCTTCACGAGCAGCTATCTTATCAGCGTCCAAGTTCTTCAGTTCCTGAATATGAAAAAAATTTCATTTATAATAAACATAAACCATCATGACAGAGACGGGTCAAGGAGTCTTGAAAAATAATACTCACGTCTCCTTGTAAATTTTTGAGTAATTTTTGTCCATGAGCAGTCAAAGATATCTGATGCATTTTTTCTTTCAATGTTCGATCGCGGATTTGTTGCAGTTCGTTTTCTTGTCGTTTACGTTCTCTTTCTTCTCTCTCAATTTCCAAACGTTTTTGCTCGGCTATAGCTTGTTGACGAGCTATTTCTTCTAGTTTTTTAGCTTCTTCTTGCTCCTACATAACAAATGAATTCCAGACATTAAATTTACCCGATGACAAATGAAGCGAAAAGAATGGAGTGTTGCACGTACTCTAACGGTGTTCATTTGTTCCAAGTATTCTTTCCTTTCTTCAATGATTTTATGTCTGGCCAAAATACGTTGGTGTTCGATATGTTTGAAGTCATGGTAACGTTGCACCATCGTAGCATGAACTTTCTCTCGATCGCCCTGAAAGAAAAGCCGCCAATTAATCGGGAAATCTAGTTTCAAATTCAAATATTCTCGATTGCGTACCTTGAAGTGATTAGGATTGATAACTTGGACACATCTATTCAACGCCGAGTTCATGTTTACTAATTGATTGCGTATTTGTTCGCTTGGCATGCTTTGGATACTAACACCGTCGAGTTTATCTCCTCCATGAGACTCGGATAAGTCAGCACCGAAGTAAATACACCCTTTACCGTGATCAATTCGAATTTGCATGTCGTTCTGACGAACACATTCGACTAGCAAACGTTCCATATGGAACTGAGTTCCGAAATGCGATAACTGAAGGAGACGAGAGTATGTGATCGTCTCGTAGACTTGGGATGCTTGACGAATGAGGTTTACTAAGGTTACATCTCTCAAAGGAGGTATGTACTGATCGGAGTCTTGCAGTACTTTGATAATATTGTCAACTTTAACGCATAATTGCAACGGATTGAAATTAACTTCGAGTAAATTGTAAAGTTCTTGAAGAGCAGGAGAGGCCATATTTAAAACATTGTAACGAACCTGAAAAATGGACTTCTCAGTGAAAATAATTCTATACTTTGAATGATATTTTCAAAACGAAATACTAACCAAATCCTTCAAAAGAGATGATCGAGTAGGAGGTTGATTCAAAGTTAATAATACTGCCAATTTCTGAGCCTTTTCTAAAGGACTTTTGTCAGTTTCGATAAATCTATCAAATTCCGGATGAGCCGAAGGAAGAGGTATGGACAACGTTGCCAATAATACACGACTCGCCATTCTGCAATGAGAAACATCACGTGAGTATTCCATTAGCGTACATAAATCTAAATCTCTCAAGTAGCAAAATATACTTTTGGAGATCTTCCTGAGTAATATTTTTCTTCATTTCTTTATTCAATTGGAAAAGTTTAAACAGAGCAGCAGCGTGGAAAAGATAATAATTAGGACCAGCTTTCCAAAACACCATAGCCAACTTCTGGTAATAATTAGCCATCATTTTGGGTACAGGAGGCTTTTTCGACATGGTCATCAAATTATGAATATCTTCGGTGGCTTTGTAAGCTTCCTGTAAGTATGAAGAGTGAAAAAATCGGCTCGTGAGTAAATCATACGGTTGATCATTACACAAACCTGCCACAACTCCATTTGAATAGCGTAATCTAATTGAATTAGACGAGTTTCCAAATTGTACTGCTGGGTTTCCGGGCGAGTCAAACTGACGTTTATGGCTTGAGGAGGTAATTTACCAATATCTTCCAAATGTTTGCGAAGTTTATCGCATAGTTTACGAAATTCCGTTTTCCTGTTGTATTTCAAACAAAATTGATATGCCTGGAAGATTTCAATCGTGAATTAGTGAAAAATACAAAAAAAGGAATCAAACACAGAAAGATTAATACCATTCTAGCAATGTCGTGATATAAAGTTTCAACCAGGGTATTAGTACGCAGTAATTCCAAACATTGGCAATACGATTCCCATAAAAATTTAACCCATGGTGTTAAAATTGTACGATCACTCCGGTCTTGAGCACCTTCGCCGCTCACAGCACTAAAATTCAAAACAGGGGTTAGATAAAACATAAGATCCAGTGAAAGGCGAAGTTTTCAGGTAATAATCTTACCTCAATAAAATACTTTCAGGAGTAGCAAGATTATCTAGATCATCAATGTCGATTACAGCTTGATGCGAATGCTCACGAGCCGATTCAGTTCGTTCTTCAGCTGATCTCAAATATCCACGAATGACGTTTTCCAATGATCCAACATTTACCTGAATGCAGAGGGAAAAAATGAAATGATGTAGTACAACGAGTGAAAATACATCATACACCAGGGAAAGGTAAACTTACGGTTTGGAACATATTTCTGTACTGGAATAATCCTTCCTTGGCGATGTGTGATTTCTTCAATTCCACACAAAGGTCCAAGTACTTGAACATAATAGGTTCCAAAATACTTTCGCTCCAGTTGTAAGCCCATTTTTTATTACGAAATACTTCGTAGAGGGTTTCCAAAGCTCGAGCAGGTTTTCCTACTTCGATGAATTCTGCAACAGAAATTCGAAAACAAACATTGATTATGAAGCAGAACAATCGAAGAGAAGTATACGATCGAATCTTATCATTGGAATGAAATGCAGATTTTCCCGGTAAATACACCCCTTTGTGCAAACCATATTTTCAGGAATAGAAAACACTGGTTGTAAGATGACAGGAAGATGATTATAATTGAATTATTTATAAAGAAGTATTATATAAAAATGTATAACAAGTTCAAGAGTATCGTCAAATCTCACCGTTAGCCCGTTTCAAAGCATTTTCTGGTCTTTGGCCGTATCGCGCCATGATTATAGGACAGGATGTTTGATTAGTTTATACGAAATTGTGAACACATAAACGTTGAAACTAAACTTGAAAAATACATATACGAAGATTTAAAATTCACAATAGCAAATTTTTAAGCTAAAAACACCACTACTTCTTCAAGAAACGAAGGAAGATAAAATTTTTATCGTACGTCGCCGTGTTGCGTGTACAAATTTTAATCAAGCATGCGACTACGCCGCTTGCAACGCGCATGCGCAATAATTGACAAAAAATGTTATTGAGAATCGTTTTGAGGAGTAGTTTCATGATGAGGTGAATTCTCTGTTCAAAATTTCGAATTTTCGAATTCAATTTTCGTAATCGTAATGAAAATAATTTTGAGTAATTTTGCTTCACGATGATATTAAAATTCCAAAAATCAACTTCTTGCAATTTTTGTTGTTCTCTGTGTGAAATTTCATTGCAATTTTCTAATACAAAACTTCAATCAAAACTCAAAAGTGAAAAGACCATGAGAAATTTTCTGATACAGAACTTTAATCAAAAGACCATGAGAAATCGATCACGCGATTCCTTCAACAAACCGTGAATAATGATGATAAAATCTGAAAAAATCATCATTTCATTCACGTTTAATAATGTGTACATGAGAAATTAATAGGCTCACACAACAGATATATTTTATAAGAACAGAACACTACAGCTACAGAATCATAAAATTGAAGATCTACATACAAAAATAAAACAGAAACAAAAATTGTAAACATTTAACACTGAAAAGTGCTAGAGGAATTACAGGAAAGCGTTTGATCACAGCAATTTAATACATAACATGACTGGAATGAATTCAATAGTTCAAAACTAATAATTACAATAAACTAGTCGTCACAAAAAATACTTATATATTTTTATAACTTCGACTGAAGCCATTTTCTCAGTTCTCTGCGCAATATTTTACCATTCGTATTCCTAGGTATCTCAGTTATGAATTTTACACCGCCCCTCAACTTCATATGAGGTGCAACTTGTTCTAAACAAAACAAAATGACAAAATATTATAATTTCATAAATCATTTTGAATTTAAAACGTGAACTCAAATTTACCAGCAATATAATCAACCAGTTCTTTTTCGGTAACATCTTTCATTTTTACAACAAAAGCTCTAGGTACTTCTCCGGCAATGTCATCGGGTACTCCAATAACCGCAACATCTTTAACACAAGGGTGTTTCAGAAGTAAAGCTTCAAGTTCAGCAGGAGCCACCTACAATTTACAATTCATTTCGTAAAAATAATCTCGAAAATGTGCATACGAAATAATTCAAGAAATATGTTACTTGTAATCCTTTGTATTTTATCAAATCTTTGATTCTGTCGACGATAAAGAACTCTTCATCATCATTATAATATCCCACATCGCCAGTATGTAGCCAACCATCAGGATCAATTGTGTTTTCGGTTTCTTTCTTGTTATTATAGTATCCTTGCATAATTAATATTCCTTTCACACAAATCTCTCCTTCTTGACCAGATTCCAAAAGTTCTCCAGTATGTATATCAATTACCTTATAATGAAAAGAAAAAAAAATTAATTAAAATTAAAATTCTATACCTGACTTTCAGCTCAAAGTGCAATTTTTAATATACCTTAGCCAATAATCCAGGAAGTAATTTACCAACAGAACCAGCTGTTATGTCAATACCAGGAGGAGCATACGTACAGAGAACTGTTGTCTCAGTCATTCCATATCCTTTGATTACTTTATCCAATTTTAATTTCGTTTTGACTTCATCTTCTATTTCAAAACTCAATGGAGCTGCTCCACATGAGACGTTACGAATCGATGATAAATTGTAATTATTTACAATGGGATGTTTTGCTAAAAATATCATCAAAGCTGGTACTAAAGCTAGATCAGTAACCTGAAAAATAATTCAATATTTCAATAGTACGAGTTCATGAAAAGTATAAGTAGGTAATCCCCAGTATGAAAATTTACTTTGTATTTTTCTATAGCTGCGAGGAATTGTTCGGGATTGAATTTTTTCAAACTTAATATGCATCCACCGGTAACAAAACTTCTGAGCACTAGTAAAACACCATACCCATGAAACATTGGTATTACTGATAAAGTCACTGGATCATAATCAAGAAGCATTTCCTTTTGGAGCCTATAAATACAAAAGGAAATTTTCAAGCCGACAGTTTCAATAGAATTATAGAATAATACAAAATGGGTATATTTACTTCATCATGTTGAACAAATAAATTACACTAATGTTGGATAACATGACGCCTTTTGGTAAACCGGTCGATCCGCTCGAAAACAGAATTAAAGACGTGTTCAGTTCACTTACACTGGGAGGGATATAGTTCAAGGTATTTTTACGAGATAATAAACTGGAGTAATTCAACTTTGGTGGTTTCACATTATCTTCCAGACTTATTATATGTTTGAGACATTTAAACTTTGAACTGCATTGAGTGATTTTTGCAGAACTACTCGAGTCCACGAATAATAAGTGCGGTTGTGTAACATTCATGGTGTGTTCCAGTTCACCTACACATAAGTACAAATGTGAAATGAAATCTATGTACGAATACGATTTATTGCGAGCTCAATTTCTAGCTGATGAACCTACTTACCTATGCTATACGAGGGGTTGAAACAAGCTACTGTTGCTCCGGTGCGAAAAATCGCCATCATAATGACCGGATAGTCGAGTCCATTTTCGCATATAATACCAACGACAAGACCCGGTCTGCATCCTAAAGCTTGTAATTCAGCTGCCAAAATTATACTCTGAGACAGGACTGCTTCGATGGTTAATTTCCGATCGGTTAAAGCATCAATCTGAATGAAATTTCATAAAAAGGATGAATTAATTATGGGTGTTGGCTAAAGATAAGGATTCAAATTTCACTACAGGTGTCATTCAGTTACAAGATAAGATCGACTTCAAAAATGGATAATCTTATCAATTGTTAAATTGAACTGGTTTCTGACCAGTACGATTAACGTGATGAAACATGCAAAACACTTTGACAGCCGGTCTTTCTGCAAATTGAGTTACTTACCATGCATATCGTCGAAATGTGATTCTTGGCTGAATTTTCGATGAATTGATGCAATGGAATATTTATATCAGCCAATAAGCTGGATAATACTGGAGGTCCGCTGATAATTTTTGGGTCCATTTCGAATAAATGCGAGATAATTGACGAAATATTACAACAAATTGATAAACTTAACTACTGATGCAGTTCAACTTGTTCAATTTGTTATCTCCTAATTGGATGGGAGTTTCGATCTAACTCGACCATCGATATATCGAGTAGTCGATTTCAAAATCGACGTGTGGTCTTATCAGTAACCCAATTGTGAATTGATAAGATAAAATTCCGGCGATTTGGAATAATACTTATTTAAACTTAGGTTGTACCTGTAAAATTTTAAATTTTCAGTAAAAATTGACAGAAAAATGGGCCCAGTAAGCTGTGATACGTTCGTGGTTTTACCTTCTCACACTCGCTGTGATACAATGATCTTTGGAAAAAATTCCGATCGTCCTCAAGGAGAAGTACAAGAGGTTGTTTACATCCCTGGTAAACGAAATTCAGAATCCGAACAACTCCAGGTGAGTAATTTATCCCACAAGCATTTCGATGATATATTTTCGAAACTGATCATCGTACTGTTTAGGTCACCTATATAGAAATACCTCAAGTGAAAAATACTCGAGCTGTAATCCTGAGTAAACCAGCTTGGATGTGGGGAGCAGAAATGGGAGCTAACGATTTAGGAGTAATTATCGGTAACGAGGCTGTTTACACTAAACTCGAATCTGACAAAGATAGAGAAGAAAAATTACTCGGAATGGATCTAGTAAGGTAAACACAATTTTACCCGCAGTCACTCGAATGATTCAAAACTATAACTAATCAAATTCATATACATAATTATCTGAAAACTAATGTAGACTCGGACTCGAAAGAGGTTACTCAGCTGAACACGCTTTAGATACGATTACAAATTTACTAGAAACTCACGGTCAAGGAGGACCTTGCTCAGACACAGATCCAGATTTCACTTACCATAACTCGTTTTTAATTTGCGATTCGAAAGAAGCCTGGGTATTGGAAACTGCCGGTCATTTATGGGCTGCTGAAAAAATCACTGGTACTTGGCTGCTATTTCAAACTGTCGAGAATTTCATCATCTAATGTTATATTATAATTCTAGAGGGATTCAGAAACATATCCAACTGTCTATCGATCACCACAAATATCGATAAAATGGCTCCAAATCTGAAAGAATACTGCGTTGAAAAGAAATTATGGACTGGACTCGGTGAATTCAATTTCAAAAAAATCATCGGCTCTGGTGGAGACAATGATCGATACATAAATGGTCGAAAACTATTACAAGAACTTTCCACTAGTCAGAAATTCACTGTAGAGGATATGATGAAAGTCCTACGAGATAAACCATCTGGTATCAATCGTTCGTACAATGATCCTTTCGCCACAGCAGCATCCCAAGTACATTAATTCATCATAATATATACCACATTCTCAATCGAACTACCCTTCTAATAAACATATTTTAGATTTCAGTTATATCGAAATTTTCTAATAAATTCAACTGTCATTATTTCACCGCCACCCCAGATCCGAGTATATCGTTATTTAAACCGTTCCTATTCGCTAATGGAAATTCTAACTGTGATTTAACCACCAGTCCGAGTTACGAACAAGATCCAGCTAAAGTAAGAATATCTTTTGTGATAAATTTGGTTTTCTGAAAAACTTGTTACATTATTTTTGTTTTTCTCGTGTAGAGCATTCCCAGGTTTAAATTCAGAGTCGACAGAGCTCATGCTTTGTATTCCAAGCATCGAGATGCTGTTAAATCTAATAAAATAACTCATCAGTTGTTGAACGAGGTAAGGAAATTCGAAAAGGATCAAATCACCGAATTGGATTCTCTTCTGCTTCAGTACTCTCGTGAATTTGATCCGAATCTCATCAATCGAGTTTTCGAACAAAGTGTCCAAAAAGAAATTTCATTTTACGAATGAAGGATTTTTCATTTGTTTCGCATTTAATTATTCATTCTACTTGTTACCATTTTTATGTGATTTTTTTCATGTTCGCTTTATCGATTAAAATTAATTACGAGATGTTTACAAAATTCAGTTTTATTTCGTTCAAATTTACGTTTTTCAGGTATTACTTCCTCCCTCTTTTCCGAGCCCTATCCATTTTCTAGTCAAAGTCGATTGAAGCTACCCAACTTTTTTCGATCAACCTTGAGAACAAAATCACCAATAATTTAAAAAATTTTCCTCGTTTTTATTTCACGCTCATTTAAATATTTTGTAATTTTTTTTACATTCGCTTATCTATTATCACTATATCATGAATTTACTTAATAGATAGGTACATACGTAAAAATAACCATTACGTATACGAAAACAAACTAATGTAATATTTCTACAAAAACTCAGCATCATAAATAACATTTTTTTTTGTAAACTCGAATTGAATAAAAAAGAGACCAGCTAACTGATGATAAAGTGTTCTAAATAGTTAATATTAATAAAACACGACTTTAAATCTTACGAACGACAAAATAAAAAAAAGATTATTCAAATTAAGTTATTTTGTACAATGGGACGTTTCAATCTGGACACGTAGGTAAATTGACTTCGAAGAATACGTTTAATTCGATCAATGTAGCGAGTACCAAAAATATGATGTACATTAACAAGCACGCGTATCCAACCTAAAAATACACACAAATCTATTAAAGGGAGATTACACTTAAGAATAAAAGAATGGTTTTAGGCGAATTTCCCGTTTCGAATTTGTCTAAAAGTCTACTTTGAATAATTCATAAAATGAAACAGCCATCCCACCATATTTCTATTTTTAACCTTTGATGATGATTGATTGAAGGAAAGAGTTTCAGAATTTGCGAAGTGCAGATACCTACATTTATAGAATGGGAGGGGTATTTTGGCTGAAAATATTACAAAATCGAGTCTCCAGTGGTTCCTAGTTCCCCCTATTTTTGAAAAACATCGTTTACCTTTTTATCAAGTTTGAATTTATTTACAGCGAATGCGCAGTAGAGAAGTAGTAAAGTTGATAACAGTGAAATGGCGCTGTACTCCAATCCTCTGGAATTAATACTGACTACATGAGGACCAGGACTAGCCGTTTTTATGAGCCATGGTAAACCCAAACATAACAATATGTCGAATGTATTCGATCCTAATGAGTTACTAATTCCCATACTTCCATGTCCTGCAAAAAAAATTTTTTTAGCAAAATAGGTACTTTATTATTGGCCATGTAGGTACTGAGAGAGAGTAGGTAAATCGATGATCACCTTGTTTAGCGACTATCACACTAGAAACAGCTTCTGGTACACTGGTTCCAGCAGCTAGAAATGTGATACCCATCACAGAATCGGGAATTTTCAATGTATCACCTGGAAATACACAACGGAGTAGAGTAATTAATTCGATGGTTCGATTTTTTACCACATTAATGTCCATTGAAGTTTAGATATTGACCTATTATTGTAATCATCCAGGCAACAACGTAAGATAAACTTCCAATCCACACGATACACATGATGAAAGTCAACGGGAACCAATTTTTGAACTTTTTGTGAGTACAGTCAGGTATGGTGAAAAGAAAGACGATATGAATGGGTAAAATCAACACCCATACGCATATCTTGAACCACGTGGGTTTGGCTGGATACCCAAGTAATCCTAAAACTGAGTAAATTTTCATTGAAATTAATTGACCTCGCGTTAATGTGATCAATAATTAGGTAGGTACATATTTTAGTTAAGTCGTATCGTAGTATTTCTATGTGTTTATGTTTCAGGTTAGTTTTCTAATAAGAAGTTCTACGCAAATTATTTAATTAGAATACACAGATAGGGGTAGGTGACGAACTCACTTCCATCACTTTCCTCTGTATCTTCGTTGGAACAAGTGTTGACAATAGTTCCATTTTGTTGTGGATTAGTTTGCGTAGAATCAATATCTTTGGCTGGCTGTTTTTCACAAGATTCTGTGAAGGGGAAAAAATAGCAGATAAGATTCAATATTTAAGTAGGTACTCGAGGATTAAATTGGATTTCAGCCTCAGCATACCTAGATTATGTTCATTTTTAGGTTTCAGATCGTTGGATTTTTTTTCATCGTCTTTCAAGTCACCGCAAATAAATCTCTGGATTTTCTTGTCCCAATACATCACTGTAAAATAATTTCAAATTAGTTGACTGATTTTGATTTACGATTTGGGTAAGGATTTCCAAAGCTTCCTTACACATTTTTTTTCCTAAAGAGCATGCAAAAATACATCACAAAAATTTAAGTTGCTCAAGTGCATTTTTCGATTTTCTGGCTACTCTTTGAAAATAAAATTTGAGGCATGAAACGCGCATAGATAAATTAAAACGTTATCAAATTGACTGAGAAAGCTGAAATTTGGAACGTAGGTAAAGTACCTACCTATTTTCAACTTCACAAATTGATTGGAAACAATAAAGAAGCGTTTTGATCAGTTCTAGAGCCTCCAGCAGATGACAAATGTTATGGTTCTGAATCGTCAGAAACCGATTTTGTCAATCAAACTAGCTTGAAATCATCTCCAATCGGCTCATCACATTGAAATTGTGGAAAAAAATAATTTTTAGCTCCTCAACTTTCATTTTGTAAAATTTTGTGGAAATTTCAATTTTCAAAAATCTGCTGGAGGTTCCAAAACTGCTCAAAACGCTTTGATAACAATTTCAATCGATTCGGAGGGTTGAAAATAATGTGTACATATATCAATTTTTAGCTCTCTAGGTCAATTTGCTAAAATTTTGATTTTTTTTTTTACATTTTAGTCAAAATTTGATTTTTAAAAATTCACCAAAAATCGAGAATTGCACTTTAGTACCGGAAATGTTGATTGGTGAACAGGGATGAACCAAAGTGGGGGGGGGGCAAAATCGCTAAAAATGCCAACTCTTGTTACCAAAATTCCCAACTTCACCCGTTAAAATTTTACAGGCGTTTTCTTTTCATTCGTGAGCTTAAAGACAAGGTAAAATATATTTAATTTTGGAAAAGACAAACGAATTGGCCCAAGCAAAACGAGTGCAAAAATTGAAAATTATAATTTCAAAAAATAAAAAAAAACTATGCACCTATATTTTCAGGCCAGGAGTTCAATCTATATTTTTTTGGCTTCAAAATTTTGGAATTTGAACGATGATTTTATTAATAGAAATTTTAATTTCGAAATTGAAAATCAAACGGGCACGAGCGAAGCGAGTTCGAAAATTCGTATTTTGAGTTAATTACGTAGGCATTTTTGAAAGTAAAAAGTCAGTTTTCCCACCCTTGGAATTCTTAAAACTTTAAAATTCATTTACCTAAATTTTCCTGTTTCAACATTTGACGATCAATTTTTTAAATCCAGTAAATTTTTAATCTTTCTTCAAAATGTTTGTACAATTTTTCAATTTTGTCAACATCATAAAATCTGCCAACTTTTGGTCAATTATTCAATTTATTTTGAAAAATTTCACCTACGTTATAAAAATTATAAAATTTTGCTGTTTTTCGCAGTCAATTTTTCAAAATTTTTTGAAAAATTTCACTTACGTCGTCAGTTGGCATTTTCAAGCAGTTTTAAACAGTTGGAAATCCTTATCAACATTTAATGCTTTATTGTGTTAATTTATTTACTTAGTTGTTTTTATTTGCTATCAAGTTGGTAAAATGGCAGCTTTGATAACTTCCACCAAAAAAAAACAAATTTTTTCAACTTTTCCAACTTTCTAGATGATTGAGGGAAGGGGGTAAGGTGCCTCCTGCCCTCATTGTTTTTGTCCCTGATAGTGATGCATTTTTGCATAATCCCCATTGACAGAATATCTCAAAAATAAAGCTTCATAGAAAACCTAATTGATATCGAATTTTTCGTAGGTAGGTAATAAAAAAATAAATTCTCAAGTTTTACGAATTTCGTTCAAAATATGTTAAAAATGAAACCTTTTAGGAAAAGTTAATCACATTCTGCAGATGGAAAATTCACGTCCCATATAGTTCTCTTTTTCTTCATTTTTTTTCGTATTCTTTTTAAACATGTGTACTAAATTGTTCACAACAAAAAACTTGAAATCTTTGTGGATTAAACTTTATAAATTTTACTTCAAGTATTTTAAAACGAGAGTTATCAAAAAAAAAAAAAAAATGAATGAATTACATGCTCTAAAAAGGAAACTGTAAGTATGTTTTGACAATTTTACTAACTTTATTCTGTTTTGTAAGACTCTTGAAAAAATAATTTTTTATAGCGATGGAAAATTTGAAATTATTCTTCTAAATTTTTTCAATAAAAAAAAATGGAAAAAATCAACGTACCCGCAATATAAACAAAATACAACGACACCAATAACAACGCTTCTGACCACTGAACGATTTCATCGTGAATAATACAAATTAGTATGGTGACCGTGATACCATAAGCGACACAATCTCTAGTCAGAGGCCACCAGTGTAAAGGCACTACCTAATAAAATGGAAAATCGAGCACATGTATTCGTACAAAATATAGGTAGGTAATTTACCGAGTACATAGATACTATAGACAGATAATTCAAATTTCCATACCGTAATCGCACATAAACCGCAACAGGCAGCGATAGCTAAAATATTAAAAACGGCGCTTCCTACAATCGTGCCTACACCGATATCACCTTCCGTAATGAAAGTTCCGATCACATTTACGAATAATTCTGGAGCCGAAGTTGCCGCAGCCATGAACGTGGCTCCGGCCACATCGTTTGACATATTTAAAGCTGTAAGACGAAAAATATAAACGAGTGAAAATCAAGCATCCAGAAAGAAAAGATGAGTAGGTCAGTATGAATGGATCTTACCTTTGCATATTTTTTCTACAGCAGGAACAAAGTATTTGTCACAAACTACAGCTAAGGCTACAAATAGGTAAAGGGATGCGCAGATGTGAAAAGCTATAGCTCCTTTGAGCCTCTCCTCCGGCGTAAATATATCCGGAGGAAAGTCATCGACGGCTGGTAAGGTACAATTGATACGCCTTACACTCGCGCTATAACCTGTAAAGGCAAAGAACAAAATAGACAAATTATTGGAAAAAGTTGCAATTTTAGAAGATTAATTTACCTGCATCGGAGTCACTCATATTTTTTTACAAAGACTATACTTCACACTATACGAAGCACCTACTCGTACTTGGCAGGAAAAATACATGTACGTGTTTTTGACACCATTGCTATTCGTACAAGGGAATTTTTTTTACTATCGTTACTTCGGAGAACTGACCAACACCAACTAACAAAATCGCATAGTTGATTTTTTTTCTTCTTGATTTTCTGAATGGACATTTTTATATGTTCGAGTATGCTGAATGGAATACACCATGTCATTGCTATCGTTTACACGACGAGGTGTCCTGTCCACTTGATGATATTACTTATTACCATAATATCTACGAACCCACAGCTAAATATCGAAACTTTGAAACCCCCCGAGATGTTTGGAAATATGAGTAAGGATGATAAGTGTTTAATGTAATAAAAAATTAAAATGCCCTTAATCGAAACTTCCTGTTTAATTCAATATTAATTTAAAAGTTCGCGATGCGCCGAGTTTTTCTTTTCTTTTTTATATTTTTTATTTTAACCCAGCGCTCGTATAGGCTGCAAAAATTATAATTGCGCGACGAAAACACTCAATTTCTTATTTTATAGCCATGCCAGTCTAATTCTCTTCAAAGTAACCGAAATTTATTTTTATTCGCAGGAAATTTCCACGAAAACAGTATAGTACGTCGTTTCGCGAACACAAATTTCACTGGGTGGGAGGTAGGGAAAAGGGCTTGAAAAACTAAAACTTAGCCATCGCGTCATAAAAAGCGCTCTAGTGATAATCACTTTTCATATGTACATATGTTTGGCCCGCATGATTTCATCATCACCCTTGGCCTTTTTCCATTGTCGACTTAATTACGCAACAGGCCAAATTTTCAACAGTTTATCTACATGTTTGATAATGTCAAAAAAAACATTACAAGTTGTGTATGTTTTTCCGAGAATTTTTTTTTTCGCGGAGGACACTTTACGAGTTGTCAACATTTTTATAGGTATAGGTAAAAGGTATAAATGTGATAATTTTTTTAGTTTCATACAGGAAATGAAACGAATACAAAATATTCGTAAGTACCTGATATCTTATGAACTTTTTGGAATTTGTGTGAAAATAAGAAACCCACAGAGGTAAATGAACTGAAGCATAGAGCAACATTTAGAGCGAATTTTGAAAATTTAATCAATATTGATCATTTTTATGGAAATTTTTCTTACGAAAGATGGAGTTTTTTTTTAATTTCACAAGAATCTAAACAGACCAAAATTTTTTTTTCAACTACATAGAACAAATAATTTTGGTATTTTAACCTCAGGTGTAGGTAAGTACTTCAGCATTTGACTCATTGAAAATGTAGGTATGAGAAAACAGGTTGAAATTGTATGATCTCATGATTCAGGTAGAAGTACCTATCAAAAATGCTCTCACTTCATTTTTAATCGCAGTAGAGCCGGATCAGACAGGCCAAAAAACAGAGATCGAAGAGTATTTTGTCATCGAATACCTAATTTAGAATTTTCCATTTCAATTTTTTCAACATTTCAAATTGAAAAATCGACCTTCCATAAAATAAGAAATTAAGTACTCATTCGCTCATAATTATATGTACCAATACCAATTCATTTTTGAGCGACCAATGGAGTGGAGCTCCTTTCCTTCATTAGAATAATACCACTTTTCAGCAGTACATATTTTGGATTTGAACAGGCACAAAAAGATTTTGAAAATATGTGCCTAAATCGATCGAATGGGCCACAAATTTTTAGCAAATCTGAGTTTATAGGTGCTGAATTTCATTTTCATCAACTTGGAGCATTTTTTATAATTATAACACTAGAGTACCTATTCAAAAATCTGCTGGAGGCTCTAGAACCGTTTTGAAGACATCACCGATCAACTCAGGAGATCGAAAATAGAGTATGAAACAAATCTCAGCTTTCTAGGTCAATTTGGTGAGATTTTTTGATTTTTCCCCATTTTCTGGTCAAATTTGAATGTTCAAAAATTCACCGACAGTCGGCGAATGAATTTCAGCATCTGACATGTTAGGTACCTACTTATTTTCAAAAGGGAAAAACAGGGTCTGATCAGATCAAAAAAATGGCTATGTCTGAGCCGAAATACGTACGATAAAACGTGTTATTGTAGATCAGTTTGATTAGATCTGATCACTTTGGGGAAAAAAGTAATTTTAGTAACCAAAAAAGTAAAATAAAATAAAATAAAATACAAGAGCAAAACATTTTGGTGTAGGAAACATCCCCTCCCTCCTCCTCCCTAAGAAAACACATACACCCATAAGTTGAATTGAATTTTATGATAAAAAATTAATATTACCAAACAAAACATTTGAATTGAAATTTAATAATGAAACTTGATTAAAACTTTGACAATTTTAGCAATAAAAAGCAGGACTCAATTTTTAGCAATTTTTGGCAATATGACACGACCATTTTTGGTTATTTTGACAAAAGGCAACACTTCCTGCTATTTTTAATAAAGAGCAAGACTTGAACAATTTTAGCAATTTTTGGCGAAAAATTCTTTTTTACACTTTTTGCTGAAATTTTGTGGCAAAAGAGCCAGACTTTTCGACAAGTTTTGGCGATTCCCAACAAAAAAGCAAGACTTTTAGGTACCTAACCTTCGCAAAAAAGTGAATCTTTTTGAGACTGTGGCATAATTTCATTAAAAGGCACGGTTTTCTAACCTTAATGCTGAAATGGCAATGTAGCTCGTTAAAAAAGAATAAAGAAGTACAGTACATTATAGGTATGATATATCTACTTATATTTTGGAATTATTATCATTCTTTCATTTTTTCTTCAAAAAGTAAGGCCATGATTTCAGAAAATAATTATTAAAAAAAGTAACTTTAGTTACCAAAATTTTGAAAAAGTAGCCTTGTGATTAATTCTGTTCAGACTACTTTGATCAGATCAGATCTGCATATTCTCAACACTCAATTTGATTTATAAATAGGTAACCAGAATCCAGATTTACCTGATTAGATCTGATCAGATGAAAATGGATCAGATCAGATTTAATAAGTAGGTAATATTTCTCCTAGATTTTCTTATTTTCCACCATTAATTTCTGTATTTGTTTCTATCGTCTCACACCCTTACAAAATAAAGCAATTGTGAGATTTATTGTTAAAATTCGAGAAAACTAGAAAGTCTTTTGTCTTGCCAGCTATTGAAAAAAGACCAAAATATGCACTAAGACTTTTTTTCAATATCTAATTCAATTTAACCTCCAGCAGAATTTCATTTCGGGCTCTTTTTTTCGAATGCATTCTCATTGTCAGTTCATTTTTAATTCCAAGACAATAAATAAATTTCAAACTTTGAATGTTCATTAATTTCTCATTCTGCATGTACTTAGTACTTACTTGTACCTTATCTATTTTTTGCCTCCCGTAATCCCTACACCCCACGCTTTTTTATTTTTAACACACAAACTGCAACTTTCATTGCCAGTGCCCTATTAAAAATGTCGAGGAATTATGATTAAAACGTTGCATCAAACGTGGGGTCACCACTGCACAAAAACAGCTCGCTTATTTTTCAATTAAAATTCATTATCTATCGCGTGCAAATAATCTTGATATTCGCACAAGTTGATAATTGTGTAATTTTTCTTTCAATTTATGTCAGCACCTACTAGAACGTACATATATTTCAGATTCAGATTGGTATGACTTGATTTGTTTTTCATTATTCGCATACCTCGAGACATTCCAACGAATTTATAAAATCTCGGTTTTAATTTCTAACATTTTTCGATCATTTTTATAGCCTAAGGAGATGAAGTTTACGAGGAGAAGAATTCATGACATACTGGCACCTAGTGAAAGATACGATAAATAATGACTTAATTAGACTAAAAATTTGAAGAGCCATTTTTAAGAACCAATCAAATTGGAAGGAGGAGAGGAGACAAGTCACAACAACTACGTAACTATTCGTCGTTATTATTTTCAAAAAAACACCTGTTTGTTCAGTTCTACAGCAAATCGACAAAAATCTCAAACGAACACTTCGATTCTCCAACTACAGACACCTTTTAAAATATCGATAAATGATTGATTTCACGCAAATTCCTCCCCCCCCCTCTTCAAAAAGAAAATAGCATCAACATCGGTTCATTCAGTAAACACCAAATAGGTAAATATCGCAACACAATGCCACACTCACGTGCAACAACGCCCCAATAGAGTATGTAATTTGTTTCATAAAACTCTGAATTTTTTTTTCAAATTGTTTACAGCTTTAATCATTTAAGTACAATGAAAACGTCCGTGCACATTGAAACACAATTAATGGCAATACATAATAAAACAGCAAACTGATGAACAAACAAGGCACCATCACACGAAGCAAAGCTCACCCATTCGCAATTCACATGGATAGGTAAGGTATATGCAAAATAAAATTACCTCCAGGACTCAGACTCATGTCTTATGTCCATCCAGGAGATCTGTGAAGCGAACACGATAACAGCACCACTTTCCAAAACGGTTTAAAATCACCGACCAATAAAAACAAACTTCACCGGACGAATATCATGGTCGATACCGGTAGTTGATGAAAAAAAAAAGTCAACACTAGTTCCTTAACAGGAAGCCATGGTTGATTAAAATGATAAAATATCTACGCCGATATACGAATACGAGGATGAGACACAGCACTCGGCGCAACTACAGGGCACAGGATACAAAATATAACTGTCCGATCTGCGGCCATTGGGTTGTCCGTTAATCGACTCCTCGGTCCTCGAGCCAGGGTCAATTATCAGACCATTTTAAACGCAACGTTTTTCATTGAATCTAATCCACGTTTGAATAAGTATTAATGATATAATGATTAAGAGGAATTGAGAGCTATATGACATAGCTGTCATTTTGCCACACTCTTTTCCTCCCCCTTCTTAACATGGCGAATATTTTCTATTCGGGCAGTGGCAGATGAAGTGATCCGGATATCGATGCGACGATCGGAAACATTGACATTCTATACTGACAAATAAGTAGTCTGAAAAATTGAAAACATATCAAATCATTTACGTTCAACTGTCAATTGTTGATATTCCGATCATAATTTTTCAATGACTTCATTTTTGGTTTGAATTTGATGAGGAATACTTAAGTAACGTTTAAATTTTGTGAAAATTGTTAAAAATGGATGAATTTACAGAAAAAGAATTCAAAATTGCAAATACGTATTTTCTTTGAATTGAAGAGCTCTATTCCAAAGTGGGTTAAGTCATTTTCAAAAAAAGCACGTTTCTCGGAGATTTTTACTTCAAAAGTGAGTTAATTCATCGATTTTTCAAAGTGATTTTTTCTACAAGCAATTGTTCTATGCCCAAAGAAAGGAAAGGTGCACCGACCTTTCGAAACAGAACAAATTTTAGTAACAAAAATTTTAAACGCATTTTTTGGTGAAAAAAATGACTTAACCCACTTTGGAATAGAGCTCTTCAATTAAATTCAGTCTCGAACTCGGGTATAATCATCATCCGAATGAAATTTTTTGTACCTATCTAAATTCGAATAAAGATTCACGTTATTTTAAAGCTGATTATAGACTAACTTCAATTTCATAGTATCCCATTTCGCGAATACGATCCAATAAAAATGTACAATGTACAACATAAAGTTCAATTTAAATACACACAAATATCTCAGTCTTCTCGAAGATGACCTAGGCAGATGACACGTTAAATTGCTTATTTTCAATAAACGGTCATCCGCAGCGCCTTCAACATTCATTGTTTAAAATTGATATTAATTTTCTCTCGCCTCATCTTTTTCACTTTTTCAAGCGCACCTCGATTTTTAAACTTGTTATCAACTATTTAAATTCATTCAAGTATAATATTGAATACTCAGTTTAACTACATATAAATGGTCAATGGTCAATAACCTCGACCACGAGGGTTTACCTATACATATCAAAAGCTTACACTCATTTCCGGGATTTTTCCACCCAACGATACTAATACCATTCTTTTTGTTTCATTTTACGGACGATAGGTAGGTATACTTACTGGAAATGAATGCTTGGAATTTTTTCGAATTTTGATTTTTTTGTGATGAGTTTATTTCATCGAGTGAAAGTGTTTTTTCAACTTTTTCAACGGATACGTAAAAATAGGGGTCAAATGGGTCAACTTCACCAATCAAAACTTTTTTCATGTTTTAAATAAAAAAATCGCATTTTTTCGCAAACTTTCAATTTTTTTAAATCGACTTTACGAAATATGAAATAACGCCATCCAAATTTTTTAATATGTATGTTGTTCAGCATGAATAGATTGTCCATACCTAATAAATATTGTTTTCATAATTTTTGAGAGTCGGAACGATATTCGAGCTAATTTTTCGTACGAAAAAAAGTAGCAACATTGATTTTTAAGATATCACCAAAAAGTCTTTCAAAACCTCTAACTATTGATTAAAGTTCCATTTTTGTAGGTATCGCGGTTATCAAACTATCCACTGCTGAAATGGATGATATTTCAAGTTCACCGGATACTTTGACACCCCCTAGCAGCCTTTAAAAAAGGGCTAGAGGGCTGTGATTTGCGCCATTGGTCCTTCCTTTGGCAACTCTTTTTACAGGAAAAATTTCAAAAAAAATCGCCGACCCCCCCCCTTACCACTTCTTGGTCGAATTGACGTGGAATGGCCCGCGTATAAAGCCACGTTTTCGAGTTGATCCTCTTTATGTACATATTTGCTGGCAGATAATAAATTTAAAAAACGAGATGACGATCAAGGATTACGAAAGATGAAGGATTACGAACGATGGGTGTAAAAAACAATTAATATTGCTATTTTGAATAATCTCGAGAGTTTATGCAAATAATAACGTCGCGTCGAAGATACATATTTCAAACAAAGGGTTAATTCGAATGAATTATTTTTAGATGCAATCAAGTTTTTTAATACCTAGCTAGTATAGGCTACACTAGGTTTCCAAATTGCCAAAAAAATATACCACGAAAATTTAGAATTGCATAAAATATACTTAATATCTGTGATAATTGATATGACTCCAGGATAGGAGATGGGACCACCCACCAAATTCGTATTAAGGTCCCAGAAATTCATTTTCATCAATTTTACCCAAATCTAATATTTTTTTATTTTTTTTGTACCGAACTTATAAGGTGATTTCAGCCAAAGAGATCCCCACAAAATTCGCTCTTTGGTATTTGGACTTGGTTTGGCGTTAGATTGAAGAGGTTCGAGTGGTGATGACCTTGACTTAATATACTAAGTATCGACTAATCCATGCGAATAATTGAAAAGCAAAGAGTACAAAAAACACGCAGTCGTAAAAATAAAACAATTTTTTATCGAAAATTTCATCTAGACTCCATCGTTTTCTCCTCAGCAGATCACTTGCGTCCGTTTGAAACGACTCTTTATTTAAGTTCATCTTGAATACCGAGTTCAAGTTTTCCATAATGGGTAGTATTAAAGGGATTGTTTTAGTGCTCGTGCTTGTCGTGATAAGTTTCGTAAAAACGAAAAACTTCGGTGTCGGCATAAACGGTAAGTACATTACCTACATAGCTGCGGTATTGTAGCCTATACACTAAGGAGTATTTCCTAGATCTATGTATTCCTTCTAGCAGTGATTGCTCATATGAGTAGGTACTGTCGTCAGAACTTTATTATACCTAATTGATACTCTCACATCTTAAAATCATCAAAAAAGGATGAAACCTCCATTGGTACATGTTGTCAGAATTTTGCGAAAATTGTTTGAAAAATTGTTAAAAAGCCTCAAAATTGATCAAAACTGATCAATTTTCATAAACTTTGACAAAAACTGGTTAACCTGTATCCGAAATAAAATCAACCTGAAAAAATTTCCCTTTCGATGCTTTTTCGAAGTATTCAATTTTCAAAGTGCGATCTTTCAATGATGGGGGAGCATCCCCTCCCCCAAATTTGGGCTATATTTTCAAAAAAAATCTGGGGCATGTGATATATCGAATTGTATGTTTTTGGTGACATTGAACACGAATATGATGTCAGATTTTTGATTAGACCCCATCCACGCCCCCCAGCACATCCTCAAATGGGGAAAAAGCGACCTCGTCGCCACAGAGTTGAAAAACATCAAGATCGCTGAAATTTACCTGATTGCACATAGTTAACTAAAAAAGCTTCCGATATTTGTTACAGAAAACAAATCCATCGAACATGATTTCCAAACGAACGATACCAAAATCATAAACTGTCCGACAAATAAAGAATCGATTGATGAATTTCCATCGGATATCTTTAGCCAGTTCCAGAGAATACACGGTGCCATAATATTCCATTTGATAATCGGATTCTATTGTTTCGTATTGATCGCATTCGTCTGCAATGATTACTTTTTACCATCGGTGTTTTGTATTTGCCAAGGTAAAGTTCGCTTTCATTGAAAAATTCGATGACGTAGTAAAAAAGTCAATGAATTTACATCGGCGAGTAAAAACAATACCGACGATGACGTAATATAGTTACATTTTTAATTAAAATTTTATTTTCGGTCATATTCCTCCTTCTTGATCGGTTTAATACTATTTATGTCAACAGATTTGCATTTATCACCCGATGTTGCTGGGGCGACATTTATGTCAACTGCAACTTGTACCCCGGAGTTATTCGTTAATATTATTGGAACTTATTTGACCAAGTCCGATCTAGGAATTGGAGCGGTAAATGGCAATGCAGTTAATATACTCGTAATAACCGCGTGCGCCGGACTCGCTGCCAGCAAGGTAATTCACCAGCTGAAGATTTTTTTTTTTTAAATAATACCTATGTACCTAGTACATTGTACATCGGCATAAAAAGGACAAAAGTTTGTTTCCTAATAACTTATTGGAAGACGTTAAACGCTTCGTATATGCTCAATTTCTAGTAGAAAATATTTATTTAAATGAAGCTGATAATTTGGAAATTATTGTTAAGCAGAATATAAAATTGGAAGTCTGGCCTTTGCTACGTGATAGCGGAACTTACATAATCGTGGTCGGATTATTAGCAGTGATATTGGTCGACGGAGTCGTCCAGTGGTACGAAGCTCTCGTACTGTGCATCTTATACTTTGTGTATTTCACCCTGATGTTAACCCAAAACCGTATCAAAACTGTGGCCAATAAAATACTACCTTGGAAGAATTCTTTAAATTGTAAGTACAATTACATTCATTGTGTCTGAGGTGCAAGAAATAGGAGATTCCCAATGTAAATAACCTTTATTAAGGTTAAATCTCAAAAAAGTGAAATTTTACAGAAGAGCAATTTGCTTTTTTTAAAAAACTTTATTCATTATTTTCATCAATTTATAATTAAATGTGAGAAATGAGTAGCACCTCATTTTGAAGATTGGATATCGTACCTTCATATAGCATAACTATACTTTGAAAAATAAAATCTTAAAGAGGGAATATTTCAATGTTTGGAACCACTTTTTCGAGGGTGCATCCCCTAGCATTGAAAACTCCCCTATCACCCTGAGTTATTGTTTCTACAAGAAAAATCTTGAAATACAAGTTGTTCATTAAAAAATTTCCTACATTTTTGGTTCTTACAAAAATTTCATTTAGTGCCTCTATTGGGCCTTAAATTACCAAAAATGAATTTCCAAAAAAAAGTCAAAATCGCATTCTTAACGTTTTCACGAAAAATCACTAATCAGGAAACGTGATCAAAGCTACTGTAGGTATAATTCATTTCTCTTTCGCCTTTGCCCTGCTCATGCAGCCCTCTTCACGCATACCCCCCTTCGCCCCCAACCTACATGATTTGGTGGACATTTTGGGATATGGGATTGAAATCATGTGACATATCATAATTTCAACTCATTGAATGTTTTGATTTTTGAGCGAATTTGTAAAATTATTTTAAAATGATTCCGAATGAATTTCAAAAACCAATTTTGATCGTTTTCCAACATTTTAGAAGGATTTTCGTACAATTTTTTGAAAGTTTTCCTATTCCGCTTTGATTCTGTAGCTGAGGAAGTATTTTGCAACGCAACGGTACATTTTTTGATTATTTTTGCAAAGTTTAAAAAATCAAGAAAAAATAGACAAAAACTTACAAAATTTTTTCGATTTTTTAAGCAAAAATGATCAAAAAATTGCCACCATTGCGTTGCAAAATATTTCCTCAATCTCAGGATGATATCTTTCAATATTTTGGTATGATTCATGCGAAATATTCGCCAAGAAAAAAATTTCAAAACACGAATTCATCTCCCGATCAGAATAAGCCATTTTTAAATTTTCAACCACTCAGTAGAACCCAGTAGGTGGTCTTGGATTTTGATGGCAATGGTCCAGGTCGGCGCAGAACGTTAAATACTAGCTTTCGGGACGGGGAGAGGGGTTAGCGGGGGTCAAACCAAAAAACCAATTAGGTACCCCATTTGATTTGTCATCTCAAATCGCATCTTTTGAGTCCAACCCATTTTCGGAGAAATTGGAGACTGGTGCTTTCAAATTCAAAAAACAGCGATATTTTCCAAAATGGCATTACTTAGGAGGGGCACCGTTTCACTGCAGGGACATATGGGGGACTGAAATTTTTTTGGGGTAATTTCAATTCAAAATCTCCAACATACTTACTTCAGTTTCAGCGAAATCGAAGACTATGAATTTTTTCCGATCCACCCTCATCTTTATCAAAAAATATATTGTACGTCTTGCAGCTAAATTAAAACTTTAACTGATTGTTGTAAGTATTTTGATTTTTTTTTCTACGCAGCGACATCTTCGATGAACGCAATTATGTCTGTACCTGCAGAACATTGTTACGGAACATATAAACCTTTTTATATCGGCGATTATGTTCCTCATGGACATGAACATGGTTCCCATAATCATAATTCTCATAACGAAAAGCCACCGCAACAAAACAAAGAAGGCAACAACGAAAAACAAAGCATCGATGAAAGTAAATATTTACCTAAAATATTTCGTTTTTTAGACATGTATGTTGTACCTATCAGTTGAATGGCATTCTACTTCTGCAGATACCTATACCGCTACTTTCCTACTTCTGTTCAAACAAAACACCTATTTCAATTTTAAATCATTTAAACGTTGATTTATTCCATAGTCGAACCCATATGCTCACCTCCTGGAGGATTTTTGATGAATATTTGGTGGTTGTTGTCGGTACCAGTGTCACTGGTATTATCCGTATCCATTCCAGACTGCAAAAAGTATAGGAAGATCTATCCGTTGACGTTCATCATGTGTATTGTTTGGATTGGAATTTCTTCGTATATTGTGTCCTGGATGATGACAATATTCGGTAAAATAAAATAACAGATGGTATAATTTAAATTTTTACATTATGGAAAGCTTTGCCATTCGGTCTCACCCGTTAATAGTCAGTTTAAATGAACTGATAAATAGTTAATTTCGCAGAATCTAAATGTTTCAACAATTATCAATTTGAAGCACTTATATCAGTTGGCCTCCTCCCTCCTCCTCCACTCAAAAAATCGCTATTTGTGACGCGACCAGCGATACCATACCATATGTCGGTAAAAATTTTTTTCGTTTTATTGTGGTTTCTGGTAGTGTTTTTCTTCCTCTTTTCATCGGTGCAAACAGATTTTCAAAATATTAAAATCTGACAAATTTGCAAAATTTCAAAGTTGCGTATTTTTTGAAATTCAAAAACCAAAATTCTGAGAAAAACGTTTTTGAAAGTTTGGGTTATTTTTGTAACATTTTTAAAAACCAGTGAACAGTATTTTTTTTTTTGATTTTCTTCATCTTTTAATGGTTTTACATCATAATATTTTTTTTTTTTTTTGACATTTTTTTATGAAAAGCACTTTTGTAAAACCGGTTTTTCACCACTAAAACGACGTGTTTGAGATCGGTGGGTACACCCATTCCAAAGTATAGGCTTCATAGTATATGAATCGACAAAAACATTTTTTTTGATATTTTCTGACTTTTTCCATGAAAACGCGATTATCTCAAAAAAAAGTTTTCCGACTTATGGTATGGTATCGCTGGTCGCGTCACATTTATAGTTTCGTCCTTAGAAATGGGCCCAAATTAACAAGATTCAACTTGTTGTTGTTGGCAAACTGTAAAAATGTGTATTCGTTCAGAAGTTTAAAAGAAAGTTTGAAGTTTGGACATAGACATAGATTTAAATAACCTTCAATTGGTTGGTTATAGGAAATTAAAGCACTTGAATGACTTGATCTGTTCAAAATCCAACTGATTTTTGATGCCTGCCGATGAGGATTATTTTATATTCGGTTTGTCAGAAGTTTTGTTGAACTTTTACTAGGTATTTACCAAATCTTGAACTTTCATAAATTGTACATTTTGGAAGCATAAATTTTACTTCATGGTAAAAACAAAAAAATAAATACATATGTACATAAGTAAGTAAATAGGTAAATAAATAAATAAATAAAAATGAAAAACAATAGAATATGTTTCCTACAATATTCGATTACCTATACTAAGTAATTTTTATTTTCAATTTTTGATACAGGTTACACATTCCACATCAACGATGCAGTGATGGGTACAACATTCATAGCAATCGGTGGCAGTATTCCAGAGACATCTTCTGCCATTATAAATGCAAGAAAAAATGGTAAACAGTTCGATATAATTTTCCTTATTGACAATGTACTTATTGATATGCACAAAGAATATTACAATCAATAGCATTTGCACATTCTCTATATTGATGTAATGTAATAAGCAATCCATATTTATCAATTTGATTGCGCTGAAATTATGGTAATGAAACTTTAATATAAAGAGACAATATCACATCCAATAACCAAAAGTACCTATGTGTATTTCATGTTGCAGGAATTGGATCCATGTCAATTAGCAATGCCTTGGGAGCGAGTACTTTGGATATTTTGTTATGTTTAGGAGGACCATGGTTAATGAAAACATTACTTCCTGTTGAAATTGGTGGAGGACCGATCACGTTAGAAACTCGTGGTCTTACTTTTAATTGCTTATGTTTGATAGTAAGCGTTGTAACTTTAAATATTGTAACTTACTGTAACTCTTTTCATATGAATCGTGTGTACGGTTTTATTTGTTTATTATGTTATTTTATCTTCGTCACGCTTTTGATATTGTCTGATATGAACATTTTATTCAATTTTGGAACAAATGCTTGCAGCTGAGAGTAGGATCATATCTTACAACTTCTTGTTATTAAATTCGAACAATATATTATTATGGTCTTGCAATTCTGTCAATTGAAAGCACTATGAATATGGTCCAACTGATCGATGACTTTTGCACAGAAAAAGGCTAGAAAAGGGCATTTTAAATGATATGTGCTACTAAAGTTAGTTATTTTGTAAGTGTTCAAACTTTCCAAACCATAATTGTTGAAATTCTTCAAATATAACAAAAAAATTTCTCCAAGAGGAGCTGACTTCATTTTTGGTTTGAGTTTTATGACATGAGGAACAGGTAAGTAATCGTTTAAATTTCGTAAAAATTGTTTAAAGTTGGCAAATTTCCTGAAAAAGCAATAAAATTTCACAAAATGAATTAAAATTCTTTAAAACTTTCTAAAACGGAGTACACTTCAAAATTTTTTGTAAAAACTAAAAAAATTGATGAACATGAAACAAAAATTACCGAAACTGATCAAAAAATCGTTACAACACAAAATTGAGAAAAAAAATGATCGAATAAGTTGAATTTAATTTTGCGCGATTTGAACCATTTTTATAGTTCAAAAGAGAAAAAAAATATAAACACGATAAAATTGTTTGTTTTTCTCCGCTCCACCAACACCCTGACCAAAAAATCATGTTTTCAATAGATAAAATGAGAAAATTAGTTTATCAAGAAATATTATTTCGGATTACATATTTCATTAATTACCGTGGTAATTCGATTCTGCATAATTGTTCAATGATAATAATGTAGCAAATCTTGTGCAATTAAAACAAAATTATAGAAATAATGAGTCCGAATTACCTCCATAATATTAATCATTTGACGACCTTCATCGCGAAGAGATTAATCTTCTAATACGAGGACTAAAATAATTTTTTCAAGATAGGTACTTCTTGAATGCGAATTTTATTGGTACATCGCAGAGTACTTTTACCCAGCTAATGATTTTTTCAAAAAAAGTGATTTCAGTTCCCTACCTATTTCCTCCAATAAAAATTTACAAATCAATCTTTAAAATTAAACTTATGTATTTTTGAATTAAAAATCAGTACCTAGGTAGGTATCTGTTTTCTATTTTTAATGATTTCAAAATAAATACACATAGAAATTAAAATTTTGCGCCAATTTGGACCCCCTCCCTTCCTTCTTACAAAACAAAAAAAATTAAGAGAACAATTTATTTTACAAAATCTATCACACTCTCAAAGAAAATGTTTTGGAATTTTGATTCTAATTTAAAAAAAAAAAATTATTTATCATTTTTGGTTGAATTTCTCCACTTTTGGCTCATTTTGAAAATTTTGACTTTCTCTATTCGATAGTCTGCCCACGATTTTTGGAGAAATTCTCAATATCATCTCCGCTTTTGTACCTAAAATTTAAATTCTCAACTTCTTTCGATAAATCTCCAATTTTTTTCAGATTTTTGAAAATTTTTTTGAAAAAATGCACATTTTTGCCATCGAAACGAATGATTTCAAAAATCCACAAACCAGTAACATTTTCAGGAAGAAATTCCTGCCCACCACCAACTAAAAAAAATCACCGTAGAAGTTCTAAAACATGACGAATACTCTTGAAAATAACTTAGCCTACGTCATTTATACCTATAAATCGACCAGACTAAACATACCCCACAATATGATGTAGTAATGCAATCTATACCTTCGTTATGAGGCGAATTTAGGTAAAGAATGAGAGAAAAAATAACACATTTTAGACGTGTTGATAAACACCCGAGAACCATATCTTATCTCAAATACAGATAAATCTTTTGTAATTTGTTTTTTGAATCAAACGATGATTTTTCTCGTAATCCTACAAAGTAGTCGAACTTTTGCGCTGCATTACGTCGGATCTCCATTCTCGTCGGCAAGTTTATTTTACTCGTTTCGAACACTATATTATTAATTTTCGATGTAATTTTTTTATCTGTATAGAGTGACATATGAATTTGTAACATTGGATTCGCCAGGTTTAATTTTCGTAAGTACTCGTACATTTCGATAAAACCCCAACGTTGGACTTTGAACTCGTAATGAAACGTACCTGTGTAAAAATGCAAGAAAAAAAATCGAGTAATTTAACTCTCTCAATCGATATAGGTATTATAGGTACGAGTAGGTAACTAGTGAAAATTACATAATTATGTAGGCCTACTTCGAGGAACGTGCTTTTGATATTTGATACAGTTATTGTGATTCTTTTCATTTGTGGTTTAAAATTGTTCCAACGTTGATGTTTTCGAGCTTACAGAATAGACTTTCGTTTCTTTTTTCGAATCGTAGGACGAAATACGTATTATGAAAATTATCGAAATGGATGTTCGTGGTGTTAATTTAACCGGTGTGATGCAATTTTTCATTTTAGGTCAATTATCATAATGCATCGTCGTCCAGTTGTTCGTCACTGGGCCAGCGATACTTTTGTGAAAAGGCCGTTGTTTCGTTTTTGTCGCTTTCTTATCACCATATGGTTATTTATCAATTGCTCGACGTACTTTTCAAATGCTCAGCCCAGACCGGCACCATTTACTTCGACTGGTCTTCCGATATTACGTGAAAATTTCACCTCAACGACTGCCTCAAATAAGAGTAAGTGTTTGTTTGGATTTACCTTTAAAATAAGTACATATAACAATCTGTAGGTGAATTTTTAGAGTTCAGAACTATGTAGGGAGAGTTTTGAAATTTCGTAGGAAATTATCGAGTTTATCGGTGATTTCAACGGGCCTGGTAGTTCCTATGGCATTGGTTGATTTAGATCTTAGGATGGGAGATGATGGAGAGGGGAGGGGGGAGGGTAAGTTGAATGGAAGTTTTAGAGTGATTTGTAATTTATTGTTTGGAATTAGTAGATCAGATTTTTTTGCCTTGAATGTATTTAAAAGTTTTTCTTTTAGACATAAGAAAAATCACATCAACAACTCGTTACAATTTGAGATAGATTTATTCGTGAATCGATTAAACGAATCACTTGAACAGTTAATCTCAGTTTATTAGAAGTTGAATTTCATTTGGGATCATTTTATGAAATTTTTTAAGACGAGAAAGTCCAAAAATCCTCCACAGACTCCAGATAAATCCAAAACCAAATCCAAAACCAACACCAATCGATCCAAGGGGTTGAAAAGTGGCTATAAAGTACGAAACGAATTTTAGCTTTCTACCTGAGATTCTTTGATTATCAGTTCCCCTTCGTATTAGAGAGTAGGCAAATCCTTTTGTAATTTTCAAACTTGAAAAATAGTGATGACTTTTTTCAAGATCAGATACCAGATCGCTTTGTTCTTCTCAAAGAAAATATTCGATTTATGAATCACAATGTGCATTAAGAGGAGTAAGGGTAAAGTTTTATTCAGTTATCTTTTTGTATTGAAAATTGATTTCTCGATTTGAGCAATTTCTAGTCGTAATACAAGATTCAAATCTGTCTAAGGTGTCTACGATACCTCGAAATTCTTCTCTTTTTTTTGTAGAGGTGCAAAAGAGGACGTGGGAGCTCAAACCAACCTCTCAAAAGCAAACCTGGAATCAGCTTTTTGGGTATTTTTTGGCTTTGAAAAAAAAGTTTCAATTTTCAAAAAAAAAGAAAAACAAAAAATTAAACTTGTATAATTTTTAAAAAATTGAAACAAAGCTAAATCGAAATAAGTTGAAAAAATAATATCTATAATTCAATATGTATTTAGCTGAGCACCTCTGTTTGAAATATCAAAAAATTGTAAAATTTTTGTTCATTAAAAAAATCTGAAAAACTTGAAGTAAATAGAAAAAAATTGAGAAAATCTGCAAACATATTTTTGGCAACGAAATTCCTCGCGCTCAAGGCAGCTTTCATAGAAATGTCAACTGCCCCAACCAACCAATGAGAGTTCAATGAGATTTGAATTTTCCAGAATAGTTCAAAAATTGCACAAATGAACAATTAAAATGACCGGTTACCTATTCAATTTTGCCTTGAGTAAAAATGATGACATTTTACATTTTTGGGGCCCATTTTCTTCAAACAAATGTTTTAAATTCCAGAAAATGTACTAAAAGACAGCCGACTGTGTTCTGAGGGTGATTTTTGATATGAGTAAGAAACATAATTATATTTCTTGAGAGCCAGATTTTTTCAAAAAAAATCTCTAAATCTCTAAAATGTGCAATTAGGTAGATGCAAATTTGAGAATATTTTTTTCCCACTCTTATTCCGACTTCAAGTGCGTTTTGAGGGTCTCTTTCGACGTAGGTAAGTGAAGCCAAGTGTATTTTTTGGGTGCCAGGTTTTTGCCAAAAAAATCCTCAAAATCTCGAAAATGTGCAATTAGACAGCTTAACTCAGGGAATTTTCTTTCAAAGACTTCTTCCAGTTTCCAAAGCGTTTTTAGTTTCACTTTTGACACTTGAATGTTTTCCAAAATGATAACAAGCTCTTTGGTCAAGCCCTCGTAGGATCTTTAATTTTTTGATTAAGCAGCTGAAATATTTTTATAACATGAGAGGTTCCTATTCTCAGGTCAACACCATATCTACCGAACAAGCTCGAAATTCAACAATACATTCTATGTGATGACAAAACAATTAACCGTGACCTTATATCAGAATTTTCAAAAAGTGCGAGGCGAGAAATACTTACTGAAACTGAAACGGATCGATAAACAATTGAAAATTGTATATTATTTTCTTAGAAATAAACATCGTAAAATACTTAGAAATGACAAAAACAATGTCAGCTGCAATTCACATATTTTGACATTTAAAATTTTTTGCCTCATTCGCAACTTATCCTAAAAACTCCCTCCACGTTGGCTTTTTAGAAAAAATTAATTCAAATTGACATACTTAGGATAAGATGAAAAAAACAATAAAAATTTCAATTTATTCACTCGCAGATCGTTTCAAAATGACATTGAGAACTCTTTATGACTTTGAAAATCAAAAGCTGCTTCAAAAAAATGTTAGGTGGGGGAGTTAAGGCGGAAACTTGGAAAATTTATTATTTGAAAAAAGTAAAAAAAACAAAAACAACTGACCACTTAAATGATGAAATTGTCTGGAAAAATTTCTGGGTATTTTGTTTACCATTAAGGATTTGAAAAAAACATCCAAAAATTTCACAACATTGGGTGACTTGTTTATTTTTATGGACTTGGATACAGCAACATATAGTTTCATCTGTGCAAGCATTTGATCTAATTAGTAATACCTTTTGGTGATTAGCCGTCAAAAAAGACCATAAAAACCAAAACACTGACGTAGGTATTCGGATAAATGACTCGAAAACATTACACAATCCTTATTTAAATAAAAGGTTGATTATTCATCTCCTACAGATACGTGTAAAATTACCTATAAAAAATAATAGATGAATGATTTTTACTTGTTAATATGCGAGGTACTTTGTTATCGATTTCCTGATCGATTTCAAAGTATCATGTATCCACTGGGTGAAAACGCATGATGGAATTTTTAATTACGTAAATAATTTAGTAGTGCGGCGATTTATAAATAAAATTATCACGTGAATTGTATCCAAGATAAAAACAGTATGTTGGTTTTGTTCTATTTGATTAAGCGTATATCGCAAAACAAAAATTAGGTAAAAATAATGGACCTATCGAAACTGCAAATATTTTCTTTGAATTCGGCCTCGAACTCATAGTCAGGTGATTCGAATAAAGATGCGTGTTATTTTAAAGCTGAATGGACTGACTTCTATTTCACAGTGTAGCCCATTTTGCGAATACGATCCAATAAAAATGTACACCATAAAGTTCAATTTAAATACACACAAATATCTCAGTCTTCTAAAAGATGACCTTAGCAGATGACACGTTAACATGGCTCATTTTCAATAAACTGTCATCCAGCGCCTTCAACATTCATTGTTTAAAATTAATATTAATTTTCTCGTCTCATCTTTATTCTCACTTTTTCAAGCACACGCTGATTTTTTAAACTTGTTATCAACGATTTAAATTCATCTAAGTAATGCTATATTGAACACTCAATTTAACTATGAAATGGTCAATGGTCAATAACCTCGACCACGAGTGTTTACATTCATCAAAAGTTTACACCAATTTCCGGGATTTTTCCACCCAACTATACTAATGGCATTTTTTCTCTTTTATTTTACAGACGATACCGGAAATGATACCAAAGTTTTTATTACCTTCAAAGAAGGAGATCATTATCCAACTGTGGGTTTTCCTTTCGGAGATGCCGGAGCTTTAATATTTCCAGTTGTGATTATGGCGTATTTATTCCTATGTCTTACCATCGTATGTGATTGTTTCCTAGTACCGTGTATCCAAAGCATATCGAGCGGTTAGTAAATGAAATTTTACTTTAGCACAATATTGATAAGAAACCGGTTAGAACTGGTTGCAAAAATGGAAATTTTTTTCTTAAAATAGAAAATAAATCGAATTGTAGGTAGTATAATGTTTTTGGATGAGATATGGATATTGGTTCAATGTGCATAGTTGAACAGGTTTCTTGAAATTTTATTGGGTTTAATACAAATAACAATTTTTTTTCGCAATAAATTTCTCACAAGTCGACACAAAATTTGCTTAGAGTAGGTATGAGTGATAAAATCATCAAATGTTTATCAAAAAAGAAATGTAGTTTGGGATTTCAGATTTTTTTTCTTGAATAGGTACTTAACTTACCTATCTGACAATTCGACAAATAGACAAATGCTTCAAATTTTTAATAATTTGAAAAAATATCAAAATATTAAATGTTTCAATTTTTACTTTTTTTTTGTAATTTTTACCTATTTTAATGGCGAAAAAAAACCTGAAAGTCATAGAAAGGCTTGAAAAAGTTACAAAAATTGTTAAAGTTGAGAAAATCATTTTTGAAACTTGTTTGAATGTTTCTGTGGGTTCTTTTCTGAAAATTTTTTACTATTTTTCATCGTTCTTAAAACTATACAATTTTTTGAAATTTTAACGTAGGTCTAGGTACCTTTACCTTCCCTACTGATCTAATTCTTGTATTTCTTTTCTAAGCTTTTTCATTTTATTTTTCTTTAATTATTCGAAGATTTTGTTAGGCATCACTTTCAGTATTTTTTTTCTCATCTTGGTCTTTACTTTATATGAAAAAAATCATTTTTTCCAATTTTTTTCCACATATTCTTGAAAAATGTTAGCAATTCAAGTCAGAGTATGATAATTTGCCCCTGTTTCTTCACATTTCTATAGGTGTTAATGATGAAGATTACATAACTCAAGATAATTTTTTGAATAGGTACCTAGTTCAGAAAATTATTTTTAGCTCATTCCCTGCCATCTCAAACCAAAACTGAAGTCAAGCCGATTTCGCTCAATTTTTTCGACTTGTTATATTTTTGGGAAAAATTTGAACTTGAATTTCTTCAATGAAAGCTCAATTTCTCACAATGAGAATAGAAGTCGAAGGCCACCATTTAAAAATTTGAAAAAATTACAGAAAAGCCTTCCTGTTATTTTAAATTGCAACAAACGAATCTTCAAAGTGTGTGTAAAATCTCCTCTCCAATGAAAGTTTTAAATCATGGATATGTTTTTTGGTCAAGTTGATTTAATGCTGTATCAGGCATTATCATCCAGACCGAGTCAGCCTGATCCCGACCAAGCTGGAGCTTCTGGCTTCGGTCACCAAACTTTGATCTGATCAAGTTTGGTTTGATTTAATCATCCGGACCAAATTTTCAGCCTATTGACATTATTTTCTGCCTGGCTTTCCAAGATCGTCTGTCTGCCAGTCTCCCTCTCAAGGTCATTGACACCTCTGTCCGGCTTCTCAAGGTCGTCTGTCTTCCTGTATAGCCTCTTAAGGTTACTGATCCGTCAGTCCAGCCTCTTATGGTTGTCTGCAGGCCTGTGGCTCTTCTCAAGGTCGTCTGCCAGACTGTCTATCCACTTAATGTCATTGACCCGTCTGTCTGGCTTCTCAAGGTCGTCTGTCTTCCTGTCTGGCCTCTCAACGTCGCCTGACTACCTGTGGGTCTCTCAGCAATCTATAGTAACTTTGATAATTTTCTGAATTCGACCACTCGATGTCCCTCGAACCCCAAATTTTATATACGGGAGAGGGGAGTTATAAAAAGTACAGTGTGCTGTCAAAATTCAATGTTCAGTTTTTTCCCTCAAATTTCGTAACAATCTTTTCTAAAATTAAATCAGTCAAATTCGCCATCATATTATTTTTCAGCTCTCGATTGGAGTCCAGACGTAGCCGGCGCAACATTAATGGCGGCAGCTTCCTCATCGCCGGAACTTTTCGTCAACATTTTAGCAACATTTCTCACGAAAAGCGACGTAGGCGTTGGAACTGTACTCGGTACCGGACTATATGCTCTTCTCATAGTTCCTGCTCTTTGTATATTGTTTACTTCAAGTAAGGTAATCATAAAGATCCCACTCGAGTTACTCATATGTATCTCTTCATAATTGTACATGCACTCGATTTAATAACAAAACGCTAAGTAAATGATATTTATCCGTCGCAGATGTTAAAACTAGACTATTGGCCGATTACTCGAGACACTTTGGCATATCTGGTTGCCTTGCTCGCACTGGTAGTGACTTTAGCTGATGGTGAAATCCTGTGGTATGAAGCTGCTATATTAATAACCATTTACTTGATTTATTTATTAGGTACGTGTATTAATTTTTACCATTTATTTTATAATTTTTTTTGTGCATAAAAAGCTTATTTATCGCGTATGAAGCCACGTTTTCGAGTGGATTATCTTTATTTGCTGGCTGATAATAGATGAAAAAAAACGAGACGCCGGTGAAGGATTATGAACGATGGATGTAAAACACAATGAGTATTTCTATTTTAAATGATCTCGAGGGTTTATATGAATAACAACGTCTAGTAAGATACCTATTTCAAACAAAGGGTTAATTCGAATGAATTATTTTTAGATGCAATTAAATTTTTTTAATAGCACGTAGGCTACATTAGGTTTCCAAATTGCCAAAAAAAAAATAATGTACCCCGAAAATTGTTTTGCAATTAGTAATACGTCGATAATTATTCGAAAGGAATTTTCCACTGCCAGCAAAGTTGATTCAAATTCTCCAGTCAACTGATTTCAACTGGCTTTTTTTAAACCACTACAGTCTATGAAAACCGACACGCGTGTCGATAGAATTGCATAAATAGGTTTATTTAACGGCGTAATGTGGTTTTCAATTTACAGTATTATATTGCAACGATGACCTGCGATTTAAATTTGAAACTATGATGGCGGCCATTCATCGAAAACGCACCGCTGCCAGACTGATCGAGCCGATTATACCTCTGTTACAGAAACCAGGTAAAATTTCATCTTTTATCCATCCTATGTGGGAATTTCTTCAAAGTTTTCTTAAAGAAAGTATAATATTTTTAGTTTATTACAGGTCGTCTGAAAATTTCCATGAGTGTGGAAGATGTATTTTACGTGTTGGAAGATCATACTCCAGGTTAGTGCAATATTTTCTTTGCGGATCCAACTTTGAAATTTCAACGAGATTCGCACACATTATAAAGTTATCCATCAATAGCTTCATGGGAAAAAAAAAAATGTTTTCAGATATCAGATCTCTGAATTTTTTTGTTCTGTTTTTTCACAATTTTTTCCCCTCATTCCAGAATTTCAAAAAATTTTCATTTAACGCAAAAATGGTAAAATATGTATCATCTCGTAAAAATTGATAAAATACAAAAATTATTTAAAATTTTGTGAAAAATTCATCAACTTGACATCAAATTTTTTGAGTGAAAGAGAAGTTGAATAGATAAGGATCAAAACAAAAGTCGTTAAAAATGATTTTAAAAATTGAAAAAAAATCTCATTTGGCAAAATTCAAAGAAAATTTTTTGAAAATTAGTAAAATTGATCACTGTAAAAAAATGAAAAAAGTTTCAAAAAGTGAGAAAAGGGAATATTCAAGTGACCTATTCCAAAAATCTTGAGAGCTTTATCAAACAATTGAAACACTTTCACTTTTCACTCCCACGTTATTTCAATAAAAGATCTGTGTTACTCACGAATTTAACTCCAATTTGACGAAGTTAGGTACTCGTTGAACGTATCCCATAACCCCACTCTGTACAATCTGCATCTTCCAAAAAAAACCACGCTGAAACATAAAAAAAAATAAAAATTCCATTAACATACAAGTTATTTAATTTGCAAACGTTTATTTTCATTCGAGTGCATTAAAATGATAATTTCTTCGATTCTAATCAGACTCGATTTCTCGATTTTAATTTCAGAATTCTACACGATGGCTCAATGGCCCACACACCGCAGCTTATGGGCGAAAATCGAATGGATTCTGATGTGGCCAATAATCACCATCCTACGGATGACCATTCCAACCTTCTGGAATAGCAGGTATTCGATCCTGTACGTAATTACATTCGCAATGTGCGTTGCATGGATTGGCGTCTTATGCTACAGTATATCATGGATGATATACTTAATCGGTAAGTACTCGTATTCGTAATGGTAGAGGTACCTCCCTCTATCCCTATGGCTCTATTGCATAAGTAAATACAGGTACAGGTACATTTTCTTAAATCACGTCGTACATGTACTTGCCCTTTCAATAGGTAGGTACGTGTACGAGAGTAGAGTACGAGACACAACAAAAAGACGCGAATGCGAATTTTTCCAGCCAACTATTAACCTTGTATAACCTGATCGAAATTTTCAATCGGCTGAATTTTATAAATTATAGTGATTTACATAAAACTAATAACTTAACCAAAGATGCATACGACTGTTTTAGGAAATAAACTCTCAATGCCGGAGTCGGTCATGGGCTTGACTCTATTAGCCGCCGGTATGAGTATACCAGAAACTATATCCGGAGTTATTGTCGCTAATCAAGGTTAGTACCGGTAATACGCACATACATATGGTATATTTGATTCTACTATGGGTACACTTGTGCGAGTATTTAGATAGATAGAATACTTCTTCGCGCAGGTAAGCGCATTTTTTCTTCTTCTTTTTCTTCTCCTCCAATAAATATGCAAAATATTAAACAGGAAGCGGAAGGTGAGGAGAAAAATCAAAGTGTGGGAAAATAACAAAAGGGCTACTACTTCGATTAACTGGTTTTTGTTTTATAGTCGTTGGGACCTTTGTGAAATACCATAGACCATAGGTAATCGCGACGGTACAAAAATTGGCTCGACTTTGTGTGCACAGTGAAATATTTTTGACGACAACTTGTTTTTTTTCTTTAAATTGAAATGTAATGTACCTATCTATGTATTAATAAGTACGTGTGAGTGCTTGTCAGAAGAAGTAATCCCATGGCTCGTATCAAGGTTTCCCCCCCCCCCAAAAAAAAACTGAAAATCACCAAAAAAATGACAAAACACGAAAAAAACATGTTACTTAATGCAAAAAAATGCCACCCCCCCTCTCAAAAAAAAGTTGCGATACAAAAAACGATTATTGGACAATTTTTGAAATAAGGTGAGACTTTTTGAAATTTTTTGCAAAAAAAAAATGAAATATTGTAGCAATTTTCCTAAAAAGCAAGAATTTTTGACAAATTATTATTGTTGAAAAAGCGTGACTTACATTTCTATCTAAAAATACGCACTTTTTTTGACCAATTTTTTCAATTTCACTAAAAAAAAACAAAAATGTTGGCCAATTTTTGAAAAAGCAAGAATTTTTGACAATTATTGTCAAAAAATCAAGTTATTAGATTATTTTGACAAAAAGTAGGAATTTTGTTTTGACGATTTCTAGTAAAAAAGCGAGACTTGATAATTTTTTAAAAAACGTGAGACTCAATTATTCTTTAATAATTTTAATCTTAATCAACATTTTTGGGTAATTTCTGAAAAAAATTTGATTTTTTGGAATTTTTTGTCGAAAAAGCGATAAACTTTTAGCAAGAAATGAAACTATTTGGCAATTTTGAATATTCAAGGCGAGATTTTTCGCTATTTTTGAGAGTAGTCGAGATTTTGATAATTCTAGCATGAGGCACGGTTTCGGAAACCTTTGTTGAAAAGGCAGTGCAGCCAGTTAGAAAATATTGAAAAAGTGCAGTAATGCTTTCATAAATTAATCACTAATTAATGTCAAGTACCTATCAACATTATCTTCTTCAAAAAATTAAAATTTTAAAAATTTGTAAAAAAAAATCAAGTGGGACCGAATACGAGCCCTGACGCCAAAATTTTGAATATAAGTATTTTACCGACATTTCATTTTTCTCAAAGTTTGAGGTCGTTCTTTTTTTATTTATGAGCAACTAGTTGGAACAGAGATTTTTCAAGTCTTACGAAAATGTAGAAAAATCTACTGACAATGAGGAGTTAAAACTTGAAGAGTCGTATTTTCTAGACATAACAAAGCTAAATCGAAATACCATGCAAAAGTGTACCACAAGCCCAAATTTCGGCTGCTGAAGTGCATTTTTTGATTTTTGGTGAATTTTTATAAAACAAATTTTAGGCAAAAAAATTGAAAAATTGAAATTTTTTCAAATTGACCAAGAAAGTTGAAATTTGATATGTACATTCTTGACCACAACCAAACCCCCTCCCGAATCGATTGAAAATTGTTTCGAATCGTTTTGAGAAGTTCTGGAGACTCTCACCAGATTTTGGAAAAATTGAGTTTTCACAAAATTTCACCTGATGAAATTTGTAAAGCTAAAATTTACGTTGTGCTCCAACTTTAACTGGCCAAGTCGATTGAAAGCAGTTTCAAGCCGTTCTGAAACCTCCAGTAAAATTTTAGGAATTCGGAATTCCAGATTTCTAAGCAGTGCTATAAAAACTGTCCAAATTAATTTTAACACTTATAAATGCGACTGAAACAGTGATCTTAGAGACCGAGTATGACACCATTTTTCTAAAATTTTAGTGGAAATTTCAACATTTAAAAATCTTCTGGAGGCTTCAGGAATGCTTAAAAAATTTCGAAACAATTTTCAATCGATTTAGGGGGTTCAAAATAGGACACATACCAATTTCCAGCTTTCTAAGCCAATTCAGTAAAAGTTTTATTCCATTTCCTTCCTTTTTTTTTTCAGGTTTCCTTGCCCAGATCCTTGTCGTTTGTTAATTTTGATTTGATATATTTCTTGATTTTGTCATCCACCCATGTTTGAACCCCCCCCCCCCCGGTCAGTTGAAACTGAGTCAATACAAAAGACTTGAGGTTTTCTATAAAAAGGCCTCTGACGATACGTTTTAGTGACCAAAATTCATTCCATGCCAATGTTTTCAAACTTCCCTTTATTGTCCAAAGTACATAAAATAGTCTCGTCACTTTACTCTATGATAGGGTCATCTAAGATGTAACTGAATTCCAAAATATGTACTTACAAGGAAACCTCTTCTATACTCTTTCAACATTTTCCTTTTTCACAGAGAACGAAGAAGAGCTGGAAGGGGGGCGGGAGCACGTGTGATGGTTGAAAAAATTCATATACTTATTTGCAAAGAAAAATTCTATTATTCTACTAATTGGAATGGAATTTCCCCAACACACCGTTTACAAGACGCATACCTACTTACCTATTTCCATTTTATTTTTTTCTCGAGAAAAATATCGTATCATAAGTAGAATCGTACCTGGCACACGTAGGTACGAATTTTTAACTCATGAAATGTTGTGTTGAGATGGAAAAAATTTCGTATTTTCTAACCTGTGATTCGTAGAATTGTTTACGAAGCATTCGCAGGAAACCTAATAGGTACGATAAAATGATCAATAAATTTTTTCTCAAGTCTTTGTACGGAAGCCATTTACAAAATTTCTCCTTTAATTATTTTCCAACTGTTACGCAATGGGGTAAATACCGCGAATTTGTATAATTATCACAAAATATAAACAAACCCACATGAAACCTGTTCCAAGTCAACTATCTTATTTTAAAAATTGTTCGACGAAGATAAAAAAAATTTTTCATCACCGCCTATTTATAATCAAAATCAAAACTCAATAATTATAACATCTTTAGATATGGAAAAAAAATTAAGGTAAACCACATCCTCGCACTGCCTTCGCATTTTTTTCCATCAAAGTATTAGCGAGATAAACCAGGAACAATTACCTACTATCTGGAGAAATTAACATATCAATGAGTTATCGGCGAGTGGTGGGAGGAATAGAATGAAGAATACATAGGTATATTTTATAAATCGGTCATCGCTGTGTTTATTATTAATAACCCACACCTATTTTTTAATCGTACATTAGACGTAATAGGAGTAGTAGTTATATGGTATCATAGGTTGGCCTTGAGTAATTGTACCAGTGTTATACTCAAGTTCATTAACTCGAGCTAAAAATGGTCATTTGAACTCCTACGTCGATGTGTCATCATAACACCTTCCAAAAACATGGATTTTCAAGAAATATTCCTAATAATTTGCGTAATTTCATTTTTTTTTCTCAGGTCATGGAACGATGGCGCTTAGCAATGCCTTTGGTTCGAATACTTTCGCAATTCTCATGTGTCTCGGAGTTCCCTGGTTGATTAAAATATCATTTTTCGAAAAATCGCACACTGGAAGCATAACCATATCTTCCGGAGGTATCGAGTACACCGCTTGCATCGTCGTCATTGCATTAATCGTAGTTTTTACAATATTACTAGTGAACCGGTTTCGTTTAAAGATAAAGGTGAGCATTCGTTAATAATATAGGTCTATCAGATCACAATATTTTGCCAATAATCCAAGCTGCAGGCAAATTCATGTTTATATACTTTTATATCATGGGAAATTTTTCATTTTTTATTTTGTATTTTTTGCAGGCTGGATGGCTGTTTGTTCTACTGTATTTGATATTTATCGGCGTCAGTATCTACATAGAATTGCAATTTTTTTGGCTGGAGAATCATTGAAAAAAATCATCTTCGAGCTCACACATTATACTCTAGTCCCAGTTTATCGTCGCTGACTCGATAAATTACCAACTGATAAACATATCAATCGAAGCATTTACCTAATTTGAATTAATTTTTTCACTAAAACGAAGACACTATGAAAAAATTCCGACTTGTTTGTACCTCGAGGAGAGGTGAAAAAAATGGCAATTATCTATCGAACGTTGTTAAAATACAAATACAGATCAACTTTATACTATAGTATAGCCAGGCTGCATGTAATACAAATATAAATACCATAGACACGAGTGGATTACACCTCTACAGCTATACGTATTACGTCGTTAGTAAATAAATCATGAAATGTTTCACGCAGGTATTTATAAATTCAATGTTTTTTTTTTTAATTCTCATTTTCTTATAAAGACAAGATAAATGGTGGCCTTAGCCAGGCGAACTGTCAAACTAGGGCATCTTGTATAATTTTAAAATTTTGTTTACCAATTTTTAATTTTATGTGTGGATATTTTACGTGTATTTTTTTGTATTTTTTAAGAATTGCTTTTTACCCAAATGATGATTTTAATAAAGATTTTTTTTCGAAGTGGGAGTATTTTATTTTGGGTTATCGTTTCGAAATTTCGTAATACTTCGATGCTACGGTCCGGTCTTATTAATTTAAAATAGGTACATATGTTCGAAACTGACCAAATTATCAGCCTCCTGGTTCGTATAGCGAAGGACAATAGGCTCGCGAATAAACAACATAATCTGTGTACAGGTTGCTGTCGGGTACAGGTACTCTTAAGTCTTATACCTCTGTAATAGTGTGTTGTAGACTGTGTACTGTGTAGTGTTATTAGATGTGTTTGAATGATTAGAGTGGCTAAGAAGAGGTGAGAGGAGCGGGAATCCAGACTTCAAGGTATCCTTGATTTACCCTCTGGTGCATTTTTCGCAGATTCCAGCGTCAAGTTGTTTAACTGGTAACTCTCTGCGATGAGTTATTGAATTTTTATCGAGTCGTGAATTGACCAGGTCATCTAATGACTTCGTTGAGATAAAAAGTATTACCTGGCGTGTCACATGGATAGTTAATTTGATTTGAAGGAACTACAGTTTATAAAATTTTATGCAAATTTCTTGGCGTAGATTCAGGTACAACTCGAAAAAATGAAGATGTATTCAAAATAAATGAAACTCTCTTCTGAAAACAAATTTCAAATACGATACGTGTTTTCAAAATAAAACCTCACTAAGGGGAAAATTTCACGTGACTTTGATCAGGATGTTACATAACATGTGGCAAAAGGTCATACTCGCCTGCTTTCTATTTTTATTTTTTTTTAATTTAAAAAAAAAATGAAATTGAGAATTCTAGACCAAAACGTAATTGTGTCAAAATTCCAAGAAAAATAACTGCGTTTTCAATTTCCTTCCATCCTATTTTTTTTTTTTTTTGAAATTGAAGAAATACACACAGAAAACACATATGTTTATTGTAGAATGCAAATTTTTTTAATGCCTATAATAGTTTTTGAATTTTAGTATTTTTCTGAAATCTTAATGGGGAGATTTTACAAAAATTATCAACCTAACCCTCATTTTTTTAAGTCTGTTCTTTTAAAATGAGAATTAGAGCTGTCGAGAAGTAAAAGGACCTCAAGGTAAGCCTTCCTTCCTCAATAAAAAATTATCTTGTTACAAAACCATGAAATTGTGATTTTTCATGTTGGTAATTTGCGGTAATTACCAATAATTTCCTTTTTTTGTAAATGTTGGTGATTTACTGTACAAGTTCAAAAATGACTGGTAATTTTGGGTAAACTTTGGGAACTTGCCATTGGGATTTTCAATAATTAGCACGATAGCACCTGTAAATTTGCGTAATTACCACCGGCAATTTAGGGTAAATACAAGCGGTCATTTGGCGTAATTACCACCAGTGATTTTGAGTTATTCTTATTACCAACACAGCGGTAATTTTGGGTAGTTATCAACGTTAATTTTATTTTTGGGTAATTACCAAAGGTAATTTTAGGTAATTACCAACGGTAATTCAGTTTTAGGTAATTACCAAAGGTAATCTGTAGGTAATTACCAACGGTAATTTTAGGTAATTACCAAAGGTAATCTGTGGGTAATTACCAATGGTAATTTTAGGTAATTACCAAAGGTAATCTGTGGGTAATTACCAACAGTAATTTTAGGTAATTACCAGCGTACTTTTTGGGTAATTGCCAGCGTAATTTTTAGGTAATTACCAACGTAATTTTTTGGTAATTGCCACCGTAATTTTTTGGTAATTACCAGCGTAATTTGTAGGTAATTACCAACGGTAATTTGTAGGTAATTACCAACGGTAATTTGTAGGTAATTACCAACGGTAATTTGTAGGTAATTACCAACGGTAATTTGTAGGTAATTACCAACGGTAATTTGTAGGTAATTACCAACGGTAATTTGTAGGTAATTACCAACGGTAATTTCATTTTTAGGTAAATACCAACGGTAATTTTTAGGACTTGTACTCAATTTTTTCCAAAAGAGATTACTTTTAGTAACCAAAAAGATTCAAAAAAGCAACAAAAAAGTTACAAGATGAAAGAAAAACATGGAAAAAAACTGCAACAGAGGCAAAACCTCGCCTAGGGTGTAATACTCTAGTAATTATAAACACACAAAAAAAATTATTTCAATTAGGTAAGTACAATTCAAAACAAAAAGACGAAACAATAAATATTTCAATTGAAATGAGAAAAGTAATAAAACTCGATTAGCACTCGACATTGATAATTTCAGCAAATAGCAAGACTTTTTGGCAATTACTGGCAAGAAATGATGACTTTTTCCAAAAATTAAGTAAGACTTTCTGACAATTTCTACATCCCTATTAATAAAGTAAGATTTTGATAATTTTAGCAAAAATTACGTGAAACTGTTTTTTTTGCTATTTGGCAAAAAAGTGAAGCTTTTTAGCAATTTTTAGCAAAATATTGAGAATTTCTGCAATTTTTGTGAAAAAAACAAAATTTTTACCAATTAGGTAAAAAGTAAGAATTTTTGTCCATTTTTGGTAAAAATTAAGACCTATGGAAATTACTGGTAAAAAAGCGATACTTTTTTGAAATATATGTCAGAAAGGTGAATTTTTTTACTACAGATTGGTAAAAAAATGACTTTTTTGAAGCGAAAAGCAAAACTGAAAATTGGCAATATGATAAGGTTTTTTGTAGGCAATTTTCAATTACAAAGCGAGACTTTTGGTATCTAATTTTTTTTCAAAAGTGAAACATTCGGAATTTTCTGCAAACGAGCAACGATTTTTACCAATTTTTGCCAAGAAACAGTACTTTTTGACAATTTTTACAAAGGTCAAATTTTTTTACTTTTGGTTTGGCAGAAAGCGAAACTGGACAATTTTAATCAAAAGCAGGGCTTTGTAATCGTAACACGGAAAAGGCAGTGCACAACCTCAAGTAACAAAACGGACAGAAATCAACAATGATTTTTCTTGTAATTATTCCAGACTCGTATACTTATTTTCCTATAATTTCCACGAAAATTTATACAAACAGCATAACTGAACTCAAAATAATTCGCAAAAATTCTCATCGTGTAAATTCACCTCTGCTCGAGCTTCCATTCACCTTGAAATCACGCCCATTATTTTCTCAATAAGGAATCACTATTTTCTACAATTCCGGAGGACCTTGAGATAATTCTGCAGATCGACAAGAAAACCCAACACTATGGAAAATTTTCTTCCCAACGCCCATCAGGAGGTCCAGCTCTTAGCTCACCATACCACTTATACCTGACCAGCTGCACCCGAATGAAAATTCGTGAACTTGCCCGAAGACGCGAATGATAAATTCATTTGCGTAAATTTGCTCAAATGCATAATGTAAACACGTCAAAAAAAATTCTGTCAGCTGTGACTGATTTTACAATCAAATATTCAAATTGTAAAGAAATGACGATTGTTATTACCGAATACAAGTAGCACATACGGTTAACAAGTCTATTAGCTGTCGCCGCCATCATTATGTAAGCTTAATGCATTCTTTTTAAATTTTTTTTAACGACTATAATTATTTTTAATATTTCAAATCGCCAAGATATAATTACCATTTTAAAGTTTATACGAGAGAAGAAAGAAAGAGAGAAAAAAACACGGAACAAGTGTATCAAAAATACTCCATCAAAAAAGATACCGGCCAAATCGTTATAGCCCGTGAAAATTCAAAATATTCAAGGTTAGAGATTCGAACAATGGTAACTAACGAATGAGAATCTTGGTTAAGGGGAAAAAATTGTCGTAGCTTTGTTATTAATAATTGAGTCGATGAAAAATGCGCGATGGCTTTTCATCTCTTTGGCGTAGGTGTTTTCATACAAATACGAGTACTTATGTTGTTTTTTAGGATAACTCCGTGGTTAACAATTGACATGTCACAGCGTGTAATTTTTTTCATCATCGAGTAAGTATATAGAAGAATGACATATGTGTTACTTATGTCCTGTGTAATTACGTCAGATTCCAAGTAGTTAGGTACCTGGTACTTACTAAAAAATGAATCGATGGCCAGTCAAAATATCCCAAGTGAACTCGTATTTCATTCTACATAGTTGAGTATTTACATCCACCTGATCCACCTCTCAAAAAAAAATCAAGTCAAATTCTTTTCCATTCTTCGGTTGAACTTTGATAACCCTACAATTAAAAACGATAAACTAGATTTTCGATTACATAAAAAATTCGCCAATTTTCTCCTCCCTATACAATGTCAGCTCTTGAAAACCAGTTTTTGCACACCTAAAATTCATTGAACTTTTACCCGGATAAACGAGTAGATGAAATTTTTCACAACACAATCAACTACCTAGACTACTCTAAGTGTAACTGTAATAGTCGAGATAGGCATATATGTAGGTAATACAATCTCATAATATGGGAAAAAATTGGATATGCCGCAGCCGCAGCAAAACACGTGCCAGCCAACGCATACTTTATTTACAATATAATCAATTACGCGTGTATGAGAGCAAAACAATGAATATTTTTAATAAAGTATAACATACAATTTATTTTGAACGATGATATTTCAAAGACCTTGAAAGAAGACGCTCGTTTAAGGATATCTATCGCTTAGAGCTATTGCCATGTTTTTCACGGTAGGTAGATATGCTCTGAATCTGATCAATCACTGGGATACGCAATGACCATACTACGAGTAGGTAATACTAAAACCATCATTTTTATTCCATATTTTTTTAAAACCACTCCCTCATCGAGTTGTTTTTTTTTTCGACTTTAAAGTACCTACATAAATTAGTATGCGAATGAGGAAATTTTCGAATTCCTATAAAGTTTCCATAATTTATTCTCCATATGCAGGGTACATATATCGAGAGTGTTGTCCAAAATTGATTATAGCTTCCCTCGCCCCTCAAAAATAATATTTAAAAATAGAATAAAGTGGGTTTGAGATAAAACGAGTTCTAAGAAAATCAAATTTTGATTAGAGGAAATTTTTTTCAAAACAAAAATATCAACATCATCTCAACACTGTAAATCATTGAAAAATAATGAGTGAGTATGGTAGATACGTCGAAATTCGCAGGACATCAATAATATTTTTTCGAAATTCTGATTCATTAAATTTTTCATCGCCAACAATTCAGAACATCCTTTGCGCCTGAATTTTATTTAATCTAGGATTTTTTAAAAAGTAAACATTTTTTTATCGCTCGAGAGGTCGCTTTATCGGAGACATTTTTACCCCAAAGAAAAGCAGAAAGGAAGGGAATAGTTCATATTCTGGAAAGCAACACCATAAAGATTGAGAAAAAATGAAATGAGTTTTTTAAATATGTACTTTCATGAATTTTCAAAAATCTATCAATATTCGCTCTATAAAACTGTTTTTTGAAAGCTTTCCTCAAAATGGTTTGACTACTGATGAAAAAATTTCAATTTCTTAAGGTTATTTTGCAACATTTTTTTGTAGATTTTGAAATTGAAAATTGACCTTTTATTTATCGTTTCCTCCACCAGTTCACCGAGTCTTTTAGGGTCAAAAAGTAGTCTAAAGTCGAAAGTAATTTTAAGGTATACGTGTGTAGAGAAAAGTCATAATTTTTTCTAACTGGAAATACGTAATAGATATGTAGAAATATCCTACAAATATACATACTTAGTTGATAAAATCCTTCATAAAAATCACTTTATGATGGATAGAAAAAATAAAGGTGTGAGCGAGAAAACCTTGAACCTATGTACAACGCTATAAACGGCTGGAAAGGGGGGGGATGAACGCATCCAATATTCATGTACGTATTACGTAAACTGTCACGATTGAATGGCATTGGCACTTTTCTTCAAAAAAGTTCCTTAATTTTGGGGATCTTTTCGTTAGAAGGTAGGTCTAGGTACATAATTTTTTTTAAAAACTTTTTAATTTTCAAAATTATGAACTTTGAAAGAATTTTGAACACGAACATTGCATTGATGTAAATAAATGTTGACTTGAAATAATTCGACGAAGATTGAAATATGCAAATTTTAAATGCATGCGATGGAAAATTTTATTTTCAAAAAAAGAGCGTGTTGAAAAATGGAAAGTAAGAGCTAAGAGATAACAGAAACTTGTAAAAGAACGTAAAAGTCACTGCAAAGATTATCTAAAATATTATGAAAGTAAAAAATGAAACAAACCACATGCTATTCACATGATAGATAATTCTACAAATACATCGCAAGGTACATACCTTATGGCAACCTCACGCATTTTTCATTTCCTTTCGATGCCCTTGAAGGTCAGTATAGCTCTAAAATACTGAAAAAAATACACTCTTTTTCTAAAATCTCTATTAATTAAAAATATTATATTTTATTTTTTTCAAAATAGAATATTTTTTCATGAAATTGAATTTTTGTTAAAGGTAAAAAAATCTCGTCAACAAATTTTGATTAATGGGTTCATTTTATTAATTTTTTGACTCGAAAATTACATCTCATAGCCTGATTTTCCTAGAAACACGGAAAAAATAAGACTTATCTATGCTGCCTATGATGATTTCGGGATTGAAGATGGCACCACTTACAAAATTCGTTTTGAGGTCCTAAAAGTTCATTTTCATCGATTTTACCCAAACCTGATACTTTTTAAAAGATGTCTAAATGAAGCATACGTTTCCAAAACGCGCCCAGTCCAAAGAAATATTGATAAGAAATTCATGGTACTAAGTACAATTTGGAAACGTAGAAATTGCCCAAATTGGCTGATTTTTTGATATGCTGTAGCCAAGACCCTTGGGCACAACATGTCAAAAAATCAGCCATTTTGGGCCGCAACTTTATACTAGATGGCCTTGCAACCTCACAAGGGAACCTCATGAGGTGTCCGCCTCCGATTTGAACGGGACCGCGATTTTTGGAAAGAGCATGTTCTAAAACCCCCAAATCCAAATTTTCAGCTGCCCAAGTTCATTTTTCGATTTTTGGCGAATTTTTGAAAATCCAAAATTGACCATTTTGGTGATTTATGCTTCTTTTAAAGAAGTACGTACTTGATCAGTAAAAATGTTCAAAATAAATCCTAAAACTGATATTAACCCCCCAAATCCAAATTTCGCCATTTCCAGCCATTCTGGAGCCTCCAGCGGTACTTTACAATTTCTCCGGAATTTTTAATTTGCTCCAGAAGACGTGAATATGAATTGGGCAGCTAAAAATCGAGTTGTGTGTTATACTCGATCTGTTTAACGAGTTTATCCACATTTGAGTCGGTTTTGGGAGGGACACCTCAAGAGTGGTTTTTTGACCAGTTTTTTTCATAATAAGAAATCCAAAAAAATCAAAATTTTACCGGTTGTGAGGAAATTTTTGAAATTTACGCGAATCGCTGTATTTCATCCACAACAAACCCCCCGAGGCCGAGTTCCGCCATTTCCAGCCATTCTGGAGCCTCCAGCGCAATTTTTAAATTTCTCCAGAATTTGTAATTTGCTCCAGAAGGCGTGAATATGAAGTTGGGCCACTAAAAATCGAGTTGTGTGTTATACTCGATCTGTTTAACACACAACTCGATTTTTAGCTGCCCAACTTTATATTCACGCCTTCTGGAGCAAATTGAAAATTCTGGAGAAATTGTAAAATAGCGCTGGAGGCTCCAGAATTGCTGGAAATGGCGAAATTTGGATTTGGGGGGTTAATATCAGTTTTAGGATTTATTTTGAACATTTTTACAGATCAAGTACGTACTTTTTTTAAAAAAAAGCATAAATCACCAAAATAGTCAATTTTGGATTTTCAAAATTCGCCAAAAATCGAAAAATGAACTTGGGCAGCTGAAAGTTTGGATTTGGGGGTTTTAAAACATGCTCTTTCCAAAAATCGCGGTCCCGTTCAAATCGGAGGCGGACACCTCAAGAGGTTACCTTGTCAGAATTTTTGAAAATGGACTTGGTGCAGTTTGGAAACGTATGCTTCAAATGTTTAGGAGGTGGAAGTGGGTGAAAATGGTCAAAAAAAGTCGAATAAGAAGTCAATCCATAAAAAAGTAACAGTTGTAATAACATTTATATTTTATACAAAAATCAGACGTTTCTTAGAACAATTCAATTGGAGAAAAACTTTCTTCCAAATGGACCTTGGAAGCAGATTTGGCATGTACATCTGAAGGGTGTCGTACATGTTCTTTTTGGGGATCTCGACCTTTAAACCCAATTCCCACTCCTTTGATATTACAAAAAAAATGGATTTTACCACATTTTTAAACGATTTTTGATTACCTATGCGTCATCGCAGGAACCTCATGTGCCTTTTGAATAGCTTTTTTCTATGCTGATTATTGATGTTTCCAAAATTGGAAAGAGTGAGCAGCTAAATCAACCCCCTCCTTCTCCCCTCAGTATAATTCTGATTTACATAACTCTTCAGAAGTTGAATTTTCATTTTTCAATTTTTGGAAAATTTTTAAAAAATTTAAATTTGAGACGTTCCCTATGGAAAAAAAAATCAAAATTGCAAGCAAGTGAGTAGTTGGGATAGAAAAGGCTAAAAGGTACACTATTTCCGACCGTCAGAATAAATTTGTGGTATTTGAAAGTAGGCCAATTCTGGAACCTCCAGCAAATTTTTTGATTTTCATAGTTTTCAAAAAATCTAACAAGGAAAATTTCACATTAAATTCAGCATCCGAAAACTCTTATCAATTTTTCAGGGGACCCTTTTGATCGATTTAGCCACGAATTTTCAAATTTTGCTACTCTGCTATCTTTTGGTTCAATTCTTATTTTAATGGTGATTTTCTTCGAAAATGATGCAAAAATTCTGCAAACACTCCAAATTGGCAAGAGACAATCACCAATCGATTCGAGAGGTCGAAAACAGAGTATAAACCAAATATCAGCTTTCCACTACAATTTGATTAAATTTTTATTTTTTTCATAAGAAATAGACCGAAATGGTTTTTTTTTAATTCGTCAAAAATCAAAAAACTAAATCAGCACTTGAAATGTTGTCCACTCATTCACTTCCACTAGATGTCTATCATCTCTGACTGGTCCAAAAAATGTTCTAGTAGTTGGGATACATCTTCCAACTCTTGTAAGAAAAAATATTTATATGATATAATTTTCAATTAATTTTGATGAAAAAAGCTCGATTTCACGATATAACCTTGATTAATCATTAATTGATTGAAATCAAACTGAAAAGTTGTCAGAATTAGAAAATTTTCATCACATTTCGAATCAACTTTTGACGAAGGAGTGAAGGGTTCAGAATATCGTCCCATTAAAAATGATTTATAAAATTTCAAGATAAGCAAAATTACACGAAAAAAATTAGTTAATTTTAAATAAATTAGTTCTATGGGGTCATTGAGTCAATCAGTCAATTTTTTTTGATAGGCACGTGTAAGTAAATTGCATTTCATTTTTCGAGTAGGCTCGTTTATCCACATAGATAATTTACCAACTTTTACTCCAGTAAGTATACCTCAATGGGACAAAAACTATAGGAAACGAACTTGAAACAATTCATTCATCTTTACCTTGAAAAAAATCACACGAATCGCCTAATTAATTGAGACGAGTTGACGATGATGACTCGTGCAAAAAAAAGGCTCTGGATTGAAACCACTAGTACTCGGTGAATTCAAATACCTTCAATTCACACGACATGGATCACTATTCAATGTAGGTAAGTCTACAACAGGTAAGAGTACGTGTACATCTCCACATCTCTCATCGTACACATAAAAGACTCTATCCAATACATCACATTAATCATAACCTACTAATCTCTGGTAATAAAGTATCGACTAATCCATGCGAATAATTGAAAAACAACGAGTACAAAAACACGTTGTCGTAAAAATAAAACAATTCTTTTTCGAAAATTTCATCCCGACTCCATCGTTTTCCCCTCGGATCACTTTGAAATTTATTTTTACTACACGTGAACAAAGCGCCGACCAAACCCCGGTAATTTTTTAGGTACTTGTCTAATCATTTATATAAGTTCAATATTATCGTGGTACAATCGTGATAATACTCAACTCATTGGTTACATAATCTTGGTGGAAGAAGCGATATCGCGCGTAGAAGGAGTCGTTTGGCTTAAACGTGCGCGTCCGTTTGAAATCGACTCTTCAGTTCATTTCGAATAGTTCAAGTTTTCCGTAATGGGTTGTACTAGACGGGTTGTTTTAGTGCTCGTTCTTGTCGCGATAAGTTTCGTAAAAGCGAAGAACTTGGGTTTCGGCATAAACGGTACGTTACCTATATACCTACATTTTCAATTAGGAAAAAAATTTCAATTTTTACTCATTTTTTGAGTCGAAATAAAAAGCAAAAATTGAAATTTTTTCCAAAAAATATAACCATGCTTGGTTTTAATTTCACGCGAAGCTACGAGTACATAAATGTACATCAGCTTATCTACGTTTTTTTTTTGTGTGTGAATTTAAGACGTTAATTTGTTTATTTTTTAATTATCGTTCGGATACGAAAAAACGTAAATAACGAGTCAATTTACCAAGTAATTTCTCATTATCGGTTTGGTATGCACTGCAGATAAATTCTCCTTCGTTTTTTTTTTATGATTCATCGAGAGTATGAGTAAGTTACGTATTTTTACATCGCTGGAAACATTTTTTTATGGATCAAAAAAAGTGAAAAATAATTGTTCGACGATTTATTCAAATGAGTTTTACTCGTATAATTTGATTATTGAAAAAATGACTTTTAATTTAAAAATATGAGGGAACTTCTTATGTACTCGACAAAAATTCAATTTTAATAACACGAAATCTCGTCAACATTTTTATAAGATTAGGGTTAAATACCTACATATTTTTTGAAGTTAGGGCATGAACTAGGAATTTTTAATACTCAATTCTCTAATTTTATTCGATATTAAAGTTCCCTTTTACATTGGTAGGTATTTGGAATGTATCTTTCGAAATATTCGATTAGTATTTCTATTTTTTACAAAGCAATACTTTCTAATTAGAACGAAGTGGATTTATTATCAAATTAAATCGACCATGCCTGATTTCAAACTGATTCTCATTCAAAAATATTTAAATCCTGTGATGTAGAAGATGAAGATGATTCCAGAGATATCTATCTATACGATTTTGAGTATTTTTGTTTCGATTGGTACGAAGATAAACAATTTTTTTCAAGTTCATTAGCCTGCAATAATGTTGAAATCATTCAACTCAGCATAAAATGTAACTCGAAGTTATGAAAAATAAGATAAGATATTTTCAAATATTTCCTCAAGTACTTGAAACATATTTTCTAAACATCAATTTTGAAATACTCTTTCACTCAGTATGCACAATGCATTTTATTTCTGACAGTTTTATCTTATTTGTATTCAATATTCATCTTGTCTTTATTATTAGAACGAAGTCTTGGAAATATTTTGAGAAAAACCAAACAAATACTTGAGATATTGAAATACCGAGAATTGCTGAAAATATGAAATACAATGAAATTTTCGTTAAAAACCAGGTACCTACCTACTCTAAAATTGAGCTCTTATCAATAAAAATTTAGCACGACAATACTAATTTCCAATTTAGAAAAAAACAAAACAAAATTTTGAACAGATAACTAACTAAACAAAACGCAAAAACAGCAGAATGTTACCTATTGCGTTTCGAAAAAAGTGAAGACAATCACGTAGAAAAGGAAAAGAGAACTGAAATGGCATCGTAAAGTTTGAAAATTGCGCTGCAACTCAACAATGTAGGTAAAATTGTCCTCGTGAACTTTAAATACACGATATATTACTAAACAACAGAATGAATATTAGTTTTACAAGCTGTGTACAAAATTTCTGAAAAAATTAAAACTTGAAAAATTCACAAAAATATTGAAAAAAAACCATTCAGGTAAATACATAAATAATGCATTTTTAATAAAATGGCCAATATTTCCAATTTTTTTTACGCTCCAGAAAAAAATTAATAATTCAGTGTTTGGAATGCAACAAAGTCTGTCAAAATTTCAATTCACAAGGACCATCAATGCACTTCTGATTTTTCACCCCCCCTCCTTGTACTGTTCCACTTCTACTCGGTCCATAGTTTCATTACTAGACTAGTGAACTGGTTAGAATATTAGAAATGGTTGAATCCTTTGATGCAGTGTTGCCACTGTACTATAATTTTTTCGTGATTATGGGCTTTTTTAATTTTTCTTCTGCAGGGTTGCCTTTATTACTGTTGAATCTCTCTTGAGAAATTTTACTGTGTTTAATTGAAAATGTTATTTTTTTTTTAAATTTTGTGTTACCTGTTTGGAACCACAATCGAAAGAAATTCAGTGGTCTTTTGGATTTTGAATTGAAAATTTTTGTTGAATCTAAAAATGTCAAGAACTGAAAATACTAGAAAAATTGATTCAGTTTGACAGAAAATGCCCTGTCGTTTTTTTTGTTTTTCAAAATTCAAATTGCAAAAAGCTGATTTTTCTTAATCTATTACGGAGCACGCTTGATGATAAATCAGCTCAAAAGTACCATAATTGTGTAGAGTATTTTTTTCAACTTTCCAAATTTAAGTCATAAATTTTGTATAACTTTGAGGGCAACTCTCTTCTTCCTTGCTAGAAATCCCGAATTCTTAAATGAATGTGAAAAAACTCATTTTTTGCAAGACTAATAAGTATGAATCAGTTTAAGAGATATCTCTATACCCAATAAATTTAATACCTACAGTTGAACAATTTTATTTGATAGATCAAATCAAAAGTTTTAATAACATTTATTTTCAAGTCCATTTTAATCGACAATCGACAAATTTCATTAAAAATAAATTGAGAAGACGATTTGGCCATTCAGATAGATAAGTAGGTATAAATATAAAATAGAGAAGATAATATCGACCTAGCGAAAGTCAAAATTTCAAAAAATGTCCTCGTATGTGAACGTGATTCATTTTAAATTTTTCCTAGAATTTGGTAACATTTTCGTTATCGATTTTGTGAAATAGTGACAATTTTAAAATTTAAAAAGTTCTTCATCGTTTTTCAATGGAAATTTACCGACGGTTTCATAAGCACTGCTCGCTTCTTATCACACGAAAAGATAGTAATAGTGGTCAATATTTTCAAATAAGCGACACGAAGTAATTTTAGAATAAAAAACGGGACCTTTTTATACAGAACTTCAAAATAATAAATAATTATTATTAATAATTCAAATAACCAAGTAAAAGTACCTCGCAAATTTGTAAAATATCCAAACAGATATTCTCAAAATTTGAATTCGAACACAAAATCAAAGCTAAATTAGAGTGGAGGGTGGGAGGGGGAAACTGTTGAAATGAAAAAACACAGATAAATTAAACATTTAATGGGGAAAATTGGGTATATTGCCAACAATTATTGATCATTGTTTGGCCTCCGTAGTAATTTTTCCATCTCTTTAAAATATGCACAATTTGTATAACTTCAAGGAAGATCCAACGGAACTTTAAACCTTCAAAAGTTGTTCATTTTTTACCAGATTACCCATCGAAAGTTCAATTTTGAGCAATGTTTTTTCCGCTCTAGTCCGAGAATGGGTCCCAGTCTTGTCCATGCCTAAAGTTCAGGGTACATCTATAAGTGGGATTCAGAGTGTCTAATAAAATTTCAAAACCAACAAGAACGACCTTATGACCTTTGGAAGGACTTTTCAAAATGAAAAATGAACCAATACTACACCTCCTCCCAGAAAAAAATGGTAATTTTTGAAAAAGAAAGCCCATTAAGCAAAAAGAAGTAGGTAGATACAGGGTACCCAGATACCTTTCTTGGCCATTTAAACCCCAGATGTAAAATTCAAAGTCTACGAAATTATTTTGAGAAGTTGAACATTTGTAGCTCGGAAAACTGAGAAAAAAATTATCTAATTATGTTTTTCAAAAATTGAAAAATTGGCAATGAAATTCCGAACAAAATTCATATGAAATTATCGGAACTTATCGCGATTGAAATGAACAGAACAGAATACAAAAATTGAGTAATCCATACAAAAAACATTACCATTTCATATACTTACTAAAAATTAATTTCAATTTCATATTCACTTGAGTGACTTGAGTACGCAGATGTTACGTAGCACTTAAATCATTTTAATTACCTAATTTGTAAACCTAACTAATGACCTGACGATTAAATCGCGAAAATATTGAATCGGCCGTCATCAAAGAAATGACTCTTGGTCGTTGAACTACGTCGAATCGTTCCAATATACTAAAAATTATGAAATTAATGATCAAAATGTAAACTTAGTGACGGAAATTTTCGTTCAAATGCTCAATTTTCAAGTTTCTGCGAATTCGAGATCATAACAGATGTAAAAAAATTTAGATGAAAATTACAGGATGAATTGTATCTGATTTTGTACGTGAATTGATAAATTTTTCAGAAATCACAGCTTGCACCAGAACAAGTGTGTCCGAGCCGAAAGGGGGGGGGGGTATTTCTCCACATCAAAATTTAAAAATTGAATAATTAACCGAAAAAACGTGCGTTTTTGAGTGGATACCAACTTGTAAAAAATGGTGAATTGACCGATGGCTGGAATTTTCAGAATATTCAGTGGCAGTTCATCTTGGATGATCTGGCCTCCAAAATGTCGACAATACAAATTTTGATTTTTGATTCTGTAGTTCTCTTCCATCATTTATGCATGATGCAAGGTTTCATTTTCATTAAAATTTTTCATTTCAAATGAATTTTTCTCAGCGAGAATCATAAAGTACACTAAGGGTCAATGGTTTGAGAAGCAAAGGAAAGAGAAAAGTCTTTTTCCCAGCTGCTCAAATTTTTAGACAACTAAGCAAACAATTTTTAAACATATCTACGAACAGGGTAGCAAAATTATTCAATTAAAGAAGAACTTTCTCATTTAAAACATTTTCATCAAAAATAATCAACCCACATAGATTTTTTAATATTTATTCAGCTCAAGCTAAAAGACTGAACATTATTTTTGAAATGATATGCCCACATTTCGCATTTATTTTTTTCAGAAAATTAAAATCGTTTTTGTGCTGTTGAAGTGTGTGCTTAAATAGCTTAAACCTATAACATTTTTATCAAGAAAAATAAAAATTATCATTCCTTTTCATTAATCTTTTAAGCCAACGTTCTATCCATTCAGAACATAAGAATCCTTTTTAATTTTCAAGTATCGTTGAATGCAAATGAAATGACTCAACAGCAATACCACGCCAACTTAAAACGAATTATCATAAATGGAGTTCCATTAATCGCGAGCTCTTATCTATAGGAATTAACTTTATCATATCATTACCCACTATAAATGAACAAATAGGTAGTTTGAAATTAAATTTTTAATTAATTATTTTTTCCAACCCGCCTTCCCACCGTAACTACCCAATACGGTAGGCATGTCTTAGCACTTTGAAAAGAGAAAAAAAATTATGGTAAGATAGAAAATAAGTTGGCATACAAAATATTTATAATTTAAGCACAAATTCTCACATCGGCCGATGAAATCACTCCATCTGCATCTCTCACTCTATTATGCCATCGTATGATCTTGAGTTGTTTACAATATATTCCTACCTACCTACTTGCAAATGCAAAGTAAATTTCCATTTGGTATGATTTAATAAATCTCCCTTTATCTCAAGTACTCGAGTATTATACAGTTTTCTTTTTATTTAATTTCAACACAATTATTATCTACTGTTTAAACGCCATAAATCATTTTGGCAGGCGTATTGCCTGTTTCGATCAAGAAAATCGCCGCACATTTATAAATTTATGGTTCTAATTGAACAGGTTTTATTGATCTAAGGTGCGTCTTTATCGAGTTCGATGCAGTGTTTTACTTATATATGTACTTCTTGTAGATAAATGAATTACACTTTGTTCTGCTGAAATATCGACTCACAAAGTGCATAATTATTTTGCTTCAATTATTATTATCTCGGTGTATTGAAAGTTCTCTGTCTCTCAAAGGAAACTTGATATTTTCATTAATTTGTTGAGAATTTTTTCAAATACCCATCACTAACTTCCTTGAAATGAATGGTACATACTTATTTAAAAATCATAGCGAAGAAAATTTAAACAATTAGATAATTTTTTCCTTATGATAGAATAATGGCATGCATCATAAAATATTTTGTGATAAAAAATTATCTCGGTAATTGCAAATTAAATGTTTCATCGCGTGGTTTACCTACCTACATTTTTACAGAATGAGTATTTTTTACTCAACTTTTTGGTTAGATAGGTATTTTACAGGATAATCTAGTCATAAAACATGCAGGCAAATTGAGATAGATAGGTAGCTGGTAGGTATAGTAGATACCTGCACATTAAAAGTGAACATTTAAACTAGGAACTTTTCATTTTAATCATATTCTATCTGACAGATATCGCATTTTGAGACCCACTTTCAAGTTTCGACGAGATGAAAAATTAATTCTTTTTTTTTTTAATTTACTCTCCAAAAACTTTTAACACTCATGTGAAAAGTGGGTCTCAAAATACTGTAATTGAACAATTATCAAAACAGGTCTTTAAAGAGTTACATGCCAGTCTTTTGTAAATTTTATGTATTTTTTTTTTTTCAATTCAACACCTAAAAATCTAAAAATACTATCTCCCCACCCTCTCACCAGTTTTCAAAATTGGCCCTCAAATCAAAATTTCTCTTGCAATACAATCAAAACAAACGTTGTAAACTAAATAAATGTGACAGAAAAAACAAAAACTCTGAAAAATTTTTTAATTATTTTCAATAGTAACGAGTATCTGAAACAAATTCCAATCCAAGACATTGACAATAATCTGAAATATCCACAAGAATTTGAGGATTCGCCTTCATTTTTCAAGGGTTCCTTCATAGTTCCCAAAATAAAATTTCAAATCTGCCGTTTTAGAATTTCATGAGTTTTTAATGACTTTGGTTATTTTTATGACTAGTAAAAAAAAACTTGGCATAGAAATTTATCGCTCATTGGTGCTGTTTTTAAAATCGAAAAAACCTGAAAGAAACGATTGTAGCGTGTTTAGGTTCCTTGAATTTTGAATATTAAAATCCCACATGTCGAATAATTCGCACACAGATGTATAGATCTTTTGCTTTTTTTGATTTGAAAAAATTCATTTAAAAAATCATTGAAAAATATTCGTATCTTACATCAAAATTTTTGCTCTCTTTTAGTTGACCAAATTTGATTTTTTTTTCAAATTTTGCTCTCTCATTTTCAATTTTACCTACCCAACCAAGCACAAAGAAAAACGTCACGTATGTACTTTGTAATTTGATTCATCCTACCACAACATGTGCTTCCATGTATTTGGCAGGCTTCTAATCCTTCCTAATATCATACCTATGTATACTCAACTTAAGTTTTTCCCCCATACGTACTTGACTTATCTACACAAATTTGAAAAATAAAATAAAAATACTAAAATACTAAAAATAAATAAATGTTTATTTTTCAATTGAAACAATTATCATTTTACTTCAGAAGTCATTAATTTGAACCGAGAAAAAACTGAAGACCCCTCATATTGTGCATTGACGTACACGTACATCAAGTTCAATCACACTAAAATTTTCTGTTTTTAAAATAACAAATAACACGTGTTATCGGTACAGCACGACATTTTTAGATTTTTTTGCAATTTTATGACTTGAATTGGATTTTTTGAAGGGAAAATTCCATGGTATTGCCAGCAGCCTTGAAATACGTATGGTATTAATTGAAAAATATCCAAATGTATATTTTTAATAAATGGTACATATCTACTAAAAATAATTCACGAGTGATACTAGTTTACGAATTTTTTAACCTGACTCGCGTGGGTATTGAAAATAAACGAACGTGTTTAAAAATCAATTTTGCAACCTGAACGACTGATTTACCCATAAATTGTATACATATAGCGTTGTAAGATAAACAGGTATCTGTTTTGAAATTTTTCGTACCTACCATGATTACTAAGTAAAGTTGAAAATTTTGAAAATTCTCAGTAAAAAGCAATACTTATTTGTTTAGATAAGGGGTTCATAGAATATGTAACTTTCAGTATAGCAACGTAATATTTGAACAGAGAACTTTTATCGTAATTCGTAAAAGAATATTTTAACTCGTAACGAAATACATATTGTATAACACCTTCGAAGTGATGACTTTCGGCAGGAAGTGGATAAAGTCATACGATTTAGTATTTTAATACCACGTGTGTAAAAACGAGAGAAAAACGTAGATTTTTTTAGAATAGAAGAATAAGTATCGCCATAACTGTTTGTTTTACATGTGCTTAAAACACAATATTATCGCAATATGTGTCATAGAAGAAAATGAAAATGATAAATTATCATCGCGCGACCTCGCGTCGTCGCCGCAGAGTTGAAAAACATCAACCGCTGAAATTCACCTGATTGCGCATAGTTAACTAAAAAAGCTTTCATTATTTGTTACAGAAAATAAATCCATCGAACATGATTTCCAAACGAACGATACCGAAATCATAAACTGTCCGACAAATAAAGAATCGATTGATGAATTTCCATCGGATATCTTCAACCAGTTCCAGAGAATACACGGTGCCATAATATTCCATTTAATAATCGGATTCTATTGTTTCGTATTGATCGCATTCGTCTGCAATGATTACTTTTTACCATCGGTGTTTTGTATTTGCCAAGGTAAAGTTCGCTTTCATTGAAAAATTCGATGACGTAGTAAAAAGTCAATGAATTTACATCGGCGAGTAAAAACAATACCGATGATGACGTAATATAGTTTACATTTTTAATTAAAATTTTCGGTCATATGTATTCCTCCTTCTTGATCGTTTTAAAAATACGTATTCCTATTCGATTCACGTTGGATATTTATAATTATTTCTATTTTCCAGTTTATTTACATATTTAAGTAATCGGTAAATTAATGTCAACAGATTTGCATTTATCGCCCGATATCGCTGGGGCAACATTTATGGCAACTGCAACTTGTGCCCCGGAGTTATTCGTTAATGTTATTGGAACCTATTTGACCGAGTCCGATCTAGGAATTGGAACAGTAGTTGGCAGTGCAGTTTGCAATATACTCGGAGTAACCGCGTGCGCCGGACTCGCTGCTAGCAAGGTAGTTCACAAGCTGATTAATTAATTTTTTTTCTTCTTTTATAAATGTATACATCGGCGTAAAAGCGACGAAGGTTGTTAACTTATTAGAAGACGTCAATCGCGTCGCATATACGCTCAATTTCTAAGTAGAAAATATTTATTCAAATGAAGCTGATAATTTGGAAATTATTGTTAGGTAGAATATAAAATTGGAAGTCTGGCCTTTGCTACGTGATAGCGGAACTTACATAATCGTGGTCGGATTATTAGCTGTGATATTGGCCGATGGAGTCGTCCAGTGGTACGAAGCACTCGTACTGTGCATATTATACTTTGTGTATTTCATCCTGATGTTTACCCAAAAACGTATCAAAACTGCGGCCAATAAAATACTAACTTCGAAAAATTCGTTCAATTGTAAGTATACTGTAGGTATTCTTTGTATCTGAGGTGCAAGAAAGCGGAAAAGATTCCTAATGTAAATAATCGCTATATTGCGGGGAAATTTAACTTATCATCAGTAGACGAGTTTAATATCTTCACTCGTTTATCTTAAGTAAATAAAACTTTTATAGGTAGCAATATCTTTAGCAAACAATGTATCGTACGATTCGTTTTTAAATCTTACAGCTAAATTAAAACTTTTATCTGATTGTTCTATTTTGATTTTTTTTCTACGCAGCGACATCTTCGATGGACGCAATTATGTCTGGAGTACCTGCAGAACCTGTTTACGGAACATATCGACCATTTTATTTCGGCGATTATGTTCCTCATGGACATGGACATGGTTCACATAATCATAATTCTCATAACGAAAAGCCATCGCAACAAAACAAAGAAGGCAATAACGAAAAACAAAGCATCGACGAAAGTAAATATTTACCTGAAATATTTCGATTTTTATTGCACCACTTGAATGACATTCTAGTTCTGCAGTTACCTCCTACCGTTACTTTCCAGCTACTGTTCAAACAAAACACTTATGTACTTTATGAAACTGAAATAATTTATATATTGATTTATTCCATAGTCGAACCTATATGCTCACCTCCTGGAGGATTTTTGATGAACATTTGGTGGTTAATGTCGGTACCGGTGTCACTGGTGTTATCCGTATCCATTCCAGACTGCAGGGTGTATAGGAAGATCTATCCGTTGACGTTCATCATGTGTATTGTTTGGATTGGGATTTGCTCGTATATTGTGTCCTGGATGATGACAATATTCGGTAAATTAACAGATAATAAGTATAATTATTTTTGTATTATACGAAGCGTTGCCATTTGCCATTCGGTCTCGCCAGTTGATGTTAAGTTAAAATGAATTGATAAAGCGTTACTTTCGCTGAATCAACAATAATCAATTCAAAATGCTTACTTGATTGTATGCTTCATAAAGATTGCGAAATTACGACGATAGGCAATAATTTTTCCGTTTGATTTGGAATCGAAATTCGATTCGAAATGCAACATCTCCAAAATTTAATTTCTGATTTCTGAATTCTGAAGGACGGGACCGGACACCGGACATCAACGAAAAAAAACACATTATTTTTTGATAAGAATAAAAAAGCAGCCATATGACTCGTGACGTCATACACACATTACCGGACTTTATTTTGTCAGCTCGTAGGTGGATGGGGTGTAATTGATACGTGTTCAGCTTCAGATTCAGATTTTCAGTTTGTTACCTATTTGTATGTACTCGTATGTATTTTGCATTCAAAAAATGTTATCAAAATCAAACTTCATAGTTCAGTTCTAAACTTCAAATTTTTGTTTTTTTCCAAATTGATTTTTAGCAAATATTACTTGAATAACTATCTAGTACCTCTACCTATTCGTTCATTTTTTGATCTTAATGGTCAATCCTGATTCCTGAATTTATGAATTTTTTCAATCTCTAATGTTTCATACTTTTAATTTTTTTTTAAATTCGTTTTTTTTTATCAATTAATATTACTCGACTAATAACTACTAATTCGTTTATTCGATGATAAGTGTCAATTTTGAATTTATGAATTTTTCAATCTTCAAAAACGAAAACAAAATACCTATTAAAAAATTCAAAGTTTGGAACTTTGGACTTTGAACTTTTGAAGATTGAAAAAATTCAAAAATTCAGAATTAGCTTATTAAAAAGTGTGCAAATAATGGAGTAGGAGCCATGTATGACTATATAGTACTGCAGTAGTTGAATTTAAAAAAAATGCGAACTAAAAAATTCAAAATTGACTTATAATGTATTATGTAACAAAGTACCTAGTCAAGCAGTAAATACCTACTTGATGAAAATAAGAAAAAAAAGAAAACGAATAACAAAACTCAAATTAAAAATTAAAACCATGTTGATTTGACTGAGAAAAAATTATGAACGAATTCTGAATTTAAAAATTTTTCGATAATTATTGCAATCCATCCACCTGAAAGCTGATAAAATAAGGTCTATGCAACATGCAACAAGGTTCAACCCGCAAAAATGTGTAAGTATTGGAGGGTCGTGGTGTAATTCAGACGATTCAAATTTGAAAGTTCAAAGTTTGGGCATATAGGAAATAAAAAAATATAAAAAACAATAAAATATGTGTTTCCTACACGTTGATTAAATATGTATAATATCTACCTATAGGTAATTTGTATTTAAAATTGTCGATACAGGTTACACATTCCAAATTAACGACGCAGTGATGGGTATAACATTCATAGCAGTCGGTGGCAGTATTCCAGAGGCATCTTCTGCGGTTGTAAACGCCAGAAATGGTAAACAGTTCGATATAATTTTCCTTATTGACAATGTATTGATATGCATAGAGAATATTACAATCAATAGCATTGGCACGTTCTCTATATTGATGTAATAAGCAATCCATATCAATTTGATTGCTGAAATTAGTAATGAAATTTCAATATAAGGAGACAATATTACATAAGTTAAGTACCTACCTATGTTTATTTTACGTTGCAGGAATTGGATCTATGTCAATTAGCAATGCCTTGGGAGCGAATACTTTGGATATTTTGATATGTTTAGGAGGACCATGGTTAATAAAAACATTACTTCCTGTTGAAATTGGTGGAGGACCGATCACATTAGAAACTCGTGGTCTTGCTTTTAATTGCTTATGTTTAATAGTAAGCGTTGTAATTTTAAATATTGTAACTTACTCTAATTCTTTTTATATGAATCGTATGTACGGTTTCATTTGTTTATTATGTTATTTTTTCTTCATCACGCTTTTGATATTGTCTGATATGAATGTTTTATTCAATTTTGGAACAAGTGCTTGCAGCTGAGAGTAGGATTATATCTTACAACTACCTACTTGTTATTAAATTCGAACAATTACATACCTATGTATTTGTATGAGAATTTTTTTAGATGATGTATTACGTATTAGATATATAGATATCCATTTTTTTTATTATTTTTTTTTTACAACGATAAAGTCATATAAGTTAGTTTACCTATTTGTGTAATCAGTTGAGGAAAGGTGTAAATCATGTGGCTCTAAAATTATTATGATTTTCATCACTGGCGTCGCTAACCGGTGTGCCCGGTGTGCACGGGCACACCTGTTCATTCTCAAAAAAAAAAAAAAAATACAAATCAATTACTTGGGTATAAAATAAGTTTGAACTTGCAATTTGGTTTGTTAAATGGTTGTACTTACTGATTCTTTCGCATGGATTCTTACATCAAAGAAGGATGAGATGATAATCGAAGGAAGGGCAAAACAAAATCAATTAGATGTGTTCTTTTTACACGGATTTTGGCAGCTTTTCGAGAATCTGGATTTTGGCAAATTTATAAATCCACAAGAATCTGCTTGGGTAGCAGCTTTTGAAAATGGATTTTTGATTTTACATAGGAAAAGAAGACTTGAGGTTTTCAAATATTGGTGAAAGTAGTCTCAGAAATGTTTTAAAAAAGAGATTTAAAAAAACACCCAAAATCCAGATTCTCGAAAATCTGTCAAAATCCGTGTAAAAAAACACATCTAATGATAATAAACTGATCAGAATCCATACTGTGCATAAGAATGACAAAATAAGAGACAAGAGATTGCACAGAAACAAACCCTTACATCATTAAAAAAAAAAAAAAACATTTTTGGGCCAGAATGAGAATTTTGGTGTGGGGGGGGGGTGGAAATTTTACAACTTGTTTTCATAATTTTGAAAATTGGCACACCTGTTCAGATTGTCTAGCGACGCCACTGATTTTCATAAGTTAACACTTTTCTTGAATTGATAACTTTCTTTCTCTTTTTTCTTGTATGTTTTTAAGACTTGTTATTAATTTCTGTATATAAATTCATTATGTATCAAATATTACTTTAAAATTATGTACCTACCTAACTGTGTAACTACATTATTTTATTTTTATTTTTTTAGTTTATAAGTACTCTAAATTAAAATGAATACCTACACCATAAGAAGATATTTCGCTTTAAGAATTACTGATTATTGTTATTATTGGTTAAAATTATTTGATTTATTTTGCAATTTTTTTTCTTTTCCACACAAAATCAATGAAAAATACCAAGTATTTTGTAGGTAAAGGTATACCTACTTCCCTTTTCATTTCAATTTTGAATTATATCTAGATGCCGTCTAGTAAGTATTATTTATTTGATTTTGGAATGTTTTTTTTTTTTTTTCATACGCAATGAAATTGAAAAAAACTATCAATCCATACCCCTTCCCTCACAGATGTGAATTATCATATCGTGGTTCTGAAATTATTATTAAGATTGAAAATCAATAAGGAACTGATTTTAGAATTTTCTACTCAATGAATTGGAAAAAGAGAATTATCACGTTTCTGATTCATATTTTCATATAAATTTTCTTTAATAATTTTGTTACATTTTTTATAGCTCAAATTTTACCGCGAACATTTCTATTGTAATAAAAACTTCTAGTCCAAATATACTGTGTAGTAGTTTGCATTTGCAATACTTAATAAATTACGTTTTATTGCCTTTTCATAATGCTTGATGTGTACTTAACTTACGTACCTATGTAATTAGATATTTGTTTTGCAGTTCCTTTTTAATCACTAATTTAATTTATGTACGTACGTACTGTATTTACAAACTTACTTATATATTTTCATACGATTGTTGCTTGTACCTAGTATTTTTCCAAAGAAAAAGCGAAGTATGTTATTGTAATATATTTAAATATATTGTACACTGTGATTTCAATTGTTATTTTTTCAATTTGATACGCTGATATATTTTATGCGTCGATTATTAGGCTAGAAACTCCTACCTAAGCTTATTCGCACAAAAACGACAATAAATAGAAGTATTTTCAAATTAACCAAACGTTTTTGAGCCATAACCCAACTTAGTCTATGTATTATTGTATTCTACCGGCTCAGGTGCACTTTTTTGCAGTTTTTGGAATTGGTAGGTACCTGGTACCAGAACAATTGATGTTTTTTTTTTCACTTCAGGTTATAGATTATAATATAAATAAGTAAATAATTATAGATCGTGATCGTTGGATAAGGTGTCAATGAATTATTGAATCATCTCTGATGAGATGAGACCCAAGTGAATATTTTTCAAAATGGTCCTAGTTCTGATAAGTGATAACTGATAATCTTGTTTCCTAGTAGATAGATAGTTAGGTAGGTACTTATATTACATACATGTACTGTTACGTTACCTATGCTAAAATTAAGCTCAAGATGACGTCTTGAAATCTATTCGTTTGTCTTCAAATGAGTTTTTAATTTTTTATTCCAAATTTCTGTATTTGTAAGATACTGTAGACAGTAGGTCTCTTATCATTATCTTTGTATCAAAATTGAAAATTCTATGCGGACAAATAATTCTAAATTCTAAATTTCTAATTGTTTTCCAAAATTTTCAACTCTTGAAATTCTGAGGCCAAAGAAATGACATCACTGTCATGTTACTCAAAAATATGTGATTTTCAGCCGCAAAAAAAAATAGAAAAACAATTAAAAATATTGAGTTTGGCAATTTAATTTAAATTTTTGATTTTGACGATGGCTTTTGATGCATCTGCGCATGCGTCGAGTGATTGTGTGTGCGTACGTGTAGACCGGTTTGTTATCAGCAAGAAAACAGATAACAGATCGCCGATCCTTTTGTGTAGTAAATTGATTGATTGAATTTTGAATTATTGAAATTATTAGTTATTACAAGAATTAAAATTGAGTTCAATGAGTTAATGATGTGATACATCAGAAACATGGATACCATGTATAAAAAGCAGAGAAAGAATGAAAATGTGATGATGGGAAAAATTTTTAAAAAGTGAGTTCATGATTCTTGAAGATTTATCACCTGTCATCAGTGTATTAGGTAATTTTCATTTCATTTTGTTTCAAACATTTTTATTTTTTATTTTCTGTGATTCAATTAGGACCCGAAAGATATGTCGCAGCCGTAAATATTTTTATTGCAAGATGGGTAATCCACGATTTCGTTATTTCCCGTAGTACGAGTACGTATCTATTATCGTATATGTATGTACACAAAATGCCAACAAATCTCCTCTCATATACCAATGCAATGCTACACTTCATTAAAATAAAACTTTCTGTGTTTTTTTCACAGGTTTCCATATTTTAAAGATCACACTCGATTTCAGAAATGGATCAAGTTTTGTGTGGAGTTTCTAGAGAAAAAGTAACTATTGCACTCACATAATTTTTAAAATCAAACACCTATATTTTTCAAAGTCTCCTGAACCATGAACATTGAACATTGAAATTGAATAGAAAATGAAACTATTCAGGGGCATATAGTGTTCTAAAAATCGATTCATGAGTTCATGACTAAAGTGGCTTATTTTTCACAAAATTCTTGAGGAGTATAAAAAACTGATTTTCTTTCTAAAACAAGAAATTATAATTTCAAAAAGTTTAAAGTCAGACATAATACAGAAGATTTTGGTAACTGTTTTCAAAAAGTTTACCTGTGTTGAAATTTTAGATACACTGCCGGGCTACCAACCCATAAAACATATCAACATTATAAACAAGATCGTTCTATTTTATTTCATTATTCTAGTCTATATACTCATTAGCTCACGTTTTAATAATGCTAACAAATTGTATTCAAATATTTCCCAACAAAAACCTTGAAAATAAATTCAATCGAATGGTTATCTAATTGACGTGTTGTAACCGAATGATTGACAAGTTACCCTCGTGAACGACCGTTTCCTTTAGAAGAAGAAATTGTGAAAAAGAAACGCGATATTTTCCTCTAATAAAATCACGAACACATTTTGATTAGCCGAGTACATATTTGGAATGATCGCACGATGTATGGTGATCAAGAAATTCCGGACATTTGTTTATCATTTTTACCTATCTATTTTCTAAGTTCAGCTTTCGGTATTATGCCATTCAAGTACCAGTTTAGCAAAAACAAGAAAAATCCGCGAAACGATCCTCCGATGGATGTAAGCGTAATTAAATTAATCGTGGCAGTAATTTTGCTCGTAATTACCATAGTTCATGGCGTTTCGGCTCCTCTGTACGTATTACATACCAGCTTACCAGAAACTTATCGCGATGGTATATTTGCTTTCGAGTCGTTTATCGATGGAAATATAACTACCGAAGACATCGACCGAGAAACCAAACAGTCGTTGATTATGAAAATCCTGAATCCTTTACTGGTTACTTTGATGAGCGCGAGTGCTCGTATCGTGGCCATTTTTTCATTACGAACCGGTTTAAGACAGTTTTTTTCCGACGTAAAAGAAGCTGATAAATTTCTCAGGCATATTAAAAATTACGAAATCATGGTGAACACGAGAAGACACCTGAATTATAGTATAGGTCTATCTGTTTCATTCGTACTGCTTAGTTTTCCCATCAATTGTTTTTATTTGATCAATGTCTCAGCCACCAATAATCAATTTGGTGTGGTATGGTGTGCTATCTTGGTTTGGTCCAATTTGACAGGATTTTGTAGCGATATTTTGTTCGTATTTTGCGCGTATCTTATTCGACTGAGGTTCAGAGTGATCAACGAAACACTGAGTAATTTAATTGAGGAGGAAAATTATGCGACGACGTTTCAGTTTTCGACCAATTTCAAACGTGATTTTTCGTAAGTACGTTTTTTGAAACTTGAAAGTTGGGTTTATTATGAGATAATGGGATGGAATGTGTACAATCGTTATTGTGGTGTCAAAAAATACACAAAAGGTGATTTTTTTCATAGAAAAAATAGGAATCATTTAAAGTAATCGTAAAATTTTACTGTGTTGTCCACTTTGTGTAGGAATTTTTTTTTAAATTTTTTGAAAATAATTTTTCATGATTTCAATTTAAAATTCTGAAATTTAGTTTCTTATGCTAGGTATTTATTTTTTCAAAATTAGAATTTATTTCTCAAATGTTTCTAATTTTTTTCATTTATTTTTTTACAGCAAAAGAAGAGCTTGGTGTATTCCAGAAAATGCCCTTGCGAATTATAGCATCTTTAAGTATAAGAATAATCTCCAAAAAGATATAGTATTCGGAAATGATCTTGCTGATACCATCGAAGTCTACAGATACTGCCATCGTTTACTCTGTGAACTCGTCAGATATCTGAATAAAATGTACAAGTTGCATTTACTCATGACTTTGGCTGCGTGTTTTCTGAAAAGCTTATTCAATATTTATTTCGCCATGTTCGGATATGTAATTGGTACTGCGATGAAGCACGGTTCCAAAATATTTTCGGAGCTTTTTTCTACAGTCTGGTGGAATGTTTACTACTTAGTAAGATTCTTAATCGTGACTGGGATGGCTCATATTACCGCAGAACAGGTAATTTTATCTAATTTTTTGATACCTCAATTGGTGGATTGATTTTCAGATTTTTGAAACTATCGAAATAGCATTTTTTTAAAAACTCTAAAACAGAAGCATACTGGCTTATGATGTTACCTGGGGATCGCCAGGGGCCCGAGACACCTAGGGCCCCCCCGAAGCCCCATGTAGCGACCCTGTCCGCACCTAAAGGTTTTCGTTATAATTGACCTGAAACACCTTGAATTTTTACTAGTTCAAGGTGATAGCAACCCCGACGACTGTGCATTCCTTAGCTGAAAAATCGTTTATTTCTCATTAAGTGTAACATATTATTTTTTCCTGTGAAAACAAAACCTAGCCGATTTCCAATTAAATCAGAGTGATAGTTAGTAAACATTTTCCTTTCATAAACTTCCACATTTTTTTTAAAAAAAAGCCATATTCATTTCAGTTTGTAATTTTTCATCTTACGCTTCCATTCGCGTGCATCAAAATGAAACCCAAAATCGATGTAAAAATCCCTATGTACACGACACCAGTTGTAATCTTTTCTAAAATATTCGCGGTTATGCCTTTAAATAATGTTCTGCGAGTCAATTACTTTTTCATGTTTTACACCGGGTTCGCTCTTTTTCTTTGTCTGACTCATTTGTATTTTCTGCCCACTATCATGATGGATATCGAACGCAAGTTGACTCACGTCAAACGAGACATCTCTTATAATTATTTTCTGAAGATGCTCTTTCCAACTGTGGTCTTTGTAACAAGCTGTGTCTCCAAGTTCACCTGTTTATTTCTAGTCAAACCAAATCTGACCCAGTACGCCGAATTACTCAGTCACGTCGATGCGAATTTACACATCAAAAGAGAAGATATCATACGCCATGCCTGGTTTTCTTTCAAAGTAACTTGTGCAGTTTGCTCGCTAACTTTCCCAATAAATATCGTCAGACTCAGGATGTTCTACATGGTGTCCAGCGGATGGGCTTATGTCCTTCTGTTCGCCAATATGTATTGCCAAAACATCTCTAATTGTTGGGTCGAGGCGCAGTTTACCACGTGTACTTATTCTTTGCTAATCAGAGCTCGAAAAGTTAACAGAAGTTTGACAATATTGTTACAAAAACAAGATTTGTTCTCCAGGGTCAAGTATAAGAGACTTCTTGGAATGGCTAACATGATCAAAGACGATAAACCCATCAATATGATCCTAGATGATTTGAATTTTGCTACTAAGTCTCACCACGTGGAAAACTGCGTTAATCCGGAGACGTCTTTGTTCAATTTTGGATTCGCCGAAATGCTCCATAATGTGACCATCTTGAGACATACTCATAAGAACATTATGGATGCGGCGATTTATCTGCAGAAAGCTTATGGGCTCACATTGTTAGCTTCTTTGATTTGTTGCAGTTTAATGTTTTTGTTTGATGTTTATTTTGAAATTTACGGATTTATCGGAGGCAATGCTGCTAAACCTAGTTTGGCTACGTACTTGTGGTGTCTACAATATTCGGTTAGGTTTATCATGATAGTTGAAACATCTCAGAAAATGTATGATGAGGTATGAGACTGATTATGTTGGAGGATTTGCAAGGTACTCAGATTATTTTGTTTTGTTTTCAGGGGATCAAAACGCGGTACTTGATTTCAGCCTTGAATAATCGGTTTTTGGACGCCAATACTAAAGAGGAAGTGAGTGTGGAAGATCTTCATAATTTCAATGGGAATTTCTAACTACAAGCTTTTGTGAAATTATTTTTTGTAAGTGGATACCTGATTGATTCGTTTTGTTATTTCTGATTTTTACTAGTTGGCTTTGTTCATGAATCATATCGCGAATACCAAGATTGAATTCACAGCTTGCGATTTTTTCACATTGAATACTCATTTAATAACATCGGTAAGTAGAAATTTTTAGGGAAAAAATGCAAAAAAAAATAATTATCAGAATGTTGAAGTAAGAGTTAGGTAATCGATATTGATCTCTTATTTTTCAGGCTATTGCTGCTGGAACCACTTACTTGGTCATTCTAGTCCAGTTCCATTCTGATAAAGATGTCTAATCCTATAATCCTGAGGTGAGTAAATTATAACCAACTCCAAAATTATAATTTATTAGACTTGACAATTTGGAAAAAAAAATACATTTGAATACAAAACAAATAAATTAATTGGTTGAAAGACAAGAAATATTCTAATTCTGGTAATCCGCATATTGAATACCAGGTCTATACATTGGACTTCTATCATAAGTTAAAGCTGGTATCAAATCTTTTAAATGAAGTAGATTACTTAAAGAACTGCCCAAAGATCTATGCCTAGTTGGCCTTCTTGGTGGATCATTCTCTTGTGAAAACTGCCATATTGGTTTACCATAATATGTCTCGTCCTTACTATACTTCTTGTACACATCTATGAATTCGTTCAAAATCTTTGGATGCACGTAGTGAAACTGATCCTCGATTAATCGACGTTGAGGATCATCTTTAGGGTAAGGGGATTCAAAGTTATCAAATCGAGCATCTTTACTCTCATCTAGGAGTCTATCAGGGTCTCTTGCCAAATACACCAACATCAATTCCAAAAGTTCTATGTATTCGTTGATCTGTGTGATGGCTTGAACGCTGTCTCGGCTGTCACCTACCATAGGATTCACTTTAGATAGGTATAATCTAGTGTACTCGTTGCTGCGACGTTGTTTTAAAGCTGTCAGAAGGTCTGCGACTGATTTGCGTAGTTCAGTTTTCTCTAATGGAGTCAGTTTTGATTTTTGGATCAATTCTTGCAGAGATTTTATATCAGAGAAAAGATTCAGTAGAGAATCTGGCGCATCAGGAACTGACTTGGGACTGAAAAAGGTCGGTGGTTGGTTTGTTGATTGTGCTTGATCATTGGGATTTACCACATTCAGAAGTCGGAGGATTTCCATGATTTCTTCCGTTTTATTGGGAATTATAATGATATTATTGCATCCCTGTAGAGTGCAGTTTACATTAGAGCAAGGTGAGTGACTCAGAGTGTTGTCTGTTTTGTTGTCAGAGGTGAAGGTAGTCGATGGCTGTGTGGTAGGATCAAAATGTGATTGAGATTGCACTCTCTTAGTTATATTATTCAAGTTATTGACGATTTCTTGATATACGGTTGTACTAGCTGATGGTGATGAAGTATCTGGTAATTTTGGAGCAGTAGGGATCGGAGTTTGAAGAATGGCATCTTTGTTTTCAAAGACACTTGGTTCCTCATTTAGATCAATTTCAGTTCTCAGGAAGGGAGTGGGTTGGTTGCGTTGGTCAGATATTGTAGAACTTGAAAATGATGGTGTTTCATTTGCTGGTGGCAGGTTTGATGAATTATAAGACTGGGGTAGTAGTTGTCGTGGAAGAGATGGATGAGGTGAGCTGTCAAAGTCTCCTGTAGGTTCTTTTTTGTTTTCTGTTTTGATTGGATCTGTAGGACGAGCCAAATTAGTAAATGGATTGAATTCATCTATAGTACTTGGTTCGTTATTTTCAGGTTCATCCCCATCTTCGTCATTTTCACGTGATGCAGAATCTGGTGTCACTAAGTTGATAGTGATATTGTAGTTCCTATTTATTGTCGAATTTATATTGTAGTTAACCGGAGATGGTGGTTTTTGAGTTGGAGGAGCTGCAGTTGAAGTTCGTTGTCTCTTTGGTACTGTTGCATTACGAGAAGGTTGCATTGGTCTCATTCTCGGAGGCACAGTTGTTGGAGCTGTAGTCGGAGATGGGATTACTAAACGATGTGGAGTAATCCGAGGTTGAGAAGTTGGGTTTATAGAAGGAGGGCGAATTATAGCAGGGGGTTTTGGAGTTGTAATTTTATTCTGTTTTTCATAAAATTTTTCCAACTTTTTTACATATTTCCAGTTTTCATTTGGGTTCACTGGTGGCAAAGGAAATGGAATTTTTTCCACAATTTCCTTATCATCTTGCAAAGTCATATTTTCATCATAATTTTTCAGAGTTGTATACGTGTTGGAGCTTGTTGAATATGGCTTGGTTGTGTGTAAATTGTGTAAACTATTATGGGCTTCAATGTCTTGCTGAGATGCTGAACGACCTGGTACATCTTGATTGTGACTGTGGTGAGAATGTGTAGATGTACCATCAGTGATATGTGTCTTTGTGTTTTGTTGTTTGTGTAACAAATCTGAATCAGACCCACTTGATGGAAACAGATTATTTTTTTGTAGTTCATGAACAGCATTATAGTATTTCTCTCGTAAATGTTTTATTTCTTCAATTTTCATTTTCTCTAAACGTTGCATTTCTTTTAAAACAGTCCAAGTGTTGTTTTGGTGTAGCGTTTTGGCTTGATCAATCAATAAATGAAATGGTGGTGGAGTCAAATGAGACTGAGCCGAGTTCTTTTCAGGATGACGGAATTGTTCAGAAATTGAATGGATTTGGTTTTGGGATTTTTCTGGCAGGGTGATTTTGTTTAAGGGCATTTCAGTTGGATGAGATGGTTGCAAGGTGTGGCTACTTCCAAAATGTGGCGTGTCTGGATGATGGTTATGATGATGTGGAAGTGGTGAAAAAATTGAATGACTATCTGTGTGTGTTTCCATAGGTAGAGTGTGTCCTTTTAATATCTCTTCATGTGGGTGAGAAGGCTGTGGAGTGGAAATTTCATTTGAATGTTTTGTATGTGACGAGTGTGAATGAACTAAATAAGAATTTGGGATATTTTCATCATGAAATGTTTGAGACGAAGTTATTTCTTTGGGAAATGTTTCATGTGCATGAGATGGCTGATGAGCGGCATTTTTTTCAAAATCTGTCAATTCTGGATGATGGTGATGATGAGAAGACTGTTGAGTGGAAATCTGGTATGGTGCTTCAGATGATTTTCTTTTGAGCTGAGGATTAGATTGGATAGTAGAAAGTTCATCTTGATGTTGTGATTCTATGTGTCTATGATCTGGATGTGGGATTACATGATTTTTTATGTGAGGTTCAGGTGATAAGGCCACTCCATCAGCAGATTTCTCAATTGAGTGAGGTGGCTGATGTGTAGAAAATTTGTCCTGATATGAAGATTTTATGTGAAGAGGAACTTTCTCAGTTGGATGAGATGGGTGAGCAGCATGAAGCCCATCAGCATGTAGAGATTCTGGGTGAAGATGGTGTTTGGGTGGAATCATGTGGTTTTCATTCATAGACTTTTCAATTGAGTGAGGAGGTTGAAGAGAAGAAAGTTTATCCTGATGTAAAGATTCTATATGAGGATGAACTTTGTTAGTAGGATGAGATGGCTGAGCAGCATGAAGCCTACCATTGTGTAAAGGTTCTTGATGAAGATGATGGCCTGGCTGTGGAATCATGTGATTTTCTATTCCATTTGTAGACTTCTCAATTGAGTGAGCTGGTTGTAGAGTGGGGAGCTTATCCTTATGTAGAGATTCTATCTGAGAATGAACTGTGTGTGGAACGATGTGATTTTCTGAATGATGTTTAGCTGGTGAGTTGGCTCTACTCATAGATCTCTCAGTTGAGTGGGATGGCTGAAGAGCAGGATGCTTATCCTGATGTAGAGGTTCTATGTCAGGATGTACCACGTGTTGGATCATATGATTTTCTGTGTAAGGCTTAGTTGGTAAGGTAACTCCATTTATAGGTTTTCCTGTTTGGTGGGATGGTTTAGCAATGGGAAGCTTATCATTATGTACAGATTCTTGATGATAATGACCTGCTTGTGGAACCTTGTAATTTTTTACTCCATTTGTAGATTTCTCAGTTGAGTGAAGTGGCTGAAGAGTAGAAGGTTTATCCTGGTGTACAGATTCTTTGTGAGGATGAACTGAGTATGAAATTGAATGATTTTCTGTGAAAGTTGTTGATGGTAAAAAGTCTTCACTCATTAATTTCTCAATCGAGTGAGATGGTGGAAAAGTGGAAAGCTTATCCATATGCAATGAATCAATATGGTTATGAACTCCATTTGAAACGATATGACTTTCTTTATGGAGTTTTGATGATGAGGTGATGCCATTCATGAGTTTCTCATTTGAGTGAAATGGTTCAAGAGTAGAAAATTTTTCTTTGTGGGGTAGTTCTGGATGAGGAAGTACAGGTATATGGTTCTTTGTGTGAGGTTCTGATGGTATGATGACTCCACTTAAGGACTTTTCAATCGAATGAAAAGGTTGAATGGTAGAAGTTTTATCCAAATAGTGAGGTAGCAGATGCTGATGGCCTAAATGTGAAGTCAGGGTGCTTTCAGCATTGAGTTTATGAGATGTTGATTTCATTGTGGATTCATCCAAATGGTGGAATGTTTGTACTGGAAGTGTGGATGTTTGACTGGAATGAGATGGATTATAGGAATGGTGGTGATATGATGAAGGGATATTGCCATCTGATTGTGATTCATGTGATGAAACTGGTTTTGAAGAGATGCTATCACGCAAATGAAGAGGTTGAAGAGTAGACATTTTACCCAAAGTTTGTTTTTGTAATGTAATATTTCTTCTTATTTCTTCAAGTTTATCATGGAGTTGATGTTTGAATTTTTCTAAAAGTGGCGAAATTAATGGTTTAGGGATCGTTGCAGGATGCTTAACTTGATGATTTTCAGTAGAAATTGATTGCTGCGATTTACCAACCAATTGTGAAGGAACTTCATCTTCATCACTGGACTGTGACATTGAATTTCTATTCAATTGATGGCTCTCTGTTGGGATTGAATCTTTGTAGTCAATTTCATGTTCAAAAGGTGTTGGTTGATCTGTTGTGATTTTTGAGAAATTATTATTCAAATGGACAATATTTTTTTCGGAAGATTTTTTGTGTTGGAGAACTGGTATTTTTTTCAAATTTGGCCATTCAGGCGCGTGTTCTTTGTTGGGAGGCGGATGAGATGGAGTAATTTCATCAAAATATGAATCTTCTGAGGAGATAACATCTTCTTGAGATCGAATGATTGATTGACCTGTGGATGTATCACTCGAATGAGATGTTGTTTTTAAAAGTGTTTCATGTTGATGCGAAGTAGTAGGGGTTGTTTTTGAATAAGATGGCTCTAATGTTGATGTTGATTTTGTTAGTATTTCAGTTGAAGGTTGGAATGATTGAGGATTGATACTTGTATCTGAATGTAATTCATGTTGATGAAAATGGAGAGATTTTGTAACTTCTTTCAAATAAGATGATTCTGATGCAGAGTCAAACATTTCAGAGCGATCCATGGCATTATCAGAAATTTGAAGACGGGTACTTGCGCTTAAATGTTTAATCAAAGGCGTTTCCTTCAAAAACTCATTATATAGAGGGGTGGTTACTTTATTCAAATCAACTGTAGAAGTCTGAGGGAGCATTTTAGGCTCATTTTCCTTCGAAAGCAAAATCTGACTAGATGTAGGTCCATTTGAAACGTCATGTTGATGAACCAGTTGAGAACTAGAAATTTGACTGGATTCCCTCATTTTTGAAGTGATATCAGGTAAATGCTCAGACTTCTTAAGAGGAAGTACTAGAGTTGTTGAGTGTGGAGCTGTAATTTTTTGGTGCTTCGCCATTGAATTTGTAACAGTTGTGTTGTCCTTTGTCGATTGGTTTTCATTTTCTGTCACATCTATTCCCTCACTTTCTTTAGGCAAAATTTCAGTATTTTTTGTTGTTTGAGATTTTACTCCCAAAGTTGTCCTTTTTTCTGAATAAGCTGGTTCTCCGAATGTCTGAACGTACTCGAGATTTTTCATCGTTGATGATGAAATTTCAGCAGCTTTGTCATCTGGCGTGAGAAGTTTTGTAGAATCTTTTGTAGCTGGTGACTTCTTCTTATTGGATGTGGGCTTGGTGTGAGTATTACGTTTGCTATTTGTTGAAGGTTGAGCTGAGGTAGTTGTTTTGGGGAAGTCGTGTTTTAATTCAGTTGATGAAATTGATGCAGTCTTCTCAGTAACATCCTGAACTCGTTGCTGTTCATTTTCTGAATTTAGGCTATCTCTTCCATTTTTGTCTCTTATTTTGATGCTTTGTGATCTGGTAGAAAAAGATGAATCTTCGTGATCTTGATTTTGTGAAGAATCTGTATCTAAAAGATGTATCTTTGAATGCTGATTGGGATCCGGAAATTGATGTTTTGAAACAGGACTTTCTGAAGATGAAGACTGAGTTGTATGATGACCGAGCGTCTCAATTTGGTTTGATGGGGGACGTGTCTTTGAGGACATGGTTGTGTTTTTTTCATGCCGCCGCTTTTGAGATTCTTTCGATGCTGTTTTTGGATGTTTGATTTTATTCAACAATTTTGGAGTTGGTGAAGTGACATTTTTGGGAAATAGATTCACGCCATACTTTGATCCCGAATTGACTTCACTTCTCGCATCAGTTTTTTTATTTTGATTTGTTGTTTTAAAATGTAAATTATTTTTGGAGTTTTTACCGGCGAGGATTTCCTTTTCGGTTGTCCCTTTCGTTTTTTTAATATTTTTTATTGTAGGTGTACTGACTCTGGTTTGATTTTTCGCTGAATTTGCCATCATCACGATTACCAATAATTTTTTTCTTATCTGTGTCAAATCGTCGATTTTAGCCTGTAGTTGTTTTCTAGTCTCTTCATGCATTCTTCGAATAATTTCTGAGTTTGCCGCTGATGCTTGAGTCACAACATCTTTCTCATTTTTTGATCTTTGATTTGGGGTTGTAACATGATCAAAATTGTTGAAAAATGTGTGGGATTTCACAGGTTCATATTCGATATCTTCTTCTGAAGTGACATCGCTGGATGAACTTTTTTCTTTAGAGTCAAAATTGTTGTTATCCTGAGAATTTTTCAGAACACCCCCTTGCATTGTGTATTTAATTTGCTGTAATAATGATTTCAGTGGTCCTTTCTTGGTATTTCTCGCACTTTCAGAACTTTTCGTTGTATGTTTAGAATCTTTAGGGAAAGTACTACTTTGTAAAAAATCGCCAACGCTACGTTGCTCCCCCTTTAGCATTTTTGATTTATATTCAACTAGATCACTGGAATATTCATTTTTTTCAGTACTTGTGTTAGGTAAAGGGACCGTGAACTGTTTCGGATTACTAGGCAAAGTTCTATAGGTTCTCGAATAAGTTTCCATATTCATAGCATCGGTCATAGCATGAGCCAAATCACTTCTTAAGACATCATCGCTATTTACATCCTGATCAAGATTATGCTGGAGAATTGAATCTTTATGGGTCGTTTGCAGAATATTGGTGTTTTTGAGATTTTTTTGCCTGAAATGACTCCTACCTGATTTTTGATTATCAGACGACTCTTTTTGTCTGGAACGTCTTTGGAATTCTTTTAAAATTCTATTTTGCTTTTCCATTTCAGTGCAGCGTTTCATTCGTGAATGGTATTCTTCCCGGTTTTCGTTAACTTCGGTCGAGTCGACGGTCATGTTGAGGATTTTCTCAACTTCCTGGAACGATTCGGAGTTGAAAAATGCCCTGAGATTGGTGCAATTTGAATTTAAATTTTGGTTCATTATTTCTTCAGCGATTTCCGATGTTGTGAGCAAAGAAGGTATCTCCAAAGGGTACCTGAAAAATCGTAAATTTTTATACTTCGTGTTGGGCAATGGAAAAAAGTAACTTTAGGCTGGGAGGATATTACACTTACTCGAGGTCATTTTCAGCTCGGATTTGACTATTCAGGTGCGAAATGAAGGAAAATATCGGAATTATTACGAGTTGGATTTTGTTTGAAGTCAGCATCGTGCGTTTTATGCCTAAAACACGTTCATCTGAAAGTGGAATTTATGATTTATTTCCTACTAATATTTTCGTTTAAATATTTTGTACATTATTTTAAAATTTTGATGAAATTACGAAAATTTTCAAAACTAGTTAGCTTTGAAACCTTTTATGAAGAAAGTTTGAGAATTATGTTAAGAGCTGGATGCTTAATTGTAGTAAACTTACTCTTTAAATGACTCGTGAATTTTTTTTTGTTTGTGTTTAGTTACATGAATGAAAAATTGAAAAACCATAAAGCGTTTGAAAAATTCATTTTGATTGATCATACGAAAATTACCAGCAGTAATAATATGTAAATTGAACGTAATTTTGGTAACGGTGTCGTAAAATGAGCTTCCAAGTTTTTTTTCAGGGGGTCTCAAATTTTTTGATTTTTTTTAATACCTAACGATAGATATACCATGGATATACCTATTTTGGAAAACATGGTAAAGTTTTTTTAACCTGACTATTCGATTTAAAAAATATGTGAAAATTTGACGAAGAATCAGAAAATACGATTAGGATTTGAAACTCTTTTTTCACTTTTGCCTCTGTTTTCATAGGTATTTTTAAGTTGATTTTCATAGTTTCAAAATCTTATTGAATTAATTGAAAAAATATTTATATGTTTAAAATGGCCATTAATATCAATATTTTTTAGGTTAAAAAAATCGTTACCACAATTTTTTACCTCAAAGCCTCGTTTTGGCTTTTTTTCATTTAATTGAAAGCTTTGAGGTTTATTTTGGCTCAAAAATCACGGAAATTACCAAATATACGTCAGTCTATTCCATGAAGCATTTTTTCATGTATTTTTTTTTCAATTACTCGTTAAAAATGTTTCAAAAAATAAAAGAATTTTAGTTGTAGAAATTTGAAAAATGTTTAAATTCTGAGAATTGGGTATACCAGAAATATTACAAGTCCTGATTTTGGGAGACACTAATGAAAGTGATTTTAATTGTTGTTGAAATAATTTTTTCCTGGAATCGACCTGTTTGTTTTGATTGAGAAAATTTTAATTAAAATAATGCTGAATTAGAGAAATTAAGTGACTCGTACTTCGAGTGGAAAAATCGAAAGTTACTTAGGGAAATTTTCACTTTCTTATATCTTTAATACTTGAATTTTATTCGAAAATGAAAATGTCGCACTGTGTAGCTACTAGCTACCTAGATAAATTATTCGGGCGTATGAAGAACCTGACGTCAAAAGCTCCTGCGAGTATTTCAACTTCTAAGCTTTGAATAATTCAAAAATGATCTTACCTGTGTGTAGAATTCGAACCAGCAATTCACGTATTTCATTATCATTAGTAATAAATTAACTGAAGCCATATCATCGATCGTTTGTTTATTATTTACAATGGAAAATTCACCTTCATCGGCGTAGTATTTTCTAGGCACGATTTTACATGCTTCTAAACATGATACATTTTTATAAACAAAATTCCTCGATAGGTGAAAGTATTTATTAATTTCGCGAATGATACGAGTAATTGTTTATTGGAATAAATATGTCTTGGTCAAATTGTGTTAAATGAAAGCAGCGTTCTTCGTTTTAATTTCTATATAGAGAGGTATGTAGATTTCCAAACAATGGGATAGTAATTCGAGGGCACGAAGGGTTTTCTTCAATGACCCTCGTAGGGTTTGAGTTTTCGAAAATTTAATTGTGAAATGTAAAATGAAACAATAATGCGATTTGGAAGAAAACATACTCGTATTTCCAAACTTTTTTATGTTGATTTTAGACCCCTTTTTCCCAAATTTGGGGCCCTTAAAATCAAAATTTGCCTTTCGCTATATTTTTCGCATCAAGTACTCGTCGAGGGCTTTCTATTCAAAAAAAATTAGCTTCCTAGGTATAATTAGGGCTGAATGAGAGCTTGCTGAACTTTTTTTGCTTGTAGCTTAGATGATAATTATTTAAATTATTCACGGATCTGAAAGTTAGTATGACCTTAAATTTTTAAATTATTAGGCCTGTTGATAGCGATTGGAATTCAAAACTCAAGTTTGGAAACATTTTAATGCCTTTTTGAAGTATTTATTACTGGAAAGGCACTCGTTGCTTAAAAAATGTCGCGTGTTGTTTTATAAACATAAAGAATACTACTTTGAGGCAATTTAAATGATGAGAGAATGGTTTAAGAGACGTGCGATGAAAAAATTCTATTTTTTTTATAAAAAACAAATTTTTGCCGTAATTTGTTTTTCTGAAGTTTCAATTCATCTTCATTGTTCTGTGAGTAAAGCCGATGCTCAGTTAGATTGTCGTGTGTGTTATTCCTATCGCGAATATGAATCGAAAACTGATCCATTGTGCCGCTACTACAGTACACAAAACTGGGGTGAAAATTTTTGAGGAGGACACTCCATATTACGAAATATGGCAGATGGTAATTCACTTGACAATGATATCGTCAATAATCCTTTCGTTATTCATGCACATTGTCTCAAATCGCAACGATTTTTCAAAAGTTATGGAGACATTTCCACACTTTGCTCTGGTCTCGATTCTATTAGGCGGCACTATCATCACGTTTTACCACAGAAGATCCATCAGCAAAATGTTGCATCAAATGGATAAAGCTTACTAGTATCCGGATGACGTTTTACTCGAAGTTGAGTCCAAAAAATGGTACTATAAAGAGGAAAATATCATCAGATTGATTCGAGTATCGAAATATGCCGCTATTACTTCTGTATTGGTTTTTTCCGGACAGTTTTTTTGTAAACTGTACATCGATGGTACAATTGATACATTTATGTATCCATGCTGGACACCTTGGACTTTGGATAGCACTGGATGGCAAGTGGTCACCCTTGGTTTGCAAACTTTGCAGGGATTCAGTATGGTGTCTATCTGGCACATTATTGCTGTTTACTCGATTGTTTCCATCGTCGATTTTATAACACAATATGAGAAGTTGAAAAAAGCTGTCGAGTCGTTGAAAAGTCGAACGAGTCATTTCGTTTTGAATGATCGTAAGTTCAAGGATTGTTTCGATCAGCTGATAAGAGAAAGTATCGTACATTGTGTGAAACATCATCAAATGTTGTACAAGTAAGCGAGTCTTTTCATTTTTTTTTGCAAAGGGAAACAGTAGGGCTCTCCTATTTTTTCTTATCTAATTTTCAATTGATTTGGATTATTGTATTTTTTCTGTAGAAACTTTCATCTATTCAATACATGGTTTCGGACATTTTTTTCTTGGATCTTGGGTATTTATATGGCAGCATCAGCCTTTGCATTGTATATTGCAATAAACGTAAGTGTAAAAAATTCCAACGTTGGATAGATAAAAAATGTGATATTTGATTTTAAAATTTGGTTTTGGCGCATCGAATTCATACAGGCTTCTAGCTTTCTCGCCATATTCTACAGTTTGGAGTTCTTTGTCAGTTTGAGTGCGAGTTTTTTCATCTTCTGCTTTTTCGGCGAAACATTTTACGACTTGGTAAGAAATATTTCAATTCGAAGCTAATTTCTCGTTTCTTTCGTTGAATTTTGTTTACTTTTTAATTTATCAGAACGATGAATTGGCGAATACAATTTTTTATGATACCCAATGGTACGAGGCAACCGAGGAAAACAGAAGGCTGCTGGTGATATTTCATGCTTTAGCTTGCAGACCTTTCAATTTGATGGGATTTTCGATTTATCGAGCCTGCTACGAAACATTTGGCGACATGATGAACTCGACGTATTCAAATTTTAACAATTTGAAAGATATCATGAAAAAATAATCATTTTTCAGTCTGATGTACTTTTTGAATCGAATGTAGAACATTGATAAATTATTAATGAGTTTTGGAAACAAACGAAACGTATTCATCAACTTTGAAAAATTCAGTGGAGACCTTCATAGATATTGGTCCTTGAAGAAAGGATATCTCTCTTCCAGAGATACGTTCGGAGCTAAAACGATTTCTGGGTGGAAACTTAAAATAAAAGTCTCCCTATCCACTGAATTTGATCAAAATCCTTCAATTTTTTTTTGGCCATCCACATTTAGTATTCATACCATAAGAAATATTATAGTGGCAGGCAAATTTTGTTTTGAGATCGAAAAAATGAAAATATGAATCAAAAAAAGTTTTTAAAAATAGATCAATGAATAATTTTTAAACTCACAGAATTTTCGAAAATATAAAAATGTATTCTTTATAAAAAATCAACATTTTCTGCCTAAAAATTGAATTCTGAAACGTTCAAATTCAAAATGGAGTTGTTGCGGGGAGGGAATCGGAGAATTAGTATGGCTCTCGAAAATTGAGTTAAAAAAAATTCTTTTGAATAACAGCATCTTTGACTTTTTTGGTTTCAACTACTTTTGCACATTTTGTCACTTGCCTAAATGTCTCGTAGAATATTCAAATATGTTTTGCAGCACCTCTATCATTTAGAAAATATTTTCACGTGTTTTATATGTTTTGAAAAAAAATTCATCAAATTACAACTAGGTATCATTGTTTGGCAAACAACAATATTATTATCTTTTTTCTCTGTTTTTACATATATTTCCGTTGAAACACTTTTAGTACAGTTTTAATCAATTTTTATCTCATTTAGGTTTATTTTATTTTTATCTTATTTTATTCCAATAATTTTTACGAATTTTAAGAATTCTTACATCACTTTAATGTTTTGTAAATTTATTTACTTCTTATTCCTACAAAAATAATTGAATTATAATTTCACAAGTAAGTTACCTACTGTTTTGATTCTTTCTTTATTTTTAATCAATTTTCGCTGTGTTTTTCATTTGGGTTTTTGATGTTTTTTTCTTCTCGAATTCAATACTTTTTTTGACACTTTTGAGTCGTTTTTTTGTTTTTTTTTTGGTTCAAAATACTTTCTCCTTGATTGACTTAGGTATCCATGTTTCATCGTCTTTGTTAAATAGGTAAATATTTCATTATTATGCATCACATATAAGACCTTCCAAGACGATAATACCGTTGACCCATCGTCCAATCAAGATACTTTGAGAAGTATTGAACTTTGAATTAACGAATTGAGAGCATTTTCTTTCGTTTCATTCTCTATGCAGGGTAAGCTTTCAAAGAAAGGGGATACGAATTTGAAAATTACTCGTACTCGAACGAGTATTAGGATCGACTTTTCTTTAACTTATTCATGAATTTTCAATCGAAACGATTACTTATGTAACATTTTTAAAATTCTAAATCATTAAAAAATGCAACGTACGCTTTAAAAAAAAACTTTGGATAGAATTTTGAAATATTTATTGCGTGTAAAAAAATGTTTACAAGGAGGAATTCAATCGACAGAAAATTTTTTCATACCTAAATTTTGAACGCTGATCTTTCTGGGTGAATTTCATTTTTCGATATTGTAGGTCTTGGAAAACTACACCAAAATTTCTGGTGAAAAAAAAATTAAACTCTGGCGAATTTTCGGATTTCTATTCCAATTTTCGAAAAATCACCTAGAAATTATACGTATGAGTTTGAACAGACAGAAATATGAGTGTGTTTTCAAGTACACACTCCACTAATTTTTTTTTAATATTTATGTCTGCCTAAGCTTTCCTATCCCCTGAGAAAATAGTATCCTGCAAATTTTATGAATTTGAAGACAGTGAATAATACTTAAGGATGGAATTTTTATATTGGTGATAGATGGAGGGAGAGAGGGTAAGATGCTTACATGCAATAAGGAGATTAAGTCCTTCGAAAACGAGTTGTTATTTCAATTTCTTTCCCCAGAGTTTTTCTCATATCGTCATTGTGTAGTGAGTGAAGTTCGTAGTTAGTTCTCATCTATTGTCAAAAATGTAATATTTTCTGTTCGCGAGTATGGACCGAACGCTAATCAATGTCGCTGCTACTACCATACACAAAAATGGAGTGAAAATTTTTGAGCAAGACACTCCATATTACGAAAAATGGAAAATGGTATTTCATGTAACGATGACATCGTCAATACTCTTGTCTTTATTCATGGGTATCTTCACGAATCGCAACGATATTTTCAAAGTTATAGAGACATTTCCACACTTTGCTCTGACCTCGATTCTATTAGGCGGCACTATTATCACGTTTTACCACGGAAGATCCATCAGCAAAATGTTGCATCAAATGGATAAAGCGTACGAGTATCCGGATGACGTTTTACTCGAAGTGGAGTCCAAAAAATGGTATCATAAGGAGGAAAATATTATGAGCTTGATTCGAGTTTCGAAATATTCCGGTTTCACTTTTTTATTCCTTCTTACTGGGCCGTTTTTTTGTCAAATGTACACCGATGGTATAATCGATACATTTCCGTATCCATGCTGGACACCTTGGACTTTGGATAGTGCTGGATGGCAACTTTTCACTTTGGCTTTACAAGTTGTGCAGGGACTCAGCATGGTGTCTTGCTACCATACAATTACTGTTTATTTGTTGGTCTCCATCAGCGATTTTATAACACAATATGAGAAGTTGAAAAGAGCTGTCGAGTCACTGAAAAGTCGAACGAGTCATTTCGTTTTGAATGATCGCAGGTTCAAGGATCGTTTCGATCAGCTGATGAGAGAAAATATCGTACATTGTGTGAAACATCATCAGATGTTGCATAAGTAAGTGAACCGTATGGATTTTTGTCGAAGAAATCCGATGAAGCAGCTTCGGGCAAGGTTTTTCTGATTTTAACCGGATTGTTGTATTTTATTTTTTTCTGTAGGAACTTTCGTCTATTCGATACCTTCTTTCGGACATTTTTCTCTTGGATTTTGGGTGTTCACATGGTAGCATCGGCTTTTGCATTGTACGTTGCGATTAACGTACGTCTGGAAATGATCTTGTGAGTGTGATGATCGGATTTTTAAATTTTTATTCATTGGTTTTTCAATTTATAGGCCTCCAACTTTTTCGCCATATTTTACGGTTTGGAGATTTCTGCTTGCATAAATTTGATTTTTTTCATCTTCTGCTTTTTCGGCGAAGTATTGTACGACTTGGTGAGAAATATTTCAATTTGAAACTAATTTTCTCGTTTCTTTTGTTCATTTTTGTTTACTTTTTAAACTTAGAATGATGAATTGGCAAATACGATTTTTTACGAGACCGAATGGTACGAGGCGACTAAAGAAAACAGAAGTCTGTTGGTGTTATTTCATGCTTTGGCTTGCAGACCTTTCTGTTTGATGGGATTTTCGATTTATCAAGCCTGCTACAAAACATTTGGCGATATGATAAACTCGACGTATTCAAATTTCAATAATTTAAGAGATATCATGAAAAAGTAATAAATAGGTAATTTTCAGCTGGACAAATATGTAGTGTAATGAAAGCTGAAAATTGACCAGGTACTAATTTATTAATAAGGTGGGCTGCAAAATATTGATTACGTTGTGGAGCTCAAAGGTCAACAATACAGGATGATCAAGTAGTGGCATCATTGATCAAGATTTGGTACTTTACCTCAAAAGTCATGAAGGGAATGGGAAAGTATTCTAACCTGAAGCAAATTTTCAATTCCGAATTTCCAAGCCCTCAGTCCCTCACCCACCTCTAAAAAATTGAGTATTTCGTTTTTCGAATATTGATGAATTTTTGAAAATTCAAATTTGATGCATCGTAAAAAGTACTGTATCAATCTTTGAAGATTTTTCAATGTTCTCTGATTCAGAGGTAACTTTTTCGTTAGAAAGTTTCAAGTGACTTCTTTATAAATTGTTCAGTCTTGAAAAATTTGATCGAGTCAGAAAATTTTGTGAATTTTCCCTCCAAAATTTGTAATGTTTTTTGAATTTTCAACTAGTTGTCCTGTGTGAAAATTGATCATATTTTTAAAATTATTGTTTTTAATCGCTGTTTTGGTAATTTTAATGTTTTATATTAATAATTTTCACTGCATTTTTTTTTGTTGAATTTTTCACGCGAGTGTTCGCATTTTAATTTTAATTCGAGTCCAGGTAAATGTTGAAGTTTTATGTTTAAAAAAGTATAGGATAAATTTTATTTGTTAATTTTATTCAAACTATAAAATCTGTTCATTTTTAAGTTACTTTTAAGAAGGTAATCAATGTTCCCTTTTAATTTGTTCAGAATTTGTGCCGGTTCACTCTTGGAGAATAATTGTGTGCATTTTTTTTTTTTTTTTTGTTCAAATTCTCAAAAATAAATAAATTATGTTTTCTTTAAACCCGTTGAAAAAAATTGATCAGAATTTTGTCGTTGGAAGGTTAATAATGAACAAGTGGTTAAAAAAATTATAAATGTGTTTTATTGAGTGAAAAAATTCAAAATAAATTAAACAAGTATTTACAAAAAATTAGAAGAATAGTAAAAAAAATTGCACAATTGAATAATGCTTAATTTAAGCTCTGATATAAGTGTACCATAATCTATGGGCCACGCACCACAAATATTTAAACACGTTGTAATTCGTCAGTTGGCAAGTTTGGTTTGATTGTGATGATCCAGAATTCTCGGGGGCAATTTCAATTTTCGAATTACCTGAAAGGAAATCTCAAATTAGTTTTTCTCCAACTTTGATAATTATTGGTTATTTGAATAAAAAAAAAGAGTAATTTTTACCATTTTTCATGTCCGTCAAAGGATTAAAAGTAGAAGCAGAGGGAGTTTTCTCCTTGATGAAATTATCCATTTTATTGAATTTTGGGAAATGGAAACCTTCTTGATCTTTGTTTTTAATTTTTGGTGCTGTTTCATCATCTTCGTCAAATATTTCATTATTACTTATAGATCTTCTGAGACGATCCAGTTCATCGAAATTACCATCTTCTAACATACTTTGAGGAGTATTGAGTTCAGGATCGGCAAATAAACGGAATTGAAGATCTTTTTGCAGATCTGTAGGTGAGGTAACTTTTTCCTCTAATTGATTTTCATTTTGTTCTCGTTTATGTACTCGATGAGATTTCTCTTTGGTAGAAGCGGGTTTGTGAATCTTTCTGGGTAGTTTGTCAGCAACTTCACGATGAGATTGAGGTTTGTCTATCTTTGTAGCTGCTGGAATGGTAGCTTGATGATGTGATTCATCTGATTTGGCAGGAGGATTGGTAGCTTGATGGTGAGATTCATCCGATTTAGCTGGAGAATTAATATCGCGATTAGGTTCTTCTAATTTGGCAGGAGGATCAACAGCATGATGACGAGGCTCATCAGTTTTGGCCGGAGTGTGAGTAGCCTTATGATGGTCGTCAGTTTTAACTGGTTTGATCTTCAGTTTGGAAATAGTTTGTGGATGTGGAGTGGGATGTTCGTCAGTTTTGACAGGATCAACGGTCTGATGTTGAGGTTCGTCAATTTTTTTAGATGGTTTGATCTTCAGCTTTGGAACAATTTGAGGAGCAGGTCGTTCGTCGCTTCTGGCCTGATCAACGGCTTGATTTCGAGGTTCATCAATTTTGCTGGGTTTGGATTTCATTTTTGGAGCAACTTGAGGAGCAGGGTGTTCGTTTTCGAATTTCTTACGCATTTCTTGACGGTGTTCTTGTTTCTTCTTGCGGGCTTCGTTGATTTTATCTTGGATGCTTTGTGCATCACGTTTGTTACGATTGGCGAAGATGGGTTTATGATGAGAGCTTCTATGTTTGATTTCTTCAATATCTTTTGCTAGTTTTTGTCGAAGTTCATCCCGAAGTGCTTGGTTCTTTTCTTTCAATTCGTTGATCTTATCTTGGATGCTTTGTACGTCACGTTTGTTACGATCGGCGAAGATGGGTTTATGTTGAGAACTTCTTTGTTTTATTTCTTCAATATTTTTAGCTAGTATTTGTTGGAGTTCGTCCTGAAGTGCTTGGTACTTTTCTTTCAATTCGTGGATTTTATCTTGGATGCTTTGTACGTCACGTTTGTTACGATTGGCAAAGATGGGTTTATGATGAGAGCTTCTTTGTTTGATGTCTTCAATATTTTTAGCTAGTTTTTGTCGGAGTTCGTCCCGAAGTGTTTGGTGCTTTTCTTTCATTTCGTGGATTTTGTCTTGGATAGCTTGTAAATCTCGTTTATTGCGATGGCTGATGCGAGAAGCATGATGGGATATTTTTTGTTTCATTTCTTCGATATGTTTGTTCAGTTTTTGGCGATGCTCATTGGCATGTGTTTGCTTTTGCTCCTTTAACTCGTTGAATTTTTCCATGGTTTTGTGAAGGTCTCTATAAAATCTGTTGCGAGGTTGGTTGGCTCGAGCTCTCATAGCTTCTATTTCTACAGCTTTTGGATAATCATCTCTTAAACTAGCTTTTGCGCGTTCTCTGAGTTGTTTAATAGTCTCTGCTGAATAAACTTGAGGACCTGCAACCGTTTTGTTGGATGGATTACCCGAGTATATGAAAAATAATCCATTAGCATCTTGTTTGACTTGTCTTTTATTACGTCCAGATTCTGGTTCTTCGTCATCTTCTGTCTTTTCAGCCCTATCAAATTCTTTAGGATCCCAACTTCGTAAGTTTTCCCACCATTCTGACAAAAATGATTTGGTACTGTCAAATGCATCGGTGAACATATTGGCTTCTCTTTTATGGAGACGTGATTGTGGTATAGAGGGCATATTAAGCATATTTCGTAATTCATTCAATCGAACTAGACGCTTTTGCATTAATTCCTTTCTTTTCTGCTCATAGGATAAACGTAGCTGTTCGGGTGTTACTTTTGGTTTCTTGACTGATGGTGAAAGTGGTCTGATAGATTTGGCTCTGTTTCTTTTTGACGTGTCTAAAGGAAATAGTTTTTTGTGAGGTCCTCCTACTGTATCCGAATTTTCAACACCACTTGACGAACTTTGATTGGATTCATTTAATGGGCTAATTGGTTTAGAGACCACTTCTTTTAAAGCAGGGTCTTCCAATTTGGATGAAACTACTTCTTCGGTTGGAATTTGCTTAGATTGAGTTGTCTGTGAAGCGTCTTGCAGATTCTTTGTGATTTCTGATTGGAATTTGCTCGTTGTTGTTATTAAATCTTTGGTCAAATCATCATCTTCGGAGTCATCATCCGCTGAAGCAGCAGCTTCTTTGGCAGGTTCGGCTGATTTTATTTGAATGGAAGATACAACTTCGGGTGTTTCACGTTTTGATGAAACAATTGATTCGGTTGAAGGTGATGAAGTACTAGAGGTGGCTGCAGTTTGATGAGGCAGTTGAACATTATCGGATGATTGTCCTTTGATGGCTTTTACTGATTTGGATTTACCATTTTTTGGTTTCTTTGGGAATGGGCTGACTGGTCTAGTGTTTGATTTTTCGATGGTTTTTAGGTGTCTGTGTCCTACATTATTATCACCAGTTTCTGGAGCATCTTCAACTTCTCGTAATCCTCGAGATACTTCAGGACCACTAGATGCCATGATTAGGTCAGGTAATGAGGAGTTTATTTGCTGAAGATTTAGCTTTGGAAGATTGCTCGATTGGTTTTTAACTTCTTTCAATAATTTATCTACTTGTTCGATCATATCATTGGATGAATCTGTTGTTGTCTTTTCTTCCTTCGGAGTAGTTTGGGAAGTAGTTGTTATCTTTTCGTTTGTTTGGTTTGAAGAATTATCTGCTGATGGAGTAGAAGTTGGTGGAGTCAAATCATCTGGTACTTTGAGATTAATAGCATCTTCTGTGACTGCTTCTCTCTTGATTCGGTCATTTGCAGCTCCAACAATTCCATTGAGCTCGTGTTTTCTGATAAATGTGACGATTGGAATAGTTTCCCTGAATTCGCCATTTCTCATTGCCTCTCGTACACCATCCTCGGTTAATGGAACTGCGTAGACTTTTGAGGAGGCTGAACGTTTGTGAGTTTCTAGATCATCTTGCTCATCTGACGAATACGAGGTGATATCTTCAGATTCGGAATTTTCCTTACGTTTCATGATGTTTTGTTCTGGCTCGATCATATCATTACTGCCAAAAGTGAGTTCCTCCACTTCATCTTTCAATTCTAGTTTACTATCTGGAGTTGACTGTGGTGATCTTTTGAATCTATCGAAATCTTTGAGAGCTTTTTTAAATTCATCTGTTTCAACATCTTCATCTAGCTTAAATCGGGTTACAGGTTTTTCAGATTTTTCTAAATAATATTGGAATACATTCGGGGTATTCTTTTTATTCAACATGCTTAGAGTCAGAACACGATAAATTTTACCCGGGGTTTTACTACCGGTCGTGTTATTCAATCCATTGCTTTGTTCTTGTGGTCTTGGAGCCGAATCCAGTGAAAGGAAGAGTTGTACTAGTTTGACCAGGTGATCCATTATTTTATCAATTGGGTCGTTCATATCAGTAGAATTCAAGGTGGAATTCACCGCAGTTAAGTTGTTCATTGATGAACTAGCCGAGCTGGTTAAATTAGCAGATTCTTGGAATCCGGTGGAATTTTCATTGCTGATTTCTCGTTTCGTTCTACTTTTGTCCGTTTTAAGTAGATTTATAAATGTTGATTTTTTGAATAAAACGGTTGTATAAACGACATCATTTACATTGTTGTCATTAATAACTTGTTTGTAGTTATCGTCATTGAACATCGTCATGTCCAACTTTGAAGGAAAATCTAAATGAGTCAGATTTTTGTACCATTCATTTCCATTTTCTTGTACATCATGTACGTACAAAACAAGCGTTTGATTCTTTATATCAATGGAATTTTGATTTGTGGCAGTTTTCAGCATATTTTCGAGAGTTGATGTTTTAAAGAAGACACCTGTTGGAATCATATCATTGAGGGTATCTTCCTTTATATCGAAATCCTCAGGCAATAGAATCGCAGTCAGGTTAGAAAAAGCCAAATTTCTTAACCAGCTAGTTTCAGTATTACCCGTTCCCTCGTATAAATATATATTATCACTCTCCAGGGTACCTAAATGAAAATCCATATCAATAGTCTCATCATTGCCATCGGGTATTGGTTCATCTCCATTTGGGGCAGATTCCGAAGACCTTCTCGATCTACTAGGGTATTTGAGAGCTCGTTTAAATTGATTCGACTCGGATTCGTCTTCAAAAACAAACCTCGTTGCTGGATTTTCAGCCTTTGGCGATTCTTTCGGAGTATTCGGACTGGTTCTTTTACCCAACATGGCTTGAGCCAAAACGCGATACATTCCGGCTTTATTTTTATCCTTCACGTCGTATGATCCGTCTTTCTCCTTGTTTACAACATCTTTGAATTTTTCTGGGAATGGATTAAGCCAAGTTTCATCTGAGAACGTCACGTATTTCACGTTCATCTGCGGATTCGACTGATCCATTTTATTGCCGTTGATGGATGATTTTGAGGACGGATCGGAGGATAATTGGAGACCATTTTCGGTTCGTTTTGGGTAACTGACGTATACGTTGTTATGGTCGTCATCTTCGTCTATGGCTTCGAGTACGTTACTGGTGAAAGTACTCGTGTCCAGGTCTTCTTCTTCGAGTATTTTGGTCTTGGTTTTGAAAGCGTCTGGCTGTTCGTGTTCCATACAAGAGCGACATTTTGTGTTGGGAAATACGACGAAGAATATCGAACGTGCTGGGATCAGTAGGTATTTAGGAGAGTCGCGTACTCGAGGTGATATCAGTGGTAGCTCATTTTCCGCAGATAGTCCTAAAGGCTGCCTGTTTAGCAAGGTTTTCCTGTAATATAAATGATAAGTACATCAGTCAAATATATGTGGATTATTTTGGATAATTTTTCGTTTAAATTTATGTCAGAGAAATGTGGGGAAAAATTTGCCCAATTGTATTATAATAGAGTGCTAAAAAGTCATGAAAGCAAAAGAATTCAAATTATTCCTGAAGTGCCTATTTTCTTTTTCATTCTAATCTTCGTAATTAACAAAATAATGTAAATTGCATGAAAATTTATAAAAAGTAAGCACAAGAGGTGGAGGGAGTTTTTTCCCTCTAAAACGCCAAAATTACATAAATTGTAAAAAACGAGAATAATGAGGAAATTTTTCGATTTTCACGAGGAAAATTCCATTTTTATTTCCCATCACCAAAATAAAAACATTTTGGAATCTTTAAAATACCCACAGAAAAAATGTCATTCTCTCATTATTTAACTGGATACTTTTTCAAATTAATTTGCGTATTCAAAGATTATCTTGTGAATATGTGAAATTGTAAAAAAAAAAACATTTTTTTACTTTTCTGTACTAATTAAAATCAGATAGAAAAAAATCATCTAAAATGATTGTGTGTGTGTTTTTTAAAGAAAACTATTTGCAAAGTATAACTTTTTCTAGGTTTTTTTTTCAAAAATCAAAAATTACAAGAGGTTAATTTTTTGCTGAAATACTCGAATGAATTCGTCAAAACTTTGAAATATATTTAATAAGAGAGAAAAACTGAACAAGTTTTCGTTGAAGAAAAAAGGGTGTTTAAACTTGGAAATCACAACGATTTTTTTTTAAATTTATGATTACCGATAAAATTGAGATTCCAAAATGAAAAATTTTCAACGATTATACATAATATTATAGATTTTATTTTTCAAGTCATTTGATTTCGTGTTTTCTTTTTTTTCTATTGGAAGGAAAAGAGATGAATCGCAAAAACTGACAGTTTTATCAAAAAAAAAAAATGTTGATGCTTCTCCCATTTATTTAATTTGAAATCATTCAATATTGATTTCTAATCACATTTCGAAAATTGAATTGCCTTCAATTTACAGCTCGCTTTCTTAATTTTTTTTTGGCAGGAGAGGGAGTGTGGCAAATTCTCTAAAGTTATTAATTTAAAGAAATTACAAGTTTTGTTAATCCCTCTCTCACAAAATATGTTCAAGTTGAATACGAGTATGTTCATTTTTTTTTAAATTCAAGTTTTTTGATTTCGACCTACATTTTGTCCCTCTATGAGAGGAGTAGGGGGAGGGGGTGAATTAGTGATTTTATCGATAAAACATACCTATCCAAGTCAAAATTAATTTTTGACTTTTGGTCACATAAAACCATGAAAATGAAAAATTTCAACAAAATAAAATATTTTGACGTTTCTTTCAAAAAAATTTCAATATTAAAATGTATTTTGATTTTCAGTAATATTTTTCCTTTTTTGAGAGGAAGGGATAAAATCGCGAAAATTTGCATTTTCATTGAAATAAAAATGTATATGCCCCCCCCCTCTACTTAACAACATTTTGATTTATGCCCTTTTACTTTTTTCACAAGTTGGTGGGGAGCTAAAATCGTAAAAATGGTATTTTCATCAGAATAGAGTATTTTGGCGCCCGCCCCCTGTAATATTGGTTTCTAATGACATTTCCATTAAAAAATTAACATTTTAATCCCCTCCCCCCCAAAAAAAAAATCATGTGGATAATACTCTAGTTATTTTTAATTTCAGTTTTTTCTATATTTTTGAGGGAGGTGGTGGAAGGGTAAAAATCGCCAAAATTGGCAATTTATTAAAAAATAATTTTCCTTAATTTGAAAAAAAATCTGTAATTGGAGTCAATTTATTGGAGTAGCTCGAAATTTTCTCAAAAGTAGAATTTTTCTGATTAACGTGTAGGTAGATATTTTTAAAAAATGTGTTGGGAAACTCAAATTGAATTTTTCCAGGTGATCGTTTCTCCTTCTTACACAGAAAAATGGGAGTACGAGTGGTGAAAATACCCTGTTTATGTTTTTTAAAAAGATGAATTAATCATCAAATACAAATTAGGTATATCTATTTTCGTTTTTAAAAAATTGAATTTTGATCCCATAATTTCTTATAAATTTCTTTTGAAAAAATGAAGATTGCGGTTGCACTGCTTTTTTCCTTTGTTTATTATGGTCGATATAATAGGGGTGTTCGAGCGCTCTACAGAACGCTGCAGAATTTACAGAAAACGTAAAAAATTTGGGGTTTTGTGCGCTCATGATAGACTCAAAATGGACCATAGACTGCTGTGATGCAATTTTACAAAAAATTGTAAAAAAATTTCAACGTTTTCTGTAATTGCTGCAGGTTTTTGTAACTTGCTGGAGAGCGCTCGAACACCCCTAATATTCGCAATAGGAAACTTTCGAGCTTAAATTTTTTAAGGAGAAAATGTATGAAATGCCCCCCTCCCTCCATTCGTGGTAAATTAACTGTCTATATACGAACGTATTTTATATTCAACTTACGGAAAATCAGCATTCGAGTTGTCTTGAGTTAAAATATAAAGATGAGCAGTTTCGTCTCCTTTGACTCCGATTTTGAACGAAATTCTGGTAGATTCCGAAGCCATGTTTACTCCGTAAACGGTGATGGAGCCCGGCTCGTACAATATTTCCGGATTAATAATGCTTTCTTCGGGTTTCTCGATGAATTTAGTGCAGTGAGTGAACAGGTGGACCTTGTTGGTGCCATTTCCAGCGGTTTGCTTGATGTCTAGGACTGTTCTGCCTACTAGTGATTTGTATAGAACAGATGTCCAAAATTCCTGTTGAATAAAAAGCGAAATGAACTCGAGTTAGGAACATTTTGGCATTTTAAAAAGTCGATTGTGAACTGATCGAACGTGCAACATTTAAACATTTGCAGAGTATCTAATTCGAGTATGTACGTTAATCGTTAATTACCGGAGTAGGTTCGTAAAATGATAGCAAATGTGGTTTTCTCAAGTATACAGATGCTCCTAATCTGGCTGCTGATCCCATCCTCATTAGCATGGTCATGGAATCGGTTAAATTTGAGACTGTTTCGGTGCTCTCAGATTCAGCTAAAACAGTATTAGAAGAAATGAGTTGACTGGGTTTTTTTGAGGGGAGGGAGGAGGGAGATTCAACGTACCGATCCAAATTTCTTTTCTGGGAACGACTCCTTTGGAAGAAGATTTCATAAGACCGTCTTTGATCCATAAATAATTATCCATCGAGTTCATACCGTTCGATAACATTTCTAGTATTTCATTATCTTCGCTTTTTTTGGCAAACCTTTTGAAAAAAAAATCACTCGAATAAATTATTTAATTCGAGAAAAATTTGAATTAATTAAATAACTAATAAAAAAATATCTTACGGGTGCCAGGTGAACACATTCAAGGAGTCTCCAGCTTCGGTCAGGTAATTTCTAACAAATATGGCGTCGTTTTTCGACTTGAAACTAGTCATATCCGGTCCAATGATCAAACTTTTACGATATCTTGGGAAAACGTCGAGAATTTTTCGTAATCTGGTCACATCGCGACCCATCTGTTTACCATCAGGCGACGTCAACTTTTGCAATTCTGCGATCAAAAGAAAGGAAATTAGAATCGTAATATTTACGGCGAACCGGGTATGCAATTTTATCAACACTTACCATATCCGAGCTGCCAGTCTAAGCTCATGTTGTGTTTAGCGGAGAATGTAATTAATTCCAGCGTATTGCTGAGATCCCAGTCTTTATTTGTTGGTTCTGAGACGCCACTCACCGAAGCTATTACGTTCATTCCAGTTTTGGATAAGAAATTGTTCAGTTGTAGCCAGTTTTCGTCTAAGAAAATAATACTAGGTTAGAATCCGGAAGCCTTTGAGAATTATTTTTTGATTTTACTGATTTAGTTTTCGCTTACTCGATACTGAGAATATTTTTGGTTTAGTAGCGAGCTCGGAATGATTAACGTTCGGATTACTTTGGAACACAAAATGATTAGAGTCGGCTCCAGCCAATCGGAAATAAGCAGGAGTTAAACTCTTGGCCATATTTAAAGTGGAATTATTCAATCTACAAGTAACCAGTTTAAAAAAAAACTCATTGTAAAAAAACTCGACTAGTTTCATTAATTGAAAAAAATTTGAAAAATTACTTACGAGCATTCGGCGACATGAGAGATGGTAGTCGGATCAGCGGTAAAGCTCAAGAATTTATCACTCACGGTATGAATAGGTTTTTTAAAGATGTGATAAGAAGCCAATTTAACCAAAGGAGCAGACCCCGGAGCTGCTCCATTCAAATGAAAAACGCTCAACAAGACCGATATGGCCGCCCATATCGAAATCGTGTTCATTTTCACGTCACTTTACCGAATTACTTATTCGTATTAAACGCGTCGATTAATTTTTATGTTACAGATGATAGATCACCATCGAAACCGAATAGCTGTCTTCGAGTCTTCTCCACGATTTCAACATTCGCAATGATTATTACCTCCAAGCTGAGCTCGATTAATAAAGATTTTTTTCAGCATATTGGTACCTTAGAATAAGTCACGTTAGTTTATTGTTTTGTGTTTTCTATATATAAACACGCATCTATTCGAAGCGATAACATGGCTTCAATGTGTCGTATTGTTTATGATGTTTTAACGATAATAATATGAGCTTGAAATTATCGTGATCGATAAAAGATTTTTGTAGTTTCAAAGCGTGATTTTTTTGAGAATTGTTGAACGATTGAATGTATGCATAAGTGGAGCGACCTTGACATTTTTTTCTGCTGGGTTAGAAACTAGAGTACGAGTTTTAGGCAAAACGAAAGAAAGGGAGAGTTGGTGAAATTGAATCTATTTCATCAGCTCTCCCTTTATTCAATTCGATTGATTATTCTTCGATAATTTAAACAGATTTTACTATTTTTCTTGCAAGAAATTCAGAACTTATCCAGTTTTTCATGTACCATACATTACTTGACAAAAAATAGACATAGCTATTAATATTCATAAAAAATGCAACCCTTCCCCTCCACAAGGCTCTTATTTACACGGTCTGATTAGTAGACTTCTTTCAAAAAATTTTCACTTTCGTTGATAAATCATTTCATTTTGGCTAAAAATGAGTTTTTACAATCATCCAACTTGAAATTTTGTGAGGAGAACATTTTTTTCCTAAAATTACCTGAAAGTAGGTATCGTATTATTACCAGAAATTGTTTTAATAAAGTCGTGTTTTTTTCGACAAAAATTGCAGAAAATTAACATTTTTTCGTCAATAATTTCCAAACAGCCACTTTTTGTCAGAAATTGTTAAAAATAATCGCTATTCAAAAATTCATAAAAATTTTCGCTTTTCAGAAAATATGATAAGGATTGTCGTTTTTTTGCGAGAAGTTTCCAAAAAGTCACAATTTTTATCCAAAATTGTTCAAAATTCTTGTTTTTTTGACCAAAATTGCAAAAAAGTACATTTTTTCCAATAATTGCCATAAAGTCCTGCATTTTTCAAAAAAAATTGACAAAAACTCTCTATTCTAGCAAAATTACAAAAAAATTTCACTTCTTCTCCAAAAATTCCAAAAAGTCTCTTTTTTTGAAAAATTGCCCAAAATGCTAACTTTTTAACCGGAAATTGTCAAAGTCTTTTTTTTGGCCAAAACTTTTCGCTTTTTCAAATATCACAAAATTTTTTGTTTTTTAGCAAAATAACTACAAATTGTATTTTTTTTGCAGAAAATTGCAAAAAGGCTCTTCCAAATTTGTCCAAAAGTGTGACTTTTTAAACAGAATTTGGGAAAAAGTAAAGTACCAATCATTTCTCTGGCTCTCAATCACCCTACAAAAGGTCTTGCCTTTAGCTGGTGATAAATTGTCCAACTCTTTGAGAGAACCTCTTGAGGTATCACACTCCGATGTGAACGGGACCGCGATGTTTGGAATGAGCATAGTCTAAAACCCCTAAAACCGAATTTTCAGCTGCCCAAGTTCATTTTTCGATTTTTTGCGAATGTTTATTGAAAATTCAAAATTGACTGTTTTTGGCGATTTTATGCATTTTTTAAAAAAGTACGTACTTGATCAGTAAAAATGGTCAAAATAAATCCCAAAACTAATATCAATTACCCAAATCCAAATTTCACCATCTCCAGTCATCTGGAGCCTCCAGCGCGATTTTCATTTTCTCCAGAATTTTGAATTTGCTCCAGAAGACGTGAAAATGCAGTTGGACAGCTAAAAGTCGAGTTGTGTAATACACTCAACCTGTTTAACGAGTTAATCCACATTTGAGCCGATTTTGAGAGTGACACCTCAAGAGTGGTTTTTTGACCTGCTTTTTTCAAAATTGAAAAATCCAAAAAATCAAGTTTACTCCCAAAATCGGTTCAAATCTAGATAAACTCGTTGAATAGGTCAAGTATAATACATAACTCGATTTTTAGCTGCCCAATTTTATATTCACGTCTTCTGGAGCAAATTCAAAATTCTGGAGAAATTGAAAATCGCGCTGGAGGCTCCAGAATGGCTGGAAATGGCGAAATTGGGATGTGGGGAGTTATTTATCGACAAAATAGGGCGATTCGCGCGAATTTCGAAAATTTCCACGCAAACGGGAAACTTTTGATTTTTTGGATTTTTTAATTTTGAAAAAAGCTGGTCAAAAACCACTTTTGAGGCGTCACTCCCAAAATCGGCTCAAATGTGAATAAACCCATTAAACAGGTCGAGTATAATACACAACTCGATTTTTAGCTGCCCAACTTTATATTCACGCCTTCTGGAGCAAATTCAAAATTCTGGAGAAATTGAAAATCACGCTGGAGACTCCAGAATTCCTGGAAATTGTGAAATTTGGATTTTAAGGGGGTTGGTTTTGGACAAAATACAGCGATTCGCGCGAATTTTAAAAACTTCCACGCAAACGGGAAATTTTTGATTTTTTTGATTTTTTAATTTTGAAAAAAGCTGGTCAAAAAACCACTTTTGAGGTGTCACTTTCAAAATCGGCTCAAATGTGGATAAACTCGTTAAAAAGGCCGAGTGTAATACACAACTCGATTTTTAGCTGCCCAACTGCATTTTCACGTCTTCTGGAGCAAATTCAAAATTCTGGAGAAATTGAAAATCGTGCTGGAGGCTCCAGAATGGCTGGAAATGGTGAAATTTGGATTTGGGTAATTGATATTAGTTTTGGGATTTATTTTCACCATTTTTACTGATCAAGTACGTACTTTTTAAAAAAATTGCATAAATCGCTAAAAAACAGTCAATTTTGAATTTTCAAACGTTCTCCAAAAATCGAAAAATGAACTTGGGCAGCTGAAAATTTGGTTTTGGGGGTTTTAGACTATGCTCATTCCAAAAATCGCGGTCCCGTTCAAATCGGAGTGTGACACCTCAAGATGTTCCCTTGTTAGCTAAAAACTTTCAAAAATTTTCGTCTTTTTCAAAAATTACGAAAATGTTTGCTTCTTAGAAAAATGTTTGAAGAATTATCATTTTGACCAAATATTTCAAAAAGTCCCACTTTTTTCCAAAATTTCCCAAAATTCTCGCTTTATTGACCAAAATTGCGAAAAAGTGCACTTTATTATCAATAATTGCCATAAAGCCCAGTTTTTTGCTAAAATTGTCAAAGGTTTGCTTTTTGTTAAAAATTGGATTTTTTGCCAGAAGGCAGACATTGCAAAAATTCTCATTTCGTAGTCAAAAAATCTCGGTTTTTTTACCAAAAAGTTGTAGAATAGTCCAATTTTTAAAAATTTAAAACAGAAGTGTCTTTTTTTTCTACACGAAATTTTTTCACATTTTGTCACATTTTAGATCTTTTCTAATTGGACACTTGAGTTGCTATTTTATAAAAAAATTGAGCACGAGCCCTTTCATCACTCAAAGTCAGTTTCCTAAAAAAAATGTGCATCATAAAATTATCCTCTCATTGTGTTTTCTTAAGAATCATTTTTTTTGCAATTTTCACTCAGGTGTTTGCTTTTGAAATATTATCGCTTAAAAGGGTGATGAAAAATTAAAATATCGAAAGCGGTGATATGAGTGTTGGAATATAGTCCTCAAGGGCGCTGATTTTAAAATCCATTTGATCACAAAATCAAAATTGATTCCTTCCAAATTTTGAAAAATGCAATTTGGGTATCTAATCGTAGGTTTTCAAGACCGTCAATTCTGATTCTTCAATCAATTCAGTCCCAAAATCAGACTTGAGCCTCCTATAGGGACACTTAGTGTTCAGAATTTCAAGAAATGCAACTCTGAAAGACGGGCTTAAGACCTAAAAACGTCAAAAAATACTATCATTCCCGCGGTAAAAGTTTTTCCAATAATATTCATCATTGATTACCAATAAGGAGGAAAGTGAAAGGAACGAAGAAAAACAAATTTAGATGAGCTTTGCAAATTATTCGAGTTGGTAAGTATACCTATTTCTACATTTCAATATTTATTTCAGATTCAATACTCAAATATCAATATCTAAAGAAAAATCCCCTCTTCCCCTCACCCCTGTTCAACCTCATCTAATGAACTGCTGTAACCATCGTTATCATTTTCTCATAATATTGTAACTCGAACCTTCGTTAATAATTTCACACGTGCATTCCTCAATCATTGAAAACTAAAATTCTACTTAGACACGAAAAATCCTTGCGATTGGCACGTTCCAATTATTCGCGCTAATAATAACACAAAACGCATCGTAATGAATGTTTTATTTTACCATCACCTCGTTAACAATAAAGTAGAAGTTACGTTTGATTATATACAACAACGAAAAAGACAGATAGACAGAGAAAAAAAAATAAATACAACACGAATTAAAAATTAATTAAATGGTAAAAATTCAAAACATAATGTAATTGCTTCTAAACACTCGAACACGAAATCTCAAGAGGGGGAAAAAAAGACGAGGAGGCTTGTTTAACATGCACCTCATCTACTCACATCCCTTTACGAAACAACAAAACCCCGTCTGAAAAACACACAGGGGGGTTAAAAACTTGAACCACAGCATGTACACGACGTACGTGAAATCAATGCTCAAATTATTCAAACGAGTAAATTCAACCACCTTTCCTTACACGAATAATATTTTGATTGAGTAGGCCTAATTATAGCGTTCAATCAAAAATAATGAGCAAATTTTCACACATCGTAATAATAATGCCCTTCTATTGCTTCTTTTTTTTTTTAAATTCACAACATTGCTTCCCAGTTAATCGATTTAAGGAAAAAATCATAATGCTTCTTCATTCTTTTTTCTTGTCCTATTCGACAAAAATAAAACATCATCGACACGTACGAGTTTTAGGGACAATTCAATTCACACAGCCAATGAAATTAACAAATGCTACTTTTTTTTTGCTCTAACGTAGGTACGTATAAAAAATAAATATACCAACATCGATATGTATACCGTAGGATTGCATCTCGTTATTATTATTAATACTGTTCGAGTTGTGGAACGTTTTTTTTTTTTTTTTTTTCGGAGAGAATGCTTATTATGGCAGTAGGCAATTACAAAAGGTCGTGTATCGTGTAAACAGTATAGGTAGATAAAGGTAAAAAGATCGAAGCAGGGGTATTTTACCCCTGGTGTAAAAATTACGTATTAAAAAACAAGTATATAGAGAGAAAAAAAAACAAAAACAATTACAAAATGCAACATGAAATCGGTACACGGCCATTTTTATAAAAAAACAACCATCCTCGCACGTTGTTTCTATTGCACGAAAATAAATTTCCTCATGGTAAATTAATTTTTAAAATATCTACATCGATAATCCCACAACCACCGAAGAAGAAGGAAAAATACACATTCGAACGATAAAAGCGGCGACGAATTAACAAGAAAAAGAAAAAAGCTACAATGATGGTAAATTTAAAATAAAAAATATAAAAACGCGTCCAAATGTATCGAATGGATCAGTGTGTTGGAAAAAAATTACGTAAAAATTTTTAGCGAACGATTGTAAAAAAAAAAAAATTAAAAGACGATTTTAAAAACATTATAATAATAATCGATTGCCTAATAACACGTGGTAGTTATCGCTGTTGCGGTATTTTGCTGTCATTTGTACATCGGTACGAAGGCCTGTCTGACCGGAGGAACTGATCCGAATTGATTTGGTCTGTTCATCATCAGAGAACTGGTATCTGAAATGGTACCAAAAAAAAAAAAAAAGGAATAATTAATTTAAGTTGATTATATGTATTATTGGTGATTTACATGCAGAACTTTGAACTTTGAATATATTTTGTAACTAGGTAATAAACATCTTCGCACGCGATACCAGACGAGTTGGCAATTATCTAATTGAGCGAGTTTAATACGACCTCGTATAATATATTTTATATGAATTGGGTAGGTAGGTATCTTTTACTGGCGCACACAGCACACCAAACTAAACTTTTATCACACAGGTCGTATATTACATCGTTGAGTTTCGTTCAATTTCAAATGCAGGGAAGACAGACATGCGAGAAACGTTATACTATACCATAACTTATATTTTTCTTTGCGATAAGAATACCTACCACGAACCTAGCACGGAAAGTAAATAATTTTTTTTTCTTAAAATTGTCTATGTAGGAAGGTAAACAGTAAACACGACCCACGACCCAAAAAATAGGTACTAATAAGAGTTTGTATATTCTGCAATTACAGTGCAAATATTTATACAGGCGTTTTCGAACTCAAGTTGAAAAGGTATAGGTTCATTTTTTGTGTTTACGAACATAAGAGGAGTGAAGGGGCAAGAAGAAATGTAGAAATTCCTACGATTCGATCACTTTAAAATGAATTAAATGTACAGGATGGTCAACTTGCATGGTTTCAATGAAATACATATAAAATAATAAATTTGAGAACCCTTCGTTTTTTCCTAAAAGTACTTTTTCGTTATAAAATTTTCCTATCTAGGGGTGAAAAGTACTACTTTTCCAACCTCGCGAGAATCGCTCGGATGTAAAAATAAGTACTTTCCACCCTCGTTCAGGAAAAATTACTTCACTAAACTCGGAGAAGAAGTGATTTTGAACTCGTGTGAGTTGTTCCCCTCACTTCGTTCAGGTCACAAACCTCACCCTCGTCAAAAATCACTTTTTCGGCCCTCGTTGTGTAATATACTATTTTTCTAAATTTTCTTTGCAAACGAACAATCAAAGTTCAGTCTTCTAAATTTTGCTCAAAATATCTCAAAAACAGAGCTTCTTAGAAAAAATAAATTCATCGGTACTAAAATTTTTTTTTTCATTATGCTTTAGATGTTTTCTTTTTAACAGTAAAAGCATTAAATATATGAAAAAAAAATTTTCTTCGAAAAATCATTTTTTGGAAAAAACTACAGATCCTACGCAAAAAATGAAGAGGAACAAAGTCGTAGGGTACAAAATTTTTCACCAGCCAAGTGTAACTATTTTTCGTCTAAAAGACTTCATTTTTGTGATATTTTAAGCAAAATTTTTAACGATTTTTTTTTTTCTTTAGAACCTAACATTGTTCATGAATCACGATCAACTCACCGACTGGTTTTCCCGAAGCTAACTGATTCATCGAAGGAGCGTTCGACGATGGCGATTTCTTCGATCCGCAGATACCCAAATCATCGATATTTATATTAACTCCGGTTAAATTACTCCAAGTGCTACCGACCTGTGAAAAAAAATTAAAAAAAAATTATTAATAAATTATTTCAAACGTCAATTTTTTTGTAAGCTAAAGAAAACTTGAATTTTCAATAAAATGAAATGAAATATACAACATGAAATTTGATAGCCTCAATTTGGTAACACTTTTCATAACTTTACTATGTATTCGAGAAAATAATGATGAAAAAGGTTGAGGATTGAATCATACTCTTTTCAAGTTCAGTCAAGTCCCTCAAGTTTTTTTTCTGCTCAAAAAATTCACTTGATGAAAAATTGTATGATTCTTTGTCATAATTTCTCAAAAACCTTTTTCTAGGAGGTAAAATAAGGTGCCTCTGAATATGTTTCAACGTAAAAAAATTATTAAAAATTGAAAAACTTGTAATCCATAAATTGTAGGTATGTACTTATTTAAAAATTTGCTATCAATTTTTTTTGTTTTTTTAGTTTATTTTCAAGGAAAAGTAAGTAGCAAAAAGGAAGCAAGAAAAGAGCTGGTTACAAAAAAAAAATGAAAAGAATCTAAAATTTTTGGCAATTATTAACAAAAAAGTGATGCTTTTTCGCAATTTTTGTCAGAAAATCGAAACTTATCACAACATTTTGTTAACAAATCAGATTTTTGGAACCAAAATTTTAAAAAACTAACAAAAAGTTTCTTCAAGTAACTTCAGTAATTCGATTACTTATTTGAAAAGTGAAAAAGAAATGTTTTTCTGAAGGGGGGGGGCTGACATTGAAAACAATAATAAGTAAATTAAATGAACAAGCCGAATGACTAAAAAAAATGAAGAAAAAAAATAAAGAATTTTTTGAAACAAACAAATACTTTTTTGAAGAGAAGGGAGAGGAGGGGTAAAAACTTGTTTCAATTAAATTGAATATGGATTCCTGAATTCATGGGAGGGGGGAAGGTAATCACAAAAACCAGCAGGAAAAAATCAAAAAATTTGTTGAAAAACAGGGTTTTCAGGAAAACTGTATTTATGAGGAATAACAACGAATAAAATGAAAAAATGATTTAAAAAATTGAGAAGAAAAAACAAAGGATTCTTGACAACAGGAAAGAGTGAGAACAGGAGGTGAGAAAATCAAAAAAATCCATGAATTATTATTGAATTAAATAAAGAAAAAAAATGAGACATCAACGATAACATAAATAACAAAATAACTAATCAAAAATGATTATGATGAAGTTCCAATTGCGGTGGAAAAAATTAAGGTTTGATAAAAAGAGCATCAAAAAAAGGAAAAAAGATTGCGAATACACGAGATAGATATCATTTTCAAAAAACGATTTTTCAAGAAGATGATAATATTTCAATAAAAGACCCATTTCAATTAATTAATTTCTTGCGTGATAACGATTTTTTGCCTTCCTTTCTCTATTTTTTCCCGATTGTTTACAAAAAAAAAAGCTCGTTAAGGTCATTTTTCTATCCCCCTAATTTGAATAACTAGGTAATAAGTATATTACACTGCTTTCAACTCCTCCCTCCCATCGCACTGAAACCTCAAATATTAATTTATCAGCGCACATTTTATCTTCGTCAACTTTTGATAAGTCAGTTTTCAGCACAATTTTTTTTTTTAATAAATAGGTACTTGAAGTCTTATCTGTTTTTTTTTTTTTTTTTTTAGTCTTTTGATAAAAATGATATCAACGTTATTAACATCCCGGATATGACCATGAAAAAAGTGTATAAAACAGTGTCGTTTTCATATCTCTGAAAAATATTACGGTTATGATAATTTTCGTTGAAAAAGACATAACAGTGTTACTCACCTTATTACTAATTGATGAAGTGGAAGACGTAGATGAATTAATTTGAGCAACTGGAATGGATAATGGTTGAATTGGTGTAGCTGACAGCGACACGAATCCTGGAGGTACCGCTGTGTAGGAAAATAAGAGTAAACAAAACATGTGATGTTAAAATTACAAAATACTATCAAAACATTACGATATTTTTTCAATTACATACCGAAATTTACACTAACGAGTTCAATATTCATCTCGAGTTATAGACCGGTTTTTTTTTTTTTTTAAATCACCCATAATTTGATCAGCGTCCATCAAAACACTCAACCATACATATAAATTAACGTCTCCATAATCGTACAAAAATCGTATATAATTAAGGAATAAAATTACGCCAAGAAAATTACAAATAATTTTACACATAATACATAGTACAATATCATATCACAGGTTTGTATTAAAACTAAAACTAGTTTTCATCAATCCAAACACTTGTTCCATCAATTTTCTGCATTCGGTATTGGGTTCAGCTTGTTTGCTAATCATTTGCTCCATCCACGAATGAGCTCTTAAAATCTCGGCAAACAAATCACCCTCCATTAGGACACTTTTCGGTACACTGATGATGACTGCAGCTACACTTTTCAGCACTGCGGATCTAACCTTGAAGTCGGAATGACCGACGAAACATTTGATAAACTCCATCATCTCTAGGCCCATTTTTCCGGCCATAGTGCAATTCACCGCGGAACACATTATTACAGCTAATGCATCGATGTACTGAGCTAGTAAAGGATGACATTCGGCGCCAACCAGATGAACCATGATGTTGGTTTGTTTGGCACTGCCTCGAATCAGGGGGTAGAAGAAATACCCGACGCAAGAGTTGAAATCGTTCGCTTTGGTGGTCAACGGAGATCGATTTTTTCTATTCGTAATGTACCTGGTGTTTTGTTCGATTCGTTTTTCGATCAACGATCTCCATTGTTGATTGGATTGGATCGTCTGAGAATGCTTTTTGGTCTGCAGTTGAGGCGTGGTGGTTTTAAGGGTGGATAAATCTCGAGCCGAGCCCACCAGTATGTCTAGCATGAGCATTTTATGAGATATCGTGTATTTTCCGGCAGCCTGATGGAATTGTTCGCATACGTAACTGGCTCCTTGTTCGGGATACACGTTTAGGATGGCGACACAAGCATCGTATCTGATTTGTTCGAAATTCTCCATGTAGAACTGTCTTTCTAGAGTCAACAAGATGGATAAAATTTCCACGCCTATGCAAGGATCATCCTGAACTAATTGTTGTTTAACGAGACTTTCGCACGATTCGACGCTACCGATCCAAATATCCGGATCTTTTTGCTCCGTCAGTCCTTCGATTAGATCGCGTAAATATCGAGGTTTTTTCATTTCGGAGATTTTCACGTCGTTGGATAAATCGTAAGGGGTTAGTTCGTCGTCGCTGTCCCAAGATTCGTCATCGTCTTCGTCGCCTCCACCATCTTTCACGTTGCGAATCGAGGCGAGCTTTGGAATAGGTGTTTCTTGAATTGAAACCGTTTTCATAGTTGCAGACTCAGTTTTCGAATACTTGGACTGGTTTGTAAAGCAAGTTTTCCCCAAATATTCCTCCAAAGGATCCGAATCGTCTTCTTGTGTATCCTTAGGCCCTTCTAGATCAACTTGGTCGCAAATCCTAAGTGAATCCACTACTCGAACGGATTCTTTTTTCAAATCATCGTACTCGAAGGTGATTTTACCACCAGGAAGATTCATTCGACCGATGATCACCTCAGCGACGATCATGCCGATGGCTCTCATACGTTCGTCGGACGCTTCCAAATGATTAGGTATTCCTGCGAACAGCTTTCTCTGCACAATATCCGTAGGTAAAGTTTGCAATTCAGATAGAGCTTTTGCAGCTAAGACTATAGCTTTCGAAATATACAAATGTTGTTCGAAGGATGTCCTCGTTAGTGCACTTTTATCGCTCCAAACTCTCAACAGATCCTGTATAACTTCGGTTAACGTTTCCGGATATTTTTTGAGGTATGAGATCATATTGATTAAGATTTTGTCGCTTTCATCGACGTAGAACGTTTTGAACAACATATAATCGCAAAGGCAATACCGCCATCTTGAATTCTGCGTCAAACAGCTTCCCAGCATGGATATATTTTTCAGGTTCTTGACCTGGGTCAACACGCAATAGGCTACTTTATTCACGCAAGAGCCTTCTAACGATGCGAACAGCTCCGGTATAAGATCATATTTGTATTTAGATGACCACACTTCCAATACGCGGATCACATCGGGTAATTCTTGACTGGAGCATTCAAAGTGCGAGATTATTTTACTGACGAATCCGGCCACCGGTTCGAGTCTCAGTTCTACTCCATGTCTTCGAGCTTCGGCTAAAATTTGCGTACATTTCAACACGTGAGAGTTCAGTAGACGAACGTAATTCCTAGTAGCGAAAAACTCCGGCATCTGGGTTCGCATTTTATTGGCTATTCGAGATGGTAACGAGACCAGTATTTGAACTAGATCGTCCCACCACAGTGAGCCTTCAACATCGTGCATTTGCAGACACCGACGAGTCAAAGCAGACGTGAGAAAATCGCCGGAGACTACTCGACGACAAATCGACACTACGTTATCTAGCCTGGTGGACGGGCCTTCTGGCGAATCTTTCAGTAAATTGGTCAACTTTGTGACCGATTCGAGGAGCATTTTAGCATCTCCGGCACCATCCAAGGCAAATAGGTCCGTAATCAAAGGCATTAATAAATTCGAACTTATCTTTGCGCCGATCAAGTCCAACAAGTGGGCGTAATTTCGCCCAAATACCAGGCTATGTTGGTCGTCGTAGTCGTCGATGCCTTCCATCATTTGCGGTGTCAAAGGTCTCGGACGATAGGTCGATATGGTTTTCAGCTTTTTTTCGTAACTTCTTTCATCCGATACGTTCAACGAGCTTAGTAATCGTTTGAATTCTTCTTCGCTTTCGTGCCGGAGAACTGGGTGCATTCTTCGAGCTGCAAGGTTATGTAAAAAAAAAAAGAACAAACGCTACTAGGACGCCGATCGCATAATTATTCGTAATCGACAATAATGCGGGCAGCAGGAGGTCTTTTAGAACTCGAGAAGAATAGAGGACTATTTCTAATATTTATTTTTTCATTTATAATAAAATGAATACGAATAAATTTGCACAATTTTTTATTTCTTAATGCAACTCGTTTACTTCGTTCATGGTCTGATTTTTCTTTTCAAATTTTTTCTCTTTTATTCCCATAATAAATCAGCTCAAAAATGACGTCATTGACGCATGTTGCATGTACGACTACGAATGCGATGAATACAACACGTTACCTACGCGAACGTATTGTACGTTGGGTACAAAACCTCTCTATCGCAACGTACATGTATTTGGAGTAATTCATTACAATATTACGAAAATTCCCCATACAACTTCGATACAATATCACATCACGAACATAATGATTATCAAATACGTGCAAGTAGTCGGAAAATATACGAACATGTGTTCGAATTAACGAAGGAAGGTGTTTGGTGAGACAAAAAAATCAACGTTCGATTCATTCGTTCGTTCGGTTTTGTTTTCAGTTCACCGCAAAAATAAACACGACACCAGAACCGAGTTTGGTTTTTTCGTGCAACAAATGCGGTTTTACTCGAAGGTATTTCGCCACCGCTGTGCGCTGATAACTGTTTTATCACGCATGGATGAATAATATTCGAATGAAAACGGAAAATTACCACCAGGCATACTCAACGAACACTAGAAGGAGACATTTTAATTACGAAATTAAAATACCAACTTCCGTAATTATTTTTTGGCCAGAGAGGCACCAAGGAGATGAGCAAACGAAATGAATCAACGAACAATCCTCCTTCCCCTCTCTCCTTTTAGAAAAAAGATTAGGAACTGGCTGAATTTTTGGGGTGGAATTTTATACACGTAGATTTAATTTACGAATTACCATGAAAATGTAATAATAATTTTACACGAACCAATTTCTTCGAACCGTAAAATTGTTATTTTTCGAGAATTAGTAGAGATTAAAGGGTGAAGGGAATAAGTTATATGGTAGATTTTATAGGTACCTAAACAAACAAAAAGTATTCGATATTTACGACGAAGTTAATTGGAAATACATTCGAATGGTTAAACATTCAGCTATTTTTATCGAATATTCAAAGTTGCCAAATTTACAGTTCGCAAAAATTCGATTTTTGAACCATACAAATTTTGAAAATTTCTCTTAGTCAATTTCCTCTCAATTTGAAGAAACTTTTCGTGGAGAAAATACAACTGTTTCAGGATTGCCAAACTTCTAATACCGTTTAGATGTACAAATGAATAAAATTTTTCAAATAGAAATCACATTTCTTACAGGTTCAATGTCGTAAAAACCGATGGGAAGGAGAGAAGGAGCTCTTTTCAAGGAAGATAGCAAAGTCATACAAAATCACTCAACAAAAAAAATCAGTTCCTAGTATATTTATTAAAAAAAGCTCATTTGATACTTCTAAAATCTGCTAAAAGCATTCCTAAAAACTGAAGGATCATTTAAAAAAATGTTCAAACCCCCCTCTTTGGCCTCTATCTAATAAACTGAACCAATGTTCAAAATGACGATAAAAATTTGAAATAAGATAATACAAGAAAGTTTTTCAACAAACAAAGCATTAAAATGACGATGAAATCGCACCTAATTACACGACAAAGTAACGAAAATCCTTTAAAGCGTCGCTGAAAAGAGACGATTGAACACAATGTCTCATCTAAAAATCATACGACAGTTGTATGCGACAAAAACAAATTCACGAGAAGAAAAGCCGACGAAATTTCAAGATGACGTAAAGCCGACGTTCGAAACCAGACCGACAACCATTAGTCAAAAATTTTGTATTATGTTCCGTAAACGAGGACCATTAAAAACGTGCAAATTTATTCATTATTGTTTCATTAGCGAATACTTACTTGAATTTGCACTAGAATTAAGAGAGGTACTGGTATCTAACAAAGAAGGCGTGTCATTTGTAGCGAAACCCGATAATAAATCAGTATTAGAAAACGACGAATTATTTGAAGGGGCGACAGGACTGCTGATATTATCTAAAAAAGAAATAAACAAATCAAAATGGTAATTTTTTCCAATACACGTATAAATATTTTAACGGTGTTTTTCAGTGACAAAAAAAACTGGAGTAGTAATTTTATCATTACCTAGAGACGAATTCGATGTTGGACCAGAGAATGCTGAACTGAAATCGGCGAATTCGTCTTCGACCCTGAACGATAAAAAGGTATCAAGGTTAATTCATTATTTACAATACAATTACCTCTACGGTGATTTGTCGAGGTACAGAATGTAACGCACGCCACAATGACGTCATATACGAATTAACTTACTTATCATTATTGTTAGTTTTATTGGCTAAAGTAACATTTGAAAATGCAGCCGTGAATTCTCCAAAATCAGCGATATTCTCTTGGCTAGGGCTGCTAGTCGTTTCAACAACAGGAGAAGCTGTATTAACGGTGGAATTCGTATCGAATAAAATATCACCTAATAAATCCGAACTAGGAGGTTGATTGGGCGTAGGTTTTTCGATATTTTGAGCCGTTGACGATGCATCTTTGCCGTAATTAGCAGCCGCTCCTAGGTCAATTTTTTTAGTCGGAGCTTTGGTCCGAGTTGGGGTTACGTTAGCAGGAGTTGATAAAGGACTGGAAGTGTTTATGACGATGTTGTTGTTTGACGGAGCGATCGGCGGTACTTTCGAGGTATCCGGTTCTCCTTCTGAATCGTATTTGTTTTCGTTTTCGTCGCTGGAATTCACAATGGCGGTTAAATAGCGATCTAATAATAGCGTTGATTAATCACCGAGCGCCGTAAATACCTGTCGTACGAAGGTTCGTAGAATCCCAAAGTGGTTCCTTTGTTTTTATCGCCATCCCATTGGTTTTCATCTGAAATCCATTTAGGTGTCGCATAACGTTTATCATCGATACCTGAGTCACGTATGTTAATTATTATTCCTAACAAACGCAAGTAGAATGAACATCTACTTTCTACTTACCAAAGCCGCGTGACCCACTGATACCTTCGTTAGACATACCGATGAATTTATCTTTATTTTTCTTAGCTTTTTTACGTTCTTCGCGAAGTTTTTCATCGTCTTGGATAAATTCGATCAATTCTTTTACTTTGTGCCTGATGAAAAAACACAAATAAAATAGTGTAAAGTAAAAATGAATCGGTACACGGTTTACGTGATGTAAATTATCAATTTTTTCTTATTACTAAAAACGAACACGTACCTTATATTAATGCCTTGATCTTTACCAAACTCGTCAATAAAAGAATAATTCTCTAATCCTCGTAAGTCATATATGTGCTCTCGAGATGAAGTGACTACTCTTTCGGAACCATTACGTACAAGGTAATTTAATAACAACAGCGACTGTGATAACAACAAAAAAGATATCACTCGTAGTAATACAATTTAAGAGCATACCATCAATAAGAATACTAACCTTGTAAGTTCTTCGCCAATTACTTTTATTATCCTGTAACATTCTTTTCCACAGCATAGTCATAACTTCGGGAAAATGCTCGAATGTAAACGTTGCGTGAGCTATTTCTTGCATTAGAGCTCCTAAATGTCGCAATTAAATTTTAATATAGGTTCTTAATCGAGTAATACCGTTGAAAATGATGTTATACCTGTTGGCCCCCAAGCTTCATCATTTGTTGCTGCTCGAACTTTGGCTTCAATTTCGGTATAGTTCATCACCACATTGGTGCTGAAAAATGAAATCCTTGAATTATTCAAATGCATTGAGATAGGATACATTATGCCTAGGCTTTACGTGGCTTCGGTGAATTAATTATAAGTAGTCGATTCGATTACTTGTGACATATTTAATCGAGTTATGTAATTCTAATGGAATGTAAAGCGGCGAAAATGGGTTGTAACTCGAGTTTTAAAGGTATAATTACTTTAGAGAGATAATTTTGAATTATTTTTCTACTTACATCTTATCAGCTATATCACGAACTCTCCACATTTTGATGCAGTAAGTTTAATTAATCCTAAGGGTATGTACAATTTAATTATGCAACACTACGTTCTATAGGGTACGAATTTATAATAAAATATATCAAAATGACGGAAAATTTGTTGGCGTAGATTTGTAATAATTATTTTAATAACACAGCTTACATAGCACGAAAATAAACCAACAAACACCAAAGAATTTTATAGAAAGGAAATACCATTACACTTTGAAGGTAACAACCACCGACTACACATTGTCAGGCCGATTTTCGAATGAGCGTCTCTGCAGAATTATTATCTCAGCTTCAATTGATCGAATTACCCAATCAGATTTGATTTTTTTACCAATACTAACGCACACATGTAAATATTTTCCGTGATATTTCATTTGCGCATGTGCAGTAGATCGATATACGTGGATTGAGTGTAGTTTAGAAAAGTGTCGCTAGGAGTGTCGGCTGCTTTTCTTAGTTGTACTTTTTTGCAAAAAATAAAAATAGTTTACTTTTCTTTTTCTAATTATTTTGTACTTGAAAAAAAGAAAGAAAAAATACGAAAAGAAAATTGAAAAACAATTTTTGTGATTAGCTAAAAGATTAAAAGAACAACGAATAACACAGTAGTTAATAAGCTTCTCCATTGAACAGCTACCATTGAAAGTTTATTTTTTTTGGTGAAATTCACCAAAGAAAAAATAAAACCAAATCAAATCGTTTTGTAATTAAAAACTTAAGCTAGAATTTTAAACTTTCAATGTGCTTAATTAAAAAGTATGTAATTTTTAATCGTTGTTTCGGTTAACAGAATTGAATCGGTAGGCTATTCGGTACCTACATATGAAATCTAATAAAGCAAATTTCGTTGATAAGAAATAAGAATGTACAACGTTGGTGAGTTTCATTTTAATAATTTATTTTTCATAGAGTTATTGGTGTCGGTGGAAATTTCTCCTTCAATTAATCTCTGTCCAAATGACTTGAATAGGTAAGGAAGTCGAAAGCTCGAACAACTGATGTGTTCTTTAATAATTAAATACCTCATTCGAAGAAATGCCTATTTAAAAAAATGAATACTATTATTTCAATCAGTGTTGTATTTTTCTCATGGAAAATTCATTCAAACCATGCCAATTATACTGCTCTTAACATAGTTGAAAATGCAAACCTTTCTTATGAAATTAATACCAACGTTAGCACGTTCAAAGAGCTACTGACACAAAATAAATACTTCATTGATAAAACTCTATTAATAAAAGCATTAATAAACAATCACGAATATGCAATTGCGATAACTCGACCTACAAAATGGGGTAAAAGTATCAACTTGAGTATGATCAGAGATTTTCTGAAAATGGAATTTGATCATAAAGGTGCTGTCTATGACCGAAGAGGCACAGCGAATTACAGATTATTCAGACGCGGCGAATTGATTTCTGAAAATGGGGATATGATCAGATTGAAGTATCCTTTACTCATCAACGATGATCAGGAATTCTTGGATAAATACCAAGGCAATCGTCCTGTGATTTATTTATCATTTGGTAACATAACCTGGACAAATTACGAACAGTTCACCAAAGATTTCACCATGACGGTTTGTGATATATTCCTAGAATTTCATTTTTTACTCAACTACATGCAGATTGAAATGGAAAGTGGAAATAAATCAACCTACGACAAGGGTATAGTTAAAGACGACATAATGGATTTCAGGCAGTATTTATTCGGCAAAAAGAATAACTATTTGGAATTGGAACAAAGTTTGATATTTCTCTGTCGTATGCTGCACAGATATACGGGGAAGAAAGTTTACATTTTGATTGACGAATACGATCGTCCTATTATAGAAATATTGAAGCATAGAGAATTCCCATTCGAAGAGAGAAATTTTGTAAATTTTTTTCAATTTTTTATATGTTGCGCTGTCGATGTCGATGTAAATGACCATTTAGCTAAAGGAGTTCTTTCGGGGATTTATCCCGTTGCGTCGAGAAATTACAAGACACATTCGTCAGTTCATGGTAGGCTAATAGAATTTTATGGATTAAGCCCCGATGACGTGTATTCTCTGTTCACCGAATACAATGCAACAACTAGGCAATCAATTTGGGCTACTTCTTGGTACGGTGGTTATAAAATAAACGATAACGAAGCCCACGTTTCTTATAATGCATATTCGGTAATCCAGTTCCTTAATACCAAACGAATTGAAAACCATTGGATCAAAACAAGACAAGATGATTTTATAACCAAGTTAATACAATGTAATCCTATGATTAGGAACAATATTAAGAGATTAATTAAAAACCAAAAAGTGATTATAAATATTATAGACAATAAAGGATTAACTGAAACTTGCGTCGAAACACTCAAATTAATCATTAATCCACCGTACAGTAATGATACCAGTGATAAAGTAAAGAATGCATTTTTTTCGTACCTATTAAGCATGGGATATGTTACCATTGTTCCTAAAACATATTACAAATCAGAATTGAAAATACAAATACCTAATTTAGAAATGGTAGGCGAGTTCATTAAAAGATTGAATTTATTTTACGTCGAAGAATATCATTTCGATAATAAAAAATTGGAGATCATCATCAACGATTTGTACGTATTCATGTTATCAAACGAAACAGTTTCGGAAAACTTGGAAATATCCTTTGAAGAATTTCTTCAATCGTTTCCTTCCTTTGAAGATGTGGTGATCAAGAATAACGCTTCCTCGAATTCTTCCTTAGGCCTGACCCAAGAAGAATTTCTACGTTCGATTGTCGATTTAATTGTGATACATATGAGTCACCAAATTGAGAAATATGGAGTAGATTTCATGCTACAAGAAAGTGATCTTGAACCTGACATTGCTGTTTATGTTCACCATTTGCAACGTGGAATTATTATCAAGATTGGCTTCAATGAAACTTCACCAAGAACGGTTTTCAAGAAGACCAAAAAATATAAACCTATTTTTAGTAAAATTGACTTACAAAGTATTAAATTTATTGGAATTAATATTTTGCCGGATAAAACTGCGCATATTTTAGCTTTACCATTGACTCTCTTTGTAGATTATGTTTAGCAATGCAAATATAGCTGTAGGCAGGCACCTGTTACCTAGGTACTTAAATTGTGTTTTTTAAAAATAAAATGAAATTTTCATAAATATTCATGCATGTTTTACACTTGTACGGATGTTTAAACATTTCTGAAAGCAATTACAGAAATGCATTTTTTTTCAAGTTGGTTTTTTTTTTTTGGAAGGATCTAGGACAACAAACAAATAATGAATGTAAACAATTTATCAAGCTCACAGTATTACCTACGTAGTTTATATTTTTGAAATGACTATACAAAATAGTAGATAGGTAGGTACTACGTAACTGAATTTCCAGTCAAATGACAACATTTTGTTGTCAATGTATTTAGTCTACAATCTCACATTGTATGTAAATTTGACAATAATGATTTATATATTCTTTAAAAACATTTATTTACCTAAACTTGCTATTTTGCTTAGGTACAAGTATTCTTCATGTAACTGTGGATTGTTTTCATAGACATTACGTTAAAAAACGCTAGGTACTTATTTTGTTATGTATTTCCAACGTATCCGTTGAATAAAATGTAGGTACACGTGGGTAGGCTATACCTACTTGAAATATAATATCGTTTTGACTACTCTTTTCCATTAATTTCAGCATATCATAATGGCGAAAATTCATTATGTAAAATATAAAAATTCTCAGAATCGCTGATGAAGTTGAAATAAATTTTATTCGGTACTGCGTTACCTAATTATTGGAAGTTTTTTTTTCAACCTGTCATGTAAAATGATGAATTGTACTGAGAAGTTTAATAATCTATGTACTTGAACAAAATACTTATGTAACGTTGAGTAGGATATCGGTAGGTGTCGGTCTCTGTAGTCTGATACTCAGACACACACCATAAAAACAAGTTCATTTGAGTTATTAATTTTTTCATTAGATTTATCGTGATTTTTTAATCGAGTTGCGTTAAAATTTGAATTTTTCTTCAATTTCGCGATGGTATTGATGATAAAGGCGAAGGTTTACGTGTCTATACGTTACGTTTCATGTATGTAATCAAGTTTATGCGTAGTAATTGTTCTCTAAATTTAGATTTAGATATTTCTGACTTCTGAGGGTCAATATCTTCTGAATACTATGAAGTGGTCTTTCGCAATTTACTACAGCAGACCTGAGATCGCAATTGCGTTGGTTTTAGAATGTAGAAGTCTAATTATTACAGTGGAAAATTAACCGAATCTGCTTCGCGCTGGTTGTGTGGCTGCACATGTGGGTATTCTTATAATTTGTTTCAGATTGTGGTTAATGACTTGTAAGAGTAATTTTTGGAGAAACAGACAGTTTTTTGTATCATAGCATGATTTTTTTTCTACCGCTTTCTCCTTCTTCCGTGCACATTTAGAATTCTATGATGTTGATAAAGGACCTCTCCTGGGTAAATTGAATAAAAACTAATAAAATGAAAATGCTTCTGCATATGCCTCGACTTTTTTTAAAATGTCACCGCACATAAATGTAAACTTTTGAAAAATTTTAATAGATTTTTATTCTGATTTCAAGTTTGATTCTACGTAGGTAATTAAATCATTTCAATATAAGGTGTATGTACTATGTAGGCATTTTTTTTTGAAACGATGGAGATCAATTTCAATTTCTTTATTTGATTAGATAACATTTTAATCGTCGTATCTTAGATCAATGCCCTGAAGTTTAGGGTAAAGGACCAGCCATGAACTGCTGTATCCAATATGAATTACAGTAGGCCTATCAGCTTTTTATCAAAGTTCACGCCAGGTATGAAGGTTACTGGTTAATAAATATTACAAAATCGCAAATCTATAATTTTGACTTGAATTTCTTTTTTCAAATGACTACAGTAATTAAAAAATGAAATCTTCCTGTTGAAAAACGAAGATATACCTATATGAAAAGTAATTCCATTCGAAGGTGATTTGCTCGTTCAAAAATTCAAAATTGATAGGTATTTTCTGAAAAATTTACAAATTTGCACTCAATCTGTGGTGCTGATGTCATCCTTACTAAATACAAAATGTGCTAAAAAAAAAGTAAACAACTTGAGAATAAATAATTGATAATCAAAAATATTCAGGTACTTACATAATTAGGTATAAAAATATAATATCAAACTCGTAAACAACGTAAAAAAAAGGGGGGAAAACAGAATTTTTTTTTATAAAATAATTTTCATAAATAGTAGGTAGCTTATTCACATAAGGGTTTTAAGAGTTTATCCCCACTCCATTGCTAAAAAAATTTTGCTCAAAGTTTTTTCCATATTTTTTGATATTTTTTAATGATCACAAAAGTAAGTACTCAACCCTACAACATCCCTGAGTAATTTACCGAAAAGATTTCAAAAATTTGTTTACTGTCGCTATAACAGAGGAGGGCAGCGGGAAAATTTGCCGCAGAACCCCAAAAATTGTTTGTAGCAAAACAAAATTTTGTTCTTGATCCCAACTTTCAAGTATGAAAACTTCAAAAATGAAAATTCCATGCTCGAAGAAAACTTCTTTTTGAAAAAGTTTTTATACCTAGAAGAATCTTAGGTATATCAAATCAACTTTTTTTTAGATTTTTTTGGGGGTGGGGAGAGGGATTATTTTATAGAGGAAAGAAAACTTGTGGAGAAATTCTATTCAATTGAAAAAAAAAAAAACAAAAAACATTCTTGCTGTAGAAGAGGGGAAGGAATGTGTAAAATTTTAAGGAGGTCCTCATTTTTTTCTCTGGGCTCACATTAGCTCTCGGTGGCACTGGAGAAGTTTTACTGAAAAATTAGGTTATGACATTTGAAAAAAAATTTAAGTAGGTACCTAGGTAGGTAATCATAATCATTCCCCTTTGAAAATTAGGAATCCCATCAATTTATTCCTCAAAACGATCATCCATGTTGATTTCCAGAACCAAATTCAAAGATGCAGACATAAACCAAATAAAAATCATAAATTGATAAAAATAAATGTTATCACCTGAAAATTTTTCAATTTCTTGATTTTTTTTTAGGACTCAACGAGAAAAAACTTGAACGCAAATCCGTGCCCTTTTTGAAAAAAGGAGAAATGTTCACAGTACTGAGTACAACAAAATTGAAACGAAATTGAATTAGATATCACTGGGCCCTTGACTTTTCGATTTCGAAAAATGACGTTTTAGAATTACTGGCAGATACTAATTTTGAAATAATGGTGTGTAATCGGTCAAGTGGGTCACTAACAAGCATCAATCGTGAGTTTAAGGGGTGCTCAAAAGTCAGTTTACGCCATCAAAAGTCACATATAATTCAAGAACTAAGCATCTTAAAGAAATACTAATGGCATTGATCTGATAGGAAATTTCATCCTCTACAATTTTCTTCATTGCCATTTTTCTCTAGGATTCACCGTTCGCCGGAAAAATCAAATTTTATGTCAAAAAACGTAAATTGAAAAAAAAAAATAATAAAAAAAATTGGAGGAAAAAATTTAGAATTATTTCAGCAGTTAATTTCAGCTATTTTTAACATGATTCCCATAATTTGATGAAATATAAATGATCTTTTCAAAAAAAAAAAAGTCAAAATTTTTTTTACAAAAACGGCAGACCCTGGGGGAGGGGGGAGGGGTGCTACCAAAATCAAATTTTGTAAAAATGAAAAAAAATCGAGTGATATGTCAAAATGTAGGTTTTTTGGGTCGAGAAACACGAATCTCAGGTCCTTTTTTCCCTCAGACCCCTCGGGGGCCATTGAGGAGGTGCTACCAAAATCAAATTTTGTAAAAATGAAACAAAATCGAGTGATATGTTAAAATGTAGGTTTTTGGGGTTGAGAAACACGAATCTGAGGTACTTTTTTTCCTCAGTACTCTCGAAGGCACTTGAGGGCTCTTGGGGAGGTGCTACCGAAATCAAATTTTGTAAAAATAAAAAAAAATCGAGTGATACGTCAAAATGTAGGTTTTTTAGCTCGAGAAACACGAATTTGAAGTCTTTTTTTCACTCAGCCTCTACGGGGAAGTGCTACTGAAATAAAATTTTGAAAAAATCACAAAAATTCGAGTAGTGTATCAAAATCTAGGTTTTTTTTGGTTGGGGGGTTTTATTTGTCAGTTTTTCAATCATTCGACCCGATATCGTCGGTTATTTTATATCATAACTAGAAAAATCGCGCCTAGTCTCAAAGTAACTAACCACACTCAAATTCTACACTCTCAAACACACATTTTCAAGCAATCGCGGTTTTGTAGCGAGTTGAATAAAAGAACTTATGCTTTATTCACTTACAATTACTTCGCGTAAATTTAGTTAAAATGTAGTCCCATTTGAAACGAGATATCTCAAGAATAGTAGCACCTCCCCAACGGGCCCCGAGGGGTCTGAGGAAAAAAAGGACCCCAGATTCGTGTTTCTCAACTCCAAAAAACCTATATTTTGACATATCACTGGATTTTTTTCATTTTTACAAAATTTGATTTTGGTACCACCCCTCCCCCCTTCCATAGGGTCTGCCGTTTTAGTAAAAAAAAATTTTTGACGTGTTTTTTTTTTGTAAAGATCATTTATATTTCATAAAATTATGGGAACCATGTTAAAAATAGCTGAAATTAACTGCTGAAATAATTCTAAATTTTTCCCCCCAATTTTTTTCATTTTTTTTTAAATTCACGTTTTTTGACATAAAAGTTGATTTTCCCGGCGAACGGTGCATCCTAGAGAAAAATGACCTTGAAGAAAATTGTAGAGGATAAGATTTCCCATCAGATCAACGCCATTAGTTTTTCTTTAGGAGGCTCAGTTCTTGAATTATATGTGATTTTTGATGGTGTAAACTGACTTTTGGGCACCCCTTTTAGTCGATTTGTGGGATGGAAAATAAATAGGGTACCTAGTATTATACTCGTGAAACGAATTTTATATTATGGTCAATTTTGTAAAATTTAGACTTTTTCTAATTTTTTGGCTCAAATTTGATTTTAAAATATTCACCAATAATCGTAAAATGCACTACAGCTCCTGAAATCTTTGTTCGTGACGTATTCGGTATTTCTATATGCTCTTCTGATCTAGTTTCGTCCGGGTCAAAAATTTTTCTGTCGTATGGAATTCTTTGCTTCGTGGAGAAGAAAATATTAGCGCATTATCCAAACTTTTCTCATAGGTACCTACAACAATTTTATATTTTTCGTTCAAAAAAAGAAAACTACCAGTCTTTAGTTATTTGATCCGACTGTGTTGGCCCTCTTGTGTTCACCCAATCAAAAGCTGGCCATATCATACTGCTGGCAAATATTGAGGAAAGAAGGAGATACGGAGGTACCATCACTAAGGCACTAGAACCCCCATTATTTCCCATCATACAACTCAAAAATGAACATTGAAAAAATAGCTCGAGACTGAGCTGAATGGACAGTCCGGTATCAATAGGTTTCAATGTTAATGCACCGCAATCTATTTTACCAATCATCATAAATTCAAATTTAAACTACCCTCGCACCTTTCAGCTTATGTACGAGTAGGTATATATCCAACCACGTCGATTTATGTAGCCGAAAAAACAATAGAGGTAGATACAACAATAATTCAGAATTACGCAAACGTTGCGACGACGACGTTACGTTGAACCGACCGCATAATTTGACAGATTTTTTGCCTAAAATATTAGTCGAGCAACGAGAAATAGTTGGAAGTAATGCGGTTACCATAGCGACGACCGTGGCCTTTGAGATACACGTGCAAAACAGCTGTTTAATCGTAACGGCTAGTTAATGTCGATTCGGCCCAGGAGTGGGGGTAGGTGTGAAACTTATCCATTCGTCGCGAGTACACGAGGCGTGACGATAACACAATTCGGAATTTCGGAAGAGACAGAGTAATGTAGAGTACTCTCATCTATTGCGGTGTTCACTTGCTTCTGGCTCATTTTCGGTCGGACCGGTAATTCGTCGTACGCGTATATTATTATTGTTGTGTGAAGTTCGAGTCAAGTGTCGTTGGATATCTTCTTTATTATTTTTATTTCGTTCAAAAAATATTAAGTAATTTACTTCTTATTGATTGGTGACTTCCATTCCATAGTGAAAGCATCTTTTTTCCGAATCTTCTTCAGTCCTTTGTGGTACAGTTTCAATTTGCAAAGTGGTAAGTTCGAGCTGAAAAAATTTCATATTTGCGATGGTCATTTTTACGTACGTAGATGCTATTTGAAAGAATTTTACGCCGGTTAATTTTATTCTCTTTTTTACTTTTGCTGTTTTACGTGATTTGTTAAAGTAATTAGTATTATTTGAAGTATTCACGAAGACACACGTGCTTCTTCTCTTTCGAATTTCGAGAATCGTTCGTTATTTTGTAATTTATGAAAAACGATTAAAACAATGGTGTCTCAATTAAGTCTGTTTGTCCGTCGTTGTCCATTGACGTAACTTACCTACCTGTGTTCGCTTCGTTCTTCGTTTTTTGCCATTAGATTCGCCATTTTTCTTCTACCTATTGTGTCTACAATGTATTGAAAATTTTTTCGCGCTGCCATTTCGAAGCACGTTGGTTCGTGAAATGCTTGAATTTTTTCATAAATTCGTGTGCAAATTCTACGTACGTAACGATAACCTATTGTTTATTAGTTAGTTCTTTTTATTTCTTTTACATTTTTTCGTGTATGGTGCGATTTAAGTATGTGAAAATTACGATAAATTGGTGCGATAGTATTTAAAATTTTGTGGAATTCGGTATCAAGTACGATTTATGGTACGATTATTATCCTACTTAGTTGGTTTGAGTAATTAAGTGTATATCTCATATTTGTTGGTAAAAGAGAGTTGCGTATCACTGAGTAGGTAGTAGGTAGGTACTAAATCTTTGAATTTTCAAGTCCTCAGCTCGATTTGAGAATTGATGTTGAAAAATTATGGTTCAATTTAGTCATAATAATGCTAATAATGCAAATGCATTTTAAATAGTGACTAAAATATGGAGTTTGTTTGTGCTACTACAACAACAACAACGTGATTAGGTTCAGCTACTGCTACTTCCACACGTACCAACGTTGCCTAATTTTTAAAGTGTAATTTTTGCAACATTGCGAATATTTGATAATATTTCTTGTTTACTGGCTCGATTGGTTCCATCTGTTTGTGTTTCTTTTCTAGTTTATGGTTATGGAAGATGGAAAGCGAGTAGCAATAATAATGTATCTAAACGAGACGAATGCAATGTGTAGCGTTAGTGTAGTATATAAATTTAATAAATCACACGTCAAGAAAGGCAAATCGATCGATAAGCAATTTGCCATTTTATAAAATCAGGCTCGTATACTTATACCTACCTACCTACTCTTGTACGTCTGAAATAAAAAAAATCAACTCGAATTAAACGTCGAAGCGAAAGCAATTTCGAGAAATTTATATCTTTTATTCCATCAAGTGTAAAAATTACCAACACCTGGCACGTTTCGATGAAAATTTTACTTTTTTTACCCACTCGATGAAATAACTTATATTTTTGAAATGACGAGTTATCTGTCGCCTAGATTCGGTCTCGAACTCTCGATCACGTGATAAATTATTACTCGAGTTTGTATTAGCTTTAATTTTTTTTGCCGAAAAAACGTTTGTATTGAAGCAGAGAGTTGTATGGCGCAAGGTCACACAGTGTTGCCGATCGATTTTGGAGATCATTATTTTTACATACAATGTTGTAGAAGTGCAATTATTGAATTCATATAGATTCATATTTTGATATTTTATATAGGCTACATCTCTTTCTCGTTCCTTTCGTGATGATTTATTAGGAGTCTCTTGGGTACAATTTTGGAGCATTTTTATTCTTGAAGTTTTTAATTTATTTTAGTGGAAAGTAGCCTTCGATGGTTCGAAGATCATGGGCGAATTGTTTTCATTAGTTTCAAAATTCAGTTTAAGAAAACAATTTGCCTTTGAAACTTTTACTTTCTATAGGATTGGAAAAGCAAAAATTTGATAAATTTCATGAAATCGATTGCTGTTTTCAACCTTTTAGAGCCAGTCATTCTCTCATCTCTTCCCTGCATATTTCAAAAATGCAGATCAAGCTCCTTCTCGATGGGAAAAAGTTGATAACCGCAAACTTACTTTGCCATATGATGCTGGAATGAATGTGCCTAAAAATTGCCATGATACTTTCATAATGAGAAATTTTAATCTCTACAATTTTGGCCATCTTCATTTTTGAACAAAAGGCAAAGCTAGACCGAAAGAAAATGCAAAAATATACCACCAGCCTAAATTTCAGGAGCGGAAGTGCATTTTTTTATTTTTAGGAAATTTTTGAAAATCAAAATTGGGCTAAAAAAGCCAAAAAAATCACAATTCCAACTAATTGACCGAGAAAGCTGAAATTTGGTATACATTTCGACCCACCAAAAGCGATTGCGGAAACGGGTTCTGAGCAATTCTGGAGCTTCCAGCAGATTTTTAAAAGTTGAAATTTCCCCAAAATTTTACCAAAGCAGTGGCGACGCCAGACAATTTGAACAGGTGTGCCAATTTTCAAAATTATAAAACCAAGTTGTAAAATCCCCCCCTTTCTTCCAAAATTCTCATTCTGATCCAACAACGTTTTAAAAATTGAATTGAAGTAAGAAAAATATGATGTTGATGCATCAAAAAATGAACTTAAAATTATTTAAGAATAACTTTTTGTTTAACAAAAATTAGTTTTTGACAAGGAATTTTATAAATAATTTGTAAAAGTCAAGTAAAAGTACCTTTTTTTTTCTTTTTGGAAAATGAACAGGTGTGCCCGTGCACACTGGGCACACAGGCTGGCGTCGCCAGTGTACCAAAGGAAGGTGACCGAAAGCTAAGATCCACTCTGTACTTTAATTTCAACATGCTGAGTCAACTGGAGATGGATTCAAAGCGTTTTGGAGCTTCTAGCAACATTTTGGAGATTCAAGTTTTTCAAAAATTACCCATCATAAAATTTGTTCAAACCAACGTTAGCACATTTTTATGCTATCGATTGATGCTTGTAAGTTACCCACTTGACCGTTTATGCATCATTTTTCTGAAATTCAGTGGGTTTCAGTTCAATGTCATATTTTCGTCCAATAGTCGATATCATAGATACTAATTTGAAAACTTGATAAAATGCTGGAAGCTCTAGGAAGGCTTGAATCCTTCTCCAGTCGACTCAGCATGTGAAATGTATGCTCCAATGGTTCCCTTTGACTCTGACATTCATTTAAGCACTTTTTTAAAATAATTTTCTCTTCAAGGGGTTCAAATATTGAAAAAATATTCGATTAAAAAAACTACACGATCCTACGAAAAAACGAAGCTCCACGAAATTGTTGAACTGACATTTCTCATCGAACGAACATGATTCATTTTTTCCAGGAGGCTTTGCTTTTGAGAAACTTATTGAGCTAAACTTTAAAAAAATTTTTATGAATAATAATTGTTTGTAAATTCAGTACGTTTTTCAACTTTTTCATCACAAAAAATTCATTTCGAGAAAAACTCACGATCACGAATTAGGTAAGTATCCAACTGGCGCGAAAATTTTTAAACCGGACAGCACTAAATCGAAAGAGCATTCAAAAATGTTACCTCCAGCCAAAATTTCAGTTCCTGAAATGCATTTTACGATTTTTTGGTGAATTTTTGAAAGTTGAATTGGAATGGAAAAAAATAAAATTTCACCAAATTGACCTAAAAAGCTGAAATTTGTTGTAATCCCAATTTTTTGGCCCATCAAGTCGATTAAAAAATGTTTCAAACTATTTTGGGTAGCTCAGGAGTCTTCAGCTAATTTTTGAATGTTGAAATTTCCACAAAATTTTACCAAATGAAGTTGAAAACCTAAAATTAATTCTGTGTTCGCTCCAATTTCAACATGCTGAGTCGACTGTAGAAGGGTTCGAGCCGAGCTTCCAGAATTTTATCAAGTTTTCAAATTATGATATCGATTATTTTCAGAAAAATTGTGTATAATCGTCAAGTGGGTAGCTTATAACTTTATAAGCATCAACCGCGAGCATAAGGTGCTAAAATTGATTTGAAAAAATTTTATTACTAAAAATGTTGCTAGAGGCTTCAAAACGTTTTGAATCCGTTTCCAGTCGACAGCACGTTGAAATTAAAGCAGAGAGTAAATTTCAACTTTCGGCCACCTTCATTTGGTAAACTTATGTGGAAATTTAAACTTCAAAAAATCTGCCGAAAACTCCAGAATTGCTAAAAAAAAAACCGTTTCCATTCTCTTTGGTGGGTCGAAAATAGGATGCATACCAAATTTCAGCTTTCTCAGTCAATTAGTTGAAATTGTGATTTATTGTCTTTTTTAACCCATCAATTTTGATTTTCAAAAATTCACTAAAAATCAAAAAATGCACTTCGACGCCTGAAAGTTAGGCTGGTGGTATATTTTTGCATGCTCTTTCGATCTAGCTTTGCCTGGTTCAAAAATGAAGATGGTCAAAATTGAAAGTATGATTTTTATCGAGTATCGATTATCAATTTTCAGACACATTCCAGTGTCAGATGGCAAAGTTTCAGGTCTAGGAGATTGGTCTGCAATTTTCGAAGTATGGAAGGATATGAGAGAATGACAGGTTTAAACTCTGTTCTATTAAACTAAGTCTTCTGAAGTTGAGAAATGTTTTCAGAGAAATTTCAATTCGAGAAAGATGAATATTTTCAACAAAAAAAAAAGAAAAATGCCATGTTTTCAATTTACCGAATGAGTGGTTCAATAAAAATGTACCATAGTGAAATGATTGTACCATACCATCATAGCATCCAATTTTGGAATCTTATCTAGTACCTATACTCATTTTTTCCCCATTCGTTGAAAAAAATTACTGGCAACACCGCACGTTGAATTTTCTAATTAACTAAGTTTCTGAAATACCGAGATGTACACGAGTAACTCGTAATTTTTGAAAAGTCTACTCTACGTGATATAATCTTTTGTAAAATTTAATTGCGCTATATTATTCGAGTGTAGAAGTTTTCGAACGAGTTGAAAATGTGAAAAAGCCTCGAATAAGGGCTTGATTCGAGTTGGAAATTAAAAATTGATAATCGTATCGACTTTGAAGCAACATCGTGCACATTGGTTACTCTTCGAACTAAAATTAGAAAATATCCAATGTTATCGCGCTCGCTTTTTATTAATTTCAAATTGTATATCGAGATGGACTTTTTCGCGTCGAGTTTTTATCTTAATTGAGATCACGCAATATGGTCAATTTATATCGAACATATGAGGAGGTGGATAGCAAAACGCAATAACTCCATTTTTGGTTTTTTTGGGAAATTAGGAAAAATTGTCAGGAGGGGAAGGGTGGGGGGTCGAGTTCCGAAATTGGTGTCAAATAAAAGGGGAAGGTGCCACAAATAAAATTTCCACTCAATTTCAAAATTTCGGTCACCTGGGTAAGCACAGTGAGGAAAAGAAAAAAAAGTTATTGCGTTTTGAACGCAAAATTTTTTTTTTGGTGTTTTTCTGCAAAAAAACGTATTTTTTATTTGAAAAAATTGATGTTTAATCGAGAATTTTCGATAAAAAACAATTAAAAAACTGGAATGTCAAATTCAAACAATTCCTGTGTGTGATATGGCATTCAGAGAGTGGCAACGAAAGCACCATTTTTTTAAGTAACTCCTACCCAACGATTTTCAGTACCCACCCGATGAAGAAAAACAGTGTTACCACATCTGCGCAACTGAAATGTATAAAAAGTAGTGGAGTTATTGCGTTTTGCAAACAAAATCTCATTTTTCAATGCATTTAGCTCTAAAATCAGACTTGTTTTCCTCGATTGCGCTATGATATTCAACTGATGGACAAAATCTGACACCGGGAATGGATTCCCCGTTGAATTTTACATAAGGATAGATATCAAACTCAATTTTCGTAATTTTGGAGTTATTGCGTTTTGCTATCCACCTCCTCATATAGACCCTTCGTATTTATGAGAAAAATGCCAATATTTTCATTGTATACAGCATGAACGTAATAGAAACCTAAACCTCAGAAAATAAAAACACGAAAGATGAAATATACTTAAGCCAAAACCCACAGCAAATATATCGAAAGAATTTCGCGAAATTTAAATTCTTCATCGCGCTCCGTGTATAGACCTACCGATGGAATTTTTTACTCGAGCACGAGAACACGATTGAAATTCGAACTAGGAGCTCAATAATGTATAAAAGTTGGCTGTAAAAAAAATCCAGCCTTGTAGTTGCGTGTTAAAGGTGAGACGAGGGGGTAAAGGGGCATGATAATATGAAAGAAAATCACATTACTCAACTTCTCATAAAGGTAGCGTCTTAAAATTCGCTTTATTTGTAGCCCTTGGGATATTCATTTCAGATACGAGTATATACTTTAGAATTTCGTTGTTAAATTTACAGTTGGGTTTTCTCTCCTTTTCTTTGCACCTCTGCGTTTTCTTTCTTTTCCTTTTTTTTAAGCAGTCGAGACAACGCGCCTGCTTACTTTGTTTTTTTTTTTTTGGTTTTTTATCTCGAGAGAACATAGCTTAATGAAATATAACGTAATAATAAGGTTTGAATTATTGTTCGGATTAATTAGAAGCTGCGTTATTTAACTATAAGAAATTAACTCGACTAATTGAATTTTTGAACGGATTCCATTTTTTGTAATTTTTAATTAAGTTCAAATTGAACACGATTACGTCTTAATTTCAATTTTATTCCCCCTTTCTTCCCCTAAACATTTGTAAAATTTTACTACGTAATTCCGTACAAAAAATCTTCATCAAAGTGAGTATTTAATTCGTTTAAAAAATAAAAGCCCTAAAATTTCATGAAATTAATTTTTTAAAAATCATTACGATGATAAATCTGCGGTAAATTGAATGAGTAGGTATTATTACGTCACAACATAGTTATCTTGGACAATTTTTTTTTCAAAATCTTTCAAATATTCCCTCAAAATTATTCTCCTCTAGAAAGTACCTAACATTGCTTCTCTGTGTAAATGAGCAATTTTATGCCAAGTCATCAAAAAACGCTGGGATTAAAACTAGAAAAAAATCGATGACCCACTCGCTACGCCAGCCACACAAAGCATGGTATACGAGCTTGGAAATTTCTCGCGCAATTTTTATGGTTTCAAAGGATCCGCGTCGTGTATATCGTTAAAATGAAGTTCTTTTGGTTATACGAACTTTATTTTTTCTATTTTTATGGAAATCGAACATCGTCGTGAAGGGTTTCTCTTTGTTAATTGCTCTTCATGCGATGTGTCATTAAAATATGGCAGAAGGGTTGTTGAATATTTCGGAACTTAGCCTATCCTGTTGAATTTTCGTTCAGTGAATAGCGTTGGTGTATTTTCTAAGAATTTTGACTCCAATTTTGGAATCAATAAGGAATCCTTGTGTCTAATATTGATAATTCTGTGTTGGTCCATGTCTAGACCCAACCCATTTGTGGAGAAAAAATATCTATATCGTGGTTATTTTTATTTTATTTATATGGAGCAAGTTTGGCACAAAATTTTAAGACGAAGAAATTTAAATGTTGAATATTTTAGAGAATTTTAAAATTCATTTTCGACCAATTTAAATTGATTTCAAGGATTGGTGAAAATAGATGTAGCAGGAGTTGGGGGGGAGTGAGGTTACTGAGTTAGAAAAATATGATTCTTGTTTGTTTTCAAATCACAGAAAAACTTGAAATTTTGAACATTTTGATTGTTTGCCCACATCTTTTATTTCACCAGAAACCAAATCAGGAATACTTCTGGATTTCATATAATATGTTGACTTACACACCCTCTCCCTCCCTTCTCTTTTAGCCCACCAATTTACCAGCCAAAATTTTAAGTACTCAAGGTTGCCACCGAACTTTTAAAAATTTGAAAGGCTCGTATGAGTTGACTTTAAAAAAAATCAAGTTTGATCAATTGAGGTGAGAATTTAAATTTTCAAGTTCGATTTTTTGTCTAATTTTTGTCCTCCTAAATCAATTAGTCGCAGCTTAGAGCCGTTCTAGACCCCCAGCTGATTTTTATATTTTCCAAGGATTTGGAGAACTCTGCTTGAACCAATCAGAAACGTTTCTTATGAGCTAAATTTCATTTGGTGTATTCTCATGGGATTATTTGGGATTTTTTTCAATGTTTTCAAAAAGCGCTTTGACTAATGTTTTTTTACTTATTTTGATGAATTATTTTTGAAAACAAATCCCAATTTATGCTCATTTGTTTTATTGGAAATGAAGGATTTGAGCCTTTTCAAAACTTTCATTTTCCAAAATGATTTATTTTCTTTGAAAGCTCAGCTTCGTCTAGCCACCAAAATAATTCCTCATCAATATCCCAGCTTGTGATTGTTGATTCTTCAAAGTTCAATAATTAAAGATTCCTGCAATAATTCAATTGGTATTCGTCAGGAAGCAGCCGAGTCAATAAATTAATCACTTCATTTCTCGCGTTTTCAAATTTCCCATTCCCTTCCCAAGCTGATTTTTTCAGTCTAAATAATGGACCGATTTACATTAATTAAACAGTCTCATTAACGCGATTCATTAAGCACATCGTTACTTCACACTTGCATACGGTAAATACTTCGGTAATTACTTGAAGTAACCGCTAACTCGTGAACGGTAATCCAACGCACGAAGGGTCTCTCTACTCAGCCAAGCCAGCCAGCCGGTGCATGAGGAAGAAGAAGGCCACGCAGGGGCATTGGCTGACACGTGCCAGTATTCTGGGCCTATGCACACGTGTAACCGCCGCCGCTTGTCGGCAGTACTCGTACTCGTTCATCGTTGTCGTATATGCAATGCACTTCACTCACACACAAACGCATCTTACACACAAGTTGCAATTCCATTTCCAATCTTTCGAGTGGGGCGGCTTTACACGGTCGCGGGTCATGTTTTCCACGTGGATTTTTACCTCTCCTCTTCGTCCCCACCGGAACGTAGGATTTTTTCGTCGTTGGTGCGCCATATTACACATCGACGTTCACCTTTTTGCCCTAAATAGCCTAATAATGACTGACTGGTTTTTTTTTTTACTACACTTGGCGCGATCGTCGAGAACAATTCGTAGCTGAGGAGGTAGGTGGAGGAAGATTACAATGAAATGCAATCGACATGCGTTAGCAACGCAATATACGATGCGTGACCTCTTTATGGATGTTTTTATTTTTTAATATCAGGGCCAAGGCAACGGCCAATGGTCGCGATTTGGTGTTTTTTTTACACTGAGTCACTCACCGGCAGATTTACCGTAACGTAATCGTATCGGTGAAAAGGTAAAGGTACGTAACGCTGTGCGAAAATTTACCTGGATGCTGTCTTGGTCTCCGCTCTGCCATTTTTCCCAAAAAAATATACGCGTATAGATTCGGATTCGGTAATTAGTGACGTAAATAGAGCGCTATAGGCTCCGATAAAACTTAACACCTCGGGTCGATAACCTTTTTATATCAAGTCGGTATTTTCTTGATATCGCAAACTCGGTTCGGGCGATGAAAAAATTTTCTCGCGTTGCGAAAAAGAGCGTACGCAAAAAAAATTATCGCCTGAAGTCAATGCCCTTTCGAGTTGCGCCCTTGACGCCGCCTCTCTCCCATACATGTACAACTGTACGCAAAACCGTCGATATTTCATACTGTCTGCGTATAAAGCGATATGAGTAATACTCGGTTCATCGTCTCGGTCAACATCATATCGGCCAGATTTGCCAAAAAATAAAAGAGAATTGCTTGAAGTTGTATGATAATGGACCAGACCACTGACGTGTCTAAAAATTGAAGGACTTTCGTGATGATATTTGCGAGTGAGGGTGCAAGGGGTGTATGATTTTGAGAGCAGGAATTAGTTTGATTTGATCCAAGAAATCATCAGATTGGAAGAATCAAAATTTCACCCGAAAGTCAAAATAACTGCACACTTAGTTGAATTTCGGATAGAAATTTTATTCTATGTGAATCTGGTTTACATTTATGCTGAAGAAGTTCTACATTTACCTCAAAAGTCTTGCATTTTTCATCGAAAATTCCATTATGCATTTTTTGCCTTTGATTTATTGTTCAAAAAAAAAATCAGACGGGGCAAAAAAATCTGTGAAAAAGTTTGGTTTGATGAACCAATCACAATTTAAAAAGATATTTTCTCAAGGAATTTTCGAAACACACTCAAATTATTTTACCGAAGTCAAAAATCAAAAATTTTCTATTGAAAGAACTGCTACAATCAATTTTTGAAAATCATTTTTGGTGAATTGTTGAAAAAATTGAGATTTAAGCTATTCCCTCAATGTCTTGAATTTTTTTTTCAAAAAAGAGGTATAATCCAAGTTTATTTTCGGAGCTCTGTAAAAATTTTCTGAGCTATTTCCATTTGGTGCTTATTTTGAACAATTCTTACGTCACATTACACGATTTTTCATAATACTCGTATAATGAGACCGAATGTGATTAAACGTCTACATAAATAATTCCTTCGCCAGCAGCTTCGCGATTCTAAACACAATGAACTCGACCGACAACGATGCCGCGATGTACATATGTAGGTGTGATGAGCACGCGATCGCCAATTTCGATGTGTCAGCAGATTCTATTTTTCCTCCGTTTACCGGTGGTTTTTTGCAAACACTGCTGTAATCGAATTATAAACACATGTCGGCCGATTTATCATACCGCTCGAGCAATTACGTAGCGGTAATTTCGTCGAAAATTTCTCCACTTCTTGGTTGAATAAACTGCGATGAAATAATACCAACTGGCTCGTGTGGAGTTTTGTGGACCGCACGACACGAGCGACGATCGTTCTCTCGAGCCTTTTTTAGAAGCTTGCTGTAGTACGATTTCTTTTATCGGATTTCCTTTATTAACCGACTCAACTTCAAAAGATTTGATATACGATGTCGAGTGAAAGAATTTCACTTATCTTTCAGCTCTCTTCTTTACTGGTTTCAAGTACACGTATATGTTGGTCTAAATTTTACCACCGAGATCTAGTTAGGTGTCGAAAAGAAATTTCATTCTACTTAATATCCTGCTTTCGATTTACTCTTTTTAGAGATGATATTTCTCAAATCGTCAATTTTTTCGTAGTGGGTACTAAAAACTGTGCAAATTGTGTTTTCTTTTTTACTGGTATTCTCGCGTACATGTGGTTCGAGTTTTTTCTTTATTTGAGCTTGAGCCCATACGTTGATGATTTTTCAGTATTCGTCCAGTCTATCAATTTTGAATTTTATGATTTTAGAAGGGTTTGGGAAATACACGTTGATTGATGATTCTGATTCTGATCAACCCTCCCTCTGATCAAATAGATTTTCTATGAATTGGTGAGATGTGAAATTCATTGCGGAAAAAAATATCGAAATCGAAGGATTTTGACCAAATTGAATGGAGACCTTCATTTTGAGTTGAAAGTCACTCAGAAAATTTTTTAGCTTCGAAGGTGCTCCTGGAAGGGAGATATGGGTTCTCAAGGAGGCAACAAATTGAGAAAAATTGTCAAAAACTTGGTAAATTTTTACGATTTATTTTAAATTGGCACCACTGTATTCCAAAGTATTCTCCCAGTTTCAAAAATGATATCTTCCGATGTTTTGGAATAATTAATGCGAAATATTTTAGAAAAAAATATTTTTAAAACAGGAATTTCCCAAAACAGGTCGAGTAGAGGTTAGTGCGAAAAAACTACAATTCTTTTCGAAAATGTGTCGTCTTTGAAGACCCATATTACCCTTCCTAGAACACCTCAAAAGCTAAATTTTTTTTTGATTTTCAATTCAAATCTCTCCTTTGAATTTTGTTAAAATTCTCCGACAATTTTTTTCATGATTCGCGCTCTTGAACATGTACGTTCCCGGTTCCATTTTCAATTTCATAATTCTGAGTCATTTCTTTTTTCATTTTTCAAGTTTATCGGTTCGATCAAAATCAGCACGATTGTGTCCGTTATTGATAGGTATGAATTACCAACATTTTCTAGCGATGAATCACACACAATCGTTGGTAGGTAGAGGTACTTGGTCGTTGGTAGGTACGAAAAACAAAAAAAAATTTGTAATCTAATCGGTGGTTATCTCTATTCACTCTATTCGTTTGGTTTTCACTTTTTACAAATCATCTACCCTTATCTATGATTTTGTTGCCTGACTTTTATCGTTGCAAAACGTCTCATCATTGATGACGTAATTCTCGAATAATTGAAAAAAGTCTATTTTTGATGAAATTGGCAACTTTTTTTTTATACCTAATTTTGATTGAAATTGAAAAATACTTTGTATACAAATTTTCTTCCAATTTCAATTTTTTTGACGAATTTTCTGTGAAAAATTTGACTTTGTTAATTTTTATATGTAGTATGTGTGTGTGTGTGTGTGTGTGTGTGTGCGTGCGTGCGTGCGTGCGTGCGTGCGTGCGTGCGTGCGTGCGGGAGGGATATCAAGCGGAGAGTTTTCTGAAAATTTGGTTGGAAAAAAAATTCCGTTAGGTACCATGAAATACAAAAACCAGTTTTAATTTAGTTTTTCCCAAAATTCAACCATCCTATCATTAATTAATTAATTTTTAATAACCACGCCCATGATATGTACCTGCACAAACACACTCGACTTTAACATACTTACGAGTAAAATTAAACGAATATAACCTATAAGCTTATGGCAAAGGTGGACTATAAAGACAAATTATCACGAATTCACGGTGGGTAGTGTATTATAGGTAGGTATACTTTGAAGTGAATCTGCTTCTGCCTGCCTATCTGTCTGTGTGCGTAAATAGGTATTTATTTACGAAGACGACGCGAAACCATCTTGGATAAAACCGCAAAGGTGTAATTTAAATTATCGAATTTTGCGCATTCATTTCAGAACGTGGTTTCGATGAAAAGCACGTACTCGTAAATGGAACTTAGCGTATACGCCGCGATTTCAAAATGAAAGCTCCGAGAATCGACGAAAGATACCGGAGCTACGAGTAGAAAATATTCACTCCTATAACATTTTACAAGATAATTTTCATCCGGTTGAATTGGTGCTGTTGCTGTTTAACGTGGGCGAATTTAGACCTACGTGATGTAGGAAAATCCGCCGTTTTGAATTTTAATCAAGGCAAATTTTCTCCTTTCTAGGCTGTAGTAGAGTATAGACATGTACAGAGAGAGGTATTACTTCGCTCCCGTCGTCGTCGTCGTATATTTGCACGTTCTAACACAGAATTTTTAACTAGTTTGGAAATTATGCCGAATTACGGGTGCTCGTAAAATTTTTATGAATTTTTTTATTAGGTACGCCGACTCGAGACATTTTTATTCGATTGCAAAGCTAATTAGACTCGTTGTAGTAATTAAAAATGATAAAAATGTATAACCGAACCGTGTTGTATAAATTTTTAAAGCTGTAACTTTACGACCTAATTTTTTTCTCGCTTTTCTACCTACATACCTTTTTTTTTCTCTTCGTTTCCTTTTTTTTCATCAAAGGGGAAATTTTATAATAAATCAACAAGTTTTTCTATGTAGACGAGACTACTAACTTTGGCTTTATTCATGAATCCGGCCGGTGATTGGTTTGGGGAAAATCAATAACTTTTTGTTATCTTTACGTATTCTTATATTTTATACAAGCGCCTATAGGGTGTAATAGCTGGGCTTTTTTTTCTTCATTTTAATCTTGTGTTCGAAAATACCGAGCTTCGTAATTTATTTCGATAATTTACGATATTTTTTGAAAGTTGTATCGGAATGAGATAAAATTACCCACGTGAGGGGTTTCAAAAAAAGGCATATTTTATTACGAAATAAATTATTCGATGAAAGTACATATTTTGGAATGATTAATTGCAATTTTAACCTGATGTATAATAGGAAAATTTTGCTATGTCTGTGGTTTCTATGCTGAATTAATAAATCTGGAGATGTCTCTGCCTACGTGTATACAAAACAAACTATACTTAATCACTAATGTGTATTATTTCAATGTTTCGACTTTGGATGATTATTTTCCTCTTTTTTTTTTATGCATACGAAGTGAATACCAATGGGGGAAAGTGACCGAAAAGTAAAAGTTGAAATTACACAATTTTTCAATAGAATAATTTTTCATTTCATTAATTTTCTGAAGAAAAAGAAAAACATTGAAATTAAGTCATCCCCCCCCCTCCCTAAATAGCAATTAAGGATATGATGAGTAATGAGTAATAATGCATAAAAAATCCGAGTTCTATGCGCGTAAAATATGTTTTTCTAATTGTAAATGCAAATGAAATGAGCATTAGAACTGAAAATATGCAAAAAATATTGTTACGTAACACATCAACAAAAGTGAATACGAAAAAAAATGCAAATGCATAAAAATTGCATCTCTAATAATAGATACCTAATATACTTACGAGTAATAAATCAGAAAAAAAAATCCATAATACCTACTCGCACCGAAAGTGTTTCATTAGTCATTACAATGCAATGAGATGAATTAACATAAGAAAACGTTTCGTATTTATGAAACATTGTTGTGAGAAATTAATATAGGTATTGGTACCTCTACCTACCTACCTATGCTTGAAAAATTTCCATTTTATCAAAAAAAAAAATCCAATTAGTATAAGATACTTACTTAGTTTTTTTTTAAGAAGTGAAAGAAAATTGTTTAAAAAAATTTCATAAGTATTCTCCTTGTCTAAGTCACTCTGTTTTTGCAAAAAAAAAAAAAACATTTAAATTTACACATTTGAATTTTTTTTTCCCAAAACAAAATGATATTTTCATTTTTACAAAATATACGATGAAGGCACTCTGCCTAAGGACTTCAAAGCAGTAAATTTTGTACCAATACCAAAAAAGAACAACTTGCAAAAATGCTCTGAATATAGAACCATCGCACTGATGAGCCACGCACTGAAGCTACTACTCTCCATCATAAATGCCAGAATTGAAAAGAAGATAGATGAAAATCTAAGTGAAACACAATATGGCTTTATAGCAAAAAAAGGGATGAGAGATGCAATTGCCCTGCTGAAAGTGATCATTCAAAGAGCACTGAATGCAAATAGGGAAATCATTGCTTGCTTCGTCGATTATGAAAAAGCATTTGATCGTGTCAACCATGAGAAGATGTTGGAGATCCTGGAAAAATACAATATCGATAACAAAGACCTGCAAATAATCAAGAACCTGTACTGGGAGCAAAGTGCTAACATCAAGATTGGAACTGAGTACTCAGAGAACGGATGTGGAATAAAGAGAGGTGTGCGGCAAGGATGCCCCCTCTCACCCAGGTTGTTCAACGTGTACGCAGAAGAAATAATGAGAGAAGCGCGAATCGAACGAATGGGATTCAAGATCAACGGCAAGAGAATAAATGAAATAAGTTATGCAGACGACAAAGTGATCCTTGCTGAGACAGAGGCGCAGATGCAGAAAATGATCAACCAAATCAACAGTGCTGGATTAAAATATGGAATGAAAATAAATGCAGGCAAGACCAAGGTGATGAGATTTACGAAAGGAGATGATAAAGAGGTCAAAATCAACATCGGATCACAAGAAATAGAAAATGTAAAGCAATTTAGGTACCTTGGAGCACTGATAAACAACGATGGTAGAGATCATAAAGAAATCAAATCACGGATTGGAATGGCAAAGACTGCTTTCAACAACCTTGCCAATGTGCTGGGAAATCGAACGATGAGTATTGATCTGAGGAAGAGAATTATGCGATGCTACGTATGGACCGTTCTGAAGTATTCCTGCGAAACATGGACCATGAGTGCAGAATGCGAGAAGAAAGTATCCGCTTTTGAGATGTGGTGCTATCGAAGGCTACTACGGATCTCATGGAAGGACTTCGTTACCAACAAGGAAGTACTAGCAAGAATAGGAGAGGAGCGGAAAGTCGTAGTTGAAGACATCAAAAACAGAAAGCTAAAGTATTTAGCTCATAAAATACGAGAAAACGGTATTTTCATGCTAGCGGTACAGGGGAAAATCCAAGGAAGATCGACGAGAGGGAGGAAACGATCGGAACTGTTAACAACAAACTCACCGGCCAACTCCCCCTGCAAGACCCTGAAAGAAACAATTAGATACGCTAGATACCGGCTAATATAGATGGACATATACGCTATCTCCTGTAAAGGAGCGCGACTACGACGACGACGATTGGTCGTAAGGTAAATCTGAATTTTCAAAATGAACCAAATTTTTAGCTTAAAATTTTCACTTTTTCAGAAAGTGCTCATAAACCAAAATCATTGATATTTCGTCATTTCATTTTGATGAAAAGTTGAATGTGATACCTATAACACCTTATTTGGCAAGTATCCCTCGAAAGAGGACCTTAAAATAAGCCACCAACAAAAATTTCAGCTTCTGAAATTATTTTTCGATTTTTGGTGAATTTTAAAAAAATTAAATAAGAAATGAGCCAAATTTGAATTTTTAAAAATTTTCTTCAAAATTGATAGATAAATTTCAGCACTTAAAATTTTTGCCGGTGGTTTATTTTGAGGTTTTCTTATTCCCCTGTGTCCGTTTCAAAATTTTGAGCCAGATGGGATACTTCTTTTGTGAGTATACTTACATTTTCTTAAGCGGATTACAGACTCCCCCTCACCCATTTTTTTCATATCAGTGTGATTTTTAAAAATGTTGACCTTTTTTTTTTGGTTAATTTTGCAACATTTGTTGTTACTTGAGTACTTCAACTTTTTTTGCTTTCTCCCTCTTTATTTTAGAATTTTTATTTTCCCAACTCTAGCTCTAGTTTTTTGAACCCATTTTAGAAAAATTCACATTACCATTAGAGAACATCAACGTTTCGCTCAACACAACATCATATTCACCTTTCCATGTCTATCTGGGTATTGAAAAAAGTAAAAAAAAAAAAAAGAGCAAACAAACAGAAAACCCCCCAATAGTACGCCGATAACAATACGACGAATAAACAACACTTCAGCAAACAGTACTCTCATTGCATTACAGTCTGCACAGCTTTAAAAACTGCATACGTCTCTGCGAGTCACGTACTAGCCCCTAACACGACCCCCGCGCGACCCCCTGCATAAAAGTAGGCATTTTTGTTTTCGGTAATCATTCTGCCGGTACAAGTCGCAGAAGCAGCCCCCAGCCTGGCATGGCCTAGCCTGGTATTCCGACGAGCATATACTATAAGCAGACCGTTCGATAACCGGAATTTTCGCAACCGGCGAAGATTTCCAGCACAGACGAGACGTGATGCAATCTGACGCGCACGTGGATTCTATTCTCAACCCCTTCTTTGCAATTTGAAAAACTTGTTTCTCCCTATTCTAAAATACAGTAGTCGATCTCCCTCCTATCAGAGCGAGCGAATTACCCTTGATATTGAACCCGGCGAACGTGTGGACGAGTCTTTTTATAAACTTCGCGACGTCGACGTCGTTGTCGTCGTCGCCGTCGCCGCCAGCCAGTGTTCATTTTATGTATAACCTTATGGTCTTCTTTTTCGATACACGTGGTGATCTACTTTTCATCCAAATATGTAGTCAGACGATAAAAAATTGGTCTCCCCGAGTCAAGTTCAGACAATAATCGTAAATTTTTTCGCCACTGGTCCGAAATTGCATACGCGACGATACGATGGATTTTCTTTTCTTTTCTTTCAATTTCAATACAAGACTAGGTATAATATTCGTACACATCGAAACAAATTAGCTAGGTAAATATAACAAACACTTGTCGACTCGAGTCGAATTGAGACCCATCCACGTATGTCAATAAAAATTTCCATCGTATTTGTACAGCTTTCGCGTGCTCTGAAGCTGCTCTTATCGATATACAAATCGATTAATTCTAATACGCTGCGCTGCTCGCTCGTTCAATAATATTTAAATACCAATCCACGTGTACGAACTGGCTAATTAAAAATAATGAATACCATTCGTCGATTTGACTGGTAATATTTCGACATCGGTTCGAATGCGAAAGAAAAATAATAAACGCCGAGCTGTCCTGTCCAATTCATATACTGTAAACTTATACACGATGCCAAATTGATTATATGGAGAGAAAGTAAACTCTTGAGTAAACACAGAGGGAAAAAATTCTGCCAAATTCTTAACACGACTTGTTTACAAATCGACCGGCGAACGCCTCGCCCACCCAAAATCCATAGGTACAAAAAATTACGTAATTCGCGAGGCGAGGGTAATAATTTTTCAATACCTTGACAACCATTCTGTAGTGCGTCGAATGTGGAAAAAAAATGTTTCAAGTTCATTTCAAAAATGAAAAATAAGTACATCGAGTTGCAAACCTAGATTACAAAGCGATGAATAATCTACACGTGGAAATTATTTCACTTCGATAATATTTTTTGAAAAATTATTCAACTTCATTCATTATTATACAGATGAACGTATAGCATATTTCACGTTTGAAAAAAAAACCTTCACACACGTTTCGTTTCATTTGAAACATCAAATAAACTTCAAAGTTTCACAAAAGCGAATCCGATCGGCAATGAAATTGAGTTTTAAAATTCTAAGCTTTAGAAAACTTTTCGTATAGTACTTTGGGAGTGAAAAAAATCGTACACGCGTGCTCCCAAGACATACGAGTACAATACCCATACCCATACACACTTGACCTCGACTTGGGCGCCGGAAATTAACGCCGTCGTCAAAATGCCCATTAAAACAGATTTATTCTCGGAATTTAGAAAAAAATTTCCATTTTTCAACAATAAAGCGACACCTGCTTTAGCGAGTAATTTTCAAATGTAATCGAGTACGATTATTCGCCGGGTTTTTGGACGGAAGCCAACAATGCTCTTTGATATCATTTTTCATACCGTCCAAATTAATACGCGAGTAATAAAGCTCCAACTTTATGAAAATTCTCTGCGAGTTTCTTGTTCTCGACAATTTTTAGCCATTTTTTTTTCATCCATTTAGCAAAAAGCTCTCGCACAGTAGGTGTTCTTTGTATTTAAGTGTATACCTACTCAGGTTCTTGAAAATATTTCTTTGATGAAAAATCGTCCTCTATTATCACACTAAGAAGAGGCTTAAAAGTTGAGTATGTTGAAAATCCGCGTCGTTAAAGCTTTGAAAATATTATCCGCGACGAGATGAACATCTATCGCTTAACGGGGAACGAAAGGAGGGCGGAGGGTTAAATTCCAAAACTTTTTTATTTCGAAGCGATTTTTTTTTACTACGAGAAATAATTTATTCACCTCTTCGGTAATTTTTTGCCGCAAAGTTTTCGATGCCAATGAACTTTGAAAAAGTCGAAAATATACGAGATTTTTCGAAAGGCCAAATTCAATCTTTTTTTTTAAACGACGAATTTTTGATTTTTTTTTCAACCGATAAAGCTACGCGGCGTTTCGTTTGGAAATTAATTCGCTGAAATTTTCGCTTCATTGCAAATCATCGTCAATTTATTCGAATTTTGATCTTTTTGAACGAGAAAATTTTACAATGAGCGAAAACGTCCTTCGTCGGTGTTTTTTCACTCCGCCTTACCGCAACCTTCACATTAATTAGCGAAAATAAACTAACTTTACGTTTAAAAAAACATCGCGTAACGATGCAATTACAAATAATAATTTTTGAAGACAAAACGAAATAGTTTTCCTCGTTAGATATTATTTCCTTCATTGATCTTACAACAGTTTCGAAGGGAGGGGGTACTAGCCAAATTTTAAAAGGTCGATTATTATTGACATACATATTTGAGCTGTGAAATTTGCCAATCGATGTAAATGAAAAATTCATGTTCAGTGTTCTCAGCAAGCACTATATTGTTGTTTTTTTTGCTGCAATCACTGAGCACTATAAATTGAACCATTCGTTAGGGTAGGACTGCCGGGACTGTTTTTCCCAAGTCGAGTAAATAATGGAATTTTACAAAGAAGTCAGAAAAATAATTTTTGTGGATTTTTTTTTGCTGAAAATCGAAAGGAAGTGTCTGAGGTGTCTGCTTGGCTGGAAGAAAAGTTTGTGGTTGAATTTTCAATTATTCGCCCAAAATTGAAGAATGAAATCCAACACCTGAAATTAGGGTTGGTGGTGGATTTTTGAATGATTTCTTAATTTTACTTTTTTTGGTCTGAAGGTTTTATTGTTTATTGGGTATGAGTAAATGTTGGAGTTTTTCTTACTTAGGAGTGAGATATCCTAACTGACAGGAAAAATTTCTGACTGAATTTGAAAAAAAAAATGAAAGTCAAGTAGATGTTTAGTTTTTCCAGTTTTAGAATTTTTTTAAAAAAAGAGCCAAAATTCAGTATATTTTCAACGGAGGGAAATCCAAAAATTTCTGTAGGCTCTTTAAGAGCTTAAAACCACTAGAAGGGAGGGGGGGGGGCAAAAATCACTTAGAGCAGAAAGTATTTGAAACTGGTCTGGTAATGGTTTAAAAAATTGTGAAATAACGTCGAATTAATTGTAATTAAATATGAATTGCAGACATGAAAAAGATTCGCACCCCTCTTTTCCTTCCCCAAGTTTCGAAGTCTTGAATATTAGAAAAAAACACGTGCGTAACACGATTTGGATCTCACGATTTGAAGCTCTTTAAATTTTTTCCTATTTTTTTTTGACAGAGATTGGCGTAAAAAATTATTTTTTTGCTTTTCTGAAACGTGTCAGGGAATAAAAGTCAACAGATTGCTTCTTCGAAATTCTAAAATCAAACTTTTAGGGTTTTCCTTGACTCAGTGGATGATTAATTACTCGTTTCTGTAAAAAAAATTGAAAAAATTCAGTTTAAAAAAATAGAAAATTTGTTTACATTGAGGATTGTAAGTTTTAATCTTGACCAACTGCAGAGGTATGAGACCATAAAAAAATTGCCAAAGTGATTATTTTTTTTTTTAAGTCTAAAGTTTTTTCGACGGGCAGATTTCTCTTTAACCAGCTTGCTTTTTATTCGTGTTTTTTTTTGTCGAATAAAGTCAAACGAAATATCGACGTTTCGAAATTCTTTTATGGAAAACCTGGAGAAGCCTTGGAATTAAATGCAAAAATAGGACGGATGGACTGAGACGAAAGGCTCATAAGACCTTGAAACTGAGAATAAAATTCTCTCGAGGCAGTCTATACCAGGCCTATAAAAAGCCTCAATCAATTTAACTTCGATAAAATTCCATTCCAGTAAACTCGTCTAGAAAGAAAAGTTTAATTAAAGCGAGGCACGGAGAGAGTACGTGAGATCAAAATTTCAAAACGGTCTCTCGAGTGTATAGTAGGAAAAAAATTGAAGAAAAAAATTTTACTCCATAAAAAAGAGACATGACTCAAATTGTAAACTTAGATAATAATAATACCTATAAATAAATTCTCGAAGAGAAAATTTTTCAGCCTAGTGCGGCGAGAAGGCTAGGGAGGGGCTAGAGAAATAAAATACGATTCGTTGTAAGATATATTTGAGCTTTTCATTCGAATCGAATCGACTTGATTAGAAACGATGACCTATTAACCGATTCAAAATGATCTTAAATATACATTTAATGGGTGTTAGATATACGTATTTTCTGCGAATTGAATTGGTTCGATGATTCGATTTCTTATCGAAAGGGCTAAAAATAGAACACGGTTGTATATTCGAATACATAGGTACCATTGTCGTCGTGTCAATTCGCACTAAAGAACGAAAAAAGGTTCGCCTTTTTGAATTCGAGGAATCTAAAAAATATGACAATACGTTAAATAGAGCAATCGTAGCCTTATAAATACCATTCGAGGAGCCAAGTACCTGGCGAAAATGTAAAATTGCAACACGGTTTTCTGTTCGTTGATTTTTAAACGCGAAGATGATACGATGGGGTGGGGGGGGGAGGAAGGAAAGAAAGGAGGGAGGGGTTGCGATGGTGGCTTGGCCGGGCAAAGGTAGCCGAAATTTTCCGCTCGAGGTGAATTAAAAGTGAAAGTTTACGCTTTGATTTGTTGGGTATACTGTACTCGTTGAATAGCGAATGCGAACGCCGAGGTAAAGTTGCAAAAAGCTATCGGTCGACGTTACCCCCGCGAAAGGTAAACGACTTTGAGATGCTCGATTTCACAATTTATCCCGACGAAGAACTCGCAAGTATGTGCGAGTCGAGAACAAAAGACACCCTTTGTATTGTTTGGGCTAAAACTCGGGCTTCTCCGATAAATTTCTAATTAACGAGACATACCTACAAATGCGCGAATTCGTCGGTAGTTTTGGATGCTACTATACGCCATGCCATAATATAGAACTGTTGGTTTTATACCCCTCGCCCTTTTTACAGTGTACGAGACTACGAGTAGATATCTGTCCCATTCATAGTGTTTCGTAAATTGACGACACGTGTATCGCGTATATACGCCTGCGATTGTCTGCCTTGAAATATGTATGTGCAGTTAAGAAATCGGCGGCTCGACGATGACGATGGTGATGACGCGCCCATAAAGTATGAAAAATTTCACCTCTATGGCAAGAAGCGAAGAGCTACGAGTAGTACACGTAATATACGTGTATCGAGGTGCAGGTGAGATGCGGCGCGGGGCTGAATCCAGAGACCTACATGTCAGTGTAGAGCTTGCAGCTCAACTCTCTCGAATATGGGAATTGCGAAACACCGTCGTCGAGCCGAATCCGAATGCCTCGCGTATATACTTTTATCGTTTACGCAATGATAATTACGTTCGTTGTCGATCTCGCGTGCATATAAAACCATACACGTGTATGCCATGGCGCATACACACAAGTGTAAATATGAATAAAAAAAAAACAAAAAATAAACGTGGTTAAACGAGCACCGAGCTGCGAAAAAAAAGCATCGCTGCGAGCTGCAATGTTTTCGCTGTAGGAATTTTTTTTTTTTCAAATATCGTTCTAGGGTGACACGAGAGCGCTAAGAGGCCGAATATGAATAAAAGCAGGAGAGGTTATTTCATTGCTTTTGTTTTTACGAAACGTATTTTGTACGTCTACGTATAGTATGTTGATGAAAAAAATTTCTAATTCGGATTTCGGTGTAATTTTCATTTGCCTGCGAAATGAATGAAACAGTTGCTGGCGATAAAATAGTATTTGAAATTGAAGGATAAGGAATGAATGAAAATGCTGCAGGATGTGTGCCTCATTTTCAGTTTGATACACCTAAGGTTTTGTTTAGGTGAACTTTTTTCGTTAATCTCGGATCATAATACGGTTTTAATGTGGATCTGATTTAAAAATTATTGTTGAATTGATCTCCAAATTACTGAAAATTAACATAAATTGGTGAAAAATTATCATAATACATAATATAATTTGTTGAAATGCCATTAAAATCGTTTAAATTGGCTTGAAATTGATGAAACATTATAGAAAATTGAGCAAAATATCACAAAAATGCTCACAAAAGAACCTCTTGAGGTGTCACACTCCGATTTGAACGGGACCCCGATTTTTGGAAAGAGCATAGTCTAAAACCCCCAAAACCAAATTTTCAGCTGCCAAAGTTCACTTTTTGATTTTTGGCGAACGTTTGAAAATTCGAAATTGACTGTTTTTGGCGATTTATGCATTTTTTTAAAAAAGTACGTACTTGATAAATAAAAATGGTCAAAATAAGTCCCAAAACTAATATTAATTACCCAAATCCAAATTTCACCAATTCCAGCCATTCTGGAGGCTCCAGCGCGATTTTTCAATTTCTCCAGAATTTTGAATTTGCTCCAGAAGGCGTGAATATGAAGTTGGGCAGCTAAAAATCGAGTTGTATATTACACTCGATCAGTTTAACGAGTTTATCCACATTTGAGCCGATTTTGGGAATGACACCTCAAGAGTGGTTTTTTGACCTGCTTTTTTCAAAATTAAAAAATCCAAAAAATCAAAAGATAACCGTTTGTGAGGAAAATTTTGAAATTCGTGTGAATCGCTGTATTTCTTCAAGAACTAACCCCCGGAGAGCAAATGCTACCATTTCCAGCCGTTTTGAAGTGAGAGTGACACCTCAAAAAACCACTCTTGAGGTGTCACTCTCAGAATCGGCTCAAATGTGGATAAACTCGTTAAACAGGTCGAGTGTAATATACAATTCGATTTTTAGCTTCCTAACGTCATTTTCACGCCTTCTGGAGCAAATTCAAAATTCTGGAGAAATTGAAAATCGCGCTGGAGGCTCCAGAATGTCTGGAATTGGTGTAATTTGTATTTGGATTATTAATATTGATTTTGGGACTTATTTTGACCATTTTTATTTATCAAGTACGTACTTTTTTAAAAAAATGCATAAATCGCCAAAAACAGTCAATTTCGAATTTTCAAACGTTCGCCAAAAATCAAAAAGTGAACTTTGGCAGCTGAAAATTTGGTTTTGGGGGTTTTAGACTATGCTCTTTCCAAATATCGCGGTCCCGTTCAAATCGGAGTGTGACACCTCAAGAGGTTCCCTTGTCAGTTATGAAAAAAATGATGCAAAATTACGAAAAATAGGTAGATCGAGTTACCAAAAATTGATAGAATTTCAATGATAGGTAACGGTGTAATCAACTTTGAAAATGTGAAAAATCCTGACGTGATGGAATTTTTTCATCATTTTTTCTGTGGTCAGCGCGAAAAATCCTATAAAAATAACCCATCAAAGTTGAATTTGAAACGTAGGTAATTTTAAGACAGGGTCGTCCAAAAGTGAAAATTGGGTCACCCAACAGTCATCATAAATGTATAAGATCATTCTTTCATATTTTTGATTTAGTGGTCACCTTGATTTCTATTTTTCAATTGTCTTTCCACAAAAATGTATTATACGAATATTATAATATTTTTTTCACTGAAGAAAAGAAAGTCAGAATTATTGTAAAGTACAAAATGTCCCATCAGCTCTATGTACGAGTAATCATTTTCCCATAAAAGTCTGTTTATGAAACACTTTGAATGGAAGTGATAAAGACCAATTCATCGCGATTTCTTTTTTTTTCAGTCTTCATTTTGTAATTCTATAAGGATTTTTATTGCATTTTCTTAGTCTATGGTTCCGATTTTTGTTGAATTTCCGGACAAGGATTTTTGGATTTGAAATGGATTTTTGTACATACAATTCTGTACCAATTTTTCAAATTTTTCGTGAATTTCTGATCAATTTTTGATAAGACTTGTTTTAGACTTCAGAATGGAATATTTTTAAAGTTTCCTCGAAATTTTTAATATTTTGGGAACAATCAACAATTTTTATTGGATTTCTAAAGCATTTCGGATTAACTGGTCGATTAGGATAAAAAGAAAAGAAGGGAAAGGGTGAAGTAATTTCTGTATTTGTATTTATTTTTTAAATTATACCTATAATAGTTTTATGGCGCATTTCATTGATATTGTTTTACTCGTAGTTGTAGGTAATGGCTAATGAGTGCCCAAGAAATTATTAAATTGATTTTCATTTTTCTGTTTCAGGTGAGCACAAGTTTCAAATTTTTATGTACAAGAACAAGATACCTATCATTGTGAAAATACGTTGGTAAGAAATTAGTTGACTAGACGTTGATACCAATTTGAAATTAAATTTTGTTCGGTTCATCATGAACGGATTCTTGAAGTGGCACCGAAACGTGGTTACCCCGAAAAGCGATGAGAATCAATGACTCTTACAAAGAGAATACGTAAAGAATTATTAAGGGAATAGATATTATGAGAAGCTTACGCACGTCTGAAATAAACTCGCAGACGCAGTCTATCAGTTTTCATGCCATTGCCAATTTTCACCTCTGGAATTTCCTTTGACCAAGTTCCTAAGGTAATGAAAATTCTTTAGAAATGTCTCAAAGTGTGATTTTCAAGAAGTGTAGAGACGTGAAAATGAGCAATAATACCACCTCCTACCTTTGTCAAAGAATATTGACCATCTGTTGAAATAAGCTTCGTGTTAAACTTTGTGAAGAGTGTTTGTATAGGGCATTTGTTTAACAGTTAAAACTTTTATTGCTCGTTGATTTTATGTAGCTTTGAATTTTTAAAAATGTTTTTACCGCTTCTTCCTCTCGTTGAAAATTAGAATGCGTTTGGTTTGAGTTCTTCTTCTGCAATTTTTGCCACGAAATCGCTGGAGTTTGGAGTGTACCTTACCTATTCTAAATGAGATAGAATTTTATACCACAATTTTCCTCGCCGCACCGTATTGTAACTACTCGTAGTTTCATTTCAGAAACGATGGTGACTGGGAGAAAATCCTAACCATATTGTGCCAAAGTACCCGCTATGAACCATGTTGAAATTTCGATAAGCAGATTACGCTTCGCGTAACTCTCAACTTATATAAAGCAGGGAAAACAATAGCATGAAAAAACAACAAAATACGAGGACAAAGTGTCTTATGTGAAATTACGAGTATACTATGTACATCGTCGCATCGTGCTTTTGTGCAAAAGTTCGTACTTCGTACCCATACCGAGATTTAGTGAAGGTCGCACGCGTAAACCCCCGGATAAATCTCGCGGGTGGCGTTAACACTTAACGTGCATCGTGTACCCAGCTTTCGAGCTTTTTTCAACGATACGGTCACCACCTGCGGTGTGAAATGGTGCGGCGCGTGATCTCATCACGTAAATTCGTGCAAGTACAAAAATCGTGTACGAGTACATGTACGAGTATTTTCGACGTGGACATTCTCGAAGGTTGATGAGTCTTGAGGGAGAGGAATGTGGTGGTTGGTGGTCGCTGGCCATTGTCGTTCTGTCTCTAATTCGATGTGTATTTTTTTACACAAACCGAAAAAATCCTCTAGAAAGGTCAAAATGTACAAGTACATACCAAATTTTATTCGCCGTGAGCGGATTTCGTTGTCGGTGGAATGTTTTAAATTAGATTCTTCGTACGCTTTGAATTACTATGTTGGAATTGGTTTGGTTTCAGTTTTCTCAATCGGATTTGACCCTTTTTTTAAAAAACTTCAATGGCGTACTTAGACAGAGTTGGTTATTTGAATTTTATCAATGACTGGATTATTGGGAAAATGCTTGGAATTTGTTTGACCAGTATTTTGAAAATTTTTCAAACAAGAATGTTTAAATGATGAAAAAATTATTAAATTTTGGTTTTTAACGTGTTTTTTTTTCGCATAATTTTGGTATATTTTTTGTTTTTACTTTTTTGAGTACTTTCTTGGCTCGTTTCGAATGAAAAGTATGGATGAAATTGCATCATGTATCATCTTTGCTACGTCATTTAATTTTTTTCACTCCTTTGAATGTTTTTTAAATATTATTTTGATGAAAATTTTTTTCTTAATTTTTTGATTTTTTAAATTTTCTCAAAGTTTATTGATTTTTTCCTCCTAAAATACCTATAATGATAACGCTTTAATTTTTTTTTTGAATTTTTCCAAAATTTTTACCATTTTTTATAAAATACGAGAAAACGGTATTTTCATGCTAGCGGTACAGGGGAAAATCCAAGGAAGATCGACGAGAGGGAGGAAACGATCGGAACTGTTAACAACAAACTCACCGGCCAACTCCCCCTGCATGACCCTGAAAGAAACAATTAGATACGCTAGATACCGGCTAATATAGATGGACATATACGCTATCTCCTGTAAAGGAGCGCGACTACGACGACGACGATGCGAATATTTTATTGTTTTTTGAAGTGAGTATTCAAATGAAATATTTTTTTAAAACAAATTGATGAATTTTTTGATTTTCCTCTTGTACATATTTGGTTACTTTTCAAATTACTAAAAGTTTGTTTTGGATACTTTTTCAAAATTTTGGTTACTCGAAATTATTTTTTGAAAAAAATTTTCAAACATTCAATTTCTTCAAATCTTGACCCTGCTTCTTGAACAAAATAAGGAAAAAATTGCTAAAAATATCTGAATTATTTTTTTAGCGTTAGTAGTTTTAAAGTCAGTTTTTTTTAAAAAAAACTCGTTTTTTGGCAAAAATTGTCAAAAGTTATCGCTTTTTTCCATGAAAATCCAAAAACTCACTTTTTCTCCAAAAGTCTCATTTTTTGCTCAGTAAATGCCAAAAATTCATACCTTTTGCTAAAATTACAGGGTGTCTAACAGGTCCTACTCGTCCTATTAGTCGTACTAAAGTCCTACTTTTTTTCAAAAGTCCTTTTAGTCCTACTAAAGTCCTACTTTTTTTTAATTAGACTTTTTCAAATTTTCAATTTTCCCCCTTTTTCCGGAATTTTGAACAAATTTTGTAGAAAAGACATTGCTCATTTGTCGACTTTTTTAGATTTCGAATTACACATTTTTGAGAGCTTTTGCCCTCGCTGCGCTCGGGCTATTTGCATCTTCTTTTCCCACATAAAAAACTTATTGTTTAAATTCAAAAAATGTTCCAAGTTTGAATCAGAAAAATAAACTCCTCCATAAAAAGAAACAGACGTCTCAGGACAGTGAGTTCAAAACGATCCCAACATGGCTGACTCCCATATATGACGTCACTATCACTTTTTATGATAAGGACTTGTAAAATTTACGCGATTCGCATTCTGAATCTGAATCTGATTTCAACTTTGCTTTTTGAAAATCGAGATTCAACTTTCAAGACACATTTCCATATTCTGCATATGAATTTAATCTATTTTCACGAAGGATTTATGAAACTGTAGATACAACAGACTTCAAAGGTCTATACACTGTATACTTTTCACAGCTATCATCTCAAACTTCAAAGTAATATCCCTGTCACATCGATTTTACCACCAACTCGAGTAACCATATTCTTCAGTAGGTACATATTTCTTTATTAGTTTATTCATTTTGCAGCTTTTTATCCTTTGATATTGATTGGCTTTGATTGATTAAGTACATAATTATGTATGACGGTGGGATCAAAATAGATAATCGCATCAACTCAACTTTGAACTTATGCATACAAAATACATAAATATCAATTATCAATCATGTTATGTTACTCAATTTTTATTTGTTATGAAGATTTTCATGTAGAACTACTGAACTGGAAGGTACTCGAATACTCGTAATGAATTTAAATTAATTAGATGAGATTGAGATGCTTTCAGAAACTCAGAAAGTTCGAAATGTTCATCAGTTGTGAAATGTTGACTTCACTTCTATAATTTTCAAACATCAAACACAAACAATGGACATTTTCAATTTTTATACTTTCACCAAAAAACTACATCGAGTAGTGGTAGTTATTAGTTGATGAGAAAACTGAGAAGATATTGTAGTTCAACTTCAACAGGTGCAGAGCATACCCAATAATCTGGTAAAACGGCTAAACATTCAGATTCATTGCATTATTCGATTATTCCAATACAAATACCTGCAATACTTATGCGAATCACGTAAATTTTACAAGTTCTTATCATAAACAGTGATAGTGACGTCATATATGGGAGTCAGCCATGTTGGGATCGTTTTGAACTCACTGTCCTGAGACGTCTGTAAAAAGAAACTTTTTATTTTTACTTCTCAGAGCATGATTGAATTTTTGAAAGCTTTTGGCCTCGCTTCATTCAGGATTGTTTGCTTTTCATTTTCAAGTTTGAATATACATAATTATTTATTTTTTTAAAAATAATCATTCGGATTTTAAAAATTTTGAAACAAAAATAATTAACTTCTTGACAATTTCATTCAAGGCAACATCGTTTCCATACCCTTCAAAATACTAATTTTCGGGATTTGCCCTCGCTTCGCTCGCGTCCATTTGCTTTTCTTTTTTCAATTTTAAATTTTCCAAAAAATCATAATTTTAAATTTTTAAATTTTTAAGCAAAATATTAACCTTTTTACAAGTAACTTAACCTCTCAAAATTATGATTTTCAAAATTTTGAAGCAAATAATGATATGAAATATTTACAATCGAAATAGAAGAATTTGAGTTTTTGATTACAAGCAAAATATTCATCAATTTTTAAAATTGATTAGGAAAAAATAAAACGAGAAATTGGAGTGAAACGTTATATTTTTGGCGTCTACTTGTTTAAATAAGAATCATAAGGTGTTTAAAATCATCAGAAAAAACAAAGCAAACATTTTTTCAAAAATTTGGCGAATAACTTGAATGTAAATTTTGACCTCCCCTCCCCCCATACAAAATTCCATAAGTGCTCGAAAAATGACCTGCTGAAAGTCTGGCTAAAAGTCCTACTTAACTCCTACTTTTTCATTTTGAAATTTTGTTAGACACCCTGAATTATGAAAATCCCACTTTTTCCCCACGGAAAGTCTCATTTGTTTGTTAAAAAGTTACAAAAAAAGTTTCACTTCTTCGAGAAAAATTGCAAAAAAATTATTTTTTGACAATATGTTGTTTGCTAAAATTGTCACAAGTCTCACTTTATTGTCAAACAATTTTCTTTTTACTCAAGAAATGCTGAAAAGTCTTGCCTCCTTCTGAGATTGTCAACAAGTCTCGACTTTGTCAACATTTCCAAGAAGTTTAATTTCTTGCCGAAAAGTGCTATTAAGAATTGCCACTTTTTTAAAAACAATTGTTCAGAAACATTGTTTTTTTCCAGACATTGACCGGAAGTTTCGTTTTTATAAAAATAAAATCCATAATGGTCTCACTTCTTTGACCGAATGTTGGAACTGTACTCTTTTTTTGCCAAATATACTCGTAGTCAAGAATCATGCTTTATTGCTAAAATTGTCAAAGTGTCGATCGAATGTGAACTTCAATTACTAAATTTTCGCATTTTTAATGGAATTGTTTTCTACATTGTAATATTTTGCTCATGTTTTGTTTCAAAAATTTTCACCTACCAAAGTTCTTTTTTTTTTAGAAAAAATTGACCACAACCCCTGTATTTTTTGATTACTTTTGAATATTTCAACTTTTTACAAAATTGTCGTCCTCTTTACGTTCAAATTTTTCAAAATTACTCATAATTCTACAAATTTTAAGTTGTGAATGGTTTTCTGCTGTTCAAATACAGTTGTCCATTTCTGATTTTTTACATTTTGTTTCGGCGTAAAATGGATCGTTCGTGGCTGCTGCTCTGTTGATACTTTACCCCTTCTTCGGAAAATCTACATTCTTGGCCTGATTGGCACCTTAGACGACCCAAGCCCTCGTTCGTGTTGAGATTATTATGACGACGTTGCCTGGTCAGCGGACAGCTGGACACGTTGCCAAAACTGCGTCCATCCAATGACTACACCTTATACTTGTAGGTATGTGCCATAAATGGACTCGACATGGGTGATGAAGTGCGACGACATACATTTACATACGATATACATAGACATTTACTCGTTCACCAGTTATATGTAGTGTGAAAAATTGAATAGTAATATGACGAAGAGTCGTAATAATTTGCCTATCGGTCATTGCACCGAATCGGCGAAATCGTGACAATTATTCGACACATTCGCTTGATATTTGTCTCGTGTTAGTATACATGCTTACGTATACGTATATGCTGTCAATATGCACGAATAACGTGCATTTACAAATACGCTAACAATTGTAAACAAGTCTTGCACGTGTATGTGTTGGTGGGCCGACAAAGAGACGGTCGTCGATTGTCAACAGTCGTCCACCGCCGTCGCAAGTCTGCAAAAACAGAGTCGCGACGCCGCCGCAGGTCGCAGCGAACTCGATCGCGCACGTATCTTAAGTGTTTCTCGCCAATTAATTGCCTCTGTTATAATACGTTTATATACGTATAATACAGACTACAGAGCTTGCCACATCTTAGGTTAAAATTGCGGTTTATCGTCGTTTTTCACCCGCAGGGTCTCGTAAATAATTTTTACTTCAGATCGCGATCATAATACCCTCTCGAGTTACGACGACGACGACGGCCCGACCCGATCCGACCCGGCTTGGCCTGATGATGAGGCGGGCACGTGGGTTAGATTTGTTGTTAACGTCGTAAGACACGCGAATAGCTCGTAAAATTGATACGTAAACTTTCGCCTAAGTATCACGAATTTTAGACGGCTGGCAAGGGAGGTGAGGATGATAAAAATATTTCAATTATAACTTCTCTCTATACTCGTATTCGACGTTTTTAACGTTTCTGCTGCACCGACCGCGACCGGCGGCGCGGCGACCACCGTGCCACCGAGCGCTCCTTTGCTTTGCCTGGCTGGATTAGAGCTTTAATAATGGAATAAAAAATTCCATTATCGGGTTCGCCTTCGCCTTCACGCCAGCCCTGCACCCTGCTCCCTGCTGCACGTATAATATTCGTAATTTAACCATTATAGCGTGCTCTTGAAAATTTATGTACGCGTACAACCGTATTAACGGGTTTTCAAGGTCATACATGTGTTAACCCTTATATTGGAAACGTATTCGTTGGCACATTTGTCACATTTTATAACGAGTCAACATTATAGAAATGTGTTTACTTAAGCGGAATATTTTTCGTTAGTGTGCGAGCGTGTGTGTGTGCGATTTTTTTTTCAATTTTTCACATCAAGGTGCACCCATTAATCGTCATTGCACGAGCCGGAGCCACGAGCTTTCTGGTGTTAAAAAAAAAAAGAAGGCTAGATTCTGCGTCTCGCCGCACCCCCTGTGCATGTTCACATTGCTCTACTGAACCTGTGCAGGATTATTTCCTAATACATAATGTAGTTGGAGTGAGAGATGATTATTTTTGTAAATGAGCAGGAAGTTGTTTTATTGTTTTAATTGTTTGGTATTGGTATATCGACGATATTATTATGGTAGTTTGATATTATTCGAATCATTACAAAGTAGCTGCATTTATAGTGATTCATTTATGATATTCTTGAAAATACCGTTTATCGTAGTGTGGTATAGGTGTCGTATGAGGGGTGTGGTTCCAAAACTCACACTTGGCAAAAATAGCTAGAATGAGTTTGATACGGTTTCGGATAGAGGAGAGCGCCCTCTATAACCCTACAGTATCACTAACTCGATAAACGTTATGTTCCGCTCGGAATCGCCGTTCAAAGCGAAGAGTTGGAGTCAAAAGTCACACTTGCCACTGGCAACTGTGAGTTTTGCACAAACTTATGATATTTTTGACCTGATTGATTTCATAATTTTGATTTTTGAGTGTTGTACGATATGCGTATGTCAATGTATGTAATAAGAAGCTACTTAACATATTTCAACTTTCATAATTCTCAAATTTGAAAAATTGCATTTTTTTTGATTTTTTGATTTTTTTAAAATGCAAAATTTAACATTAAGAGATTGTTGAGGTTTCTTGTAGAAACAAATATGTTTTGGTGTTCAATATACCATGATATGATCTTCACTAACCCAAAATTTGAAAAAAATGTCACTACTTGCACTATAAAACGCGAAAAAAGTCAGGTTGGAGTCAAAACTCACAGTTGCCATTTTCAATTGTCAATAGCAACTATACCTTGGCATGTCATGTGCTCGAATCACCTCAAAACGATGAACCTACCTCTAAACTACCAAATAAAATCATTTCCAGTTCGAAACGCTCGCTCATTGCCTCGCCACAGAATTTCGCTGTTTCTGAAAAATATGCTTTTTAGAAAGTGTGAGTTTTGGAACCAAACCCCTCGTATAGTGATTGTATGTTTACAGAATTCCTATATGTATTCGTGTCAGGGATTATATGGTATATATTTATGAAACGCGTGCAGAACTGACCGCAATAGTTTCCGAGAATGGGCGTTGAAAGTTGCGCAAACAAATGGATAAATACTTACTTATAATTGGAAAATAAATATGTATTAACGAGAGAACATCGAATGCAGAAAAATCGAAACGCCATTTGCAAATACGAGTACATCTACATACATCTCTTGAGTAAATTTTCAAATACTGAATTTCATTTTTCGATTTTTAAGGAATTTTTAAAGATTCGATTTCACAGAATTTTGCAACCATCGGATGAAATGTCCACAAAATTTGATGAAAAACTTGAATATGATCAAAGTTGGGTTCAATATTGCAAATTTTGCTCAAAATTCAAAAAAATTGCGTAAATTTCATGAAGATTTGGCAAAGTTAACAAAAAGTTCTAAGTTAGGTAGCTGAAAAATTAACTACAATGTGTACCTATTGTTAAAAGTATCCAAACATGGACGAGATGGCTTGAAATAATCAAAAAATTCACGAAATTGGCATAAAAATGGTTGAAATTCAAGAAAAAGTTACTAAAATAGGCACCAATAATGTTCTATGATTCATGAAAAATGGGCCAAATTCATTTGAGTGAAAATTACCTATACAAAATATCGATAACAATTTTTTAATTTGGTTACTTCTTGAAATGACTTCTTCTGTACAGATTTTTAAAAATTATAATTTTTTCATGCTAATAAGTACATACTACATAATGTATACTTTTTTTTTTTTTTTTTTTGCAGCTGGCTACAGACCATTTTTGCTGTTTCTTTTTGCTAAAATTGACCAAGTTTTGCTTTCTGTCAAAAATACCAAAATTTGTTTCTTGCTTCATTTTTAAATAAATTGTCCCAAAAGTCTCCCTTTTTTGTAAAAAAACAAAAAATCTCGTTTTTTAACCGAAGATTGCAAAAAAGTAATTTGTTTGCTAATGATTGCCAAAAAGTTCCAAAAATGCTTACTTTTTTCAAAAATTGTCCAAAGGTCTTGCTTTTTACCAAAAATTGTCAAAAAGTCTGTCTTTTTTAACATTTTTTTTTTTACTTGAAATTGCGAAAAATTGCAACAAAGTATCGTTCATTTACCTAAAAAATGCAAAATAATTTTTCACTCTCCGAAAAAAATTACGAAAACATGTAATTATGTAATTTCTTTGCCAATTATTTCCAAAATTGTCACATTTTTTGCTTTTAGAAAATATTCCTGCGATTGCTAAAGATTTTAATTTTTTATTCCAAAATAATCTAAAAAACTCCTTTTTTTGCCAGATATGCCGAAAAGTACCATTTTTTTCCAATAAAATTCTGCCAAAAATTTTCAGTTTTTTGGAAAAAATTTCAAGAAATCTTACTTTTTTCCAAAAATTGTGCAAAAGTTTTATTTTTTGCCATTATCAAAATTATAAAGAAGTGTCATTCTTTTACTTGAAAAATGCAAAAAAGTCTCACTTTTCCAATAAAAAAAAACAATTTGTTGAAATTTTCAGTCTTGCTTTTTACTAAAAATTGTAAAAAATCCTCGCTTTTCAACAAAATTGCTGAAAATTGTCGTTTTTACAATAAGTATTATTTTCTTCAAAAATTGTTCAATCAAGTCTCCCTTTTTTGGCATGAATCGCCAAAATTCTCACTTTGGTGTCAAAAATTGTCAAAAAGTCAGTGTCACTCTTTTTCTCAAAAAGTTTCAAAATACGTAGTACAATTTTTTGAAATTAAAAACTGGAACATTTAGATGTGTAATGTTATGTTTTTTTTGTGAGTTTTTTTATGCTCCAAGTTTTTTAAATGATTGATAGAAGAAATGATACAATAACACGAAAATTATATTTGAGCATTCAAAAATGGTCTAAAAATTGAAAAAAAAAACTTAGTTCGCCTGTAGGTAATTGATTGAAAAAGAGGAAAAAATTAAAGAATATTGCAAAAATCACACGTAACATCCACAAAACTATCATAAACAGCCACAAAACAGAAAATTTGACTCAATTTTTTAAATGATGAAAAATTTGCAAAAACTGTTTCATTTTGTAGAATATTGTAAAGATACCGTTATTGATGAAGTATGAATAGCATTTTCTTCATTTCCCCCCCTAAATATTCGATGTTTTATTAATTTTTCCACCTAGAACCCAATTTTTTCAACTTGAACATCAGTTTTGTGTTTTGTCAACATCAAGAGAACGAGCAGCTTCTCTCTTACCATACCCTACGTTGCTCGATTCCATTCTTGTTTTCCTGATAGTCTCTCACCCTCCTCTCCTTCTAACTATGAGGAATAATTATTGGTCCTTTTTGTGTGGTCGTTTGGACTTCTGTAGTGACAAATATGTTATTATTTGTTTTTAAACTGTTGCTTTTTATAAATATTTCAGAGTCAAAATTACGAGTCTTTTTACCCTAATTTCGGAAAAAAAAACTACGTTGAGTTTCAAAGATTTGGCGCCATTAAATCTGCTAACTGTATCTTTGATGTCCTTTTCATGCACTAACCAGCACCATTAGAGCTTTTTTCTTAAATTTTGAAGTGAGTTATGTGTATTTTTGCCGAGTATTTCATTATTTATTTTTTCGAACCCCCATCGTGTTCGTGTGTCTGGTCTCTCTGTTTGTAGGATGTCTCGTTATTTCGTTTTTATCATTTATTTGCCTTTGCTTTATATTATACTTTTGAGCATTTTTTGGAACAACTTTCTCGATACTTTATGCAATATTTTTTATTCTTTTAAAATATGCCACGTTTTCGCAATTATGTATTGTACTTATTCGATTAAATCATGCATCGGTAAATTTTTCAATTTCTTAGAATGAATACGATTTTTCGCCTAACCTATAAATCGTGACCATTTACTTTTTGATTGAAAATGAAGCGAATACTGCGAACAATTTTGGATTTATTTTTAGATTTCTGTAAAACGAATTCGTTATAAACTCCCGTAAGCGCAATTAGATTGAATACTTTTTTAACTTTTAAGCGAAGACATTAGTACACAATAATCGTTAACATAATTCGGCTATTAACGTAAACGAGTTGTATTTCTTTTTCACCGGGTAACGGAGACGTGAAAATAATTGATAATTGGCGAACTGCTCTTGGAAAACATCGTCAAGTCACGTACTATTATACTAATATAAATGACATAACGAATTTAGTCACCTGACCAAACGTGTAAAAGTTTTTTTTTTTTCATATTTTGTCGTCGAAAAAACATTTATTGAGTGACACGTATTATCGCTAAGCGTTAGAAGAAATTTTATACTCGAGTTTTTAGACGACGGATGCGAGAAATATGCAGCGATATTTTCTAAGTGATCGTACGAGAACATCTATCTCTTGAGGTACTCATAAAAAAAGCATCGTGTGACATGACGCTTTTAAAGAATTTCTCAAAGATTGGCGGGCGTATTAATTGAAAATGATAAAAACGCGTAAAATCGTCTCACGGTGGCGGTATGGATGCGAATTTTTGCCAGCAATTTATCAAAAATACTCGTATACACCCACAAATGCGCCCAAAATTTAACTCTGCCCGTAAAATCTCTTGACAAGCTTTGTAAAGCACGAGGCTGTAAATTCATGGCTATATAAAATTTTTCCACTCGATCAATCAAACTGACTAAGTTTTACTTTACTCTAAGCGCGGTAAAATTTAATCGAATTTATACCCTTTCGCTTTCTGTTATATAATATAGGTACCTTTACCTACATTATATGGGTACTCTATTATAAAACGATTTCATTACCACTTTTCTATACGTAATTTATGACTGGAGAGAAGATCGTTCGAGCCATTTAACAAAGTCATGGGAGGTGTACTGTATAAAAAAAAGTACATACAACAAACTAATTTCTAACCTATTCTTTGCTCTGTAAAACGACGATGACGTCCTTGGAAGGAGTTTTGACAGCTTATGTAAAGTTCTAAACTCGTAAATTGTTGAAAAATTTCAAATGCATAGTGAAGAAACAATATTCCAATTTAATAGATGTTTTCCCCTTGTAGCGTTCCCCCTTTTATATATTTCAACTTACTTATAGTTTTGATTGCGTTATTATTATTTTTTTTCTCAAGTGTTTAAACAGTTCCGCACCAAGCGGAGGTTTGTAATTAACGTGATTCTTCTTGTGTTTGTTTTTCGTTTTAATTTACCGTCATTTAATTCCGCAGTACCTGCCTTTTTTTCCCAATTCGTTGTATGTACGACGAGGTATTACATCGTTAGGGCTTGTTTTTTTCCATTTTATGAAGCTTAGATAGGCGTAGGTAAGTTTTAGTAAAAGTGGGCTTTTTTGAGAATCGATTTCGCGTTATATACGTAGCTTTTTATGCGAACGAAATTCTGACATTGTAGCCGTGTTGTATATTGATTGACGAGCGTAAATGATTCGAAACCCACGGGGTAAGAGGTTGAATCTAAATTAATCAAAACGTACTGACGTTTATAAGCCCATAGTTGAAAGGTCAAAAAATTCGATGTTGCGTTTTTTTTTCATGACGAGCTGTACGGTATTCGCGAGACTAGAATTTTTTGAAATGAATGTTCTGTGAATGGAAAATTATCCAATTAGTGTTTATATTTTCTGATGTTTTTTCCTTATAATGAGGGTAGTGCTTTGACTGCGCATTTCTAGAGCGGTAGAAAACTTAGTTAATTTGACGAAAATTGGTGAGGAAGTTTTCTACCCAGAAAAATTTTGACCCCTCTAGTCAAGAGGGTTAAGCCAAGCTAAGGATTCTCAAAGTAGAGTTATTTTTTAAATATTCGTTGTTTTTTTGCCCACTGTAAAAGGAAGTTTTAATGCTGGAAAAGTGTTACAAAGTTGATGAGAAATCGTAATTTTCGTGATCCTCCAATCTTCAAGTGCTTAGTAGAGGACTAAAAGTGGTCTTGAATTTGATTTAACCAGAAGTTGGAATGTTGCACGTTTCTTAACCCCCCCCCCCCCCCCACTCACTCCCAATTTTTTATTTGATATTTCATCAAATTTTTCCAATCTATCAATTCTACAGATTTTTCTTGCTGATAATTTTCTTAGGTATTTGAAATTTTATGTGCGACAATTTCACTTAGGTTAGTGAATTCCTGTCATAAAAATGCTTAATTTTTATGAAATTTTATTCATTTTTTTCAATTTCGGGGGCTTTTGAACATATAAAATGTACATGAGAACCGATGAAAAATGAACAAACCAGTCTGAAGCAAAATTGTAATTTCAAAATCTCAAATTTCAGTTCTAAAATTGAAACTAGAATGTTTATGTATGTTCCATTTTGTCATCATTTTATTCCTTCCAACACAAAAAATGACTATTCAATTCATTTGCCATATCTATTTTATTTCGGGGTGTTTTTTTCGATACACAATAAAGCAAGGTGGAACTTCGCCGGAAAAAAACGAAAATAGCTTGACAGCTCAACGTAATTCAAACAAAAGAATTTTAGTGTCTGTCCTTGACAGAAATTTTTCATTTTATAATTTGTTTTCTTATCTACATGGAAGCATAATTTGTCGATTCGTTGAGTTGAAGATCGGGTTTCTTTCGTTTAGTGTATTCAGAAGGCGAGAGGGGGGGATGGGTGTGTGTAAGCATTGATGATAATAGGTTAAAAATGGAATCCCTGTTTTTCTTTCTCATCAGTTGTTATCACGATGAATTTTCTAAGTGTTGAAATTTTTATCAAAGAGACAGGGAAAACATTTATAATATCGTAAAATTTGTTGAAATAGATATTTTGTAATTGTGATTGCAAATTCAATACATTTTGGTGGCATATGACACTTATTTTTTGGCTATAAGCTCTCCTTTTCTTATTTCCTGCAGATTGTTAAATGGTTTGCAAATGCTTTTTTTTGTGGATTATTCAGTATGGTTTGAAATTAAATTGGGACATTTTTTTCTTCTATAAAATTGATGTTCGAACTCATAAAAATAAACGAAAGCCAACGTGGGGTAAAATAAGTTCAATTTCAAAGAAAAGTATTTTTTTTGTAAAACTTGAAAATGAAGCCAATAAGATGTAAGCATTTGTCTGTGAGGTATTTTCTTTTCATCATGAAACTTGTATTGGAGATTACAAGAACAAGGCGAAGATGCTTTAAGTATGAATGTTTCACCTACAGATTCTGCTCCAGCTTGCCGCAACTTTCGCTCTAATAAATCGACTAAAGCGGAGAAATTTGATAGGTTTTGAAAGCTGCGTTTACTTTTTATCATGCTTAAGGATGATGACGACAACTTCTAGGAATTTTCCGTTGTGATGCTGACGCGTATAATTTTCGTCTGAAATTTCTAACCTATAATTTTCGACCTTTTGATCTACTTATTTTATGTACATACATAGGTATACTAGGTAGTGGGTACCTGCTCAGATGCACGTGTATCGATATCAAAAAGAACTAGATAAATTTTTTGTGTACAATTTCCACGAATTGAATAGCGGTATTTTGGAAATTTTAAAAGAATTTTTATCTCTGCGTGTACTCGAATATGTAACGTTTGATGATAAATTTCTCGGTATGGTATCATATCAGCGTGCCTTGGCCTGGTCCTCGGTCATCGATATCGTTAAAAAAAATACACACGTATAATTATATTTACTCACAAACTACCGTATGCATTTTTTTATTTTATTTCTTCGTTCAATCGTTCGTTGTGCGAAATTTCATCTGATAATGTGGTCAAGGTCTGATGTATTATAAATGCATGCTTGAATCGCCAATGAAATGATTTTTTTGGCACAGGTGATTGGGCGGAGCAAGCTTGGAAAAAATTCCTGATTTCCTTCGTCCATCAAATTTCAAGTTTTTTTTTGAGTTCTTTCGTATGGAGCATCGAGGTCACTACAAAGTTCTCGATTTTGTTAAGGGTTTCATCTCGTTCATCCTTCACCTATTTCTGAGAATCGTAATTCAAGATCATGAAGACCCCCCCCCTCTTTCCAATTCAGGAATCTTGTCCTTGAATCAAATTCAAGTAAGTACGATGTTTGAGCTCATTTCGTTGAAGTCTCACAGATCAAAACTTTCATCAGTTCAAGTCATTTAAAGGGGATATCTGTTTGCGGGGGCGGGGGGGGGGTTTGAAGGTTAATGTGCACAATGCCAATTTTCGTCATGGTCTTAAACTTCTTTAAAATCAGTGACAATTGAAGCTCAGGAAAAATTGATGAAATATAATGAAAAACCAGGAATTGATGTATACTATTTTCCAGGGAGAGTATCTCATGATTTTTAAATGACTTCTGCTTCATATTTCACTCTAGTCTGATACACGTTTTCTGCAGATTTCCCGCTGCGCTGAAATTCTCGCCGAATTTCGACGACGATTTTTCCAAATGAAGGGTTCGCAAGTGTAAGAATATCCCTCGTGTGACGGGTTGTAAAAATTATGTATTATAACTTTCGTAGTGTTGATAAAAAAACAGACAGGATGGCGACGCGATATAGAGAGAGTGGGATGAGATAGGGCCAAAAAGGTTAAATCGAAAACGAATTAAATCAACAAGAAGCAAGATGAAGGGCAAGGGCAGCAGACACCAGCGAGCCAAACATCTCTGCGAACGTTAAAAACGTGTTAGCAACAACGGGAGAAAGACTATGTATTTCACTCTGCGAGCGTCATCGTCGTCGGTTAATATTTTTTCGAAAAAAAAAGAACTTCAATTACATAAAAAAGCTTTTTAAATCGTTTTGTTCGAACGATTTTCTCGACGGAGCTTTGAATTCGTTGGAAGGGGATGAGGTGACGGTGAGTGTGGTTAGGAGACTTAGCGGCGGCATCGTCGTCGACCATCGGTGAAACATTAATTAACAAGTGGAAAGAGCTCGGGTGGCGAATAGTTTTAAGTTTGACGAAAAGGGTAGGGTAGGTTTGTCGAGGGATGTTTTATCTTTTCTAATTAGTCCGGTGTGTAGTGAAAGTTGTCGCGCGATGGCGCTATCGCTAGCGCTGGCTGTGCAGGGTGTACGATTGTTGGGTTACGGGCGCGTTACACGGTGGTGGACAGAGGGCTAAATGAGCCGCGGTATTTTCCTGGTACGACGAGGGAATGGGGAAATTGGGTAAAAGAGAGATAGTACTCGTATAAGCCGGGTTTAAAGGTTCGCCGGAGCACGGAACACTGTGCAACGACACGAGGAGGAAAATTAAAGAAACAGGCCACGGATCGACGGGGAGTTTATTGTGTAAATTTCAAGGTTACGAGAGTATTCCGTTTCGGGTGTAACACGTGCAGAAGATATTAAAAACGTACGGCGATGGCGATGGCGAAGCATTGTTACACACACATACACCGACGACGACTGGGATGATGATGACGACGACGTCGACGTCGTCGTCGAGCGTCGAGCGCGTCGACGGTGGTGGTTTGGCAATGTCATATTCGCTGCTGCGTGGGTTTTTCGTATCCCTACGAATGTATATATGAGAAGAGCGGCGGCAATCGGCCGCGCATTCAATTCGGCGGATAGCGAAGGCGAACGCGAGTCGAGTTAAATTGGCCGTGTTCGGTGTTACCGTCGCCTTTTCTAAATCAAATAAGCTAAACGTAAAATTAAACGATCGACTATGCTCCTTTTCGTCTTTTTACGTACCAAAACACTACATGTAAGGTGAGCTCGCTGCCGATACAGGCTTTTCAAAAGGTGCCAAACTGCTGAAGATGCAGGGTGAAAGGACAAAGGTGGAGTTAAGTAGCATAGTCGAGCGTCGGGCGTTTAAAATTTCCATCGGAGTACATATAAAAAGAACGCGAGTGGGGCACGAGGGTGAAATAGGCCTAAGCTGCGCACGAAAATGCCATCCATATCAAGTATGGCACACTTGACGCAATTTTTTTTACTTCTTCATATCCGATACCATGTCACACATTGCACGTTTCACAATGTGTACATAGAAGTCGAATTCGGCCCATATACCTACGAGTAGTTCCAGTTCAACCCTTTTTTCCCTTCAAAATCACGTGTGTGGGATGATACGAGACGACGAAGAGAAATTCCATAGCTGTAATTTCATTTCACCATTTATACCAGTCGAAATTTCTTCTATCCGGTACAACTTTACGTACGCTGATATTCTGCAACCTTTACGTATAAGTCACCTTATGTGTGTGTAGAAGGGATTTATAAAAGCGTATAGTTTCGATAAATGTATACTACATATATCATATAGAGCTGTTTAAAACCGTCGCTTGTAGGCTCAACTCAAACCTCAACTTCCGATAAAAAATATCGGAAAATGTATTATTTTAAAAGACGATATCTTACACCGAATTTTAGACGAAAAAAAACTCATATTGAAGTTTTTTTTTCACAGTCGTATAAAAGCTTTTCAAGCATCGCTCGTGAAATTTTTGTGTTTTTTTTTCTTGTATTGATTTTTTACTCTTTGAACGAGCTTCTCGAGTTTGATAAATGAAGTTTTAAAAATACCTAATCGGTATTAGATTTAGAGGAAGGCGAGGGATGGCCGAGAGTTTTCTTGTATGAGTTGATAAGGATTTAATGATGGTTTCATTTCAGGCTTTCGTCGGTGTGGCGTTTTTCTGATGATAAATTGAGAAATTTTTAATTTAGTTTATTGGTTTTATTTTTAGAAAGCTTTCGCTCGGTGTCGGTGTGATGAAATTAAACAGATAAAGCTCAATTACTATTTTTCAGTTTTTGTAAAATAAAGCTTCATTTTTTAATGGTGTGGTTATAATTTTGTTCTTTTAGGATAGTTCAGTGTGGTATGAAAATGATTTCGTTTTTTTTTTTTCTCTTGCGAAAATGTTGAAAGTCGAATGTAAAATTAATTTACTTTGTTGAAAATCGTTTCCATTAACAATTGATAGACTGATCAGTCAATGAGGTCAGGTGTTTTTCAAATTGAGTAGTTTTTTCAAAATCTTACTTCTTCAGTTTTGAAGTCTCCCTTTCAAATCAATTTTGATGGCTTAGTTCAATGTTTTGACTTCTCATCTTCCTTTCTCCCCAAAAGAAATTGACAAAGGACCTCTGATTTGTCACCTTTCTCGCTGGAAAAAAAAATGTTGAAGGAACGTCTGAGTCAATTGGTCGATAATTTTGCTCGTTGTTGTTGTTGTTTTTTTTTTGCTGAAGCATGAAGAACTGTACAGTAGTTTCTGAATGAAAAATCAGTTACTCAAATAAAAAATTGAGGGTCCTATGGGTTTTTAATTTCCGAAAATATTCCAAAAATTGCATAAATAGATGACGAAATTGATCGAGTGGTGAGCAATCATATTTGAAGAGTGATATTCCAAAACTCGCTTTGTCCATTTTTATCAAAGTTGGGTTTTCAGCAGTACCTGGTAGATGAAGTATTAACTCACATTCCCACATCATCAACCTACCAAAATAAGGTGTTAAACTCACCTAAATAGTCAATTCACTAAAAATTTAAAAAAAATAATGTTCCAAAACGCGCTTTGTCCATTTTTATTGAAATTTTTTTCAGCAGTATTTAGTGGATGAAGTGTATACCTACACTCCTACATCATAAATCCGCCCAAATAAAGTGCTAAACTCGCCTAAAAAGCCAATTTACCCGTTTAAAGGGAAACTGTTTTTCCTCTTTCCTGAAAAGTTGTGAAAATGGACAAAGCGAGTTTTGGAATATCACTCTTCATTTCAAAAAAACACATTTTCGGTCACATTTGAATTTTAAAATCATAATCACATGTAGAGGCACATTTCGGGAAAAAAAGCAAGAGATTTGTTTATTTTTTAGAATGGGTAAAAACTTGCTTTTTTGGCCAAAATTCTCAGAAAAAAATTTATTTTTTGCTAAAATTTATAAAAAGTCTATTTTTTTCCCGAAAAGGTCAAAGGATTGTTTTTTTTTGTCAGTATGGACAAAAATTGTCTGTTTTTGCCAAAATGGCCAAAAAATTGTTTTTTTTTCTTTAATGGTCAAAGTGTATCATTTTTTTCGCCAAAATTGCCAAAAAAGACATTTTTTAGCCAAAATTTTCAAAAAAGCTATTTTTTGCCGAAATTTACCAAAAAATGTATTTTTTCCAAAATGGCTAAACTTGGTTTTTTTGGTCAAAGAAGACGAGAAGGTCGAAGAACTGTTTTTTTACTTTTTTTTAATGGGTATAATTTAATTCGTCTTTTGTATTCAAAATTGCTTAAAAAGTCTTTTTTCACCAAAAATTGACAAAAAGTCTTGTTTTTTGCCAAAAATGCCAAAAAGTTGTCTTTTTTTGTATTTTTTGCCAATATTTCCAAAGAAGGTATTTTTACCAAAAATTGTCAAAGAAGAGATTTCGTGCCAAAATTGACCAAAAATCCGTTTTTTTTCAAAATTGTTAAAATTTGTCTTTTTTTGCCAAAAATGCCGAAGATTTTTTTATTTTCCAGAATATAGGTAAGTAATCGCATTTTTTTGCCAAAATTGCCAGAAAAGACTTTTTTTTGTTGCCAAAATTGACTAAAATTCTTGTTTTTTGCCAAAAATGCCGAAGATTGTTTTTATTTTCCAGAATATACAATAATCTCCTATTTCTGTCAAAATTGCCAAAAAAGACCTTTTTTTTGCCAAAATTGACAAAAAAGCCATGTTCTTTTTTTCAAAATTGTCAAAAAAATATGTTTTAGCTAAAATGAGCAAACATTTTTTATTTTTGCCTAAATTACAAAAAAAAAGACTTTTCTGCCAAAATTTACAAACAGTTTGTTTCATCAAAAAATGCCCTGAAATCTCGAAATTTGCAACTTGGGCTACTTCAACTGTAGAATTGATCATTTTTTGACTACCTACCAATGTTCAAAAATGAATTGATAACCTGGATAATTTTTTTATTACATCCATTTGAATTCCAAACCGATGGAGCTCATTATCGAATCTCATATCTATAGAAATCTTTAGCAATCTTACGAATATATTTAAAAATGCTCCCACCAGTTTGTAGATATGCTTTTAGTAAAATCCAGGTATCCGATTGTCGATAATAACCGCAGGCAAACGGGTTGAATAACAATTGGGCGAATTCGCACGACTCTTCAGACAGTCGTCGGGTTAACAACAATAATTATAGGAAATTTATCGCGAAAGGTTCATCGCATGGAAGAGTATACGGGTGCTGTATACCTTATTCGAAAAGTGTGGTATCTCGTTAATCGGCTGCTTGCCTTCCTGGAACAGGTACACGTGTTTGGCGCCCGAACAGGGACACTGACCTTGAAAGGTTAATTCGCTTAATAAACTCGACAGAGACGTTGCATCTTTTTTCGAACCTGTACTCTTTAAGTATTGCTAATGTACCTATGTATATCATATATGCTTGGTTAATTTCGATGCTTATACTATTCCTACATAAAGATGGACAGACTAACGTAGGCATACACAGTAATTAGCTAGAAGTCCCATATAACCAGAGAGAATGGGGGCGGGGGCCAATGTAACCACAAATTGAGATGGCGGTAGAGCTGCAAAAACTTATCTGTTAAAGAGAAAGTACATAGTACGAGTACATACTGTGGCTAGGTTTATTGGTATAATAAAAAAAAATTACACCGGATCGTAAAGAGCCCGGAAGTTTGCATCTTTGATGCAGACGAGAAATTATAGTCGTCATAAATCACCGTGTAATTGACCAAGTCTACTAGATTTGGTATGTAGATGTTGATGTACTCGGTACGAGTTTCGTGTACGATGCACGATGCAATAGGCTGCACAATAATGAGACTAAAGATCGCGTCTCGTGCAAAGAAGGGGTGAAAATGTCAGATGTGTTCGTTAGCAAAAATACCAAACCAACGGCTTTTTAAACTGCCATAGACATAGACAAACGTCTGTTTTGTTCGTGTTTATTTGTGTGAATTCGTCTAGTCGATACTTAAGCACTCTCTTGTCTGCCTTGTTTAGAAAAGCACATGTTGTTGTAGACGATGTTGTTGTCGCTGACACCGCCGCCATCTTTCTCCTTGCCCCCAGTCACCTAATACACGCGAAATTAAAAATTCACCAATACGATGGAGTAGACTAGTTTTGTATATTTATTTTGTACGACGACGAGTACAAAGCCACGTGTACCTCCACGTACACTATACATGTCTGAAAAACAAAAATACCAAACTACCATTTTTGTTAAAGTGATAACGGCCGGGGCTGGGAAACGAATTACACCGAATTGTTAAATGAAATCTATAATTAAATTCATGCGGTGTTACTGTCAAAGAAATTCCGGTCCTCTGTGCTCGTCCCCTTCGCAAATGTTGAAATTTGAGAAATGTTTGAAATAGTGTAAACTTGGACGTATTCGATATAAATTAACTTTTCGTTTCAACGTTGTAGTACGTTGATAAGTGTACGATGAAGTTGACAGGGGTGGTGGTGGTTTTTTTTTCTTACGTGATGTATTTTTCACAAGTGAGAATACGTATACGAGTGCCTCTTCCTTCCATCGGTATAGGTATGAGCTCTTGAAGGCGATTTTTTTCCTATGCCCGTATTCTACTTCTCGCACTATTCGCTATATACCGACACGTGTATAGCCTTTATGACCCGCAATACCTCTCCTCGCGGTCATAAATAAACACGCACATAACCGTTTTGATGTAGACTTAATGGCGCATATACGAGCATTAGGAATTTTTCCATCGACAGGGTCGCTCGGTTGCTCCTTGATAAGGTAGTTTATATGTATTTCTTGCAGACAATTTAGCCGTATGGTTTTCCGGAACTGATATAGCGCACTTATTTTCCAGCCTTTGATATTTTTCTTTTTCACGTTGTACAAGAAGAAGAAGAAGTTTTTATAAGGAGGAAAATCTTACAACGAACACTTTCATCTGTTGATACACGTTCTTGCGAAATGTGTATTCAATTTCTTAACTTTATGTTTCTATGAAAGTTCACTTTCTGCGAGCCCGTGGTCTATTTTTTATTTATTTTTTTCAGGAGAGTATCCCAATCGACTAAAAAATTTATGAAGTAGGGTAAAATTGAAAAAATGCACTGTGGAGCAAAATTTTAACTGCTGATATATGTATTATCTCATTTTTTAAATACTCGAAGATTGAAATTTGATTAATTTCTTGTGAGGCCATTAAATTTTCATCTGAAAGAGGTAATTGGGTGAAGAAATCTCGTTCATATCATGTTTTTAGCCTCACAAAATTGAATACTTTGTGGTCGTTTTTGAGCTTTCGATTGGTTTTTGGATTTTGCGGTTCTGAAAAATTCAATTAAAAACTCTTAAATAAAATTCAACTCCTTCAAATTAGCCGTTTTTGTAACCCTTCCAATCGATCTAGGCGCAAGTTCTCAGTATCGTCATTTTATGGAATAATATGTATCCAACTTGAATGAAAAATTCATCTTTTACGGATCAAGAAGAGCTCTACAATTTTTTTTTTGAAGAAATGGAAAATCAGAAAATCTTAGTGAAAGCTTTAGATCTTGAGTGTGTAGTGAACGCCAACAATTGACTAGAGAGGTCAAAAATGAAGTTCACAAGTAATTCAAATTCCTTATTAAATGAACCTTTGAATTTTGAATTTCAAAAATGGAAATTGAAATTCATCACGTAAAACGAAGCATTTTATAAGTAATTTCACGCTCCAAATTTGAAGATTTAGACTCAGATGTTTTAAAAATGGACAAATCAAAACTGAAATTTTACAGAATGAAAGTCTAAATTTATGGCCGGGGGGGGGGGTAAGGTTAAGACATTTTTAGCTATCTAAATACATAAAAATATGTTGAAATGCGATTTGGAATTTTTTTCATGTACAAATATTTTCGGATTTTGGACAATTATTTTTATGCTGTTTTAATTAATTTTTGTCTTTGTTGAGTTGTCATGATTTTTTTTTCGCATTTCAAGTATTTTATGCAATTTTCATTCGCTTTTCTATGCCTTATTGCCAACTACTCCATATTTTAAGTAGTTTTCATTTAATTTTCTACACATTTTTTGAATGTTGAACGATTTTTGGATATTTTACCTAATTAATTTTTACTTTTTTGTTTGCTATTTTTTGTCAATTTGTGATATTTTTTTTGTTAGAAATATTCCAGAATTTTTAATAGGGCAATTTTTTACACGATTTTTGCAGTTTTTTTTATTGAATTTAATGCTTTATGTGGTGTGTGTTTCTTTTTCCTTCCAACTAAAATTCGCCATAATTACGTTTGTACATTTTAAATAATTTTCATGATATATTTTGAGCAAATTTGGCGGTTATTTGTAAAATTTTAATGATATTTTATCAGCTTTGATTTTGGACTATATTTTCATGTTATTCAAACAATAGTTTTTGGGGTGTTTTATGCAATTTTTAAAGTATTTTATCCGCATTAGTTGGGTTTTCGTTTTTGATTTACTTTCACACCAATTTTTTAATTGTAGAACGATCCTGTGCATTTGCTCAAAGATTTTGCATTTTTCATCGATAATTTGAAGCTGAGTATGGTGAACTACGTATCATATTCAAGAAACTGTTCTTTTTCCTTTCATCTTGAGGAACTCCTTGAGAAATAGAAGAGGGATTGGGAGGTAAAAATGGGAAAAAAATTTCTAAATATTGAGAACGCATTTGTGGACGTTTCAATAGTCCTATTCAATGAACTTTTTCGTAAATCAAGACGTGAGTTTCAAGAAATCGTGGTTTTGTGACGCTAAAATACGCGCCTTGGTACTCATTGAATTTGAATTTCGATTACTACGTATAGTAGAGTAAGCAGACATACGTAGGTACTGGTACAAAAAGACGACAGATTTTGTCAACTTTTATGTGCATGACCTTTAAATCATCGCAGTAGCTGGTAAAATAGTAGAAAACATCAACTGAATGGCCGGGTAAAGGAATAGGAAAGGGGTAAGTGGAGACGAGTACTCGATGGTGTTTATGAATTATACGATCGCTTATGAAAAGAAATTACAGCCGAAATCTGATTGTAAGTCGTATGCACAGAATTCATTATCGAAATGAAAGCCCAACCAAGCCGGCCGGTTTTTAAAACCATGAATAGAATTCCATTTCCGTTTATTCGACTCGTTGCAGGAACCGCTTCTATGCAAAATTTTCATCTCACGTGCAGTTTTTCGGTTGCGAAAATGACAAGGAAAAAAAATGGTGCATAATGTTACGTGGTATATTTTTCAAGTTTCAAACCCGAACTCGGAATTCGAGCCAGAGCCACAAAAACAAGCAAAATGCTCGCAAGAGGAGGTAGATTTTTATGAGTCATTTTTTTAATCGGTTTCGGATGAGTGGTTTTTTTTTGGAATCCGGTTCTGTATACTAGTTTTATGCATGTCTGCTGTGCTGTATACGGTACGATATGCATATCGAGACAACGTTTATTTTAAGAGTTTGGTCGACGTACTATACGTATGTATACGTGTAATTAACGTGCGGTTTTTCGAGGAGGTCTAATTTGGCGAGTGCGCTTTTCGACCTCGTGTACACGAGATAAAAATTTTTACAACGTGTTCGTACACATCGAATAAACATCGAGGAGGTAAAAAATGGAACCTATATGTATCTGGGTGTACAAATATACATGCTCTCTTATTTGAATTGTAAATTAATACGCTGTACAGTGAGTCAATGCACGCCTACGTTATTATTACCATTAGGTATAGTACAAGTACATTTACGAGGTCTGACTCTGACTGTCTTTTAATAAAGTGGGCACTGGGAGTGTTTAATTCACCACACGTGGTCAATACTTGTCCCTTTTTGAACGCATTAATTGATCTCTGAAGCGAAACGTGCCGCATAAGGTACCTACGTACATTGAAAGCTCACTCTGTCTGGCCGAAAAATTATATCAACTAGTAATTTTGTTTTGATTGTGGCCTGTGGTCGTCATCGTGTGCATCCGCTGTAATTTATTTAATTCTATACATCGGTTCGGATTGATTTTCTATACACTGTGGTGTGTTTTTAATAGACCTGTCTGCACGCGCCGACTATCGACAGCGAAAACAAACATAACGAGTAATCAAATGCTGCGGTGAATTCTTTTATTAATATAAGGTATATTTTGATTTTCTTTTGCAGATACGATAGGACGAATTGACACCGAAAATGGCCCCAGTAGTGTACACCGACGATGATAATAGAATGGATCAAAAAGAGCTCTATTTCGAAGCATCGGTCCTGCATAGGATACCAGCTGAATTATTAGTTCAGTCGTCGTCTTCCACACCTTACTGCCAATCATTTCCTAATGGTGAGTTTTTTTGTATACCTTATAAGTTATGATTGACTCTAATGTAAACGAATCCGTATAACCATACACGGACGTCGGACACGCGAGGTTACTGAAATTTTCGCCTTTTAATCGTATGGCTGTGTTGGTTGTTATAGTTTGCGAGGAAATTTTTTTAATTGTATTATTGATATTCGATGAAGCGAGTAATTAGTTTGTTTTCATTATGGGTAGTCGATAATCGTAGCTATCGATAATTACGAATACGAATTCATATACGAGGTAGCAGTTGGGTTTTTAAATTACCTTGCTGTACGAAATATATGTTCGTAAATTTGTATACTATCCTTGTATTACGACTACTACACGGTATGACTGGAAAATAGTTCGTTGATTGAGACCAAAGATACGGGACGATCGATAATTAACAACTCCTCCCTTCTGTTTATAATTACCGTAGAAGACGACTATCTAAGGTGGAGTTTTTTTGATGAAAATTATGACTATACAAGTGGGATCGTAATTACCCCGGTAATTACATACTCTGAGGTAGGATAGTAAATTTTTTGTTTGCGTTGGAGTCATTCAATTTTTTTTGTGATTCTTTTTTCTTCTCAAGATGAACTAAATTCAGCCGTAATCTGTGTGATTGGAATGAAATGATATTTATCGATGGTTAGAATTATCATAGGGTTGGTTGAATCGGTAAATTATAAAGTGTTTACCAAAATTACAGATTTTATGGTATTTTGCGGTCATTACCGACAGAACTTTGTACGTGTCAGTTCAGGTTAGGTTCAATATAAAACGGTTTCAAAAACATACGGTTTCTCCCAGTAAACGTAATTACGGCAACTCATGCAAATTACCAGTAACTTGTCATAATTACCGGTAATTTACCGTATTTATTGATAATTTACCATCGTTACACCTTCAATGGCTACAACCTTGCAGGTAATTTATTGTACCGTACCAGTAACTCACCGTATGTGTTGGTAATTTACCATAATTACCTGTAATTTACCATAATTACCTGTAATTTACCATAATTACCTGTAATTTACCATAATTACCTGTAATTTACCATAATTACTTGCAATTTACCATAATTACCTGTCATAATTACTTGTAATTTACCATAATTACCTGTAATTTACCGTAATTTTTGGTAATTTACCATCATTTCTGGTAATTTACCACTCAACCACTGAAAGCTCTAGACGAATACCTGCCAGGTATAGGAGCAGGTAATAAGTACATATAGCGAAGGCCGAATTTTGGTTTTATGTAAGGGTCCTAAATTTGGAAAATGAGGTCTCAAAATCATTACTTTTGGAAACATTTTTTTTTTCAAAATTATATTTTTACCTCAAGTTGAAAATTTAAACCGATTTAGATCCATTAGGGCCGAGACATGCCCCAAAACCAATTTTATGGGATTTTTCGACCCCTCAATTTTTTAATCGTTATTTAAATATTTGTCTCAAAAATTAAAATTTTCGAGTTTTGAAAATCTTGGATGCTCGAGCGACCAGCCCGAGCGAAACGAGAGCACGATCCGGCGTTGGGTTCACGAAGTGGCTCAGGGGGCGGAGCCTTTTAGAAACATATCTTTTTCCCTTTTGTTGCCAAAAAGTGTAATTTTTTTACTAAAAATTGTTGAAAAGTCTCACTTTTACGTCCAAAATTGCTAAAAAGATTTGAAAGTCTGACTTTTTTTTATAAAAATTACTAAAAATCTCGTTTCCAGTCAAACATTTTGAAAAATTGTCGCATTTCTGCAAAAAGTCCCAAGTAGGCGCATTTTTTTCCAAAAATTGTCAAAGTTTTGTTTTTTGCCAAAAAAAAAATTATCAAAACTGCTTACTTTTTTGCCAATTTCTTGGCATTTTTTTTGAGTGGATTGTATGAAGAAGAGAAAATGACTAAATCGAGTCTTCCCCTTGCGAAATTTACTGATTAGTGATTACGATTTTATTCGTCGTCCTTCATCGGATATTTTTTTCTCGCCGTGATTTTTTCTTATTATTTAGGTAGATATTTTCCTATCCGATTCAATAATAAGATCGTCGAATTTGTCGTTAATTTAAAATTCAATTTGCGAAGATACGACAACAACTGTGAAACCGTTCACGTTATAATTCGTTGCACAATGAAACGGATATATTAATTTGCAAAATGAATACATCGGTCAACTGTGGCTAATATACGAGTATGGAAAAACACATTTACTCGATGGTAATTTCTTCTTATGCTAGACTGTGGTCAGTGTGGTCAGTCTAAGACTCTGCGTAATACATACATCCAATAATAGATTTTCCTAATCAGCAAATTCTTCAAATACTCAGCTGCGTGAATTTTCAGAATCATTTTGTGCGTAGAAAGACGACGACTTAGCGGCGATACTTTGATAAGCTGCAGTATTCTACGCCTAGTACTCGTATGATCCTTTCAGTGAAATTTTATTATGGAGTACTTGTGCTTCGCGAAATTCTTATTCTTAGAAGCGTATAAGACCATAGACCGCTTTGGCCTTTTACACAAACTCGTGTATTGATCTTAATTCGCATTGCAAATGAATATTTTTCGCGCTGTTTAAAAGGTACAGCGTTTATGTGATCTCGATGGTGCAACAATTTCAACAATAGAAATGCAAATTTCGTCTACAGATTTTTATCTCGGGTTTTTTATTTTCGTTCGCTAGCCGGATGTTACCTTAGCTGTAGGTACGTTGGTACGTTTTATGCTGATCGATGTAACTTGTTTTGTTGGAAATTTTAATAAAACTACGAGTCGGGAGTACGCGAATGTGTACTATCTATTCGTGATAAGAATCGTCTCGAAATGTTTATTTGTCAGTATTTTTACTCGAGAGCACGTAAACAAGATCGATACGAGATTTGCTCATTTGAGAGAGACAGAGAGGGAGAGAGAATTTTGAGGTGGTTGCAACTTGCAAGAGGTCACCTTGTGTAAGAGTTGAGCGTGTGTCGTATTTTTTATTACCGAGGGATTGATGAATTTCGCGGAGTTTATTTTCAAAATGATCGTGATCCAAAATGCGTTTACGATATTTTTAGAAAAATTAGTGATTTTTTGCTGAACACTTTTGAAATTCCTTCGAAATGAGAATTCATTTCGAGCGGTAATTTTTATACTTCTACAATGCGATTTCAAATGACATTTATAAAATTTTACAACGGTCAATCCCACGTTCTTCTTTTCAACTTGTACGATAAATTACTACAGCAATTATTACGCTTCTACCGATATAAATACCCTGAAATGAAAATATCTTAAGTGCAAGTCGCTTTATCATTATACGAATTAAAAATTTAACGACTCGGTATCGTTCGTTTTAATTAATAAAATTTAATCCATTTTCGTCGTTAAAACCAAAAATTCGTGAAAAATGAAAATCCACGTTTATTATCTAGAGCTTAATTTAAAAACCCTTTTCGAATAAAGGAACGCAACTTCGAGGGAAAAAAATTGGCAGGTACTATATTGAATTGTGAAAAAAAAGTACGAAGCTGAAATGAAATTAGGAAATTTGATCAGACTGCTCAACTTTCAAAATTTAATGAACTTTTTGAAAAGATAATCTCATCGTCAAAAATATGTATTTTCAGATGGAGAAAAGATGATAAAAGCCGAACGTAATCAGACTTTTTTTCCCTTCGTTGAAAAAAAAGCAAATTGAAAATATCGATTAAAATTTTTCGCACAGAATACTCGCGTATAAGAGAAGGCCGAGAAGGAGATGAGGTAAGGGTGAAAAAATGCTCGTGTGTGACTCAACCGGTAAATTAACGATTTACGGTGCCGACTGCGACTATTACAACATTTAAATCAGCATCGTCGTATGTACAAAATGACTCGATAAAAAAATTCCAACGACGAACGTGCCTGATTTATGTGAAAAGAAAAATTACGAACGTATTGCGATAGAACTCTACGACTACGACGACGATGCTCCGCGTGTTTGTGCGTATGGTGGTATGATGCATGTTCATTGTCGCATAATGAAAAATTTTGCTTTTATAAATATGTAATTTTTTTTTGTTTTGTTTATCGAAACGGGAAGAGAGTTGAAAAGGCGAGTCGTATTAATAAGTCACTAACCTTTAAACTCAGATACGCGAATTTAATCTTTGAAATGTACTGCGTTGAGTGAATAAAGAAAAGAAAAATATAAAGTCACGATACCGAAATTATTATAAATGTAGCATTATCAGCATTAAACCGAAACTATAAATAAACTTCGCGATAGAAAATATTCGATGCGAAGGTAGAGAGGTACGTTACACATGTACGAAATACGAATAAGACATGGATGTTGAAAAGAGACAGCACGCGTGGCAACAGTAAAGTTCTATTTTCAGAATGAAGGTAAAAAAAAGTATTCTTGAAATTAGAAAACTTTTTTTCTTCTAAATTTCGAGGAAAATGATAGAATCATTTATCAAACATTGCAGTATTTCTTCACTATACTTTAAAAATCGGAATGTTGCTCACATTTTAAAATAAATTTTGAATTTTTTAAAAAATGGGGAGCTGAAGAGGCGCTGATAGGAGTGTCTCAGAAAACTTTACAAATGACTTATCCCTCGTTATTTTCGATTTTTTGTATTTTTTACCGCATCTGAAGGTCACTGATTAGGGGAGAAGAGCGGAAGGATCGGAGGGAAAAGATGAGCCAGTTTTTGAACTCAGTGCCTTCAACTTGGTAACAATTTTAGAATTTTTATGAATTTTGGTTAAAACTGATGTTTTTTTGTGCCTTTTCCACGCCAAAGCACAGAGGCCATTTTTAAAATTAGGTCCTCAAAAAGTTGTTATGAACTTGATTTTTTATCTGTGAAATTGTCAAGGTCTCATTTCCTACCAAAAATCGCAAAAAACCTTGTTTCTTGACAAAAAATTGCTAAAATTGTGGTTTTTTTTTGCAAAAAAATTTACTGTTTTCCCAAAATGACTCAAAACTTTCACTTTTTGTCAGAAATTGCCAAAAAAAAACATACTTTTTGCTAAAATGAACAAAATCTTTCGTTTTGTCAAAACTTCAAAAAAAAATAAATAATTTGCTTTTCTGCCGAAAATTGTCAAAAAATTGCAAAAAAGTCTCGCTTTTCATCAAAAATAACAAAGAGCCTCGTTTTTTGTCAGAATTGCCCAGAAGTCTCGTTTCTTGTCACAAATTGCTAAAAATTGTTGCTGTCTTGCAAAAATTTCCAAAAAGTCTCTCTTGAAGCAAAATTTCAATTTTTGCCAAAAAATTGCCATAACGATGAAGATATTGTGACCCCCCCCCTCCGCCCACAAATCCAAAAATAAACATATTGAAAATCATCGCTGAAGCGAAACATCGTGTTTTACTTTTGCAAAATTTTTACACCCTAAAGTTTTAAAAGTGTTTGCTAAATGTTCTATCAGGATAAGAGTTGATTATAATTTCAAAAATAAATTAATAAAAAAATTGAACTAGTAAAGGTATTTTTGATCCCTCTTCCCCCAAAAAATGTTAGTATTTTGGAAGATGTTGGAAAATCGAAAAATTGGCGTTTGAAATTTTGATGCTTTTCCCTCAAAAAAAGAAATGTTGAAGACTTTTAAAAATGATTCGTGCTTTTTCATTCTGACATTTTGCCAAGACATCGACACTTCAGCAATTTTCTCATATTTTTCATTAGGTGTTGGGTGGGAAAGGGGGGCTTGGCATCGAATGTTTCGCATCTTCTATGATGTAAATGTAGAAATGTGGTTCTCAAACATATGTCATGTCATTTTTATTTAGGGGTTTCTATGGTTTTGAGTTTTGTAAATTTCTATTTTCGTTTTTTAGATCTTCTGTGTTTTTTTTTTTCAAGTCTGAAAAGAGAATCAAACGTTTAACCAGTTTTGAGATATAACTTATGAGTTTTCAAATCTTGGCATTTTCGCATGAAACTGGCCAATGCATACAACGAAATTTCAGGTGCTGAATCGCATTTTCAGGTTTTTGGTAAATTTTTGAAAATTCAGATTTAATACGTTACAATATATGTAAAAAAATTCAAAATTTTATCAAAACAGAGATAGAAAGTTCAAAAGTGGTTTATGACTCATTTTTGACTTCTCGAATCTATTCGTGAAGGTTTTAAGTGTTTCTGATCAAGTTTCCAGTTAAGATTTTTTGATTTCATTAAAAAAGACCTAAATTGATAATGAACCTTCAAATTTCCAAAATTTCGTCAAAAATTGATGTAGATAAGTATGGTACAAAACTTTTCCAAATGAAAATCGATTTAATATACCTAAAACAGAAAGTAGATTGAGGGGAATGGAAACAGGACGAAATTTAGGCATAATACTTCATTTATATCCTCCTCTCTCCTCTCTGCCATATCTCCTAGTCCATGGCATCTTACGTAAAATCTATAGCGTATTCGTAAGAGAGCGCGTCTCATCATCTCGATAAAACAAACCAAACCACAATCGTACGACGATCATTAATCACCTCTGTTGATATGGCAGCGAAGAGAAGCGAGATGAGGCCGAAATTTCAGTACTTCTCCGCATTGTGTAGGTACAGTTAGGCTACAGTATACACATTTCAAACATCAGCGTGGGAAGTGGCAACAATAAAGCTAGAATAATTTATTAATTAACGCACAGTATTCGCCCGTTGAGACCTTCAGGCAAAGGCAAAAGCACGCTAAATAGCTTGGCCATCGTGTAGCCTAGTCGGCCTAACCATCACGTACCAGAGTAGGTACATGTAATCAATACACGGTCATTTCGCAGTTATCTTAATCCCTTCGGTGGTGCAGGATTTCGGGAATGGTCAAAATTCTCATTTTTTTGCTGCCCAGCCAGCGTTATTTTGTGGTCTACTGTGCGATGGATCACATGGTGTGATAAATAATTCAGGCTGCGAGAGACGCACGACGCCAAAAAAGTATTACAATCCGGATAAAAAATGATACTCGGAATTACCTACGTGCTTGGCACGTATTTCTTTGGGAAAAAAGCTGTCGACGCGGTGATATGAAGGGGGAGCTCTCTTCTAGAAAGACGGAAAAAGTCGGCCAAATAGCTCGTACAAGTGTGCGTACGTACGTACTACGTAGTACATGACGACTACATCCGTGTAAATGATCTTAAGCAATGAGTACGACACGACGACGACGCGGGCGCGGGCGCGGGCGTAAAACGTACACATACAAATAACTGTACAGAGAAGAGAGAAGCTCCTCCAGCGAACTCGCAAGTGTCCCGCTTTTCGCACGGACACCTCTGCTAGTATTCCTCGTTGAGAACTAAGCTACACGTGCAGCCACGTGCATTATCGACAATTTAAAAGGCAACGGTAAACGTTGAAAGTTGAAAGAGAGAGAGACAGAGAGTGAAAACTCACACAGCTACACGGCGGCGAGGAAAAAGCCCTATACCCTACCCGGCCACAGAGTATAGGAAATAACACGCCAGCTAACTTACGAAAACCGAATTTGTTCTTCACGCTCGACGATCCTCTCTTGCTATACCTAGTATAGTTGCCTATACTTCGAGAACGACTTCCCGAGTATTATTCCTCGTGTTTTTCTTTCACTTCACAATTTCACTCCGGCGTGCATTAATTTCGCGTTTACTCGCTGTGGAAAAATACATAGTAGTACACAGCCTCCGAGAATTTTCCTACTACCCCTTCCGCCATCGCTGATTTTTTCCTCCTATTACTTGGCTCATTTTTTTCGGCTGTATGCTCTGTCGCGTCTTGTTTACTGAACCCAAGCCCGAGTCTCCATTAACCAATTTTTTTTTCTTATTTGGCTGGCAAACAGGTGAAAATTCAATTTCGATTTAAATTATGTACTTACTTTAGGTAAACGTTGACGTCGAGTTGCCAAGCCGAGATGCCTTTTTAGTATTTATGATATTCTAATTTTCTTAATTTACTTTTTTCCAAGTCGAGAATAAATTGGAAAATTTCTCGTAGCGATGTTAGTAATATTTTTTCGGTAGCCGTGGATTTGAGAATGGACGAAATACTGAAAGGCTGTTTACAGAGCTTGGTGTTTTTTCCAAAGGATTTTTCAAGAATTTGATTTTGAAATTGAATTTATTTCATTGTGCAAGTCTTCGAAAAAATTGAGTTTATTAGTACAATTCTGAGAGGATTTTAGATGATTTTTAAAAACATGTTGAATAGATTTTTGTACGATTTTCGATAAATTTTTGAACTTGTATCGAGGAATTTTCCATTTTTAAATAGCTTTTTGTAGGATTTTTGGAGAATATTTTCTTTGTTATTTCTTAGGAGTTCTCTCAATTTAGGTAAATTTTTGTATGTTTTTCTGGTTAGGTTTCCATTTGCGAGTAAATAATTTTTTTACATTTTTTCAAAAATTGTAAAAAAAATACTTGAAATTTCAATTTTAAATTTATTTTGGTACATATACAAATACATTTATGTATGTACTTGTTTTTTGTTTATAATCTCTAAACTTGTCAAGATTATATAAAGATTGAATGTGTCCCTAGATATTGACAATGGGAGGTGGGGTAAAAATCAGGAGAATGCTCTCAAATGTCTTGAAAGTGCATTTTTGAGGGGAGGATGTAAATTCTGAAAAATACACCCCATCTGAGAAATATTACGCTCAAAGTTTTGCTGAAATTTTAAAAGAAGCCTGATGAGAGTTGTATATTTTGATTTGAAGATTTTAGATCAAGACTTGATCACTACTCCTCCCCCCTCCATCCTTCACCGATTCGGAGTAGATGTCATTTTTATCGTGAATTGTCACGAAACGTGATTTTTGATCGAATTTGCTCTTCTGATATCCCACTTAGAGATATATGTATTTCAAATCTCGTAAAGATATCCGCCCCTCGATCGTGAAATCATTTTCTTCGTGCTTATGACTTTTTTTTTCAACGCACCTGGAGGTGGCGCCAGTCAAAGTGCACCGAGCACTGAGCACCTAACGTCTAAAAATTCGACAGCCACTATCTGACTTGTTTTAATCGTAGTTAATCGTAGAAAAAGGGGACATCGTATGACGAGTACGCGACCGTGATAAAGAAGATTGACAAACAGCCACGAATTGGTTACAGACACGTGGAATCGAGGTTACAACGCGACAGCAAAACCGAGATATACGTAACCGTACCGTGGACCGTCGACGTATGATTTGCTGTAAAAAATATTAATAATTTTCATTTTGTTATTTTTTATTCGCGATATTGTTTGCAAATTTTGCATCGGCACGCGCTTCCTTTTCAATCAACTTGGAAATGTTCGCTCGTCAGTCTTCAAGTCGACTGTATTTTCCGGCTTAGAGGACTCGGATCTGCGTGTTATCGGGTACAAATTGCAAAAAATAAAATGAGTGAAATTTGGAGGGCCTTCACACTTTTAAAAAATTTCACGAGTGTTGATCAAATTAAAATTTTGGAAAATTCAAAGGTCGATTTCTCATCAGAAATCAAAATTTGATCAAATTGAGATGGAAAGCTGAAAGTTGCTTCGCACCACATTTTCGACCTGCTGAATTGATTGGTGGTAGTTTTGAACTATTCTGGAACCTCCAGTAGACTCTGGATTTTTCAGTTTTTAAAATTTGTAAAAAAAATTACATATATTCAGCACTCTTGGATGAATCGTTTTCTTGACCACTTCGCGCTCTATTCGGAAACAATTTTGGATTTTTGTTCGTTCAAAATATCATTTTCAGCATGTTTTTGTGCTTCTGGAAGATTCAAAATTCTGCTGGAATCTTCAGAACGCTTTAAAAACCACAATCGATTAATTCGATAGGACCTACATAGAATGTAAACCTTTCAGATTTCTCCTTCAATTTAATTTAATTGAATTTTGATTTTTTTTCTTGAGAAAAATGGAGCAAAGATTTTTTTTAAATTCGCCAAAAATTTAAAAATGAAATCCATTGTGATGTATTTTTAGACTCTCTATCAATTATTTTTGTGCAGAGACCCAGCAATTTTTCTGTTTGTTGGGATATCCCCCTTATACATACATATGTAGGTAATTATGTACATATTTTGAAGCTTTCTCATGGGAATTCTAGGAAAATTAACCTGGCCAATTTTACTATCAACCGGACACCATGCGTAGTTCATTACCGTAGCTCGATACACCCTCCCCCTCCTCTCCTCCACCACGTGTTTTTCCTTACCCATATCTTACGCTATTTTCGAACGTCATCGTCACAACAAATCATTTTGATACCTTGACGTCGCTTTCACATTTTACGCGTATACTATATTCTTATCTTCATCCATGACACTCTTTTGAAAAACGCCGCTTCTTTTGCTGATAAAAAAAAGTAAGAAGAAGAATAGAATAGATTTCGTACGCGGAAAAACAAACTCGTGGAGACGTTACGCAATCGCTATTCAGCCCATTCTTACATGGTACCATTACTCGGAACAAATGAATGTATAGAGTTTACGTGTATAGTATTCGTTGCCGTAAGAAAGTTTACCAACTTTCACAATCCTATAGTATACGGTACGCAATCGAAGTACACGTGTAGCGACCAAAACTAACAGGTGGATAGTGTTGGGGAAGTGGCAGGAGGGGAAGGGAATTCCGAATAATTTCTGGAGCTGTTTGATGAGTCGACGTGACGTTTGCGCGTGTGTACTATGAGTAACTATGTATTATATTCTATCTATCTGTCTATCTGCTACATGTAGTACATGGCAATGTACTTTTGGCAATTTCAATAACGATGGATGGCGTCATCGTCCTAAGTATCGCGGATGGTGCGTATAAAATGCGTGTGGGATTGTTTTGGTTTTCACCGCGCTCCTCTTCCTCTTGTATCTTCTCTCGTGTTAGATGATGAAGACGGGTCAAGCGAGGAGGGTAGGTGCAGATGCGGGACACATTTGGGTGATGATAATGATGATGAGAGAAAACCAGATGATTGCGATGTTGCTTGCTGGGAGAATGAGAGCTGTGAAAATTGTTGTTATTTTAGTGTTTGGCTAATTTGCGCCGTTTTGTGGGTTTCATTTGTGGTTGTTAGTGTGCGAAAATGGGTTCGATGAAAGTAAAAGGTGATATCGTTTGAAATAGGTACTGTGGTCGAAGATGTAATTTGTTGGTCTGAAGTATCCGGAAATTATTTTTTGGAAGAAGCGAGTTATTTAATTTCATTCAAAATTTGAAAGGTATGGGATGATTAGAGGTAGTCGGAGGTTTTTGACCAAATTCAACGGAACCCTTCATTTTAAGTTGGAAGTTCCCCCAAAATATTTTTTAGAAAAAATGAGTACGAGTTCTGCTATTTTCAATTTTAAAAAATAGCCAAAAACTTGTCATAATTTTTTCGAGATTTTGGGATTGGTTGTAATTGCCTCCCTCCCTCCCTCCCTCCCTCCCACCCACCCAAAAACCTGTTTTGGGTTCAAATTGGGTTCGAGAGGGAAGGGTCTGAAATTTTTCGAAATCATTTTAGTTCAATTACTTACTTGAATAATTGTTTTGGCATTTTTTTTACAATTTTTATGGAATTTAAATGAGTGAATCGTTGCCTTTATTCCGAAGCAGCTATAAATACACTAAATTTTGAATTAAAAAATTGATGAAATGTTAATAACTCGGTGAAATCCAAAAAAAGAAACGCCATTCGTCTTTTCTTCTCGAATGCTTTTCCATTTGAAAGTAAAAAATGAAGGCAATCCGGGTCAGTAATTACCGGTAATAACGCGATAATTTCAACGTTCAGGTCTATAAAAATTTATGACGCGTTGCCTTCACACAAAAAAAGAAAGATTCTACGATAAGAAAAATTCTTTCCGTGATTTTACGATTATGGAGTTGGGTCGATTCCAAAAGAAAATCGTCTTCGAATCTTGTTTACGAATCGTTTTAGTCTTTATTTTACTCGCGTTTCAAATTTCTATCAAATTTTTTATTGTAATATCGTATAGAAATGTTAAAATAATGATACTTATAATTAAAAAGTAGAAAAAATGAGCAGAAAATATCCATAATATTTGCTCAGTTTTTCAAACAGTTGTGTTGTTTTATACGTATGCAAAAATATCGCGAAAAAATACATATACGCGTATCGACCCCTTTTTTTTAACGAAACACATGTACACATCGGACGTCTATTTCGATATCCCATTAATAACCATTAATTGGTTCAAAAATGAAACTGCGATTCTCAGCGCGACGCTTTAAAGGGTTTTAACGAGTATAGTGAATAGGGTGGTGGGTGAGGAAGGGGGTAAAGCAAGGGGTAACCTATAGCAAAACATGGTGAAAAAATTCCTCGTTGTAGTCGACTGAAGAATTTCAATTTTAAAAGCGATAATTTAATTCGGCTCGTTTGGGGTGATGGCTACAGAGGCAGGGTGAGGGGATGACGCGACGCTCGATATGGTGCTTTAGGATGACACGGAGTTCAGCCCGTCCATCCGTCCGTCCGTCCGTCCGTCCGGCTTTTCTATCTAATTTTAATACCGCCTGTTCGAGTGACATGTAGAGCTTTGGTGTGTATGTCTACGTATTTAATGTGTATTCGAGCTCCCGAATAAACGTATTTTTATTTTTTAGCCGCATTTCTGCGCGCTATAAACGCGTGTGTTTGTAAGTGCCAAAATATGATTTATTTGGCAGATACCCCGGACGTGTTAATTTTCACGAGGTACCGTCACACAAGCCACATAGCTCACCATACATATTCCAAATCAACGTCATAACCTACCTAAAGCTACTGAGAGATGATTTGAAAAATAAAATAAACTTTGAATTTTCCCCTTCAAGGATTCGTGTTCGATTTTGCTAAAAAATACTTTCGAGGATTCAACTTTCCAATGGAGGTCACTTATAAAAAGAAATGGGATAAAAGCTTCTTCTTTTCGTTTTATGAAACATTGAGCACCCAAATTGAATGCACAACTACGATCATGTCATCTTAAACTCTACACCCTCTAAGTACACCCTACCCTTCCACCTCGTATGTTTACGAAAACACTATAATTTGTTCATCACATCCTCACATAAATATAAATTTTTTGACTTGCGAGAATCTTGAAAAATGTTCATGAAAAAAGATGAATTTTTTTCATGCCTTGACATCATGAAGGTTTCCTTTGACGTATTTAGTTTTGTCATAAATCATTTCGAAATAGTAATAATTTTGATTTTTTTCAAAAAGTGACCGCTATTGGCAATTTACCTTTGTACGCAAAAATGTCGACCAATTGGAAAACCTTATATGCGCAGTGTATCAAGTACATTTGTAAATTTTTCAATTTTAAGTAGCGCGTGTAAGGAACTTGCACGTGTTACGTTTGTGGCAAAAAAAAAGCAGAAAAAAGAAAAAGATATACGCCAAGTTTGCTATTTGTATCGCGAATGGTGGTTGTTTTTTTTTCACTCAAAACGTAGCTAACGTACTGTATAATTTTCTCGCATACCCTTTTCCACTCACCCAGCCTTGTTTGCTGTGAGCTGCGAAGGTGGCTCGGTGCTCGGTGTGAAAACAAAGCATCCTTATATTACCTACCTAATTTTATAACGAGTACATATCGCGAGTAATTAATAACGTTTTACTGGCTACTGCCCAAACCTGAAGAGCGGCCGGAGAGCTCGCAAAAGTAATGTTTATTTACACGTTGTCGTTTTTGGCGAAATAAATTATAAATTTAACCAGCGCCCAGCACGATAGAGCCAGTTAACCCGGTACGTCGTCGTCGTATTTATCGATAAAATCTACCCAAAGTGGCGTGGCAAATTTCACCCTATTTATGACGAGTGAGTGGTGAGGTATGATTTAATACGATGACGTGAAATATAACGTTTTGTAAGAAGGGGTTGTTAAAATTTTATGTTCATTAACAAACCAAGATCAGGTGTAAGGTGTGGTTTTGGAATTGGAAACGTGCTCGAATAGTTTAATGCTGGATGAAATTGATCGAGGTGCTAGAATTTTGGGATATGACAGAGCTCGGCTGGTTGGAGGTAGAAGATTGCTTAATATTTTCTTAGGTAGTGCGTGTTATAGTAAAATTGATCCTTGAGTTGAAAAATTTTCAAAAAAATTAAAATCAACTTTTAAAAATGAGTTGGAAAAAATTGAATTTTTTGCAGACTGAATCCAGTTGATCTGGTTTTTCTTCTATTATACCAGCATCTGACGATGTAATTTTTTCAATTTTAATTTTTTTTTTATTTTTGGAAAACCTTAATTTTTGAACGTGGGTTGCCTTATTTCCACAATCCACATTTTTCAAAAGAAAATTTCACAATTTTCAATTTTGTTAAAATATTGTTCAGTGTTTCTGATTTTTTAAAAATGCTCGTAATTTTTTCTTGGTGGTTTTCAAATATTCCAATCCGCTGATTGAGGTTTCAGAAAAGAAATTGTTTTTCAAAAATAATGATCATTTTTGTAATGAGAATTTTGGAAATTGTAGGAATCTGCCAGTTTTTTCCTGAGTTTCTACTTTTTTTCCTAAAAAACAAACTTTCTCACAGCGTGTAGATATTCTATGAAATATTGAGGTTCAAAAATTTTCAAATTTGGGCACAAAAAATTGAAAATTCCGTAATTTTTGTACAATTTGTTGACCTTATAATCCCATCACATCCTGCTATTTTTCTATTTTATCCGAATTTCCCACATTGAAACGGATTTTACTGCGTTTTATCTTACTTTAATTTGATTATCACGTAGCTGTCTAACAATATCGTGTCGAAACTGAAAAACTATACCGTATGATGATAATTACACGCCGTATCCGGCGGATATGTTAGCGAATAGAGGTCATCGAATGGTCGCCAAATATAAAATGTCCTACGATGGCGTACCATGTATGTAGTTCGATTAAAGATAATAAATTCTCTATCAACTTATGGTCAATTTTACCGCGACGACGATGACGTGGATTTTTGATAATGAGATATATCTGTCAAAACTATACGAACAATTTTCAAAATAAAATTGCACGATATTTCATCGATTAAATTAACTGTCAGAAACAAAAAGTGAGCAGTTATCAAAAAAATTATGAAATCTTTGACAATAATACCGACGAGTAGGTTGTCGTGAGATTAATTCCAAGTTCGTTATGTGAGCTTTTTTAGTTGGCGGCGAAGAAGCTCGGAGAATATGGCTTTTCTGTATTTCAAAATTATGTCACAAGTTTTTCCCAACTAATCTTTGATTGAGTTGAAAAAAAAAAGAGATCAAGAGTGGTACATATTACAAAAGAAGCGACTTATAGTATACAATTTTTCGCGATTGTGCTGTATTCATTCATTTAATTTGTCCCATCTCGAGATATTCTTCCAAGTTTACGTATATTGAAATTTTTAAGCGAAAAAAGTTGAACAAAGATTCTTTGTTAAAGGTTTCGACGAGTGTTTAAATTCGATTGAAAATTCGACGTCGGATTTTGAAATACAAATTGCATCTAATATCTAGTGCTCGAATATATATTTTTTTTCTATTTACTAGGCTTCAAATTTCATCCCTCCTCGCCCCACAATGAATTTTTAGTTTATTTTTTTTTTCAAGTTTTGTTATTTTCTTGAATTTTTTTTTTTGAATTGCTGCATTTCATTTCGTTCCATGCACTCAGTTGATTAGATGCCTATATGTCTAAATCTTGATTTATTGAGCACTTTAACCCCTACAACGTTGACATATTTTCTTTTTGTCAAAGGAATCGCACCGCTTTCCCCTACTTCCTCATGCATATTTCGCAATCTATCTGAAGATAGTAATATGTTTATCACATACGACGAAAAATAACTGTCAAAGCTTAAAATTACACGATATAAAAATAGAAAACGTGTCTGGTAAGAGAAAAAAATTTCTCCCCATACGAACGTTACTTCCCGCCCCCCCGCATCATTCTCGCTGAACATGGCGAGCACACCCTGTGCAATAAAACAGCGCCTTGGGAGCGTTTAATTTTGAAAATTGAATTTGGAAATAATTTACAAAACGCGTTCTGCCATAGTCGGATTAAAATTTAGCTTCTACGTCTGTTGTTTCGCTTATTGCTTTCGCGATTCACGAAACAGTCACTCGTTAATTTTAACCAACCCTGTTTGTTGCTTTGCTGATGCTGGTAAAATGAAAATTATTACGTCGTATAAAAGCGTTCAAGGTCGTCGAGATGGAGAAAATTCCAGTATCGAAGCCCCGGCCCTCTTTTGTCTCAATTTGGTTTTTGATGCACTGAGAATTTTTACGAAAAAGGGTTCTCATGGTGGTCTTACAATGTGTGTCTGTCTGTTTTTCTGTATGTATGCGAAGCACTTTAGTGAAAATTTTCAAACACTGGCGAACGTAACTTATAATGGCTTGCTCGACGAGAATCTCGTTGAAAAAGTATCCACTTACTTTATGTGCTGGCTTTTTTTTGCTTCTTCAAAAGAAAGATTTTTCTCGAATAGAGTTCTTAGGTTCGTTAATGGATGTCGACTCGAAAGTAGGCGTTGGTGAAAATTTTTAACCGGCTGGGGGCGAGACGAGGAAGGTAATTTGTCGAGTTTTATAAATCGAATAAAGCTGATGCACGCTTTTGGACTCGGTGATTGACTTTGTCGAGAAATTAGAGCACGGTGAGAAATTTTTCGTGCAGGTTTCGTCCGCATAAATAGGTAGGGGTGATCGTGCGTGGATTGTGGATTTTATGTATTATGTTTGTACTCGTACTATGTAGTGTAGAAGTATTCAAAGACGAATAAAGGTCGAAATGGAAAATAATATGATTAATAGAATTGTTCTCGAGCAGGGCTCTGGCGAGAAAAATTCAATTATCGCGTGTTCGAGCGGTAACGAAATTTTCACCATTTTTATCTAACGTCCTTTTTTCGCTTCTTTTTTTTCCTACGCGATAAGTCGTCGCACGATGGATCCCTTTTGTGCTATCTCGACGGTGATTTTATTAAATTTTTAAACGAAAATTTTTCGTCTCGTGGTAATCAATGATCTTGTTACACAGACACGAGGCTATAAGTGACTCGTGTTTTAAGAGGATTCGAAGATAACCTAAAATCTACCCCTTATGGTAGAATGACTCGGTCATTATAGATGACCCGATTTTCGAACGTGGTCGATCTCCTCCGCAGCAGGTACGAGTATAATAAGTTTTAGTAACCATTGAATGAAAATTTTCAACCGACTGTAGCAGGCCATCGCGCCAGTTTTTATGGTTAAAACAACGGTAATAATGTTTTATTAGTGATAGTTACGGTCACTAGTTGTGCTGTCATGACAATTACGATTATCACTTTGCTCCACGTGCGGTGCGTTTTCTCGACTCGAATCTCGTCTACGTGTACCCAGTCTCCTCAGTTGTGTACCTATTTGGGCTAAAAGCTGCTGCGGTCTTGATACCATTCCACTATTTTTCCCCCGAGAGACAGACGCGCCACGTTCAAGTTGTATAGAATTACATATATTTAGTGGTTTGAAGGAGAGAAAAAACCACCATCTTCTGCGAAAGCGAAACTGCTCGGCCAATACGAGTCCTAAAGCTATAAAATTTATTACTGTGCCGTGTGACGTTGTTGCAGCGACGACGATGACCTTGCCATTATATAATAACCGTTATACTACGTGAATATCTAACTGAAAATTACTGCGTGGAAAGCCACCGAAATGTAATAATTACGATCGAATGACCACCCGTATTGTACACGTAAAAGTTTCAACTTATTTGTGCATTGTTTGATGTAGAGATAGGCTCAAAATTAGAGTTCTAGTCGAGTTCATAAACTTTGAAACATGTTTCTTGTGATGTGATACTTACAAACGGACTTCTACAATTCGCAAATTTCGATTGAGCTGAAATTTGGTTCGTTGAAAGACATTTCAACTAAATCTTAGAACTGAATTTGGAGCTGCTGAAGTTGATTTATTTTTTATTTTTAGTGAACTTTTGAAAGTAATTGCAGAAATTGTATTCGATTGGTGTGCTATGTTTTATGAAGATTGGAAAATTTTGAGGTAGAAAAGTGAGCTTTTTCTGGTCAGGTGGCTGTAATACGTAGATCGGCTTGAAAATGCTTGCGATCCATCTTGGGGGTCAATTTTAGAGAATAGAGGAATTTTCGAGTCATTTTTTGAAAAAAAATCAAGATTCTAAAATTTGTTAAAATTCTAAATTTCAACTTGTGGTTGAATTTAGAATTCATCTAATTCCAGAGTTTTCAAAAAAGTGAACTGAAGGTTTTTAAAATGAAATGATTCAAGTTTGAAAAAGTCAAAATTGAATTCACAAAGTACATAAGTACAAGCTTAACTTTTCATTATCTATTTACGTATCGATGAAAATAAGTTGGGCTTCGAAAGTTTATCAGTTGAAAATTTGAAAAATCACTTGCGAAGACTCTCTTTTCTCATCTTCTTTTCAATAGACCAGTTATCAAAATGGGATCACAAAATCGGGGGGGGGGGGAGAGGAGGGAGGATTCATGTGCTCACAATTTTGATAAAAATTGAAAAAGAATTCTAAATGCAGAGTGACGTATGTACCTATGAATTGCTATAGACATGAATTTTGGTCTGGTGGGTCACTCGAAAAGATGGCCAGGGGTTCCCAAAATTGCGCGATTTGTTATTTTTTTAAATACAATTTATAAAACATAGAAAAACTTAACAAATTTAATCAAAATTCAGGTTGATGGTGTAATTGGACGTCTTTTATGATGTACTTATCCATTGTAAGAAAAAAGTTGTCTACTAAAATTGATCAATTTGGCGGAAAAATCATTAAAAAATCAATTTTTTGCATTTTCCCCCGTCATAAAAAATTCTGAAATTTTTTTTGGTCAGTCTCTGTTTTTACCGATTGGCTCCCATAAGATTCAAGAAACTTATATGTGGAATAGCTAGAGAGACAGGAAAAAGTATTGCTGCAGGGTGCCTAACGGTCATGAAAGTCATGAAAAGTCATGTTTTTGTTCGAAGCACTTGACATTTTTTTTAAAAACCCAAAAATGAGAAAAAAATTAAAATAAAATGTTGGCAAAATTGGTCTTGTAACCGTAACGTATCGAAAAGTGTTCGGTAACTTTTGTTTTTTTATTTAAAATAAAATTAAGTTTCGTTTACGTAAAATCGCGTAATATTAATACGTGGTTATTTAGTCGAGTTAAAATGTTCTAAATTTCGTGAGAAATCATTGGCTGTTAAATAGGTATTCGTTTATTCGTTGTAATCGTTATGTTTCGTAAATTGTCGCGTTAATATTGATTTTGTCTTCGTTGTGTAAAGAGCTTTTGCTCAAAGTTTCTTGTTTTCGAGTAGGTTTATTGATCTGTTTGGGTCAATGACCGAATAAAATAAATATTTTTATTTTATTGAAGTTGTTATGTTAGTCGAATTGTACGACGAAATTAATATTCTTGAGTCAGGTTTATCGATTTGTTCGATTCTCCGTACATGGTAGCGTAGAGCGTAGTTCGTGAAAACTCTGTTTCGCAATTCGACGTCCTGTGTGGAATTTTCTGGCTTGTGTAGCTTCAGCGTATTGGTTCGTGTAGTGTTCGACGAAGTAAATGTCGACAGTCCTGTCCTATTTGCGGTCAGGAAAATCGGTCAACGTAGACGACGACGATAGTAGTTCGGATAAGCGTAAATCGAGCGCCGAGTTTCGTGGTTTTTCTGAAAAAGAAAAACCAGAACAAAGTATACCAAAGTCGAAAGGTAAAAGTAAAGTAACGTTACAGCACGTATCTGAGTCAGCAGGTGATACCGAAGCTGGTACGAGTTCTGCGGGTTCCGGTGATATTTCCAACGATCCGTCGATCCCTGTTGATTCCGTTCCTCCTCCGTCTAATCCGTCATCCGGTCCTCCACCTCCTCCACCTCCTGGTCCATCCGACGACGAGTCCGAAGGTAGTGAAAGTAGCGACGACGAGTCCGACGACGAGTCCGACGACGTAGCTGTAGAATCCGATTCGAGTAGTTCGTCGAGTGAAAATATGTTCGGTGCCGGTGATAATCGTGTAATGGAGTCGATGATCTTTCGCGGTACGGGTTTCGTCTCCTGGAAGAGAAAAATAAAGGTCATTTTGTCGGCCAAAGGACTTCAAACCGCGATTCTCCAAGTAAATTCGTTATCGCCGCGTAAAAAAGCGAAAGCTCTCGAAATTTTAATTAGGCACGTAGCTGAGAACGTTTTCCGACTGGTCAAGGAGACAGAGGATCCGTACGTATTCTGGACGGAGCTCAACTCCTTGTACCAGGCGGAAAACCAAGCAGCAATTATCGACTGCCGAACCCGTATTTCGAAGATTGTCATCGATATGTACAAAAGTCCGAAGGAGTTCCTAGAGGCATTTTATACGCTAGTCAACGATATGGAGAGTCTGGACGTGAAATTGACTCCATCTGAAGTCTATACGTATCTGATCAATGCGTTAGGCAATTCGCCTAAGTACGAGTCAGTGCGTATGACTGCTCGAGGACTAGTTCACGTTACAGCTGGAGACCCAAATCCGAAAGTAATTTCGTCGTTGCTTTTGAGTTTGGAAGATGCCTCGAAGAACTCCTCGACTTCAAAGGGTTCGACAAGTACCGGTTCAGCGATGGCCGCATCCGATCAATCCGGTAATAATAATAAACGTAATCGTAATCGTAATAAGTCGTGTAATCGTAGTTCGAACTCGTCCGGTAATTCGTCGAACGGTAACGGTGATCGTAGCGGTAGTAGTGGCTTCGTTCAAGCCAAGGATCGTACCTGTTATAAGTGTCACAAACGTGGCCATATGGCCAAGTCTTGTCGATCCGCCGGAGGAAACTATAGGAACGATACCAACCCTCGGGGAAGTATCGTTTGCTATCGTTGCAATCTGACCGGGCATATAGGTCGAAACTGCCCTCAGAACGGTGATTCGTCGCGTAATAACGGTGGTAACGGTTCGTCGAGTGGTACGTCGGGTATGTCTGGTCCGTCTGGTTCGTCCGGTTCGTCAGGGCCTCGTCCTTCGTTAGCGTTAGGTCTTTCTTCGCCGTTTTCTGAAAAAAAGAAAAATCTTTCGTTAGATGATCGTCGTAGGAGTAATGTCGTAGATGAATTCGTTAAAAGTAACGTCGGTCGTAGTAGTTTCGGAGACAGTGTCGCGATATCTAATTTCGGTACGTCGCGTAACGTGAATATCGGGTCGAATTATTTTTTAGGCGACTCGACTGCTTTGAATCTCGGTGAAGAAAACGCGTACGTCGAGACAAACGACGACGACGGCGTCGATTTTATCACGTTTGTCGTCGATAGTGGTGCGACGTCACATTTTCTGAAACATCGTGGAGTCTTGCACGATGAGAGGAAAATAAACGAAAGTTTACAATCCGCTCATTGTGAAGTCTCTTTGATCAAAGAAGGAGTAGGTCGATTGAGAGTTCTAGCCGATGACGGAAACGTCTATTGGTTGAACGAGGTATATTACGTACCTAGTCTTTCTTTTAGTCTTCTGTCTGTATCGAAAATCGTAGCGAATGGTTATCGCTTCTTCTTCGATGAAGATCCTCGTTTGGTCGATCCTGCGGGAAATTTAGTGTCAAAATTAGTACTTAATGATAATGGATTGTATACGATTCAATTTATGATAAATATACCTCCTATGTTGTACTCCTGTTCTAATTATTCATCTGCGTTGATTACAAACGATAATAGCGACTCTACAAATGTAGGTAATACTTCGACGACGATAGGTAATGATTCTGGTGTTGTAGTTTCGAACGTTTCAAGTGTAGGTATAGGAAATACCAGTACGATTAGTGACAATGATGTAAATCTGAAAAATACGAAAAAAATTAGTAAATTAAAAGGTGAAGGTGACATCTGGCATCGTAGATTGGCTCATACAAGCAAGACGGTACTAGATAAGATTCCTGAGTTACGTGGATGTGATTGCCCACCCTTCAATCAGTGTCAAATTTGCTGTAAAGCAAAACAAAAGAAACATACCTACGATTCAAGTAGGTATAGGTATCCGAACCCGCTCGATCTTGTTCATATTGACGTAATGGGTCCTATTACAGAAGGACTAGAAGGCGAGCGATATTTGATTGGCTTCGTAGATGATTGTACGAGATGGGGAGTAACGTTCGGAATGAGAAGTAAAGCCGAAGTAGGTACCTACCTAAAAAAATATGTCAATATTAGTGAAACGTTATGGAATACGAAAGTGAAGCGTATCAGGTGCGATAACGCTAGTGAATTTATCGGAGGTACCTTTAAAGAGTTTGTCGACGAAAAGGGCATATCTATGCAGAACAGTGAGCCGTATGAGAAGCAGCATAATGGCACCGTCGAACGTTTCTTTCGAACCATCCAAGAAAAAATGCGAGCTCTGTTGTATGAAGGAGGTTTAACGAATAAATTCTGGCTTTACGCTGCTTACACAGCGAACTACGTATACAATCGTTTACCGCATTCTGCCTTGAACGATCTGTCACCGTACGAGCTGTGGAATCGTAGAAAGCCGGATTTATCGAGAGTGAGATTGTTTGGAAGTGTTGCACGAGTTCTGGTACCGCCTGAAAAGAGAAAGAAAACCGATGAGAAGTCGATCGATATGGTTTTACTTGGTTTTACAGAGACAGGTTATGTATTGTACGATGTTTTACGTAATAAATTTACAAACGATGTTATTAACGATCATTTGTTAAAAACATCGGTATCAGTGAGTATAAGTGATGTAAATATCGTACCTACGGTTACACCGGTATGTAACGCTGATCCAGCCCCTGGTTGCTCCAATTGGATAAACCCAGATGAGCTTACCGAAGCCGAACGTAACGGTGATAACTTGGTAGATCGTAGTTTGATCGATACATCTTCTTCAGATGAACGTAGTGACGATTTTGCTTGCTTTGCACTCGCTGGGGTCGATGACCTTACGTATGAAGAAGCGTTGAACGGTTCTGAAGCGAAATTTTGGCGTGTAGCGATAGATGAAGAGTTAAAGGCGATGGAAATCAAAGACGTTTGGTATTCAGCATCTGAAAAAAGTGTAAATAAAGAGAATTATTCGAAAGTAGATAGTAAGTGGGTTCTAAAGAAAAAAATCAACTCGAATGGTGGGGTGAAATTTAAGGCGAGATTGGTGTTGCGTGGTTTCAAAGACAATCATTTCTATGAATTGGATGAAATATACGCGCCAACACCTAATCAACCAATAATACGCTCGATGCTCAATCTAGCTGTGGTCAACAAGTGGCAGTTGAGACAGCTAGATGTGAGTACAGCATTTCTCAATGGAGATATAAATCGAGGTATTATGTTCAATCCACCGAAAGGGACTAATGAAGAGAAAGGTATCGTATATATTCTCAAACGTTCGTTATATGGGTTAAAAACGAGTCCCAAATCTTGGAATGTAAAATTAAACGAGTATTTACTTTCGCTCGGTTTCGTAAGAAGTAAAGTCGATCCGTGTGTCTATTTCGACGCTGAAAATCCTCTACATTGCGTTTTTGTCGTTTACGTAGACGATTTTCTAATTACAGGCTGCGATGATCGTCTTATTGAGTGGTTGGTTAAGCGATTGAATGAGCGTTTCGGAATCAGAGATCTGGAACAATGCAAGAAGTTTATCGGTATGGAAATTAATCGTAGTAAAGATCGTTTGGAAATTCATCAAAATTCATACATTGAACAGTTAGTAAATGAATATGGGCTATCTAATTCGAATAGTATTTCAACTCCAATCGAACCGAGCTTGAAGATTACTAATCTCAAGCTCGATAAAAGTTATGAAACCAAAGTGCGTGGTCTCTTAGGAAGTTTAAGTTACATAGCAAGGGGAACACGTCCCGATATTGCTTTTGCTGTAAACTTTCTAAGCAGATACCAGCACTTGGCAAACAAGGAGCTATTCGAATATAGTAAGCGTATTCTAAGGTATCTACGTAGTACGTTAAACGTGAAACTTACCTACGTAGTACCTGAATTCGTTGATAAATACTCTGTAAGAGTATATGTAGATTCGGACTTCGCTGGTGATTGTTTAGACAGGAAGTCAACGTCTGGAATTTTCGTGTTACATTATGGCAACGTTATTGACTGGGTAGTCAAGAAACAAAATTGTGTAAGTCTTTCGTCGTGTGAAGCTGAATATGTTGATTTAAGTTCATCTGGTAAGGAAGTTTTGGCTTGGCGAAATTTATTTCTTGAATTGGAAATTCGTATAGATACCGTACCGGTGTACTGCGATTCTAACGCAGCGATTGCCGTAGCGAACACGGTCGAATCAAAACGTACCAGACATATAGATGTCTGCTACCATCATATACGCGATTTAGTCACGAAACAGATAATTTACTTGCAAAAGATATCTTCGGCAGATCAACTTGCCGATATTTTGACCAAAGCCACTACACGTACCGTATTCGATAGACTCTGTGAGTCATTATTTAACGCTTAAATTAAGTTTTCGAGTCGATTTTTATGTAAAATAAGTATAGTTTAAATGAAATTTTGCTGTAAAAATATTTTTGATCGAAGTGTTTACAAACACCGGTATTGATAAGAAGCAACAAGTTTTTACGTTTATTTAAGTGGTACGCGTGTTAGGGAAAATATTTTTATGGTGCGGTGTTGGCAAAATTGGTCTTGTAACCGTAACGTATCGAAAAGTGTTCGGTAACTTTTGTTTTTTTATTTAAAATAAAATTAAGTTTCGTTTACGTAAAATCGCGTAATATTAATACGTGGTTATTTAGTCGAGTTAAAATGTTCTAAATTTCGTGAGAAATCATTGGCTGTTAAATAGGTATTCGTTTATTCGTTGTAATCGTTATGTTTCGTAAATTGTCGCGTTAATATTGATTTTGTCTTCGTTGTGTAAAGAGCTTTTGCTCAAAGTTTCTTGTTTTCGAGTAGGTTTATTGATCTGTTTGGGTCAATGACCGAATAAAATAAATATTTTTATTTTATTGAAGTTGTTATGTTAGTCGAATTGTACGACGAAATTAATATTCTTGAGTCAGGTTTATCGATTTGTTCGATTCTCCGTACATAAAAAATGAATTTTAAAAATTTGAAGCAAAAATAAGTTAATGAATTGCTTCATTCATTATACAAAAAAAACTCGTTTTTTCATACCTCTTGAAATCGTACTAATTTTCGGATGCTTTTGCCCTCGCTTTGCTCGGGCCTGTTTGCTTTTGAATTTTTCAATTTTTTTTTTTAAATTTTGAAGCAAAATGATGAACTTTTTACAAGAAACTCATCACACAAAAAAACATCGTTTTTTATAATTTTGTTTGCCTGTATGTTTCATTCTTCTGGAATTTTGAGTTGGAAATTTCAAGGCAAAAAATTCACGAGTTGGAATTTTTATGCCCCCCCACCCTTGAAAAACGACTTCAGTACTGCCCTGAGGCTATTATATTTACCTATATTTACTGGGTTTGAGAGACCCGACAATTAAACGAAAAATAGACAGTTTGCAAAATGTTCTGGCATTTCAATTTTGAATAAAATTTCGTCATCGCAGTTTCAAGTTACTGTATTTAATTTTTTTGGAGGGAGAGGGGGTATTTTCATGCGATAAAAATGTTAGAAACGGATCATGAAAAAGTCATAATTTTTTGCCTGTGAGTAACATTTGTTAGACACCCTGTACTGTTGAAATTTCAGATTGCCGACGTTGTTGATTTTTTGGTAGTTTTTCATTCATTAATTATTTTAACTACTATTCGTACACCAATTTCGGTTCGGAGAACCCAAATTTAAACCGAAAATATTTCCATTTCGACCCGCCGAACCGTAAACATTTGTAAATTCACACCTGAAACTGACCCAATTAGCTTCCACCGGTGAATTCACGACTGAAAATTTAACGTAGGGATACTAAAACCCTTTGATGAAAAACTCGCCGCGCCGTTTTAGACGAAAAACCTTTCAAACACTAAGAGTTTCATTCCGACCCGATCTCTACCTGTTCGAAAGCTCACATCGGAGAATTAACACGCGACCCTTTTCCAGACAAAAAACACCCCACGCCGCGTTCACGACTGGAAACTCGACCCTTTTAGAAAATTGCCAGTCGGCTCAGACATCTTTCCGCCGTTCCAGGTCCTTGACATCGTGTTACACGTTGAATAAGAAATCAATTTTTTCCAGAATCACGAACAAAGTCTGCCTATGTCTCTCTTTTCCCCTTGTATCCTTCAGTCTTATGCACTGCCGCAGAATGTACCAGTACCTATATTCTATCTGCATAGCATACTCGTATACTTCCGCAATCGACGCACCGACACACGCGAGAAAGCAAAAGAAGCAAAACGATTCGACGCATTTGTGTCGTAGGCGTTCCGCTTAGTTGGTAAAACGGTAGAAAGTTTTTTTTCCACGTTTTGAAATTCATCAAAATTCATTTACCCGTGAAAATTGCCCGGCTATAAATCTACCAGACTGCGAGTCGACTCTGTATGGTGATAACGGCGGATTTCCGCGTGTCTTCATTCGTACCTCTACCTATTACTGAAACTCAAGCCAGCCATGTTGACAGAAAACACATTACGTCGTAAGTTCGGAAGGAAAAGCTAATCGAAACGGTACCTTTTTTTGGCATCGATTTCCTCGGATAAATGAGCATTTAAAAAGTCTACCTACCTACGGTATCGAATCGATGCGAGATATTGCTCGATTAATGTACACGAGGCGACTCGATTTCGAGAATTATCATAAATGGAGATATTATTCATTACAGGAAAATTATGAATGTACGTTTTGTTAGCGAGAAATACGACTTTTTTGACGAAAATTGTGACTCATTATTAGAGAAACGTAATGTTGAATAAGAATGAACTTGAACATGTTGTCCTTTTCATTTTATCGTTGATCGTTTGCTCCTTAATGTGGGAGATAGGCAACATGTTCACTATCAAACCGAATTTCTTTCTCAATTTCGATTTTTTTTTTCAAATTTCGTTCTGTGGATTGTACTTGCCCTCCTCATTTCTTCGATTTTCTTAATTTACATAATATCAAAAGTAGCTTTTAATTTGGTTCAAGCTGAAAAAAAATATCTTGGGATTCGATCCCCTTTTTACCCGAATCTCCCCCCCCCTTCCTTACCTCTCGTGTACGTTGATAGATCACGATGATGTGAATATTCCAACGAAGCTCAGAAATCGTGTGCGATATTTTGTTCGGTTCGTTCTTGCAAATTGAAATATACATAAATTTATATTTCGAATACGACCCCCCCCCCCTCTTTGCGCATTTTCCACGACCGCTTGATTTTGACGAAAACACTCGAAAATAAATATAATAAAAAGTCACGTAGCATGTCGTTTATTATGTTTCTTTAATGGCGTCGCATTCGAATATCAAATTACTTTTTGATACGACTCCTCGTTGCCTCTGGTTCTGAATTGAGACTTCCATTTTTATTAAGAGCACGAAATGTGTGGATAATTATACAGCACGTGGTTGATATTGTTTTATGTCATGCTGTCTACCTTTCAATTCTTTGAATCGAACAGGCTACCTACATAACTGATGCGATTTCAAGTCAGATTTGTTCGTAAGATACGAATTAATTTTTGTCCAAAGTATTCGATGTTTCTTTGTTGAGAGGGGAGGGGAGGACAAGTTTTTAAAAATCGATGGTCTCAAAGTCTGATACGTTTGGGTTAATAATTATTCATGAACTTTAGGAACAATCGAAAGTAGAAAATATTCAAAAATTTCTTTGTAATTTTTTCTGCATTAAAATGTTTTGCAAACACTTTACAACTGTTTTGATTACTTCTTGGCTACTTTACGGTTACTTTTTCAAACTTTTTTGGTTATTACTTTTTTTTTTTTTTTTTTTTTTTGAAAAAATTGAGTAGGTATGAGCCCTGAAAATTCTAATATTGTAAAATTAAAACTATGAAAAATTAATATGGAACTGTGAAAATTGTTTTATGTATATTATTGACTATTGTACTGAACTTCTTGATAAAGGGAACCTTTTGAACCAACAGACCAACACACTCAGATTTGAACGAACCAAAATTTTAGGTGCTGAAGTTTGTTTTTGAACTTATTTTTGAGCGGTGAATTTTTTGAAACTTTTAAAATTTTGAAAAAACTGTTTTATGGGAATTTTTTCGTTCTCATGAAATACCTTTCTAATAAAATGAACCAGTGTGAATAATTACTTCATTTCCTGGCCACCTCTTTTCAAAAACCAGCAGTTTCGTGTCATTCTCGAGCCTCCAACAAGTTTTCAATTTTCTTCTAAAATTTCAAATTGCTCAGCTCTAGTTTTTGAAAAAATCTGAGAAAATTCAAAATTCGTCAGAGACTCTAAAATGACCTAAATCATGCAGCAGAGTGTCTAACAGACCTTCCGGACCTTCTAGGTCAGTAAAAGTTAGTATTTTTTGCCTGTAGGTCCTTCTTTTCGAAAAAGTCAGTAAAACGTCCTCCTTTTTGCTCGAAGGTTCTTCTTTTTCAAAATTTTCAAATATTTCTGTCATTTAATGAAAATCAGGAATGGTGTTGTTTTACGTCTCATTTTATCAATTTTCCACATCATCTTTCGCCCTCGCTTCGCTCGGGCTTCTTTTCTTTTCTCGAACCAAAGTTAAAGGGCAGAAAAATTGACTCCTCAAATCAAAAGTAATGCTGGTTTACCCCTCAGGAATTGTGAATTTTCGATTTTTTTTGCCCTAGTTTCGCTCAGGCGTTTACTCATGTTCTTTAAGAATGATAAGTTAAATACCAACCTAATGTTATTTTCTGAAAACTTTTAAAATTTGAAAATTTTGAACTTTTTACATAAAAAATGATGTTTTACGTTTTGAATTATCAATTTTTCACAGCTTTAGCCCTCGCATCGCTCGATCAGATTTGAATTCTACTACATCAATTTTCAAACATTTCCTAGAATGGAAAAATCAACTCGAGAAATCATTCAAAACATTTTTTATTCGACATTTTTGTTTCCAACTTCCCTTTTTAAAAAATGGTTCGAAGTTGGAAAAATGTTGGTGTGAGGGGGCGGGGTGTAGAGTAAATAATTGGGAAAATTTAGCGAGAAAAGTTTGGAGAATTTCTCAATCTCCTCTCCCCCCCCCCATCTCCCACCACACATCGATTCGTCACGCCTCTGAAAATAAAATGTAATGTTTATGTGTGGAAAGTTGTATGCTCACCTCTGTTTTTTACATTAAAAATTTTTTAAATCACTTTTTTGATTACTTTTTGGTTACTAAAGTTACTTTTTTCAGAAAAATTTGACTACAATCCCTGATTTAAATAAATGAAAATTTTTATTAAAATAGCTTCCCAATAATTACTTGATTTTTATGTCTAAAAAGAACTTGAAAATACGTGTGAAAAAAATATGAAAAAAATGCGAAAAAGGTGCGAAGTTTTGTTTTTTGGATTTGATATACACCAGACACCCTTGATGAGAAACTGATTAGGTCTATCTAAATATTATAAATCTTTTCGTTTCTTTTAAAAATGATTAAGTTTTGAAGTTTTTTTTTTTTGGCAATTTTGTAAAAATAAATGGGGGGGGGGTGGGTATCAGTTGGTACATTTTCAATTTTGAAAATGTCCTTCCAAAAAGTTCTGCCAAGGTCCTTCTTTTTAGTTTTATTTCCAAAAATTCGCCAAAAATCTAAAAATGAACTTTCGACTTGGAGAATTTTAATGAATAATTTGAAAAAAAATTTCTTCGATTTATTTTCTGGTGGAATATCACGTATCTTTCAAAGATAATCATTTTCAGTCAAAATTACTGAAGAGAGAGAAAATCAGACTCATCTTTGCCAACTTTTTGCAATGTTTCGTGTAAAAACCATGGCGATCGGATGCTGAGCAACTTTCTATCAACATTTTAGCAATTTTTCGAAAATGTTCTCATCGAATCGTTGAAATTATGGATGAAAAACTCGAAACAACATGTTCTCGAAATTTATAATATGAATTATTGATGTTGAAAGTTTCCAACTGAACAGATGACGCGTTCCGTTGAAGAGTTTTAAAAAACCGCACCTTCTCCAGCAGTTCGTTCGCCTATTTCTTCGACTACGTATTCTATTCTCGATTCGTTTTCAAGTATTTTTATAATAAATTTCAGCAAGATTATCAAAAAGGGAAACCAAAATTAAAACCGACTCGAACCACCACCGCGCCGCCGTATTCTCCAACCCTTTAACACTCATACGTTCGCTTTTCTCTCTCTTTCGTATATAAAAGTTATCTCAAGCAGCATTGTTGAAGGTTTTTATTTAAAATTAAATCGAACCACTATCGCGCGCATTCATAGAACTCAGAAGACGAAAAAAAGACAGAAAACGAATTAAAAAAAATGAAAACTTTCGTTCGTGTTGTTAAAGTTCACCAAAACCCTCCCTTCTAGTGTAGAGCTCGTTTCAGTTCAAAAACCCATCATCTAAACAGTTTTCTCGCAATGTGACCTTTTTCAACTCGTGTCGGTATTTCGTCGTATTCGTATCGTATAAATTTTTCTCCAAATAGTATATCAGCTTGGCAAAAAAACAGAAAAAGAATAAGGTCGACGACTCTCGCATCGTTTTTTCTGTAGTAATACGAGAATCTCGTACAATTGCTTAACTTTAAGCTTTATTATTCGTATTCGAAGGTTAGGTTAGGTTGGGTTGGGACAAGTGGAGAGTTTTCACACGCGATTTTTTTTTCTTCTGGAAAAGTTGCGAAAATGGTATCCTTTGCCGAATGTTGGTAGGTATTTTCTGCGTGTAGATAAGTATTGAAAGATGATAAACGAGAGATGAAAAAGGAAAACTCGACGTTGACGAGAAAGATACACGAACGACAACGTCAACAAAATCGAGTAATCCGAAATATACGTTTGGTAAAGTTTACCTGTCATTTCAGCGTGAATTTGTAATCGTGGAAGCTTTACGTCAAAAAACCGTCTATAGTATGCATGTGATTGAACTTTATCGGCGCAGATATATGTAAACATAAGCCTGGATGGGAGCAGATTGCAGGGGGAACCATTGACACGTAAAGTTTTAACACGCGGTTTAATGTTTGTGCGTGATGTATATGGCATGGGTGTCATACCATGTGGTAAAATTATAGCGTATTGAAAATTCATATCTGTGCGTATAAATATGGTTGAAAATTAACAATATCGTTCTCGTATACGTACGAATACGAGTACGTAAACGTATACAATCGATTCGCAAACGAACGAACGAACGAAAAACAATATCGCCCTTGAAACAGACCTACGTTAACGTGATTTTCATAAAGGTAGAAATTTCGAGGAAAATATACTCGTTCGACGATGAGGGTGGAAAAAAGGTAGAAGGAATGAGAAAAAGATCTGGAGGGTGCCACGGTATAAGGGTAGGAAAATTCTATATAAATAAGGAGGAAAGCAACACTCGAGACGTAGGTATTTTATTATATAAAAGAGAAGTTTAGTTTAAAACAAAGATAGGTATAGTAGTATTTTGCAAATTAAACTTATGCCAACGACGACGATAGAGACAGAATCAACTCCGAAGGGTAATTTTTTAATCAACGGATTAACCGTTGACTAAAATTAAGCATTAAACGAAACGTAGGCGTTTTAATTATTTTCCAGTCGACGGTTAATGAAAGCTCGCGCATTTCGAAGGGTTTCTGTAAATTATACGCGGACAAATTAACCAATGGTATTTAAAGTCTGTCGCAGATATCGGCACGTTTTAATATTGTTTTTTCGCGAGTAAATTACGAGTACGAATAAATAAAAGTTTTCGTTTTTCGTCGAAAACTTGGTGAAGTTGTCCTTTTTTTTTCTCTCTCTCGTTCTATTCACAACGACACGTGCACGTGCAGTGTTCGTTGGAACGGAACGATAATGAAATGAAAATCGTTTATACGGGTACATCGTAGTTGTAGAATCGATGATGTTAATCGAAGAGCTAAGTAATTAATTTTGGCTTTTGTTTTGCTTGTTTTTTTGTAGGTAAAATTTTAAGAACGTGGTTATCGACTAGAAAAAAAAATCGAAGCGAAGAAAGACTGCGAAGAATAGCCAAAGTAAGTTACCCCTTTATGTACCTATAGCTACTTTACTTAGATGTATTATTTATTTTATCATTGTTTTCAATATCGAGAAATTTATCAGACTTGTGCCATATTGAATTATTTTTTCGAAACGAGGATAAAACGAAGTAAAAGTACTATAAGGCAAGCTGGAGGAGTGTATTTCCATTAACGAGCAGTTTGATGAAAGAAAAAGAAAAAAATCCTCTGGTTGAACAGCTAAAAAAAGAAAGTAAAAATCCAATATACGAAGTGTAATGACACGAAACAAAATCCAATTAAAGTTTCAGTCGATAGATTTCGTGAATTTGGTGTTTCGAAAGACTAGTTTTAAAATTTTATTTAGTGAGAGAGAGTTATTGTATTTTTCACGAGCGATTCTTGAAATACATTTGGGAAAACGTTGAATAAATTGAGATTGATTTCAAAATGTGAAGAAGAATTTTTTCAACTTGGGTACATTTCGAATCTTTTTATTGGTGGTTGAAATTGACGATGGAAATTAGTTGAATTTTTTTGGAATTATGGTTGCATTTTTTCAAATTCGTGTTTCTGAAAAAATTTTGTAATTGGGCTATTTTACCGAAAAATAGGTTGGGTAGAAGATGGAATGAAAAAACCACGATTTTTTTTCGAAAATGCCTCCTCCTGAAATACACTATTTCCTCTCCAGGGACATTTCCGGAGCTTACATTTTTTTCTGAGAGAATTTCAACTTGAAATGAAAGTCTCCACTGAATTTTGGTAAAATTCTTCGATCGACTTTTTGTTTTCGGATCCACCTATTTCATACTACATAATATCTCTCCATTCTATCGAATTTTCAAAACAGGCCTTATCAGAAGAATAGGTATAACAATACAATAGGTACACTTTAACATCAAGTGGAAAACTTTTTGAAAAATATCTTATCGACATAGGCATAAAATTCGGTAAAGGAACGGTAATTTCAATGATTACCTTCTATGTAACAGTAACTCGTACTCGTATCGTCCTTCTGTCAATTTTTTACTAGCGTGAATAACTGTGAGGTGTAACTCACTCTCAGTCTCATTCACATTTTTCACTGTGGAATTTCTCACTGACAAGTAATCACGTTAATTCGCAATCCTGGTAAATTTCCATCAGTAGAAGTACCGAAGTTGAAATTTATCACGTGGCGTTGGTTTTATTTTTTTTTGCTCGTAAGTCGTAGGTTAGGTATAATGGCCGTATAAATTAACAAGGCCAATAAGATTTTTTTGCCGAATCATCGTGCACATTGCACACACTACGTAGACCTTAAACAAACGTGTGTTATCTCAAATTTATCGTCGACTTGACTGGCGAAAAAAAAATTAGGTTCGACCATCTGTTGGATTGTAGATAAAAGTGAAATTCACTGCACACAAGTCAATGTGTTGGGTAAATTCCGCGCATGATTGCATATTATGTATAACATTCATTCGTCATTGAAAATGCATCAAAAAAATTTTCGCTGCTGCAATTCAGATAAAAAATGAAGTACTCGCGAGTATTTGTTATCAGCTTGATTGCACCTTATTAATGTACGTAGCGTGTAATATGAATCAGCGTGTAATTTGTGCAGTGAATCCGCTCGTGATAATTATTAAGGCACGAGTAATGGTTTATTATGTCAACAAGATATGTAATTTTTTTTTTGCCCGTGCGCTACATAGTGCATAATGTCGATACCTAATGGTTATGGTTTCATAAGCGTGTGAATTGTGATATCGGAGTTAGATATCGATGCATTTGAACTAGATGATCTCGAGATGACTTCTTTGCGAAAAGTTGTGATAATATCATTTCGATATTTTACGTATAACTGAATATCCGCTAAAAATTATTCTGAAGCAAAGACCTGACTATGATTTTTTAAGGGATGGTGTCTAGAGCAGTTTGAGTCATGGATGTATGAGTAATCTAAAATATTGAAAAGCTGCTGCTTAAATTAATCAGAAATTAATCTACTGTTTATTTTCAATATTGACGCACCTCAAGTGTATCCATAATTCTGAAATTATTTGGCCACAAAACAGAAATTTTTCAGTTAGAGCAGTTCTTTTGCTAAGAACACGTTGAGAAGGGCAATGACGTCTTGGTTCCCGAATGTGAAAAAAATCAATTCCTAACAATTTGATCAAAGGGCAAGGACCGAGGAGGGAGTATAATTGAACGAAAAAATCATCATTAATTAATTAACCAATTATATATGTACATTTAATTATTATAATTTTATCAGTTCGTCCAATTGATTATGATTGATTATTTGAAAATTAATAAAAATCAGCTGATCGATAATTCAATTATAATTATCAATTAAATAATAATTCTTTATGATAAATTGACCAACACTTCAATCAGGAGTAATAAATTAACAATTAAAATTAAATTTTCATCAAAATGTCAGATAACCAGCATAAAAAAATTGAAAATAATGCAATTTTTCTTCATTTTGATGAGATGTTACGTACTTCTAAGAAAATGAACAGTTGAACCCAAATGAGAATGAAAATTAATATTTTTGATGATACGTAGGTAGGTTTTTTTTACAAAATTTAGGGAAAATTGTGTGTTTGAAATGTTGAAAATTGAAGGTGTTTTCAAGTTTTGCGTCGTTTTTATGCCCAATAGCGTTCAAGTAGAACAAAATAGACACCTTCTCCCTCTTCCTCGTTTCAAAAAAAAAATGATTCAATCAAATTATTGTTAAAAAAATACGATAGAAAAAAAAGATTTATTAATTAAAGTAAACTCTAAGCATACAAATTTTTTAAAAAAAATACAGTTTCTATGCCCAAACTTTGTGATTTTTTTTTTTTTTTGAAACATACATAGGAAAATGTGTAACACTTTGTACTAGAAATTATAAGATTGTCGATGGAGTCTGAAAATTCAAAAAAATTTACTGTGTAATATGCACTGTAGTTCCTCTCGAATCATTCATCGAAAATTACCGCATACATTTTTATACTTAGTACAGATTGTTCAATTTCTATACTCCAGTTTAAATCTAATGATAACTTTTAGTGAAATGTTCCTACCTACTTGTACTAATATTTTTCACAAAAAAATATGAGATTTTGGCGAAAGGTGGTGAGAGGAGGGTTATCCCTCGCTTTTGGCAAGATGAAACATTTTTTTCATTTTTCTAGAATTTCAGAAAAAAAGTACTATTTTTTGGGGATAATTTTTCAACTTTTACAATTTTTTTTTGGTAAATACTTACCAATTTTTCATTATGTTACCAAAATACGAAGAAATCAATAATTTGATTTTGGTGAAGGAAAGAGGCGGTTGTCTTTCGCTATTTGCAAAATATTTTTTCATTTTCCTGAAAGTTTGAAAAAATATGAAATAATGAGCGCTATTTTTTAAAAATAATTTTTCAATTTTTAAAAATTTTTCAGTAAATTTTTCAATTTTTTCGAGGATAATTTTCAATTTTTCATAAAATAATAAAACCTTAGTCTTGCAAAAAAGGACAATTTTTACTCATTTTGGTAAAAAATATCAAGCTTTTTGACCTTTTTTTTTTGGAGAGATTCTTTGTCAATTGTCAATTTTAGCAATTGAAAAAAAGGTCGGTCTTTTTCGGCAACTTTTGCAGAAACAGACGATTTTTATTCATTCTGAAAGATAACAAATTTTGGGCTCCTTATTTGGCAAAAAAACAAAAATTTTTGTCAAAAACAAACAAATTTTAGCAATTTTGAAAAAAATACGGTTTTTGGTCGATTTTGAAAAAAAATGTGTTTTTTTTTTTTGTAAATTTCGGCTTGCCTTTTCTGACAAGAAAGGCCATTTTTTTTGGCAAAAAGCAATACTTTTTGTTAATTTTGGCCAAAAAAAGAGACAATTAATTTTTGCTCATTCTGACAAAAAAGAGAATTTTTTTTGGTTTTTTTAAAAAAAGAAAGCATTTTGTCAATTTTGGCAAAAACGAAACGTTTTTTTTTGAGAATTTTGGCAAAAAAAAAGGTAATGAAAAGAAATAAGTTGTGACAAATTTTGGTTTTCAATTTCTGTCGTTTCAGTTTCGATGAGTCTTCTGTTCTGCTTTGCGCTTTGATATTTGCGTATAGACGTGTTCATGCAAGACTTACCGATTACGATTTTTGACAAGTAATACCTCACCCTGTCCGTTTCCATTATTCTCGAATAAGTTTGACTTTTTTTATGCCTACTGATTACTGATAAAACGTTACCCTTTTTTTTCAAGAATACATTAGGATCCTCACACTCCCCCCCCTTCAAATTCTCCTATATGTATACCAGTGTTATAAATATTTTTGTCTACCTGTATGAATAGTACTTTTTTTATTCTATAATACTTGGTAAGTTTCATTTTCGAGACCGACTAATTGGGTATTTTATGTTTTCTAGTTCCATGCCGAACTAATGGGTAAATCGATAGACGATGAAAGCTCATCTTGGTCGTCCAATACCAGGCGAATTTCCAACGAGCAACCAAATGATAAAGAAAACAACAATACGGACGATGGGTCACAAAGTGATGACATGGATCGTAACGAGTTGCTGTTGGATATAAACCTGAAGACGATGGTATTACTGCATCACAATCAAGACTTGCAAAGAAAATTAAACGCTTTAGCTAGGGAAACGAGAAATCTCGTCAGATCTTGCCGCAGTAATACCTCCAGTAGTAAAAGCGAACCCGTCAACAGCGAATCGGCTAATTAACGAGGCTTTAAAATTCCTTCACGCGTCAACTATTTTTTTCCTTTTTTTTAAATTTTCGGGGTGAAAAAAAAAAGAAATCCTTTGAAAAGGGCTTGGGTGGAGGTCTTGAAGTACCTACATTTTGCGGCGTCACTTCGTACACCTATTATAGATAGCTGAAAAGCTAAATATCGCCAACACGTGCGCGATGTATACGACCGATAACGAGCTGAGGAGAATTTCTTCTCAAATACCATACCTACCTACCTACTACGTTGGTGTAAATTTTCAATGATCTCATTTTAATTATGGAAAATTTAAACAACGCTATTTTATGCCGATACGACGAGAATGGTGCTTCAAACGTACTACTCCAAGTTTTAAAGTATGGTATACTAACTATACTTTCGTTCAATACATACCTGTCTTCTACCTATGTGTATGTGTACTGTGTAGTGTGTACTGTATACATTTAACCCACCATTTTATCATATTATCTCGTTTATACGTTAACGTATTTCTTCTCGTTATATACTACCGAAAATTACGAAAATCGCGCGAAGAGTAAAGCCCTCATCTTCGATAAAATTCGCGTATATAACATTTACATACATACGATTACCTATACGTAAGAAACGTAGTCTACCTCATTATATTTTTATGTTTAGCGTAATCATATTTTTGCCCCTTTGTTTTTCTTTATGTTTTATTCTTCGTTTTATTATGTACTATTTTCCCCTTCTCTCGTAGACAATCTCGATTTGTTATTTATGGATTTTTTCAAATTTAACTTATTACAATACGATTCGATATACCAAATGTGTGCGTATAAATGCGAAAGACGAATGTGCAAAAGGGTTGGATTTTTTCAAAGAGTAGGTATCCACACAATTAGGATGATTCCAAGTACCTACATCACAATGAACATCGTCGATGAGGTACTTGGCTGGGTAACAAGCAAAGGGCCTGATTTGAAATTCAATGGCTAAAAAATGAGTCCTTTCTTCCTCATTGTCATCAATTGCTATACCCGTTTATCGTTTATTAGTGATTTTATTCCTTGTTTATTTATTAGAGTATTTATACTGTGTACTTTTTTTTTTTCTAAATTGTGATCGTGTTATTGTTTAGGAGCCCATTTAGGGAGTAAAATAATTCTTCCCTCGTCCCCCTGACATTTGAGGGATTGAAACAGAATTCTTTATTATGCGGAAAGAGGCTAATAGTTGGATTAATTGATTTGAGATTGGGTTTTTAAGAAATTCTTGCGGAATGATATTTCTGAGCAAGAGATGGTTGACGATGAGAGGGGGGAGGGTGATATTTTTCTCTTTTATGAACGAATGACTTTTTCAGTGCTGAAAAAAATGAATCAGAACTTAATGTGAAAAACCAAAGAAAATCAATGTTTATGAAATCACTTCCGAATTATTTGCTGCTATAGATGATTTGGAGCATTGTAAGAGATGACCAGAAAGTGAAGACGAAGAAATTTTTTTTTGGGGATTTTGCACGTTAAAAATGGTAATTTGTCGCGTTTGTATTACAAAAAAAAAGTTTTTTAGGCCTGTTTTTACACGTTTGAGTAATTTTTTTTGTTGTTAGCAATTAGTCAAAAACGCGAATTTTTTGAGAAGGGCAGGGGTTAGAGTGAAAGCAGAATAAAAACCGCATTTATTTTGGCATACGGCTCATTGACGTTACAAAAAAATGATTTTTCGTCATGTCTGGTTCGCGTTACCAAAAAATGATTTGTATTTTTCAATTACACCCTTCCCCTCTCGTCTTCATTACTCTGGAAAAGTAAAAAAAAATATATACATATACATTCATTTTGGCACATTGACATTGCAAATTAAAAATAATAATTTGTCACGTTTGTATTTGTAAAATGGTACTGGTACCTTATTAATCATTTTCAAGCGTTTTCTGCGCATTTATAATTCAAAAAAAAAATTTATGGTGAAATGAATCGTTCATGATGAGGTGGAAATTTATTTTTCTGGGGAGAGGGGCATGAAGAGTTGGATGAATAGAAATAATTATCGACTAGGTTTTCTATCAAATTTTTATGATTTTTTTCAACTTGATAATTGTCAATCGCCTCCATCTCTCTGCCCTATGAACTTAGCCTACTCCCAAATTCATGTATAAACTGGCTCTAAATGTTGGGAAAATCTCAGAATATAAATATAAGTATTCAGATGACTGCGCTCCTTTCCCTCCTTCTCTCTACAAAAAGTAACCACCTGTGCCGGGAAAACTAATTTATATGATTTTTAATTCAACGAGTCAGAATTTTCTTTCAATAAATTTGTTCCTTTTAGTATTATGCCAAAGAATTAGAGAGAAACGGGAAGGGAATTGACTTGGAAAAAAAAATCTTCTCAAGAATACGACGTGATATTGTGAAAAGAGCTCCAACATATCTTCAGCCCATCTCCTCCCTCCCCTTCGTCCCAAATTATGAAGTTTTCCTAAACACTAACACTTTATAGATATTGTAGTTTCGAGCTTACGAGCTTTTAAACAATATTTCGAATCTGTCATTCGTTATTATGCTTGCTCCAACGGAGTAATTTTTTTAAATTATCGATGAAGTAGCTACATTGCTGTGTATTATGTAAAAAAAAAAAAAATGAGAAGTAGTAAACATCAGATTTATTGAATTGTAGCCACACACGGGAAGGTGTGTTAAAATGAATGCATTTTTCCAAGGGATTAACGCTATTGGTTACCATTATTATTCTATAAGTTTGTACAAAATATATCTACGCGAATAAGCACATCTCCCTACGAAATACGTCGCTGCGAGTTTTTTTTCCCAAATTTTTCGAAATCCTAAAGCTAGGTATTGTTTTTATATGTACGTACCTAAAATGTATAGCTTTAGCTACTTCGTCGGAGGATTTCAATTTATCTTAGAGAGAACCTTGATTTTACCCATTTAACGAGCTATTAATTTTTACACGCTCTATTAAAGAATGAAGAAGAGATAGAGAGAGAAAGAGAGAAAAAAAACTCGAGATATTCTTAATCAATTAAAGAGTATAAAGTACGTGGACGTATATCGCGGATAATTTTCTATATAACGTAATTTACGATTATATTTGAGCGCGTGTAATCGCGTGTTACGCCCCTGCAACGTGTGTGTCTGTTTCTGTTTGACTGTTTGTGTCAGAGATGATAAAATATTGCGAAGCCAATTTTCCAACTTCACCTGATCGGTTTTTTTTTCTTTATAATATAATATATTGTTTTCCTCTCTTTATAATTTTTTTTTATTTGTTAAGAATGCTATACGCTAGTCAACCATTTTTTTAATACAATTGTTTGAATTCATATACGCGTTATATACCTATAAATACCTCTCTATGCTATATATAAATATACCCCTACCTATTTAGAGTAAATGAATTATAAAGTTTTCAATTTTTTTCCCTTGTATAAAGATACGAAGCTTTATTGAGCACGAAAAATTTAATGCGAGATGTATTATTCTCAACACGGTGTTAGTTCATTTTTTTTTCTGTTATTTCTATATCTCTCTCGTTTATGTAGATTATTAAAAGAAATCATCTTTGGAATGAACCAATACAAAAATGCGAGTTAGCAAGATCAGTAGATAGGTAATTTGGTTAAGTCACATAGCTGTGGTTTTTTTGATTGAGAAAAATATATTTATAATATATGAATATTTATTGTAAGTTTTATACGCATGTATTGAATTTTGATAATGTAAACTTTTAATGAGACTTACTTTTTCGTATATGTAAGGTTTAAATTGTAATTTCAAATGTTCATTAATGTTAATCTCAGCAATTGAATTTACTTGTGCATGCTACGAAGTATTTCGGTTCATTGTAATATAAGTGTTAAGCTAATAAAAAGAATTATTACAAAAAATACAATTTATTTATTTGAAAAAAAAATGGTATAATAATTGCACGATTTTGAAATATTCATAACTACTCGTAATTAAACGTTGGTAGTTTCTGGCATATGAGAGTTTAATAAAAGGAATACCAATCCGTGCATTAGAATCTGAAACAAATAATATTGAATTTAGAAAAATATTTTTTGAAATGTAGAAATTGGGGGTTGAAATGTTTAGTTATTCGTCGTTCTCTTCATTTTTGCATTGAAGGCTTTTAAATTTATGAATTACATAGAACGTACCAAATATATCCATACAAATGCTCTGACTACCGATGATTTTCTAAATAATACTTCAATATTTAAAGACGGTGGAAGCGATGAATATGCATTTCTTAGTCGATGTCGTAATCCCGATCCATAAGTTTTTTCTGGCTTAAACAATGGAATTTGAGCTTTAACTGAAAAACAAAAAAAAAACGTGATTATACAAAATATTAAAATCAATCGCACGTTTGTCCTAAGTAAGATTGATAATGTCCTCGTGTAACATAATGAATAATAGTCTTCCGGTAATTACAGTATTATCGATATATCATCTCGTGGATACGATTCAGGATTAATAAAGCTTATCACGCTCGTAAAAGCGAGTTTAATTCTTGGGACTACATGTGTACTAGCGTCTACGTGACATTAGAGATTTAGATACTACGATTTGAAATTGAAAATAGCATTAAGAAGGTTATCCAAGTAGCATCACAGCATCAGCGAATGAGAATACAAAAACAAATTAATTTGAAAGATAGATACGCCTAGATCAGTTCTACATAAATAAAGTTTTTCAATAAGCATAGGACTGCATTGATTAGAAATTTACATCGGTAAAAAAATAATATGATTATGGAATTCCCGATGAATCAAACAAAATAATGTACTTATAATTACCATCATCGGTATCATTCATGTTGATGCGTTGGTGCAACATATTTACAACTTCTTCGTATTTTTTCTGTAAATAAGCAGACACGTGAATAGTATGACGGAATTGTTGTGGCTTGTGGGTAAAAAAAACACAACACATTTATGGACATTTTTGTTTACTTCTAATTGATCGTATTTCGCTTCTAGAGAATTCTTATCCGATGTCAAACGTTCCAGCGAAGACTGCTTCTGTACTAATGTTATAGTTAGAGCTCGCAGTCTAGAACTGAGATCATCGTTTGAAAAACTATACGATTTTTGATTTAATCTAGATTTTAACATCATTATTTCGTCATTTTTTGATTTCAGCGTTTCTTCCAGGTTAGTTTTATCTTGTAGCAGTTCCTGAAATAGAATTTTTCAAAGATGAAGGGTTAAGAAACCAGGAAAAATTAGCAAGATGAAAGATACAGTTTTACGAACTTGTATTTGAGTTTCGTAATGTTCGTGCCATTCGCTTTTATCGGTTTTAGGGAATTTTATACTCGGTGAAGAATCATTCGAAGGTATATTTTTTATATCATTATTACTTTCTGGTAATCTGTAAATTGAACGAGGATTTTGTTAGTATACCTACAATCCCTCGAACTGAAAACAAAAACGTCCAAAATGAAAACAGTGAAATACCCATTTCTAGTGATATCTGCGAGCTGCTCTTCGAGTAACTTATTTTTATGCTCAACACTGGCCAATTTATCAGATAGATTAATCGTTTCTGAGGAGAAAAAAGACGATATAAGTTGAAACAAATCATGAAATGTTGTTCCAATATCAAAACCTATTGCCTCAACATACTTTGTTCGGCAATTTTAGCTCGGTTTAGGAGCAGTGATATTTCATTATTCAAGGAATGTATTTCATTCTGTAGCATCTCAGTTTGAAATTGTTCATCGACTGTTCTACTGATGTCCGGTGAGACTGAATTCTATAAAAGAAAGATTATTAATACGATGAATTTTGCCTGTGGAAATAGATGAAATGAAACTAACTTGGTAACTAATGCTGAGTTCCGGATTTTCGGTAATTTTTGACTGAGCGCTATCGTTCAACGACAAATATACGTCATTTTGTTTCGGTATTGGAATATCATCGTCTTCTAGCAATCTAGTATCAAGTTTTCAGTGTATTAATATAAAATAAGTGAGAATTTTTACATTTTAACGAGCTCAGACTTACATTTTCAATGAATTATCTGGTTCAGTGTTGTGAAACGAATCATTGCTGGGGATACTTTTGACGTTTTTTTGTTTGCTGAGAGCTTTTGCTGCATTTTTATCGAGTGTATTGAGAAGGTTTTCAGCCTTTTCAGAAATTTCTGTAAACCAAGACATTTTTTAATTAAAATTTTCAATTTATTTCCAACTCAACACTTTCTATTTTTCGCATTTTTGTGTTATCAGTGATCAATACTCAGCTGATAAGATTAGTGTTTTTTTTCACAAGTAGGTTATTTAATTTTTGTGAAAAATTCATTTTTTTCGTTCAGAAAACTCAAAAATCACTAGGTAAGTGTTTTTCGGTATTGTTGTAGCATGAATTATACGAATTTTTATTCATTTTGATTAAAAATTTTCCGGTTTATTCGGAATTATGGAAAATGTGTTACCTAAAAGTAGGTGTCGCAATGAAAGGAGCAAGGATGCTTGTTTTACTTTTTTCAAGCTCGCGAGGAATCTTCTAAATGAATTTAAATGAAGTTTATTTTATCATCTGAAGAATCTCAAGCATGTTGAAAAACGAAATTAATATCAAAAACATTTCAAAATTGAATCCAACGTGGAAAAAAAATGAAATATTCGAAAAATTGTGTGAAAATCTCATACTTTGCCACCGGTGTTTGCGAAATGTAAACAAAAGAGATGCTGGATCGTTGCCAAACCTGCGCATATTGCACCGTTGTCATGCACATTGCGCAGCTAGAAGAGGAGAATTGAAAGTTTTATCACTCGAAATTGATTTATGACCATCGTACGAATGAAAATGAAGCTATTTTCACCAAATAATTCATCACGAATCAATTAACACCTCGGTAATAGATTCGATCGAGTCATACGATCTATTCATCCATCAGCTGATTTCCAGTGAATCCAGAACACCTGTAGTGATTAATGACGTCATTCACGTAACTGCAAAAGTTACCATCAATTTTCCTTTCATAGAAGTGTATCGCTGTGTTTGAGTATGGTGTCTTGGTGTGATGAACCTTCAAATTTTGAATAGAACGAAGCAGCTGAAATTTCATCGAAGTGGAAAATTTTCATATTACTCGAGTTCCTGACACTCCGGTGTTACAATACGTTCGAGGTAAATGTTTTTAATTGCTGAACGTTTGTTAACTTATGTTCTTTTTAGAATTGGCTAAACATGGTCCGTTGTAAGTTAATGCAATGGTTTACCATTTCCTTAATTGATAGTTTCCTTCTTTTTATTATTGTTAATCGTCGGATTGGTATACGAATTGCATTTTCTGTATGTTTTCGTTAATGTATTGGTTTGGGTCTGTATGTTTGGTAACAGCTGAGTAATGTTTATGTTGTACCTTACCTATAAGTTGATACTCAATCGTAACAATAATGAATTAATATTATAATATTTTAACAGGTCGTAACAATTAATGATTTATTGGAATGGAAGGAAATTGGTGTTCCTTTGTTTGTGGTGAATTTGCTTGTTGTCTTACTCGATGTGGTTAGTAAACTTGATTTAAATAGGTTACGGTGTAATATGGTAGTTGGTATTGTTTACTTATATTATTGCATTAAATATCTATCGAAAAATTCTAATACCATGTGTTATTTCAACAGGATTGACGCACCGTTCTCAGTTACCGCAAAACAAGCATTTTAAAATGGATATCAGCCATAGGCGAGACCAACCAGAGAAGCGTTCTTATCGCGGGTAAATTTTTTATCTGGCTAATGTGTTTATACAAACACGCCCATGTTTTATTTAGTATATACTATATTAAATTGCAAAATGCCATCTCGGACTCGATTAGGTTTATTGTTTTCATTCCGAGGTAAAATTTGCAGTAGGGAAAACACAACACGACGCGACAATTTTTGGAAGTAAATCATACCTCTTCAAAATAAACAGTTGGAAGGTGTTTTATGATAATTTCATTCTGTACTAAGCTGATAAACCTATTATCGTTGTCAAGTGCGTAAGACATTTTGATTTTAAACGTTCAAGATAATATCGGAGGTCGTTTAAATGTAATTTGTCGTTAGTTATTAGTCTCGTAAGAGTATCTACGAGCTACGGTCATGTTTGGGTATCTATTTAATTGATTCTAGTTCTAATATTAGTCGAAAAGTGTCGTTCGATTGTTCGCTACATGATTGATATTTTGATTGTTTTCATTGCGAGTATAATTAATTTGAAATTCATCTCGGTAGTCTAGAGTTGTAAAATTCGAAATTTTAATTGAGAAGGAGAATTTTGGTCAGTTAATTGATCGATGTGTTTTCGTTTCGAATGTACTGTATGAATCGTGTTGTTTAGTCTCGAATATTACCGGCGATTTTTTTCGATTTATTCGCTCGGTTTGAAAACGTTTTCTCCGGAAAAGGTATCTTTCTCTGTTATAAACTTTAAGAAACTGAATTTAATCATTTCTAGCCTATTTTTTGTCAGATTTGGTGATACTTTTTGTCTGTTTTTCAGGTTACCTAAAGTGATAATTTGGTAGCCGATAAATCAAAGTAACAGCCTCGAAACGACCAAATAACTATAAAAACAGTCTGCAAAATGGATCCAACTACCGCTCCTAACCGTACTTCTTCGACCCAACATCATTCCGACTCAGAAGACGTAGTGCCATCTTCGAAATCTCGTACCAAAAAAGACGTTTCAAATCTGATTCTATTCCGTAACTCGAAGCTGGGCCAATCGGCGCCTTCGCTTTCGGTATCCATGAAAGATCTGCGACTCAGCGGTACCGTCTGCGGTAACGTCGTCAGCCAACAGCAACGTAAAACTAGTCGAACGCAACAGCGTAAAAGTTTCGTATCAAATACGTCGCCAACGTTTCCGCGATGCCATTCGCCAATGACCAGTAGCCCGGTCGACAGTCCTAAAATACTGCATTCTAATCGTCACTTCCCTTTTATACCTATACGTAGACCGTTCACTCATCTCAGTACCGAATGCAAAGACGGCCGTAGATGGTCCGTAGCCTCGTTACCGTCATCCGGATACGATACGAACTCCGGTAGCTCGAACGTATCGTCTCAATGCTCTAGTCAAGAGAGACTGCATCATTTACCAAACGTGCCCACTTCGGATGAATTACAAATGTTAACCGAGCATTTCTCCTCGAACGAAAGTAACCCTAGCGCCGACGACGAGTCGACTAGAAAATCGTTCATGAGACCGAGATCTCGTAGTTTGAGCAGCCCTAGTCGGTCACCTTGCCCAGATAGTGATATCGTTACGATGAACATGCTGTATAAAGAACGATTTCCGAACGCTATGAGCCAAATGGAACAGCGATTGAGTAAATTCATCGAAGGTAATCAAGCGGCGTTGGCGGAGAATTTGAAAAATAGCTCCCCCGACGCCACGCCTATAATTCGATTCGTACATCACCAAGTACTAGAGATGGCTCGCGATTGTTTGAAAACTTGCCAAGAGAAATTAATAACCAGAAGTTACTTTTACGAGATATCGGAGAATTTGGAAAAATTACTAGTCGAAACGAAAGAGAAATCTCCCGAAGGCGCGGTCGTATTGAGCGGCGTTATTAAAAAATTATTGTTGATTATTTCGCGTCCGGCGCGTCTTTTGGAATGTTTAGAATTCGATCCGGAAGAGTTTTATTTATTTCTAGAAGAAGCCGAAGGCCTAGCTAAATGTAATCAAGATATTAAAGGCGATATACCGAGATATATTATTAATAAATTGGGTATAAATAAAGACCCGATTAAAGAGCTCGAGTCCGATTTACCCGAAGAGACGGATACGAAAAAGGAAGAAGCGGCAGTTAGACTGGAACTCGGAGTTCCCGATAAAGACACATTCGCTAAAAAATTACCCAACGAAGAAGACTTCCAAGTGATTAAATTGATTTCGAATGGCGCCTACGGATCTGTGTATCTGGTCAGACACGTCGAAACGCGTCAACGATTCGCGTTGAAGAAAATCATCAAGCACAGCGTCATGCTGCGGAATCAAATCGAGCAGGTGTTTGCCGAACGTGATATTATGAGCTTTACCGATAATCCTTTCGTCGTCAGTATGTATTGCAGCTTCGAGACGAAGAAATACTTATGCCTTGTGATGGAATACGTCGAAGGTGGTGATTGCGCTTCGCTTTTGAAAACGATCGGTCCTCTGCCGCCGGATATAGCTAAATTTTATTTCGCCGAAACCGTACTAGCGGTCGAATACTTACACAGCTACGGTATCGTGCACAGAGACTTGAAACCGGACAATCTGCTCATCAACGCTTTCGGACATATCAAGTTGACCGATTTCGGTTTAAGTAAAATGGGCTTAATGTCGCTGGCTACTCATTTGTACGAAGTGTACGTAGATAAAGACACCAAGCAGTTCGACGATAAGCAAGTTTACGGTACACCAGAGTACATTGCTCCTGAAGTGATCTTACGCCAAGGATATGGTAAACCAGTGGACTGGTGGTCGATGGGTATCATTTTGTACGAATTTCTCATCGGTTGCGTACCATTTTTCGGCGAAACACCCGAAGAACTTTTTGCTCATACGGTGAACGACGATATCGAATGGCCCGATGAAAAAGACTGGCCTATTAAAACCGAAGCCAAGGATCTGATCTCGTCTTTGCTGCAACAAAACCCTCGCGATCGTTTAGGCACCGGTGGCGCTCACGAGGTTAAGGAACATCGATATTTCGAGAACCTTGATTGGGATTCGTTACTCAGACAGAAGGCTGAATTCGTACCGCAGCTGAGCGGTGAAGAAGACACGAGTTATTTCGATTCGAGACTCGATCGGTATAAACACGAGATCATGGAAGAAACTGACGAAAACGACGAACAATTCTCTGTCGGTTCGTTTTCTTCGTGTTCGGCTCAGTATCGGAAAGTTACGTCGAGATTGAGCGTTTACAGTAACAGTTCCGAGTCGACCAAGAGTGATCGAAAATCGTCCTTGTTCGAAGATCAGTCTGATTTATTGATCAGTGAATCGTGCGGCGTGCATTTACTCGATACTTCCGATATCGAACCTATCAACGAAGAGTCGACGACCGGTTCGATTATTTCGGCTATCACTCCGAAAACGCACAAATACGGCACGACTCCGGAATCCTCGTCGCAAACCGAAAGCGACGTTTCGCCTCAAATACAACGAAAGAAAGCGTACATTAGTCGAGGTTCGGTTCCGAAGTTTTCCATTTCAATGGAAGACGATTCGAACGCGGTTTATTCGACTTCTGCGAGTATGTCAGATTTCCATCGCGATCTGTTCCCCGATAAAAAAGAAAGACTGAAGAAACAAGGATTACATCTGACGATGGATAATCAACTATCGTCTGCTGCCGCTGTATCGACGCCAACTAGACATAAATCGCGATCGATCTCGAAAAGCTCGTCGGCCACCGGGCTATCTCTATTCATACCCTCGGAGGGTTCGAATCCGGCTATCCAATCGCCGGGCGGATCTAGTACGGCTAGTTCGAGAGATACGTCACCGTGTCAAGAACTTTCGCCTTTGATTAGCAGCTTGAAGCCGCCCATTGTTATACGTAGAGGTCCGTCTGGTTTCGGATTCACGGTGCATACGGTACGCGTATACTACGGCGATACGGATTATTACACGATGCACCATCTGGTGATGGCCGTCGACGTAGGCAGTCCGGCGTTCGAGGCTGGGCTACGACCTGGTGACTTGATAACGCACATAAATGGCGAAATAGTTCAAGGACTTTATCATACGCAGGTTCTGCAGCTGCTGCTGTCGGGCGCCGATAAAGTTACCTTGCGAGCTACGCCGCTGGAAAACACGTCGATTCGAAACGACGGCAAGAAACGTCATCCCGGTCAAGGGAAACTAGCTTCGCGTAAATCGTCCAACTATAAACATCGAAGATGCAAAAAAGATCTCGCCGGTGCCGGCTCCGATACGCGTAAACAACGCAGCAACGCTAAACCCAACTTACTCAGCAGGATCAATCACGCCAAACGTCAAGCGAGCGCTGCTATCGAAATCAAACCGCCTGGAGGAATACCCTCGTCGCCTACTCAGATAGTTCCTCCATCTTACATGCGATCTCTATCGGTCCAAGACACAGTGCCCGAAACGCCACCCATAATCACCGCCAGCTGCTGCTCTTCGCCTTTAATTCGGCCCTCCAGCGGGGGATCGTCGACCATTAGTCCGAATACCACCGTTGTATCGACCTTATCACCGGACCTGTCTATCGGCACACCGCCCGAATACTCGTCCAATAGTTCATCCAGCTCGTCATCCAATTCACCCTCGATCACGCCGTCGAATTCGTGTTATCAAAGACCATCCTCGTTGCACGGCCTCAAACACAAACTCGCTCCTAGTAATAAGAATCTACATTCGCCGAATCGTCGTAAATCCATCGGGCATATTCCACTGTCTCCTCTAGCTCGCACTCCGTCGCCTTCGCCGTTACCCTCGTCTCCAACGAGATCACCCAGCCCTCTTATATTCCCACCCGGACATCATCCGCCGGGTAGTTCGAACACCACGCAATCGTACAGTCCGTCGACTTCGGGCTCTTCTATCGTATGTACGCCGACTACCACATCTAAGAAAGCATTTGGACGGCCGAAAAACTCCGAACCTAGATCGCCGCTGCTACGACGAGCCCTGTCGCCGGATCGATTGCATCCTCGTAGCAACGAAGTCAAGAATAACTTCATATCGCCGTTATGCGATTCAGCGTTAAAAGTTACCTTACACGCGCCCAGAATTACCATCACATCGAAATCGCCGCCCCAGTCTTTGAAAAGCACCGCCGCTGCAACTGTCGCCAAATTGACCACCGTTTCTACTATCAACGAAGGTAATCATAAAGTAACCATCGCCTCTGTCTCTACCTCTACCTCAACTTCCGTCGTGAAAGAGAGTAAACTAAAAGACGTAAAAACCGACCCGATCGAATCGGCCGGTTTGGATACAATACCTACTAGTACCGCCCATCAAGGCGAACTTCCTCATATATTGGAAGAAAAAGAATCTCAAGAATGTCTTCCCGTGGTATCTTCATCGACAACGTCGCCATCATCGTCCTCTTCGAAAACTATCAAATCGTTTCATCATAGCGCAAACTCAAAGAAAAAAGATTAAAAATCAACAAACGCCGCGTATACTTAGAAATAATTTCTAAACAAAAATTATACCTACCCTGTGACGAAAAAAAATGAAAAGCTTCGGGCGTGCTTTTTTTCCCCTACTCCTCCTCTCACCCTCTCAAGCGACGCGTTTATTTTTTCCCAAGTGTGAACTAGCACGATGATATCGTAATGTATTTCGTTCGTTTTTTTTTAAATTATTATTTTTCGCCTGTATGGCCTGTTTTTGATACTTAAGTAATTGATGATACCTATTTTTTCGTTTAAAATGTTGTTTTTTTCATTTCTAAAATTATATTTAAAAAATTTGCCAAGTCATAAAACGCTTGTAGAAAGCACACCTACAAGGAAAACATAGGTACCTATTTACTTTATGTAAAATACGTGTAGATTACGAGACGACGATTTATTGCGACGATGTTATTTTAATTATTATTATCGTGTGCAGTTACTCGTACGTTGTCGTATATTTTCTTCTTGTTTACTGAGTTTTCTCTCTATCTCCACCACCCTATTTGAACTTTATGTACTCGTGTATCTCTCTGTATCTGTCTTATTTGTGAGTTTTCTCTCTTTATTTTTGTTTTCCCTTCAATATACGCGCGTGGAATTCCCTCGTGAGAATGGTACGAAGCATTTTACCTGGGAATAGAGTATTTTTTCGATGATTTTGTATCCGGTACCTAGACTTAGCTAATACCTACACATGTTGGTAGTGATTACAACAGTATTGGGACATGTGCAATTATTTTAAAGTCGTATTGTGTATTTGAAATACTATTTACCGGTGTGAATGAGCGAAAGCGTGTATGTTTTTAGTGTGTGTACTAGTTTATGTCGTTTGTCCAATTTAGATAACCGATTCGGTCAAATTGAACGGTTCTACTATCGTGTAAGGCCCCACGGCCCATTTCCCTTGTCCCTTTATTTTTTTTTTGTACCTGTAAATGTAAATGTGTTTTGTACGAATGTAATCAATACAGACGGTTTTCTTGTGAGCGTGTTTTATTTTATTTTTTAAAATTTATTTTATATAAGGTTTGTGAAGTTGAATCATTTTCAAAAATTTCTCTGATTTGTGGAGTTTTGAAGTATTTTGAAAATTGTGTTTTGAAAACCTCCCACGAGTCTAAACTCGCAATCGTCGCCCAGAAAAAATTCAAAAAACACGTAAAGAAAAAATTATAACAAAATATTTTATTCGTATATAAGTAGGTAATTAAAATATATTAATTAACATACGTCATTATAACTCAATTTGCGCGTCGTTTGCGCCAAACAAATAAGAAGAGAACTTAATTGATGAAAAGAGTATAGATAGTAACACATAAACTCGACTGCATAAAAAACCATTCACCTTTCCGACCCAAAAATATACATCAATCCGGAAGCGACATTTATTTATCGAGAATGAGAATCACTCATCTCAAAGCAAAGGGGTTTGCCATAAAAAAAAACTCAGGTAAATTAAAAATTAGAAAACGATTTAATCAAAAGGTACTCTAGTTTTGTACGCCGAGTTTCCATGTTTTCCCAAATACGCTGGGTAACTTTGTTTCTCATAGGGTAAAATTGAATCACAAGCTTTATCGTTATCGTTATTCACGTATTTGCAGCTGCAGGTGATTCGTTGCCTGGTAATGTAGAGTTGTTCCATTTGTAAACTGAGGATTTTATTTTTCGAATTGTTTATGGGGTATTTGTACGCAGGGGTGTAGACCAAACAGTCTCGGAAAACTTGTTCTTTCAATTGGTCTCGAGGTAATCCGTGGTATTTACCTGGGAAATAATAAAGAAGGGTTGATTTGAGGTATTGGTTTGACCATGTTTTGCTGTACAGGTAAGAAAAATGGGTAGAGAGAAATACGTACTCGATGGAATGGAGGATAAAGCTAGACTATTTTGAATACATTCTTCGGTTTTTCCTACCACCACTTGGACATTGTCGTCGGATTTTACTTGGTAATACATAAGAATTATATCCAAGTTATTGCCATCGAATGATTTTGCAATTATTCCTGAAATAAATGATGATTACGTACGGTTTTGAGTGAAGTATTGACTCGCATGGGAGAAAACGTGTCTCGATCAGATAAATGTGGTTATTTTTACGAATTTTATAATGCACTCGATGTAATTTGTCACTCGATCGGATACTTACCACTTGAGGATACCTTGGGTAGTATTGTACTAATGGCACTTTGAGGTCGTTGGATACTTCTACGATATCTACCGTAATCTTTTTCATTTCGACCACTCATCGGATCATCGTCTCTGTCTAGTCCGTAATCCAATAACGCATCAGCGGGATTTTCATTCATGTCATAACTGTGAAAATTTTTAATTCGAATGAAATAAGTGGATAAGTAAGTACGTAGGTTGAGCACTTATTCGATGAAGGTGACGTTTTCCTCCTCAGTTGGTATCTTATCTATACTCACTTTTGATATTTGGTTTTTTGTGGTCTCCATTCGTTATCGTTCTCGGGGCCGTAGGGTTTTTCATCTAGCAAATAGTTTAACAAAACACAACCATCAAACCATTGAAGAAAGAGATGACAAAGAGGAACTTAACGAAGCTGTAGATTATCATACCAGGGATATCTGTATCCATTGGCTGCATCTGATCAACGGGATTTTGTATCGGTTTACCTCCTCGAGATGGCATTACTTTGTAATATTTGGGGATTCTTTGACTTCTTTCCATTAGATTATCCAGCACGTTGAATTTCGGACCATCGATTGTGTCTACGCTGCGAGATTCTAATTGCACAAGCAAAGAAGGTAATTAGATAGGTACCTACTTGCATGAACTTCATGAGTATTGTGAATAAGTATGTGGAATGGAAATTCTATTTACATACTTGTGGTATATAGAAGACTCCCTGGAGGATCCATGTACCGAGACAAAGCATAAAGTTCCACATTTAACGTAGAGTTGAACCTTAAACCACATAAATCAGCCCAGAAAGCTCTGTTTTCTTGAGGCATAAATGAGAACGGTTCTTTAGCGCTTTCTCGACCCTGGCAAGCAGCAGTCCAGTACAGAAAAGCGTCATGGCCGGGTCCACCGTTGCTCAATGTAATCGCTCCTACTGTATCCGGAACACTGGATCTGATTATGGGGTCGTTGAGTAAAAGGCTGCCATTTTTACCATTTAGTACGAGAGACTGAAATTACAAGTGTTTGATGAAGGTACCTATTGATACTTATCACTATTCCTGGCCAATCAGGAATAAATGTGGTGAATAGCGTATCTCAAATAGAATTTTTACCATGGAAAAGTAGTACTCTGGGTAATCAGATCCAACCGCGAAGGATACCAATAAGTCGGGAATCCAATCGTTGTTGTAATAAGCTGGGGTTACCGAACTGGAAATAAAACCATTTTTAGACTTTTCAATACAAATAATAATAACTCATCATTTTATTTTATCTAAAAAAAAAAAAGAGGGGAAGGGGGTGTAGAAAAAAAAATATGTTCCCAAGTTTTTGAAGTGTGCAAGTTGGAGCTTTCGAGGATTTTTTAAAAAAATGATGATTCTTCATAAAATAAACTTAAAATTAAAAAGTAGAGGTGTGATTTTTTTCGTTTCTACTTTTCCAATGTGGAATGAATAGAAATTCAGTTAATTGAATTTTTTCGAACAAATTACGAGGAAAAAAATTGCAAAATGAAACATGGGAAAATTGATAGTTTTGGATGTGATGCTTCCCAGCGGTTTCTTTGAGTTTCAAAGTACAAATTAATTATTGAAACAACTTGTATAATCACGAAACGTTTTCGAAGACTGCCTGAAACATTTGTTTTTTGGGGAGGAGGCGGAGGAGAGTAAAAGAGAGTCAATACGTGTTGGAAATAAAAAAAAGCTTTTTGAAAAAAAAAACAAAAAAAATAAAATTGAGCAAAATGGTGTGGGCCTACAAATTTTTGAAAAATCGTTCAAATTTGCTGAATTTTTTTTGAAAATGTCAAAATATTGCCCAAAAAAAGAAAAAAAATGAACCTAGATACTATGAATAGGACAAAATGACTTCAATACTATCAACGAATCATTAAAATCAATGCAACAGGAGGGTGAAAAAAAGTTGATTAAATATTATCAAAAGCTATAAAATTTGTGAAGAAGTCGCTTTTATCGGTACCTACTTACTATTATCACAAAAAGTATCTCCTATTCTTCTTGGTTTTTTGTCAAAATTGTGACTGAGACCTGATTTTTTCCATTTTTTGTCATTAAACTTCAAAACACCTAAATTACTATTTTTTTTTTAGGATTTAAAATTTTTTTTGTCCACTTGGAAAATAGAAAAATGTTGACCCGATCTCCTATTCTTCTTGGTTTTTGTCAAAATTGTGACTGAGACCTGCTTTTTTCCATTTTTTGTCATCAATTTTCAAAACACCTAAATTATTATTTTTTTTTTTTAGGATTTAAAATTTTTTTATCCACTTGGAAAATAGAAAAATGTTGACCCGAATAAAAAAATGTTGATCACGACTTGTTCCCTTCTACATTGTAAAATTTGAAAACATTTCCTGCTGCTGTAGAAAGATTTCATTCTGTAGGTAAATCAAACTTTGAAATTTTCCATTCAGAAGTTTCCTCCTTAACTATCTTATTTATTTATTCTTTCACGTAGAATTTACTTTTCTTTTCATTTTTTCAAGTTTTTGAATCAATTTTAATGCCATTCCTTCATCTCCCAGATTAAAACATTTGAAAAAATGTGTCGCTAAAAATCCCGCATTTTTGCTTAAATTTCCTAAAAATTTAAACAAAATCTTGATTTTTTCCATATAAAATTTTAATTTTTCGACGAAATTTTAAAAAATCCTGCCTTTTTGTCGAAATTGTAAAAAATTTAGTTTTTTCATGTTTTAAATCAACCATTGAAATTTTCAATTTAATAGTGGTTTCTTCTGTCAGAATTTTGATTTTTTTAAAATTTTTTGTAGTTTTTCGAGAAAATAGAAAATTGTATCTTGAGAAAAAATTTCCAACTAAAAGTTCTGCATTTAGCCATAATTCTCAACAATTTACAATTTATCCCAAAATTTTAAAAAAATGTTATTTTTTGTTAAAACTTTAAAAAATTTTGTTTTTTTTTGTCAAAATTAAAAAAAGTTCTGTTTTTCCCATGCTGTAAATCAAATTTTGGAATTTTCTGTTTATTGCCTCTTTCTGTCAGAATTTTGAATTTTTTTCCATTTTTTGTAGTTTTTTTTTCTTTAAATACCTACTTCAGAAAATTGCATTATTTTGAATGAAAATTTATTAAGTAGGTACACATAGAAAAGTTTCATCAGTATTGTAGAAGTCGATTAGGTTTTGATGGTTTCGAGAAAAAAAGAAAACAACGGTCTTTCCGAAACGATAACTTATCTTGCTCCTTCTGTTTGCGTGCTTGGCAACTCTTCTTACAAATATGTACTTCAAGTAGTTCAAGTTGCTATATGAATGGTGCTTTTCAAGAAGGTCCTATCGACAAAAAACTGGTTTTGAGAAAAACGCATTTACCGGCTTTTCGAAGAAAAGTCAGGTACTGTATTTGTCTCAACTGTGACAGTTTCGGTCCGGAGTAAATTTTCTTTGCGTTTTGGGGTGTTGGGATCATTGTGGGACCATTAGTTTTTTTTCAGGTTTCCTTAAAGTTTATATATATATATAGGCATCGCGGTAGGCTTATGAGCCAATTTTTCAAAATTTCAAAATTTTTAAAATCATTTTCAATTTCTGTTCTAATTAACTAATCGAAATTCTAATTGCACAGTCATTGAAATATATAATTTATCTGTATCAAGAAACTGAATAAAAAATTTTTGGAGAAAATTTTTTCAAAAAAATTTAAAAATTTTTTGAACTATATTGAATTTTGTGAAAATTGCTTGGTTGTCAAAAAGTCTGAACCACATCAAAATTTTTGGTATCAACAGTATTCCCATAGAGCAATAAAATGCAGAAAAATCATTAGTCAAATTTATCATCGTGCATACCCAATTTCAACAGGGCTTTGGGTATGCCGACCAGTACTTCCTATTCTATAGGCCTCATGTTAGTACTACATCTAGCGAACATCTCTGAGAAACATTTGGTGCGCGCAGCTAACTTTGACAAAACTAGTTTGAAACAGGTGGCTCACTTGTTATGTAACTTTAGCCTTTACGAAGTGAGCCAGGCTGGTAAACCTACTGGTTCACTTCTTATGCAAGATTAACCCATACATGGGTTCATAAGTGTGCTGTCGTGAACATATATATATACATGTAAAAACCATACATTACGAGATCCGTTTTATATAAAATCCGGCATTGCGAGATCCTGAGATCCTTTTGCCGGATCTCGCAAGTTCTCTCATATGCCATGGTACTCGCGAGATCCGGGGGACCCTGTACACCCATTTTCAGCCGGATCTCGTTTTGTCAACTATTTTTATACTTATATACAATTTTTGAAAATAGATAAACAACGCATCTTGCGAGATCCACCCCCAAATCAGGTTTAGGCCGTTGGTGGATCTCGGTTTATGCGGATCGCGAAATTGATGGCGGCAATGCATAGAAAGGCACTGTTTACACACTGGAACGTGCGTTCGAACGAAGTTGTAGGGTTATTATTTGAGTTTTTAGCATTTTTCGAAATTTTTTGGGTCGGATCTCGCAATGCCTGTGTATATGTCGGATCTCGCAATGTACTATAAGACAGTATAAATAGTCGTTCGACGGTATTCTGACATCCAAGAATATATACAGGAGACTGGCATCTTCACTAATCTTCACCTTCAAAAATATTTTTCGGCAAGTAATAGTACAGCTGCGCTACTCCGCACGTGCGTATGACATACGAGCACAAAAGGGCTTCCTTTATAGGCGGGTAGCGTGAGGGGAGCACTGTAACATGGCGCGCTACGCGCGCTACGTTGTAAAACATGCTAGATGCCACATTACCACATATTGTCTTTGAACCTGAGGGGTGTGGGCGGTTGTATATCAGGTAAAGTGGCATCACCAAACTAACCCTATTTTTGGAATGTATGGACCTGTAGGATATCATATAACAGCAATGTTAAAGTGGCATCCGCAAAATGATGCCAGTTTGTAAAAAAGATGCCAGTTTACCATTTAACAACAAAAAAAGATGCCACTTGGGCCCTGAACAACTGTATATATATCTATATGAATACACGTACCTAGTACCTTGTGGTGCCCGGGTCTTTTATGGTAATTGTGGTGCCCGCATACATAGAGGATCTTATATATATGTATGATAAAGGTGTTTTGGAGCAGTTTATTTTTTTGGGGATTTTTAGTCATAGTGGTGCCCGTTATATAAACTTGGTACTTGTGGTGCCTGCCTCAAAAATTTTTTTTTCACCTTAGAGTGCATTTCATCAAATTCTACATCGTTTTATATAAAAAGACCTTGTGGTGCCCGATTTGGGCGCCACAAGCCCAAAACCGGGCACCACAATGACTACGTATACTTAAAACGGGCACCACAATGACTAAGTTTAAATCTATATATATATAGGTATTAGTAACCAGACTTGTCAACTAATGAATGGGTTAATTTTACTATACAAGTGGACTGACCAACTTCTCAACTATAGTTGACAAGTCATGGGTTAATTTTACTATACAAGTCAACTATGAGTTTTCAGAAACTTCCACCAGAGCGCGCATGGCTTAGAAATCAAGGCGCGAGGACGAACGCAGGGTCTACAGTCAATTTGTAGTTAGTAGAATGTGATGTGCTGGTGGAGATGTATGTAAATACATCGAACCTGAGTGTGCACAACAACAAATTTGACTTGAAATTTTTCAGTATTTTATTGGCCTATGGAAAAATTAAAAACGTCAAAAAATTTTATGCTGTTCAAGCTTTCTTGTGGTGTCTTAACTTTCTTAAAATTTGAATTACTTCGACTCCATTTTCAAAATTTTTCTCCAAAATTCAGCCTAAAAATCTGACTACTTTGTTCAACACATAGATTTTTTCAATATTAGATTGAATCTGCAAATAAAATTTTGATAGGTGATTTAGAACAGAACTTATGCCAATTTTAAAATTTTGTTCACTTTTCAGCATATATGCCAAGCATAGTTGACATGTCTGGTCGCTAGCAAATATATATATATATATATATGAATAGTCGTTTGACGGTATTCTGGCATCCAGAGTATATACAGGAGACTGGCATCTTCACATTCAAAAATATTTTTCAGCATGTAATAATACAGCTGCACTACTCCGCACGTGCTTATGAGGTAGGAGCACAAAAGCGCTTCGCATATACGTGGGTAGCGTGAGGAGAGCACTACAACACAGCGCGCTCTGCGCGCTACGTTGTGAAACATGCTAGATGCCACTTTACCACATATACATATTGAACCTGAGGGGTGTGGGCGGTTGTATATCCGGTAAAGTGGCATCACCAAACTAACCCTATTTTTGGAATGTACAGACCTGTAGGATATCAAATAACAGCAATGTTAACGTGGCATCCGCAAAATGATGCCACTTTGTAAAAAAGATGCCAGTTTACCATTCAACAACAAAAAAAGATGCCACTTGGGCCCTTAACAAATGTATATATATGTGTTTATGTACCAATTTTGTGGCAGAGTAAACTCGAAACCTATGAAATTTTGAACAAAGTGCTTTATCTCTCCGGACTGGTGTATTGCCGAAATTTTGAGATTTCGAGTTTTATTAAAATCGGTTCAAGCGTTCCCTCGATATTTCAGATAAAGTGATTTTTTTTGTCATTTTTGCGTCCTTTTGCAGACTTCCTCATCAGTTTTGTTTTTGGTATACCTATTTTTTTCTAAGAATAAATATTTTGCTTAGCAATAATTAGTAACGTCTGTCTTAATATATCCAAACGATTTCTCAGTTTATTTCTTGTTAGGAACTCGATGGAAAGTCGGTTTACATGTTCCTCTGACAGTTCAGCTTAGGTAGGCCTAATTTATTTTTGGTGGCATTTTTGCAGACTTTTGCAGACTTCCTCATCAGTTTTGTTTTTGGTACACCTATTTTTTTTAAAGCATAAATGTTTTGCTTAGCAATCACCAATGTCTGTCTTAATACCCAAACGATTTCTCAGTTTATTTCTTGTTTCGAAATATTTAGGTTTCGAGATGGGACTCTTTGACGAAGGGGGAACACCCCCACCCCCAATTTTGGGTGAAACTTTCAAAAGAAAATCTGGGGCATGTGATATATCGAATTGTATGTTTTCGGTGACGCTGAACACGAATATGACGTCAGATTTTTGATTGGACCCCATCCATGGCCCCCGGCACCTCCCCAAAGGGGGTAAAAATTAAAAAAAGTGTTTTGTTCGTGCGACACATGAAATAGTACGTGTCTTGTAACGCTGAATACGAATATGACGTCAGATTTTCTATCTATTAAATTCTAAAAGGAATTTAATACTAAAATTTGCATATTGAAAGACATTGTTATGAATTCTATTTGAAAAGAACAATATGAAATCTCCAAATTTGCTTTATTGAGATTTTATTTGTTTTTTAAATTTATTTCAATGAATTGAAATATTATGCAAATTTAAAATTAATTACGCTATTGTAATACTTGAGAAACTAGTGAATAAATAACTGACCCGAAGTTGATTACGATGTAGATATTTTTTTTATATTTTATAAAACTGTTATACTGATATAAATATAATTAATATGTTTTTAATACATTTTTTAATTCTGAAAAGCCGGTTATCTCACGCTTTTTTGCGTGAGTGTTTTTTTTATATTTCAGTGTTTTGCCATTTTGGTTTAAAATGATATAGCGAGCTCCGGTTTTTTTTGTTGAATAGAAGCATCTTTCCACTATTTATTTCCTGCGTAGTAATTTTTTTTCCACCACCAACATTTCCATGGGAGCGCTTTACAAAAGAGACCTCGATAGGACCTTCTTGAAACGACAGGACCTTCTTGCGGTTATTCACCTAAAAATCGATTTTATTCCTTCTCAAACCCACCAAAAACATGAAATAGTCACTCTTGAGTAGTAATTTTCAACGCAGAATTCAAATTTTGAGTCAATTTTGCCCCTCGACCCCCAGGGGGGGTGGTACCAAATGAAAATTTGGGGAAAATGTGAAAAAATCGAGTATAGTGTCAAAATCTTGATACTTTGAGTTAAAAACCACGATTTTTGAGTCAATTTCCCTCGTAGCCCCCCAGGGGGGTGGTATCAAATGAAAATTTGGGGAAAATGTGAAAAAATCGAGTATAGTGTCGAAATCTTGATACTTTGGGTTAAAAACAACGATTTTTGAGTCAATTTCCCTCGTAGCCCCCCAGGGGGGGTGGTACCAAATAAAAATGCGAAAAAATCGAGTATAGTGTCGAAATCTTAGTACATTTGGGCTGAAAACCCGATTTTCGAGTCAATTTTGTCCCTCGGCTTCCGGGGGGAGGGGTGTGGTACCTAATCAAAATTTAGGATAAAAGTGAAAAAATTGAGTACTTTAATGTAATATCTTTAATACTGTAGGGCAGAAGTTTCTTCCGCCAGCATTCCCCAAAACGACGAATATGAAAAATTATGCATTTTAGTGTATGTAAAACAACTGCGATCGATTTACCTGCGGAAACCTGCGAAAATCTGTATCATCTCATACTTTAGCCATGCATGTGTGAGTGCGCACTCGATTTTTTCACTGTTTTCCCCAAATTTCGATTTGGTACCACCCCCTTCCTCCCTGGCGTGCGAAGGACAAAATTGGCTCGAAAATCGAGTTTTCAGCCCAAATGTACCAAGATTTCGACACTGTACTCGATTTTTTCGCATTTTTATTTGATACCACCCCCCCCTGGGGGGCTACGAGGTAAATTGACTCAAAAATCGTTGTTTTTAACCCAAAGTATCAAGATTTCGACACTATACTCGATTTTTTCACATTTTCCACAAATTTTAATTTGGTACCACCCCCCCTTGGGGTCGAGGGGCAAAATTGACTCAAAATTTGAATTCTGCGTTGAAAATTACTACTCAAGAGTGCCTTCTGGTATAGTTGTGATCAACCATTTCGGAGAAGAAGGTAATGCGCGCATTTTCCAGTTGCGTTTCCTAGCCAACTTCATATAGCTGCTGTTTGTGAACAACACCACATGGAGCGCTGCGGTTTGCACCATCTTGTGTAGAAAACGTCAGAGATTCAAATTTCATGAACTCCTCAAAAAGGTCCTATCGGTCGATAGGACCTTCTTGAAAAGCACCATTCATATGTATTACTTAGGAACAAATTTATTGTTTTAATTTTCAATTCTGTTTCAAATTCATATTTATACGAGTAACATATTTTTGCATTTTTATTTTCCTCAATAATATAAGTTTGCAATTTGCATCTACTCTTTGGTTGAAAAAAATTGAAAATCAACTTTTTTTCTGACCCGATTCAAAACTATAAAACTAATTTAAAAAATGTCAAAACTGAAATCAAAGCTTGATAGCATTATAAGTTTGAAGTTTCAATGTTCTTTTTTCAAATTCGTTTTCAATTTTACCTGATCAAAAATGTAGGTAATCAGTTGAAAAAAAAAAAAAAAAAAAGTAGTAAGGCACAATTTTAGGCAAGAATTTATGCTGCTATTTGATGGAAAAAATGGAATTATCATTACCTAATGATTTTTTTGTTTACCTGATTGAAGTGATTTGAAATGCACTTGATACATAATCATACAAGGACGTGTTCCATATTTTCGCATAAGTAGCTCCATCAATGACATAAACATTGTTATCAGCTACGTAGGCCATATCATGAAGTCCATCTAGGTTCATATCCACAAGAACAGGAGGAGCCAAAATTCCAGTTTTGTAATGGAATAAATTCTTGATCTAAGAAAAAAAATACTATCGATTATTATCTAAACTGCTAAAAGAAATGGTTTTCTTTTCGCTACAATAATGATGCCATCTCTTACCCTTGAAATATCTCCTTTCAAAAGATCGTAAATGGGGATCATGTAAATGCCTCCGGAATGGTATGGATCTCCAGTAATGAAAAGAACAGTTTCACCTCCATCGACATCGGTTAAAATTTGAGGAGCGTGTAAAATAGGTTCGTTCGGAGTGACGGTGATTTTTTGCAATGCTTTCCCATCTCGTCCACTGACAATAATGAAATGGCTCTGTAGAACTGTAAATTCGCGAATTAGCCCCTTTGTACCTGACCTACGTACTCTGTCGCAGAATCATTGGTGTGAGAAAAAATTTCTTTGTGAAAAAAATCTTACCATCGTTTCCTGAGGTATGAGTGGCTAACAAATCCATATAATTATCCGAATCTAAATCGTGAACGATGAGCACATTGTATAAATCGATGTAGTATTCCTTCGGGGGAGTTTCCAGTTCCCAAATGACCGCTCCATCTACTCCACTTATTGCTACTAGAAGCTTAAATTGAACAAATAGGATATATTGTAACCTTAAATATTTTTTTTTTTTAGTTTTTTAATGATTTAATAATAAGAACTAATTTACCCCTCCTTTTCCAGTGACAATGCAATCAGATACGAAATCACCGGTGATTTCAAAATCGCACTGAACGGATAAGACTAATCGACGTAGCCAACGATGCCAAATGATATCTCCTGTTTTTCCATCGAGTGCAACGACTCCACCGGAGCACTGCTGTTCTGGGCTTTCGAAGAATTCGCGACATAATCCGTTTCCATTATGAATATCGTCCAATTCTGGGAGCAAACAGCACAATGATGAGCGTTAACAGCGATGACGATACAAGTAGGTAAGGTGTCTTAATGCCTACCTGTCCCAATTCCTATAATTATATCTTCGACGTTATCTTTATTTACGTCCATTAATTTGATTTGCGAATGAGATGTTAGTTTTGGTATCTGCTGAGTCCATATTTTATTCAGTTTAATGTTTAGGCAAGGTTCGGTGATGATTTCTGATACGCTATCCGATGTCCATATGTCGAATTTATTCATTAAAAGGGGTAATTTATCTACTAAGAAAATATACAGCAGCATTAAAACTGAAACAAAGGTCCATCGATACTTTGATTAATATTTTTGGAAGATTTGATTTTAAAATGACTAAAATATGAACCCTGTGTAGGTGTGCCTATTATTCTCTGGTTTATGAGTAGTAATGAACTAAAAAGAAGGAAACTTTACATAATTAATGAGGCAATAGCTCTTAAACCTATTATTTTTTCTCTCGTCCCCTGCCTCTCCTCGCTGAGGTAATCCAGGTAGGTAATGAATAACTTCATCTATGTCACGTATCATCTCCCCCCCCCAATCACTGATTCATATCTCACAATAAATAAACTACAAAGTCTCAAAAAAAATCTTCAAATTTTTATTTCCATCATCCGAAAATTTCATCCTCTTCTTCATTGCCATAAACAAAAGCTAATTAAAAATACTTACATGCGATTGATATGATAGTTGCTATTCCAAAATAAACTGGTAACAAGCAATTGTAAATATTGCACGGTTGTCTACTACAAACTTCCGGATTGGGATTATTTTGTTTCTGTTTAGATTTCCTTCTCGGAGGCATAAGAGGTCGTTCGTCTCCTTTCTGCTTATCCATCTTGAGTATACTCTTTTTGCCATCTCGAACGAATACCTCGTCGTCCACATCGTCGCTCAGGTCGTCTTCGTCGAAATTCTCCTTCACAGCTATTCTCGTATTCATAACGATGGTCTCACTTCGAATAATAATAATAACGATAAAACATTGGCATATTCGTTTACATTTACAAACTCGAACAAAATCAATATTGCGTTTGAAAAATGCGGGAACGCAGTGTAACCAGACCGCGGAAACGGAAACTTTACCCTACTTTTCCTGATACTCGAAAATACCCACCTTTTTGCCAACGGCCGATGAAATTTTCCATCATTTTATTGCGTTCTTTTTTTACTCGCTGGAACTTATGGTTTTTTTGGTAGTAATTTGGTTCGCTATTTCAGATTCCAAGTCGGGGTAACACTGCTGGACGACTTTTTGCGACAGACAACGAGACTTGGTCGGCATGAGAAGTAATCAATAACGTGAAAATAACTCTTCAAATACGCCAACTTTTCCTTCAATTATTTTCTCAAATGAGTTCGGCTCGTGTAATTAAATTCATTTCGTATTGAGGCGTCGTTAGCCGCATCCTGAGCACGATGGGAGTAGCTGCGTGAATCCGGTCTGCGAGATTTCGGTAAGTTTTGGGTGAATTCCCGCCATAAATTACTTTTTAAGATATTTAACGTATGTTTTTGCCAGAAAAAATGAGTTGAGGAAGGTGCCGGATACGGATTAGTTGCACAAAAGGTTGATTGAGAAGTGCTGGTTAAGTTCAGGTGGCGAATTCATGACTCAATTTAAAAGTAATCTGATCATTCGTAGTACTTTGGAACATGTGGTCGGCGTTTTTCAAGGTAGTGGAAAATATACTTAGGTACCTATCTGATATTGGATTTTCATCCGAAGAAATTTCATCTGATCTTACACTGATTGGATGAGAAAAGGAAATAAAATTCGGAATATTTTGAGCGTGGTGCAGGAAACGCAGCATGCCTCGTAGTCGTAATGGTTTATTTCCTTTTTTCTATCTATGTTTATTGTCCGTTTATTGGAAGTGAGACTTGATAAATTATGGAATTAACTGCGATGAAAATGAAATTACTGCGAATTGAAAATGAATAATACGAGTTTTACGAATAAAATTTGTAGAAGAGAATTAAAAGATGCTAAATTAATGTTTTTGAAATAGAGGTAAAAGTGCAAGGAAGGATAAATGCCTATGTGAATTGGTAGAAGTGTTTGAGAAAATCTCATAACTGAAATGATATTATATAATATCTATTTATTTTATAAAATTGTTTAATGACTTATAAAAATTATCACACATACGCGTAAATTTCACTTGAATCGGTTTACATATTATTATCATTATGGATATTAATCGAATCGATTACACATGGACTAAAAATTGTGATATTTTCTTCAAAGTGACCATACTTTTGCATAATCAATCTTCATAGCTGCATTTTCACCTTTCCACGTACTGAACCAGGTATCTCTGTCATTCCAAAAGTCGGACATGGCCTGAAAAAAAACAGAATTGTACTCTTAGATTATGTAGGTACCTATTTACTTATTTTTAAAATTCACTGATAGGATATTTTATTAAAGTGTGCATCGATAATCGAGTCAAAGACAATACTTTGTTTATCTTGTAAATCTACTTTAATGTTACCTGTTCTAAGCACTTCACTTTAAAGAACATAATTTTTTAGTAGAGCGTTTTGTAGATTTTTTTTTTTGATTTTGAAAACTAAAACTAAAATTTGTTCTTGGACTAGAAAAAATTCACAATTTTAAAATGATTTTTTCGTAAAAGCAATAAATAGGCGAAAAAAAATTATTTCTGGAGTCAGTTGGGGCAATTTGTCCCTCGGGTCTCAATTATCTGAAGAACCTGAGGGAGGTATTCAATTCCCAGTAAAAATTGATTTTAAAAAAATTCAATTTGTATATTTTTAGAAAGACACCTCATAGGATATTGTTTTGGCCCTGGATGACTTTACAGTCTGCACTAGCTTGAAGGATTCCAGTTTATTTTTATTTTTATTTTTTTTTCAAGAAGAAAATGATAATTTGCGGTAACAAATTTCAAATTAGTTGTCTATCTTGACAATTGAAGGAACAAATCTCATTTTGAAAAAAAGGTTGAAATTAATTTTTGACGTGAGTGAGAAAAATTAATCAAAATTTTATTTGAAAAGTTTTTGTCTGACTTATAAATTAAAGGAGCTGAGAGCAAATTTTAATAAAAATTCGTGATTTAAAAATCGATTGAATTTGAAAATATGGGACATCGTTTAAAAGTGGATTTGAAAAAGTTATTACTCTTCTAGTTGGTTTTATTTTTAAAAAAATATATCAAAAAAATGTGGGTCAATTTATCAAAAAACTTGATAATTTTTCAAATCTTATTTCAGGAAAAACAGTGTTGTTGTAATAAAATTTGTTCTCATTTCAACGCTTCATCCATTTTCTCGAACTTTCTTCAAAACAACCTGTTCGTGGGCCCTTCAGTTTTGAAGTTAAGGAAATTTTTATATATTATTTAAAAACATTTTTTTTTGTTGTTTATTTAAAAATTTTTTTCCTATAATTATTATTAATTTATTTATTCTTTAGAATTGACTAATTTATAAATTTTCCAAAAATTTATTTTAAATGAAATGCAGACAACTCATCTACTCAAACTAACCACCTTACATTGCGTTAATAAGTCGTCATTCTTTGCTTCTAATGATGCTTGCTCCTTCAATTTTCAAGGTAGGCAACATTTCAAACTTCTACTAAATTTCAATTTTTAGAAAGATTTTAAAATCATCGAAATCTAAATTGTTGCCCTTTGAATTCATTTTTTGATTTTTATTGAATTTTTGAAAAATTTAAAAATAGTAATTTTTATTTAGGAAACTTCCTACGCAATATGAACGTAAACTGTCATTCCGTTCGGTGACGCGTGTTGCCAACCATTCCCTTGATAGCTTATGGTCTGTTCTCACCCTCGATTTATTAAAAAATATTTATTTTCATCGTTTGCATTTTGATTGAGAAAAAGAACTGTAATACATGTTTCAATAATTTATGTGCATAATACTTAAATTTTGATTTAATAAAATGGAGATTGAAGATAGGTATCTCAATTCCTCGCCATCAAAAAAATTTTGGACCAAAATGAAAAAAATCAAAATCTCAGTGTAAAACTCCGGATGCTCGATTTTATTACGTTCAATTTCTGGTGACATTTCGAACATTTAATGAAACCTATGAAATTTGATTTGGATTAAATGTAATTTTCAACTTCTTGAATTGATTAATGACGGACGTGACGTCGATCTCAGTCAATTTGCCCGTTTTCAAAAAAATGGAAGGTATTGTCCAAAAAAATGGTCTGAAAATAAAATGCTGAAAAATTCAGTATGGGTATCGAATAATAGATTTCTCAGCACGGTGATTTCAATTTTATCAATTATTTGCCCTTTAGACTAAAAATAACCTAACTAGGGTGGAAAGGGGACATTTTTGAAAATTTTCAATTTTGTATCTCCTCTTTTGGGTGCATTTTGGGGTTAAGATCAAAATGGCTTTTAAAAATTAATTCTACGCTCTTGAAAACTCTAACTTTGCTAGCCACTTTTATTGTATTTTATAAAAATTTTCCGTTTTGCACCTTCTCATTTGGACCCCATTTTGGGTTTTAGGATCAAATGGTCATTAAAAATATAAAATCAGTGCTCTTAAAAACCTCATTAATTATCTGTTTCAACTTTTCATGTATAAAACTGGGTTTGTCCAGTTCAAGTTTTTATGTGGATTGCTTTGGCGTCTCCCCTTCCTCCATATGGTATTTTTTTCTCATAAATCAAGTTTGAGAAGAAAATAAATATTTCGAATAACAGTATAGATAGAGTCCTTGTTAAACTTCATTGGAGCCTTTTTTTTGTTTTTTTTTTCAAAACTGGATTTACAATTAGTTGTGTATTTTTGGATGTCATCGCTAGACGAATGATTTCTTTTCAATGGACAAAAACAATAAACAATTTGAATATGGAAGTATAAAGTTCTTATGGTGACATGACGAAAAAATTCATCAAAATTGATCATCTTCTAATTTTATAGAATCAAAAATATGTTTGAAAAAGATAAGTAAGGTTTTTGCAAACTTATCTGCCTACTTTTGAACAAAATCTGGTTATTGACTCATTCCTAATCCTCCCTCCTCACCGCAGCTGTGCTAAGTGAGAGGGGGGGGGGGTTGAAATTTGTTTTAAGCTATACGACATGCTTACTTCCAAGTGTTTTGAGTCGCCTATTCTGTACTGACAGGCAGCGAATAGTAAACGTAATCAATCCTCACATTTTTGCTACCATCTATACCTAATTATTATTGTACACAATTGTACAGTATGATTTTTATTTACCTTCGAGAATGGCGAGTCGTTGGCCCACGGTTTTTTCGGAGTTGCAGCACAAGTATCAGGAAAATCACTAAGGCCACCGATTCCTACTCCGAAAAGGATGTAAAACTGCCAAAAAAAAAAAAACGAATTGTAATTTTTCATAGAATTATTCTCCATGGAATTAATTATTAGCTACTAAATTCGTACTTCTCTATCAAAAGGCGCCATTTTGTTGGTGGCATTTTTATAAATATTGTCAGTACTTGCTGGTAAGCCAACTAGTTGACGAATTGTTTGCCCTTGTCCTGGTTGTATCGTTCCTAATTCTTCGTTATCGACTAAGAAGCTAATTTTATCTGAAAATTCGATGATTTTTGTGTTTTTCAAGGTGCTATTAGAATAGGTAGGTAATTTTGGAAAAATTGAGATCAACCTGCTGTCCAAATAACCGTATAAGTGTGAAAATCATTGCTCCAGCTTTCGGGAGCCATTTTATAAAACATTTTTTGCTTCAAGTTGGATTTAGGACCTAGGATAATTCCCATTTCTAGACGTCTGTGACCGTAGTGACTATTAGAGCAATCGAACTGTTTATTGCCTCGAGCCATGGCGATTCGAATTTGACCCGATTGGTAACCTTCTCCATACCACGTGTTATTTTTAGGCACGAGCCAAATTTCTGAAAACAATGAACTGTATTGTATTAAAATAGCATATAGGCTAGGTAATTTTTTATCAAGTAGGTATCTTAGGTACTTTTGAAATAGATGATGGAGTAGATGTACCGAAATACTTACGACTTATGTATTATTATTCTATAATTACTCACGTGGAATCATCCAATCACCGATAGGTAATTTAGCTCGAACTTCAATACGTCCGTATTTAAATGCGAAAGTATTTTTGGTAAATATTTGAGAAGCTTGAATAGGAGGTGGAGTATACGTACTGACTGCCTTTTTCGTACATTTCACAGGTTTTCCTGTACAGCTGTTAGTTTTACAAACAAAATGAAAAACTAGGTTATTTTTTTCTCGGTCAACGAGCACTATGGTACCCTTGTCCTATACTCGAAATTCGTAATAAATTATTCCGTACGTTTGCAAGGTTATTGAATTCTCAGTGTACTCGTGAGGTTGTATTTTTGGTCTGAGGTGTACGCGGCCATCCCTTATGTAAGTAACGTGCAGACATCTTTCCCAAGTAACGAACTCGTAATCCTGTTTAACATGGAGTGAAAAATTAGATCGATTTTTTTCTAGAGTGAAAATTAATATTTGTTTAGCGATAGAGAGATTAACTATAGGTTATTGTCATGTGAACCGAGCTGTGTGTTAGGATAAGAAAATTTGCCAGATGATTGGAATATTGAAAAAAAAGACATTCGAGAAATCTTTTTTTTTCGAAAATAATGTTTTTTTTCTGTTATTTTGAAAAAAGGTTCTTTTTGGTTTCCAATTTTCTAAAAATAAGTATTTTGGGCAAATTTTAATTTTTTTTTTTTTTTTTGGAATGTGACCTTTTGGATGTAAAGGGGTTTGTGTCAGAAGAAATATGAAAATTACCGGAGCACGACCTGGTCCAATATTATAGGACCAAACTGTGATGTCTAATTTATCAAAATTATCCTGGAAAATGAGCTGTTCTTTTCCCGCAGATGTCGGCGTTCCAAGCCTATTATCGATGCCAACATTATTACTGCTAGCTTGACCATTTGCATTATCTACGGAGGAAATCATATTCGTAGTAAATTACGATTAATTTTAGACAATGAGAATGATAAAAAATCTTATTTACTTGGGGGTAAGCTTGTCTCGTAAACTGAGAATTTCGAATCACCCCCACATCTATAATTTTTATTCCCTGGGCAGGGATGATTACAATCGCCGTAGTTTTTTCTCATCATTTCAGGTGGTTGGTACTGACCGCAGCGACATTCGCCTCTGAAAAGTTCACCGAATTAGATTCAAATTTATATAGAAAAAGCCAACCGTAAAATTAAAGTGAAGATGTTACTTTTGTAATCCGGCGAATGCAAATCGCCACGATTCGCATAAATCCACGCATGCTTTTGTTGTCATATTTTTATCATCTTTTTTCGCATATTGGTAGGATAATTTTGATGGATCGTTGGTTTCGTAACATCCCGCGTAATTATATTTTATCGTACCTTCGATTTCTATAAAATTCGAAGTTTTCGCATAAATAATACTCTAAATCAATTTGTTATTCACATAATATAGGTACGCCTACAACTTTATAGAATTTTCCATTTAGCATACCCTACAGTTATCTATACCTATAGTTATCTACCTATATTGGTGTAATGACTTTGGTACGTTACCTTTATTGAAAACGAAGATAGTGACAATAATAACAGAAATATAAATTAACATGACGTGATATCGGCAGTTACACGATTTTTCGCACTACATAAATAGTAAGAAGGATCAACAAAGTTTTTGCGAATGAAGAAAAATACCTACCTATTCTGATGTAAGTATCTATCTACGTAAATTCAACTCGTAGGTATTATCAGAGTGTTGTATTTAGATTTAAACTCTGGATTTCCCTTCCCTTTCCTCTTACAAACGGAGAAGAATATTCGTAATTATTTTCTGGCTAAGCGAAACATGAAAAACTAGTTATTAATGGGTTCCTACCTACTACAAATTTATTTGATTCAAGTTCACCAGTCGCTAACAGGGAAATAGCTCGTGATAATAACTAATGATCGATGTGTAGTTTTCTGGGTTTTTTATATCTGCGAAGGATTATAGGAGAAAAAAGTTCAATTTGAAATCTGTGATTCATTTTTTGAAGAATGTGTTCAGTACGTGGGGTCATCGTTTTGCATTTTTTTTTTTTTTGGCCTTAAATATGAATGTGGATATTTTGTAACGTTCACGATACCTTATTACTGATTTTTTAAAAATGTGAAACGAGTTTTTATTTATGAATAAAATATGGGAAATCCCGAACGTTATATCATTTGCTCTTCTGCAATATGCATAAATTCTTCATTATTAGGTATCGATCTAAATAAAATTTGCTTACGTACTTGGTGAAACATTTTGCAATCTTGATTATTGGCGAAAAAGACGCTGAGGTACTTGGCGAAACGATAGCCCTACCTATACAGCCAAAATCAGCAAAAATTATGTTGTAAAATAGAGCATTGATACAGCTGTTTAGAACACTCAGTCTGACGTTAGATCACTTCCCTTTCCTCGGGCCCCATTAAAAAAAATCTTAGCTAGAGCTGGTGAAATAGCTGCCCTATACCTATACCTACCTATGCATGTCAAAATCTATGAAAATTTTGTTAGAAGAACTCAAAAAAAAAAAAGGAAATGTTTGAAAAGACTTCATAAAATATTAATTTTAAAGAAAAGGTCTAAAATATTACCTTTAAATGCTGAAAAGCGAACAATATCTTTCATTTCTTACTAAAAAAGTGAGAAGCACAGAGAATATTATTGATAATTCTACGGCACTCTTATTGCTCTACTTACACTTTCAAAAATGGATTTTTAAAGAGTAGGTATCTACTCTTTCAGAGCTCTTCAAATCAACAGCAACAAAAATGCTGCTCTTACTCTCACACTACTCTTCTGGAAAACATTAAAAATTGTACTCGTTCCTTCTCTTTACTCCCACTCTTACTCTACTCTTGCAGCCCTGCGTCAGTCATGAGTGTTAAATATGCTGCAAAATCAGAAGACAGACAACCTTGGCAGGCTAGGCAGATAGGTCAGTGACCGTGAGAGTTCAGACACAGGGGTCAGAGACCTTGAGAGGTCTGATAGACAGACAGATGGACGGGTCAATGACCTTTAGAGGCTAGACAGGCAGGTAAATGACCTTGGAAATCTAGACAGTCATGCAGACAACCTTGAGAGGCTAGACAAGTTAGTCAGGGACCTCAAGAAACCTGTCAGGCAGACAGAGACAACCTTGAGAGCCTACACCGATGGGTCAATGACCTGTTAGATGGCAGACAGAAAGACAGACGACCGTGAACAAGGGGTCAGAGAGGTTAATGACCTTAAGAGACTAGACAGCAGAAGTGGGTCAGTGACTTCGACAGACAGGCAGATGGCCTTGAGAGGACACACTGCCGGGTCTATGACTTTTAGAGACCACACAAAAACCAATAACCTTGAGAAGCCGTACGTATGGGTCACTGACCTTTAGAGACCAAACGTGAAGACAACAACCTTGAGAAGCCAGACAGACGGGTCAATGACCTTAGGAGACCAGACAAGCAGACAGATAATCTCGAGATGCCAGACAGGTGTACAGATGGCTATAAGAGGCTAGACAGAGGTAGGTCGATGACCTTAAGAGGCCGCACAGACAACCTTGGGAAGCTGGACAAGTCGGCCAGTAACTTTGAGAGTCTAGACACGCAGGTCAATGACCTTAAAGACCAGATAGGCAGAGAAGAGATTTTTTCTGTCTGATCCTAAAAATATGCCCGAACAAGAACCAATAAAATGAGGAACAAAATAGGTATGTAGGTATTGTGAAAAAAAATATGAGTTTCTAAAAAATAGAGATCATTATAATTTGCAAAGCTTTCGTTTATATACTTACTCAATTGCCAGACTGCCTTCCAAAAATTTACGGAAATGTATGCAATCAAGTTCGTAGAATAGATATAATTGTTCTTGAAACTAATAATGCTTCGAAAAAAATTGTACCTACCTAGTTAGTCCATAAATTTGTTTATTTAAAATAGAAAATATTTACTACAAACTTAATCAGTCAATCAAGAAAGTTCATGCTTCTAAAGTTTAAGTAGATAATACTATGAGAAATTTAAAAAGTACTCATGTAACAAAAATCTAATTTATAATACTGATAACTTTGCAATTAAGCATAACTTATGACTAGTTGCTTAGAATTTGACATTTTAACAAGATATATTTGTACTTTTCAAAATATCATTGCATTATCGGGTAAAATTATTTTACAAATATACCTACTCAAAAAGAAATTATTTAATCGCAGATTTTGTTAACCTACTTCTAAAATGATGCTTAAAACCATTGGCAAAATTGAGATACCTATATGCACTTATGCAGGCTCGGATTTTTGAACGAGCCTTGAGCCTAAAAATTTTAATAATACTGTCTGTCTGTAGTTCTTTCGGTTTTGAATGCAAATTTCTATAAGTATCAAGATTTAAGCATTTCTTCCAGCTGAGTAATATTTAGTTGGTTAGATTTAATAATCTTTTGGGCAAACGGGGTTTCGGAAACCTGCATATGATATCCGGATCCACCACATGTTTGAAAAGGATCACCGAGGCACCTGATGTTACAATCGATATCTCGCGTGGGTGTTGAGTTTTTCTTCTCGTTTAAGTTATGGAAACAGTGGCAGTCAGATCTGTGATAATATTGTTTCCTCTTGAGTGTATATTCATTTCAAGTGAAGACTTTTTTAAAGTAATTTGTATATAGCCTTATTACCCTTTTTCCACTGCAGAATACGAGTATCGGAGGTAGTCACATATCATTTGACAAGTTTTCGGTGTGAGTGTCCTCATATTGAAAAATGTCGTGGTGTCAGTCCATAACTCCTTGGCTGCTCCATTCATTTGATAACATTTTGTATCCATCTCGTCTATATCTACATCTTTTATAACAATTCCCAGTTGAGGATTTGAAAAATGCAAAAAGCCAAAAGGTAAAGAAGGAAATTTAACGTTAATATCAGTACCTATAGGTACAGATACCTATTACCTACCAGATAGACCTGTTTCAAAAACGAAGATGTCTGCATTCTCGCTTTTATCGCTTCGTTTTTCAGTCAAACCTTCCAAATCCCCTATGTCTATATTACTGCAAAAGCAATTCGTACCGCTATAAAAACATAATGAAAATTATACATTGACTGTCATCAAATGTGTCTAATGAATCAGATGCTTATTATTTCATCAGTGTATTTTTACTTTAATGCCAGGTTTTTCACTTGTACACTAAAAAACTTAAATCCAGATTTCACACAATATCTGTGACAATTCGTTAGTAGCGAGTTATCAAATGTGGTATTAATTGTCTTCAATAGTTCCGCTCGTGAATCTTTTGTCAAGTTGAAATAATTGATGAAAGCGTACGCATTCAAGTCATAAGGATTATCTGAAAACAAGCATAGAGTTTGAATTATGAGAAAGTCTGTATGAAATTAAAATTGTTCACGGTGGTGGGTTTTTCGTGAAATCGTGATGATTTTCTGCTTACCAGATATTCCATTATCGTATATCATCATTTTTGCATCGTTTTCACATCCTTCATCGTCACAAGTACGAGTAGTGTTATTGCAGCCATATTCACTAATTTCACGAATCTTTAGCGGAGGTAAATTACGGCAGATGCAGTGGTTTCTGAAGTAATAATAAAGTTACGAATGAGATTTCACGACATATGGATTTATTTACAACCCAAGATATGCTACGTTGGTGGCATTATTCTGTTCAAGTTGTACCTAGTAATACTTACCCGGATGAAATGTTGAAACTTGAGTAATTAAATCTTCGTTTTTTGCAAGTAGCAATACACGACAAAGGATTTGTAACGTTGTATGTATTAGTATGGCAGCTGCTATCATTGTAGTTGACAGTGTAACAACCTATGTATTGTGGATTCCGCTGTTTCTCGTCTGAAAAAAAATCCAAAAGCTATCTCGATAAGATGTAGGAAAATTTGAGATCGCTCAAACTAAATTTTCAACTCTGCTCGCAAAAGAGATGGATTTTGTCGGTTCATGCAACCACTTTCAGAAGGGGAGAGGGAATTTCCTTGAAGGGATAGAACATCGTTTGAGCAATTGGATTGGAGCACCCAGTCCCTCACTCCATTGAAAAAAAATCTTTAGGTAGGGTGGTAAAATGGCAGTCCTACCTATATGCAGTCAAAATCTATAAAAATTATATGTTGAAGGATCTACTATCCGTAGAGTGTTGTTTAGAGCTCTCAGTCCCGACGTTTGATGAGAGGCTAGGCAGATAATGTAGCAGTGAACTTGAGAGTCCAGACAGATAGACGACCTTGGGAAGTCAGGCAGACGCGTCAATGACCTTGAGAGGATGATAACATTCCCACGGGTAGCTAGATAGTTAGGTCGGTGACCTTGAGAGTTCAGACACACGAATCAATGACCTTAAGAGATCTGACAGACGGATAAACAGACGACCTTGGGAAGCCACACAGATGGATCAATGACCCTGAGAGGCTTGATGAGTAAGGTGACTTTGAGCGGTCAGACAGATAAACAGACGACCTTGAGAGACTAACATCGTTGTTCTGAGGTGAGGGAGAAAGCAACGTTTTTTAAGGGGAGAAGGGGGGCTGCTCCAACGTCCAGGCTGGATGCTTCAACTTACTTCAACGATGCTTCTATCCCTTTAAGCGATTCCTCCTCCTGAAACTGATAGGGCCGGCGAAATCAATCTTGGTATAAGCTTCTAGAGTTTTTTCATCTTCAAAGACACTTAGAAAATGTAAAATAAATGATTGATATTTACACATTAGGTGCGTATGGTATAATTTTATCTTGTCTGCATCTCCACACATTTCTGTTGGTTCACCGGGGCAATTTAGTTTTTCACAAAGAAAATCGTCTTTGGCGCGATGTTTAGGCGATTCCTTGGTACACAAACATTGTGAACTGTGAAATTTGAAATTTATATTATACGAGATGTATTTATGTACTATGTGGTTATTGTTTAAATTATGAACACCATATTATTTTATTTAAATAATTTGAAATAACTAGGTAGGTACCTACTTACTCGATTATGATTTACAATAATCTACTTACCCATTACGCGTACCTGCATACTCGTATCCTTTCAGTTGGCATCGAATTAAGCACCGCTTATTAGAATTTGTTCCAATCAAATCAATTTCATCCCATTCGGTTTTAAACAAATCGGGTTTAAATGAATCATTTTCATAGTTGAAGCATCCAATGAATCTGCTGTATTCGAGGATATTATCTACGGATATGCAATATTTATACTGGTAAATTACCGAATGATTCAACATTTTGGAAAATTCTTGGAAGAGGAGCACTTTAGGAGAGAAAGTACCTAACTAGTTTTGAGGCGTACTCATCGAGGGGTGAAGGGGCTAATTAATATGTAGGTGGTTTTATGCGAATAAACATATTTGCAATAAACATCTCGATGAAAGTTGGTTGGTAAAGATTAATTTAAATCGTGATACTTTTATGATCCGAATTAATTAATATTTTGCATTACTTACTTGGAATTCCAGTTGACTTAAAAGTAGCATTCATTTCGCTTGTGTCATTGGGATAGTCTTCCATTATTTGACATGATACAATACCATCATTATTATTATTGTACTCATCAGTATTGATGAATGTTTGTAAGGGGGTGTTATCTGAGCAACCTTGGTCTGTGCCACTGAAAATATCCATAATTTTTTTATTAGTACCATTTCTTACAATTAACAAAAGTATTCTGAAGAACTGAACTTACGATACTCGTATTTTTGCATCAAAATAATATGCATATCCGCTTTGATAACATTTCAAACAGTCCTTAATTTTATCTGTACCGTTTGGACATGAATTCTTTGGAATCTTCCAACTAGTCAACTCTTCTTGTTTTTTTGATTCGGTATTAGGATTTGCATTTGTCCTCAACCCTGAAATGTTTCAGAAGAATAAGTAGACACCTAATTGGCAGAAAAATTGCAAAATTCTGGGATAACATTTTCACCAAATTCTCTCCCCATCTAGGTATCTTACTATATTGATCGTTCATTTTTTCGCCAATTACGAGTTCGTTGACATTTTTTTTAAATTAGCTTTTCAAAGTTGTTTTGTTATCAGAACTCTTAAAAAATTTTGATTTAATGGCTGTAACTTTTTATTTATTTTTTTTTTGGTTCATGATACTCGTAGATCGCACAGTTTGCGATTTTTGAACTTTTGAGACTTGCTTGCGTATATGATATCGAGGTATGAAAAAAATTTGAAATCGTAGGCTAAGCAGATAGTTTCAAAAAATTTCATTTTATTTCAGAAAACTTCAGACATTGAGTCATAATATGTATATTTCTGTTCAAGCCTCTCATCACGAAAACATCCGGGATGTGTCATAAAATGAACAAAGCTGTACGATGATCATTAGGTGACTGGAAATTTCATGGTAATATTGCTCATTTCATTGTTGTGTTTTAAAAATGGGTAATGTACAATATCTCTGATACCTAACTTATGAATAAGAGTCGATGTGAAGAAAAAGATGTATGAAATTGATTTATTAATAAGTGAATCACGTGCTTCGAAGTATTTTAGCACCTCCATGAGAAATAGAAATTGCACTGTGCTTCTCATTACGCTCAGCACATATAAGTCGTTTGCAATATCGCAAGCGGGAGACAATTAATTTTATTATTCCATCGCTAATTCTAAAAATATGTAGGTAGGTAGTTGAATTTTTTACATATGGGTTTACGTGAAAATTTCATAATTGGTAATTGGTATACTTACATTGTTTGCTGTTGTTGGTTAAATCTAGTCACAAAAAGATTACTAATTATTTGGTGGCGCCGCCTCCTCTTTCTCGTAGTATGAAATCGATGGAGAATTGAGAGAGAAAATTTTGAATTTGCACTGATAAAAAATGAAATTCGCAAATTTTCGCCTAAATTCATTGCCTATCTAACAATGGCAATTTTTCCAACACATGGAAGATCTAAAAATTTGCTAAAGATTTAAAAGGTCGAAAATAGAGAGTGCAAACCAAATTGCAACTTTCTACCCAAATTTGATAAAACTTTGAATTTTTCATGACAAATGAATCATTTGAATTTTCAAAAATTCGTTACATATGGAAAAATAAAATTCAGCCTCTGAAATTTGGCTCATGATGTATTTTTGAATGCTTTTCCGAAATTTATTCCTTGTTTGATGTGAACATTTTTTTGTCGATTTTTGAATTATCGATACGTTTCTTGCTCAAGTCAACTCTCAATGTTTGAAATTCCAAATAAAGAGACCAAGTCTCACAAAACTTGTAGAGTAATTTTTGAATTTGACGTACCTGACTTTAACACTTAAATATGTGTTTTTTCAGTTAAAATAAACTCTGAATAATGAAAATTTATCTAAAAAAAGTTTCTATAAGTCTGATTCTAATATAATATCAAAGCGTCAAAAATGTCACTTTTTAAAAAAGTTTTCAGAAGGCTGACTTATGTCGATAATTTATCAAAACTTTTTCCAAGTTTTTAAAAGTCTGCGTCATATGACGCAGATTAGCGTCTCGCAAATTTAGGAAACACCCTCGGTGTAAAAAACATGCCCATGTTTATAACGAAAAGATATGATTCATTCATCGATCGAATTATTCATATTTCAATGAATTTACTGCCGTAATGCCGTAAAAAATATAAAAAATTTTCGTGAGTATTTGACTTCACGTCAATAAGTTTATTACGCCTTATTTCGTTGAAATTGTCCCCGCAGGTAGTAATAATGTTCAGTGGTATCTAGCGATAGTTAGGAATAAGTGGAAAAATATGTCGAGTGTAGGCGAAATGTGGAATCTTAATCGGGTGTATCAAAATTAATTACTTTAACGACAGTTTTGAGTAGAATCAGAACTTAATAATTAAGGGTAGTCAATATTTGGTACCCCTGATCGATTTAGAATTTGACACTTTGTGTTAGAGGTACTCGCGTATTTCCATTCATTATCTATTGTCAAGTGTAGTGATGGTATTATAACGTTTTTTAAAGAAAAGGATTCGTGCAATTTTGGTCTATTTTGAAAAAATGAAGCCCCTGCATCATCTTTAATTTTTCGATTGGGCAGTTGAATATTTTTAATGACGTATTCTATAAGTTACGGGCTCCTCTACTGCTGAAGAAAATCAACATTTATGATCAAATAACCAAGAGGTTTTACTTAGCCTCGTTTTTGATTTCGTATCAAAAATTAAGGCATGAAATGTTAAAGAACAGTTTTTTTTTCACTTTTATGAAAAAATAATAAAATCAAGAAAAATTATATTGCCATATTTAGAAAATGAGTTGAATTGGAAGTCGTGACTCTTTGAAAATTTACGATATCCTCAAAACTAATAATAACATGCGGATTCCTTAAGCCGATTCAAAGATGCAGACGTGAAAACGAAAGTTCTAGTTGATAAGAATTTGTGAAAAAAATCTACGAGAGAATAATTTAGTGTGCTAGAACACAACTTCTCATTCCATTTTTTTGACAACTTTGACATATTGAGTAATATAGAAACCCTGAGCAAACTTCAACTGCGTTTGCGAATTTAGAAGGAAAATACTTAATTCTGTTAATATTCTATTAAATAATATATATCTTCGTTCTATTTATTTACTTACCCAAGTATAACAAGATTCCTGCCACGATTAAAATCCCTGCGACGGATGCCATTATCACCACGATATTGCTTTTTACACTTCGTATCAACGACTGTAGGTTGAGGCGTATTCGATCTAGAAATTAGCATCATTTACATATGTAGATAGAACTTATAACCGCTAGAATGGAACTGAATGTTGATCTACTGAGAGTATTTCCGGTGAATTTTACGTCATCATTAGGTATTTTACGTATTTTTGGAAATTTGATGGTGTCATTTACTTTGTTTTTAAAAATTTTCCTTTTTCTATCCGCAGACGGTATACTGAAATAGGTACATGACGTTTCGACATTTTCTACATATTTTCGAATATCTTACTTACTTGAGAAAAAAGTACCTAATTTTGTAAATTTTGTAGATATAATTTGCTTGAAAGAAGATAAAACCAGTTATCAAACGATTGGTTTCAGACAAGTTTTTTTTTTTATTGAAAGAACAAAATTGAAAAATGTATACCTAATGATATACTTATTTGAATTGGAAATGAACGATTTGTCGGAAAAAGTGCATAGATAATTAGGTTTCTAGTATGTTGCTTACTTCCGTTCAGCATGAGTGTAGGTACTCGTAGTAGTACGAGTGGTAAAAATTAAATTAAAAAATATCTACAATATCATAGCTTCAACTTGTGCACATTCACATTTTTCACCAAACTTTATCTTTGAACAATTAAAAAGTGACACTGATACTGACTTTCCACTAAAATGGACGTGCAGGTATCTAATTCTGTGAACATTTGCTCCAGTCAAATTTTACTGACCTACCTACCTCAAATTAGTGAATTAGTTCCTAATTGAATTTCGTGAACCGGTGAGTGGTGTTTACATTAATTATCGAAATTCATTTCCATTGACGAAGGCATGCATGGACTTCCTCTTTTCCGCACATCATTATAAGTAGGATCTGATGACTATATGGAAGGGGATGTACTTACTTAAACATGAAATCATCTCATCGATCAATTTTTGTTCGATTTGACTTAGGATTACCCAAATTTTTGGAATTTTTGCACCCTCTTTTATAATTTAAAAAATAAAAATAAAATGGGACGATCTGGTGAAAATTCGAAGATTGGAGGGGGATGAGTTACATTATAAAAACTAGGAAAAAATTAATTTTTCGATATTTTTTTATTGGCCTATCTTTATTCATCCGAATCCATTATAATGAATTATCAAATAAACTTCAATCAGACTTGAACTCATAGTTTGATAAAATAATATGTATAAAAATGACTTCAAAAAAATGAGAATAAATCGATAAGTAAATTAAATAAATAATAACATCACATTTCAAGCGATTTTTTCGCAGTAGAATATTTTAGAAAAAATTAAATTTTTGTCTTGTATAGTGCAGTGCACAAGTACAAAGATAATTTACGTTTAATTAAATAGGTACGTATTTAAATATGGAAAATATTACTATTTTAAATGGCACAAATTTAAATAAAATTATTTTCTACTGCCCACACTTTCACATGTTCAACTTGCAAAGCGTGTTCTTCATCTTTCCAAGTAGGTCTCCAGTTGTCTCTATCTTTCCAGAAATTCAACATACCCTGAAAATGGAAATATTTTATAATATTCATACAATTCGTACAAAGACCTGGTCAAAAAAAAGTGTAGGAAATTCCTAATTTATTCACCTTTGGCGATCTATTAGTCCATGGTTTTTTGGGAGTTGATTTGCATTCGTCTGGGAAATCAGATATACCACCAACGGAAACACCGAGTGTAAGATGGAACTATTAAAATAGATGCTCGAATTAGGTATTAAATTCGATATTTTTTAATAACTGAATCGTTGTCGTGGATTTTACATACTTCTCTGTCGAAAGGAGCCATTTTATTTGTGGAATTTTTGTAAATATACTCGTCACTTTCAGGTAAGCCAACAATTTGACGCATTGTTTGGCCAGCTTCGGGCTGTATCATTCCTACCTCTTCTCCATCCACATGGAATGCAATCAGGTCTAGAAAATTGTACAGAGGTCTTGTGTAAGGTACTCTCGGTGATTTTTAATTCATCATTGGATCATATATTACCTGGAGTCCAAGTCACACTGAAATTGTGGTATTTATTAGGCCAGTCTTCGGAAACCTCTTTATAAAATACCTTCTTTTTCACGTTTATCGCGTGATCGCTCAAATAAACTCCCATTTCCAAACGTCTATAACCGAAATGATCATCGGAACAGTGAAAATCGGCATTTCCTCGAGACATAGCGATACGAATTTGGCCAGATTGGTAATAATCGCCGTATTCCTTTGTGGCTGGCATGAGCCAAATTTCTACGCAATCAAAAATTATTAGATTAAAGAATGAGAGTTGTGATCAAGAATAATAAGATGAGGATTATTTACGTGGAACTATCCAATCTCCAACTGGTAACTTGGCTTGTACTTCGACTTTGCCGTATAAAAATCGGAAACTTCTTTCGGTACTTATTTGACCGGATTGAATTGGTGGTAAAATGATGAATTTTTCTGATTTTTTGGTACATTCGTCTACTTTTCCTGTGCAACTGTTTACAAACGAGGTAGAAAATGAATTTTTATCTATTTCTAAGGGGTTAATTTCGCAGGAATTACAATTTATTACTTTTCTAATGTGAATGTGCTGTCTTTTTCTATGAAAGCGTGGGGTTGTACTCTTGGTTTGATGAATAATACGCCTTCTCTTAGATAAATCACGTGGTGGCATCTTTCATACGTTACAAATTCGTAATTCTAATTGAAATCAAATAAACACGTGTTGATGAAAATATACATCATTTTTCTGATGATGATGATGATGATGACTTGGAAATTGACTGGTAAGTTGAAAAATCAGTTTCCAGCTATCTAACCTTTTCTCCAGGTTTTAGCCAAAAAAAAAAAAAAAAAAAAAAAAAGGTCGTCTCAAAGATGGCTGTAACACTGCAGTAGTTGAAAAATGCTGGCCATGATTAAGAAATAAAAATGATTACCGGTTCGTGAGCAATTTTAACAGTGTGATACCAAATTGCGGGATCCATAAAATCAAAAGTATCTGAGAACATGAGTTGATTTAATTCATCCTCTGAAACTTGATCAGGTTTATCTGAAAAAAAAGTGTTCATTTTGATCTCAAGTGACGTTATCAAGCTTAAGTGGAAGATTAATAAATAAAGCATAGTTAAATTTTAATTACCAGACTCATTCACGATGCCATAAACTTGCATATGTTTTTTATGTCCACCACAAGTCTCAGAAAAATTGCCAGGACATCTAAGCCGACAGCTAGCATCTGGTTTAGGAGATCCGCTGCTAGGAGCTTCATTTCCACAACCACAAATCTTCCTATAATAGATCAAATCACGTAAAAAATGACAGTGATTCAAGAAATATCATTTTCGTCAATACTCACCCTTCTTCTACTACAGAATATTTGAATTCCAACATATCACAAAATCTGTGACATCTTTTAGGAGTGAGAGATCTTGTTTGGTGTGATTTCCTATCGAGTAAAATATTTCCAGTGTTTTCGTAACATCCTTTATAAACGTATTCTGATTCTGCATCTGGAAGTTAATTATATCGTTGAATTTGTTCTGGTGTGAAAGATTCATGCTAAATTGAATAAGTAGGTACTCGAAAGTCCAGTTCTGTATACAGCAACTCTCCAATCACCACCACACACTTTGTTGGGATTACCGTTGCATTTCTTTTGGCATTCAGAATCACGAGTGAAAACACTTTCGGGTGGAGTTTGATCACTGCACATGCATTTTCCTCTATGCAAAAAACATGGTGGTATTTAAATCAGTCTGATATCCAAAGTAGATATAAAAGGATGCGAAATATGTCTGAGATAATATCTATTAGGTAGGTAGTTATAATGTTTTTCTTACATGCCATCAGCACTTGTACTTAATCCAAAGTACAAGAATCCAGCTTGCAAACATTGCTTGTGGCAAAGGGATGGTGTCAGATTTGGCAAATTATCAGAAATTCCTTCCAACAACCTGATTCCTGGTTCATCTTCCTTATAGCAACCCATATAAGATGGATGAACGAAAGCTTGAGGATCTGTCAAACAATAATTCTCTCAATTTCTGCAAATATGTCAGTCTAGAATTTTTGTGGCTATGCCATTAGTTTAATAAATGAACTCACGAGGCACGCCATTATCATAAACTGCTATCCTGTGATACCCTCCACAACGATCATTCTGGCTACCACTGCAAGGGGAGCTACATTCGCTATCAGCGACCCTCAGAATTACTGATGGAAACGAGTGACTGCAATAGCACTCATTACTGAAAATTTTGCAAAATTTTGATCAGTTTTCTAGAACTACTTTGATCATAATACGTAGAGCAGCAGATTTTTTTTATGCTCACCCAGTTTCAACGCCTGAAAAGGCATAGCCTCTTAGTCCACAAGTTTCAGAGCATAGTTCTGGAGTCAGGGTTTTTTCAAATATTTCTTTTATCCCTTCCAAAGTGGGGAATGGTTTATCATCTTTGTAGCAGCCTAGATAACGAGAAGCTGCTGCTTGGATTTCATCTGAAATATTTTATTGTTCATAATTAATGCTGATCAGTTTTGATGCAGATTGCACATATCTTTGAATTCAATTACGTATAATTTTTTACCTGCTCGCCGAGTTTTGAAGACTTTCATCACGTCTCTGGCACCACATCCATCTAAAATGTCACCAGGGCACTTGATATCGTCGCATTTATGATCATCATCATGCAGTGATGTAGGTGGTGCTTGGGTCATGCACATGCATAGTACGCTTTAATGTAAATTAAAATGTGAATTAGATTAATTGATGCCAATTTTTTTGATCATTATTGCTTATTTCAAAAAATCGAAAAAGCTCGATAAAGTTCTGACTAATTTTCTCAATTTTTTGAAAATTGAAACGCAATACTGACAAAGAAATTGCACCAGTGTATTCCAAAATATTTCTTCAGTTTCAGAAATGATATCTTTCCATGTTTTGGCATAAATTATTAATATGAATATGAAATATTCGAAAAGAAACATTTTCAAACTCGAATTTGCCCTAAAATGAGTGATTTGTGAATTTCCAGCCACTAAAGTAGAACCCCAGAAGTGGTCTTAGATTTTGAGGGCAATAGTCTAGATCCATGCAGAATTTCAAGTATCTTGGTACCTACGTATTATCACTTGGAATTGGCTGGACCATTTTCCCCAAAACAGGTTATGTGGAGGGAGGCTACTGAGGAAAAAAAATTATGATACCCTCTTTAAGGACCCTTACCTCTCCTTCGAGGGTACTTCCAGGTCTAAAAAATTCTCTGAATATTGTCTCTCAGCTCAAAATGAAGGACTTCGCCGAGTTTGGTCAAAATACTCTCTCTATTTTTTTTTTGCCTGCACCCTACAGGTCTGAAAACGCATCCCTGCACATGATTGGTGATTGGAATAAATTATTGGGAAATAAAGATAAATAGGTACCTACCCTGATTGAATTCCTGCATATTTGTAGCCTTTTTGATCGCAAATATTCCAGCAACGTCTGTTGGAGTTTGTTTGAGTGAAATTCATCGTAATATCTGGTTTAATATTGTTATTTTTTTCATTGTTGTAACATCCTACATATCTGCCATATTCCGGAATATCTGTGAAAAAAACGTGCAATGTAAGACAATTTGAGAGGAGTGAACTAGAAAAGATTTTTCAAAGATATTCACCGGAAATTCCAGTAGAGTATAAACTCATTGTAGATTTTCCTCCACAAAATTCAGTGTCATCTTCGTAACAATATGCCTGGCAGTCGTCATCAGAGAGAGCGGTTTCTTTGGAGGGTGCAGTATCGTCACATAGACATTGTCGACTGAAAATAAATTGAATGGTTAAAATTTGAGTAGGCTGCATCTATTTCTGTGTTTTTTGGAGTGAGTTGGTAAAAAAAAAAAAAAACTGGGAATAGCAAAAAAATTTGAGGAGTGGTTTTCAAAAATCTTTAAAACAATCCGGATGAAAATGTGAGCTTTTCTAGTTAATATTTAAAACTTGTGGGTACTTTTTTCAATAAGAAAGTCCAAATTAAAAAATAAAAAACTGGTCGTTTCTGTCATAAAATTTGGCTCTATTCTATTCTGTTTGGTTTGCTGCGGTTTGGTTCGATTCGGTTTGGTTTGCTTCTGTTTGGTTCGGTTTGCTTCGGTTCGGTTCGGTTTGGTTTGCTTCGGTTAAGGTCGGTCATTTTGCTTTGGTTCGATTCAGTTCGGCTTGGTTCGGTTCGGTTCGATTCGGTTTGATTTAATCATGTGTTTTTCTAACCCTTTCTTTTTCATTTTTTGGCTTCATCATTTGAAAAAAAAAGTTGAAAATTTATTTTTGGTTTTCAGTTTTAATTCATAAAATTTTGCACTTTTTTTCAGTTTTCCAAGTATTTTTCTGGTCAAAAATAAAATTAAAAGAATCAGTACCTATCTACCTACCTATTTCGTGTGTAGCTATTGTGTAATCAAAAATTTTTTTTAAATTGACATCTGACAACAAAATTTGAAGTTGATGATTTCAAAGTCAGTTTTTATCTTCTGGATTTAGTCCTAATTTCAATTTCGATTTTCATCCTTCGCTGATTTATACTCACTTAAATAATCCAAAATATCTGAACCCTTGTTTGTAACAAATGCGATGACATTTTGTCGGTGTGTTGTCCACTGATTCTTGAAATGAACCTCGTAGTAATCGGTAATTGGTATCGTTGTCTTTGTAACAACCCAAATATATTCTGGATGGGATGGCATCATTGCCTTGGGCTATACAAGAAATCAATTGTGTGAGTAATTATAAAAACATCAAGGTAGTAAATTTCAGACTATTTCAGGTGATTAAACTTATGGGTGAAAAATCAATCTAGGAAATTCTTCACTTCACGGATATTTTCAGGTACCTAATTTAATTATGAAATGGTGTAATTTGTTTTGGAAACAAATTACATAGATACCCATTTCAAACCAAAATTTAGGCACAAAAAATTTGCCAACTCAATTTTAATAGGTTCCTTCATATTTTTAGACATTTAATTATAAACACATAACTAATTGCGATCTGTAATCTGAAAATTTTATCTAATCACGCTTACCAATTAGACCAGTTTCGTAGACTGATGATTTAAATTCTCCTCCACATTTGAGATTTTTATCTCCTGGACAAGAATAATCACATTCCTTGTTAACCCTTTTGACTATATCAGGTGGTTGATTATGACCACAGCGACATACATTTCTAAAATATTTACAAATCTTGAAATTTTCTGCTCTCAGTATATTTATACGTAAGGAAATTAAAGGGGTGGAAAGTCTTACTTTATTATTGCTGCGTAAGCTGACTGCTTAGAATGGCAAAAATCTACGCAGCTTCTAGGGGCGAGTTTATCATCTTTTTTCTCATATTGATACAATAATTTCGCTTTATCGCTGGTATCGTAACATCCTACGTAATCATATTTTTTTGCAGCCTCGACTTCTAACAAAAGAAAAATAGAGAAAATTGTCAAAATCAAATAACTCGCGATCAAATAGGTAAATAATGCTCTAATTATCGATATTTGTAATTACTGTAGGTACTTTACCTATGTTGATAATAAATAAGCCGAGGATAACGATAATATGTAAAAACATGGTGTTATTTCTACCGTAACGATATCACACACTAAACAAGCATCAACCGGTTTGCCGATGCGAAGATGTAATTTTAAAAATCTGCGATTACATTTTGAAGTTTACGCCCTCCTCCTCTTCCCCTCTCAACGAGGAATTATCTTCGACAATAATACCCGAACCCGACAAAACAACATGCAAATCTAGTTTATTAATGGGTTTCTTCAAATCGCTGAAATTCTAAGCTGTAGATGCGCCATCGGGGATAGTTTTTAAATTAATGACCGAGTGTTATGATTACCGAGAATTATTTGCCAAGTTTTTTCTAATCGGAGAGTTGAAAAAAACCTGGATGAAGGAATGATAGTAGGTACCTAGATAGTATACATATTTTCCTTCAAACTTGTATAGGCTAAGTTGTCTAATGTGATGGTAGGGATTGCAATGAACTTGACTATGGAAAATGTAATTATGTATTACGTAGCATGCTTACGCACGTACGAATTACCAGAGAGTGAAACGAGTTTTTACGAATATATTAACAGGGGGAATTACCAACGGTGGCGATGGTCGATAATTCATATTGCATTGTAGACGGAAGATGTTGAATTTCGTCAAATGCTGAAGTAGAACGTCAATGACATCAGCAAGCTCTAGTTTCTAAATTTAACGATGATAGAAAGGTATATACCTACCTTATTACTTACTGTTGTGAAAGGGGTTAACTAAAGGTTGGTTTCTTTGATGGAAGAATAGGGGTCTGGGAAAAACCTATTTTAGTTCTTGGTCTATAAAGTTTGAAGGGAAAATGTCTGTCCAAAGTCAACTCATTTTGTCTCCCAGTCCAGTGATTAATTTCAGCCAATCAGAAACCAGGAATGAACTCCTCTGAGGAATTTTAATTTCTATTTCGAATTGGTATTTTTGGGAGGAGCATGCGAAATTTTTTAAAAGATTTTTAAAGATTTTTTGGTGATAAATAACCCGTTTCCTCTCCCCTCCATTTCCGGAGCTTTTTCATTAAAAAATGCTAACGAGCAAGAGTAAGCTGATGGGTCATTCGAACCCCCGGGAGTAATAAATACCTATCTTACAATTTTTAAGATATTCTGGAGCCTCTCGTGGAAATATTCATTTTCTTTGTGTTCTTTGGATTTTAACCAGATTTATTTAAACCTAGATTTCTGGCTGGTTTTATTTTTCTGTCGTGGCATAGATTCACAATTTTTAACCATTTTGAAGCTTACAGGGAAAATATTCATTTACTCCAGACATTTTTTGGATTTTTCTAAATGTCTAAAAATAAACTCAGGTAGCCAAATTTTAGATTCCAGGTGAAAAAATGTGGGAAATTGCGTCCAACAAAATATCAACTTTTTACATTACTTTTTTTTGTTTTTTTTTCAGGATGACTCATTAGGTATATTATTTGGGCTGTTGATATTCACGAGAGGAAGGGAGGAGTAAATTTTGGAACAGATTGATCAGAAAATTCTATGCTAGAAAAAAATTCTAGCCGAAGAGCACAGAATTGTATTTTCAAGCCATGTTTTGGCTCAAAAAATTGTGAAAAATCGTAAAATTGAATTGACATCGTTTTCCAAACGAATGTAAAAAGTGATCGGTGATCAATTTGAACTCTCTCTCGCGATATTATACCAATTTCTACCCCCTTTTGGAGCCTCCTGCAAAATTCATCATTTTTCATTTGTTGCATTCCTCTCCAGAATCATTGAAAATAATGTAAATTAAGGTGGATCGTGAAAAAAATGTTAGAGAATTTTGACCAAATTGAGTGAAGACCTTCATTTTGCGATGAAAATTACTCGGAAATTTTTTTAGTACTGAAGGTGCCCTTGGAAGGGTGATATAAATCCTCAAGAAGGGGACATTTTTGAAAAAAATCTTGCAATTTTTTCTCTCTGCTCCCTACTCAATCTTTTTTGAGAAAAATGGCCCAATTCCAAAAGATGATATAGTATTTTGAGATTCTGCGTCGACTTGGGCTATTGACACCAAAATCTAAGATAATTTTCAGGGTTCTATTGACGTTAGCCTTTGAAAATTTGCAAATAGCGTATTTTTGGGCAAATTCGTGTTGTTTATACCATCCTCTCTTCTCTCACTAAAAAAATGTGACGAATAATTTTTATAATCGTTTTTATTGATATTGTATGGAGCAGTAAAAAAAAGGACTAAAAAAGCAACATAAATTTCATAAATTCGATAGATTATTTTTTCTAGGAAATAAAGTAAAAAAGATATTATAAAATCACAGTCTGAGTTTCTACATTATTTTAAGATTTACTGATACCGGCTGTCTGAATGTTAACAAATGCATTCTTAGGTCTTGTTTGCACATTTCACATTTTTTTGCTACGAATAATGTTGGTTTACAGTGCCCACACTTTGATTTGCTCAATTTGTAATGCTGCGTTTGTACCTTTCCATGTTTTGAACCATTGTTTGTTATCTTTCCAGAAATCCAGCATGGACTGAAAATAAAAGTGAAAAAATTTAATCATATTAGTAAATCATTCGAAAGATATGATTTTCCCACCATTTTTCTCTGTGAAAATAAAAAAGTATAATAATAATGAATGGAAAATTGACTCACTTGTGGAGAAGAATTGGACCATGGTTTTTTTGGAGTTGAAATACAATTATCAGGGAAATCTCTAATACCACCAACGTGAAGTCCCAAGGAAAGGTGAAACTGTAACATACATAAACAATGTATTGTCGTTTATTCAAAATTAATGGCGAAATCCAGATTCCTATTTGAATTCGTACCTCTTTATCGAAAGGAGCCATTTTGTTAGCTGAGTTTCTGTAAACGTATTCGATATCTTGAGGTGTACCTAAAATTTGACGTATCGTTTGCCCTGATCCTGGTTGTATTGTTCCTATTTCCTCGTCGTCAATTAGGAAAGATATTTTATCTGCGGGGAAAATTATTCATAACTTGAATACTTATGTAGGTAAAGCTGAAATTTACGTATTTGGAAAATTGATTTTACCAGGAAGCCAGATAGTGGTGTAATTGTGAAATTTATCGGCCCAACCTTCGGGTACAGTCTTGTAGAATATTTTCTGTTTCACGTCGTAATCAGGACCTATGTAGACTCCCATTTCAACCCGTTGATAACCATGATTGACGTTAGAGCACTCGAATTTCTCGTTACCTCGAGCCATAGCGATACGAATTTGACCCGATAGGTAATTCTTTCCGTATTCGTTTTTGGTTGGCATGAGCCAAATTTCTGTACAAAAATGATACGAGTCATTTTGAGGTGAATTTTTGCACACCCGGTATAATTTTTAATAAGGATTTGTGAATCTTACGAGGAACTATCCAATCGCCCATTGGCATCTTGGCCTGCACTTCGACTTTTCCATACTTGAATGAGAAGCTGTTTTTGGTATGGATTTGTCCAGCTTGCAAAGGTGGTAAAATATAATTATTCTCTGGTTTCTTGCTGCAGTCGACTCCATTTTTTATTCTCGTACAGCTAAATCAAAAAGAGATTTGAGTAGGTACGTTGGTAATTTTGCTAGCTAATTATGCTGTGTGTGAGTGATTTCTTACGATTGTGTTCCGAACGATGTATCTGAGTATTCGTAAGGTTGTATTTTTGGTTTGAGGTGCAGTATATCTGCATTGTCAGCGATGGCAACGACATGATGGCATCTTTCGTAAGAGACGAATTCGTAATCCTGTTCAATATTAAAATGGAAATGAAGTAGGTACTCAGGTGTATATGAAACTTTAAATCTAAGAGATCAAAATTTTGAACTTGAAAAAAAGAAATGACTTCTGCCATTTGTTCTTTATAGCTCTTAAATTCACATTTCCAATAATTTTAAGTTATTTTTGAAATTGAGTTTGCATTCAAATTACCGGATCGCTGGCCACTTTGATGCTATAGCCCCAAACAGAAGTGTCCATTTTTTCGAAATTATCGTAAAATATTGGTTCACTTGATTGTTCCGCATTTTCACCTGGTTGACCTGAAAGAAGAAAACAAACATTTATGTGTGAGTCCAAAAGTTTTTCCAAGTGCAAAGAGTTTGGAGATTACCTACACAGAATTTGATAATTTTGTTAAAGTTTTTCTACAGCTATGGTGTTCAAATTCCAAGGTTATGGAATTTGTCCATCTCAAAGAATTTTCCTACCTAGTGAAAAATGATCAGATCTGATCAGATTTGATTATATCCTGATATCCTATGAATTCAATTTGACCTAACCAGATCTGAACAAACTTAATACATCTGATCAGACCTGATTGATCAGATCAGATCTGGACATTCCCCGGACTCAATTAGATCTAACCAGATTTTATCGAACTGGAGTTTCATTCAGATTAGTTCTATTCAGACCTGATCTGATCTGATCTGATCTAATCATTTTCCCCTGAGTAGTCTGTAGAATCTCCCAGAAATTGTAAATAAATTGAGAAAAAATCTGAAAATCAGTAAAAAATCTTACAAAATTTTCATATTTTCAATGTTTGTAGAATTTTTTTTTGATTTATTGAAATGTACCTACTTGCCTACATACCTACTAATTTTGTGAAGAATTTGCCAATTCTACATACAAGGAAACATAGAATTCGAAAAAACTGCTTGCCGAACTTAAAATTTTTTTGTTTTGTATTTTGTACTTGACCACTCGTTTTTACAGAATTTAAACAATTTTCCAGTCTTATAGAATTAGAAAAAGAGACTGATAAATGCAAACTTTCTTGTGGTCTGATTTTGTAAAATTTCAAAAGTTTTAAGCTTGTAGCATTTTTCTAAAAAAATATTGCAAAAAACAAACTTTATACTTACTTAGGCTACCTACTTATGCTTTTTTAACTTTTTCAATTTTTTTGTTTTTTGTTTCAATTTTTTTATTTATTTTAAGAAAGTGTCGAATTTGTTAATCTTACGAAATTTGACAAATCATCTCATGTCTTGAATTTGTTGATCTTTACAAAATTCTAAATTTTTCCAAGCTTCAGAACTTGAAAAAGTTCTTCAAAAATTTAAAATTTTATAAAATAGTAAAGTTTCCTGAAAAATTGCCCAATTTATAAAAGTTTCTGCTTTGCAGGATTTTTTCCAAAAAAACATCAAATTTGGCAATTTTATATGGAGTTTTTTTTCAAATTGCAGAATTTGTCAAAATTTTTCTGAATTTGCAGAATCTGTTAAGAGTACCGTTGTAGTAGGTTTTTATTGATTTTTTAATTTATTCAAATTGAAAAAAAAATAATAAGTAAATTGAATTCACTTCCCGAAAAAGTATAAATTTTTCTATTCTTGCATGTTTGCATTTGGCCGCAGAATTTGCGAAAATGGTGAAATTTGTCAATGTTGAAAATGTTCTTATTTTTAAAGCTTGTAGAATTGGCCAACTTTCTGAAAGTATTTGCAAAAATTGCAGCAGAATTTTCAAGATGAGCTAATTTTTAAGCCTATAAATTTGTATAATATTGCAAACCTCATCAAGGGCATTCTGGTTGACAAAATCTCAAAATTCAGTAATGATCACTTACTTGTGACTCGATAGACTTGAACGTGTTTTCTATGACCACCGCAAGTCTCTGCAAAATCACCAAGACATCTGATATGGCAATCGCTTTGACTTTTACGTGTCACATGGCTTGGGAACTCGGTTCCGCATCGACAAGTTTTTCTATTAAACGCATCAGAATATGAATAAAATCGGTACTTATTATGATCAAAATTGGTAGCAGGCTACAGTTTAAACATATTTTCATACCCTTCTTCAACTCCAGAATACTTGTATCCTAATAGATCGCAAAACCTCTGACATCTTTTCGGAGTAATTGATTTAGTCAACGAGTACTGTTTGTCGATCAATAAATTGCCATCGTTTTGATAACATCCTTCGTAAACGTGTTCATTATCTACATTCGAAAATCAGATATTACAATAACATAATAATTTGAGCAGATGAACATAGATAGGTACGTAGGTGCCATGAAATTCTGGTAGAAGTATTCAGCACCTGAAAGTCCAGTTCTGTATACAGCAACTCTCCAATCATTTCCGCACATTTTTGTAGGATCTCCGCTACATTTCTTTTGGCAATCGCTATCGCTCGTGTGAAGTTGCTCTTGAGGTTCTTGATCGCTACACAAGCATCTTTCACTGCATAAAAGAGCAGATAAGTTGTAGCAATAGGTCAGTCAAATGAAAATCTAATACACATGATATACAACAATTTTTCACCTGCTGTCACTGAGCATAGTTAATCCAAAGTACAAGAAACCTGCTTGTAAGCAATGCTTGTGACAAACAGACGGTGTTAAATTGGCCATATCTTCCATCGTTCCTTCCATCAACTTGACTCCTATTTCATCATCTTTATAGCAACCCGTATAAGAATAATGAACAAAAGCATGCGGATCTGCCGGGAAAAAGATCATATTTGATAATTTTAAACTATGAGTTATCTAGTCTTAAAAACGATTTATGTAGATAAGTAGATACGAGTACTTACGAGGCATTCCATTATCGTACACGCCAATTTTAAATTGTCCTCCGCAATATTCAGTACGATTACCACTGCAAGGAATATTACATTCTTCATCTCTGACTTTCATGTGTATCGAAGGGAAAGCATGACTGCAGTAACAATCCGTTCTGCAAATAGGTACATGGAAACAGGGTGAAAATATTGTTCCATCTATGTACATACTTATATATTCCATCAGTTTGTCAGTTTTATTATTGGACTTACCCAGATTCAACTCCAGAGAAAGCGTAACCTTTCAATCTACACGTTTCGATGCAATAAGATGAAGTTAATTTCTTTTCAACAGTTACTTTAGTACCCTCCATGGTAGGAAAAACTTTTTGATCGGAGAAACAACCCAGATAACGAACAACCACGGGCTGTATTTCATCTAAAGAAACTCCTCGTTAGAATCCAGTAGCAGGTAACTATTGTGTAGGTTTCCCTATGTGTCGTTTTGTTTTCTTTATACCTGTGCGTCTAGTTCGGAATATTTTCATCCCATCATTACTTCCACAAGTACTAGTAGGTTCTCCAGAACATGGAGCATCATCACATTTACTATCGTCTCCGCGGAAAGTGGCCGATGGTGGTTTATTCATGCAAAAGCATTGTGATCTGAAAAATTTGATGATGATAAATTAGCTTTGCGAAATACTTCAAACCCCCTACTGTTAATCTTATAGATTTAAGTCGGTTATATATTCGTAATGAATTAGCTACCTTTGCAGCTAAATAAAGATGAAGATGTGGGTTTACATCCTTTTGCATTTTTTTATGATGCTGTTGATATTTGTGTTAATTTTGAGCTTTATTAATTTAAAGAAACATATAGATTAGATATGAAACAAAGACATACAACTTTCATATCGCAGAGGCAAATCTCACCTGAATTATTCGAGGGTGATTCAAAAGCGATCCTCTGGATGAAAATATTTTAGATAGATAAGTTATACACGGACACTATGTGTGTATGTTTTACTCGAATTACGAGTAGGTAGGTAGTTATGAATCACCCTCTAAATACGTATGATAGTAGGTATGTAATACATATTATGAAGTAAGTCGCAAAGTGTTTTCATATTGTTGAAAAATATGTGCAAAAATGCGATAAAAAGTCTAGTGCAAGGGTGAATTTATGTGTTGATTGGGGAGCTAGGGGGGCGTATACTAGTGTAGAGATTACCTAGTACCTATACGCACTCGGTTGTGAGTAAAATTGTTGAAGAATTGGTCGAAATGATACTAATCCGCATTGTATATCTATTTGTTTCAGGTGAGTAGAACCTTTCTCTGTGAAAGTAAATCACTCTACCCAACCTATCTGCATGCGAGAAATGAAAGTATTTTTGTGTAAGTAAGTAAGCACCTAGTTACACCTATTCATGATTCATTGAATCTGAAAATGTTTTTAAAAAGTGTAAATTCTCATCATTCTTAATGCATTTTGAGAATTTTCGAAGTTTGAAAAATTTTGAGCATTTTTGGAGAATTTTGAAGGTTTTGGATGATTTGGAACGTTCTTGTAGGTTCAATTTTAAAAATTATTTGAAACGTCTTTTGCGAACGTTTTTGGACAATTCTAAAGATTTTTAAATACTCGTAATTTGAAAGATTTGAGTGGTTTTCAAAAAATTTTTGCAAAAATATTAAAAACAAAAAAATTTTTCATCATTTTTGGACAATTTTGGAGATTTTTAAACTAGGATAGTTTTGAACATGTTTGGACAACTCCAAAGATTTTTAGATTAGGTACATACTGGAATAACTTTAAGAACGCATTTAGATAATTTTGAAGATTTTTTTTTGAGTATTTTTGGACAATTTTGGGCATAATTTTATAAAACATTCAAAACTTTTTTCAAAATTTTAAAATTTTTGAATAAGTGGGGATTTTTTTCAAAATGCAGGTTATTAGATTTCTGATCTGTTTCGAGATTTTCAATTGAGACAATTTGGAAAATTTTTGAACTTTTTTTTGTGTATTTTCGATTAATTACGTATGTAGCATTTTTAAAAAAATGTTTGCACAATTTGAAAAGATTTTGGATAGCTTGGAATATTTCTTTTGAACAATTTCAGATAGTTTGGAACGTATTTCGAACATTTTTAGACAATTCCAATTTGGGGGGGGGGAGAAGTAAATAATGTAAAACATTTCTTTGAGCATTTTTTCTTCATAAAAGACACATTTATGAATGCCTTTAACATTTTTTAAAAAATTTGAAACATTTTAAGAAATTGTTACACATTTTTGGTCAAAACTTTGAATGATTTTGGATAATTTGGAACATTTTCCCGAAAATGGTCAATTTTGAACATACTTTTGGTGCTCATGTGAAGATGCCCACATTTGTTTTTTTTAATGGTATTGGTGGTGACACTCAGGCGTGGACTGGGTCGGTTGGAGGCCCCTCGCAAATGCACCGAATGGGGCCTTCAAAATTTTAGCCCCCCTCCGAATCTTTCTCCTGCTATTTCTTTCACAGGTTCGAATACTTAGACGCGAATTGTACAATTGTCTTTTTGAATTTTTTATTCACTTTTGCAAAAATAAGTCAATCTGACAAGAAAAAAATTGGAGGGTTTTTGGGGGAGGAGGGATGGAACGAAGTAGAAGCTGGTGTTGACTGAAAATTTGCTGAATAGTATGAAAAAAAATAACAATTTTGCCGGGTAAAGTGATGATGATGAGTTTTCAAGATGAAATGACAATTTTGCCAATTGATGCAGGAAATACTCAAACTAAGTTAAGGTTCATTAAAAATTGTTATTTTCATTTTTGAATTTATGGAAGCTTCAAACTGGGATTTTTTCAGTTTAGAGATAAGAGCTGCCCCAGCGAAGCATGGGCAAAAGCTTTCAAAAATTAGAATTTGAACGATGAGTTTTTAAAAATTTCAATTTTGAAAATGAAAAGTAAACAGACTCGAGTGAAGCGAAGGCAGGGCTCGCGAACTCAATTTGTCCCCCAAGAAAGTAATTTTTTTACTGAAAAAGCTCGAAAGCAATTTTTGAGAATAAGAAATTGAGCACATTTTTTTACGATGTTTTTCCGAAAAGTAAAATTTTTCACTTTGCTACTTATGACAATTTTACGTAAAAATTCTAGACCTTGTCAACTGCGAAAAAGCTAGAATTTTCAGCAAAAAACTGAGAATTTATGAAATTTATTGTATTAAAATTTTTTATTATAGTTGGGCTAGGAGAGGAAGGGGGGATGCGAATTTTTCAACTTTTTTTCCCCATCACCCTCTCCTCTTCTCCTCCTATCATTTTAATAGTCAACTTTAAGTATCTGTCAATTTCCCTTCTGAAGATGTTTCTACACCAAAGAAAGAAATGAAGCGGGTGCATTACCTAATCGAATAATATCGAAATTAGTCACTCACCCTCTCTGAGTTCCCGCGTATTTAAATCCTTTCTGATCGCATAAATTCATGCAGCGTCCGTTCGAGTTGGATTTGCTCAGCTGCATCGTGAGATCGGTTTTTATATCCTTGAAATTCACATTATTGTAGCATCCGATATGTCTGCCATATTCGGGGATATCTGTGAGCAAAGGGTACCGCGAAAAATTGAATAATTCTGTGCCCGTTTAAAATTCACTTACCAAGGATTCCGGTAGCGTATAAACTTAACATTGATTTCCCTCCGCAGTAGTCTCCTCCGTAGCCGTCGCATATCAGTCGACAATTGTCTTCAGAGACTGCTTTATCAGGAAATGGTGCTGAATCACCACACCAGCATTTTCGACTGGTATAAAAAGCAAAAATAGTGTGAACACAATGATCTTATAATTCATTTTGACTGACTTCAAGACCTATCACTATACTCACTTATCGGATAATCCAAAGTATCTGAAGCCTTCTCTGTAGCAGATTTTTTGACAAAAGGTTACTGCAGCGTACTCGGACTCGTCCAGTAAATGAGGTAATATTTTATGCTTGGGGTCATTATCCGGGTAACAACCGAGATAGACTTTGGATGGAATGGCATCCTCACCTTTTGCTGGGTTGGGGAAAATATCGATAGATACAATTAAGATTAATTGAGTAGAGTTGTTACTACATCACTTAGCATCTAAGATGTCTAGATAGGTTTTATATAATGATTCAGCGAAATTTCAAGGTTACTGCGGTATTTGGAATTGAGATGATCACGTTTGTGCAAATCGTGCGGTGGTCGGTGGGCGGGATATTAGAGAGATATTTTCTTAGATTATCGTTTTTTTAGGCGTCTTAAATTTTTAAAATTATAGCATTCGGTTTCTTTGTGAGAATTTCCTGATTTTTATTAATCAATTTGATGAACCTACATAGTCGGTAGCTAGGTACACAGCCTATGATGCTAGGTAACTGACTGGATAAGTTGTGAGCAAAGATAAACATCTTAAAAATTTTTTGAATATCTCTATCTCATAATATTTTTCTTCCTTAAATAAAATTGGTAATTTTGAATAGAGAAGGAAGGGTATAAAATGACTGCTAATTGTTTGGGGGGTGGGGGAAGGCTCCATTTCATACCGACAGCTTGAAATTTCACTTCATCATTATACATAAGACGTATAAATTTATAGAAAATGAAAATGAAAGCGAATTTCATGCAAATACAGCTTAAATGTGCGTGAAAAGAAGTACATAAATCTAAAACTGTTTTCCCTGTACAGTCTTGACCTTGCAACTGATTGTAAACTAAAACAAAATTGCCTCGTGGAACTGACAGATCTCAATTGAAAATGGGCTCTAGGAAAAAAATAAATCGAAGGGCTTTCAAAATCAATCAAATAGCTTTAGATTTTTATCGATTATCGGAGGAGATGGTGCAGTTAGACTTACAAAAGATATGTACCCCATCAACCAAGCAAAGTGAATTAATATTCAAAATTTGCAGGGAATTAAATCAGAGAAGATCAAACAAATACCTACTAGTATTTTTGGTTTGTAGTCTATTTTGCACAATCTCCTTCTCCGCGTGTTGCACAGGCTTTTCTACGTGTTGTACAGGAATTTCCACGTGTTGTGCAGGCCTTTCCACGTGTTGCACAGGAATTTCCACGTGTTGTGTAGGCCTTTCCACGTGTTGTGGAGGCCGTTCTACGTGTTGTGCAGGCTTTTCCACGTGATATACAGGATTTTGCACGTGATACACTGGCCTTTCTATATGATACACAGGCTTTTCCACGTGTTGTACGTGGTGTATCCTGTTAGCACTAGCAACAGGTCTGCGGTAGTTGCCGTCAATGTCGCGTAAAATATTTTGAACTAGCTTCGTCACACCGTTCACAAAACAATCCCACCATTGATTATCGTAATACGGACTTTTTCGAACTCTCCCCCTCGTTTGTTGAGAATAGTAGATTTCTAAACAAATTCAGGTATAGGAAACTGAATCTCGATGCGTAAGTTTTCTCAACTTTTGTAACCCAGAGTCCATTTTTTTTGAGGACCCTGTACCACTTAGCAGTTATTTGAAACTTGAAAGTGTAAGGTTTTATTGAGCCTTTGCAACTAAGGAAGCGTGATTTCATGCTTGTGAATAAAAAAAATGTGTGAGTTAGAATTTAAATATAATTTCTAATTAAATGAGCTACATTTTTTTTTTTTTTTGAAGCGAAGGTGAGGAAATTTGTTTAGTGTGTGCTAATGATGGGTATTTTGGGACTTTGTTTTGAAATAGGTAGATCGGAAAGCTATAGCATCCAGTTTGAGTCTCATAAGATCAAAAAAATGTTAGGTACAAGAAAAATACTCGTAGCTGTTTTTCATTTTTTTTTAAAATTATTGTCGTCGTGTTTTTGAATTTAATCTGTTCTGTCAACATTTCAAGTGCTAAAGTGCCTTTTTCGAATTTTGGTAAATTTTTGAAAATAAAATTTAGGCCAAAAAATGAGGAAAAAATCAAAATTTTACCAATTTGACCTAGAAAGCTGAAATTTGGGACATACCCTATTTTTGACCTGCCAAATCGATTGGAAACTGTTTCAGACCGTTTTGAGTAGTTCTGGAGCCTCCAGCAGAGTTTTTAAACTTGAAATTCCCACCAAATTTCATCAAAAATGGAGTTGGAAAGCCGAAATTCATTCTGTGAACTAATTTCAATATGCTACGAAGTTGACTGCAGGTGGATTTCAAGTCGTTTTGGAGTCTTCAGCGACTTCATGAAAATTACTGGAACCTCCAGTAGATTTCTAAAACTTGAAATTTTCACAAAATTTCATCAAAACGGAGATGGAAAGCCGAAATTTACTCTGCACTCCAATTTTAACACTCTCTAAAGACGACTTTGGGTGGGTTCAAGTGATTTTGGAGCCTCCAGCGACTTGTTGAAAATTTCTGATGTCATATTTCTGCAATTTTTAAAACTAGAGAGTTGACATCCGAGAGAAATTTTACTGTCAAATTTCAAATATTTGCATGGGAGAAATTGATTCAATTTTTGAAACATGTTTTTTGTTTTTTTTTATTGTATGTATTAAAACAAGAAGTAGCTCCAAAAATATGAACACCCTAGATAAAAAATAAATGGAAAACATCTTTTCATGAGACAACTTTTTAAAGTTTTGAGAAATTTGAAAGTTTTTAACAATTTTTTTTTGTCGTAATTTTCAGTCATTTTGGAGTGTTTTTCTACTTTTTGTCAAGTGAGGGGTACTAAAAACTTTCAGAATTTAGAGTTATTTCCTGATTATGAAACGTGTGAATGTTTTACTATTCGTTACTTTTTTTTAGGGGGGGGGGGGTAGTTTCAAATTAGATTCATTTTTGTTTACTTTCAAATTGTTGTTTTTGGATGAAATAAATTTTTTCATGTTTTGTGAATTTTGAGATCCGAAACAAAATAGTACCTCAAGTGGGAGTTTAAGATTATTTTATTTTGAACAGGTTCAGACGAGCACATCCGGCAACAATGTAGGTCTGCTGATGCTCCTTGATTTCGATTTTTCAAAACAGGAAAGAACGATTCACTTGAATTCAAACCAATTATCACATCTTCAAGCTTTATAAAAGAAACATTCTCCAAATTGTGCTATTTGTATTTTTCATTCGTGTTAAAATTCATAATTTTTTAAATATAATTTTCTCTCCTTGTGAAGGTCGCAATAAAACGTATTTCCCGAAAAAAAAAGTTGGAAGAACCGGTTTTGAATTGCTTTTAGTGCATATCTCTAGTACTTGAAGAAATTAGTTGATCGATAATGTCAATTTTTTTGAAAAAAAAAACTTTCTAATTAATGTAATAAAATTGATTTTAAAAACACTCAAAATCAAATTTTCATTTTAAAAATACAAACTATTCAAATTTTATCAGTTCTGATATTCGTTCAGTTGTTTTTAAACGATGATTAGCTAAAAATAATTTTGAATTACTTCCTTACGAAAAATGTTATCTTCCTCATAAGGTTTTTCACGCATTGAATCGCAATCATATCGATTAAGTCCGGAAATTCTTATTTGTTTTGGATAACGTCTTTCATCCAAAATTTTCAACCGTATTAATAACAGTTGGAGTGAGTAATTAATTAGTACCTATAATGTTGAACTACTGTTAAGGGAGTTGATATTTGAATAAAGCTACCTTGATACGACCTTGCAGTTGCAGTGGGGTTCTGCATTACCCGATAAATTATAATTTATTAATAAAATATTCATTATAGTACGAATGAATAGATATAGCTTACCAGCTATGCCAGTCTCGTAAATCGAGGTTTTCAGTTCTCCCCCGCATCTGAAAGTCTTATCTCCTGGGCAGGGATAATCGCAATCCCTGTAGCTCCTTCTGATCAAATCAGACGGTTGATTTTGACCACAACGACATTCGTTTCTAAAATTCACCAAAAAGATAACAGTCACAGACGATTTCGAAATTTGCATTTAAAACGAATCGATATAATTATTTTCATCTCACTTATATAATCCTGCATAAGCTAACTGTCTTTCGTAACAAAAATCCACGCAGCTTCGGGGCGATAATTTTTCGTCTTTTTTCGCATTTTGATACAATATTTTTGATTTATCGGTAATATCGAAACATCCCGTATAATCATATTTTCTAGCAGCCTCGACCTCTGAGAGAAAAAAGTATACGAAAATGTGTCAAAAATATATAGTAGGTAAATGTCTAATTAACGATCGTATTAATTTTTATTATAAAGTTACCTTTGTTTAGAATGTACGTGCCGATGATAAAAATGATATAAAGTAACATGATGTTTTTTCAACCGCCGTTACACTAGACTGCTTATCATACTATGAAGATGTTAACAGGTTTAGCGAACGAGTGGGAAAAACATGATTATAAATCCGGCAAAACAACACGTAGGTAAATCTAGTTATTAATGGTTTTCTTCAACTGGATATCTTCGCCCAAGCTATAGATGCGAATTCGCCAAGAGGAAAATACTACACATATTACAAATTAGCGATTGTTAGATTCTCGGAATTTCGCGTGTGTTTTTTCTTATTCGTCGCCGTCGTCGTGGTGGTCAGTACAGAAAAAAAAAATTGCGTGAATTTTCTTCCCTCCTCCAGTTATTAGGATATTTTCTATAATTTTTCATTTTTAATGCGGCTAGATGGGTTCTATAGTGGCAAAAACAAGAACGTCGAGAAGTTGTGGTTGTTGGAAAAAAAGGTGGGGGCCGGGGGGGGACTGTCCAGAGAGATAAGGCTGTAATTCGTTTTTTAAATTATACGTTTGCTGAAGATCATTAATTCAATGTATCAATCCAATAATATGTGGAATGTCTGAGTTTTTTTTATGAGAGTCGCGATTATGATTTTTTTCATAATGATGAATAAATTGGAAAAAATGGTGGAAAATATTCGCATGGAATGTCGAATGATTATTGTTACACGTGATTTTTTCGATCAACTTGGTCGTCTGCGATTCTAAAATGAAAATATTAAAAATTGGGGAAGAATAAGACAAGGGTAGGGTAGAGGTTGAGAAGTTAATGTATTAAAGAAGGTACGATATGTAGGCGTTTTGATGGCACAGGTTAAAAAGAACAATCATCGAAATGAGAATAGAAAGTCTCTCGATAATACATACTTGGGGAATTTCAAACAATTCGTCATTTGAAATAGAAATACCCGTAGTTCGAATTATCTCAATAATAATTACGTATAGGAATTACTGACGTCATGGGATAACAATGTTAAATGCTTCAGAATAGTATTAGTATAATACAGAAATAAGTAATCAATTCAATAAAAAAATCTACAATTTATAAAAATAAAGAAATGATATCTACTTGTAATAAAGATATGAAAGTTAAACTATATCTACTTATGAGCTACAATGTGTTACACTTGATCTGGTTTACTGACCATGAAACTAAAACCTTCAGATTAATTTGACCAGATCGTAGCCATCTTAATGTGTTCTGCATAGTGTACACTTCGTTACTTATGTAAGTAGTCTGTGTATGTGAGGTGAAATCAGATATGTAATTCAAATATATATTATGGGAGCATTTGAATTCATCGTGATTCTATTTGTGATTTTTCCTAATGGAGTCAATGACCTCTCATTTGCCTACTTATATCGAGAAAAAGAGACCATTTATGTACTTCTGAGTTTGGGTATTTCCACCTTTCACGATTATACGAGTAATATTGGTGTTAAGTTAATGATGCGTAGGTACGTTCAATAAGTGGAAAAAGTTTCCCTTTGGCAAGATTGAAGTTAGCAAAAAAAAGGTGAAATAATTTTTTGAAAAAGCATTACCTATCCAATAATTTTGAGCAAAATTAACTGAAACCATGAAGGAATTGCTAAAAAATGGTCTACATTTATGCTCAGTGCTCACATAGATGGGCGAGAGAAGGAGACGAAAATGAAATTTTTCATGTTAGCGAGTGAATGACGTAGTATAGCCTGACTCGAAATTTTGGAAATATTGAAATACGAGTATTTCTAATTTTTAAATACGTTTTTTGACTTTCGGAATCACTTCTAGTTTCAAATAATCTGTCGCGTTTGTGAGGGGAGGGGGAGAGGGACAGATTTTTTGAATGAAGTAGGTATGTAAATTTATTTTTTATTTCTTCTGGGGCCGTCCTGAATTTTATTTTACTCTCCAACCCTCTCCCCCTCCCTCTCCAAAATGATTTTTCAAGATGATGAAACTTTACTCGGAATTTTGAAACATTCTCGAAGTTAGGTACTGAAAAGAATTTTTTCGATTTCCAGAATTTTCATTTTTGAAATAATTTTGATCGTCATTTTTGGAGTTAAATTGGTACATAAGCACTTTTCAGGTTCTCCTGCCTTTTTCTGGTGTCATCCTACTTTTCTCTTCTTTTTGTTTTGTAAATTTTTTCCAACTTTAGGAAGCAATTACCTATATTTTCATGCGCCTATCAGAAAATTTCCATGAAATAAAATCCTCCTTTCAATTTTTTTTTTTTTGAGTTAGACATTTCCAAATATGTAGGTACCTTGTAAAGTTGGGGGGGGGGTGTCTGTACTTGCATCAAGTGTAGACTTCTGCCAAATTACATGTGTGAAGGTAGGATACCTATCTTCGCCACTCAGACATGCGAGTTCTGAGTAATTAAATGTTGTAAGACAACTCAAAATATAAACATGATTACGTGCGCACTTGTGATTGTTTATACTTATAAATAAGATATAAACTAATTACTAAAACATAAAGACATGAAAACATCAACATGAGCAGAATAAATAACAATACACGAGTAGTCGAGTACCTATATGACTAAAATAAAACTGTTGCCTGGAGCAACTTTATAGACTCGGAAGTGGCTCTTTGAATTACTTCAACAGATGGCTCTGCCTTATGGAAGTTTCCATAAACAGTGCATTTACTTCCGAGGAGCACAACTTCCCTTATGGTGGAAGCTGCATGCGCATCCCCTCCCGGTACAATCTATTTAGTTATTTTGGAAGTTTTTTCATTTTTTTTTCTGTTACATGGAATGCTTTAACTTTTTGTCATTTTTTCAAATAGGGAGGTGCCCCAGGTGACATGCACCGATTTTAATGATTCTTGCACCATTGGATAAAGGACATCGAACATAGTCTACCACAAAATTTTCAGCTGCTGAAGTTGATATTTCGATTTTTCAGAGCAATTTTTCGATTTTCACATAGCAATTGTGAAAATAGAAAAATCGCCCTGGAAGGGTCAAATATCAACTTCAGCAGCTGAAAATTTCACCGTGGGCTAGTCTCATCATAAGTATTGAAATGCCCAAATAATATGGGAGGTTTCGGTATGCGACCTCCACCGACTATTTTTGGCCAATTTTTCCAAATTGTAATGTGAAAATCAAAAAATCGCCCTGGAGGGCTCAAATATCAACTTCAGCAGCTGAAAATTTCACCGTGGGCTAGTCTCATCATATGTATTGAAATGCCCAATAATATTGAAGGTTTCGGTATGCGACCTCCGCCGACTATTTTTGGCCAATTTTTCCAAATTGCAATGTGAAAATCAAAAAATCACCCTGGAAGGGTCAAATATCAACTTCAGCAGCTGAAAATTTCACCGTGGGCTAGTCTTATCATAAGTATTGAAATGCCCAAATAATATGGGAGGTTTTGCTCTGAAAAATCGAAATATCAACTTCAGCAGCTGAAAATTCTGTGGTAGACTATGTTCGATGTCCTCTATCCAATGGTGCAAGAATCATTTAAATCGGTGCATGTCACCTGGGGCACCTCCCTTGTTAGTTTTATTTTAATTCCTTAAATTTTTGGCTTCTAAAACAATTTATCAAGTAAAAAATGACTTGTGGACACATATTTTAAAATTCTGCCTTTGTATGTTCTCAACCCCAAAAGAAGTAATTCGTTATTTTTTGATTTTTTTCTCAAGTCCAAAAATAGTGATGTCAGAAGCTCCCCCCCCCCCCTTCTGTAATGTTCATAAAAGTCTAAAAAATGTAACGAATAAAATTTATTTTTTTTATCAAAAATTTTCGGCCTCTTGGTTTTTCAAACTGTATTATTTCAAAAAAATTTCAGTGTATTGACAAGTGTATGCATAGGATTCTTGTGATTGTCTTGAAAAACATGTATTTCAAATTCGAGTCCATTTTATGCACCCAGAGTTCTGAAAAATTTCGTTGGAAGTTCGTCCCATAAGCACAGAGTCTTTCAAAATTGAAAAAAAATGATGTAGAACAATACTCGATGAAAATTTTTCAACAATTAATCCAAGTTCTGCGTCAAAACTCTTCCAAATACTTGACTGCTTTCAATTTTTTTTTTTTGAAAATTCTCAGATTTATGCATCCGAGTTTCTTCAAGTACAAATTGCTTTTTCAAGAATAAACCTCTCCCACTCTTCAGAAGAATTTTTGAAAAATGTCCTTTATTTTATTTTTTATATTTTTTTATCAGTGTAGAGGGAGAGGGGAAGGGGCTCCGTGCAAAAGGACAATCACTTTCTAGAAAACTAACGGAGGGTTCTCCTTGAAAAGAGCTATTCATGGTGGTTTTTACATAATTCAAAAATAAAAATTGATTGAAAATATTTTCAGGTAGGTAACTGATTTTTTTTTTTGTATCGAGGGAGGGCTCCATTCAGAAGAACCAAAATTTCGGAGGGAATTGGAAAGATGTTTTCTGGTAAAGGAGTCATTTCGAGGACTTCTGACGTCAAAATTCAAGATTTTTGAAAAATTCTCACCGATTTCTCTTTTGTTTAATTTTTTGATTTCCTCAACTTTGGAGGCTTATTGGAAGATTACAAAAAAAAAAAAAAATCTCTACGAACACAAATATTAAGATGCATAGGGTACCTCTGAGGCTCTAAATGCATAAAAATTACTGTCTACTTTTGTCAACACTTGAGATCTGATTTCATTTTATTTCATTAAAATATCACATACAGGAATATAGATTTATAAAATTAATAGATATTTATTCAACATTTTGTTTTGACGAGGATTCGGATCCAATCAGATCTACCAAAAAATTTACATTTGGAGCTAATTGAAAAATGCTGCAGGTGTATCTACCTACTTATTCAAAATTTGATAAATTCAGATCTGAAATTTTGCATCAACTCATCTTTAAATATTTCCATGACTTTCTAAAGTGCACCCACATTGACACTTTCAACTTTTAAAGCAGAGTCTTCATCTTTCCAGGTATTTTTCCATTGATTTCTGCCTTGCCAGAAGTTCAACATGGCCTATTAAAAAAAATGAATATGAATGATATAAACTTGAGGTGCAATTGTAAGTTCGAGCATGTATCTTGGATAGTGTTTTACCTTAGGCGAAGTATTGGCCCATGGTTTTTTGGGATTCGATGTACAAGTATCGGGGAAATTGGACAAGCCACCAACGGATAGGCCTAAACTGATGTAGAACTGAAATGGGAAAAATGCACGAATTTGAGAATTTCAAACACCTATTTACGTACCTACCTACATAATAATTTGGTGTAATATTCTAAATTAAAGATCTTATAATTACTTCTTTATCGAATGGGGCCAACTTGCTCGATGAACCGCTGTAAATGTATTCAGATTCTTTGGGTAAACCAACGATATCTCGAATTGTTTGAAGAGGTCCGGGCTGTATTGTGCCCAATTCCTCACCATCCACTAGGAAGGAAATCTTATCTGCAAAAATCAAAACAATCTAAAATGTTTCACCTTTTAAAAATAGCTATTTAAATTTTACCTGCACTCCAGATAACGGTGTAATTGTGGTATTCTTTAGTCCAACTTTCGGGAGCCATTTTGTAAAATACTTTGCTTTTCACATCGAATTCAGGTCCAAGATACACTCCCATTTCTAAACGTTTATGCCCGAAGTCGTTATTAGAACATTCGAATTGATTATTTCCTCGTATCATTGCAATTCGAATTTGACCAGATTGATAATAGTCGCCGTATTCGTTTTTCTTTGGCATCAGCCATATTTCTAGAAAATTGAATTTATTCGATCTTCAAATAAAAGCTCATCGAACTGGAGGATTTTTACATAATTATTTGATTTAATTTTATGCCATGATCAAGTGACGCACCTGGAACTATCCAGTCACCGATGGGTAATTTGGCTCGAATATCAATTTTTCCATATTTAAAAGAAAAGCTGTTGTTGGTGTTTATTTGACCAGACAGGACCGGTGGGAGGATGTAGTAATTAGCCGCTTTTTTGGTGCATTCGATTCCTGGTTTTCCTGTGCAGCTGTTTATAGTCAAAATAAAAAGAAATTATGTCCATTATTCGTATAGGTAGGTACCTATACCTGCTCATAAGAGTAATGAAATTTCTTACTCTTTTAATGTCACTGCACCTCCTACGTAATTTTCAGATTGTATCTTCGGTTTAATGAATAATTTATTTTGTTTCAAGTAAACCACTTGATCCGATTTATCGTAGGTCACAAATTCGTAATCCTGAAATTAATCAACCGAGGTTATTTCAACGTGAAATTAATGTTGAAAGGTATATTTTTATGAAGTTACCGGGTCTTGAGGCATTTTTATAGTGTAAGACCAAACTGACGGATCTAAAATATTAAAGGTTTCCGAAAAACCTAATTTTTCTGCTGGTACATCTATCTTAGGTTCTTCAAAAACATTCGTCACAGAGGTACGATAAACTTTCATGTGAGACTCAGAACCACCACAAGTCTGCAACGAATCACCGGGACATCTGATATCACATTTTTCTTCATTGGCTTGTGGGATTCCATCGGAGAATGTGTTTCCACAATGGCAGTCCCAACTGAAATGATTGAAATTTATTCGTGTTGAAAAATTTGGCAAAAAATCTATTTAATTTTTAATCCTTTGAATCGTGGGGTAATCTGGCGGATGAAATTTTAGTTCATTTTTTAAAAATATTGTCTCATCCGTCAAGCTATCCCCGATTCCTTTAAAATCAGCTTTCATTAATTAGCATACCCCTGATTTACTGCTGAATACAGGTAGCCCAACATATCACACAGCATTAAGCATCTTTTCGGAGTCAGTGTTTTCAAAGCGTAGAATATTTGTTTATTCAGCATAGTTTTGTCAACTCTGAAGCATCCTTTGTAGGTCTGATCTGGATCCAAATAGACTAGTCCTGTGCTGAAAATAACATACCTGTATTTTGCTGGGCACTCCGATTTGAAACTATCTGTATATCTGAGATCCTCTGGTGGTTGTTCATCACTACAGAAGCAAACCTTTGGCCTAGACAAAAATGTTATCATTTCATTTAAACGTATAATTGGCAGATCTATGGTAAAATTGGTAGATCTTTCTCACTGTAATGTCAATCCAAAAAACTTGAATCCTAATTTTAAGCAATGTCTATGGCAAATTGTAGGCGATAAATTATTCAGCTGTACTTTCATCGCTTTATTCGTAACGAGTTTTTCTTCCTCGATATCCTCGTAACAGCCCAAATAAAAGTATTGAGAGTAGCTTCGAGGATCTACAACGAGAAGTTTATTTTTGCATTAAGTATTCTATTTTAAATGTACCAGTAGGTATGTTCCTAAAGAAGGAAAATACTCACAAGGTAAACCATTATTATACACCGCTCTTATATCACGTCCTCCACATTTCTCTTTTTTATTACCCTCGCAAGGATATCTACAGTCGTCTGAGCTCACTTTTTCATTTACTGATGGGAATAGTTGACTGCAGACACATTGTGATCTGAAATCATCGATATCTCCATATAATCTAAACTCTTTTTTGCACACATGCTTAGGTTAAAGGTGGTGCCACAATAATAGTAGTTAGTAGGTACTCGAAACTCACCCGATTACTAAGCTTGAAAAAGCATAGCCTTTGAGTTTGCAGGTTTCTATGCAAAGTTCAATAGTCATAAGCTTATGGAATCCGACTATTCTGAGTTCGTGTAAATCTCGATAATCGTGTTGGTCTTTGAAGCAACCCACGTAACGATGTTTTATCTCTTGAGCGTTTCCTAAGACACGAGCAAATTGGGCGGATTATTCGATGTACAAATTTTCAACTTTGACAACCCCTGTAAAATATCCGAATCCGATCAGATCTGATTTGTCCTGATCAATCAGGTCTGATCAGATCCAATAAGGCTTCTTCTGTTGGATTTAATCAGATCTGACCAGTTCCAATTATTTTCTCTTGTTTTTTTTTCGCTCTGTACTCTTGTAAATTTCTGAATGGAGTTCGTTTTTAGTTTGATTTTCTTGCATTATCATCATTTTTCACCTTCTAATGAGCTTGGATTTTATGATGAGGTGAAATATCAATTCAACTTTTGGTCAAAATTAACACGAAACAAGATTTTTACTGCAGCTTCTCATCAATTTTGAAAAGATTTTTACGATTTTTATGCTTTTAAATAGGTTTTTGCGTGATTCATTCTCTATTTTGGACAGATTTTATTTCTCGGTCGGTAAATCTTCGAGGAATGATGAGGTTTTTGGGAAGGTTTTTTTAAATCGACACTTCTTTCAAGAATTTGTACCGTTGGAGAGGTGGGGGGGGGGGTTTCAAAACGTAGCTGGGAGACTAAATACTAGGTACCAAGGGTCATTCGTGGACATTTTTTGACATTTTTTCAAACCTTTTTTCTTAGTGAAATGTGCATTTTTTTAATTTTTCTATGTTTTATAATTTTTATTTTAAAAATGTAATAACGTAATTTTGGGAACCCCTGGCTCCCTTTTCGGATGATCTAAAAGGGCTAAAATTCAAGCCTACGTTAATATCAACGTTAATATCAACTCAAATTCCACTTTGAGTAGGTATATTGCATTTTCAGCAAAATTGTTAACCATAGATTTTCTCTCTCTCTCATTTTCATCAGATGTGATTATCTACTGCCCCCCATTTGATTTTTACAGGGGAAGTAGGTACAAATATCTCAACAGACAAAAAAATTTTTGCAATCTTATATTTTTGGTGAATTTTTGAAAACTAAAATTCAAGACATTTTCCATGAAAAACTCTAAATCTAATCAAATTGAATTTTGAAGTTGTAATTTTTCGGTTGTCCTTTTTATCTATTCTGGATCCTCCAACATATTTATGAATTTTCCAATTAAAAAAAAATTGTCATAAAAGGGATTCAAAATGATATTCAGTACTGTCTTTCTGACCTTTTCCTTTGAATTAGTCTCAATTTTTTAAAATTTGAGTCTGCCAATTAAAAACCAAAATTTTCGCAATTTTCTTCGAAAAAAAAGAAAAATTTGCTGTTTACGAGTGCATTGAGCATGAAAACCTACATCTACCATATTTTTGACCTTCCTTATCTAATGGTGGTTCTTTTGACCTGCTGCGGAGTCTCCAGCAGTTTCTCTGAATATTTTAGTAAGGCAGAGCGATTTTTTTTGGGAAAATTCACAAATTTTTTGGTAGTTTCAAAGAGGTCAAAAACAGGTTTCAAACCAAATCAGCAATTTTTGGAAAATTCCTAATTGCTACATAAAGTTTTCTGATTTTGAAAATTTTTCCACGAATCAATCGAGATGAGGGCCACAAAAAAAGTATATCCAAGTTTATAAGCGTTGAATTTCATTTTGGCCTTTTTCACGGAAATTTTTTCAAAACTGGAACATCTGAAACTAAATTTCAGCTTTCTATGTACCACAATTTGATGAAATTTTGAGTTTGTAAATGGAGCAAATTCGAATTTTTGAAAATTCCTATGTAAAAATGGAAAATTGAAATTTAGAACCTGAAATTTGGCAGCATGGTATATTTTTAGATACTCCTCCGTTTGTCTTAATCTAGTCCAACATTTTTGACATGTTGGGATACCTTCCTATTGGAAACTTGTAGGAATGCGTTCAACTTCGGAATTTAAATAGGTACCTATGTAGTCTCGTTAACGTGTCTTACCTGCGCGTCGTGTTTTGAATACTTTCATACTGTCTTCAGATCCACATTTTTTTGTAATTTCACCCGAGCAATCTTCTTTTTCACAGACTAAATCGTTCTTCCGTAATATTGAATTTGGAGGTTGGTTCATACATAAGCATAATGTGCTAAAAAAACAACAAAAAAAATGTTGAAAAAAAAACTCTGTTGATTATTTTTCAACTGCAGCGAAACTTTATAGGTTGAGAGAAGCGAAAAGAGACGAAATTTCAGAAATGATTCGTATAGAACTTACTCGAGGATGGGGGGGGGGAAGAAGCTTCTGGAATTATTTTTAGTGAGTTTCACATTCGTCTCAGTCATATTTTTTTTTTTTTTTTTTTTAAATCAGTCTTTTCCCGCTAAAATTCAATTTTTCAGAGTCGATTGGACCAAGTTGGTAAGGAAAATGACGCTAATCTCAAAAAGTTGCATTATTTTTACCTTACAAGCTTTTTGAAACGTTGAAAAATTCATTTTAATCGGAATTTTTCGATATTTTGACTTGAAATTTGGAGTCACGAGCGAATGAGAGGATCAGATCGAGAAACGGAATTGAAATTCGAACTCAATGTTTTAAAAAATATTTCCTACCCGCTTTGCACTGCAGCATATGAGAATCCCTTTTGATCACAGATATTCAAACAACGTTGATTAGAATTTGACTGAGGCAGGTCCAGTTTGACTTCTGGCTTTATATCATCAACTTTTGTATTTTTGAAACACCCAACAAATCTTCCATATTCGGGAATGTCTACAAGAAAAAAACATTTTAAATAAAATACAGTTAGATAAGTTCAATAATGATGGAGTAACCGATTTATTTGTGAGCATAATTGATAGCCAGAAAACATACTAGGTACCTTACCTATGTGAAGGACTGAAGGTCATATTTTCAATTATCAATAAACTCACTTGGAATTCCTGTAGCGTAAAAACTCAGTTCGAACGCCGATCCGCAGTATTCATTTTTATCCCCTTTACATTTCTTGCCACAATGATCCCCATAAGAGGGTGCTAATCCTTCCAATGGCAAGTCATCGCCGCAGGTACAATCGTCTCTGCAAGATTAAAAGTGTTTCAATATCTTTCATTTTCTTGTGGCTTTGAATAGTTCGCATAATAATGTACCCAGATAATGTAAAATATCTGAATCCTTGCTGATAACAACGTTCGTGACATCGAATTGGTGAATTAGTTTCGGAGAATTCTTCTTGTGGGCCATATAGGCTGATTGGCGTTGAGGTTGCGTTCTTGTAGCATCCTAGAAAAATGCTCGCTGAGCTGATATTCTGGCCAGGAGCTTGAAAAGAGCATAAAAATAGATTGAAGATGTTGAAAATTCCCATATAGGTAGTAGGAATGTTGTTCGTCAAAGAAAATTGTATTAGAGATTTGCTCTCCTTGCAGACTCACCGATTATGCCAGTTTCATAAATAGAACTTGCATTAATGGATCCACGTGCAGTTTGTACCCTTCCACATTTGGCATTTCCATCTCCTGGACAAGGATGATCGCAATCCTTATCACTCAATTTGACCAACTCGGGTGGTTTATTCTGACCGCATCGACATACATTCCTGGTAAAGATAATTAAGAAGTTTATAACTCGTCAGTTCTTTTTTTTTTAAATTTAGTGAAACTCAAAAATTTATTTTACTCTTGCAGTCCAGCATATGGCCAATTCTTCAATCGACACACATCTAAGCAGCTATTTGGGGTCAACTTATCATCTATTTTTACATGTTGATATAATAATTTTGAATTTAGTGTCGTTTCGTAGCATCCTATGTAATTGGCAGCATCAGCTTCCGAAAAATTTATAAAATTAGGTAACCTATTTTGTCATCAATTACGATAATAATACCTACTTGGACATTACCCACCTGTTTGTAATAATTAAGTATAATAAGCTCGTTATTACGTACCTTTTATGAAAATAAACGTCCCGATGATAAATATAGCGTTGAATAACATAATGCTGTCTGTTCTAACACTCGCAGTATTATGAGAGACGTCATTAACAGATGTGTTTAGTAGACATTGATGAGGTGGGGGAGGGATATTTTTGCACACTAACAGGTTTAAGAACCGGAGGGTCTTTGAAATCAATATTGACTACCTAACTAGGCAGGTAGCTAGGTACGTGTTTATAAGCTTAATTTTGTAAAACCCGTTGGTGTAATTTTTGCTAGCGTTTAAATAATCTTCAATGACGTAAAATTTCAAGTCAATGTTTTGTGGTTTTTCTCAAAATATCTATAGGTAGGCCCTCTTTACTCATAGTCATCGTTTAAATATTCGATAGGAAACGAATAATCTGTGACATATCATTTTGTTAGGTATTTGAGGTCGCTGAGTTCAAATATCAGTTCGGTTTTTTCATCTTACCCTCCTCTTAGCTTAAACCACAGACACCTAAATTTGATTTCATTTCGAGAAAAATCTTTAAAATCTCAATTAAGAAGACGTCGAAAAACCGAGAAAAAAAAGTCTTGGAAAAAATAACGGCAGGAAAACAAGCAACGTTTTCTCTAATTAAAAATGCTCGTTCAAAAAACAATTTTATAAAAGACTCGTCATTCCGCGTGTAAGTATAAAATGCTTTAGAGCTTTAAGCAGATAAAACATGGCGCAATAAAATTCACGACTCTATGTTATAAATAATAATGACTGTTGTATATAAAGAAAAAGCGATGAATAATTACGACATGATTTTCATTATACACTATGCACGCGAATACGCAAGATTTTTTTTTTTACTTCGGGTCAAGATACATACTTTGGACAGAATGACGTGGAAGAAAGGAGGAGGCAGGGGGAGTTTTGTATTCTAAGGCTACGTGTACCCTTTGTATTATTATTATATAGGTACAGATATCTTTTTCGTCTGTTAAAAAATTCAAAGAGGAGAAAAAACATCATTGTTCCCAGGGCACCTTTCTTTCGATCCCAGGAGTGGATTCACTGTTATAAAAATATATAAGTAGGTATTCCGTATCGCGATTGTCTGATTCAGTTTTCGCCTTTATCAAAATTTTCCAATACGTTGAATCCGTAGGAAAGTCTGTTCTAATAAAAAGGACTATTTTCGCCTTCGCCTTCGCCATTAAATACAAAACGTGACGTTTTCCTTCAACTTGGCATATTGTTCGTGTTAACGCTTCAACTCACGTAGAAAACAGCAACTTGGACGAATTGTGAAATGAATTCCTTCGAATGTGTATTGCTACATTAAATATTCAAAACTTCCAACTCCAACCCTCGAAAAGTTATTCAAAACAGGAACGTGGCCGAAAAAAAGAAAAGAATGAAAGAAATTGGCCAATCCATTAAATTGAGAGATCTTCGTAGGTACTACAAAAGCTGGCAAATTTCAAGAGTTTCGTTCAACAATTCACCTACATACGAGTATACCTATTTATACATTTTCATCGTTATTACCTCGAGTAGGTACTACTTACCTGCTATTTTCAATTTTCCTGCGTCAGAATACCTATCTACTTTATACTCGTAAGGGAATGGCTCTTTATTTAAATTAAAACGCAGGTATCTATTTTTATGTACATTTGCATATATTGTCTACGGTTATCACAGCTTTTTGGGGCGTTCGTTGCTTTTATTACTTGTTTTTTTAAAAATAGAATAAAAATGTCTATTCCCCTTTCCCTGATATGTCCCACCTGTGTATCGATCTTGTCCTCAGTCTCCGATCACGTTTTCAAGGTAAATGATTACTAGGTAGGTAGATGGTATGGCTTTTGTGGTATGTACAAATTTGAATTTTAAAAGCTGATTTATCAGCAGTTTTGGAGCTTTAGTAGAAGCACCGAAGCAAATTTTAATTAACTTGTTCGATTTAATTAAACCAATCGAAAAGCTGCTGATACCTTTTACCGGTATTTTAAGCACGTTGACGTCATTGGGGATGGATGGCGACGCGAAAACAAATTATGGCTGTTTTTTTTTGTTTAGGTATACGTTACCTACGTTTGGATTCCTATTTTATTCTTTGTATACTTGATTATGTTTCGTACGTTATTTGAAGATATTCAAAATGTATTGTCTTCTTTTTTCTGAAAATTTTGCGTATAAATTGAATAGGTATGAATAAAAATGTACATGAAGAAATTTTCCTATTGAATAGGTATGGTTTTACTTAGAAGTAGTAGGGTATTGAAGAAGAAAAGATATTATAGGTACAAAAAATGGTGAAAAATAGCATAATAATTATAGTTAAAGGCTTTTAAAGTGATATCAATTTAAAACGATGCTATCCGCAGTCAACGCGAGCGTAACTTTATCCTGTTCACTTGCTCAGATCCCTTCAGGGAATACCTAGGTACATCAACATAGCTATTAATGTCACTGGAATACTACAACATGACAATGTTTCCTTTTTTTTTTTGTTCATGATTTAACGTAAGCTATTGCAACTGTTTGTGCCTGTAATTTATAAAGAACTGTAGTACTTTCAAGAGTAGATAGCATTTTACGAGTATTAATTTTTTTTTGTTTTTTGTTTCACAGACTGTGCCAGAGGACGAGAACGATCAAAATGAATTGCGAATTGAGTGAACTTGCAAGTGAGTAATGGAATTTGTTAAAATGTTGCGTAAATCTGTGCTACAATTTTTTTTTGTTGGTATCTTAGGTACCTATACTTAATATTTGGTCTAGGTTTAGAACAAAAATTATGTGGTTTACATTTTGGTATTTCGACAATAATTTTTCAAATTGCGCTGATAGATATAGAAAAATGTTGAAACGAAAGTCGCAGAGCGCCACATTTCGTCATCCTCATCATGTTTCAAAACCTCAAAGTTTTCAAGTTTATCAAGCGACAAATTTGTTTTTCAACATTTTTCACTTTTACTTGAATAATTAAGTACGCTGATGCACGACTGAATCAATTTTTATGAAGCTTGAAATCTCACAAGCCCATCACCGTTCCTAAAATTGGAAACACAATCACCATGGTCCAAAACTTTGCAGCTTTCGAGCGTTATCGCAAACAAAATTGAGCTTTTGGAAATTTTCATGGGGTTACCTTGCACAAAATTCATTAAAGTGTGAATTTCTAAGGAACGGCTGAACCGCGATTTTGATCAAATTTGAAATTTCACAATTAGGCTACCAACCGGATACTTCGAAATCATCATCATCATCACGTTCCAAAAGCTCAAAGCTTCCAAGTTTATCGAGCGACAAATTTGTTTTTCAAATTTAAAAAAAAATCATTACTCATTACTTAGAAAACGGCTGAACCGATTTCGATGAAACTTGAAATCTCACAAAGCCTCCACCACGTGGATCGTTTTCAAACAAATTGTTTACGTATAAGTATGTAAATTGATTCAATTCACAGTGAATTGTTCGTGAGAGTATTAATTCATTTACTCAAGAGAATCATTCATAAACGAATTTATAAATTTTTTGAAAGAACCATTCGCGAACGAATTGATCAATTCTTCAATTTATGAATCAATTCGTTCATGAATGTTACACCAAAAATTATTCAATTCGTTCGTGAATGATTCACGAAAAATCATTCAAGTAAATGAATCGATTCATTCGCGAATTAAACACTTATACGAATCAAGTCATTCGCGAATGATTCACCAAAAATTATTCAATTTGATCGTGAATGGTTCACGAAAAATCAAGTAAACAGAATCGATTCGTTCGCGAACGAGTCACTTGTACGAATCAGTTCGTTCGCAAATGATTCGCCAAAAATTGTTCAATTCATTCGCGAATGATTCACCAAAAATTATTCAATTCGTTCGTGAATGATTCAACAAAAATCAAGTTAACAGAATCGATTCGTTCGCGAACGAGTCACTTGTACAAATCAATTCATTCGCAAATGATTCACCAAAAATTATTCAATTCGTTCGTGAATGATTCACGAAAAATCAAGTAAATGAATCGATTCATTCGCGAACGAGTCACTTGTACAAATCAATTCATTCGCGAATGATTCACCAAAAATTATTCAATTCGTTGGTGAATGATTCAACAAAAATCAAGTAAACAGAATTGATTCGTTCGCGAATTAAACACTTATACGAATCAAGTCATTCGCGAATGATTCACCAAAAATTATTCAATTCGTTCGCGAATGATTCACCAACTATTAATCAATTCGTTCGCGAGTGATTCATCTTAAAATCAATCAAATTTGTTCAATCGCTAATCGATTGTGAATGATTCGATTCTATTGTAAACAGATCAATTGCTATACAAATGTTTCAAAAAAGTGACTCCATTTGTTCGTAAAAGATTTGCATTTGAAGAAAAGTCGGTCTTCTCACGCTGAGTGTTTTCTTTTCTCTGTTAAGGATTAATAATTTTTAAATAGGTAACAAAATTACATTTTATTTTTATTATATTGATTGAAAAAGACTATGATATAAGTCCTCGTTTTGATATTCGAAACTGCTAATCTCTCAAAGTCGCATTTTTAAGAAGACAAAATAAGTACCAACGTTGAAACAGTACCCATTATGGAAATTTCATTAGGGTGCTTTAAAAATTTGAAACTCCAGAAATACAAGAAATGGAAATGGTATCAGTATTGTTGACTCTCTCTTCTCTCTGAAGAAATATCCGAATGTTCAAATGCGTTAAAAAACGAATAATTTACTATACGTACGTGTGAAATTTTTAATACTTCCTCCCACCCTTCAAAAAAAGGGAGAGTGTTTGCGAAATGCCCTGCTAGCAAAAATTGAAATGATAGCGGTATTTTTAATCCCCCCCCCGAAAAAATCAGGAAATGTATCGAAAAATTGACATGTATTTGTAAAATATCGACCCCCCCTTCCTCCTTCAAAAAAAAAAGAAGTAAAGTGCTAGAAAAATGTCCTGCTGAAAGTCCTGCTTTCAGAAGCCAAATAGACAGGTCAATGATTTGCTGAGCCCAGACAGAACTTCAGACGAGCCTCATAAGTGGCACAGTTAGGTCAATGACCTACTGGACATTCGGATGCTAGATACGATGACCTCTTTCAAAAGCCAGGCAGAAAGGTCAGTGACCTTTGGAGGTCAAACTGGAAACCCGATGGCTTTCAGAAGCCACACAGATAGATCAATGACCTTCGGAGGCCAGATAGGGCGCTAGACAGCCTTCAGAAGCCAGACAAAACAGTCAACTATTTTTCGAGGCGAGATAGACAAGTCAATGATCTTTGAAGGCCAGACAAGATGCTAGGCAGCCTTCCGAACCCAGACAGACAGGTCAATGATCTTCGGATGCCAGAAAGGACACCAGACGCACAGGTCAATGACCTTAGAAAGCCGGACAGGACGCCAGATCAGCCAGATGGTTATCAGAAGCCAGAGAGATGGGTCAACGACCTTTACTAAAGGCCAGATGGCACTATGAAACTAGATAGACAGGTCAATGGCCTTGATTAAATTTTTATATTTTTTCATGACATCATATTTAAGGCGTGGGTGAAACGAAATGTAGCTTAGATCAACAAAACCAGAGGTCATGGGCTCAGCAATGTCCAGCATGTTCCAATAATTTTATTTCCCTCGATTACAATGAGTCGATGACTTATGAGTCCCATGTTCTCACAAAGTTTTACATCTTTGTTACAAATATATATTTCAATCCACAAAACCCTGGGTTATGGGCCCATTTCTTTCTTGCAAAATTATAAAATCAGAATCATCCGTGGTAAAATATGCAGCAGAATATATGATCCACAGCACCATGGGTTATGGGCCCAGCACACTATAATTTTTATATTCTTGGATTAGGTTTGGGACCAAAACAGGATGTTAATATAGGTATACTTACCTAATTTTTATATCTTCCTGGTCCCTTGTTATATTACAATATTATGCTAAAGCTTCTCAATTAAGCATACCTATTTCATTTTTCCAAGTTGTAACATGAAATTTAAAATTTACAGGTACGAGCGAACCAGTTGCAGTGGCGCCAGTACCAGCAACAGCCACAACAACTCTGGACTTTGAAATAACATCATCTCACAAAGACAATGTATCTCCAGTCGCCGGAGTTTTGAAAAAGAAGAACAAATACCGTACTCGTTCGTACTCTACTTCATCCACAGATTCGTATTGCTCATGCACCGGAAGCAGTTCGGAAGAAAGCGAAACCTCGCCTCGCGAGAAAATGCAACGCAACTCGAAAGGTTTTTCCGATTTCTGTATTCGAAGCCTTCGAAAACACGCCATTGGCCGGCGTGAAATCGAGATCGCCGAACAAGAGATGTCCGGTTTGATGGTATTGCGTCGCCGGGCAGCCGAAGACAAACCTTTGAAAGGAGCTCGAATCTCCGGTTGTACTCATATCAATGCTCAAACAGCCGTCCTGATCGAAACGCTCGTGTATTTGGGAGCTCAAGTACGTTGGTGCGCTTGCAATATATTCTCCACTCAAGACGAAGTGGCTGCCGCTTTGGTCGAGGCCGGCTACGCTGTGTTCGCTTGGCGGGGCGAATGCGAGGAGGATTTTTGGTGGTGTATCGATCAGTGTATTCATAGCGATACATGGACGCCGAATATATTGCTCGACGATGGCGGCGACGCTACGTACTTGACGCTGAAAAAATACCCCAAATTGTTCAAATCGCTCAAAGGGGTGGTCGAGGAAAGCATTACAGGCGTACATCGGCTCTACCAGTTATCCAAATCGGGTCGTCTTATTATTCCTGCCATGAACGTGAACGATTCTATAGCCAAATCAAAATTCGATAACTTATACAGCAGCCGGGAATCAATTGTCGAAAGTCTGAAACGATGCACCGATATAATGCTGAGTGGCAGGCAAGTTGTGATATGCGGATTCGGCGAGGTAGGCAAAGGATGCTCGCAATCGCTGCGAGCTCTCGGATGTATCGTCTACGTTACTGAAATCGACCCATTGTGCGCGCTACAAGCCTGCATGGAGGGTTTCAAAGTGGTCAAGTTGACCGAAGTTGTGCACAAAGTCGACGTAGTGATAACAGCCACCGGCAACAAGAACGTTATCACTAGATCGTTGATGGAGAAGATGAAAAATGGCTGTATTATTTGTAACATGGGTCACTCGAATACGGAAATCGACGTGATGAGTATACGTACCCCAGATTTGGTGTGGGAACGAGTCCGGCACGAGGTCGATCAAATAATATGGCCCGATGGTAAACGAATAATCTTGCTGGCTGAAGGTAGACTGGTTAATTTATGCTGTTGCAGTTTACCATCGTTTGTCATCTCTGTCTCCGCTGTCACCCAAGCTTTGGGTCTAATTGAGCTTTACAGCGCTCCGGAAGGCCGTTATAAATCCGACGTCTACCTGATGCCAAAGAAAATGAACGAATACGTGGCCACGCTTCATTTGTCCGCCTTTGACGCTCATCTTACCGAATTGACCGACGAGCAAGCGAAATACATCGGACTCAACAAGGCCGGACCATTTAAGCCTAATTATTACCGTTATTGAAATACCTACCGAGTGTGTAGTAGCTAACCTGAGGTTTTTGCAAATTTTTAAACAGTATTAATATGATGTAGTGAGCTGTATTCAATACAGTGTGTATTTTCAATGGTGTAGACTTTGTTTTAAAATTGAAAGGGGGAAAACAATTTGGCAATGCTTGTTGATTAGGTTCGAGTTTGGTAATCAGGCAGCGTTGAGGATGCTTATGTGTATGTTGAGGTTCGAGCAGAGTGGAAGATGTGGTATTTTTGTTGTTCATGAATACCTAGTTGAAGGGTAGGTACCTAATACCTATTGAATATTGATTAGGTTTGATGCTCAGACAAAGTTGAATGATCAGTCAGATGTCAAAATTCTTTCTTTCAAATAATCAAAAATTCCTTCAGAAGTACTGAATATACCACTCAAAATGCTATAAAATCAGAAACCCTCCCGAGAGCACCATCTCTGATGACTTCGTGGGTCTCCCAGACAGAAAAATCTAACAAGAGAACCTCAGGTGTCACACTCCAATTTGAATGGGACTGCGATTTTTGGAAAGAGCATTGTCTAAAACCCCCAAAACCAAATTTTCAGCAGCCCAAGTTCATTTTTCGATTTTTGGCGAATTTTTGAAAATTCAAAATTGACTGTTTTTGGCGATTTACGCTTTTTTTTAAAAAGTACGTACTTGATCAGTAAAAATGGTCAAAATAAGTCCCAAAACTAATATTAATTACCCAAATCCAAATTGTACCATTTCCAGCCATTCTGGAACCTCCAGTGCGATTTTTCAATTTCTCCAGAATTTTGAATTTGCTCTAGAAGGCGTGAATATGCAGTTGGGCAGCTAAAAGTCGAGTTGTGTATTACACTCGACCTGTTTAAAGAGTTTATCTACATTTGAGCCGATTTTGGGAGTGAAACCTCAAGAGTGTAGTTTTTTGAGGTGTCACTCTCGCTCCAAAACGGCTGGAATTTCTTGAAGAAATACAGCGATTCGCACAAATTTCAAAAATTTCCTCACAAACGGTCATCTTTTAATTTTTTTTGGATTTTTTAATTTTGAAAAAAGCTGGTCAAAAAACCACTCTTGAGGTGTCACTCTCGAAATCGGCTCAAATGTAGATAAACTCGTTAAACAGGTCGAGTATAATACACAACTCGATTTTTAGCTGCCCAACTGCATATTCACGCCTTCTGAAGCAAATTCAATATTCTGGAGAAATTGAAAAATCTCGCTGGAGGCTCCAGAATAGCTGGAAATTGTGAAATTTGGATTTGGGGGGTTAGTTTTGGACAAAATACAGCGATTCGCGTGAATTTCAAAAATTTCCACACAAACGGGAACCTTTTGATTTCTTGGATTTTTTAATTTTGAAAAAAGATGGTCAAAAAACCACTCTTGAGGTGTCACTCTCGAAATCGGCTCAAATGTAGATAAACTCGTTAAACAGGTCGAGTATAATACACAACTCGATTTTTAGCTGCCCAACTGAATATTCACGCCTTCTGAAGCAAATTCAAAATTCTGGAGAAATTGAAAAATCGCGCTGGAGGCTCCAGAATGGATGGAAATGGTAAAATTTGGATTTGGGTAATTATTATTAGTTCTGGGACTTGTTTTGACCATTTTTACTGATCAAGTACGTACTTTAAAAAAAAAGCATAAATCGCCAAAAACAGTCAATTTTGAATTTTCAAAAATTCCCCAAAAATCGAAAAATGAACTTAGGCAGCTGAAAATTTGGTTTTGGGGGTTTTAGACCATGCTCTTTCCAAAAATCGCGGTCCCGTTCAAATCAGAGTGTGACACCACAAAAGGTTCCCTTGCTTGTAAGCCAAAAGTTGGGAATTTTTGGGAAAAATTGGGTGAATGGAAAAGTTGGAAAAAGGAAGAAATTGTGTAGCAGAGAAAATCAAAGAATTACCAAAAATTATGGGTTTTTACTTCTTGAATCATAAATTTTCAAACGTTTTCGCCCTCGCTTCACTCAGGACAAATCATTTTCCTTTTATTTTCTCCGAACAAAATTGACTTCTCATATCAAAAGTAGGTAGGTGAGTAATGTTGTTGTACCTACTTGAAATTTCCCCCCCCCCCCAAAAAAAAATGGATCTCCAATACATTTTAGTTAAATTAAAACTGCCAGAAAATACCAACTTCTTCTAAAATATCAAAAAATGTCATACTTTTTGGCCGAAAATTCGGAAACAATTATTCTTAATTTTTGCTAAATTTGGTTGTTTTTGAAAATATAAAAATGATTGTCCTGAAAAAAAACAAAGAATTGTGAATTTTCAAGAGCTTTTGCCCTCGCTCGCTCGGGCTCTATTCATATTTTCAAAAATATTATAATTTACTGAAAACTGGAAATTCTGAAACTATGAAAACCAACTTTTCACATCATCAAAAATTCAAAAATGATGTTTACATTTTGAATTATCAATTTTTCACAGCTTTCGACCTCGCTTCGCTCGAGTTAGGTCATTTTCCTTTTTTCTTTTCTGAATTCTGACCAAAATTGAAGGGTTGAAAAATTGATGCAAAACACCAAAAAGCACAATATTTTAAGGTTGAAACTTCTTATAGGTACTTATCGAAAAGAATTTTTTTTGTTCCTCACAAATTTGCCAACGCTTTAATCAGTCGAAATCAATAATGTTCTGTTCTCTTTTTGAATTTAATTTTCATAGGCCAAAAGGGTAAAAAAAAAACACACGAAAAATAACAAGAAAAAATTACAAATTTTGGATTTTGGATTTCAGTATTAAGTACCAATCTTGAAATTAAATAATTCAAATTTTTGGTCAAATATAAAAATAAAAACATCGTTTTTGAACATTTAAAATTATTCAACATTTTCGTTTCCTACTCCCTCTTTCAGACAGACTTTGTTCAAACCACATCTGGCTATAATTAGCATGAAAAGACTGGAGTGATGGGGGTCTGGGATAAATTAAAACAATTTCAGTTTAACCCCCCCCCCCGGACACATCGCTTCATCATGCCTCTGAAAAGATCCCCTCGAGCTCGCCAAACCTAATATTCGATATTCTCCAAATGATATGGGTTGATTTTTGCATAAAAAAATCCTTCAAATTGGTCATCTTGGCTCGTCGTTTGGGTTGCATATACTCATCATTAAGGGTCAATTTTTTGAAAACTCGCAATTAAACACTCGTGCATTTTCACCATTGAAAGTTCAACTTGAAAAAAAAAATATTTAAGGAACTTTGAATTCTATGGCAAAACAAACACGAGAAATAGATTTCTTGTATCCAAAAACCGCATCAACTACAGTCCGTACATCTTCAAAAGCTCTCTAAAATTTATAAAAAATTCCAAAGTTCTGATGTGAAATGCGTCGATTTGGAAAGATACTAAATTAAATCAATAATTCATGATTTCAAAATAAGCAATGCAATTTTGAATGATAAAATGAAATACGTTTATTACAGAGTACGAAACTACTATAACTCAAAACTTTCAAACACATCACAAAAATTACACTTGGATCACTCACACCGTACAAAATATTATCAAAAAATATCACAAAATTCTTCACAAAATAGACCATACAAAATTATAACGAAATGTCGGTAACATTACGATAGAAATTAAGAAAAATACGTATCTATCATTCTGTTTCAGTTAATGAACGTCTCACCGACCGAGACACGATCAACTTGAGGGTTTAACACTGAAAAAAGCAGTAATCGGTATATGCTTTTTGGCGGGGCTTTGCAGTTTCATTTTTTTAGACTGCCTTTTATTATCTGATCCTTTGCTGGAAGAAATGCTACTAGAGCTACTGTTTGCCTTTTCAGCATTCCTCTCAGCTATTTCAGCTTTATTCAACTCTTTTTGTAACGCCATGGCCGCGTGGAGATCCAAATGTTCCAGGAAATCAATCAACGGAATAAATTTATGACACTCGGCGCATTTTTCTACCATTTGATCGGCAGAAGTTGAAGGTCCTGGTTCAACGTCCATTGTGCTGTCGATAACTCCGGGCATAGATTCTTCTTCGTCGAACGTACATACTGAGATTGAGTTATCCAACGAGTTATCGTTTTTGTTGAACGGTTTTTCGTATTTGATCGGAACGTAAACATTTTTATCTTTGAAAATTTTGCAAAAGAACGAATTACTGTAATCGAATCCTAAATTGGTAGAATTATTCGAATTCGGAGCTGGATCATCTTTCGAAGTAGATGGAACTGGGTTATCGTACACATTTTCCGAACTGGGCGAAGGGTTACGTAATTTATTAAGTATTTTATTCAGTCCTGAGGCGAATTCTGGCTCTTCCGAAGCATGTGGTATTAATGTTCGAGTAGATTCTGATTCCGATGTTTTGATGGAAATATCTTTGGTGGATATCGCTTCAAGTTCACTTTTGATCGGGCTAGAAGGAGGAGGATCTGGTTTAGATTCGACTTCGATTGCGAGTAAATCTGGGTCGTTTGATTTTTCGGTATCGTTATCAGGAACTGATTCGTTTTCATCTGTCTTTGGTTTTATCAGTTTGAAAAATTTAAACAACGAACTTGCAGAGCTTTTTACTTCGATGAACTTGCTCACCGATATTCCGAGTAAATTCAACGATGGAATCCTGCGGAATTATTACAATTAGTTTATATTTCAAGTACAGCACGAGAAAATGAATAATTAGCGTTAGTACCATGCATCGGATTTCTGAGGAGCTGTATTACATTTCGATATTAAAATCATACAGCTGTTGACAATTTCTTCCTTCGTGTAATTATTTAAAGCTGTACTTCGCGAAAATACCGTAGTTTTGCCATTTTCTTCGAAATGTGTATTAACAGTGATCAACGTAGCTCTTCTTTTGTTCTGAAAAATGAAAGAAAACTCGGTAAAAAAAATTTAAACGAAAGGAATAATGGTATAACTCGATCCGATTTCATACCGCGATTAAATCATTCTGAATACGTTCGTAAACTTCATCAGCTAATTCTTCCATCCAATGTTTAACGACTTTTTTAGTCGTAAGTGCCGTATGAGCTGGGAAATTCTTACAGCATCCTATCGACTTTGAAACAATTCTAGGTTTGACCGGGTCTACGTCAATTCCACGAGAAATATTGTACAGCCAAGATCTAGATTTGAAACACCACTAAAATAAATACGAATCCACGAATAACATTGTAATGGAGGTAATTGATTACTTACCCGTTTTTTTCACCGAATTTCTGCTGTAAATCTCGCATCGAAAATTTCGCAACTTCGCTCATCGTAGAACAATTCAACTGCTGTTTAACTGAATCACCGAGTTTACCACCTAAAGATCGGATTTTTTCTACTGGAAGTGTTTCGTACAAAACTGATACGCTCGAATGCGGTAACACCGTTTGTTTATTCGGTTTGTGGAGACCGCATGATAATTTAGCCAAGATCTGCGTATTGATAAAACACATTTTTCGTGTTACTTCGATAATCAAAATTAACTTTCAACAATAACTAAAAACTACGAACCTTATTATGTGAAATACCAGCGGAGCAACGAAACCCTGTTTTTTCATACACAGCGGCTCTGATCTCTTCCACCAAAGCAGCCGCATGAGCCAATTTGAGTAAATTATCATCGTTCATACCACCGTCGTATAAATCATTGAGCCACTGGTTCGTTCCTCGAGTTGAAAAAATAAACGAAATATCAATCGGTGTCTAAAAAGCAGCTAAATGAGTTAAAAAACACTCACCTCCCTCATCCGGATACCCGACCACAAATGTGTTTTGCACATCACTCAGTTTTACTTTTCCACATCGTTTTTCTACAAGTTCGGTCAAGTCCAGGAACGCTTCATCTATACTGGCTTTTTCGACACAAGGTGAAAATTCGTTCAGAACGGCTATCACCTCACGTCCAGCATCTCTGTATCTAACACAACAAAGAAAATAATTTTACGAACTGATATACTACTAATGCAATATTTACATTGGCAAGTAAAATACTTACTTGGTCAAGTCAGCTTTGCCTCTAACATCAGGTACAGCGACAAGTTCAATTTCGGGGCAGTGTTTTTTAGCATCTACACCTCTCATTCGTCTGGTCACTCCTAAGTTTCGAGCTTCGTAGTTTACAGCTATGATACTGGAAGATGAAAAACCGTCAAGAGATGTCACGTAGAAGATATAAAAATATATAATTGAAACAATCTACTAACCCACCGCCTTTCCAGGTTTGATATTGTACCACAGCAATCGGTTTTCCTTGAAGAGATGGATTCAGTCTGGCTTCAACTTGACAATAGAAGCAATCCATGTCTATAAGAGTTATTACTCGATTAAACATAATGGAAACGTTGGAACGTCAAAGGTATTTAGCAAAATTAACAGAAATTATTTGACAAATGAATTAGCAGAAAATTAATCAAAATTGATTACTCAAACTGTTTTCAAAAATTCAAAATTATTCAACTTTACGCAAAATTTGAAAAATCTGTTTTTTGTTGACTTTTGTTATGAAACGTAAAATTTCTTCAGCAGTGTTACCAACTTGGATACATATAAGACGATGCATTTTGATTGGTCAAACGAACGATGACATCACAAATATTCAAAATTTTCACACCGCCTTGCCGCCAATCCATAATATAAACAAACATTGCTGATAAATGATAATTTTTGAAATTCTTTTCTAGGGTACTGTATAATGGGTATGATCGACGTCAGTCATTTTGGTTGTCTCATGTCGTTGTGTACAATGCATCGATAGTAAATGTGGTATAAGTGTGGGTGAGACTTACTCACACTTATACAACATTTACACGCGAGACAACCAAAATGGCTGACGTCGATCATACCCAATGTACAGTACCCTATCTTTTCGGCGAATTTGAGAGCTTGAAAAAATTTGATCAATATTTGCCATCATATAAAACAATCTCGAGCATTTATTTCCAGTCATAACCCTTGTTTAACTATCCCAGTGCCCTAGTTATACCAACGTTAAACGAACGATCAACAATTTAATTTCCAGCTTGTAAATGCAAATTTTGCGGTGAGTTTAGAGTTATTTTTCAAGCTTTAGTGTTTCAGTGAAGTACTTATTTCATTTGTATTTCAATTTTCAGTTCGTTCCAATTCCAAGATAAGAAAAAATGACCCAGCAGTACGTGCTAATTACCGGAGGAGCTGGATATATCGGAAGTCACTGTGTTTTAGTTCTATTACAAAGTGGTTACGACGTTTTAGTGCTGGACAACTGTTCCAATACATATTCAGGTAGGTATTTATCGTTGAGGTAAATTTGGCCAAACTGTGAACGACATAGGAAATCCGAGATTGAATCAATTATTACGATATTGCTGCGACTTATCGACGATAAGAAAAAGTATATTTTTGATAACGTTAGTTATTTATAAATTAACCGTATTATATTTTGTTGAAGCTGACGAAGGTGATAAACCCGAATCGTTGAAACGAGTAGAAAAGTTGACTGGAAAAACACTTTCGTACGTTTACGGTGATTTTTCGGACTGTCAAAAATTGAAGAATGTTTTTACTCGAGTTGGTTTTTTTTTTAGTTAGCCTACTACGGTTTAATTACTACAGAATTGTAAATTTATATTCGTCTCTCCCTTTTCCAGTATAAGATTTCGTGCGTTATACATTGCGCCGCTTTGAAATCAGTCAAACAATCGTGCGATCTACCTCTCCCATACTATACGAATAATGTTGCCGGATCGTTGAATTTACTCCAAGTAAATATACCGACGACATCACATATGATCAGATCAGAATCACATACATTCCAAAGAGCTTGTTTAATTACACAAGATTTTACAGGCGATGTCAGAATGCGGAGTGAAAAGTATAATTTTTTCTTCCTCTTCTTCAGTGTACGGTAATCCGCAATTCCTACCAGTGACCGAAGACCATCCTACGGGTGAAAATTGTGCCAATCCGTACGGAAGGACTAAGTTCATGGTGGAGGAAATTTTGAAGGATATAAGCTTATCCGATAAGGTATCTTGAATAATTTATACTTCGAATTATTCGCTTTTCCCATTTTGTATCTGAACTGAAACTTATACAGGAATGGAAAGTATACTCATTGCGATACTTTAATCCCGTTGGAGCTCATCCCAGTGGAGAAATTGGAGAAGACCCGTTAGGTATACCCAGTAACCTAATGCCAGTTGTATCCCAAGTAGCGGTGGGTAAACTGAAAGAGCTCGCTGTGTACGGTGACGATTACAATACACCTGATGGGACATGTAAACCACCTAAACTACACGATGATCTCTAATTATTCGCTATTCGTGATGGTTGTGTTATTTGATCAGGTGTACGGGACTATATTCACATCATGGATCTAGCTGAAGGTCACATTGCCGCAGTTGGTAAACTTTTGACCGAAAAAAAAGGCGGCATTTTTAAAGCTTATAATTTAGGCACAGGTTCCGGTGTGTCTGTATTACAGGTAACTATCTTAAATTGCCTCGAAAATATCGCGTATTCATTTATTTAACGATTGTATTGTGTTATCTGTTTCCTCAGGTAGTGAATACTTTCGAAAAAGTCAACAAAATAAACATTCCGTGTAAAGTCGCCCCTGGACGAGCCGGTGACATCGCCTCTTCTTATTGTGCTGTCGATTTAGCCAAAAAAGAATTAGTCTGGGAAGCTAAATACGGTCTCGTTGAAATGTGTATGTATTTGAAATATTTTTCGAACCTTTTTTCATCAGTACTTAAATTTATCTAATATGTGAGTGGTTCTTTCTCTAGGTCGAGATTCCTGGAATTGGCAATCGAAGAACCCGAAGGGTTACCGAAAATAATTTTAATAATTTTAATCGCGTTCTGGTGTCATTTACACGACGCAATCATGCATTTACCATATTTTAAAATGAATTTTTCATTGTTTTTTTTTTACTAGTATGTTGAAAAAATGATTTTATTTCTACGATGGAAGTTTGTATTTTTTTTGGCGCGTCTTCTTCTTTCATTAGACAGAAGAACTCGTCGATTTTATCCTCGTGGTCATAATTCAAATAGGCGATCGTTACGAAGAAACTTATCGGGATAATGATCAGTACGTGTAGTTTGTAGGTAATTCCCATCTTATATCGAGCGTCAAAAAGGTCATAGGTTCCCAAGGTATTTTTTGGGCCAAAAATACATTGAAAAACTGGTCAAAAAATACGATTAATTTTCAATTTAAAAAGGTGATTTACAAATTTGCGCTATTTTGGGACCAAAAATATTTTTTTAGCTGCGCAGATTCGAAATCGAGCATAAACTCGATTTGTGATGAGAAAAAGTGATTCCCAAAGTTTTAGATATCCCATCGCATTTTTCGACCAGTTTCAAGAAATCTTTCAAGAATTTTGAGTCAAAAAAATACACTAATGGATCCTTTGACTTTTTGACACGGTAGTTGATACATGAAAATAACTATTTTACTGTTTCAGATAAGTACATTTTTTCGTTGTTTTTTTTTGAACGAGGAGAGTATCAAAATATTGAAATTTTGAGACCTTCGAACACCAGTGGTACACACAGTTTTGTGAGTGAGCAGCTTCAAATTTTATGGTAGACTAAAACCCAGGGGTCTTTTTTTTGGTTGAAAAAATCTGGTCAAATCAGTTTTTACAGACCCGTTTTTTTAATTTTTTATTTTTACTTAGGTACTTTTGAATAGATAAAATCAAAAGCTTTTAATTCAGGATTTTTAGTGATTTTTTGCGGGGGGGGGGGCATCGTAATTGAAAATCGGCACTAATGGTCAGTCATAATTTATCTGAATTGTCATTCATTTGAATGATTTCTCTTATATAAGACCAATCTCTTCACAATTATCTGGCGAAATGATTTTTTATGCACATACATTTGCCAGAAGAGATAGAGATAGGTATATGTACTTACTTAGGTATTTATTCAAGAACTTAATGCCTCATACTAATTTTTTCAATTTTTTCGGACTTCAATTACATATCTCAACTTCCTAAAAATTAGCATATTTTTTAGAAAGTTTCGACTCTATGATGAAATTATTAGCAAGAGATAATTATTCCTTATTTTCAAGCATCTTTAAAAAAAAAGTTTTATTGAACGAATTTTTTACTTTTCCCCTCTTCCCTTCCATTGATTTCTGACCAGGAATTTATTTTAGGTAGTGAAATCATCAAAATGGGTCTTCACATTTGGGTCTGCCTAGTTTCATGTTTCTCACAACTCATTTCATAAAATATATGCGTAGTTTTATAAATTTGCGAACGTGAACTACTAAACTTTAAATTTGTCGTCATATTTTCAAGCTATATTGAACAATTAGTCCTTTTGCTAATAATTTATTTACAGGTGGTGTCGAACGTTATGCTACAGAACAATGAATATTTCAAAACCTTTCCTGACAAAACCCTACAATTATTTTGCATTTTTTAAAAAAATTTCTTCTCAACTTTAATACGAATAGATAAGGATGGAAACTGCACAATTCCTTGAATTGAGGTATTTAACTTCGAAAATATTATACGTACTTAGCTAGTAGTTACCTACTTAAGTAGGTATCGAAATTTTAATGTGTAATTTATTCCCCCAGAATTTTTATAAGCTAAAGAAAATTAACTAGGTATAGCTACGAGCTATTAACCAGAAGTTGAAATTCATGAAGTCATGCCATGCTATGAATACAATGCATACCTAATCAAAATAAACCCTATACCTAATAGATTTAGTGTTTAATAGTCGATGAATAATGTCGGACACAAATTTCGTCTCTCGCACAGTGCGAATATCATTTCTATGCTTAGGATTACTTGAAAATCGAAACTATCGCTTAGTTTACTCAGTATGGGTGACACTTTGTTCGATAAGTATTTTCGGCAGCATTGTAGGCGTTTTAAATTCAACAGGAGCAGATATTAAACTGGAAGCTCTTACATCACTATTCCCACAACTGAACGGAATGTTGTTATTTGTAACAATTAATGCATCGAAGAAAAACCTACTACTTCTACTGGCCAAATTGAAAGAATTTCCCAAAAGTGATATACTAGAACGCAGCAATGAATTCACCAAGAAGGAATTAATTTGGTGTTTCGTGACACTGGCAACTCAATGTGTTTGTTTTGCTGCCCCATCTCTGCTTGCTCCATTTCTGGGAGGAGAAATAAACGATAAATATTCGTACATTATACCGTTTTGGTTCTCGTGCGGTGATAGGGATTCTAATGAGAGGACTGTAGCTGTGTGCTTGCGAATTCACTCTGGAAAGGAATTATTTGTGGCTAATATGGTCCAAGGGATGTGTGCCGGATGGCATATGATTATTTATACGTCATCGTTTGCTTTGTATGGGATAATAGCCGGAGAACTCGTGGTGCATAGCGAAAGCATCAGAACAATTGTGAATGAGATCAACGAGCAGGATAAAATTGATTGGACTAATACGAAACCTAGAGCATTGGTAATAATTCGACGACGTGAAGAAAATAATTATCAAAAACTCTTGGAGATCATAGAATATCAACAGTTTTCACATAGGTAAGTAGGTATAGTAGAAAGTTAATATAGGTAGGTACTCAACAATTTTATTTCTCATTGTATTCTACCACAAAAGGGCGTACGAAATAAAAATTTTATTTCTAGTTGCATTTCAAAAACCATCAACATTTGGACACCATACTTGGCTTGCTATTATGGTGCTTTTTTGATTAATCTCACCAATTTCTTGTTCATCACGATCAAAGAGGTAAGACCAATCTCGTGTCAGACTAAGCGTAAGTACCTAACGTACCTACGTATTATGAAAATTGGAAATTCATCACCTATTACATCATCAATCACATTGCAGCACGACAATTCAAAATCATTCGTCATCAAAGTGTCATTTTTGACATTTTTTGGAGTTCAGATCGCTTTTCTTCTGTCAAATTATTCTCAAACAATTTCAATGCTGGTAAGTAGACAAATTAACGCGAATAAACACAACTGCTCAGCAGAACGTTAAACAAGACACTACCGCAGGATCTATGCGCAAAATGGTCTGCGCATCCCCTCCTTTGTCCTTTTTATATGCAACGCTGCGCACTGTCCTGATTTTCAATTTTTCATTTCATGAACTGTTACTGTTACAGAACCAAAACATCTTTGATGAAATGGTTAACTTGAAGTGGTACGAACAAAATTTGAGATTCCGGAAAATTTATATGACAGTATTGACGCTTACTCTGAAACCAGTTCGAATTGTAGCAGGAGGAGCATTTCAAGTCAACTTGAATTCATTTATGAGCATGCTAAGGACAGTTTATTCAATTTTGAATGTTTTAATTATAAAGTATGGTTAATAAGGATTAAGGACTATTAAGGAGGCCTTCTTCAATATTTTTGTTACAGTTATAGGAACAATTTCAGAAAAAAAAACTAATGCTTGTTATACCTAGTGATGTATTTGAAGCAATGTAAAAAAAATTTTTCAATCACAACATTTTTTTACCTATTTTTTTTTTTTTTTTTTTTGAAACAAACATAAGCTACTTTACATCTACCAACCTGATAAAAATAACGCAATAAGTTGAAGAAAAAATTCGAAAGAAACTCGACTAGAAAATTGTTTAATCCGTGAAAAGTCGACAAGGACAACTTTTTAAAATGTTAACTGAAAAGGGCGAGACAGGTAGGGAGGTAAGTAGGCGTATTAAAAATAAATGCTCGTCAATTGTTTTTTCATTTTTTTCGACAGGTAGTTGACATAGCATTGTTCCTGTACATTTGCATAATTATTTTCAGTTTCTAAGAAGTAGGTAGACATCACAAACAACAAGTATTTTCTGAGAAACAAGGAGGCTATGAAAGGCTTGTCAGATAATTCGCAAAAATGCAGAAAAACTAAGTCAGTACCTACCTATTCGTGTGCCATAATTTTTAAAGGCGTTAACCTTAAATTTCAAAATTTGACATGTTCTTAATGAAATAATGGTGATTAAAGGAAGTCAAGAATAGAATCTTAATTCATAAGTATAGAAAGAAAACTGCCTAGGTAATTAACTAACTACCACTGTAAGTACCTACTTGTAACCTACACATTTCCCCCAACCTACATACGAGTCTCATTTTCAAAATGTGACGAAGTTCAATTCAAAGTTACCAGTTGTGTTTCTGTGTATGGTTTTTTTTTTTTTTTAATAGATGAGTGCGGTGGTTTTAATCATGAACCATTTCAAAATGAGAAAACTAAATTTCGTCTCAAGCATGGTGAAATTCTCATTAACATCTTTGGGTATGTTCAGAAATGGCAAGAAAAGGATCGCATATTCCATCATTTTTTCAATACTTTGTTCCGGAGGATTTTTAGGAACCACAGTAGGATTTCTCAACACCACAGGAGCAGGCTATAAGCTGGAGTCACTGGCATCACTTTTGGCAAACTTCAATTCAGTAGTTCTATTCGCAGTGGTCAATTTTTCTCATGCTAAGATATCGCAATTATTCGTAAAACGAAAAGGATACATCGAAGAAGATATCGATGATTTAATCGATCGAACTGATAAATACATCAAGAAGGAATTAATCTGGTATTTTATCGCATTAATGGCGCAAGGATCCTTATTCACCGTGATTACCATGATTTCTTCTCTTTTCGAGGATCACATTAATAATATGTTCTCCACAGTTGTGCCATTCTGGTTTTCATGCAGTAATAAAGGATTAGACAGAAAAGCACCCTGCATACATTGGGAAACATTTTCAAAAATTCAATTACTAGCGGCTAATTTGGTTCAAGTTTTTTTTCTAATGCTGCAATTTGCGGTGTATATTTGCTCTTTTGCTTTGTATGGCATCAGTATAGGCGAACTTGTTGTACATTTTGAGAATATTAAAATCAAAGTGAAGTTTTTCAATATGCAAAACGAAGGTGGATTGGTTTTTCAGAATAGGAGGCCTTCTAATTTCAACCCTAGGCTAATTCAGAGAGAGAAGAGGAGCGTCGAAGAATTATTGGGGATAGTCAAATATCAGCAATTTTTACACAGGTGAGAGCAGCCCATTTGGCTGAAAACTTTGTTTAGATGTGGCTTCTGAGTTTTGATTCTTATGATAAAGTATTTAAGTATTGATTGATATTGGCGATTTATAGGTGCATTCTGCACACCATTGATGCATGGAAACCGTACCTCACTTGCATTTATGTTACATCTTTTGTGGACATGACGATGGTTGTATTCACCATCTTTATGGAGGTAAAGAACAAATTTTCATTATTTACTAAATATGATACCAAGCCACAAGACAATAATTCATCTAGAGATTATAATACTTATGTGTGATGCTATTACAGCATGAGAATTCTAGAATATTCTTCATGAAAGCAGCAAGTTTAGTGACATTCAGATTTCTACTTTTATTAATTGTATCTTCTTATGCTCAAACTTTAGTAACTCTGGTAAGTAAATCAATTCAGATAAAAACAAAAAAATGAAAAAAAAAAAAAAAAATACAGCACATTGTTCTTGCCTTGACCATAATGAGCCATACGTTCTTTTACAATTTTCTGCATGAAAACAAAATTTTTTAATAGACAGCTTTTTGGTAAAAAGTGAGAATAATGCTGATTTTTCGACAAAAAAGGAAAACTTTTAGCAGTTTTAGAAAAGGAACGAAACTTTTTGGCTTGGCAAACGGTGAAATTTTTGCAATTTTTTTACAGAAAAAGAGATTTGGACAATTATTTTGGTAGGGTATTTTTCAATTTTTCGATAATTTTTGGAAATCTTTCAGCCAAAACAAAAAATGTGTCATTCCGCAGGTAAAGGGCCCATTTGGTCGATATTGAGTTAGGGGTGGGAGGGTAAAGTAGACCTCCGGAGCAATCATATGAGCTGGATAGAAGCCCAAAAAGTGCAAAAAAAACCTCCAAAAAAAATCCAGAACTAAAAATGTGTCATTCCGCAGGTAAAGGGCCCATTTGGTCGATATTGAGTTAGGGGTGGGAGGGTAAAGTAGACCTCCGGAGCAATCATATGAGCTGGATAGAAGCCCAAAAAGTGCAAAAAAAACCTCCAAAAAAAATCCAGAACTAAAAATTTGAAAAACTCAACTTTTAAGAAAATTGCCTTCAAAGTTTTTTTTCTGAAAAAAGCTGAAATTTCACGTAATCCGAAAACCTTCATACCTAAAATTGAAGATTATTGTTTCTGATGTCAAATATTACTACCCACCTGCAATAGCGATTTTTTTTACTCAATATTTTCATGTTTATGAGTATTTTAAGCCTGAAAAACAATGATTAATAAATTCAAATTTTGCATAAAAATTCATTACTCTGTTCAAAAGCAGAAAAAAATGATCAAATTACATTTTCTGTCAAAATTCAACTTGTAAAAATAAAAATCATGAAAAAAAATTTTCAAAAAATTTCTTCCCCAGCGCGATTCGAACTCGGACTTCCTGCTCCGCGATCCGTTATCAGTGCCACACGGCTAACCTGCACCAACGTAAAACGTGTTTTTGAGTGGTATACATGTTGCCACTGGCAACTAGGTGCAGTATAATTTGTAGGGTATTTTTTTGGAAGCGAATTTACTGCTAAAAAGCAAAAACGACCAAATGGGCCCTTTATAGAAAAACTTTAGTTCCGTTTTTCTCTGCTTGGGGCGCACCTGCGGCCTTGATACTTCGACACGAGATAGTCGGATATGTTCTACATCGAAATCCATCAAAACCTCGATTTTCGATTTTTTCAACGGTTTCACTAAAAACACAATTATCTCGATAAATAGAAACGACCAAATGGGCCCTTTACCTACGGAATGACACAAATGAAGAAAAATCAAAATTTCACCAAATCGATTTAGAAAGTTGAAATTCGGGATAGTACCCTCCATTTTCGACCCACCAAGTCGATCGGAAATGATTTTGAGCCATTTAAAGCAGTTTTGGAGCCTCCAGCAGATTTTTGAAACTTGAATGAAATTGGAAATGCAAAATTCACTCTGAACCTTAATTTTAATAGAAAGTTTCAAGGCCTTTCGTTTGATCTTTAAAAATTCATTCAAAATGGAAAAATTCAGTTCAAATCCTGAAATTTTGACCGATGGTATATTTTTGCATGGGCTTCCAATCTGATTTGGCCCGGCTCAAAAATGTTTGTGCGATTGTCCGGCATATGACAATAGGAGAATTTGCACCCCCCACCCACCGATCCTCCGGGACAACTTTTTTCTTAAAGGGGACATCCTAAGGAACATTGTAAAGCAAACTTGCCCAAAAAAAATTAGCCTTACTTACAAAATGGCGGGATTTTGGTTGACAGGTCAGCCGAAATCGCAGATTTTCCGTTTCAACATAGGACTTGAACGAAATTTTTCAAACCTTACAAAGGTAGATCGAAAGATCATGCAAATTTCAAGTGCTAAAGTGCCTTTTTCGATTTTTGGTGAATTTTTGAAAATCCAATTTAGGCCAAAAATGAGGGAAAAATCAAAATTATACCAAATTGACCAAGAAAGCTGAAATTTGCGATAAACCCTATTTTCGACATGCCAAATCGATTGGAAACGGTTTCAACCCGTTTTAAGCAGTTCTGGAGCCTCCAGCAGCACAAAATTCCATCAAATTGGAGTTGTTAAGCTGAAATTTATTTTAAAAACTAATTTCAATACGCTACGAAGTACTGCAGGTAAATTTCAAGTCGTTTTGGAGCCTCCAGCAACTTTTTGAAAATTCCTGGAGCCTCCAGTAGATTTTTGAAACTTGAAATTTACCCAAAATTTCATCAAACTGAAATGCAGAGTCGAAATTCATTCTGCAAACTACTTTCAATACGCTTCGAAGTTGACTGCTGGTGGATTTGAAGTCGTTTTGGAGCCTCCAGCGACTTTTTGAACGGTTGTATGGCGTTTTTTTGGCAAATTGAAATTTTCTAAAAGTAGCTGGAAGCTTCAAAACCATTTGAAACCACTATGTAGTCTGCGAAGTAAATTTCAGCTTTCCAACTCCATTTGATAAATTAATGTTGCGGGAATTTCAAGTTTTAAAAAGCTACTGGAGGCTCCAGTAATTTTCAAAAAAGTCGCTGGAGGCAGTGGAGGCTCTAATATGACTTGAACCCACTTGAAGTCGTCTTCAGAGGGTGTTGAAATTGGAGTGTAGAGTAAATTTCAGCTTTCCATCTCCATTTGATGAAATTTTGTGAAAATTTAAAGTTTCAAAAATCTGCTGGAGGCTCCAAAACGGCTTGAAATTCACCTGCAGTACTTCGTAGCGTATTGAAATTAGTTTTTAGAATTTTCAGCTTTACAACTCCAATTTGATGGAATTTTGATGGGAATTTCGAGTTTTAAAAATCTGCTGGAGGCTCCAGAACTGCTCAAAACGGGTTGAAACCGTTTCCAATCGATTTGGCATGTCGAAAATAGGGTATATCCCAAATTTCAGCTTTCTTGGTCAATTTGGTATAATTTAGATTTTTTCCCTCATTTTTGGCCTAAATTCGATTTTCAAAAGTTCACCAAGAATCGAAAAAGGCACTTTAGCACTTGAAATTTTGACAGGTGATAAATTTTTGCATGATCTTTCGATCTACCTTTGTGAGGTTTGAAAAATTTTGTGCAAGTCCTATGTTGAAACGCAAAATCTGCGATTTCGGCTGACCTGTCAATCAAAATGGCCGCCATTTTGTAAGTAAGGCCAATTTTTTTTGGGCAAGTTTGCTTTACAATGTTCTTTAGGATGTCCCCTTTAAGAAAAAAGTTGTCCCGGAGGATCGGTGGGGGGGGGGGTGTGCAATAACTCCTATTGTCATATGCCGGACTATTGTAAGTAAAAGTACGTAGATGTCTAGCCCTACAAGTTGTTGAATATGAATTTCAATCTATTTCAGATGGACGAAATGTTGGAAGAAACTTCTCACATGCGGTGGTACGATCAAGGACTAAAATTTCGTAAAATTTACATCCTTGTCTTGATTCTCAATCAAAGAACAATCGTAATGCTAGCAGGCGGAATAGTACGAATCAATTTAAACTCATTTCTTCAACTGCTCAAAACCATGTATTCTATTTTAAATCTGTTAATTTTGAAATATGGACGATAAACTCAGGAACATTAATTTTAAAAGACAGTATGCCACGGTTTCAAAAAGTTTCCTTTACTTAAAATTTTCGAATGAGCAATTTCATTCATCCGAACCTGTATTTTTTGTGTTCATAAAAACATAATTTATTTCTTCGGGGGAACTAGGTACATAATACCGACCTTTTTGCGAACGTTTCATTTGTTCAATACAGCAAAAACTTACATTTGATATCCAGGGTCAATGGAAAGTTTCACGAGATGTCAATCAGACGATAAGGAAGTATAATTTACACTTTGGTAAATGTCAAACCGCTTCATTTGGTTTTAGATATTTTCTATTCCAATCTAAAAAGTGTTGAAATTTCAAATTTTTCCTACGAACTTCGTCAACCAAGATATCTATACTTTCACAGCACGATGAATTTCATTCGATTAAAGGTTTACATATTGTGTGATTTGATAAACAATTTGTAATACTGAAATTATAAAATCAAAGAATTAGTACATGAATTGGTATTTTTTTTTTTAGATTTTACACCGAAGGAAAGATAAACGAATGATAAAAATTTGGTTAAAATTTAAAACTGCAATGATTTTATAAAATAAAAAACAGTGAATAAATGAAATTAAGAATTGTATATTCGTAAAGTATCTGCAATAGTTTTTTCACAAACCGGACAGGATGATAAAGGCACGGAACACTTCATACAGACCGCTACGTGTTTACAGGGAATGAATAACACGTTCTTTTCCTCCAAAGAGCAAATTTTACAAAGCAAGGATGGCTGACTATTCTGATCATTATTTTTTTCAGAATCTGCATCCACCTGAGCTTCCTTTCTTCTGGAGTCCGAACGAAGAGCAGGAATCACTTTGGTCTTGGGTCTGACCACTGGTTTCTTTTTTCTGCAAAGAGAATTTTATTGTAGAAGCTCATTCGCGTACTCTAATCTTGATGGTTAAAATTTATTATTAATACTTACTTCAAATGAATTAAATCCATAATTTCATCAATCGCACTAACGATCGTTTCAGAATTCTGAATACGAGAAGAAAAAGATTAATTTGTGTGAACGATAGGTTAGTTTGCTTAAAACTATGAGAAATAATATAGGTACCTGAACTGCGATTATTTCTGCCTTTCTCTCAACAGCTTTATCAATAAACTCTTTCCCTTTTTCGCTCAACACAAATTTACATTTGGGAAACCAATAAGCGTGCTCGACCCAAGGATCGTCGAATTCTTTCCATTCATTTAATCCACCTCCGCAGTAGAAACAGACAGCCCGATCGTCATGGCCTATAAGATACATCCAATGTTGAATACAACGAAACGTAATAAATTCCCAACTTCGTCTCGATAAATACCTAAATAAAAAAATCCAGCTTCACTCAGAGCAGCTGGTTTCATTTTCATAGATTTTGGCCAGCTATCAAACGATTTCATCCTCTCTTCGAAGGACGAATAATGAGGGAAGTTGCAGGTCGCCTTGGGAAGTACGACTTTACTTTGAAATTCTATTATAGTTTTCAAATCTGTGAACATTACATGGGTTTAATTAATACATTAGATAAGATGAGACAATGATTGATATTTAGGAATTTAAGCGAGATTAATCATCAACCGCCATCATTATCGAATGAATCATAAATTTCACGTAGGTAAAGAAAAAACCAAAGTTTACCAAATTAACATCGTAATTCGGATACATTTTGTTCCAAATAAAATCTATTCGGCGAATGCCTAATTTCATTCGATGAAAATTGAATTAAATTATAACGGAAATGGAATGTAAATGACATAGTTACCATTACAGATTGGTTTATTGGTGAGTTCACGGTTTACGATTTCACACATATTGCAAAGCCTTAAGTTACTATTTACAAGCAAAAGCTAGATTTAATAACGAAATATTTTCATTGATGACTTCATTTTAAAGTATTATTATAGTTAAAGTTTAAAATTGATACGTTGTAAGGTAAAATAAAACATAAGCCAACTGCAGTTCCTTTACAAAATGTACAATTGTAACGTTTTACAAGCAACCTGTTAGGATGGCGATGCGAAGGACGAAGGGGAATTTCAAAACAAAGCGAGAATTATCAGAAAAATAAACCAGTCACATGACTATGACGTCAGAATATATTGATAAAAATAATTAACATTTCAGTATTTTGCTATAATTATTGGAATAATTGTTCTACATAATTTTACACCAATTATTCAGCAATTTATCCTTATTTTTCCAGAAATAGAAACTGAAACGAGAGTCACAGACGTCACAGTAATTGTTCATTCTCAGCATCATACCAAAAACGTAAGTGATCGATTTCATTTTTCTCAGTATTTTTCTGCTGATCTGATACTGAAAATTTCAATTAATGCTTTCTCTATCATTACAGATGGCAACCGGTCAAGAACAAGTAAGTTCTCTTCCACTGCCCCCAGTTCAATATATCACTTTATTCAGCGATGAGAATATTCGACGGGGTCGAGCTCCCAAGCCTCCTCCTCTGATTCAAGACACGTACAGTATGTTTGGAAGAACATTCAATGCTGATGATCCCATCATAAGACCTCTTGAAAGCCAAGTAATTCATTTCGCTTCATCATACGCTATTTGAGACTCATTCTTTTTCTAATAAAAATCTCCTTTTCAGGGAATTAAACGTCTATATCCTCAACATTTTGACCGACGTCGAGAACTGAAGAAGTTGAATCACTCGTTACTGGTCAATTTTCTGGATTTATTGGATATTCTGGTATATGCTCCCGAATCTCCAAGACGTACTGAGAAAGTCGACGATATAAGTATTTTATTTATTCATATTCATCATTTACTCAATGAATTCCGTCCTCATCAAGCCAGAGAAACGTTGAGAGTAATGCTGGATTTGCAAAAAAGACAACGTATAGAAACAGCTGTCAGATTTAGGAAACATTTGGACAAAGTAAATAAACAGACTTACATTCATTGTTATTTTTGTCAACGCTGGATTGTTCATAAAAAATTGAATGTGTTTTTAGGCGAATGAAATATTGCAACATGCGTTGGAAAATCTTCCAGATTCGGAAGTGGATTCTAGAATTCTAGCCACTACCGATATCATGGACGAGAGCGATGCTGAGAAACCGGAAGAAGTGGATAAATATGACAGCTGCACTCCTGAAGATCGTCTGATGTGTCAAATATTGGATTCGATGGAATTGAATCGCAAGAGAAAAAGAAAACCGTAAGTTGATTACGAGTAACGAGCACGAGTCGACTCTTTCTTGCGCAATAGTAATGACGTTTTCATTTTCTCAGGAAAAGTCAGAGTATTCGTCACGATAAAGGAAAAGGAAGAACGCATTTTGGCTTCGAAAAAATAAGCAGTCATTCCGGTCGTGTTTTGGCACACGTTTAACGAAGGATGTGAATTCTCAAAGTTCTCGTTTCCTATGCTTTATCTCTAAACAGTCGTCGTAATGAGTTATTTTTCGAATATCGATGAGTTCCACCGATCAACAGCGATGCTGTTTCTCGTGATTGATTTTATATAAAGTCAAATACGTTGAAAAACAGTAGTTGAGACAGACTTTTGATCTGAAGAAAGAACTCCACGCCTACGCATTTATATCAAGTTTATTTAATCTTATGCTTATTGTAAATTCATAACGCCCGCATCTAATTATTTAGGCATTCAAACTCATTTAGAAAATAAACAATATACAAATCCGAAAATGTGACCAATAATTACATTTATTGCTAATTTAAGTGTTGAACGAAGCCTTTTTTTCGTTCAATAACGCCACCTTGAACTTCCTCTGTAATTACGATTACCTCGAGCACGATTACTGCTCCAGTTACCACCTTTCGACGGACCTGCGAAATAACTCGAATGAAAATTCAACGTTTCTATAGTAAAATTCACTCCTACAATTCAACTTACCGTAACCGGAAACTTTGGTACTGAATTTCCCACTCGGGGGTTGATACAATTCTCGACCACTGGATCGACTCTGTTTCGACGACGAGTGTCCATCTTCCTTACCGTACGAACTACTACTCGTGGTCCTTTTCTTTTCTTTTCTGATGTTATCCGAAGACGACTTCTGCAAAAAATTTCAGATTAAAGAATACTACGAATGAATAATTCGATCGAGAGATAAATTCAACTTACAGTTTCAGTTACAGATGGCGTCTTCCAGGACAGAGTGATTTCAGCTTTGTACCTCGGAGGGATATGAAATATATCTTTAATCATAGTACTGATATTTGAAGCTGCCTTCAAAGCTGATACTTTCAATTTACTCTCCGGGTCTGATTTCAAATCGGTATTGCTTTTGTTTTTCAAGTCTTCGCGTAAAGGTTTTATATAACCTTGCACGTGGCATGCGAGGAAATGTAATCTAAAAAATCAAATTTCGATAAATATTGAAGGCGAATTACGCTACGGTGTTAACGGCAAGCTAAAGATGAGTTACCGTAATTTCAATTCTTTGTACAGATCCGAATCAACTTTAATTACATCGGGTTTTACTCGTCCCAACTGATGTAAAGCGAACATCGTAGCTTCTATGTGAGTGAATTCAAAATCAGTTTCGGTATTCTCATCAGTAGGAGGATGTGGGACGTAACGCTGGAGGGAAAAAAATCGATGAATATAAATTCATTATCATGAAAATATTCATAACTGTGTATCAGTCGTTCACTCACGTATAATAGATTAACTGTTTTTTCGATAATATCCTCAGCATTCGGTAAAGTTTTGCAAGAAGCGCAACATTCTGCGAATATTTTCAATAACTCCAAATGAACAAACTTGAAATTTTTCATCTCTTTGGGAATTTTATCCAACTGCGATAACACTTCGTTTATAAGAAACGTAACAAATTTGTTTGAATCGACGACCTAAAAATATATTTAACAAATTAAAATCACAATTTTACACGAAAATTACTTCAAATAACGCAAACTTACTCGGAAATAAGGAAGGGCACAGTTGGTACAATGAATGATTCTGTCAACTTGACTTTCATCTTGAGGGTCGAATGAGTGATCAAGTTCGGCTTGATCGGAGATTATGTCCAAAAGTTCTTTCTGTCCCAAAGGTGTTTGGCTAAGTCGTGAGCAGCTCAGTATATGCATAAGTTGAATAAATTCGTCACCAGTAACGTCCTACGAAATGAATATTTCTTTAATACGAGTTAGAAGTGTTAATGTTTCAAAAATCTGATGATTACCTGCAAAACTTTCTTCGTTTCAATAATCAAAAAATCTTCAGCTGCTTTGTCGATTATATTACGATCTATCGGAACGATTTTTTTACTCAAGAATTTAACACACCGTTCGCGTACAGTGTCATCTCCACTTGAAAGTTGACAAATTATTCCATTCAACGTACCTAAAATCATAATATTTCATGATATATAGGTTACAAAATAAGTACCTATGGATTGATTCATCTAAAACTTGAGTATTATCAAGGTTCACATACCTTTGGCGTCAATTTTCAACAATGTAACCAAAGATTCTTGAACTGTCATCAATTCAGAAACATCTTCCGCTTGTAAAAGTTGAGCCAAAATGTCAGCAATTTTAGGAACCTGCTCTTTATTATCTTTACAAATCGACGACAGATCTTTTATGGCTTGTTTACGAATCTGAAAGAAAATGAATGAATTAATAACATTCTAATCAATCATAAGAACATGAGGTAATTTGGCAGCTTACAGCAACATCATCATCTTCGCATAGATCCAACTGAGCTTCCAGAGCTTGATCCGCTAAATTAGGAAAGTTTCTGAAAAATCTGGCGATAAATTGAGAAGCTAATCTTTTTTCATTCGGCGAACCTTTCACAGCGGCCAAAATTTCCACATATTCTTTTTCGTACTAAAGATAGAAAAGTGAATTAGAGTATTTTAGGTATGATATGCAAATTTAGAAGAGTGCTGGGACTTACTTCGCTGATATTGCCATTGGTGTTGGCATCTGCTAATATTCCGAAGTTCTTATACAACTTCTCGATACTATCTTTGACAGGATCACGTTCGGTAGCCATCTCCTTAGCTCTTGTTAATTAATTATAAACACCAACATGAAACGAAAATATTCTAAAAATTCACTAATTTATCAGGAACTTGCAAAGAAAAATGAGTTTTGTAAACACATGACAGCATACCGGCGTCAAAAATGCAACCAACTATTGGCCATTTTGCCAATTCTTTTTCGAATAATAAGTACGATTTGCTTCCGCTAGGTTCGCTACAGCAGAGTTGATTTTTTCATTTTTTTCACAAAAATAATTTTTAAATTTTGTTTTGTTTGTTTTGTTTACCTTAACCTTAACTTCTTTTTATTTTTTCTCATACCAGTCATACCTGCTGAATTAAATTTTAATTAAATCCCTTCCCAAGGCCCAAACCAAGGGCTCAGAAGCAGAATGATTGTATCCTGTATCGTTACATTACATATCGCAATCTCAAATCCACATCCAATTTTTATTCACATTTTAAATATTTAAATTTCATACCTTTTCAAAAATTAATTTAAGGATAATAGGATTGATCGTGATCCTTTAATCAGAATCTGCTTCTCTGACAATCAGGAATCTCTGCTCAGTGCTCTGACAGTCTGACACAAGGCGGGCACATTCAGACTCGGGGACGGGACCACTCGAAATAATACTGCAGGATTATGAACGCAATTTCAATGGTTCTATTCTAATTTCTGATAGGAAAAATTCAACTTCAGAAAGTTCAGATCAGAATCCTAGGGCCTTTATCCAGGCCCACAAGGTTTTTGAATTCCGACCAAGGATTTAAAAAAAAATATCAACCTTCGATTCGATTCATGTTTGAGACAAGTAAATTGGTATCTCCTGATAAATGTAATTCAATGACCCAGTTTTTTTTTCCAGAAAATTGGAAAGGTAAATTTTTAATTTCTATTACCTCCTCCTCTCATCTACATATTTTCTTTCGAAGCAAACTGAAGGTAGGTAACATAGCAATTCAATAATTCTTTCTTCATTACCTACCTATGAAAGCTTGAAAAAATAGTTCGACTAAAACATCGACAGGTAATGAAATATAAATGATAACACGCTATCGAATGAATATGTCAATGCGTTTTGTATTCTCATTAATTCCAAAATGTCGTTTTAAAATGTTTTAATTATAATGTTCCACGTAAGTAGAATTACCACAACTACCTATCCACTCGACATGAATATAGAAATCGATTCGTTGCCTACTATGCAATTAATGAAGTCTAAAAGTCATCGAACGATAATAACTGGGTAACAATTAAATTAACTGAATTAGGTTGGTATAAACATACGAACTGGCATCTTTCATTAAGTAAATTGAAATAAGCTTCTATATTTACTTATTTACAATTATGACGTCGAATAGTGATTCAGTGACGTGGTTAGCGAATATCCTTCTAAGACCGTTGAAAATATACGAAAATACTTTCAACTACGCTATATATTCGACAATTTTCATATTATTCAGCGCCTTCAGTATTTTAGGCAATATAATCGGTTTTCTCAATGTTACTGGAACTGTTGATAAACTCGAAGCTCTAGTCGCCATTACTTCGCAACTAAATGGCGTTTTGTTGTACCTCGGAGTGCACAGATACCGAAAACAAATACTCCAGTTATTTATAAAATTAGAAGAGAAGCAGCCAAATACCGACGCTATACCAAACAGAACAGAGGTATTTGTAAAAATAAAATTAATATGGTTTTCGGTAGCTTTAGGCATATCAACCACACTGTTCGTTGCGTCTTCGTTGATCACCTACTTCATGGAAGATAAAATTAGTGATAAGCATTCTTTATTGATACCATTTTGGTTCTCGTGCGGCGATCCAAATTTCAATAGGGTGCTTTGTTGGGAAACTTCAACCAAAGATGATCTCCTGGCGAAGAATATCATCCTGTTTGGAGTAGTAAATACGCAGATATTTGCGTACATTTCGTCGTTTGTTTCGTTTGGTATAAATGTTGGACAACTGGAAATGCATTTGCAAAATATCGAGAAACGAGTCGATCGTCTTAATAGTGAAGCCGATGAAGCTGAAACTGCCATTAATGGAGCTGAAAAGTTGGGAATCGAGTTGTCTGAAATTCACGTTGATGAGGATGATTTTCATCGTCAGTTTTTAGAAATTATTAAATATCAACAGTTCCTGTACGGGTAAGAACACGGTTTCTATTTTTCTTCTCAAGTTGACTTGAAAAAAAAAGAAGGAAATTAACATCTAATTATTTATTTTTAGCTGCATAAAATCGACAGTTCAACCGTGGAAAACATACGTTAGTTACTATTACGCATCCGCTATAGTAGATGTGACCTTATTACTATTCTCAGCTGGAATGGAGGTAAAGGAAAATTCATTTAAATCAAAAAAGAAATGAAAAACCAAATAAATAGACAAAATTCCGAAAAACAATTGTCAGGTTTCTTTATTCATTAAATATGCTAAATCATATCAAAATTTTCATCGAGGTACGTAATACAATTTCCGATATTCTGAGTCGATTGCTGGTGGTTTTGAGCCATTTTCAGAGTGTCCAGCGACAAAAAATTGACATTAATTTTTCAGATAATTTGTTATTTTTTTCACAAGGTTGAAAAGGGATTAAAACATAGTCTCAAACTTCCATTCAATTTTCAAAAAAATACTCATATTAGCGATGAAAATTAAAGGAAATTTTTTTTAATTTTTCAAACTTCCAAAATGAACTTAATCCAAAACTTTTTCATGTCTTTGTCTTTGCTTATTGATTGCTTACATTTCTTTTCAGTATCGAAATGAAAAATCACTCGCCCTCAGAGCTATGACACTATGCCAGATGAGGCTACTTATGGCGTTCATTATTGCACATTGCTCTCACATCATATCACACCTGGTAAGTTTTGTCTGCGGAGGGGAAAACATTTTTTGTCAAGTGAAATAGGTATTCACTTACACCAACTTCCTTCTCGCACAATTAATATCGGATTTGTTTCAGAACGAAGATTTCTCCCACTTATTGGCCAAAATTCGTTGGTACGAGAGGAACGCGAAATTTCAGAAAATATATCTCCGAATGCTATGTTTTCATCAAAAAACAAACGTAATGAAAATTTATGGAATCATGGAAGTGAATTTCAATTTTTACGCCAACATGTTGAACAAAATCTACTCTTTCGTAAATTTATTGATTTTAAGGTACAAAACATAAGTATAATTTATTTTTAAAAAACCGCAAAAGACCGCAATTGTAATTAATTTTTTTGAGTAAGTACCTACCTATTGTAACACAAATTTTTTCTTTGTTTTCGAATAAAATATTAACAACGAGACGTACCTACCTACCTTTTTATTTTTTACCCAAATTAACCGCCAGACCTTAAAAAAAACTTTGACGTGGGTTTAAAAAGTAGGTATTATAGGTCTAAGTATAGTAGGTATACCCATTAAATCTCGAAAAAAACAACATTTCTAATGATTCCATGATTTAAAAGTTCACTCTTGTTTTAAAATGTCAGACACCAAGTTCATCACTTGGTTTACCAAGGCAATCCTGGGCTCATTCGGGATATTCGAAAATCCGCTACATTGCGCGATATATCCGATTATTTTCATATCATGTTGTTCAATCTGCATATCCGGCAGCGTTATCGGTTTCCTTAACGCTACTGGAGTAGCAAATAAACTCGAAGCTTTCACTTTCATCACTGCTCAGGTAAATCCTCTACTTATGTTTATCGAGGTGAACATATGTAAACGTAAATTACTCCATTTATTCGATAAATTGCAAGGGAAACAAGATAAAGTCGACGATATCATCGATCAAACCAATACCTTCGTGAAGAAAAAATTATTCTGGTATTTTGTCGCCTTCTATGTACTAAGCCTAGGCACAGTTTTACCATCGATAATATCAGCTTTTACCGAAGATCAAGTTCGAGAAAAAAGATCGTTATTTTTACCATTTTGGTTCACTTGCGAAAATCATAATTTCACCGGAATAGGGTCGCTGATGAAGTACCTATGTTGGGATATTGAAACCAAGCAACAAGTTTTCATAAAAAATATCTCCCAGTTGGTGCTCCTTTGCCCTGAAATCGTTGTGTATTTTACCTCTTTCGCACTTTACGGTATTGCCGTCGCAGAACTCACGATGCACATGGAAAATATCAAAACACGAATCAGGTGTTTAATAGGAATTACCATACAAGTCGATAGAATGTTAAAGTCGAAAAAATCTAATCAGAAATTGAAATCGTTACTCGTATTTTACGAAGAGCACCTACACAGGCAGTTTTTGGATATTGTCAAATATCAACAATTTTTACACAGGTGAGGTTCGTTTTTGTTTGATTCGAAGAATCGTATCGGATTTTAATGACTTTCGTGTATTTTTACAGTTGTGTGGTGCAAACAGTTGACGTGTGGAAAAGATTCGTCACATTTTACTATTTCACTTATCTTGTCGACCTGACTATGTATTTATTTGTGATTTTCATGGAGGTATAGAATCAGGCCTTTCTTGAGCAAAAAGAGGAACAATATAATGTATTTATGAGACAATAACTCATATTTTAAATTTTCAGCTTGCAGATGAAAAGTTACTCGCGATCAAGTTCATCTTGTTGAGTGACATGAGATTATTTATGGCTTTTGTGATTGCTCAATATGCTCAAACTGTTTCACATTTGGTAAGTGGATTTCCAACGGATGCTTTAAAATTATTTTCGAAGCCGGCTTAGCGCTTTCAGTGACCCTTCATCATACTCTACATAGATGGCAAAATCGATACCGCAGCCTTGAAATTTGACTTCTGGCCATTCAGCTATAATTGAGGATTTTCTAAAAGTTACGAAGGTAAAGAATGACACAAAAAGATCATTCAATTTTTATTCGAAGTGTTTCTTGGAAATCAATTTTGAAAAATTAACGCAGTGGCTTTTTTTTTGGTAAAAATATTTTGTAATAATGCTTAAGAAGGGCAGTCATCCCATTTTCTGGATTTATGTGAAAGTAGTTTTTGAAGTAGGCAATTGTGTATTTTTTCTAGAATGAAGATTTCTTGCACGAAATAGCCCAGATTCCTTGGTACGACAGAAGTATGAAATTTCGAAAAATGTATCTCAAGGTTTGCATAATATTTCAAAAATCAAAACTGGTGAAAATAGCCGGAATTGTGGAGTTGAATTTGAATACTTATGCTCAGATGTTGAAACGAATTTATTCCATTTTCAACGCGTTAATTTTAAGATATAGAAAATGAATCTGGGTATTTCGGATTTTTTGTAGTAAATAAGTATAAGCTAATTTAAACTAATTTAATCAATTTCATTATATTTTTCTGTTCACAAAAAAAAAAAAAAAATACACCAATAAAACTCAATTTCTCTAATAAAAAACTGAAAACAGATACGTAGGTACCTACCTACGTAGTATGTAGTTGAGTTGTTAAATGGGAAACTCATAATTATATAACTAAACGATAAAAAAGGTGATTTGCACAATAGTTATTTGAACCATAAAAAAGTGGTTTAAGAACGGCAATTTAGGTGGCAAGCACAGAGTTTTTAAATAATAGAAAAAAAGTGCGCATGATATATTTTTTCATTGATAGAAATTTTGCTGTAAGATAAGCAGGCCTTTCTTGGTCATTTTTCTTTTTTGGGATGGTGGGGGTGGGGGGACGCTAATTCTCGAAAATTGTAAGTCCATAATTTTTTGTACCACACCCCAACCCAACATTTAAAAAAAGTGATTTTCGCGTTTGAAAAGTTCTCTTTTTGTTCCAAAATTACCAAACAAAAGTCCTAATTTTAAAAAAACATCCAATTTTTGTCAAAATTTTCAAAAAGTGTCCATTTTTGGTAAAATTGTTAAAAGGGACCAATTTTTGCCAACACTGTCAAACAGTCATGTTCTTGCCAAGGTTGCTCACAATGAACCTGTTTTTGCTAAAATTTCCAAAAAATTCCCATTTGTATCAAAATTATCAGAGAGTGTCAATTCTTGGCAAGTTGACAAAAAATTGTAATGTTTTTTTGTCAAAATTCTTAGGAAGTAATTTCTTGATAAGGAGAGATGGACAGAGATGGCCATAGACGGACCAAAACGGACAAAGACAGACAGAAACGGACAGAGAAAGACAGAAACAGACAGAAACAGACAGAAACGAACAGAGGCGGAGAGTAATGGACAGAAATGACAGAGACATACAGAAATGAACACTTGAACAGAGATGGGCAGAGATGAACAGAGACAGACAGAAACTGACAGAAACAGACAGAAACAGACAGAGACAGAAACGGACAGAGCGGACAGAAATGGACAGAGACTGACAGAAACGAACGGAGATGGACAGAAATTGACAGAAATGGACAGAAACATCAGAAAAGTACAGAGATTGACAGAAACGGACAGCCAGGACAGGAATGGACAGAAACAGACAGAGACCGACAGGAATGGACAGAGATAGACAGAAACGGACAGAAACAGACTAGAACAGGTTGAGAAGGACAGGAATGGACAGAGACAGACAGAATGGACAGAAATGGACAGAAACAGACAGAGACAGACAGGTGGACAGAAGCCGTTTTCTTTTCGCATACTCCGAGTAACTCCGAGTAAAAACGAGGTATTGATTCCTGACATTTTCACACTTACGCTACAGTGCAAGTGCAAAAATGTCAGGAATCGACACCTCGTTTTTACTAGGAGTTACTCGGAGTATGCGAAAAGAAAACAGCTAGAGATGGAAAGAGACAGAAAGAAACAGATAGAGACAGGCAGAAATGGAGAGAGACATAGACAGACTACTTTGAGAGGCCAGACAGACAGGTCAATGACTTCAAGAAGCCAGCGGACGGCCTTGAAACACCAGCCAGATAGATCAATGACCTTAAGTGCGATTTGCAAATTTTCAACTGCTCAAAAAAACGGGTGTGATTTAATACCACAACAAAAAAGGGCGTCAGCACGACAAGCATAGGCACTTTCATGCCAGAAAAATCATTACCACGACTAAATTGGAAATTCCCAACAATAAAGAGCTTACCCCGACATAAAAGGTACTCCAACCACAAAATAATGTATCAAAGGACGAATTACAAAATTCACATTTTAGTATTATGTACTTTCAAGGTTTCAACTGCTATTGTAAGACAATGCAAGACAAAATTTTTCTATCAAAAACAGGAATTTTACCGACAGAAATAAATGTTTGAAAAATATAAAAATAAAGAAACGAAGTATCTATTAAAAAAATTTCTATTTAGTGTTTATAAAAGTAAAGCTTTTGTTGACTTTGTTGGGTGACCCCTCTTGCTCTTTTGATCTAAGGGAATACATCTCGTAACTGCCATATAAGGCCATGCACGACAAAGTTTTTCTGTCAAAAAGAGATATTTTACCGACAGAAATAAACGTTTAAAAAATATTGAAATGATACCAAAAAACAAAGTAGGTACCTATGTAAAAAATGTCTATTTATAGAAGTAATGTTTTGATGGGGGACCCATCTTCCTCTTTTGACCTCAGGGACGAAGCGAAAGGGGGCTAAGGGGCGACAGTTTGCCTCCCCCTGGTTCCGCAAAAGTAAGAAAAACTTGAGAAATTATGAGAAATTCAAGAAAGTTAGGAAAATACAAAAATTCCAACAATATTTTAGTTTCAGTTTTCAAAAATTCAAATTTTTTACAACCATCTCGCTTCCCTTAGGCCAATTTGGTTCTCTTCTAATGAGTTACAATTTCACTCAATTTTTTTTTGAAAGAAGTCCTCAGTTGATTGTCAAAATTTGTATAAAATATAATTATTGTAATTGAACTGATAATGTTCTGTCCTGTATGAAATTATTTTGTCGTGAATTGGTACTGCTTATCTCGAAATTAAATCGTAGTCGTTCATAAATACTTTATGGTCGGGCGTCATTTGGCGTGGAACTTCATCATTTTTCGTCGTTCATTCATCTTTTAAGAACGAAAAAATGCTTGCGAGGACGCCCTTTTTTGTCGTGCAAAAAATATTTTCCCCAAAAAACCCTAAAAGTGGTCTTGGATTTTAACGTTAATGGCATAGATCAACGCAGAATCTCAAATACGTTCATTTAGGACTGGCTCGTTCCTCCAAAGCAGGTTGGGTAGGGACAGGGGCGAAAAACACGATTTTTTTCAAATATTCTCACTCTATGTGAGCTTACATTTTTTCTGAGTCCCTTTCAACTCAGAACGATGGTTCATACTAAATTTGTTAAGAATCCGCCGACTTTTTTTTTCGAGATCCACTCCAATCTAAACACCTACACTACTTAAAGCTTTGACATATGTATACAGCATTTTGAGATCAACACTAATTATAGGCGTTAATTTTAAATAGGTACTCGTAAAATTGTTTTTAATCTTTTGAAAGTTGTTTGTCAATTTTTCATAAAATATTCAACGAGTTTTTTCAAGGTGAACTGGTAAAAGAAAGGTCAGGAAATGGGCATCGATATGATTACACTACTGTATTGAAAATATTTGTTTCACCAAAAACGCGAGCATAATATACGTCAATTCTACGTAATTACACGAAAATTTTCCAATAAACTCGCACACATTAATCAGAATTTGTCACTAAAGCGAACTGACAAAATAATTATTTTCATCTGATTTGAAAATATCCAATTTAGTTTACTTACTGCTAAAATATTAACGATCATAATTTTCCCTTATTTCGACTAAGTAAATCTTTTTTCAAAAGCTATCCACCATAACACCGAGATTAATTTTCCCTCGCAGGCCTCGCGTAATGTCGAACAACAATACAAAAAATGTTTTTGTTGGAAATATTTCGAGATCGATCATTCTTCGTGATCGCGAAACTGCTTCTACTTTCGTTGGAAATATTTCGAAATCGATCACTCCTCGTAGTATTTACAATAATCGTAATGGCCTATGGCGTGATCGGAATTACGGGCAGTATCATTGGATTCATTAACGTCGTTAAGATCTTCAAGAAAACCGTCGCTCTAGTTGCAATAACTGCTCAAGCAAACGGTATACTATTATTCCTCGTTGTGCTCGCGCATCACAAAAAATTACTGGTATTATTCGATAAATTGGAACACGAGCAAGAAAGTCTCAACGTAAAGCTTAATCGAGCAGAAGTTCTGAGCAGGAAAAAAATTAACGAGTTCGCTATCGTTGTAATGTCGTGCGGTGCGTTCTTCATCTTTCCTCCGTTAATTACCAATAATTTCGAGGAAGACATCAATGATACGCATTCTGTATTGATACCCTTTTGGTTTTCGTGTGGCGATAAAGATCCCAACATGAATTGTTGTTGGGATGTTCCCAATTCCACCAGAACGACTGTACAAGTTGTCAACATATACCTAGCCACATCTCTAGTTATAGCTACATTCACTTACATTTTAACGTTTTGTTTTTTTGCACTGATGGTGGGTGAACTTGAAATTCACATGGAAATCATTAATAAAAAAGTGGATCAATTTAATGAACAAGCCAGTGAAACAGATGCGAGTATTGATCGTAGAGAAAAAAATATAATACAGATCACCAACGTTGAAGAAAAAATGTACAGGCAATTTTTGCGTATTATCCGATATCAGAAATTTTTATTCAGGTAAATCGCAAGCAGAACGAAAGAATTCAATAATTTTGATTCATTTTAAAAACGTGCGTAGCAATCTATGGGAAAATTTATTTCGAAATGAATTGCTTTCAAATGCTACATTTCAAGTTGATCAGTTTTTTCAATATTCATTTTTCCCTTCAAAAATTAACAGGGCTCGTGAGTCGTGATCAATTTTTTACAAAACAAAAGAAACTTCAGTAGCCAAAAAATCTCGAAAAAGTGACTCAATAAGAGATCAAAAAATTGACAAAATGTGAGCAAAACATTGTACTTAATGCGAAAAAAAAACCAGAAATCAGGTTCAACTTTGAAAGGTTGGAAAACTTCCAAAAAATTTTGGTAAAACGATAACTTACTTTTGGGGATAATTTTTTTTTTTTTTAAAGTGAAATTTTTCCGTTATTTTGCCAAAAAGCCAACAAATTATGTATTTTTTTTGACAATTTTTGTCTAAAAAGCAAGACTTTTTTTTTTGCAAATTTCTAATGATTAAAAAAACGAAACTAGAGATTTTTGGGGAAAAGTGACAATTTTTAGCAAGAAACAAAACTCTTTGTCAATTTTTAAAAACAGAGACTTTTTAGAAATTTCTGAAAAAAAACACAACTTTTGGGTTATTTTGGAAACAAATTGAAAATTTCTGACATTTTTTGCGAAAAAGCGCGAATTTTTAAAAATTGTATGTAATCCTACCTTCCGCAAATTATTCACTAATTATCAACATATTTTTTTCAATAGGTATGTATAAAAAAATTGAATTTTTGAAAATTCAAAAACAAAGTAACTTGAGTAAGTAATCAAACGTTGAAAAAGAAACCAAAAGAGACTTCTAGTAATTTTAGTAACTCAAAACGTCAGCAAAGAGTGTGTGAAACATCATTGAAACCCCTTTAAATCCCCCCAAAAAATGCATTAAAAACAACGAAAATAATTGCCAAAAATAATAAAATTTTAGTTGTACTAGCCAAAAATGCATGAAAAAGCATTGCAAACTAGTTGAGATGGTGAAAAAATACTTTGAAAAAGCATTAGAGCCAGTAAATGGACAAAAAGTCGTAAAATTTCATTAAAATTTGCCAAAAATATACGAAATAACGTTAAAAATGTGTTAAAATGATGAAAAAAATCATTAAAAACACAGAAAACCAAAATAATGAAATTTCAATGAATCTTGCCCAAGCTGCATAGAGTAGCGTTAAAAACATGCAGTTGAAATGGTAAAAAAAAATTCTCAAAATAGCATTTCATAAAATTTGTCAAATAAATATCTATCTTTGAAATATAGGTATGTAAATTGAAAAAATTAGATTACCTACTTACATTTATGTACACTTTTTCCAACATTTTCAGCACTAAAGCTCATCTAAAAATACACAAATGATTTAGGTACTCGTAGTTGAATAAGTAGGTACCTACCTACAAATACCTGGCTATAGGTAGCTGATTTTCGAGATGCGCAGTTTTTTCTTAAAGTTTTTTCAAGCCTTTTTAATTTTTTAGAAAAGTTGGATGACGATTTCTACCAATTTTTTTTGAACCAAAATATGATTTAAAATATGAAAAAAAATTAATCAAAGATTTGAAATTTTCAGTACATTTTTTTGAACAAATTTATCCACATCCACTGACACCTTTTCTCAACACCCCCCCCCCCCTCCAAATCCAAAAATGACGTAGGCTGAGTAACATTCTAGGGGAAACGGAAAAATGATTAGATCTGATTAGGTCTGAATAGATCCAATTGGATATAGAAAATGTCCCGAATTCCTGATCTTATCAGATCTGTTCAAATCTGGTTAGGTCAAATCAGACCAAACAGTATAGTTAAGTATAATTCACATTTTTTGAATATTTTGCAGATGTGTACCGGAGGCATTAGATATATGGAAATCATATGTGAGTTACTTTTACGGAAGTTCTTTTTTCGATATTACGACAATAGTTTTTAATGCGATTACAGTGGTACGTTTAAATATCATTAAGTATCATACGATTACAATTATTAATCAATCAATTCTACAAGATAGGTACACTTATTCACTAATGCGTAATTTTGTCCATCAGATGTCAGATGACAGATTATTCACAATTAGATCATTGGCATTAGCTATGGCCAAAATAATAATGGCTTACTTTATAGCATATCATTCACAGAACATTTCATATTTGGTTCGTATCATTCTTGTTTCATAATTTGATGTGGATCTATTTCACTGTATCTCGGCTGGTTGAAAAACACCATACAAAATCCACTTTTTTGAAAAACATGGCATTTTTCAATACTTAATCGATACAATGAAATAGGTAGATCAGTACACGGTTTTGTAGAAATACCTGCCATTTAATTAATAATAATATTATGTCGAATTGATTGAAAATAGAATGAAGATTTTCTGCAAATAATGGCGAAAATTCGATGGTACAACAGGAGATCAAAATTTTGCAAAACCTATCACCAGATGCTTACTTTTCATCAAATATCAAAAGTAATGAAACTTGCTGGGGTCCTCGAATTAAATTTAAACTGCTTTGCTCGTCTGTTAAGAAATGTATACACGGTTGTGAATTTAATGTATTTAACACTTTTGAAATAATATCTGCTAAAATAAAATTTATAAAGAACTGAACGATAAATCGATCAAAATCGATAAATCTTACTCAAAGAATATTGACTTTTAATCAAACAATTCGACATACTAAAACATAACGACTCAAAATAAATAGAAATATTTATTTACTCGGTCAATGACCTAAGTCAATGAACCAAAACAAAAACAAAATTGAGCAGAAGCTCGACAACTTTATAACTCGACGATTGAATCAATATTAACACGACGAACTTATATACATAACGAATACAACGAAAAATAAACTATAATTTAACAGCCAACAGTTTACGCGATTTTACGAAAAGAACAAAATTTCATTAAAAACATAACCAGCGATATTTAGAATTCGCGAAACGAATTTTTATTTTTTATTTAAAAATAAAAACTAAAATTACCGAGCATAAACGTTACGGTTACGATTCCAATTTTGCCAACACCCCACCATAAAAATATTTTCCCTAACACGCGTACCACTTAAATAAACGTAAAACTTGTTGCTTCTTATCAATACCGGTGTTAGTAAACACTTTGAAACAAAATATTTTTACAGCAAAATTTCAGTTAAAACTATACTTATATTATACAAAAATCTACTCGAAAACATAATTTAAGCGTTAAACAATGACTCACAGAGTCTGTCGAATACGGTACGTGTCGTGGCTTTGGTCAAAATATCGGCAAGTTGATCTGCCGAGGATATCTTTTGCAAGTAGATTATCTGTTTCGTGACTAGATCGCGTATATGATGGTAACAGACATCTATATGTCTGGTACGTTTTGATTCGACCGTGTTCGCTACAGCAATCGCTGCGTTAGAATCGCAGTACACCGGTACGGTATCAATACGAACTTCCAATTCAACAAACAAATTTCGCCAAGACAAGACTTCCTTTCCAGATGTACTTAACGCAACGTATTCAGCTTCACACGACGAAAGACTTACACAATTTTGTTTCTTAACTACCCAGTCAATTACGTTGCCATAATGTAACACAAAAATTCCAGACGTTGACTTCCTGTCTAAACAATCACCAGCGAAGTCCAAATCTACGTACACTCTTACAGAGTGTTTATCAACGACTTCAGGTATTACGTAGGTAAGTTTCACGTTCAACGTACTACGTAAATACCTGAGAATACGCTTACTATATTCGAATAGCTCCTTGTTTGCCAAGTGCTGGTATCTGCTTAGAAAGTTTACAGCAAAAGCGATATCGGGACGTGTTCCCCTTGCTATGTAACTTAAACTTCCTAAGAGACCACGCACTTTGGTTTCATAACTTTTATCGAGCTTGAGATTGGTAATCTTCAAGCCCGGTTCGATTGGAGTTGAGATACTATTCGAATTAGATAAACCGTAATCATTAACTAACTGCTCGATATATGAATTTTGATGTATTTCTAACTTTTCTTTACTACGATTAATTTCCATTCCAATGAACTTCTTGCATTGTTCCAGGTCTCTGATTCCAAAACGCTCATTCAAACGCTTGACCAACCACTCAATTAGACGATCATCGCAACCTGTAATTAGAAAATCGTCTACGTAAACGACAAACACGCAACGTAGAGGATTTTCGGCATCGAAATACACACAAGGATCGACTTTACTCCTTACGAAACCGAGCGAAAGTAAATACTCATTCAATTTTGCGTTCCACGACTTGGGACTCGTTTTTAACCCATATAACGAACGTTTGAGAATATATACGACACCCTTCTCTTCATTAGTCCCTTTCGGTGGGTTGAACATAATACCTCGATTTATATCTCCATTGAGAAATGCAGTACTCACATCTAGCTGTCTCAACTGCCACTTGTTGACCATAGCTAGATTGAGCATCGAGCGTATTATTGGTTGATTAGGTGTTGGAGCGTATATTTCATCCAATTCATAGAAATGATTGTCTTTGAAACCACGCAACACCAATCTCGCCTTAAATTTCACCCCACCATTCGAGTTGATTTTTTTCTTTAGAACCCACTTACTGTCTACTTTCGAATAATTCTCTTTATTTACGCTTTTTTCAGATGCTGAATACCAAACGTCTTTGATCTCCATCGCCTTTAACTCTTCATCTATCGCTACACGCCAAAATTTCGACTCAGGACCGTTTAACGCTTCTTCATACGTAAGGTCATCAACCCCAGCGAGTGCAAAACAAGCAAAATCATCGGATCGATCGTCGGTAACCGAAGTATCAATCATACTACGATCAACGTTAATTTCACCGCTACGTTCGGCTTCGCTTAACTCATCTGGATTTACCCAAGATGAGCACCCAGGAGCTGGCTCTACCGAACTACGTACATCTTGTTGATTCGTAGGTATGATATCTACGTCTTTTATACTTACAGTTACAGACGTTTTGATCAAATGATCGTTGATGATATCGTGTATCTTACGCGTTTCATCTACTTCTACGCAACTCGAATTCGTAAATTTATTTCGTAGAACATCGTACAATACATAACCTGTCTCGGTAAAACCGAGCAAAACCATATCGATCGACTTCTCATCGGTTTTCTTTCTCTTTTCAGGCGGTACTAAAACTCGTGCAACGCTTCCAAACAACCTTACTCTCGATAAATCTGGCTTTCGGCGATTCCACAGCTTGTACGGTGACAGATCGTTCAAGGCAGAATGTGGTAAACGATTGTACACGTAGTTCGCCGTGTATGCAGCGTAAAGCCAAAATTTATTCGTTAACCCGCCTTCGTATAACAGAGCTCTCATTTTTTCCTGTATGGTTCGGAAAAAACGCTCGACGGTGCCATTATGCTGCTTCTCATACGGCTCACTGTTCTGCATCGATATGCCTTTCTCATCGACAAACTCTTTGAAGGTACCTCCGATAAACTCGCTAGCGTTGTCGCACCTTATACGCTTAACCTTCGTATTCCATAACGTTTCACTAATATTGACATACTTTTTTAGGTAGGTACCTACTTCAGCTTTACTTCTCATTCCGAACGTTACTCCCCATCTCGTACAGTCATCTACGAAGCCAATCAAATATCGCTCGCCTTCTAGTCCTTCTGTAATAGGACCCATTACGTCAATATGAACGAGATCGAGCGGATTTGGATACCTATACCTACTTGAATCGTAGGTATGTTTCTTTTGTTTTGCTTTACAGCAAATTTGACACTGATTGAAAGGTGGGCAATCACATCCACGTAACTCAGGGATCTTATCTAGTACCGTCTTGCTCGTATGAGCCAACCTACGATGCCAGATGTCACCTTCACCTTTTAACCTATTTACTTTCTTTTTAATTTTCAGATTTACATCACTGTCACTGCTCGTACTGGTATTTCCTATACCTACACTTGAAACATTCGAATTTCCAATACCAGAATCGTTACCTATCGTCGTCGAGTCATTACCTACATTTGTAGAGTCGCTATCTTCACTAGAGACCAACGCAGATGAATAATTTGAACAAGAATACAAAAGAGGAGGTATATTGATCATAAATTGAATCGTATACAATCCATTATCGTTAAGTACTAATCTAGAAACTATATTTCCCGCAGGATCGACCAAACGAGGATCTTCATCGAAGAAGAAACGATAACCATTCGCTACGATTTTCGACACGGACAGAAGACTAAAAGAAAGACTAGGTACGTAGTATACCTCGTTCAACCAGTAGACGTTTCCGTCATCGGCTAGAACTCTCAATCGACCTACTCCTTCTTTGATCAAAGAGACTTCACAATGAGCGGATTGTAAACTTTCGTTTATTTTCCTCTCATCATGCAAGACTCCACGATGTTTCAGAAAATGCGACGTCGCGCCACTATCGACGACAAACGTGATAAAATCAACGCCGTCGTCGTCGTTTGTCTCGACGTATGCATTTTCTTCACCGAGATTCAAAGCGGTCGAGTCACCTAAAAAATAGTTCGACCCGATATTTACGTTACACGAATTTCCGAAATTAGAAATCGCAACACTGTCACCGAAACTACTACGACCGACACTATTTTTAACGAATTCATCTACGATATTACGACTACGACCTTCATCTAACGAGAAATTTTCTTTTTTTCCAGACATCGACGGAAAAAGACCTAACGCTATCGACGGACGAGGACCTGACGAACCGGACGAACCTGCAGTACCAGACGTACCCGACGTACCACTCGACGAACCGTTACCACCGTTATTACGCGACGAATCACCGTTCTGCGGACAATTACGACCTATATGCCCAGTTAGATTGCATCGATAGCAAACGATACTTCCCCGAGGGTTGGTATCGTTTCTATAATTCCCTCCGGCGGATCGACAAGACTTGGCCATGTGGCCCCGTTTATTACACTTATAGCAGGTACGATCTTTGGCTTGAACGAAGCCATTTTTACCACTACAATCACCGTTACCATTCGACGAATTACCGGACGAGTTCGAATTACTACTACGCGATTTATTACGATTACGATTACGATTATTATTATTACCGGATTGATCGGATGCGGCCATCGCTGAACCGGTACTTGTCGAACTCTTCGAGGTCGAGGAGTTCTTCGAGGTATCTTCCAAACTCAAAAGCAACGAGGAGATTACTTTTGGATTTGGATCTCCAGCTGTGACGTGAATCAGTCCCCGAGCAGTCATACGCACTGACTCGTACTTGGGCGAATTGCCCAAAGCATTTATCAGATACGTATACGTTTCCGATGGAGTCAACTTCACGTCCAAACTCTCCATATCGTTGACGAGCGTATAAAATGCCTCCAAGAACTCCTTCGGACCTTTGTACATATCGATGACAATCTTCGAAATACGAGTTCGACAGTCGATAATTGCTGCTTGGTTTTCCGCCTGGTACAAGGAGTTGAGCTCCGTCCAGAATACGTACGGATCCTCTGTCTCCTTGACCAGTCGGAAAACGTTCTCAGCTACGTGCCTAATTAAAATTTCTAAAGCTTTCGCTTTTTTACGCGACGATAACGAATTTACTTCTAAATTTGCGGTCTGAAGTCCTTTGGCTGCCAAAATAACTTTGATTTTTCTTTTCCAGGACACGAAGCCCGTACCGCGAAAGACCATCGACTCCATTACACGATTATCACCGGCACCGAACATACTACCAGACGAACTACTCGAATCGGATTCTACAGCTGCTTCGTCGGACTCGTCGTCGTCGTCGCTACTATCACTAACGTCGCTCGGATCGTCGGATGGACCAGGAGGTGGAGGAGGTGGAGGACCGGATGACGGATTAGACGGAGGAGGAGGAGAAGCAGAATCGGTTGGACCAACTTGTTCACCAGAACCAGAACTACTCGTACCAGCTACGTTAGCGTCGCCACTGGAATCAGATACGTTACTTTTCGAAGTACTTTTACCCTTCGAGGACTTCGTTTTACTTTCGTTCAAATTTTCGTTTACAGGGAAACCAGCAAAGGTCGTACTGGATTTACGTTTACACTCGTCGTCGTCGTCTACGTTGACCGATTTTCCTGACCGCAAATAGGACAGGACTGTCGACATTTACTTCGTCGAACACCACGAACCAAAAATTCAACAGCTACACAAGCCGGATACTTGAACGAGCAAATCCACACAGGATACCAAAACGTCGTCGAATTACAGAGCGTTTCACCAACTACGCTCACGCTACCATGAACGATAAATCGATCAAAATCGATAAATCTTACTCAAAGAATATTGACTTTTAATCAAACAATTCGACATACTAAAACATAACGACTCAAAATAAATAGAAATATTTATTTACTCGGTCAATGACCTAAGTCAATGAACCAAAACAAAAACAAAATTGAGCAGAAGCTCGACAACTTTATAACTCGACGATTGAATCAATATTAACACGACGAACTTATATACATAACGAATACAACGAAAAATAAACTATAATTTAACAGCCAACAGTTTACGCGATTTTACGAAAAGAACAAAATTTCATTAAAAACATAACCAGCGATATTTAGAATTCGCGAAACGAATTTTTATTTTTTATTTAAAAATAAAAACTAAAATTACCGAGCATAAACGTTACGGTTACGATTCCAATTTTGCCAACAAGAACTGATAATTTTTTTTATAAAGGAATAATTCTATCAAACTTTTCCCATTTTTCACTCAATCTTCCTTTGGAGCACGATTCAACTTCCAGTTTTCATCTCATTGTCAGTAGGCAATAGATGTGTTCTTTTAGCACGGATTTTGACAGATTTTCGAGAATCTGGATTTTGAACGTTTTTTTAAATCTCTTTTTTTAAACATTTCTGAGAATACTTTTACCAATCTTTGAAAACCTTAAGTCTTCTTCAACTAACTAAAATCCAAAATCCATTTTCAAAAGCTCCTACCCAAGCAGATTCTTGTGGATTTATAAATCTGCCAAAATCCAGATTCTCTAAAATCTGCCAAAATCCGTGTAAAAAGAACACATCTATTATCTTACATTATTATTGCGATAAAAATAGAAAAACTGAATTGAAGGTTCAAAAAAAGTAGGTAAGTTTTTAAAATATTTCTTAATATACTTAGATAGACACATCAGCATATCTATCATGTAATTTTTAAAAAAATCATTAGGCTCATTCAAAATGAAATATGTATGAATAAACATATTACCAGAAATAGAGCATTTTGAGTAGGTACCCATACCTACTCGTACGTCAATTCCATGTAAATATGTAAGAGTGCGTACGAAATTTTTAATCAACTGGTAGGGTAAAAGCAGGTAATATGGGGTACCTGTTTTTTTCGTATTCTATGGGTGCTATACAACAGGAAAAAATTTAAGGAGTGTTTTTAAATGATTCTAAGATGATGTGGAGTCCCTCGGTGGCGTAGTAGGTAGAGCCGCGGACCTCCGTTCACGAGATACCCGGTTCAAACCCAGCTACAGAGGCAAGCTTGTGCGTGTAATTAAAAAATCTTTCATGCAATTATCAACATTACACGCCAAGTACCATGGGACTACCAGTTTAGCCGAGCTAACAGATGATGCGTACGCCATCTGTTAGCAGAATCAAAAAGCTGAAACTGGTTCGAGCGTCTATAGAGGTCAACACTGAGGAGCTCAGGGTCTCTAAACTACCCGGCTAGCTCCAAGGTGCTTGTGTAGATGTCACTAGAAAGCAACGGGAAACTACTAGTGGAAGCTCGAAACAACGTCGATTCCCTAGAATAATCGCAGTGGCAATAGGCATACGCCTCACCCTGTTAGGGTACCACAAAAATGCGATTTCCAATGTCCTGTAAAGGATAAGGAACCGCAACGACGACGAAGATGATGTGACCAGACCCGAAGGCGATTGCTCACGTGTACTCTTTTTTATTCCTCGGTGGTGACTTTTTCATGCAACCCCAAGGGAGATACCTCAAGTTTTTTGACCATTTCGCAAAAAATATAAATTTTTTTGAAATTTCAAATAGAGTGCCGATGCCGGAGAGAGCCATGATTTTACTATCTATTTCATACTTAACTTTTTCAGTGAGTCGTTCTTCTCAATCATGCTGGTAACATGGGTTACCTTGTTTCTGGACCAAAAATGCCTAAAAATGAACCAAAAGACTAACGTGTGTAAAAAAGATGAATAAAAATCATTTCCCTTGTTTGTTTTATTCGTTTATTTTCATTTTTACAATAATACTTCATGTTATCTATCGGCAACTTTTTGGTAAATTTTCAACAATTTTTTCGAAAAATCAAAAATTTATTTAAAAAATCATGAGAAACTGTGGTTTGTGCGTGACACAAATGTAAAATTGAAAAAAAAATTATTTTTTGGCTTTTTAAAAGTCATTTTATTGTAGTTTTTATTGGCACCCTATATTACCTGCAACTTTTTGAAATGTTTGATTTTGAACTTTTTTTTTCAAACAGTGATTAAAGATGGTAAAAATAATTTTTCCGGGCCACAATTTTTATCACGAATAGATAAATGTTTGAATTTTCGATTGTTGCCAAAAAATTTCTCTTCGTTTAGGAAGAGTTTGAATCTATGTACCGGTACCCCATATTACCTACACTTACCCTATGAATAAATAAAATTGATAAATACATGTCTGTGGTTAAACTACTTCCTTTAAAAAATATTCATCACCGAACCAAACTAACATGATAATTACTTTCCCTCGATAAAGGCACATTATTTCAACTCAAGTATACCTATTAATTATTAGTATGGGTACCTATACCTACTATTATTACTCTTATAAGCTTCACGTACACAATTCACCTCCGCACTCCATTAACCTTAACATTGATTGAAAATCGAAATTTTTCATTCATTTCGTATCAAAATGTCGAACAATTTCGTAACCGGGATCGCGAAACTGCTTCTACTTTCGTTGGAAATATTTCAAAATCAATCGTTTCTTGCAGTGTATTTGGTAATGGTGACGATCTTCGGTGCAATTAACGTGTTAGGTAGTCTTATAGGATTCTATAATGTTACGGAAATCAGTGACAAAATCTTGACCTTTGTGACAATAACGTCTCAATCAAATGGTATACTTTTGTTCGCCACAGTGTTCATATATCGTGAAAAGTTACTCGTTTTATTTGATAAATTGGAAAAAGTAACGAAAAACGTTGATGCAGGGCTTCATCGAGCAGAGGTCATCGTCAAAAAAAAGCTTGTAATTTTATTTGCCGCCATATTTCTGGCTTTCACGATTTTCCTCCTACCTCCGTTAATTTTCAATATTTTTACCGAGAGTTTCAGCAATAAACAGTCATCGGTGATACCTTATTGTTATTCATGCAACGAAAAAGATTCGAACAAAAGGTTCTGTTGGGATATTTCTACTTCTACTAGCACGACTGTACATGCTGTAAATTTGTATCAATTTATATCTCATGCCACCTACATGTTTGGGTATATTTTATCGTTCACGTTATATGGACTCATGGTTGGCGAACTTGAAATTCATATGGAAATCGTAGGCATAAAAGTGAATCAATTTAATGAGGTAACCAATGAAGCGGATGCGAATATTGATGATATGCGCAAAACTAATTCACAAATTGACGACACTGAAGACAGATTGCATCAGCAATTCTTGCTAATTATTAAATACCAGAAATTTCTTAACGGGTAAAATCATTTTAATCATTTAATTACATATAGTCCACCTCATGCACTTATTCCGGTAGCCAATGAATTCCCCTTCTCCCCTTTCTTATAATTAAAAAATCAGATAACTAACCATGTTAGATCAACAGATGGCATAGCTTTAAAACCCAAGTAACAGCAATTTTAAGAGCCAAAGTTCATTTCTAGATTTTTAGCAAATTTTTGAAAATTTGAAAAATTTTAGAACGCTGTTTTTTCTGAAATAAAATGAATCTGCGCAGATAATTATTTCATTCCAACCTTTTCTCTCATTTTAAAAACAACCAGTTTGGTAGATTTGCCCTGAAATTTCAAAATATTCTGAAAGAGTCAAAATTGAATTTTGTCACCCGTAAATTTTGGTCAGCGACGTTAGCGTTCATTGAACTTGTAAATGTATTAGGGTCATTCCGCGTCAATTAGACCAAGAAGTGGTAGGGGGGTTCGGCGATTTTTTTGAAATTTTTCCTGTGGAAAGGCCTTCCCAAGGAATGACCAATGGCGCAAATCGCAGCCCTCTAGCCTATTTTTAAAGGCAGCCAGGTGGTATCAAAGTTTTTAGTGGACCTAAAATATCATCTATTTCAGCAGTGGATTACTCGATATCCACGATACCTGCCAAAATGGAACTTTTTCCCATAGTTAGGGGTTTTGAAAGGCTTTTTGGTGATATCATAAAAATCAGTGTTGCCACTTTTTTTTGTACAAAAAATTAGCTCAAAAAGTTTCGAAACGTAGTTTTCATATCGTTCCGACTCTCAAAAATTCTGAAAAAAATATTATTATGGACAACTTTTTATGCTAAACAACATATTAAAAAATTGGGATGGTAACATGTTGCAAAGTTGATTTAAAAAAATTGAAAGTTTGCGAAAAATGCGATTTTTTGATTTAAAGCATGAAAAAAAGTTTTGATTGGTGAAGTTGACCCATTTGACCCCTATTTTTACGTATCTGTTGAAAAAGTTGAAATAACCCTTTCACTCGATGAAATGAACTCCTCACAAGAAATCAAAATTCGAAAAGATTCAAAAAATGAACAAATTTTAATTTTTTTGTTGCGAGTGTAATATTTATCAACTTTTTCATGAAATACGTCAGAAAGAGGTCTAAATAAGACAACTGAATTTTTAGCTTTTTTTAATGTTTGAAATTGAAAATTGATTTTTTCGAATTTTGATTTTCTTGTGAGGAGTTCATTTCATCGAGTGAAAGGATTATCAGTTGAAGCTGACTTGTGCAGTGATGAAAGCTTCTCTCAGTATGATGCAAGCATACTTTGAGTGCATAAATAGACATACCACATATAGGGGGGAATCATCACATAAACGCGGACAAAGATCATTGGAAGCAAAACGTAAACGTTGCAAGACATGATACTACCTACCTCACAAACTCCCTCTCGACCATTTTAATTAGGTATATAGTTATCGAGAAATTTTTTGTCAGTTCAAAAATGAATTTTTCACCAATTTGTAAATTCTTGAAAAAAAAATGAAAGCATAACCTCATCGGGCACAAAAAAGTTATTTGACCTTATCTTTGGATTTTGAAACTATATAACGACCCACTGAAAATGGTTCTTTATGGTATAAAGCCGCAGTGAACAAAATTTTTAAATCGTCATTTCATCCCTTACCCCTTCAAACGCTTTAAAAGACAGTTAAATTAACACCAAGCACCTCACGTTATCAATCCGGAAATAAGTATACTCACATTTTTTGTATTCTAATCTATAGCTGTGTTGCGCGCTGAAGCATTAGATTTGTGGAAATTATATGTGAGTTACTACTACGCAAGTTCTTTCGTCGACATCACAGTTATAATTTATGAGATAATTATATTATTGGTAGGTACATAGTTCATTACGTATTTAGACCTAATCATAACTAATATATTATTACATACACATGTACTTGCATTTTGTATACTGTAGGCTTCAGATGAAAAATTCCTCGCAATTAGAGGCATGGGATTAATCGTAGCCAGAGTACTAATGGCTTTCACTATTGCATATTATTCGCAAAGCATTTCATATATGGTTCGTTTACTTATTTTATCATCAGTTTTCTTCAGTATTTTAAATGTAAAACTTCATTTATGAAAATTCAAAATTCGACATATCTCTCTGACTGTACTCGTATCATTCTCTACTTGAAAGAGAGCAGATTAAAAGTCCATTTTTGAAAACACGGCCATCACCTCTTGGAAAGTAATACATTCAGAAATAATAATATAGTATGTATGTATTGTTGAAATGATTGAATATAGAATGAAGATTTCCTGGACATAATGGCGAAAATTCGATGGTACAACAGGAGACTAAAATTTTGCAAAACTTATCATCAAATGCTGACTTTTCATCAGGTTCCAACCGTAATGAAACTGGCAGGAGTCGTCGAATTGAATTTGAGCTGCTTCACTCGTCTAATGAGAAATGTGTATACTGTCGTAAATTTAATGTACTTAATGTTTGCGAAATAAAATCTCACAATTAATTCCAAGAGTACCTAATTTCGCTCAAGTTTCACTAATTTTTCATGCACAGGTAGGTAATTTTCTCAAGTTTTCGAGGTATTTATGGGACAACCCAACAGGAGATCGATAACAAATCGCGTACCGGTAAAGTATAAATGCTTTTTCTGTCTAGAGAACCTCCAAAGGGTTAAGGAAGATGCATTTATCAAGGAAACCTCGTGAGGTGTTGGGCCTTCAATTTGAACGGGACCGCGATTTTTGAAAATACTAATACCGAGCATAATCTAAAACCATCATAATCAAAATTTCATCTGTTAAAATTGATTTGTGGATTTTTTGCAAATTTTTTATATTGATTCAAAAATGGACAAACTTTTTTTTTAGCGATTTACCTATGCTTTTTTCTTAGAAACGCGAGAGCTATTCTGTAAAAATTATGAAAATCAGTTCTGAAACTAATATCAATTTCTTCGAACCGAATTTCATCATTTCTGGTTATTCCGAAACCTTCAGAGCAATTTGTGATTTTTCTAAAATTTTATTATTTCTCCATAAGGTGTGGACTGCAGCCTCAAGTGATTTTTTGATTTTCTGCAAAAATTTCTAATTATCTCTGAAACGATCAAAAATAAACTTTGGCTCGTATGTACTATCGTCTAGGTCAAGAAGAGCGTTCAATTCAGATGATTTAAAATCAGGTAAGTATTGGTAGGTATTGTTTGTTCGTTGAAAATTTTGTTCTGTAGCTTAGACATGCTTTTTTGTCGGGAGGAGTTTTAGAAAAGCTGGATTGTGATTTTTACCAATTTTTTCATGATTTAAAACATGAAAAAAAAAATTATTGAAGATTTGAAATTTTCGGCACATCTGTTTCAAAAAGTTTAACCACTACTGACACTCTTTCTCGAAAGTCTCCCTCCCTCCTCCCCAAAAAAATCTCAAAACTGACCTAGGTATAGTAACATGCCCGAGGAAAACGGGAAAATGATTAGATCTGATCAACTCTGAACAGATCAAATTAGGTCTAGAAAATACCAGGATCTGATCAAATCTGGTTAGATCCAATCAAATCAACACACATTTTGAATATTTTGCAGATGTGTACCGGAGGCATTGGATGTATGGAAGGCTCTTTTTTGCTTTCTGATCCAATTTTTTCAAAAAAAAAAAATCACCCCTGATCGCTCAAACAGTTCTTTTGCACATCTTTATTCTCGTAAAATACAATAATCGCATGAAACGAAGAATTTTGATAGAATAAGAATCAAATTATCATTTTTTTATACCTAAAAATCTCATTTTGCCTCTCCTCAAAAAAAGTCTGGTTACACTACTAAAAAGTCTACAAAAATGAACAATTTCATAACAGAAGTGAGCAGTGATCAAAAGTAAAGGTCATAAAAAGTTCAAAAATTGCACTTTTTGCTCGTGGGGAATGTTTTTAAATGAAATTAGGGTTGTTGGCGGCTATTAGAAAAGTTGTATTTTTTGCTTTCCAATAGCCGCCATCGGAATATTTTTGCCAAATTGGACACAAATGGAGTGATCAAGCAGTTGAAAATTACAAGCACAGCACACTATCAGCTTCCTATTTTTCACTCAATTTTCCTTTGGAGTACGATTCAACTTCCCGTTTTCATCTCAGTAGGCAATATCTTACATTATTATTACGATAAGAATAGAAAAATTAAATTGAGGAGTCGGCCTGCAAAGTGACCTAACTGCAAAAAATTGATTTCGAGATAAATGAGAAAAACGTGTCCTAGGAAAATGAAGTCACATTTTCGAAATCTGTTTTCGGGAATCGAAAGGGTCAACCCTCACTCACTTAATCACCTTTTCGTTTCTGAAAAATATGAACACGGATTCGCTACAGGGTGCAACATTTTGCAGGCCGCACATACGTTTTTAGTGTGCGTAGCACACTATTGGTTTCGCTTTGAGAAATGAAATTTTATTGGAACTGAATGTTCTCTTAAGCTATCCAACCGTTTTTTGTACCTATTGGACACCATTTGAGAATCATTAAGGCGGAGGGAATAGATTAATTTTCATTCAATTCGGATGGGTAATTGCTGAGTAATTGCAATTTTAGTTCATTATTTTAATGCATTAAATCCTAAAAAAGGGAAAAGGAGACTTGTAGAACACCTGCCGCTCATTGTACCCTGCTATACCCCCAGTCTATTCCATCACCAGCTGTGTTTCATTGTACCCTGTTACACCCCCAGTCTGTTAGCTGTAAATTCCAAGTGGGCGTGGTTTGGTGGGGCGTTTACCAAACAAATATATTATTTTAATGCCCTAACCCTCGTAGCAAAGTTGTGGCTGAGTGGGTTAGGGCATGTAGGTAGGAATAGGAAATTTAGGGACCCAGGTTCGAATCCCCGTGAGGTAAGTAGGTAGGTGACGGATTTTTCGTAGGAAAATTGGATAGGTAAATGCTTTGGAGTTACTATGTAGTACATGGTAATGGGGCAAAAATAATGCTGAAACTGAGTTATGAATTATATCATTTGCTAACTAAAAATTCATTTCATTAATTTTTTGTCTACCTATAACCATAAGTATAAAGTAAGAATTACTTGACATGAATAATTTTTAACTTTTTACTTATAATTTAAAAATTACTTCAAAATGAGAAATTAAACTAATTTTTGTAGAATTGAAACATGTAATTTTTATTATCATGATTTAGTAAAAATTATTAAAACAAAATGATTTTTACTATTGGTACCTATAGCAAAATTTATTAAAATGATAAGTTTTACTATACGATTACAGTAAAAATTATTGAATGGGATCTGGTACTTAATTATGAGTATTTAGTTAAATTTTTTTGTAAAAATTACCCATATTTTTTTCGTGTAATAGGCAATGCAAATTCTTAACATAGGTATTTTATAAGATTTAATTCTTAATTTAGAATAAAAAGCAAGTTCTGAAAATTGGTTTGAAAATTTATAAATTTGAAGACAATGGAAATTCTAAAAAAAATAATATGAAAATTTGTATTTAGAGACGCTGAGAATTCCAAAAATTGATTAAAAGTTCTGTAAGTTGTAGATAATGTGAACTTGAAAATTATATGAAATAAGTATTGTAATATTTATGAAGAAGATGAGAATTCTGAAAAATTGGAGGCAATGTGAATTCCAAAAATTGAGTAAACGTTTTACAATTTGTGGACAATATGAACTTGAAAATTGAATTTGAAATTTTTTAATTTAAAGACAATAAGAATTCTGAAAAATTATTCAAAATTTGACTATTTAGAGGCAATGTGAATTCTAAAAATTGATTGCAAATTTCCTAACTCAGCAGCAATGCAAAATTCTGAAAATTTATTGAAAACTTTATGAAATTGTAGCGATGGGGAATTCGGGAAATCGATTTGAAATTTTGTAAATTTTAAAACAATGCAAACTATGAAAAACAACTAGAAATTTCTTAATTTAGAAGCAATACAAGCTTATAAATTATTCTGAAATACCTATTGTAATTTGGAAAATATGAAAACACTGAAAAACAATTATTATTTTGAAGCAGTGAGAGTTTCAAAAATTCTCATCACTGTGACATGGTTGATTCACTTATGCACTACCTAGATGTAATAACGGTTATAGCTGTAGAAAAGGCAGCTAGCTACGCACACTTTGCATGCTTAGCTGTCTAGTTTTTTTTGTTTTTTAGTGATATGTACGCAATTTTCTCCGGTTTTTCATTGCGTATGTTATTTTTTATGAAAGCAAAGATTTATTCATTCATTCAAGATTTTTTTATGTACAGGAATCTGGGTAGCTAAAACTAGAGTTGTGGCTTATTCTCAACTTACGATTTTACCATTTCGAATCACTCTGGAGCCTCCAGTGCGATTTTCGATGTCTCCAAAATTTTTGAATTTCTTCAGAAGGGGTTAAAATTAATTTTGATTTCAACAAACAGTATGAAACACATTTTCGGAAAATCGTAACAATAAGGTCACTTTGCAGGCCATGCTTTTAATTTTATCATTTTTAAGGGGGGAAAGGGGTGTTACGAGTGAAACTGGATGAAGGTGATATATTCCTTTTGTAGGGCATGTCCTAAACTATCAGATAGCGTTGCTATCTCAAAAATCATTTTTTTGCAGTTAGGTCACTTTGCAGGCCGACTCCTCAATTGAAAGTTCAAAAAAAGTAAGCTTTTAAAGTATTTCTTAATATAGATAGACCCATCAGCATACCTATTATGGTATTTTTAAAAAAATGATCAGGCTCATACAAAATGAAATATGTATGAATGTACATATTACCAGAAATACATAGAGCATTGAGTACCTACCTACCTATGTCAATTCCGTATAAATACGAACGATATTTTTTAATCAACTCGAATGAATAAATAAAATTGATAAATACATGTCTATGGTTAAACAACTTCCTTCAAAAAATTTTCATCGCCGAATCAAACTGACATGATAATTACTTTCCCTCGATAAAGGCACATGTTTTCAACTGTATACTTATTAATTATTAGTAGGTACCTATACCTACTATCGTTACTCTTATAAGCTTCAAGGTACACAATCCCCCTCCCCCCATTACCCTTACATTGATTTGAAAAGCGAAATTTCTCATTTATTTCGTATCAAAATGTCGAACAATTTCGTAACCTGGATCGCGAAACTGCTTCTACTTTCGCTGGAAATATTTCAAAATCAATTGTTTCGTGCAGTGTACTCGGTAATGGTGACGATCTTCTGTGCAATTAACGTGTTAGGTAGTATTATCGGATTCTACAATGTTACGGAAATCAGTGACAAAATCTTCCCACGTAGAAAAAACTTACAGGGGGCAGTGGTAATTCACTACTTAGCAGTAGTGCTAAGTAGTAATTCACACCACATCAGTAGTGCTTTCAGTACTTGATTCATTACTGGACAGTAGTGTTGCACTGCAGGGCAGTATGACTTCTGCAGTAATTTACTATAGCTTAGTAGTAGATTAGTAGTTTCTAACTACTATGCAATAATACTTCACCATTCAATACACCACTCAACAGTGGTGTATTGAATGGTGAAGTATTAGCTCAGTGGTAGATTAGTAGTTTTTAACTACACATTGGTAATATTTCACCATTCAATGCACCACTCAACAATGGTGTTCACCTACAGAGTAGTATGGCTCAGTAGTTACTTACTACTACTCAGTAGATGTGTTATAGTTTTTTACTACACATCAATAATTATTTACCACACAATGCACCACTCTGCAGTCATGTTTGCCTACTAAACAGTAATGGTCTAATAGTTATTTACTAGAATGTACACCTTACCAGTAATGTCATCAACCAATTGCCCTCTTGACTAAAAATACCCCAATTAGGGTGGGAGAAGAGGAAAAAAATTCAAAAGTTTTGAAGAATGCTATGCAGATATCAGATTATGTATACACAATTTTGAATATGAAGGACTGCAGATTCAAATTTAAGGCAATGTTCTTCAACAAAAAATTCTGTGCCATTGAATCCAGATTTTGATACTGATATTATGCTTTTTTTCTGAGAAGATTTGCAATTTTACATCTTTTTGAGGCTCATTTTGGGTTTTGGGGTCACATGATCTTCAAACATTATTTCTGGCCATTGAAAATTCCAATTTTGATACCAATATTGTACTATTTTTGTATCTTTTTGAAAAATTTTCAACTTTGTACCTCCCCTTTGAAGTCCATTTTGGGAAGTTAGGATCAATCGCCGCTGTGGATATCGTTTTGAGATTTAAGATCAAATGATTTTCAAAAATTAAGTCTGATCTACACCATTGAAAATCCAAATTTTCAATTCACACCAATATTGCACTTTTTTTGGAAAATTTTCATTTTTGTACCTCCCCAGCTTTGGAGCCCATTTTTGGGTTTGGTATTGAATGGTCTTCAAAAATTGATTCTGGGCCATTGAAAACTCAAATTTTGATATCAATAACATACTTTTTCAAAAATTTTTGAGAATTTTGATTTTGTACCTCTCCTTTTGAAGCCCATTTTGGGATTAGGGGTAGAATGGTCTTCAAAAATGGATTCTGTGCCATTGAAAACTCAAATTTTGATATCAATAATGTACTTCTTTAAAAAGTATACAATTTTGTACCTCCCCCATTGGTGCCCATTTTGGGGTTTGAGGTGAAATTGTCTTAAAAAATGAATTCTGAACCCATAAATTTGAGATTTTGATACCCATATATATTTTTTTTGATAATTTTTGGTATTGTACTTTAGTATACCTCCCCTTCTGGAGCCTATTTTGGGGTTTGGGGTCAAATGGTCTTTAAAAATTGATTCAGCGCCATTAAAATTTCAAATTTTGACATTAACAGCGCACTTCTTTAAAAAATTTGCAATTTTGTGCCTCCCCCCCTCTTTGAAGCTCATTTTGGATTTGGGATCAAATAGTTTTCAAAAATGAAATCGACACTCTTGAGAACTTCACCAATTATTGATAGTTTCAAGTTTCAACAATCAAATTCACGAACTGTTGAAATTGAGTGTTTGCAAACAAATATATTCTTTAAATGCCCTATCCACTGTAGTGCACTTGTAGTCAGGTGGTTAGGGTTGAATAGTCAGACATCCGCAAGTCCCCGGTTCGAATCCCCGTGAGGTATAGGTGTAGGAATTTTCTAAAAATGTTATAGGCAGGAAAAATCATACATGATGTGAGCATCACAACGTTGATAAGGAAATTCAAAATAAAATTACCCTACCCTATTTTTTTGATTTTTGAAAATTATTGCACCCCACTGATACTGATAGCATGTAGTGAAACACTTCTGACACACACTTGGAAATGAGTAGTGTTTCATAGTAAGGAATTGCCACTGGTGATTTACTACACACATACTAGACAGTAGTGAAATACCATTGATTTGCGTAGGTGGATCAGTAGTGCTACTCTACTGAGAAATCAGCAGTAATTCATCATTCATAATTTTGAGTAGGAGAAGTAAATCACTAGTGGCAATTCCTTACTAAGAAACACTGCTGATTTTCCAATAGACACCAGTGTACTTTTTCTACGTGGGTTAGCCTTCGTGGCAATAACGTCTCAATTAAACGGTATACTTTTGTTCGCCACAGTGTTCATATATCGTGAAAAGTTACTCGTATTATTTGATAAATTGGAAAAAGAACAGGAAAATGTTGATGCAGGGCTTAATCGAGCAGAGGTTATCATCAAGAAAAAGCTTGTAATTTTATTTGCCGCCATATTTCTGGCTTTCACGATTTACCTCCTACCTCCGTTAATTTTCAATATTTTTGCCGAGAGTTTCAGCAATAAACAGTCATCGGTGATACCTTATTGTTATTCATGCAACGAAAAAGATTCGAACAAATGGTTCTGTTGGGATATTTCTACTTCTACTAGCAGGACTGTACATGCTGTAAATTTCTATCAAGCTATATCTCTTGCCACGTACATTTTTGCGTATATTTTATCGTTCACGTTATATGGACTCATGGTTGGCGAACTTGAAATTCATATGGAAATCGTAGGCAGAAAAATGGATCAATTTAATGAGGTAGCCAACGAAACGGATGCGAATATCGATGATATGCTCAAAACTAATTCACAAATTGACGACACTGAAGACAGATTGCATCAGCAATTCTTGCTAATTATTAAATACCAGAAATTTCTAAACGGGTAAAATCATTTTAATAGTTTGATTACATATATAGCCCTCCTCATGCACTTATGGAATCTCCATCCTCCCTTTCTCATAAAAATTAATCAGATAACCAACCACGTTAGATCAATAGATACCTAGTATAGCTCTAAAACCCAAGTAACAACAATTTTAAGAGCTAAGGTTCATTTTTAGATTTTTTGAAAAATTTTAGAACGCTGTTTTTATTACAATTATTCAACGGTTTCATAATTCTTTTTTCTGAAATAAAAAATGAATCTGCAATGATAATTATTTCATTCCAACCTTTTCTCTCATTTCAAAAACAACCAGTTTGAAATTAACACCAAGCACCTCACGTTATCAATCCGGAAATAAGTACACTCACATTGTTTGTATTCTAATCTATAGCTGTGTCGCTGAAGCATTAGGTTTGTGGAAATTATACGTGAGTTACTACTACGCAAGTGCTTTCGTCGATATCACAGCTATAATTTATGTGATAATTATATTATTGGTAGGTACATCGTTCATTATTTAGACCTAATCATAATTGATATGATATTCAATACACACGTACTTGCATTTTGTATGTAGGCTTCAGATGAAAAATCCCTTGCAATTAGAGGCATGGGATTAATCGTGGCCAGAGTACTAATGGCTTTCACTATTGCTTATTATTCGCAAAGAATTTCACATATGGTACGTTTACTTATTTTATCATCAGTTTACTTCGGTATTTTAAATGTAGAACTTCATTTATAAAAATCCAAAAATTCGACATATCTGTTTGACTGTATACCGTATCCCTTTCTACTTGAAAGAGAGAAGATCCAGAGTCCATTTTTGAAAACACGGATATGTAAGTACATAGGAACTTTTTTTAAAAAAAAGTCGATACTTACACGCAAATAGAGCTATCACCTCTTGAAAAGTAATACATTCAGGAATAATATTATATTGTTGAAATTGATTAAATGTAGAATGAAGATTTTCTGGACATAATGGCGAAAATTAGATGGTACAACAGGAGAATAAAATTTTGCAAAACTTATCATCAAATGCTGACTTTTCATCAGGTTCCAAACGTAATGAAACTGGCAGGAGTCATCGAATTGAATTTGAGCTGCTTCACTCGTATAATGAGAAATGTGTATACCGTCGTAAATTTAATGTATTTAATGTTCGCGAAATAAAATCTCACAATTAATTTCTAGAGTAATTTCGTTCGAGTATCACTAATTTTTTATGCATACTTTTCTCAAGTTTTCGAGGTAAGTATTTATGGGACAACCCAACAGGGGATCGAAAGAATCCTAAAAAAAAAGGTTCGATAGATATATTTTTTTATTGATACATATATGTATCAGCTTCTGCACACCATTAACGAAGTAATAAAAATTGTAAAGCTTTTTTCAGAATTAAATATCTAGGTAAATACGAATTATCGAAATCGTGAACGCATATCTACGTCAGATCTACGTAAGTAAATATGTACCTTGACTTTTTTAATTGATTAGGGAGCACGAGTAATCAAAATCATACGGAGTAGAAATTACTTCAAACAATCATTTTTTGAAAGGAATAATACTCGTGATCTATTAAACTTTTCCTATTTTCCCCTTAATTTTACTTTGAAACACGATACAGCTTCCCGTTTTCAGCTCACAAGGGAACCTCTTGAGGTGTCACACTCCGATTTGAACGGGACCGCGATTTTTGAATAGAGCATAGTCTAAAACCCCCAAAACCAAATTTTCAGCTGCCCAAGTTCATTTTTCGATTTTTGGCGAATTTTTGAAAATTCAAAATTGACTGTTTTTGGCGATTTATGCTTAAAAAAAAAAAAAAAAAAATACATACCTTGTCATAGGGCAGATTGTCCCCATTGCTTTAGGTAGTGCTTCTTATAAGTACTCCCTATATTGAAAATATTCGGTAACGTGTGTAGCTATAAAATATAGAAAGACATTTCGTTTGTACATTACGTACCCGCCATCGGGTCATTGATGATTGAACTGAACCCTTTGTAAGTTGAGAAAAGGTTTGAGTTCAATGACCGGAGGATCGCGGAATGTGCAACGATCACATATATAAGTATATTAGGTAGGTAAGAGTAAGAAAGGGTTTGCGGCTCTGTACTTCGATGACATTTATTAATTTAAATAGAAAAAAGAATTGTAAATCATTTAATTTACGATCTATAAGTGTACTTGGCAATTCTGCCAAAAGTATCACGTGGTATAGAAGAAGAAGATCTCTGCCTATATGTGAGGGCACATACGGAAAGGGACCTAACGACCAAAAAAAAAAAAAAAACAATTTCAGAGAACTTTTTTTTTTTGGTCGTTAGGTCCCTTTCCGTATGCGCCCTCACATATAACGATCTATTTTGGCGGCAAATCTTCACTTGGTTTGTTGTGTTGATGTAATTTCAGGTAAATGGAAATCATTTTAATATTTTATTGATTCGAAGATCAATAAAATAGGATCTTTTTGGTACTTTGAGATGTATTCGGACATCGGCGATTTATGCAGTGTTACATGTACTTCTTTTAGTTAAGTCCTGTTGACGTTTTTAGCATTAGGGAGGCACCCAAAAGAGAAAGGAAAAAGCGTACAGTGTCCTATAAATGGTGAGACACATTTACTTTTATTACTTAAGTGCTAATAATTGTTATTTGACCATGGTGTCATAATTTATGTTAGCTTTTAGATTATTATATCAACAATCTTTCATCACATGTACTTAATTTTGCTGATCTTGCTATATCTGCGTATAGTTTGATCATTTACTTGTCTGAATTCATTCATTTCCATACCACTTTGAGAGATGTGCTGCATGGTACATATATGCTAATGATGCTTGTAAATAGTGTAAATATACGTAATAAGTAAAAAGAGTTTTATTTATTATGTATCCAGTGATTAAATGTGTATAGTGCAGTTAGGAAAAATCAGCCCTTCTGAGCTAGCTAGGCATCGCGTAATTATTCCCCGCCTAAGGAGTAATTATTATCTGAAATGATTACGAAGTAATTCGCATCTATCTCCCCCTTCTCAGAAAAAGCATAATTCGCCAAATACAGTCAATTTTGAATTTTCAAAAAATTCGCCAAAAATCGAAAAATGAACTTGGGCAGCTGAAAATTTGGTTTTGGGGGTTTTAGACTATGCTCTTTCCAAAAATCGCGGTCCCGTTCAAATCGGAGTGTGACACCTAAAGCGGTATCCTTGTCAGTAGTCAATAACTTACATCCTTATTATAATAAAAATAGAAAAATCAAATTGAAAGTTCAAAAAAAGTAAGTTTTTAAATACGTAGGTATTTCTTAAATACACACATCAGCATACCATGTCATTAAAAAAAAAAAAAATGATTAGACTCATTCAAAATGAAATATGTATGAATATATTACCAGAAATGGAGCATTTGAGCACCTACCTACCTACGTCAATTCCGTGAAAATACGTACTACATTTTTTTAATTAACTCGCATGAATAAATCAAATTGATAAATACATGTCTGTGGTTAAACTACTTCAAAAAAATTTCATCGTCTCGTCGAATATAACTGACATGATAATTACTTACCCTCGATATAGGCACATTTTTTCAACTCAAGTATTAATTATTAGTAGGTACCTACCAACTATTATTGCTCTTATAAGCTTCAAAGTACACAATTTTCCTGGAAATAGGTAACCTTAACATTGATTTGAAAATCGAAATTTCTCATTCATTTCGTATCAAAATGTCGAACAATTTCGTAACCTGGATCGCGAGACTACTTTTACTATCACTGGAAATATTTCGAAATCGATCTATCCTCGTGGTATACACAATAATGGTAATGGCCTGCGGTGTGATTAGCCTTTTGGGCAGTATCGTCGGATTCTTTTACGTTATCGAGATCACCAAAAAAACCGTCGCTCTCGTTGCAATAACTGCCCAACTGAACGGTATACTTTTATTCGTCGCTGTGCTCGTGTATCATGAAAAATTACTCGAATTATTCGATAAATTGGAAAAAGAGCAAGCAAATGTCGACGTCAGGCTTAATAGAACAGAGATACTGATCAAGAAAAAAATCGTCGAGTTGGTAATCTCTATGTTTTCATGCGGTGCATTCTTCACTTTACCTCCGTTAATTGTAAATAATTTCGAGGAGAGTTTCAACGATAAACAGTCTGTACTAATGCCTTTTTGGTTTTCTTGCGGTGGTAATAGAGATTTCAACCGGAGATTCTGTTGGGATATTTCCTCTTCTACTAGAACGGTTGTACAAGCGGTGAATTTATATCAAGCTACGTCTCTTGGTATTCATACGTTGGCTTATATTTTATCGTTTACTTTGTTCGGGCTTATGGCTGGAGAACTCGAAATGCATATGGAGATCATTGGTAAGAAAGTGGATCAATTTAACGAAGTAGCCAATGAGACAGTAGCGAAAATCGATGATTCACAAGACGTAGATGTTGAAGAGAAAATGTATCGTCAATTTTTGAATATAATCGAATACCAGAAATTCTTATACAGGTAAAAAAATTCTGCACGTGAACAAATGGAATATCCGATAATTTTGATTTTTACCAAAGTGACCATTTTCGTGATCTATTTCTCAATTTAAGCACAATTTTCCAAAATCCATTTCTGCCTGTTCAAATTAACATTTTTTCTCTGGGTACTATTTGAGGAAGGAGGCAGGCTGGCAGGAGGGGATAAACAATTGATTTTGTGCAGGAAGACCAAGGGTAAACAGACAATGTTTTTAGGGCTCGAGAAACTACATTTACCAAGGCTCACTTTTGATCAGAAGAGCAGTAGGTAACGGTTCAAGTGGTTTTCCCGAGTAGAGGAGTGAGAGGGATGATCAGAACACTGGGACAGTCGTTTTTGAAAATTCCAAATATGTAGATGAGCTTTTTTCTTTGAATATTACTCCTCTCTCTCCTCATTCTCACAAAAAAATCTCGAAAAGTGGAAGCGTTGAACCAGGTAATTATTGAAAACGTCCTGCTTTTCAACAGTTTCATCTGAAAGAATTAGTTCTGAATATTTGAAATTTGAATTTGAGGTTTCGTTTTATGATTTCTGAATGTTTTGAAATGTCATTTTTAATTAGTCAATAATTAACAGTTTCGGAATTTATAATCTGAAAAAAAAATCAAAATTTCTATTCATTTCAGGTGATTCTAGAAAAATATTTTTCCGAAGTTTGAAAAAATAACCAAAAAAATTACAAGACGTGTTCAAAAGTACAGTAGAAAAAATCCCAAAAAACCAGTACATTTCAATTTACCCAACAAAACATTCCAATTAATATTTACTCCTAAGTCCTAACAGGCTAACAACGAAACTCGACCGAAACTTTGTTGGGCGTACTTGCTTTGAGACATGTTTCGCATCCCTTAGATAAAAAAGTGAGACCTCTTTGAAAATATTTTCAGTCAAAAGTGAGAATATTTGTGTTAGCTGCATCACTGTATTCCTAACGGAAAATGATCAGAATTGATCGGGTTTGATCAGATCCGAATATTTCCTTGATTCAATTTGACCTGATCAAACCTGACCAGATAATCAGATCTGGTCAGATGACCGTATTAGATCTGTTCAGTCCTAATCAGAACCAACAGGGGAGACCTGATTGGATCTAACTAATGACCATATCTAATCAGCAATTAGGTATTGAATTGTCAGATCATGAACGTTTTTGAAGAATTGCCTACGAAGGAATGTACCTATTATTTTTTTTGAATATTTTGCAGATGTGTGGCAGATGCATTGGATTCGTGGAAATTATATGTGAGTTACTACTACGCAAGTGCCTTCTTTGATCTGACTGCCATGGTTTTCAATACAATAATTGTGGTATGCAAATTGCGAGTGCATTATTATCATAATCAGATATTTTATTCGTTATAATATCCTCACAAACTAATGAATTTCACTGCCAGGTCTCAAATGAGAAATTATTCGTAATTAGATCTTTGGGATTAATCATGGCCAAAGTACTCATAGCTTACACCATTGCTTATTATTCGCAAAACATTTCACATCTGGTTAGTATGGTAATATGTACCTAATATGTAATATGAGCCAGTCACATTTTAAAAATAATTCTGATCAAAATCATTAATTTCATCAAATTCATGGAAATGCAGAATGAAGATTTCCTGAATATAATGGCGAAAATACGATGGTACAACAGGAGAACAAAATTTTGCAAAACCTATCATCAAATGCTAACGTTCCATCAGATGCCAAAAGTGATGAAACTTGCGGGAGTTGTCGAATTAAATTTGAACTGCTTCGCTCGTCTATTGAGGAACATATATACGGTTGTAAATTTAATGTATTTAACACTAGTACAATAATATCGGTTCCAATAAAATTTTACCAACGATAAAATTATCTCCTTTCAAAAAAACAAAAAAAAAACAAATTTCCACTAGCTGTCCATTTCTTTACAAGTCTTTTATTTTTTCAAGCCTTTCTCAGCATTTATTATCACTTATAATTTTTTTACAGACACTTTAATAGGTACCAGAGGTAGGTATGGACAAAAAATACATAAATGTGTGACAATGACAATTGAAAAGTGTCATTTCCGTTCATTTCAGAATAAAACCATTGCATTCGTTTCAGAAATTTTTAGCTGCACACGTCAAATCGATCATAGTAATGCAGCTTTATTTAGAAATATCATTTGTTTTCTTGTCAATTAAATACGATTAGGTACGCTAGACAAATTGTTAATTACAATTTTGGACTGAGCTATAATTATAATCATATACTCGTAGGTAGGTAGAGGTACCTTATAAAATGATACTGACTCCATACTTGGTTTTGTTTGTTTTTATTATACCACGTACTCTGGTATTCTGAGTACCTGCTCATTTATTGAAAACCCACGTAAATAACAATACCTAATTATTCGAAATCAAACCATACCTACAATTTTTTCCTAAATAATTGCAACACCTAACAAATTTACGGTTCCGTTGGCATTCTTACTAACCTGTAATGTCGAAAAGTATTCAAATTTGGATCGCGAAACTGCTTCTACATTCGCTGGAAATATTTCAAAACCAATCGTTTCGTGCAGTGTATTCGGTAATAGTGACGATCTTCTGTGCAATTAACGTTTTAGGTAGTATTATCGGATTCTATAATGTTACGGAAATCAGTGACAAAATCTTAGCCTTCGTGGCAATAACGGCTCAATTAAATGGTATACTTTTGTTCGCCACAGTGTTCGTATATCGTGAAAAGTTACTCGTATTATTTGATAAATTGGAAAAAGAACAGGAAAACGTTGATGCAGGGCTTGATCGAGCAGAGGTCATCATCAAGAAAAAGCTTGTAATTTTATTTGCCGCCATTTTTCTGGCTTTCATGATCTACCTCCTACCTCCGTTAATTTTCAATCTTTTTGCCGAGAGTTTCAGCAATAAGCAGTCATCGGTGATACCTTATTGTTATTCATGCAACGAAAAAAATTCGAACAAAAGGTTCTGTTGGGATATTTCTACTTCTACTAGCACGACTGTACATGCTGTAAATTTGTACCAAGCTATATCTCTTGCCACGTACATGTTCGCGTATATTTTATCGTTCACGTTATATGGACTCATGGTTGGCGAACTTGAAATTCATATGGAAATCGTAGGCAGAAAAGTGGATCAATTTAATGAGGTAGCCAACGAAACGGATGCGAATATCGATGATATGCTCAAAACTAATTCACAAATTGACGACACTGAAGACAGATTGCATCAGCAATTTTTGCTAATTATTAAATACCAGAAATTTTTAAACGGGTAAACTCATTTTAATGATTTGATTACATATATAGCTCACCTCATGCACTTATTCAGGTTAGCAACAATAAGGTTCTGCACAAGGGTGTGCCGTCTTTGACTTTTTTTTGGAAATTTGGTGAGGGGGGTGCTAAAAAGTTGTGGGGGATCTCAAAAGACTGTAGTCAAAATTTGGGGTCTCAGACTTCACCCAGCACTTTGCGACCAGGGTTCAGAATTTTTTAATTTTTTGATGGTTATAGGTCGCATTATGCCTATTTAGGAGTAAAAAGCCATTTTCAATCGGTTTTTGGTCGCATTATGCCTATTTAGGAGTAAAAAGCCATTTTCAATCGGTTTTTTTCACTTTATTGGAGATTTTATCTCGCTTTTGAAATAGGTACGCAAAAACAGTCATTTTCAAGGTAATTCTCGAGTCATTTTGATTTTTAAAAATTTGTCCCTTCAAAAGCTTCAAAAGGCGGTGAAATTGACACCAAGTACCTCACGTTATCAATCCGAAAATAAGTACAATCACATTTTTTGTATTCTAATCCATAGATGTGTTGCTGAAGCATTAGATTTGTGGAAATTATACGTGAGTTACTATTACGCAAGTGCCTTCGTCGATATCACAGCTATACTTTATGGGATAATTACATTGGTAGGTACATCGTTCGTTATTACACCTAATCACAACTGATATGATATTCAATACACACATACTTACTTACTTGCATTTTGTATGTAGGGTTCAGATGAAAAATTCCTTGCAATTAGAGGCATGGGATTAATCGTAGGCAGAGTACTAATGGCTTTCACCATTGCTTATTATTCGCAAAGCATTTCATATTTGGTTCGTTCAATTATTTCATCATCAGTTTACTTATTTTAAATGTAGAATTTCATTCACGAAAATCCGAAATTCGACATATCTCTTTGACTGCATCACTTAATTCTACTTGAAAGAGAGCAGATCCAGAGTCCATTTTTCGAAACACGGATATATTTATTTATTAGGTACCTAATTAATTTATTTATTTATGGTAAAAGTCGTAATATATGTATTTTTGAAATGATTAAATGTAGAATGAAGATTTTCTGGACATAATGGCGAAAATTCGATGGTACAACAGGAGAGTAAAATTTTGCAAAACTTATCATCAAATGCTGACTTTTCATCAGGTTCCAAACGTAATGAAACTGGCAGGAGTCGTCGAACTGAATTTGAGCTGCTTCACTCGTCTAATGAAAAATGTGTATACTGTCGTAAATTTAATGTATTTAATGTTCGCGAAATAAAATCTCACAATTAATTTCAAGAGTAATTTCGCTCAAGTTTCATTAATTTTTCATGAATACTTTTCTCAAGTTTTCAAGGTAGGTATTTATGGGACAACCCAACAGGTGATCGATAACAAATTGCTTAAAATACCTATATATGCTTCTTTTTGTTCAGATTTTTCTCCACTTAATTTTTCAATTCCACATACTTCCAAGTAAGTATCCTGAAAAAAAAAGGTAGGATATATTTTTTTATTGATAACCTTATATCGGCCTCAGCACACCATTAACCAAGCCATAAAAAATTATTCGGCTTTTTTCAGAATTAAATATTTAGGTAAATGTGGACGCATATCTACGTCAGTTCTACGTAAGTAAATATAAGTATACCCAGACATCTTTACTTAATTGATTAAGGAGCATGAATTAATCAAAATCATACGGAGTAGAAACTACTTCAAACAATTTCCATACCTGCTCGTACATCGAATTGACACGATAATAAGTCAGCTACTTTTGTTTGATTTAAGCATATTTCTCCACGATTAAAATTAGCACTCGTCGTTATACCTCTCTCAAATTTAAACTACGGGCGCATTTTTTCTCGAAATATAACCACGATATTCGTGAAAATTTGAAATTCTTAATTCATTTTCCATCACGATGTCGAACAATTTTGTAACCTGGATCGTGAATTTGCTTTTACTTTCGTTGGAAATATTTCGAATCCGTTCATATCTCATGATTTACACGGTGACAATAATGGTTTGTGGTGTGGCCAGCCTTTTGGGAAGTATCGTCGGATTCTTTCACGTCATCGAGATCACCGGAAAAATCATAGCCATCGTTGGAGTATCTGCTCAACTAAATGGTATACTTTTATTTCTCGCTGTGTTCGTATATCACGAAAAATTACTCGTATTATTCGATAAACTGGAAAAAGAACAAGATAATGTCGACGTAAAGCTAAATAGAGCCGAGGTTCTCATCGAGAAAAAAATGGTTGGGTTATTCGTCATTATAGTTTCATCGGGCGCACTCTTTATCGTTCCTCCATTAATTATCAATTTCTTTGAGGAGAATTTCAACGATAAATACTCTCTACTGATACCTTTTTGGTATTCGTGCGGCAGTAAAGATTCCAACACAAATTTTTGTTGGGATGTTGGTACTTCTACCAGAATGATTGTACAAGCTGTAAATGAAGCATGTGTTTCCAAAACGCACTAAGTCCATTTTCAACGATTCTGCGGTTGCAAGGCCATCTAGCATAAAGTTGCGACCCAAAATGGCTGATTTTTTGATATGTTGTGCCCAGAGGTCTTGGCTACAACATATCAAAAAATCAGCCAATTTGGGCCATTTCTACATTTCCAAATTGTACTATGTACCATGAATTTCTTATCAATATTTTTTTGGACTTAGTGCGTTTTGGAAACACATGCTTCAAATGTATATCAAGCAACATCTCTTAGCTTGCATATGTTTGCTTATATTTTGTCGTTTACTTGGTACGGACTCATGGTAGGCGAGCTCGAAATGCATATGAAGATCGTTAGTAAAAAAGTGGACCAATTTAATGAAGCGGCCAAGGAAGCTGAATCGAACCGGGATCACATGCATGGCACTGATTCACAAATCAAGGATGTTGAAGAGAGACTTTATCAACATTTTTTGCATATTATCAAATATCAGAAATTCTTATACGGGTAAATCCTAAAAGAACATAGCGAATAGAGCACCTCATAGTTGAATGTTTTAAAATAACAAATACGAAAAGAGAATATGGAAGTAACGAAGATGGTTTAAAAAGGGCATTAGATACCTATATACAGGTAGACTTGTTATGAATAATTTTCGACCAAAAAACAACTAAAATACAAATAAGTAAACGAAATTGATAGGTACCTAACTAGAAAAATGAGAACATTTTTTTAAAGCTGTTGAAAAAACAAAAAATTGGAAAAATTGAAATTTACCCTCGTGAAAAAAAAACAATTCATTCAACCACCTCCTCGTCACTTAGAAAAAGTATAATATAAAAAAGGAAGCGATCATCTTAAAAAACATTTTAAAAAGGAACGTTTGAAATTTTATTTTGTGAATCTTACAAAGTACCTAGCTACGTAATATTATATTAATATTTTAAAGAGCTCGCCAAAAATTTAATTTAAAACAGACCAGACCAACCAATAGAAATCATTCAGGAAACTCGAAATTTTTTTTAAAAAACAACAAAAAAATGAAAAAAAAATTGAAGTTGAAGCATCAATTGAAAAGGAAAGGCAAAGCAATTTAAGAAGTGATTTTAAATACACCAAAAATGGGAAACATACCTACGTTTTTAAATTATGTAGATTGTAGGTATTACTGTAAAATAGAATCCATCGAAGACAGAGGCATGACTAAGGCATGACGAAGTGATGTGTCGTGGTGGAGGAGGGTTTGGACTTAGTTTGGACTGAAATTTTCCTAATTTTTTCACTAGATTTCAACTTTTTACCTTAGACGCCCCTCTCCCTACTGACTTTCCAGCCAATTGGCCCAGATGTGATTTGAACAAATTATTGATGGGAAGTTGGAAACAAAAACGTTTATTAATTTTAAATATCCCATTTTATTCTCCTTAAAATCTTATAAACGGAATCAATTCAAGTTTCAAACCTGTCTGAAGATGATATGAGCCTTTTGATTTCTATTGAATTCTCTCGCCAATGGTCTAGTATAATAACCATCATAATGTAATTTCTGCCACAATTTTCAAAAATGATGGGGGTGGGTCTGAGCATGGACAGGGCAGGTGAATCAAGATGAAAGCTCACGTTGTTGTGTGATTTAGTTTATTGCACTATTAGTACATTTATGTAGCTTGAAACGTTTTGAAAAACGCAGATACTCGTTGTCAGTAAACTTAAATTAATATTCTTTGAGTACCTACCTACATATTTTGTAGGTGTGTCGCTGAGGCATTGGACATGTGGAAATTGTACGTGAGTTATTACTACGCGACCGCTTTCTTCGATACAACGTTATTATTTTTCGGTATTATTGCTTGGGTACGTGAAAATTTTATTATTGCGTAGTTCATTATCTTTATCACCTCATTTGCTTTTATATTTTCAAAACGTGAATGTATTTTTGCCATCAGATGTCCAATCAAAGATTACTGGCGATCAGAGCCTTCGGATTAGTCGTCATCAAGTTACTCATGGCCTTCATTGTTGCTTACTATTCGCAAAACATATCATATTTGGTTCGTTTCATAAAAATACCTGACACAAATTCCATAAATATTATAAAACTAAATCGGTACAAATCTAGGTACATAGGTAACTGATACCAAAATTAACACAATTAAATTGATTAAACGTATATAGAATGAAGATTTTCTGAACATAATGTCAAGAATTCGATGGTACTACAGGGGGAAACTTTTTTGCAAAACCTATCATCAAGTGCTAACATTTCATCAAACGTCAAATGTGATGAAACTCGCAGGAGTCGTCGAACTGAATTTAAACTGTTACGCTCGTCTGTTGAGAAATATATATTTGGTTGTAAATGTAATGTATTTAATGTTCGTCCAATGAAGAATGCTCGTCTTTGTTCGTTGAGCAAACAATAAAGGTTGATTTTACCAAAAGTCATAAAATATCGTTCTAAAAGAAGTAATAATTAAGTATGTACAATTGTACATACATTAAACTGACTTGATAATTATCTTTATTTTTTTCTTCGAATTATTTATGAAACAATCGCACAAAAGAACCCATTCTAAGAAAGAGAATTTCAGTTAATTTTCTGTCACAATGTCGAACAACATTGTAATAACTCGAATCGCGAAAATACAGATTTGAATGAGACACCAATCAAGCTGAAACTTGGTTCTAGTATGGTTTGAACATTGTAGAAGTGCCTTTTGATATTCATACACCCATATCAACTTTTGTTTGGTCATACTTTCAATTGAAGGGCCTGATGGAAGAAGGGCTCCCTCGGAAAAACATAGTTTTGAGAAAAACGCGTTTAAAGTTTTACTTTTGTTGCCAATTAAAAACTACTCAACGTATTGATTTGAGGTAGGTGTTTTCTTTAAATTTAAAGTGTCAGCAATAAGTATTGACCATCACCTACCAAACAACTTATCCACTTCTTCGAAAAAAATGAGATTTAAAAACTCACGTAGGAGGCCCTTCTTTCATAAGTTGATTTTGATTTCCATTAATTTCATCTTTTAATGCGATTAAATTGAAAACTAAGCATTTTATGTAGAAAAAAAAACTAACAACATTATGTCGATTGGAAATTTAATTCTCTACAACCGTGTTAAATTGAAATTTTCGCAGGATGCTTCCTTTCACCTCCAGATCAATTTTTTCCATTGAGCTGATTTTGATTTTTATTCAGATTCATCTTTTACGTGATATAAATCAACAACTAAGCATTTTAGGAAAAAACTAACGACATTACGTCGATTGGAAATTTAATTCTCTACGACTTTGTTCACTTGAAATTTTTGTAGGATGCTTCCTTTCGCCTCCAGATCAATGTTTATGAAACTGTAACAGGTACCTACAGTATGGCGGTACGCCGATTGAGATGTTTTATTCAATAGAGATATGAATAAAACATTATGTAGCTTGCTCTAGGAACAAGATCATGAACGGAAACTCACACCTAAGGTAGCCAAGACTTCAAGGAACTCAAATCACCTAAGTGCGGAAAAAGAGCCTCCGGCCGAGGAGGCCCCTTTTCCATCAGACCCTTCAATTAATATACTCCTCACTTTTCCAGCATGTTTCAACGCAGCTCAAGCTTGATGTAACGGCTACAAAGCTCAATTTTTGCATGAATATCAAGTTTGTGATGGAGAAGTGCATTTCTGATATTTTGGGTCAATTTTGAGCATTTTTGGGTCTCAAAGGGGGGATGCAGGATCAATTTTCAAAAAATCAACAATTGATTGCCTTTATAGTCAGTAATGGGTAACAAATCAAAGATGTATTCCAAATTTCATCGAAATTGGTTAGGTCAATCCTTCTAACTTTGAGTGAGACTTGGAGAACAAATTTCACCAAAATGACAAAAAACAGAGTACTTTAAACTTCGCGAATTTTCATCATACAAAAATCGTTTTTATAAATATTCGGAGAGGTTTTTAAAAATTAAAAAAGATTACCTACCTATTCTCGCTATTTTTTGAATAAATGCCGATATCGTGGGCGAAATAATTACAGAATTTATTATTACTCCGCGGTCGTTGCCGCCACCCACGGCTTCCAATGCGTTTCATGACGAGCTTGAAACCGTGGAAGGGTCGGGGCAACGCTACCGCGTCACCTGATTACAATTTTGGACTGAGCTATAATTATATAGGTAGGTAGAGGTACCTATAAATTGAAACTGACTCCGTACTGGGTTTTGTTTGTTATATTGTAACCACATACTCTGATATTCTGAGTATCTACTCATTTACATATTGAAAGTACCTATTGTGTAAGTTAAGAGACCATACCTACAATTTTTTCCCCAATAATTGCGACACGGAAAAAATTTAAGGTTCCGTTTGCATTATAAGTACGTAGTTACGTACGTACACCTGTCACCTATTACAATGTCGAAAAGTATTAAAATTTGGATCGTGAAACTGCTTCTACTTTCGCTGGAACTATTTCAAAATCAATCGTTTCGTGCAGTGTATTCGGTAACGGTGACGATCTTCGGAGCAATCAACATTTTAGGCAGTATTATCGGATTCTTTAATGTTACAGAAATCATTGACAAAATCTTGATTTTCGTGACAATAACGGCACAATTAAATGGTATACTTTTGTTCGCCACAGTGTTCGTATATCGTGAAAAGTTACTCGTTTTATTTGATAAATTGGAAAAAGATCAGGAAAACGTTGATGCAGGGCTTGATCGAGCAGAGGTCATCATCAAGAAAAAGCTTGTAATTTTATTTGCCGCCATATTCGTCTCTTGCATGATCTACCTCCTACCTCCGTTAATTTTCAATATTTTTGCTGAGAGTTTCAGCAATAAACAGTCAACGGTGATACCTTACTGTTATTCATGCAACGAAAAAGATTCGAACAAATGGTTCTGTTGGGATATTTCTACTTCTACTAGCACGACTGTACATGCTGTAAATTTGTACCAAGCTATATCTCTTGCCACGTACATGTTTGCGTACATTTTATCGTTTACATTATACGGACTCATGGTAGGCGAACTTGAAATTCATATGGAAATCATGGGCAGAAAAGTGGATCAATTTATTGAGGCAGCCAACGAAGAGGATGCGAATATCGATGATATGCGCAGAACTAATTCACAAATTAACGACACTGAAGGCAGAATGCATCAGAAATTTTTGTCAATTATTAAATACCAGAAATTTATAAACGGGTAAAATCATTTTAATAATTTGATTACATATAGCCTACCTCATGCGCTTATCAGGTAAGCTAAAATTAAAGGTTCTGCACCTCTGTTTCCTAATTCAAAAAAATCATATAACTAACCATGTTAGATCAAAATAGCATAGCTCTAAAACCCAAGTAACAGAAATTTTAGGAGCTAAAGTTCATTTTTAGGTTTTTAGTAAATTTTTGTATATTTGAAAAAATTTAGAAAGCTGTTTTTACCACAATTTTCCAACAGTTTCGTTATTTTTTTCTATAATAAAACGAATCTGTGCATAAATTATTTCATGCCAACTTTTTCTCTCAATTCAAAAACAAGATTTTCCCTGAATCAAAATTTATTCTGGATGAAGAGTCAAAATTTAATTTTGTACAAAATTTTCAAATAGTCGTTTCACCCCTTACCTCTTCAAAGGCTCTCAAAAGCTAGTGAAATTGACGTCCAATAGATAAGTACATACATCACGTCGTTATCAATTCGGAAAAAAGTATATCTTACATTTTTTGTATTATAATCTACAGATGTATTGCTGAGGCATTGGATTTATGGAAATTATACGTGAGTTACTACTACCCAAGTGCTTTCGTCGATATCACAGTTATACTTTATGGGATGATTACATCGGTAGGTACATCGTTCGTTATTAGACCTAATCACAACTGATATGATATTCAATACACACAATCACACATACTTACCTACTAACTTGCATTTTGTATGTAGGGTTCAGATGAAAAATTCCTTGCAATTAGAGCCACGGGAATAATCGTAGCAAAAGTACTAATGGCTTTCACCATTGCTTATTATTCGCAAAACATTTCTTACATGGTTCGTTTAATTATTTTATCATCAGTTTACTTGGGTATTTTAAATGTGGAATTCATTTATGAAAATCCAAAAGCCGGTGTATCTCTTTGACTGTATTAATTTCTACCTGAAAGAGAGCAGACAGGGGTGCTGTGATCCCCCTGAGCATTTGATGAGTTCCCCCCTATTCTCAGTAATACTTAACCCCCCCCCCTATACTTCCACAAAAATTTTCCCAACTAATTGGCCAGAGATTGTTCGAACCATTTTTTAAAAACGGAATTTGGAAAAAAAATGTTGAATAATTATTTAAGTGTAATTGAAATTTTTCAATAATGGAGTAGATATGTTTTTAGAATTTCTTGGGTTAATTTTTTCCATTCTAGGAAATGTTTGAAAAGTAGAGTAGGAAGTATAATTCAAATCTGTCCGAGCGAAGCGAGGGCGAAAGCTGTGAAAAATTAATAATTCAACATGTAAAACAAAGTCATATTTTATTCAAAAAGTTGATTTTCGTTGCTTCAAAATTTTCAAAAATTATGTACATTTTACTATAGGTATCTATATTTTTAAAAACAGGAGTAAAAGCCTGAGCGAAGCGAGCGGAAAAACTTTTAAAAATTCACAATTTCTGAGAACTAAGACAGCATTATTTTTGGTGTGAGGAGTCAATTTTTCTACCCTCCAACTTCGGTCAGAAAAAAGAAAGGGAGAGTGATCTAGCCCGAGCGAAGCGAGGGCGAAAGCCGCGAAAAAGTAATAAAGTAATAATATGAGGTGGAAAATAATACCATTTCTGATGATGTACGAGGTATAAACTTTGTCTTCGTGGCTTCAAAATTTTTTGTCTTTGGGAGAGTAAATCGAATACCATAAAAGCCCAAGCGAAGTGAGGGCTGAAGCTTTTGAAAATTTGCAATTCTTCAAGAGTAAAACATCATTATTTTTGATGGGAGAAGTCAATTTTTGTTTCCCTTTCCCCTTACTTTGGCCAAAGAAAAGGGAAGTGGTCTAGCCCGAGCGAAAGGTTTTGAATAGGTATTTATTTCAAGGAGCAAAAATCAATAGTTCACCCGAGCGAAGCGAGGGAGAATATTTTTTTGATATTACGAGCAATTATCAATTTTTGCATGGTAAATTATATATTTTTTCTCACTTGGGGGGGAAATGAGATCAATTTAGGGGGGGAAGAGAAAAAATTAAAAATTTTTTATTTCCCCCCACCAAAATTCATTTGATGAGTTACTCATCACGAAACCCCCATTACAGCACCCCTGAGAGCAGATCCAGAGTCCATTTTTGAAAACACGGATGTATATGGGATCTTTTTCAAAAGTCGATACACGCAAATAGAGCTATCGTCTCTGGAAAAATGATACATCCAGGAATAATATATTGTTGAAACGATTAAAATGTAGAATGAAGATTTTCTGGACATAATGGCGAAAATTCGATGTTACAACAGGAGAATAAAATTTTGCAAAACTTATCATCAAATGCTGACTTTTCATCAGGTTCCAAACGTAATGAAACTGGCAGGAATCGTCGAATTGAACTTGAACTGCTTCACTTGTCTAATGAAAAATGTGTATACTGCCGTAAATTTAATGTATGTAATGTTTGCGAAATAAAACCTCACTATTAATTTCAAGAGTAATTTCGCTCAAGTTTCACGTTAATTTTTCATGAATACTTTTCTCAAGTTTTCAAGGAACATATTTATGGGACAACCCAATGAGGAATAGATAACAAATTGCGTAAAGTGCAAATGCTTTTACTATTCAGATTTTTCTCCACTTGATTTTTCAATTCCACATGCTTCCAAGAATCCTAAAAAAAAAGGTTCGATATTTTTTTTTTTATTGAAATACCTAGGTAGGTAGGTATGTATCATCCTCAGCACACCATTTACCAAGTCATAAAAATTTTAAGGCTTTTTTCACAATTAAATATTTAGGTGAGTACGAATTATCGAAATCGTGAACGCATATCTACGTCAGTTTTTCGTAAGTAAATATCCCCCAAAAAAGTACCTCACGGTAAAAAAAAGGGGGTTTGAAAAAGAACGCGCGAGGAAGGTTCATCGCCATTGCAAAAAAAACTTCAAAAAAATCTCCATAATACAACTGGAAAATATCCAAAAAAAAAAATAACCCAAAACAAAAAATTACTGATATCTACATTGCAGGGAGTTGGAGAATGATTGGTGGTACCTACTTACCTGCCTACGTACCTACTTCAGAGTTCGCAAATAAATAATGAACAAAAATTTGCCAACTTCCACTCACTTTCTAACGAAGTCTAATCAAATCAAATTTGATCATGGATACTGGAAATGGAAGCTACCTAGTTGTCTAAAGAAGTGGGCGGAAGTTGGGAAATTTTTGTTCATTATTTATTTGCGAACTCTGAAGTAGGTACGTAGGCAGGTAAGTAGGTACTAAAGCCCGGAACGATGTCGTTAGTGATGTAGTTATAACAGCTATCGCATCGCTTAAAAGCGATATCCGTTAGTAATCGGTATCGCCAAATAAAACCCGAACTTGTTAGTTGGTACAATCACTTTTCATAAAACGATTATTTCAGTATCGTTTATGCATGGGCACAGAAATCCTTATCTGTTGCATGAATACATGAATGGTTGCGCACGCTTATATGAGCGCGGGGGTGTGTGAGTGTGTGAGTCAGTATTCAAAAGTGTTTGCGATAGCGATACCAAAAGCGATACTAACGACATCGCTTCAAATAAACCTGTTACTAACAGTATCGTTAACAGTTTTGAAGTGATGTCGTTGTAACGACTAACGACATCGTTCCGGGCTTTAGTAGGTACCACCAATCATTCTCCAACTCCCTGCAATGTAGATATCAGTAATTTTTTGTTTTGGGTTATTTTTTTTTGGATATTTTCCAGTTGTATTATGGAGATTTTTTTGAAGTTTTTTTTGCAATGGCGATGAACCTTCCTCGCGCGTTCTTTTTCAAACCCCCTTTTTTTTACCGTGAGGTACTTTTTTGGGGGATATCACCAATTTTTTCTGAAGTCTTTATGAACAAAATATTGGGTTAGATTTGCATTCACTTTTACTCAAACATGGTTTCCTTAAAAAACTTGTGGAGGCGGGGGTTCAATATTCTCTTCTGAAGATTTTTTTTCTAGTGCGTGTTATTCATTTATTTATTTATTTGTCAAAATTCCAACATTCAAAAACCTGTTGGAGGCTCCAGAACTACTCAAAATGGTATGAAACTATTTCCAATTGATTTGAATTGTCAGAAATGAATTTACACACGAAATTTCAACTTTCTAACATAACATGGTAAAATTATTATTTTTTTTTTTAGATTAAAAAAAAAAAGCAGAACCAATTTTCTAGGTTAAAATTCAAGAATATAAAACGCAATGATAACAATTTTTCAATTAAAAAAAAATAATTACTTGAAAAAAAATCAACTTGAAAAAAAATTTTCACCTAGGTACTGGCGGGATTCGAACCGAGGACCTCCTGCGTAGTAAGCGGAAGCTTAAGTCACGCAGCCACTGAGGCTGCGTTGATGACCGCGCATTTCAACTCCATACAACGCCGAATGCGACGTATGTTTCGAATATAACGGCCATTCTGATTGATACATATAAGTTGACATTGGTTTGAGTTAATTGAACGAAGCTACAGACTTTTAAACTCAATCATTTATAATGAAATTCGGCATATAGATTACTAAAGCTATAGAGAAGTGCCTTTTGTACGTTTTAGCTCACTTGCAAAAATACTTTCTGAATAATGAGCGTTTGAAAATTTCAAATTGGGTAAAAAAGTGGTTAGAATTCGTTTTTCAAAAAATCCCTTCGTAGTGACCATTATTGTGTATAAATACACCATCATGCAAAATTTCGTTGAATTTGACCGAGCAGTTTTTCTGAAAAGTATGCTGAAGGAAGTGAAGAAAAAAAAACGGTGTAAAAACGGCATTTTTGAAGTTCTCCTGCACATTTGTTACTAATTGTACAACTTTCAAATTTTGATATGTTGATAAACTCGTCAAGATCTTCAAAATGACATATTCAACTTGAAAATTGGTGCGATCGTTTTTGAGATCGAAAGGTACTCATTTTCGCGTTTGTTGGTCTCAGAAGAGTAGGCGTTGCGGTAGCGGCGACGTTCTTTTTCCCAACCCCCTCGCCGCGCTACCGCCCGGCCTGATATACCTACCCAGACATCTTTACTTAACTGATTAAGGAGCATGAATTAATCAAAATCATTCAGAGTATAGAAACTACTTCAAACAATTTCCATACCTACATCGAATTGACACGATAAGTCAGCTAACTACTTTTGTTTGATTAAAGCACATTTTTTTACTCTTTAATTAGGCATTCGTCGTTAGGTATACCTCTCTCAAATTAAAGCTACGGGCGCATTGTTTCTCAAATAACCACGACATTCGTGAAAATTTGAAATTTTTTATTCATTTCGCATCACAATGTCGAACAATTTTGTAACCTGGATCGCGAATTTGCTTTTACTTTCGTTGGAAATATTTCGAATCCGTTCATTTCTCATGATTTACACGGTGACGATAATGGCCCTCGGTGTGGTCAGCCTTTTGGGCAGTATCGTCGGATTCTTTTACGTTATCGAGATCACCGAAAAAATCGTAGCTATCGTCGGAGTATCTGCTCAACTAAATGGTATACTTTTATTTCTCGCTGTATTCGTATATCACGAAAAATTACTCGTATTATTCGATAAACTGGAAAAAGAACAAGATAATGTCGACGTAAAGCTAAATAGAGCCGAGGTTCTGATCAAGAAAAAAATGGTAGGGTTATTCGTTACTATAGTTTTATCAGGCGAATCAATTTCTTTGAGGAGAGTTTCAACGATAAATACTCTCTACTGATACCTTTTTGGTATTCGTGCGGCGGTAAAGATTCCAACACAACTTTTTGTTGGGATGTTGGTACTTCTACCAGAATGATTGTACAAGCTGTAAACGTATACCAAGCTACGTCTCTTAGCTTGCACACGTTGGCTTATATTTTATCGTTTACGTTGTACGGACTCATGGTGGGCGAGCTCGAAATGCACATGGAGATTATTAGTAAAAAAGTGGACCAATTTAATGAGGTGGCCAAGGAAGCTGAATCGAACCCACAAATCAAGGATGTAGAAGAGAGAATGTATCAACATTTTTTGCAAATTATCAAATATCAGAAATTCTTATACAGGTAAATCTTAAAAATGCAGTCCACGATACATCACAACAAACACACCGAATTGACCACTACAAATAATTCAGAAAATTCGAATAAAAGTATAAAAACAATGAAAAAGTGAAAAAATGGAAAAATTGAAATATCAATGATTGAAAAGAAAAGACAAAGCAAATTGAAAGAAATGATTTTAAAAGCACCAAAAATGGGAAACATAAATGTACCTAAATTTTAAAAAGGCAAAAAACTCCTTAAATTCAATATTTTTTGAACAAAAAAAAAATCGAAAATGAAATCCACAAAAGACAGAGGTGTGACGAAGCGATGTGTCCCTGGAGGGAGGGAGGGAGGGGGGTGTGTTTGTTGGGACTGAAATTTTTTCAACTTTTTTCGCCAGATTTTCCCGACATTTTACCTCAGATCTCCCACTTCCTCCTACAAATTTTTCCAGTCGATTAGACAGTGATGTGATTCGAACACATTTTGGAAGGGAAATTCGAAACAAAAATGTTGAAAAATTTTAAATTTTCAAAAATGATTTTTTATACCTACGACAAATTTGAATTTTTCTACTGATTTGTTGTGTTTTCAAACAAAAAATAGGACTTTTTCGGTATGTTAGCAAAAATTGGGACCTTGTTTTGACTGGAATGCAGACTTTTTTGGGGAGAAATTCCAAGTAAAACAATTACCTATTTTTGATATGAGAAATTGATTTTTCTGCTCTCCAATTTATGGTTAGAGAACTTAAGATGAAAATAATCTGAAAATTTAGGTATAATCCAAGAAGTAAAAATCCAAGGTTTTGGTATCCCAACTTTTCGAATTCATCCAATTTAACCTTATCATAAAAATTCCCAGCTTTTTTTGGTGAGGGGAGAGAGGAGGGAGGGGTGCGGAAGCCCTCTTTCTAATAAATCTCTAAAAATTGAATATACTGTACAAAAAAAAAGATCAAACCAGTTGAAAGAAATAATATCGGAAAAACATGAGAAAATTGAAAAATCCAGACTTTAAGAAGTTGAAAAAAGTACCTATAGAAACAAATTGAAATACCAGATATTTTTTCCAAGTTTACCCATTAATCCGGTAATAATAGATACAAATGAGAAAATTATATATAATCTGCAAAATAGACGGAGTCAGTTCTTGAATTCAACAACGAGTAGTCTCAGTAGGTGGGGAGAGTTTTTTCGTTGAAAAAAAAATGCATGAAATAGGTAAATGAAAAATTGAGAACATTTCAAAAAAAATTTCCATGAAGTATAAATAGAAGCCGCAGGGAACGAGTGGATAGTTTTAAAATGGTACCTAGGTTTTTTGACTTTTACAGTTATCACAAAAAGTTGAGACCATCTCGAAATTTCGAATTCCAGTTTTTAAAAAATTATCAAGTAGGTAATTAATTTCAAATTTCCCGTTCGGCAAACTGGGTATGCAAATTTATTAACATGCTGACATTGCTGGCATGGGTGGCTAATTTCACATCGATTCGAACCAAAGCTGATGTCCAGTTTTTTGATTTCTCTCAAATTTTATCTTAAATGATCTGGCGGATTAAAAATCATAATTTCTGTACAATTTTCGAAGATAATGGGGATGGATCTGAGCGGGGGCAGGGCAGGTGAGTCAAAATGAAAGCCCACTTTGTTCGTTTGTTGTGTAGTCCAGTTTATTGCAATACTAATATGTACCTCGTACTTACATATGTAGCTTGAAAGGTTTTGAAAAACGCAGATACCTACTCATTGTCAGTAAAATTATTAAAAAAATTAATGTTTTTTGAGTACCTACATATTTTGTAGGTGTGTCGCCGAGGCATTAGACATGTGGAAATTGTACGTGAGTTATTACTACGCAACCGCTTTCTTCGATACAACGTTATTATTTTTCGGTATGATTGTACTGGTACGTAAAAACTTCATTATTGTACTTCTTTATCACCTCATTTGCTTTTATCATTTCTAAACATGAATGTATTTTTGCCATCAGATGCCAAATCAAAGATTATTAGCGATCAGAGCTTTTGGATTAGTCGTCATCAAGTTACTCATGGCCCTCATCGTTGCTTACTATTCGCAAAACATATCATATTTGGTTCGTTTCATAAAAATACTTGACACAAATTCCACGAATATTATAAAATTAAATCGATACAAATCTAGGTAGGTAACTGATACAAAAATTAACACAATTAAATTGATTAAACGTATAGAATGAAGATTTTCTGAACATAATGTCAAGAATTCGATGGTACTACAGGGGGAAACTTTTTTGCAAAACCTATCATCAAGTGCTAACATTTCATCAAACGTCAAATGTAATGAAACTCGCAGGAGTCGTCGAACTGAATTTAAACTGTTACGCTCGTCTACTGAGAAATATATATTCGGTTGTAAATGTAATGTATTTAATGTTCGTCCAATAAAAAGTGCTCGTCTTTGTTCGTTAGACAAACAATTAAGGTTGATTTTACCAAAATTTAGTTATAAAAAATATCGTTCTAAAAGACTTAATTATGTACATTAAACTGACATGATAATTATCTCAATTTTTTTTCGAATTCTTAATGAAACGATTGCACAAAAGAAGTCCTTCTAAGAAAGAAATTTCAGTCAATTTTCTGTCACAATGTCGAACAACATTGTAATAACTCGAATCGCTCAAATACTTCTTCTTTTACTGGAAACATTTCGAAATCGTGCATTTCTAACAGCGTACGTGGTAATATTATCGGTTTTCAATTTATTCAACATTCAAGGTACTATTATAGGATTCTATCATGCTACCGGGATCACTAAGAAAGTCGTAGCTTTTCTTAGTTCAACCGTCCAAATAAACGGTTTATTTCTATTTGCTGCGGTGCTCGCGTATCGAGAAAAATTACTCGTATTATTCAATAAATTGGAAAAACTGCAAGAAAACGCCGACGAAAAGCTCAATAGAACGGAGATTCTCATCAAGACTAAAGTGATACAGTTACTTATTGTTATTTTTTTATCGGGGTTATCCGTTATGCTACCTCCATTAATTTTAAATATTTTCAAAGAGAGTTTCGACGATGAAAATTCTCTACTTATACCTTTATGGTGGTCATGCGGCGACGGCAACGGTGGCAGAAAAGAATTGAATAGACGGTTTTGTTGGGATGTTTCTAATACCACCAGAATGACTGTACAAGCTGCGAATATGTATTTAGTTGCAATCGTTAGCATACTTGTATCTGCCTATGTAATGACGTTTGTTTTGTTTGCACTTATGGTTGGCGAGCTCGAAATGCATATGGAAATCATCGGTCAAAAAGTAGATCAACTCAATCATTTGGCCAATGAGCTGGAAACGAATACGGATGACATGAATGAGACTAATTCATACATCATCGATGTTGAAGAAAAAATGTACGAGCAGTTCTTGCATATTATCAAGCATAAAAAGTTCTTATACAGGTAAGGCAAATAAAGGAAGGGTTCAAATAATTTCGATTTAATGCAGTTCTTGGCTTTCTAAACAGAAATCGTCAAAATTATAAAAACAATTAATATGCTACCTTTACTTGACTGCACTGTAGACTGTTTCTGAAACGAGAACAAAATGGAGAAGGGGCTTGTGCTCACAAGAATCGAAAGAACCATTTATTTCATTATAGGATAGGTTCGAAGACGAACTACGATGTAGTACATGCAGAGATCCTGGATGTTAATAAAATTGCATAATCAGTCCGCCGTAAATACGATAGTGTATTATGTATTATAAAACTCGTATTTACGGCAAACTAAGTATGCAACTCTTTCAACATCTACCTATACCACTAGCATTTCTACTGAATTTGAAGGGGAAAACATCAATATTTAAGAATCGTGGATAATTTTCAAAAAATTGGAAAATTTTAAACATCTTGAAAAATTATTTCAACAGGAATGGAAATTTCTCTAACAAAAAATATTTTTAATAAGAATCATAAAGAGATTGGTAATTAATAATGGTAAAATGTTGAAAACGTTACACAAATTACACTAAGAGTACATGTATGCAAACAGACATCGCAAAATTGATAAATTCTTCTAAAAAAACGACTGAAAATCGAAATGCAATCGATAAGTTATCAAAAGTGCGCAAAATGGTGAAAAATTCTTTAAAATTCATGAAAATGCGCCAAATTTGCATGAGATTACTTCATCTTGAAGTAAAAATTTATGAAATATTACAAAAAGTGCATCAAATATTGACAGGATTTTCTAAAATTGAAACGAAAAGTTGGAAAAGATCGCCTAACCAGGTACGAAACTAAGGAGGGAGCAGGTGGACTACCCTCCAAAATTGTCAAATTCTGAAAAAGTCGCCAAATTTCATCAAAGTCGACAAATTTTAAAAAGTTTTAGACTTGATAAAAAAATCTATTTTGTCGTCGAGTTTTTTGGAACTTGAATTAACACATTTTCAAAAGCTTCGTTTTTGAGTTTCTGCACATAGAAAATGTATGTTCTGGGTAATTACTTTCTCAACTTTCAAAAATGCTAAAATCAAACTTTCTAAAAATCTATTAATCACACTCAAAAAATCAAAAAATGAACACGTCGCATAAAAAAACATTGCCTTTTCACCGATCAAAATACAAATTTTTGAAAACTTTTACCCTCTGTCCATTCAGGCCTGTTTGCTTTTTTTTGAAGTAGGAATTTCTAAAAAAAAAAAAAAAAAAAAAAAAACGTTCAAATTCTAATGTCTTGAAACGAAAAAAAATTAAACTCCTCACATAAATCATAAATAACAAAGCTCTTTCACATATCAAAATACGAATTTTTGAAAAAATTTTCCTTCAATTTGTTCGGGTCTGTTTGCTTTTTTTTCAAACTTGGAATTTCTACAAAACCATCAATTTCTTTCAAATTCGAAAATTTTGAAACTGAAAAAATCAAACACTTCACATAAAAAGCATTGTGTATTTTTACCTATCAAAATACGAATTTTCGACATATTTTCACCTCCCTAAGCTCGAGCTAATTTGTTTCTATCTTGAAAAATACATACAAAATTTCATGTTTGAGGCTTCTAAAAATTGAACAGTAAAAATGGAAATTTTTTATGTCATGAGAGGCTGCTAATTTCAACTGAATGAATTGTTTTTGCAGTCTTCGTTTTATTCAGCAAAACTGGTATTTTTTTCTCATATACCTACTTATCATTCGGTAAATTTTCAGTTGCACCTCCCCCCTCCCAACAAAACCTTTAGTTTCGTCCCTGAACAATAAGACGTTGAAAAATGGACAGACCGGGAGTAGGCTACATACACTGATAAAGTGGACAAATTCATTCAAAAATCATCCACCGTATTCATAATTCAGTAATTTTGCATAATTCTCAATGATTTTTGTGTCAATTTAGTTATTTGCTATTGATTTTAGAAATTTAAAAAATAATTTCATGCATTTTTGGCAATATACGTCATAAGTTTTCATTTCATTTTCAATGACTTCAACGTAAACTTGAGAATTTTTCTGGTATTTAAAGAAATTTTTGCATGATTACACGCATATTTGGTAGGTACTTAACATTCATCAGCTTTTTCTTGTTTTTCAGTCATCGTTATGCAAATTTTAATTATTTTTTTCGCTCATTCTGAATCTTTTTTAAAACTACATATATTGAGTAAAGTATAAAAATATTCCTCTAAGATGTAACAAAAAGCATAATTACCTACGTAAGTTTTGCCAGCTTTGAATTAATTCTTTATTCAACGCAATTTTTTAGTATTTTGAATAGGCCTATTTTATTTTATTTTTCATTTTCTGTATCACAGTAATTCACATGTTTCTTTTGAATATTTTGATGTCTCATCAATTTTTTTCTCGATTTTCCATCCTCCAAAAAAATGAACTTGAACACTTGTAATTTCGGTTAGGTAGTATTGAGGACTGGGATGGGCTGTTTTAATTTTTTTGAAAAGACAGGATTTTTTCCCCAAATCAATATTGAATTTATTTACATATCAGTTTCTTTCCCATGGTTGAGATGATGAGAAAGGTTACCTATTCCTGTAATTATTGATAGATGAATTCTGTTTTGAATTTTGCATAGATGTATAGCAGAAGCATTAGACATATGGAAGTTGTACGTGAGTTACTACTACGCAGCCACTTTCATCGATACCACGTTATCCTTTTTCATACTGATTATGAGGGTAAGATAGTTCATTGCACCAGTTAAATTTATCTTTATTTTCTGTTTTTTCAAATTCACAAATGTTCGTATGAATTTTTGAAATCAGATATCAGATCAAAGATTCTTTGCAATACGAGTTTTGGGAATAATCACATTCAAGTTACTCATGGCACTTATCATAGCTTATTATTCGCAAAAAATATCGTATTTGGTTTGTTTCACATGAATATTGTCTTAAACTCTAGACGTACGATAAGTACTTATACATAGATACTACACAGGTGGTTATTACTCCTAATTAATTCGTTGTTTTTTCCTATTTACTAAAATCTAGAACGAAGATTTTTTAAGCATCATGGCGAAAATCCAATGGTACAATAGGAGAAGAAAATTTTGCAAAACTTATCATCAAGTGTTGACTTTTCATCAAATGTCAAGTGTGATGAAACTTGCTGGAGTCATGGAACTAAATTTGAACTTGTACACACGCATGTTAAGAAATATCTATTCGGTTGTGAATGTAATGTACTTAATTTTAGCGGAATAATACTCACATCATTATCGTGGTTACTTATGTTTTTTCGTCCAAAAATTTACCTAATGTAACACATTGACGAAAAGAGAATAGATAGGTATTAGGTACCTATAATATTATTTTTCAAGATAATTCACTCAAAATAAAAATCTATGCTGAATTTGTTCAAAATCCGCTCACTTTTTTTTTGGCGATTCACCCTAATTCTCATACAGACTTATTAGTTTGTTGAGAATTCTTTGCATACAGATAAATAAAACGATTTTGTATTTTAGAACAACTGAGAGCTACCTTGGAATAATTATGCATTGAAGGTCCAAAAAAATATTTGTATTGGGCACTCTATTCCACAAACATCCCGCATCGGACCTCTAATGGCTACATTTTGGCAAAAAAATTCGTACGATATCATAATGAAAGCACTTAAAAATTCAAAATATCCGACAAAATATTGCGATCCGGCGCGGCGATGGAGTTAATCCAATGTCAAAACTTCATCAGAATGTTTTAGGATGTTTTTTAGCTTCACTTTTGTCACCGCCCCCCCCCTCTACCTAAAAAACATCTTCATGAAAAGTTGAAATTACGTATTTTGAATTTCAATCGGAATCTTTATTTCAAGTTTGAAAAACCTACAACTCATAATTATTTTTAACCGAGTGTAGTAACGAGTATCGTTCAATCCAAAAAGTATAACTTCAACGATAGGAATTTAATAATTCATACGAATCAACAGTCATTCATTATTGAATTCATTTTTTATTTACGAACGTAAATTAAATTAAAATTCAAAGCCGTAAATGTTGGTTACCTATTCAAAATCAAAGTTTGCATTTTTACAATAAGCACAGCACACCTTGAAAACTGTTAGAATCAGTTTGGAAGTTCTGTGCTGTAGAGGAAGTTCAGAAGTCATTTCTAGTGAGATAGTTTCAATAGACTTTACAAGAACTTTTTTTTATATTAACATGGCATAGGCACGAGCAACCATCACAATATGACTTGAAAATTTCTCATTGCAGCTCATTTTCTATCACGATGTGGGACAAGTTTGTAACCTGGTTTGTGAAATTCATTCTTCTTTCATTAGAAATATTTCGAAACCGATCGTTTTTGGTGCCATATACAATGATGTTAATGGCCTCCGCTGTAGTCAGCGTTTTCGGCAGCGTCGTCGGATTTTTTGGGAGTTGGTGAGTTGATTCCCAAAATGAAAAAAGTGTACGAATTGATTCCCACCTTTTATTTTCAAATGTCCGAATTGATTCCCACCTTTTATTTTCGAGTGTCCGAATTGATTCCCACCTTTTATTTTCGAGTGTACGAATTGATTCCAGCCTACTATCGTTACCCAAGAGACAATAAAATTATAAATGCTGGGATGGCAGGAATAGAGATCGGAATTTAGTTTAGAATGGAAACTTTCACAGGAATTGGTCATCCGATTGATGGTTGCAGCATACTGAGCCCAAAGTGCTGGCGGGAATTGAGATGATGCTGAGATATAGTTGTCGTAGACATATGTCTCAAATTCAGAAATCCTATCATCGTTCGTTTTCTTTTTACGAATCTCAGTTATGGTTTTGAAACATTCAGGCACATCTTCAGGTGGGAGGAAGGGAAGACCGAAGAAGTCATTTAAATGTTTCCCATCATCATTGGTATTTTTGTAGGCTCTGGTTAGGCCTAGTTTCTGGATTTTCCTCCACCAACACTGAGCCAGATCAAATCAGCAACCACGTATTGTGCTTTGTGGTCAAACTTCCATCACAGCACCATGTATAAACACTTCCTCTGGGGCAAAATCAATTCATTCATACGCAACAAAAAAGTACATGGGAATTAATTCGTACACTCGAAAATAAAAGGTGGGAATCAATTCATACACTCGAAAATAAAAAGTGGGAATCAATTCGGACACTTTCATTTTAAAAAAAATCAAACGGGAATCAACTCACCTACAGCCGATTTTTTTACGCTTCCAAGATCGCCGACAAACCCCTCGCTTTTGTTTCAGTATCCGCTCAACTGAACGGTTCTCTATTATTCCTTATAGTGTTTGTATATCACGAGAAGTTGCTCGTATTGTTCGATGAATTGGAAAAAGAGCAAGACAATATTGATGGAAGGCTTAATCGGGAGAAGATTCTTACTGAGAAAAAAATCGTAGAATTGATCATTGCTTTGCTTATAATCGGCGCAATCTTTATTTTACCTCCATTGATTGTGAATACATTCGAGGAGAGTTTCAGTTATAAACATTCTGTGCTTGTACCTTTTTGGTTCGCATGCGGAAGTGAAAATTCAAAAACGGGATTTTGCTGGGATATTTCTGGTTCTAACAGAATAGTCGTTCTGACCGTGAATTTATACTTGACTGTATCTCTGGCCTTGATTATGTTTGCCTATGATTTATCGTTCAGTTTGTTCGCGCTCATGACTGGAGAGCTCGAAATGCATATGGAAATCATTAGCGAAAAAGTAAACCAATTTAATGAAGTAGCCAACAGAGCAGATGCGAATATTGATGAAATGGTCGGAACTAATCCACGCACCTACGAAATTGAAGAAAGACTGTGCCAGCAGTTTTTGCATATTGTTAAATATCAAAAATTCTTACACGGGTAAGTGAATCGTGCGAATGATTTGTTCAAAAATTTTAAGGGTTTTATTTCAATTTTAGCGTTATAAACGCAAGAAATCGTCTTTTGAATTTTTTGTAGATGTATCTCTGAGGCATTGAACTCCTGGAAATTATACGCGAGTTACTATTATGCAAGCGCTTTTCTCGATATGACAGCATTTACTTTCAATACGATTATACTGGTAAGTATGTGAAAACATTAGCATGGTATCTGCAATGGTACATGTAATATAGTTATTAGATACCTCTGCCTATTAGAGCACATTGCAAAAAAAAAAGTCAGAGGATTTTGAAAAAATTCAGTAGAGACCTTCTCTTTAAGCTGTGAATAAATAAGAAAAAATCTTAGCTCCACAGATGTCCCTGCAGGAGAGATATAATAATTATCCATGAAGGGGAAGAATTTTTGAAAAAGTCTTGTTTTTTTTAAAATAGAAAAGCCACCATTTTTTCTAAAATTCCCTTTCTTTGAAAACCAGCACCTCCGTAGCTAAAATTTTTTCTCAGTGATCTCGAAAAAAAAAATGTTTTCACTGAATTTGGTCAAAATCCTTCCAACATTTTTTTTCGTGATCCACTCTAATAGCTGTTACCTGAACCGGTTTGCTTGATTATACCCATACTTATGTCTAATTTTCTCATTTAATAGATCTCGGATGAGAAATCATTAACGATTAGATGCGGCGCATTGCTTATGGCTAAAACACTCATAGCTTTCACTATTGCGTATTATTCGCAGAAAATTTCACTCTTGGTACGTTTATTTGTGTCTCATAAGGAAAGCTTGTTAACTCGTCACTTCCAATTTGGCTGCAATTTGGCTCACGAAAAGTTCATCTAACCAATACCTCAGAATCAAATTTTCAGCTGCCGAATTTGATTTTTTGAATTTTTGTGAATTCTTGAAAATGGCTGAAATAGTCCATATTTTACTGCAGTAAACTAATAGATAAAAATCTGTTTTGTTTGAATACTAATGTTGGCTTACCGAAGTGATTGCGTCTATTCTCGAGACGATCTGGAGCCTTCAACCAGCACCGGTGCCAGGATTTTTCCTTGGAGGGGAATAATTGGGTCCAAACCAAGTGAAGACCACACGGAAAGAACCAGGTTCCTAAGTCACTTTTTTTTCAAAAATGAGTTTAAGGTCGAACTAAATTCACACTGAGGAGTGGAAAAATGTAGTACATTTTAGATTTTGAAAAAAATCGATTTTTTGTTGTTAAAATGGCCTTTTAAAAAAAGAGGAGCGGAGAGAAATAAGCCTAGACCAAATCTGAGGCGAAATGAAGAAAATTTCAACATCATTAATTTAGAGCTGGCAAACAGCGGTCTTAAAAAGGAAAAAATTGGCACATAAATTTTTTCTTCGAGAATGTCTTCAGATGAACCCTCTGAACTACCAAAAAAAAACTCGAACCTCCTACCCCTGCGGAGCTAATTTTTTTATGGCGCTAAGACGGACGATTCCTATTCTTGTTTTTTGCGATTTACTCCGAAAATATTAGGTTTAGGAGAAAAACTACCATGACTAAAAATGTTCCCCTTCAAATTCTCGACAATTTGATACTTCGCTTGATACCCATACCTCAAGAGGGGTGTCTAAAAAAAGGGGTGGAAAGAGTAGGTGTTTCAAAAAAGGCCAGAGCAATAAATTGATCAAAGATACCACTTGATATCATTCGTTTTCGCTCGAATTTTTTTACAAAGTCTACTTACCCAACTATTAATCACACCCCCATTAATTGGTCTTCAATCCTCCCCGGGGGTTGGTGGGGGGGAGGTGCTTGATTTTTCAAGTAACACACAACTGAATCATATGTTTGAAAAACGAATCTGGACATGCGATACATCAAATAGTTTGTTTTCGAGGTCGCTAAATACGAATATCAACTTATTTTTCGAGTCCAACTGCTCAAAGCCCCTCTGTGCCCCAAAAAGGGGGTTAAAATTTTGAAAAATCGTGAAAAGTCGAGTGATATATCGAATGGTATGTTTTCGAGGTCACTGAGTACGAATATAAACTTATTTTTTGGTCCCATCCCCCAATGTCCCACTGTGCTCAGACAGGGGGGCCAAAATTTCTAAAAATCATCAAAAAGTCGAGTGATATATCAAATAGAATGTTTTAGAGGTCGCCAAGCACAAATGAACTCATTTTTTGGGTCCCACCCCACAATGTACCTCTGTGCCACAAAAAAGTAACATGTATTTTTTTACAAGTTGAATATTCTATATACTTCTAAACAATTCCAGTACCTCGTATTTCTGGAGAAAACTGTACAAAAATTCGCCCATATCATACAATTGGTCTCCCGAATCGATTACGATCATTTTCGAGACGATCTGGAGCATCCGTCAAAAATTAGTGTTCCTCCAGCACTCTGAAATCGCTGTAGGTAATCAACTTCAACAGCTGAAAATTTAGTTCTGAGGTGTTGGTGACATGAATTTTCCGTGAGCCAAATTTCAGCCAAATCGGAACTGACGAGTTGACGACGTTCCTCTGTCAGCTATCTATCTATGGAAATAGACAAAAAATGTACCTACCCGTTTTTTTGAAGAATAACTTTTTCAAGTACATATAATTGCGTTTGAAACGGACCGTTTTAGGAAAGTTCATGGCTCAGAATTAATAGAAGGGAAAATTCTTAGCATTTATACTACAATCACTCTGCATAAATGAAAAAATTCAAAAGTTTCCTGTTCACGAGGAAATTTTCGAAATTTTAACGAATCGCTGTGCTCCTCTCCCCAAGTACGACTTTCGTCATTTTTAGCCATTCTGGAACCGTTTAGGGAACTTATTTACCTCTTCTGGAGCAAATTCGAAATTCTGGTAAAATTGAAAATCAATCTGCAGGCTCCAGAATGGCTCTCGAAACGGCGAAAGCTTTTGTGTCATACTTCATAATGAAGGTTGTTTAAGCCTTGTGTTTCAATTGAATTTTGGCATTTTCTGTGCAAAGAATTTTCTTGCTATTAGTTGTCGGGCTATGAATTTTGCGCGATGAATTTTCTCATTTCTGGACACGAAAACGGACATTTTAAGCTTTCAAAAACAATAAACAGTAGAACAGCGTTAAGTAATATAGTTGAAATATTGATTAAACATATAGAATGAAGAATTTATGCAAATAATGGCGAAAATCCAATGGTACAACAGGCGAACAAAATTTTGTAAAACTTATCACCAAATGCTTACCTTTCATCAGGTGCCTAACGTGATGAAATTGGCCGGAGTCGTTGAATTGAATTTGAACTGCTTTATTCGTCTATTGAGAAATATATACACGGTTGTAAATTTAATGTATTTAATGTTTGTGAAATAATATTCGCCATAATAAAACTTTTTTCCTTTTAATTTGAAATAAATTTTTTTTGTATTTTATCTGAAGAAGTTTTTAAAAATTTAAACACGAACAACTTTTCAAATTGATCACGTAAGTTGAAGAATCTTTTATCATGGTTCTTGACATCTTGAGGAAAGCAAAGGTAGATCTTAAGCAACGTAAAATTGTGGGGAGATCTTTTCACATATTCGTCTACATATTGGTGAAATATTTCAAAAAAGCAAAAATATTCATTTTTTTTTAGGTTCTTGCTTTTGTTTAAAACGGCGGCGAAATTGTTTCACTTTTGAAATTACACCATGAAAAATGGAATTTCTCGTCAATTCATTGACAAATTGGAGGAGAGGGGGATATTTTTCACATGTTCTTCTATATATTGGTAAAACATCTCAAAAATGCAAAAATTTTCATTTTTTAGTTTTCTGATGGTATTTTTGCAATAAGTGCAAAACTTGTAATTTTTTTTCTCGAAAATGAAAAAAAAAATACCAGTCCAATTTTTTGATATGTTATTCTACATGAAAAGGACTAAAACTGAGAATTTTCCCAAAATTTTTACTCGCGGACATCGTGGTTATATCCGAATTATAATTTTTTAAATCAATTTTTTTAGGTTTTTGAAAGTGGCAACACTGTTTTTGACATAATTTGTCGATTACCGTCTCAAAGTACTACGATTTCGAAAAAAATCGAAGACCCCTAGCGCAAGAATCCGCCGATTTGGCATGGAATGACCCTACTTATCTATATTAAAATCTGCATATACAGTATAATGGCAATTTTTTCTAGAGTGATTCACAATTGACTGAAAAAATGAAAACTTTCGATAGATGTTTCATATCAGTTTGAAAGTGGTCACAACTCGATTCGAGAAGATAAATAGAGAAAGGAAGTCGACTTTAAAATATTTTTAAAAAAAAGTTTCCAGCGATTTTATGCAGGAATAAGCGAGTCTAGAATTTTCCTATGTAGATTGATACATACAAAACGGTTGAAAATGCAATTCATTAATTTATTCGATCGTTAAGCGACTATGACAGTTGACATAAAATTAGAGCATTATTACATTTTTCCACATCAAGTAAATAGGTACGTACAACTTAGGTGTCAATTACGAATCCATGCATGAATAAATCACCATTATAAATGCAAGTCTGTGAGTTGTCGATTTAGAAATTTCATAAAAGTATAATCAATCGACATAATTGCTTCAATGTCCATCTATAATGTTTTCCACCCATAAATTACGATTGCGAATTACTCTCCATCATTGGAAGTCAGACCAATTCTTTCTCGACCACTCTTCACAGTGCACTGCTGAAAAAAATATCGTTCATTTTCCAACATAATGTCAAACAGTTTCGCAATCTGGATCGCTAAATTACTTCTTCTCTCGTTGGAATTGTTTCAAAATCGATTAGCTCGCGTGGTGTATGGGGCAATGGTGATTGGTTTCGGTATAATCAACCTTTTGGGCAGTATTATAGGATTCTTCAATATTACCCAGATTACTGAGAAAGTCATCGCTACTGTGGCCATATCAGCTCAACTCGGTGGTGTCATCATATTCGCTAGTGTGCTCATAAATCATGGAAAATTACTCGCATTATTCGATGAATTGGAAAATAAACAAGAAAACGTTGAAACGAAGCTGGATCGAGCCGAAGTAATCGTGAAGAAAAAGCTTATATGGTTGTTTGCCACCATAATTGTATCTTGCTTATTCTATCTTTTACCTCTGCTGATGTACAATATCTTCGTAGAGAGTTTCAACGAACAGTCTCTAGTGATACCTTATTGGTATTCATGCGGCGATAAAAATTCGAACAGGAGGTTTTGCTGGAATGTTTACATCTGTTAGCACACACGTGTTCGCATATATTCTATCATTCACTTTGTACGGACTTATGGTAGGCGAGCTTGAAATTCACATGGAAATGATCAGTAAAAAAGTGGATCGATTAAATGAACTACCCAACGAGGTGACAACAAATGTTGATGGTATTGATGGGGCCAAATCACAAATCATCGATGTAGAGGAAAAAATGTACCAGCAACTTTTGCACATCATCAAACACCAAACATTTTTAGACAGGTAGGTACCGTACCTAGATCCAATAAATACTTGCATATTGAAATTACACTCATCTGCAGATTTGGTATTTTTTCAATAGCCTACAATACTACTGACTAGTGAGAAACAGTCAAAATGTTAAAAAGGTGGTTAATATTACAAAATTTTAATTTTTTCAATTTCTTGCAGATGTGTTTCTAAAGCATTGGATTTGTGGAAATTCTATGTGAGTTACTACTATGGCAGCGCTTTCTTCGATATGACTGCATTTCTGTTCATTGTTATCACACAGGTATGTAAAGACTATTATGATATGAATGCAAAATGCTCCAGTATTTTTGTTAGAAAATTTGCACTTATGTTCAATTCTGTTGACAGATCTCAAATGAAAGATTTTTCGCAATTAGATGCGTGGGAATTTTGGCTGTAAGAACACTTATGGCTTACGCTCTAGCTTACTATTCGCAAAATATTTCATATTTGGTTTGTGTACTTACCTACATCTTTTACAATATCATTTTTGAAGAATCCTTCATTTTTAAATTTTAATATCATCTATCGAATTGTATCTTCGTCTATTAGAGAATACTATTACGAAATGATTCTATTATCACCTAACTTATTATTATTATTTTTAAATCAATTTCTCCTAAATTTCAACTTATTGAAATAATAGGCCTACAGGTACAATATCCATATAAGATCACATTAGATCCCTTGCATCTACACGTCATCACTCACTATCTCGTTTTTAATGTACATAGAATGAATTTAAACTGCTTCATTCGTTTAATGAGAAACATATATTCGACCGTAAATTTGATGTATTTAATGTTTGTGAAATAATATTAATGTCACGTCAATAAAATTTCATTACTTAATGAACACATTATTATTATTTTTTGAAGAATAATTTTGTCTCATTTTCCAAGTTTACCGCCCCTTGTTTTCTACATTTTCTGAGCTGTTTTTTTTTTTATCAAGTACACAGAATTGGTGAAATATTAGATGCTGGGGGATTTTTTTTTTTACTTTTCCGCCAAAATAACATTAAAATTATATTAAAAATGTGTAAAAATCATTCTTTTGAATTTTTAGTGGTACTATTTCAGCTTAAAATGGCAATCATTAAAAATTTTTTTCTCAGAATAAAAAATGAAAAACCTATCGGATTTTGAACTTTTTTTTCAAATTGTAGTACTTTGCGAGGGTAATCGACGAATGATGTCAAAATCAGTGTTTCCACTTTCAAAAACCTAAAAAAAATCGATTTAAAAACTTATAATCTAAATATACTTAACCATGATCTCGGCGAGTAAAAATTATGAAAAAGTAGAATAACATATCAAAAAATTGGACTGGCTCTTTTTTCATTTTTGAGAAAAACAATTTAAAGTTTTACACTTATTGCAAAAATGCCTTCAGAAACCTGAAAAATGAAAATTCTTGCACTTTTGAGATATTGGAGCAATTTGCAACTGAAATTTTCAATTTTCGGCCATTTTGAAAAACTTTGAAGCCTCACAGTTCCGCCAGAAAAAAAATCGAAAAATCCCGGTTTTCGTGATTCGCCATCGTTTGATGACCTCTAAACATGATCTGATTTTGAGAAAAATCGAAACCCCTCGTGCGATAATCCGTCGATTTGGCATGGAATGGCCGGCAGTGAAGTGGGGGGGGGGGGAGCAAGTAGATAATCAATTGGACTAGAATCTATCATGAAATTTCAATAGAACATTTTAATAATTCGTAAGCCAATACCTAACTCATACTTTTAAAATTTTAAATACCTAACGCAGAACCTTTTATAGGACATGCATTTTCAATTAAATTCAAGACAGTCATGTTCAGTTTGAAAGGTGTCAGAACAAGTAATTTATGCTGGGTAATCAAAATTAAACTTTTTCAGGTGAGCTAATTGCAGTTGACTTGACAAGAATTTTCTACGTAACTTTAACATTGCATCACAAATTGACGAGTTGAATATTTTTATGAACATCATTTTTACGTCAGCCCTTGATTTTGAAAAATGACACCCATGCAAGCTTGGAAATGAGTGACATAAACCATTGCTATCAATGCAATACGAACCAGTGAAATTCTTTTCTCGAACAACCACAATACTGCTGAAAAATTTCAGCTCATTTTCCATCAAGATGTCGAGCAAATTTGTAACTTGGTTCGTGAAAATCCTTCTTCTTTCGTTAGAAATATTTCGAAATAGATTGTTTTTCGTGATTTATACAGCGATAATGATGTCCTGTGCTGTGGTCAGCGTTTTCGGCAGCGTCGTCGGATTCTTTTACGCTTCCAAGATGACCGACAAACCCCTCGCTCTTGTTTCAATATCTGCTCAACTGAACGGTGTACTTTTATTCCTCGCAGTATACGCACATCACGAGAAGTTGCACGCATTATTCGATAAATTGGAAAAAGAGCAACAAGATGTTGATGTACGTCTCAATCAAGCGGAAATTCTCACCAGGAAAAAAATTGTAGAATTGGTCATTATTTTGCTAGCAATAGGCTCTATCTATATTCTACCTCCGTTTATCGCCTATTTTTTTGAAGAAAATATCAACGATACGCATTCTTTACTCGTACCTTTTTGGTTTTCGTGTAGAGGTAGAGACTCAACCGGAGAATTTTGCTGGGATACTTCTACTTCTAATAGAATGATTATTCAGGTAGTGAATCTATACCTGGCTATATGTCTTAGCACATATGTATTTGGTTACATTTTATCGTTCACCTTGTTTGCGCTTATGACCGGCGAGCTCGAAATGCACATGGAAATTATTAGAGATAAAGTAGATCGATTCAATGGACTAGCCAACGAGATGGATGCGAATATCGATGGAATGGTTAAGACTGATCCACGAATCATCAGAATTGAAGAAAGCATGTGCCAGCAATTTTTGCATATTGTTAAATATCAGAAATTTGTACACGAGTAAGTAATGTGAATGAATTTAGCTACCCAGAAGAAACGAAATTCAATTCTGGCGGTTACGAGTAGGCCTATAGATTATAAAAATGTATTTTCAGGCCATTACCGAATCTATTGAAACATTGAATCAGTAAGGTAAACGTTTAGGCCTACTTACAAGATGAAAATGAAAAAATCGGTCAAAATTTATAAAAATTGTGGAAGTACAATTTTCACTCATTTTATATGTATTTCTGCAGCTAAAAATTTGTTTCACCTCTGAGGTAGGTATGTACCTATAAGGGAACATTGTCAACCTGTCACCTCTAATTTGGCTGAAATTTGGTTCTCTGAAAGTACATGTAACCTTTACCTAAGAGCCAAATTTTAAGCTACCGAAGTTCGTAAACCACGAGGTAGAAATTTAAAATTGGGGTTGAATACCTACTTACCGATATCGACCTCTCGAATCGATTGCAACCATTTTCGAGTCGATCTGAAGCCTCCAGTAGAAAGTAGTTCTCCTCCAGCATATCACTGCAAGGTGTCCACTCATTTGTGGAAATGATTTTCCCTGACTTTTCCAGGTTTTCCAGACCAATTTCTCCAATTTTCCAGATTCTTGAAAAATGAATTACACATGCGATCCGGTGGGGGGGGGGGGGGGTGTCAAGTTTTTTCAAACATCATGAGCTTCAAATATCATTATTAGATCTATAGTTGTGCCCTTTTTTCCAAGCACGACTGTGTGCTCAATAGCGTGGACCTTATTTAAACTTGGCGGGAATATTTTTTTTTGGTTTTTTAGTGGGAAAAATCAAGATTTTAACGTGCTGAGCTCAATCGATGGTATCAAAATTTTTAAAAAGAGAGGCGTTCTATTAAAAGAATAAAAATGATATTAATAATTTGCATTCAAGCATAGACACAATGGAAGAACGTCATTTTTCAAAAACTTTCTAAAATTTTTATTCGAACACTCTCAAACATTTTTCATTGGAACTTGAAACGAATGATGAACTGAATACTGAAATTTTATTATATTTTATGTTTTTATTAATTCATTCTTTCATCCAGTCTTTGTGTGTTTCAGTCTTTCCGCCCTAGTGAAAAAATACCAATGGTTTTTAAAATACCATAGATTACACTAGGCAACGGCATATTTGTGTTCGGGTTGAAAATGGGCTTAATCGATAGTTTAAACCCTAAAACAAAAAACAGAGTGGGGATTTTCAATTTGAGTTGTTTTTGTAGTCAGGAGAGATGATCAAAGTTGCAAAAATGGCCGTTTTTACCCTATTTCGCGAGTTTGTGGAGACATCAGTATTATGTTTAAAAAAAAACAAGGCCATATTCGGATTCTACGCACTTCTTTAAGTAAACAATTTCACCGGATTTTTGATTTTCAAAGTTTCAAGCGCATACGGAAGATTTTTGTCTGTAACATATCTTAAAACTTGGAGCGAGAGCCTCGCCCGCGCAAACACGGTTCCGAGCCACGATTACGTGGTGGAGTAACGCCAGCGTCGCGCGCTCCGAGTTTTAAAATATGTTACAAACAAAAATCTTCCGTATGCGCTTGAAACTTCGAAAATCAAAAATCCGGTGAAATTGTTTACTTAAAAAAGTGCGTAGAATCCGAATATGACCTTGGTTTTTTTTTGAAACATGATACTGATGTCTCCACAAACTAGTGAAATAGGGTAAAAACGGCCATTTTTGCAACTTTGATCATCTCTCCTGACTACAAAAACAACTCAAATTGAAAAACCCCACTCTGTTTTTTGTTTTAGGGTCTAAACTATCGATTAAGCCCATTTTCAACCCAAATACAAAAAAAAGGTCAAAAATTGTTGCCTACTCTCTAAATTTGAAACAGTCAATTTCACTGCTTAGCAGTCACGACATTTTGCCTTTTTAAAGCAGTAGTTTTTTTTAACTGCAAAACAGTGAAAAATTACTGAGTTGGTCAGTAAAAAATCATTTTGACTGACCAATACAGTAATATTTCACTGTTTTGCAGTAAAAAAAACTACTGCTTTAAAAAGGCAAAATGTCGTGACTGCTAAGCAGTGAAATTGACTGTTTCAAATTTAGAGAGTAGTGTTATCAATGGTTGAGCTCAGTGGCGTAGTGGGTTGAGCCACGGCTTTCTAAACAAGAGGTCGTGGGTTCAAATCCCGCTAGAGACGCAGGCGTTAACGTGTAATGTATACATTGTAGTGCATTTAACATCTATTACACGTTAAGCTCTGAGCACCAGAACAGCAGAGGCAACAGAAATGCACACAATCTGTTGCCGGTATCAAAAAGCTGTAACTGGTTGAGCACCTATAGGTAGCAGTGATTACTGAACTCAGGGTTGTAAAAACCCGGCTAGCGATGTATGAGCTACTTTGTAGATAGCGTAGAAAGCAACGGGAAACTACTACGGGTTAGCTCAAAAAATGTCGATTCCCTAGAATAATCGCAGTGGCATATAGGCAGTCGCCTCACCCTGTTAGGGTACCACTTAATGCGATTTCCAATGTCATGTAAAGGACATGGAACCACGACGACGACAATCGATGGTTAACCATAAGTATGACGAAAATACCTGCTGGTTTTTTAAAACTTTTGGTATTTTTTCACATGGATGTCTTTCCATTTTTTCATCCGCCCACCTTTTTGTCTTTTTATCTTTTCTTCCTTTCACCTTTTCCTCTTTTAGTAACCTAAAACGCTCAAAAAAGTAACCAAAAAAGTGACAACACAGAGGCAATACATTTTTAATGCAAAAACCAAAAATAGATCTTTTCGTTTTTAAAAAAGCGAAACATTTCAGCGTTAAAGAGAGAGATTTATTAATAATACTCATAACTCATAAGTTGATAAAATGCAAGACTTCAACAATTTTTGCAAAAAACAAGATTTTCTGGGAATTTGGCAATTTATGACAAAACTAACTGTATAATAAGGTTAAAACCTATCTGATTGTAAGAAAAGTCTTGCACTTATTATCAGAATATAAACACGTTTCAAACTTGTAGCACTGGCGGTCAGTGGGCTACTCGTTCCATAAAAGCATAGCTATCACGTTAATAAAGAATAACACCATCAACGAGGTATAAAAGTTTATAATAATTCAACTTGTGAATAAATGAAAGTTACACGTCAAAATACACACTTACGGTCCAATTTCAGAGTTAAGCACAAATAAAACATGAAAGTACTAATGCAACGACCACAATTACATTAGCACATATCATGCACACGTAAGATTACGAATATACCTCAGCAAAGAATAGAAATATACTAACCACCAATGGACTAGTTAGAGCTCAACGTTGCAGCTTTAAGCCGCCTACGCAGCGTCCAATGGGACTGCTGCGCACGCATCAGACAAAGCTCAGCTTACTTCCATAGGAAATAAACTGGGCGCAATCTCACTCGCTACATAACCACCGAAAAAATTGCCTGAGCAAAGCGAAGGTGAATTTTTTCATTGTGAGAAATGGAAAAATCTGTTTGAAGTACCCTTTCACAAAATTCCCAGACTTTTGAGTAAAAAATGCGGTAAATTTCTGAAATTCCCTGACTTTTCCCCAACTTTTCCAGACTGACCAAATTCCTTTACTTTTCCAGGTTTTCCATGCTTGTGGACACCCTGATCAGAATCGTCCCAGAAGGCCCTGTAATCAACTTTGGCAGCTGAAATTTTAATCCTATCACAAGATCGAGAATCTCAATCGAATAGGACGGTTGGATTGCGAATCAGAGGTGACAAGTTCACAAGTGTATTTTTTTACAAGTTGAATACTCCATAAATTTAAAAAATTCCAGTACAGCGTACAGCGTATTTCCGAAGAAAACTGTCCAACACTTCGTGTCTGTGCCCCAAAATTGACCATCCGAATAGATTGCGACCATTTTCGAGTTGATCTGAACCCTCCAACAAAAGTTAGTTTCTCCTCTAGCACACTGGAATCCTTCCAGAAAGTGCTGCAATCAACTTCGACAGCTGAAAATTTGGTTCTGAGGTATGGCTGACATGAACTTTCAGTGAGCCAAATTTCACACAAATCGGAGGAGAAGAATTAACAAGGTCTCCTTACTAATCTAGGAGATACAGCAACTTTTCGAAGTTAGGTCAAAAGGGCATTCCCAGGTAAGATAGGTGAAATGCCCATGTTCCTAGATTTGGAAGATTATAATGGATTATTGTTTGGTATCTCCATAAAAAATTTTCGGCCCAAAAATCCACTCTCTATCCCACCCTCCTTGGCCGGTATAGCTAAAAAAAAACGCGTTCGTGAAATACGTCATAACTTTCCATCTTGAAAGGAATCGATTCAATCAAGTGTCATTCAATATTTCTGCCCATTCGCAGTTCACATTATTGTACCAAATTCTCAAGTTGGCAAAAAAATACAGATTTTCTTTATTTTATTTTATTTTTTAAATTACTTTTTGTAGATGTGTAGCGGAGGCGTTGAACTCCTGGAAATTATATGTGAGCTACTACTACGCAAGTGCTTTTTTCGATATGACAGCATTTGTTTTCAATATGATTATACTGGTATGTAGAAACATGAATACTACTAGCGCGTACCCATATTCGTTTTACATCCACATACTGTCTAACTTTGTTTTCAGATCTCGGATGAAAAATTACTCGTGGTTAGATCATTTGCATTGCTGATGGGTAGAATACTTATGGCTTTCACCATCGCTTCTTATTCGCAGAACATTTCATATTTGGTTCGTTTGACACCTACCTCTTATTTTATAATTTAACATACAGAATTTCAATAATCGTTCATTTATAGCAAATTTGACGTATTGAAAATATGCCTAAATTTGACCACCCATCCAAAAACGGTCACTTTGCTGTTCAACTGGAAAAATTAAGGGCCCAGTATATAGGAAGGTTAGTAAGTTTGAAATTTTGTAAGGAAAGGTTCGTTATTACTGTCACCGCGGAGCTGAGCCTCTGGCAGATTTTTCAAATTTGTAATTTCCTCAACATTTTACCCAACTGGAGGCTCCAGAACTGCTCAAAACCGTTTTCAACCGATTCTGCGGGTCGAAAATAGGATACTAAACATAATAAATTCCAGCATTATGAATTAATTTGATGAAATTTTGTTCATTTTTCAAATAAATATTTTTGGGTGGCGATTTTTTCATTTTTGTCATCTTAAAATGGCCAATTTTGGCCAAAAAATATTAATTTTCAAAAAAAGATTTCACCAGCAAATTTTACAAGTAAATTTGACAAAAATAGATGCGAAATTCTCTGTACTCAGTAAATGTGATTTATGGGGCTTGTCAGGTTGCATTCATCTGAAGAAAAAAAAAAACTTGAGATAGCCAAATTTGGACATAGTACGTATAACTCTTCTTTCTTTTTTTTCGCATGTAGTTTATATCTTTTTACAATGAAATGTATGTACCTACATATGTTATGCTTTAAGAATATAATGTACTCGAATTGAAGCATTGTTGAATAATTGATTAAATGTAGAACGAAGATTTTCTGGATATAATGGCGAAAATTCAATGGTATAACAGGGGAACTAAATTCTGCAAACTCTATCATCAAATACTGACTTTTCATCAAGTGCCCCACGTGATGAAACTTGCTGGAGTCGTCGAATTAAATTTGAACTGCTTCATTCGTCTGTTGAGAAATGTATATTCGGTAGTGAACTTAATGTATTTAATGCTTGTGAAAAATTAATATTCGCACTAATAAATTTTTTCTTTTTTCCAAGTACAAAAATCCAACCTATTGGAAGGTGGTGATTTTTCATTCATAGGCTCCTACTCGCACTAAACTTAGATTCGCCTAAAATTTTCGTAGAGGTATTGGATGGATTTTGGCATAATTTTTTTTCCTACGCAGTCAGAGCCCGTTAAGTAGATAAATATGCAACTGCATAATTATGTAACTAAACTACTTATATTATGTTTCACTATTATGGTTGGGGTGATTGTACCAATCACGCAACAAGGGCATGTCGAGCTGCAGTGAAAATTCACAAGTAGACGATCGAAAGCGTGACAGCTCCTGCAGACAAAGGACAATTCATTTTCAAACTATAGTTATGAAAATGTCTCCACAACGTCGCCGCAGATTTCAAAGAAAATTTCAGCTTTACACATATTAAAAATTCACTTTTGAACGAACTAATAATTTTGTGATGGACGTGGAATTAATCAAAGATCAAATGAAAAATATACTTAAAGTACGCCTCGATTCCAAAAACTTCAAAGGCGTTTTTTTAGTTCATCAAAGAGAACAGGCATAATTAATTTTCGTAGAAAAGAGCACCACACCTCCCATATTTAGGTAGAAATATTTTACTCACGAGTGTTTATAGAATAAGTCGACGGTTGCGAAAATATTTCAATTTTTTGACACCACAATGTCGAATAGTCTAGTACTTTGGATCGCGAAAATTCTCCTATTATCGTTAGAAACATTCGAAAATGAATTATACTGCAACGTATACTCGATAATTCTTATCATTTGCGGATGCATCAGCATTTTTGGCAGCATAATCGGTTTACATAACACAAGCGTTACTAATGAGATACTTACAGGTATCGTTTGCATCACTGCCCAATTAAATGGTATTCTTTTATATATTTCTGTGCTGCTGCATCGTGAAAAGCTGCTCAAATTATTCAATAAATTGGAAAATAATACGGAAAGTTTTGGCGAAATGTTCAATCGAAAGGAGGTGTTTATTAGGAATAAGCTAATTTGGTTTTTTGCCACCGTCATCGTATCTGGCATTGTTTTCACTGTGCCTCCGTTATTCCTATCCACCTTTGACGAAGATTTCAATCACATACGTTCCATATTAATACCTTTTTGGTATTCTTGCGGAAGTAGAGATTCGAAATGGATTCCTTGCTGGGAGATTCCTACTTCAAACAGAATGACTGTACAAGGAATGAATTTACTTCAAGGTATATCTCTCACCGTGCACATCTTCGCTTATCTTTTATCGTTTACATGGTATGGTCTTATGGCTGGCGATCTTGAACTGCATATGGAGATTATTGGTAAAAAAATCGACATGTTTAACGAATTTGTGGTCGAGGCCGAAAGGCATATAAATGAATGTACATACAAAACGCAAGAAACCGATCGAAAATTAATCGATATCGAGGAAAAACTATGCCATCAATTCTTACAAATCATCAGATATAAGAAATTCTTAAACAGGTACGCTCATTATGCACCTTTGCCCCTCCCTTTAGTACCAGGAAAATCTACATCGTGAATTAATATTTTGCAGATGTATTTCTGAGACAACGAACACATGGAAATTATACTTGAGTCATTACTACGGAAGCACTTTTTTGGATGTAACTTTATTTCTTTTTGCAATCATTGCCTTGGTAAAGGAATGCATTAAACAAATAGGTACATAAAATGTAGGCCTAAGGTGAGTAGGTACTCTCTCACGTTCAGATTTGTTAACAGGGTCCAAATGAAATTCTGTTTGGAATCAGAGTTTTAGGACTAGTCACGATGAGATTACTTATGGCCTTCATCGTTGCTTACTATTCGCAAAATATATCATTTTTGGTGAGTGTGATAAATTACCTACGAGTACATTACATGGGTCGTGATTTAAAAAATAATATTCTTGTTAAAATTATTCAAGATTACAAAAGATTTTTTTTTACAGAATGAAGAATTTCTATCCATGTTGTCAAGAATTCGTTGGTATAACAGGAAAAAGAAATTCTGCAAGATATATCTTCAATTGCTGACTTTTCATCAAAATTCAAATTCAACAAAATTAGCTGGAATCGTCGAATTAAATCTAAGATGTTACGGTAATTTGGTGAGAAATATTTACACGGTCTTAAATTTGATATACATAAGGTATGGAAAATAAAATACAATTCCATGTCCTGCAGAAATGTTCTACATTGTTATTAATCTTAGGACCACGAGGCAAACCATCGAAAGATGAAATTTGAATAGGTAGCTTCAAACTAGGTGTTGTACTCGTAGGTTGTTTGCCCAGTTCTCAAAAATGTTCCAGAAATCACACATTCGACAAACATTTACTTATACCATAAATATATGTGCAGGCATTTACAACAAAATTACCTACTTTTCAATTTCCAACACCCAATTATACCTACTTGGCTTTACAAATCAAAACAACGCCATTTTAAACCTCCAATATTCCATGATGAAATAATTATTAAGAGAGAATCAGTGAAAGTAGAAAGAAGACACCTACTGACGAAATAAAATGAAGTTGTTTTTTTTTCTGAGAAAAAAAGAATTCGTGAAAAAAAAATACACGGGAGCCGGGACTTCTAATAGTAATTCAAACCGAAAAAATTTTAAAATAAATGTTTACAGCAGGGGTATTGTTCTGTAAAGAGTATTACCTATGTATGTATCATTTGAAAACTTAAAACTTATGTCAGAATTTAACAACAATCAGATTGAAATTCTGCAAATTCTGACACAATTGCACAAGTTGGTGAATGCAGATTTTGAACTCAAACATTTGAATTTGTGAGTAATCCTAAAGTACCTACCTAAAATCTAGCCAATTGGTTCAATAATTTCTGAGGTGTTTTCTAATTGGTACATATGAAAAGAAAACAGCTCGGTAACATGCAATTTAAACATTTGAGCTACATGGAAAAATACATTTTACGCAACGTAAATCAACCTTACCTATTTATGTAGAATCACTGGACACTAATCGGCATATTTTAGTACGCAAGCAATCATTCTCATTTGACTGGAAAATAATACTCTCCTTGAAGAGATTCTGTAACAGAAAACGTAAAAGAATACGTATGCTTAGGAATAAAAGTACAACACGTACTTTGCATTAATACGTCAGACAAATCATTGAGAAAATCCAACTCAAAGACTATATGTGAGGGCGCATACGGAAAGGGTCCATTCGACCAAAAAAAAAAAAAAAAAAAAGTTCTCTGAAATTGCTGTAGGAACTCTGTAAAGGGTTCCTACGACAATTTCAGAGAACTTTTTTTTTTTTTTTTTTTTGGTCATAAGGACCCTTTCCGTATGCGCCCTCACATATCTAAAACAACAAAAAAAAAAAAAAAAAGGCTAAAGAGAAAAAAAACACACACGCATTTAGGGTGAGTAGGCCGACTTTTCTTCAAATAAAATCTTTTACGAACGAATTGATTCGTTTTTTTTAAACATTTGTACAGCAATTGACCTGTTTACAATCGAATCGAATCATTTACAAACGATTGGTGATTAAATAAATTGATTGATTTCTTGGCGAATCATTCGCAAACGGATGAATTAATTTACGATTGATTCGGTTTTTGTGAAATTATTTTAAGTATAGGGATTGATCTGTTTTCAAGCGAAGTGAATCGAATCATTCACAATCGATTGGCGATTGAACAATATTGATTGATTTCTAGGTGAACCATTCGCGAACGAATTGAATTTTTTAGTGAATCATCCGCAAACGAATTGATTCGTATAAGTGACTTGTTCGCGAACAAATCGATTCATTTGCTCAATTTTTGATGAATCAATCGCGAACGAATTGATTTGTATAGGTAAGTGAATCGTTCACGAACGAATTGAATAATTCTTGATGAATCATTCGCGAACGAATTGATTCATTTACTCAACTTTTGGTGAATCATTCACGAACAAATTGAATCATTTTTTGTGAATCATTCGCGAACGAATTGAATCATTTTCGGTGATTTATTCGCGAACGAATTGAATAAATTTTGGTGAATCATTCGCGAACGAATCGATTCATTTACTCAACTTTTGGTGAATCATTCAGGAACAAATTGAATCATTTTTTGTGAATCATTCGCGAACGAATTGAATCATTTTCGGTGATTTATTCGCGAACGAATTGAATAAATTTTGGTGAATCATTCGCGAACGAATCGATTCATTTACTCAACTTTTGGTGAATCATTCAGGAACAAATTGAATCATTTTTTGTGAATCATTCGCGAACGAATCGAATCATTTTCGGTGATTCATTCGCGAACGTATTAAATCATTTTCGGTGATTCATTCGCGAACGAATAGAATAATTCTTGGTGAATCATTCGTGAACGAATTGATTCATTGATCAAATCTTTCGCGAATGGTTCTTTCAAAAAATTAAATATTAATCATTTCTTTTTTTCAGAGAATTTTTGGCAATGTTTCAAAATTTATGTAAGTTACCTACCTACTTACTTGACTCAACTAATAATTATTCTTTATTTTTTTTTTACAAAAGAAATACATACCTACATACGTATGAATTTTTCATATAAGTAAAGTATAGGTCTTCAATCGATAAACTTCTCAAAGATAATGCCTCTGCAATTTCATGAAAAATTAAGGCCTAAAATGTAGGTATGCCTTCTTCAATAATTTCTAATTGAAATTGAGTAAGTACAGCAAAGAAACCAAGAAAACCAACAGGATTACAATTGAACAACTCATTAAACAAATTTTATTAATAAAGCGGACGTCATAATTAGTGCGTTCGGAATCTTATGTTTTCTCACAGTATATTCCTATAACATCACTCATTATTCTTCATATCAATGCATTTTTTATTGAGCCAGCGAGAGATTCAGTAAACGTTTAAACTCCTCGTCGCGAAAATGTCAAACGATTTAGAGACTATTATCTCGAGAATCTTACTTTTATCGCTGAAAATATTCGAAAACCGATTACTCTGCGTCGTATACTCGATTATTTTAATGGTCTGCGGTGTTATAAGCATTTTTGGCAGCATTGCATCGTCGGATTTTACAACAATCAGACCGAAACGGCTGAAAAAATTGTTGCTTTTGCTTGCATAACTTCTCAATTGAATGGTATTCTGTCACACGTCGCTGTACTTACGAGTATTTATCACGAAAAGTTACTCCGGTTATTCGATAAATTGGAAAGAAATCAACAACATGATGACGAAAAGCTAAACAGAGTAGAAGTATTCATCAAAAATAATTTAATTTGGTTTTTCACAACGGTCATTATATCAGGTTTGACATTCATTGTACCTCCATTGATTACAACCATGTTTGAAGAAAATTTCAACGATAAACGTTCCCTACTGATACCTTTTTGGTAGGTATACTCTTGCGGAGATAAAGGTCCAAATAAATGCAAAATTGGGCGTTCTACGTAAATTTTGAATATAATTTTTTTTGCAGGAAATTTCGCAAATAATATTTTTTATTTCATAATTTTTTTCGTATCTTGCATAGTTTGGAGTTTGGAAGATATGTAAATGCAAAAAACTGTTTGGAAAGAGGGTCCATCCCTGAATATACAATCAGCAGTACTCATGCAAAATCACTCACAATTTTCCTGTCATTTGAAGTTTTTTTGACCAGATTCACTGCACTATAATTTTCATATTTTTTGAAAGAAAGAAAGTGTCTGAAATTGAGTTACCTGAAGGCACTTATTTCGAACATCTTTTGATTCCCATAAAATGAACAAAATCGATTAAATATTATTTATAACTTGATTATCAAAAACGATTTTCCATATGCTATCCTACATTAATATGTAGAACATATACCGACAAACATCCCAATAACTCACTTAGGCCTACTTTTCAAAGCTACCTATGTATGTACCTACTTCGAAAAACGTCAAAAAAATGTTCAAAATTAGGACAGTTGACATACCTAACTAATAATTTTTGGTTTTCTTTGAACAATTTCTCGGTGATTTCATTAGAAATTAAATCCCAAAACGTATCAGGTAGATATGCCCCATCAATAAATTTCTAATTGATAAGGTAAATAGTAGGTAATCAAAAAGACAAACTGGATCGCGATTGAACAATTTTAAAAAACTTTCATTATCAAAGAAGACACCATATAATCAGACTATTTTCGATTACGAGAAAAGGCTTTAATACTGCTCACAGTCCATTCTATCACGCGAATTTTTTTTCGAAATTCTCTGCATAATTATGCATTTTTATTTAAAAACAGAGATTCAGTGAACATTTACGAATATATTCCTCGCCACTAACTACGTAAAATGTCGAACGATTTGCTAACTAATATCGCGAGAATCTTACTTTTATCGCTGAAAATATTCGAAAATCGGTTTCTCTGCGTTTTATATTCGATTACTTCTGTACTCATCTGCGGTGTTATAAGTATTTTTGGCAGCATCGTCGGATTTTACAGCAGCACCGAGGCGGCTAATAAAATTGTAGCTTTCGTTTGCATAAGTTCTCAATTAAATGGTATTCTGTCATACGTCGCTGTGCTCATTTATCGAGAAAAGTTACTTCGATTATTCGACGATTTGGAAAAAAACCAGGAACACGTTGACGAAATGCTTAACAGAGCGGAGGTTTTCATTAAGAATAAATTGATTTGGTTTTTTGCAACCGTCATGAACACGGGTCTGATATTTATTATCCCTCCGTTGATTAACACCACTTTCGAAAGAAGTTTCAACGATAAACGTTCCCTACTGATACCTTATTGGTACTCCTGCGGAGATAAAGGTCCAAATGGAGTGTTTTGCATAGAGGTACCTAATCTTTCCAGGCCTATGATACAGGCGTTAAATATGTACCTGGCTACTTCGCTCGGCTTACACATGTTTGCATATCTTTTATCTTTCACCTTATACGGAATGATTGCTGGAGATCTAGAAATGCATATGAAAATCATTGGTAGAAAAGTGGACCGATTCAACGAATTTGCAGAACAAGTCGAAGGTGCTAAAGAGTCGCAAATTGGTGGTATCGAAAAGAAACTTTACCATGAATTTTTGCATATCATCAAGTATAACAAGTATTTACACGGGTAGGTACGGTTGAAAACAAATTAAGAATGATTGAGGGATCATTAAAAAATAGCTCATATTTTTGCCCCTGCATGTTTTCAGTTTTCAGGGTCGGCAATCCAAATTACAGTTCCATGGTTTGGGTTGTTACTTTAGCAGGCGAAATATTTTTCAACTCCTTGTGAACACCCAGTACACTGAACATTTATTATTAAACCAACTTTACAAATAACCTTATGAATATTTTGCAGATGTATTGCGGACGCTGTAGATATGTGGAAATTATACGTCAGTCATTACTACGGAGCCACTTTCGTGGACGTGACTCTATTCCTGTTCGGAATCATCGCTCTAGTACAAAATTACATCTATATAATTACGTATCATAAATTAAGATTTCAAATATAAATTTGACAACAAATAATTTTCTGCTATCAGGGTCCCAATCAACAATTGCTTGCCTTCAGAGCTCTAGGATTGGTCATACAAAGATTACTTATGGCTCTCATCGTTGCTTACTATTCACAGAACATATCGTATTTGGTACGTTAACTTTATATTTGCCAGTTTTCATGAGAATTTGTATCTTCAGACTTTTTCAAGATATGTACTATTACAGATGATCTAATTAGGTACCCACTTAGTGAGTTTAGTTGTAATTTTATTGCAGAATGAAGATTTCTTAAGCATAATGTCGAGAATTCGATGGTACAACAGGAAAAGAAAATATTGCCAAGTGTATCATCAGGTGTTGACCTTGCATCAAACGTCAAATTTAATGAAACTCGCAGGCGTCGTTGAATTGAATTTGAATTGTTACAGTCGTTTGCTAAGAAATATCTATACGGTTGTGAATATAATATATTTGAGATATGGATCGTAAAACTAAGCTTGTTTTTTGAAAAACATTTTTTCATTGATTAAAATTTTAATTCGAAATACCTAATTAATTGTTATTTTTGCTTTAAAATGCTCGTGTTTGAGGATTTGCAGTCGGCAGGGTAAGTTGGGGAACCATCATCGTTTTTCTCTACGCCTCTTCCTTGAGATCTGAATTAAGGGTCTCCCAATTTTCCATTTCAATTCCCAACCTCGAGACTCTTTAAAATAAAATCGGTTCAAGTTCGAATAGGAATCAGTTTGCACAGTTTTGTGAAGCGACAACCGTATTGAAAAATTACCACCTTGTAGAATCATGTGGCACATCATAGCAAAGTCACATGTTGAAAAAGGTTATGAGTTTGCTTGCATGTAAAGAAAAAGGTTATGCGATTTCTGCCTCGAATATTCATAAATATGCATATGTGACGGCGTCTAGTAAAAAGGACCTTAGGTATAACCTGGGCAATTTTTTTTTTTTGAAATCGATGTATTTCCTTAAAATTTGAGTAGGAGTGGTACCAAACCCACAAAATCGACGGAAGTGCGTGATAAAGCCATTTATAGTGAGTATGGTCGAAAAAAAAACTTTAAATAAAAAAGGGAACTTGAGGTTTTTTGATCAAAAATGTTCTGTTTTCAATTGTGCATGTGCTAGTTTGTACCACTCTACTTTGAGACAGCTGTTTATCGTGTCTTTGTTGCGTTTAATGTGTTTAAATGAGATAATGAGAATACTTTGAATAATGGGTTGTTAAAAACAAAACTTTCAATTTTTAGAAAAATTTTGAGTTCTACAGTTTCATCATAAAAATTGATCTGGAGGCGAAAGGAAGCGTCCTACAAAAAAATTACACATGACCAAAGTTGTAGAGAATTAAATAAGTAGGTATCAACGAAGCGTATCCAATTCATGGTTCCGAAAAATGGAAACTAGAGCTCAACGCCAATAAAACTGAATGTAAAATATTCGCTCTCAGACGAATCCTCCCACAACTGAACTTTTACATCAACAATACGCAGCTCCAATGGAAAAAGAATGCAGTCAGATATCTTGGATTGTGGCTAGATATAAACTCGTCTCACTTTCCGTGCACGTATTAGAAAGGACAAGTATTAGAAAATACAAGTGTCAGGATGGACTAGATGAATAATGTGAGTATTAGGCGAGGTGAAGCCAAGCCGTTTATAATTTATATTTCACTCCATCAGCATTCCTCCCTTTGGTGAATTCAGATGGAGGATTTATCATTACCATTTACCATGTATGTAGATTGTAGACAGTACCTACCTACAGGTTAGGGTGGAGCAGAAAAAATTCATAGTCTTCGATTTCACTGAAATTGAAGCATGTTAAAGATTTTGAGTTGAAATGACCACCAAAAAAATTTCAGCTTCCCAGGTGCCCCTGCAGCGGTGGAACGGTGGCCCCCCCTCAAAGTGGGGTCATTTTTTTTAACAAAACGCTGTTTTTTGGATTTTAAAGCACCAGTCCCCATTTTATCCATAAACGTGTAGGACTCAAAAGATGCGATTTGAGATGACAAATCGAATGGCGTAATTGGTTTTTTGATTTGACCCCCGCGAACCCCACCAACAAAAGCTTGAAAAGTCATTTACATTAAAACAAGTAAATTTAGTTCGTATTCCGATCCCTACCTCTCCCCAATTCCTCGAGGGCGCACCCCCTCCTCCCCACATTGAAAACTTCTCTACCGCCTTGAATATTGTTCTTACAAGAAAAATCATGGAATAAAAAATGTTCCTTGAAACATTTCCTACATTTTGATTCTTGCACAAATTCTCAAATTCCCAAAAACCATTTCCAAAAAAGTCAAAATAATTGTCTTTTTAACATTTTTACGAAAAATTGCTGATCAGGAAATGTGCTCAAAACTAATTTTATTCATTTTTCTTTCGCTCCTCTCCTGCTAATACAGCCCTCTTCACGCATTCCACATCAAAGTTTGTAACTACGTATTTCAAAATTATTTCGCAGAACTCATTGTACCTGAATTGTAATTTATAGAAATGATTTCCGTAAAATTGATTAGGTCTATTTTTTCTGTTGAGGACCCCATGGCGCCATTTTTGAGCCACCCCCCCCCCCACCTCGCGAATTCTGAGTCAAACTCATACCAACCAAGAAAAATTCAAATCACTGTTTTAAAGTAACTTTGACTGCTTACATCGAGGAAAAAAAGTAATTTATACTTAATTGGTTCTAAAAACTACCGCAGTATAATTTAAAAACTGATATGCCCATTATTAAAAATTTAATATAGAATTATCAGACATGAGACATCTCTTCAATATTATATCATTTCAATTCGCTTTCGATGAATTCATAAAATTGATTAGGCATAACTTATTATTCAACTTGAATCGTCGAGTTGAACAACTTCAAATAATTTTCATTCGACAAACGTTGACATAATAATCGATTCATTTTATTGTTATGCCTAAAGTATTCATTTTTGACGTTTATTATTTTTCTCCGGTCCTTTTTAGCTGACAACAATTTTTGAAAATATTCGTCATCTTTTTCTACCATAAACATGTCGAATCCTCTGGTAACTCCGATCGCGAAAATCCTACTTCTATCGTTCGAAATATTCGAAAATCGTCTATATTGCATCGTGTACTCGATAATTTTAGTCAGTTTCGCAGTCATCAGTATTTTAGGCAGTACAATCGGTTTTTACTACACGACTGGAATGGCTGAAAAAAGTACAGCTTTTGTTAGCATAACTTCTCAACTGAATGGAATTCTCGTTTACATTTCCATACTCATACATCGCGATAAATTACTCGAATTGTTTAACAAAATGGAAAAAAAGCGTGAAAATATCGACGTAACCCTCAGCCGAACGGAGGTATTTATAAAGAATAAACTAATATGGTTTTTTGTAATCCTAGTCGTATCAGGTACAGCATTTCTTTCACCAACCCTGATCTTGAATACTTTTGAAAAGAATTTCGTCGATAAACGTTCCCTAGTGATACCATTTTGGTATTCGTGCGGAGAAAGGGAGTCGAAGAAAGAAATTTGTTGGGATATTCCCAACTGCGATAGAGTAACTGTGCAAGGATTAAACTTATTTCAAGGTATTTATCTGAGTTTGATTTTATTCGCCTATGTTTTATCGTTCACATTATACGGTCTTGTGGCTGGAGAACTGGATATGCATAAGGAAAATATTAGTAGAAAAGTTAACAAATTCAATGAAGACGCAAATGAAGCTGACGTTTTTGCAAGTACCATTCGTTCTACATGTAAGAAAAAAATTGCAGATGTGGAGATGAAACTTTGTCACCAATTTTTATATATCATCAAACATCAAAAATTTTTATACAAGTATGTACCTGTTGATTGTTTCTGAATATTGAAACGTTTCAATAGTACCTATTTGATTTTGCAAGGCTATAAGTTATGTTATATCCATTGCAAACTATTTCGCAGGTGTATAGCTGAGACTGTGCAAATATGGAAACTATACCTAACTTACTATTATGGGAGCACTTTTTGCGATGCAACACTTTTCTTATTCGGAATCATTTCCCTGGTACAGTTGCATCATTTTATAAAAATATTCTATTGAAATGATGATTTGACTAGATATACTTAGGTATACATGCGTACTTTCATTTTAGGGTCGTAATCAACGTTTTCTCGCATGCAGAGCTATGGCATTGGTCGTAATGAGGTTACTCATGGCTCTTATCGTAGCGTATCATTCACAAAACATATCATACTCGGTAAGTTCCACACATGTTTCAAAAATTTAAATATTTCTAGCAAAAATTGATCAAAAAATAGACAAGCTAGCTTCGAGAACTCATCAGGCGTAATTTAATTACAGAATGAAGATTTTTTGAACACAATGTCAAAAATTCAATGGTACAATAGGAGAAGGAAATTTTGCAAAATATATCTTCAAGTTCTGACTTTGCATCAGAGGTCGAATTTAATGAAACTGGCTGGCGTCGTCGAACTAAACTTGAACTGCTATGGCCGTCTGTTGAAAAACATCTATTCGGTTGCAAGCTTGATGTATTTAAGATACGTCGAATGATTGAAAATTGTCTCAAAATCGATTCAGTATTGTAAAATTCTCCAGTAAATTTGTAAGCAATTTGACGGTGGTCTTAGAATTGTCTGAAAACTTAATCAAAATGAAAAAAAAAATACCCAGTTGTCCACTAATATATTCTAATTTGCAAACTCATCTCGAAATAGTCCAAAAATTATTTTAAATTCAACCAACACCAAAAAATTGATTTAGAATTGCGAAATCATTCAGAAATTGTCTAAAAAGTAGCCAACATTCAAAATTCTAGTATATAGGTATACCAGTTGTCATAAACCTGTTCAGAAATAGATCAATTTCAAAATTATCCGAAAATTGGGTTCGAAGTCATTGTGTTCAAAAGTTGAGCCCCATAGTAGATTTTTTCTGAAATTTCTTAAAGAGAAAATTGAAGTGGCAGCTACTTCAAATTACTCAAAAATATACACATATTTTTAATGAGAAACCTAGTATAATTTTTGAGAATGGGCAAAACCCATCTTTACCAAAATAGTTTATTTTTGAAATTTGAACAGCTTCCAACAGTTAAAATTCGCCAAAAAAAAGTCCAAAAATTTCAAATTTTCGAAAAAATGATTATTTGTTCCCAAAACTATCATTTTTTTCAAACTTTAGCCTTAATTTGCTGTTACTACTAGTATTGAATAAGATATGTCTTTGTTGGCGGATTTTTCAGGTGGAAATGAAAGGAAATTTTATTGAGATAAATACCTATATCCAAACTGGTGTTGAAACGTTCAAAGAAAAAAAAATCATCGGAAGTAGTTTTGAGATACTAAAATTATTTTTTAAAAAACTTACATCAAAAGCAAACAAACAAACATCGATTCTAAACATAGCTCAGTAATAGCAGTATAAAAAGACGAGTGATAATTATGAAATGTCTTTCGAAACTTTCAAAAGTTGTACCAATTTAAGCATGAAGCGATAATTTACGCTTTCTAACATGTTAGGTATAGATAATATCTACCTACTTAAAATGTTACACAGACAGAAAAATGAATAAATTATTTAATGGGAGGAGTTGAACATCAAAGGTTAGCCAGATGAATGAGATGCGCAGCAAAAAATGTACTTCCTGAGCGGTCGACGTAGGAAGTAGCTACGTAACGTAAAAATGATAAAAATAATGAGAAATTAAGCTACATATTAATATTTTATTAAAATAATTCGAACTATTCGTATTGAATCAGTAGATCAAAAATTCCATTTGGACTTCTATTACTTATTGAATGAATAAATCTTTTAAGGGCAAACTAGGAAACTCCGCTGCCAAAAGTCTACCTCACAAATATTCAAAACCCTACCATTTTTTGTGGAGAAAAAAAACTTTTATGACGAATTTTAAACTTTTTTAAAACTTGTATGTTTTTTCAAACAAAATGAAACAGTCAGAAACTGAAAAACAACCTATTTTTTTAGCCATTCTAGAGCTTCGAGTCAATTTTCAATTTTTTCCAAGAATTTTGAATTACTTTGAGGGGACTGAAAAAACCTCTTTTTCAAGTAAATAGTTATCTACCATTATTATTTTTCAACTCATTTTCATCAAAATAAGTTTTTTTTTCGATTTGGAAAAAATAAATGCATTATCACAGGTAAAAAAAAATCAAAGATTTTTAATTACCTACTCTGCAATTGTAATAGGAACCTACCTACATGATGTATTTTGAGTTAATATTAGCGTAGACTTGAATTTTAGTCTGATGAGAGATGAGAGTGAGACGCTGAAAGGAAGGGCAGTAGTTTCCAAATTGACCCAATTCATTTTTTTTTTTTCATAAAAATTGTAAAACAAACGAGTAAAAAAATTGACTTTTTTGTAGCAAATTTGCAATATGGTGCAATTACATGTCTCTTATGATGTATTGCGAAGAAAAAAATTTCGACCGTCACGTCTTGCAAAAGTACTTTTTTCGGATTTTTCAAAGTCTTTTTCCAATATAAAAAGTTTACAAAAAAAATACAATCATTTAGAATGGATCACCAAAAAAAAGTCAGTGGATTTTACCAAATTCAGCAAAAACCTTCATTATTTGAGTTTAAAGTTACCCAGAAAAAATGTTAGCTCCAGATGTGCCCTTGAAGGGAAGAAAGAAACCCTCAAAGAGGGAGCATTTTAGAAAAATCCATGGTGTTTTCGCTCCTGTATGCCACTACTCTACTGGTTTTAGGAAAATGGTTCAAAAAATGGAGAAAAATAGCCAAAAACTTGTAATTTTTTGAAATTGGCAAAAATTATCAAAAAATTGGCACCACTGCGTTCCAAAATATTTCCCCAGTTTCAGGAATGATATCACTCAATACGTTGGCTGAATCAATGCGAAATCTTTAAGCGAAGAAAAAATTGTCAAAACACAAAATTATCCAACAATTTAAGCGAGCAATAAAACTCTAAAAGTGGTCTTGGATTTTGACGAAATTAGCACAGATTGACGTAGAATCCCAAATATTTTCATTTGGGACTGGACCATTTTTCCAAAAAACCGAACTGCCTTTTTTTGAAAGAACGTATTTACCCCTTCCAGGAGCACCTCCGGAGCTAAAATTTTTCTGATCAACTTTATGTAAACTCAAAATGAAATCCGTTGAATTTTCTTTTTGGCGACCTACCCTAGAACAACCGTGTAATAATACATAGGTAGTAGTACATTTAGGTGAGGTACATTATACCTATTCTTTTCATAATTGCACCTCTAAAAATACTCACCAAAAATACTGTTGAAAAGCTAAAAATTCGCGTTTTGCCAAGAAGATACGTATGAAAAAATTCCCATAACCTAAATAATCCTTGGCGATGTGTAATATCCCTGAAGCTTGAAAAAAATTGATTGGAAGATACCAAAGATAAAAAATTTTAAATGAATTCTCAATAATTTCACCCGCCGTTTTGGAAGAAGGTTAAGAGTGAGGTGTGGCGGACGAAAACTTCTATGACGGTGTTTTAGATCACATGTAATCATGTTTCACCATTCGTATCTATTTATTCACAGGTAGTTAGGAATCATTTCTCTCATTCAATTGATTGCACTTTTTAGAGCACGCAAATCGCCTACTGCGAATACTATAAGCACATCTGACGTTTCTTTTATTATTATGAACAGGCATGAAATATTCACATTTGTCATCGATGACAAAATTTGTCATCGATGACAAATGTGAATATCAGTTCTGGCTAATTGAACTTTAAGGTACATGTCGACAGCACGTAATTAAAAATTTAAATTTGAAATTCAAGCCGATAATAATTATAGGCAATTATTCTTATGGAAGTTTTTCACTTGTTCACCATCAGATGTTCAAGATTAACTATCGGTCTATTTTTAAGCACTGTACATCGAATTAGCTAATTTCTTTTATTTAAAGTTTTTCACAAATTACTCACACATTTGAATATTGTACCAAAACCTGCATAAACAAAAACCATTCGATAGATAACGATGTCAGAAGCAGATTTCACTGCTTGGATAAAACACATTTCATTACTACTGGCCATATCCGAAAATGAAATATTCAATAAAATACACACCATCGTACATTTCACGATTTGTTTCCTAGGTATTTTCGGATGCATAGTTGGATTTCTAAACACCAACGAGGGAGCTGAAAAGCTAGAAAGTAAAATAAATCAACTATTTATCGAAAAACTAACGTGGTTTGTAATGTGGACACTTCTACTGACTATTTTATTTGTCCTGCCAACGCTATACATTTGCTTTCAAGAAGACACTATAAGCAAGAAAGAATCTTTCATAATAATTTTTTGGATGGCATGCGACGAGGTCAATAAATCAAATGGAATCCGATCTATTTGTTGGGAAATTAACACAAAGACAAAATTATTCATGACAAACTGCATTCAGTTGGTGATTTCATCGTTGACAGTCGCAACACATCTGATATCTTTCTTATTATTCAGTATTACAATAGCTGAGCTTATAAAACATGTGGAAAACATGAAGTCAGATATACGCATTTATAAGAAAAACGTGATGCTTGATACTGGTGCTGAGAATATGAAAAGTTTTTTGGATATTTTAAAATATCAACAATTTCTGCGCAGGTAATACAAATTTTTATCTCCTACGTTTCTAAACTCAATTAATGTCGTACCCTATAGAGCAGGAAAATAACGTAAAAAAGTGAGGGCAAAAAGGAAAAAATTGGCACATAAATTTTTTCTTCGGGAACGTGTTCAGATGAACCTCATGAACTACCAAAAAAAACCGAACCTCCTAACCCTGGAGCTAATTTTTTTAGGGGGCTAAAACCGGTTCCGATTTACGTTTTTTGCGATTTACTCCGAAAATATTAGGTTTACGAGAAAAACTACCATGACTAAAAATGTTCCCCTTCAAATAGAGGGGCTTTGAGGAGTTGGACCCAGAAAATAAGTTGGTATTCGTATTCAGCGACCTCGAAAACATACCATTCGATATATTGCATGCCCAGATTCGTTTTTCAAATAATTATGTGATTCAGTTGCGTGTTACTTGAAAAACCAAGCATCCCCCACAAACCCCTTGGGAGGGCTGAAGCCAAATCAATGGTGGTGTGATTAATAGTTGGGTGAGTAGACTTTGTAAAAAAAATTTGAGCGAAAACGAATGATATTAAGTGGTAACTTTGATCAATTTATTGGACTGACTTTTTTTCAAACACCTACTCTTTCCACCCCTTTTTTCAGACACCCCAGTTGAGGGATGGGTATCGAGCATAGTATCAAATTGTCGAGAATTTGAAGGGGAACATTTTTAGTCATGGTAGTTTTTCTCCTAAACCTAATATTTTCGGAGTAAATCGCAAAAAACGTAAATCGGAACCGGTTTTAGCCCCCTAAAAAAATTAGCTCCAGGGTTAGGAGGTTCGGGTTTTTTTTGGTAGTTCATGGGGTTCATCTGAACACGTTCCCGAAGAAAAAATTTATGTGCCAATTTTTTCCTTTTTAAAACCGCTATTTGCCTGCTCTACTAACTATGTTTATTCATTTAATACTTACAATGCACATCTCTCCTTAGTCGAACATTGGAAATTGTGGACACTTGGAAGGGATTCGTTACTGTCTATTCGGCTTCATTCAATATCAGCGCGATGCTTCTATTATTTATATTGCGTGTAGAGGTGCCTACATTTTTTATTCATAATTTTCACTAAATGATAATATAGTATCTCCCATATTGAATTGGTTTTCTTTCATTTACAGCTGTATGGATCACGTTTGGTGGGCTTCAGAGCTCTCATGTGTAGCGTATTCCTTCTCTTGGTGGCTTTCATAATTGCATATACTTCCCAAATGATATCAGATCTGGTGAGTACGTAGAACTCCATCAGTTTAAATAAACACGCACATCGCTTTCTCATAGGTAGGTCTTCTTATTAATTTAAAATAAATAATAATTTTTCAGAATAAAGATATTTTCCAAGAATTAGCTGACATTCAGTGGTACAATCAAAGTCTGAAATTTCGAAAAATGTACCTCACTTCATTGATACTGAATCAAATACCGATCAGAGTGAAAGTTGCTGGGATGGTCGAATTGAATTTGAACACGTATAGCAAAATGGTGAGAGTTCTTTATTCAACAATCAATCTACTAGTTTTGAAATATGGGAAATAAAAACTTTTCATTGATTCATACAAGATATTGATCATTCCGCGTTTAGACATCGAGCTGTACGTACACATCTCTTAATACCTACTGTCTGAAAATTATTTTGCATAGCAATCTATCTCTGGCGTACCCTGATGGCTCATCTGAGCCATTCGCTTTCCTGGTAATGAAAATTGAGGGGAAAAAACCAAGCCAGATCGCATTGTTAAAATTCTTTATAGCGGCATTGACTCTTCCATAACAATCAAGAAACTCCGCAACAAATCTTATTTAATCAAATCTCCAGTAAGTACCTATGTCAAGAAGCAGCAATTCGAAGAAAAATCTTACGTGGCGATGTGAAAATTGTAATAGCTAAACATACGTAAACATTTCAATTAATCAAAAGGCACAATTTATAGTACCGACTTTCAAGATCTCAATACCTATGTACAATAGGCCAGGCAAACAGCAGAAAAAAATGGGCGAACCCAAACATAATTGCAAACAAAGATTTTTTTGGTGAATATTGTCTAGGGTGGTGTGCTGAATAATATACTAAAAGTCCCCGGCCCTACCCCACGAGCTAACCCCCCCCCCCCACACAGTGGATCAAAGCCCCCCGAAATTAGTTTTTCATCAAGAACTCCTGAAATATTGAATTTTGAGTAAAATGAGCCCAGTGATCATTTCATCTCCTCCCCAATACCTATCAAATGAGCTATCGACCAACTTTCTAGCCTCAAGGGGGGTGGCGCTACGACCCCTCAAAGTGATGTGATTTCAATAATTTTACATTTTATGATTTGGGACTTGTAACCTGTTCTAATTGATAAAATGAAGTCAAACTTGGGGAATGCGATTCTTTTGGGAGCTAGAGTTGACCTCTGGAGTGGGGAGGGTCAACGTTGAAAATTACAGAAAGGTCATTTTTTGGAGGGGCATAACATGACTCCCAATGGATGAAAAGGGTCCAAAATCATACCATCGGACACTACTTACCCTATCTGTGATCAACATATCCGAATTTCAGCTTCATAGGTCATCCCCACCCCATTTAAAGCGGAATTAAGCTAAAAATCCCCTTATTTTGCCCCTATTTTCGGGTTTTTCCATCTTAAAAGGAGTGGGGATGACCTAGGATGCTAAAATTTGGATATGTTGATTACAGTTAGGGTACTGTCCAATGGTATGATTTTGGACCCTTTTCATCCATTTGGAGTCATGTTATGCTCCTCCAAAAAAATGACCTTTCTGTAATTTTCAACTTTGACCCTTCCCACTCCAAAGGTCAACTCTAGCTCCCAAAAGAATCCCATTCCCCAAGTTTCACCTCATTTTATCAATTAGAACAGGTTACAAGTCCCAAATCATACAATGTAAAATTATTGAAATCACATCACTTTGAGGGGTCGTAGCGCCACCCCCCCTTGAGGCTCCCCCCTTGAGGCTATAAAGTTGGGGCCTCATTTTACTCAAAATTCAATATTTCAGGAGTTCTTGATGAAAAACTGATTTTGGGGGGCTTTGATCCACTGTGGGGGGTTAGCTCGTGGGGTAGGGCCGAGGACTTTTAATATGTTATTCAGCACACCACCCTAGACAATATTCACCAAAAAAACCTTTGTTTGTAATATTATGTTTGGGCTTCGACTATATATACATGGACTGCTATCTTCATTGTCGCCAATGAAGCCGAAGTAATAGAGGTACTAGATCGGGAGCATCGGGAATTTTCATGCGCGCGCAGGAATCCCACCCACCCTCGCACCTTCCAATCACGGTGAACCACGGAGCGACAAACACCCTCCTATGTTCCAACAACCGCTACGCTCGTTGCAACAAAATCTCGCGCATGCTCAGAGCCCATGTCCTGATCTAGTACCTCTATTGCTTTGGCTTCACGATTTCCGTTCAACAACAATAGGAGATAGCAGTCCATGTATATATAGTCAAAGTGTTTGGGTCAAATTGCATATTGACTGGGCTACAATAGGGAACTCTCGGAATTCCACAAAGATAACTACTTTGCATCTATCAGACGAATCGAAAAAAATATCAACGGCAAATCAATCAACACCCACCAACATTTATATTTTTAGGGTTCCCCCACCATGGGGAACCCTATTAAAATCGCTATGGAGAATTCAGCGCCCCGCGTTATTAAGAAAGGTGTCTGATGTGATGCGTATTACGCTACCCATAAGACACCTTTTTACGTGCTTAGTGTTTTTCAGTTTCTTCAACAACACTCGTTGCTACGCATTTTCAACTTCGTTTTTATCAGCCAACAATTTTTACTGTTTATGCAATCAATTTTTCTATTAGCCGCACATTCCAATTCTACTTTTTTAAATTTTTTTAATTCAAATTAAACTGAAAGAAGTCAAAAAGTGTTTAAAATGGAGGAAAATTTCAAAAATTATTAGTAAATAAATAGAAATTTATGAGTTGTAGTTGATGAATGAAATTTTCAAACTGACAGCTTTTCAAAATTAGTAAGGTCCGATGTTGTTACCAAAAATTTGTGATTTCTCTACTGTGGAGACACCATTACTTCTCACATTCAGCAAAACTGAAAATTATTTTCAGTTTTGCTGAAAATTGAGAGCGCTCAAATGAACCTAATTACAATGTCCAAGTGTAGGTAATAAGTATAAAAAAGAATAACCAAATCATCATTAATATATGAATTAGAACAAACATAATCCAATTTACAAGCTTACAGGATAACAGGAATGTAATTCCCAAATACATATTTACTTTGGTTTGATTGAGTACTCGTATAAGTACATGAAAATTAAAAAAGAAAAATTCTTTATCCAAGAATGGGGAACCCTGTTGCCAGGTCCTGTGGACCTCGCTTGTTTTTACTTGAGTAGATCGATACCATGGTTTTTTAGTACCTAGCTTACATACTTAAATAATTATTTCAAGTGTTAGGTACCCATTGGAAAATGATTTTTTGTTATTTAAGAAGGAAAATAACTTTTCTGAAATGTTATTTAAGACGATATTTTCCTATCGAAGTTCCTATTTTAGGTCAAGTATCTTGTTCATATTTTAAAAATAAAGTTTTGGTAACATCTTTTCCATAATGTGCTCAATTTGTTTGTATGATTAGGGAGTGATTTTTTGTCAATGAGCCCAATTTACATTTCCCCATTGCAGGGCCAACAAGTAGAACACATTTAATATCCTTCCTATTATTTAGCATTACAATACCTAGCTGAAAACTAATTAGGTAATAATTAGTTAAAATATTATCTACCTACTGAATACAAAATATCCAGAGAGTTTTCATTCCCACCTATTACCTTTTTTTACAGGCCTGAAATTCCTTTATTTTAATGACAACACATCAATGCTTTCAAATTCAACCGCAATTAACCATCTAATACTGTTCGTATAAGGAAAATCCTCTTTTCAAAAATTTTCCACTATCATTGTCATTCAAGTTACTCTTAATTGGCATACTGACAGTAAAGTTAGCATGGTTTTTTGTCAAATTCTTTTTCAAAAACGCGAATAAATTCAGGCCTATTGCGTAGTCGAACACTTTAGGCGTATTGAAAATGTATCAGTTTTCTGCTATAGTGTGCAAATTTGATTTAATATCTTGGATACAGTACATTTCTCTGCAATCAGTAGGAATATTTGAAAGTGATAAACTTTCTTTGATTTACATTCTCGTTCATTTCACCATCTTCAGCATCGGTATATTTGGAAGCGTTATCGGATTTTTAAACGCTGCACAAGGTGGAGAAAGGCTCGAGTCATTGGCCAGCATAACGGTACAACTTTTCGCTGTGGCAATATTCGTACAACTTAGCAGGAGCAGGAAAAATATACTCAATTTATTATCAGATTTCAAAAAAGATGAAATCTCAATCGGTGACATATCGAATCAAATAAATCAACTGCTCGCCAAAAGATTAATGTGGCTTTTTGGCTGGACACTTCTTTTAAGCACCACGTTCCAAATACCAACGATATATAATTTTTTTCAAGGCGATATAACAAATAGCAAAGAAACGCTAGAAATACCGTTCTGGTTCTCTTGCAACGAGGGCAACGTATCGCGAAACAGATTGAGCTCTGTTTGTTGGAAAATAACCACAAAACAAGAACTGTTATGGGCGAATTTGTTTCAAATGATAGTCATGGTATGGATCACTGTTCTCCATTTGATATCATTCGTGTTATTTAGCATCACTGTGGCTCAACTTGTCAAGCATTTTGAATGCATCAAGACAGATTTACGCAGTTTCAAGCTGAAAGCTATAGTAGAAGTTGAACTTTCAAGAGAAAGAACCGAGAATATCAAAGATTATTCTAAAGAGTTGGTTGAAGCAGACGAAATGCTGATCGATGATTTTTTGAAGATTTTCAAACACCAACAATTTTTATACAGGTAGGTTAGGAGAAGATTAGTATGAAATTTAAAAATTTGTATGTACATATTAAGCTTGATTTGATTCTGAAGGCAAACATTACAAATGGTCAAAACGTGGAAAGGATTTATAACATATTACTCGGCATCCTGTAACATCAACGTCATCCTTTCATTATTCATATTACGTACAGAGGTAAATTCACTTGTAGCAAAAGCACATGCATTTTTCATGAATTGAGATCAAGAAGAATTGTTTTTTTTTCATTTTATAGTTGCATGGTTCAAAATCCATAGCATTGAAGAGTCTAATGGTGATTTTGTTCCTTTTTTTGGTGGCTTTTATTATATCATACAGTGCTCAAGCCATAGCTGATTTGGTAAGTTTACAGGTCATTCGTTTTTCATTCTAGGTGTCGAATAATTCGCCTGATAAAACAGCAAAAAAATTATGCAAGCCAATTTACATTCGTGTAGGTAATCAGGATTGCTAAATCAGCAGGAAAATTATTCAACACCTAGAAAATGAATAGGTACCTACTTGAATTTCAATATTGGTTTTTGAATTCATTTTTCTCAACGTTTGTACTAATTTTCAGAATGAAGATATTTTTCAAGAATTAGTCGAGATACAATGGTATGACCTGAGCTTAAGATTTCGTAAAATTTATCTCACCACACTGATATTGAATCAAACGTCAGTTGAAGTGAAAATTGCTGGAGTAGTAGAATTAAATTTAAACACTTATGGTAAAATGATGAAAACTGCGTATTCCATCTTGAACATGCTTCTTTTGAAATATGGAAAATAAATGAAGATCACGTCATTCACGTCGATGGTCCACCCTTGTATTTTAATTTTTTTTCAATGTCTGCAATATTCTAAATAGATCTTCAAAGTTAGCACGCAAAAAAAAACACGAATTTTAAATTAGAACGGCCTCTGAATACCTAATTTATCATTACATTTTCTCATTTTACTAAAGAAGAAAATTTTTTCAAATTCTGACCAAACAGAAAATTTTTTTAAATCAAATTGATTGTTCAAACAACTCTGTAAAAAGTTACAGGTTTTTGATCAATGGATAGTTTCCTTTATTGGCCTTTAGATCATTAAAGGAAAGGAAAAAAGGGATTAAGGGAAGGAAGTAAAAGAGGACATGTTTAGCCCAATGGGACTTGGAGATGGTCAGACGTCAGCTCAAAAGAAGTAGCCCGAATTTTCGAAACGTAAAAAAAATTTAAATTTCCTCAAAATCATTTTCAGACAAAAGTAAGTACCTACATACTTTTACCTACAATTTCAACTAATAATTAGTCGTGCTAGCAAAAATGTAGCTCATCCTCTTCTCTCCCTTCTCCACAAAGAAATCTGGTAAAAATGAGAAAAAATCATAAATTTTCGAACACATAAATAAAATTTGAATTCAAATTTGGTAAAAACTTCATTTTAAAAGAGAGTGTAGAAAAGTACTTATTGTTAGAAGGGTTTATTATAAAAAATTTTACGATGACACTATTTTTCTGATATTCGATAACGTTTTCCTCTCCCCTCACCACCCCTCCACAACCGTAATGATCACTTTGGACAAGAGAAGTGTTCCTCTTTTGATGCTTTGATACATTTATTTGATCCATTTTTTTTCAAATTTTTTATTGCAAAGGATTTGAAAAAAACAAAATCAAATTTTTTCCAAAGGAAGTCTCATCCCCTTCCCTCGTTTTTTGATTGAATAAATGGTCATTCTACTCATCAATTAGAGTCAATATGCAGAAGAATTCCTCTAAAAATACGAGTAGATGAGACTGATTTTATGATTTTTTTTGTCTGTTCGTGGGATGCTTCGAAAAATGACATTTTCCAAAAATCAGTACCTCCCCCGTCTTATGAAGCCCCTCAAAATGATTTTTGATGACAAAAAATTTTATTTTATTGATGCTCTTTAGCTTCTGTTCCAACATTGTCTTTTTATATCCGCGTGATTTTAAAAGTTATGAACGAAGAACCAAACTGTATTCTTTTTCAGCCTCCCCTCCCTTCCCCACCACACTTCTCCTAAACAAGGAACAGCATTTTATAAACGGATTTTGCGGGGCGTTTGGGAATATTGAAATATCCCTTTTCGTAAATTTTTCTTGGCTCAGATTCAAGAAGCGTGTGCTGTAATTGGAAAAAATTCAGGAGCAGGTCAAGTGGAGCAATTAGCTTCGGTTCCTACTTCCCAATTTGTTGGAAGGTGCGAGAAATGTATGTACAAATGGATAGCCTGAAATAATCATACCCATAAAACATCAATTGTTATTGTTTGGGTAGGGGAGGGGGCAAAATGGTATTTTTCTTGGTCCAATATGAGATGTAAACGGTTCTGAAACTGATTGTGTTTCTAAGTGCCAAAATCCATTTTTTTTCAATCGATCTGAAGCCTTCGATTGGATTTTGATTTTTTACAAAAATTTTCGAAATCCAATCAAAAATATGGTCATTTGTTAGATATCAATTTAAAAAAAAAATTTTTTCAAGTTCAGTTTGGAAGAAACGCAATATTTAATCTTTTAAAAAAGTGCAATTCAATTTTTGATCTTTTAAAGAAGACATTACCAGATCAATTTTAAAAGACAAGATATCGTAAAAAAAATACACAAAAAAATCTTAATTTATTTAATCTAAATAAGTATGAGTTTTGGTTTTTCTACTGATTTCTATTGACACAACGTTGAAAGTTGGAAATGCCAAAATAAGTAGGTAAACTGTTGAAATTAAAAAAAGCTCATTATTAATTCAAATTGTAAATGTTGGAGAATTTATGATTTTCTAAAATTTTGAATTTTTTTTTTTCAAAATTGGTAGGCAATTTTTGCAAGTGTATGAAATGTATGTATCTGGTTACATCTTCTATTTATATCACTTTAGGTAGGTAAGGTACCTCTAAATGCGTTGTAATTTTCTGGGAAAAGTTGATGAAACCAACATAGGTAATTATTTATAATTTATACCACAATTACCAGCTCAACTGTGACATGAACTACACATTCTAAGTAATTATCGATCATATTGATTCAGTGAAACTAGTAGGTACACAAATCAACTTCAGAACTTTCTTAATTATTTACATACATTGATATATTCATTAACGTGGTTCATCTTAACGCATAGGTACATATTAGGTACTGAATAATTAACAACACTGGTTGTTTTCACACGAAAAAACCTTACAATATTAAGACAGTTGACGAATCAGTTGGAAAGCCACGTTTTTATTAGGCGAAATATTTTCATTTAAAACTTTTCTAATTAATGTGTATTAGATGGTTTAAATCATCGAATTAAGCCTACCTATATATGATACACGCCATCTGTTAGCAGAATCAAAAAGCTGAAACTGGTTCGAGCGTCTATAGAGGTCAACACTGAGGAGCTCAGGGTCTCTAAACTACCCGGCTAGCTCCAAGGTGCTTGTGTAGATGTCACTAGTAAGCAACGGGAAACTACTAGTGGAAGCTCGAAAATAAATTTCCATGAGATACGTCATCAACGCGATTGAGGCAACACCAACATAAAGGATGTTAGCCCAATACCCAATTCGGCATAAGGGTACGCGTTGATTTGTACGCGATACCACCACGAGCGGTTATACGACTCGATGATGATGATATTTATTACATTCGAAAGACATTTCAAAATGTAATCTTCCGCAAATAAAGTATACTAATAACGTCAAATAAAATTGAAAATCTATATTAGGTATTATTTCCTGATAAACATCCGACATGTTTCATTGAGTATTCATGGCATATTTAATTATATCATGTCTCTCTAAGAGCTCGAGTAAGTACATACGATAGGTAGGCCTAACTGATAAATTATTTCATCATGACGTCGATTAACTTTGTCCTTGAAACCACGTATCATTGACAAAACTGAAAATGTTGGGCTACATTTTTGTTCAACGTAGGTCGTAGAACAGGCATCTTAATTTTTCTTTGTCCTAATATTATGTCAAAAGGAAATTTCACCACATGGGTTGTTCGCGTTTCCCTTATAATGCTCGGGATATTCGATAAACGATTGTACAGCATCGCATGCTGCGTCATAATCACGGTTTCAATGTCATTCAGCGTTTTCGGCAGCGTAATCGGCTTCCTCAACAGCACAGAAACCATCGACACTAGAATCTTTCACTTGTATAACTCCACAACTCAGCGTAGTATTCATGTTTTTATATATTAACATAACTCGCGAAGATCTCAAGCATTTATTGGCCCAACTCAAAGGCAATGCGAGTCACGTGATGAATATCATAGATCAGACCAATTCATCCGTCAAGCATAAACTGATCTGGTTAGCAGTGATAATGACCTTTCAAACTTTTTGGTTCACTATCCCAGTGATGATATTTTCACTTCAGCAGGATTCAGTTGATGATAAATTGTCGTTCATCATTCCTTACTGGTATTCTTGTGGAAATCGGGATAACATTGTGAGAAATACATTCAGCCTACATTCGATATGCTGGAAAACGGAGACTAAGAAATTGTTATTTGTTATTAATATGATACAAATGGGAGGTGCAGTAAGCCTAAATGTCTTGTACTTCGCTGCATTCTCTTTGTATATAGTCACGGTAGAAGAACTCGCGAGTCACTTGCGTTGTATAAAAAATGACCTAAAAGCTTTGAGTAGGAATATTCGTGAAAAAAACTACGGTTTTTTACTACCCAAAAACAGTAGACTGTATACTCAATTTATTACAAATGAAAATGAAATTTTTCAACATTTCTTGCGTATATATAATTATCAGCAATTTTTAAACAAGTAAGCTGAAGAATAATATCATTTCAATAATACCTACCTATCAGATCTGAAGACTTTGGCGAATGTTACAGATGCCTTTTTCAAACAATTTCTTCATGGGAAGGATTCTTCGCATTTTTCTACATGAATTTTGCGATCAACACAACATTATTTATATTCGTATCATTTTATGAGGTGAGATTTTCATCACATTTTTTTTTCTTCTTCTTCAACTAATAATAATACCTACGTACAAGTAAAATGCCAATGTTTATCATGCACTTAATCATTTCAGTTTAATAATGAAAAAATGGTTGCCCCCAGTTGACCAAATGCTAGCAAATTTTGTGCTAGCGTAAATGGTGCCGGAATTTGAGACACTTTTTTAAAAAAATGCTAGCAAATCAGTTGCGATTAGGTCGCATTAGAGTAGCAGAATTGCGCACAAATAGCTAGCACGTAGCTGGCACAAAGCTAGCAAAAAGCTAGCATTTTGTTGGCACTTTGCTCTGCATTCTGCTACGTACATGCGACTAAATCGCGACTGATTTGCTAGCAATTTTTGCAAAAAGTGTCTCATATTCCGGCACCATTTACGCTAGCGCAAATTATGCTAGCAGGAAGCTAGCATTTTGCTAGCGTAGAAACACTTTGATCAGTAAAGTAATTACTATTAATTAATTTTTAAAAATTCTGGGTGTTTCCTTTAACAGGTGGTAGTTTTCCAGGAAATTCCAAAAATTAGGCGACTGTCCCAGCTCAGAGGTAGCATAACGCTAGCAATGCTAGCATCTTGGGACAGTATAAGAAGAGTGATGTCACTCTTCTTACTTTTCAACAAGATACCACCTTGAGCTTATATTCAACTTGATGACACACTTTATCTAAGAGTAGCAAACTATACCATGAGAGAGATCGACGCTAGCAATTCGCTAGCATTATGCTAGCGCTTAGGTTGAAAAATCTCTTTATTAAATAAAAAATGGAAGTTTTTTTTTTAAATAGAAAAATTGTCAAAATTTAAAATTTGAAAATGAAGCATCAAACAAACCATGAAAATGAAAAATTTCAAAAACATTTGAACAACATTTTAGTCCACGGCAATGGGGGTAATTGCACCCCCTGCAGATCCTCCGGGACAACTTTTTCCTTAAAGGGGACATCCTAAGGAACATTTTAAAGCAAACTTGCTGAAAAAAAATTGGCCTTACTCACAAAATGGCGGCAATTTTGATTAAAAGGTCAGCCGAAATCACAGATTTCGCGTTTCAACATAGGACGTGCACGAAATTTTTCAAACCTTACAAACATAGATCGAAAGATCATGCAAAAATTCATCACCTGTCAAAATTTCAAGTGGTAAAGTACCTTTTTCGATTTTTGGTGAATTTTCAAAAATCAAATTTTGGCCAAAATGTGAGAAAAAATCAAAATTTTACCAAATTGACCAAGAAACCTGACATTTGGGATATACCCTATTTTCGACATGCCAAATCGATGGGAAACGGTTTCAACTTGTTTTGAGCAGTTCTGGAGCCTCCAGCAGATTTTTGAAACTCAAATTGAAGTTGTAAAGCTCAAATTTATTCTGAAAACTAATTTCAATACGCTACGAAGTACTGCAGGTGAATTTCAAGTCGTTTTGGAGCCTCCAGCGACTCTTTGAAAATTCCTGAAGCCTCCAGCAGATTTTTGAAACTTTAAATTTTCACAAAATTTCAGAATTTCCTAAAAGTAGCTGGAAGCTTCAAGAAACTAGAGATATGCTTACATTTTTCTAGAGCCAGATGGCTAAGTAAATGCTAGCTCAGAGATGCAAGAATATTACCTGAAGTTTCCTATCATAAAACTGTGAGCAGGTAACATATTAGTCAGTGATACGCTGGCATTAAGCGAGCAGGTATAGAGTGAGGCAAAAGCTAGCTGAGATATGCGAGAATATTGCTTGAACTTTCTTGGCATAGAATTGCAAGCAAGTATCCATCAGTGATACGCTAGCATCAGGCGAGCATGTATGAAGTGAAGTAAAAGCTAGCTGAGATATGCGAGAATATTGCTTGAACTGTCCTAGCATAGAATTGCGAGCAAGTATCCGCCAGTAATACGCTAGCATAAGGCGAGCAAGTTAAAGTGAAGTAAAAGCTAGCTGAGAGTCGCTGGAAAACAGCTCGAAAATTGCTAGAATTGAATTTGCTAGCGAAAAACTGCAAGAAAATCGCTTACTTTTAGCGAGATAATTATTGCTGGCCACAAAAGGCGAGTAAATTGCTAGCAACTTATCAAAACGCGAATAAAACGCTAGCTTTTTGCTAGCATGTGGTCAACTGGGCCATCAGAGTTGCTTTTCTTGGTTTAACTTTATTCATTATAGCTTTCATTGCTGCAAATCATGCACAAGATATAGCTTGTGTGGTAAGTAACTACTAGTCTAAGCAGATATTTTTATTTTAAAGAAATCCAATTATTATCCCATTAAATATTCATCTAAACAATCAAAATGTCTTGTACCACCCCAACAATGCTTTTGTGTGATGCGCATTACTTTCTGCGCAATGCGCACTGCGCACATAGGTAAACTGGATGAGTGCGCACCATGCGCATAATGAATACTCATCTGATAGAGCTGCGCAGTACATACTTAGTCATCATCATTTAATCGTATCACCCCGCGCGGGGGTATCGTGACCATTCGAATTATGTAATCCTGCGGGTAATCGTGCGCCACTGCTCCCTGTCTTGCGCGCTTCTCACGCATTCGGCAAAGCTGCAGCCAGTCACTTTGCGAATCGAGTCAGTCCATCGAGTCGAAGATCTTCCTCTGGCTCTCGCTCCGTCTACTTTTCCTTGCACAAATATCGACTCCATGGCATCCGCTCTCATCAGCCGTCCGAAGTACTTAAGTATCCGACTAAGTACCACCGCCGATAGCCGCTTGGTCACTCCAATTTCTCGAAGTATTGAGGCGTTCGTTCTTTTAGCCGTCCAAGGAACTCTGAGAAGTCGCCTCCAGCACCACATTTCCATGGCGTTGATCCGTCTTCGATCTCCTTCGCGAATGGTCCAAGTCTCCGACGCGTACAGAAAGACAGAAAAGACCAGCGCATTGACGAGTCGAATTTTGAGCGCCTTGCTTATCGCCGAATCGCTCCATATTCTCTTCAAACGAGTCATCGCAGTTTTGGTCAGTTGGCAACGGTGACGGATTTCAGCTTCACATCCTCCAGTGTTCTCGATGACGGATCCAAGGTAGGAGAATCTCTTGACAACTTCGATTCCTCCAACGTCCTGGATCTCTGGCAAGTTGTTGGATGGCCAGTCAATTACCATCATCTTTGTTTTCGCCGTGTTGATGAGTAGGCCATATTTTGCGCTGACTTCTTCCAAACACTTGAGTAGCGCGGACATGTACTCGATACTTGAGGCTACCAAAGTGGTATCGTCGGCATACCGGAGGTTGGTGATCCGTCGGCCACCTATCAGGACACCTCCTGGCCATTCATCGGCTCCATCCAAGTCATCTCTGATCTTCTGCAGTGTCTCCCGGATGATGTACTCTCCATAGATGTTGAATAGAAGCGGAGACAGTATACAGCCTTGGCGAACTCCTTTCTCAGGGTGAAACTTCCCGGATGTTGTCCTGTTGGCACGGACATTGGCTGATCCCTTCTCGTACAGTTGTTTGATCAGCCACACAAGATGTTTTGGAGCACCCATCTCGAGCAGAATCCACCATAATTTCTGCCACTGGACACAATCGAATGCTTTCTTGTAGTCCACGAAGCAGAGCACCGCAGGGACGTTGTACTCGCGAGCTTTCTCGATGAGCATTCTAACGTTGAGGATTTGCTCTCTGGTATTTTGGCACATATCACGCATTTTCAAAGTATGGATACATGCGAATTCAGGGATGTAAAAATAATAAGGGTAACGACCTTTTTTTTTACCTTCCTAAGAACATTTCTTGGAAGTTGGAATTTATTCTTTTGATCTAACAAAGCCAGAGAAAAACTAAGCACTTATTGAAATCAGAGTAGATTTTTCAACAAAATTCAGTAACCTAGGTACCTACAAAAGCTTCAATTCAATCAGGTTATTTGAAAACAAATATTAATTAAGTAAGTACATACAAGAAAAAAGTAGTTTGATATTTTTTATCCTCCCACCTCCCTCCACCACCCATTTTTTTGCTGTATTATCAATTGTAACTACATAATCCAAAGTGAACATGTTTGAAAAATTAAACTGAGTGTTAATAAAGATTATTTGCTTAAAGCCCTGAATTTAAAAATATTGAAAGGTACTTTGGAATTGGAAGTACAGAGTGCACACAAAATAATATCATGAACCCCTAAGAATGTTTTCCATTAGAAATGTAGGTTTTGGCAACGTGAAATAAATGCATTTGATTGGTGAAATGTTATCACCTCAGTCCAACAATCAATCATGTGCTATCATTATTATCATTGACTGTGATCAACCAAAACATTTAGGACAAAACTTTTTCAGGGGTACATGATATTTCTGCGCACCCTGTAGAGTGTAGATACTAGATACTCGATATGTACCTACTGCGCAGCTCTGTCCAGATGAATGTTTACTGTTTATCTTTATTGTGCGCACTCATCCGCTTCACCTATGTGCGCAGAAAATGATGCGCATCACACAAAAGCAGTGCCGATATAATTGGGGGGGGGGTGGGTGAGAATTCCTCCCCTCAAAAGTCCGGTTTTATTTTGAAACAAAATTTTGATGGTAAAAAATAGTAACTTTCCAAGTATTTTTGCGCTCTTGTTTCACTGAGATAGGTATACAGATGCCAATTACAAACCTATGTTTAGCTTCTTCTAAAGTTGTAGAACACCAAACTTGAAAATTCTTCAAAATTTTGTGTCTTTCCATCACTTGGGCACATATCACTTCATTTTTTCATAGAGTAAGTGGTAGTAAAATGGACCACCTAAGCCTTTTTTGAGATTACTCTTCACCAAATTGACCATTTTTGGTCATTGAGAGCTTAAATGATAGATACATGTGTCTATTTTAATAATGTTTGATAAAACTACCTCACAATTTATATACAGGTGGAGCAATTTTCATTTTGGTGAAGGTATCAAAAAAGGGGGTCTGACTTTGTGGGGTAGTAAAATGGACCACAGCAAAATACACCTTAAAAAACGCATGAAAACACTTAAAATGGTAGAACAATAGAGCACCTTAGCTTTTTTTATTTTTGTGATTACTTTTCACCAAATTGGCCATTTTTGGCCATCGAGGGCTTAAATGATAGGTAAATATGTCTAGTTGAAGAAGATTGAATCAAATTACTTCGCAATTGCCTAAATCAAATCAAAAAATAGGAATTATTGTTGTGGTCCATTTTACTACCTCACAAAGTATGACGGATACAAATACATTACAGATGAATTTCATTATGAAAGCTCAAGCCAAAAAAATATGTCCAATAGATGAAAATAAAGCTGAAAGTATGTACTACTTAACTCAAGTTATTGTTCAGCAAGAAATAAATTTAAAAAAATACAATCTGCATTTCAATCAAAATGTTTAATTTTTTATTGAAAATGAGAAATTCACACATTTCAAACAAACTGCCTTATCACTTCGAAAGTCGGAAATAATGAGTGATGGTCACCTAAAATGAAGTATCAGGTACAAATAACACCAGTTTCTGTCATTTCTCACCAGGTTGCGCTAGTGGATATCACTGAAACTACTGGTGGTCCATTTTACTACCCTGGTCCATTTTACTACCACTTACTCTATTTTTTAAGAGGAAGAGGCCTTATTCTTCTTCTCAAGCCCACATCATAGGTATATTTGTATTTTGTACACTATTTTCTTTAAATACTACTTTGCAGGCAAATTTCAGTCACTGAAGTTCCTACTTTTTAAAAATTAAATAAAGAAGTGACATTATTTTTTTGGCTTCTGCTCTCCAAGAAGCTTGATCCCCCCCCTCCTCAAACAAAAAGTGAGATGGCAACATTTTTGGGTTTGGACCCAATTATCGCCCTCCAAGGAAAAATCCTGGCACCGGTACATGCACAAAAGCAATGTTGGGCGTTCCTCTTTTTTTTGGACAGTTCAATTAATTTTTCTCAGCATTCGTTCACTGTTTGTTCATTTTGAATGGAAAAATAGTGCTTAGTTCGTTCGCGTTCACTCAATTCAATTTTTTCAGCAAGAGAAACATGCAAATTGCAAAATTACGAATTTAATTTGATGAAAACTCAGTCTTAAACTCTACCTACCTATTTGCCTTTTTCTAATACCCTTTCACGTAGTTCCTATGTTCTCAACTACTTTTTCCTAGAGCGCGGCAGTTGTCTTGTTGAATCCCTAATACTCTTTACAGTGAAGGTAAAAATAAAAAAAAACTCAATACAGCGTTAGTCTAATCTAATGTTACAGAAAAGCGAGATTTCCAAAGAACTGAGTAATATTCCATGGTACAAGATGAATATGAAACTGCGCAAAGATTACCTAATGACGTTAATCTTAAACTCTACTCCGACTCCAGTGAAAATTGTTGGCATGTATGAAATTAACTTGAATTCTTTTGGAAGTATGGTGAAAGCTGCTTATTCAATTTAAAATTCGTTCGTTGAAAAAATTTATACGCAAATTTCATGTTAGTTTCTATCAATAAAACTTGTTTATGAAGAGTTCAAATTATGTATTCATGAAAGTAGGTATAAGTACCTGCCTACTTTCTTCAATTCTCGCCAAAGAATATTTTTCAAACTTTAAAGTTGACCTTGAAAAAAAGAGAAATTTGCAGTATGACGCACAAAAGGTAGCCTACTTTTCAAAACAATGAATAAGTTGGCCATACATAACTAATTACATACCTCAACTTACAAAACTTTAGTATGTACTTTTTACATATGCTTTCGTACTTATTATTCCCATAACATATGCTTAAAAGTTAACTTCTCAACTTAATTAAAACCCTCAACTATTTCGTTTTCCAATATCCAGTTTCAATATTCGGGCAAAATTATTTCTCTGACCAATTCTATGTAGGCCTATGTACCATTTAGTGTGAAACCAAACAGTAAAAATCATGGATGCATTCATGAAAAACCAAACTTTACCGAGATATTTGCACACGATGCTTCAAATATTACTGCTTTTTTTCGCGATATTTCCAAAAGATTACAAGTTACACAGCTCCGTATACTATAGCGTGCAAATAATCATCGTTGGAGGAGCACTCGTCGGAAGTTCAATACCTCTATACATGGCTACTGAGAGCGTGGTGAAATTAGAAATATTTGCGACAATAATTCCTCAGCTGGCCGATCTACTTATATTCACGTATTTCTCGTACAAAGAAAAAGAACTCTTGAAATTGATACATAGTCTAGCATCGAAAAATTCCAATAACGAGTTGGAACGCACGAATAGATTTCTTAGAGCCAATTTTGTCACGTATTTTATACTTCATACAGCATGGGCGAGTCTTTTCATCGTGCATACTTTGATTTATTTACTATCAGGACACGAGTTTTCTCACAAGTATTCTATAATGATTCCATTTTGGCTATCGTGTGACGTGAGACCGGATAACCGTCTATGCTGGAAGACGGATTCGAGTTGGGAATTATGGTTGGCCAATATATTTACCACGATTGCGGTGGGTTTTGAATATGCGTCATATTGCACTGCCTGTATACTTTATTCCGTTTTCATGGCTAACGTATGGATACACTTGCAAACACTAAGAACTTCCATTAGATCGATGGCTTCGCGAATGAAATCTCAATGTAGAATAAATTTTATGAAATTCGGAAAAGTTGAAGAATACGATGATGCTGTCATGGAAGAGTTTTACGAAAATATTAAAAACCAGCAGATGATACGCGGGTGAGTGAATTTATTCACACTTAAAAATCTAGTCTGCAATTATTTAACGAAAAATATTATTTTCTTCCAAATAGGTACTGCAATGAAATAATTGAAGTGATGCGAGGATACGTATCAATATTTTTGGCTGAATTTTGGGGAACGTTGGTTTTTTTGGGTTTTACATCCATAATGGAGGTAATTCGAAGTTGTACCGACATATTTACCAAGAATGATGCAAGTTGTGATTGCCTGCATATTTTTCAGGTGAAAAATGACCGTTTGCTTGTGATAAAAACTGCAATAATTTCAGTTTCAGGAGCTATAGGATTCGTTGTACACTGCGTATATGCCCAAATGATGACAGATTTGGTAAGGGTAATACACTATTAAGTATAAGTTTACTGCTGAAGTTACAAATAGGTACCTACATGAAAATTTATTTTCGAATTGACAACCCTCAAGTACCGTATAGCTACAACTGAAATCGTCCAAAAAAGTGACGTGAACATAACTTTTTTTATGAAAAAGGAATTAAAAATAACCAACGGATCACTAATTGCAAGCCCTTTTCAACAGTAACGTCCTAATAATATTTTTGTGGTAGGGGGTGAGGGGATGAAAAATGTAAAATTCTTTACTTCAATTCTTTCCAATTTTTTCAACACAAAGTGTACTTGGGTAGTTTTCCTTGCATTTTCAAACACAGCACTTGACAACTCTGAAGGGTAAGGTACACCTATTTGAAATATCACTAAAATTGCCAAAAAAAATATTTAAAAAATTATGTAAAATATGACAAAGTGCCATCAACATTTTGAAAAAAATTCAAAAAAGTGTTTTAAATGTTGGGAAAGTGTTGAATTAGCCTATTTTTTTTAAAAAAACGTGAAACTCACTTAAAACTTCATGAAAATATCATTTATCCATTTTTTTAAATGTTGAAAAAATGTTTAAAATACTTACTTACCTATTATGAAGAAAATTATTCTAAATATAGGGAAAAATTGCTTGAAATATGAACTTGGAAATTGTCAGGTAATACTAATAACCAAAAAAAAATTGCAAAATTTTCCAAAAAATTGAAAATTACAAGAAAAAATAGATAAAATGCTCTGAATGGGATGCAAAAATTGCATAAATTTCTCAAAAATATTCAAAGGTACTCTATAGGAGGAAAAATGGTTTGAATAACCAAAAATTGTTGAAACATTTAAAAAAATCAATTCATTAAAATTACAAAAAAAATTGTGTAGATGAGGAAAAAAATGTAGGTCTTGTAAATTGATCAAAATACTGCGAAAATGGATGTAAAAGAATTCATCTTGTCATCAGTTCAGTTCTGACCCTTCCAAAGTAATTTGAAAATAGAGAAAATGGAAAACTCGCTAAAAACTCTGGAATACAATACATACGACTAATCATAAAGGTTAAAAATTCACAGTTATGAGAGCTTTTTCGAATTTTTCAAATTCTCAAAAATTCAAAAGGGAACTTCGGTACCTACCTTCAATTTTAAATATACTGTTGGGAGCTAACATTTTAATTACAATAGTTTTCAGGCATACCTACTCTTTTCATCAAGCTGGACAGGGTGCAAAAAATCACTTTGAAGTATCATTTTTCTATTTGATTTTTTTTTTTTTTTATAAAAGCCCCCTCCGTATTGAAATGTTTGTCAAAAATTTTTAGCGAAGAAATAAGATTTTGAAAGTTCAAGGTATTGCATTTTGCTAGAGGTTCCCTTTTTCGAGCCATTTGATGAAGAGAAAAAAAAGTGAAAAACAGAATTTGAGTCAAAATCGTGGAGAATTAATCATCTAATTACAGACGTCTGCCGAACGGGGATGTGGTGGGTGTCTCCCCTCCCCCGCAGAAGAACGTTGAAAAAATATGGGAATTTTCGAGAAAATTGGGTGAGTTGGAAAATTTGGGAAAAGTTGGGAAGAAGTTGCATGATTTATTTTCAACTTTCCTTCTTAAAAATTGTTCGAACCACTTCTGGCCAATTAGTTGGAAAAATCTTGGTGAGGGTGGGGGGAATATGGAGTAAAAAGTTAGGAAAATCTAGTGAGAAAAGTTCAGAGAATTTCAGTCTCTCAACACCTCCCCCCCCAGGCACATCGCTTCGTCACGCCTCTGTCTAATTCCACTTAAACTGAAAATACATAAATGACCTTAATTCCGACTTTCAGGGGTTCTGAGAAGGTTGCTAGTGGGGGTTTTAGGGATCCAAAATGAATGCAAGTACTTTAAATGAACATTTTCGAGGATTAAAAACTTATTCAAGCTCGTTCTTTTGATTCACAGGCGATGAAAATGAATGAAAAAATTATATAATTTTCGTGAAAAGTGCATTTTAATCATTCAAATTCATTTTGAGCAGCCCCCCCTCTTGCCATTGCTGTATTTCCGGCAATATATTTATTCCAAATTAGCAGCTGGCTGGGCGAGGTTTCGATGATTCGAGGAACAATTTCTCTCATTTTCAATCGCTACAAAGTAACACTTGGAATTATTCAAAATAACAGAGATTTTCCAATTTCAGAATGAAATGATACTCCATGAAATGGCAGATATTCCGTGGTACGAGCAAGGAATACGATTCAGAAAAAATTACCTAATGTGTTTAACTCATAATCAAAAATCCATCCAAGTGACAGCTGGTGGAATGTTTACATTCAATTACGGATTTTCTATGAATTGTTTGAAAACAATGTACTCTTTTTTGAACATGATGTTGTTACATTATAAACGAAAAGGATCGTTATAATGCCCATTGCTTTTTCTCAAATACTCAAGCATGTACATATTTTTGAACAATTCACGAATAAAAAATCACGCAGTTAATTTTTAAAAATGATTAAGCTATTATTTCAAGAAAAAAAAAATGAATAATACAAAATCAAAACGGAAATCTGACATTAAAATATCTGAAAAAAAAACAATTCTACCTACTTAAGCATAAAAAAAATTTCAGCACTTTTGCAAAATTTATTCAAGTCAAAGTTAATAACTAATAAGACCAGAATTTCAAACACGAGAGAAAAATTAATAATAAGGTAATAACAGTGCCAAAATCATGCGTTTACTTTTTGCATTAATAAGTTTCCAAAGGTTGGCAATTAGGTACCTACGACGAAATATACACTGACTGACTATTTTCACAAAACTTGGCAAATATGTACATACTCGTACAAGAAAACTCGCCAGCTCAGAACATTCAATTAACTTCACGAACAGGTAATCTCACAAGGTGACCCCGAAAAAAAACCTGCTGCTACGTAAAAAAGAAAAGATCTACTTTTATTGATAATAAGAATAGCCAGTGATGAAGATCGAAATACCTTTCGATAAAATAAAACTAATTAAAAATTATATCAAAACAAAATTCTACGATGATTTGGAATTCCTCAACTTTTGCCTTAATTTTTGCAAAGTTTCTTTCATCGAACACGATAGCATGTCTTGCGAAATTAAATGTTTACTCGTGTTACTCTACTTTACAACGACATTGGTGAATTGTTTTGGGGCAGTGGTCTCGTTCTTCAATACACCCGACTTGATAGAAAAACTGGAAATACTTCTGATACTTTCGCTTCATGTGACCAATATTTTGCTTTTTTTGCACTTCAAATTTTCTTCGAAGAAACTATGGATCTTATTTCAACATCCTTTTGAAGCAGATTCGCCTTTATACATCGGCCCAGAGGCTGCTAAAATAACGTCGCAAGTTTTAAGAAAGACTATAACCGTATTGGCTGTATTTAATTTAGGAATGATTGCGGGCTCTTCCATTTTAACATTGTTCTGTGCATTATTCGCCAAATCGGATGATTCGAAAGATGATGCGAAATTCGTTAAGTTCGTTATTCCGTACTGGTTTGCCTGTGGCCAATCATCAACGGGGAAATTTTGTTTGGAGGCAAATGATGGTACTCAGTTATGGATTATTAATTTTTTACAATTGTTGTGCGTACTTTATGAAACTAATCTCTTTCTGGGCTCAGTACTATTTTATCTAATTTTAACGAGCGGTATCGAAGCTAGAGAAGAAATTTTTAAAATGAAATTAACTGCATTGGAAAATCAAATTTCGAAACTGAAGACTAGAGCTGATATTTTGGAAAAACAATTCGGTGAAATTGTTCGGTATCAATTTGAAATTAGAAGGTAAGCTTTTTTTCTAAATGAAGGGAAAATAAAAAACAATTATAGGTAGACTTACCCACTAAGTACTTGAATATATTTACTACGCACCAAACTAGTACATACTGAATATTAGATTATAAATTTATCGTTCATATGTGACAGATACGTGGGAGAAATTCATACCCTGATAAGTTTTCCAATGTTCTTACATGTACAGTCATTCTACGCTCTAACGATTCTGGCAGCATTCCTATTCATAACGAAGGTAAGATGTCGACAAAAACTAACTACATCTGAACCATACAAAAGTAGGTACCTATATTATTTTAATACTTGAAATCACTTTCAGGGAAATAAAGATAATATATTGATATTGGTGAAAACAGCATATTTCATAATATATGGATCAATATTTCATTACGTCATTTGCAAGAATTCAATGATTATATCGGACGTGGTAATTGATGAATTAATTTTCAATACTACATACATACATAATACATTTATGTATGTGACGTGCCAGGAGAAAATCAAGCTTCGGTTCGAAAAATCATTTTTCGCTTTTTCGCCAATTTTTGTGCCCTAAAGCTTCAAAATTCATGTGAAGTCACCCAGAAGTCCCTATGATTTGCACAGCTCTATATACAGGGTGTCCTAGTTATGAATGTGCTCATTTTTTTCATTTTTTCCCCCATTTTCTCATTATTTCAACTTTGAAATCAATCTGGAGGCGAAACGAAGCGTTTTATGTGAAAAATACATCGAGGAAAGTTGTAGAGAATTAAATTTCCAACAACCTACACGAGGTTTACTTTCCTCCAAAATGCATAGTTTTTCCTTTTTTCTCAAAAAACAAAATCCTCATGATGATCACCGTAAAATTTCTGTTTTTTGAGAAAAACGGAAAAACTATACATTTTGGAGAAAAATAAACCTCTTACAGGTTGTTGGAAATTTAATTCTCTACAACTTTGCTTCATGTATTTTTCACATAAAACGCTTCGTTTCGCCTCCAGATTGATTTCAAAGTCAAAATTAACAAAAAATAAAATAAAAATAAAAAAATGATCAAGTTTTTTTGCAACACAAACGAATAAATCACTGTTACGAAGTTATGTTCACACAATGCAAACAAGAAATGTTTTTCAAGACCATGTTTAGCTCAGATTAGCCGAAGAACGTGATTAAAACGCAAGCGCTTCTGCAAAACCGTGTAGAACTGGACTGAAAACTTTAACCCGGCCCCCATACCCCAAAAACTTGATTTCGAATCGAAGCTTGATTTTCTCCTGGCGCGTCACATATATCTATCGTTAAAAATAATCATCAAATCACATTCCTTTTCTAATTCCATTTTACAGAATCAAAATTTGATGAACTCGCTAACAGACTTTCCGTGGTACGAGCAACACGAAAAATTCAAAAAATCATACTTCACGACCCTCATCACAAATCAAAAGACAATCAGCGTTAAAATATACGGTCTATACCGCGTTGATTTGCGATACTTCGCAAGTAATATGAGACGCATTTATTCGTTATTGAACATTATTTTGATATTTCAACGTTAAGAATGTAAAATCAAGCACGTCAAGAAAAACTGTTCCAGAAATTGAGATATGTACTAGGTACTTAAATAAATAAGGAACCAATCAACCATTCAACAGATGAGTAAATGTGGACAATCAGAATCAAATGACATGCACCACCAGCTACCTCCAACAATTTTGCATGGTATTAAGTAAGATTGTAGGTACAGGTACCTACCTAGTAGAAACTACCAAGAATGAAATTACTTCAGGGAGAAAAAAATTCTCTTATTAAATGATAATCATTCTTGGGATACAACGCGTCAATCTGCCCTCAATGATCACCCCCCCCCCCAATTTTCATAAAACTTCAAGAAATTGTGTTAGTACTTATTGTGATACAATTTAAACACTTGTTTGTATCGTTTCGATCACACTAATTTCAAATAAATAAATAACCTTTCTCGAGGTAAAATGCCTGCAATGCTGCACAGACCTCTCGGTGCCCTCCTCTCATTTTTGACAAACATGAAAAAAAAACCACAAACCCGTTTACCTTTATTTCGATGGTGAAAAAACCATTGAATTTCTAAAATTATTTCAAACTTCTAAAAATGATTTTCTGATATTTTTTCAGTCAGATTTCTGAGTATATTTTTATTGGATTTATTTGGAATTGAGTCAACTTGAGCAAAAAACATATCCATGATTTGAAACTTTCCCCGGAGAGGAGACGTTACCCTCTTTTTGGAATACGGACCAATATAACAACGTTTTTATACACATCTCCACTGACATGAGTTTTTGAAATTTCTTGATCCATCTTATCAAGTAGGTATTCATCGTGTGTATACCTACAACGCAGCTACCTATTTATTGTGAAAATCTTTCGCCACAACCATACCCATAGACTTATCAACTTTCACTCACCTTTTTAAAAAGGTCAACCGAGAGCATCTTGATGAATTTTCTTCATTAATCTGCAAGAAAATAAATAAATAAAATTAGGTAAGTAAGTCTAAATAAAAAATATATGCTTACAACAAGAATTGTGTTGTAAGAAAATCTTAAGATATGCACAGGCATAGATAATACATAGATACATATTAAAGGTATTAGGCAAATCAATTATTTTGTTGTTGTTTATTTATAGTAATATGGATTAGCTATTATTTTCATTTTTCAATACAATATGTAACAAGATCAGAACACATTAAATGAATGGCGATGAAGTGTGTATGATACTAATATAATTTCTATAAAAAATGATTTTGTTGTTTGTACAATACAACAACAATGTTTTGCGGTTGTGAAGGAGGGGGTGAGACATAAATGAAAAGAAATCGCAATTCTGAAAAACAAGAAAATCAGAAGGTCAAGTGAGGGGAATTAAACATACATTCGTCACTTATTCAATCTGCAGTCTTGGGCAAAAAGATGGAAGATTATGAGAAATTGTTCTTTCACAATCATTTTGATCAACTGTCCGAATACAATTTTTTTGCTCGAATTTTTTTTGACATCCACTAAAATTTGATCGAAACGATCGCGAAAAGCATACTAGATAATTGGGGCGTTTTGACCAGCTGAACACGAATCCAGTGACGGGTTTTTCTAAGAAGAAGTTTTAATGGTGGAGACGTACTGTACTTATAAATGATGACAAATTGCCATTTTTGTCATCCGTCAATCTTCAAGCGCTTGGTAGAGGGCTAAAAGAGGTATTGAATTTTGGATTCAATGGGCCAGGGTGCTTTGGAAACTCAAATCGTATTTTTTTGGGGTGAGGGGGTAACCGAGGGATTGCAAAAGTTATACTATCTACTAGTGGAAAAAAACCACGATTTTTTCGAGAATGACTCCGCCTTGAGGACCTCTGGCTCAGCTATATAAACCGTAGGGGGGAGGGGCTCAACTTCCAAAGGTTAACAAGCGAACCCTAATGAGAAATGCGGAGTATGGGATCAAAAATACCCAAAAATTTGACAAGAGAACCTTGATCTGACCTCACGTGAAACAATTTTATACAAAAAGCAAATACAAATGTTGACCTTTCAATTTTTTTCTCGGCGTAAATTACGACTTGTTATAAGTACTACATATTATCGCAAAAACAAGAAAAAAAACTCTAGAAGAACAGAAAAATTTTCTAGGCATATGTAAAGTAGGCAACTGTTTTTACAGAATAAATTGTTGGTTGCCTCGAAAAACAGTCACGAAAACTTTCCATCCAATGAATGATTAATACCATAACAGCTCATTACTGATTATTCCTTGAATAAGTAAGTATCCTTTTCAGTCAGAAAAACTTGAGACGATAGAAAAGGTTGATCAAATGGAGAGTAATTCTTCACAAAATCAAGAGAAATTATTTCATAAATTAGTATTCTACGGATTATTCATTTGCGGTTTGCCCACAGAAATCGACACACGAGTGAAATGGTCGTATTATGTATTTACGTCGTTGATCAACTCCTTCCTAATCCTAGGAAGTATCATCACAGTTACAAATACATCGGAAAACTTTTACAAGTTACAAGCGATAGTCCGTTTAGTATTGAATTTATCCATTGCTTCGATATTTCTATATTTTCGAGCATATCGGCGTCAGATAGTAAACGTTTTTTCCAAGTTTGATCAAAGTTCACGCAACTATATCGGCGACGAAGAAATGAAAATGACAGCGAAAAAATTTCTGAACACAACCAAGCGCGATACAATTCTATTCGTCGCAGTCATGGTGGGTGGACAAGCTGCAGATATATTGGCGAAATATCAAGAAGAACATTTGTATGATTTTTTTACCTATATTCATGCGGTTTGACGAATAAGCAACCTACCATACAGCTTTGTCTCAAAGAAGGAAGTTTGAGTTATTTTATATTAAACGATTTTATGGTATTCGTCTTCGTAGCTTACGCATCCAGCATCGCACAAGTAGCACGATTATTAATATTTTGTACATTTGAAGGTATAGGAGCAACGCTGCGAAAATACGATGATCTTTTGTCCAAGTGTATAGAAAAGGTTAAAATTATGCATAAAAAAAATGTAAACGATCGTCTCGAATTTAAAAATTTACAGTTGATAAAGTCGTCCACTTTCTCGATCATGGTTACGTTCACTATTACTCAAATGTTTCTTGTTTACAGGCATAATCAATCCGTAACATCCGTGTCTCATATACCCATCTCACTTCATGTGGAAATTTTCTACATTATTAGTATATTTGCGGTGGCCGCAGTAGGCAGCCAGGTAAGAAATTAATTCGTGAAACCATATTCAAATGTGTCGATAGGTATTGGAAATGTAGGAATAGGTACTTTTAAAACATTAGGTACAAGTATTCAAACATACTCTTCATAACATTTTTTTCTTTTGCCAGCGATTCCAATCCATGCATCTCAAGTTACCATTCATTATTTTTGCCTGTTATCTTTTCTATCTGCATTACATACTTTGCAAGAAATGGCAGACCATTAATTCCGCGGTAAGTGGTTATTTTCATTCGCCTTCGTGTTGAATTGACTCATTCAAAGGCATGCAACCAACACCTATTCGAAACAAGCCTCTCCTTCTCCATATTATACTCAACCGAAATAATTTTCAATTTTATTTTAGCTCGAATATTTATTCGATACACTGTTGGAGTTTCCGTGGTACGAAAGAAACGTGGAATTTCAAAAATTCTATCTGCTGTCACTTTGCCTCAATCAAAAATGTTATCCGATCACACTTTTTGGTTTATACGAAGTGAATTTGAAATTTTTCGCTGCAAATATGAATCGTTTGTATTCATTGGTGAATCTCTTAAGGCTAAAGTACAGATTGTAGACTAAATAATCTGAAATTTGTAATCAAAGGGTAATCACTACCTACTCATGCTTTTTTCAACTTTTCAAACGCATTATTAGATATTAGGTACACAGGTGTAGGTAAGTAGATAAATGAAACAATTTTCTTCAAAACACACTTCGCACACACTGTATGAATCTGTATATACTTACCATAAAAAATACATTATTGATCAAAGCATACAATATACAAATTTTTTTCAATTTTTTAAAATAAATATTCAAGAAAAGAAGAAATTGAGACATACAAACAATTGAATGGAATACGTCTTATAGACTATGGCGAGTGCCAGTATATCGCACCTTGGGAGTAATACGAGTAAGGTTACATCTCAAAAAAGTGACATTTTACAGGAGAGTGATTTTCTATTTTTTAAAGACTTGATTCATTATTTTTATCAACTTATAAGTAATTGTGAGGAATGAATAGCACCTCATTTCAAAGATCTGGTATCCTACTTTTATTTAGCATAAGAACACTTTGAAAATTTTCCATTTGGTACAAATCAATAAAAAATGCACTTCTTGTGACTACGTATATTTCTATCTGACAAACATTCGAAACAATCGAAACAATCGAAACTGTTTGTTAACACTTTGTATGTACGAAATTTGCTCAAAAAAGGTGGAGTTTTTTGAGATGTACCTACCCTTATAACTCCAAATAACTTGCAATGTTCTTGGGATTTTGAGTTAGACCATTTGCGTTTTCTACAAGATCTAGATAATGTACCTAACTCAAAGTGTTATTTTTGGTTGAGGGGGGGGGGGGTCACACAAACCCCAAAAATGCAAAAATGTCGAAATCGATTTTTTCTAGATGTAACCTTATTACTGCCGAGGCCCACTTCAATTCAAACAGAATTTTAGGATATCTCATATTCTATTAATTAATATCTTTTTGGTATGAATTCTATCCTTTCTAATCAACTTTGACTAAATTGCTTTGGAACTCTGGAACACTAGGGGCCATTATTACATAGGAAAAGATTTTTAAATCATTTCAATTCTTTGTAAAGTACTGATGTATCCTGAAGTAGTTATGACTTCCCCGCTATTATGTACATACATTATAATTTGATGGATTAAGAAATGTCCTAGTGTTTGTATAACGCGTAAGTATCATATGATACTTCCAAATAAGATCACTTCAAATTTTTGACAATAAATTGTATGTACTTATGTATGTACTGTACTATCAATTTTTTAATTTTTAATTTTTTGAAAAATCGAACAGTCCATTGAAAATAGGATGAAATTTTCAACAATCGTCCAACTCAACAGTGGTGTTTTTTGAATCCAGCATTAAAACTCAAATAATTTCCAGCTAAACATTTCCGTCGAGAAATCACGTTGGGAGGTCCGATTGGAGTGGACTTTCGACTTTCATCAACGAGTACTGTTTTGGCGGTAAGCACGCGTAGTAAAGGAGAAACTAGGCAGTGGCATTACTGTGGCCCTATATAGGCCACACACCATAACAGTTTTTCAAGTTTTTGAAAATTGCGGCAAAGACCAAAAAATCAATTTTCACTGTATTCCAAAATATTTCTCCATTTTCAAGAATGATATAGTATACCCTACTCGCATTTCCGTGTTCAACATAACTTCATCCAAAAATACTTACTCAGTTTCTCCCAAGTCCATGTCGAGAACTGAGCATTCTGATGCTGTGGCATAGTTGTATATAGAGTATAGACCCACAGCTCATCTTTAAGCAGCCCATAGAGACGTTCAAAAGATTAATGAATGAGACTCGATGAAAATTGAAAATATAAAATAAGGATTTGAAAATGCCCAAAAATTGAACAAATAAAAACTTGATCCGTATGTGAAACAATTTCAAGAAAAAATTAAATAAAAATATTAATTATAAACGTTTTTTTTTCTTCTCATAAATTATGTCCCACGCAGTGATCAAAACAAAAAGACAAAGAAAAGTAAAAAATCAGCATAAAAATGCCAAAATATAACCAGCATATACTTAAAAGCTAAAAAATTCAAGTTTCTTCAGAATACCAGTAATTTTCAATAGCTTCTTGTGTTTGCAGAACATAAATGATGTACGTTTGTGAGGAACCCAGTCACGAAAATTTTTCATCCAGGGAATAATTCATACGAAACAACTTCCTCGAAAAAACCTTTCTAGTTCGCCAAATGTAAGACGAAAGTGGAATTTAAAAAATGGAGAGTGATTCTTCTCACAATCAAGTGAAATTATTTCGTAAATTAATATTCTACGGATTATTCATCTGCGGGTTGCCCACAGAAATTAACAAACAAAGAAAATGTTCGTATTATGTATTCACAACGTTGACTTTCTCTTTCCTAATCCTGGGAAATATCGTCACAGTTACAAATACTTCGGAAAACTTTTACAAGTTACAGGCGACAGTCCGCTTAGTCTTGAACTTTTCCATTGCTTCGATATTTCTATACGTTCGTGCATATCGCCACTAAATTGTAAAAATGTTTTCCCAGTTTGATCAAAATTCACCCAATTATATCGGTGATGAAGAAATGAACATAACGGCGAAGGAATTTCTAATTACCACTAAGCGCGATGTAATTCTATTTGGGTGGGATTTATCGGCACGACAGTTTAGGGTGTTTCAACGACGAAAAAAGGTAGTTTTCACGACGAAGTAATATAATGCCCGGCCACATAAGAATTGAACGACCAAAAAAAAGTTGAACGACGAAATAAGTTTATTCAGCGACCATATAAAAATTGCACGACAACATAAAAAAATCAGCGACGGAAATTAAAAAGTCGCCCGACAGCAGTCAACGACAGATTTTTAAAAAATGCACGACATTCTTGTATAAAATAACGACGAAATCTCGAACATGTGTTTCTTTCTTAAATATAAAAATTGATCGATCATGTAGATATGTTATGGGACGAAATACATTCATCTACTTCTTCACTGCTTCAGCAACGCTTTCTTAGCCTTACTTGGCCGGCCTCTCTTACGTTTTTTGGCATAGAGGAATTGCTTTGGCCTTTTCTGGAACAGCGACAAGTTTGAGTCGAATGTGCATCCCTAATAGTCCGACATACTTATGACAATAGGAGTAATTGCACCACCCCCCCCCCCGCCGATCCACCGGGACAACTTTTTTCTTAAAGGGGACTTCCTAAGGAACATTTTAAAGCAAACTTGCCCAAAAAAAAGTTGGCATTACTTACAAAATGGCGGCCATTTTGATTGACAGGTCAACCGAAATTGCAGATTTTGCGTTTCAACATAGGACTTGCACGAAATTTTTCAAACCTTACAAATGTAGATCGAAAGATCATGCAAAAATTCATCACCTGTCAAAATTTCAAGTGCTAAAGTGCCTTTTTCGATTTTTGGTGAATTTTTGAAAATCCAATTTAGGCCAAAAATGAGGGAAAAAATCAAAATTATACCAAATTGACCAAGAAAGCTGTAGTTTGGGATATACCTTATTTTCGACATGCCAAATCGATTGGAAACGGTTTCAACCCGTTTTGAGCAGTTCTGGAGCCTCCAGCAGATTTTTGAAACTCGAAATTCCCACAAAATTCCATGAAATTGGAGTTGTAAAGCTGAAATTTATTCTCAAAACTAATTTCAATACGCTACGAAGTACTGCAGGCGAATTTCAAGTCGTTTCGGAGCCTCCAGCGACTTTTTGAAAATTCCTGAAGCCTTCAGCAGATTTTTGAAACTTTAAATCAATTCAATACGATACTTGATTAACCTAGTCTCGTAAAATTCACAGGTTATCTTATGTTGTCGGGAATTCCTTTTTTTCGGCGTGCAAAGTGAATATCTCTGTCGTTACACTGGTCGTCGTTCAAAAACCTATTAAATTCGTCGTTCAAATCACTTATGCCGTCGTGCATTTAAGGCTGTCGTGCAAACACCCTATTTCGTCGTTGAACTTTGCTGTCGTTCAATATATTTCTCTGTCGTGCCATTATATATTTCCCATTCTATTTATCGGAGTAATGATGGCTGGTCAAGCTGCAGACATTTTTGGAAAAATTCAACAAGTACATTTGTATGACTTTTTTTACCTATACTCTTGCGGATTGTCGAATGATGAGCAACCCGCAATACAGCTCTGTCTTGAGAAAGAAAGTTTGGGTTATTTTATATTAAACGACGTTATGGTATTCGTCTTTGTGATTTACCAAGCTAGCATTACACAAGTTGGGCAATTAATATTGCTTTGTTCACTCGAAGGTGTAAGAGCGATGCTCCGAAAATACGATGATCTTCTGTCAAAATGTATAGATAAAGTTGAAATTATGCATAAATCTGACCAAAACGACCGTCTAGAATTTACAACTATTGTCAAATATCAACAAGTTATTATCAAGTGGGTGACTTTTAGTTGACGTGGGCATCCATTTTCTTTTATCATCATTACATGTACCTGCACTGAACCGACCGAGATTGTTTCTTATTCTTACTTACAGGAATTCTCAATTAATAAGATCCACGTCTCATATACCAATCTCACTTCATGTGAAAGTTTTCTATATTATGAGTATATTTGCTGCGGCATCAGTGAGCAGTCAGGTAAGAAATACGGGTACATACGTACCTATAATAAGTATAGGCACCTACTTACATATTTCAAAAACAAATTTCTCATAACAACCTTTTTTTTTTGCCAGAAATTCAAATCCACGTATCACAAGTTACCATTTATTATAATGGCATGTTATGTTTGTTACTTGCACTACATGCTTTGCAAGAAATGGCAAAACATTAATTCTGCGGTAAGTCGTTAGGCTATTTCAAGTCACCTTTATGTTAAGTTGGCCCATACAAATGCATGGAAATTAACAAACCTGATCGAAACAAGCCTTTTCTCCTACTGTATAAGTCAACCTACTATATATGTATTACTTAATTTGAATAATTTTCATTTTAGCACGAATATTTTTCCGACACAATGATGGAGTTTCCTTGGTACGAACGAAACCTGGAGTTTAAAAAATTCTATCTACTGTCACTTTGCCTCAATCAAAAATGCTACCCTTTCACACTTTTCGGTTTATACGAAGTGAATTTGAAATTTTTCACAGCAAATATGAATCGTTTGTATTCATTAGTGAATCTCTTAAGGCTTAAGTACAGATTGTAGACTGAATAACACTAGGCAACCATTTGTGACTTCTCTAATTATCATGACAAAAGGACGCGAAAAATTCGACCAATGAAAAACGAAGGCTAATTTTAAAAATGAAAACGAAACGATTACGAGTCTAGTATTGTTCTTTGTTTTCATTTCATTACTTGTAGGTATGTTGTGATTTGCCAACCAGAAAAGTAATAAAGTTTTTCCACACAAAGTAAACATACTAGGAAACTACAAGTTTCAAAAGTAATTACGATCTTGTGAATAATTTGTTAGTGTGTTGTTTGAGTTTGAGTTGTTTTGTGGTCAGGAGACACTGTCAAGTTGCGAAAATATACGTTTTTGCCCTACATTAAGAGTTCGTAGCGACATCCGTATTGTTTTGCGAAAAAAACCAAGGTCATTTTCGGATTCTACGCACTTTTTTAAGTAAACTAATGGTCCCCGATTTTTGATTTTCGAAGTTTCAAGCGCATATGACTAATTTTTCTAAATATGAAAAATTCAATTAGAACTTCAGGTGAACACAGTTCCGCGCTACGATTACGTGGTGGAGAAACACCAGAGTCGCGCGTTCTGAGTTTTAAAATATTACATGTACAAAATAAAAATCTTCCGTATGGGCTTGAAACTTCAAACATCAAAAATCGGGGAAAGTAGTTCACTTAAAAAAGTGCGTAGGATCCGAAAATGACCCTGATTTTTTCGCAAAATGATACTGATGTCGCTACAAACTCGCGAAGTAAGGCAAAAACAGCAATTTTTGCAACTTTTATCATCTCTCCTGACCACAAAAATAACTCAAATTGAAAAAATCCCACCCTGTTCTTTATTTTAGGGTCAAAAATATGGATTAAGCCCATTTTCAACCCAAACACAAATGCAGTTGCCTAGTGTAATATGTAGTTTCCTACCTACAAAGGTATTAAAGATATCTGACAAATCAATTAGGTACATATTTTGTTGTTGTTGAGTGATATGGATTATTATTTTCATTTTTTAATTTAAATGTTATAACATCACAACACATTATATAAATTGCGATGAAGTGTGTATGATACTTATTCACATTCATGTAAAAAATGATTTTGTATAAAATCAGAAAGTCAAGTGAGGGGAATTAAACATATATTATACCTTCATCATCATCACTTACTCAATCTGCAGTCTTAGGCAAAAAGAAGGAAGATTATGAGAAATAATTCTTTCACAATCATTTTGATCAAACTGTACCGATTCACTTTTTTTGTTCGAATTTTTTTTTTGGGATCCACTAAAATGTGATTGAATTTGAAACGATCGCGAAAAGTGTACTAATTGGGGCGTTTTCACCGGCTGAACACGAATCCAGCGTCGGTTTTTTCTAAGAAGAATTTTTAATGGTAAAAACGTGGTGTAGAAATAAAGACAAATTGCAATTTTTGTCATCTGTCAATCTTCAAGCGCTTGGTAGAGGGCTAAAACAAGTATTGAATTTTGGATTCAATGAGCCAGGGTGCTTCAATAACTCAAATCGCAATTTTTGGGGGAGGGGGTAACCGAGGGATTGCAAAGGTTATACTAATCTATGTTAAAGTGGCAAAAAGCCACGATTGGGGGGGGGGGGTTCAACTTTCAAAGGGTAATTAACGAGCGAACCCTAATGAGAAATGTGGAGTATGGGTTCAAAAATTCCCGAACATTTAACAAGAGAACCTTGATCAAACCTTATGTGAAACAATTTTATGCAAAAAGCAAATAAAAATGTTTACTTTCAAATTTTTCTTGGTGCAAATTACGATTACTTCTACAAATAACGCAAAAAACTTGACAAAACCTCTAAAAAAACAGAAAAAATTTCTAGGCATTTGTAATTGGTACAAATACGTACTAGTTTTTACAGAATAAATAATTGATTGACTCGAAAAACAGTCACGAAAATTTTCCATCCAATGAATGATTAATATAAGCCTAATAGCTAATTCCTCGAGTAAGTATATCCTTTTCAGTCGGCAAAACGTGAGACGATAGAAAAGATTAATCAAATGGAGAGCAATTCTTCACAGAATCAAGTGAAATTATTTCATAAATTAGTATTCTACGGATTATTCATTTGCGGTTTGCCCACAGAAATCGACAAACGAGTAAAATGGTCGTATTATGCATTCACGTCAATGATTTTCTCCTTCCTAATCCTAGGAAGTGTCATCACAGTTACAAATACATCGGAAAACTTTTACAAGTTACAAGCGACAGTCCGTTTAGTCTTGAACTTATCCATTGCATCGATATTTCTATACTTTCGGGCATATCATCATCAGATAGTTAACGTTTTTTCCAAGTTTGATCAAAGTTCATGCAACTATATCGGTGACGAAGAAATGAAAATAACAGCAAAAAAATTTCTGAGCACTATCAAGCACGATGCAGTTCTATTTATCGCAGTGATGGTGGCTGGACAAGCTGCAGGTATATTGGCTAAATATCAAGAAGAAGATTTGTATGATTTTTTTTACCTATATTCATGCGGTTTGACGAATAAGCCACCCACCATACAGCTTTGTCTCAAAAAAGGAAGTTCGGGTTATTTCATATTAAACGATCTTTTGGTATTCGTATTCGTAGCTTATGAAGCGAGCATCGCACAAGTTGCACAATTATTGATACTTTGTACACTCGAAGGTATAGGAGCAACGCTGCGAAAATACGATGATCTTTTGTCCAAGTGTATAGAAAAGGTTAAAATTATGCATAAACCGAATGTAAACGATCGTTTGGAAATTACAAATGTTGTCAAGTATCAACAACTTATTATCAAGTTGGTGATTTACAGTTGATAAATTCGTTCAGTTTTCCACCATGGTTCAATTCACTAAACCTTGAATGTTTCTTGCTTACAGGCATAATCAATCTGTAAGATCCATGTCTCATGTACCCATCTCACTTCATGTGGAAATTTTCTACATTTTGAGTATATTTGCGGCGGCATCAGTAGGCAGCCAGGTAAGAGATTGATTCGTGAAATCAAATTCAAATGTGTTAGTATTAGAAATGTAGGAATACTTTTTTAAAACATTTGATAAGAATTCAAACAGACTCTTCATAACATTTTTTCTTTTGCTAGCGATTCCAATCCATGTATCTCAAGTTACCATTCATAATTATGGCCTGCTATGTTTTCTACTTGCATTACATGCTTTGCAAGAAATGGCAGAACATTAATTCCGCGGTAAGTGGTTATTTTTATTCGTTTTTGCGTTAAATTGACTCATTCAAAGGCATGCAACCAACAAACCTATTCGAAACAATCCTTTCTTTCGCCTGATTACACTCAACCGAAATAATTTTCAATTTTATTTTAGCACGAATATTTTTCCGATACACTGTTGGAGTTTCCGTGGTACGAAAGAAACGTGAAATTTCAAAAATTCTATCTGCTGTCACTTTGCCTCAATCAAAAATGTTATCCGATCACACTTTTTGGTTTATACGAAGTGAATTTGAAATTTTTCGCTGCAAATATGAATCGTTTGTATTCATTGGTGAATCTCTTAAGGCTTAAGTACAGATTGTAGACTAATTAATCGAACATTTATAATCAGTGAGTAATTACAACTCATGCATTTTTCAACTTTTCAAACGCATTAATAGATATTAGGTATACAGGTGTAGGTAGGTAAGTGAAACAATTTTCTGCAAGTTAAAAATTTTATATGTACCTACTTATGTACTCACATATAGCACACTTTGCACCCCCTTTATAAATCTGTTAGCAAAAGTGCAGACCTACCTACAAATAAAAAGCATCAATTTTTCAATTTTTAATTTTTTGAAAAACTGAACAGCCTATTGAAAATAAGATAAAAGTAACAATCGACCAACTCAACGGTGGTGTTTTTTGAATCCAACATTAAAAATCAAAAAATTTCTAGCTAAACATTTCCATTAAGAAATCACGTCTAGAGATCGGATTGCAGTGGATTTTCATCAACGAGTGCTATTTTGACAGTTAGCTCACGTATGTACTTGTACTAACGGAGAAACAAGGCAGTGACCTTACTGTACCTTAAAAGTTTTCCAAGTTTTTGAAATTGGGGGCGAAGACCAAAACATTAATTTCACTGTATTCCAAAATATTTTTCCAGTTTCAAGAATGACAATTTCCTTGCTCGGTGGTGTTCTACATACAAATAACTTTATCCAAAAATACTTCAGCGATTTGAAATTTTTAAAATTCTCAAGCTCAGTAGAACCCAAGTCGAGAACTGAACATTCTGATACTGCATGTGGCATAGTTCTATAGACCCACAGCTCATTTTTAAGCAGCCCATAGAGACCTTCCAAGATTAATGAGTGAGACTCCATAAAAACGTAAAATAGAGATTTGAAAATTCCACAAAAATTAGTGATGTTAAAATGCGCGCAAATTCCACAAATGGATGTTATTTGCTTCTATTTATAATACCAGCATTATTCTACAGGTACTTAAAAGCTAAAAAATTCAAGTTTCTTCAGAATAAGTACCAGTAATTTTCAATAGGCTCTTATATTTGCAGAATATAAATGATACGTTTGCGAGGAACCCAGTCACGAAAATTTTTCATCCAGTGAATAATTCATATTACGAAACAACTTCCTCAAAAAAACATTTTCAGTTCCCAACATTGTATACGACGATAGAGGAATTTAAAAAATGGAGAGCGATTCTTCTCACAATCACGTGAAATTATTTCGTAAATTATTATTCTACGGATTATTCATCTGCGGGTTTCCAACAGAAATCGACAAACGAGTAAAATGGTCGTATTATGCTTTCACATCGTTGATTTTCTCCTTCCTAATCCTGGGAAGTATCATCACTGTTATAAATACTTCGGAAAACTTTCACACATTACAAGCGACAGTGCGTTTAATTCTATGCTTTTCCATTGGTTCGATATTTCTATACTTTCGGGCATATCCCCACCAAATCGTGAATTTTTTTTCCCAGTTTGATCAAAATTCACCCAACTATATCGGCGACGAAGAAATGAACATGACGGCGAAGGAATTTCTAATTGCCATTAAGCGCGATACAATTCTATTTATCGGGGTAATGGTTGCTGGACAGACTGCAGACATTTTAGGAAAAATTCAACAAGTACATTTGTATGGTTTTTTTTTACCTATACTCTTGCGGATTGGCAAATGATGAGCAACCCACAATACATCTCTGTCTTGAGAAACAAAGTTGGAGTTATTTCATAATAAACGACGTTATGGTATTCGTCTTTATAATTTATCAAGCTAGCATTACACAAGTTGGGAAATTATTGATGCTTTGTTCACTCGAAGGTGTAGGAGCAACGCTCCGAAAATACAATGATCTTCTGTCAAAATGTATAGATAAAGTTGAAATTATGCATAAATCTGACCAAAACGACCGTCTTGAATTTACAACTATTGTCAAATATCAACAAGTTATAATCAAGTAAGTAGGTGACTTTCAGTTGACGTAAAGCTCAGTTGACGTGGGCGTCCATTTCTTTTGTCATCGTTAAATGTACCTACACTGAATTGAGATTGTTTCTTACTTATAGGAATTCTCAATTAATAAGATCCACGTCTCATATACCCATCTCACTTCATGTGAAACTTTTTTATATTATGAGTATATTTGCGGCGGCATCAGTGAGCAGCCAGGTGAGAAATATAATAATATATAGGTACCTACCTACTTATTTCTAATACAAATTTCTCATAACAACTTTTTTTTCGCCAGAAATTAAAATCCACATATCACAAGTTACCATTTATTATAATGGCGTGTTATGTTTGTCACTTGCACTACATGCTTTGCAAGAAATGGCAAAACATTAATTCTGCGGTAAGTAGTTATTTCAAGTCATCTTTATGTTACGTTGGCCCATCCTAATCAAAAAAAGCCTTTTCTCATACTGCACATACATGTAGGCCTACCTGTTACTTAACTTGAATAATTTTCATTTTAGCACGAATATTTTTCCGATACAATGTTGGAGTTTCCATGGTACGAACGAAACCTGGAATTTAAAAAGTTCTACCTACTGTCACTTTGCCTCAATCAAAAATGCTATCCAATAACACTTTTCGGTTTATACGAAGTGAATTTGAAATTTTTCGCTGCGAATATGAATCGTTTGTACTCATTGGTGAATCTCTTGAGGCTTAAGTACCTACAGATTGTAAACTGAATAATGGACAATTTTTCATGAGTGGGTAATCACAACAGTCACAACACATGCATTTCTCACCTTTTCAAATACAAATATCAGGTATACCTATAGGTATAGGTAAGTGAAACAATTTTTTTCAAGTTGAAAATATCGCACATTTCGCACACACATAACTCGAGTACGCAAAATTATACATTATACAGACTATAAGTATTATTATTCGATAAGAAATACAATCCCTGATCCCGATTATTACTCGGAATCTTTCTGGTTCAATGCCAGAACTGCTGGAAACGAATTGGTTGATGAGAATACTGAAACTGAAACATTAATTTTCAACAAATTTTTTTAAACGGGGTGGGGTGTTCACTTTTACTTTTGTTTCGAAAATTGTTTTTACAGAAAAAAAAAACAGAAAACAAGAAAACTGCGTTTAAAAATAATTTGAGGTGTTCCCAAAACATTATTTTGATGATGAAAAATAACCAACTCATCTCATTGTCAGACCATGAGCGTTTAGAATTCAGCGATGTGCTCACAAATTCATAATCAAAACATACTTTTTGAAAATTTTGTTACGAAAAGCCGACTTAAATTCATATCATATTTTTTAATGTACTTAGGTATAAGTACGTATATTGTATCCTGAAGCATGAACATTGAATGGAAAATTAAGTTTTTCAAGGCCACTGTGTTCCAAAATATGCAAAAAGCATGTTAATATGGGTTTCAAATCGATTCGTGACTTTGGTGGCTTATTTTTCACAAAATTCTTGGGAGGGGAGGGGTAAAAACCTGGAGGGGGAAGAGAACTGGGTTGATGCACTATTTCCAAAGATTTCAGGTCTGAGAAAGAAAAGCAAAAAGGCCCGAACGAAGTGTAGGCAAAAGCTCTCAACATTTTATGTTTTCAAGAAGTAGATAAAGATTTTTTTCTATGCGAGGAGTTTATTTTTGGATTTAAACATTTGTTTTAAGTTTGAATAATAGTAGAAAGTTTGATGTTGAAATAGAAAAACCAACAGCTGGTACCTCGACCTAGAACAGATGTTTTCCAAGTGCAGAAATTTACTTTTATGCTACATGAATATGGGTATCTATAGAAAGGATTTTTCATTTCAAAGGTGAAGGGAATGCTAAAAAATTGAGAAATTTAACAAAAAGAGGTTAAAGTCTTCAATTTTACCTTGAATAATCAATTCTAGGTTAACATACTACAAATCGCCTCAACGTGGTGAAAAAATTTTTTAAATCTTTTTTTAAATTTTATTCAAGTTTTTACATTTTTAATGAAAAGTACTACCAAAAAAGGATTTTTGGCCAAAATTTCCAAAATATGACTGAAAAATGGAAAAAATGGCACAAATATGACGAATATACGTTTAAAATGTCTAAAATAATATGCATTTATATTTAAAATATGCAAAGTACGCGCTAACAAGTTGGGCTCATTTTACTCAGAATAACTAGTATGATTCACAAAAATCCATAGGATATGCGCGATCTTCTGCGATGAATGAAAATATGACAAATCATAAAAATCCTAGCTCTAAATGAGAATGTGCCAATTTTTCCATAAAAAAATGAAGTTCATGACACTTTATAACATTTATTTTCAAAAACATGACGTGTGCCACACAAGTCGAATGACATTTGGGGTATAATATCGAATGTACACCAATGAAAGGAGGGGCTAAAAATCTCATTACCAAATGTAAATTGTGTAGGGGATGATCCTTGTATGGACCATAAAATTAATAAAAAAATTTCGTGGTAAAACCTATGAGAAATTTTCCATGTACACAAATTTTACCTTTTTTTTTTGAGAATTACCAACCACTCCCAACAGCATACTTGAAAGCTAAAAAATTCAGTTTCTTCAGAATAATTGGTAGTTCTCAATAGGGTCTTGTATTTGCAGAATAAATAATACGTTTACGAGGAACCCAGTCACGAAAATTTTTCATCCAGTGAATAATTCATACGAAACAACTTCCTCAAAAAAACATTTTCAGTTCCCAACATTGTATACGACGATAGAGGAATTTAAAAAATGGAGAGCGATTCTTCTCAAAATCAAGTGAAATTATTTCGAAAATTAGTATTCTACGGATTATTCATTTGCGGCTTGCCCACAGAAATCGACAAACGAGTAAAATGGTCGTATTATGCTTTCACATCGTTGATTTGCTTCTTCCTAATCCTGGGAAGTATCATCACAGCTACAAATACATCGGAAAACTTTTACAAGTTATAAGCGACAGTCCGTTTAATCTTGAACTTATCCATTGCTTCTATATTTTTATACTTTCGGGCACATCAGCATAAGATAGTAAACGTATTTTCCAAGTTTGATCAACGTTCACCCAACTATATCGGCGACGAAGAAATGAACATAACGGCGAAGGAATTTCTAAAAACTACCAAGCGCGATATAATTCTATTTGTCGCACTGATGGTGGCTGGACAAGCTGCAGATATATTGGCGAAGAATCAAGAAGAACATTTGCATGATTTTTTTTACCTTTATTCATGCGGTTTGACGAATAAGCAACCTACCATACATAGCTTTGTCTCAAAAAAGGAAGTTTGGGTTATTTCATATTAAACGATCTTATGGTATTCGGCTTCGTAGTTTATGAATCGAGCATTGCACAAGTTGCACAATTATTGATACTTTGTACACTCGAAGGTATAGGAGCAATGCTGCGAAAATACGATGATCTTTTGTCCAAGTGTATAGAAAAGGTTAAAAATATGCATAAAAAAAATGTAAACGATCGTCTCGAATTTAAAAATGTTGTCAAGTATCAACAAGTTATTATCAAGTTGGTGATTTACAGTTGATAAAGTCGTCCACTATCTCGATCACGGTTACGTTCACTAAATCTCAAATGTTTCTTGTTTACAGGCATAATCAATCAGTAACATCCGTGTCTCATATGCCCATCACACTTCATGTGGGAATTTTCTACATTATTAGTATATTTGCGGTGGCCGCAGTAGGCAGCCAGGTAAGATATTAATTCGTGAAATCATATTCAAATGTGTCGATAGGTATTAGAAATGTAGGAATAGGTACCTACTTTTAAAACACTAGGTAAGTACAAGTATTCAAACATACTCTTATAACATTTTTTTCTTTTGCCAGCGATTCCAATCCATGTATCTCAAGTTACCATTCGTTATTTTTGCCTGTTATCTTTTCTATCTGCATTACACGCTTTGCAAGAAATGGCAGAACATTAATTACGCGGTAAGTGGTTATTTTCATTCGCCTTCGTACGTTGAATTGACTCATTCAAAGGCATGCAAATGACAAACCTATTCGAAACAAGCCTCTCCTTCTCCCTATATTATACTCAACCGAAAAAATTTTCAATTTTATTTTAGCTCGAATATTTATTCGATACACTGTTGGAGTTTCCGTGGTACGAAAGAAACGTGGAATTTCAAAAATTCTATCTGCTGTCACTTTGCCTCAATCAAAAATGTTATCCGATCACACTTTTTGGTTTATACGAAGTGAATTTGAAATTTTTCGCTGCAAATATGAATCGTTTGTACTCATTAGTAAATGTCTTAAGGCTAAAGTACAGATTGTAGACTATGTAATCTAAAATTTGTAATCAGTGGGTAATTACAACTCATGTATTTTTCAATTTTTCAAACGCATTAATAGATATTAGGTATACAGGTGTAGGTAGGTAGTGAAACAATTTTCTGCAAGTTGAAAATTTTGTATGTATGTACTAACATATAGCACACTTCGCACATACTGCATAAATCTGTACCTACGCAAAAGTACAAACCTACAAAAATATTCTATAAAAAATACATTATTAATCAAAAAGCATACGATATACCAACTTTTTCAATTTTTTAAAAATATGAATATTCCAGAAAAGAAGAAATCGAGACGCATAAATAATTGAATTGAATACTTGTGGCTATGGTGAGTGCCAGTATGTAATAAGGCCCCTTTATTTTAAGCGGATTTTTTAGGATTGGTATCTCATCTATTAATATCTTTTTGGTATGAATCCTATTCTTCCTGGTCAACTTTAACTGACCGAATGGCTTTGGAACTGTGGAACACTTGGGGCCATTATTACACAGGAAACGATTTTTGAATTATGTACCTATTTCAATTCTTTGTAAAGTACTGATGTATCCTGAAGTAGTTATGACCTCCCCACTATTATGTATATAATTTAATGAATTAAGTAATGTCCTAGTTATTTGTATAACATGTATCATGACCACTTCGAATTTTCGACAAGAAATTGTACCGTACCTACTTATGTATGTACTTAAATAACTTGATTATTAAAACAAAAATGATTGTTTTTTTTTGTATTTTTGGAGCGTTATGAAATTCTGAAGATGAGTTTTGCAAATATTTCAGGGTTTGTTTACAGCGCTCTTTTGGAACCTCACGCTGCGCTGTACTTCAATAAAAGATCCAAAAAAGTATAAATTTTTCAATTTTTAATTTTTTGAAAAATCAAACAGTCCATTGAAAATAGGATGAAATTTCCAACAATCGTCTAACTCAAGAGTGATGTCTTTTGAATCCAACTTTAAAACTCAAATAATTTCCAGCTAAACATTTCCGTCCAGAAAGAAATCACGAGAGGTCAGATTGGAGTGGACTTTCGATTTTCATCAACGAGTGCTGTTTTGGCGGTGAGCACGCGTAGTAAAGGAGAATCCAGGCAGTGACATTACTGTGGGCCTATAAATAGGCCACACACCATAACAGTTTTTCAAGTTTTTGAAAATTGCGACAAAGACCAAAAAATTAATTTTCACTGTATTCCAAAATATTTCTTCTGTTATACAAGAATCATATAGTACCCTACTCGTATTTCTGTGTTCTACGTAACTTTATCCAAAAATACGTAGACGATTTGAAATTTTTAAAATTCTCAGGCTCAGTAGAACTCAAGTCCCAAGTAGAGAACTGAGCATTCTGATGCTTTGGCATAGTTGTAAGTTGTAACAGACCCACGGCTCATTTTTAAGCAGCCCATACAGACCTTCCAAAGATTAATGAATGAGACTCGATGAAAATATAAAATAAAGATTTGAAAATTCCCAAAAATTGAACAAATACAACCTTGATCCGGCTGTGAAACAATTTCAAAAGAAAATTAGATAAAAATTTCCATTTTCAACGTTTTTTTCTTCTCATAAATTATTTCCACGCAGTGATCACTGATCAAAACAAAAATACAAAAAAAAGTAAAAATGCCAAAATAATACCAGCAAATATGTACATACTTAAAAGGTAAAAAATTCAAGTTTCTTCAGAATACCAGTAATTTTCAATAGCTTCTTGTGTTTGCAGAATATAAATGATACGTTTGCGAGGAACCCAGTCACGAAAATTTTTCATCCAGTGAATAATTCATACGAAACAACTTCCTCAAAAAAACCTTTTTAGTTCGCCAAATGTATGACGATAGAAGGATTTAAAAAATGGAGAGTGATTCTTCTCACAATCAAGTGAAATTATTTCGTAAATTATTATTCTACGGACTATTCATCTGCGGGCTGCCCACAGAAATCGACAAACGAGTAAAATGGTCGTATTATGCTTTCACATCGTTGATTTTCTTCTTCCTAATCCTGGGAAGTGTCATCACAGTCACAAATACTTCGGAAAACTTTTACAAGTTACAAGCGACAGTCCGTTTAATTCTAAACTTTTCCATTGCTTCGATATTTCTATACTTTCATACATATCGCTATCAGGTAGTACACGTTTTATCCAAGTTTGATCAAAATTCACCCAACTATATCGGCGACGAAGAAATGAACATGACGGCGAAGGAATTTCTAATTGCTATTAAGCGCGACGTAATTCTATTTATCGGAGTAATGGTAGCTGGTCAAGCTGCAGACATTCTAGGAAAAATTCAACAAGTACATTTGCATGACTTTTTTTATCTATATTCTTGCGGATTGGCAAACGATGAGCAACCCGCAATACAGCTTTGTCTTAAGAAAGAAAGCTTGGGCGAGCATGACCAGTTCAATTAAAGTATATTTTTCAATTTTTTGTGAATTTTTAAAAAATCAAATTTTGGCAAAAAATTTAAAAAAAATCAAAATTTCACCAAATTGACGTAGAAGGATGAAATTTGGGATATATCCTATTTTCGATCTGCCAAATCGATTGGAAACTATTTCAAACCGTTTTGAGCAGTTCTGAAGCCTCCAGCACATTTTTGAAACTTGAAGTATCCCACAAAATTTCATCAAATGAAGTTGGAAAGCCGAAAGATAATTTGGATAGATTTCGTGGCATTTTCAGAAAAACAGAAGTTTCTAAAAACCTGCTGGAGGCACCAAAACGGATTGAAACTGTCTGCGATCCACCTCAGAATAATGTCAAAAATGGGGTGTCTCTGTTTGGTAAAATTTTACGGAAATTTTAAGCATTGAAATATCTGCTGAAGACTCCAGTAATTTGCAAAAAGTCGCTGGAGGCTTCAGAACGACTTGAAATCTACTTGCAGTCGACTCTCTAGCGTATTGAAATTAGTTTACAGAATAAATTTTAGCTTTCCAACTGCTTTTGATGAAATTTTGTGGATATTTCAAGTTTCAAAAATCTGCTGGAGGCTCCAGAATTGCTCAAAATGGTTTGAAATAGTTTCTAATCGATTTGGCAGATCGAAAATCGGATATATCCCAAATTTCATTCTTCTACGTCAATTTGGTAAAATTTTGATTTTTTTTTATTTTTGGCCAAAATTTGATTTTTAAAAATTCACCAAAAATTGAAAAATACATTTCAACTGAGCTGGTCATGCTCATAGAAATTTGGCGTAGAATAATTTCAGTTCAATCACTTTTTCCCCTCCGACCCTTCATTTCGGCGATACAGCCGAAAAACGTAGATTGACAAAGGTTAATGACCTCTTGCAGGTATCGCAGACAAGTTGCAGAGCGCAACTTTGGTTAAAATATTTTCGAGTCTACTGTGAATCAAGTTCACGTTTTACATGGTCGATTTTCATTTTTTTTTTTCAATTTTCATTAAATTGACAACTTTACTTCCTCCTCAATAAGTGTGAAATCGCCATTTTGGGAAAAGCTGAACAGGTCATGCTGATGAGAAATTTAGCGTAAAACAATTTTTATTTGAACATTTTTCCTCTCGGGTCCCTAATTTTGGTGATACAGCCAAAAAACCTGTATCGGCAAAGGTTAATGACCTCTTGCGAGGGGGGGTAGCGGTCAAGTTGCGGGGTGCAACTTTTGATGGGTTGTTTTAGAGACCAATCTGAACAAATGATGTGAAATTCAGCTTTCTCCAATTTTTCCGAGGTTGGACTAAAAATTTTGCTAAAATGACTGTACTAATACGTACGTACACTAATCTGTTCACAATTTTACGACCCTGAAAAGGCAATGAAACTTGTTCATGAAAAATTTTCTGTGTAGTACTTAATTCTGCATTATGTAATTTTCCATCATTTCAATTCGTACTTAGAACAGCATTTTGAACGCTGAACTTTCAATTATAAAATATTACATAAAATTGTAAAATTTGAATTATGGCTTTAGCTCCAACGTACTTATCAATTATCTTTTGAAAAATTAGAATGCATAAAAACAAAATGTTCATAACGCAAATCGACGCATGATTATTGATTGATTAATAAAAGCAAACAAATTTTTTCTCATTTTTAACTCTTTTTTTTGCAGATAATTTATGCGGCTGCCACATTTTGTTTTTTTAGTAATTACCTACCAAAGGGAAAAAATAATAACCACCTACTGTAAATAACAAAAGCATTTTAGAATACGATTTGTACCACGCGTAAGTAATTTGAATTCACTCGAATTCTTTTTTCAACGAAAACCAGGCATATGATACATTAACGCAAACCATATCAAATTCGTGGATTGGAAAGCTCGCAGTAAAAACTCGAATCTCGGAGAAAAATTCGTATAAATTATGACCTTGTCGCGCTCAAACAAACGAGTAAAATTTACACTCGCATTTTTACATTACGGGCAAATTCTGTTCGGAAAACGGTTCTGCAACAACACGATAAGTTGGTTTTATCTAATAAGTTTATACGTGATCGCTTGTGTTCAGATTTTAGGCGGTATTATAACCATGGTCAACATTTCAAATACATTAGGCAAGCTGGAGGTTATTGCTCGAATGATTTCTAGCGCATACTGTATCACAGTTTTTCCATGTTCTTATCGTATATACGAAAAAAAACTCGACAAAGTTTTTTCTCAATTTTATGAGGATTCGCCATCGTATATGGGAGATGAAGCTATGATAATTACGGCCGAAAAGTTCACCAAGAATGTCAAATATTACTTGACAATTCACTGCGTAGCGATGGTTATGTGGATCGTAACTGAATTGTTTGCAGAAGAGCAGACTGACAAGGATTTTCGAGATTACATGTTACTGTTTTCATGCGTGTCAAAGGATAGGCAATCGATAAAGATGAAATTTTGCGTACAAAAAAATACTTACGAAAATTTCATCGTTAACATCATCGTGAACGGTATCCTTTTTCAATTTGTGAACGCCTTAAGCACGGTTTCGTGGCTACTTAAGCTACTGATAATTAATTATACCGAAGCGATGTTACAAAAATACGATGACATTTCGTCGAAGTGTGTGGAAAAAATACAGTCTATGCGTAAATCTGACACAACAGATGTTATCGAGTTTGCCACTGTGATGAATTATCAACAAAACATGTTCAAGTAAGTTGCCAAAATGTTGTCAATTCTAATTGCGAATTTACCAATAGAAAAAATTCTGAAAATTTTGAGCGATATATTTTACAGAAAAACTCAACTTATGATATCATTGTTGGGTGTTCCTGTGATGGCGCATGTTGCTACGATTTATTCCATTTGCATATTTTTGATACTCGCTGCAGCAAGTCAGGTGAAGTAGTAAAAATGTATAATTTTTAAAAAAATGAATATAAACTAAATTTCATATTGATTAATGTGTTATTCGAATCTGGTTAATTTAGAACTTTGAGTCCACAAACCTGAATCTAAGATTGCTTCCTGCTCTTGGATATGTTATTGGCGTACACTTTATATGGTGCCAGAATTTATGCATCATTGGTAATACGGTGTGGTGACTCAATAACGAACAACCGATTAACGAACGTCTGTATTTACACACGAATGTACAATGACTAACTATAGTCTCTAACTCTACATCTAACCTAACATCTAGTTCCATAACAATCTCCCCCTGCAAGAGAGAAAAAAAAAATTGAAAAATTTGAGTTGAAAACTTGAAATTTTGAAAGTTTTTTGATTTTAAAAAAAAGTTAAAAATATGATTAAAAATAGTTTGATTTCTAAAAAAAAATTACAATATTGAATATTGATTGAAATAACGAGTATGAATAAAAGTATTATGAATACGGATAATAGTATAGGAATAAAATAATGTAAAATTATCGAATATAATCGTTGAATCGCGCCGGAGGCGGCGCTTTCCTCGATGATCGGCGCACTGTTGGAGGCGCGCTTGGATCGGTACTTCCAGCTGATCGAGCTGGACAGGTTGCAGCGTCGCTGGTTGTAGGCATTTCAGCGGCGCTGGTATTAGGCGTTGTATTTTGATGCGGTGACTTCGGCACATCAAAGGACTGCGTTGGACCGAAAGTGACGGCTTTATTACCTTGTTCCCAGGCGGGTACGAGTTGATCGATATGCCTTTTTATTTGTCGTCCGGAGTTCTCCAGTGTAATTAAATAATGACGCGTTCCATACTTCTCAGCAACAACACCGCGTGCCCATACAAGTTTTTGATTAGTAAAAATACGAGCCTGAACTGTGTTGCCAACGTTGAATTGTCGAACTGACGGCGTTTTTTTATGGCTTGGCTCATGGTATGGAAAAAACGCATCTAGGCTAATTTTCAATTTACGGCCTAGGTATTGTTCTGCCGGGGAAAGACCGGAAGCGAGCGGCGTTGCATGATAACGGAGGGTGATTTGACGTAATTTTTCATGAATTGAAGTCGAATCAGCCTCTGACTGCATGGCAAGAAGTCTGCGTTTCCAAGTTTGTACACTGCGTTCAGCTAAACCATTGGTTTGTGGAAAATTTGGAGCAATAAATCTCTGGTGAATTCCATTTTTCTTGCAAAAATTTTGAAACAACTCAGATTTGAAAATTGTTGCATTATCTGAGACTAAACGAGTAGGAAAACCATGAGTAGTGAATATTTCTGTGAGAAGGTTGATTGTAATTTCAGAGGTAGGTGCTTCTTTTACTGCTCGGACTTCGGACCATTTGGACTTGGCATCAACACATACCAAAACGTAATATCCTAAAAATGGTCCGAGGTAATCCATGTGAACTCTTTCCCAATTCCGAGCTGGGGGGTCCCATGGATGAATTTTTTCTTTTGGCGGATTTCTCCGCAATTCGGCGCAATCGCTACATTTCTTTACGTAACGTTCGATATCAGCATCTATGCCCTTCCAATAAACATATCGGCGAGCCAATTGTTTCATACGAGTTGAACCCATGTGAGAGAAGTGTAGATCAGCGAGAACGTGACTTCTCAAGGACACTGGTACATATACACGGTCGTTTCTAAAAATTATGCCATCAGCTGTCGTATATTCGTAGTCCGAGTTATCGGTGAGCAGTTTTAGTAATAGCGGCTGTAGTTCTGGATCTTTTTGTGTTTCAGCTGCTATCGTTGCTGAGTTAACTATTTCGTTTGACAAATAAAAGATATTATCAGTGTAGATTTGGTCTGGTTCATTTCCGAGAATAAAATCATTGGTTGGCTCGGACATAACATTCACTGATAGATTTTCAACATAGCTGATTTGCGGATCAACTGGTGCCCGAGATAAACAGTCAACGTTTTGATTATCGATACCTTTCTTGAATTTTACATCGTAGTTAAACTGAGCGAGAAAACATGCGTACCTAATTAGCCTGGCTGACGTCATCTGTGGTATATTTTTATTTGATGCGAAAATTCTCGTCAGAGCTTCGTTGTCTGTAACCAGAGTGAATTTTTTTCCAAGTAGGTAATTGTAGAAGTAGGTCGTTGCAAAAATAATCGCGAGAGCCTCTCTATCAAGCTGAGAGTAATTTTTTTCTGCCGGAGTTAACGATCTTGAGGCATAAGCGATAGGCCGCTCCTCTCCATCACTGAAATGAGAGAGAACAGCTCCGACCCCAACTGGACTTGCGTCAGTGGTTAAAATTAATGGTTTCATTGGGTCAAAAGGTACAACAACACGATCACTGCATATTTCTTCTTTTAATTTGATGAATGCTGATTCACATTCTGAAGACCAGAAAAATTTAGCATTTTTCTTCAGCAGAGCTCTGAGTGGTGCAGTGAGGTTTGATAAATTTGGAATAAATCGATGGTAATACGTTATTAACCCAATGAACCTACGAATTTCATCAGCATCTTTTGGTCTAGGTAGATTTTTCACAGCCTCCATCTTTTCTGGTGATTTACCTATTTTCCCTTTTTCAATTACGAAACCGAGGTATGTTGTTTTTTCTTGAAGAAATTTGCACTTTTTCTTATTTAGATGAAGGTCATTTTTCTTCAGTGCTTCTAGACACTTACGGAGGTTTTCTAAACACTCCTCCAAGGATGACCCATATACGATTATGTCATCAAAGAAATTTGCAGTTCCGGGACAATTTAGCAATATTTCTTTCATTTTTCTGTTGAATTCAGATGGCGCAATTTTTACACCAGGACCCAAACGATTCATTCGATATGACCCACGATGTGTTACAATGGTTTGAATTATACTGGAGGCTTCATTTACACACATATGCATGTAAGCTTGATATAGGTCCAATTTACAAAAGTGCGTGGCGTTTACTAGCAGATCTAAAATTTCTTCAACCCTGGAAATTGGGTAACTGGCATCTACTAGCTGCACATTGACAGTGACCTTGTAATCGATACAGAGACGAACTTCGTTGTCTTGTTTTAAAACGACAACTAGAGGCGATCCCCAGTCTGAAGAGCTGACTGGAGTTATAATTCCTTGTTTTTCGAGTACATCTAGAGCGGCATCAACTTTTGAACGTAAAGCATAGGGAACAGTTCGCTCACGTAGCAGTTTAGGCGTTGCATTTTCACGGAGTTGTAGGTTTACGGCGAAATTCGGAATGCGACCTATTTTGGGTTCAAAAAGTTCAGAGTATTCTTCTAATATCGATGATAATTTTTCTTGTGGTGTAGCCTCAGATGTGTAAACTGGGTAATCAAAGGAATTTGATTTTTGCTGATCAAGGTCAAGTTCTTCAAGAGTAACCTTTAAGGTGCGAATCCATTCGCGGCCCATTAATGTAGCATGACCTGGAGGCACAATGTACAAATTTGAACGAGTTTTCCTATCTTTGTAGGAAACATCAACAGTAACATAACCTAGAGCTGGCGTTATGGCTCCGGAAAACGAACGAAAAGCGATTTTTGCTTCTTTGATTGGTGCTCGAATTCCCAATTTTTTGAATTCATCATCAGGTATCAACGAAAATTTAGCACCTGTGTCAACTTCCATTCTCTTCGATTTTCCATTGATACCTACTTCAATGAAATATTTATCATCAGTATTGACACTGTTTTCTTCAAGCTTATAAAGGTCAACGACATGATAATTGTCTACATACTGAGAATATGTTGCATAGTTTGTAGGCTCGGAGATTTTGACACTGGATTCATTTGATTTTGAATTTGACATGAGGGTGGTAATACACACCTTTGGGAGATGACCTGGCTTGTTGCATGACGTGCATTTTAATTTATTTCGATCAACAGTGCAATCTGATACAGAATGGTTATTTCTACCACAACGGAGACATAACCCATCAATTCCCAGCTTTTTATAATCGATTTTCGATCTACGTTTTGCTGGCGTATTACTTCGATAATGATTTTTCGAATAACCTCGACTGTGTGAACGATTTCGTTGTTTACTGTGATCATTATAACGATTCTGAGAACGGGAGTCGCGATTGAAAGCGCGAGATAATTTATTTACATCTGAGTTACCTGGTATTGTATTCGGAGTATTTTTGCTCAATTCTCTGCTCTCAATTCGCGAAGCTTCCAATGAAATTGCTTTTTCCACAATTTTATCATAATCATCAGAGTCTGTCTGGAGTACCTGTTCTTTAATCCATGGCTCTTTAATACCACGAACCACTTGAGCTGCTAAGAATAGTTTGGCACAGGATACCTGCTTTTTACACTCGCATTCAACAGTGAATTGACAATTTACCACCTTGTCCTGAAGCGAGGCAACGAATTCGGCAATATTTTGATTTTCTTTTTGCTGCGTTTCTAGAAAATAATGCCTTGATATGATGACACTTTGACGTGGAACCAATAGATCGTTGAACGAAGTTTTTAAATCAGCGTAAGATAGGTTCTGGATTGATTTATCAGGTCCCAAGAAAGCGGCAAGTTTATTATAATGGGTAGAACCAATTGAAGTACGTAATAATCCGGCTTTCTTTTCAACATCAGTGATGTTTTTTGTAGCTGTGTAGTCTTCGAAACGAGCGATGTAATTTGTGAACTTTTCTTTCTTTGAATCAAAAGCATCAAATTTTTCAGTGTTTTCTGGTGTCCGAGGAGTATTTCGACTTTGAGTTAAAGCTGCTTGCAAAATTGCTTGAAACTGAGTATTTTGTTCAGCTAAAATTCTCTGAAGTTCGTCTGCGTTCATGGTGCTGAGTTTGAAGGCTGAGATGTGTCTGAGTAGAGTGAAAATAGCTGAGTTGACTGAGTGAAAATAGCTGAGTGTGACTGTGATTATTGAAGGTAGCTGAGTAGAATGGTTGAAAAGGTAGGTAATGAAATTGGCACTTTTTTCACCATTTCACACGCGAAAATTTCTGTCATAAAAATCATTTATTCGCGATTTACCTATTTACGAATGATTTAATTAATTTTCGATAAAAAAAAATCATCCGAGAGCGCGAAATCGGTACATTTTAACGCGCACGATTACCGCGCAAAAAATTTTTTCCTCGTCGCCAATTGTGGTGACTCAATAACGAACAACCGATTAACGAACGTCTGTATTTACACACGAATGTACAATGACTAACTATAGTCTCTAACTCTACATCTAACCTAACATCTAGTTCCATAACATACGGTAAGACTTTCACTTACTGGATAGGTAGCTAAGGTAGGTGGTCCTGATAAGGCCATCTCAATTTTAAGCAAAGCTTTGGTATAGAGAGTCATTTCACGTAAATTCGACCAAAAAGTGGTAAGAAGAGTCGGCGACTTTTTTGAAATTTTTCCTGTGAAAAGACCTTCCGAACAGATGATCAATGGCGCAAATCGCAGTCCTCTAGACATTTTTTAAAGGCTGTTAGGGGGTGTCAAAGTTTTCAGTGAACTTGAAATATCATCCAATTCAGCAGTGGATTACTCGATAGTCGCGATACCTACCAAAATAGAACTTTTCCCAATAGTTAGCGGTTTTGAAAGGCTTTTTGGTGATATCATAAAAATCAGTGTTGCCACTTTTTTTCGTACGAAAAATTAGCTTGAAAAGTTTCAAAACGTAGTTTTCATTGGGATGGCGTTATTTGGTAAAGTCTATTTTAAAAAATTGAAAGTTTCCGAAAAAATGCGATTTTTTGATTTAAAACATGAAGAAAAGTTTTGATTGGTAAATTTCACCCATTTTATCTCTATTTTTACGTATCCGTTGAAAAATTTGCAAACCCCCTTCCACTCGGTGAGATGAACTCATCACAAAAAAATCAAAATTCGAAAAAATTCAATTTTCAATTGCAAATATCAAAAAAAGTTTAAATTTATTCACTTGTATTATTTTGACCTCTTTCTGACGTATAAATTAAACTCATAGCAAACAAATTGAAATTCGTTCATTTTTTCAATTCACTCAGAATTTTGATTTTTTTTCTGATGAGTTCATTTCATCGAGTAAAAGGATTTTTTTCAACTTTTTCAACGAATACGTAAAAATGGGGGTCAAATGGGTCAACTTCACCTATCAAAAGCTTTTTTCGCGTTTCAAAATCAAAAAATCACGTTTCTGCAATCTTTCAATATGAACATTGAATGGAAAATTAAGCTTTTCAAGGGCATTGTGCTTCAAAAAAAAACACAAAACATGTTAATACGGGTTTCAATTTGATTCGTGACTTCGGTGGCTCATTTTTCAAAAAAATCTAGGAGGGGAAGGTAAAAAAAACAGGAGAAGGTAAAGGGAACTGGGCCGATGCCCCTATTTCCGGAAATTTCAGGTCTGAAAAAGAAAAGCATAAAGGCTCGAATGAAGTGTGGGCAAAAGCTCTCAAAATTTTGTATTTCAAGAAGTACAAAAATATTATTGAGGTATTCGAAAATGGATTATTCAAGTACCTAGTAAATCATCATTTTTTTAAACAAGAAACCAATTTCTTAATTACATTTGACATTTTTAAGAGTTAGGTAGTAGGCACCATCATACCTATTATAAGTATAGCCAAAGCCAGATTTAAAGAAAGTATTTTTGTCTTATTTCTTGTTAATTTTAAATTACATTTCAGAATGAAAACTTCTTGGACGCTCTGATTGAATTCCCTTGGTACGAGCGTACTATGAAATTTCAAAAATCCTACCTCGTTTTATTAACGTTGACACAGAAATGTTATCCTATAACTGTTGGCGGATTATACGTTGTGGACTTGCAGTTTTTCATAATAACTTTGAATCGTTTGTATTCGCTCGTCAATTTGCTATTATTAAAATATAAGTTGTAGAATAAAAAATCACATATTCCGGCAATAAAATTTTTCCTGACAATTATGTCGTTGCTTACTGCTCACTTTTCTGGACTAATAAAGGCCTTTGGCCCTCCAAAGATTAATGAATGAAACTCGTTGAAAATATGAAATGAAGGCTTGAAAAATGCCCAGAAAAACAAAAACAAAAAAAACCTTGATCACGCTGTGAAACAACTTCAAGTAAAAATTGAATAAAAAAATTCACCTTCGACGTTTTTTTCTTTTCAAATTATCGAAATAAAAACAAGGCAAAAAACAATTTTAAAAAAGAAACAGCATAAAAATGTAAAAAAAAATACCCGCACATTTAAAAGCAAAAAAAAATTAGTTTCTTCAGAATAATTGATAGTTTTCAATAGGCTCTTGTATTTGCAGAATATAAATGATACATTTACGAGGAACACAGTCACGAAAATTTTTCACCCAGTGAATAATTCATACGAAACAACTTCCTCAAAAAAAACTTTTTTAGTACCTAGGTACGCAAAATGTATGACGATAGAGGGATTTAAAAAATGGAGAGTGATTCTTCTCACAATCAAGTGAAATTATTTTGTAAATTATTATTCTACGGATCATTTATCTGCGGGTTGCCCACAACAATTAACAAACACGTAAAATGGTTGTATTATGTATTCACATCGTTTATTTTCTCCTTCCTAATTCTGGGAAGTATTATTACAGTTACAAATACTTCGGAAAACTTTTACAAGTCACAAGCGACAGTGCGTTTAATTGTAAACTTTTCCATTGCTTTGATATTTCTATATTTTCGGGCATATCAGTATCAGGTAGTAAACTTTTTATCTAAGTTTGATCAAAATTCACCCAACTATATCGGCGTCGAAGAAATGAACATAACGGCGAACGAATTTCTAATTATCTTTAAGCGCGATGTAATTCTATTTATCGGAGTAATGGTTGCGGGACAAGCTGCAGACATTTTAGGAAAAATTCAAAAAGTACATTTGTATGAATTTTTTTACCTATATTCTTGCGGATTGGCAAATGATGAGCAACCTGCAATACAGATCTGTCTTGAAAAAGAAAGTTGGGGTTATTTTATATTAAACTACGTTATGGTATTCTTCTTTATAATTTACCAAGCTAGTATTCCACAAGTTGGGCAATTATTGATGCTTTGTACACTCGAAGGTGTAAGAGCTACGCTCCGAAAATACGACGATCTTCTGTCAAAATGTATAGATAGAGTTAAAATTATGCATAAATGTGACCAAAATGACAGTCTTGAATTTGCAACTATTGTGAAGTATCAACAAGTTATAATCAAGTGGGTGACTTTCAGTTGATGTGGGCGTCCATTTCTTTTATCATCATTACATACGTACCTGTACTAAACCTAGAATGTTCCTTACTTACAGGCATACTGAATCCGTAAGATCCAACTCGCACATACCCATCTCACTCTATGTAAAAATTTTCTACGTAATGAGTATATTTGCGGTGGGATCAGTGGGCAGTCGGGTAAGAAATATAATACATACATATATGTAGGCAACTAGGCACTTATTTATTTCAAAAACAGATTTCTCATAACAACCTTTTTTTTTTGCCAGAAATTTGAATCCACGTACCACAAGTTACCATTTATTGTAATTGCGTGTTATGTTTGTTACTTGCATTACACGCTTTGCAAGAAATGGCAAAACATCAATTCTGCGGTAAGTGGTTCTTTCAGGTCATCTTTATATTCAATTATTCCATACAAATGAATTCATTTTAATTTCAGCACGAATATTTTTCCGATACAATGTTGGAGTTTCCGTGGTACGAAAGAAACGTGGAATTTCAAAAATTCTATCTGCTGTCACTTTGCCTCAATCAAAAATGCTACCCAATCACACTTTTCGGTTTATACGAAGTGAACTTGAGATTTTTCGCTGCAAATATGAATTGCTTATACTCAATAGTGAATATCTTAAGGCTAAAGAATAGATTGTAGACCAAATAATTAAAAATTAGTAACCTATCAATGGAACATTTTTTCCAATTTTTTTCATTCTTCAGTGGTATTTTCGGATTACCGATTTGAATTTTCATCATTTTATTCAGTTAGTTTGAGTGAAAAAATCAAGAAATATTTTTGGAACTGAAATTTTCATACAAATTCAGTTAAACGTACGTAGATAAAACGGATACAACTTAATACTTATCATGGTATGGTGCACACTGCACAGTAAGATGGATCACGAAAAAAAACTTCTCGAAGGTCTTCATTCTGAGTTGGAAGTTACTCTGAAAAATTTTTGCCTACGAATGTGCCTTTGCAGGGGAGATAAAGTTCCTCAAAAAGGAAGCATTTTCGAAAAAAATCGTAATTTTCTCACTCCTACTTCTACCCAACGTGTTTTGGGAAATTGGCTTAGAACCAAAATAAAGTATTCAAGATTCTGCGTCGATCTAGACTGTTTCCATCCAAAATCAAGACAACTTTTAGGGTTCCATTGAGTGGTTAACAATACATAAACAAATCAAGTGTTTATTTTTGGTTAAATTCGCGTTTTAAAAATTGTTTCTTCTCAAATATTTCGCATCAATCATGCTAAAACATGGAAAGATATCATTTTTGAAATTGAAAACATATTTTGAACGCAGTGAATAGTGCTAATTTTTTGATAATTATTGCAGGTTTAGAATTTTGAGAAAAACAGCTCTACAATTATTCATTTTTTTCTGTTTTTTGAAATTGGCAACAATGGCCAAAAAATTAACGCTAAGTTATCCGTTGCGTTCAAAAATATTTCCTCAGCTTAAGAAATAATGTCTTTCCATGTTTTGGCTTGACTGATGAACTCTCAAAGTGATCTTGGATTTGGATTGCAACGCTCTAGGTCGACGCAGGATCTCAAATCAAGCAGTCCGGTCGGACTGCCCCGCCAAGCAAGAAAAAAAAACGAACACAAAAAAAAAACAAAACGATAATACCAAACGTGATGACAGTCCGGCCACTTACTGCTTATATTCCCTGAACAACTAAGCGTATTTTCGATGATGAATTTCTCGCGAATAAAAACACGCACGAATCTGATTTTTTGATATGTTGTTGGCATCAACGAGAGCTTTAATTTGGTATGCTTACAAACTTTCTACGGTAAAAAATGATGTAGATTGGAATACCCAAAGTTGGCATTTTGGGGTAATTTTTGAAATCACTAATCTTCGTGTTAAGAGAAAACTACTGAACCAATTCAAGTCAAATTTCGTACACTGGTGTAAATTAATGAGTTATTTTTAGATACAACGTCAGTTTTGAAAAAAAATTATTTTTGACCCCCTTTTTCTCAATTTTAAAATTTCTATCCCCCCTAAAACACCCCCAAAATGAAAATTTTTCGCGGTACCGTAGAAAAGGGTCATCTACATTATATTCGCCATCATTGTGCAAAATTTCAAGCAAATCGGTTCATTTGGAAAGGCTGTAGCCTTGTCAACGGAAATTTAAGCATGAAATTTCGTGATGAATATTTCCATTTTTCATCCTAAACCACCCAAAAAATGAAAATTGTTAGCTGTAACATAAAAAAGGGTCATCTACATCATATTCACTATCAATGTGCAAAATCTCAACCAAATCGGTTCATTAAAAGAGGCTGTAGCCTTGTCAACGGAAATTTCAGCATGAAAATTCATGAAAATTTCCGTTGACAAGGCTACAGCTTCTCCAAATGAACCGATTTGCTTGAAATTTTGCACAAATTTTGCACAGTTGTATTAAATGTGATGCAGATGACCCTTTTTTATGGTACAGCAAACAATTTTTATTTTTAGGGTGATTGAGGGTGAAAAATGGAAATATTCATGAAATTTCATGCTTAAATTTCCGTTGACAAGGCTACAGCTTCTCCAAATGAACCGATTTGCTTGAAATTTTGCAAAATGATAGCGAATATAATGTAGATGACCCTTTTCTACGGTACAACGAGAAATTTTCATTTTTGGGGGGTTTTATGGGGGAAAGCAATTTTTAAATTGTGAAAAAGGGAGTCAAAAATGATTTTTTTAAATAACAAACGTTATATTTTGAAATAATACCCTAATTTAAATCACTGTACGAAATTTGACTCACATCAGTTCGGTAGTGTTCTTCTAGTGAGAAAATTTGTGATTTAATCAACAAATTATTCTAAAATTGTTGGTGTACCCGAATTCCCATTACTAATTTATAATAATCTACATTATTAAAAAAAAAAAAAAGTCGTGATATCAATCGAAAATACTTTTAAAAAGCAAAAATTCCGCCAACCAAAAAAAAAAAAAACTTACCTATAAAAAAACAAAAAGAATTGTCAACAAAAATCTGATATTCTCAACTTCTTGGAGTATGTACCCAAATTCGCATTAACAATTTACAATATGTACACATTTAAAAAAAAAGTCGTTATATCCATCAAAAATACTTTTAAAAAGCAAAATTACCGCCAACCAAAAAAAAAAAAAAAAAAAAAAAAAACTTGCAAAAAGAATTGTCAACAAAAATCTGTTCATTAAGTAACTTTATTGAAAAAATTCATGATATCAAAACATCGCCAAGCAATTTTCATTCAGCAGTTGTGATCAGGAATTGATACGGAATTTCAAATTAATTTGGTACTTACTGAAATAAAATATCCATAAGTTTGAGAACTGAATTGAAAAACCGGGCCAAGCGCCGGCGGAATTTATCGGTCCGGTTTTTCAATTCAGTTCTCAAACTTATGGATATTTTATTTCAGTAAGTACCAAATTAATTTGAAATTCCATATCAATTCCTGATCACAACTGCTGAATGAAAATTGCTTGGCGATGTTTTGATATCATGAATTTTTTCAATAAAGTTACTTAATGAACAGATTTTTGTTGACAATTCTTTTTGCAAGTTTTTTTTTTTTTTTTTTTTTTTTGGTTGGCGGTAATTTTGCTTTTTAAATATCAACTTTCGAAGAAACTGGGCCATGGTTCTCAAAACGGGTTGGGTAGGAAATACAACAAAAAAAACAAGATTTCTTCGAAAATATTGTCTCCTCTTTAAGAACTAATTTGGTATCTCCCTTATAGAGGAACCTTCGAAGCCAATATTATTTTTGAGTTATTTTCAACTCGACATAAAAGTTTCCACTGAATTTGATCAAAATCCTCCAATACTTTTCTTCTTGCGATCCACTCCTAGTGCACAATTTTTCAGAGAAATTATCACTCTCCAGCTAAATCCTCTCATTTCAATAATGTTTGTGACTAAAAAATTCAAGTGAACACAACCTAATCAAATTTAGCTATATCAAGATGTTGTGACGAATTGAGGAAGGAAGAAGAAAGGGGGAGAGTTTATGCACTGAAGATTTTCAAAATTATTATTTCAATATTTGGGCATTTAGCGTCATTTTCTTCCCAAAAAATTTAAAAGTTTGAACATGAAAACCAAATCCCAAACAATAATTCTGACCTTTCAGAGCTCATTTGATAAGATTCATGGGCATCACGATCTTTGAGCAAATTTTTGATTAGAAAAAAGAAAAACACACATACAAACAAAAATTGTTTCAAACATTTAGTTTTGTTTCGTGCCTCTTTAATGAGAAGGGGGAAAAAATGTATTTCGATGACCTACAAAAATCATAAAAAATTTCATATTTTTTTGTGCCGCAAATGTGGTTGAAAAATCGTGCATAATTATATAGGTATGTACTATCAAAGACGAAATATTCGAAGTATTGTTGTATGTACTTGCCAATTGGAAAAGTAACTGCGTAGTTTAAGTAGGTAGCTACCTACCTATTACCTAAGTGGGAAATTTTTCGATGATCTTACATTTTTCAAATGGTCATTACGTATGTTTTACAAATATGCAGGCAGGAGTATCATCTGCAAATAGCTACCTACTTACACGTAAGAACGTACAGCTTAGTTTATACGTATCAATTATTGAGAATGAAAATTACCTCCAGAATGCGTGACCATGGATCGGAGGTATACTTAAGTAATACCTACAGAACTCGTACTTCTGCACTCATAATTTATGAAAAGGCACCACACTAATTTCAAAATAAAAATGGATGACTTCAAGCAATGAAGATGAAAGTAATAAAATACTTACGGCACCTACAAAAAAAGAGCAAACGTAATGTTTAGGTAAGGAAAAAAAATTTTGAACAGCAAAGCAACGAAATTAAAAATGGTTTGAAAATGAAACAGTTTCATAAATGACTTTTCTTTTTGTTTTCGATAATCGAGGTGAAGTGTTTGATTCTTGAATATACAATATTAACGTACCTACCTAGGCTACCTACTCCCGCGATAGCATAAAATTCTAAGAATGGAAAAAGAACCGAAGCTTTCTGCAATCCAATTAAGCAAACAATCGAAATTTTTGAACAATTTTTTACACTATACGTTTTTTTTATTTTCAATACCTGTGAATCGTAGCCAAAAAGAAAAAACTGCGTATTTAATATTTCTCACCATGGTTTTCTGTTTCTTATCTGTCGGAAGTCTCGTTACTTTCACGAATATGGAGAGCCCTTTACATAAACTCGAAGCAGCTATACGTTTCGTCTTTAATTTCTGCTTGTTCACAATGTGCGCAAACTTCTATACAATTCAAACCGAAATGAAAGAAATTTTTTCGATATTCGACACAAACTCGCAAAACTATATGGGCGATGCGTTAATGAAAGTGGTCGCAGACAAATTCTACGATGATTTGAAAATGAATTTCAAACTAATCGGCGCCGCAATCGGTTTAAATGTCTTGGCCATGTTTTTACAGCAGCTTATGCAGCCAGAAGAGAACCATTATGATTACCTTTACCTGTACTCTTGCGGACCAAAGGGTAGTCAATCGGCGGTATCATTTTGCAACGAGGAATACTCATTGGGACATAATATAGTGAATAATCTAATCGAGCCAATTTTTTCTACCTTTGAATGTATAATGTGTGTAGGTTCGTGGTTGCTTTACATAGTGCTCACTGATAGCATCGAAGCGAGGCTAATAATGTACAAGAATAAGATCAATTCTCTGATCGACGACTTGAAAAATAAAGATAGGCGCGATATTCAAAATCGAATCGAATTTCACGACATCATCAGATATCAACAGGATATTTTTTCGTAAGTAATCTAAGATTGGGTTTAATTTTCACAACCATATCATTACCAAACTTGAGATTATATCCACTAAATAATCGTAATTTTTGATAGGAAATGTCAAAAGATTAATTCAATTTTGGATATACCCATGGTGACTCATATGCTCATACTTTACACCCTCAATTCATTTGTCGCTATAGCACTTGCGAGTCAGGTATTGTTTTTCAGTAGCTTACCTAGTATAATATTTTGAATACCTACCTATTCACAAAATTATTACCTATTTAAAATACAACTATTTTTATTAGAAATTCAGATCTATATTTCTCATCTCAAGGATATTACCTCTAAGTTTGTATGGATTAATCATGCATTACTCGTGTTGTAAAAATGCTTATATTATTGGTCATGTGGTAAGTATATCCATTATAGTGTATAATCGTATGCCAGATAATTATACCGCAGTTACCGCACCTATTGAAATTTATGATATAAAATATTTTCCAGCATGACGAAATACAAAATATTCTTTTGGAATTTCCATGGTATCAACAGAACTCGAGCTTTAAGAAATGCTACCTCACTTTGTTCTTAATCTCAGAAAAAAATCATCCCTTTTACGTCTGTGGATTTTACGAGATGAATTTGAAATTTTTTGCAGGCAACATGAATCGATTATATACACTTGTAAACATTTTGCTCTTGAAATTTAAATCTTAAAATTTATCTACTAAATAATAGATGAATGTACCTAGGTAGTAGTTTTGATAATACAATTGATTGTTTTTTTTCTTTTTCTTTTTCTTTTTTTTCCCCACAAAAATATGCACATGTTCAATTTATTCTAAGTAGGTACCTAATTAAGAATTTGATTGAGTACTGCAATGTCACTTAAAATTAAGATTATGTTATAGCTAGAAAATAAATCAAAGAAAAAACTTGAAAAATAGAATACGAGTACAAGATTTTCACATGTACTTACTGCAGTTTTTAAACACTTTTTCAAAAAGGACATTGAACGAGAACAGCTCAAAAATTAAAAGATAGATTTGAAATCGTAGAGCTTTTGTCAAAATATCAAAAATAAAGGACATGCTGAAATCAGGAAAAAAATTCAAATCTCCAGCAATGACATGAAATTGAAAATTGCTCTTTAAAAAACCAAAAATTTACATTTTCACCAATGAAAAATGGCGAAGAGGAGGTTCTTCGAATATTACGAGTCGAGTTTCAGCTTCTTAGACCAATTAAGAATGAGCTCCAGCAATTACACAACATTGAATACTGCTTGAAAAATGGCAGTGAAAATCCTCTTCTGCATATTCGTATATGGGTAAGTAACTGGAAAAGGGCAGAGACAAAATTCAAAATGGCCTCAGGATGGATTCTATTCCAGCCCACACACCATGAAATACATAGCTTTCGTTTAAAAAAATGATTAAATTACAAACGTGAGACTTTCTGAATTAAGATGTGCTAACAGCTCTTTGCCTTTTAAAACTTTTAAAACTAAATTGAGCACCACAGATGAAACACCGGACTTCTGCACAATTTTGCAGTTTTGAGAACAATGCGTTTGAAAGTTTAGAGTGGCAGCACTGCATCATAAGTGTACAATTGGTAAATTTGTCTTTACTCTGCACTCATTTCTAGCTCTATATTTAAAGACAATGTACGGCTAAAACTTCAGACTTGTCATCCCCACTTTATGAACAGCTGAAGCTACAGTTGCATAAAGACATCCATGAAAACAGAAAAGTCCCATTTTTCTTAACAATTTCGATTGGAAGGGAGAGGGGAGGGAGGGAGGTATAAGGTATATCAGAAAGCGTATCAAATCGACGAAAAAGTTAAAATTCGGTGTATATTCCAAGTATTTTCGACCCGAAAATCCGTTTGGAAACAGTTTCATCCCGTTTTAAGGGGATATTCTCAATACACCAAATTTTCTCATAGCATAACCAAAATGCCTTAATTTTACATTGGTCTTATGGGACGGAATGGGACAAACTTTAATGTTATAATTTAGAGCCGCGGATGCATGGAATGGGCTCAAATTTGAAATATGTACATGTTTTTCAAGACATTTTGAACAATCCTGTGCATGCATTCGTCAATACGTTGAATAGTTTTTCAATAAATAGGTACAGTTTCAAGAAATGTTGGATTTTTCTCAAAAAGTCCAACATTTCATTAAATCGTATTTTTTCAAAAACTACTCAACATATCGACAAATGCATGCACAGGATTGTTCAAAATGTTTTGAAAAACGTATATACCAAATTTGAAGCCATTCCATGCACAAATAGCTCTGAATTATGTGTTTGAAGTTTGGCAGGCGGACAGATATACTACCACGTATTGAGAATATCCCCTTAAGCGTTTGAAGAACCTCTAGAAATTTTTGAAAAATGAAGTTCGTTCCCACAAAATCTTATTAAATGAAGAAAAGAAAGCTAAAATCCATTCTGTACCTCAATTTTTTACTATGCTGAGGTGATTTGAGGTGCTTTCAAGAAGTTTTGGAGTCTCCTGCGTCTTCCTAAAAATTCCAGTTCTCCAAAAAAAAACGTCAAGAAATCTGACTAAATTTACTTTAGCACGTATGAGCCGGGGATTGGTGCTCCTTAATGACCCACTCGACTGATTACACACGACTTTTCCAAAATCAGTGTCTGTCAGTTTGAAATTCAGCTTATTTACACCTTGTTTTAGACTCGACCAGTCGATTGCAGGTGGTTTTCTTCAATTTCGAAGCCTCCGAAGCCATTTCTGGTTTTTTACATTATTTGTTTTTTCAATCAAGTATATGAAAATCGCTGCACAAAAATATGATTCCGAAATGGCTCATGCAGTTTCAGAAAAATGGTCAGCTCATACGTGCCAAAGTAATTTAGTAATTCAGACAAATTCTATGTTTTTTTGTTTTACCTATACATATATTTATTTATTTTTTGCAAAAATGCAAAAGAGGAATTCTCAAAAACACAGTAGAGGCTTCGAAACGACTTTAAATCGCCTCGAGTTGACTCAGCATGTTGAGATTAGAGTGTAGAAAAAATTTTAGCTTTCAAACATCATTTCGTAAAATTTTGTGGAAATTTATACTTTTAAAAATCTTTTGAAGGCTTCAAAACTGCTCAAAACGGTTCGAAATTGTTTTTAATCGATTCAGCAGATCTAGAATAGGGTGTACCAAATTTTAGCTTTGTAAGTCAATTTGGTAAGATTTTGATATTTTTCCATTTCGACTTGAATTTTTTTTTCGAAAATTACTTACCAAAAATCAATTTTTTTTTTCATTTTATGGGTTTTTAAAAAAACTTTCAAGTGTGTTTTGAGCAAAATTCATGGCTTTTTCATGATTTTTCATGACTTACATGACCGTTAGATAACCTGCGACTGTATTCAGCCCCCTCCCCGTACACACACAATTGAGGATGGCTTCAGCAATGACACAAACTTGAAAAGCATTAAAAATTGATTTTTTTTCTTCAGAATTTTTCGAGAGACGATCCTTGCCATTTCGTCGTATAAAGAATTTTCAAACGCATGCATTGCCTAGTAAGAGTATATCTAGGTACTTACTTAATTTTAGGTAATTAGGAATGAGAAAATTATTAAGTGGGTATAACTAAAAGAAGTTGAATGCATGATCATGTACTGTACTGGTATAAGACTCGTACGTATATAATTTTGAAAAAAGAATCCCATCAATTTACCAATTCCAGGTATTAATACACGACAGGTGTAATTTAAATACGGAAAATACCAACGCGACGTAGGTAATGATTGGAAAAGGGTACCTAAGAAAATACCATAGCAGCGCAAGTTAAAAATTTAAAATGACTCGAAAGTAACGACGTTTTGTAAATTCGACCACCTCTTCCTTTTGAAAAAATGTAGCCTGATTTAGAAACTCCAACAACGTGCTCATGTATGATAGAATAAAATTCTAAAAATGAACAAAAAATCCAGGTCTACTTCAATCCAATCGGACAAACAGTTGAAATTTTTCAACGATTTTTTGCATTTTAATATGTTTATATTATTCGCGATACCAGTGAATCATAGTCGAATCGCGAAAATTACGTATTTAATGTTTCTCGTCTCGGCTTTCTTTTTTTTATTTTTCGGAAGTCTGGTTACTTTCATGAATATACAGAATCCTTTACATAAGCTCGCGGCAGGGATGCGTTTACTGTTTAATATCGGCATGTTCACCATCTGCGTAGATTTATACACGATTCGAATCAAAGTGAAAGATAATTTAACGGTTTTCGAAGCTGATTCGCCGAACTACATGGGCGATGAAATGATACAAATAGTGGCGGAGAAATTTCACAAACAATTTCAAAAAAATGCAATACTAATTAGTATTATAATCGTGTTGAATTGCGTCGTTTTACTAAAGCAACAACTGCAGCCAGATTCTGTTCGCTACGACTTCATTTACTTGTACTCCTGCGGACCGAAAAGCAGTCAAACAGTAGTATCATTCTGTAATGAGGAAAATTCTCTCAGATATAATGTAATGAATAATGGAATTGATCCGATTTTTTTTGGAGTTGAATGTGGAATGTGTGTCGGTGCTTGGCTGCTTTACACGGTGATAACTGATAGCATCGAATCTAGGGTGGTTATGTTCAAGAGTAAGGTATATTCTTTAGCCAGTGATTTCATAAACGAACATGAAAGCGATATCCAGAATGAAATTAAATTTCGCGATATCATCAAAAATCAACAGTTTATTTTTTCGTAAGTTGTCGATGATTAATTTTGAAATATGATGACCCCGCCTGACAAAATGGACCATTTCGACGAAATTTCAAGAAATGTTTTTTTTTGTCAAAAATCTGATCTTTTAACCCTTGAGATTCATTTTAAACGTCATTATTTTGGACACTTTTTTTGTCGAAATGGTCGATTTTGTCAGGCGGGGTCACATTATGTACCTACAAGTGCAGTCAAATAGTAATTTTATTACGTCGATGTTTTGCAGAAGATGTCAGCAAGTCAATTCAATTTTGAACATACCAATGGTTACTCATATGCTTACAGTTTATGCTTTTAATATATTTGTAGCTGTAGCGCTCGCAAATCACGTAGGTACATACATACTACATAGTTGTTTGATATTGTAGCACGTTTCAATAAATTGAAATGATGTGTATTTTCATCAGAAGTTCAGATCCTTTTTCCTCATTTCAAGAATATTACCTTTGGGTTTATACGGATTGGCCATGCATTATTCATTTTGTAAAAACGCATACACTATTGGCCATGTGGTAAGTACCTATTAGTGATGTACTTACATATTTTTCTCTGAAAAATGATGTAATTTGGTTGTTGAATCTACAAACTGTGAAGTAAAGTTTCGAAGCACATTTTTTATATTTTGTCTTATATGTAATCCTACCATATTACAATAAAATTGTAAGGGAGACACAAAAAAGGCCATATTCAATTAAGGAGGTATAGATATATCGCAACATCAAAATTGATGGATCTACGAAGAATGAACATTATCGAATTTATGAAGCTTTGCGTGATCTACAAAAAACATGATGTTCATGTTTGGAACTGAAAACTCTAGACTGATTTCAAAATTTTTATCAATCATAACCTCATCAATGTCAAAAGTTGAAAATTGAGCCTTTTTTATGCTCCTTTTAAAGTTCTGCATCCATGGTGTGGTATTGCAATGTTCAAGGGCTTCTGAAGTCTTAAAAAGTTGACATTTTGAAACCCATAATTCTGCTCCTTCAATTTCGAGAGAAGGGAAACCGATTTACACCTACATATGTGTATGTAGTTTGGGTTACTGTGTTTTCAAACGAATCATTCAACATTTGCGATGAGCCTCCTGCATCACACGGGGAACCATTCATATTTTTTTAGATGACATTTCTAATCTTAAAATTGTTTCCAGCACGACGAAATACAGAGTGTTTTACTAGAATTACCATGGTACGAGCGAAATTTGAGTTTTCAAAAATGCTACCTCACTTTTTTCATCATCACCGAGAAAACCCACACATTTTCACTCTGCGGTTTGTACGAGATGAATTTGAAATTTTTTGCTGCAAATTTAAATCGTCTTTATTCACTTGTAAACCTTTTGCTATTGAAATTCAAATCTTGAATACTTGTGATACTTATGTATTAGATATTTAATAAATAAATGTAGAATGTAGGTTACCTAATTGATTTTATCTCTATTTTAGAAATTATTTGAACGTACCTAGTTTGAATTTTTTGTCAAATTGTAGAAGGTCTAGGTGCATTACATACCTCTTACATAATTCGCCATCAATTGATTTGAATTCGATTTTCAATATTTTTTGCAAGAAATATGCATGTATATTGTATATGTATCAAATAAATAATAAAACTTATACATATTTTGTTCAACTTATTTAGTCAATAGTTTTTCCATAGGTGCCTACACCCTACATACCTGCACTTTTTTAAAAAATTTCTGACAGCATCGAACTGAAAGCTTTAAGATGGCTAGAATTCGTGTGAAATTCAATTTAAGGGAATCAATATTAGCCGCAGAACTCATTTACCTACGTAATTTTCAACAAAAAATGGAAATTTCAACTTTCGAAGCACCCATGAATCATGGAGACCGAGAAGGCGATTTTTGACCAAAAAAAAAAGCAGAAATTGTGGAGACATTGAAGATTTTGACTTACAAAGCACACATGAGTCATAAACAGGGCTCGGATTTTTATGCTGGAGCATATTTTTTGTATGTATAGGAGATAGGGAATTTTTCAATTATCTCCACTATTCATGAAATTTCAAGTAAAATGAGCCCAATTCGTTAGAGCATATTTTGGCATATTTCACCATAAAAGAATATTAAAGCATATTTTGACATTTTTTAGGGAATATTTTGCGTTTTTAGAGCATATTTCACGTTTTTAGCGGTTTTTAGGGAATATTTTGCTCAATTTCAAATTTTTGCATCAAATTAGTATTTGGCTATTCTTCAATTTTTCCCCGCAAAATTTGTGAAACTGACAATAGCTCACTTGTACCTATACTTGTTTTTTTTTGTTCATTTTATTTGTATTTTATTTCTTTAATGATGGAATTAGAATCACCATTTCGTGATTTTAAAACGCTCTGTTTTGCACTTTTGTTCGTGAATTCTTGGTATTACACAATAATATTAGTAAAATCGTATAGGAATTGATTTTTCCTGTAAAACAATGTCCATATCGTTAGGGAATATTTTTAGTTTTTAGAGCATATTTTGGCATTTTTTAGGGAATATTTAAGCGCATATTTTGGGTTTTTTAGAGAAAGAATATCCGAGCCCTGGTACGTGATTTTCAAAAAAAAAGAATAAATTGTTGAGACATTGAAAATTTTGACTTACAAAGCACCCATGAATCATGGAGACTTCAAAGATAATTTTCAACCAAAAAAAGCATGCCTAAATTGTGAAGACTGAAAATTTCAACCAACGAAACACCCATGAATCATGCAGACTTCGTAGGTAGGTGATTTTCAACAAAAAAAAGCATACGTATCTAAATTCTGAAGACTGAAAATTTCGACTTACGAAGCACCCATGAATAATAGAGACTTCGTATCTAATACATATTTATGATTTTAGATCCGGCCGACGGTAGCTTTAGTCAATTAGGTATCAAGCACAGACCTATCGGTCTAAATTTCAGCTGCTCAAGTTCATGTGGAGGGAAGAAACGGACATTTTTCAAATTCACCGAAAATATGAGAATAAAAGTAATAAATTTTGTTTTCTGACCGGAAGGCCGGATCCGGCCAATCGTAGTATGGGTCGATTTGTTATCTATCACAGACCGTTTGACCAAAATTTGAGCACTGCAAGTGCATCAGATGAGCTGGTTTAACAGGTTTTTCAATTTTTTCAATGACAGGCATAAAGAACCTAATGGTCAAAAAAATATGATTTCTGATGATGATTCCAGATCCGGTCGACGGTAGTATTAATCGATTGGGTATCAAGCATAAGCCCTTCGGCCAAAATTTCAGCTGCTCAAGTTCATTTGGTGAGGAGAAACGGTCATTTTTTTGAGTTTACCAAAAATAAGAGAAAAAACGTAAAAATTTCTCAGTTTTGAGAACAATGCGTTTGAAGGTTTAGAGTGGCAGTGGCAGCGCTGCATCATACTCATAAGTGCACAATTGGTAAATTTGTCTTTACTCTGCACTCATTTCTAGCTCTATATTTAAAGACGATGTATGCCTAAAATTTCAGACTGGCATCCCCACTTTATGAACAGCTAAAGCTACAGTTGTATAAAGGCACCCATGAAAACAGAAAAGTGCCATTTTTCTTAACAATTTTGATTGGGAGGGTGGAGGAAGAAAGAAATGAGGTATTTCAGAAAGCTAGATCGAAAGAGCACGCAAAAATATATAATCGGTCTAAATTTCAAGTGGTACAATGCATTTTTCGATTTTTAGTGAACTTTCAAAAATATAATTTGGGTCAAAAATGGGGAAAAATCAAAATTTCATCAAATCGACGAAAAATTTAGAATTTGATGTATTTTCGACCCGCAAAGTTTCAAACCGTTTTAAGCGGTTGAAGAACCTCTAGAAATTTTTGAAAAATATGAAGTAACCACAAAATCTCATCAAATGAAAAAAATAAATCTAAAATCCATTCTGTACCTCAATTTTTTATTATGCTGAGGCGATTGGAGGTGCTTTCAAGAAGTATCGGAGCCTCCTGCGACTTCCTAAAAATTCCAGTTTTCCAAAAAAACGCCAAAAAATCTGACTCAATTAACTTTAGCACGTATGAGCCGGGGATTGGTGCGTCTTAATGACCCACTCGACTGATTACTCATGATTTTTCCAAAATCAGAGGCTGTCAGTTTGAAATTCAGCTTACTTACACCGTGTTTTTGACTTCACCAGTCGATTGCAGGTGGTTTTCTTCAATTTCGGAGCCTCCGAAACCATTTCTGGTTTTTAGAGTTTTTGCGCGAAGCGCGAAAAAACTCTATTGTAACCACTTTTTCATGGTCGTCGTCGTCGTCATCGTGTAGATTTTTAAAATGCTAAGCAATATGCAAAAATTAAATTCCGATTTCAGTTCAAAACTTTATTGTAGATAATATTGTCGTCATCATCGAGTAGAATTTTAAAATGCTAAGCAATATGCAAAAATAATTAGCCACGTTTATTTGTTTCTAAATTCCGATTTCAATTCAAAACTTTATTGTAGATAATATTGATATGAAAATGAAGATAAAACGGTGAGGAAGTACAAATAAGCCAAAACTGAAATTGTAGATATAACTTTGGCGGGTACTTTCATTTTTTTTTTCAACAACGAAAAACAAATCGAATCGATGAAGATTGTAATTTTCCAAAATAAAATATAACCGATATTTCGTGTAGCAAAATTCCAAAGATTATTTTGAATTTAATTTTATAAAAACCGGGCATCTTTTTAAGTATCTATACAAGAATTGAAAGGGTAAATTCAGAAAAATTAATAATTTTTCAAAATAAAATAAATCACGATGTTTCGTGTATGTCTGAGGTGAGATTATATTGATCATACCATCAAGATTTGTTGAAGAACTATTCAAAATCATACATCATTAGAATTTAGATCACCCAATAAGCGAAAGGTAAAATGCAAAAACTCTCCTGCGATCAGCGAATAGCTGATGGCTTGTTTACATTATTTTCTTCTCAATCTAGTATGGAAATCGCTGCACAAAAACATAATTCTGAAATGGCTCATGGAGATTTTAGAAAAATGGTCAGCTCATACGTGCCAAAGTAATTTGATTCAGACAGATTCTATGTTTTTTTCTTTTATTTCTCAAAAACACACTAGGAGGCCCCGAAACGACTTCAAATCACGTCGAGTTGACTCAGCATTTTGGGATTAGAGTATAAGTAGAATAAAATTTTAGCTTTCAAACATCACTCCGTAAAATGTTGTGAAAATTTCTACTTTTAAAAATTTTTCAAAGGCTTCAGAACTGCTTAAAATGGTTCGAAATTGTTTCCAAACGATTCAGCAGATCTAATATAGGGTATGTACCAACTAGATCAATTTGGTAAAGTTTTGATCTTTCCCTATTTTGACTGTAATTTTTTCTCAAAAATTACCAAAAATCAAAAAATGCCCTCAAGCACATAAAATTTTAGCTGATGAAACAATTGTGACGCCAGTTGGGATACTTCCCTGGTTAGCATCAAATTACCAAATTAAGGTATCATTTGTTTTGAAAATACATATACGTAAATTGACGGTAAGTTTATTATTTGAAGAGTGATATTCCAAAACTCGCTTTGTCCATTTTTATCAAAGTTGGGTTTCCAGTGGTACCTGGTAGATGAAGTATTAACTCACATTCCTACATCATCAACCTACCAAAATGAGGTGTTAAACTCACCTAAATAGCCAATTCACTAAAAATTTGAAAAAAAATAATGTTCCAAAACGCGCTTTGTCCATTTTTATTGAAATTTTTTTCAGCAGTATTTAGTGGATGAAGTGTATACCTACACTCCTACATCATAAATCCACCCAAATAAAGTGCTAAACTCGCCTAAAAAGCCAATTTACCCGTTTAAAGGGAAACTGTTTTTCCTCTTTCCTGAAAAGTTGTGAAAATGGACAAAGCGAGTTTTGGAATATCACTCTTCATTTGTCTCGGACGTCACAAAAAATCTGGACTCGGAGTTTGATGTCTATGGGGGTATTCTCTAATACATGTACCAAATTGAAGCCAATAAAGCCAATGAAGAGGAGGTCAAGACTTCAGCTATGGTAAAATACTGAACAGAAAACCCTTTTTGGTGGTTGAAAAATAGCAGCGAGCAGTTGAAAAGTCAAACTAGGATACCGACCCGACCCAGGGTGTCTTACAACACTCCCAAACAAAAAATCATAAATGACTTTTTCATGACCGATTTTTCACATTTTTACCGCATGAAAATAGCCCCCCACCACTCAAAAAATAAATAACTTGAAATTGCGAGGAAATTTTTAAAATTTGTAGCAGTATTTCAGTTTATTTACTTTTCTAATATTTTGAACAAATTTTTCAATTTTTTCATTTTATGGGTTTTTAAAAAAAAATTCAGGTGTGATTCGAGCAAAATGCATGACTTTTTCATGATTTTCATAAACGTTAGACACCCTTCGACTGCATTCAGCCCCCTCCCTGCACACATACAATTGAGGATAGCTTCAGCAATGTCACAAACTTGAAAAGCATAAAAAATTCATTTTTTTTCTTCAGAATTTTCCAAGAGACGATCCTTGCCATTTCGTCGTATAAAGAATTTTCAAACGCATGCATCGTCTAGTAAGGGTAATATTTACTCGTAGGTACCTACTTAATTTTAGGTAATTGTGAATGAGAAAATCATTGAGTAGGTATAACTAAAGAAGTTGAATGCATGATTAACTGATCATGTACTGGACTGGTATAAGACTCGTACGCATATAATTTTGAAAAAAAAGCCCATCAATTTACCAATTCCAGGTATAGAACGACAGGTATAATTTAAATACCGAAAATACCAACGCGACGTAGGTAATGATTGGAAAAGGGTAAGAAAGTACCATAGCAGCGCAAGTTAAAAATTTAAAATGTCTCGAAAATAACGACGTTTTGTAAATTCGACCACCTCTTCCTTTTGAAAAAATGTAGCCTGATTTAGAAACTCCAACAACGTGCTCATGTATGATAGAATAAAATTCTAAAAATGAACAAAAAATCCAGGTCTACTTCAATCCAATCGGACAAACAGTTGAAATTTTTCAACGATTTTTTGCATTTTAATATGTTTATATTATTCGCGATACCAGTGAATCATAGTCGAATCGCGAAAATTACGTATTTAATGTTTCTCGTCTCAGCTTTCTTTTTTTTATTTTTCGGAAGTCTGGTTACTTTCATGAATATACAGAATCCTTTACATAAGCTCGCGGCAGGGATGCGTTTACTGTTTAATATCGGCATGTTCACCATCTGCGTAGATTTATACACGATTCGAATCAAAGTGAAAGATAATTTAACGGTTTTCGAAGCTGATTCGCCGAACTACATGGGCGATGAAATGATACAAATAGTGGCGGAGAAATTTCACAAACAATTTCAAAAAAATGCAATACTAATTAGTATTATAATCGTGTTGAATTGCGTCGTTTTACTAAAGCAACAACTGCAGCCAGATTCTGTTCGCTACGACTTCATTTACTTGTACTCCTGCGGACCGAAAAGCAGTCAAACAGTAGTATCATTCTGTAATGAGGAAAATTCTCTCAGATATAATGTAATGAATAATGGAATTGATCCGATTTTTTTTGGAGTTGAATGTGGAATGTGTGTCGGTGCTTGGCTGCTTTACACAGTGATAACTGATGGCATCGAAGCTAGGGTGATTATGTTCAAGAGAAAAGTATATTCTTTAGCCAGTGATTTCATAAACGAACATGAGAGCGATATCCGAGATGAAATTAAATTTCGCGATATTATCAAAAGTCAACAGTATATTTTTTCGTAAGTTGTCAATGATAATGATTAATTTTGAAATATGTACCTACTACAAGTGCATTCAAATAGTAATTTTATCACTATAGGCATTATGTGTATTAGGCTAAATACTGTCGTTTTTTTGCAGAAAATGTCAGCGAATCAATTCAATTTTGAACCTACCAATGGTTACTCATATGCTTACAGTTTATTCATTTAGTATATTTGTAGCTATAGCGCTCGCCAACCGGGTAGGTACATACATAATAACGTTGTTTAATATTGTAGCACGTTTCAATAAATTGAAATAGGTAGTAATATGTATTTTCATTAGGAATTCAGATCATTTTTCCTCATTACAAGAATATTGCCTTTGGGTTTATATGGATTGGTAATGCATTATTCATTTTGTAAGAATGCATACACTATTGGCCATGTGGTAAGTACCTATTCATAGAGGGGCAGGAGTGATCTCGATTTTCACAATGTCATAATTTTTTATTCTATTACATGGAGGGTTACTAGCTTTCCATTGTACTTTTTTCTGAAAAACCAATTTTCAGAGGCCTCATCCCCTCTTCCCATGGTCGGAGGGAAAAAAGTTGGTGAACAAAATTTCTAGGAAATATCGAATCATATTAAAACGACACCAATGTCATCAAAATAACTTCATTTCAAAAAAAGTGAAAATTGTGGGGGGCTGAGGGACTCTGGAGAGGGCTAGGTGAGTTTAGCAGAAAATCTGAGGTCATATTCGTGCTCAGTGGTATCGAATCATATGAAAACGACGCCAATGTCATCAAAGTAACTTTATTTCAAAATTAGTGAAAATTGAGGGGGGCTGAGGGGCTCTGGAGAAGAATAGGTGAGCGTAGCAGAAAATCTGAGGTCATATTCGTGCTCAGCGGTATCGAATCATATGAAAACGATACCCTACTCATTAATAGTTATTTTCCCCAATATTCCCATTTCACCCCTCACCCCCCTAAGATACATTATTCCAAGTATTCACCACGCCGCACCAAAGCAAAAATTTCTAATATAGTATAAGATATGTTTGGGGGCCAAAAATACATCCAAAAAACGTGTTTCTAAAATCGTACCTCGCAATCTTCATTGTTAATAGGCATAAAAAAAATGAAAAAACGCGTTTTTGAGGGGTAAATATGAGGGGAGGGGGTTGAATATTTTTGTGGGGATACCTACTAAGGATATACATAACTTCCAGAAAACTTTTCAAAATCGGTTGAAATGGGGCTGAGAAAAGTGTTATTGAAATTTCAAAAAAGGGGGGTTCCCCAGAAAGGGGAGGTGGTGTGGATCTGAAATTTTTCACGCGGTAGTTTCTCGATGGTACCCACCTTCCATGCTAGTATCAACCCGAACGCTCTCGGAAGCCATTTCACCCCTCCTATGCGACGATAGCTTTTTTGTGTTTTTTAGAAAACCCCTCTCATTTGAATGGTTCTAGCCCCACCCCCCTTCGGGGTAGAAGGAAAGTTGATATATCACTAGATCGGAAATTTCGCGTAGAATAAAAAAGTACTGAACTGTTTTTGACGTAAAATCAACCCCTGAGGAGAAAACTGCGAAAAACCCATTTCGGGGGGGTTCAGCCCCCCATAAAAAAATTAGCAAGAAGGGTACGGGGTGGTAACTCTTGGGAATTATTCAGGGGGTCACCCTCGACAATTTCCCACCAAAAAATCTTTGCTAGGTAAAAATGTTTTTTTAAATGCTAATTCTCCTGTATTATCTAGCGGCGTACATATTTTTTTTAGAAAAATGGTGTAATTTGGTTGTTGAATCTTATTCTACATACAAACTGTATAGTAAAGTTGCAAAGCACATTTTATATGATTTATCTTCAAAGTTGCACAACCTCTTGAATGTTGAATATTGCAGAAAGGTTTAATTTAATCCTGTCATTATTAAAAAATTTTGAGGGAGACACAATGAAAAGGCTATTTAATTAGGAACTTCAAAATTTGATAAGATATACGAAAAATAATAATTTTCAAAAGGCTATAACGCCTTCAATTTTCTGCATAATGATAAATTAACATTATCGAATTTATGGAGCTTCGAATGATCAACAAAAAATATGATGTTCGTGTTCGGAACTGAAATCGCTAGATTGATTTCAAAATTGTAATCAATCATAACCCCTCCAATATCAAAGGTTCTAAAATGAGGCTTTCTTTATGCTCGCTTCAATGTTCTACAATCTACATCCATGGTGTGGTATTGCAATGTTTAAGGGCTTCTGAAGTCCTGAAAAGTTAACATTTCAAATTTCATAACTTTGCTCCTATAATTTCAAGGGAAGGCAAACCAATTTACACCTACATAGTTTGGGTTTCTTTGTTTTCAGATGAATCATACATTATTATAGGAAACCATTCAGATTTTTTTTAGATAACATTTCTAATCTTAAAATTGTTTCCAGCACGACGAAATACAAAGTGTTTTACTAGAATTACCATGGTACGAGCGAAATTTGAGTTTTCAAAAATGCTATTTGGCTTTTTTCATCATCACGGAGAAAAACCAAACATTTTCTGTCTGCGGTTTGTACGAGATGAATTTGAAATTTTTTGCTGCAAATTTGAATCGTCTTTATTCACTTGTAAACCTTTTGCTATTGAAATTTAAATCTTGAATACTTGTAACACATAATGTAGATTATTTAATAAATGAATGTAGTTAATTAATCTCAATTATTTTAGAAAAAATTTGAACGTACCTAGTTTAAATTTTTTGTCAGATTTTAGTAGGTAGATACCTACTTACATTGATTACTACCAATCGATTAGAATTCGATTTTCAATATTTTTTGCGAGAAGTGTATTTATTTGTAGATATCAAAATTAAATGGGTAACAAAACTTGTACGTGATCCTTTATGCACCTAGGCAATACCTACATACATATTTCGTTCCACTGACTCAGTCAATACTTTTTGCATAAAGGTACACTTTTTTAAATTTTCGCTGACAAAATCGAACTGAAGGCTTCAAGATAACTATAGCATTCGAGTGAAATTCGGTTAAAGGGAATAAATACTAGCCGCAGAACTAATATTCATCATTTTTACAGAAAAATATGTATTTAAACATTTGTTTGAAAAAGAAAAATGATTTGGAACAACACCGGTACTGTACTTCAACCAGAGACAGTTTTTCAGATTTTTTAGAAATGTACTTTAGTCACTTTTTATCCAAGGATCCTTACTTCTGATTGATTTTAATATTTTATTAATGTTTCATGTGAACAGAAAATGTGAAGAATTATTCGAGATTGTTTCATATTTTTCAATACCGAAAAATAAAAAATGATGAAGTCAGAAGTAAATTGCTACATTTTGTAAATTATTTTAACATATTGTAACTTGTAAGGTTGTAAGTATGTACATATGTACCTGTAGTTTACTTTGATGTGGATTATGAAAAACTGTTAATAAAGTTGCCTAATAACTTGTTTGTCGTAAATACGATTTTGTTTATTGGATTTACGGCAAACTGTTTATGCAATTTATATAACACGCAGCTTAATGCCGGAAAAGTAATTGAAATGATGAAAAAATTTTTGCATTGCGAAAAAGCGCCAAACAACACCGAAATGTATCATTTTTAACCTTTAAACATATTTTAGCACTATAAATGGACGATTTTCAAAAAAAATAAAAATAAAAATTCTTCAGTTTCTTCGAGGTGTTTTGATACGGAATAGCTGGCAAAGTGTTCTACTGTGATGTAGATTGTAGGTATAAGTCCCAATCGAGTATGAGCGAAAATAAAGACATTTTTGGTGATTTAGAATAGAAAGGGGGTTTTCGCGATTGAGCTAAAAGTCGTGTTTTGGGGTTCTCTTTAAATGACCAAAAGCTTTTTTCCGGAAACTGCTTGGTTTTTGAATAAATCGGTTTTTAGTGTTTCCTGAAAACCTGAAAAAGTGAACTAAGTCCCTTTCGATTCTCACCGATTCAATTATGGTTTTTGTGGAGATATTTTGGTGATTTTTGCCCATAAACTCTTCTTGGAAAGGACAGTGAGGGGAGGAAGGTCCAGCAGAAAATTACTTTCATGGTCAATGTACATACTAACAATGGATTATCGAAAAACATCGTGTTCCGAATCACCCACACACCTAAAAAAATTCGTTGGGTAGTTGTGAATGCTTCAGGAATAAGGAACTTGATCAGTTCCATGGTCCATGGATCATGCAAAAAGCATCTTACCCATCTTGGATCATGGATGTTGATGTTTGTAGAGAAATCAAAAATTGAACGTGAATTAAAATGAAGGCTAGGTGTTTGAACTTCTGATTAACGAAAACCAGAGCTCCTCTACATGCGCTTGGGATTAACAGGGCGACTAATCCCCAATCACCCTAATTGACCTTACCTCTAAATTGAGGCAAAATCGAAACATTTGAAAATTTTTAAATTTTTCAACTTTGACCTCGATCACGGGAGGGGAGGGGGTCAGACATTGACCAAAAAATTTGGAATATTTCGTAAGGCTTAATCAAAATACAAAAAAAAAGTTGGAGACGATCCAACTTAGTACCCCTGCTTAAAAATTTACATGAAAAATTATTAGGTAGGTAGGTATACTAGGTAGGAAAATATAAGTAATTTTTTTTCATCAATTTTCTTTTGCCATTGCGTACTATGAGTAGGTATACAAGAAAACACGCACAAATTTTATTTCAAGCCTGTAATCAATCAACAACAAAACCAAAAAAAAAAGAAACTCGTACGTGCACAGAAAAGAATAAGCACATATTATTATGATAACAAAAAAAAAACTCAAATTGACAATTTTTTCATGAATCATCTTTCTTTGTTGCCGTGTTTGGTAATTTGGTACGTATTATATGCACAAATATTTTCTTGGTAGAAATAAACAGGTACAGGAAGCGGAAAAATTCACAAAATTCAAAATGTTCTTCGCATTATCTATACCTATAACACATAATTGAAGTCTGTAGAGTTGTAATTTTCTCAAACAATTTCATCGCCGAAATTCCGTAGGAAATTTCCAGAACATGAAGAAGTACCATAAGACAAGTAGGTACATATGTAGGTAAATAGTAATTCTTCGAATCAGTCTCATGAAGTCCAGCAGCAACCACAAACTATCCATTGTGAGATGGAGTGATGTGAAAAATTTTGCAAAAAAATAATTCATCAATCATGGGTGTTTCAACAAAAGAAGTAACAATATTACGCGGATTCATACGTTACGGACTTTTCGTATGCGGTTTACCAACAAAAATTAATAAAATAGCGAAATATGTCTATCATATCGCGACCTTATCGTGTTACATGTTTTTCATTTTAGGAAATTTAGTAACCGTTATCAACAGCTCGGGAAATCTACACAGATTATTAGCGTCAATAAGATTGCTATTCAGTCTGAGTATAGTAATGATTAACTTGTACTTTTATATTCATCGACGTCTCGTGACAGATTTTTTTTCCATATACGATGAAAATTCGTCAAATTACATCGGCGACGATGAAATCAAGGTGACAGCCAAGATGTTCCTCAAAAGTCTCATAAATCATATCATATCTTTCACCGGATCGATGTTGATGGGTGCACTTTTTGCACAAATATTCTTGAAACGTTCGCAAGATACGTATTTGTACGATTTTTTATATTTTTATTCGTGCGGTTCTGCGGATAGAGAGCCTATCATAAAGTTTTGTTTTGAAAGAAGAAGCTATGGGCATTTTATATTGAACGAAATCATGGAAAATTTCATCTCTTTTTATCAAGGCCACATCGTACTAACAGGTCAATTGCTAATTACAGCTGTACTAAAGGGTGTTGAAGCAAAACTAAAAATGTACGACGATCGTGTGTCCATGTACATCGAAGAGGTCAAGAATATGCATGAATATGATCGAAATGATTTACTTCAGCTTGTAGCTATCATAAAATACCAACAAAATATTTTCAGGTACCTACTAGGCACTAATATACAACTTGAATGTAACTACATTAAATACACTATTACTTATTTGCTCGATTTGCAAGTATAACGTAATATTATTCTACAGACATAATCAGGCTTTCATATCAATCTCAAATTTGCCTTTCACGATACACATGATTATCCTGTACATAAATATTTTATTCACAACTTTAGCCATCGGAGGACAGGTAAAAAAATACATACTTATGTAGTTTTTTAAATTCAGTAGCCACCAAAAGTCTTTTTCTTCGATAATTAATTTATAATACAAATTCTTTTACAGAAATTCAGATCTTCATATTTAAACGTCAGGTTCATCTCAGCGGCAACTTTTAATCATTATATTCATTATATATTTTGCAAAAGTGTTTTCATCATTGGACATGCCGTAAGTATCTACACAGTACACTCATAATTTTAATATTGAAAAGGAATACCAATAGGTGAATAAAAAAATATTACTAGGTACAACGAACCCGTATATTTGAATACCGATAGAGACTTTGTAATTTGCAAACGCTATTTGGTGGAGCGTCCAGCTCTCAAGTCTCAACTGCGCACTTTAGTTCAAAAATCGAATAAGGAAGGTTCCCCATAGAAGGCCTAGATCACAACTACATTTCTCCGTTGGTATGCGAGCAAATCGCAAAATACCACCAGATGACAAAAGACCCTTCTAATCTGACCTTCAAATATGATTTCACCTTTTTCTAAATATTTGACCAGAAATTATTTGAGTTTCAGTGCGGTATTGGAGTACATTACTTTTCAGTTTAAAAAATGCTACACATTATTCTCTCTTTGTGGATGCTATGGCAGTTTTTCTTTGACTTACAAATTCCTCCTAAGAAGACATCTTTCCACTCGACCATTATAGCTTCTTTTTTTTTTTTTGGACGATCTTGAGAATATCAACCATCATCGTAGTAAGCAATAAAAATCAAAGCAGTTGTTGAAAGTTCAACATTCGGAAACAAACTGCACTCAATTCAAGTCTGATGTCAAATTATTGAAAAATTGTCACTTTAGAGGTATAAAATACATCAACTAGCGAGTAGGAATGAGTTTGAGCTGGTTTCCCTTTCATCTTTACTCGACTCTGTATATCAATAAACATCTTTGTAACAGTTCAAAACTGCTGGAAACTACTCAGTTCCAATTCATTCAGGAGCGGTGGAGGAAGGGATGTGGCTCAAAAATTTAATAGGCTACACTAAATTTCAGCTTCTCAACGTGTTGGTTTCGCTTTGAGAAATTGAAATTTCAATTACAATGAATGTTCTCTTAAGCTATCCAACCGTTTTTTGTACCTATTGGACACCATTTGAGAATCATTAAGGCGGAGGGAATAGATTAATTTTCATTCAATTCGGATGGGTAATTGCTGAGTAATTGCAATTTTAGTTCATTATTTTAATGCATTAAATCCTAAAAAAGGGAAAAGGGGACTTGTAGAACACCTGCCGCTCATTGTACCCTACTGTACCCCCAGTCTATTCCATCACCAGCTGTGTTTCATTGTACCCTGTTACACCCCCGGTCTGTTAGCTGTAAGCTGTAAATTCCAAGTGGGAGTGGTTTGGTGGGGCGTTTACCAAACAAATATATTATTTTAATGCCCTAACCCTCGTAGCGAATTCGTGGCTGAGTGGTTAGGGCATGTAGGTAGGAATAGGAAATTTAGGGACCCAGGTTCGAATCCCCGTGAGGTAAGTAGGTAGGTGACGGATTTTTCATAGGAAAATTGGATAGGTAAATGCTTTGGAGTTACCTATGTAGTACATGATAATGGGGCAAACATAATGCTGAAATTGAGTTATGTGAATTATGATATCATTTGCTAACTAAAAATTCATTTCATTAATTTTTTGTCTACCTATAGCCATAAGTATAGTAAGAATTACCTTGACATGAATAATTTTTAACTTTTTACTTATAATTTAAAAATTACTTCAAAATGAGTAATTAAACTAATTTTTGTACAATTGAAACATGTAATTTTTATTATCATGATTTAGTAAAAATTATTAAAACAAAATGATTTTTACTATTGGTACCTACTCGTATAGCAAAATTTATTAAAATGATAAGTTTTACAATGCGATTACAGTAAAAATTATTGAATGGGATCTGGTACTTAATTGTGCTAAATACCAGTAGGTATTAGTTAAATTTTTTTGTAAAAATTACCCATATTTTTTTCGTGTAATTTAGAGGCAATGCAAATTCTCAACATATTTTATAAGATTTAATTCTTAATTTAGAATAAAAAGCAAGTTCTGAAAATTGGTTTGAAAATTTATAAATTTGAAGACAATGGAAATTCTAAAAAAAATAATATGAAAATTTGTATTTAGAGACGCTGAGAATTCCATAATGTGAACTTGAAAATTAAGATGAAATAAGTATTGTAATATTTATGAAGAAGATGAGAATTCTGAAAAATTGGAGGCAATGTAAATTCCAAAAATTGAGTAAACGTTTTACAATTTGTGGACAATATGAACTTGAAAATTGAATTTGAAATTTTTTAATTTAAAGACAATAAGAATTCTGAAAAATTATTCAAAATTTGACTTTTTAGAGGCAATGTGAATTCTAAAAATTGATTGCAAATTTCCTAACTCAGCAGCAATGCAAAATTCTGAAAATTTATTGAAAACTTTATGAAATTGTAGCGATGGGGAATTCGGGAAATTGATTTGAAATTTTGTAAATTTTAAAACAATGCAAAGTATTGTGGTAAAATGAGTATTACATCGTAATTCTTCATTTTTACTAACAAGATGATTCTTCTTTGGATGAGAAAAATGGAGGAGATAACGGAAATTGTACAGGTGAATCGAGATTACTCTATGCTCGATAACTTGTATTGTAACCGTGCTCCAAGATAGTCGTGTTCGTTTGGTGTTCTTATTTTTCCTTTTTTGTTATGTTTTTGGAGTATGTTTTTTGAAGAAGATTAAACATTTTATTATGATTTGAATTCGAGAATTATTTGTGTCGGAGTTCGTGATTACTGAAAATATTTCAAGTTGCTCATCAGGCTAATAATGGAAGCCTAAGTCACTGCACCGAGGGTGCTGGTGTAGGCATGGCTCTGCCATGACCTAGGTAGGTGAGCAATAAATGTCCCTTCAGATATACCATGATTAAATGGTTTTGTATATATTTGTAACATATTGAAATAGTCAAATTACGACTTAAACTAGCTTTTACTTGCTTTTTATGAAGATATGATTCCATTATGAATCGAGAGTGTTTAGTTTAGTAGATGATATATCTCGATCAATGAGATTTTAGATTTAGCCAATATGAAATACCAAGATTATTTGGTTCGGCGAGATTAGAATTTTTAGTTATTTGAGTTTTGAATATTTGGACTTTGTGAATAAATTTGTCCGATGAGATCTTAAATCTCATCGCCCTCTTGGCTTTGCTCAAAATTAGTTTAAGGAGAAGTTCTTTTATTTTTATTTTCGAGAATGAATTCTGAATCTTCGAGAAGCTTATGTGGTGTGTTGGGGTTTTGTAATTAGTCTATTCCTACTTCAATTGATCCTACCTACCTGTGTAGAATGTTCTCCTTTAATGATACCTATTTCCAAAAATACCTATTTTGAATTTTGCTCAGAATTGAAGCTGACAACCTCGTGTCAAAAATTTGTAGCATTTTTTAATCGTAACACACCACATAATCTTTTTATGGCGCCCAACGTGGGGCTCGAGGGAGGTTTCCCCGAGCAAAGTATCCCCAAAATTTGAAAATTACATGTGGAAATTGTGTGTCAAAATTCCAAATTAATTGTGGGTTGGAAGCCAAAGAATTTTCAATTTTCATTCTCAAATCTTTCGTTTTGTTTACCATGTAACTATAACGTAACGTAATTGCTTTGGATTTATGATCTTTTTATGGTAAACATATAATAACGTAAATTTGGTGCTCTTAAGATCAAAGCAAAAAAGTATAATTCAAGTTTAACCATGAAAAGATGTCTGCTTGACCTTGCACCACAAGTTAGATAGGTAGAAAATATTTTCAAGGTTGAAGAAGATTCTAGTTGTAATTGTAACAATAAATTTATCATGTTTTAATACACGAAATTTCACGTATACTTGTTACATTTAGGATTACGTTAGATATGAGATAAAAATAGATATATTTTCCGATGTGCATAAGATTAAATGCAGATAATCTCCTTATCTTTCGTAAGTTACAGAATCACCTTTTGAAACGTTATCGTAGCACATCGTAGATAATGAAACAAAAGATTTCCTCTAGGTTAATTTTAGAATTAATATTGTGCACTATCGTCTGTACAAATCGAAAAAAAAAAAAAAATAAAATAAAATAAAATAAAAATAAAATCGAAAAATGTACGACGATAGTTAGAATTATTCTCACCAGATTCGCTAGTTACAACAGTCAAGAATCACTCTCTACAAACGCTCATTTTCCAACTACACAGTTAATGTGTTATAAAATGTCCGTCAATATTCCTGATTTTTCGTTTACGCGTTTAAAATACGAAGTTGCTGAAAGTACTTATATTCCTTTTTATATGAGAAGCTTACTATCGACGATTCGAGAAGAAGAAATGTCCGAAGAAGTTAAACCGACTGTGAATACGAATCGAGATATGGCTACCGAAGTTAAGGTAAATACGATTGTAAAATCGGTGAGATAATTCATAAGTTAGATTTAATTAGCAATAGTAGAATAGTAAATATCGAGAAGAAAAGTTTACTTGGAAGCTAAATTGAACTTACATAAGTTCTGGCGCCCAATGTGTAACCGATATTGGCCTGTAATTTCCCAGGTAAAGTTTTCTTCGAGATGTGTAGTTTATTTTGTGTTTTGTAAATACGTGCATTTAGTGTTAGTTAGTGTATTTTTTCCATCCCCCCTTACGCTCACCTACTACCAAAACACCAGTGACCTCACCGCATTTTATGAAAATTATTCGATACAACTTTAATCGATTGAGTTTATGCAATCATCGAAAGATACGAAGAAAGCCGTTGACCCTTCTTCTACAGTTCGGAAACAGAAACGCTTCAGTTTAAGTCCAGATTTGACTCCAGCTCCAGTACCTGTTTCTGTTCAACGAACCGGTCCTACTATGAGAAGCAAGAAAGCTGAGCTTGTTCCTGCCCTCAAATATACTCGTATTCGGCCAACTATATCGAAGGCTAAACCTAAGCCAAAACCGAAGGTAGTGACCGAAGTACCGGTTGATCAAACGATCTCGGTAACAGATAACGTGATAGAATCGGAGCCACAACCGTCGACGAGTGGCGTCCTAGAAGACAGCTTTATCGATTATACTCCGGTTGGTTCGGCGAAGCAGCCTACCACAAGCGGTGTGACCCCGAGTTCTGACTCGGCGAAGTTGTCTGCTGTAAAAAGTGTGACCCCGAACAGCTCCGAAGGAGTTCTATCATCCAACAAGTTATCTCCGGCTTTCTCCAGCGATCCATCATCTAGCGATACTACACCCGAAAGTGTAAAACGATTAATCCAGGTTACTTGGCAATCGTCGTTGTTATCACCAATATTTAGTCGCCCATCTTTCGGTAAAAGCCAACGATTTAAATCAGCATTCGAAATCGAGATGGATCAACTTAGCGAAGAAGACCAACGAAAATGTTACGAGAATTGGATAAAACAAGCAGAAATCGAAAGACAACGAGAAGAAGCTGATCGATTAAAACAAGAAGAGCTCGAAAAGAAACAACGTGAGATTGATCAATTGAATTTAAAATTACTCAATGTGTCGATCAATACTGGAGGCCAGCAAAATGGCCAAGGTGCGCAAGCTTCCGGTGTTTCTGTTGAAGCTCTCGATGCAGTCACCGCATCTATGAATCGAACTATTGGCAAAACCATCGCCAATGAAATGAAAAGTATAATGCCAAAGCCCAAACGACGATACAATCGACGAGATGATGATGACGACGACGAAGAGGCAAAGCCTAAATTTCTCGAGTGGAATCATTGTAGTTTAAAATTCGACGCTGATCCCGAGGAATTGGAATTCCATATTCCAAAATGTAAATCGTTATTAATCCTCAACGATGCTGTGTTTGACGAAGATGACTTAGAATACGAAGGTCATACAAAAAACGTCTCGCAAATTATGGGTATCGTCGGTGCTAAGATTAAACCCTGGGATGGCTATAAGGATTACCGAACACCTGAAATGTTTTTAATCGAGTTCGATAAATTCGTAATGCCATTGGTGAAGAATAACAAATCGTGTAACGCCTGTTTCTTCTATTTATTAATTGGTGATGAAACGTATCGATTCTGTCATCACACTGAAAAGAATTTACCGTTCAAAGACGTTGCGATCAAATTCTTGCAACAATTCAGTACTCCAGCAGCTCATCAGAAAGATAGCGAAAATTTTGGTCGCGATAAACCTAGACCAAAACAACCCCACTACGAATTCGCTTCATTCTGGATGCGTCGTTTAATCTGGAATCCTCAGTATGAGATGAGTTTAATGTCTGTTAAACTAATGAAGAAAACTCCAGGTTTTAAACAACTTCTCGAGAATGTTAAAGAAACTGACAAAGCTGAGCAGATTATCGAGAAAATGATTGAACATGAACGAACTATCGAACAAGACGACGCTTTACACGAGTTAACTAGTGCTGCTTACGATGATAAAGTTCGATTCGATCGGAATTATGATCGAGCTATTCATAATCCATTCCAGCATGAAAGATACCTTTCTGGTCAAGGTGATGGTTCGAGATCCGATTCCAGTTCCGGTTCCGGTGCTAATTCAGGCTCCAATAGCACGAAAGGGTACACTGGTGGTAAACCATTCTTACACCGTAAGAAAGAAAAGAAGCCAGATCCTCCACCTAAACCTAAACCATCTGCACACGCTGCCAATTTCGATTTTGATGAATACGAATACTTTTATCATGATGATAATGGTCGATTGGTTAAAGTTCAACAACCTGAAGTTAATAATATGGAAGGTAACTTCAACTCATCCGGTCTAGAAGATTTCGATTTAAACGAGTAGAAGACAGTATCGACGGTCGGGATATCTGTCTTTTCGAAATCGATCCGACCAGCACTCCTGAAATGACCATATATACGCAAATCTTCAACGAGAAAGGTGCTGAAGAAGACAATGGGTATATTTTCCGAAATAAAATTTATTATGTTGGAAATCAGGCGATGCTAAACTGCCTCCGTTTTCTTTCCAACGATAATTCAAATAAAAAATACTCATTGTGTGGCAATTTCATTTCAGTCAAGAAATTGTTACATAGCGTCGAGAAGAACAAGATAGACAGTATCGACGGTCGGGATATCTGTCTTTTCGAAATCGATCCGACCAGCACTCCTGAAATGACCATATATACGCAAATCTTCAACGAGAAAGGTGCTGAAGAAGACAATGGGTATATTTTCCGAAATAAAATTTATTACGTTGGAAATCAGGCGATGCTAAACTGCCTCCGTTTTCTTTCCAACGATAATTCAAATAAAAAATACTCATTGTGTGGCAATTTCATTTCAGTCAAGAAATTGTTACATAGCGTCGAGAAGAACAAGATAATGATACCGCATGATATCAAACACCTAATGATATCAGTCGGCATAGCAGAGGCTTGCGATGCTAAATTCGACGGTTCTGCATTTTACGCCGATCTCAAGCGACTGGTTACATTGTACAAAGAAAAGTATAATATCGAGAATATCACGTTGTTCCTCGCACCTCCGTTGCTTGATCGAGACAATAATTTGAAGTATTGGCAGAATTTACAGGAAGTCAACAAATACCTGTATTATGTTGGAAAAGATTTTCAACATTGCTGTTATTTCAACTTATTCTCATACTTTGTTACTCGGAAGAAACCCTGGATAGATGAAAAACGATGGTTCATGTACGTCATCGATAATGAAATCGCTTATCAAATCAAGAACGACCTATATAAAAAAATGAGTGGTCGAGGCGATATGAATTCATTTGATTGGAAACCAGAATTCTACGAAATTTTGCGATTTAAATTCGATAGTTACTACAAACAACATAATATCGCATTATTCACTCCTCTCTCGATGAAGGTACATTTCCAACAAACGTACGACGATACTCGAGATAGAATGACCGGTCGATCTGACGAAAAATCTATCTTGAACCTAAACTACGAGATAAAAGAAGTCGTTGATCCTATTGATATGGGCTGTGAAAACAAAGACACAGTTCCAAGAATCGGTATACTCTTCGGTAAACACCAAATCAATGGTTTACTAGATACCGGCTGCTCTCACGTCCTTATTAATGAAGCAGTTTATAATACATTACTCGAGAAATTTCCTGAATATAAGAAATCCGAAATCGATGCACGTGGAGTAAGCGAGCATTTTAAACTCGCTTCCGGTAAGAGTCATCCCAAGATTACAAAGATTTCTTATTTGGGCTTTAATTTCGATACAAAAGCTCCGAAGAAGAATATATATCGCCTTCCTTTATTGGTGACTCGAGACCTCAACGTCGATTTAATCATCGGTCGAAATGTTCAACGCGAATTTGCTATGAAACTCGACATGAATAAAAACAACGTCGAAATCCAAGATCCAGCTACCGGTACTCGATATGAAATTCCTTTCATTGATCAACACAAACGAGCAATCGATTTCAAACTCGATGAAAAGAACGAGAAAGATGTTCCAGCGGTGAAACTTATAATGATGGCTGATGCGGCGCACGAATTTTCAACAAAAGACGATTCCGAATACCTCGAAAACTGCCAACTAGATCGAGATGCTGAGGAAATTGTTAACCAATCAGAGATCAGCGAAGATTCGAAACGTAAGTTGAAAAAAATCCTTAGATTATTCCCTAAAATATTTGAGGATCGAGTGGGACTCTGTAATAAATATACACATAGCTTTAAATTTAAAAATGGAGTTATGCCAGAGAAGCTGTGGTGTAAAACAAGACCCATACCTCAAAAATTCGAGAAACCTGTACACGAAGTCATTGATAAATGGGAAAAAGATGGAAAAGTAAAACGTCAACAATCTCATTATAAACTCGCTTTAGTATTCGTTGATAAAGGCGGAAATAAAGTACGTGTGTGTGTTGACGGAAGACCGTTGAATGAATATATTGAGATTCATTCAACCGAGACGACAAATATCAACAATATGAGATTCCGTTTCCATGGCATGAAATACTTTACCATCCTAGATTTCCGAGATGGTTTTATGCAGATAGGTCTCGACGAAAACCAACATACAGTGCTTTCTTTCATCCTCGATGGTGTTTCGTATTGTATGACAGTCGTGGGATTCGGAACGAAAGATTCACTTGCCGCGTTCGTTCACGCAATACAAATCATTCTAGCAGGTTGTGAAGAATTTGCAGCAAGTTACGTCGACGATTTAGTAATATTTTCACGTACTCTCGAAGAACATCTAGATCATATTAGAATTGTTCTTCAGAGAATTGACGAAGCTGGAATGACTTTGAACTTGAAAAAAAGCAAGTGGATTCGAACAGAAATCAAGTACCTTGGTCTTATTTTAAGCGATAAAGGAACGAGACCAGATCCAGATAAGGTACAGACAATCCTTGATTTCGAAAGACCTCGAGATGTGAAAGCAATGCAGCAGTACTTAGGAATGTATCAATATTTCCGAATGTACATTTCCAAAATTGCAGAGCTTTGTCAACCTCTTTACAAGATGACACAATCTCGAGATGACTTCAAATGGACCGAAGAACGTATCGAGTGTTTCGAGAAGCTTAAAAAAGAATTGGCTCGAGTGACTCTTCTCAATTACCCACAGTTCGATAAGCCTTTTTACTATACAGACGCGAGTGGAAAAGCAATCGCCGGAGTTATTTTACAAGAACAAATTCGAGATGGCAAACGTTTCTTACTGCCAATAGCTTTTTCCTCTCGTGTCTTAAAGGCTCACGAACGTAGTTGTTCCGTGATGGAACTGGAATTATTAGCGATCATGTATACCTTTTCGAAAAATTATTACATGCTCCGAGGCCATAAGATCTACCTATATACTGATAATGTGTCAATCACTTATATGAAACGAAACGACATGTTACCTAATCGAGTATTGAAATGGATGTTATATCTTGATAATTTCAATATCGATATGAGACATATTGCCGGTATTGACAATGATATTGCAGATTTCGTATCGAGATATTCCTTTTCGGTAACCGACAATGATAAAAACTTTTCGATTTTCCTCTTCAACTACGAAATGCCACGTAATCTTTTAACTGATTTTCGACGATTACGGATTCTCCAAGAACGAGATGATCGATTGATGAATGCTCGAAGACTTCCTAGAGTGCAGTTAGACGAAAAGTTAAACTTGTATACTTGGGAGAGCACCGATGGAATTCGCAGAATCTACGTACCATACGAGCTGCAAGAAGAACTCATCAACCATTATCATTACGAATATGGGCATCTTGGAATGACTAAATTAATTATGGTCATTCGCAGGCATTTCGATTGGCCTGATCTTACAATCCAAGTGTACAAGTACGTTCGTTTGTGCATTTCATGTCAAATCGCTACCAAAACTTCTCGACAACTGAAAGGTCCACCACAATCAATAGTAGCTACGAGATTCAATGAAATCGTTTGTACTGACGTGTTTGGTCCAATTCCAAGAAGCACCGCTGGTACTACTTTTGTTCTCGTAATTGAAGACCTTTTCACCAAGTTCGTGAGATTATTCGCAATGAAGGTTAATACGACGACGAATATAATACAGAAGTTCGAGCGATGGATCATAGAACATGGTAAACCACAATTGATTCTTTCCGATAATGGTCCACAATTCGCTTCAAATTTATGGCGAAGTCATTGGAAAGAACAAGAAGTCACAGTCCGATATACTTCTCGCTACACTCCTTCAAGTAATCCTGCAGAACGAGTGATGCAAACTATCGGTTCATCAATTCGAAAGTACGCAAGCCAAAATCAGAAGAGTTGGTTTCAAATATTACCGGAAATCGAGAAGAAGTTAAATTATACAGAGAATATGACGACTCGATGTATTCCGTATGAACTCGTGTGTAAAAAATTAGTTCCTGATCCTCTTGTCGACGAGATCAAACTTCGAACATTGCCTCCAGACATCGAAGATATTGCTCGCAAAAATACAGAGAATAATCGTCGTAAACGAATCGAGAGATTTGATAAGAATAATACCTTAACTAGATTGAAGATTGGAGATTTAGTTATGGCTCGAAAAAGAATCCAGTCTAATAAAGAATATGGTATCGCTTCGAAACTTTCCGATCAATGGCATGGCCCATTCAGAGTTGTTCGAGAGAAATATCCGAATGTGTACGATCTCGAAAAAGATGACGAAACGAAAGAAAGACTTCGAGAAAATGTTCGACATCTTCGTGTATACGATATTACAAAAGAGAAACCACCCGATCCTAAATCTAATTAAGATGTTTAGATAGACGTATTTATTTTATAAATGTAAAATGTATGTGTCTAATCGAGAATTTTCTTTTTTGTTTATCCCCAACAGCATAAAGGCCGCTGCCCTGAGGGCCACATACACGATCTCAAATGCTCAAGAATTGGAGCTGCCCTCGCGAACGTCGCTTTCTTCCCACCTACCGCATTTTACGCCGACATCGTCATAGGGAACACTTACCGAAAACCGACACCAGTAAAATGGTTTGACTTGGTGATTTGTCCGATACGAGTAGAATTGCGCCGTCGTTTGAGCGAAATCGAGATCTCTGACGAATTGTTTCGATATACAGAAGAGAAACTAATGAATCGAGCTCAAATCTATGTAAGTGAATTCTTACTTCACTTTATGATGCAAGGCGTTGGATTTGACTGCTACTTCGAGCCTCAGCTGATGTTTGAATTTCCGTCCGATTTTAAAAATATGGAAATCAACGAGCCTTTCTCTACGTATAACACCATCAACGTTATTTGTAACGGCGAAGAAATATTCAGTCTACCCAACCTTGAAGCTGAGTGGTTCGAAAGAGTTTCGGTTGACGAAGCCGCAGCTGTTGTCGGAGTACTTCAATTTATTGAAGAAAATCCGATAAACGTCGCCGAAAATAACGAAAACGAAGATTCGACCGACTCAGAGAGTTCTAGCGATTCGAGTGACGATTTATCAGCATACCATGAATTGGAGGACGATTTTGAACTTGATCGAGCCGATCGCGTCCATGGCTATCAACATGTTCCTGAGCGAATCATCGATGAGCATTTGATCCCTCGACGATTATATCACCATTTTCCGATCAATTTTCCGTTCCATGCAGAAAGCAATCGAGATGAAAAACATACGCGCATTCGTTTAATTCAGCGTGCCTTGAACCAAGGCTCAAGATATAACCATCGTATCTGCGTACCAATCTGGCCGGCTCATTTACGACAATCTTATGAGTGGCCACGCTTCGAAACGGAGTCGTTCGCAGCAACTCGCCATTGTAACAAAATTCGTCACTCAATTAACATGGCGTTGATCGATGGCCAGTTCAATGTGATTCCTACCAGATGGATTTACAATCGTGCTCGATTCGCTCACGATAATTTGCTTTCGCTTCAAATCGAGATTGCTGGACGGAAAATCGAAGCTATTTACGATGCTCGATTATTATGGTCAATTATTTCGAGTAATTTGGTGACCGCTCTTGAACAGGACCGAAATCAAAAGATTCGTGTTCCAACAAATCCTACTGTTCATTTCATACCATGGAGAACATCTTTCCGCTATGAAACTCGTTCGATCGCAAAGGTACCTCTTTGTTTGTCTCCGAGGCTCGATGACTGTAAAAACGACCGCCACCCCGTGTACTGTCATATTCATGAAGACAGCTTCGACATGTGCTACTTAGGTAGTAATTTTGTGAGCGCTTACGTGATAGCTATTCGCAACGAAGAGAAACTCAAAGTTGTTGTCAAGGGTGTCGAAGATAATACGCGTCGTCGGAGTATTCTCGCTCAAGAATATTTTCCACATATTCGTCCAAATGGTGTTCTTCATACTCTGAATCGACTTAGCATCCCAGCGTTAAATGAGGAGTTTGAGCATCTTCACCCCTATCTAAGATTTGAGCGCGTTCGTCAATATTGAACGTAATCTCGAAAAATTAATTAAACTTACCTGATGTATTCTCTCGTATCTTGGACTCGTTCATTTTCGTATTTTCTCGTTTCGATGTAATAATGTTCCTATTTTTACTCGATGTCATGACCTTTAATTACCGGAAAGATTTTTTGACTTTTGTTTTATCATTTTTTGACTTTTTTATTTTTGTATTCTTCTTTATTATGTTTTTTATTCTTAATCTCGAAGTATTGTTTGATTTTAAATTCTCGAATTATTCCTTATTGTATCTTGATTTTTTGGATAATGTATTACGAAGTGATTTTATTTGTGATTTTTTCTATTTAGTTATAATATGCCAAAAATTTCTATCGAAATTTTTCTCATCCAGGGGGAGAATTGTATGTGGTAAAATGAGTATTACATCGTAATTCTTCATTTTTACTAACAAGATGATTCTTCTTTGGATGAGAAAAATGGAGGAGATAACGGAAATTGTACAGGTGAATCGAGATTACTCTATGCTCGATAACTTGTATTGTAACCGTGCTCCGAGATAGTCGTGTTCGTTTGGTGTTCTTATTTTTCCTTTTTTGTTATGTTTTTGGAGTATGTTTTTTGAAGAAGATTAAACATTTTATTATGATTTGAATTCGAGAATTATTTGTGTCGGAGTTCGTGATTACTGAAAATATTTCGAGTTGCTCATCAGGCTAATAATGGAAGCCTAAGTCACTGCACCGAGGGTGCTGGTGTAGGCATGGCTCTGCCATGACCTAGGTAGGTGAGCAATAAATGTCCCTTCAGATATACCATGATTAAATGGTTTTGTATATATTTGTAACATATTGAAATAGTCAAATTACGACTTAAACTAGCTTTTACTTGCTTTTTATGAAGATATGATTCCATTATGAATCGAGAGTGTTTAGTTTAGTAGATGATATATCTCGATCAATGAGATTTTAGATTTAGCCAATATGAAATACCAAGATTATTTGGTTCGGCGAGATTAGAATTTTTAGTTATTTGAGTTTTGAATATTTGGACTTTGTGAATAAATTTGTCCGATGAGATCTTAAATCTCATCGCCCTCTTGGCTTTGCTCAAAATTAGTTTAAGGAGAAGTTCTTTTATTTTTATTTTCGAGAATGAATTCTGAATCTTCGAGAAGCTTATGTGGTGTGTTAGGGTTTTGTAATTAGTCTATTCCTACTTCAATTGATCCTACCTACCTGTGTAGAATGTTCTCCTTTAATGATACCTATTTCCAAAAATACCTATTTTGAATTTTGCTCAGAATTGAAGCTGACAACCTCGTGTCAAAAATTTGTAGCATTTTTTAATCGTAACACACCACAGTATGAAAAACAACTAGAAATTTCTTAATTTAGAAGCAATACAAGCTTATAAATTATTCTGAAATACCTATTGTAATTTGGAAAATATGAAAACACTGAAAAACAATTATTATTTTGAAGCAGTGAGAGTTTCAAAAATTCTCATTACTGTGACATGGTTGATTCACTTATGCACTACCTAGATGTAATAACGGTTATAGCTGTAGAAAAGGCAGCTAGCTACGCACACTTTGCAGCTAAGCTTTGCTTAGCTGTCTAGTTATTTTTGCCACTTTTAGCCCAAATTTCATTCCCGAAAATTTCCCAAAGCTTGAAAAAATTATCTTTTGCGCTTAGGCTGGTGGAGTCCTTTCAAGCTTCTATCACGAAATTTAGTTTACACCCACAAAATTGCAATTTATCGCTTTGGAATTTATGAATCTACTTTGATTCATCACTTCTTAATATTGATGTCTTAAAAAGTTTAGAATTGAGTGTGTAAGAATTACATCAAGTATTTTTTATTTTTTCAAGTACCTATTATCTTTTATTTTTTTTATATCTTTCTAGCATGAACATTTTACCGATGCTTTGATGGAATTCCCTTGGTACGAACGAACTGTGACATTTCAGAAATACTACCTCACTGTGTGGAAGCTGTATCAGAAAAATTATCCTTATTACACAATTTATGGTTTATACGAAGTGAATCTGGATCTTTTTGCAGCCAACACAAAACGTTTATACTCATTAGTAAACCTACTGTTGCTGTTATATCGGTAAAATCTGCCAATTTTGCATGAAATGACCACGGCGAGGTCTCATTTTGAGCAGAATTTCATCTAGTATTATCACCTTACCTGCTTATTTTAATTTTCACAAATCTAGTTAAGCCATCTTACAAACATATCTGTGTAAGATAAGATGGCGCATTTGACTCTTTTTACAATTTTGACCGTAGACAATCATAAAAACGCCAAGCTGCTCTCAATTTTGGGAATACATAGGGGACAGTTAATGCTGCCTTCCATAAAAGTTTCTTGTAATTTGGTACGTTTAATACGTTCAACTAACAAACGTTCAAGTGATTTTAATTTCGAACCGGATTAAAGAGTGAAAATGAGTATACAAAAATCGTTCAGCATTAAGGATTTTTCAGGATGCAACATTATTATTGCAAGATTCGGCATAATAAGTTCAAAAGCCATAGTATCATATCATTCAACTTTTTCTTTCAATACAGAGAAATCTTCTAAACAAAAATTTAAATGAAAAATTACGCAGAAAATATTTATCTACTTTTATATTATTCATTATAAGAAAGTACACGCTTTCGCTCCTTGCTTGTTTACAAAAATAATAATTCTGATTAATTTTGATATTTGATTAATATTTCGTGTCAGCAAGAAAATATTATGGAGAATTATTCAGGGTTGCTTTATACATAGTCTCGCCATAAGTTCTGACCCTACTTTAAACGCTTCTAATACAAAAACGAAATTTTAAAAACGTAAAAGTGATTATATATTCGGAAAGTAGATGAAAAAATCTTTAATTTGACTGTATTTAGCTGCAACATGCTGCTCAAGGCGCTTAACAAAACGGGAATGACAGATGAAACAACAGAAGCCCCACGTACGCAAAAAACCCCAAAAAAAATTGACCGAAAATTTTTTTTTTGAAATTTTTTTATGCGCATCAATTTTTTTTACTAAAATAGTAATTTGGTGATCTTGGAGCACAGAATTATTGTTTTAGTGAAAAAAATTTGATGCGCATAAAAAAATTTCAAAAAATTTTTCGATCAATTTTTTTTGTTGGTTTTTTGCGTACGTGGGGGCTTCTGTCGTTTCATCTGTCATTCCCGTTTTGTTAAGCGCCTTGAGCAGCATGTTGCAGCTAAATACAATCAAATTAAAGATTTTTTCATCTACTTTCCGAATATATAATCACTTTTACGTTTTTAAAATTTCGTTTTTGTATTGGAAGCGTTTAAAATAGGGTCAGAACTTATGGCGAGACTGTGTACTTTTTAATGCCTAAAAAAATATAAAACGATAAAGCCAGAAGAAAATTATTTGATTTTGTAAATTATTTTAATCCAGAAAATAGAAATAGAAACGAGGAGAATTCCATTAGAATTGTGTTCCTAGATTTTTGCTGAGACGAGCATTTTTTTTATGCAACCCAACAAAGCAATACCAGTTTATGTGCCAATTATCAAAGCAGAAAAATAAAACGAAAATTTCTCCGAAACAGTTTATTGTACCTAATAACAGAGGTAGGTACCCTTTACCCCTATACTTGCTACGTCTGCATACTTATATCAATTTTTAAGTACATTTATAATTAAATGGATTTCATTTGGATGAATGCCTACTTCCAAGAATAAATGATGGATTGGCATAAGTAGGTACATATATGATGAGTAGTTACACAGTACTCGAACGTACGAGAATAAAATCGATCCACAGGAGTCTAGTCAATTTTCTAACCACAGGCAGATATTAAAAGAATAGGTATAATTTAAGTTGTGGAAAAAAAAGGTAAGAAAAAACCGCCATAACAGCGCTGATTTAAAATTTAAAGGAACTCAAAAATAACGTTTTGAAAATTATACCACTTCTTTCTTTTGAAAAGAATAATAGAGTAAAGTCTTCGAGTTTTAAAGTATGATTTCATAAAATTCTGAAAATGAACAAAAAATCCAAATCCACTTCAATACAATCGAATAAACAGTTGAAATTTTTCACTGATTTCTTGCATTTCAATATGTTTTTATTATTCGCAATACCAGTGAATCGTAGTCGAAACGCGAAAATCGTGTTATTAATGTTTCTCGTGTCAGTTTTTTGCCTCATATTTTTCGGAAGCCTGATTACTTTTATGAATATGTCGAATACTTTGCATAGACTCGTAGCAGCAATGCGTTTCTTTTTCAACATCTGCATGTTCACTATATACGCGGATTTATACTCATTTCGAAGCAGTGTAAAAGATAGCTTTTCAGCATTCGAAGCAGATTCACCGAATTACATAGGCGATGAGATGATGCAAATAGTGGCGGAAAAATTTCACAATCAATTTCACAAAAATTCGATACTAATTGGCATTATATTAGTGTTAAATTTTTTCGGTACACTGAAGCAACAACTGCAGCCAGATTCCATTTATTACGACTTCATGTACTTGTACTCCTGCGCACCAAAAGGTAGTCAACCAGTAATATCATTCTGCAACAAGAAATACTCCTTCGCGTATAGCATAATGAATAATGCAATTGATCCCATTTGTTTGGCTGTTGAATGCGCAATGTGTGTCGGTGCATGGCTACTTTACGTAGTGCTAACCGATAGCATCGAAGCTAGGTTGGTAATGTTCAAGAGAAAGGTGTATTCTTTGATTGACAGATTCAAAAACCGAAAAAATTGTGAAATTCTGGATCTAATCGAATTTCACGATATCGTTATAAGCCAACAGATGCTTTTTTCGTAAGTATAAATGATGCTTAGTTTTAATATGTGTATTAGATAGACTCCTTAAATACAATCATTTTTAACAGAAGATGCCAGCGAATTAATTCAATTTTGAATTTACCCATGGTAACTCATATGCTGGCAGTTTACATTTTCAATTTATTTGCAGCTATAACTCTGGCAAATCAGGTAAATATTATTGCGTTATTATTAACGCATTGCAGCACGTTCCACGAATTAAAAATATTTATTTTCATCAGGAATCCAGATCCGTGTTTCTTATTTCAAGAATATTACCATTAGCTTTATATTCACTGGCTATACATTATTCATTTTGTAAAAATTCATACATTATTGGCCACATTGTAAGTACCCTGAAGATCTTGATGTCTAATAAATGTATAATACCCGATGTTCTGCTCGAGGTGTCGAATAATTCACCTTGTATCACAGCTATTCAAACTACACTGGTGCAGACTGATTTGATGTCAATAATCTAATCTCGACGATTTCATACGAAATGTAGCTGATGGGTTGAATGTAATTGTGCCATAGACAAAAAGCTTGACTTATTTTTTGGCATAGAAAAAAGACGAACATGCTCTACAAAAACCATAACTTTTTATATGTACCTATGTAGGTATTTGACGTATGCCTTCAATTACATAAAAGCACGAGAGTTAGCATAATTTGAACATTTCAACGCATCATTATTGTACTTTAGGTTTAAAGTTCTGCAGAAATTGAGTGGGGCCGTTTTGGTGTTTCTTTCCAAGTTCTTTAACACGGCATAAATTCAACCTATCTTTGATATATCAAAGAGTTATATAATTTTAAAGATTAACCCTGCCTACCTGCTGCCCTATTTTAATTCTAAGATCAATTAAGTACATAATTTTCATCTGCATAGTTTGGGTTGCCGTATTATCAAGCGAATCATTTGATATCAAGTAGTTTTGATTTTGAACATAAGAATTCCAATTCATTAACGTTTGAAGTTTTTTAAACAATTTTGCAGAACGACGAAGTACAAAATATTTTGCTGGAATTGCCATGGTACCAACAGAGCTTGAGTTTTCAAAGAAGCTACTTCACATTTTTCATCATCACCGAAAAAAATCACCCGTTTTCTATCTGCGGTTTGTACGAAATGAATTTGAAATTTTTTACAGCCAATTTAAATCGATTGTACACACTTGTGAATCTTTTACTTTTGAAATTCAACTCATAAATTCATCTAAGTTCGTATGTATTATTATTTTAGATACTGTCAATTCAGAAAAATCGGATTAAAAGAATTTATCTGATTGAAGTGTTTCATTTTGAAGAGTTAAATTTCTGGTTTTGATTTTAGTTTTTCATTCTCATAAATTTAGTGAACACGTTCATTTTGAATTGAAAGTTACTCAGAAAGAATTGTAGCTCTGGAAGTGCTAATTGAGAGGAGATTATCCTCATTAAACGGGAATTTCCTGACTGCATCAAACAGATGGAAAACATTCTTAAATTCATCAAAGAAATCAATCTTTCGAACCAAATCTATACTAACCCCTCAAGTGATTTTCGACGATTTTGAATTATTTCCCTCGTTTTGCTCGGGCAATAAACCTCAAAATTCGTCGAAAATCACTCTTACTCCCTGGTTGAATAATACAGGGTGTTAAATAAAGCGTGGGCAATAATTTCACAATACATAGATGCAACTCGAGTAGACGAACCAAAAACGTTATTATGATAAGTTGCCTATCTTGTAAAATGGAGGTGCTACGTGCTTTGCAAAACTGGAATTTTACCAATTTTGAAAAATTCATCAAAAATAAGAAAACGTTTGAATCATTCAAGTGATGCCCCTAACCCTCATTCAAGTGATGCCCCTAACCCACAGTACTCGAGTGGACAAACAAAAACAGTTATTATGACCAATTGTGTAGTGGTAAACACTGACTTTGACTTACTCTTTCACAAATGGGTTGGAGTAAGCTTGCATCTACGCTTCCTAGTATACACCTAGACAAGGATTCACCACTAACTAACAGTAAACAAGTCAACACAATATTCCTTTCAGAGGTTTATTGCACAATACTCGATTACAACTTTGTATAAGAACAACAATGAACTTATAACTTCTGCTACCTTTTTTTTTTTTTTTTTTTTTTTAAGTTCCCCAATCCCTACATTTCGAGGGTGGGGGCAATATATTGATTAATATGGGGTTACACTTAGAGTCTACCGGAGGGGCCTTACGCTAAATGACAACCTTAATGATAATTAAACAATATTACATTTTTGTTGAATACAATAACTCGGTACTATTCGTCAAACAAGAGCGGTACTAAAGCAACCATCAGAAAACTGTGAGGCGGACCTAGCCGTCCGTGTCGGTCGTCGTCAGCCCTGGTGGAACTATCCATCCAGAGCGCGCTGCTAAGCAGTGCTGCCTCCGACCGAGGGCATAAAGTTCCCTGCTATGGCGAGTAATTGTGGTCCTCGGATACCCTCTACAATTGCCTGTCTTCAAAATTGAAGGGGCAAACCTGATTCAAAATTTACAAATTTTGAGTGCCCCAAATTTGAATTTTGAAATTGTGCTTGCCCCTTCAATTTTGAAGAGAGGCAATTGGTCATAATAACTTTTTTGTTCATCCACTCGAGCACTATGGGTTAAGGGCATCCTTTGAATGATTCAATCAATTTCTTACCGTCTGCGTATTGAAGAAATTACCCCATTTTTGAACTAAAATTCACTAATTTTGAAAAACTCATCAAAAATAAGAAATTGTTTGAATCATTCAAATGATGCCCCTTACCCATGGTACTCGAGTGGACGAACAAAAAAAGTTATTATGACCGATTGCCTATCTTCAAAATTGAAGGGGCAAACACAATTTCAAAATTCAAATTTGGGGCACTCGAAATTTGTAAATTTTGAATCAGGTTTGCCCCTTCAATTTTGAAGACAGGCAATTGGTCATAATAACTGTTTTTGTTTGTCCACTCGAGTACTGTGGGTTAGGGGCATCACTTAAATGATTCAAACGTTTTCTTATTTTTGATGAATTTTTCAAAATTGGTAAATTTCCAGTTTTGCAAAGCATGTAGCACTTTTATTTTACAAGATAGGCAACTCATCATAATAACGTTTTTTGTTCGTCTACTCGAGTTGCATCTATTGTGAAATTATTGCCCAAGCTTTATTCAACACCCTGTATATTTTTCGTTACTTCCAAAAATCAAAAGCGGGAACAAAAGTAGCACTTTTTCTCCCTAAATAACGAAAAAATAGGTATATATGAGAGGGGTTTTGCGATAAGGGCCCTTGTGGTGATATTTCGATTTTTTCAGGAGAGAGAAAACATCGAATTGCTTCGATTTTTTCGATTTTTTTTTTTGATTTTTGGGTGCTGTGTTGTCTTGCGCATAGGTTGGATGGGAAATTTTGACCAAATTCGTTCATCATCGCCTGATATCCGTGATTTAGAAAAGGGACCTTGTGGTGAAAAGGCGAATTTACACAACGTTACAGACTACCCCGCAAAAAAATACCGAGAAATTCGGATTCACCATGAAATTTTACATAGGTAACAACAATAAAATAATTTTTCCATCGACCTTTTTTTAAAAAAAATAAAAAATAAAAAACAAACTAAAACTTTGTTTTTTGATTTCCCAAAAATGTGAGTTTTTGAGTATTCATGTTCAAGTAATTTTTAAACGAGAAGTTGATGAGATAGGCGAAATCTGATTGCACCATTCGATTTCTCGTGAAAAAGTAAGTCGAAATCGCCAATAAAAAAAAAAAAACATCGAATCACCACAAGGACCCATATCGCGAAACGCCTCTCATATGTTGTGTACCAAGTCCGAAATTGTACAATTCGGGGTTGGTACAGCCAATTTTGTACCATCTCCGAAGTGTCCGGACCAAGCGTGAATATTACTTTTTCATCGGACTTGGTTTGTACCATGCCCGGAGGGTCCGGACAAAGTGTTCGACTTGGTACAATTTGTGTTGTGCAAAGTCCGAAATATAGTTTTATAATGAATGAATTCGAATTTTACATCCCTTTATACCACAAATATCGAACCAAATAAAACGAAATTTAAAAATGACTCTAAAATACACCACCAACAAAATGTTCAGGTGCTGAAATTCATTTTGTTGATTTTTGGGGAATTTTTAAAGATTCAAATATTGCTATGCTCACTTCTCAAGAAAAAAAATAAAAAGATCAAATTGAGGTACTTACTAACTAAACTGGTTTGAAACGCGTGGCTCACTTGTTATGTAACTTTAGCCTTTACAAAGTGAGCCAGGCTGGTAAACCTACTGGTTCACTTCTTATGCAAGATTAACCCACACATGGGTTCATAAGTGTGCTGTCGTGAACTTATACTACTCGTATCTACTCTTTAAGTGGCAATGTCTCCCTGCTTTAGCACACATTTAAAAATTAAAATTTCGCAAAAAAGATTAATTTTGAACTTGAAAATTTTAAAATACCTAATGACTTTGAGTTTAATTTAACGCACTTTGAATTTTGCTCAAACATATCTATTATTTACTCAAACTTCGCTCGATTTCATTTTGTAGGGCTCCGAAGTAGGGGATGGAAACAAAAACTTGTAGATGTACAAAAACATAAACAGTTCGATACTCTTGTCATCCCCCCCCCCTTATGAGAGAAGGGATCAGAAATAAAATTATGATCGTTCTCTGTCCCCCTCAACAGATGAAAACCATTTTCTTAAAAATCGAATAGAATTATAAGAACTAATAATTTATTGTAAGGTTAAAAATGGTTCGCTTCGATATCGATTATGAAAGACCGTTAATAAAGTTGCCTATCTGGTTTGCCGTAAATACGGTTTGTTTGTTAGATTTACGGCAAACTGTTTATGCAATTTATTTAACACGCAGCTTAATAAATTTTTATGCATGTAGGTGTCTAGAAATAAGGAACAGGCGCGTTTTTTTTTTTTGAAGCTGAAAATAACGGATTTAGGACGATGAGTTTTGTTAAAAATTTCATTTTTGACTTCCGTCCCCCTCTCAACTAGAGTTGTAAAAAGTTAAACTTATTTTAGAAATGGCTGGAACCTGGAACCCTGTCAACTCGTCCCACCGATTTGGTTGAAATTTCAATTCCGAGCCGGATTAGATGAGGGTAGGAAGTACAAATGAGCAGTGACTAGTGAACAACACGATCGTACAGCACTATTTGCAAAATTCTGCCCATTAAGTTTTAAAGCTATCACATTCAACGTTTTCTTTGAATACTGAGAAATCTTCTAAATAAAAATTTACATGGAAAATTACTGGTACGCAGAAAATATTTATTTTTCCATTTTTCTCCTTCGTTTCTACCATTACTACAAGAGAAAACACGAACCGATCTAATTTTAAACCTATAAATTATTTCTCAACAAAACCTTGAAAAAATTTTGCGTATGTACCATAAGAGAATGTTTCTGATCGATTATAAAAACTCAAATTGGCAATTTTCTCATAAAGTATTAAATTTGCTCCCATTATTGATGTACCTGTCCTCATTATCGCAGCAGAGACAGAATATCGAAGACATTCACCAAAATAGAAATTTTTCTCGAATTGTATTCATTACCTCAACTTGAACTTATGTGTGGTGCCTCTGCTTACTATAATTTTTACGAACCCATCCAATCTCATCCCATCACTCATATCGGATTTTTTTTAGCTCAATTCTACGAAAATTTTCATTAGGTACGTAACGAAACAAAACAAATAATTTTCTAGACAGGCTTACATGGCTGAGCAGCCAGACAAACTATTTGTGAAAATTTTTGAGAAAAAAATACCCAGTCATGGGTGCTTCGACGAAAGAAGTGAAATTATTGCTCGGATTCATACGTTATGGACTTTTCGTATGCGGTTTATCACTGAAAATTAATAAAATGACGAAATTCGTCTATCATTCGGTGGCGTTATCGTGCTACATTTTTCTCATTCTGGGAAATTTAGTTACCGTTGTCAACAGCTCGGGAAATCTACAAAGATTATTAGCTTCAATTAGATTACTGTTCAGTTTTAGCGTATTAATGATCAACTTGTACTTTTGTATCCATCGACGTCTCGTGACACATCTTTTTTCCGTGTACGATGAAAATTCGTCAAATTACATCGGCGACGATGAGATCAAGGTGACAGCTAAGCTGTTCCTCAAAAGTCTCACAAATCATATCATATCGTTTACTGGATCCATGTTGATGGGTGCACTTTTTGCACAAATATTCTTGAAACGTTCGCAAGATACGTATTTGTACGATTTCTTATACTTTTATTCGTGCGGTTCAGCGGATGGAGATCGTGTAATAAAGTTTTGCCTTGAACGAAAAAGCTATGGACATTTCATATTGAACGAAATCATGGAAAATTTCATCTCTTTCTATCAAGCTCTCATTATACTTGCGGGACAATTGCTAATTACAGCTGTACTAAAGGGTGTTGAAGCAAAACTAGAAATGTATGATGATCGTATGTCTGCATGCGTTGAGAAGGTCAAGAATATGCATAAATCTGATCGAAATGATTTGCTTCTACTTGTGGATATCGTCAAATACCAACAAAATATTTTCAGGTATAGAACCTAAAGTCATTCAATGACCACGATGAATACTTTCAATAATAGATTTTCCAATATCTTTCCATAGGCATAATCAAGCTTTAATATCAATCGCGAATTTGCCTTTCACCATACACATGATTATCCTTTACATAAATATTTTATTTACAACTTTAGCCGTCGGAGGACAGGTACAAAAATTGGTTTTTCAATTTAGTGTTACTTAAAGGCTGAAGCCTTGTTTTTTAGTAAGATAATGCTACCAATAAATTCTTTTACAGCAATTCAGGTCTACGTATTTAAATGTCAGATTCGTCTCCGCAGCAACTTTCAACTTTTATATTCATTACATATTCTGTAAAACTGTTTTTATCATTGGATATGCAGTAAGTATCTAAACCCATCATTTCAGTATTCAATAGGGTAAGAAGATAAAATCATTATGGGACTGCCATAACATCTTTTTTCTTTATTATTCTAGCATGAACATTTTACTGATGTCTTAATGGAATTTCCTTGGTACGAACGAAGTGCGACATTTCAGAAATATTACCTCACAGTATGGAAGCTATACCAGAAAAATTATCCTTTCCACACAATATACGGCTTATACGAAGTGAATGTGGATCTTTTTGCAGCTAACACAAAACGTTTATATTCATTAGTGAACCTGCTGTTGCTACTATATCGCTAAAATGATTCGTGTGAGAGTATTAAAAAAATTGGCGGACCAGATTACCGAAAAAATAAAAAGATAGTAAAAATTGAAACTGTGAACCAAAACCTAAATAAAAGATGGACCACAAAAGACAATAAAAAAACATTAGGTATTGGAATGCTCAAAACTCAAAACAAAAAGAGGATAGTTTGATTTTTTTTTGTCAATTAGCCAAACTTAAAATAAATATTAAACCTTGAATGCATTACAAACATTTCTTTTATGACTGTTCCTATCTATGTATAATTTACTTTATTCGCCTAGGTAGGTACTTGATGCAGAAGCAAAATTCGGCATCACTGGCACGATATACATAAATCAATAAATTAATTGTAAATATTATGAGTCATTCCATGCCAAGTCCGTGGGCGGGGTCCTCGTTTTTTTTCGAAATCAGATCATGTTTAGAGGTCATCAACCGATGAGGAACGACGCAAACCGGACATTTTTTCAATTTTTGTTGGCAGAGCTGTGGGGCTTCAAAATTCTCCAAAATAGCCGAAAATGGGAAATTTCAGATGAAATTGCTCCGGTTGTACGTGGTATAGAATTTTGAACTTTTTTTCAAATTGTAGTACTTTGAGAGGGTAATTATTGACGAATGATATCAGGATCAGTGTTGCCATTTACAAAAACCATTTACAAAAACCTAAAAACATCAATTAAAAAACTTAAAATGTAAATGTACCTACCCATGACCTAGACGAGTAAAAATTCTGAAAAATTCTCAGTTTTAGTCCTTTTTAATGTACCTACCTAGAATAACACATCAAAACATTGGACTGACTTTTTTTTCATTTTCGAGAGAAAAAAATTACAAGTTTTACACTAATTGCAAAAATACTATCAGAAACCTAAAAAATGAAAATGTTTGCATTTTTGAGATATTTTACCAACGTGTAGACGAACAATAACATGTAAAAAAATCCCCCTCCCGCCAATTTGTCGACGATTTGACGAGAAATATCATTTTTCGTGCTATAATTTTAAGAGTGAAACATATTGAAAAAATGTCGCCGTTTTGAAACCACTTGCTAGATTTTACATAAAAAACAATAGTTACGCGAAAATATATATTTTTTTTCAATTTTTTCGTTTCTACCGTCAATAATCAACACAGTAAAAACATGAACAAATTAAATTTCTAGCCCTCGTCTCATGAATTATCAAATTCGCCCCCATTATTGGTAAGTACGAGTATATCCTACCTAAAAACAGGAAGAATTCACTGAATTATAAATTTTCTTCAAATTATGCCTAATTACCTACCTAAACACACTATACTCGAGTAATTTTCACGAATAACTCTATCACACCACAGAATTTCGGAATACATTCTTTAGACAGTCATAACCATGGCTGACGGGCTGAGCAACCACGCAAACAATCACCTATGAGGTAAAAGAAATGTGAAAATTTTCGAAAAAAGTACTTAATCATGGGCGTTTTGACGAAAGAAGTGAAATTATTACGCGAATTCACACGATATGGACTCTTCGTATGTGGTTTACCACTAAACATTAACAAAACAGTGAAATTTGCCTACCATACGGTGGCATTATCGTGCTACTTTTTTCTTACTTTGGGAAATTTAGTTACCGCTGTCAATAGCTCGGGAAATCTACACAGATTACTGGCGTCAATTAGACTACTGTTCAGCTTAAGCGTGTTAATGGTTAACTTGTACTTCTGTATCCATCGACATCTCGTGACAGATATTTTCTCCATGTATGATGAAAACGCGCCAAATTACATCGGCGACGAAGAAGTAAAAGTAACAGCCAAGATGTTTGTCAAAAGTCTCACAAATCAAATCATATCTTTTACCGGGTCAATGTTGATGGGTGCAGTTTTTGCTCAAATATTCTTGAAACGCTCGCAAGATACGTATTTATATAATTTTTTATATTTTTATTCGTGCGGTTCAGCGAATAAGGAACCTGTTTTCAAGTTTTGCCTTGAACGAAAAAGCTACGGACATTTTATATTGAACGAAATCATGGAAAATTTCATCTTTTTTTATCAAGCTCTCATCGTACTTACAGGGCAATTGCTTATGACAGCCGTACTAAAAGGCGTTGAAGCAAAACTGGAAATGTATGATGATCGTGTCTCTATATGCATAGAGGAGATCAAGAATATGCATAAATCTGATCGAAATGATTTGCTTCTACTTGTGGATATCGTCAAATACCAACAAAATATTTTCAGGTATGAAACCAAAAATCATTCAATAACCAAGATGAATACTTTCAACATAGATTTTCCATTATATTTCCATAGACATAATCAAGCTTTAATATCAATCGCAAATTTGCCTTTAACCATACACATGATTATCCTGTACATAAATATTTTATTTACAACTTTAGCCGTCGGAGGACAGGTACGTACAATTTTTTTTTCAATTTAGTGTTACTTAAAGGCTAAAGCCTTATTTTTCAGTAAATTAATGCTACCAACAAATTCTTTTACAGCAATTCAAATCTACTTATTTAAATGTCAGATTCGTCTCCGCAACAACTTTCAACTTCTATATTCATTACATATTCTGTAAAACTGTTTTCATCCTTGGATATGCAGTAAGTATCAAAACACGTCATTTCAGTGTTCAAAAATGTAAGAAGTGAAAAATCACCATCACGTTAGGAAACGCAAAAATACACCTGCAGTGAATTTTTTGGCAAAGAAGGAGGGTCATTATGGCCATTTTCGTGCCCCTCGCTACTTCGAGACTTGAATGGCCTTTTCTTATAGGGGATGGTCCCTATTATTAATATCAGGTGATATTTTCCCAGGGGAACCTATAGGGGGGCTGTGGGGTGGCCCCAAAGTCGAAAATTTCAAAAAATTTTAGAACCACTGCTCGAAAATGTAAAAAATTAAAAGTAGCGAATATATGTTGCTTTAAGGGTAAGCAATGCGGCACGTAACGCTGATCTGCAACAATGAGGTCAAAAATTGACTTGAAATAAAAATTCAAGCATGCCAGTCGATTAAGAAGTAAAATGCAACATATTTGCCGCAAACCGGACCTCGATAGCTTTTCATGGTTTCCCAAAATATGGACCTCAAAAAAAAGTCAAAAATTGAATTTTTCGATATGAGCCAAATTGGTGAGGGGGTTGCAAATGATATCAATTGAACTTACTACTAGTAGCAATAAACCATGAAAAGGGCATTAGGGTGGCTCGACGGGAAGGGCCAAAAAAGGGGGTTCCAAAATTTTCAAAAATAGAAATACCCCCACCACAACCCCTAAAAAGGTCAAAAATGAAAAAAGCGTTACGTGCCGCATTGCTTACCCTTAAAGCAACATATATTCGCTACTTTTAATTTTTTACATTTTCGAGCAGTGGTTCTAAAATTTTTTGAAATTTTCGACTTTGGGGCCACCCCACAGCCCCCCTATAGGTTCCCCTGGGAAAATATCACCTGATATTAATAATAGGGACCATCCCCTATAAGAAAAGGCCATTCAAGTCTCGAAGTAGCGAGGGGCACGAAAATGGCCATAATGACCCTCCTTCTTTAAAACTGTTGGAAACCACCTCTAATCGATTCTAAAAGAGATGTAGATGAAGAGAATGAAGAGGGGAGTCAAGAATAGGGTACATGAATATTCCTTTCAGAATTGTTTAGTCCAAATTTAATTTTCAAAAATTTCTCAAAACTCGAAAACAATTTAATAAATAGGTACCTATTTTGGAATTTTGAAATAACCTCCGCTTCATTACTTCTCACCAAAGGTACTTTAAGAATCTCATTCAATCTTTGTTCCATCACCTAAATCTGAAGACACTCTGCTAAAGTAAATTCTCTTTTTATGAGAATTTCATTAGTATTTTTTCCATATTATTCCAGCATGAACATTTTACCGATGCTTTAATGGAATTTCCTTGGTGCGAACGAAGCGTAACATTTCAGAAGTACTACCTCACAGTATGGAAGCTGTATCAGAAAAATTATCCTTTCTACACCCTTTATGGCTTATACGAAGTGAATGTGGATCTTTTTGCAGCTAACACTAAACGTTTATATTCATTAGTAAACTTATTATTGCTATTATACAGGTAGGTAAATAATTTAGTTGAGTAGTTATAGATACATAATATACTAATTACTAGAGACTAAGGATACTTTTCGGCATCGTGCGCTGTCGAGTGCTTTCGGCTACACTCGTTTGACTTGTCTCCATGAAATTGAAATATTTTCCTTATCAAAGATGAAACTCCTGTTTCCTAGTTTCCTTTTCGTTCAAATCTTTCTTTAATCATTTTCATACGAATATTATAAGTATTTTAACGATAAAACTCGTGTTAGTCCTGTTTCTTTTGAATGTTGATCTGTTTCATAATTTCGTCGACAGTCTTGTACTCTTGTTAGACAACTTGGTTTCCGATCCAAACATTACCAAATAAATATAAAGAAAAAACAGCTGTGATGATACTAGTCTTTTGAAATCAATTTGAAGAAATGTAAAACTCTTAACAGAAGTGATGTTATTGTACAATTATACATACATTTAGAACTTGGGATGTTTTTCAAAAGAAGATTGATATGATATCACATCAGTCAAAAAGTCAATGTCGAAAAAATCGAATCAGATTTCCAATGGCTCACCAGGCATTCAACTCAAAGTATATTATTAAGCAACAAAATTTGTATTCTACAAGAAAGACAATGAAGAATAAGTAAAAGTTAATATAATATTCGAATATTATAAATTTATAATTAAATTAAAATTAAAAATCTCAACATGGAACAGGGAACTTGAATCATTCAAGTCAAACGAGCGTAGCCGAAAGCACTCGACAGTGCACGATGCCGAAAAGTATCCTTAGTCTCTAGTAATTAGTTACATAATATAAGGTTATTTAGAGAAATAATCATCTTTCTAAAAAATTGGGAAAGAAACTGAAACTGAAAATCAAACTAACGACTTCTAGCGATTTCAGGTAAAACATTTTTTCCATTTTACGAAGGTACCTAAAATTAGTAATTACCTACCTATAATTTAGTTGAAGCTTTTTTGTGTTGTAATATTTTCTTGATATAAAATATCCTCCAAAAAAACTCTTCAAAAAAGAATTACACCCCGCCCTCTCCACGATTCCTAATGAACCTATTCCATGAACAAAAATTAAAAATTTCAGTAAGAAAATGTTATGATATCATGGTGGAATCCGCCCCTAAGAAAAACAACCTACCACTTCACCATTTATTGTATAAGACAATCTATGAAACAGCTAATGAGCCAAAAATTTGGGGGCTGACAAATCTTCCACACTCCAGAGTCAAGTTAGATTACTAAACTTATTTGAGGGATCTGTCCGCCCAAATTTTTGGCTCATTAGCTGTTTCATAGATTGTCTTATACAATAAATGGTGAAGTGGTAGGTTGTTTTTCTTAGGGGCGGATTCCACCATGATATCATAACATTTTCTTACTGAAATTTTTAATTTTTGTTCATGGAGTAGGTTCATTAGGAATCGTGGAGAGGGCGGGGTGTAATTCTTTTTTGAAGAGTTTTTTTGGAGGATATCAGTACTTTTTTTTCTATATTATTGTGATGAAGTGTTCAATCTAATAAATGAAAATAGCATTGGTGGCAGGAGCATGCAGAGAGTGGACAGATTACTGGACATTTGTCATTAAACTGACTTGAATAAAAACAGTGGGTTTTCAAGGGTGATGGGGGAAGGGGTTGACCAAAAATTCGCCGATCAATAAAAAAAAGACTTTCAATTTTGTCAAATAAAATGACAAATAGCGAATATAAATTTCTAAAATGAAATGAGAGATGAAATGACAAGTTTACCAATAATTGATAAAAATACCTATTAAAAAATTATTATTTTCCTTTTTGAATTTTTTGAAGTTTCAAAATGGAATTTTTTAGTTTAGGAAAAGGATAGAAAAAATAGCTGAGTGATGCGAGTGAAAAAACGTTCAAAAATTCAAGAGGTGAAAAACGATGTGTTTTTTCGGTTCCATTTTTTGGCTTCAAAATTTTGGAATTTAAATGTCAACTTTTTAAAAATTTAAATTTTGAAAATGAGAACCAAACAAACCTGAACAAAGTAAAGCAAAACGTCATTTCAAGAAGTAAAAAAAAAACATGTTTTTTCAGGTGAAAAAATGTATCTTGTTTGTTTTAAATAAATTTGCATAATGAAATTTTTTCCATGTTTACTTTTTTTAAAAAAACAAGGGCAAAAGAAAATTTGTACTTTAGGAAGTGAAAAACGTTTTTTTACAATGTATTTTTAAAAATTGAACATGTTAAATAAACATCATATTGAAAAAATCAGCTTACAAAATTAAAAATTAAAAAAAAATTTTTGATTCTGATGGGGTTCGAACCGGAGTCTACTGCGTGGCGACTGGCGAGCGGAAGCTTAAATCATTCAGCCGCTAGGCTGCTCAACGTTTTAGCGCATTTCAACTGCATACAACGCCGCCAACACGTGTTGTGCTTTAAATTTAACGGACATTTTGATATTGAATGTTTATGTGCAATAATAATTATTATTGTGCATAAATGAAAGCTCATATCAATTTGAAAATATTAAAAGGCACTTCCGTGGTGTTTGAAGTATATGTGAACATAATTTCAACGTGATTGGGACTTTATTGCAAGCTGCAGCTTTTCTTAAAAAATGGATTTTTGGCCATTTTTTGAGTATAATTAAACTACTTCATTAAGAAAAGCTACAGCTTCGAATAGGGCACAAATCACGCTGAAATTTTGTTCAAATGTACTTTGAACATCGTAGATGTGCCTTTTGATGTACGTACATCTATCCCAGCTTTGGTTTGATTGTACTTTGGATAAATATACTGCTCGTTTTTTCAAAATTTGTCATTTTTCAGCATCTTTAGACTCCACTCAAGCTTGATGTAATTGGGCTACAAAGCTCAATTTTTGCATGAACATCAAGTTTGTGGTGGAGAAGTGCCTTTTGATATTTTGGGTTAATTTTGAGAATTTTTGGGGCCCAAAAAGGGGGGGTGCAGGGTCAATTTTGAAAAAATTTACAATTTTTTTACCTTAGTCAGTAATGGTTGACAAATCAAAGCTATATTCCAAATTTCATCAAAATTGGTTCGGCCAAACCTTCAAACTTTGAGTAAGTGTTGAAGAACAATTTCGCCAAAATGACAAAAAAATGGCTAATTGAAACTTCGCGAATTTTTATCGTACAAAAATTATTCTTATATATTCTGAAAGGTATTTGAAAAATAAGAATAAAATTATCTATGCGTTTTTTGAATAAACGCATAGTTTTTGAGAAAATTGCGTTTGAAACTCGGGGAAATTGCATTACAAAATAGTTACAGAATATAACTCCGTGTGGCGTTGCGCCGCCTACGGTTGAACGCGTTTCATTACGCGCTTGAAACCGTGGGAGGGCGGGGTGGCAACGCTACCGCGTCGCCTGATAAAATGTTGAAATATTTTTTTCGAGATATTTCGTCAAAAATTATAACCCATTTCTCGTGAATAAAAAACAAAATTTGATCATTGACACAAAAGCCTGTGATTCGGTTTATAGGTATGTACTCTATTTTCGACTATCAAGTCAATTAGTCATAATTTCGAACCGTTCTGGTGCCTCCAGCGGACTTTGCGGATTCTCAATGTGCCTAAGTTTACTATATGTGCTGAATTACATTTTCATCTCACTTACAACGTTTTTTCAAAAACTGGAGAATCGTAAATCTCTTCCTTGACATCCAAAATTTTGATTCCAGTTTTAAGGATGCTTTTCTAATTTGACTCAGTCTCGTTCAAATCAGTGTCAGGTAATTCAAGTGGTTTTATTGTTGTACCATCGTCATACTTAATTAATATAAAAATGAATAAGTAAATCGCTTGAAAAAGTATAAAAGAAATAAACCAATTTCACACTAAAAAACAACAATCGAGTTCTATTCAGGATCTCTGATGACCTTTTCAGAGTTTTCAAAATTTTTCGAACAAAAACATTATCCAAAATGGCCTCAAAACTGCTCGAAAAAATTAACATTTGAGGACAAAGTAAAGTTGTAGCAGTTCAATCAGTAAGTAGGCACTTATACTTTTACCATTTTCAAAACAGGATCATAAAAATATATTTTTGGATTTTTGAGCAGTTAATTTGCAAGGGAAGTATTTTTGGTAGGAAGAATTCTTCGCGGAGAATTTTCCACTTACCTACCTTGGCGTAAATAAAAAAATTCCCTTCTTCTTCTATCCTCCAAACAATTTTTTATATGAAATAAAATTTCTAGCACACCATTTCCTTTTTGACTAATCACTAATATCAAAGTACGTAAGTACACATTAGACTACTCTTAAAAAAATTACTTAGTATCCAACTTCTCACAAAAATCCTATAATTAAATTTCTTTCAATTTTATTTCGAAGAAAATTGCGACACACGAATAACACAATTTGAACATTTTATCTGAAGGGGAAGATACAACAATGCTCTAATTAGATGTCTTGCAACGAAGTTGAAATATATGTACGTACGATTTTAGGGACCCCAATTTTTTGAAATTTGAAATACCTACATATTTAAACACAAATAACGACAATACTCGTACATTTAATTTGTTTTTTTCACCAGTCGTGACATTCGATCTTGCAATTACCCGAAAAACCCATAAATTAAAACATTTCAAGCTCAATTTTAAACCAGGAAAAAAATGAAACCCTCCTTCAATTATTCGTCACTCTAATACGTAAAGTAGCTAACTCCATTTTTTCACGAAAATAAGTTATGAACATCATCTGAAAGGTGAACACTTCGTAAGGAACTTCCGATCTTAAAAAGTAAGTACTTTAGGTGAATTCATTGGTGTACTATTCGCGTTTGAAGTCGCAAAAAATATTTATCTCCACACTCAAATTGGCTTAAAACCTGTCAAGTGAGAAAAATGTTTAACAGAATTTTTTTTTACTATAATAAATAACCTTAACTATAGACGTATTATTTTTTCTATATTTTGTTTTAAAAGAAACCAGAAAGAATTCAGAGAAAGCACACTTGTACTGAAGAAGGAAGCAAAACAAAATTTAAAATGGCTACTCGAACGAAACAGGAGATATTTTTCCGTTTCATCAATTTCGGACTGTTTTTTACTGGAATGCGTTCAAAGATAAACACGAAAGCAAAACTCTTATATCATATTTTCGCATTATTATGTCACAGCTTGATCATTTTTGGGAATTTCGTGACAATCGTCAACCACAGGGAAAATTTATACCGATTGGAAGCTTTCATAAGATTGCTTTTCAGTATCAGCGTGGTACTTGCTTATCTGTTTCACTGCATTTATGAAAAAAAAGCTATCGACCTCTCTTCCAAGTACGATAAAAATTCGCACAACTACATGGGTGACGATGAAGTGAAGATGGCCGCGGATGTATTTTCTAAAACTTTTATGTATCAGGTAATTGTCTACATTCCAACAGTGATCATTTGTCCAGCTATTGCGGCAGTTTGCTTGAGACAACCGCAAGATATAGATGCGTACGATTTTTTATATTTATATTCGTGCGGATCGGAACAAACACACCCCACGATTAAACTTTGCCTCGAGAGAGGTAGTTTTGGTCATTTTATATTGAACGACGTCATGGAAAGCGTGATTGTTTTATTTCAATCGCTCATCACACAAACGGGACAATGGTTATTGACGGCTGGAATAAATGGAATTGAAGCGAAATTAAAAGTGTATGATAAACACTTGAACAAGTTGGCTGAAAAATTGAAGATTATGGATAAATCAGACGAGAACGATTTACTTCAATTGAAAGAAATCATCAAATATCAGCAAAATATATTCGGGTACTGAAAAATGATTATATTTTGTATCATTTTTCTATAAGTTCCTAGTGAAGCTTTATAATCATACAATTAATATTTTCTTAGGCATACTCAAGACACGATAGAACTTGCAAGGATGCCCATCGTAATACACATGATTTTCCTCTACATATTAATTTTATTAACCGCTTTAGCGGTCAGCGGACAGGTAAAATTTGCAAATTTTAATCATTTTAATTTCATAACATCTCAGAAAATTCAAACAGACGGCATTTTCCAATAGAGATTCAGATCTATGTACTTGAATGTTAGATTCTTTCCGGCAGTAGTGTACGTGTTCCACTTGCATTACACATTTTGCAATAGTCTTTTTATTGTCGGTTATGCGGTGAGTATGGCTATTTAATTTGTCAAATCCATTTCCGCAGGACAACCACTTTCAGCTAAAGGGTAGAGGGGTGAAAGTGGTGTCAATCTTTTGTGCTTCGTTTGTGCTCTTTTATGCACGTATCCCCCCTCCTTCTTTAAAGTTTAAAAAGCTATTTTACGCGGTTCATTTTTTGTGCTCTGCTCTTCTCTCGATACCTGAAAAAAATCCACGAAACTTCGAATGAACAGGGTTTTAAAACAAAATGAAAGTGGTAGGTGGATAGGTATGTATACTACATTCGAGTAATCATTCATGCTTTTACATGAACTTCCTACCTCACCACCATCTCTGCTCAACCGTAATCAAAAAATAATGAAATTTGCTAGTAAAATACTTACATGCAATTATATTTTGGTACATAGTAGGTCAAGGTCATCCTACCTACTATGTTGACGTTTATTTTAAAATACAATTTGTACCTAACTTCGAGTGGGTAACATCGTTGAAAAGTTTT